>NC_135659.1:7221711-9826711 GCF_964188315.1 Podarcis muralis | reverse complement strand
ATTTGCAAGCTTCTGGCACCATTTTTGAGTGAATTGCCAAATGTCAGATTTTTGCTGAAATTCTGACCCCGGGGCTTAGGGATTTTTTCAAAAAAATATTTTCGGCCGGTTAAGTTGTTGAGGGCTGATTTCTTGTCCTGTGATAAAAAGCCTTCTGTTTCCATCCCCAAATCTTTCAGGGGAGCATTTGCAAGCGTTTGGCACCATTTTTGAGTGAATTGCCAAAAGTCAGATTTTTGCTGAAATTGTGACCCCGGGGCTTAGGGATTTTTTCAAAAAAATATTTTCCGCCGGTCAAGTTGTTGAGGGCTGATTTCTTGTCCTGTGATAAAAAGCCTTCTGTTTCCATCACCAACGCTTTCAGGGGAGCATTTGCAAGCTTCTGGCATCATTTTTGAGTGAATTGCCAAAAGTCAGATTTTTCCTGAAATTGTGACCCCGGGGCTTAGGGATTTTGTTCAAAAAAATATTTTCCGCCGGTTAAGTTGTTGAGGGCTGATTTCTTGTCCTGTGATAAAAAGCCTTCTGTTATGACTTCTAAACCTTTCAGGGGAGCATTTGCAAGCTTCTGGCACCATTTTTGAGTGAATTGCCAAAAGTCAGATTTTTGCTGAAATTCTGACCCCGGGCCTTAGGGATTTTTTCAAAAAAATATTTTCGGCCGGTTAAGTTGTTGAGGGCTGATTTCTTCTCCTGTGATAAAAAGCCTTCTGTTTTGACTGCTAAACCTTTCAGGGGAGAATTTGCAAGCGTTTGGCACCATTTTTGAGTGAATTGCCAAAAGTCAGATTTTTGCTGAAATTGTGACCCCAGGGCTTAGGGATTTTTTCAAAAAAATATTTTCCGCCGGTCAAGTTGTTGAGGGCTGATTTCTTGTCCTGTGATAAAAAGCCTTCTGTTTCCATCGCCAAAGCTTTCAGGGGAGCATTTGCAACCGATTGGCACCATTTTTGAGTGAATTGCCAAAAGTCAGATTTTTGCTGAAATTGTGACCCCAGGGCTTAGGGATTTTTTCAAAAAAATATTTTCCGCCGGTTAAGTTGTTGAGGGCTGATTTCTTGTCCTGTGATAAAAAGCCTTCTGTTATGACTTCTAAACCTTTCAGGGGAGCATTTGCAAGCTTCTGGCACCATTTTTGAGTGAATTGCCAAAAGTCAGATTTTTGCTGAAATTCTGACCCCGGGGCTTAGGGATTTTTTCAAAAAAATATTTTCGGCCGGTTAAGTTGTTGAGGGCTGATTTCTTCTCCTGTGATAAAAAGCCTTCTGTTTTGACTGCTAAACCTTTCAGGGGAGCATTTGCAAGCTTCTGGCACCATTTTTGAGTGAATTGCCAAAAGTCAGATTTTTGCTGAAATTGTGACCCCGGGGCTTAGGGATTTTTTCAAAAAAATATTTTCCGCCGGTCAAGTTGTTGAGGGCTGATTTCTTGTCCTGTGATAAAAAGCCTTCTGTTTCCATCGCCAAAGCTTTCAGGGGAGCATTTGCAACCGATTGGCACCATTTTTGAGTGAATTGCTAAAAGTCAGATTTTTCCTGAAATTGTGACCCCGGGGCTTAGGGATTTTTTCAAAAAAATATTTTCCGCCGGTTAAGTTGTTGAGGGCTGATTTCTTGTCCTGTGATAAAAAGCCTTCTGTTATGACTTCTAAACCTTTCAGGGGAGCATTTGCAAGCTTCTGGCACCATTTTTGAGTGAATTGCCAAAAGTCAGATTTTTGCTGAAATTGTGACCCCGGGGCTTAGGGATTTTTTCTAAAAAATATTTTCCACCGGTTAAGTTGTTGAGGGCTGATTTCTTGTCCTGTGATAAAAAGCCTTCTGTTTCCATCCCCAAAGCTTTCAGGGGAGCATTTGCAAGCGTTTGGCACCATTTTTGAGTGAATTGCCAAAAGTCAGATTTTTGCTGAAATTGTGACCCCGGGGCTTAGGGATTTTTTCAAAAAAATATTTTCCGCCGGTCAAGTTGTTGAGGGCTGATTTCTTGTCCTGTGATAAAAAGCCTTCTGTTTCCATCGCCAAAGCTTTCAGGGGAGCATTTGCAACCGATTGGCACCATTTTTGAGTGAATTGCCAAAAGTCAGATTTTTGCTGAAATTGTGACCCCGGGCCTTAGGGATTTTTTCTAAAAAATATTTTCCACCGGTTAAGTTGTTGAGGGCTGATTTCTTGTCCTGTGATAAAAAGCCTTCTGTTTCCATCCCCAAAGCTTTCAGGGGAGCATTTACAAGCGTTTGGCACCATTTTTGAGTGAATTGCCAAAAGTCAGATTTTTGCTGAAATTGTGACCCCGGGGCTTAGGGATTTTTTCAAAAAAATATTTTCCGCCGGTTAAGTTGTTGAGGGCTGATTTCTTGTCCTGTGATAAAAAGCCTTCTGTTTTGACTTCTAAACCTTTCAGGGGAGCATTTGCAAGCGTTTGGCATCATTTTTGAGTGAATTGCCAAAAGTCAGATTTTTGCTGAAATTGTGACCCCGGGGCTTAGGGATTTTTTCAAAAAAATATTTTCCGCCGGTGAAGTTGTTGAGGGCTGATTTCTTGTCCTGTGATAAAAAGCCTTCTGTTTCCATCACCAACGCTTTCAGGGGAGCATTTGCAAGCTTCTGGCATCATTTTTGAGTGAATTGCCAAAAGTCAGATTTTTCCTGAAATTGTGACCCCGGGGCTTAGGGATTTTGTTCAAAAAAATATTTTCCGCCGGTTAAGTTGTTGAGGGCTGATTTCTTGTCCTGTGATAAAAAGCCTTCTGTTATGACTTCTAAACCTTTCAGGGGAGCATTTGCAAGCTTCTGGCACGATTTTTGAGTGAATTGCCAAAAGTCAGATTTTTGCTGAAATTCTGACCCCGGGGCTTAGGGATTTTTTCAAAAAAATATTTTCGGCCGGTTAAGTTGTGGAGGGCTGATTTCTTCTCCTGTGATAAAAAGCCTTCTGTTTTGACTGCTAAACCTTTCAGGGGAGCATTTGCAAGCGTTTGGCACCATTTTTGAGTGAATTGCCAAAAGTCAGATTTTTGCTGAAATTGTGACCCCGGGGCTCAGGGATTTTTTAAAAAAAATATTTTCCGCCGGTCAAGTTGTTGAGGGCTGATTTCTTGTCCTGTGATAAAAAGCCTTCTGTTTCCATCGCCAAAGCTTTCAGGGGAGCATTTGCAACCGATTGGCACCATTTTTGAGTGAATTGCCAAAAGTCAGATTTTTGCTGAAATTGTGACCCCGGGGCTTAGGGATTTTTTCTAAAAAATATTTTCCACCGGTTAAGTTGTTGAGGGCTGATTTCTTGTCCTGTGATAAAAAGCCTTCTGTTTCCATCCCCAAAGCTTTCAGGGGAGCATTTACAAGCGTTTGGCACCATTTTTGAGTGAATTGCCAAAAGTCAGATTTTTGCTGAAATTGTGACCCCGGGGCTTAGGGATTTTTTCAAAAAAATATTTTCCGCCGGTTAAGTTGTTGAGGGCTGATTTCTTGTCCTGTGATAAAAAGCCTTCTGTTTTGACTTCTAAACCTTTCAGGGGAGCATTTGCAACCGATTGGGACCATTTTTGAGTGAATTGCTAAAAGTCAGATTTTTGCTGAAATTGTGACCCCGGGGCTTAGGGATTTTTTCAAAAAAATATTTTCCGCCGGTTAAGTTGTTGAGGGCTGATTTCTTGTCCTGTGATAAAAAGCCTTCTGTTTCCATCACCAACGCTTTCAGGGGAGCATTTGCAAGCTTCTGGCACCATTTTTGAGTGAATTGCCAAAAGTCAGATTTTTGCTGAAATTGTGACGCCGGGGCTTAGGGATTTCTTCAAAAAAATATTTTCCACCGGTTAAGTTGTTGAGGGCTGATTTCTTGTCTTTTGATAAAAAGCCTTCTGTTTCCATCCCCAAAGCTTTCAGGGGAGCATTTGCAAGCTTCTAGCATCATTTTTGAGTGAGTTGCCAAAAGTCAGATTTTTGCTGAAATTGTGACCCCGGGGCTTAGGGATTTTTTCTAAAAAATATTTTCCACCGGTTAAGTTGTTGAGGGCTGATTTCTTGTCCTGTGATAAAAAGCCTGCTGTTTCCATCACCAACGCTTTCAGGGGAGCATTTGCAAGCTTCTGGCATCATTTTTGAGTGAATTGCCAAAAGTCAGATTTTTCCTGAAATTGTGACCCCAGGGCTTAGGGATTTTTTCAAAAAAATATTTTCCGCCGGTTAAGTTGTTGAGGGCTGATTTCTTGTCCTGTGATAAAAAGCCTTCTGTTATGACTTCTAAACCTTTCAGTGGAGCATTTTCAAGCTTCTGGCACCATTTTTGAGTGAATTGCCAAAAGTCAAATTTTTGCTGAAATTGTGACCCCGGGGCTTAGGGATTTTTTCTAAAAAATATTTTCCACCGGTTAAGTTGTTGAGGGCTGATTTCTTGTCCTGTGATAAAAAGCCTTCTGTTTCCATCCCCAAAGCTTTCAGGGGAGCATTTGCAAGCGTTTGGCACCTTTTTTGAGTGAATTGCCAAAAGTCAGATTTTTGCTGAAATTGTGACCCCGGGGCTTAGGGATTTTTTCAAAAAAATATTTTCCGCCGGTTAAGTTGTTGAGGGCTGATTTCTTGTCCTGTGATAAAAAGCCTTCTGTTTCCATCGCCAAAGCTTTCAGGGGAGCATTTGCAACCGATTGGCACCATTTTTGAGTGAATTGCCAAAAGTCAGATTTTTGCTGAAATTGTGACCCCGGGCCTTAGGGATTTTTTCTAAAAAATATTTTCCGCCGGTTAAGTTGTTGAGGGCTGATTTCTTGTCCTGTGATAAAAAGCCTTCTGTTTCCATCGCCAAAGCTTTCAGGGGAGCATTTGCAACCGATTGGCACCATTTTTGAGTGAATTGCCAAAAGTCAGATTTTTGCTGAAATTGTGACCCCGGGCCATAGGGATTTTTTCAAAAAAATATTTTCCGCCGGTTAAGTTGTTGAGGGCTGATTTCTTGTCCTGTGATAAAAAGCCTTCTGTTATGACTTCTAAACCTTTCAGGGGAGCATTTGCAAGCTTCTGGCACCATTTTTGAGTGAATTGCCAAAAGTCAGATTTTTGCTGAAATTCTGACCCCGGGGCTTAGGGATTTTTTCAAAAAAATATTTTCGGCCGGTTAAGTTGTTGAGGGCTGATTTCTTCTCCTGTGATAAAAAGCCTTCTGTTTTGACTGCTAAACCTTTCAGGGGAGCATTTGCAAGCTTCTGGCACCATTTTTGAGTGAATTGCCAAAAGTCAGATTTTTGCTGAAATTGTGACCCCGGGGCTTAGGGATTTTTTCAAAAAAATATTTTCCGCCGGTCAAGTTGTTGAGGGCTGATTTCTTGTCCTGTGATAAAAAGCCTTCTGTTTCCATCACCAACGCTTTCAGGGGAGCATTTGCAAGCTTCTGGCATCATTTTTGAGTGAATTGCCAAAAGTCAGATTTTTCCTGAAATTGTGACCCCGGGGCTTAGGGATTTTTTCAAAAAAATATTTTCCGCCGGTTAAGTTGTTGAGGGCTGATTTCTTGTCCTGTGATAAAAAGCCTTCTGTTATGACTTCTAAACCTTTCAGGGGAGCATTTGCAAGCTTCTGGCACCATTTTTGAGTGAATTGCCAAAAGTCAGATTTTTGCTGAAATTGTGACCCCGGGGCTTAGGGATTTTTTCAAAAAAATATTTTCCGCCGGTTAAGTTGTTGAGGGCTGATTTCTTGTCCTGTGATAAAAAGCCTTCTGTTTCCATCCCCAAAGCTTTCAGGGGAGCATTTGCAAGCGTTTGGCACCATTTTTGAGTGAATTGCCAAAAGTCAGATTTTTGCTGAAATTGTGACCCCGGGGCTTAGGGATTTTTTCAAAAAAATATTTTCCGCCGGTCAAGTTGTTGAGGGCTGATTTCTTGTCCTGTGATAAAAAGCCTTCTGTTTCCATCGCCAAAGCTTTCAGGGGAGCATTTGCAACCGATTGGCACCATTTTTGAGTGAATTGCCAAAAGTCAGATTTTTGCTGAAATTGTGACCCCGGGGCTTAGGGATTTTTTCTAAAAAATATTTTCCACCGGTTAAGTTGTTGAGGGCTGATTTCTTGTCCTGTGATAAAAAGCCTGCTGTTTCCATCACCAACGCTTTCAGGGGAGCATTTGCAAGCTTCTGGCATCATTTTTGAGTGAATTGCCAAAAGTCAGATTTTTCCTGAAATTGTGACCCCGAGACTTAGGGATTTTTTCAAAAAAATATTTTCCGCCGGTTAAGTTGTTGAGGGCTGATTTCTTGTCCTGTGATAAAAAGCCTTCTGTTTTGACTTCTAAAACTTCCAGGGGAGCATTTGCAAGCTTCTGGCACCATTTTTGAGTGAATTGCCAAAAGTCAGATTTTTGCTGAAATTGTGACCCCGGGGCTTAGGGATTTTTTCAAAAAAATATTTTCCGCCGGTCAAGTTGTTGAGGGCTGATTTCTTGTCCTTTGATAAAAAGCCTTCTGTTTCCATCGCCAAAGCTTTCAGGGGAGCATTTGCAACCGATTGGCACCATTTTTGAGTGAATTGCTAAAAGTCAGATTTTTGCTGAAATTGTGACCCCGGGGCTTAGGGATTTTTTCAAAAAAATATTTTCCGCCGGTTAAGTTGTTGAGGGCTGATTTCTTGTCCTGTGATAAAAAGCCTTCTGTTTTGACTTCTAAACCTTTCAGGGGAGCATTTGCAAGCTTCTGGCACCATTTTTGAGTGAATTGCCAAAAGTCAGATTTTTGCTGAAATTGTGACGCCGGGGCTTAGCGATTTTTTTTCCAAAAAAATATTTACCGCCGGTTAAGTTGTTGAGGGCTGATTTCTTGTCCTGTGATAAAAAGCCTTCTGTTTCCATCCCCAAACCTTTCAGGGGAGCATTTGCAAGCTTCTAGCATCATTTTTGAGTGAGTTGCCAAAAGTCAGATTTTTCCTGAAATTGTGACCCCGGGGCTTAGGGATTTTTTCAAAAAAATATTTTCCGCTGGTTAAGTTGTTGAGGGCTGATTTCTTGTCCTGTGATAAAAAGCCTTCTGTTATGACTTCTAAACCTTTCAGGGGAGCATTTGCAAGCTTCTGGCACCATTTTTGAGTGAATTGCCAAAAGTCAAATTTTTGCTGAAATTGTGACCCCGGGGCTTAGGGATTTTTCAAAAAAATATTTTCCGCCGGTTAAGTTGTTGAGGGCTGATTTCTTGTCCTGTGATAAAAAGCCTTCTGTTTCCATCACCAATGCTTTCAGGGGAGCATTTGCAAGCTTCTGGCATCATTTTTGAGTGAATTGCCAAAAGTCAGGTTTTTCCTGAAATTGTGACCCCGGGGCTTAGGGATTTTTTCAAAAAAATATTTTCTGCCGGTTAAGTTGTTCAGGGCTGATTTCTTGTCCTGTGATAAAAAGCCTCCTGTTTTAACTTCTAAACCTTTCAGGGGAGCATTTGCAAGCGTCTGGCACCATTTTTGAGTGAATTGCCAAAAGTCAAATTTTTGCTGAAATTGTGACCCCGGGGCTTAGGGATTTTTCAAAAAAATATTTTCCGCCGGTTAAGTTGTTGAGGGCTGATTTCTTGTCCTGTGATAAAAAGCCTTCTGTTTACATCACCAATGCTTTCAGGGGAGCATTTGCAAGCTTCTGGCATCATTTTTGAGTGAATTGCCAAAAGTCAGGTTTTTCCTGAAATTGTGACCCCGGGGCTTAGGGATTTTTTCAAAAAAATATTTTCCGCCGGTTAAGTTGTTGAGGGCTGATTTCTTGTCCTGTGATAAAAAGCCTTCTGTTTTGACTTCTAAACATGTCAGGGGAGCATTTGCAAGCTTCTGGCACCATTTTTGAGTGAATTGCCAAAAGTCAGATTTTTGCTGAAATTGTGACCCCGAGACTTAGGGATTTTTTCAAAAAAATATTTTCCGCCGGTTAAGTTGTTGAGGGCTGATTTCTTGTCCTGTGATAAAAAGCCTTCTGTTTCGACTGCTAAACCTTTCAGCGGAGCATTTGCAACCGATTGGGACCATTTTTGAGTGAATTGCTAAAAGTCAGATTTTTGCTGAAATTGTGACCCCGGGCCATAGGGATTTTTTCAAAAAAATATTTTCCGCCGGTTAAGTTGTTGAGGGCTGATTTCTTGTCCTGTGATAAAAAGCCTTCTGTTATGACTTCTAAACCTTTCAGGGGAGCATTTGCAAGCTTCTGGCACCATTTTTGAGTGAATTGCCAAAAGTCAGATTTTTGCTGAAATTCTGACCCCGGGGCTTAGGGATTTTTTCAAAAAAATATTTTCGGCCGGTTAAGTTGTTGAGGGCTGATTTCTTCTCCTGTGATAAAAAGCCTTCTGTTTTGACTGCTAAACCTTTCAGGGGAGCATTTGCAAGCTTCTGGCACCATTTTTGAGTGAATTGCCAAAAGTCAGATTTTTGCTGAAATTGTGACCCCGGGGCTTAGGGATTTTTTCAAAAAAATATTTTCCGCCGGTCAAGTTGTTGAGGGCTGATTTCTTGTCCTGTGATAAAAAGCCTTCTGTTTCCATCACCAACGCTTTCAGGGGAGCATTTGCAAGCTTCTGGCATCATTTTTGAGTGAATTGCCAAAAGTCAGATTTTTCCTGAAATTGTGACCCCGGGGCTTAGGGATTTTTTCAAAAAAATATTTTCCGCCGGTTAAGTTGTTGAGGGCTGATTTCTTGTCCTGTGATAAAAAGCCTTCTGTTATGACTTCTAAACCTTTCAGGGGAGCATTTGCAAGCTTCTGGCACCATTTTTGAGTGAATTGCCAAAAGTCAGATTTTTGCTGAAATTGTGACCCCGGGGCTTAGGGATTTTTTCAAAAAAATATTTTCCGCCGGTTAAGTTGTTGAGGGCTGATTTCTTGTCCTGTGATAAAAAGCCTTCTGTTTCCATCCCCAAAGCTTTCAGGGGAGCATTTGCAAGCGTTTGGCACCATTTTTGAGTGAATTGCCAAAAGTCAGATTTTTGCTGAAATTGTGACCCCGGGGCTTAGGGATTTTTTCAAAAAAATATTTTCCGCCGGTCAAGTTGTTGAGGGCTGATTTCTTGTCCTGTGATAAAAAGCCTTCTGTTTCCATCGCCAAAGCTTTCAGGGGAGCATTTGCAACCGATTGGCACCATTTTTGAGTGAATTGCCAAAAGTCAGATTTTTGCTGAAATTGTGACCCCGGGGCTTAGGGATTTTTTCTAAAAAATATTTTCCACCGGTTAAGTTGTTGAGGGCTGATTTCTTGTCCTGTGATAAAAAGCCTGCTGTTTCCATCACCAACGCTTTCAGGGGAGCATTTGCAAGCTTCTGGCATCATTTTTGAGTGAATTGCCAAAAGTCAGATTTTTCCTGAAATTGTGACCCCGAGACTTAGGGATTTTTTCAAAAAAATATTTTCCGCCGGTTAAGTTGTTGAGGGCTGATTTCTTGTCCTGTGATAAAAAGCCTTCTGTTTTGACTTCTAAAACTTCCAGGGGAGCATTTGCAAGCTTCTGGCACCATTTTTGAGTGAATTGCCAAAAGTCAGATTTTTGCTGAAATTGTGACCCCGGGGCTTAGGGATTTTTTCAAAAAAATATTTTCCGCCGGTCAAGTTGTTGAGGGCTGATTTCTTGTCCTTTGATAAAAAGCCTTCTGTTTCCATCGCCAAAGCTTTCAGGGGAGCATTTGCAACCGATTGGCACCATTTTTGAGTGAATTGCTAAAAGTCAGATTTTTGCTGAAATTGTGACCCCGGGGCTTAGGGATTTTTTCAAAAAAATATTTTCCGCCGGTTAAGTTGTTGAGGGCTGATTTCTTGTCCTGTGATAAAAAGCCTTCTGTTTTGACTTCTAAACCTTTCAGGGGAGCATTTGCAAGCTTCTGGCACCATTTTTGAGTGAATTGCCAAAAGTCAGATTTTTGCTGAAATTGTGACGCCGGGGCTTAGCGATTTTTTTTCCAAAAAAATATTTACCGCCGGTTAAGTTGTTGAGGGCTGATTTCTTGTCCTGTGATAAAAAGCCTTCTGTTTCCATCCCCAAACCTTTCAGGGGAGCATTTGCAAGCTTCTAGCATCATTTTTGAGTGAGTTGCCAAAAGTCAGATTTTTCCTGAAATTGTGACCCCGGGGCTTAGGGATTTTTTCAAAAAAATATTTTCCGCTGGTTAAGTTGTTGAGGGCTGATTTCTTGTCCTGTGATAAAAAGCCTTCTGTTATGACTTCTAAACCTTTCAGGGGAGCATTTGCAAGCTTCTGGCACCATTTTTGAGTGAATTGCCAAAAGTCAAATTTTTGCTGAAATTGTGACCCCGGGGCTTAGGGATTTTTCAAAAAAATATTTTCCGCCGGTTAAGTTGTTGAGGGCTGATTTCTTGTCCTGTGATAAAAAGCCTTCTGTTTCCATCACCAATGCTTTCAGGGGAGCATTTGCAAGCTTCTGGCATCATTTTTGAGTGAATTGCCAAAAGTCAGGTTTTTCCTGAAATTGTGACCCCGGGGCTTAGGGATTTTTTCAAAAAAATATTTTCTGCCGGTTAAGTTGTTCAGGGCTGATTTCTTGTCCTGTGATAAAAAGCCTCCTGTTTTAACTTCTAAACCTTTCAGGGGAGCATTTGCAAGCGTCTGGCACCATTTTTGAGTGAATTGCCAAAAGTCAAATTTTTGCTGAAATTGTGACCCCGGGGCTTAGGGATTTTTCAAAAAAATATTTTCCGCCGGTTAAGTTGTTGAGGGCTGATTTCTTGTCCTGTGATAAAAAGCCTTCTGTTTACATCACCAATGCTTTCAGGGGAGCATTTGCAAGCTTCTGGCATCATTTTTGAGTGAATTGCCAAAAGTCAGGTTTTTCCTGAAATTGTGACCCCGGGGCTTAGGGATTTTTTCAAAAAAATATTTTCCGCCGGTTAAGTTGTTGAGGGCTGATTTCTTGTCCTGTGATAAAAAGCCTTCTGTTTTGACTTCTAAACATGTCAGGGGAGCATTTGCAAGCTTCTGGCACCATTTTTGAGTGAATTGCCAAAAGTCAGATTTTTGCTGAAATTGTGACCCCGAGACTTAGGGATTTTTTCAAAAAAATATTTTCCGCCGGTTAAGTTGTTGAGGGCTGATTTCTTGTCCTGTGATAAAAAGCCTTCTGTTTCGACTGCTAAACCTTTCAGCGGAGCATTTGCAACCGATTGGGACCATTTTTGAGTGAATTGCTAAAAGTCAGATTTTTGCTAAAATTGTGACCCCGGGGCTTAGGGATTTTTTCAAAAAAATATTTTCCGCCGGTTAAGTTGTTGAGGGCTGATTTCTTGTCCAGTGATAAAAAGCCTTCTGTTTTGACTTCTAAACCTTTCAGGGGAGCATTTGCAAGCTTCTGGCACCATTTTTGAGTGAATTGCCAAAAGTCAGATTTTTGCTGAAATTGTGACGCCGGGGCTTAGCGATTTTTTTTCCAAAAAAATATTTTCCGCCGGTTAAGTTGTTGAGGGCTGATTTCTTGTCCTGTGATAAAAAGCCTTCTGTTTCCATCCCCAAAGCTTTCAGGGGAGCATTTGCAAGCTTCTAGCATCATTTTTGAGTGAGTTGCCAAAAGTCAGATTTTTGCTGAAATTGTGACCCCGGGGCTTAGGGATTTTTTCAAAAAAATATTTTCCGCCTGTCAAGTTGTTGAGGGCTGATTTCTTGTCCTGTGATAAAAAGCCTTCTGTTTCCATCACCAAAGCTTTCAGGGGAGCATTTGCAACCGATTGGCACCATTTTTGAGTGAATTGCCAAAAGTCAGATTTTTCCTGAAATTGTGACCCCGGGGCTTAGGGATTTTTTCAAAAAAATATTTTCCGCCCGTTAAGTTGTGGAGGGCTGATTTCTTGTCCTGTAATAAAAAGCCTTCTGTTTTGACTTCTAAACCTTTCAGGGGAGCATTTGCAAGCTTCTGGCACCATTTTTGAGTGAATTGCCAAAAGTCAGATTTTTGCTGAAATTGTGACCCCGGGGCTTAGGGATTTTTTCAAAAAAATATTTTCCGCCGGTTAAGTTGTTGAGGGCTGATTTCTTGTCCTGTGATAAAAAGCCTTCTGTTTTGACTTCTAAACATTTCAGGGGAGCATTTGCAAGCTTCTGGCACCATTTTTGAGTGAATTGCCAAAAGTCAGATTTTTGCTGAAATTCTGACCCCGGGGCTTAGGGATTTTTTCAAAAAAATATTTTCGGCCGGTTAAGTTGTTGAGGGCTGATTTCTTCTCCTGTGATAAAAAGCCTTCTGTTTTGACTGCTAAACCTTTCAGGGGAGCATTTGCAAGCTTCTGGCACCATTTTTGAGTGAATTGCCAAAAGTCAGATTTTTGCTGAAATTGTGACCCCGGGGCTTAGGGATTTTTTCAAAAAAATATTTTCCGCCGGTCAAGTTGTTGAGGGCTGATTTCTTGTCCTGTGATAAAAAGCCTTCTGTTTCCATCACCAACGCTTTCAGGGGAGCATTTGCAAGCTTCTGGCATCATTTTTGAGTGAATTGCCAAAAGTCAGATTTTTGCTGAAATTGTGACCCCGGGGCTTAGGGATTTTTTCAAAAAAATATTTTCCGCCGGTTAAGTTGTTGAGGGCTGATTTCTTGTCCTGTGATAAAAAGCCTTCTGTTATGACTTCTAAACCTTTCAGGGGAGCATTTGCAAGCTTCTGGCACCATTTTTGAGTGAATTGCCAAAAGTCAGATTTTTGCTGAAATTGTGACCCCGGGGCTTAGGGATTTTTTCAAAAAAATATTTTCCGCCGGTTAAGTTGTTGAGGGCTGATTTCTTGTCCTGTGATAAAAAGCCTTCTGTTTCCATCCCCAAAGCTTTCAGGGGAGCATTTGCAAGCGTTTGGCACCATTTTTGAGTGAATTGCCAAAAGTCAGATTTTTGCTGAAATTGTGACCCCGGGGCTTAGGGATTTTTTCAAAAAAATATTTTCCGCCGGTCAAGTTGTTGAGGGCTGATTTCTTGTCCTGTGATAAAAAGCCTTCTGTTTCCATCGCCAAAGCTTTCAGGGGAGCATTTGCAACCGATTGGCACCATTTTTGAGTGAATTGCCAAAAGTCAGATTTTTGCTGAAATTGTGACCCCGGGGCTTAGGGATTTTTTCTAAAAAATATTTTCCACCGGTTAAGTTGTTGAGGGCTGATTTCTTGTCCTGTGATAAAAAGCCTGCTGTTTCCATCACCAACGCTTTCAGGGGAGCATTTGCAAGCTTCTGGCATCATTTTTGAGTGAATTGCCAAAAGTCAGATTTTTCCTGAAATTGTGACCCCGAGACTTAGGGATTTTTTCAAAAAAATATTTTCCGCCGGTTAAGTTGTTGAGGGCTGATTTCTTGTCCTGTGATAAAAAGCCTTCTGTTTTGACTTCTAAAACTTCCAGGGGAGCATTTGCAAGATTCTGGCACCATTTTTGAGTGAATTGCCAAAAGTCAGATTTTTGCTGAATTTGTGACCCCGGGGCTTAGGGATTTTTTCAAAAAAATATTTTCCGCCGGTCAAGTTGTTGAGGGCTGATTTCTTGTCCTTTGATAAAAAGCCTTCTGTTTCCATCGCCAAAGCTTTCAGGGGAGCATTTGCAACCGATTGGCACCATTTTTGAGTGAATTGCTAAAAGTCAGATTTTTGCTGAAATTGTGACCCCGGGGCTTAGGGATTTTTTCAAAAAAATATTTTCCGCCGGTTAAGTTGTTGAGGGCTGATTTCTTGTCCTGTGATAAAAAGCCTTCTGTTTTGACTTCTAAACCTTTCAGGGAAGCATTTGCAAGCTTCTGGCACCATTTTTGAGTGAATTGCCAAAAGTCAGATTTTCGCTGAAATTGTGACGCCGGGGCTTAGCGATTTTTTTTCCAAAAAATTTTTTACCGCCGGTTAAGTTGTTGAGGGCTGATTTCTTGTCCTGTGATAAAAAGCCTTCTGTTTCCATCCCCAAACCTTTCAGGGGAGCATTTGCAAGCTTCTAGCATCATTTTTGAGTGAGTTGCCAAAAGTCAGATTTTTGCTGAAATTGTGACCCCGGGGCTTAGGGATTTTTTCAAAAAAATATTTTCCGCCGGTTAAGTTGTTGAGGGCTGATTTCTTGTCCTGTGATAATAAGCCTTCTGTTATGACTTCTAAACCTTTCAGGGGAGCATTTGCAAGCTTCTGGCACCATTTTTGAGTGAATTGCCAAAAGTCAAATTTTTGCTGAAATTGTGACCCCGGGGCTTAGGGATTTTTCAAAAAAATATTTTCCGCCGGTTAAGTTGTTGAGGGCTGATTTCTTGTCCTGTGATAAAAAGCCTTCTGTTTCCATCACCAATGCTTTCAGGGGAGCATTTGCAAGCTTCTGGCATCATTTTTGAGTGAATTGCCAAAAGTCAGGTTTTTCCTGAAATTGTGACCCCGGGGCTTAGGGATTTTTTCAAAAAAATATTTTCTGCCGGTTAAGTTGTTCAGGGCTGATTTCTTGTCCTGTGATAAAAAGCCTCCTGTTTTAACTTCTAAACCTTTCAGGGGAGCATTTGCAAGCGTCTGGCACCATTTTTGAGTGAATTGCCAAAAGTCAGATTTTTGCTGAAATTGTGACCCCGGGGTTTAGGGATTTTTTCAAAAAAATATTTTCCGCCGGTTAAGTTGTTGAGGGCTGATTTCTTGTCCTGTGATAAAAAGCCTTCTGTTTCCATCACCAACGCTTTCAGGGGAGCATTTGCAAGCTTCTGGCATCATTTTTGAGTGAATTGCCAAAAGTCAGGTTTTTCCTGAAATTGTGACCCCGGGGCTTAGGGATTTTGTCAAAAAAATATTTTCTGCCGGTTAAGTTGTTGAGGGCTGATTTCTTGTCCTGTGATAAAAAGCCTCCTGTTTTAACTTCTAAACCTTTCAGGGGAGCATTTGCAAGCGTCTGGCACCATTTTTGAGTGAATTGCCAAAAGTCAGATTTTTGCTGAAATTGTGACCCCGGGGTTTAGGGATTTTTTCAAAAAAATATTTTCCGCCGGTTAAGTTATTGAGGGCTGATTTCTTCTCCTGTGATAAAAAGCCTTCTGTTTTGACTGCTAAACCTTTCAGGGGAGCATTTGCAAGCTTCTTGCACCATTTTTGAGTGAATTGCCAAAAGTCAGATTTTTGCTGAAATTGTGACGCCGGGGCTTAGGGATTTTTTCAAAAAAATATTTTCCGCCGGTTGAGTTGTTGAGGGCTGATTTCTTGTCCTGTGATAAAAAGCCTTCTGTTTCCATCCCCAAAGCTTTCAGGGGAGCATTTGCAACCGATTGGCACCATTTTTGAGTGAATTGCCAAAAGTCAGATTTTTGCTGAAATTGTGACCCCGGGGCTTAGGGATTTTTTCAAAAAAATATTTTCCGCCGGTTAAGTTGTTGAGGGCTGATTTCTTGTCCTGTGATAAAAAGCCTTCTGTTTTGACTTCTAAACATGTCAGGGGAGCATTTGCAAGCTTCTGGCACCATTTTTGAGTGAATTGCCAAAAGTCAGATTTTTGCTGAAATTGTGACCCCGAGACTTAGGGATTTTTTCAAAAAAATATTTTCCGCCGGTTAAGTTGTTGAGGGCTGATTTCTTGTCCTGTGATAAAAAGCCTTCTGTTTCGACTGCTAAACCTTTCAGCGGAGCATTTGCAACCGATTGGGACCATTTTTGAGTGAATTGCTAAAAGTCAGATTTTTGCTAAAATTGTGACCCCGGGGCTTAGGGATTTTTTCAAAAAAATATTTTCCGCCGGTTAAGTTGTTGAGGGCTGATTTCTTGTCCTGTGATAAAAAGCCTTCTGTTTTGACTTCTAAACCTTTCAGGGGAGCATTTGCAAGCTTCTGGCACCATTTTTGAGTGAATTGCCAAAAGTCAGATTTTTGCTGAAATTGTGACGCCGGGGCTTAGCGATTTTTTTTCCAAAAAAATATTTTCCGCCGGTTAAGTTGTTGAGGGCTGATTTCTTCTCCTGTGATAAAAAGCCTTCTGTTTCCATCCCCAAAGCTTTCAGGGGAGCATTTGCAAGCTTCTAGCATCATTTTTGAGTGAGTTGCCAAAAGTCAGATTTTTGCTGAAATTGTGACCCCGGGGCTTAGGGATTTTTTCAAAAAAATATTTTCCGCCGGTTAAGTTGTTGAGGGCTGATTTCTTGTCCTGTGATAAAAAGCCTTCTGTTATGACTTCTAAACCTTTCAGGGGAGCATTTGCAATCTTCTGGCACCATTTTTGAGTGAATTGCCAAAAGTCAGATTTTTGCTGAAATTGTGACCCCGGGGCTTAGGGATTTTTTCAAAAAAATATTTTCCGCCTGTCAAGTTGTTGAGGGCTGATTTCTTGTCCTGTGATAAAAAGCCTTCTGTTTCCATCACCAAAGCTTTCAGGGGAGCATTTGCAACCGATTGGCACCATTTTTGAGTGAATTGCCAAAAGTCAGATTTTTCCTGAAATTGTGACCCCGGGGCTTAGGGATTTTTTCAAAAAAATATTTTCCGCCGGTTAAGTTGTTGAGGGCTGATTTCTTGTCCTGTGATAAAAAGCCTTCTGTTTTGACTTCTAAACATTTCAGGGGAGCATTTGCTAGCGTTTGGCACCATTTTTGAGTGAATTGCCAAAAGTCAGATTTTTCCTGAAATTGTGACCCCGGGGCTTAGGGATTTTTTCAAAAAAATATTTTCCGCTGGTTAAGTTGTTGAGGGCTGATTTCTTGTCCTGTGATAAAAAGCCTTCTGTTTTGACTTCTAAACATTTCAGGGGAGCATTTGCTAGCGTTTGGCACCATTTTTGAGTGAATTGCCAAAAGTCAGATTTTTGCTGAAATTGTGACCCCGGGGCTTAGGGATTTTTTCAAAAAAATATTTTCCGCCCGTTAAGTTGTGGAGGGCTGATTTCTTGTCCTGTAATAAAAAGCCTTCTGTTTTGACTTCTAAACCTTTCAGGGGAGCATTTGCAAGCTTCTGGCACCATTTTTGAGTGAATTGCCAAAAGTCAGATTTTTGCTGAAATTGTGACCCCGGGGCTTAGGGATTTTTTCAAAAAAATATTTTCCGCCGGTTAAGTTGTTGAGGGCTGATTTCTTGTCCTGTGATAAAAAGCCTTCTGTTTCCATCCCCAAAGCTTTCAGGGGAGCATTTTCAACCGATTGGCACCATTTTTGAGTGAATTGCCAAAAGTCAGATTCTTGCTGAAATTGTGACCCCGGGGCTTAGGGATTTTTTCAAAAAAATATTTTCCGCCGGTTAAGTTGTTGAGGGCTGATTTCTTGTCCTGTGATAAAAAGCCTTCTGTTTTGACTTCTAAACATTTCAGGGGAGCATTTGCAAGCTTCTGGCACCATTTTTGAGTGAATTGCCAAAAGTCAGATTTTTGCTGAAATTGTGACCCCGGGGCTTAGGGATTTTTTCAAAAAAATATTTTCCGCCGGTTAAGTTGTTGAGGGCTGATTTCTTGTCCTGTGATAAAAAGCCTTCTGTTTCGACTGCTAAACCTTTCAGCGGAGCATTCGCAACCGATTGGGACCATTTTTGAGTGAATTGCTAAAAGTCAGATTTTTGCTGAAATTGTGACCCCGGGGCTTAGGGATTTTTTCAAAAAAATATTTTCCGCCGGTTAAGTTGTTGAGGGCTGATTTCTTGTCCTGTGATAAAAAGCCTTCTGTTTCCATCCCCAAAGCTTTCAGGGGAGCATTTGCAAGCGTTTGGCACCATTTTTGAGTGAATTGCCAAAAATCAGATTTTTGCTGAAATTGTGACCCCGAGACTTAGGGATTTTTTCAAAAAAATATTTTCCGCCGGTTAAGTTGTTGAGGGCTGATTTCTTGTCCTGTGATAAAAAGCCTTCTGTTTTGACTTCTAAACCTTCCAGGGGAGCATTTGCAAGCTTCTGGCACCATTTTTGAGTGAATTGCCAAAAGTCAGATTTTTGCTGAAATTGTGACCCCGGGGCTTAGGGATTTTTTCAAAAAAATATTTTCCGCCGGTTAAGTTGTTGAGGGCTGATTTCTTGTCCTGTGATAAAAAGCCTTTTGTTTCCATCCCCAAAGCTTTCAGGGGAGCATTTGCAAGCGTTTGGCATCATTTTTGAGTGAATTGCCAAAAGTCAGATTTTTGCTGAAATTGTGACCCCAGGGCTTAGGGATTTTTTCAAAAAAATATTTTCCGCCTGTCAAGTTGTTGAGGGCTGATTTCTTGTCCTGTGATAAAAAGCCTTCTGTTTCCATCACCAAAGCTTTCAGGGGAGCATTTGCAACCGATTGGCACCATTTTTGAGTGAATTGCCAAAAGTCAGATTTTTCCTGAAATTGTGACCCCGGGGCTTAGGGATTTTTTCAAAAAAATATTTTCCGCCGGTTAAGTTGTTGAGGGCTGATTTCTTGTCCTGTGATAAAAAGCCTTCTGTTTTGACTTCTAAACATTTCAGGGGAGCATTTGCAAGCTTCTGGCACCATTTTTGAGTGAATTGCCAAAAGTCAGATTTTTCCTGAAATTGTGACCCCGGGGCTTAGGGATTTTTTCAAAAAAATATTTTCCGCTGGTTAAGTTGTTGAGGGCTGATTTCTTGTCCTGTGATAAAAAGCCTTCTGTTTTGACTTCTAAACATTTCAGGGGAGCATTTGCAAGCGTTTGGCACCATTTTTGAGTGAATTGCCAAAAGTCAGATTTTTGCTGAAATTGTGACCCCGGGGCTTAGGGATTTTTTCAAAAAAATATTTTCCGCCCGTTAAGTTGTGGAGGGCTGATTTCTTGTCCTGTAATAAAAAGCCTTCTGTTTTGACTTCTAAACCTTTCAGGGGAGCATTTGCAAGCTTCTGGCACCATTTTTGAGTGAATTGCCAAAAGTCAGATTTTTGCTGAAATTGTGACCCCGGGGCTTAGGGATTTTTTCAAAAAAATATTTTCCGCCGGTTAAGTTGTTGAGGGCTGATTTCTTGTCCTGTGATAAAAAGCCTTCTGTTTCCATCCCCAAAGCTTTCAGGGGAGCATTTTCAACCGATTGGCACCATTTTTGAGTGAATTGCCAAAAGTCAGATTCTTGCTGAAATTGTGACCCCGGGGCTTAGGGATTTTTTCAAAAAAATATTTTCCGCCGGTTAAGTTGTTGAGGGCTGATTTCTTGTCCTGTGATAAAAAGCCTTCTGTTTTGACTTCTAAACATTTCAGGGGAGCATTTGCAAGCTTCTGGCACCATTTTTGAGTGAATTGCCAAAAGTCAGATTTTTGCTGAAATTGTGACCCCGGGGCTTAGGGATTTTTTCAAAAAAATATTTTCCGCCGGTTAAGTTGTTGAGGGCTGATTTCTTGTCCTGTGATAAAAAGCCTTCTGTTTCGACTGCTAAACCTTTCAGCGGAGCATTCGCAACCGATTGGGACCATTTTTGAGTGAATTGCTAAAAGTCAGATTTTTGCTGAAATTGTGACCCCGGGGCTTAGGGATTTTTTCAAAAAAATATTTTCCGCCGGTTAAGTTGTTGAGGGCTGATTTCTTGTCCTGTGATAAAAAGCCTTCTGTTTCCATCACCAACGCTTTCAGGGGAGCATTTGCAAGCGTTTGGCACCATTTTTGAGTGAATTGCCAAAAGTCAGATTTTTCCTGAAATTGTGACCCTGGGGCTTAGGGATTTTTTCAAAAAAATATTTTCCGCCGGTTAAGTTGTTGAGGGCTGATTTCTTGTCCTGTGATAAAAAGCCTTCTGTTATGACTTCTAAACCTTTCAGGGGAGCATTTGCAAGCTTCTGGCACCATTTTTGAGAGAATTGCCAAAAGTCAGATTTTTGCTGAAATTGTGACCCTGGGGCTTAGGGCTTTTTTCTAAAAAATATTTTCCACCGGTTAAGTTGTTGAGGGCTGATTTCTTGTCCTGTGATAAAAAGCCTTCTGTTTCCATCCCCAAAGCTTTCAGGGGAGAATTTGCAAGCGTTTGGCACCATTTTTGAGTGAATTGCCAAAAGTCAGATTTTTGCTGAAATTGTGACCCCGGGGCTTAGGGATTTTTTCAAAAAAATATTTTCCGCCTGTCAAGTTGTTGAGGGCTGATTTCTTGTCCTGTGATAAAAAGCCTTCTGTTTCCATCACCAAAGCTTTCAGGGGAGCATTTGCAACCGATTGGCACCATTTTTGAGTGAATTGCCAAAAGTCAGATTTTTCCTGAAATTGTGACCCCGGGGCTTAGGGATTTTTTCAAAAAAATATTTTCCGCCGGTTAAGTTGTTGAGGGCTGATTTCTTGTCCTGTGTTAAAAAGCCTTCTGTTTCCATCCCCAAAGCTTTCAGGGGAGCATTTGCAACCGATTGGCACCATTTTTGAGTGAATTGCCAAAAGTCAGATTTTTCCTGAAATTGTGACCCCGGGGCTTAGGGATTTTTTCAAAAAAATATTTTCCGCCGGTTAAGTTGTTGAGGGCTGATTTCTTGTCCTGTGATAAAAAGCCTTCTGTTTTGACTTCTAAACATTTCAGGGGAGCATATGTAAGCTTCTGGCACCATTTTTGAGTGAATTGCCAAAAGTCAGATTTTTGCTGAAATTGTGACCCCGGGGCTTAGGGATTTTTTCAAAAAAATATTTTCCGCCTGTCAAGTTGTTGAGGGCTGATTTCTTGTCCTGTGATAAAAAGCCTTCTGTTTCCATCACCAAAGCTTTCAGGGGAGCATTTGCAACCGATTGGCACCATTTTTGAGTGAATTGCCAAAAGTCAGATTTTTCCTGAAATTGTGACCCCGGGGCTTAGGGATTTTTTCAAAAAAATATTTTCCGCCGGTTAAGTTGTTGAGGGCTGATTTCTTGTCCTGTGTTAAAAAGCCTTCTGTTTCCATCCCCAAAGCTTTCAGGGGAGCATTTGCAACCGATTGGCACCATTTTTGAGTGAATTGCCAAAAGTCAGATTTTTCCTGAAATTGTGACCCCGGGGCTTAGGGATTTTTTCAAAAAAATATTTTCCGCCGGTTAAGTTGTTGAGGGCTGATTTCTTGTCCTGTGATAAAAAGCCTTCTGTTTTGACTTCTAAACATTTCAGGGGAGCATATGTAAGCTTCTGGCACTATTTTTGAGTGAATTGCCAAAAGTCAGATTTTTGCTGAAATTGTGACCCCGGGGCTTAGGGATTTTTTCAAAAAAATATTTTCCGCCGGTTAAGTTGTTGAGGGCTGATTTCTTGTCCTGTGATAAAAAGCCTTCTGTTTCCATCACCAAAGCTTTCAGGGGAGCATTTGCAACCGATTGGCACCATTTTTGAGTGAATTGCCAAAAGTCAGATTTTTCCTGAAATTGTGACCCCGGGGCTTAGGGATTTTTTCAAAAAAATATTTTCCGCCGGTTAAGTTGTTGAGGGCTGATTTCTTGTCCTGTGTTAAAAAGCCTTCTGTTTCCATCCCCAAAGCTTTCAGGGGAGCATTTGCAACCGATTGGCACCATTTTTGAGTGAATTGCCAAAAGTCAGATTTTTCCTGAAATTGTGACCCCGGGGCTTAGGGATTTTTTCAAAAAAATATTTTCCGCCGGTTAAGTTGTTGAGGGCTGATTTCTTGTCCTGTGATAAAAAGCCTTCTGTTTTGACTTCTAAACATTTCAGGGGAGCATATGTAAGCTTCTGGCACCATTTTTGAGTGAATTGCCAAAAGTCAGATTTTTCCTGAAATTGTGACCCCGGGGCTTAGGGATTTTTTCAAAAAAATATTTTCCGCTGGTTAAGTTGTTGAGGGCTGATTTCTTGTCCTGTGATAAAAAGCCTTCTGTTTCCATCCCCAAAGCTTTCAGGGGAGCATTTGCAAGCGTTTGGCACCATTTTTGAGTGAATTGCCAAAAGTCAGATTTTTGCTGAAATTGTGACCCCGGGGCTTAGGGATTTTTTCAAAAAAATATTTTCCGCCCGTTAAGTTGTGGAGGGCTGATTTCTTGTCCTGTGATAAAAAGCCTTCTGTTATGACTTCTAAACCTTTCAGGGGAGCATTTGCAAGCTTCTGGCACCATTTTTGAGTGAATTGCCAAAAGTCAGATTTTTGCTGAAATTGTGACCCTGGGGCTTAGGGATTTTTTCTAAAAAATATTTTCCACCGGTTAAGTTGTTGAGGGCTGATTTCTTGTCCTGTGATAAAAAGCCTTCTGTTTCCATCCCCAAAGCTTTCAGGGGAGCATTTGCAAGCGTTTGGCACCATTTTTGAGTGAATTGCCAAAAGTCAGATTTTTGCTGAAATTGTGACCCCGAGACTTAGGGATTTTTTCAAAAAAATATTTTCCGCTGGTTAAGTTGTTGAGGGCTGATTTCTTGTCCTGTGATAAAAAGCCTTCTGTTTTGACTTCTAAACCTTTCAGGGGAGCATTTGCAAGCTTCTGGCACCATTTTTGAGTGAATTGCCAAAAGTCAGATTTTTGCTGAAATTGTGACCCCGGGGCTTAGGGATTTTTTCAAAAAAATATTACTTACTTACTTATCAAACCTTTATTAGGCATTATACAAATAAAACCATAAAAGAGAAAATAAGATATAAAAGCCTTGAAATATATATAAAAAGGCAGCAGTTGGCTACATACATATATATATATATGCATATAGAGTCAGTGGTTTTCCTTGTTAACCTGCTCCTTGGAGAACTGCTACCAAAAACTCAGCTACCCCCGCCGTTACCCTTTGGTCAACGTCGGATAGGCAGAATCCCACGCATTCACCTTGCTGGGGTTCCGGACCACCCAAAAGAGGGGACAGCACGCGTTGACGGAGCGTACTGTACAATGGGCAATGAAAGAGAATATGCTCTACGGTGTCCGGGACATTCATTGAACATCTGCAGAGTCTCTTGTTTCTGGGAATGTTTTGATATCTTCCCCTGACAAATGCTGAGGGAAAAACATTCAAACGGGCCAGCATAAAAGCCCTACGTTGGGCTGGGATTATTAATTTAGTGACGTAATTGGCTCTGCTATCTAAGATATTTAAACCATAGAATATGGGGGAACAAATTTTGTTTACAGCTGCCATAATATTTTGCCTCTCAACATCCTTTAGTCTAGTTAGAATATTATGGAAAATGTATTGCTCATTAGAATTGTACAGGGGCTCCAGCTCGATGCCTAAAGATTCAATCTTTTTTTCGAGGTACTGATACCATCTTGATTTGTAGGAGTCTTTGAGCAAATCAGCGAGCAGACTTGATGGAGGGCAGCGAAAATGGCAGCGTAACCAGTACTTTATTGAGGTGGACCAGGCCCAATATTCCATTGTGTGTATGACTATTTCTGCACACATTGTTTCATATTTGATCACAGCTGGGAGTCCAAGAATACGTCTCAGAAAGCTGGAGTGGATCTTTTTTAAATCACTATTATATGCTTGGACCCATAGCGGGATTCCATAGAGTATCTGGGATTGCACTTTTGTTTGGAATATCTGATTGGCCGCAGGAATAAATTGATTGCCTTTCTGATAATAAAAACGGGCAACTGCTGATGAGGTGCACTTTGCCTGTTTTATGGCATTTGTGCGATGATTTGCCCACCCTAAATTGCTCTGGAATAAGATTCCCAGATACCTATAGATTTTTACTTGTTGGATTTCTTGCCCTCTTATTTTCCATTTCTCTAATTTCCAACCATTCGAGAAGACCAAAATTTTTGTCTTCTCGTAATTTATAGAGAGTGAATTGCCAAAAGTCAGATTTTTGCTGAAATTGTGACCCCGGGGCTTAGGGATTTTTTCAAAAAAATATTTTCCGCCGGTTAAGTTGTTGAGGGCTGATTTCTTGTCCTGTGATAAAAAGCCTTCTGTTTCCATCCCCAAAGCTTTCAGGGGAGCATTTGCAAGCGTTTGGCACCATTTTTGAGTGAATTGCCAAAAATCAGATTTTTGCTGAAATTGTGACCCCGAGACTTAGGGATTTTTTCAAAAAAATATTTTCCGCCGGTTAAGTTGTTGAGGGCTGATTTCTTGTCCTGTGATAAAAAGCCTTCTGTTTTGACTTCTAAACCTTCCAGGGGAGCATTTGCAAGCTTCTGGCACCATTTTTGAGTGAATTGCCAAAAGTCAGATTTTTGCTGAAATTGTGACCCCGGGGCTTAGGGATTTTTTCAAAAAAATATTTTCCGCCGGTTAAGTTGTTGAGGGCTGATTTCTTGTCCTGTGATAAAAAGCCTTTTGTTTCCATCCCCAAAGCTTTCAGGGGAGCATTTGCAAGCGTTTGGCATCATTTTTGAGTGAATTGCCAAAAGTCAGATTTTTGCTGAAATTGTGACCCCGGGGCTTAGGGATTTTTTCAAAAAAATATTTTCCGCCTGTCAAGTTGTTGAGGGCTGATTTCTTGTCCTGTGATAAAAAGCCTTCTGTTTCCATCACCAAAGCTTTCAGGGGAGCATTTGCAACCGATTGGCACCATTTTTGAGTGAATTGCCAAAAGTCAGATTTTTCCTGAAATTGTGACCCCGGGGCTTAGGGATTTTTTCAAAAAAATATTTTCCGCCGGTTAAGTTGTTGAGGGCTGATTTCTTGTCCTGTGATTAAAAGCCTTCTGTTTCCATCCCCAAAGCTTTCAGGGGAGCATTTGCAACCGATTGGCACCATTTTTGAGTGAATTGCCAAAAGTCAGATTTTTCCTGAAATTGTGACCCCGGGGCTTAGGGATTTTTTCAAAAAAATATTTTCCGCCGGTTAAGTTGTTGAGGGCTGATTTCTTGTCCTGTGATAAAAAGCCTTCTGTTTCCATCCCCAAACTTTCAGGGGAGCATTTGCAAGCGTTTGGCACCATTTTTGAGTGAATTGCCAAAAGTCAGATTTTTGCTGAAATTGTGACCCCGAGACTTAGGGATTTTTTCAAAAAAATATTTTCCGCCGGTTAAGTTGTTGAGGGCTGATTTCTTGTCCTGTGATAAAAAGCCTTCTGTTTTGACTTCTAAACCTTCCAGGGGAGCATTTGCAAGCTTCTGGCACCATTTTTGAGTGAATTGCCAAAAGTCAGATTTTTGCTGAAATTGTGACCCCGGGGCTTAGGGATTTTTTCAAAAAAATATTTTCCGCCGGTTAAGTTGTTGAGGGCTGATTTCTTGTCCTGTAATAAAAAGCCTTCTGTTTTGACTTCTAAACCTTTCAGGGGAGCATTTGCAAGCTTCTGGCACCATTTTTGAGTGAATTGCCAAAAGTCAGATTTTTCCTGAAATTGTGACCCCGGGGCTTAGGGATTTTTTCAAAAAAATATTTTCCGCCGGTTAAGTTGTTGAGGGCTGATTTCTTGTCCTGTGATAAAAAGCCTTCTGTTTCCATCCCCAAAGCTTTCAGGGGAGCATTTTCAACCGATTGGCACCATTTTTGAGTGAATTGCCAAAAGTCAGATTCTTGCTGAAATTGTGACCCCGGGGCTTAGGGATTTTTTCAAAAAAATATTTTCCGCCGGTTAAGTTGTTGAGGGCTGATTTCTTGTCCTGTGATAAAAAGCCTTCTGTTTTGACTTCTAAACATTTCAGGGGAGCATTTGCAAGCTTCTGGCACCATTTTTGAGTGAATTGCCAAAAGTCAGATTTTTGCTGAAATTGTGACCCCGGGGCTTAGGGATTTTTTCAAAAAAATATTTTCCACCGGTTAAGTTGTTGAGGGCTGATTTCTTGTCCTGTGATAAAAAGCCTTCTGTTTCGACTGCTAAACCTTTCAGCGGAGCATTTGCAACCGATTGGGACCATTTTTGAGTGAATTGCTAAAAGTCAGATTTTTGCTGAAATTGTGACCCCGGGGCTTAGGGATTTTTTCAAAAAAATATTTTCCGCCGGTTAAGTTGTTGAGGGCTGATTTCTTGTCCTGTGATAAAAAGCCTTCTGTTTCCATCACCAACGCTTTCAGGGGAGCATTTGCAAGCGTTTGGCACCATTTTTGAGTGAATTGCCAAAAGTCAGATTTTTGCTGAAATTGTGACCCCGGGGCTTAGGGATTTTTTCAAAAAAATATTTTCCGCCGGTTAAGTTGTTGAGGGCTGATTTCTTGTCCTGTGTTAAAAAGCCTTCTGTTTCCATCCCCAAAGCTTTCAGGGGAGCATTTGCAACCGATTGGCACCATTTTTGAGTGAATTGCCAAAAGTCAGATTTTTCCTGAAATTGTGACCCCGGGGCTTAGGGATTTTTTCAAAAAAATATTTTCCGCCGGTTAAGTTGTTGAGGGCTGATTTCTTGTCCTGTGATAAAAAGCCTTCTGTTTTGACTTCTAAACATTTCAGGGGAGCATATGTAAGCTTCTGGCACCATTTTTGAGTGAATTGCCAAAAGTCAGATTTTTCCTGAAATTGTGACCCCGGGGCTTAGGGATTTTTTCAAAAAAATATTTTCCGCTGGTTAAGTTGTTGAGGGCTGATTTCTTGTCCTGTGATAAAAAGCCTTCTGTTTCCGTCCCCAAAGCTTTCAGGGGAGCATTTGCAAGCGTTTGGCACCATTTTTGAGTGAATTGCCAAAAGTCAGATTTTTGCTGAAATTGTGACCCCGGGGCTTAGGGATTTTTTCAAAAAAATATTTTCCGCCCGTTAAGTTGTGGAGGGCTGATTTCTTGTCCTGTGATAAAAAGCCTTCTGTTATGACTTCTAAACCTTTCAGGGGAGCATTTGCAAGCTTCTGGCACCATTTTTGAGTGAATTGCCAAAAGTCAGATTTTTGCTGAAATTGTGACCCTGGGGCTTAGGGATTTTTTCTAAAAAATATTTTCCACCGGTTAAGTTGTTGAGGGCTGATTTCTTGTCCTGTGATAAAAAGCCTTCTGTTTCCATCCCCAAAGCTTTCAGGGGAGCATTTGCAAGCGTTTGGCACCATTTTTGAGTGAATTGCCAAAAGTCAGATTTTTGCTGAAATTGTGACCCCGAGACTTAGGGATTTTTTCAAAAAAATATTTTCCGCTGGTTAAGTTGTTGAGGGCTGATTTCTTGTCCTGTGATAAAAAGCCTTCTGTTTTGACTTCTAAACCTTTCAGGGGAGCATTTGCAAGCTTCTGGCACCATTTTTGAGTGAATTGCCAAAAGTCAGATTTTTGCTGAAATTGTGACCCCGGGGCTTAGGGATTTTTTCAAAAAAATATTACTTACTTACTTATCAAACCTTTATTAGGCATTATACAAATAAAACCATAAAAGAGAAAATAAGATATAAAAGCCTTGAAATATATATAAAAAGGCAGCAGTTGGCTACATACATATATATATATATGCATATAGAGTCAGTGGTTTTCCTTGTTAACCTGCTCCTTGGAGAACTGCTACCAAAAACTCAGCTACCCCCGCCGTTACCCTTTGGTCAACGTCGGATAGGCAGAATCCCACGCATTCACCTTGCTGGGGTTCCGGACCACCCAAAAGAGGGGACAGCACGCGTTGACGGAGCGTACTGTACAATGGGCAATGAAAGAGAATATGCTCTACGGTGTCCGGGACATTCATTGAACATCTGCAGAGTCTCTTGTTTCTGGGAATGTTTTGATATCTTCCCCTGACAAATGCTGAGGGAAAAACATTCAAACGGGCCAGCATAAAAGCCCTACGTTGGGCTGGGATTATTAATTTAGTGACGTAATTGGCTCTGCTATCTAAGATATTTAAACCATAGAATATGGGGGAACAAATTTTGTTTACAGCTGCCATAATATTTTGCCTCTCAACATCCTTTAGTCTAGTTAGAATATTATGGAAAATGTATTGCTCATTAGAATTGTACAGGGGCTCCAGCTCGATGCCTAAAGATTCAATCTTTTTTTCGAGGTACTGATACCATCTTGATTTGTAGGAGTCTTTGAGCAAATCAGCGAGCAGACTTGATGGAGGGCAGCGAAAATGGCAGCGTAACCAGTACTTTATTGAGGTGGACCAGGCCCAATATTCCATTGTGTGTATGACTATTTCTGCACACATTGTTTCATATTTGATCACAGCTGGGAGTCCAAGAATACGTCTCAGAAAGCTGGAGTGGATCTTTTTTAAATCACTATTATATGCTTGGACCCATAGCGGGATTCCATAGAGTATCTGGGATTGCACTTTTGTTTGGAATATCTGATTGGCCGCAGGAATAAATTGATTGCCTTTCTGATAATAAAAACGGGCAACTGCTGATGAGGTGCACTTTGCCTGTTTTATGGCATTTGTGCGATGATTTGCCCACCCTAAATTGCTCTGGAATAAGATTCCCAGATACCTATAGATTTTTACTTGTTGGATTTCTTGCCCTCTTATTTTCCATTTCTCTAATTTCCAACCATTCGAGAAGACCAAAATTTTTGTCTTCTCGTAATTTATAGAGAGTGAATTGCCAAAAGTCAGATTTTTGCTGAAATTGTGACCCCGGGGCTTAGGGATTTTTTCAAAAAAATATTTTCCGCCGGTCAAGTTGTTGAGGGCTGATTTCTTGTCCTTTGATAAAAAGCCTTCTGTTTCCATCGCCAAAGCTTTCAGGGGAGCATTTGCAACCGATTGGCACCATTTTTGAGTGAATTGCTAAAAGTCAGATTTTTGCTGAAATTGTGACCCCGGGGCTTAGGGATTTTTTCAAAAAAATATTTTCCGCCGGTTAAGTTGTTGAGGGCTGATTTCTTGTCCTGTGATAAAAAGCCTTCTGTTATGACTTCTAAACCTTTCAGGGGAGCATTTGCAAGCTTCTGGCACCATTTTTGAGTGAATTGCCAAAAGTCAGATTTTTGCTGAAATTGTGACCCTGGGGCTTAGGGATTTTTTCTAAAAAATATTTTCCACCGGTTAAGTTGTTGAGGGCTGATTTCTTGTCCTGTGATAAAAAGCCTTCTGTTTCCATCCCCAAAGCTTTCAGGGGAGAATTTGCAAGCGTTTGGCACCATTTTTGAGTGAATTGCCAAAAGTCAGATTTTTGCTGAAATTGTGACCCCGGGGCTTAGGGATTTTTTCAAAAAAATATTTTCCGCCTGTCAAGTTGTTGAGGGCTGATTTCTTGTCCTGTGATAAAAAGCCTTCTGTTTCCATCACCAAAGCTTTCAGGGGAGCATTTGCAACCGATTGGAACCATTTTTGAGTGAATTGCCAAAAGTCAGATTTTTCCTGAAATTGTGACCCCGGGGCTTAGGGATTTTTTCAAAAAAATATTTTCCGCCGGTTAAGTTGTTGAGGGCTGATTTCTTGTCCTGTGATTAAAAGCCTTCTGTTTCCATCCCCAAAGCTTTCAGGGGAGCATTTGCAACCGATTGGCACCATTTTTGAGTGAATTGCCAAAAGTCAGATTTTTGCTGAAATTGTGACCCCGGGGCTTAGGGATTTTTTCAAAAAAATATTTTCCGCCGGTTAAGTTGTTGAGGGCTGATTTCTTGTCCTGTGATAAAAAGCCTTCTGTTTCCATCCCCAAAGCTTTCAGGGGAGCATTTGCAAGCGTTTGGCACCATTTTTGAGTGAATTGCCAAAAATCAGATTTTTGCTGAAATTGTGACCCCGAGACTTAGGGATTTTTTCAAAAAAATATTTTCCGCCGGTTAAGTTGTTGAGGGCTGATTTCTTGTCCTGTGATAAAAAGCCTTCTGTTTTGACTTCTAAACCTTCCAGGGGAGCATTTGCAAGCTTCTGGCACCATTTTTGAGTGAATTGCCAAAAGTCAGATTTTTGCTGAAATTGTGACCCCGGGGCTTAGGGATTTTTTCAAAAAAATATTTTCCGCCGGTTAAGTTGTTGAGGGCTGATTTCTTGTCCTGTGATAAAAAGCCTTTTGTTTCCATCCCCAAAGCTTTCAGGGGAGCATTTGCAAGCGTTTGGCATCATTTTTGAGTGAATTGCCAAAAGTCAGATTTTTGCTGAAATTGTGACCCCGGGGCTTAGGGATTTTTTCAAAAAAATATTTTCCGCCTGTCAAGTTGTTGAGGGCTGATTTCTTGTCCTGTGATAAAAAGCCTTCTGTTTCCATCACCAAAGCTTTCAGGGGAGCATTTGCAACCGATTGGCACCATTTTTGAGTGAATTGCCAAAAGTCAGATTTTTCCTGAAATTGTGACGCCGGGGCTTAGGGATTTTTTCAAAAAAATATTTTCCGCCGGTTAAGTTGTTGAGGGCTGATTTCTTGTCCTGTGATAAAAAGCCTTCTGTTTCCATCCCCAAAGCTTTCAGGGGAGCATTTGCAACCGATTGGCACCATTTTTGAGTGAATTGCCAAAAGTCAGATTTTTCCTGAAATTGTGACCCCGGGGCTTAGGGATTTTTTCAAAAAAATATTTTCCGCCGGTTAAGTTGTTGAGGGCTGATTTCTTGTCCTGTGATAAAAAGCCTTCTGTTTTGACTTCTAAACATTTCAGGGGAGCATTTGCAAGCTTCTGGCACCATTTTTGAGTGAATTGCCAAAAGTCAGATTTTTCCTGAAATTGTGACCCCGGGGCTTAGGGATTTTTTCAAAAAAATATTTTCCGCTGGTTAAGTTGTTGAGGGCTGATTTCTTGTCCTGTGATAAAAAGCCTTCTGTTTTGACTTCTAAACATTTCAGGGGAGCATTTGCAAGCGTTTGGCACCATTTTTGAGTGAATTGCCAAAAGTCAGATTTTTCCTGAAATTGTGACCCCGGGGCTTAGGGATTTTTTCAAAAAAATATTTTCCGCCGGTTAAGTTGTTGAGGGCTGATTTCTTGTCCTGTGATAAAAAGCCTTCTGTTTCCATCCCCAAAGCTTTCAGGGGAGCATTTTCAACCGATTAGCACCATTTTTGAGTGAATTGCCAAAAGTCAGATTCTTGCTGAAATTGTGACCCCGGGGCTTAGGGATTTTTTCAAAAAAATATTTTCCGCCGGTTAAGTTGTTGAGGGCTGATTTCTTGTCCTGTGATAAAAAGCCTTCTGTTTCCATCACCAAAGCTTTCAGGGGAGCATTTGCAACCGATTGGAACCATTTTTGAGTGAATTGCCAAAAGTCAGATTTTTCCTGAAATTGTGACCCCGGGGCTTAGGGATTTTTTCAAAAAAATATTTTCCGCCGGTTAAGTTGTTGAGGGCTGATTTCTTGTCCTGTGATTAAAAGCCTTCTGTTTCCATCCCCAAAGCTTTCAGGGGAGCATTTGCAACCGATTGGCACCATTTTTGAGTGAATTGCCAAAAGTCAGATTTTTCCTGAAATTGTGACCCCGGGGCTTAGGGATTTTTTCAAAAAAATATTTTCCGCCGGTTAAGTTGTTGAGGGCTGATTTCTTGTCCTGTGATAAAAAGCCTTCTGTTTCCATCCCCAAAGCTTTCAGGGGAGCATTTGCAAGCGTTTGGCACCATTTTTGAGTGAATTGCCAAAAATCAGATTTTTGCTGAAATTGTGACCCCGAGACTTAGGGATTTTTTCAAAAAAATATTTTCCGCCGGTTAAGTTGTTGAGGGCTGATTTCTTGTCCTGTGATAAAAAGCCTTCTGTTTTGACTTCTAAACCTTCCAGGGGAGCATTTGCAAGCTTCTGGCACCATTTTTGAGTGAATTGCCAAAAGTCAGATTTTTGCTGAAATTGTGACCCCGGGGCTTAGGGATTTTTTCAAAAAAATATTTTCCGCCGGTTAAGTTGTTGAGGGCTGATTTCTTGTCCTGTGATAAAAAGCCTTTTGTTTCCATCCCCAAAGCTTTCAGGGGAGCATTTGCAAGCGTTTGGCATCATTTTTGAGTGAATTGCCAAAAGTCAGATTTTTGCTGAAATTGTGACCCCGGGGCTTAGGGATTTTTTCAAAAAAATATTTTCCGCCTGTCAAGTTGTTGAGGGCTGATTTCTTGTCCTGTGATAAAAAGCCTTCTGTTTCCATCACCAAAGCTTTCAGGGGAGCATTTGCAACCGATTGGCACCATTTTTGAGTGAATTGCCAAAAGTCAGATTTTTCCTGAAATTGTGACCCCGGGGCTTAGGGATTTTTTCAAAAAAATATTTTCCGCCGGTTAAGTTGTTGAGGGCTGATTTCTTGTCCTGTGATAAAAAGCCTTCTGTTTCCATCCCCAAAGCTTTCAGGGGAGCATTTGCAACCGATTGGCACCATTTTTGAGTGAATTGCCAAAAGTCAGATTTTTCCTGAAATTGTGACCCCGGGGCTTAGGGATTTTTTCAAAAAAATATTTTCCGCCGGTTAAGTTGTTGAGGGCTGATTTCTTGTCCTGTGATAAAAAGCCTTCTGTTTTGACTTCTAAACATTTCAGGGGAGCATTTGCAAGCTTCTGGCACCATTTTTGAGTGAATTGCCAAAAGTCAGATTTTTCCTGAAATTGTGACCCCGGGGCTTAGGGATTTTTTCAAAAAAATATTTTCCGCTGGTTAAGTTGTTGAGGGCTGATTTCTTGTCCTGTGATAAAAAGCCTTCTGTTTTGACTTCTAAACATTTCAGGGGAGCATTTGCAAGCGTTTGGCACCATTTTTGAGTGAATTGCCAAAAGTCAGATTTTTCCTGAAATTGTGACCCCGGGGCTTAGGGATTTTTTCAAAAAAATATTTTCCGCCGGTTAAGTTGTTGAGGGCTGATTTCTTGTCCTGTGATAAAAAGCCTTCTGTTTCCATCCCCAAAGCTTTCAGGGGAGCATTTTCAACCGATTAGCACCATTTTTGAGTGAATTGCCAAAAGTCAGATTCTTGCTGAAATTGTGACCCCGGGGCTTAGGGATTTTTTCAAAAAAATATTTTCCGCCGGTTAAGTTGTTGAGGGCTGATTTCTTGTCCTGTGATAAAAAGCCTTCTGTTTTGACTTCTAAACATTTCAGGGGAGCATTTGCAAGCTTCTGGCACCATTTTTGAGTGAATTGCCAAAAGTCAGATTTTTGCTGAAATTGTGACCCCGGGGCTTAGGGATTTTTTCAAAAAAATATTTTCCGCCGGTTAAGTTGTTGAGGGCTGATTTCTTGTCCTGTGATAAAAAGCCTTCTGTTTCGACTGCTAAACCTTTCAGCGGAGCATTTGCAATCGATTGGGACCATTTTTGAGTGAATTGCTAAAAGTCAGATTTTTGCTGAAATTGTGACCCCGGGGCTTAGGGATTTTTTCAAAAAAATATTTTCCGCCGGTTAAGTTGTTGAGGGCTGATTTCTTGTCCTGTGATAAAAAGCCTTCTGTTTCCATCACCAACGCTTTCAGGGGAGCATTTGCAAGCGTTTGGCACCATTTTTGAGTGAATTGCCAAAAGTCAGATTTTTGCTGAAATTGTGACCCCGGGGCTTAGGGATTTTTTCAAAAAAATATTTTCCGCCGGTTAAGTTGTTGAGGGCTGATTTCTTGTCCTGTGATAAAAAGCCTTCTGTTTTGACTTCTAAACCTTTCAGGGGAGCATTTGCAACCGATTGGGACCATTTTTGAGTGAATTGCTAAAAGTCAGATTTTTCCTGAAATTGTGACCCCGGGGCTTAGGGATTTTTTCAAAAAAATATTTTCCGCCGGTTAAGTTGTTGAGGGCTGATTTCTTGTCCTGTGATAAAAAGCCTTCTGTTTTGACTTCTAAACATTTCAGGGGAGCATTTGCAAGCTTCTGGCACCATTTTTGAGTGAATTGCCAAAAGTCAGATTTTTGCTGAAATTGTGACCCCGGGGCTTAGGGATTTTTTCAAAAAAATATTTTCCGCCGGTTAAGTTGTTGAGGGCTGATTTCTTGTCCTGTGATAAAAAGCCTTCTGTTTCGACTGCTAAACCTTTCAGCGGAGCATTTGCAACCGATTGGGACCATTTTTGAGTGAATTGCTAAAAGTCAGATTTTTGCTGAAATTGTGACCCCGGGGCTTAGGGATTTTTTCAAAAAAATATTTTCCGCCGGTTAAGTTGTTGAGGGCTGATTTCTTGTCCTGTGATAAAAAGCCTTCTGTTTCCATCACCAACGCTTTCAGGGGAGCATTTGCAAGCGTTTGGCACCATTTTTGAGTGAATTGCCAAAAGTCAGATTTTTGCTGAAATTGTGACCCCGGGGCTTAGGGATTTTTTCAAAAAAATATTTTCCGCCGGTTAAGTTGTTGAGGGCTGATTTCTTGTCCTGTGATAAAAAGCCTTCTGTTTTGACTTCTAAACCTTTCAGGGGAGCATTTGCAACCGATTGGGACCATTTTTGAGTGAATTGCTAAAAGTCAGATTTTTCCTGAAATTGTGACCCCGGGGCTTAGGGATTTTTTCAAAAAAATATTTTCCGCCGGTTAAGTTGTTGAGGGCTGATTTCTTGTCCTGTGATAAAAAGCCTTCTGTTTCCATCACCAACGCTTTCAGGGGAGGATTTGCAAGCTTCTGGCATCATTTTTGAGTGAATTACCAAAAGTCAGATTTTTCCTGAAATTGTGACCCCGGGGCTTAGGGATTTTTTCAAAAAAATATTTTCCGCCGGTTGTTGAGGGCTGATTTCTTGTCCTGTGATAAAAAGCCTTCTGTTTTGACTTCTAAACCTTTCAGGGGAGCATTTGCAAGCTTCTGGCACCATTTTTGAGTGAATTGCCAAAAGTCAGATTTTTGCTGAAATTGTGACCCCGGGGCTTAGGGATTTTTTCAAAAAAATATTTTCCGCCGGTTAAGTTGTTGAGGGCTGATTTCTTCTCCTGTGATAAAAAGCCTTCTGTTTTGACTGCTAAACCTTTCAGGGGAGCATTTGCAAGCTTCTGGCACCATTTTTGAGTGAATTGCCAAAAGTCAGATTTTTGCTGAAATTGTGACCCCGGGGCTTAGGGATTTTTTCAAAAAAATATTTTCCGCCGGTTAAGTTGTTGAGGGCTGATTTCTTGTCCTGTGATAAAAAGCCTTCTGTTTTGACTTCTAAACATGTCAGGGGAGCATTTGCAAGCTTCTGGCACCATTTTTGAGTGAATTGCCAAAAGTCAGATTTTTGCTGAAATTGTGACCCCGGGGCTTAGGGATTTTTTCAAAAAAATATTTTCCGCCGGTTAAGTTGTTGAGGGCTGATTTCTTGTCCTGTGATAAAAAGCCTTCTGTTTCGACTGCTAAACCTTTCAGCGGAGCATTTGCAACCGATTGGAACCATTTTTGAGTGAATTGCTAAAAGTCAGATTTCTGCTGAAATTGTGACCCCGGGGCTTAGGGATTTTTTCAAAAAAATATTTTCCGCCGGTTAAGTTGTTGAGGGCTGATTTCTTGTCCTGTGATAAAAAGCCTTCTGTTTTGACTTCTAAACCTTTCAGGGGAGCATTTGCAAGCTTCTGGCACCATTTTTGAGTGAATTGCCAAAAGTCAGATTTTTGCTGAAATTGTGACCCCGGGGCTTAGGGATTTTTTCAAAAAAATATTTTCCGCCGGTTAAGTTGTTGAGGGCTGATTTCTTGTCCTGTGATAAAAAGCCTTCTGTTTCCATCCCCAAAGCTTTCAGGGGAGCATTTGCAACCGATTGGCACCATTTTTGAGTGAATTGCCAAAAGTCAGATTTTTCCTGAAATTGTGACCCCGGGGCTTAGGGATTTTTTCAAAAAAATATTTTCCACCGGTTAAGTTGTTGAGGGCTGATTTCTTGTCCTGTGATAAAAAGCCTTCTGTTTTGACTTCTAAACATTTCAGGGGAGCATTTGCAAGCTTCTGGCACCATTTTTGAGTGAATTGCCAAAAGTCAGATTTTTGCTGAAATTGTGACCCCGGGGCTTAGGGATTTTTTCAAAAAAATATTTTCCGCCGGTTAAGTTGTTGAGGGCTGATTTCTTGACCTGTGATAAAAAGCCTTCTGTTTTGACTTCTAAACCTTTCAGGGGAGCATTTGCAAGCTTCTGGCACCATTTTTGAGTGAATTGCCAAAAGTCAGATTTTTGCTGAAATTGTGACCCCGGGGCTTAGGGATTTTTTCAAAAAAATATTTTCCGCCGGTTAAGTTGTTGAGGGCTGATTTCTTGTCCTGTGATAAAAAGCCTTCTGTTTTGACTTCTAAACCTTTCAGGGGAGCATTTGCAACCGATTGGGACCATTTTTGAGTGAATTGCTAAAAGTCAGATTTTTCCTGAAATTGTGACCCCGGGGCTTAGGGATTTTTTCAAAAAAATATTTTCCGCCGGTTAAGTTGTTGAGGGCTGATTTCTTGTCCTGTGATAAAAAGCCTTCTGTTTCCATCACCAACGCTTTCAGCGGAGGATTTGCAAGCTTCTGGCATCATTTTTGAGTGAATTACCAAAAGTCAGATTTTTCCTGAAATTGTGACCCCGGGGCTTAGGGATTTTTTCAAAAAAATATTTTCCGCCGGTTGTTGAGGGCTGATTTCTTGTCCTGTGATAAAAAGCCTTCTGTTTTGACTTCTAAACCTTTCAGGGGAGCATTTGCAAGCTTCTGGCACCATTTTTGAGTGAATTGCCAAAAGTCAGATTTTTGCTGAAATTGTGACCCCGGGGCTTAGGGATTTTTTCAAAAAAATATTTTCCGCCGGTTAAGTTGTTGAGGGCTGATTTCTTCTCCTGTGATAAAAAGCCTTCTGTTTTGACTGCTAAACCTTTCAGGGGAGCATTTGCAAGCTTCTGGCACCATTTTTGAGTGAATTGCCAAAAGTCAGATTTTTGCTGAAATTGTGACCCCGGGGCTTAGGGATTTTTTCAAAAAAATATTTTCCGCCGGTTGAGTTGTTGAGGGCTGATTTCTTGTCCTGTGATAAAAAGCCTTCTGTTTCCATCCCCAAAGCTTTCAGGGGAGCATTTGCAACCGATTGGCACCATTTTTGAGTGAATTGCCAAAAGTCAGATTTTTGCTGAAATTGTGACCCCGGGGCTTAGGGATTTTTTCAAAAAAATATTTTCCGCCGGTTAAGTTGTTGAGGGCTGATTTCTTGTCCTGTGATAAAAAGCCTTCTGTTTTGACTTCTAAACATGTCAGGGGAGCATTTGCAAGCTTCTGGCACCATTTTTGAGTGAATTGCCAAAAGTCAGATTTTTGCTGAAATTGTGACCCCGGGGCTTAGGGATTTTTTCAAAAAAATATTTTCCGCCGGTTAAGTTGTTGAGGGCTGATTTCTTGTCCTGTGATAAAAAGCCTTCTGTTTCGACTGCTAAACCTTTCAGCGGAGCATTTGCAACCGATTGGAACCATTTTTGAGTGAATTGCTAAAAGTCAGATTTCTGCTGAAATTGTGACCCCGGGGCTTAGGGATTTTTTCAAAAAAATATTTTCCGCCGGTTAAGTTGTTGAGGGCTGATTTCTTGTCCTGTGATAAAAAGCCTTCTGTTTTGACTTCTAAACCTTTCAGGGGAGCATTTGCAAGCTTCTGGCACCATTTTTGAGTGAATTGCCAAAAGTCAGATTTTTGCTGAAATTGTGACCCCGGGGCTTAGGGATTTTTTCAAAAAAATATTTTCCGCCGGTTAAGTTGTTGAGGGCTGATTTCTTGTCCTGTGATAAAAAGCCTTCTGTTTCCATCCCCAAAGCTTTCAGGGGAGCATTTGCAACCGATTGGCACCATTTTTGAGTGAATTGCCAAAAGTCAGATTTTTCCTGAAATTGTGACCCCGGGGCTTAGGGATATTTTCAAAAAAATATTTTCCACCGGTTAAGTTGTTGAGGGCTGATTTCTTGTCCTGTGATAAAAAGCCTTCTGTTTTGACTTCTAAACATTTCAGGGGAGCATTTGCAAGCTTCTGGCACCATTTTTGAGTGAATTGCCAAAAGTCAGATTTTTGCTGAAATTGTGACCCCGGGGCTTAGGGATTTTTTCAAAAAAATATTTTCCGCCGGTTAAGTTGTTGAGGGCTGATTTCTTGACCTGTGATAAAAAGCCTTCTGTTTTTACTTCTAAACCTTTCAGGGGAGCATTTGCAAGCTTCTGGCACCATTTTTGAGTGAATTGCCAAAAGTCAGATTTTTGCTGAAATTGTGACCCCGGGGCTTAGGGATTTTTTCAAAAAAATATTTTCCGCCGGTTAAGTTGTTGAGGGCTGATTTCTTGTCCTGTGATAAAAAGCCTTCTGTTTTGACTTCTAAACCTTTCAGGGGAGCATTTGCAACCGATTGGGACCATTTTTGAGTGAATTGCTAAAAGTCAGATTTTTCCTGAAATTGTGACCCCGGGGCTTAGGGATTTTTTCAAAAAAATATTTTCCGCCGGTTAAGTTGTTGAGGGCTGATTTCTTGTCCTGTGATAAAAAGCCTTCTGTTTCCATCACCAACGCTTTCAGGGGAGGATTTGCAAGCTTCTGGCATCATTTTTGAGTGAATTACCAAAAGTCAGATTTTTCCTGAAATTGTGACCCCGGGGCTTAGGGATTTTTTCAAAAAAATATTTTCCGCCGGTTAAGTTGTTGAGGGCTGATTTCTTGTCCTGTGATAAAAAGCCTTCTGTTATGACTTCTAAACCTTTCAGGGGAGCATTTGCAAGCTTCTGGCACCATTTTTGAGTGAATTGCCAAAAGTCAGATTTTTGCTGAAATTGTGACCCTGGGGCTTAGGGATTTTTTCTAAAAAATATTTTCCACCGGTTAAGTTGTTGAGGGCTGATTTCTTGTCCTGTGATAAAAAGCCTTCTGTTTCCATCCCCAAAGCTTTCAGGGGAGAATTTGCAAGCGTTTGGCACCATTTTTGAGTGAATTGCCAAAAGTCAGATTTTTGCTGAAATTGTGACCCCGGGGCTTAGGGATTTTTTCAAAAAAATATTTTCCGCCTGTCAAGTTGTTGAGGGCTGATTTCTTGTCCTGTGATAAAAAGCCTTCTGTTTCCATCACCAAAGCTTTCAGGGGAGCATTTGCAACCGATTGGAACCATTTTTGAGTGAATTGCCAAAAGTCAGATTTTTCCTGAAATTGTGACCCCGGGGCTTAGGGATTTTTTCAAAAAAATATTTTCCGCCGGTTAAGTTGTTGAGGGCTGATTTCTTGTCCTGTGATTAAAAGCCTTCTGTTTCCATCCCCAAAGCTTTCAGGGGAGCATTTGCAACCGATTGGCACCATTTTTGAGTGAATTGCCAAAAGTCAGATTTTTCCTGAAATTGTGACCCCGGGGCTTAGGGATTTTTTCAAAAAAATATTTTCCGCCGGTTAAGTTGTTGAGGGCTGATTTCTTGTCCTGTGATAAAAAGCCTTCTGCTTCCATCCCCAAAGCTTTCAGGGGAGCATTTGCAAGCGTTTGGCACCATTTTTGAGTGAATTGCCAAAAATCAGATTTTTGCTGAAATTGTGACCCCGAGACTTAGGGATTTTTTCAAAAAAATATTTTCCGCCGGTTAAGTTGTTGAGGGCTGATTTCTTGTCCTGTGATAAAAAGCCTTCTGTTTTGACTTCTAAACCTTCCAGGGGAGCATTTGCAAGCTTCTGGCACCATTTTTGAGTGAATTGCCAAAAGTCAGATTTTTGCTGAAATTGTGACCCCGGGGCTTAGGGATTTTTTCAAAAAAATATTTTCCGCCTGTCAAGTTGTTGAGGGCTGATTTCTTGTCCTGTGATAAAAAGCCTTCTGTTTCCATCACCAAAGCTTTCAGGGGAGCATTTGCAACCGATTGGCACCATTTTTGAGTGAATTGCCAAAAGTCAGATTTTTCCTGAAATTGTGACCCCGGGGCTTAGGGATTTTTTCAAAAAAATATTTTCCGCCGGTTAAGTTGTTGAGGGCTGATTTCTTGTCCTGTGATAAAAAGCCTTCTGTTTCCATCCCCAAAGCTTTCAGGGGAGCATTTGCAACCGATTGGCACCATTTTTGAGTGAATTGCCAAAAGTCAGATTTTTCCTGAAATTGTGACCCCGGGGCTTAGGGATTTTTTCAAAAAAATATTTTCCGCCGGTTAAGTTGTTGAGGGCTGATTTCTTGTCCTGTGATAAAAAGCCTTCTGTTTTGACTTCTAAACATTTCAGGGGAGCATTTGCAAGCTTCTGGCACCATTTTTGAGTGAATTGCCAAAAGTCAGATTTTTCCTGAAATTGTGACCCCGGGGCTTAGGGATTTTTTCAAAAAAATATTTTCCGCTGGTTAAGTTGTTGAGGGCTGATTTCTTGTCCTGTGATAAAAAGCCTTCTGTTTTGACTTCTAAACATTTCAGGGGAGCATTTGCAAGCGTTTGGCACCATTTTTGAGTGAATTGCCAAAAGTCAGATTTTTCCTGAAATTGTGACCCCGGGGCTTAGGGATTTTTTCAAAAAAATATTTTCCGCCGGTTAAGTTGTTGAGGGCTGATTTCTTGTCCTGTGATAAAAAGCCTTCTGTTTCCATCCCCAAAGCTTTCAGGGGAGCATTTTCAACCGATTAGCACCATTTTTGAGTGAATTGCCAAAAGTCAGATTCTTGCTGAAATTGTGACCCCGGGGCTTAGGGATTTTTTCAAAAAAATATTTTCCGCCGGTTAAGTTGTTGAGGGCTGATTTCTTGTCCTGTGATAAAAAGCCTTCTGTTTTGACTTCTAAACATTTCAGGGGAGCATTTGCAAGCTTCTGGCACCATTTTTTAGTGAATTGCCAAAAGTCAGATTTTTGCTGAAATTGTGACCCCGGGGCTTAGGGATTTTTTCAAAAAAATATTTTCCGCCGGTTAAGTTGTTGAGGGCTGATTTCTTGTCCTGTGATAAAAAGCCTTCTGTTTCGACTGCTAAACCTTTCAGCGGAGCATTTGCAATCGATTGGGACCATTTTTGAGTGAATTGCTAAAAGTCAGATTTTTGCTGAAATTGTGACCCCGGGGCTTAGGGATTTTTTCAAAAAAATATTTTCCGCCGGTTAAGTTGTTGAGGGCTGATTTCTTGTCCTGTGATAAAAAGCCTTCTGTTTCCATCACCAACGCTTTCAGGGGAGCATTTGCAAGCGTTTGGCACCATTTTTGAGTGAATTGCCAAAAGTCAGATTTTTGCTGAAATTGTGACCCCGGGGCTTAGGGATTTTTTCAAAAAAATATTTTCCGCCGGTTAAGTTGTTGAGGGCTGATTTCTTGTCCTGTGATAAAAAGCCTTCTGTTTTGACTTCTAAACCTTTCAGGGGAGCATTTGCAACCGATTGGGACCATTTTTGAGTGAATTGCTAAAAGTCAGATTTTTCCTGAAATTGTGACCCCGGGGCTTAGGGATTTTTTCAAAAAAATATTTTCCGCCGGTTAAGTTGTTGAGGGCTGATTTCTTGTCCTGTGATAAAAAGCCTTCTGTTTTGACTTCTAAACATTTCAGGGGAGCATTTGCAAGCTTCTGGCACCATTTTTGAGTGAATTGCCAAAAGTCAGATTTTTGCTGAAATTGTGACCCCGGGGCTTAGGGATTTTTTCAAAAAAATATTTTCCGCCGGTTAAGTTGTTGAGGGCTGATTTCTTGTCCTGTGATAAAAAGCCTTCTGTTTCCATCACCAACGCTTTCAGGGGAGCATTTGCAAGCGTTTGGCACCATTTTTGAGTGAATTGCCAAAAGTCAGATTTTTGCTGAAATTGTGACCCCGGGGCGTAGGGATTTTTTCAAAAAAATATTTTCCGCCGGTTAAGTTGTTGAGGGCTGATTTCTTGTCCTGTGATAAAAAGCCTTCTGTTTTGACTTCTAAACCTTTCAGGGGAGCATTTGCAACCGATTGGGACCATTTTTGAGTGAATTGCTAAAAGTCAGATTTTTCCTGAAATTGTGACCCCGGGGCTTAGGGATTTTTTCAAAAAAATATTTTCCGCCGGTTAAGTTGTTGAGGGCTGATTTCTTGTCCTGTGATAAAAAGCCTTCTGTTTCCATCACCAACGCTTTCAGGGGAGGATTTGCAAGCTTCTGGCATCATTTTTGAGTGAATTACCAAAAGTCAGATTTTTCCTGAAATTGTGACCCCGGGGCTTAGGGATTTTTTCAAAAAAATATTTTCCGCCGGTTGTTGAGGGCTGATTTCTTGTCCTGTGATAAAAAGCCTTCTGTTTTGACTTCTAAACCTTTCAGGGGAGCATTTGCAAGCTTCTGGCACCATTTTTGAGTGAATTGCCAAAAGTCAGATTTTTGCTGAAATTGTGACCCCGGGGCTTAGGGATTTTTTCAAAAAAATATTTTCGGCCGGTTAAGTTGTTGAGGGCTGATTTCTTCTCCTGTGATAAAAAGCCTTCTGTTTTGACTGCTAAACCTTTCAGGGGAGCATTTGCAAGCTTCTGGCACCATTTTTGAGTGAATTGCCAAAAGTCAGATTTTTGCTGAAATTGTGACCCCGGGGCTTAGGGATTTTTTCAAAAAAATATTTTCCGCCGGTTGAGTTGTTGAGGGCTGATTTCTTGTCCTGTGATAAAAAGCCTTCTGTTTCCATCCCCAAAGCTTTCAGGGGAGCATTTGCAACCGATTGGCACCATTTTTGAGTGAATTGCCAAAAGTCAGATTTTTGCTGAAATTGTGACCCCGGGGCTTAGGGATTTTTTCAAAAAAATATTTTCCGCCGGTTAAGTTGTTGAGGGCTGATTTCTTGTCCTGTGATAAAAAGCCTTCTGTTTTGACTTCTAAACATGTCAGGGGAGCATTTTCAAGCTTCTGGCACCATTTTTGAGTGAATTGCCAAAAGTCAGATTTTTGCTGAAATTGTGACCCCGGGGCTTAGGGATTTTTTCAAAAAAATATTTTCCGCCGGTTAAGTTGTTGAGGGCTGATTTCTTGTCCTGTGATAAAAAGCCTTCTGTTTCCATCCCCAAAGCTTTCAGGGGAGCATTTGCAACCGATTGGCACCATTTTTGAGTGAATTGCCAAAAGTCAGATTTTTGCTGAAATTGTGACCCCGGGGCTTAGGGATTTTTTCAAAAAAATATTTTCCGCCGGTTAAGTTGTTGAGGGCTGATTTCTTGTCCTGTGATAAAAAGCCTTCTGTTTTGACTTCTAAACATGTCAGGGGAGCATTTGCAAGCTTCTGGCACCATTTTTGAGTGAATTGCCAAAAGTCAGATTTTTGCTGAAATTGTGACCCCGGGGCTTAGGGATTTTTTCAAAAAAATATTTTCCGCCGGTTAAGTTGTTGAGGGCTGATTTCTTGTCCTGTGATAAAAAGCCTTCTGTTTCGACTGCTAAACCTTTCAGCGTAGCATTTGCAACCGATTGGAACCATTTTTGAGTGAATTGCTAAAAGTCAGATTTCTGCTGAAATTGTGACCCCGGGGCTTAGGGATTTTTTCAAAAAAATATTTTCCGCCGGTTAAGTTGTTGAGGGCTGATTTCTTGTCCTGTGATAAAAAGCCTTCTGTTTTGACTTCTAAACCTTTCAGGGGAGCATTTGCAAGCTTCTGGCACCATTTTTGAGTGAATTGCCAAAAGTCAGATTTTTGCTGAAATTGTGACCCCGGGGCTTAGGGATTTTTTCAAAAAAATATTTTCCGCCGGTTAAGTTGTTGAGGGCTGATTTCTTGTCCTGTGATTAAAAGCCTTCTGTTTCCATCCCCAAAGCTTTCAGGGGAGCATTTGCAACCGATTGGCACCATTTTTGAGTGAATTGCCAAAAGTCAGATTTTTCCTGAAATTGTGACCCCGGGGCTTAGGGATTTTTTCAAAAAAATATTTTCCGCCGGTTAAGTTGTTGAGGGCTGATTTCTTGTCCTGTGATAAAAAGCCTTCTGTTTCCATCCCCAAAGCTTTCAGGGGAGCATTTGCAAGCGTTTGGCACCATTTTTGAGTGAATTGCCAAAAGTCAGATTTTTGCTGAAATTGTGACCCCGAGACTTAGGGATTTTTTCAAAAAAATATTTTCCGCCGGTTAAGTTGTTGAGGGCTGATTTCTTGTCCTGTGATAAAAAGCCTTCTGTTTTGACTTCTAAACCTTCCAGGGGAGCATTTGCAAGCTTCTGGCACCATTTTTGAGTGAATTGCCAAAAGTCAGATTTTTGCTGAAATTGTGACCCCGGGGCTTAGGGATTTTTTCAAAAAAATATTTTCCGCCGGTTAAGTTGTTGAGGGCTGATTTCTTGTCCTGTGATAAAAAGCCTTTTGTTTCCATCCCCAAAGCTTTCAGGGGAGCATTTGCAAGCGTTTGGCATCATTTTTGAGTGAATTGCCAAAAGTCAGATTTTTGCTGAAATTGTGACCCCGGGGCTTAGGGATTTTTTCAAAAAAATATTTTCCGCCTGTCAAGTTGTTGAGGGCTGATTTCTTGTCCTGTGATAAAAAGCCTTCTGTTTCCATCACCAAAGCTTTCAGGGGAGCATTTGCAACCGATTGGCACCATTTTTGAGTGAATTGCCAAAAGTCAGATTTTTCCTGAAATTGTGACCCCGGGGCTTAGGGATTTTTTCAAAAAAATATTTTCCGCCGGTTAAGTTGTTGAGGGCTGATTTCTTGTCCTGTGATAAAAAGCCTTCTGTTTCCATCCCCAAAGCTTTCAGGGGAGCATTTGCAACCGATTGGCACCATTTTTGAGTGAATTGCCAAAAGTCAGATTTTTCCTGAAATTGTGACCCCGGGGCTTAGGGATTTTTTCAAAAAAATATTTTCCGCCGGTTAAGTTGTTGAGGGCTGATTTCTTGTCCTGTGATAAAAAGCCTTCTGTTTTGACTTCTAAACATTTCAGGGGAGCATTTGCAAGCTTCTGGCACCATTTTTGAGTGAATTGCCAAAAGTCAGATTTTTCCTGAAATTGTGACCCCGGGGCTTAGGGATTTTTTCAAAAAAATATTTTCCGCCGGTTAAGTTGTTGAGGGCTGATTTCTTGTCCTGTGATAAAAAGCCTTCTGTTTCGACTGCTAAACCTTTCAGCGGAGCATTTGCAATCGATTGGGACCATTTTTGAGTGAATTGCTAAAAGTCAGATTTTTCCTGAAATTGTGACCCCGGGGCTTAGGGATTTTTTCAAAAAAAAATTTTCCGCCGGTTAAGTTGTTGAGGGCTGATTTCTTGTCCTGTGATAAAAAGCCTTCTGTTTCCATCACCAACGCTTTCAGGGGAGCATTTGCAAGCGTTTGGCACCATTTTTGAGTGAATTGCCAAAAGTCAGATTTTTGCTGAAATTGTGACCCCGGGGCTTAGGGATTTTTTCAAAAAAATATTTTCCGCCGGTTAAGTTGTTGAGGGCTGATTTCTTGTCCTGTGATAAAAAGCCTTCTGTTTTGACTTCTAAACCTTTCAGGGGAGCATTTGCAACCGATTGGGACCATTTTTGAGTGAATTGCTAAAAGTCAGATTTTTCCTGAAATTGTGACCCCGGGGCTTAGGGATTTTTTCAAAAAAATATTTTCCGCCGGTTAAGTTGTTGAGGGCTGATTTCTTGTCCTGTGATAAAAAGCCTTCTGTTTTGACTTCTAAACATTTCAGGGGAGCATTTGCAAGCTTCTGGCACCATTTTTGAGTGAATTGCCAAAAGTCAGATTTTTGCTGAAATTGTGACCCCGGGGCTTAGGGATTTTTTCAAAAAAATATTTTCCGCCGGTTAAGTTGTTGAGGGCTGATTTCTTGTCCTGTGATAAAAAGCCTTCTGTTTCGACTGCTAAACCTTTCAGCGGAGCATTTGCAACCGATTGGGACCATTTTTGAGTGAATTGCTAAAAGTCAGATTTTTGCTGAAATTGTGACCCCGGGGCTTAGGGATTTTTTCAAAAAAATATTTTCCGCCGGTTAAGTTGTTGAGGGCTGATTTCTTGTCCTGTGATAAAAAGCCTTCTGTTTCCATCACCAACGCTTTCAGGGGAGCATTTGCAAGCGTTTGGCACCATTTTTGAGTGAATTGCCAAAAGTCAGATTTTTGCTGAAATTGTGACCCCGGGGCTTAGGGATTTTTTCAAAAAAATATTTTCCGCCGGTTAAGTTGTTGAGGGCTGATTTCTTGTCCTGTGATAAAAAGCCTTCTGTTTTGACTTCTAAACCTTTCAGGGGAGCATTTGCAACCGATTGGGACCATTTTTGAGTGAATTGCTAAAAGTCAGATTTTTCCTGAAATTGTGACCCCGGGGCTTAGGGATTTTTTCAAAAAAATATTTTCCGCCGGTTAAGTTGTTGAGGGCTGATTTCTTGTCCTGTGATAAAAAGCCTTCTGTTTCCATCACCAACGCTTTCAGGGGAGGATTTGCAAGCTTCTGGCATGATTTTTGAGTGAATTACCAAAAGTCAGATTTTTCCTGAAATTGTGACCCCGGGGCTTAGGGATTTTTTCAAAAAAATATTTTCCGCCGGTTGTTGAGGGCTGATTTCTTGTCCTGTGATAAAAAGCCTTCTGTTTTGACTTCTAAACCTTTCAGGGGAGCATTTGCAAGCTTCTGGCACCATTTTTGAGTGAATTGCCAAAAGTCAGATTTTTGCTGAAATTGTGACCCCGGGGCTTAGGGATTTTTTCAAAAAAATATTTTCGGCCGGTTAAGTTGTTGAGGGCTGATTTCTTCTCCTGTGATAAAAAGCCTTCTGTTTTGACTGCTAAACCTTTCAGGGGAGCATTTGCAAGCTTCTGGCACCATTTTTGAGTGAATTGCCAAAAGTCAGATTTTTGCTGAAATTGTGACCCCGGGGCTTAGGGATTTTTTCAAAAAAATATTTTCCGCCGGTTGAGTTGTTGAGGGCTGATTTCTTGTCCTGTGATAAAAAGCCTTCTGTTTCCATCCCCAAAGCTTTCAGGGGAGCATTTGCAACCGATTGGCACCATTTTTGAGTGAATTGCCAAAAGTCAGATTTTTGCTGAAATTGTGACCCCGGGGCTTAGGGATTTTTTCAAAAAAATATTTTCCGCCGGTTAAGTTGTTGAGGGCTGATTTCTTGTCCTGTGATAAAAAGCCTTCTGTTTTGACTTCTAAACATGTCAGGGGAGCATTTGCAAGCTTCTGGCACCATTTTTGAGTGAATTGCCAAAAGTCAGATTTTTGCTGAAATTGTGACCCCGGGGCTTAGGGATTTTTTCAAAAAAATATTTTCCGCCGGTTAAGTTGTTGAGGGCTGATTTCTTGTCCTGTGATAAAAAGCCTTCTGTTTCGACTGCTAAACCTTTCAGCGGAGCATTTGCAACCGATTGGAACCATTTTTGAGTGAATTGCTAAAAGTCAGATTTCTGCTGAAATTGTGACCCCGGGGCTTAGGGATTTTTTCAAAAAAATATTTTCCGCCGGTTAAGTTGTTGAGGGCTGATTTCTTGTCCTGTGATAAAAAGCCTTCTGTTTTGACTTCTAAACCTTTCAGGGGAGCATTTGCAAGCTTCTGGCACCATTTTTGAGTGAATTGCCAAAAGTCAGATTTTTGCTGAAATTGTGACCCCGGGGCTTAGGGATTTTTTCAAAAAAATATTTTCCGCCGGTTAAGTTGTTGAGGGCTGATTTCGTGTCCTGTGATAAAAAGCCTTCTGTTTCCATCCCCAAAGCTTTCAGGGGAGCATTTGCAACCGATTGGCACCATTTTTGAGTGAATTGCCAAAAGTCAGATTTTTCCTGAAATTGTGACCCCGGGGCTTAGGGATTTTTTCAAAAAAATATTTTCCACCGGTTAAGTTGTTGAGGGCTGATTTCTTGTCCTGTGATAAAAAGCCTTCTGTTTTGACTTCTAAACATTTCAGGGGAGCATTTGCAAGCTTCTGGCACCATTTTTGAGTGAATTGCCAAAAGTCAGATTTTTGCTGAAATTGTGACCCCGGGGCTTAGGGATTTTTTCAAAAAAATATTTTCCGCCGGTTAAGTTGTTGAGGGCTGATTTCTTGACCTGTGATAAAAAGCCTTCTGTTTTGACTTCTAAACCTTTCAGGGGAGCATTTGCAAGCTTCTGGCACCATTTTTGAGTGAATTGCCAAAAGTCAGATTTTTGCTGAAATTGTGACCCCGGGGCTTAGGGATTTTTTCAAAAAAATATTTTCCGCCGGTTAAGTTGTTGAGGGCTGATTTCTTGTCCTGTGATAAAAAGCCTTCTGTTTTGACTTCTAAACCTTTCAGGGGAGCATTTGCAACCGATTGGGACCATTTTTGAGTGAATTGCTAAAAGTCAGATTTTTCCTGAAATTGTGACCCCGGGGCTTAGGGATTTTTTCAAAAAAATATTTTCCGCCGGTTAAGTTGTTGAGGGCTGATTTCTTGTCCTGTGATAAAAAGCCTTCTGTTTCCATCACCAACGCTTTCAGGGGAGGATTTGCAAGCTTCTGGCATCATTTTTGAGTGAATTACCAAAAGTCAGATTTTTCCTGAAATTGTGACCCCGGGGCTTAGGGATTTTTTCAAAAAAATATTTTCCGCCGGTTAAGTTGTTGAGGGCTGATTTCTTGTCCTGTGATAAAAAGCCTTCTGTTATGACTTCTAAACCTTTCAGGGGAGCATTTGCAAGCTTCTGGCACCATTTTTGAGTGAATTGCCAAAAGTCAGATTTTTGCTGAAATTGTGACCCTGGGGCTTAGGGATTTTTTCTAAAAAATATTTTCCACCGGTTAAGTTGTTGAGGGCTGATTTCTTGTCCTGTGATAAAAAGCCTTCTGTTTCCATCCCCAAAGCTTTCAGGGGAGAATTTGCAAGCGTTTGGCACCATTTTTGAGTGAATTGCCAAAAGTCAGATTTTTGCTGAAATTGTGACCCCGGGGCTTAGGGATTTTTTCAAAAAAATATTTTCCGCCTGTCAAGTTGTTGAGGGCTGATTTCTTGTCCTGTGATAAAAAGCCTTCTGTTTCCATCACCAAAGCTTTCAGGGGAGCATTTGCAACCGATTGGAACCATTTTTGAGTGAATTGCCAAAAGTCAGATTTTTCCTGAAATTGTGACCCCGGGGCTTAGGGATTTTTTCAAAAAAATATTTTCCGCCGGTTAAGTTGTTGAGGGCTGATTTCTTGTCCTGTGATTAAAAGCCTTCTGTTTCCATCCCCAAAGCTTTCAGGGGAGCATTTGCAACCGATTGGCACCATTTTTGAGTGAATTGCCAAAAGTCAGATTTTTCCTGAAATTGTGACCCCGGGGCTTAGGGATTTTTTCAAAAAAATATTTTCCGCCGGTTAAGTTGTTGAGGGCTGATTTCTTGTCCTGTGATAAAAAGCCTTCTGTTTCCATCCCCAAAGCTTTCAGGGGAGCATTTGCAAGCGTTTGGCACCATTTTTGAGTGAATTGCCAAAAATCAGATTTTTGCTGAAATTGTGACCCCGAGACTTAGGGATTTTTTCAAAAAAATATTTTCCGCCGGTTAAGTTGTTGAGGGCTGATTTCTTGTCCTGTGATAAAAAGCCTTCTGTTTTGACTTCTAAACCTTCCAGGGGAGCATTTGCAAGCTTCTGGCACCATTTTTGAGTGAATTGCCAAAAGTCAGATTTTTGCTGAAATTGTGACCCCGGGGCTTAGGGATTTTTTCAAAAAAATATTTTCCGCCGGTTAAGTTGTTGAGGGCTGATTTCTTGTCCTGTGATAAAAAGCCTTTTGTTTCCATCCCCAAAGCTTTCAGGGGAGCATTTGCAAGCGTTTGGCATCATTTTTGAGTGAATTGCCAAAAGTCAGATTTTTGCTGAAATTGTGACCCCGGGGCTTAGGGATTTTTTCAAAAAAATATTTTCCGCCTGTCAAGTTGTTGAGGGCTGATTTCTTGTCCTGTGATAAAAAGCCTTCTGTTTCCATCACCAAAGCTTTCAGGGGAGCATTTGCAACCGATTGGCACCATTTTTGAGTGAATTGCCAAAAGTCAGATTTTTCCTGAAATTGTGACCCCGGGGCTTAGGGATTTTTTCAAAAAAATATTTTCCGCCGGTTAAGTTGTTGAGGGCTGATTTCTTGTCCTGTGATAAAAAGCCTTCTGTTTCCATCCCCAAAGCTTTCAGGGGAGCATTTGCAACCGATTGGCACCATTTTTGAGTGAATTGCCAAAAGTCAGATTTTTCCTGAAATTGTGACCCCGGGGCTTAGGGATTTTTTCAAAAAAATATTTTCCGCCGGTTAAGTTGTTGAGGGCTGATTTCTTGTCCTGTGATAAAAAGCCTTCTGTTTTGACTTCTAAACATTTCAGGGGAGCATTTGCAAGCTTCTGGCACCATTTTTGAGTGAATTGCCAAAAGTCAGATTTTTCCTGAAATTGTGACCCCGGGGCTTAGGGATTTTTTCAAAAAAATATTTTCCGCTGGTTAAGTTGTTGAGGGCTGATTTCTTGTCCTGTGATAAAAAGCCTTCTGTTTTGACTTCTAAACATTTCAGGGGAGCATTTGCAAGCGTTTGGCACCATTTTTGAGTGAATTGCCAAAAGTCAGATTTTTCCTGAAATTGTGACCCCGGGGCTTAGGGATTTTTTCAAAAAAATATTTTCCGCCGGTTAAGTTGTTGAGGGCTGATTTCTTGTCCTGTGATAAAAAGCCTTCTGTTTCCATCCCCAAAGCTTTCAGGGGAGCATTTTCAACCGATTAGCACCATTTTTGAGTGAATTGCCAAAAGTCAGATTCTTGCTGAAATTGTGACCCCGGGGCTTAGGGATTTTTTCAAAAAAATATTTTCCGCCGGTTAAGTTGTTGAGGGCTGATTTCTTGTCCTGTGATAAAAAGCCTTCTGTTTTGACTTCTAAACATTTCAGGGGAGCATTTGCAAGCTTCTGGCACCATTTTTTAGTGAATTGCCAAAAGTCAGATTTTTGCTGAAATTGTGACCCCGGGGCTTAGGGATTTTTTCAAAAAAATATTTTCCGCCGGTTAAGTTGTTGAGGGCTGATTTCTTGTCCTGTGATAAAAAGCCTTCTGTTTCGACTGCTAAACCTTTCAGCGGAGCATTTGCAATCGATTGGGACCATTTTTGAGTGAATTGCTAAAAGTCAGATTTTTGCTGAAATTGTGACCCCGGGGCTTAGGGATTTTTTCAAAAAAATATTTTCCGCCGGTTAAGTTGTTGAGGGCTGATTTCTTGTCCTGTGATAAAAAGCCTTCTGTTTCCATCACCAACGCTTTCAGGGGAGCATTTGCAAGCGTTTGGCACCATTTTTGAGTGAATTGCCAAAAGTCAGATTTTTGCTGAAATTGTGACCCCGGGGCTTAGGGATTTTTTCAAAAAAATATTTTCCGCCGGTTAAGTTGTTGAGGGCTGATTTCTTGTCCTGTGATAAAAAGCCTTCTGTTTTGACTTCTAAACCTTTCAGGGGAGCATTTGCAACCGATTGGGACCATTTTTGAGTGAATTGCTAAAAGTCAGATTTTTCCTGAAATTGTGACCCCGGGGCTTAGGGATTTTTTCAAAAAAATATTTTCCGCCGGTTAAGTTGTTGAGGGCTGATTTCTTGTCCTGTGATAAAAAGCCTTCTGTTTTGACTTCTAAACATTTCAGGGGAGCATTTGCAAGCTTCTGGCACCATTTTTGAGTGAATTGCCAAAAGTCAGATTTTTGCTGAAATTGTGACCCCGGGGCTTAGGGATTTTTTCAAAAAAATATTTTCCGCCGGTTAAGTTGTTGAGGGCTGATTTCTTGTTTTGTGATAAAAAGCCTTCTGTTTCCATCACCAACGCTTTCAGGGGAGCATTTGCAAGCGTTTGGCACCATTTTTGAGTGAATTGCCAAAAGTCAGATTTTTGCTGAAATTGTGACCCCGGGGCGTAGGGATTTTTTCAAAAAAATATTTTCCGCCGGTTAAGTTGTTGAGGGCTGATTTCTTGTCCTGTGATAAAAAGCCTTCTGTTTTGACTTCTAAACCTTTCAGGGGAGCATTTGCAACCGATTGGGACCATTTTTGAGTGAATTGCTAAAAGTCAGATTTTTCCTGAAATTGTGACCCCGGGGCTTAGGGATTTTTTCAAAAAAATATTTTCCGCCGGTTAAGTTGTTGAGGGCTGATTTCTTGTCCTGTGATAAAAAGCCTTCTGTTTCCATCACCAACGCTTTCAGGGGAGGATTTGCAAGCTTCTGGCATCATTTTTGAGTGAATTACCAAAAGTCAGATTTTTCCTGAAATTGTGACCCCGGGGCTTAGGGATTTTTTCAAAAAAATATTTTCCGCCGGTTGTTGAGGGCTGATTTCTTGTCCTGTGATAAAAAGCCTTCTGTTTTGACTTCTAAACCTTTCAGGGGAGCATTTGCAAGCTTCTGGCACCATTTTTGAGTGAATTGCCAAAAGTCAGATTTTTGCTGAAATTGTGACCCCGGGGCTTAGGGATTTTTTCAAAAAAATATTTTCGGCCGGTTAAGTTGTTGAGGGCTGATTTCTTCTCCTGTGATAAAAAGCCTTCTGTTTTGACTGCTAAACCTTTCAGGGGAGCATTTGCAAGCTTCTGGCACCATTTTTGAGTGAATTGCCAAAAGTCAGATTTTTGCTGAAATTGTGACCCCGGGGCTTAGGGATTTTTTCAAAAAAATATTTTCCGCCGGTTGAGTTGTTGAGGGCTGATTTCTTGTCCTGTGATAAAAAGCCTTCTGTTTCCATCCCCAAAGCTTTCAGGGGAGCATTTGCAACCGATTGGCACCATTTTTGAGTGAATTGCCAAAAGTCAGATTTTTGCTGAAATTGTGACCCCGGGGCTTAGGGATTTTTTCAAAAAAATATTTTCCGCCGGTTAAGTTGTTGAGGGCTGATTTCTTGTCCTGTGATAAAAAGCCTTCTGTTTTGACTTCTAAACATGTCAGGGGAGCATTTGCAAGCTTCTGGCACCATTTTTGAGTGAATTGCCAAAAGTCAGATTTTTGCTGAAATTGTGACCCCGGGGCTTAGGGATTTTTTCAAAAAAATATTTTCCGCCGGTTAAGTTGTTGAGGGCTGATTTCTTGTCCTGTGATAAAAAGCCTTCTGTTTCCATCCCCAAAGCTTTCAGGGGAGCATTTGCAACCGATTGGCACCATTTTTGAGTGAATTGCCAAAAGTCAGATTTTTGCTGAAATTGTGACCCCGGGGCTTAGGGATTTTTTCAAAAAAATATTTTCCGCCGGTTAAGTTGTTGAGGGCTGATTTCTTGTCCTGTGATAAAAAGCCTTCTGTTTTGACTTCTAAACATGTCAGGGGAGCATTTGCAAGCTTCTGGCACCATTTTTGAGTGAATTGCCAAAAGTCAGATTTTTGCTGAAATTGTGACCCCGGGGCTTAGGGATTTTTTCAAAAAAATATTTTCCGCCGGTTAAGTTGTTGAGGGCTGATTTCTTGTCCTGTGATAAAAAGCCTTCTGTTTCGACTGCTAAACCTTTCAGCGTAGCATTTGCAACCGATTGGAACCATTTTTGAGTGAATTGCTAAAAGTCAGATTTCTGCTGAAATTGTGACCCCGGGGCTTAGGGATTTTTTCAAAAAAATATTTTCCGCCGGTTAAGTTGTTGAGGGCTGATTTCTTGTCCTGTGATAAAAAGCCTTCTGTTTTGACTTCTAAACCTTTCAGGGGAGCATTTGCAAGCTTCTGGCACCATTTTTGAGTGAATTGCCAAAAGTCAGATTTTTGCTGAAATTGTGACCCCGGGGCTTAGGGATTTTTTCAAAAAAATATTTTCCGCCGGTTAAGTTGTTGAGGGCTGATTTCTTGTCCTGTGATTAAAAGCCTTCTGTTTCCATCCCCAAAGCTTTCAGGAGAGCATTTGCAACCGATTGGCACCATTTTTGAGTGAATTGCCAAAAGTCAGATTTTTCCTGAAATTGTGACCCCGGGGCTTAGGGATTTTTTCAAAAAAATATTTTCCGCCGGTTAAGTTGTTGAGGGCTGATTTCTTGTCCTGTGATAAAAAGCCTTCTGTTTCCATCCCCAAAGCTTTCAGGGGAGCATTTGCAAGCGTTTGGCACCATTTTTGAGTGAATTGCCAAAAGTCAGATTTTTGCTGAAATTGTGACCCCGAGACTTAGGGATTTTTTCAAAAAAATATTTTCCGCCGGTTAAGTTGTTGAGGGCTGATTTCTTGTCCTGTGATAAAAAGCCTTCTGTTTTGACTTCTAAACCTTCCAGGGGAGCATTTGCAAGCTTCTGGCACCATTTTTGAGTGAATTGCCAAAAGTCAGATTTTTGCTGAAATTGTGACCCCGGGGCTTAGGGATTTTTTCAAAAAAATATTTTCCGCCGGTTAAGTTGTTGAGGGCTGATTTCTTGTCCTGTGATAAAAAGCCTTTTGTTTCCATCCCCAAAGCTTTCAGGGGAGCATTTGCAAGCGTTTGGCATCATTTTTGAGTGAATTGCCAAAAGTCAGATTTTTGCTGAAATTGTGACCCCGGGGCTTAGGGATTTTTTCAAAAAAATATTTTCCGCCTGTCAAGTTGTTGAGGGCTGATTTCTTGTCCTGTGATAAAAAGCCTTCTGTTTCCATCACCAAAGCTTTCAGGGGAGCATTTGCAACCGATTGGCACCATTTTTGAGTGAATTGCCAAAAGTCAGATTTTTCCTGAAATTGTGACCCCGGGGCTTAGGGATTTTTTCAAAAAAATATTTTCCGCCGGTTAAGTTGTTGAGGGCTGATTTCTTGTCCTGTGATAAAAAGCCTTCTGTTTCCATCCCCAAAGCTTTCAGGGGAGCATTTGCAACCGATTGGCACCATTTTTGAGTGAATTGCCAAAAGTCAGATTTTTCCTGAAATTGTGACCCCGGGGCTTAGGGATTTTTTCAAAAAAATATTTTCCGCCGGTTAAGTTGTTGAGGGCTGATTTCTTGTCCTGTGATAAAAAGCCTTCTGTTTTGACTTCTAAACATTTCAGGGGAGCATTTGCAAGCTTCTGGCACCATTTTTGAGTGAATTGCCAAAAGTCAGATTTTTCCTGAAATTGTGACCCCGGGGCTTAGGGATTTTTTCAAAAAAATATTTTCCGCCGGTTAAGTTGTTGAGGGCTGATTTCTTGTCCTGTGATAAAAAGCCTTCTGTTTCGACTGCTAAACCTTTCAGCGGAGCATTTGCAATCGATTGGGACCATTTTTGAGTGAATTGCTAAAAGTCAGATTTTTCCTGAAATTGTGACCCCGGGGCTTAGGGATTTTTTCAAAAAAAAATTTTCCGCCGGTTAAGTTGTTGAGGGCTGATTTCTTGTCCTGTGATAAAAAGCCTTCTGTTTCCATCACCAACGCTTTCAGGGGAGCATTTGCAAGCGTTTGGCACCATTTTTGAGTGAATTGCCAAAAGTCAGATTTTTGCTGAAATTGTGACCCCGGGGCTTAGGGATTTTTTCAAAAAAATATTTTCCGCCGGTTAAGTTGTTGAGGGCTGATTTCTTGTCCTGTGATAAAAAGCCTTCTGTTTTGACTTCTAAACCTTTCAGGGGAGCATTTGCAACCGATTGGGACCATTTTTGAGTGAATTGCTAAAAGTCAGATTTTTCCTGAAATTGTGACCCCGGGGCTTAGGGATTTTTTCAAAAAAATATTTTCCGCCGGTTAAGTTGTTGAGGGCTGATTTCTTGTCCTGTGATAAAAAGCCTTCTGTTTTGACTTCTAAACATTTCAGGGGAGCATTTGCAAGCTTCTGGCACCATTTTTGAGTGAATTGCCAAAAGTCAGATTTTTGCTGAAATTGTGACCCCGGGGCTTAGGGATTTTTTCAAAAAAATATTTTCCGCCGGTTAAGTTGTTGAGGGCTGATTTCTTGTCCTGTGATAAAAAGCCTTCTGTTTCGACTGCTAAACCTTTCAGCGGAGCATTTGCAACCGATTGGGACCATTTTTGAGTGAATTGCTAAAAGTCAGATTTTTGCTGAAATTGTGACCCCGGGGCTTAGGGATTTTTTCAAAAAAATATTTTCCGCCGGTTAAGTTGTTGAGGGCTGATTTCTTGTCCTTTGATAAAAAGCCTTCTGTTTCCATCACCAACGCTTTCAGGGGAGCATTTGCAAGCGTTTGGCACCATTTTTGAGTGAATTGCCAAAAGTCAGATTTTTGCTGAAATTGTGACCCCGGGGCTTAGGGATTTTTTCAAAAAAATATTTTCCGCCGGTTAAGTTGTTGAGGGCTGATTTCTTGTCCTGTGATAAAAAGCCTTCTGTTTTGACTTCTAAACCTTTCAGGGGAGCATTTGCAACCGATTGGGACCATTTTTGAGTGAATTGCTAAAAGTCAGATTTTTCCTGAAATTGTGACCCCGGGGCTTAGGGATTTTTTCAAAAAAATATTTTCCGCCGGTTAAGTTGTTGAGGGCTGATTTCTTGTCCTGTGATAAAAAGCCTTCTGTTTCCATCACCAACGCTTTCAGGGGAGGATTTGCAAGCTTCTGGCATGATTTTTGAGTGAATTACCAAAAGTCAGATTTTTCCTGAAATTGTGACCCCGGGGCTTAGGGATTTTTTCAAAAAAATATTTTCCGCCGGTTGTTGAGGGCTGATTTCTTGTCCTGTGATAAAAAGCCTTCTGTTTTGACTTCTAAACCTTTCAGGGGAGCATTTGCAAGCTTCTGGCACCATTTTTGAGTGAATTGCCAAAAGTCAGATTTTTGCTGAAATTGTGACCCCGGGGCTTAGGGATTTTTTCAAAAAAATATTTTCGGCCGGTTAAGTTGTTGAGGGCTGATTTCTTCTCCTGTGATAAAAAGCCTTCTGTTTTGACTGCTAAACCTTTCAGGGGAGCATTTGCAAGCTTCTGGCACCATTTTTGAGTGAATTGCCAAAAGTCAGATTTTTGCTGAAATTGTGACCCCGGGGCTTAGGGATTTTTTCAAAAAAATATTTTCCGCCGGTTGAGTTGTTGAGGGCTGATTTCTTGTCCTGTGATAAAAAGCCTTCTGTTTCCATCCCCAAAGCTTTCAGGGGAGCATTTGCAACCGATTGGCACCATTTTTGAGTGAATTGCCAAAAGTCAGATTTTTGCTGAAATTGTGACCCCGGGGCTTAGGGATTTTTTCAAAAAAATATTTTCCGCCGGTTAAGTTGTTGAGGGCTGATTTCTTGTCCTGTGATAAAAAGCCTTCTGTTTTGACTTCTAAACATGTCAGGGGAGCATTTGCAAGCTTCTGGCACCATTTTTGAGTGAATTGCCAAAAGTCAGATTTTTGCTGAAATTGTGACCCCGGGGCTTAGGGATTTTTTCAAAAAAATATTTTCCGCCGGTTAAGTTGTTGAGGGCTGATTTCTTGTCCTGTGATAAAAAGCCTTCTGTTTCGACTGCTAAACCTTTCAGCGGAGCATTTGCAACCGATTGGAACCATTTTTGAGTGAATTGCTAAAAGTCAGATTTCTGCTGAAATTGTGACCCCGGGGCTTAGGGATTTTTTCAAAAAAATATTTTCCGCCGGTTAAGTTGTTGAGGGCTGATTTCTTGTCCTGTGATAAAAAGCCTTCTGTTTTGACTTCTAAACCTTTCAGGGGAGCATTTGCAAGCTTCTGGCACCATTTTTGAGTGAATTGCCAAAAGTCAGATTTTTGCTGAAATTGTGACCCCGGGGCTTAGGGATTTTTTCAAAAAAATATTTTCCGCCGGTTAAGTTGTTGAGGGCTGATTTCGTGTCCTGTGATAAAAAGCCTTCTGTTTCCATCCCCAAAGCTTTCAGGGGAGCATTTGCAACCGATTGGCACCATTTTTGAGTGAATTGCCAAAAGTCAGATTTTTCCTGAAATTGTGACCCCGGGGCTTAGGGATTTTTTCAAAAAAATATTTTCCACCGGTTAAGTTGTTGAGGGCTGATTTCTTGTCCTGTGATAAAAAGCCTTCTGTTTTGACTTCTAAACATTTCAGGGGAGCATTTGCAAGCTTCTGGCACCATTTTTGAGTGAATTGCCAAAAGTCAGATTTTTGCTGAAATTGTGACCCCGGGGCTTAGGGATTTTTTCAAAAAAATATTTTCCGCCGGTTAAGTTGTTGAGGGCTGATTTCTTGACCTGTGATAAAAAGCCTTCTGTTTTGACTTCTAAACCTTTCAGGGGAGCATTTGCAAGCTTCTGGCACCATTTTTGAGTGAATTGCCAAAAGTCAGATTTTTGCTGAAATTGTGACCCCGGGGCTTAGGGATTTTTTCAAAAAAATATTTTCCGCCGGTTAAGTTGTTGAGGGCTGATTTCTTGTCCTGTGATAAAAAGCCTTCTGTTTTGACTTCTAAACCTTTCAGGGGAGCATTTGCAACCGATTGGGACCATTTTTGAGTGAATTGCTAAAAGTCAGATTTTTCCTGAAATTGTGACCCCGGGGCTTAGGGATTTTTTCAAAAAAATATTTTCCGCCGGTTAAGTTGTTGAGGGCTGATTTCTTGTCCTGTGATAAAAAGCCTTCTGTTTCCATCACCAACGCTTTCAGGGGAGGATTTGCAAGCTTCTGGCATCATTTTTGAGTGAATTACCAAAAGTCAGATTTTTCCTGAAATTGTGACCCCGGGGCTTAGGGATTTTTTCAAAAAAATATTTTCCGCCGGTTAAGTTGTTGAGGGCTGATTTCTTGTCCTGTGATAAAAAGCCTTCTGTTATGACTTCTAAACCTTTCAGGGGAGCATTTGCAAGCTTCTGGCACCATTTTTGAGTGAATTGCCAAAAGTCAGATTTTTGCTGAAATTGTGACCCTGGGGCTTAGGGATTTTTTCTAAAAAATATTTTCCACCGGTTAAGTTGTTGAGGGCTGATTTCTTGTCCTGTGATAAAAAGCCTTCTGTTTCCATCCCCAAAGCTTTCAGGGGAGAATTTGCAAGCGTTTGGCACCATTTTTGAGTGAATTGCCAAAAGTCAGATTTTTGCTGAAATTGTGACCCCGGGGCTTAGGGATTTTTTCAAAAAAATATTTTCCGCCTGTCAAGTTGTTGAGGGCTGATTTCTTGTCCTGTGATAAAAAGCCTTCTGTTTCCATCACCAAAGCTTTCAGGGGAGCATTTGCAACCGATTGGAACCATTTTTGAGTGAATTGCCAAAAGTCAGATTTTTCCTGAAATTGTGACCCCGGGGCTTAGGGATTTTTTCAAAAAAATATTTTCCGCCGGTTAAGTTGTTGAGGGCTGATTTCTTGTCCTGTGATTAAAAGCCTTCTGTTTCCATCCCCAAAGCTTTCAGGGGAGCATTTGCAACCGATTGGCACCATTTTTGAGTGAATTGCCAAAAGTCAGATTTTTCCTGAAATTGTGACCCCGGGGCTTAGGGATTTTTTCAAAAAAATATTTTCCGCCGGTTAAGTTGTTGAGGGCTGATTTCTTGTCCTGTGATAAAAAGCCTTCTGTTTCCATCCCCAAAGCTTTCAGGGGAGCATTTGCAAGCGTTTGGCACCATTTTTGAGTGAATTGCCAAAAATCAGATTTTTGCTGAAATTGTGACCCCGAGACTTAGGGATTTTTTCAAAAAAATATTTTCCGCCGGTTAAGTTGTTGAGGGCTGATTTCTTGTCCTGTGATAAAAAGCCTTCTGTTTTGACTTCTAAACCTTCCAGGGGAGCATTTGCAAGCTTCTGGCACCATTTTTGAGTGAATTGCCAAAAGTCAGATTTTTGCTGAAATTGTGACCCCGGGGCTTAGGGATTTTTTCAAAAAAATATTTTCCGCCGGTTAAGTTGTTGAGGGCTGATTTCTTGTCCTGTGATAAAAAGCCTTTTGTTTCCATCCCCAAAGCTTTCAGGGGAGCATTTGCAAGCGTTTGGCATCATTTTTGAGTGAATTGCCAAAAGTCAGATTTTTGCTGAAATTGTGACCCCGGGGCTTAGGGATTTTTTCAAAAAAATATTTTCCGCCTGTCAAGTTGTTGAGGGCTGATTTCTTGTCCTGTGATAAAAAGCCTTCTGTTTCCATCACCAAAGCTTTCAGGGGAGCATTTGCAACCGATTGGCACCATTTTTGAGTGAATTGCCAAAAGTCAGATTTTTCCTGAAATTGTGACCCCGGGGCTTAGGGATTTTTTCAAAAAAATATTTTCCGCCGGTTAAGTTGTTGAGGGCTGATTTCTTGTCCTGTGATAAAAAGCCTTCTGTTTCCATCCCCAAAGCTTTCAGGGGAGCATTTGCAACCGATTGGCACCATTTTTGAGTGAATTGCCAAAAGTCAGATTTTTCCTGAAATTGTGACCCCGGGGCTTAGGGATTTTTTCAAAAAAATATTTTCCGCCGGTTAAGTTGTTGAGGGCTGATTTCTTGTCCTGTGATAAAAAGCCTTCTGTTTTGACTTCTAAACATTTCAGGGGAGCATTTGCAAGCTTCTGGCACCATTTTTGAGTGAATTGCCAAAAGTCAGATTTTTCCTGAAATTGTGACCCCGGGGCTTAGGGATTTTTTCAAAAAAATATTTTCCGCTGGTTAAGTTGTTGAGGGCTGATTTCTTGTCCTGTGATAAAAAGCCTTCTGTTTTGACTTCTAAACATTTCAGGGGAGCATTTGCAAGCGTTTGGCACCATTTTTGAGTGAATTGCCAAAAGTCAGATTTTTCCTGAAATTGTGACCCCGGGGCTTAGGGATTTTTTCAAAAAAATATTTTCCGCCGGTTAAGTTGTTGAGGGCTGATTTCTTGTCCTGTGATAAAAAGCCTTCTGTTTCCATCCCCAAAGCTTTCAGGGGAGCATTTTCAACCGATTAGCACCATTTTTGAGTGAATTGCCAAAAGTCAGATTCTTGCTGAAATTGTGACCCCGGGGCTTAGGGATTTTTTCAAAAAAATATTTTCCGCCGGTTAAGTTGTTGAGGGCTGATTTCTTGTCCTGTGATAAAAAGCCTTCTGTTTTGACTTCTAAACATTTCAGGGGAGCATTTGCAAGCTTCTGGCACCATTTTTTAGTGAATTGCCAAAAGTCAGATTTTTGCTGAAATTGTGACCCCGGGGCTTAGGGATTTTTTCAAAAAAATATTTTCCGCCGGTTAAGTTGTTGAGGGCTGATTTCTTGTCCTGTGATAAAAAGCCTTCTGTTTCGACTGCTAAACCTTTCAGCGGAGCATTTGCAATCGATTGGGACCATTTTTGAGTGAATTGCTAAAAGTCAGATTTTTACTGAAATTGTGACCCCGGGGCTTAGGGATTTTTTCAAAAAAATATTTTCCGCCGGTTAAGTTGTTGAGGGCTGATTTCTTGTCCTGTGATAAAAAGCCTTCTGTTTCCATCACCAACGCTTTCAGGGGAGCATTTGCAAGCGTTTGGCACCATTTTTGAGTGAATTGCCAAAAGTCAGATTTTTGCTGAAATTGTGACCCCGGGGCTTAGGGATTTTTTCAAAAAAATATTTTCCGCCGGTTAAGTTGTTGAGGGCTGATTTCTTGTCCTGTGATAAAAAGCCTTCTGTTTTGACTTCTAAACCTTTCAGGGGAGCATTTGCAACCGATTGGGACCATTTTTGAGTGAATTGCTAAAAGTCAGATTTTTCCTGAAATTGTGACCCCGGGGCTTAGGGATTTTTTCAAAAAAATATTTTCCGCCGGTTAAGTTGTTGAGGGCTGATTTCTTGTCCTGTGATAAAAAGCCTTCTGTTTCCATCACCAACGCTTTCAGGGGAGGATTTGCAAGCTTCTGGCATCATTTTTGAGTGAATTACCAAAAGTCAGATTTTTCCTGAAATTGTGACCCCGGGGCTTAGGGATTTTTTCAAAAAAATATTTTCCGCCGGTTAAGTTGTTGAGGGCTGATTTCTTGTCCTGTGATAAAAAGCCTTCTGTTATGACTTCTAAACCTTTCAGGGGAGCATTTGCAAGCTTCTGGCACCATTTTTGAGTGAATTGCCAAAAGTCAGATTTTTGCTGAAATTGTGACCCTGGGGCTTAGGGATTTTTTCTAAAAAATATTTTCCACCGGTTAAGTTGTTGAGGGCTGATTTCTTGTCCTGTGATAAAAAGCCTTCTGTTTCCATCCCCAAAGCTTTCAGGGGAGAATTTGCAAGCGTTTGGCACCATTTTTGAGTGAATTGCCAAAAGTCAGATTTTTGCTGAAATTGTGACCCCGGGGCTTAGGGATTTTTTCAAAAAAATATTTTCCGCCTGTCAAGTTGTTGAGGGCTGATTTCTTGTCCTGTGATAAAAAGCCTTCTGTTTCCATCACCAAAGCTTTCAGGGGAGCATTTGCAACCGATTGGAACCATTTTTGAGTGAATTGCCAAAAGTCAGATTTTTCCTGAAATTGTGACCCCGGGGCTTAGGGATTTTTTCAAAAAAATATTTTCCGCCGGTTAAGTTGTTGAGGGCTGATTTCTTGTCCTGTGATTAAAAGCCTTCTGTTTCCATCCCCAAAGCTTTCAGGGGAGCATTTGCAACCGATTGGCACCATTTTTGAGTGAATTGCCAAAAGTCAGATTTTTCCTGAAATTGTGACCCCGGGGCTTAGGGATTTTTTCAAAAAAATATTTTCCGCCGGTTAAGTTGTTGAGGGCTGATTTCTTGTCCTGTGATAAAAAGCCTTCTGTTTCCATCCCCAAAGCTTTCAGGGGAGCATTTGCAAGCGTTTGGCACCATTTTTGAGTGAATTGCCAAAAATCAGATTTTTGCTGAAATTGTGACCCCGAGACTTAGGGATTTTTTCAAAAAAATATTTTCCGCCGGTTAAGTTGTTGAGGGCTGATTTCTTGTCCTGTGATAAAAAGCCTTCTGTTTTGACTTCTAAACCTTCCAGGGGAGCATTTGCAAGCTTCTGGCACCATTTTTGAGTGAATTGCCAAAAGTCAGATTTTTGCTGAAATTGTGACCCCGGGGCTTAGGGATTTTTTCAAAAAAATATTTTCCGCCGGTTAAGTTGTTGAGGGCTGATTTCTTGTCCTGTGATAAAAAGCCTTTTGTTTCCATCCCCAAAGCTTTCAGGGGAGCATTTGCAACCGATTGGCACCATTTTTGAGTGAATTGCCAAAAGTCAGATTTTTCCTGAAATTGTGACCCCGGGGCTTAGGGATTTTTTCAAAAAAATATTTTCCGCCGGTTAAGTTGTTGAGGGCTGATTTCTTGTCCTGTGATAAAAAGCCTTCTGTTTTGACTTCTAAACATTTCAGGGGAGCATTTGCAAGCTTCTGGCACCATTTTTGAGTGAATTGCCAAAAGTCAGATTTTTCCTGAAATTGTGACCCCGGGGCTTAGGGATTTTTTCAAAAAAATATTTTCCGCTGGTTAAGTTGTTGAGGGCTGATTTCTTGTCCTGTGATAAAAAGCCTTCTGTTTTGACTTCTAAACATTTCAGGGGAGCATTTGCAAGCGTTTGGCACCATTTTTGAGTGAATTGCCAAAAGTCAGATTTTTCCTGAAATTGTGACCCCGGGGCTTAGGGATTTTTTCAAAAAAATATTTTCCGCCGGTTAAGTTGTTGAGGGCTGATTTCTTGTCCTGTGATAAAAAGCCTTCTGTTTCCATCCCCAAAGCTTTCAGGGGAGCATTTTCAACCGATTAGCACCATTTTTGAGTGAATTGCCAAAAGTCAGATTCTTGCTGAAATTGTGACCCCGGGGCTTAGGGATTTTTTCAAAAAAATATTTTCCGCCGGTTAAGTTGTTGAGGGCTGATTTCTTGTCCTGTGATAAAAAGCCTTCTGTTTTGACTTCTAAACATTTCAGGGGAGCATTTGCAAGCTTCTGGCACCATTTTTTAGTGAATTGCCAAAAGTCAGATTTTTGCTGAAATTGTGACCCCGGGGCTTAGGGATTTTTTCAAAAAAATATTTTCCGCCGGTTAAGTTGTTGAGGGCTGATTTCTTGTCCTGTGATAAAAAGCCTTCTGTTTCGACTGCTAAACCTTTCAGCGGAGCATTTGCAATCGATTGGGACCATTTTTGAGTGAATTGCTAAAAGTCAGATTTTTGCTGAAATTGTGACCCCGGGGCTTAGGGATTTTTTCAAAAAAATATTTTCCGCCGGTTAAGTTGTTGAGGGCTGATTTCTTGTCCTGTGATAAAAAGCCTTCTGTTTCCATCACCAACGCTTTCAGGGGAGCATTTGCAAGCGTTTGGCACCATTTTTGAGTGAATTGCCAAAAGTCAGATTTTTGCTGAAATTGTGACCCCGGGGCTTAGGGATTTTTTCAAAAAAATATTTTCCGCCGGTTAAGTTGTTGAGGGCTGATTTCTTGTCCTGTGATAAAAAGCCTTCTGTTTTGACTTCTAAACCTTTCAGGGGAGCATTTGCAACCGATTGGGACCATTTTTGAGTGAATTGCTAAAAGTCAGATTTTTCCTGAAATTGTGACCCCGGGGCTTAGGGATTTTTTCAAAAAAATATTTTCCGCCGGTTAAGTTGTTGAGGGCTGATTTCTTGTCCTGTGATAAAAAGCCTTCTGTTTTGACTTCTAAACATTTCAGGGGAGCATTTGCAAGCTTCTGGCACCATTTTTGAGTGAATTGCCAAAAGTCAGATTTTTGCTGAAATTGTGACCCCGGGGCTTAGGGATTTTTTCAAAAAAATATTTTCCGCCGGTTAAGTTGTTGAGGGCTGATTTCTTGTCCTGTGATAAAAAGCCTTCTGTTTCGACTGCTAAACCTTTCAGCGGAGCATTTGCAACCGATTGGGACCATTTTTGAGTGAATTGCTAAAAGTCAGATTTTTGCTGAAATTGTGACCCCGGGGCTTAGGGATTTTTTCAAAAAAATATTTTCCGCCGGTTAAGTTGTTGAGGGCTGATTTCTTGTCCTGTGATAAAAAGCCTTCTGTTTCCATCACCAACGCTTTCAGGGGAGCATTTGCAAGCGTTTGGCACCATTTTTGAGTGAATTGCCAAAAGTCAGATTTTTGCTGAAATTGTGACCCCGGGGCTTAGGGATTTTTTCAAAAAAATATTTTCCGCCGGTTAAGTTGTTGAGGGCTGATTTCTTGTCCTGTGATAAAAAGCCTTCTGTTTTGACTTCTAAACCTTTCAGGGGAGCATTTGCAACCGATTGGGACCATTTTTGAGTGAATTGCTAAAAGTCAGATTTTTCCTGAAATTGTGACCCCGGGGCTTAGGGATTTTTTCAAAAAAATATTTTCCGCCGGTTAAGTTGTTGAGGGCTGATTTCTTGTCCTGTGATAAAAAGCCTTCTGTTTCCATCACCAACGCTTTCAGGGGAGGATTTGCAAGCTTCTGGCATCATTTTTGAGTGAATTACCAAAAGTCAGATTTTTCCTGAAATTGTGACCCCGGGGCTTAGGGATTTTTTCAAAAAAATATTTTCCGCCGGTTGTTGAGGGCTGATTTCTTGTCCTGTGATAAAAAGCCTTCTGTTTTGACTTCTAAACCTTTCAGGGGAGCATTTGCAAGCTTCTGGCACCATTTTTGAGTGAATTGCCAAAAGTCAGATTTTTGCTGAAATTGTGACCCCGGGGCTTAGGGATTTTTTCAAAAAAATATTTTCGGCCGGTTAAGTTGTTGAGGGCTGATTTCTTCTCCTGTGATAAAAAGCCTTCTGTTTTGACTGCTAAACCTTTCAGGGGAGCATTTGCAAGCTTCTGGCACCATTTTTGAGTGAATTGCCAAAAGTCAGATTTTTGCTGAAATTGTGACCCCGGGGCTTAGGGATTTTTTCAAAAAAATATTTTCCGCCGGTTGAGTTGTTGAGGGCTGATTTCTTGTCCTGTGATAAAAAGCCTTCTGTTTCCATCCCCAAAGCTTTCAGGGGAGCATTTGCAACCGATTGGCACCATTTTTGAGTGAATTGCCAAAAGTCAGATTTTTGCTGAAATTGTGACCCCGGGGCTTAGGGATTTTTTCAAAAAAATATTTTCCGCCGGTTAAGTTGTTGAGGGCTGATTTCTTGTCCTGTGATAAAAAGCCTTCTGTTTTGACTTCTAAACATGTCAGGGGAGCATTTGCAAGCTTCTGGCACCATTTTTGAGTGAATTGCCAAAAGTCAGATTTTTGCTGAAATTGTGACCCCGGGGCTTAGGGATTTTTTCAAAAAAATATTTTCCGCCGGTTAAGTTGTTGAGGGCTGATTTCTTGTCCTGTGATAAAAAGCCTTCTGTTTCCATCCCCAAAGCTTTCAGGGGAGCATTTGCAACCGATTGGCACCATTTTTGAGTGAATTGCCAAAAGTCAGATTTTTGCTGAAATTGTGACCCCGGGGCTTAGGGATTTTTTCAAAAAAATATTTTCCGCCGGTTAAGTTGTTGAGGGCTGATTTCTTGTCCTGTGATAAAAAGCCTTCTGTTTTGACTTCTAAACATGTCAGGGGAGCATTTGCAAGCTTCTGGCACCATTTTTGAGTGAATTGCCAAAAGTCAGATTTTTGCTGAAATTGTGACCCCGGGGCTTAGGGATTTTTTCAAAAAAATATTTTCCGCCGGTTAAGTTGTTGAGGGCTGATTTCTTGTCCTGTGATAAAAAGCCTTCTGTTTCGACTGCTAAACCTTTCAGCGGAGCATTTGCAACCGATTGGAACCATTTTTGAGTGAATTGCTAAAAGTCAGATTTCTGCTGAAATTGTGACCCCGGGGCTTAGGGATTTTTTCAAAAAAATATTTTCCGCCGGTTAAGTTGTTGAGGGCTGATTTCTTGTCCTGTGATAAAAAGCCTTCTGTTTTGACTTCTAAACCTTTCAGGGGAGCATTTGCAAGCTTCTGGCACCATTTTTGAGTGAATTGCCAAAAGTCAGATTTTTGCTGAAATTGTGACCCCGGGGCTTAGGGATTTTTTCAAAAAAATATTTTCCGCCGGTTAAGTTGTTGAGGGCTGATTTCTTGTCCTGTGATAAAAAGCCTTCTGTTTCCATCCCCAAAGCTTTCAGGGGAGCATTTGCAACCGATTGGCACCATTTTTGAGTGAATTGCCAAAAGTCAGATTTTTCCTAAAATTGTGACCCCGGGGCTTAGGGATTTTTTCAAAAAAATATTTTCCACCGGTTAAGTTGTTGAGGGCTGATTTCTTGTCCTGTGATAAAAAGCCTTCTGTTTTGACTTCTAAACATTTCAGGGGAGCATTTGCAAGCTTCTGGCACCATTTTTGAGTGAATTGCCAAAAGTCAGATTTTTGCTGAAATTGTGACCCCGGGGCTTAGGGATTTTTTCAAAAAAATATTTTCCGCCGGTTAAGTTGTTGAGGGCTGATTTCTTGACCTGTGATAAAAAGCCTTCTGTTTTGACTTCTAAACCTTTCAGGGGAGCATTTGCAAGCTTCTGGCACCATTTTTGAGTGAATTGCCAAAAGTCAGATTTTTGCTGAAATTGTGACCCTGGGGCTTAGGGATTTTTTCAAAAAAATATTTTCCGCCGGTTAAGTTGTTGAGGGCTGATTTCTTGTCCTGTGATAAAAAGCCTTCTGTTTCCATCCCCAAAGCTTTCAGCGGAGCATTTGCAACCGATTGGCACCATTTTTGAGTGAATTGCAAAAAGTCAGATTTTTGCTGAAATTGTGACCCCGGGGCTTAGGGATTTTTTCAAAAAAATATTTTCCGCCGGTTAAGTTGTTGAGGGCTGATTTCTTGTCCTGTGATAAAAAGCCTTCTGTTTCCATCCCCAAAGCTTTCAGGGGAGCATTTGCAACCGATTGGCACCATTTTTGAGTGAATTGCCAAAAGTCAGATTTTTGCTGAAATTGTCACCCCGGGGCTTAGGGATTTTTTCAAAAAAATATTTTACGCCGGTTAAGTTGTTGAGGGCTGATTTCTTGTCCTGTGATAAAAAGCCTTCTGTTTTGAATTCTAAACATTTCAGGGGAGCTTTTGCAAGCTTCTGGCACCATTTTTGAGTGAATTGCCAAAAGTCAGATTTTTGCTGAAATTGTGACCCCGGTGCTTAGGGATTTTTTCAAAAAAATATTTTCCGCCAGTTAAGTTGTTGAGGGCTGATTTCTTGTCCTGTGATAAAAAGCCTTCTGTTTCGAATGCTAAACCTTTCAGCGGAGCACTTGCAACCGATTGGGACCATTTTTGAGTGAATTGCTATAAGTCAGATTTTTGCTGAAATTGTGACCCCGGGGCTTAGGGATTTTTTCAAAAAAATATTTTCCGCCGGTTAAGTTGTTGAGGGCTGATTTCTTGTCCTGTGATAAAAAGCCTTCTGTTTCCATCACCAACGCTTTCAGGGGAGCATTTGCAAGCGTTTTGCACCATTTTTGAGTAAATTGCCAAAAGTCAGATTTTTGCTGAAATTGTGACCCCGGGGCTTAGGGATTTTTTCAAAAAAATATTTTCCGCCGGTTAAGTTGTTGAGGGCTGATTTCTTGTCCTGTGATAAAAAGCCTTCTGTTTTGACTTCTAAACCTTTCACGGGAGCATTTGCAACCGATTGGGACCATTTTTGAGTGAATTGCTAAAAGTCAGATTTTTCCTGAAATTGTGACCCCGGGGCTTAGGGATTTTTTCAAAAGAATATTTTCCGCCGGTTAAGTTGTTGAGGGATGATTTCTTGTCCTGTGATAAAAAGCCTTCTGTTTTCATCACCAACACTTTCAGGGGAGCATTTGCAAGCTTCTGGCATCATTTTTGAGTGAATTGCCAAAAGTCAGATTTTTCCTTAAATTGTGAACCCGGGGCTTAGGGATTTTTTCAAAAAAATATTTTCCTCCGGTTAAGTTGTTGAGGGCTGATTTCTTGTCCTGTGATAAAAAGCCTTCTGTTTTGACTTCTAAACCTTTCAGGGGAGCATTTGCAAGCTTCTGGCACCATTTTTGAGTGAATTGCCAAAAGTCAGATTTTTGCTGAAATTGTGACCCCGGGGCTTAGGGATTTTTTCAAAAAAATATTTTCGGCCGGTTAAGTTGTTGAGGGCTGATTTCTTCTCCTGTGATAAAAAGCCTTCTGTTTTGACTGCTAAACCTTTCAGGGGAGCATTTGCAAGCTTCTGGCACCATTTTTGAGTGAATTGCCAAAAGTCAGATTTTTGCTGAAATTGTGACCCCGGGGCTTAGGGATTTTTTCAAAAAAATATTTTCCGCCTGTCAAGTTGTTGAGGGCTGATTTCTTGTCCTGTGATAAAAAGCCTTCTGTTTCCATCACCAAAGCTTTCAGGGGAGCATTTGCAACCGATTGGAACCATTTTTGAGTGAATTGCCAAAAGTCAGATTTTTCCTGAAATTGTGACCCCGGGGCTTAGGGATTTTTTCAAAAAAATATTTTCCGCCGGTTAAGTTGTTGAGGGCTGATTTCTTGTCCTGTGATTAAAAGCCTTCTGTTTCCATCCCCAAAGCTTTCAGGGGAGCATTTGCAACCGATTGGCACCATTTTTGAGTGAATTGCCAAAAGTCAGATTTTTCCTGAAATTGTGACCCCGGGGCTTAGGGATTTTTTCAAAAAAATATTTTCCGCCGGTTAAGTTGTTGAGGGCTGATTTCTTGTCCTGTGATAAAAAGCCTTCTGTTTCCATCCCCAAAGCTTTCAGGGGAGCATTTGCAAGCGTTTGGCACCATTTTTGAGTGAATTGCCAAAAATCAGATTTTTGCTGAAATTGTGACCCCGAGACTTAGGGATTTTTTCAAAAAAATATTTTCCGCCGGTTAAGTTGTTGAGGGCTGATTTCTTGTCCTGTGATAAAAAGCCTTCTGTTTTGACTTCTAAACCTTCCAGGGGAGCATTTGCAAGCTTCTGGCACCATTTTTGAGTGAATTGCCAAAAGTCAGATTTTTGCTGAAATTGTGACCCCGGGGCTTAGGGATTTTTTCAAAAAAATATTTTCCGCCGGTTTAGTTGTTGAGGGCTGATTTCTTGTCCTGTGATAAAAAGCCTTTTGTTTCCATCCCCAAAGCTTTCAGGGGAGCATTTGCAAGCGTTTGGCATCATTTTTGAGTGAATTGCCAAAAGTCAGATTTTTGCTGAAATTGTGACCCCGGGGCTTAGGGATTTTTTCAAAAAAATATTTTCCGCCTGTCAAGTTGTTGAGGGCTGATTTCTTGTCCTGTGATAAAAAGCCTTCTGTTTCCATCTCCAAAGCTTTCAGGGGAGCATTTGCAACCGATTGGCACCATTTTTGAGTGAATTGCCAAAAGTCAGATTTTTCCTGAAATTGTGACCCCGGGGCTTAGGGATTTTTTCAAAAAAATATTTTCCGCCGGTTAAGTTGTTGAGGGCTGATTTCTTGTCCTGTGATAAAAAGCCTTCTGTTTCCATCCCCAAAGCTTTCAGGGGAGCATTTGCAACCGATTGGCACCATTTTTGAGTGAATTGCCAAAAGTCAGATTTTTCCTGAAATTGTGACCCCGGGGCTTAGGGATTTTTTCAAAAAAATATTTTCCGCCGGTTAAGTTGTTGAGGGCTGATTTCTTGTCCTGTGATAAAAAGCCTTCTGTTTTGACTTCTAAACATTTCAGGGGAGCATTTGCAAGCTTCTGGCACCATTTTTGAGTGAATTGCCAAAAGTCAGATTTTTCCTGAAATTGTGACCCCGGGGCTTAGGGATTTTTTCAAAAAAATATTTTCCGCTGGTTAAGTTGTTGAGGGCTGATTTCTTGTCCTGTGATAAAAAGCCTTCTGTTTTGACTTCTAAACATTTCAGGGGAGCATTTGCAAGCGTTTGGCACCATTTTTGAGTGAATTGCCAAAAGTCAGATTTTTCCTGAAATTGTGACCCCGGGGCTTAGGGATTTTTTCAAAAAAATATTTTCCGCCGGTTAAGTTGTTGAGGGCTGATTTCTTGTCCTGTGATAAAAAGCCTTCTGTTTCCATCCCCAAAGCTTTCAGGGGAGCATTTTCAACCGATTAGCACCATTTTTGAGTGAATTGCCAAAAGTCAGATTCTTGCTGAAATTGTGACCCCGGGGCTTAGGGATTTTTTCAAAAAAATATTTTCCGCCGGTTAAGTTGTTGAGGGCTGATTTCTTGTCCTGTGATAAAAAGCCTTCTGTTTTGACTTCTAAACATTTCAGGGGAGCATTTGCAAGCTTCTGGCACCATTTTTGAGTGAATTGCCAAAAGTCAGATTTTTGCTGAAATTGTGACCCCGGGGCTTAGGGATTTTTTCAAAAAAATATTTTCCGCCGGTTAAGTTGTTGAGGGCTGATTTCTTGTCCTGTGATAAAAAGCCTTCTGTTTCGACTGCTAAACCTTTCAGCGGAGCATTTGCAATCGATTGGGACCATTTTTGAGTGAATTGCTAAAAGTCAGATTTTTGCTGAAATTGTGACCCCGGGGCTTAGGGATTTTTTCAAAAAAATATTTTCCGCCGGTTAAGTTGTTGAGGGCTGATTTCTTGTCCTGTGATAAAAAGCCTTCTGTTTCCATCACCAACGCTTTCAGGGGAGCATTTGCAAGCGTTTGGCACCATTTTTGAGTGAATTGCCAAAAGTCAGATTTTTGCTGAAATTGTGACCCCGGGGCTTAGGGATTTTTTCAAAAAAATATTTTCCGCCGGTTAAGTTGTTGAGGGCTGATTTCTTGTCCTGTGATAAAAAGCCTTCTGTTTTGACTTCTAAACCTTTCAGGGGAGCATTTGCAACCGATTGGGACCATTTTTGAGTGAATTGCTAAAAGTCAGATTTTTCCTGAAATTGTGACCCCGGGGCTTAGGGATTTTTTCAAAAAAATATTTTCCGCCGGTTAAGTTGTTGAGGGCTGATTTCTTGTCCTGTGATAAAAAGCCTTCTGTTTTGACTTCTAAACATTTCAGGGGAGCATTTGCAAGCTTCTGGCACCATTTTTGAGTGAATTGCCAAAAGTCAGATTTTTGCTGAAATTGTGACCCCGGGGCTTAGGGATTTTTTCAAAAAAATATTTTCCGCCGGTTAAGTTGTTGAGGGCTGATTTCTTGTCCTGTGATAAAAAGCCTTCTGTTTCGACTGCTAAACCTTTCAGCGGAGCATTTGCAACCGATTGGGACCATTTTTGAGTGAATTGCTAAAAGTCAGATTTTTGCTGAAATTGTGACCCCGGGGCTTAGGGATTTTTTCAAAAAAATATTTTCCGCCGGTTAAGTTGTTGAGGGCTGATTTCTTGTCCTGTGATAAAAAGCCTTCTGTTTCCATCACCAACGCTTTCAGGGGAGCATTTGCAAGCGTTTGGCACCATTTTTGAGTGAATTGCCAAAAGTCAGATTTTTGCTGAAATTGTGACCCCGGGGCTTAGGGATTTTTTCAAAAAAATATTTTCCGCCGGTTAAGTTGTTGAGGGCTGATTTCTTGTCCTGTGATAAAAAGCCTTCTGTTTTGACTTCTAAACCTTTCAGGGGAGCATTTGCAACCGATTGGGACCATTTTTGAGTGAATTGCTAAAAGTCAGATTTTTCCTGAAATTGTGACCCCGGGGCTTAGGGATTTTTTCAAAAAAATATTTTCCGCCGGTCAAGTTGTTGAGGGCTGATTTCTTGTCCTGTGATAAAAAGCCTTCTGTTTCCATCCCCAAAGCTTTCAGGGGAGCATTTGCAACCGATTGGCACCATTTTTGAGTGAATTGCCAAAAGTCAGATTTTTGCTGAAATTGTGACGCCGGGGCTTAGGGATTTTTTCAAAAAAATATTTTCCGCCGGTTAAGTTGTTGAGGGCTGATTTCTTGTCCTGTGATAAAAAGCCTTCTGTTTCCATCCCCAAAGCTTTCAGGGGAGCATTTGCAAGCGTTTGGCACCATTTTTGAGTGAATTGCCAAAAATCAGATTTTTGCTGAAATTGTGACCCCGAGACTTAGGGATTTTTTCAAAAAAATATTTTCCGCCGGTTAAGTTGTTGAGGGCTGATTTCTTGTCCTGTGATAAAAAGCCTTCTGTTTTGACTTCTAAACCTTCCAGGGGAGCATTTGCAAGCTTCTGGCACCATTTTTGAGTGAATTGCCAAAAGTCAGATTTTTGCTGAAATTGTGACCCCGGGGCTTAGGGATTTTTTCAAAAAAATATTTTCCGCCGGTTAAGTTGTTGAGGGCTGATTTCTTGTCCTGTGATAAAAAGCCTTTTGTTTCCATCCCCAAAGCTTTCAGGGGAGCATTTGCAAGCGTTTGGCATCATTTTTGAGTGAATTGCCAAAAGTCAGATTTTTGCTGAAATTGTGACCCCGGGGCTTAGGGATTTTTTCAAAAAAATATTTTCCGCCCGTTAAGTTGTGGAGGGCTGATTTCTTGTCCTGTAATAAAAAGCCTTCTGTTTTGACTTCTAAACCTTTCAGGGGAGCATTTGCAAGCTTCTGGCACCATTTTTGAGTGAATTGCCAAAAGTCAGATTTTTGCTGAAATTGTGACCCCGAGACTTAGGGATTTTTTCAAAAAAATATTTTCCGCCGGTTAAGTTGTTGAGGGCTGATTTCTTGTCCTGTGATAAAAAGCCTTCTGTTTTGACTTCTAAACCTTCCAGGGGAGCATTTGCAAGCTTCTGGCACCATTTTTGAGTGAATTGCCAAAAGTCAGATTTTTGCTGAAATTGTGACCCCGGGGCTTAGGGATTTTTTCAAAAAAATATTTTCCGCCGGTTAAGTTGTTGAGGGCTGATTTCTTGTCCTGTGATAAAAAGCCTTTTGTTTCCATCCCCAAAGCTTTCAGGGGAGCATTTGCAAGCGTTTGGCATCATTTTTGAGTGAATTGCCAAAAGTCAGATTTTTGCTGAAATTGTGACCCCGGGGCTTAGGGATTTTTTCAAAAAAATATTTTCCGCCGGTTAAGTTGTTGAGGGCTGATTTCTTGTCCTGTGATTAAAAGCCTTCTGTTTCCATCCCCAAAGCTTTCAGGGGAGCATTTGCAACCGATTGGCACCATTTTTGAGTGAATTGCCAAAAGTCAGATTTTTCCTGAAATTGTGACCCCGGGGCTTAGGGATTTTTTCAAAAAAATATTTTCCGCCGGTTAAGTTGTTGAGGGCTGATTTCTTGTCCTGTGATAAAAAGCCTTCTGTTTCCATCCCCAAAGCTTTCAGGGGAGCATTTGCAAGCGTTTGGCACCATTTTTGAGTGAATTGCCAAAAATCAGATTTTTGCTGAAATTGTGACCCCGAGACTTAGGGATTTTTTCAAAAAAATATTTTCCGCCGGTTAAGTTGTTGAGGGCTGATTTCTTGTCCTGTGATAAAAAGCCTTCTGTTTTGACTTCTAAACCTTCCAGGGGAGCATTTGCAAGCTTCTGGCACCATTTTTGAGTGAATTGCCAAAAGTCAGATTTTTGCTGAAATTGTGACCCCGGGGCTTAGGGATTTTTTCAAAAAAATATTTTCCGCCGGTTAAGTTGTTGAGGGCTGATTTCTTGTCCTGTGATAAAAAGCCTTTTGTTTCCATCCCCAAAGCTTTCAGGGGAGCATTTGCAAGCGTTTGGCATCATTTTTGAGTGAATTGCCAAAAGTCAGATTTTTGCTGAAATTGTGACCCCGGGGCTTAGGGATTTTTTCAAAAAAATATTTTCCGCCTGTCAAGTTGTTGAGGGCTGATTTCTTGTCCTGTGATAAAAAGCCTTCTGTTTCCATCACCAAAGCTTTCAGGGGAGCATTTGCAACCGATTGGCACCATTTTTGAGTGAATTGCCAAAAGTCAGATTTTTCCTGAAATTGTGACCCCGGGGCTTAGGGATTTTTTCAAAAAAATATTTTCCGCCGGTTAAGTTGTTGAGGGCTGATTTCTTGTCCTGTGATAAAAAGCCTTCTGTTTCCATCCCCAAAGCTTTCAGGGGAGCATTTGCAACCGATTGGCACCATTTTTGAGTGAATTGCCAAAAGTCAGATTTTTCCTGAAATTGTGACCCCGGGGCTTAGGGATTTTTTCAAAAAAATATTTTCCGCCGGTTAAGTTGTTGAGGGCTGATTTCTTGTCCTGTGATAAAAAGCCTTCTGTTTTGACTTCTAAACATTTCAGGGGAGCATTTGCAAGCTTCTGGCACCATTTTTGAGTGAATTGCCAAAAGTCAGATTTTTCCTGAAATTGTGACCCCGGGGCTTAGGGATTTTTTCAAAAAAATATTTTCCGCTGGTTAAGTTGTTGAGGGCTGATTTCTTGTCCTGTGATAAAAAGCCTTCTGTTTTGACTTCTAAACATTTCAGGGGAGCATTTGCAAGCGTTTGGCACCATTTTTGAGTGAATTGCCAAAAGTCAGATTTTTCCTGAAATTGTGACCCCGGGGCTTAGTGATTTTTTCAAAAAAATATTTTCCGCCGGTTAAGTTGTTGAGGGCTGATTTCTTGTCCTGTGATAAAAAGCCTTCTGTTTCCATCCCCAAAGCTTTCAGGGGAGCATTTTCAACCGAATAGCACCATTTTTGAGTGAATTGCCAAAAGTCAGATTCTTGCTGAAATTGTGACCCCGGGGCTTAGGGATTTTTTCAAAAAAATATTTTCCGCCGGTTAAGTTGTTGAGGGCTGATTTCTTGTCCTGTGATAAAAAGCCTTCTGTTTTGACTTCTAAACATTTCAGGGGAGCATTTGCAAGCTTCTGGCACCATTTTTGAGTGAATTGCCAAAAGTCAGATTTTTGCTGAAATTGTGACCCCGGGGCTTAGGGATTTTTTCAAAAAAATATTTTCCGCCGGTTAAGTTGTTGAGGGCTGATTTCTTGTCCTGTGATAAAAAGCCTTCTGTTTCGACTGCTAAACCTTTCAGCGGAGCATTTGCAATCGATTGGGACCATTTTTGAGTGAATTGCTAAAAGTCAGATTTTTGCTGAAATTGTGACCCCGGGGCTTAGGGATTTTTTCAAAAAAATATTTTCCGCCGGTTAAGTTGTTGAGGGCTGATTTCTTGTCCTGTGATAAAAAGCCTTCTGTTTCCATCACCAACGCTTTCAGGGGAGCATTTGCAAGCGTTTGGCACCATTTTTGAGTGAATTGCCAAAAGTCAGATTTTTGCTGAAATTGTGACCCCGGGGCTTAGGGATTTTTTTCAAAAAAATATTTTCCGCCGGTTAAGTTGTTGAGGGCTGATTTCTTGTCCTGTGATAAAAAGCCTTCTGTTTTGACTTCTAAACCTTTCAGGGGAGCATTTGCAACCGATTGGGACCATTTTTGAGTGAATTGCTAAAAGTCAGATTTTTCCTGAAATTGTGACCCCGGGGCTTAGGGATTTTTTCAAAAAAATATTTTCCGCCGGTTAAGTTGTTGAGGGCTGATTTCTTGTCCTGTGATAAAAAGCCTTCTGTTTTGACTTCTAAACATTTCAGGGGAGCATTTGCAAGCTTCTGGCACCATTTTTGAGTGAATTGCCAAAAGTCAGATTTTTGCTGAAATTGTGACCCCGGGGCTTAGGGATTTTTTCAAAAAAATATTTTCCGCCGGTTAAGTTGTTGAGGGCTGATTTCTTGTCCTGTGATAAAAAGCCTTCTGTTTCGACTGCTAAACCTTTCAGCGGAGCATTTGCAACCGATTGGGACCATTTTTGAGTGAATTGCTAAAAGTCAGATTTTTGCTGAAATTGTGACCCCGGGGCTTAGGGATTTTTTCAAAAAAATATTTTCCGCCGGTTAAGTTGTTGAGGGCTGATTTCTTGTCCTGTGATAAAAAGCCTTCTGTTTTGACTTCTAAACCTTTCAGGGGAGCATTTGCAAGCTTCTGGCACCATTTTTGAGTGAATTGCCAAAAGTCAGATTTTTGCTGAAATTGTGACCCCGGGGCTTAGGGATTTTTTCAAAAAAATATTTTCCGCCGGTTAAGTTGTTGAGGGCTGATTTCTTGTCCTGTGATAAAAAGCCTTCTGTTTCCATCCTCAAAGCTTTCAGGGGAGCATTTGCAACCGATTGGCACCATTTTTGAGTGAATTGCCAAAAGTCAGATTTTTCCTGAAATTGTGACCCCGGGGCTTAGGGATTTTTTCAAAAAAATATTTTCCACCGGTTAAGTTGTTGAGGGCTGATTTCTTGTCCTGTGATAAAAAGCCTTCTGTTTTGACTTCTAAACATTTCAGGGGAGCATTTGCAAGCTTCTGGCACCATTTTTGAGTGAATTGCCAAAAGTCAGATTTTTGCTGAAATTGTGACCCCGGGGCTTAGGGATTTTTTCAAAAAAATATTTTCCGCCGGTTAAGTTGTTGAGGGCTGATTTCTTGACCTGTGATAAAAAGCCTTCTGTTTTGACTTCTAAACCTTTCAGGGGAGCATTTGCAAGCTTCTGGCACCATTTTTGAGTGAATTGCCAAAAGTCAGATTTTTGCTGAAATTGTGACCCTGGGGCTTAGGGATTTTTTCAAAAAAATATTTTCCGCCGGTTAAGTTGTTGAGGGCTGATTTCTTGTCCTGTGATAAAAAGCCTTCTGTTTCCATCACCAACGCTTTCAGGGGAGCATTTGCAAGCGTTTGGCACCATTTTTGAGTGAATTGCCAAAAGTCAGATTTTTGCTGAAATTGTGACCCCGGGGCTTAGGGATTTTTTCAAAAAAATATTTTCCGCCGGTTAAGTTGTTGAGGGCTGATTTCTTGTCCTGTGATAAAAAGCCTTCTGTTTCCATCCCCAAAGCTTTCAGGGGAGCATTTGCAACCGATTGGCACCATTTTTGAGTGAATTGCCAAAAGTCAGATTTTTGCTGAAATTGTCACCCCGGGGCTTAGGGATTTTTTCAAAAAAATATTTTACGCCGGTTAAGTTGTTGAGGGCTGATTTCTTGTCCTGTGATAAAAAGCCTTCTGTTTTGAATTCTAAACATTTCAGGGGAGCATTTGCAAGCTTCTGGCACCATTTTTGAGTGAATTGCCAAAAGTCAGATTTTTGCTGAAATTGTGACCCCGGTGCTTAGGGATTTTTTCAAAAAAATATTTTCCGCCAGTTAAGTTGTTGAGGGCTGATTTCTTGTCCTGTGATAAAAAGCCTTCTGTTTCGAATGCTAAACCTTTCAGCGGAGCACTTGCAACCGATTGGGACCATTTTTGAGTGAATTGCTAAAAGTCAGATTTTTGCTGAAATTGTGACCCCGGGGCTTAGGGATTTTTTCAAAAAAATATTTTCCGCCGGTTAAGTTGTTGAGGGCTGATTTCTTGTCCTGTGATAAAAAGCCTTCTGTTTCCATCACCAACGCTTTCAGGGGAGCATTTGCAAGCGTTTGGCACCATTTTTGAGTAAATTGCCAAAAGTCAGATTTTTGCTGAAATTGTGACCCCGGGGCTTAGGGATTTTTTCAAAAAAATATTTTCCGCCGGTTAAGTTGTTGAGGGCTGATTTCTTGTCCTGTGATAAAAAGCCTTCTGTTTTGACTTCTAAACCTTTCAGGGGAGCATTTGCAACCGATTGGGACCATTTTTGAGTGAATTGCTAAAAGTCAGATTTTTGCTGAAATTGTGACCCCGGGGCTTAGGGATTTTTTCAAAAGAATATTTTCCGCCGGTTAAGTTGTTGAGGGATGATTTCTTGTCCTGTGATAAAAAGCCTTCTGTTTTCATCACCAACACTTTCAGGGGAGCATTTGCAAGCTTCTGGCATCATTTTTGAGTGAATTGCCAAAAGTCAGATTTTTCCTTAAATTGTGAACCCGGGGCTTAGGGATTTTTTCAAAAAAATATTTTCCTCCGGTTAAGTTGTTGAGGGCTGATTTCTTGTCCTGTGATAAAAAGCCTTCTGTTTTGACTTCTAAACCTTTCAGGGGAGCATTTGCAAGCTTCTGGCACCATTTTTGAGTGAATTGCCAAAAGTCAGATTTTTGCTGAAATTGTGACCCTGGGGCTTAGGGATTTTTTCAAAAAAATATTTTCCGCCGGTTAAGTTGTTGAGGGCTGATTTCTTGTCCTGTGATAAAAAGCCTTCTGTTTCCATCACCAACGCTTTCAGGGGAGCATTTGCAAGCGTTTGGCACCATTTTTGAGTGAATTGCCAAAAGTCAGATTTTTGCTGAAATTGTGACCCCGGGGCTTAGGGATTTTTTCAAAAAAATATTTTCCGCCGGTTAAGTTGTTGAGGGCTGATTTCTTGTCCTGTGATAAAAAGCCTTCTGTTTCCATCCCCAAAGCTTTCAGGGGAGCATTTGCAACCGATTGGCACCATTTTTGAGTGAATTGCCAAAAGTCAGATTTTTGCTGAAATTGTCACCCCGGGGCTTAGGGATTTTTTCAAAAAAATATTTTACGCCGGTTAAGTTGTTGAGGGCTGATTTCTTGTCCTGTGATAAAAAGCCTTCTGTTTTGAATTCTAAACATTTCAGGGGAGCATTTGCAAGCTTCTGGCACCATTTTTGAGTGAATTGCCAAAAGTCAGATTTTTGCTGAAATTGTGACCCCGGTGCTTAGGGATTTTTTCAAAAAAATATTTTCCGCCAGTTAAGTTGTTGAGGGCTGATTTCTTGTCCTGTGATAAAAAGCCTTCTGTTTCGAATGCTAAACCTTTCAGCGGAGCACTTGCAACCGATTGGGACCATTTTTGAGTGAATTGCTAAAAGTCAGATTTTTGCTGAAATTGTGACCCCGGGGCTTAGGGATTTTTTCAAAAAAATATTTTCCGCCGGTTAAGTTGTTGAGGGCTGATTTCTTGTCCTGTGATAAAAAGCCTTCTGTTTCCATCACCAACGCTTTCAGGGGAGCATTTGCAAGCGTTTGGCACCATTTTTGAGTAAATTGCCAAAAGTCAGATTTTTGCTGAAATTGTGACCCCGGGGCTTAGGGATTTTTTCAAAAAAATATTTTCCGCCGGTTAAGTTGTTGAGGGCTGATTTCTTGTCCTGTGATAAAAAGCCTTCTGTTTTGACTTCTAAACCTTTCAGGGGAGCATTTGCAACCGATTGGGACCATTTTTGAGTGAATTGCTAAAAGTCAGATTTTTGCTGAAATTGTGACCCCGGGGCTTAGGGATTTTTTCAAAAGAATATTTTCCGCCGGTTAAGTTGTTGAGGGATGATTTCTTGTCCTGTGATAAAAAGCCTTCTGTTTTCATCACCAACACTTTCAGGGGAGCATTTGCAAGCTTCTGGCATCATTTTTGAGTGAATTGCCAAAAGTCAGATTTTTCCTTAAATTGTGAACCCGGGGCTTAGGGATTTTTTCAAAAAAATATTTTCCTCCGGTTAAGTTGTTGAGGGCTGATTTCTTGTCCTGTGATAAAAAGCCTTCTGTTTTGACTTCTAAACCTTTCAGGGGAGCATTTGCAAGCTTCTGGCACCATTTTTGAGTGAATTGCCAAAAGTCAGATTTTTGCTGAAATTGTGACCCCGGGGCTTAGGGATTTTTTCAAAAAAATATTTTCGGCCGGTTAAGTTGTTGAGGGCTGATTTCTTCTCCTGTGATAAAAAGCCTTCTGTTTTGACTGCTAAACCTTTCAGGGGAGCATTTGCAAGCTTCTGGCACCATTTTTGAGTGAATTGCCAAAAGTCAGATTTTTGCTGAAATTGTGACCCCGGGGCTTAGGGATTTTTTCAGAAAAATATTTTCCGCCGTTCAAGTTGTTGAGGGCTGATTTCTTGTCCTGTGATAAAAAGCCTTCTGTTTCCATCGCCAAAGCTTTCAGGGGAGCATTTGCAACCGATTGGCACCATTTTTGAGTGAATTGCCAAAAGTCAGATTTTTCCTGAAATTGTGACGCCGGGGCTTAGGGATTTTTTCAAAAAAATATTTTCCGCCGGTTAAGTTGTTGAGGGCTGATTTCTTGTCCTGTGATAAAAAGCCTTCTGTTTTGACTTCTAAACCTTTCAGCGGAGCATTTGCAAGCTTCTGGCACCATTTTTGAGTGAATTGCCAAAAGTCAGATTTTTGCTGAAATTGTGACCCCGGGGCTTAGGGATTTTTTCAAAAAGATATTTTCCGCCGGTTAAGTTGTTGAGGGCTGATTTCTTGTCCTGTGATAAAAAGCCTTCTGTTTCCATCCCCAAAGCTTTCAGCGGAGCATTTGCAAGATTCTATCATCATTTTTGAGTGAGTTGCTAAAAGTCAGATTTTTGCTGAAATTGTGACCCCGGGGCTTAGGGATTTTTTCAAAAAAATATTTTCCGCCGGTTAAGTTGTTGAGGGCTGATTTCTTGTCCTGTGATAAAAAGCCTTCTGTTTCCATCCCCAAAGCTTTCAGGGGAGCATTTGCAACCGATTGGCACCATTTTTGAGTGAATTGCCAAAAGTCAGATTTTTCCTGAAATTGTGACCCCGGGGCTTAGGGATTTTTTCAAAAAAATATTTTCCGCCGGTTAAGTTGTTGAGGGCTGATTTCTTGTCCTGTGATAAAAAGCCTTCTGTTTCCATCCCCAAAGCTTTCAGGGGAGCATTTGCAACCGATTGGCACCATTTTTGAGTGAATTGCCAAAAGTCAGATTTTTCCTGAAATTGTGACCCCGGGGCTTAGGGATTTTTTCAAAAAAATATTTTCCGCCGGTTAAGTTGTTGAGGGCTGATTTCTTGTCCTGTGATAAAAAGCCTTCTGTTTCCATCCCCAAAGCTTTCAGGGGAGCATTTGCAACCGATTGGCACCATTTTTGAGTGAATTGCCAAAAGTCAGATTTTTGCTGAAATTGTGACCCCGGGGCTTAGGGATTTTTTCAAAAAAATATTTTCCGCCGGTTAAGTTGTTGAGGGCAGATTTCTTGTCCTGTGATAAAAAGCCTTCTGTTTCCATCGCCAGCGCTCTCAGGGGAGCATTTGCAAGCGTTTGGCACCATTTTTGAGTGAATTGCCAAAAGTCAGATTTTTCCTGAAATTGTGACGCTGGGGCTTAGGGATTTTTTCAAAAAAATATTTTCCGCCCGTTAAGTTGTGGAGGGCTGATTTCTTGTCCTGTGATAAAAAGCCTTCTGTTTTGACTTCTAACCCTTCAGGGGAGCATTTGCAAGCTTCTGGCACCATTTTTGAGTGAATTGCCAAAAGTCAGATTTTTGCTGAAATTGTGACCCCAGGGCTTAGGGATTTTTTCAAAAAAATATTTTCCGCCGGTTAAGTTGTTGACGGCTGATTTCTTGTCCTGTGATAAAAAGCCTTCTGTTTCCATCCCCAAAGCTTTCAGGGGAGCATTTGCAACCGATTGGCACCATTTTTGAGTGAATTGCCAAAAGTCAGATTTTTGCTGAAATTGTGACCCCGGGGCTTAGGGATTTTTTCAAAAAAATATTTTCCGCCGGTTAAGTTGTTGAGGGCAGATTTCTTGTCCTGTGATAAAAAGCCTTCTGTTTCCATCGCCAGCGCTCTCAGGGGAGCATTTGCAAGCGTTTGGCACCATTTTTGAGTGAATTGCCAAAAGTCAGATTTTTCCTGAAATTGTGACGCCGGGGCTTAGGGATTTTTTCAAAAAAATATTTTCCGCCCGTTAAGTTGTGGAGGGCTGATTTCTTGTCCTGTGATAAAAAGCCTTCTGTTTTGACTTCTAACCCTTCAGGGGAGCATTTGCAAGCTTCTGGCACCATTTTTGAGTGAATTGCCAAAAGTCAGATTTTTGCTGAAATTGTGACCCCAGGGCTTAGGGATTTTTTCAAAAAAATATTTTCCGCCGGTTAAGTTGTTGAGGGCTGATTTCTTGTCCTGTGATAAAAAGCCTTCTGCTTCCATCCCCAAAGCTTTCAGCGGAGCATTTGCAACCGATTGGCACCATTTTTGAGTGAATTGCCAAAAGTCAGATTTTTGCTGAAATTGTGACCCCGGGGCTTAGGGATTTTTTCAAAAAAATATTTTCCGCCAGTTAAGTTGTTGAGGGCTGATTTCTTGTCCTGTGATAAAAAGCCTTCTGTTTTGACTTCTAAACATTTCAGGGGAGCATTTGCAAGCTTCTGGCACCATTTTTGAGTGAATTGCTAAAAGTCAGATTTTTGCTGAAATTGTGACCCCGGGGCTTAGGGATTTTTTCAAAAAAATATTTTCCGCCGTTTAAGTTGTTGAGGGCTGATTTCTTGTCCTGTGATAAAAAGCCTTCTGTTTCCATCGCCAGCGCTCTCAGGGGAGCATTTGCAAGCGTTTGGCACCATTTTTGAGTGAATTGCCAAAAGTCAGATTTTTCCTGAAATTGTGACGCCGGGGCTTAGGGATTTTTTCAAAAAAATATTTTCCGCCGGTTAAGTTGTTGAGGGCTGATTTCTTGTCCTGTGATAAAAAGCCTTCTGTTTCCATCCCCAAAGCTTTCAGGGGAGCATTTGCAACCGATTGGCACCATTTTTGAGTGAATTGCCAAAAGTCAGATTTTTGCTGAAATTGTGACCCCGGGGCTTAGGGATTTTTTCAAAAAAATATTTTCCGCCGGTTAAGTTGTTGAGGGCTGATTTCTTGTCCTGTGATAAAAAGCCTTCTGTTTCCATCCCCAAAGCTTTCAGGGGAGCATTTGCAACCGATTGGCACCATTTTTGAGTGAATTGCCAAAAGTCAGATTTTTGCTGAAATTGTGACCCCGGGGCTTAGGGATTTTTTCAAAAAAATATTTTCCGCCGGTTAAGTTGTTGAGGGCCGATTTCTTGTCCTGTGATAAAAAGCCTTCTGTTTCCATCGCCAGCGCTCTCAGGGGAGCATTTGCAAGCGTTTGGCACCATTTTTGAGTGAATTGCCAAAAGTCAGATTTTTCCTGAAATTGTGACGCCGGGGCTTAGGGATTTTTTCAAAAAAATATTTTCCGCCCGTTAAGTTGTGGAGGGCTGATTTCTTGTCCTGTGATAAAAAGCCTTCTGTTTTGACTTCTAACCCTTCAGGGGAGCATTTGCAAGCTTCTGGCACCATTTTTGAGTGAATTGCCAAAAGTCAGATTTTTGCTGAAATTGTGACCCCAGGGCTTAGGGATTTTTTCAAAAAAATATTTTCCGCCGGTTAAGTTGTTGAGGGCTGATTTCTTGTCCTGTGATAAAAAGCCTTCTGTTTCCATCCCCAAAGCTTTCAGCGGAGCATTTGCAACCGATTGGCACCATTTTTGAGTGAATTGCCAAAAGTCAGATTTTTGCTGAAATTGTGACCCCGGGGCTTAGGGATTTTTTCAAAAAAATATTTTCCGCCAGTTAAGTTGTTGAGGGCTGATTTCTTGTCCTGTGATAAAAAGCCTTCTGTTTTGACTTCTAAACATTTCAGGGGAGCATTTGCAAGCTTCTGGCACCATTTTTGAGTGAATTGCTAAAAGTCAGATTTTTGCTGAAATTGTGACCCCGGGGCTTAGGGATTTTTTCAAAAAAATATTTTCCGCCGGTTAAGTTGTTGAGGGCTGATTTCTTGTCCTGTGATAAAAAGCCTTCTGTTTCCATCGCCAGCGCTCTCAGGGGAGCATTTGCAAGCGTTTGGCACCATTTTTGAGTGAATTGCCAAAAGTCAGATTTTTGCTGAAATTGTGACCCCGGGGCTTAGGGATATTTTCAAAAAATATTTTCCGCCCGTTAAGTTGTTGAGGGCAGATTTCTTGTCCTGTGATAAAAAGCCTTCTGTTTTGACTTCTAAACATTTCAGGGGAGCATTTGCAAGCTTCTGGCACCGTTTTTGAGTGAATTGCCAAAAGTCAGATTTTTGCTGAAATTGTGACCCCGGGGCTTAGGGATTTTTTCAAAAAAATATTTTCCGCCGGTTAAGTTGTTGAGGGCTGATTTCTTGTCCTGTGATAAAAAGCCTTCTGTTTCCATCACCAACGCTTTCAGGGGAGCATTTGCAAGCGTTTGGCACCATTTTTGAGTGAATTGCCAAAAGTCAGATTTTTGCTGAAATTGTGACCCTGGGGCTTAGGGATTTTTTCAAAAAAATATTTTCCGCCGGTTAAGTTGTGGAGGGCTGATTTCTTGTCCTGTGATAAAAAGCCTTCTGTTTTGACTTCTAAACCTTTGAGGGGAGCATTTGCAAGCTTCTGGCACCATTTTTGAGTGAATTGCCAAAAGTCAGATTTTTGCTGAAATTGTGACCCCGGGGCTTAGGGATTTTTTCAAAAAAATATTTTCCGCCGGTTAAGTTGTTGAGGGCAGATTTCTTGTCCTGTGATAAAAAGCCTTCTGTTTCCATCGCCAGCGCTCTCAGGGGAGCATTTGCAAGCGTTTGGCACCATTTTTGAGTGAATTGCCAAAAGTCAGATTTTTCCTGAAATTGTGACGCCGGGCCTTAGGGATTTTTTCAAAAAAATATTTTCCGCCCGTTAAGTTGTGGAGGGCTGATTTCTTGTCCTGTGATAAAAAGCCTTCTGTTTCCATCACCAACGCTTTCAGGGGAGCATTTGCAAGCGTTTGGCACCATTTTTGAGTGAATTGCCAAAAGTCAGATTTTTGCTGAAATTGTGACCCCGGGGCTTAGGGATATTTTCCAAAAAATATTTTCCGCCGGTTAAGTTGTTGAGGGCAGATTTCTTGTCCTGTGATAAAAAGCCTTCTGTTTTGACTTCTAAACATTTCAGGGGAGCATTTGCAAGCTTCTGGCACCGTTTTTGAGTGAATTGCCAAAAGTCAGGTTTTTGCTGAAATTGTGACCCCGGGGCTTAGGGATTTTTTCAAAAAAATATTTTCCGCCGGTTAAGTTGTTGAGGGCTGATTTCTTGTCCTGTGATAAAAAGCCTTCTGTTTCGACTGCTAAACCTTTCAGCGGAGCATTTGCAACCGATTGGGACCATTTTTGAGTGAATTGCTAAAAGTCAGATTTTTGCTGAAATTGTGACCCCGGGGCTTAGGGATTTTTTCAAAAAAATATTTTCCGCCGGTTAAGTTGTTGAGGGCTGATTTCTTGTCCTGTGATAAAAAGCCTTCTGTTTCCATCACCAACGCTTTCAGGGGAGCATTTGCAAGCGTTTGGCACCATTTTTGAGTGAATTGCCAAAAGTCAGATTTTTGCTGACATTGTGACCCCGGGGCTTAGGGATTTTTTCAAAAAAATATTTTCGGCCGGTTAAGTTGTTGAGGGCTGATTTCTTCTCCTGTGATAAAAAGCCTTCTGTTTTGACTGCTAAACCTTTCAGGGGAGCATTTGCAAGCTTCTGGCACCATTTTTGAGTGAATTGCTAAAAGTCAGATTTTTGCTGAAATTGTGACCCCGGGGCTTAGGGATTTTTTCAAAAAAATATTTTCCACCGGTTAAGTTGTTGAGGGCTGATTTCTTGTCCTGTGATAAAAAGCCTTCTGTTTCCATCGCCAGCGTTCTCAGGGGAGCATTTGCAAGCGTTTGGCACCATTTTTGAGTGAATTGCCAAAAGTCAGATTTTTGCTGAAATTGTGACCCCGGGGCTTAGGGATTTTTTCAAAAAAATATTTTCCGCCCGTTAAGTTGTGGAGGGCTGATTTCTTGTCCTGTGATAAAAAGCCTTCTGTTTCCATCCCCAAAGCTTTCAGGGGAGCATTTGCAACCGATTGGCACCATTTTTGAGTGAATTGCCAAAAGTCAGATTTTTGCTGAAATTGTGACCCCGGGGCTTAGGGATTTTTTCAAAAAAATATTTTCCGCCGGTTAAGTTGTTGAGGGCTGATTTCTTGTCCTGTGATAAAAAGCCTTCTGTTTTGACTTCTAAACCTTTCAGGGGAGCATTTGCAACCGATTGGGACCATTTTTGAGTGAATTGCTAAAAGTCAGATTTTTGCTGAAATTGTGACCCCGGGGCTTAGGGATTTTTTCAAAAAAATATTTTCCGCCAGTTAAGTTGTTGAGGGCTGATTTCTTGTCCTGTGATAAAAAGCCTTCTGTTTCCATCACCAACGCTTTCAGGGGAGCATTTGCAAGCGTTTGGCACCATTTTTGAGTGAATTGACAAAAGTCAGATTTTTGCTGAAATTGTGACCCCGGGGCTTAGGGATTTTTTCAAAAAAATATTTTCCGCCCGTTAAGTTGTGGAGGGCTGATTTCTTGTCCTGTGATAAAAAGCCTTCTGTTTTGACTTCTAAACCTTTGAGGGGAGCATTTGCAAGCTTCTGGCACCATTTTTGAGTGAATTGCCAAAAGTCAGATTTTTGCTGAAATTGTGACCCCGGGGCTTAGGGATTTTTTCAAAAAAATATTTTCCGCCGGTTAAGTTGTTGAGGGCTGATTTCTTGTCCTGTGATAAAAAGCCTTCTGTTTTGACTTCTAAACATTTCAGGGGAGCATTTGCAAGCTTCTGGCACCATTTCTGAGTGAATTGCCAAAAGTCAGATTTTTGCTGAAATTGTGACCCCGGGGCTTAGGGATTTTTTCAAAAAAATATTTTCCGCCGGTTAAGTTGTTGAGGGCTGATTTCTTGTCCTGTGATAAAAAGCCTTCTGTTTCCATCACCAACGCTTTCAGGGGAGCATTTGCAAGCGTTTGGCACCGTTTTTGAGTGAATTGCCAAAAGTCAGATTTTTGCTGAAATTGTGACCCTGGGGCTTAGGGATTTTTTCAAAAAAATATTTTCCGCCGGTTAAGTTGTTGAGGGCTGATTTCTTGTCCTGTGATAAAAAGCCTTCTGTTTTGACTTCTAAACCTTTCAAGGGAGCATATCAACCGATTGGCACCATTTTTGAGTGAATTGCCAAAAGTCAGATTTTTGCTGAAATTGTGACCCCGGGGCTTAGGGATTTTTTCAAAAAAATATTTTCTGCCGGTCAAGTTGTTGAGGGCTGATTTCTTGTCCTGTGATAAAAAGCCTTCTGTTTCCATCGCCAAAGCTTTCAGGGGAGCATTTGCAACCGATTGGCACCATTTTTGAGTGAATTGCCAAAAGTCAGATTTTTGCTGAAATTGTGACCCTGGGGCTTAGGGATTTTTTCTAAAAAATATTTTCCACCGGTTAAGTTGTTGAGGGCTGATTTCTTGTCCTGTGATAAAAAGCCTTCTGTTTCCATCCCCAAAGCTTTCAGGGGAGCATTTGCAAGCGTTTGGCACCATTTTTGAGTGAATTGCCAAAAGTCAGATTTTTCCTGAAATTGTGACCCCGGGGCTTAGGGATTTTTTCAAAAAAATATTTTCCGCCGGTTAAGTTGTTGAGGGCTGATTTGTTGTCCTGTGATAAAAAGCCTTCTGTTTCCATCCCCAAAGCTTTCAGGGGAGCATTTGCAAGCTTCTAGCATCATTTTTGAGTGAGTTGCCAAAAGTCAGATTTTTGCTGAAATTGTGACCCCGGGGCTTAGGGATTTTTTCAAAAAAATATTTTCCGCCGGTTAAGTTGTTGAGGGCTGATTTCTTGTCCTGTGATAAAAAGCCTTCTGTTATGACTTCTAAACCTTTCAGGGGAGCATTTGCAAGCTTCTGGCACCATTTTTGAGTGAATTGCCAAAAGTCAGATTTTTGCTGAAATTGTGACCCCGGGGCTTAGGGATTTTTTCTAAAAAATATTTTCCACCGGTTAAGTTGTTGAAGGCTGATTTCTTGTCCTGTGATAAAAAGCCTGCTGTTTCCATCCCCAAAGCTTTCAGGGGAGCATTTGCAAGCGTTTGGCACCATTTTTGAGTGAATTGCCAAAAGTCAGATTTTTGCTGAAGTTGTGACCCCGGGGCTTAGGGATTTTTTCAAAAAAATATTTTCCGCCGGTCAAGTTGTTGAGGGCTGATTTCTTGTCCTGTGATAAAAAGCCTTCTGTTTCCATCCCCAAAGCTTTCAGGGGAGCATTTGCAAGCGTTTGGCACCATTTTTGAGTGAATTGCCAAAAGTCAGATTTTTGCTGAAATTGTGACCCCGGGGCTTAGGGATTTTTTCAAAAAAATATTTTCTGCCGGTCAAGTTGTTGAGGGATGATTTCTTGTCCTGTGATAAAAAGCCTTCTGTTTCCATCGCCAAAGCTTTCAGGGGAGCATTTGCAACCGAGTGGCACCATTTTTGAGTGAATTGCCAAAAGTCAGATTTTTGCTGAAATTGTGACCCCGGGGCTTAGGGATTTTTTCTAAAAAATATTTTCCACCGGTTAAGTTGTTGAGGGCTGATTTCTTGTCCTGTGATAAAAAGCCTTCTGTTTCCATCCCCAAAGCTTTCAGGGGAGCATTTGCAAGCGTTTGGCACCATTTTTGAGTGAATTGCCAAAAGTCAGATTTTTGCTGAAATTGTGACCCCGGGGCTTAGGGATTTTTTCAAAAAAATATTTTCCGCCGGTCAAGTTGTTGAGGGCTGATTTCTTGTCCTGTGATAAAAAGCCTTCTGTTTCCATCACCAACGCTTTCAGGGGAGCATTTGCAAGCGTTTGGCACCATTTTTGAGTAAATTGCCAAAAGTCAGATTTTTGCTGAAATTGTGACCCCGGGGCTTAGGGATTTTTTCAAAAAAATATTTTCCGCCGGTTAAGTTGTTGAGGGCTGATTTCTTGTCCTGTGATAAAAAGCCTTCTGTTTTGACTTCTAAACCTTTCAGGGGAGCATTTGCAACCGATTGGGACCATTTTTGAGTGAATTGCTAAAAGTCAGATTTTTGCTGAAATTGTGACCCCGGGGCTTAGGGATTTTTTCAAAAGAATATTTTCCGCCGGTTAAGTTGTTGAGGGATGATTTCTTGTCCTGTGATAAAAAGCCTTCTGTTTTCATCACCAACACTTTCAGGGGAGCATTTGCAAGCTTCTGGCATCATTTTTGAGTGAATTGCCAAAAGTCAGATTTTTCCTTAAATTGTGAACCCGGGGCTTAGGGATTTTTTCAAAAAAATATTTTCCTCCGGTTAAGTTGTTGAGGGCTGATTTCTTGTCCTGTGATAAAAAGCCTTCTGTTTTGACTTCTAAACCTTTCAGGGGAGCATTTGCAAGCTTCTGGCACCATTTTTGAGTGAATTGCCAAAAGTCAGATTTTTGCTGAAATTGTGACCCCGGGGCTTAGGGATTTTTTCAAAAAAATATTTTCGGCCGGTTAAGTTGTTGAGGGCTGATTTCTTCTCCTGTGATAAAAAGCCTTCTGTTTTGACTGCTAAACCTTTCAGGGGAGCATTTGCAAGCTTCTGGCACCATTTTTGAGTGAATTGCCAAAAGTCAGATTTTTGCTGAAATTGTGACCCCGGGGCTTAGGGATTTTTTCAGAAAAATATTTTCCGCCGTTCAAGTTGTTGAGGGCTGATTTCTTGTCCTGTGATAAAAAGCCTTCTGTTTCCATCGCCAAAGCTTTCAGGGGAGCATTTGCAACCGATTGGCACCATTTTTGAGTGAATTGCCAAAAGTCAGATTTTTCCTGAAATTGTGACGCCGGGGCTTAGGGATTTTTTCAAAAAAATATTTTCCGCCGGTTAAGTTGTTGAGGGCTGATTTCTTGTCCTGTGATAAAAAGCCTTCTGTTTTGACTTCTAAACCTTTCAGCGGAGCATTTGCAAGCTTCTGGCACCATTTTTGAGTGAATTGCCAAAAGTCAGATTTTTGCTGAAATTGTGACCCCGGGGCTTAGGGATTTTTTCAAAAAGATATTTTCCGCCGGTTAAGTTGTTGAGGGCTGATTTCTTGTCCTGTGATAAAAAGCCTTCTGTTTCCATCCCCAAAGCTTTCAGCGGAGCATTTGCAAGATTCTATCATCATTTTTGAGTGAGTTGCTAAAAGTCAGATTTTTGCTGAAATTGTGACCCCGGGGCTTAGGGATTTTTTCAAAAAAATATTTTCCGCCGGTTAAGTTGTTGAGGGCTGATTTCTTGTCCTGTGATAAAAAGCCTTCTGTTTCCATCCCCAAAGCTTTCAGGGGAGCATTTGCAACCGATTGGCACCATTTTTGAGTGAATTGCCAAAAGTCAGATTTTTCCTGAAATTGTGACCCCGGGGCTTAGGGATTTTTTCAAAAAAATATTTTCCGCCGGTTAAGTTGTTGAGGGCTGATTTCTTGTCCTGTGATAAAAAGCCTTCTGTTTCCATCCCCAAAGCTTTCAGGGGAGCATTTGCAACCGATTGGCACCATTTTTGAGTGAATTGCCAAAAGTCAGATTTTTCCTGAAATTGTGACCCCGGGGCTTAGGGATTTTTTCAAAAAAATATTTTCCGCCGGTTAAGTTGTTGAGGGCTGATTTCTTGTCCTGTGATAAAAAGCCTTCTGTTTCCATCCCCAAAGCTTTCAGGGGAGCATTTGCAACCGATTGGCACCATTTTTGAGTGAATTGCCAAAAGTCAGATTTTTGCTGAAATTGTGACCCCGGGGCTTAGGGATTTTTTCAAAAAAATATTTTCCGCCGGTTAAGTTGTTGAGGGCAGATTTCTTGTCCTGTGATAAAAAGCCTTCTGTTTCCATCGCCAGCGCTCTCAGGGGAGCATTTGCAAGCGTTTGGCACCATTTTTGAGTGAATTGCCAAAAGTCAGATTTTTCCTGAAATTGTGACGCTGGGGCTTAGGGATTTTTTCAAAAAAATATTTTCCGCCCGTTAAGTTGTGGAGGGCTGATTTCTTGTCCTGTGATAAAAAGCCTTCTGTTTTGACTTCTAACCCTTCAGGGGAGCATTTGCAAGCTTCTGGCACCATTTTTGAGTGAATTGCCAAAAGTCAGATTTTTCCTGAAATTGTGACCCCAGGGCTTAGGGATTTTTTCAAAAAAATATTTTCCGCCGGTTAAGTTGTTGACGGCTGATTTCTTGTCCTGTGATAAAAAGCCTTCTGTTTCCATCCCCAAAGCTTTCAGGGGAGCATTTGCAACCGATTGGCACCATTTTTGAGTGAATTGCCAAAAGTCAGATTTTTGCTGAAATTGTGACCCCGGGGCTTAGGGATTTTTTCAAAAAAATATTTTCCGCCGGTTAAGTTGTTGAGGGCAGATTTCTTGTCCTGTGATAAAAAGCCTTCTGTTTCCATCGCCAGCGCTCTCAGGGGAGCATTTGCAAGCGTTTGGCACCATTTTTGAGTGAATTGCCAAAAGTCAGATTTTTCCTGAAATTGTGACGCCGGGGCTTAGGGATTTTTTCAAAAAAATATTTTCCGCCCGTTAAGTTGTGGAGGGCTGATTTCTTGTCCTGTGATAAAAAGCCTTCTGTTTTGACTTCTAACCCTTCAGGGGAGCATTTGCAAGCTTCTGGCACCATTTTTGAGTGAATTGCCAAAAGTCAGATTTTTGCTGAAATTGTGACCCCAGGGCTTAGGGATTTTTTCAAAAAAATATTTTCCGCCGGTTAAGTTGTTGAGGGCTGATTTCTTGTCCTGTGATAAAAAGCCTTCTGCTTCCATCCCCAAAGCTTTCAGCGGAGCATTTGCAACCGATTGGCACCATTTTTGAGTGAATTGCCAAAAGTCAGATTTTTGCTGAAATTGTGACCCCGGGGCTTAGGGATTTTTTCAAAAAAATATTTTCCGCCAGTTAAGTTGTTGAGGGCTGATTTCTTGTCCTGTGATAAAAAGCCTTCTGTTTTGACTTCTAAACATTTCAGGGGAGCATTTGCAAGCTTCTGGCACCATTTTTGAGTGAATTGCTAAAAGTCAGATTTTTGCTGAAATTGTGACCCCGGGGCTTAGGGATTTTTTCAAAAAAATATTTTCCGCCGTTTAAGTTGTTGAGGGCTGATTTCTTGTCCTGTGATAAAAAGCCTTCTGTTTCCATCGCCAGCGCTCTCAGGGGAGCATTTGCAAGCGTTTGGCACCATTTTTGAGTGAATTGCCAAAAGTCAGATTTTTCCTGAAATTGTGACGCCGGGGCTTAGGGATTTTTTCAAAAAAATATTTTCCGCCGGTTAAGTTGTTGAGGGCTGATTTCTTGTCCTGTGATAAAAAGCCTTCTGTTTCCATCCCCAAAGCTTTCAGGGGAGCATTTGCAACCGATTGGCACCATTTTTGAGTGAATTGCCAAAAGTCAGATTTTTGCTGAAATTGTGACCCCGGGGCTTAGGGATTTTTTCAAAAAAATATTTTCCGCCGGTTAAGTTGTTGAGGGCTGATTTCTTGTCCTGTGATAAAAAGCCTTCTGTTTCCATCCCCAAAGCTTTCAGGGGAGCATTTGCAACCGATTGGCACCATTTTTGAGTGAATTGCCAAAAGTCAGATTTTTGCTGAAATTGTGACCCCGGGGCTTAGGGATTTTTTCAAAAAAATATTTTCCGCCGGTTAAGTTGTTGAGGGCCGATTTCTTGTCCTGTGATAAAAAGCCTTCTGTTTCCATCGCCAGCGCTCTCAGGGGAGCATTTGCAAGCGTTTGGCACCATTTTTGAGTGAATTGCCAAAAGTCAGATTTTTCCTGAAATTGTGACGCCGGGGCTTAGGGATTTTTTCAAAAAAATATTTTCCGCCCGTTAAGTTGTGGAGGGCTGATTTCTTGTCCTGTGATAAAAAGCCTTCTGTTTTGACTTCTAACCCTTCAGGGGAGCATTTGCAAGCTTCTGGCACCATTTTTGAGTGAATTGCCAAAAGTCAGATTTTTGCTGAAATTGTGACCCCAGGGCTTAGGGATTTTTTCAAAAAAATATTTTCCGCCGGTTAAGTTGTTGAGGGCTGATTTCTTGTCCTGTGATAAAAAGCCTTCTGTTTCCATCCCCAAAGCTTTCAGCGGAGCATTTGCAACCGATTGGCACCATTTTTGAGTGAATTGCCAAAAGTCAGATTTTTGCTGAAATTGTGACCCCGGGGCTTAGGGATTTTTTCAAAAAAATATTTTCCGCCAGTTAAGTTGTTGAGGGCTGATTTCTTGTCCTGTGATAAAAAGCCTTCTGTTTTGACTTCTAAACATTTCAGGGGAGCATTTGCAAGCTTCTGGCACCATTTTTGAGTGAATTGCTAAAAGTCAGATTTTTGCTGAAATTGTGACCCCGGGGCTTAGGGATTTTTTCAAAAAAATATTTTCCGCCGGTTAAGTTGTTGAGGGCTGATTTCTTGTCCTGTGATAAAAAGCCTTCTGTTTCCATCGCCAGCGCTCTCAGGGGAGCATTTGCAAGCGTTTGGCACCATTTTTGAGTGAATTGCCAAAAGTCAGATTTTTGCTGAAATTGTGACCCCGGGGCTTAGGGATATTTTCAAAAAATATTTTCCGCCCGTTAAGTTGTTGAGGGCAGATTTCTTGTCCTGTGATAAAAAGCCTTCTGTTTTGACTTCTAAACATTTCAGGGGAGCATTTGCAAGCTTCTGGCACCGTTTTTGAGTGAATTGCCAAAAGTCAGATTTTTGCTGAAATTGTGACCCCGGGGCTTAGGGATTTTTTCAAAAAAATATTTTCCGCCGGTTAAGTTGTTGAGGGCTGATTTCTTGTCCTGTGATAAAAAGCCTTCTGTTTCCATCACCAACGCTTTCAGGGGAGCATTTGCAAGCGTTTGGCACCATTTTTGAGTGAATTGCCAAAAGTCAGATTTTTGCTGAAATTGTGACCCTGGGGCTTAGGGATTTTTTCAAAAAAATATTTTCCGCCGGTTAAGTTGTGGAGGGCTGATTTCTTGTCCTGTGATAAAAAGCCTTCTGTTTTGACTTCTAAACCTTTGAGGGGAGCATTTGCAAGCTTCTGGCACCATTTTTGAGTGAATTGCCAAAAGTCAGATTTTTGCTGAAATTGTGACCCCGGGGCTTAGGGATTTTTTCAAAAAAATATTTTCCGCCGGTTAAGTTGTTGAGGGCAGATTTCTTGTCCTGTGATAAAAAGCCTTCTGTTTCCATCGCCAGCGCTCTCAGGGGAGCATTTGCAAGCGTTTGGCACCATTTTTGAGTGAATTGCCAAAAGTCAGATTTTTCCTGAAATTGTGACGCCGGGCCTTAGGGATTTTTTCAAAAAAATATTTTCCGCCCGTTAAGTTGTGGAGGGCTGATTTCTTGTCCTGTGATAAAAAGCCTTCTGTTTCCATCACCAACGCTTTCAGGGGAGCATTTGCAAGCGTTTGGCACCATTTTTGAGTGAATTGCCAAAAGTCAGATTTTTGCTGAAATTGTGACCCCGGGGCTTAGGGATATTTTCCAAAAAATATTTTCCGCCGGTTAAGTTGTTGAGGGCAGATTTCTTGTCCTGTGATAAAAAGCCTTCTGTTTTGACTTCTAAACATTTCAGGGGAGCATTTGCAAGCTTCTGGCACCGTTTTTGAGTGAATTGCCAAAAGTCAGGTTTTTGCTGAAATTGTGACCCCGGGGCTTAGGGATTTTTTCAAAAAAATATTTTCCGCCGGTTAAGTTGTTGAGGGCTGATTTCTTGTCCTGTGATAAAAAGCCTTCTGTTTCGACTGCTAAACCTTTCAGCGGAGCATTTGCAACCGATTGGGACCATTTTTGAGTGAATTGCTAAAAGTCAGATTTTTGCTGAAATTGTGACCCCGGGGCTTAGGGATTTTTTCAAAAAAATATTTTCCGCCGGTTAAGTTGTTGAGGGCTGATTTCTTGTCCTGTGATAAAAAGCCTTCTGTTTCCATCACCAACGCTTTCAGGGGAGCATTTGCAAGCGTTTGGCACCATTTTTGAGTGAATTGCCAAAAGTCAGATTTTTGCTGACATTGTGACCCCGGGGCTTAGGGATTTTTTCAAAAAAATATTTTCGGCCGGTTAAGTTGTTGAGGGCTGATTTCTTCTCCTGTGATAAAAAGCCTTCTGTTTTGACTGCTAAACCTTTCAGGGGAGCATTTGCAAGCTTCTGGCACCATTTTTGAGTGAATTGCTAAAAGTCAGATTTTTGCTGAAATTGTGACCCCGGGGCTTAGGGATTTTTTCAAAAAAATATTTTCCACCGGTTAAGTTGTTGAGGGCTGATTTCTTGTCCTGTGATAAAAAGCCTTCTGTTTCCATCGCCAGCGTTCTCAGGGGAGCATTTGCAAGCGTTTGGCACCATTTTTGAGTGAATTGCCAAAAGTCAGATTTTTGCTGAAATTGTGACCCCGGGGCTTAGGGATTTTTTCAAAAAAATATTTTCCGCCCGTTAAGTTGTGGAGGGCTGATTTCTTGTCCTGTGATAAAAAGCCTTCTGTTTCCATCCCCAAAGCTTTCAGGGGAGCATTTGCAACCGATTGGCACCATTTTTGAGTGAATTGCCAAAAGTCAGATTTTTGCTGAAATTGTGACCCCGGGGCTTAGGGATTTTTTCAAAAAAATATTTTCCGCCGGTTAAGTTGTTGAGGGCTGATTTCTTGTCCTGTGATAAAAAGCCTTCTGTTTTGACTTCTAAACCTTTCAGGGGAGCATTTGCAACCGATTGGGACCATTTTTGAGTGAATTGCTAAAAGTCAGATTTTTGCTGAAATTGTGACCCCGGGGCTTAGGGATTTTTTCAAAAAAATATTTTCCGCCAGTTAAGTTGTTGAGGGCTGATTTCTTGTCCTGTGATAAAAAGCCTTCTGTTTCCATCACCAACGCTTTCAGGGGAGCATTTGCAAGCGTTTGGCACCATTTTTGAGTGAATTGACAAAAGTCAGATTTTTGCTGAAATTGTGACCCCGGGGCTTAGGGATTTTTTCAAAAAAATATTTTCCGCCCGTTAAGTTGTGGAGGGCTGATTTCTTGTCCTGTGATAAAAAGCCTTCTGTTTTGACTTCTAAACCTTTGAGGGGAGCATTTGCAAGCTTCTGGCACCATTTTTGAGTGAATTGCCAAAAGTCAGATTTTTGCTGAAATTGTGACCCCGGGGCTTAGGGATTTTTTCAAAAAAATATTTTCCGCCGGTTAAGTTGTTGAGGGCTGATTTCTTGTCCTGTGATAAAAAGCCTTCTGTTTTGACTTCTAAACATTTCAGGGGAGCATTTGCAAGCTTCTGGCACCATTTCTGAGTGAATTGCCAAAAGTCAGATTTTTGCTGAAATTGTGACCCCGGGGCTTAGGGATTTTTTCAAAAAAATATTTTCCGCCGGTTAAGTTGTTGAGGGCTGATTTCTTGTCCTGTGATAAAAAGCCTTCTGTTTCCATCACCAACGCTTTCAGGGGAGCATTTGCAAGCGTTTGGCACCGTTTTTGAGTGAATTGCCAAAAGTCAGATTTTTGCTGAAATTGTGACCCTGGGGCTTAGGGATTTTTTCAAAAAAATATTTTCCGCCGGTTAAGTTGTTGAGGGCTGATTTCTTGTCCTGTGATAAAAAGCCTTCTGTTTTGACTTCTAAACCTTTCAAGGGAGCATATCAACCGATTGGCACCATTTTTGAGTGAATTGCCAAAAGTCAGATTTTTGCTGAAATTGTGACCCCGGGGCTTAGGGATTTTTTCAAAAAAATATTTTCTGCCGGTCAAGTTGTTGAGGGCTGATTTCTTGTCCTGTGATAAAAAGCCTTCTGTTTCCATCGCCAAAGCTTTCAGGGGAGCATTTGCAACCGATTGGCACCATTTTTGAGTGAATTGCCAAAAGTCAGATTTTTGCTGAAATTGTGACCCTGGGGCTTAGGGATTTTTTCTAAAAAATATTTTCCACCGGTTAAGTTGTTGAGGGCTGATTTCTTGTCCTGTGATAAAAAGCCTTCTGTTTCCATCCCCAAAGCTTTCAGGGGAGCATTTGCAAGCGTTTGGCACCATTTTTGAGTGAATTGCCAAAAGTCAGATTTTTCCTGAAATTGTGACCCCGGGGCTTAGGGATTTTTTCAAAAAAATATTTTCCGCCGGTTAAGTTGTTGAGGGCTGATTTGTTGTCCTGTGATAAAAAGCCTTCTGTTTCCATCCCCAAAGCTTTCAGGGGAGCATTTGCAAGCTTCTAGCATCATTTTTGAGTGAGTTGCCAAAAGTCAGATTTTTGCTGAAATTGTGACCCCGGGGCTTAGGGATTTTTTCAAAAAAATATTTTCCGCCGGTTAAGTTGTTGAGGGCTGATTTCTTGTCCTGTGATAAAAAGCCTTCTGTTATGACTTCTAAACCTTTCAGGGGAGCATTTGCAAGCTTCTGGCACCATTTTTGAGTGAATTGCCAAAAGTCAGATTTTTGCTGAAATTGTGACCCCGGGGCTTAGGGATTTTTTCTAAAAAATATTTTCCACCGGTTAAGTTGTTGAAGGCTGATTTCTTGTCCTGTGATAAAAAGCCTGCTGTTTCCATCCCCAAAGCTTTCAGGGGAGCATTTGCAAGCGTTTGGCACCATTTTTGAGTGAATTGCCAAAAGTCAGATTTTTGCTGAAGTTGTGACCCCGGGGCTTAGGGATTTTTTCAAAAAAATATTTTCCGCCGGTCAAGTTGTTGAGGGCTGATTTCTTGTCCTGTGATAAAAAGCCTTCTGTTTCCATCCCCAAAGCTTTCAGGGGAGCATTTGCAAGCGTTTGGCACCATTTTTGAGTGAATTGCCAAAAGTCAGATTTTTGCTGAAATTGTGACCCCGGGGCTTAGGGATTTTTTCAAAAAAATATTTTCTGCCGGTCAAGTTGTTGAGGGATGATTTCTTGTCCTGTGATAAAAAGCCTTCTGTTTCCATCGCCAAAGCTTTCAGGGGAGCATTTGCAACCGAGTGGCACCATTTTTGAGTGAATTGCCAAAAGTCAGATTTTTGCTGAAATTGTGACCCCGGGGCTTAGGGATTTTTTCTAAAAAATATTTTCCACCGGTTAAGTTGTTGAGGGCTGATTTCTTGTCCTGTGATAAAAAGCCTTCTGTTTCCATCCCCAAAGCTTTCAGGGGAGCATTTGCAAGCGTTTGGCACCATTTTTGAGTGAATTGCCAAAAGTCAGATTTTTGCTGAAATTGTGACCCCGGGGCTTAGGGATTTTTTCAAAAAAATATTTTCCGCCGGTCAAGTTGTTGAGGGCTGATTTCTTGTCCTGTGATAAAAAGCCTTCTGTTTCCATCGCCAAAGCTTTCAGGGGAGCATTTGCAACCGATTGGCACCATTTTTGAGTGAATTGCCAAAAGTCAGATTTTTGCTGAAATTGTGACGCCGGGGCTTAGGGATTTTTTCAAAAAAATATTTTCCACCGGTTAAGTTGTTGAGGGCTGATTTCTTGTCTTGTGATAAAAAGCCTTCTGTTTCCATCCCCAAAGCTTTCAGGGGAGCATTTGCAAGCTTCTAGCATCATTTTTGAGTGAGTTGCCAAAAGTCAGATTTTTGCTGAAATTGTGACCCCGGGGCTTAGGGATTTTTTCAAAAAAATATTTTCCGCCGGTTAAGTTGTTGAGGGCTGATTTCTTGTCCTGTGATAAAAAGCCTTCTGTTATGACTTCTAAACCTTTCAGGGGAGCATTTGCAAGCTTCTGGCACCATTTTTGAGTGAATTGCCAAAAGTCAGATTTTTGCTGAAATTGTGACCCCGGGGCTTAGGGATTTTTTCTAAAAAATATTTTCCACCGGTTAAGTTGTTGAAGGCTGATTTCTTGTCCTGTGATAAAAAGCCTGCTGTTTCCATCCCCAAAGCTTTCAGGGGAGCATTTGCAAGCGTTTGGCACCATTTTTGAGTGAATTGCCAAAAGTCAGATTTTTGCTGAAATTGTGACCCCGGGGCTTAGGGATTTTTTCAAAAAAATATTTTCCGCCGGTCAAGTTGTTGAGGGCTGATTTCTTGTCCTGTGATAAAAAGCCTTCTGTTTCCATCGCCAAAGCTTTCAGGGGAGCATTTGCAACCGATTGGCACCATTTTTGAGTGAATTGCCAAAAGTCAGATTTTTGCTGAAATTGTGACGCCGGGGCTTAGGGATTTTTTCAAAAAAATATTTTCCACCGGTTAAGTTGTTGAGGGCTGATTTCTTGTCTTGTGATAAAAAGCCTTCTGTTTCCATCCCCAAAGTTTCAGGGGAGCATTTGCAAGCTTCTAGCATCATTTTTGAGTGAGTTGCCAAAAGTCAGATTTTTGCTGAAATTGTGACCCCGGGGATTAGGGGTTTTTTCAAAAAAATATTTTCCGCCCGTTAAGTTGTGGAGGGCTGATTTCTTGTCCTGTGATCAAAAGCCTTCTGTTATGACTTCTAAACCTTTCAGGGGAGCATTTGCAAGCTTCTGGCACCATTTTTGAGTGAATTGCCAAAAGTCAGATTTTTGCTGAAATTTTGACCCTGGGGCTTAGGGATTTTTTCAAAAAAATATTTTCCGCCGGTCAAGTTGTTGAGGGCTGATTTCTTGTCCTGTGATAAAAAGCCTTCTGTTTCCATCGCCAAAGCTTTCAGGGGAGCATTTGCAACCGATTGGCACCATTTTTGAGTGAATTGCTAAAAGTCAGATTTTTGCTGAAATTGTGACCCCAGGGCTTAGGGATATTTTCAAAAAAATATTTTCCGCCGGTTAAGTTGTTGAGGGCTGATTTCTTGTCCTGTGATAAAAAGCCTTCTGTTTCCATCACCAACGCTTTCAGGGGAGCATTTGCAAGCCTTTGGCACCATTTTTGAGTGAATTGCCAAAAGTCAGATTTTTGCTGAAATTGTGACCCCGGGGCTACGGGTTTTTTTCAAAAAAATATTTTCCGCCGGTCAAGTTGTTGAGGGCTGATTTCTTGTCCTGTGATAAAAAGCCTTCTGTTTTGACTTCTAAACCTTTCAGGGGAGCATTTGCAAGCTTCTGGCACCATTTTTGAGTGAATTGCCAAAAGTCAGATTTTTGGTGAAATTGTGACCCCGGGGCTTAGGGATTTTTTCAAAAAAATATTTTCCGCCGGTTAAGTTGTTGAGGGCTGATTTCTTGTCCTGTGATAAAAAGCCTTCTGTTTCCATCCCCAAAGCTTTCAGGGGAGCATTTGCAAGCGTTTGGCACCATTCTTGAGTGAATTGCCAAAAGTCAGATTTTTGCTGAAATTGTGACCCCGGGGCTTAGGGATTTTTTCAAAAAAATATTTTCCGCCCGTTAAGTTGTGGAGCTCTGATTTCTTGTCCTGTGATAAAAAGCCTTCTGTTTCCATCCCCAAAGCTTTCAGGGGAGCATTTGCAACCGATTGGCACCATTTTTGAGTGAATTGCCAAAAGTCAGATTTTCCCTGAAATTGTGACCCCGGGGCTTAGGGATTTTTTCAAAAAAATATTTTCCGCCGGTTAAGTTGTTGAGGGCTGATTTCTTGTCCTGTGATAAAAAGCCTTCTGTTTCCATCCCCAAAGCTTTCAGGGGAGCATTTGCAACCGATTGGGACCATTTTTGAGTGAATTGCCAAAAGTCAGATTTTTGCTGAAATTGTGACCCTGGGGCTTAGGGATTTTTTCAAAGAAATATTTTCCGCCGGTTAAGTTGTTGAGGGCTGATTTCTTGTCCTGTGATAAAAAGCCTTCTGTTTTGACTTCTAAACCTTTCAGGGGAGCATTTGCAAGCTTCTGGGACCATTTTTGAGTGAATTGCCAAAAGTCAGATTTTTGCTGAAATTGTGACCCTGGGGCTTAGGGATTTTTTCAAAAAAATATTTTCCGCCGGTTAAGTTGTTGAGGGTGATTTCTTGTCCTGTGATAAAAAGCCTTCTGTTTCCATCCCCAAAGCTTTCAGGGGAGCATTTGCAAGCGTTTGGCATCATTTTTGAGTGAGTTGCCAAAAGTCAGATTTTTGCTGAAATTGTGACCCCGGGGCTTAGGGATTTTTTCAAAAAAATATTTTCCGCCGGTTAAGTTGTTGAGGGCTGATTTCTTGTCCTGTGATAAAAAGCCTTCTGTTTTGACTTCTAAACCTTTCAGGGGAGCATTTGCAACCGATTGGGACCATTTTTGAGTGAATTGCTAAAAGTCAGATTTTTCCTGAAATTGTGACCCTGGGGCTTAGGGATTTTTTCAAAAAAATATTTTCCGCCGGTTAAGTTGTTGAGGGCTGATTTCTTGTCCTGTGATAAAAAGCCTTCTGTTTTGACTTCTAAACCTCTCAGGGGAGCATTTGCAAGCTTCTGGCACCATTTTTGAGTGAATTGCCAAAAGTCAGATTTTTCCTGAAATTGTGACGCCGGGGCTTAGGGATTTTTTCAAAAAAATATTTTCCGCCGGTTAAGTTGTTGAGGGCTGATTTCTTGTCCTGTGATAAAAAGCCTTCTGTTTCCATCGCCAAAGCTTTCAGGGGAGCATTTGCAAGCTTCTAGCATCATTTTTGAGTGAATTGCCAAAAGTCAGATTTTTGCTGAAATTGTGACCCCGGGGCTGAGGGATTTTTTCAAAAAAATATTTTCCGCCGGTTAAGTTGTTGAGGGCTGATTTCTTGTCCTGTGATAAAAAGCCTTCTGTTTTGACTTCTAAACCTTTCAGGGGAGCATTTGCAAGCTTCTGGCACCATTTTTGATTGAATTGCCAAAAGTCAGATTTTTGCTGAAATTGTGACCCCGGGGCTTATGGATTTTTTCAAAAAAATATTTTCCGCCGGTTAAGTTGTTGAGGGCTGATTTCTTGTCCTGTGATAAAAAGCCTTCTGTTTCCATCCCCAAAGCTTTCAGGGGAGCATTTGCAAGCGTTTGGCACCATTCTTGAGTGAATTGCCAAAAGTCAGATTTTTGCTGAAATTGTGACCCCGGGGCTTAGGGATTTTTTCAAAAAAATATTTTCCGCCCGTTAAGTTGTGGAGGTCTGATTTCTTGTCCTGTGATAAAAAGCCTTCTGTTTCCATCCCCAAAGCTTTCAGGGGAGCATTTGCAACCGATTGGCACCATTTTTGAGTGAATTGCCAAAAGTCAGATTTTCCCTGAAATTGTGACCCCGGGGCTTAGGGATTTTTTCAAAAAAATATTTTCCGCCGGTTAAGTTGTTGAGGGCTGATTTCTTGTCCTGTGATAAAAAGCCTTCTGTTTCCATCCCCAAAGCTTTCAGGGGAGCATTTGCAACCGATTGGGACCATTTTTGAGTGAATTGCTAAAAGTCAGATTTTTCCTGAAATTGTGACCCCGGGGCTTAGGGATTTTTTCAAAAAAATATTTTCCGCCGGTGAAGTTGTTGAGGGCTGATTTCTTGTCCTGTGATAAAAAGCCTTCTGTTTCCATCACCAACGCTTTCAGGGGAGCATTTGCAAGCTTCTGGCATCATTTTTGAGTGAATTGCCAAAAGTCAGATTTTTGCTGAAATTGTGACCCTGGGGCTTAGGGATTTTTTCAAAAAAATATTTTCCGCCGGTTAAGTTGTTGAGGGCTGATTTAATGTCCTGTGATAAAAAGCCTTCTGTTATGACTTCTAAACCTTTCAGGGGAGCATTTGCAAGCTTCTGGGACCATTTTTGAGTGAATTGCCAAAAGTCAGATTTTTGCTGAAATTGTGACCCTGGGGCTTAGGGATTTTTTCAAAAAAATATTTTCCGCCGGTTAAGTTGTTGAGGGCTGATTTCTTGTCCTGTGATAAAAAGCCTTCTGTTTCCATCCCCAAAGCTTTCAGGGGAGCATTTGCAAGCGTTTGGCATCATTTTTGAGTGAGTTGCCAAAAGTCAGATTTTTGCTGAAATTGTGACCCCGGGGCTTAGGGATTTTTTCAAAAAAATATTTTCCGCCGGTTAAGTTGTTGAGGGCTGATTTCTTGTCCTGTGATAAAAAGCCTTGTGTTTTGACTTCTAAACCTTTCAGGGGAGCATTTGCAACCGATTGGGACCATTTTTGAGTGAATTGCTAAAAGTCAGATTTTTCCTGAAATTGTGACCCCGGGGCTTAGGGATTTTTTCAAAAAAATATTTTCCGCCGGTTAAGTTGTTGAGGGCTGATTTCTTGTCCTGTGATAAAAAGCCTTCTGTTTTGACTTCTAAACCTCTCAGGGGAGCATTTGCAAGCTTCTGGCACCATTTTTGAGTGAATTGCCAAAAGTCAGATTTTTCCTGAAATTGTGACGCCGGGGCTTAGGGATTTTTTCAAAAAAATATTTTCCGCCGGTTAAGTTGTTGAGGGCTGATTTCTTGTCCTGTGATAAAAAGCCTTCTGTTTCCATCCCCAAAGCTTTCAGGGGAGCATTTGCAAGCGTTTGGCACCATTTTTGAGTGAATTGCCAAAAGTCAGATTTTTGCTGAAATTGTGACCCCGGGGCTTAGGGATTTTTTCAAAAAAATATTTTCCGCCGGTTAAGTTGTTGAGGGCTGATTTCTTGTCCTGTGATAAAAAGCCTTCTGTTATGACTTCTAAACCTTTCAGGGGAGCATTTGCAAGCTTCTGGCACCATTTTTGAGTGAATTGCCAAAAGTCAGATTTTTGCTGAAATTGTGACCCCTGGGGCTTAGGGATTTTTTCTAAAAAATATTTTCCACCGGTTAAGTTGTTGAGGGCTGATTTCTTGTCCTGTGATAAAAAGCCTTCTGTTTCCATCCCCAAAGCTTTCAGGGGAGCATTTGCAAGCGTTTGGCACCATTTTTGAGTGAATTGCCAAAAGTCAGATTTTTGCTGAAATTCTGACCCCGGGGCTTAGGGATTTTTTCAAAAAAATATTTTCGGCCGGTTAAGTTGTTGAGGGCTGATTTCTTCTCCTGTGATAAAAAGCCTTCTGTTTTGACTGCTAAACCTTTCAGGGGAGCATTTGCAAGCTTCTGGCACCATTTTTGAGTGAATTGCCAAAAGTCAGATTTTTGCTGGAATTGTGACCCCGGGGCTTAGGGATTTTTTCAAAAAAATATTTTCCGCCGGTCAAGTTGTTGAGGGCTGATTTCTTGTCCTGTGATAAAAAGCCTTCTGTTTCCATCGCCAAAGCTTTCAGGGGAGCATTTGCAACCGATTGGCACCATTTTTGAGTGAATTGCTAAAAGTCAGATTTTTCCTGAAATTGTGACGCCGAGGCTTAGGGATTTTTTCAAAAAAAAAATTTTCCGCCGGTTAAGTTGTTGAGGGCTGATTTCTTGTCCTGTGATAAAAAGCCTTCTGTTTCCATCCCCAAAGCTTTCAGGGGAGCATTTGCAAGCTTCTAGCATCATTTTTGAGTGAGTTGCCAAAAGTCAGATTTTTGCTGAAATTGTGACCCCGGGGCTTAGGGATTTTTTCAAAAAAATATTTTCCGCCGGTTAAGTTGTCGAGGGCTGATTTCTTGTCCTGTGATAAAAAGCCTTCTGTTTCCATCCCCAAAGCTTTCAGGGGAGCATTTGCAAGCGTTTGGCACCATTTTTGAGTGAATTGCCAAAAGTCAGATTTTTGCTGAAATTGTGACCCCGGGGCTCAGGGATTTTTTCAAAAAAATATTTTCCGCCGGTTAAGTTGTTGAGGGCTGATTTCTTGTCCTGTGATAAAAAGCCTTCTGTTTTGACTTCTAAACCTTTCAGGGGAGCATTTGCAACCGATTGGGACCATTTTTGAGTGAATTGCTAAAAGTCAGATTTTTGCTGAAATTGTGACCCCGGGGCTTAGGGATTTTTTCAAAAAAATATTTTTCGCCGGTTAAGTTGTTGAGGGCTGATTTCTTGTCCTGTGATAAAAAGCCTTCTGTTATGACTTCTAAACCTTTCAGGGGAGCATTTGGAAGCTTCTGGCACCATTTTTGAGTGAATTGCCAAAAGTCAGATTTTTGCTGAAATTCTGACCCCGGGGCTTAGGGATTTTTTCAAAAAAATATTTTCGGCCGGTTAAGTTGTTGAGGGCTGATTTCTTCTCCTGTGATAAAAAGCCTTCTGTTTTGACTGCTAAACCTTTCAGGGGAGCATTTGCAAGCTTCTGGCACCATTTTTGAGTGAATTGCCAAAAGTCAGATTTTTGCTGAAATTGTGACCCCAGGGCTTAGGGATTTTTTCAAAAAAATATTTTCCGCCGGTCAAGTTGTTGAGGGCTGATTTCTTGTCCTGTGATAAAAAGCCTTCTGTTTCCATCGCCAAAGCTTTCAGGGGAGCATTTGCAACCGATTGGCACCATTTTTGAGTGAATTGCTAAAAGTCAGATTTTTCCTGAAATTGTGACGCCGGGGCTTAGGGATTTTTTCAAAAAAAAAATTTTCCGCCGGTTAAGTTGTTGAGGGCTGATTTCTTGTCCTGTGATAAAAAGCCTTCTGTTTCCATCCCCAAAGCTTTCAGGGGAGCATTTGCAAGCTTCTAGCATCATTTTTGAGTGAGTTGCCAAAAGTCAGATTTTTGCTGAAATTGTGACCCCGGGGCTTAGGGATTTTTTCAAAAAAATATTTTCCGCCGGTTAAGTTGTCGAGGGCTGATTTCTTGTCCTGTGATAAAAAGCCTTCTGTTTCCATCCCCAAAGCTTTCAGGGGAGCATTTGCAAGCGTTTGGCACCATTTTTGAGTGAATTGCCAAAAGTCAGATTTTTGCTGAAATTGTGACCCCGGGGCTCAGGGATTTTTTCAAAAAAATATTTTCCGCCGGTTAAGTTGTTGAGGGCTGATTTCTTGTCCTGTGATAAAAAGCCTTCTGTTTTGACTTCTAAACCTTTCAGGGGAGCATTTGCAACCGATTGGGACCATTTTTGAGTGAATTGCTAAAAGTCAGATTTTTGCTGAAATTGTGACCCCGGGGCTTAGGGATTTTTTCAAAAAAATATTTTCCGCCGGTTAAGTTGTTGAGGGCTGATTTCTTGTCCTGTGATAAAAAGCCTTCTGTTTCCATCACCAACGCTTTCAGGGTAGCATTTGCAAGCTTCTGGCACCATTTTTGAGTGAATTGCCAAAAGTCAGATTTTTGCTGAAATTGTGACCCCGTGGTTTAGGGATTTTTTCAAAAAAATATTTTCCGCCGGTCAAGTTGTTGAGGGCTGATTTCTTGTCTTTTGATAAAAAGCCTTCTGTTTCCATCCCCAAAGCTTTCAGGGGAGCATTTGCAAGCTTCTAGCATCATTTTTGAGTGAGTTGCCAAAAGTCAGATTTTTGCTGAAATTGTGACCCCGGGGCTTAGGGATTTTTTCTAAAAAATATTTTCCACCGGTTAAGTTGTTGAGGGCTGATTTCTTGTCCTGTGATAAAAAGCCTGCTGTTTCCATCACCAACGCTTTCAGGGGAGCATTTGCAAGCTTCTGGCATCATTTTTGAGTGAATTGCCAAAAGTCAGATTTTTCCTGAAATTGTGACCCCAGGGCTTAGGGATTTTTTCAAAAAAATATTTTCCGCCGGTTAAGTTGTTGAGGGCTGATTTCTTGTCCTGTGATAAAAAGCCTTCTGTTATGACTTCTAAACCTTTCAGTGGAGCATTTGCAAGCTTCTGGCACCATTTTTGAGTGAATTGCCAAAACTCAGATTTTTGCTGAAATTGTGACCCCGGGGCTTAGTGATTTTTTCTAAAAAATATTTTCCACCGGTTAAGTTGTTGAGGGCTGATTTCTTGTCCTGTGATAAAAAGCCTTCTGTTTTGACTTCTAAACCTTTCAGGGGAGCATTTGCAACCGATTGGGACCATTTTTGAGTGAATTGCTAAAAGTCAGATTTTTGCTGAAATTGTGACCCCGGGGCTTAGGGATTTTTTCAAAAAAATATTTTCCGCCGGTTAAGTTGTTGAGGGCTGATTTCTTGTCCTGTGATAAAAAGCCTTCTGTTTTGACTGCTAAACCTTTCAGGGGAGCATTTGTAAGCTTCTGGCACCATTTTTGAGTGAATTGCCAAAAGTCAGATTTTTGCTGAAATTGTGACCCCGGGGCTTAGGGATTTTTTCAAAAAAATATTTTCCGCCGGTCAAGTTGTTGAGGGCTGATTTCTTGTCCTGTGATAAAAAGCCTTCTGTTTCCATCGCCAAAGCTTTCAGGGGAGCATTTGCAACCGATTGGCACCATTTTTGAGTGAATTGCCAAAAGTCAGATTTTTGCTGAAATTGTGCCGCCGGGGCTTAGGGATTTTTTCAAAAAAATATTTTCCGCCGGTTAAGTTGTTGAGGGCTGATTTCTTGTCCTGTGATAAAAAGCCTTCTGTTTCCATCCCCAAAGCTTTCAGGGGAGCATTTGCAAGCTTCTGGCACCATTTTTGAGTGAATTGCCAAAAGTCAGATTTTTCCTGAAATTGTGACCCCGGGGCTTAGGGATTTTTTCAAAAAAATATTTTCCGCCGGTTAAGTTGTTGAGGGCTGATTTCTTGTCCTGTGATAAAAAGCCTTCTGTTATGACTTCTAAACCTTTCAGGGGAGCATTTGCAAGCTTCTGGCACCATTTTTGAGTGAATTGCCAAAAGTCAGATTTTTGCTGAAATTGTGACCCCGGTGCTTAGGGATTTTTTCTAAAAAATATTTTCCACCGGTTAAGTTGTTGAGGGCTGATTTCTTGTCCTGTGATAAAAAGCCTTCTGTTTCCATCCCCAAAGCTTTCAGGGGAGCATTTGCAAGCGTTTGGCACCTTTTTTGAGTGAATTGCCAAAAGTCAGATTTTTGCTGAAATTGTGACCCCGGGGCTTAGGGATTTTTTCAAAAAAATATTTTCCGCCGGTCAAGTTGTTGAGGGCTGATTTCTTGTCCTGTGATACTTAGCCTTCTGTTTCCATCGCCAAAGCTTTCAGGGGAGCATTTGCAACCGATTGGCACCATTTTTGAGTGAATTGCCAAAAGTCAGATTTTTGCTGAAATTGTGACCCCGGGGCTTAGGGATATTTTCTAAAAAATATTTTCCACCGGTTAAGTTGTTGAGGGCTGATTTCTTGTCCTGTGATAAAAAGCCTTCTGTTTCCATCCCCAAAGCTTTCAGGGGAGCATTTACAAGCGTTTGGCACCATTTTTGAGTGAATTGCCAAAAGTCAGATTTTTGCTGAAATTGTGACCCCGGGGCTTAGGGATTTTTTCAAAAAAATATTTTCCGCCGGTTAAGTTGTTGAGGGCTGATTTCTTGTCCTGTGATAAAAAGCCTACTGTTTTGACTTCTAAACCTTTCAGGGGAGCATTTGCAACCGATTGGGACCATTTTTGAGTGAATTGCTAAAAGTCAGATTTTTGCTGAAATTGTGACCCCGGGGCTTAGGGATTTTTTCAAAAAAATATTTTCCGCCGGTTAAGTTGTTGAGGGCTGATTTCTTGTCCTGTGATAAAAAGCCTTCAGTTTCCATCACCAACGCTTTCAGGGGAGCATTTGCAAGCTTCTGGCACCATTTTTGAGTGAATTGCCAAAAGTCAGATTTTTGCTGAAATTGTGACCCCGGGGCTTAGGGATTTTTTCAAAAAAATATTTTCCGCCGGTTAAGTTGTTGAGGGCTGATTTCTTGTCCTGTGATAAAAAGCCTTCTGTTATGACTTCTAAACCTTTCAGGGGAGCATTTGCAAGCTTCTGGCACCATTTTTGAGTGAATTGCCAAAAGTCAGATTTTTGCTGAAATTCTGACCTCGGGGCTGTGATAAAAAGCCTTCTGTTTCCATCCCCAAAGCTTTCAGGGGAGCATTTGCAAGCTTCTAGCATCATTTTTGAGTGAGTTGCCAAAAGTCAGATTTTTGCTGAAATTGTGACCCCGGGGCTTAGGGATTTTTTCAAAAAAATATTTTCCGCCGGTTAAGTTGTTGAGGGCTGATTTCTTGTCCTGTGATAAAAAGCCTTCTGTTATGACTTCTAAACCTTTCAGGGGAGCATTTGCAAGCTTCTGGCACCATTTTTGAGTGAATTGCCAAAAGTCAGATTTTTGCTGAAATTGTGACCCCGGGGCTTAGGGATTTTTTCTAAAAAATATTTTCCACCGGTTAAGTTGTTGAAGGCTGATTTCTTGTCCTGTGATAAAAAGCCTGCTGTTTCCATCCCCAAAGCTTTCAGGGGAGCATTTGCAAGCGTTTGGCACCATTTTTGAGTGAATTGCCAAAAGTCAGATTTTTGCTGAAATTGTGACCCCGGGGCTTAGGGATTTTTTCAAAAAAATATTTTCCGCCGGTGAAGTTGTTGAGGGCTGATTTCTTGTCCTGTGATAAAAAGCCTTCTGTTTCCATCACCAACGCTTTCAGGGGAGCATTTGCTAGCTTCTGGCATCATTTTTGAGTGAATTGCCAAAAGTCAGATTTTTGCTGAAATTGTGACCCCGGGGCTTAGGGATTTTTTCAAAAAAATATTTTCCGCCGGTTAAGTTGTTGAGGGCTGATTTCTTGTCCTGTGATAAAAAGCCTTCTGTTTCCATCCCCAAAGCTTTCAGGGGAGCATTTGCAACCGATTGGCACCATTTTTGAGTGAGTTGCCAAAAGTCATATTTTTGCTGAAATTGTGAACCCGGGGCTTAGGGATTTTTTCAAAAAAATATTTTCCGCCGGTTAAGTTGTTGAGGGCTGATTTCTTGTCCTGTGATAAAAAGCCTTCTGTTATGACTTCTAAACCTTTCAGGGGAGCATTTGCAAGCTTCTGGCACCATTTTTGAGTGAATTGCCAAAAGTCAGATTTTTGCTGAAATTGTGACCCCGGGGCTTAGGGATTTTTTCTAAAAAATATTTTCCACCGGTTAAGTTGTTGAGGGCTGATTTCTTGTCCTGTGATAAAAAGCCTTCTGTTTCCATCCCCAAAGCTTTCAGGGGAGCATTTGCAAGCGTTTGGCACCATTTTTGAGTGAATTGCCAAAAGTCAGATTTTTGCTGAAATTGTGACCCCGGGGCTTAGGGATTTTTTCAAAAAAATATTTTCCGCCGGTCAAGTTGTTGAGGGCTGATTTCTTGTCCTGTGATAAAAAGCCTTCTGTTTCCATCTCCAAAGCTTTCAGGGGAGCATTTGCAACCGATTGGCACCATTTTTGAGTGAATTGCCAAAAGTCAGATTTTTGCTGAAATTGTGACCCCGGGGCTTAGGGATTTTTTCTAAAAAATATTTTCCACCGGTTAAGTTGTTGAGGGCTGATTTCTTGTCCTGTGATAAAAAGCCTGCTGTTTCCATCACCAACGCTTTCAGGGGAGCATTTGCAAGCTTCTGGCATCATTTTTGAGTGAGTTGCCAAAAGTCAGATTTTTGCTGAAATTGTGACCCCGGGGCTTAGGGATTTTTTCAAAAAAATATTTTCCGCCGGTTAAGTTGTTGAGGGCTGATTACTTGTCCTGTGATAAAAAGCCTTCTGTTATGACTTCTAAACCTTTCAGGGGAGCATTTGCAAGCTTCTGGCACCATTTTTGAGTGAATTGCCAAAAGTCAGATTTTTGCTGAAATTGTGACCCCGGGGCTTAGGGATTTTTTCTAAAAAATATTTTCCACCGGTTAAGTTGTTGAAGGCTGATTTCTTGTCCTGTGATAAAAAGCCTGCTGTTTCCATCCCCAAAGCTTTCAGGGGAGCATTTGCAAGCGTTTGGCACCATTTTTGAGTGAATTGCCAAAACTCAGATTTTTGCTGAAATTGTGACCCCGGGGCTTAGGGATTTTTTCAAAAAAATATTTTCCGCCGGTGAAGTTGTTGAGGGCTGATTTCTTGTCCTGTGATAAAAAGCCTTCTGTTTCCATCACCAACGCTTTCAGGGGAGCATTTGCAAGCTTCTGGCATCATTTTTGAGTGAATTGCCAAAAGTCAGATTTTTCCTGAAATTGTGACCCCGGGGCTTAGGGATTTTTTTAAAAAAATATTTTCCGCCGGTTAAGTTGTTGAGGGCTGATTTCTTGTCCTGTGATAAAAAGCCTTCTGTTATGACTTCTAAACCTTTCAGGGGAGCATTTGAAAGCTTCTGGCACCATTTTTGAGTGAATTGCCAAAAGTCAGATTTTTGCTGAAATTCTGACCCCGGGGCTTAGGGATTTTTTCAAAAAAATATTTTCGGCCGGTTAAGTTGTTGAGGGCTGATTTCTTCTCCTGTGATAAAAAGCCTTCTGTTTTGACTGCTAAACCTTTCAGGGGAGCATTTGCAAGCTTCTGGCACCATTTTTGAGTGAATTGCCAAAAGTCAGATTTTTGCTGAAATTGTGACCCCGGGGCTTAGGGATTTTTTCTAAAAAATATTTTCCACCGGTTAAATTGTTGAGGGCTGATTTCTTCTCCTGTGATAAAAAGCCTGCTGTTTCCATCACCAACGCTTTCAGGGGAGCATTTGCAAGCTTCTGGCATCATTTTTGAGTGAATTGCCAAAAGTCAGATTTTTCCTGAAATTGTGACCCCGGGGCTTAGGGATTTTTTCAAAAAAATATTTTCCGCCGGTTAAGTTGTTGAGGGCTGATTTCTTGTCCTGTGATAAAAAGCCTTCTGTTTCCATCCCCAAAGCTTTCAGGGGAGCATTTGCAAGCTTCTAGCATCATTTTTGAGTGAGTTGCCAAAAGTCAGATTTTTGCTGAAATTGTGACCCCGGGGCTTAGGGATTTTTTCAAAAAAATATTTTCCGCCGGTTAAGTTGTTGAGGGCTGATTTCTTGTCCTGTGATAAAAAGCCTTCTGTTATGACTTCTAAACCTTTCAGGGGAGCATTTGCAAGCTTCTGGCACCATTTTTGAGTGAATTGCCAAAAGTCAGATTTTTGCTGAAATTGTGACCCCGGGGCTTAGGGATTTTTTCTAAAAAATATTTTCCACCGGTTAAGTTGTTGAAGGCTGATTTCTTGTCCTGTGATAAAAAGCCTGCTGTTTCCATCCCCAAAGCTTTCAGGGGAGCATTTGCAAGCGTTTGGCACCATTTTTGAGTGAATTGCCAAAAGTCAGATTTTTGCTGAAATTGTGACCCCGGGGCTTAGGGATTTTTTCAAAAAAATATTTTCCGCCGGTTAAGTTGTTGAGGGCTGATTTCTTGTCCTGTGATAAAAAGCCTTCTGTTTCCATCACCAACGCTTTCAGGGGAGCATTTGCAAGCTTCTGGCATCATTTTTGAGTGAATTGCCAAAAGTCAGATTTTTCCTGAAATTGTGACCCCGGGGCTTAGGGATTTTTTCAAAAAAATATTTTCCGCCGGTTAAGTTGTTGAGGGCTGATTTCTTGTCCTGTGATAAAAAGCCTTCTGTTATGACTTCTAAACCTTTCAGGGGAGCATTTGCAAGCTTCTGGCACCATTTTTGAGTGAATTGCCAAAAGTCAGATTTTTGCTGAAATTCTGACCCCGGGGCTTAGGGATTTTTTCAAAAAAATATTTTCGGCCGGTTAAGTTGTTGAGGGCTGATTTCTTCTCCTGTGATAAAAAGCCTTCTGTTTTGACTGCGAAACCTTTCAGGGGAGCATTTGCAAGCTTCTGGCACCATTTTTGAGTGAATTGCCAAAAGTCAGATTTTTGCTGAAATTGTGACCCCGGGGCTTAGGGATTTTTTCAAAAAAATATTTTCCGCCGGTCAAGTTGTTGAGGGCTGATTTCTTGTCCTGTGATAAAAAGCCTTCTGTTTCCATCGCCAAAGCTTTCAGGGGAGCATTTGCAACCGATTGGCACCATTTTTGAGTGAATTGCTAAAAGTCAGATTTTTGCTGAAATTGTGACCCCGGGGCTTAGGGATTTTTTCAAAAAAATATTTTCCGCCGGTTAAGTTGTTGAGGGCTGATTTCTTGTCCTGTGATAAAAAGCCTTCTGTTTTGACTTCTAAACCTCTCAGGGGAGCATTTGCAAGCTTCTGGCACCATTTTTGAGTGAATTGCCAAAAGTCAGATTTTTGCTGAAATTGTGACCCCGGGGCTTAGGGATTTTTTCTAAAAAATATTTTCCACCGGTTAAGTTGTTGAGGGCTGATTTCTTGTCCTGTGATAAAAAGCCTTCTGTTTCCATCCCCAAAGCTTTCAGGGGAGCATTTGCAAGCGTTTGGCACCATTTTTGAGTGAATTGCCAAAAGTCAGATTTTTGCTGAAATTGTGACCCCGGGGCTTAGGGATTTTTTCAAAAAAATATTTTCCGCCGGTCAAGTTGTTGAGGGCTGATTTCTTGTCCTGTGATAAAAAGCCTGCTGTTTCCATCACCAACGCTTTCAGGGGAGCATTTGCAAGCTTCTAGCATCATTTTTGAGTGAGTTGCCAAAAGTCAGATTTTTGCTGAAATTGTGACCCCGGGGCTTAGGGATTTTTTCAAAAAAATATTTTCCGCCGGTTAAGTTGTTGAGGGCTGATTTCTTGTCCTGTGATAAAAAGCCTTCTGTTATGACTTCTAAACCTTTCAGGGGAGCATTTGCAAGCTTCTGGCACCATTTTTGAGTGAATTGCCAAAAGTCAGATTTTTGCTGAAATTGTGACCCCGGGGCTTAGGGATTTTTTCTAAAAAATATTTTCCACCGGTTAAGTTGTTGAAGGCTGATTTCTTGTCCTGTGATAAAAAGCCTGCTGTTTCCATCCCCAAAGCTTTCAGGGGAGCATTTGCAAGCGTTTGGCACCATTTTTGAGTGAATTGCCAAAAGTCAGATTTTTGCTGAAATTGTGACCCCGGGGCTTAGGGATTTTTTCTAAAAAATATTTTCCACCGGTTAAGTTGTTGAGGGCTGATTTCTTGTCCTGTGATAAAAAGCCTTCTGTTTCCATCACCAACGCTTTCAGGGGAGCATTTGCAAGCTTCTGGCATCATTTTTGAGTGAATTGCCAAAAGTCAGATTTTTCCTGAAATTGTGACCCCGGGGCTTAGGGATTTTTTCAAAAAAATATTTTCCGCCGGTTAAGTTGTTGAGGGCTGATTTCTTGTCCTGTGATAAAAAGCCTTCTGTTATGACTTCTAAACCTTTCAGGGGAGCATTTGCAAGCTTCTGGCACCATTTTTGAGTGAATTGCCAAAAGTCAGATTTTTGCTGAAATTCTGACCCCGGGGCTTAGGGATTTTTTCTAAAAAATATTTTCCACCGGTTAAGTTGTTGAGGGCTGATTTCTTGTCCTGTGATAAAAAGCCTGCTGTTTCCATCACCAACGCTTTCAGGGGAGCATTTGCAAGCTTCTGGCATCATTTTTGAGTGAATTGCCAAAAGTCAGATTTTTCCTGAAATTGTGACCCCGGGGCTTAGGGATTTTTTCAAAAAAATATTTTCCGCCGGTTAAGTTGTTGAGGGCTGATTTCTTGTCCTGTGATAAAAAGCCTTCTGTTTCCATCCCCAAAGCTTTCAGGGGAGCATTTGCAAGCTTCTAGCATCATTTTTGAGTGAGTTGCCAAAAGTCAGATTTTTGCTGAAATTGTGACCCCGGGGCTTAGGGATTTTTTCAAAAAAATATTTTCCGCCGGTTAAGTTGTTGAGGGCTGATTTCTTGTCCTGTGATAAAAAGCCTTCTGTTATGACTTCTAAACCTTTCAGGGGAGCATTTGCAAGCTTCTGGCACCATTTTTGAGTGAATTGCCAAAAGTCAGATTTTTGCTGAAATTGTGACCCCGGGGCTTAGGGATTTTTTCTAAAAAATATTTTCCACCGGTTAAGTTGTTGAAGGCTGATTTCTTGTCCTGTGATAAAAAGCCTTCTGTTTCCATCACCAACGCTTTCAGGGGAGCATTTGCAAGCTTCTGGCATCATTTTTGAGTGAATTGCCAAAAGTCAGATTTTTCCTGAAATTGTGACCCCGGGGCTTAGGGATTTTTTCAAAAAAATATTTTCCGCCGGTTAAGTTGTTGAGGGCTGATTTCTTGTCCTGTGATAAAAAGCCTTCTGTTTTGACTTCTAAACCTTTCAGGGGAGCATTTGCAAGCTTCTGGCACCATTTTTGAGTGAATTGCCAAAAGTCAGATTTTTGCTGAAATTCTGACCCCGGGGCTTAGGGATTTTTTCAAAAAAATATTTTCGGCCGGTTAAGTTGTTGAGGGCTGATTTCTTCTCCTGTGATAAAAAGCCTTCTGTTTTGACTGCTAAACCTTTCAGGGGAGCATTTGCAAGCTTCTGGCACCATTTTTGAGTGAATTGCCAAAAGTCAGATTTTTGCTGAAATAGTGACCCCGGGGCTTAGGGATTTTTTCAAAAAAATATTTTCCGCCGGTCAAGTTGTTGAGGGCTGATTTCTTTTCCTGTGATAAAAAGCCTTCTGTTTCCATCGCCAAAGCTTTCAGGGGAGCATTTGCAACCGATTGGCACCATTTTTGAGTGAATTGCTAAAAGTCAGATTTTTGCTGAAATTGTGACCCCGGGGCTTAGGGATTTTTTCAAAAAAATATTTTCCGCCGGTTAAGTTGTTGAGGGCTGATTTCTTGTCCTGTGATAAAAAGCCTTCTGTTTTGACTTCTAAACCTCTCAGGGGAGCATTTGCAAGCTTCTGGCACCATTTTTGAGTGAATTGCCAAAAGTCAGTTTTTTCCTGAAATTGTGACGCCGGGGCTTAGGGATTTTTTCAAAAAAATATTTTCCGCCGGTTAAGTTGTTGAGGGCTGATTTCTTGTCCTGTGATAAAAAGCCTTCTGTTTCCATCCCCAAAGCTTTCAGGGGAGCATTTGCAAGCTTCTAGCATCATTTTTGAGTGAGTTGCCAAAAGTCAGATTTTTGCTGAAATTGTGACCCCGGGGCTTAGGGATTTTTTCAAAAAAATATTTTCCGCCGGTTAAGTTGTTGAGGGCTGATTTCTTGTCCTGTGATAAAAAGCCTTCTGTTATGACTTCTAAACCTTTCAGGGGAGCATTTGCAAGCTTCTGGCACCATTTTTGAGTGAATTGCCAAAAGTCAGATTTTTGCTGAAATTGTGACCCCGGCGCTTAGGGATTTTTTCTAAAAAATATTTTCCACCGGTTAAGTTGTTGAAGGCTGATTTCTTGTCCTGTGATAAAAAGCCTGCTGTTTCCATCCCCAAAGCTTTCAGGGGAGCATTTGCAAGCGTTTGGCACCATTTTTGAGTGAATTGCCAAAAGTCAGATTTTTGCTGAAATTGTGACCCCGGGGCTTAGGGATTTTTTCAAAAAAATATTTTCCGCCGGTTAAGTTGTTGAGGGCTGATTTCTTGTCCTGTGATAAAAAGCCTTCTGTTTCCATCACCAACGCTTTCAGGGGAGCATTTGCAAGCTTCTGGCACCATTTTTGAGTGAATTGCCAAAAGTCAGATTTTTCCTGAAATTGTGACCCCGGGGCTTAGGGATTTTTTCAAAAAAATATTTTCCGCCGGTTAAGTTGTTGAGGGCTGATTTCTTGTCCTGTGATAGAAAGCCTTCTGTTATGACTTCTAAACCTTTCAGGGGAGCATTTGCAAGCTTCTGGCACCATTTTTGAGTGAATTGCCAAAAGTCAGATTTTTGCTGAAATTCTGACCCCGGGGCTTAGGGATTTTTTCAAAAAAATATTTTCGGCCGGTTAAGTTGTTGAGGGCTGATTTCTTCTCCTGTGATAAAAAGCCTTCTGTTTTGACTGCGAAACCTTTCAGGGGAGCATTTGCAAGCTTCTGGCACCATTTTTGAGTAAATTGCCAAAAGTCAGATTTTTGCTGAAATTGTGACCCCGGGGCTTAGGGATTTTTTCAAAAAAATATTTTCCGCCGGTCAAGTTGTTGAGGGCTGATTTCTTGTCCTGTGATAAAAAGCCTTCTGTTTCCATCGCCAAAGCTTTCAGGGGAGCATTTGCAACCGATTGGCACCATTTTTGAGTGAATTGCTAAAAGTCAGATTTTTGCTGAAATTGTGACCCCGGGGCTTAGGGATTTTTTCAAAAAAATATTTTCCGCCGGTTAAGTTGTTGAGGGCTGATTTCTTGTCCTGTGATAAAAAGCCTTCTGTTTTGACTTCTAAACCTCTCAGGGGAGCATTTGCAAGCTTCTGGCACCATTTTTGAGTGAATTGCCAAAAGTCAGATTTTTCCTGAAATTGTGACGCCGGGGCTTAGGGATTTTTTCAAAAAAATATTTTCCGCCGGTTAAGTTGTTGAGGACTGATTTCTTGTCCTGTGATAAAAAGCCTTCTGTTTCCATCCCCAAAGCTTTCAGGGGAGCATTTGCAAGCTTCTAGCATCATTTTTGAGTGAGTTGCCAAAAGTCAGATTTTTGCTGAAATTGTGACCCCGGGGCTTAGGGATTTTTTCAAAAAAATATTTTCCGCCGGTTAAGTTGTTGAGGGCTGATTTCTTGTCCTGTGATAAAAAGCCTTCTGTTATGACTTCTAAACCTTTCAGGGGAGCATTTGCAAGCTTCTGGCACCATTTTTGAGTGAATTGCCAAAAGTCAGATTTTTGCTGAAATTGTGACCCCGGGGCTTAGGGATTTTTTCTAAAAAATATTTTCCACGGGTTAAGTTGTTGAGGGCTGATTTCTTGTCCTGTGATAAAAAGCCTTCTGTTTCCATCCCCAAAGCTTTCAGGGGAGCATTTGCAAGCGTTTGGCACCATTTTTGAGTGAATTGCCAAAAGTCAGATTTTTGCTGAAATTGTGACCCCGGGGCTTAGGGATTTTTTCAAAAAAATATTTTCCGCCGGTCAAGTTGTTGAGGGCTGATTTCTTGTCCTGTGATAAAAAGCCTTCTGTTTCCATCCCCAAAGCTTTCAGGGGAGCATTTGCAAGCTTCTAGCATCATTTTTGAGTGAGTTGCCAAAAGTCAGATTTTTGCTGAAATTGTGACCCCGGGGCTTAGGGATTTTTTCAAAAAAATATTTTCCGCCGGTTAAGTTGTTGAGGGCTGATTTCTTGTCCTGTGATAAAAAGCCTTCTGTTATGACTTCTAAACCTTTCAGGGGAGCATTTGCAAGCTTCTGGCACCATTTTTGAGTGAATTGCCAAAAGTCAGATTTTTGCTGAAATTGTGACCCCGGGGCTTAGGGATTTTTTCTAAAAAATATTTTCCACCGGTTAAGTTGTTGAAGGCTGATTTCTTGTTCTGTGATAAAAAGCCTGCTGTTTCCATCCCCAAAGCTTTCAGGGGAGCATTTGCAAGCGTTTGGCACCATTTTTGAGTGAATTGCCAAAAGTCAGATTTTTGCTGAAATTGTGACCCCGGGGCTTAGGGATTTTTTCAAAAAAATATTTTCCGCCGGTTAAGTTGTTGAGGGCTGATTTCTTGTCCTGTGATAAAAAGCCTTCTGTTTCCATCACCAACGCTTTCAGGGGAGCATTTGCAAGCTTCTGGCATCATTTTTGAGTGAATTGCCAAAAGTCAGATTTTTCCTGAAATTGTGACCCCGGGGCTTAGGGATTTTTTCAAAAAAATATTTTCCGCCGGTTAAGTTGTTGAGGGCTGATTTCTTGTCCTGTGATAAAAAGCCTTCTGTTATGACTTCTAAACCTTTCAGGGGAGCATTTCAAGCTTCTGGCACCATTTTTGAGTGAATTGCCAAAAGTCAGATTTTTGCTGAAATTCTGACCCCGGGGCTTAGGGATTTTTTCAAAAAAATATTTTCGGCCGGTTAAGTTGTTGAGGGCTGATTTCTTCTCCTGTGATAAAAAGCCTTCTGTTTTGACTGCTAAACCTTTCAGGGGAGCATTTGCAAGCTTCTGGCACCATTTTTGAGTGAATTGCCAAAAGTCAGATTTTTGCTGAAATTGTGACCCCGGGGCTTAGGGATTTTTTCAAAAAAATATTTTCCGCCGGTCAAGTTGTTGAGGGCTGATTTCTTTTCCTGTGATAAAAAGCCTTCTGTTTCCATCGCCAAAGCTTTCAGGGGAGCATTTGCAACCGATTGGCACCATTTTTGAGTGAATTGCTAAAAGTCAGATTTTTGCTGAAATTGTGACCCCGGGGCTTAGGGATTTTTTCAAAAAAATATTTTCCGCCGGTTAAGTTGTTGAGGGCTGATTTCTTGTCCTGTGATAAAAAGCCTTCTGTTTTGACTTCTAAACCTCTCAGGGGAGCATTTGCAAGCTTCTGGCACCATTTTTGAGTGAATTGCCAAAAGTCAGATTTTTCCTGAAATTGTGACGCCGGGGCTTAGGGATTTTTTCAAAAAAATATTTTCCGCCGGTTAAGTTGTTGAGGGCTGATTTCTTGTCCTGTGATAAAAAGCCTTCTGTTTCCATCCCCAAAGCTTTCAGGGGAGCATTTGCAAGCTTCTAGCATCATTTTTGAGTGAGTTGCCAAAAGTCAGATTTTTGCTGAATTGTGACCGCGGGGCTTGGGGTTTTTTCAAAAAAATATTTTCCGCCGGTTAAGTTGTTGAGGGCTGATTTCTTGTCCTGTGATAAAAAGCCTTCTGTTTCCATCCCCAAAGCTTTCAGGGGAGCATTTGCCAGCTTCTAGCATCATTTTTGAGTGAGTTGCCAAAAGTCAGATTTTTGCTGAAATTGTGACCCCGGGGCTTAGGGATTTTTTAAAAAAAATATTTTCCGCCGGTTAAGTTGTTGAGGGCTGATTTCTTGTCCTGTGATAAAAAGCCTTCTGTTATGACTTCTAAACCTTTCAGGGTAGCATTTGCAAGCTTCTGGCACCATTTTTGAGTGAATTGCCAAAAGTCAGATTTTTGCTGAAATTGTGACCCCGGGGCTTAGGGATTTTTTCAAAAAAATATTTTCCGCCGGTTAAGTTGTTGAGGGCTGATTTCTTGTCCTGTGATAAAAAGCCTTCTGTTTTGACTTCTAAACCTTTCAGGGGAGCATTTGCAACCGAATGGGACCATTTTTGAGTGAATTGCTAAAAGTCAGATTTTTGCAGAAATTGTGACCCCGGGGCTTAGGGATTTTTTCAAAAAAATATTTTATACCGGTTAAGTTGTTGAGGGCTGATTTCTTGTCCTGTGATAAAAAGCCTTCTGTTTCCATCCCCAAAGCTTTCAGGGGAGCATTTGCAAGCGTTTGGCACCATTTTTGAGTGAATTGCCAAAAGTCAGATTTTTGCTGAAATTGTGACCCCGGGGCTTAGGGATTTTTTCAAAAAAATATTTTCCGCCGGTCAAGTTGTTGAGGGCTGATTTCTTGTCCTGTGATAAAAAGCCTTCTGTTTCCATCGCCAAAGCTCACAACTTCTAAACCTTTCAGGGGAGCATTTGCAACCGATTGGGACCATTTTTGAGTGAATTGCTAAAAGTCAGATTTTTGCAGAAATTGTGACCCCGGGGCTTAGGGATTTTTTCAAAAAAATATTTTCCGCCGGTGAAGTTGTTGAGGGCTGATTTCTTGTCCTGTGATAAAAAGCCTTCTGTTTCCATCCCCAAAGCTTTCAGGGGAGCATTTGCAAGCGTTTGGCACCATTTTTGAGTGAATTGCCAAAAGTCAGATTTTTGCTGAAATTGTGACCCCGGGGCTTAGGGATTTTTTCAAAAAAATATTTTCCGCCAGTCAAGTTGTTGAGGGCTGATTTCTTGTCCTGTGATAAAAAGCCTTCTGTTTCCATCGCCAAAGCTTTCAGGGGAGCATTTGCAAGCGTTTGGCACCATTTTTGAGTGAATTGCCAAAAGTCAGATTTTTGCTGAAATTGTGACCCCGGGGCTTAGGGATTTTTTCAAAAAAATATTTTCCGCCGGTCAAGTTGTTGAGGGCTGATTTCTTGTCCTGTGATAAAAAGCCTTCTGTTTCCATCGCCAAAGCTTTCAGGGGAGCATTTGCAAGCGTTTGGCACCATTTTTGAGTGAATTGCCAAAAGTCAGATTTTTGCTGAAATTGTGACCCCGGGGCTTAGGGATTTTTTCAAAAAAATATTTTCCGCCGGTTAAGTTGTTGAGGGCTGATTTCTTGTCCTGTGATAAAAAGCCTTCTGTTTTGACTTCTAAACCTTTCAGGGGAGCATTTGCAACCGAATGGGACCATTTTTGAGTGAATTGCTAAAAGTCAGATTTTTGCAGAAATTGTGACCCCGGGGCTTAGGGATTTTTTCAAAAAAATATTTTCCGCCGGTTAAGTTGTTGAGGGCTGATTTCTTGTCCTGTGATAAAAAGCCTTCTGTTTCCATCACCAACGCTTTCAGGGGAGCATTTGCAAGCTTCTGGCATCATTTTTGAGTGAATTGCCAAAAGTCAGATTTTTGCTGAAATTGTGACCCCGGGGCTTAGGGATTTTTTCAAAGAAATATTTTCCGCCGGTTAAGTTGTTGAGGGCTGATTTCTTGTCCTGTGATAAAAAGCCTTCTGTTTTGACTTCTAAACCTTTCAGGGGAGCATTTGCAACCGAATGGGACCATTTTTGAGTGAATTGCTAAAAGTCAGATTTTTGCAGAAATTGTGACCCCGGGGCTTAGGGATTTTTTCAAAAAAATATTTTCCGCCGGTCAAGTTGTTGAGGGCTGATTTCTTGTCCTGTGATAAAAAGCCTTCTGTTTTGACTTCTAAACCTTTCAGGGGAGCATTTGCAACCGAATGGGACCATTTTTGAGTGAATTGCCAAAAGTCAGATTTTTGCTGAAATTGTGACCCCGGGGCTTAGGGATTTTTTCAAAAAAATATTTTCCGCCGGTCAAGTTGTTGAGGGCTGATTTCTTGTCCTGTGATAAAAAGCCTTCTGTTTCCATCGCCAAAGCTTTCAGGGGAGCATTTGCAAGCGTTTGGCACCATTTTTGAGTGAATTGCCAAAAGTCAGATTTTTGCTGAAATTGTGACCCCGGGGCTTAGGGATTTTTTCAAAAAAATATTTTCCGCCGGTTAAGTTGTTGAGGGCTGATTTCTTGTCCTGTGATAAAAAGCCTTCTGTTTTGACTTCTAAACCTTTCAGGGGAGCATTTGCAACCGAATGGGACCATTTTTGAGTGAATTGCTAAAAGTCAGATTTTTGCAGAAATTGTGACCCCGGGGCTTAGGGATTTTTTCAAAAAAATATTTTCCGCCGGTTAAGTTGTTGAGGGCTGATTTCTTGTCCTGTGATAAAAAGCCTTCTGTTTCCATCACCAACGCTTTCAGGGGAGCATTTGCAAGCTTCTGGCATCATTTTTGAGTGAATTGCCAAAAGTCAGATTTTTGCTGAAATTGTGACCCCGGGGCTTAGGGATTTTTTCAAAGAAATATTTTCCGCCGGTTAAGTTGTTGAGGGCTGATTTCTTGTCCTGTGATAAAAAGCCTTCTGTTTTGACTTCTAAACCTTTCAGGGGAGCATTTGCAACCGAATGGGACCATTTTTGAGTGAATTGCTAAAAGTCAGATTTTTGCAGAAATTGTGACCCCGGGGCTTAGGGATTTTTTCAAAAAAATATTTTCCGCCGGTCAAGTTGTTGAGGGCTGATTTCTTGTCCTGTGATAAAAAGCCTTCTGTTTCCATCGCCAAAGCTTTCAGGGGAGCATTTGCAAGCGTTTGGCACCATTTTTGAGTGAATTGCCAAAAGTCAGATTTTTGCTGAAATTGTGACCCCGGGGCTTAGGGATTTTTTCAAAAAAATATTTTCCGCCGGTCAAGTTGTTGAGGGCTGATTTCTTGTCCTGTGATAAAAAGCCTTCTGTTTCCATCGCCAAAGCTTTCAGGGGAGCATTTGCAAGCGTTTGGCACCATTTTTGAGTGAATTGCCAAAAGTCAGATTTTTGCTGAAATTGTGACCCCGGGGCTGAGGGATTTTTTCAAAAAAATATTTTCCGCCGGTTAAGTTGTTGAGGGCTGATTTCTTGTCCTGTGATAAAAAGCCTTCTGTTTTGACTTCTAAACCTTTCAGGGGAGCATTTGCAAGCTTCTGGCACCATTTTTGAGTGAATTGCCAAAAGTCAGATTTTTGCTGAAATTGTGACCCCGGGGCTTATGGATTTTTTCAAAAAAATATTTTCCACCGGTTAAGTTGTTGAGGGCTGATTTCTTGTCCTGTGATAAAAAGCCTTCTGTTTCCATCGCCAAAGCTTTCAGGGGAGCATTTGCAAGCGTTTGGCACCATTTTTGAGTGAATTGCCAAAAGTCAGATTTTTGCTGAAATTGTGACCCCGGGGCTTAGGGATTTTTTCAAAAAAATATTTTCCGCCGGTCAAGTTGTTGAGGGCTGATTTCTTGTCCTGTGATAAAAAGCCTTCTGTTTCCATCACCAAAGCTTTCAGGGGAGCATTTGCAAGCGTTTGGCACCATTTTTGAGTGAATTGCCAAAAGTCAGATTTTTGCTGAAATTGTGACCCCGGGGCTTAGGGATTTTTTCAAAAAAATATTTTCCGCCAGTTAAGTTGTTGAGGGCTGATTTCTTGTCCTGTGATAAAAAGCCTTCTGTTTTGACTTCTAAACCTTTCAGGGGAGCATTTGCAACCGAATGGGACCATTTTTGAGTGAATTGCTAAAAGTCAGATTTTTGCAGAAATTGTGACCCCGGGGCTTAGGGATTTTTTCAAAAAAATATTTTCCGCCGGTCAAGTTGTTGAGGGCTGATTTCTTGTCCTGTGATAAAAAGCCTTCTGTTTCCATCGCCAAAGCTTTCAGGGGAGCATTTGCAAGCGTTTGGCACCATTTTTGAGTGAATTGCCAAAAGTCAGATTTTTGCTGAAATTGTGACCCCGGGGCTTAGGGATTTTTTCAAAAAAATATTTTCCGCCGGTTAAGTTGTTGAGCGCTGATTTCTTGTCCTGTGATAAAAAGCCTTCTGTTTTGACTTCTAAACCTTTCAGGGGAGCATTTGCAAGCTTCTGGCACCATTTTTGAGTGAATTGCCAAAAGTCAGATTTTTGCTGAAATTGTGACCCCGGGGCTTATGGATTTTTTCAAAAAAATATTTTCCGCCGGTTAAGTTGTTGAGGGCTGATTTCTTGTCCTGTGATAAAAAGCCTTCTGTTTTGACTTCTAAACCTTTCAGGGGAGCATTTGCAAGCTTCTGGCACCATTTTTGAGTGAATTGCCAAAAGTCAGATTTTTGCTGAAATTGTGACCCCGGGGCTTAGGGATTTTTTCAAAAAAATATTTTCCGCCGGTCAAGTTGTTGAAGGCTGATTTCTTGTCCTGTGATAAAAAACCTTCTGTTTCCATCGCCAAAGCTTTCAGGGGAGCATTTGCAACCGATTGGGACCATTTTTGAGTGAATTGCTAAAAGTCAGATTTTTGCTGAAATAGTGACCCCGGGGCTTAGGGATTTTTTCAAAAAAATATTTTCCGCCGGTTAAGTTGTTGAGGGCTGATTTCTTGTCCTGTGATAAAAAGCCTTCTGTTTCCATCACCAACGCTTTCAGGGGAGCATTTGCAAGCTTCTGGCATCATTTTTGAGTGAATTGCCAAAAGTCAAATTTTTGCTGAAATTGTGACCCCGGGGCTTAGGGATTTTTTCAAAAAAATATTTTCCGCCGGTTAAGTTGTTGAGGGCTGATTTCTTGTCCTGTGATAAAAAGCCTTCTGTTTTGACTTCTAAACCTTTCAGGGGAGCATTTGCAAGCTTCTGGCACCATTTTTGAGTGAATTGCCAAAAGTCAGATTTTTGCTGAAATTGTGACCCCGGGGCTTAGGGATTTTTTCAAAAAAATATTTTCCGCCGGTTAAGTTGTTGAGGGCTGATTTCTTGTCCTGTGATAAAAAGCCTTCTGTTTCCATCCCCAAAGCTTTCAGGGGAGCATTTGCAAGCGTTTGGCACCATTTTTGAGTGAATTGCCAAAAGTCAGATTTTTGCTGAAATTGTGACCCCGGGGCTTAGGGATTTTTTCAAAAAAATATTTTCCGCCGGTCAAGTTGTTGAGGGCTGATTTCTTGTCCTGTGATAAAAAGCCTTCTGTTTCCATCGCCAATGCTTTCAGGGGAGCATTTGCAAGCGTTTGGCACCATTTTTGAGTGAATTGCCAAAAGTCAGATTTTTGCTGAAATTGTGACCCCGGGGCTTAGGGATTTTTTCAAAAAAATATTTTCCGCCGGTTAAGTTGTTGAGCGCTGATTTCTTGTCCTGTGATAAAAAGCCTTCTGTTTTGACTTCTAAACCTTTCAGGGGAGCATTTGCAAGCTTCTGGCACCATTTTTGAGTGAATTGCCAAAAGTCAGATTTTTGCTGAAATTGTGACCCCGGGGCTTATGGATTTTTTCAAAAAAATATTTTCCGCCGGTTAAGTTGTTGAGGGCTGATTTCTTGTCCTGTGATAAAAAGCCTTCTGTTTTGACTTCTAAACCTTTCAGGGGAGCATTTGCAAGCTTCTGGCACCATTTTTGAGTGAATTGCCAAAAGTCAGATTTTTGCTGAAATTGTGACCCCGGGGCTTAGGGATTTTTTCAAAAAAATATTTTCCGCCGGTCAAGTTGTTGAAGGCTGATTTCTTGTCCTGTGATAAAAAACCTTCTGTTTCCATCGCCAAAGCTTTCAGGGGAGCATTTGCAACCGATTGGGACCATTTTTGAGTGAATTGCTAAAAGTCAGATTTTTGCTGAAATAGTGACCCCGGGGCTTAGGGATTTTTTCAAAAAAATATTTTCCGCCGGTTAAGTTGTTGAGGGCTGATTTCTTGTCCTGTGATAAAAAGCCTTCTGTTTCCATCACCAACGCTTTCAGGGGAGCATTTGCAAGCTTCTGGCATCATTTTTGAGTGAATTGCCAAAAGTCAAATTTTTGCTGAAATTGTGACCCCGGGGCTTAGGGATTTTTTCAAAAAAATATTTTCCGCCGGTTAAGTTGTTGAGGGCTGATTTCTTGTCCTGTGATAAAAAGCCTTCTGTTTTGACTTCTAAACCTTTCAGGGGAGCATTTGCAAGCTTCTGGCACCATTTTTGAGTGAATTGCCAAAAGTCAGATTTTTGCTGAAATTGTGACCCCGGGGCTTATGGATTTTTTCAAAAAAATATTTTCCGCCGGTTAAGTTGTTGAGGGCTGATTTCTTGTCCTGTGATAAAAAGCCTTCTGTTTTGACTTCTAAACCTTTCAGGGGAGCATTTGCAAGCTTCTGGCACCATTTTTGAGTGAATTGCCAAAAGTCAGATTTTTGCTGAAATTGTGACCCCGGGGCTTAGGGATTTTTTCAAAAAAATATTTTCCGCCGGTTAAGTTGTTGAGGGCTGATTTCTTGTCCTGTGATAAAAAGCCTTCTGTTTTGACTTCTAAACCTTTCAGGGGAGCATTTGCAAGCTTCTGGCACCATTTTTGAGTGAATTGCCAAAAGTCAGATTTTTGCTGAAATTGTGACCCCGGGGCTTAGGGATTTTTTCAAAAAAATATTTTCCGCCGGTTAAGTTGTTGAGGGCTGATTTCTTGTCCTGTGATAAAAAGCCTTCTCTTTCCATCCCCAAAGCTTTCAGGGGAGCATTTGCAAGCGTTTGGCACCATTTTGAGTGAATTGCCAAAAGTCAGATTTTTGCTGAAATTGTGACCCCGGGGCTTAAGGATTTTTTCAAAAAAAAAATTTCCCCCGGTCAAGTTGTTGAGGGCTGATTTCTTGTCCTGTGATAAAAAGCCTTCTGTTTTGACTTCTAAACCTTTCAGGGGAGCATTTGCAACCGATTGGGACCATTTTTGAGTGAATTGCTAAAAGTCGGATTTTTGCTGAAATTGTGACCCCGGGGCTTAGGGATTTTTTCAAAAAAATATTTTCCGCCGGTTAAGTTGTTGAGGGCTGATTTCTTGTCCTGTGATAAAAAGCCTTCTGTTTTGACTTCTAAACCTTTCAGGGGAGCATTTGCAAGCTTCTGGCACCATTTTTGAGTGAATTGCCAAAGGTCAGATTTTTGCTGAAATTGTGACCCCGGGGCTTAGGGATTTTTTCAAAAAAATATTTTCCGCCGGTTAAGTTGTTGAGGGCTGATTTCTTGTCCTGTGATAAAAAGCATTCTGTTTTGACTTCTAAACCTTTCAGGGGAGCATTTGATTGGGACCATTTTTGAGTGAATTGCTAAAAGTCAGATTTTTGCTGAAATTGTGACCACGGGGCTTAGGGATTTTTTCAAAAAAATATTTTCCGCTGGTTAAGTTGTTGAGGGCTGATTTCTTGTCCTGTGATAAAAAGCCTTCTGTTTCCATCACCAACGCTTTCAGGGGAGCATTTGCAAGCTTCTGGCATCATTTTTGAGTGAATTGCCAAAAGTCAGATTTTTCCTGAAATTGTCACCCCGGGGCTTAGGGATTTTTTCAAAAAAATATTTTCCGCCGGTTAAGTTGTTGAGGGCTGATTTCTTGTCCTGTGATAAAAAGCCTTCTGTTTTGACTTCTAAACCTTTCAGGGGAGCATTTGCAAGCTTCTGGCACCATTTTTGAGTGAATTGCCAAAAGTCAGATTTTTGCTGAAATTGTGACCCCAGGGCTTAGGGATTTTTTCAAAAAAATATTTTCCGCCGGTTAAGTTGTTGAGGGCTGATTTCTTGTCCTGTGATAAAAAGCCTTCTGTTTTGACTTCTAAACCTTTCAGGGGAGCATTTGCAACCGTTTGGGACCATTTTTGAGTGAATTGCTAAAAGTCGGATTTTTGCTGAAATTGTGACCCCGGGGCTTAGGGATTTTTTCAAAAAAATATTTTCCGCCGGTTAAGTTGTTGAGGGCTGATTTCTTGTCCTGTGATAAAAAGCCTTCTGTTTTGACTTCTAAACCTTTCAGGGGAGCATTTGCAAGCTTCTGGCACCATTTTTGAGTGAATTGCCAAAGGTCAGATTTTTGCTGAAATTGTGACCCCGGGGCTTAGGGATTTTTTCAAAAAAATATTTTCCGCCGGTTAAGTTGTTGAGGGCTGATTTCTTGTCCTGTGATAAAAAGCATTCTGTTTTGACTTCTAAACCTTTCAGGGGAGCATTTGATTGGGACCATTTTTGAGTGAATTGCTAAAAGTCAGATTTTTGCTGAAATTGTGACCACGGGGCTTAGGGATTTTTTCAAAAAAATATTTTCCGCCGGTTAAGTTGTTGAGGGCTGATTTCTTGTCCTGTGATAAAAAGCCTTCTGTTTGCATCACCAACGCTTTCAGGGGAGCATTTGCAAGCTTCTGGCATCATTTTTGAGTGAATTGCCAAAAGTCAGATTTTTCCTGAAATTGTCACCCCGGGGCTTATGGATTTTTTCAAAAAAATATTTTCCGCCGGTTAAGTTGTTGAGGGCTGATTTCTTGTCCTGTGATAAAAAGCCTTCTGTTTTGACTTCTAAACCTTTCAGGGGAGCATTTGCAAGCTTCTGGCACCATTTTTGAGTGAATTGCCAAAAGTCAGATTTTTGCTGAAATTGTGACCCCAGGGCTTAGGGATTTTTTCAAAAAAATATTTTCCGCCGGTTAAGTTGTTGAGGGCTGATTTCTTGTCCTGTGATAAAAAGCCTTCTGTTTTGACTTCTAAACCTTTCAGGGGAGCATTTGAAAGCTTCTGGCACCATTTTTGAGTGAATTGCCAAAAGTCAGATTTTTGCTGAAATTGTGACCCCAGGGCTTAGGGATTTTTTCAAAAAAATATTTTCCGCCGGTTAAGTTGTTGAGGGCTGATTTCTTGTCCTGTGATAAAAAGCCTTCTGTTTCCATCACCAACGCTTTCAGGGGAGCATTTGCAAGCTTCTGGCATCATTTTTGAGTGAATTGCCAAAAGTCAAATTTTTGCTGAAATTGTGACCCCGGGGCTTAGGGATTTTTTCAAAAAAATATTTTCCGCCGGTTAAGTTGTTGAGGGCTGATTTCTTGTCCTGTGATAAAAAGCCTTCTGTTTTGACTTCTAAACCTTTCAGGGGAGCATTTGAAAGCTTCTGGCACCATTTTTGAGTGAATTGCCAAAAGTCAGATTTTTGCTGAAATTGTGACCCCAGGGCTTAGGGATTTTTTCAAAAAAATATTTTCCGCCGGTTAAGTTGTTGAGGGCTGATTTCTTGTCCTGTGATAAAAAGCCTTCTGTTTCCATCACCAACGCTTTCAGGGGAGCATTTGCAAGCTTCTGGCATCATTTTTGAGTGAATTGCCAAAAGTCAAATTTTTGCTGAAATTGTGACCCCGGGGCTTAGGGATTTTTTCAAAAAAATATTTTCCGCCGGTTAAGTTGTTGAGGGCTGATTTCTTGTCCTGTGATAAAAAGCCTTCTGTTTTGACTTCTAAACCTTTCAGGGGAGCATTTGATTGGGACCATTTTTGAGTGAATTGCTAAAAGTCAGATTTTTGCTGAAATTGTGACCCCGGGGCTTAGGGATTTTTTCAAAAAAATATTTTCCGCTGGTTAAGTTGTTGAGGGCTGATTTCTTGTCCTGTGATAAAAAGCCTTCTGTTTCCATCACCAACGCTTTCAGGGGAGCATTTGCAAGCGTTTGGCACCATTTTTGAGTGAATTGCCAAAAGTCAGATTTTTGCTGAAATTGTGACCCCGGGGCTTAGGGATTTTTTCAAAAAAATATTTTCCGCCGGTTAAGTTGTTGAGCGCTGATTTCTTGTCCTGTGATAAAAAGCCTTCTGTTTTGACTTCTAAACCTTTCAGGGGAGCATTTGCAAGCTTCTGGCACCATTTTTGAGTGAATTGCCAAAAGTCAGATTTTTGCTGAAATTGTGACCCCGGGGCTTAGGGATTTTTTCAAAAAAATATTTTCCGCCGGTTAAGTTGTTGAGGGCTGATTTCTTGTCCTGTGATAAAAAGCCTTCTGTTTTGACTTCTAAACCTTTCAGGGGAGCATTTGCAAGCTTCTGGCACCATTTTTGAGTGAATTGCCAAAAGTCAGATTTTTGCTGAAATTGTGACCCCAGGGCTTACGGATTTTTTCAAAAAAATATTTTCCACCGGTTAAGTTGTTGAGGGCTGATTTCTTGTCCTGTGATAAAAAGCCTTCTGTTTCCATCACCAACGCTTTCAGGGGAGCATTTGCAAGCTTCTGGCATCATTTTTGAGTGAATTGCCAAAAGTCAAATTTTTGCTGAAATTGTGACCCCGGGGCTTAGGGATTTTTTCAAAAAAATATTTTCCGCCGGTTAAGTTGTTGAGGGCTGATTTCTTGTCCTGTGATAAAAAGCCTTCTGTTTTGACTTCTAAACCTTTCAGGGGAGCATTTGATTGGGACCATTTTTGAGTGAATTGCTAAAAGTCAGATTTTTGCTGAAATTGTGACCCCGGGGCTTAGGGATTTTTTCAAAAAAATATTTTCCGCCGGTTAAGTTGTTGAGGGCTGATTTCTTGTCCTGTGATAAAAAGCCTTCTGTTTCCATCACCAACGCTTTCAGGGGAGCATTTGCAAGCGTTTGGCACCATTTTTGAGTGAATTGGCAAAAGTCAGATTTTTGCTGAAATTGTGACCCCGGGGCTTAGGGATTTTTTCAAAAAAATATTTTCCGCCGGTTAAGTTGTTGAGCGCTGATTTCTTGTCCTGTGATAAAAAGCCTTCTGTTTTGACTTCTAAACCTTTCAGGGGAGCATTTGCAAGCTTCTGGCACCATTTTTGAGTGAATTGCCAAAAGTCAGATTTTTGCTGAAATTGTGACCCCGGGGCTTATGGATTTTTTCAAAAAAATATTTTCCGCCGGTTAAGTTGTTGAGGGCTGATTTCTTGTCCTGTGATAAAAAGCCTTCTGTTTTGACTTCTAAACCTTTCAGGGGAGCATTTGCAAGCTTCTGGCACCATTTTTGAGTGAATTGCCAAAAGTCAGATTTTTGCTGAAATTGTGACCCCGGGGCTTAGGGATTTTTTCAAAAAAATATTTTCCGCCGGTCAAGTTGTTGAAGGCTGATTTCTTGTCCTGTGATAAAAAGCCTTCTGTTTCCATCGCCAAAGCTTTCAGGGGAGCATTTGCAACCGATTAGGACCATTTTTGAGTGAATTGCCAAAAGTCAGATTTTTGCTGAAATTGTGACCCCGGGGCTTATGGATTTTTTCAAAAAAATATTTTCCGCCGGTTAAGTTGTTGAGGGCTGATTTCTTGTCCTGTGATAAAAAGCCTTCTGTTTCCATCACCAACGCTTTCAGGGGAGCATTTGCAAGCTTCTGGCATCATTTTTGAGTGAATTGCCAAAAGTCAAATTTTTGCTGAAATTGTGACCCCGGGGCTTAGGGATTTTTTCAAAAAAATATTTTCCGCCGGTTAAGTTGTTGAGGGCTGATTTCTTGTCCTGTGATAAAAAGCCTTCTGTTTCCATCCCCAAAGCTTTCAGGGGAGCATTTGCAAGCGTTTGGCACCATTTTGAGTGAATTGCCAAAAGTCAGATTTTTGCAGAAATTGTGACCCCGGGGCTTAAGGATTTTTTCAAAAAAAAAATTTCCCCCGGTCAAGTTGTTGAGGGCTGATTTCTTGTCCTGTGATAAAAAGCCTTCTGTTTTGACTTCTAAACCTTTCAGGGGAGCATTTTCAAGCTTCTGGCACCATTTTTGAGTGAATTGCTAAAAGTCGGATTTTTGCTGAAATTGTGACCCCGGGGCTTAGGGATTTTTTCAAAAAAATATTTTCCGCCGGTTAAGTTGTTGAGGGCTGATTTCTTGTCCTGTGATAAAAAGCATTCTGTTTTGACTTCTAAACCTTTCAGGGGAGCATTTGATTGGGACCATTTTTGAGTGAATTGCTAAAAGTCAGATTTTTGCTGAAATTGTGACCACGGGCCTTAGGGATTTTTTCAAAAAAATATTTTCCGCCGGTTAAGTTGTTGAGGGCTGATTTCTTGTCCTGTGATAAAAAGCCTTCTGTTTCCATCACCAACGCTTTCAGGGGAGCATTTGCAAGCTTCTGGCATCATTTTTGAGTGAATTGCCAAAAGTCAGATTTTTCCTGAAATTGTGACCCCGGGGCTTATGGATTTTTTCAAAAAAATATTTTCCGCCGGTTAAGTTGTTGAGGGCTGATTTCTTGTCCTGTGATAAAAAGCCTTCTGTTTTGACTTCTAAACCTTTCAGGGGAGCATTTTCAAGCTTCTGGCACCATTTTTGAGTGAATTGCCAAAAGTCAGATTTTTGCTGAAATTGTGACCCCAGGGCTTAGGGATTTTTTCAAAAAAATATTTTCCGCCGGTTAAGTTGTTGAGGGCTGATTTCTTGTCCTGTGATAAAAAGCCTTCTGTTTTGACTTCTAAACCTTTCAGGGGAGCATTTGCAAGCTTCTGGCACCATTTTTGAGTGAATTGCCAAAAGTCAGATTTTTGCTGAAATTGTGACCCCGGGGCTTAGGGATTTTTTCAAAAAAATATTTTCTGCCGGTTAAGTTGTTGAGGGCTGATTTCTTGTCCTGTGATAAAAAGCCTTCTGTTTCCATCACCAACGCTTTCAGGGGAGCATTTGCAAGCTTCTGGCATCATTTTTGAGTGAATTGCCAAAAGTCAAATTTTTGCTGAAATTGTGACCCCGGGGCTTAGGGATTTTTTCAAAAAAATATTTTCCGCCGGTTAAGTTGTTGAGGGCTGATTTCTTGTCCTGTGATAAAAAGCCTTCTGTTTTGACTTCTAAACCTTTCAGGGGAGCATTTGATTGGGACCATTTTTGAGTGAATTGCTAAAAGTCAGATTTTTGCTGAAATTGTGACCACGGGGCTTAGGGATTTTTTCAAAAAAATATTTTCCGCCGGTTAAGTTGTTGAGGGCTGATTTCTTGTCCTGTGATAAAAAGCCTTCTGTTTCCATCACCAACGCTTTCAGGGGAGCATTTGCAAGCTTCTGGCATCATTTTTGAGTGAATTGCCAAAAGTCAGATTTTTCCTGAAATTGTGACCCCGGGGCTTAGGGATTTTTTCAAAAAAATATTTTCCGCCGGTTAAGTTGTTGAGGGCTGATTTCTTGTCCTGTGATAAAAAGCCTTTTGTTTCCATCGCCAAACCTTTCAGGGGAGCATTTGCAAGCTTCTGGCACCATTTTTGAGTGAATTGCCAAAAGTCAGATTTTTGCTGAAATTGTGACCCCGGGGCTTAGGGATTTTTTCAAAAAAATATTTTCCGCCGGTTAAGTTGTTGAGGGCTGATTTCTTGTCCTGTGATAAAAAGCCTTCTGTTTCCATCACCAACGCTTTCAGGGGAGCATTTGCAAGCTTCTGGCATCATTTTTGAGTGAATTGCCAAAAGTCAGATTTTTCCTGAAATTGTGACCCCGGGACTTATGGATTTTTTCAAAAAAATATTTTCCGCCGGTTAAGTTGTTGAGGGCTGATTTCTTGTCCTGTGATAAAAAGCCTTCTGTTTTGACTTCTAAACCTTTCAGGGGAGCATTTTCAAGCTTCTGGCACCATTTTTGAGTGAATTGCCAAAAGTCAGATTTTTGCTGAAATTGTGACCCCAGGGCTTAGGGATTTTTTCAAAAAAATATTTTCCGCCGGTTAAGTTGTTGAGGGCTGATTTCTTGTCCTGTGATAAAAAGCCTTCTGTTTTGACTTCTAAACCTTTCAGGGGAGCATTTGCAAGCTTCTGGCACCATTTTTGAGTGAATTGCCAAAAGTCAGATTTTTGCTGAAATTGTGACCCCAGGGCTTAGGGATTTTTTCAAAAAAATATTTTCCGCCGGTTAAGTTGTTGAGGGCTGATTTCTTGTCCTGTGATAAAAAGCCTTCTGTTTCCATCACCAACGCTTTCAGGGGAGCATTTGCAAGCTTCTGGCATCATTTTTGAGTGAATTGCCAAAAGTCAAATTTTTGCTGAAATTGTGACCCCGGGGCTTAGGGATTTTTTCAAAAAAATATTTTCCGCCGGTTAAGTTGTTGAGGGCTGATTTCTTGTCCTGTGATAAAAAGCCTTCTGTTTTGACTTCTAAACCTTTCAGGGGAGCATTTGCAAGCTTCTGGCACCATTTTTGAGTGAATTGCCAAAAGTCACATTTTTGCTGAAATTGTGACCAAACCTTTCATGGGAGCATTTGCATCCGGTTTGCACCATTTTTGAGTGAATTGCCAAAAGTCAGATTTTTGCTGAAATTGTGACCCCGGGGCTTAGGGATTTTTTCAAAAAAATATTTTCCGCCGGTTAAGTTGTTGAGGGCTGATTTCTTGTCCTGTGATAAAAAGCCTTTTGTTTCCATCGCCAAACCTTTCAGGGGAGCATGTGCAAGCTTCTGGCACCATTTTTGAGTGAATTGCCAAAAGTCAGATTTTTGCTGAAATTGTGACCCCGGGGCTTAGGGATTTTTTCAAAAAAATATTTTCCGCCGGTTAAGTTGTTGAGGGCTGATTTCTTGTCCTGTGATAAAAAGCCTTCTGTTTTGACTTCTAAACCTTTCAGGGGAGCAATTGATTGGGACCATTTTTGAGTGAATTGCTAAAAGTCAGATTTTTGCTGAAATTGTGACCACGGGCCTTAGGGATTTTTTCAAAAAAATATTTTCCGCCGGTTAAGTTGTTGAGGGCTGATTTCTTGTCCTGTGATAAAAAGCCTTCTGTTTTGACTTCTAAACCTTTCAGGGGAGCATTTGCAAGCTTCTGGCACCATTTTTGAGTGAATTGCCAAAAGTCAGATTTTTGCTGAAATTGTGACCCCAGGGCTTAGGGATTTTTTCAAAAAAATATTTTCCGCCGGTTAAGTTGTTGAGGGCTGATTTCTTGTCCTGTGATAAAAAGCCTTCTGTTTTGACTTCTAAACGTTTCAGGGGAGCATTTGCAAGCTTCTGGCACCATTTTTGAGTGAATTGCCAAAAGTCAGATTTTTGCTGAAATTGTGACCCCAGGGCTTAGGGATTTTTTCAAAAAAATATTTTCCGCCGGTTAAGTTGTTGAGGGCTGATTTCTTGTCCTGTGATAAAAAGCCTTCTGTTTCCATCACCAACGCTTTCAGGGGAGCATTTGCAAGCTTCTGGCATCATTTTTGAGTGAATTGCCAAAAGTCAAATTTTTGCTGAAATTGTGACCCCGGGGCTTAGGGATTTTTTCAAAAAAATATTTTCCGCCGGTTAAGTTGTTGAGGGCTGATTTCTTGTCCTGTGATAAAAAGCCTTCTGTTTTGACTTCTAAACCTTTCAGGGGAGCATTTGCAAGCTTCTGGCACCATTTTTGAGTGAATTGCCAAAAGTCACATTTTTGCTGAAATTGTGACCCCGGGGCTTAGGGATTTTTTCAAAAAAATATTTTCCGCCGGGTAAGTTGTTGAGGGCTGATTTCATGTCCTATGATAAAAAGCCTTCTGTTTCGACTGCCAAACCTTTCATGGGAGCATTTGCATCCGGTTTGCACCATTTTTGAGTGAATTGCCAAAAGTCAGATTTTTGCTGAAATTGTGACCCCGGGGCTTAGGGATTTTTTCAAAAAAATATTTTCCGCCGGTTAAGTTGTTGAGGGCTGATTTCTTGTCCTGTGATAAAAAGCCTTTTGTTTCCATCGCCAAACCTTTCAGGGGAGCATGTGCAAGCTTCTGGCACCATTTTTGAGTGAATTGCCAAAAGTCAGATTTTTGCTGAAATTGTGACCCCGGGGCTTAGGGATTTTTTCAAAAAAATATTTTCCGCCGGTTAAGTTGTTGAGGGCTGATTTCTTGTCCTGTGATAAAAAGCCTTCTGTTTCCATCGCCAAACCTTTCAGGGGAGCATTTGCAACCGATTGCCACCATTTTTGAGTGAATTGCCAAAAGTCAGATTTTTCCTGAAATTGTGACCCCGGGGCTTAGGGATTTTTTCAACAAAATATTTTCCGCCGGTTAAGTTGTTGAGGGCTGATTTCTTGTCCTGTGATAAAAAGCCTTCTGTTTCCATCACCAACGCTTTCAGAGGAGCATTTGCAAGCGTTTGGCACCATTCTTGAGTGAATTGCCAAAAGTCAGATTTTTGCTGAAATTGTGACCCCGGGGCTTAGGGATTTTTTCAAAAAAATATTTTCCGCCGGTTAAGTTGTTGAGGGCTGATTTCTTGTCCTGTGATAAAAAGCCTTCTGTTTTGACTTCTAAACCTTTCAGGGGAGCATGTGCAAGCTTCTGGCACCATTTTTGAGTGAATTGCCAAAAGTCAGATTTTTGCTGAAATTGTGACCCCGGGGCTTAGGGATTTTTTCAAAAAAATATTTTCCGCCGGTTAAGTTGTTGAGGGCTGATTTCTTGTCCTGTGATAAAAAGCCTTTTGTTTCCATCCCCAAAGCTTTCAGGGGAGCATTAGCAAGCGTTTGGCATCAATTTTGAGTGAATTGCCAAAAGTCAGATTTTTGCTGAAATTGTGACCCCGGGGCTTAGGGATTTTTTCAAAAAAATATTTTCCGCCGGTCAAGTTGTTGAGGGCTGATTTCTTGTCCTGTGATAAAAAGCCTTCTGTTTCCATCACGAATGCTTTCAGGGGAGCAATTGCAAACGATTGGGACCATTTTTGAGTGAATTGCTAAAAGTCAGATTTTTGCTGAAATTGTGACCCCGGGGCTTAGGGATTTTTTCAAAAAAATATTTTCCGCCGGTTAAGTTGTTGAGGGCTGATTTCTTGTCCTGTGATAAAAAGCCTTCTTTTTCCATCACCAACGCTTTCAGGGGAGCATTTGCAAGCGTTTGGCACCAATTTTGAGTGAATTGCCAAAAGTCAGATTTTTGCTGAAATTGTGACCCCGGGGCTTAGGGATTTTTTCAAAAAAATATTTTCCGCCGGTTAAGTTGTTGAGGGCTGATTTCTTGTCCTGTGATAAAAAGCCTTCTGTTTCGATCGCCAACTCTTTCAGGGGAGCATTTGCAAGCGTTTGGCACCATTTTTGAGTGAATTGCCAAAAGTCAGTTTTTTGCTGAAATTGTGACCCCGGGGCTTAGGGATATTTTCAAAAAAATATTTTCTGCCGGTCAAGTTGTTGAGGGCTGATTTCTTGTCCTGTGATAAAAAGCCTTCTGTTTCCATCACGAAAGCTTTCAGGGGAGCAATTGCAACCGATTGGGACCATTTTTGAGTGAATTGCTAAAAGTCAGATTTATGCTGAAATTGTGACCCCGGGGCTTAGGGATTTTTTCAAAAAAATATTTTCCGCCGGTTAAGTTGTTGAGGGCTGATTTCTTGTCCTGTGATAAAATGCCTTCTGTTTTGACTTCTAAACCTTTCAGGGGAGCATTTGCAAGCTTCTGGCACCATTTTTGAGTGAATTGCCAAAAGTCAGATTTTTGCTGAAATTGTGACCCCGGGGCTTAGGGATTTTTTCAAAAAAATATTTTCCGCCGGTTAAGTTGTTGAGGGCTGATTTCTTGTCCTTTGATAAAAAGCCTTCTGTTTTGACTTCTAAACCTTTCAGGGGAGCATTTGCAACCGATTGGCACCATTTTTGAGTGAATTGCCAAAAGTCAGATTTTTGCTGAAATTATGACACCGGGGCTTAGGGATTTTTTTCAAAAAAATATTTTCTGCAGGTCAAGTTGTTGAGGGCTGATTTCTTGTCCTGTGATAAAAAGCCTTCTGTTTCCATCGCCAAACCTTTCAGGGGAGCATTTGCAAGCTTCTGGCACCATTTTTGAGTGAATTGCCAAAAGTCAGATTTTTGCTGAAATTGTGACCCCGGGGCTTAGGGATTTTTTCAAAAAAATATTTTCCGCCGGTTAAGTTGTTGAGGGCTGATTTCTTGTCCTGTGATAAAAAGCCTTCTCTTTCCATCACCAACGCTTTCAGGGGAGCATTTGCAAGCGTTTGGCACCATTTTTGAGTGAATTGCCAAACGTCAGATTTTTGCTGAAATTGTGACCCCGGGGCTTAGGGATTTTTTCAAAAAAATATTTTCCGCCGGTTAAGTTGTTGAGCGCTGATTTCTTGTCCTGTGATAAAAAGCCTTCTGTTTTGACTTCTAAACCTTTCAGGGGAGCATTTGCAAGCTTCTGGCACCATTTTTGAGTGAATTGCCAAAAGTCAGATTTTTGCTGAAATTGTGACCCCAGGGCTTAGGGATTTTTTCAAAAAAATATTTTCCGCCGGTTAAGTTGTTGAGGGCTGATTTCTTGTCCTGTGATAAAAAGCCTTCTGTTTTGACTTCTAAACCTTTCAGGGGAGCATTTGCAAGCTTCTGGCACCATTTTTGAGTGAATTGCCAAAAGTCAGATTTTTGCTGAAATTGTGACCCCGGGGCTTAGGGATTTTTTCAAAAAAATATTTTCCGCCGGTTAAGTTGTTGAGCGCTGATTTCTTGTCCTGTGATAAAAAGCCTTCTGTTTTGACTTCTAAACCTTTCAGGGGAGCATTTGCAAGCTTCTGGCACCATTTTTGAGTGAATTGCCAAAAGTCAGATTTTTGCTGAAATTGTGACCCCGGGGCTTATGGATTTTTTCAAAAAAATATTTTCCGCCGGTTAAGTTGTTGAGGGCTGATTTCTTGTCCTGTGATAAAAAGCCTTCTGTTTTGACTTCTAAACCATTCAGGGGAGCATTTGCAAGCTTCTGGCACCATTTTTGAGTGAATTGCCAAAAGTCAGATTTTTGCTGAAATTGTGACCCCGGGGCTTAGGGATTTTTTCAAAAAAATATTTTCCGCCGGTTAAGTTGTTGAGGGCTGATTTCTTGTCCTGTGATAAAAAGCCTTCTGTTTTGACTTCTAAACCTTTCAGGGGAGCATTTGCAAGCTTCTGGCACCATTTTTGAGTGAATTGCCAAAGGTCAGATTTTTGCTGAAATTGTGACCCCGGGGCTTAGGGATTTTTTCAAAAAAATATGTTCCGCCGGTTAAGTTGTTGAGGGCTGATTTCTTGTCCTGTGATAAAAAGCATTCTGTTTTGACTTCTAAACCTTTCAGGGGAGCATTTGATTGGGACCATTTTTGAGTGAATTGCTAAAAGTCAGATTTTTGCTGAAATTGTGACCACGGGGCTTAGGGATTTTTTCAAAAAAATATTTTCCGCCGGTTAAGTTGTTGAGGGCTGATTTCTTGTCCTGTGATAAAAAGCCTTCTGTTTCCATCACCAACGCTTTCAGGGGAGCATTTGCAAGCTTCTGGCATCATTTTTGAGTGAATTGCCAAAAGTCAGATTTTTCCTGAAATTGTGACCCCGGGGCTTAGGGATTTTTTCAAAAAAATATTTTCCGCCGGTTAAGTTGTTGAGGGCTGATTTCTTGTCCTGTGATAAAAAGCCTTCTGTTTTGACTTCTAAACCTTTCAGGGGAGCATTTTCAAGCTTCTGGCACCATTTTTGAGTGAATTGCCAAAAGTCAGATTTTTGCTGAAATTGTGACCCCAGGGCTTAGGGATTTTTTCAAAAAAATATTTTCCGCCGGTTAAGTTGTTGAGGGCTGATTTCTTGTCCTGTGATAAAAAGCCTTCTGTTTTGACTTCTAAACCTTTCAGGGGAGCATTTGCAAGCTTCTGGCACCATTTTTGAGTGAATTGCCAAAAGTCAGATTTTTGCTGAAATTGTGACCCCAGGGCTTAGGGATTTTTTCAAAAAAATATTTTCCGCCGGTTAAGTTGTTGAGGGCTGATTTCTTGTCCTGTGATAAAAAGCCTTCTGTTTCCATCACCAACGCTTTCAGGGGAGCATTTGCAAGCTTCTGGCATCATTTTTGAGTGAATTGCCAAAAGTCAAATTTTTGCTGAAATTGTGACCCCGGGGCTTAGGGATTTTTTCAAAAAAATATTTTCCGCCGGTTAAGTTGTTGAGGGCTGATTTCTTGTCCTGTGATAAAAAGCCTTCTGTTTTGACTTCTAAACCTTTCAGGGGAGCATTTGATTGGGACCATTTTTGAGTGAATTGCTAAAAGTCAGATTTTTGCTGAAATTGTGACCACGGGGCTTAGGGATTTCTTCAAAAAAATATTTTCCGCCGGTTAAGTTGTTGAGGGCTGATTTCTTGTCCTGTGATAAAAAGCCTTCTGTTTTGACTTCTAAACCTTTCAGGGGAGCATTTGCAAGCTTCTGGCACCATTTTTGAGTGAATTGCCCAAAGTCAGATTTTTGCTGAAATTGTGACCCCAGGGCTTAGGGATTTTTTCAAAAAAATATTTTCCGCCGGTTAAGTTGTTGAGGGCTGATTTCTTCTCCTGTGATAAAAAGCCTTCTGTTTCCATCACCAACGCTTTCAGGGGAGCATTTGCAAGCTTCTGGCATCATTTTTGAGTGAATTGCCAAAAGTCAAATTTTTGCTGAAATTGTGACCCCGGGGCTTAGGGATTTTTTCAAAAAAATATTTTCCGCCGGTTAAGTTGTTGAGGGCTGATTTCTTGTCCTGTGATAAAAAGCCTTCTGTTTTGACTTCTAAACCTTTCAGGGGAGCATTTGCAAGCTTCTGGCACCATTTTTGAGTGAATTGCCAAAAGTCAGATTTTTGCTGAAATTGTGACCCCGGGGCTTAGGGATTTTTTCAAAAAAATATTTTCCGCCGGTTAAGTTGTTGAGGGCTGATTTCTTGTCCTGTGATAAAAAGCCTTCTGTTTTGACTTCTAAACCTTTCAGGGGAGCATTTGCAAGCTTCTGGCACCATTTTTGAGTGAATTGCCAAAGGTCAGATTTTTGCTGAAATTGTGACCCCGGGGCTTAGGGATTTTTTCAAAAAAATATGTTCCGCCGGTTAAGTTGTTGAGGGCTGATTTCTTGTCCTGTGATAAAAAGCATTCTGTTTTGACTTCTAAACCTTTCAGGGGAGCATTTGATTGGGACCATTTTTGAGTGAATTGCTAAAAGTCAGATTTTTGCTGAAATTGTGACCACGGGGCTTAGGGATTTTTTCAAAAAAATATTTTCCGCCGGTTAAGTTGTTGAGGGCTGATTTCTTGTCCTGTGATAAAAAGCCTTCTGTTTCCATCACCAACGCTTTCAGGGGAGCATTTGCAAGCTTCTGGCATCATTTTTGAGTGAATTGCCAAAAGTCAGATTTTTCCTGAAATTGTGACCCCGGGGCTTAGGGATTTTTTCAAAAAAATATTTTCCGCCGGTTAAGTTGTTGAGGGCTGATTTCTTGTCCTGTGATAAAAAGCCTTCTGTTTTGACTTCTAAACCTTTCAGGGGAGCATTTTCAAGCTTCTGGCACCATTTTTGAGTGAATTGCCAAAAGTCAGATTTTTGCTGAAATTGTGACCCCAGGGCTTAGGGATTTTTTCAAAAAAATATTTTCCGCCGGTTAAGTTGTTGAGGGCTGATTTCTTGTCCTGTGATAAAAAGCCTTCTGTTTTGACTTCTAAACCTTTCAGGGGAGCATTTGCAAGCTTCTGGCACCATTTTTGAGTGAATTGCCAAAAGTCAGATTTTTGCTGAAATTGTGACCCCAGGGCTTAGGGATTTTTTCAAAAAAATATTTTCCGCCGGTTAAGTTGTTGAGGGCTGATTTCTTGTCCTGTGATAAAAAGCCTTCTGTTTCCATCACCAACGCTTTCAGGGGAGCATTTGCAAGCTTCTGGCATCATTTTTGAGTGAATTGCCAAAAGTCAAATTTTTGCTGAAATTGTGACCCCGGGGCTTAGGGATTTTTTCAAAAAAATATTTTCCGCCGGTTAAGTTGTTGAGGGCTGATTTCTTGTCCTGTGATAAAAAGCCTTCTGTTTTGACTTCTAAACCTTTCAGGGGAGCATTTGATTGGGACCATTTTTGAGTGAATTGCTAAAAGTCAGATTTTTGCTGAAATTGTGACCACGGGGCTTAGGGATTTCTTCAAAAAAATATTTTCCGCCGGTTAAGTTGTTGAGGGCTGATTTCTTGTCCTGTGATAAAAAGCCTTCTGTTTTGACTTCTAAACCTTTCAGGGGAGCATTTGCAAGCTTCTGGCACCATTTTTGAGTGAATTGCCCAAAGTCAGATTTTTGCTGAAATTGTGACCCCAGGGCTTAGGGATTTTTTCAAAAAAATATTTTCCGCCGGTTAAGTTGTTGAGGGCTGATTTCTTGTCCTGTGATAAAAAGCCTTCTGTTTCCATCACCAACGCTTTCAGGGGAGCATTTGCAAGCTTCTGGCATCATTTTTGAGTGAATTGCCAAAAGTCAAATTTTTGCTGAAATTGTGACCCCGGGGCTTAGGGATTTTTTCAAAAAAATATTTTCCGCCGGTTAAGTTGTTGAGGGCTGATTTCTTGTCCTGTGATAAAAAGCCTTCTGTTTTGACTTCTAAACCTTTCAGGGGAGCATTTGCAAGCTTCTGGCACCATTTTTGAGTGAATTGCCAAAAGTCAGATTTTTGCTGAAATTGTGACCCCGGGGCTTAGGGATTTTTTCAAAAAAATATTTTCCGCCGGGTAAGTTGTTGAGGGCTGATTTCATGTCCTATGATAAAAAGCCTTCTGTTTCGACTGCCAAACCTTTCATGGGAGCATTTGCATCCGGTTTGCACCATTTTTGAGTGAATTGCCAAAAGTCAGATTTTTGCTGAAATTGTGACCCCGGGGCTTAGGGATTTTTTCAAAAAAATATTTTCCGCCGGTTAAGTTGTTGAGGGCTGATTTCTTGTCCTGTGATAAAAAGCCTTTTGTTTCCATCGCCAAACCTTTCAGGGGAGCATTTGCAAGCTTCTGGCACCATTTTTGAGTGAATTGCCAAAAGTCAGATTTTTGCTGAAATTGTGACCCCAGGGCTTAGGGATTTTTTCAAAAAAATATTTTCCGCCGGTTAAGTTGTTGAGGGCTGATTTCTTGTCCTGTGATAAAAAGCCTTCTGTTTTGACTTCTAAACGTTTCAGGGGAGCATTTGCAAGCTTCTGGCACCATTTTTGAGTGAATTGCCAAAAGTCAGATTTTTGCTGAAATTGTGACCCCAGGGCTTAGGGATTTTTTCAAAAAAATATTTTCCGCCGGTTAAGTTGTTGAGGGCTGATTTCTTGTCCTGTGATAAAAAGCCTTCTGTTTCCATCACCAACGCTTTCAGGGGAGCATTTGCAAGCTTCTGGCATCATTTTTGAGTGAATTGCCAAAAGTCAAATTTTTGCTGAAATTGTGACCCCGGGGCTTAGGGATTTTTTCAAAAAAATATTTTCCGCCGGTTAAGTTGTTGAGGGCTGATTTCTTGTCCTGTGATAAAAAGCCTTCTGTTTTGACTTCTAAACCTTTCAGGGGAGCATTTGCAAGCTTCTGGCACCATTTTTGAGTGAATTGCCAAAAGTCAGATTTTTGCTGAAATTGTGACCCCGGGGCTTAGGGATTTTTTCAAAAAAATATTTTCCGCCGGGTAAGTTGTTGAGGGCTGATTTCATGTCCTATGATAAAAAGCCTTCTGTTTCGACTGCCAAACCTTTCATGGGAGCATTTGCATCCGGTTTGCACCATTTTTGAGTGAATTGCCAAAAGTCAGATTTTTGCTGAAATTGTGACCCCGGGGCTTAGGGATTTTTTCAAAAAAATATTTTCCGCCGGTTAAGTTGTTGAGGGCTGATTTCTTGTCCTGTGATAAAAAGCCTTCTGTTTCCATCGCCAAACCTTTCAGGGGAGCATTTGCAACCGAATGCCACCATTTTTGAGTGAATTGCCAAAAGTCAGATTTTTCCTGAAATTGTGACCCCGGGGCTTAGGGATTTTTTCAACAAAATATTTTCCGCCGGTTAAGTTGTTGAGGGCTGATTTCTTGTCCTGTGATAAAAAGCCTTCTGTTTCCATCACCAACGCTTTCAGAGGAGCATTTGCAAGCGTTTGGCACCATTCTTGAGTGAATTGCCAAAAGTCAGATTTTTGCTGAAATTGTGACCCCGGGGCTTAGGGATTTTTTCAAAAAAATATTTTCCGCCGGTTAAGTTGTTGAGGGCTGATTTCTTGTCCTGTGATAAAAAGCCTTCTGTTTTGACTTCTAAACCTTTCAGGGGAGCATGTGCAAGCTTCTGGCACCATTTTTGAGTGAATTGCCAAAGGTCAGATTTTTGCTGAAATTGTGACCCCGGGGCTTAGGGATTTTTTCAAAAAAATATTTTCCGCCGGTTAAGTTGTTGAGGGCTGATTTCTTGTCCTGTGATAAAAAGCATTCTGTTTTGACTTCTAAACCTTTCAGGGGAGCATTTGATTGGGACCATTTTTGAGTGAATTGCTAAAAGTCAGATTTTTGCTGAAATTGTGACCACGGGGCTTAGGGATTTTTTCAAAAAAATATTTTCCGCCGGTTAAGTTGTTGAGGGCTGATTTCTTGTCCTGTGATAAAAAGCCTTCTGTTTCCATCACCAACGCTTTCAGGGGAGCATTTGCAAGCTTCTGGCATCATTTTTGAGTGAATTGCCAAAAGTCAGATTTTTCCTGAAATTGTGACCCCGGGGCTTATGGATTTTTTCAAAAAAATATTTTCCGCCGGTTAAGTTGTTGAGGGCTGATTTCTTGTCCTGTGATAAAAAGCCTTCTGTTTTGACTTCTAAACCTTTCAGGGGAGCATTTTCAAGCTTCTGGCACCATTTTTGAGTGAATTGCCAAAAGTCAGATTTTTGCTGAAATTGTGACCCCAGGGCTTAGGGATTTTTTCAAAAAAATATTTTCCGCCGGTTAAGTTGTTGAGGGCTGATTTCTTGTCCTGTGATAAAAAGCCTTCTGTTTTGACTTCTAAACCTTTCAGGGGAGCATTTGCAAGCTTCTGGCAACATTTTTGAGTGAATTGCCAAAAGTCAGATTTTTGCTGAAATTGTGACCCCAGGGCTTAGGGATTTTTTCAAAAAAATATTTTCCGCCGGTTAAGTTGTTGAGGGCTGATTTCTTGTCCTGTGATAAAAAGCCTTCTGTTTCCATCACCAACGCTTTCAGGGGAGCATTTGCAAGCTTCTGGCATCATTTTTGAGTGAATTGCCAAAAGTCAAATTTTTGCTGAAATTGTGACCCCGGGGCTTAGGGATTTTTTCAAAAAAATATTTTCCGCCGGTTAAGTTGTTGAGGGCTGATTTCTTGTCCTGTGATAAAAAGCCTTCTGTTTTGACTTCTAAACCTTTCAGGGGAGCATTTGATTGGGACCATTTTTGAGTGAATTGCTAAAAGTCAGATTTTTGCTGAAATTGTGACCCCGGGGCTTAGGGATTTTTTCAAAAAAATATTTTCCGCCGGTTAAGTTGTTGAGGGCTGATTTCTTGTCCTGTGATAAAAAGCCTTTTGTTTTGACTTCTAAACCTTTCAGGGGAGCATTTGCAAGCTTCTGGCACCATTTTTGAGTGAATTGCCCAAAGTCAGATTTTTGCTGAAATTGTGACCCCAGGGCTTAGGGATTTTTTCAAAAAAATATTTTCCGCCGGTTAAGTTGTTGAGGGCTGATTTCTTGTCCTGTGATAAAAAGCCTTCTGTTTCCATCACCAACGCTTTCAGGGGAGCATTTGCAAGCTTCTGGCATCATTTTTGAGTGAATTGCCAAAAGTCAAATTTTTGCTGAAATTGTGACCCCGGGGCTTAGGGATTTTTTCAAAAAAATATTTTCCGCCGGTTAAGTTGTTGAGGGCTGATTTCTTGTCCTGTGATAAAAAGCCTTCTGTTTTGACTTCTAAACCTTTCAGGGGAGCATTTGCAAGCTTCTGGCACCATTTTTGAGTGAATTGCCAAAAGTCAGATTTTTGCTGAAATTGTGACCCCGGGGCTTAGGGATTTTTTCAAAAAAATATTTTCCGCCGGGTAAGTTGTTGAGGGCTGATTTCATGTCCTATGATAAAAAGCCTTCTGTTTCGACTGCCAAACCTTTCATGGGAGCATTTGCATCCGGTTTGCACCATTTTTGAGTGAATTGCCAAAAGTCAGATTTTTGCTGAAATTGTGACCCCGGGGCTTAGGGATTTTTTCAAAAAAATATTTTCCGCCGGTTAAGTTGTTGAGGGCTGATTTCTTGTCCTGTGATAAAAAGCCTTTTGTTTCCATCGCCAAACCTTTCAGGGGAGCATTTGCAAGCTTCTGGCACCATTTTTGAGTGAATTGCCAAAAGTCAGATTTTTGCTGAAATTGTGACCCCGGGGCTTAGAGATTTTTTCAAAAAAATATTTTCCGCCGGTTAAGTTGTTGAGGGCTGATTTCTTGTCCTGTGATAAAAAGCCTTCTGTTTCCATCGCCAAACCTTTCAGGGGAGCATTTGCAACCGAATGCCACCATTTTTGAGTGAATTGCCAAAAGTCAGATTTTTCCTGAAATTGTGACCCCGGGGCTTAGGGATTTTTTCAACAAAATATTTTCCGCCGGTTAAGTTGTTGAGGGCTGATTTCTTGTCCTGTGATAAAAAGCCTTCTGTTTCCATCACCAACGCTTTCAGAGGAGCATTTGCAAGCGTTTGGCACCATTCTTGAGTGAATTGCCAAAAGTCAGATTTTTGCTGAAATTGTGACCCCGGGGCTTAGGGATTTTTTCAAAAAAATATTTTCCGCCGGTTAAGTTGTTGAGGGCTGATTTCTTGTCCTGTGATAAAAAGCCTTCTGTTTTGACTTCTAAACCTTTCAGGGGAGCATGTGCAAGCTTCTGGCACCATTTTTGAGTGAATTGCCAAAGGTCAGATTTTTGCTGAAATTGTGACCCCGGGGCTTAGGGATTTTTTCAAAAAAATATTTTCCGCCGGTTAAGTTGTTGAGGGTTGATTTCTTGTCCTGTGATAAAAAGCATTCTGTTTTGACTTCTAAACCTTTCAGGGGAGCATTTGATTGGGACCATTTTTGAGTGAATTGCTAAAAGTCAGATTTTTGCTGAAATTGTGACCACGGGGCTTAGGGATTTTTTCAAAAAAATATTTTCCGCCGGTTAAGTTGTTGAGGGCTGATTTCTTGTCCTGTGATAAAAAGCCTTCTGTTTCCATCACCAACGCTTTCAGGGGAGCATTTGCAAGCTTCTGGCATCATTTTTGAGTGAATTGCCAAAAGTCAGATTTTTCCTGAAATTGTGACCCCGGGGCTTATGGATTTTTTCAAAAAAATATTTTCCGCCGGTTAAGTTGTTGAGGGCTGATTTCTTGTCCTGTGATAAAAAGCCTTCTGTTTTGACTTCTAAACCTTTCAGGGGAGCATTTTCAAGCTTCTGGCACCATTTTTGAGTGAATTGCCAAAAGTCAGATTTTTGCTGAAATTGTGACCCCAGGGCTTAGGGATTTTTTCAAAAAAATATTTTCCGCCGGTTAAGTTGTTGAGGGCTGATTTCTTGTCCTGTGATAAAAAGCCTTCTGTTTTGACTTCTAAACCTTTCAGGGGAGCATTTGCAAGCTTCTGGCAACATTTTTGAGTGAATTGCCAAAAGTCAGATTTTTGCTGAAATTGTGACCCCAGGGCTTAGGGATTTTTTCAAAAAAATATTTTCCGCCGGTTAAGTTGTTGAGGGCTGATTTCTTGTCCTGTGATAAAAAGCCTTCTGTTTCCATCACCAACGCTTTCAGGGGAGCATTTGCAAGCTTCTGGCATCATTTTTGAGTGAATTGCCAAAAGTCAAATTTTTGCTGAAATTGTGACCCCGGGGCTTAGGGATTTTTTCAAAAAAATATTTTCCGCCGGTTAAGTTGTTGAGGGCTGATTTCTTGTCCTGTGATAAAAAGCCTTCTGTTTTGACTTCTAAACCTTTCAGGGGAGCATTTGATTGGGACCATTTTTGAGTGAATTGCTAAAAGTCAGATTTTTGCTGAAATTGTGACCACGGGGCTTAGGGATTTTTTCAAAAAAATATTTTCCGCCGGTTAAGTTGTTGAGGGCTGATTTCTTGTCCTGTGATAAAAAGCCTTTTGTTTTGACTTCTAAACCTTTCAGGGGAGCATTTGCAAGCTTCTGGCACCATTTTTGAGTGAATTGCCCAAAGTCAGATTTTTGCTGAAATTGTGACCCCAGGGCTTAGGGATTTTTTCAAAAAAATATTTTCCGCCGGTTAAGTTGTTGAGGGCTGATTTCTTGTCCTGTGATAAAAAGCCGTCTGTTTCCATCACCAACGCTTTCAGGGGAGCATTTGCAAGCTTCTGGCATCATTTTTGAGTGAATTGCCAAAAGTCAAATTTTTGCTGAAATTGTGACCCCGGGGCTTAGGGATTTTTTCAAAAAAATATTTTCCGCCGGTTAAGTTGTTGAGGGCTGATTTCTTGTCCTGTGATAAAAAGCCTTCTGTTTTGACTTCTAAACCTTTCAGGGGAGCATTTGCAAGCTTCTGGCACCATTTTTGAGTGAATTGCCAAAAGTCAGATTTTTGCTGAAATTGTGACCCCGGGGCTTAGGGATTTTTTCAAAAAAATATTTTCCGCCGGGTAAGTTGTTGAGGGCTGATTTCATGTCCTATGATAAAAAGCCTTCTGTTTCGACTGCCAAACCTTTCATGGGAGCATTTGCATCCGGTTTGCACCATTGTTGAGTGAATTGCCAAAAGTCAGATTTTTGCTGAAATTGTGACCCCGGGGCTTAGGGATTTTTTCAAAAAAATATTTTCCGCCGGTTAAGTTGTTGAGGGCTGATTTCTTGTCCTGTGATAAAAAGCCTTTTGTTTCCATCGCCAAACCTTTCAGGGGAGCATTTGCAAGCTTCTGGCACCATTTTTGAGTGAATTGCCAAAAGTCAGATTTTTGCTGAAATTGTGACCCCAGGGCTTAGGGATTTTTTCAAAAAAATATTTTCCGCCGGTTAAGTTGTTGAGGGCTGATTTCTTGTCCTGTGATAAAAAGCCTTCTGTTTCCATCGCCAAACCTTTCAGGGGAGCATTTGCAACCGATTGCCACCATTTTTGAGTGAATTGCCAAAAGTCAGATTTTTCCTGAAATTGTGACCCCGGGGCTTAGGGATTTTTTCAACAAAATATTTTCCGCCGGTTAAGTTGTTGAGGGCTGATTTCTTGTCCTGTGATAAAAAGCCTTCTGTTTCCATCACCAACGCTTTCAGAGGAGCATTTGCAAGCGTTTGGCACCATTCTTGAGTGAATTGCCAAAAGTCAGATTTTTGCTGAAATTGTGACCCCGGGGCTTAGGGATTTTTTCAAAAAAATATTTTCCGCCGGTTAAGTTGTTGAGGGCTGATTTCTTGTCCTGTGATAAAAAGCCTTCTGTTTTGACTTCTAAACCTTTCAGGGGAGCATGTGCAAGCTTCTGGCACCATTTTTGAGTGAATTGCCAAAAGTCAGAATTTTGCTGAAATTGTGACCCCGGGGCTTAGGGATTTTTTCAAAAAAATATTTTCCGCCGGTTAAATTGTTGAGGGCTGATTTCTTGTCCTGTGATCAAAAGCCTTTTGTTTCCATCCCCAAAGCTTTCAGGGGAGCATTTGCAAGCGTTTGGCATCATTTTTGAGTGAATTGCCAAAAGTCAGATTTTTGCTGAAATTGTGACCCCGGGGCTTAGGGATTTTTTCAAAAAAAAAATTTCCGCCGGTCAAGTTGTTGAGGGCTGATTTCTTGTCCTGTGATAAAAAGCCTTCTGTTTCCATCACCAACGCTTTCAGGGGAGCATTTGCAAGCGTTTGGCACCATTTTTGAGTGAATTGCCAAAAGTCAGATTTTTGCTGAAATTGTGACACCCGGGGCTTAGGGATTTTTTCAAAAAAATATTTTCCGCCGGTTAAGTTGTTGAGGGCTGATTTCTTGTCCTGTGATAAAAAGCCTTTTGTTTCCATCCCCAAAGCTTTCAGGGGAGCATTAGCAAGCGTTTGGCATCAATTTTGAGTGAATTGCCAAAAGTCAGATTTTTGCTGAAATTGTGACCCCGGGGCTTAGGGATTTTTTCAAAAAAATATTTTCCGCCGGTCAAGTTGTTGAGGGCTGATTTCTTGTCCTGTGATAAAAAGCCTTCTGTTTCCATCACGAATGCTTTCAGGGGAGCAATTGCAAACGATTGGGACCATTTTTGAGTGAATTGCTAAAAGTCAGATTTTTGCTGAAATTGTGACCCCGGGGCTTAGGGATTTTTTCAAAAAAATATTTTCCGCCGGTTAAGTTGTTGAGGGCTGATTTCTTGTCCTGTGATAAAAAGCCTTCTTTTTCCATCACCAACGCTTTCAGGGGAGCATTTGCAAGCGTTTGGCACCAATTTTGAGTGAATTGCCAAAAGTCAGATTTTTGCTGAAATTGTGACCCCGGGGCTTAGGGATTTTTTCAAAAAAATATTTTCCGCCGGTTAAGTTGTTGAGGGCTGATTTCTTGTCCTGTGATAAAAAGCCTTCTGTTTCGATCGCCAACGCTTTCAGGGGAGCATTTGCAAGCGTTTGGCACCATTTTTGAGTGAATTGCCAAAAGTCAGATTTTTGCTGAAATTGTGACCCCGGGGCTTAGGGATATTTTCAAAAAAATATTTTCTGCCGGTCAAGTTGTTGAGGGCTGATTTCTTGTCCTGTGATAAAAAGCCTTCTGTTTCCATCACGAAAGCTTTCAGGGGAGCAATTGCAACCGATTGGGACAATTTTTGAGTGAATTGCTAAAAGTCAGATTTTTGCTGAAATTGTGACCCCGGGGCTTAGGGATTTTTTCAAAAAAATATTTTCCGCCGGTTAAGTTGTTGAGGGCTGATTTCTTGTCCTGTGATAAAATGCCTTCTGTTTTGACTTCTAAACCTTTCAGGGGAGCATTTGCAAGCTTCTGGCACCATTTTTGAGTGAATTGCCAAAAGTCAGATTTTTGCTGAAATTGTGACCCCGGGGCTTAGGGATTTTTTCAAAAAAATATTTTCCGCCGGTTAAGTTGTTGAGGGCTGATTTCTTGTCCTTTGATAAAATGCCTTCTGTTTTGACATCTAAACCTTTCAGGGGAGCATTTGCAAGCTTCTGGCACCATTTTTGAGTGAATTGCCAAAAGTCAGATTTTTGCTGAAATTGTGACCCCGGGGCTTAGGGATTTTTTCAAAAAAATATTTTCCGCCGGTTAAGTTGTTGAGGGCTGATTTCTTGTCCTGTGATAAAAAGCCTTCTGTTTCGATCGCCAACGCTTTCAGGGGAGCATTTGCAAGCGTTTGGCACCATTTTTGAGTGAATTGCCAAAAGTCAGATTTTTGCTGAAATTGTGACCCCGGGGCTTAGGGATTTTTTCAAAAAAATATTTTCCGCCGGTTAAGTTGTTGAGGGCTGATTTCTTGTCCTGTGATAAAATGCCTTCTGTTTCCATCGCCAACGCTTTCAGGGGAGCATTTGCAAGCGTTTGGCACCATTTTTGAGTGAATTGCCAAAAGTCAGATTTTTGCTGAAATTGTGACCCCAGGGCTTAGGGATTTTTTCAAAAAAATATTTTCCTCCGGTTAAGTTGTTGAGGGCTGATTTCTTGTCCTGTGATAAAAAGCCTTTTGTTTCCATCCCCAAAGCTTTCAGGGGAGCATTTGCAAGCGTTTGGCATCATTTTTGAGTGAATTGCCAAAAGTCAGATTTTTGCTGAAATTGTGACCCCGGGGCTTAGGGATTTTTTCAAAAAAATATTTTCCGCCGGTTAAGTTGTTGAGGGCTGATTTCTTGTCCTGTGATAAAAAGCCTTAAGTTTCCATCACCAACGCTTTCAGGGGAGCATTTGCAAGCGTTTGGCACCATTTTTGAGTGAATTGCCAAAAGTCAGATTTTTGCTGAAATTGTGACCCCGGGGCTTAGGGATTTTTTCAAGAAAATATTTTCTGCCGGTCAAGTTGTTGAGGGCTGATTTCTTGTCCTGTGAAAGAAAGCCTTCTGTTTCCATCACGAAAGCTTTCAGGGGAGCAATTGCAACCGATTGGGACCATTTTTGAGTGAATTGCTAAAAGTCAGATTTTTGCTGAAGTTGTGACCCCGGGGCTTAGGGATTTTTTCAAAAAAATATTTTCCGCCGGTTAAGTTGTTGAGGGCTGATTTCTTGTCCTGTGATAAAATGCCTTCTGTTTTGACTTCTAAACCTTTCAGGGGAGCATTTGCAAGCTTCTGGCACCATTTTTGAGTGAATTGCCAAAAGTCAGATTTTTGCTGAAATTGTGACCCCGGGGCTTAGGGATTTTTTCAAAAAAATATTTTTCCGCCGGTTAAGTTGTTGAGGGCTGATTTCTTGTCCTGTGATAAAAAGCCTTCTGTTTCCATCGCCAAAGCTTTCAGGGGAGCATTTGCAAGCGTTTGGCACCATTTTTGAGTGAATTGCCAAAAGTCAGATTTTTGCTGAAATTGTGACCCCGGGGCTTAGCGATATTTTCAAAAAAATATTTTCTGCCGGTCAAGTTGTTGAGGGCTGATTTCTTGTCCTTTGATAAAAAGCCTTCTGTTTCCATCCCCAAAGCTTTCAGGGGAGCATTTGCAAGCGTTTGGCATCATTTTTGAGTGAATTGCCAAAAGTCAGATTTTTGCTGAAATTGTGACCCCGGGGCTTAGGTATTTTTTCAAAAAAAAAATTTCCGCCGGTCAAGTTGTTGAGGGCTGATTTCTTGTCCTGTGATAAAAAGCCTTCTGTTTCCATCACCAACGCTTTCAGGGGAGCATTTGCAAGCGTTTGGCACCATTTTTGAGTGAATTGCCAAAAGTCAGATTTTTGCTGAAATTGTGACCCCGGGGCTTAGGGATTTTTTCAAAAAAATATTTTCCGCCGGTTAAGTTGTTGAGGGCTGATTTCTTGTCCTGTGATAAAAAGCCTTTTGTTTCCATCCCCAAAGCTTTCAGGGGAGCATTAGCAAGCGTTTGGCATCAATTTTGAGTGAATTGCCAAAAGTCAGATTTTTGCTGAAATTGTGACCCCGGGGCTTAGGGATTTTTTCAAAAAAATATTTTCCGCCGGTCAAGTTGTTGAGGGCTGATTTCTTGTCCTGTGATAAAAAGCCTTCTGTTTCCATCACGAATGCTTTCAGGGGAGCAATTGCAAACGATTGGGACCATTTTTGAGTGAATTGCTAAAAGTCAGATTTTTGCTGAAATTGTGACCCCGGGGCTTAGGGATTTTTTCAAAAAAATATTTTCCGCCGGTTAAGTTGTTGAGGGCTGATTTCTTGTCCTGTGATAAAAAGCCTTCTTTTTCCATCACCAACGCTTTCAGGGGAGCATTTGCAAGCGTTTGGCACAATTTTTGAGTGAATTGCCAAAAGTCAGATTTTTGCTGAAATTGTGATCCCGGGGCTTAGGGATTTTTTCAAAAAAATATTTTCCGCCGGTTAAGTTGTTGAGGGCTGATTTCTTGTCCTGTGATAAAATGCCTTCTGTTTTGACTTCTAAACCTTTCAGGGGAGCATTTGCAAGCTTCTGGCACCATTTTTGAGTGAATTGCCAAAAGTCAGATTTTTGCTGAAATTGTGACCCCGGGGCTTAGGGATTTTTTCAAAAAAATATTTTCCGCCGGTTAAGTTGTTGAGGGCTGATTTCTTGTCCTGTGATAAAAAGCCTTCTGTTTCCATCGCCAAAGCTTTCAGGGGAGCATTTGCAAGCGTTTGGCACCATTTTTGAGTGAATTGCCAAAAGTCAGATTTTTGCTGAAATTGTGACCCCGGGGCTTAGGGATATTTTCAAAAAAATATTTTCTGCCGGTCAAGTTGTTGAGGGCTGATTTCTTGTCCTTTGATAAAAAGCCTTCTGTTTCCATCCCCAAAGCTTTCAGGGGAGCATTTGCAAGCGTTTGGCATCATTTTTGAGTGAATTGCCAAAAGTCAGATTTTTGCTGAAATTGTGACCCCGGGGCTTAGGTATTTTTTCAAAAAAAAATTTTCCGCCGGTCAAGTTGTTGAGGGCTGATTTCTTGTCCTGTGATAAAAAGCCTTCTGTTTCCATCACCAACGCTTTCAGGGGAGCATTTGCAAGCGTTTGGCACCATTTTTGAGTGAATTGCCAAAAGTCAGATTTTTGCTGAAATTGTGACCCCGGGGCTTAGGGATTTTTTCAAAAAAATATTTTCCGCCGGTTAAGTTGTTGAGGGCTGATTTCTTGTCCTGTGATAAAAAGCCTTTTGTTTCCATCCCCAAAGCTTTCAGGGGAGCATTAGCAAGCGTTTGGCATCAATTTTGAGTGAATTGCCAAAAGTCAGATTTTTGCTGAAATTGTGACCCCGGGGCTTAGGGATTTTTTCAAAAAAATATTTTCCGCCGGTCAAGTTGTTGAGGGCTGATTTCTTGTCCTGTGATAAAAAGCCTTCTGTTTCCATCACGAATGCTTTCAGGGGAGCAATTGCAAACGATTGGGACCATTTTTGAGTGAATTGCTAAAAGTCAGATTTTTGCTGAAATTGTGACCCCGGGGCTTAGGGATTTTTTCAAAAAAATATTTTCCGCCGGTTAAGTTGTTGAGGGCTGATTTCTTGTCCTGTGATAAAAAGCCTTCTTTTTCCATCACCAACGCTTTCAGGGGAGCATTTGCAAGCATTTGGCACCATTTTTGAGTGAATTGCCAAAAGTCAGATTTTTGCTGAAATTGTTATCCCGGGGCTTAGGGATTTTTTCAAAAAAATATTTTCCGCCGGTTAAGTTGTTGAGGGCTGATTTCTTGTCCTGTGATAAAAAGCCTTCTGTTTCGATCGCCAACGCTTTCAGGGGAGCATTTGCAAGCGTTTGGCACCATTTTTGAGTGAATTGCCAAAAGTCAGATTTTTGCTGAAATTGTGACCCCGGGGCTTAGGGATATTTTCAAAAAAATATTTTCTGCCGGTCAAGTTGTTGAGGGCTGATTTCTTGTCCTGTGATAAAAAGCCTTAAGTTTCCATCACCAACGCTTTCAGGGGAGCATTTGCAAGCGTTTGGCACCATTTTTGAGTGAATTGCCAAAAGTCAGATTTTTGCTGAAATTGTGACCCCGGGGCTTAGGGATTTTTTCAAGAAAATATTTTCTGCCGGTCAAGTTGTTGAGGGCTGATTTCTTGTCCTGTGAAAGAAAGCCTTCTGTTTCCATCACGAAAGCTTTCAGGGGAGCAATTGCAACCGATTGGGACCATTTTTGAGTGAATTGCTAAAAGTCAGATTTTTGCTGATGTTGTGACCCCGGGGCTTAGGGATTTTTTCAAAAAAATATTTTCCGCCGGTTAAGTTGTTGAGGGCTGATTTCTTGTCCTGTGATAAAATGCCTTCTGTTTTGACTTCTAAACCTTTCAGGGGAGCATTTGCAAGCTTCTGGCACCATTTTTGAGTGAATTGCCAAAAGTCAGATTTTTGCTGAAATTGTGACCCCGGGGCTTAGGGATTTTTTCAAAAAATATTTTTCGGCCGGTTAAGTTGTTGAGGGCTGATTTCTTGTCCTGTGATAAAAAGCCTTCTGTTTCCATCGCCAAACCTTTCAGGGGAGCATTTGCAACCTATTGGCACCATTTTTGAGTGAATTGCCAAAAGTCAGAATTTTGCTGAAATTGTGACCCCGGGGCTTAGGGATTTTTTCAAAAAAATATTTTCCGCCGGTTAAGTTGTTGAGGGCTGATTTCTTGTCCTGTGATAAAAAGCCTTCTGTTTCCATCGCCAAAGCTTTCAGGGGAGCATTTGCAAGCGTTTGGCACCATTTTTGAGTGAATTGCCAAAAGTCAGATTTTTGCTGAAATTGTGACCCCGGGGCTTAGGGATTTTTTCAAAAAAATATTTTCCGCCGGTCAAGTTGTTGAGGGCTGATTTCTTGTCCTTTGATAAAAAGCCTTCTGTTTCCATCACGAAAGCTTTCAGGGGAGCAATTGCAAACGATTGGGACCATTTTTGAGTGAATTGCTAAAAGTCAGATTTTTGCTGAAATTGTGACCCCGGGGCTTAGGGATTTTTTCAAAAAAATATTTTCCGCCGGTTAAGTTGTTGAGGGCTGATTTCTTGTCCTGTGATAAAATGCCTTCTGTTTTGACTTCTAAACCTTTCAGGGGAGCATTTGCAAGCTTCTGGCACCATTTTTGAGTGAATTGCCAAAAGTCAGATTTTTGCTGAAATTGTGACCCCGGGGCTTAGGGATTTTTTCAAAAAAATATTTTCCGCCGGTTAAGTTGTTGAGGGCTGATTTCTTGTCCTGTGATAAAAAGCCTTCTGTTTCGATCGCCAACGCTTTCAGGGGAGCATTTGCAAGCGTTTGGCACCATTTTTGAGTGAATTGCCAAAAGTCAGATTTTTGCTGAAATCGTGACCCCGGGGCTTAGGGATTTTTTCAAAAAAATATTTTCCGCCGGTTAAGTTGTTGAGGGCTGATTTCTTGTCCTGTGATAAAAAGCCTTTTGTTTCCATCCCCAAAGCTTTCAGGGGAGCATTTGCAAGCGTTTGGCACCATTTTTGAGTGAATTGCCAAAAGTCAGATTTTTGCTGAAATTGTTATCCCGGGGCTTAGGGATTTTTTCAAAAAAATATTTTCCGCCGGTTAAGTTGTTGAGGGCTGATTTCTTGTCCTGTGATAAAAAGCCTTCTGTTTCGATCGCCAACGCTTTCAGGGGAGCATTTGCAAGCGTTTGGCACCATTTTTGAGTGAATTGCCAAAAGTCAGATTTTTGCTGAAATTGTGACCCCGGGGCTTAGGGATATTTTCAAAAAAATATTTTCTGCCGGTCAAGTTGTTGAGGGCTGATTTCTTGTCCTGTGATAAAAAGCCTTAAGTTTCCATCACCAACGCTTTCAGGGGAGCATTTGCAAGCGTTTGGCACCATTTTTGAGTGAATTGCCAAAAGTCAGATTTTTGCTGAAATTGTGACCCCGGGGCTTAGGGATTTTTTCAAGAAAATATTTTCTGCCGGTCAAGTTGTTGAGGGCTGATTTCTTGTCCTGTGAAAGAAAGCCTTCTGTTTCCATCACGAAAGCTTTCAGGGGAGCAATTGCAACCGATTGGGACCATTTTTGAGTGAATTGCTAAAAGTCAGATTTTTGCTGAAGTTGTGACCCCGGGGCTTAGGGATTTTTTCAAAAAAATATTTTCCGCCGGTTAAGTTGTTGAGGGCTGATTTCTTGTCCTGTGATAAAATGCCTTCTGTTTTGACTTCTAAACCTTTCAGGGGAGCATTTGCAAGCTTCTGGCACCATTTTTGAGTGAATTGCCAAAAGTCAGATTTTTGCTGAAATTGTGACCCCGGGGCTTAGGGATTTTTTCAAAAAATATTTTTCCGCCGGTTAAGTTGTTGAGGGCTGATTTCTTGTCCTGTGATAATAAGCCTTCTGTTTCCATCGCCAAAGCTTTCAGGGGAGCATTTGCAAGCGTTTGGCACCATTTTTGAGTGAATTGCCAAAAGTCAGATTTTTGCTGAAATTGTGACCCCGGGGCTTAGGGATATTTTCAAAAAAATATTTTCTGCCGGTCAAGTTGTTGAGGGCTGATTTCTTGTCCTTTGATAAAAAGCCTTCTGTTTCCATCCCCAAAGCTTTCAGGGGAGCATTTGCAAGCGTTTGGCATCATTTTTGAGTGAATTGCCAAAAGTCAGATTTTTGCTGAAATTGTGACCCCGGGGCTTAGGTATTTTTTCAAAAAAAAATTTTCCGCCGGTCAAGTTGTTGAGGGCTGATTTCTTGTCCTGTGATAAAAAGCCTTCTGTTTCCATCACCAACGCTTTCAGGGGAGCATTTGCAAGCGTTTGGCACCATTTTTGAGTGAATTGCCAAAAGTCAGATTTTTGCTGAAATTGTGACCCCGGGGCTTAGGGATTTTTTCAAAAAAATATTTTCCGCCGGTTAAGTTGTTGAGGGCTGATTTCTTGTCCTGTGATAAAAAGCCTTTTGTTTCCATCCCCAAAGCTTTCAGGGGAGCATTAGCAAGCGTTTGGCATCAATTTTGAGTGAATTGCCAAAAGTCAGATTTTTGCTGAAATTGTGACCCCGGGGCTTAGGGATTTTTTCAAAAAAATATTTTCCGCCGGTCAAGTTGTTGAGGGCTGATTTCTTGTCCTGTGATAAAAAGCCTTCTGTTTCCATCACGAATGCTTTCAGGGGAGCAATTGCAAACGATTGGGACCATTTTTGAGTGAATTGCTAAAAGTCAGATTTTTGCTGAAATTGTGACCCCGGGGCTTAGGGATTTTTTCAAAAAAATATTTTCCGCCGGTTAAGTTGTTGAGGGCTGATTTCTTGTCCTGTGATAAAAAGCCTTCTTTTTCCATCACCAACGCTTTCAGGGGAGCATTTGCAAGCATTTGGCACCATTTTTGAGTGAATTGCCAAAAGTCAGATTTTTGCTGAAATTGTTATCCCGGGGCTTAGGGATTTTTTCAAAAAAATATTTTCCGCCGGTTAAGTTGTTGAGGGCTGATTTCTTGTCCTGTGATAAAAAGCCTTCTGTTTCGATCGCCAACGCTTTCAGGGGAGCATTTGCAAGCGTTTGGCACCATTTTTGAGTGAATTGCCAAAAGTCAGATTTTTGCTGAAATTGTGACCCCGGGGCTTAGGGATATTTTCAAAAAAATATTTTCTGCCGGTCAAGTTGTTGAGGGCTGATTTCTTGTCCTGTGATAAAAAGCCTTAAGTTTCCATCACCAACGCTTTCAGGGGAGCATTTGCAAGCGTTTGGCACCATTTTTGAGTGAATTGCCAAAAGTCAGATTTTTGCTGAAATTGTGACCCCGGGGCTTAGGGATTTTTTCAAAAAAATATTTTCTGCTGGTCAAGTTGTTGAGGGCTGATTTCTTGTCCTGTGAAAGAAAGCCTTCTGTTTCCATCACGAAAGCTTTCAGGGGAGCAATTGCAACCGATTGGGACCATTTTTGAGTGAATTGCTAAAAGTCAGATTTTTGCTGATGTTGTGACCCCGGGGCTTAGGGATTTTTTCAAAAAATATTTTTCGGCCGGTTAAGTTGTTGAGGGCTGATTTCTTGTCCTGTGATAAAAAGCCTTCTGTTTCCATCGCCAAACCTTTCAGGGGAGCATTTGCAACCTATTGGCACCATTTTTGAGTGAATTGCCAAAAGTCAGAATTTTGCTGAAATTGTGACCCCGGGGCTTAGGGATTTTTTCAAAAAAATATTTTCCGCCGGTTAAGTTGTTGAGGGCTGATTTCTTGTCCTGTGATAAAAAGCCTTCTGTTTCCATCGCCAAAGCTTTCAGGGGAGCATTTGCAAGCGTTTGGCACCATTTTTGAGTGAATTGCCAAAAGTCAGATTTTTGCTGAAATTGTGACCCCGGGGCTTAGGGATTTTTTCAAAAAAATATTTTCCGCCGGTCAAGTTGTTGAGGGCTGATTTCTTGTCCTTTGATAAAAAGCCTTCTGTTTCCATCACGAAAGCTTTCAGGGGAGCAATTGCAAACGATTGGGACCATTTTTGAGTGAATTGCTAAAAGTCAGATTTTTGCTGAAATTGTGACCCCGGGGCTTAGGGATTTTTTCAAAAAAATATTTTCCGCCGGTTAAGTTGTTGAGGGCTGATTTCTTGTCCTGTGATAAAATGCCTTCTGTTTTGACTTCTAAACCTTTCAGGGGAGCATTTGCAAGCTTCTGGCACCATTTTTGAGTGAATTGCCAAAAGTCAGATTTTTGCTGAAATTGTGACCCCGGGGCTTAGGGATTTTTTCAAAAAAATATTTTCCGCCGTTTAAGTTGTTGAGGGCTGATTTCTTGTCCTGTGATAAAAAGCCTTCTGTTTCCATCGCCAAACCTTTCAGGGGAGCATTTGCAACCGATTAGCACCATTTTTGAGTGAATTGCTAAAAGTCAGATTTTTGCTGAAATTGTGACCCCGGGGCTTAGGGATTTTTTTCAAAAAAATATTTTCCGCCGGTTAAGTTGTTGAGGGCTGATTTCTTGTCCTGTGATAAAATGCCTTCTGTTTTGACTTCAAAACCTTTCAGGGGAGCATTTGCAAGCTTCTGGCACCATTTTTGAGTGAATTGCCAAAAGTCAGATTTTTGCTGAAATTGTGACCCCGGGGCTTAGGGATTTTTTCAAAAAAATATTTTCCGCCGGTTAAGTTGTTGAGGGCTGATTTCTTGTCCTGTGATAAAAAGCCTTCTGTTTCGATCGCCAACGCTTTCATGGGAGCATTTGCAAGCGTTTGGCACCATTTTTGAGTGAATTGCCAAAAGTCAGATTTTTGCTGAAATTGTGACCCCGGGGCTTAGGGATTTTTTCAAAAAAATATTTTCCGCCGGTTAAGTTGTTGAGGGCTGATTTCTTGTCCTGTGATAAAAAGCCTTTTGTTTCCATCCCCAAAGCTTTCAGGGGAGCATTTGCAAGCGTTTGGCTTCATTTTTGAGTGAATTGCCAAAAGTCAGATTTTTGCTGAAATTGTGACCCCGGGGCTTAGGGATTTTTTCAAAAAAATATTTTCCGCCGGTTAAGTTGTTGAGGGCTGATTTCTTGTCCTGTGATAAAAAGCCTTAAGTTTCCATCACCAACGCTTTCAGGGGAGCATTTGCAACCGTTTGGCACCATTTTTGAGTGAATTGCCAAAAGTCACATTTTTGCTGAAATTGTGACCCCGGGGCTTAGGGATTTTTTCAAAAAAATATTTTCTGCCGGTCAAGTTGTTGAGGGCTGATTTCTTGTCCTGTGAAAGAAAGCCTTCTGTTTCCATCGCCAAACCTTTCAGGGGAGCATTTGCAACCGATTAGCACCATTTTTGAGTGAATTGCTAAAAGTCAGATTTTTGCTGAAATTGTGACCCCGGGGCTTAGGGATTTTTTCAAAAAAATGTTTTCCGCCGGTTAAGTTGTTGAGGGCTGATTTCTTGTCCTGTGATAAAATGCCTTCTGTTTTGACTTCTAAACCTTTCAGGGGAGCATTTGCAAGCTTCTGGCACCATTTTTGAGTGAATTGCCAAAAGTCAGATTTTTGCTGAAATTGTGACCCCGGGGCTTAGGGATTTTTTCAAAAAAATATTTTCCGCCGGTTAAGTTGTTGAGGGCTGATTTCTTGTCCTGTGATAAAAAGCCTTCTGTTTCCATCGCCAAACCTTTCAGGGGAGCATTTGCAACCGATTAGCACCATTTTTTAGTGAATTGCTAAAAGTCAGATTTTTGCTGAAATTGTGACCCCGGGGCTTAGGGATTTTTTCAAAAAAATATTTTCCGCCGGTTAAGTTGTTGAGGGCTGATTTCTTGTCCTGTGATAAAATGCCTTCTGTTTTGACTTCTAAACATTTCAGGGGAGCATTTGCAAGCTTCTGGCACCATTTTTTAGTGAATTGCCAAAAGTCAGATTTTTGCTGAAATTGTGACCCCGGGGCTTAGGGATTTTTTCAAAAAAATATTTTCCGCCGGTTAAGTTGTTGAGGGCTGATTTCTTGTCCTGTGAAAGAAAGCCTTCTGTTTCGATCGCCAACGCTTTCAGGGGAGCATTTGCAAGCGTTTGGCACCATTTTTGAGTGAATTGCCAAAAGTCAGATTTTTGCTGAAATTGTGACCCCGGGGCTTAGGGATTTTTTCAAAAAAATATTTTCCGCCGGTTAAGTTGTTGAGGGCTGATTTCTTGTCCTGTGATAAAAAGCCTTAAGTTTCCATCACCAACGCTTTCAGGGGAGCATTTGCAAGCGTTTGGCACCATTTTTGAGTGAATTGCCAAAAGTCACATTTTTGCTGAAATTGTGACCCCGGGGCTTAGGGATTTTTTCAAAAAAATATTTTCTGCCGGTCAAGTTGTTGAGGGCTGATTTCTTGTCCTGTGATAAAAAGCCTTTTGTTTCCATCACGAAAGCTTTCAGGGGAGCAATTGCAACCGATTGGGACCATTTTTGAGTGAATTGCTAAAAGTCAGATTTTTGCTGAAATTGTGACCCCGGGGCTTAGGGATTTTTTCAAATAAATATTTTCCGCCGGTTAAGTTGTTGAGGGCTGATTTCTTGTCCTGTGATAAAACGCTTTCTGTTTTGACTTCTAAACCTTTCAGGGGAGCATTTGCAAGCTTCTGGCACCATTTTTGAGTGAATTGCCAAAAGTCAGATTTTTGCTGAAATTGTGACCCCGGGGCTTAGGGATTTTTTCAAAAAAATATTTTCCGCCGGTTAAGTTGTTGAGGGCTTATTTCTTGTCCTGTGATAAAAAGCCTTCTGTTTCCATCGCCAAACCTTTCAGGGGAGCATTTGCAACCGATTGGCACCATTTTTGAGTGAATTGCCAAAAGTCAGATTTTTGCTGAAATTGTGACCCCGGGGCTTAGGGATTTTTTCAAAAAAATATTTTCCGCCGGTTAAGTTGTTGAGGGCTGATTTCTTGTCCTGTGATAAAATGCCTTCTGTTTTGACTTCTAAACCTTTCAGGGGAGCATTTGCAAGCTTCTGGCACCATTTTTGAGTGAATTGCCAAAAGTCAGATTTTTGCTGAAATTGTGACCCCGGGGCTTAGGGATTTTTTCAAAAAAATATTTTCCGCCGGTTAAGTTGTTGAGGGCTGATTTCTTGTCCTGTGATAAAAAGCCTTCTGTTTCCATCCCCAAAGCTTTCAGGGGAGCATTTGCAAGCGTTTGGCACCATTTTTGAGTGAATTGCCAAAAGTCAGATTTTTGCTGAAATTGTGACCCCGGGGCTTAGGGATTTTTTCAAAAAAATATTTTCCGCCGGTCAAGTTGTTGAGGGCTGATTTCTTGTCCTGTGATAAAAAGCCTTCTGTTTCCATCGCCAATGCTTTCAGGGGAGCATTTGCAAGCGTTTGGCACCATTTTTGAGTGAATTGCCAAAAGTCAGATTTTTGCTGAAATTGTGACCCCGGGGCTTAGGGATTTTTTCAAAAAAATATTTTCCGCCGGTTAAGTTGTTGAGCGCTGATTTCTTGTCCTGTGATAAAAAGCCTTCTGTTTCCATCACCAACGCTTTCAGGGGAGCATTTGCAAGCGTTTGGCACCATTTTTGAGTGAATTGCCAAAAGTCAGATTTTTGCTGAAATTGTGACCCCGGGGCTTAGGGATTTTTTCAAAAAAATATTTTCCGCCGGTTAAGTTGTTGAGGGCTGATTTCTTGTCCTGTGATAAAAAGCCTTCTGTTTCCATCGCCAAACCTTTCAGGGGAGCATTTGCAACCGATTGGCACCATTTTTGAGTGAATTGCCAAAAGTCAGATTTTTGCTGAAATTATGACCCCGGGGCTTAGGGATTTTTTTCAAAAAAATATTTTCTGCCGGTCAAGTTGTTGAGGGCTGATTTCTTGTCCTGTGATAAAAAGCCTTCTGTTTCCATCGCCAAACCTTTCAGGGGAGCATTTGCAAGCTTCTGGCACCATTTTTGAGTGAATTGCCAAAAGTCAGATTTTTGCTGAAATTGTGACCCCGGGGCTTAGGGATTTTTTCAAAAAAATATTTTCCGCCGGTTAAGTTGTTGAGGGCTGATTTCTTGTCCTGTGATAAAAAGCCTTCTCTTTCCATCACCAACGCTTTCAGGGGAGCATTTGCAAGCGTTTGGCACCATTTTTGAGTGAATTGCCAAAAGTCAGATTTTTGCTGAAATTGTGACCCCGGGGCTTAGGGATTTTTTCAAAAAAATATTTTCCGCCGGTTAAGTTGTTGAGGGCTGATTTCTTGTCCTGTGATAAAAAGCCTTAAGTTTCCATCACCAACGCTTTCAGGGGAGCATTTGCAACCGTTTGGCACCATTTTTGAGTGAATTGCCAAAAGTCACATTTTTGCTGAAATTGTGACCCCGGGGCTTAGGGATTTTTTCAAAAAAATATTTTCTGCCGGTCAAGTTGTTGAGGGCTGATTTCTTGTCCTGTGAAAGAAAGCCTTCTGTTTCCATCGCCAAACCTTTCAGGGGAGCATTTGCAACCGATTAGCACCATTTTTGAGTGAATTGCTAAAAGTCAGATTTTTGCTGAAATTGTGACCCCGGGGCTTAGGGATTTTTTCAAAAAAATGTTTTCCGCCGGTTAAGTTGTTGAGGGCTGATTTCTTGTCCTGTGATAAAAAGCCTTCTGTTTTGACTTCTAAACCTTTCAGGGGAGCATTTGCAAGCTTCTGGCACCATTTTTGAGTGAATTGCCAAAAGTCAGATTTTTGCTGAAATTGTGACCCCGGGGCTTAGGGATTTTTTCAAAAAAATATTTTCCGCCGGTTAAGTTGTTGAGGGCTGATTTCTTGTCCTGTGATAAAAAGCCTTCTGTTTCCATCGCCAAACCTTTCAGGGGAGCATTTGCAACCGATTAGCACCATTTTTTAGTGAATTGCTAAAAGTCAGATTTTTGCTGAAATTGTGACCCCGGGGCTTAGGGATTTTTTCAAAAAAATATTTTCCGCCGGTTAAGTTGTTGAGGGCTGATTTCTTGTCCTGTGATAAAATGCCTTCTGTTTTGACTTCTAAACCTTTCAGGGGAGCATTTGCAAGCTTCTGGCACCATTTTTGAGTGAATTGCCAAAAGTCAGATTTTTGCTGAAATTGTGACCCCGGGGCTTAGGGATTTTTTCAAAAAAATATTTTCCGCCGGTTAAGTTGTTGAGGGCTGATTTCTTGTCCTGTGAAAGAAAGCCTTCTGTTTCGATCGCCAACGCTTTCAGGGGAGCATTTGCAAGCGTTTGGCACCATTTTTGAGTGAATTGCCAAAAGTCAGATTTTTGCTGAAATTGTGACCCCGGGGCTTAGGGATTTTTTCAAAAAAATATTTTCCGCCGGTTAAGTTGTTGAGGGCTGATTTCTTGTCCTGTGATAAAAAGCCTTAAGTTTCCATCACCAACGCTTTCAGGGGAGCATTTGCAACCGTTTGGCACCATTTTTGAGTGAATTGCCAAAAGTCACATTTTTGCTGAAATTGTGACCCCGGGGCTTAGGGATTTTTTCAAAAAAATATTTTCTGCCGGTCAAGTTGTTGAGGGCTGATTTCTTGTCCTGTGAAAGAAAGCCTTCTGTTTCCATCGCCAAACCTTTCAGGGGAGCATTTGCAACCGATTAGCACCATTTTTGAGTGAATTGCTAAAAGTCAGATTTTTGCTGAAATTGTGACCCCGGGGCTTAGGGATTTTTTCAAAAAAATGTTTTCCGCCGGTTAAGTTGTTGAGGGCTGATTTCTTGTCCTGTGATAAAATGCCTTCTGTTTTGACTTCTAAACCTTTCAGGGGAGCATTTGCAAGCTTCTGGCACCATTTTTGAGTGAATTGCCAAAAGTCAGATTTTTGCTGAAATTGTGACCCCGGGGCTTAGGGATTTTTTCAAAAAAATATTTTCCGCCGGTTAAGTTGTTGAGGGCTGATTTCTTGTCCTGTGATAAAAAGCCTTCTGTTTCCATCGCCAAACCTTTCAGGGGAGCATTTGCAACCGATTAGCACCATTTTTTAGTGAATTGCTAAAAGTCAGATTTTTGCTGAAATTGTGACCCCGGGGCTTAGGGATTTTTTCAAAAAAATATTTTCCGCCGGTTAAGTTGTTGAGGGCTGATTTCTTGTCCTTTGATAAAAAGCCTTCTGTTTCCATCGCCAAACCTTTCAGGGGAGCATTTGCAACCGATTGGCACCATTTTTGAGTGAATTGCCAAAAGTCAGATTTTTGCTGAAATTATGACCCCGGGGCTTAGGGATTTTTTTCAAAAAAATATTTTCTGCCGGTCAAGTTGTTGAGGGCTGATTTCTTGTCCTGTGATAAAAAGCCTTCTGTTTCCATCGCCAAACCTTTCAGGGGAGCATTTGCAAGCTTCTGGCACCATTTTTGAGTGAATTGCCAAAAGTCAGATTTTTGCTGAAATTGTGACCCCGGGGCTTAGGGATTTTTTCAAAAAAATATTTTCCGCCGGTTAAGTTGTTGAGGGCTGATTTCTTGTCCTGTGATAAAAAGCCTTCTCTTTCCATCACCAACGCTTTCAGGGGAGCATATGCAAGCGTTTGGCACCATTTTTGAGTGAATTGCCAAAAGTCAGATTTTTGCTGAAATTGTGACCCCGGGGCTTAGGGATTTTTTCAAAAAAATATTTTCCGCCGGTTAAGTTGTTGAGGGCTGATTTCTTGTCCTGTGAAAGAAAGCCTTCTGTTTCGATCGCCAACGCTTTCAGGGGAGCATTTGCAAGCGTTTGGCACCATTTTTGAGTGAATTGCCAAAAGTCAGATTTTTGCTGAAATTGTGACCCCGGGGCTTAGGGATTTTTTCAAAAAAATATTTTCCGCCGGTTAAGTTGTTGAGGGCTGATTTCTTGTCCTGTGATAAAAAGCCTTAAGTTTCCATCACCAACGCTTTCAGGGGAGCATTTGCAACCGTTTGGCACCATTTTTGAGTGAATTGCCAAAAGTCACATTTTTGCTGAAATTGTGACCCCGGGGCTTAGGGATTTTTTCAAAAAAATATTTTCTGCCGGTCAAGTTGTTGAGGGCTGATTTCTTGTCCTGTGAAAGAAAGCCTTCTGTTTCCATCGCCAAACCTTTCAGGGGAGCATTTGCAACCGATTAGCACCATTTTTGAGTGAATTGCTAAAAGTCAGATTTTTGCTGAAATTGTGACCCCGGGGCTTAGGGATTTTTTCAAAAAAATATTTTCCGCCGGTTAAGTTGTTGAGGGCTGATTTCTTGTCCTGTGATAAAATGCCTTCTGTTTTGACTTCTAAACCTTTCAGGGGAGCATTTGCAAGCTTCTGGCACCATTTTTGAGTGAATTGCCAAAAGTCAGATTTTTGCTGAAATTGTGACCCCGGGGCTTAGGGATTTTTTCAAAAAAATATTTTCCGCCGGTTAAGTTGTTGAGGGCTGATTTCTTGTCCTGTGAAAGAAAGCCTTCTGTTTCGATCGCCAACGCTTTCAGGGGAGCATTTGCAAGCGTTTGGCACCATTTTTGAGTGAATTGCCAAAAGTCAGATTTTTGCTGAAATTGTGACCCCGGGGCTTAGGGATTTTTTCAAAAAAATATTTTCCGCCGGTTAAGTTGTTGAGGGCTGATTTCTTGTCCTGTGATAAAAAGCCTTAAGTTTCCATCACCAACGCTTTCAGGGGAGCATTTGCAACCGTTTGGCACCATTTTTGAGTGAATTGCCAAAAGTCACATTTTTGCTGAAATTGTGACCCCGGGGCTTAGGGATTTTTTCAAAAAAATATTTTCTGCCGGTCAAGTTGTTGAGGGCTGATTTCTTGTCCTGTGAAAGAAAGCCTTTTGTTTCCATCGCCAAACCTTTCAGGGGAGCATTTGCAACCGATTAGCACCATTTTTGAGTGAATTGCTAAAAGTCAGATTTTTGCTGAAATTGTGACCCCGGGGCTTAGGGATTTTTTCAAAAAAATGTTTTCCGCCGGTTAAGTTGTTGAGGGCTGATTTCTTGTCCTGTGATAAAATGCCTTCTGTTTTGACTTCTAAACCTTTCAGGGGAGCATTTGCAAGCTTCTGGCACCATTTTTGAGTGAATTGCCAAAAGTCAGATTTTTGCTGAAATTGTGACCCCGGGGCTTAGGGATTTTTTCAAAAAAATATTTTCCGCCGGTTAAGTTGTTGAGGGCTGATTTCTTGTCCTGTGATAAAAAGCCTTAAGTTTCCATCACCAACGCTTTCAGGGGAGCATTTGCAACCGTTTGGCACCATTTTTGAGTGAATTGCCAAAAGTCACATTTTTGCTGAAATTGTGACCCCGGGGCTTAGGGATTTTTTCAAAAAAATATTTTCTGCCGGTCAAGTTGTTGAGGGCTGATTTCTTGTCCTGTGAAAGAAAGCCTTCTGTTTCCATCGCCAAACCTTTCAGGGGAGCATTTGCAACCGATTAGCACCATTTTTGAGTGAATTGCTAAAAGTCAGATTTTTGCTGAAATTGTGACCCCGGGGCTTAGGGATTTTTTCAAAAAAATGTTTTCCGCCGGTTAAGTTGTTGAGGGCTGATTTCTTGTCCTGTGATAAAATGCCTTCTGTTTTGACTTCTAAACCTTTCAGGGGAGCATTTGCAAGCTTCTGGCACCATTTTTGAGTGAATTGCCAAAAGTCAGATTTTTGCTGAAATTGTGACCCCGGGGCTTAGGGATTTTTTCAAAAAAATATTTTCCGCCGGTTAAGTTGTTGAGGGCTGATTTCTTGTCCTGTGATAAAAAGCCTTCTGTTTCCATCGCCAAACCTTTCAGGGGAGCATTTGCAACCGATTAGCACCATTTTTTAGTGAATTGCAAAAAGTCAGATTTTTGCTGAAATTGTGACCCCGGGGCTTAGGGATTTTTTCAAAAAAATATTTTCCGCCGGTTAAGTTGTTGAGGGCTGATTTCTTGTCCTTTGATAAAAAGCCTTCTGTTTCCATCGCCAAACCTTTCAGGGGAGCATTTGCAACCGATTGGCACCATTTTTGAGTGAATTGCCAAAAGTCAGATTTTTGCTGAAATTATGACCCCGGGGCTTAGGGATTTTTTTCAAAAAAATATTTTCTGCCGGTCAAGTTGTTGAGGGCTGATTTCTTGTCCTGTGATAAAAAGCCTTCTGTTTCCATCGCCAAACCTTTCAGGGGAGCATTTGCAAGCTTCTGGCACCATTTTTGAGTGAATTGCCAAAAGTCAGATTTTTGCTGAAATTGTGACCCCGGGGCTTAGGGATTTTTTCAAAAAAATATTTTCCGCCGGTTAAGTTGTTGAGGGCTGATTTCTTGTCCTGTGATAAAAAGCCTTCTCTTTCCATCACCAACGCTTTCAGGGGAGCATTTGCAAGCGTTTGGCACCATTTTTGAGTGAATTGCCAAAAGTCAGATTTTTGCTGAAATTGTGACCCCGGGGCTTAGGGATTTTTTCAAAAAAATATTTTCCGCCGGTTAAGTTGTTGAGGGCTGATTTCTTGTCCTGTGAAAGAAAGCCTTCTGTTTCGATCGCCAACGCTTTCAGGGGAGCATTTGCAAGCGTTTGGCACCATTTTTGAGTGAATTGCCAAAAGTCAGATTTTTGCTGAAATTGTGACCCCGGGGCTTAGGGATTTTTTCAAAAAAATATTTTCCGCCGGTTAAGTTGTTGAGGGCTGATTTCTTGTCCTGTGATAAAAAGCCTTAAGTTTCCATCACCAACGCTTTCAGGGGAGCATTTGCAACCGTTTGGCACCATTTTTGAGTGAATTGCCAAAAGTCACATTTTTGCTGAAATTGTGACCCCGGGGCTTAGGGATTTTTTCAAAAAAATATTTTCTGCCGGTCAAGTTGTTGAGGGCTGATTTCTTGTCCTGTGAAAGAAAGCCTTCTGTTTCCATCGCCAAACCTTTCAGGGGAGCATTTGCAACCGATTAGCACCATTTTTGAGTGAATTGCTAAAAGTCAGATTTTTGCTGAAATTGTGACCCCGGGGCTTAGGGATTTTTTCAAAAAAATATTTTCCGCCGGTTAAGTTGTTGAGGGCTGATTTCTTGTCCTGTGATAAAATGCCTTCTGTTTTGACTTCTAAACCTTTCAGGGGAGCATTTGCAAGCTTCTGGCACCATTTTTGAGTGAATTGCCAAAAGTCAGATTTTTGCTGAAATTGTGACCCCGGGGCTTAGGGATTTTTTCAAAAAAATATTTTCCGCCGGTTAAGTTGTTGAGGGCTGATTTCTTGTCCTGTGAAAGAAAGCCTTCTGTTTCGATCGCCAACGCTTTCAGGGGAGCATTTGCAAGCGTTTGGCACCATTTTTGAGTGAATTGCCAAAAGTCAGATTTTTGCTGAAATTGTGACCCCGGGGCTTAGGGATTTTTTCAAAAAAATATTTTCCGCCGGTTAAGTTGTTGAGGGCTGATTTCTTGTCCTGTGATAAAAAGCCTTAAGTTTCCATCACCAACGCTTTCAGGGGAGCATTTGCAACCGTTTGGCACCATTTTTGAGTGAATTGCCAAAAGTCACATTTTTGCTGAAATTGTGACCCCGGGGCTTAGGGATTTTTTCAAAAAAATATTTTCTGCCGGTCAAGTTGTTGAGGGCTGATTTCTTGTCCTGTGAAAGAAAGCCTTCTGTTTCCATCGCCAAACCTTTCAGGGGAGCATTTGCAACCGATTAGCACCATTTTTGAGTGAATTGCTAAAAGTCAGATTTTTGCTGAAATTGTGACCCCGGGGCTTAGGGATTTTTTCAAAAAAATGTTTTCCGCCGGTTAAGTTGTTGAGGGCTGATTTCTTGTCCTGTGATAAAATGCCTTCTGTTTTGACTTCTAAACCTTTCAGGGGAGCATTTGCAAGCTTCTGGCACCATTTTTGAGTGAATTGCCAAAAGTCAGATTTTTGCTGAAATTGTGACCCCGGGGCTTAGGGATTTTTTCAAAAAAATATTTTCCGCCGGTTAAGTTGTTGAGGGCTGATTTCTTGTCCTGTGATAAAAAGCCTTCTGTATCCATCGCCAAACCTTTCAGGGGAGCATTTGCAACCGATTGGCACCATTTTTGAGTGAATTGCCAAAAATCAGATTTTTGCTGAAATTGTGACCCCGGGGCTTAGGGATTTTTTCAAAAAAATATTTTCCGCCGGTTAAGTTGTTGAGGGCTGATTTCTTGTCCTGTGATAAAAAGCCTTCTGTTCGATCGCCAACGCTTTCAGGGGAGCATTTGCAAGCGTTTGGCACCATTTTTGAGTGAATTGCCAAAAGTCAGATTTTTGCTGAAATTGTGACCCCGGGGCTTAGGGATATTTTCAAAAAAAATATTTTCTGCCGGTCAAGTTGTTGAGGGCTGATTTCTTGTCCTGTGATAAAATGCCTTCTGTTTTGACTTCTAAACCTTTCAGGGGAGCATTTGCAAGCTTCTGGCACCATTTTTGAGTGAATTGCCAAAAGTCAGATTTTTGCTGAAATTGTGACCCCGGGGCTTAGGGATTTTTTCAAAAAAATATTTTTTGCCGGTTAAGTTGTTGAGGGCTGATTTCTTGTCCTGTGATAAAATGCCTTCTGTTATGACTTCTAAACCTTTCAGGGGAGCATTTGCAAGCTTCTGGCACCATTTTTGAGTGAATTGCCAAAAGTCAGATTTTTGCTGAAATTGTGACCCCGGGGCTTAGGGATTTTTTCAAAAAAATATTTTCCGCCGGTTAAGTTGTTGAGGGCTGATTTCTTGTCCTGTGATAAAAAGCCTTCTGTATCCATCGCCAAACCTTTCAGGGGAGCATTTGCAACCGATTGGCACCATTTTTGAGTGAATTGCCAAAAATCAGATTTTTGCTGAAATTGTGACCCCGGGGCTTAGGGATTTTTTCAAAAAAATATTTTCCGCCGGTTAAGTTGTTGAGGGCTGATTTCTTGTCCTGTGATAAAAAGCCTTCTGTTTCCATCGCCAAACCTTTCAGGGGAGCATTTGCAACCGATTAGCACCATTTTTTAGTGAATTGCTAAAAGTCAGATTTTTGCTGAAATTGTGACCCCGGGGCTTAGGGATTTTTTCAAAAAAATATTTTCCGCCGGTTAAGTTGTTGAGGGCTGATTTCTTGTCCTGTGATAAAAAGCCTTCTGTTTTCACTTCTAAACCTTTCAGGGGAGCATTTGCAAGCTTCTGGCACCATTTTTGAGTGAATTGCTAAAAGTCAGATTTTTGCTGAAATTGTGACCCCGGGGCTTAGGGATTTTTTCAAAAAAATATTTTTTGCCGGTTAAGTTGTTGAGGGCTGATTTCTTGTCCTGTGATAAAATGCCTTCTGTTATGACTTCTAAACCTTTCAGGGGAGCATTTGCAAGCTTCTGGCACCATTTTTGAGTGAATTGCCAAAAGTCAGATTTTTGCTGAAATTGTGACCCCGGGGCTTAGGGATTTTTTCAAAAAAATATTTTCCGCCGGTTAAGTTGTTGAGGGCTGATTTCTTGTCCTGTGATAAAAAGCCTTCTGTATCCATCGCCAAACCTTTCAGGGGAGCATTTGCAACCGATTGGCACCATTTTTGAGTGAATTGCCAAAAATCAGATTTTTGCTGAAATTGTGACCCCGGGGCTTAGGGATTTTTTCAAAAAAATATTTTCCGCCGGTTAAGTTGTTGAGGGCTGATTTCTTGTCCTGTGATAAAAAGCCTTCTGTTTCGATCGCCAACGCTTTCAGGGGAGCATTTGCAAGCGTTTGGCACCATTTTTGAGTGAATTGCCAAAAGTCAGATTTTTGCTGAAATTGTGACCCCGGGGCTTAGGGATATTTTCAAAAAAAATATTTTCTGCCGGTCAAGTTGTTGAGGGCTGATTTCTTGTCCTGTGATAAAATGCCTTCTGTTTTGACTTCTAAACCTTTCAGGGGAGCATTTGCAAGCTTCTGGCACCATTTTTGAGTGAATTGCCAAAAGTCAGATTTTTGCTGAAATTGTGACCCCGGGGCTTGGGGATTTTTTCAAAAAAATATTTTCTGCCGGTCAAGTTGTTGAGGGCTGATTTCTTGTCCCGTGATAAAAAGCCTTCTGTTTCCATCGCCAAACCTTTCAGGGGAGCATTTGCAACCCATTGGCACCATTTTTGAGTGAATTGCCAAAATCAGATTTTTGCTGAAATTGTGACCCCGGGGCTTAGGGATTTTTTCAAAAAAATATTTTCCGCCGGTTAAGTTGTTGAGGGCTGATTTCTTGTCCTGTGATAAAAAGCCTTCTGTTTCGATCGCCAACGCTTTCAGGGGAGCATTTGCAAGCGTTTGGCAACATATTTGAGTGAATTGCCAAAAGTCAGATATTTGCTGAAATTGTGACCCCGGGGCTTAGGGATTTTTTCAAAAAAATATTTTCCGCCGGTTAAGTTGTTGAGCGCTGATTTCTTGTCCTGTGATAAAAAGCCTTCTGTTTCCATCGCCAAACCTTTCAGGGGAGCATTTGTAAGCTTCTGGCACCATTTTTGAGTGAATTGCCAAAAGTCAGATTTTTGCTGAAATTGTGACTCCAGGGCTTAGGGATTCTTTCAAAAAAATATTTTCCACCGGTCAAGTTGTTGAGGGCTGATTTCTTGTCCTTTGATAAAAAGCCTTCTGTTTCCATCACGAAAGCTTTCAGGGGAGCAATTGCAACCGTTTGGCACCATTTTTGAGTGAATTGCTAAAAGTCAGATTTTTGCTGAAATTGTGACCCCGGGGCTTAGGGATTTTTTCAAAAAAATATTTTCCGCCGGTTAAGTTGTTGAGGGCTGATTTCTTGTCCTGTGATAAAATGCCTTCTGTTTTGACTTCTAAACCTTTCAGGGGAGCATTTGCAAGCTTCTGGCACCATTTTTGAGTGAATTGCCAGAAGTCAGATTTTTGCTGAAATTGTGACCCCGGGGCTTAGGGATTTTTTCAAAAAAATATTTTCCGCTGGTCAAGTTGTTGAGGGCTGATTTCTTGTCCTTTGATAAAAAGCCTTCTGTTTCCTTTGCCAAACCTTTCAGGGGAGCATTTGCAAGCGTTTGGCACCATTTTTGAGTGAATTGCCAAAAGTCAGATTTTTGCTGAAATTGTGACCCCGGGGCTTAGGGATTTTTTCAAAAAAATATTTTCCGCCGGTTAAGTTGTTGAGGCTGATTTCTTGTCCTGTGATAAAAAGCCTTCTGTTTCCATCCCCAAAGCTTTCAGGGGAGCATTTGCAACCCATTGGCACCATTTTTGAGTGAATTGCCAAAAGTCAGATTTTTGCTGAAATTGTGACCCCGGGGCTTAGGGATTTTTTCAAAAAAATATTTTCCGCCGGTTAAGTTGTTGAGGGCTGATTTCCTGTCCTGTGATAAAAAGCCTTCTGTTTCCATCACGAAAGCTTTCAGGGGCGCAATTGCAACCGTTTGGCACCACTTTTGAGTGAATTGCTAAAAGTCAGATTTTTGCTGAAATTGTGACCCCGGGGCTTAGGGATTTTTTCAAAAAAATATTTTCCGCCGGTTAAGTTGTTGAGGGCTGATTTCTTGTCCTGTGATAAAATGCCTTCTGTTTTGACTTCTAAACCTTTCCGGGGAGCATTTGCAAGCTTCTGGCACCATTTTTGAGTGAATTGCCAAAAGTCAGATTTTTGCTGAAATTGTGACCCCGGGGCTTAGGGATTTTTTCAAAAAAATATTTTCCGCCGGTTAAGTTGTTGAGGCTGATTTCTTGTCCTGTGATAAAAAGCCTTCTGTTTCCATCCCCAAAGCTTTCAGGGGAGCATTTGCAACCGATTAGCACCATTTTTTAGTGAATTGCTAAAAGTCAGATTTTTGCTGAAATTGTGACCCCGGGGCTTAGGGATTTTTTCAAAAAAATATTTTCCGCCAGTTAAGTTGTTGAGGGCTGATTTCTTGTCCTGTGATAAAAAGCCTTCTGTTTTCACTTCTAAACCTTTCAGGGGAGCATTTGCAAGCTTCTGGCACCATTTTTGAGTGAATTGCTAAAAGTCAGATTTTTGCTGAAATTGTGACCCCGGGGCTTAGGGATTTTTTCAAAAAAATATTTTTTGCCGGTTAAGTTGTTGAGGGCTGATTTCTTGTCCTGTGATAAAATGCCTTCTGTTATGACTTCTAAACCTTTCAGGGGAGCATTTGCAAGCTTCTGGCACCATTTTTGAGTGAATTGCCAAAAGTCAGATTTTTGCTGAAATTGTGACCCCGGGGCTTAGGGATTTTTTCAAAAAAATATTTTCCGCCGGTTAAGTTGTTGAGGGCTGATTTCTTGTCCTGTGATAAAAAGCCTTCTGTATCCATCGCCAAACCTTTCAGGGGAGCATTTGCAACCGATTGGCACCATTTTTGAGTGAATTGCCAAAAATCAGATTTTTGCTGAAATTGTGACCCCGGGGCTTAGGGATTTTTTCAAAAAAATATTTTCCGCCGGTTAAGTTGTTGAGGGCTGATTTCTTGTCCTGTGATAAAAAGCCTTCTGTTTCGATCGCCAACGCTTTCAGGGGAGCATTTGCAAGCGTTTGGCACCATTTTTGAGTGAATTGCCAAAAGTCAGATTTTTGCTGAAATTGTGACCCCGGGGCTTAGGGATATTTTCAAAAAAAATATTTTCTGCCGGTCAAGTTGTTGAGGGCTGATTTCTTGTCCTGTGATAAAATGCCTTCTGTTTTGACTTCTAAACCTTTCAGGGGAGCATTTGCAAGCTTCTGGCACCATTTTTGAGTGAATTGCCAAAAGTCAGATTTTTGCTGAAATTGTGACCCCGGGGCTTGGGGATTTTTTCAAAAAAATATTTTCTGCCGGTCAAGTTGTTGAGGGCTGATTTCTTGTCCCGTGATAAAAAGCCTTCTGTTTCCATCGCCAAACCTTTCAGGGGAGCATTTGCAACCCATTGGCACCATTTTTGAGTGAATTGCCAAAATCAGATTTTTGCTGAAATTGTGACCCCGGGGCTTAGGGATTTTTTCAAAAAAATATTTTCCGCCGGTTAAGTTGTTGAGGGCTGATTTCTTGTCCTGTGATAAAAAGCCTTCTGTTTCGATCGCCAACGCTTTCAGGGGAGCATTTGCAAGCGTTTGGCAACATATTTGAGTGAATTGCCAAAAGTCAGATATTTGCTGAAATTGTGACCCCGGGGCTTAGGGATTTTTTCAAAAAAATATTTTCCGCCGGTTAAGTTGTTGAGCGCTGATTTCTTGTCCTGTGATAAAAAGCCTTCTGTTTCCATCGCCAAACCTTTCAGGGGAGCATTTGTAAGCTTCTGGCACCATTTTTGAGTGAATTGCCAAAAGTCAGATTTTTGCTGAAATTGTGACTCCAGGGCTTAGGGATTCTTTCAAAAAAATATTTTCCACCGGTCAAGTTGTTGAGGGCTGATTTCTTGTCCTTTGATAAAAAGCCTTCTGTTTCCATCACGAAAGCTTTCAGGGGAGCAATTGCAACCGTTTGGCACCATTTTTGAGTGAATTGCTAAAAGTCAGATTTTTGCTGAAATTGTGACCCCGGGGCTTAGGGATTTTTTCAAAAAAATATTTTCCGCCGGTTAAGTTGTTGAGGGCTGATTTCTTGTCCTGTGATAAAATGCCTTCTGTTTTGACTTCTAAACCTTTCAGGGGAGCATTTGCAAGCTTCTGGCACCATTTTTGAGTGAATTGCCAGAAGTCAGATTTTTGCTGAAATTGTGACCCCGGGGCTTAGGGATTTTTTCAAAAAAATATTTTCCGCTGGTCAAGTTGTTGAGGGCTGATTTCTTGTCCTTTGATAAAAAGCCTTCTGTTTCCTTTGCCAAACCTTTCAGGGGAGCATTTGCAAGCGTTTGGCACCATTTTTGAGTGAATTGCCAAAAGTCAGATTTTTGCTGAAATTGTGACCCCGGGGCTTAGGGATTTTTTCAAAAAAATATTTTCCGCCGGTTAAGTTGTTGAGGCTGATTTCTTGTCCTGTGATAAAAAGCCTTCTGTTTCCATCCCCAAAGCTTTCAGGGGAGCATTTGCAACCCATTGGCACCATTTTTGAGTGAATTGCCAAAAGTCAGATTTTTTGCTGAAATTGTGACCCCGCGGCTTAGGGATTTTTTCAAAAAAATATTTTCCGCCGGTTAAGTTGTTAAGGGCTAATTTCTTGTCCTGTGATAAAAAGCCTTCTGTTTTGACTTCTAAACCTTTCAGGGGAGAATTTGCAAGCTTCTGGCACCATTTTTGAGTGAATTGCCAAAAGTCAGATTTTTGCTGAAATTGTGACCCCGGGGCTTAGGGATTTTTTCAAAAAAATATTTTCCGCCGGTTAAGTTGTTGAGGGCTGATTTCCTGTCCTGTGATAAAAAGCCTTCTGTTTCCATCACGAAAGCTTTCAGGGGCGCAATTGCAACCGTTTGGCACCACTTTTGAGTGAATTGCTAAAAGTCAGATTTTTGCTGAAATTGTGACCCCGGGGCTTAGGGATTTTTTCAAAAAAATATTTTCCGCCGGTTAAGTTGTTGAGGGCTGATTTCTTGTCCTGTGATAAAATGCCTTCTGTTTTGACTTCTAAACCTTTCCGGGGAGCATTTGCAAGCTTCTGGCACCATTTTTGAGTGAATTGCCAAAAGTCAGATTTTTCCTGAAATTGTGACCCCGGGGCTTAGGGATTTTTTCAAAAAAATATCTTCTGCCGGATAAGTTGTTGAGGCTGATTTCTTGTCCTGTGATAAAAAGCCTTCTGTTTCCATCGCCAAACCTTTCAGGGGAGCATTTGCAACCCATTGGCACCATTTTAGAGTGAATTGCCAAAAGTCAGTTTTTTTGCTGAAATTGTGACCCCGCGGCTTAGGGATTTTTTCAAAAAAAAAATTTCCGCCGGTTAAGTTGTTGAGGGCTGATTTCTTGTCCTGTGATAAAAAGCCTTCTGTTTCCATCCCCAAAGCTTTCAGGGGAGCATTTGCAAGCGTTTGGCAACATTTTTGAGTGAATTGCCAAAAGTCAGATTTTTGCTGAAATTGTGACCCCGGGGCTTAGGGATTTTTTCAAAAAAATATTTTCCGCCGGTTAAGTTGTTGAGCGCTGATTTCTTGTCCTGTGATAAAAAGCCTTCTGTTTCCATCGCCAAACCTTTCAGGGGAGCATTTGTAAGCTTCTGGCACCATTTTTGAGTGAATTGCCAAAAGTCAGATTTTTGCTGAAATTGTGACCCCGGGGCTTAGGGATTTTTTCAAAAAAATATTTTCCGCCGGTTAAGTTGTTGAGGCTGATTTCTTGTCCTGTGATAAAAAGCCTTCTGTTTCCATCGCCAAACCTTTCAGGGGAGCATTTGCAACCCATTGGCACCATTTTTGAGTGAATTGCCAAAAGTTAGATTTTTTGCTGAAATTGTGACCCCGCGGCTTAGGGATTTTTTCAAAAAAATATTTTCCGCCGGTTAAGTTGTTGAGGGCTGATTTCTTGTCCTGTGATAAAAAGCCTTCTGTTTTTACTTCTAAACCTTTCAGGGGAGCATTTGCAAGCGTTTGGCAACATTTTTGAGTGAATTCCCAAAAGTCAGATTTTTGCTGAAATTGTGACTCCAGGGCTTAGGGATTCTTTCAAAAAAATATTTTCCACCGGTCAAGTTGTTGAGGGCTGATTTCTTGTCCTTTGATAAAAAGCCTTCTGTTTCCATCACGAAAGCTTTCAGGGGAGCAATTGCAACCGTTTGGCACCATTTTTGAGTGAATTGCTAAAAGTCAGATTTTTGCTGAAATTGTGACCCCGGGGCTTAGGGATTTTTTCAAAAAAATATTTTCCGCTGGTCAAGTTGTTGAGGGCTGATTTCTTGTCCTTTGATAAAAAGCCTTCTGTTTCCTTTGCCAAACCTTTCAGGGGAGCATTTTCAAGCTTCTGGCACCATTTTTGAGTGAATTGCCAAAAGTCAGATTTTTGCTGAAATTGTGACCCCGGGGCTTAGGGATTTTTTCAAAAAAATATTTTCCGCCGGTTAAGTTGTTGAGGCTGATTTCTTGTCCTGTGATAAAAAGCCTTCTGTTTCCATCCCCAAAGATTTCAGGGGAGCATTTGCAACCCATTGGCACCATTTTTGAGTGAATTGCCAAAAGTCAGATTTTTTGCTGAAATTGTGACCCCGCGGCTTAGGGATTTTTTCAAAAAAATATTTTCCGCCGGTTAAGTTGTTGAGGGCTAATTTCTTGTCCTGTGATAAAAAGCCTTCTGTTTTGACTTCTAAATCTTTCAGGGGAGCATTTGCAAGCTTTTGGCACCATTTTTGAGTGAATTGCCAAAAGTCAGATTTTTGCTGAAATTGTGACCCCGGGGCTTAGGGATTTTTTCAAAAAAATATTTTCCGCCGGTTAAGTTGTTGAGGGCTGATTTCTTGTCCTGTGATAAAAAGCCTTCTGTTTCCATCGCCAAACCTTTCAGGGGAGCATTTGCAACCGATTGGCACCATTTTTGAGTGAATTGCCAAAAGTTAGATTTTTGCTGAAATTGTGACCCCGGGGCTTAGGGATTTTTTCAAAAAAATATTTTCTGCCGGTCAAGTTGTTGAGGGCTGATTTCTTGTCCTGTGATAAAAAGCCTTCTGTTTCCATCGCCAAACCTTTCAGGGGAGCATTTGCAAGCTTCTGGCACCATTTTTGAGTGAATTGCCAAAAGTCAGATTTTTGCTGAAATTGTGACCCCGGGGCTTAGGGATTTTTTCAAAAAAATATTTTCCGCCGGTTAAGTTGTTGAGGGCTGATTTCTTGTCCTGTGATAAAAAGCCTTCTGTTTCGATCGCCAACGCTTTCAGGGGAGCATTTGCAAGCGTTTGGCACCATTTTTGAGTGAATTGCCAAAAGTCAGATTTTTGCTGAAATTGTGACCCCGGGGCTTAGGGATTTTTTCAAAAAAATATTTTCTGCCGGTCAAGTTGTTGAGGGCTGATTTCTTGTCCTGTGATAAAAAGCCTTCTGTTTCCATCACGAAAGCTTTGAGGGGCGCAATTGCAACCGTTTGGCACCACTTTTGAGTGAATTGCTAAAAGTCAGATTTTTGCTGAAATTGTGACCCCGGGGCTTAGGGATTTTTTCAAAAAAATATTTTCCGCCGGTTAAGTTGTTGAGGGCTGATTTCTTGTCCTGTGATAAAATGCCTTCTGTTTTGACTTCTAAACCTTTCCGGGGAGCATTTGCAAGCTTCTGGCACCATTTTTGAGTGAATTGCCAAAAGTCAGATTTTTGCTGAAATTGTGACCCCGGGGCTTAGGTATTTTTTCAAAAAAATATCTTCTGCCGGATAAGTTGTTGAGGCTGATTTCTTGTCCTGTGATAAAAAGCCTTCTGTTTCCATCGCCAAACCTTTCAGGGGAGCATTTGCAACCCATTGGCACCATTTTAGAGTGAATTGCCAAAAGTCAGATTTTTTGCTGAAATTGTGACCCCGCGGCTTAGGGATTTTTTCAAAAAAAAAATTTCCGCCGGTTAAGTTGTTGAGGGCTGATTTCTTGTCCTGTGATAAAAAGCCTTCTGTTTCCATCCCCAAAGCTTTCAGGGGAGCATTTGCAAGCGTTTGGCAACATTTTTGAGTGAATTGCCAAATGTCAGATTTTTGCTGAAATTGTGACCCCGGGGCTTAGGGATTTTTTCAAAAAAATATTTTCCGCCGGTTAAGTTGTTGAGCGCTGATTTCTTGTCCTGTGATAAAAAGCCTTCTGTTTCCATCGCCAAACCTTTCAGGGGAGCATTTGTAAGCTTCTGGCACCATTTTTGAGTGAATTGCCAAAAGTCAGATTTTTGCTGAAATTGTGACCCCGGGGCTTAGGGATTTTTTCAAAAAAATATTTTCCGCCGGTTAAGTTGTTGAGGCTGATTTCTTGTCCTGTGATAAAAAGCCTTCTGTTTCCATCGCCAAACCTTTCAGGGGAGCATTTGCAACCCATTGGCACCATTTTTGAGTGAATTGCCAAAAGTCAGATTTTTTGCTGAAATTGTGACCCCGCGGCTTAGGGATTTTTTCAAAAAAATATTTTCCGCCGGTTAAGTTGTTGAGGGCTGATTTCTTGTCCTGTGATAAAAAGCCTTCTGTTTTTACTTCTAAACCTTTCAGGGGAGCATTTGCAAGCGTTTGGCAACATTTTTGAGTGAATTCCCAAAAGTCAGATTTTTGCTGAAATTGTGACTCCAGGGCTTAGGGATTCTTTCAAAAAAATATTTTCCACCGGTCAAGTTGTTGAGGGCTGATTTCTTGTCCTTTGATAAAAAGCCTTCTGTTTCCATCACGAAAGCTTTCAGGGGAGCAATTGCAACCGTTTGGCACCATTTTTGAGTGAATTGCTAAAAGTCAGATTTTTGCTGAAATTGTGACCCCGGGGCTTAGGGATTTTTTCAAAAAAATATTTTCCGCTGGTCAAGTTGTTGAGGGCTGATTTCTTGTCCTTTGATAAAAAGCCTTCTGTTTCCTTTGCCAAACCTTTCAGGGGAGCATTTGCAAGCTTCTGGCACCATTTTTGAGTGAATTGCCAAAAGTCAGATTTTTGCTGAAATTGTGACCCCGGGGCTTAGGGATTTTTTCAAAAAAATATTTTCCGCCGGTTAAGTTGTTGAGGGCTGATTTCTTGTCCTGTGATAAAAAGCCTTCTGTTTCCATCACCAATGCTTTCAGGGGAGCATTTGCAAGCGTTTGGCACCATTTTTCAGTGAATTGCCAAAAGTCAGATTTTTGCTGAAATTGTGACCCCGGGGCTTAGGGATTTTTTCAAAAAAATATTTTCCGCCGGTTAAGTTGTTGAGGCTGATTTCTTGTCCTGTGATAAAAAGCCTTCTGTTTCCATCGCCAAACCTTTCAGGGGAGCATTTGCAACCCATTGGCACCATTTTTGAGTGAATTGCCAAAAGTCAGATTTTTGCTGAAATTGTGACCCCGGGGCTTAGGGATTTTTTCAAAAAAATATTTTCCGCCGGTCAAGTTGTTGAGGGCTGATTTCTTGTCCTGTGATAAAAAGCCTTCTGTTTCCATCGCCAAACCTTTCAGGGGAGCATTTGCAACCCATTGGCACCATTTTTGAGTGAATTGCCAAAAGTCAGATTTGTTGCTGAAATTGTGACCCCGCGGCTTAGGGATTTTTTCAAAAAAATATTTTCCGCCGGTTAAGTTGTTGAGGGCTAATTTCTTGTCCTGTGATAAAAAGCCTTCTGTTTTGACTTCTAAATCTTTCAGGGGAGCATTTGCAAGCGTTTGGCACCATTTTTGAGTGAATTGCCAGAAGTCAGATTTTTGCTGAAATTGTGACCCTGGGGCTTAGGGATTTTTTCAAAAAAATACTTTCTGCCGTTTAAGTTGTTGAGGGCTGATTTCTTGTCCTGTGATAAAAAGCCTTCTGTTTCCACCGCCAAAGCTTTCAGGGGAGCATTTGCAACCGATTGGCACCATTTTTGAGTGAATTGCTAAAAGTCAGATTTTTGCTGAAATTGTGACCCCGGGGCTTAGGGATTTTTTCAAAAAAATATCTTCTGCCGGATAAGCTGTTGAGGGCTGATTTCTTGTCCTGTGATAAAAAGCCTTATGTTTCCATCACCATCGCTTTCAGGGGAGCATTTGCAAGCGTTTGGCACCATTTTTCAGTGAATTGCCAAAAGTCAGATTTTTGCTGAAATTGTGACCCCGGGGCTTAGGGATTTTTTCAAAAAAATATTTTCCGCCGGTCAAGTTGTTGAGCGCTGATTTCTTGTCCTATGATAAAAAGCCTTCTGTTTCCATCGCCAAACCTTTCAGGGGAGCATTTGTAAGCTTCTGGCACCATTTTTGAGTGAATTGCCAAAAGTCAGATTTTTGCTGAAATTGTGACCCCGGGGCTTAGGGATTTTTTCAAAAAAATATTTTCCGCCGGTTAAGTTGTTGAGGCTGATTTCTTGTCCTGTGATAAAAAGCCTTCTGTTTCCATCGCCAAACCTTTCAGGGGAGCATTTGCAACCGATTGGCACCATTTTTGAGTGAATTGCCAAAAGTCAGATTTTTGCTGAAATTGTGACCCCGGGGCTTAGGGATTTTTTTCAAAAAAATGTTTTCCGCCGGTTACGTTGTTGAGCGCTGATTTCTTGTCCTGTGATAAAAAGCCTTCTGTTTCCATTCCCAAAGCTTTGAGCGGAGCAATTGCAACCGTTTGGCACCATTTTTGAGTGAATTGCTAAAAGTCAGATTTTTGCTGAAATTGTGACCCCGGGGCTTAGGGATTTTTTCAAAAAAATATTTTCCACTGGTCAAGTTGTTGAGGGCTGATTTCTTGTCCTTTGATAAAAAGCCTTCTGTTTCCTTTGCCAAACCTTTCAGGGGAGCATTTGCAAGCTTCTGGCACCATTTTTGAGTGAATTGCCAAAAGTCAGATTTTTGCTGAAATTGTGACCCCGGGGCTTAGGGATTTTTTCAAAAAAATATTTTCCGCCGGTTAAGTTGTTGAGGGCTGATTTCTTGTCCTGTGATAAAAAGCCTTCTGTTTCCATCACCAACGCTTTCAGGGGAGCATTTGCAAGCGTTTGGCACCATTTTTCAGTGAATTGCCAAAAGTCAGATTTTTGCTGAAATTGTGACCCCGGGGCTTAGGGATTTTTTCAAAAAAATATTTTCCGCCGGTCAAGTTGTTGAGGGCTGATTTCTTGTCCTGTGATAAAAAGCCTTCTGTTTCCATCGCCAAACCTTTCAGGGGAGCATTTGCAACCCATTGGCACCATTTTTGAGTGAATTGCCAAAAGTCAGATTTGTTGCTGAAATTGTGACCCCGCGGCTTAGGGATTTTTTCAAAAAAATATTTTCCGCCGGTTAAGTTGTTGAGGGCTAATTTCTTGTCCTGTGATAAAAAGCCTTCTGTTTTGACTTCTAAATCTTTCAGGGGAGCATTTGCAAGCGTTTGGCACCATTTTTGAGTGAATTGCCAGAAGTCAGATTTTTGCTGAAATTGTGACCCTGGGGCTTAGGGATTTTTTCAAAAAAATACTTTCTGCCGTTTAAGTTGTTGAGGGCTGATTTCTTGTCCTGTGATAAAAAGCCTTCTGTTTCCACCGCCAAAGCTTTCAGGGGAGCATTTGCAACCGATTGGCACCATTTTTGAGTGAATTGCTAAAAGTCAGATTTTTGCTGAAATTGTGACCCCGGGGCTTAGGGATTTTTTCAAAAAAATATCTTCTGCCGGATAAGCTGTTGAGGGCTGATTTCTTGTCCTGTGATAAAAAGCCTTATGTTTCCATCACCATCGCTTTCAGGGGAGCATTTGCAAGCGTTTGGCACCATTTTTCAGTGAATTGCCAAAAGTCAGATTTTTGCTGAAATTGTGACCCCGGGGCTTAGGGATTTTTTCAAAAAAATATTTTCCGCCGGTCAAGTTGTTGAGCGCTGATTTCTTGTCCTATGATAAAAAGCCTTCTGTTTCCATCGCCAAACCTTTCAGGGGAGCATTTGTAAGCTTCTGGCACCATTTTTGAGTGAATTGCCAAAAGTCAGATTTTTGCTGAAATTGTGACCCCGGGGCTTAGGGATTTTTTCAAAAAAATATTTTCCGCCGGTTAAGTTGTTGAGGCTGATTTCTTGTCCTGTGATAAAAAGCCTTCTGTTTCCATCGCCAAACCTTTCAGGGGAGCATTTGCAACCGATTGGCACCATTTTTGAGTGAATTGCCAAAAGTCAGATTTTTGCTGAAATTGTGACCCCGGGGCTTAGGGATTTTTTTCAAAAAAATGTTTTCCGCCGGTTACGTTGTTGAGCGCTGATTTCTTGTCCTGTGATAAAAAGCCTTCTGTTTCCATTCCCAAAGCTTTGAGCGGAGCAATTGCAACCGTTTGGCACCATTTTTGAGTGAATTGCTAAAAGTCAGATTTTTGCTGAAATTGTGACCCCGGGGCTTAGGGATTTTTTCAAAAAAATATTTTCCACTGGTCAAGTTGTTGAGGGCTGATTTCTTGTCCTTTGATAAAAAGCCTTCTGTTTCCTTTGCCAAACCTTTCAGGGGAGCATTTGCAAGCTTCTGGCACCATTTTTGAGTGAATTGCCAAAAGTCAGATTTTTGCTGAAATTGTGACCCCGGGGCTTAGGGATTTTTTCAAAAAAATATTTTCCGCCGGTTAAGTTGTTGAGGGCTGATTTCTTGTCCTGTGATAAAAAGCCTTCTGTTTCCATCACCAACGCTTTCAGGGGAGCATTTGCAAGCGTTTGGCACCATTTTTCAGTGAATTGCCAAAAGTCAGATTTTTGCTGAAATTGTGACCCCGGGGCTTAGGGATTTTTTCAAAAAAATATTTTCTGCCGGTTAAGTTGTTGAGGGCTGATTTCTTGTCCTGTGATAAAAAGCCTTATGTTTCCATCACCATCGCTTTCAGGGGAGCATTTACAAGCGTTTGGCACCATTTTTGAGTGAATTGCCAGAAGTCAGATTTTTGCTGAAATTGTGACCCCGGGGCTTAGGGATTTTTTCAAAAAAATATTTTCCGCCGGTTAAGTTGTTGAGGCTGATTTCTTGTCCTGTGATAAAAAGCCTTCTGTTTCCATCCCCAAAGCTTTCAGGGGAGCATTTGCAACCCATTGGCACCATTTTTGAGTGAATTGCCAAAAGTCAGATTTTTTGCTGAAATTGTGACCCCGCGGCTTAGGGATTTTTTCAAAAAAATATTTTCCGCCGGTTAAGTTGTTGAGGGCTAATTTCTTGTCTTGTGATAAAAAGCCTTCTGTTTTGACTTCTAAATCTTTCAGGGGAGCATTTGCAAGCGTTTGGCACCATTTTTGAGTGAATTGCCAGAAGTCAGATTTTTGCTGAAATGGTGACCCCGGGGCTTAGGGATTTTTTCAAAAAAATATCTTCTGCCGGATAAGTTGTTGAGGGCTGATTTCTTGTCCTGTGATAAAAAGCCTTCTGTTTCCATCACCAACGCTTTCAGGGGAGCATTTGCAAGCGTTTGGCACCATTTTTCAGTGAATTGCCAAAAGTCAGATTTTTGCTGAAATTGTGACCCCGGGGCTTAGGTATTTTTTCAAAAAAATATTTTCCACCGGTTAAGTTGTTGAGGCTGATTTCTTGTCCTGTGATAAAAAGCCTTCTGTTTCCATCGCCAAACCTTTCAGGGGAGCATTTGCAACCCATTGGCACCATTTTTGAGTGAATTGCCAAAAGTCAGATTTTTGCTGAAATTGTGACCCCGGGGCTTAGGGATTTTTTCAAAAAAATATTTTCCGCCGGTCAAGTTGTTGAGGGCTGATTTCTTGTCCTGTGATAAAAAGCCTTCTGTTTCCATCGCCAAACCTTTCAGGGGAGCATTTCCAACCCATTGGCACCATTTTTGAGTGAATTGCCAAAAGTCAGATTTGTTGCTGAAATTGTGACCCCGCGGCTTAGGGATTTTTTCAAAAAAATATTTTCCGCCGGTTAAGTTGTTGAGGGCTAATTTCTTGTCCTGTGATAAAAAGCCTTCTGTTTTGACTTCTAAATCTTTCAGGGGAGCATTTGCAAGCGTTTGGCACCATTTTTGAGTGAATTGCCAGAAGTCAGATTTTTGCTGAAATTGTGACCCTGGGGCTTAGGGATTTTTTCAAAAAAATACTTTCTGCCGTTTAAGTTGTTGAGGGCTGATTTCTTGTCCTGTGATAAAAAGCCTTCTGTTTCCACCGCCAAAGCTTTCAGGGGAGCATTTGCAACCGATTGGCACCATTTTTGAGTGAATTGCTAAAAGTCAGATTTTTGCTGAAATTGTGACCCCGGGGCTTAGGGATTTTTTCAAAGAAATATCTTCTGCCGGATAAGCTGTTGAGGGCTGATTTCTTGTCCTGTGATAAAAAGCCTTATGTTTCCATCACCATCGCTTTCAGGGGAGCATTTGCAAGCGTTTGGCACCATTTTTCAGTGAATTGCCAGAAGTCAGATTTTTGCTGAAATTGTGACCCCGGGGCTTAGGGATTTTTTCAAAAAAATATTTTCCGCCGGTCAAGTTGTTGAGCGCTGATTTCTTGTCCTATGATAAAAAGCCTTCTGTTTCCATCGCCAAACCTTTCAGGGGAGCATTTGTAAGCTTCTGGCACCATTTTTGAGTGAATTGCCAAAAGTCAGATTTTTGCTGAAATTGTGACCCCGGGGCTTAGGGATTTTTTCAAAAAAATATTTTCCGCCGGTTAAGTTGTTGAGGCTGATTTCTTGTCCTGTGATAAAAAGCCTTCTGTTTCCATCGCCAAACCTTTCAGGGGAGCATTTGCAACCGATTGGCACCATTTTTGAGTGAATTGCCAAAAGTCAGATTTTTGCTGAAATTGTGACCCCGGGGCTTAGGGATTTTTTCAAAAAAATGTTTTCCGCCGGTTACGTTGTTGAGCGCTGATTTCTTGTCCTGTGATAAAAAGCCTTCTGTTTCCATTCCCAAAGCTTTGAGCGGAGCATTTGCAAGCCTCTGGCATCATTTTTGAGTGAATTGCCAAAAGTCAGATTTTTGCTGAAATTGTGACCCCGGGGCTTAGGGATTTTTTCAAAAAAATACTTTCCGCGGGTTAAGTTGTTGAGGGCTGATTTCTTGTCCTGTGATAAAAAGCCTTCTGTTTCCATCCCCAAAGCTTTCAGGGGAGCATTTGCAAGCGTTTGGCAACATTTTTGAGTGAATTGCCAAAAGTCAGATTTTTGCTGAAATTGTGACTCCAGGGCTTAGGGATTCTTTCAAAAAAATATTTTCCACCGGTCAAGTTGTTGAGGGCTGATTTCTTGTCCTTTGATAAAAAGCCTTCTGTTTCCATCACGAAAGCTTTCAGGGGAGCAATTGCAACCGTTTGGCACCATTTTTGAGTGAATTGCTAAAAGTCAGATTTTTGCTGAAATTGTGACCCCGGGGCTTAGGGATTTTTTCAAAAAAATATTTTCCGCTGGTCAAGTTGTTGAGGGCTGATTTCTTGTCCTTTGATAAAAAGCCTTCTGTTTCCTTTGCCAAACCTTTCAGGGGAGCATTTGCAAGCTTCTGGCACCATTTTTGAGTGAATTGCCAAAAGTCAGATTTTTGCTGAAATTGTGACCCCGGGGCTTAGGGATTTTTTCAAAAAAATATTTTCTGCCGGTTAAGTTGTTGAGGGCTGATTTCTTGTCCTGTGATAAAAAGCCTTCTGTTTCCATCACCAACGCTTTCAGGGGAGCATTTGCAAGCGTTTGGCACCATTTTTCAGTGAATTGCCAAAAGTCAGATTTTTGCTGAAATTGTGACCCCGGGGCTTAGGGATTTTTTCAAAAAAATATTTTCCGCCGGTTAAGTTGTTGAGGCTGATTTCTTGTCCTGTGATAAAAAGCCTTCTGTTTCCATCGCCAAACCTTTCAGGGGAGCATTTGCAACCCATTGGCACCATTTTTGAGTGAATTGCCAAAAGTCAGATTTTTGCTGAAATTGTGACCCCGGGGCTTAGGGATTTTTTCAAAAAAATATTTTCCGCCAGTCAAGTTGTTGAGGGCTGATTTCTTGTCCTTTGATAAAAAGCCTTCTGTTTCCTTTGCCAAACCTTTAAGGGGAGCATTTGCAAGCGTTTGGCACCATTTTTGAGTGAATTGCCAAAAGTCAGATTTTTGCTGAAATTGTGACCCCGGGGCTTAGGGATTTTTTCAAAAAAATATTTTCTGCCGGTTAAGTTGTTGAGGGCTGATTTCTTGTCCTGTGATAAAAAGCCTTATGTTTCCATCCCCAAAGCTTTCAGGGGAGCATTTGCAACCCATTGGCACCATTTTTGAGTGAATTGCCAAAAGTCAGATTTTTTGCTGAAATTGTGACCCCGCGGCTTAGGGATTTTTTCAAAAAAATATTTTCCGCCGGTTAAGTTGTTGAGGGCTAATTTCTTGTCCTGTGATAAAAAGCCTTCTGTTTTGACTTCTAAATCTTTCAGGGGAGCATTTGCAAGCGTTTGGCACCATTTTTGAGTGAATTGCCAGAAGTCAGATTTTTGCTGAAATTGTGACCCCGGGGCTTAGGGATTTTTTCAAAAAAATATCTTCTGCCGGATAAGTTGTTGAGGGCTGATTTCTTGTCCTGTGATAAAAAGCCTTCTGTTTCCATCACCAACGCTTTCAGGGGAGCATTTGCAAGCGTTTGGCACCATTTTTCAGTGAATTGCCAAAAGTCAGATTTTTGCTGAAATTGTGACCCCGGGGCTTAGGGATTTTTTCAAAAAAATATTTTCCACCGGTTAAGTTGTTGAGGCTGATTTCTTGTCCTGTGATAAAAAGCCTTCTGTTTCCATCGCCAAACCTTTCAGGGGAGCATTTGCAACCCATTGGCACCATTTTTGAGTGAATTGCCAAAAGTCAGATTTTTGCTGAAATTGTGACCCCGGGGCTTAGGGATTTTTTCAAAAAAATATTTTCCGCCGGTCAAGTTGTTGAGGGCTGATTTCTTGTCCTGTGATAAAAAGCCTTCAGTTTCCATCGCCAAACCTTTCAGGGGAGCATTTGCAACCCATTGGCACCATTTTTGAGTGAATTGCCAAAAGTCAGATTTGTTGCTGAAATTGTGACCCCGCGGCTTAGGGATTTTTTCAAAAAAATATTTTCCGCCGGTTAAGTTGTTGAGGGCTAATTTCTTGTCCTGTGATAAAAAGCCTTCTGTTTTGACTTCTAAATCTTTCAGGGGAGCATTTGCAAGCGTTTGGCACCATTTTTGAGTGAATTGCCAGAAGTCAGATTTTTGCTGAAATTGTGACCCTGGGGCTTAGGGATTTTTTCAAAAAAATACTTTCTGCCGTTTAAGTTGTTGAGGGCTGATTTCTTGTCCTGTAATAAAAAGCCTTCTGTTTCCACCGCCAAAGCTTTCAGGGGAGCATTTGCAACCGATTGGCACCATTTTTGAGTGAATTGCTAAAAGTCAGATTTTTGCTGAAATTGTGACCCCGGGGCTTAGGGATTTTTTCAAAAAAATATCTTCTGCCGGATAAGCTGTTGAGGGCTGATTTCTTGTCCTGTGATAAAAAGCCTTATGTTTCCATCACCATCGCTTTCAGGGGAGCATTTGCAAGCGTTTGGCACCATTTTTCAGTGAATTGCCAGAAGTCAGATTTTTGCTGAAATTGTGACCCCGGGGCTTAGGGATTTTTTCAAAAAAATATTTTCCGCCGGTCAAGTTGTTGAGCGCTGATTTCTTGTCCTATGATAAAAAGCCTTCTGTTTCCATCGCCAAATTTTTCAGGGGAGCATTTGTAAGCTTCTGGCACCATTTTTGAGTGAATTGCCAAAAGTCAGATTTTTGCTGAAATTGTGACCCCGGGGCTTAGGGATTTTTTCAAAAAAATATTTTCCGCCGGTTAAGTTGTTGAGGCTGATTTCTTGTCCTGTGATAAAAAGCCTTCTGTTTCCATCGCCAAACCTTTCAGGGGAGCATTTGCAACCGATTGGCACCATTTTTGAGTGAATTGCCAAAAGTCAGATTTTTGCTGAAATTGTGACCCCGGGGCTTAGGGATTTTTTCAAAAAAATGTTTTCCGCCGGTTACGTTGTTGAGCGCTGATTTCTTGTCCTGTGATAAAAAGCCTTCTGTTTCCATCCCCAAAGCTTTCAGGGGAGCATTTGCAAGCGTTTGGCAACATTTTTGAGTGAATTGCCAAAAGTCAGATTTTTGCTGAAATTGTGACCCCGGGGCTTAGGGATTCTTTCAAAAAAATATTTTCCGCCGGTCAAGTTGTTGAGGGCTGATTTCTTGTCCTTTGATAAAAAGCCTTCTGTTTCCACCGCCAAAGCTTTCAGGGGAGCATTTGCAACCGATTGGCACCGTTTTGAGTGAATTGCCAAAAGTCAGATTTTTGCTGAAATTGTGACCCCGGGGCTTAGGGATTTTTTCAAAAAAATATTTTCCGCTGGTAAAGTTGTTGAGGGCTGATTTCTTCTCCTGTGATAAAAAGCCTTCTGTTTCCATCGCCAAAGCTTTCAAGGGAGCATTTGCAAGCGTTTGGCATCATTTTTGAGTGAATTGCCAAAAGTCAGATTTTTGCTGAAATTGTGACCCCGGGGCTTAGGGATTTTTTCAAAAAAATATTTTCCGCCGGTTAAGTTGTTGAGGGCTGATTTCTTGTCCTGTGATAAAAAGCCTTCTGTTTCTATCACCAACGCTTTCAGGGGAGCATTTGCAACCGATTGGCACCATTTTTGAGTGAATTGCCAAAAGTCAGATTTTTGCTGAAATTGTGACCCCGGGGCTTAGGGATTTTTTCAAAAAAATATTTTCCGCCGGTTACGTTGTTGAGCGCTGATTTCTTTTCCTGTGAAATCCTTCTCTTTTGACCGCGAAACCTGTCAAGGGAGCATTTGCAACCGTTTGGCACCAATTTTGAGTGAATTGCCAAAAGTCAGATTTTTTATGAAATTGTGACCCCGGGGCTTAAGATTTTTTCAAAAAAATCTTTTTCTGCCGGTTAAGTTGTCGAGGGCTGATTTCTTTTCCTCTGATTAAAATCCTTCTGTTTCGACCGCCAAACCTTTCAGGGGAGCATTTGCAAAAGTTTGGCACCATTTTTGAGTGAATTGCCGAAAGTCAGATTTTTTATGAAATTGTGACTCTGGGTCTTAGGATTTTTTCAAAAAAATATTTTTCTGCCGGTTAAGTTATCGAGGGCTGATTTCTTTTCCTTCTGTTTCGACCGCCAAACCTCTCAGGGGAGCATTTGCAAAAGTTTGGCACCATTTTTGAGTGAATTGCCGAAAGTCAGATTTTTTTATGAAATTGTGACCGCGGGGCTTAGGATTTTTTCAAAAAAATCTTTTTCTGCCGGTTCAGTTGTCGATGGCTGATTTCTTTTCCTGTGATAAAAAGCCTTCTGTTTCGACCGCCAAACCTCTCAGGGGAGCATTTGCAACCGTTTGGCACCGTTTTTGAGTGAATTGCTGAAAGCCAGATTTTTTATGAAATTGTGACTATCTTTTTCTGCCTCTTAAGTTGTCGGGGGCTGATTTCTTTTCCTGTGATTAAAAGCCATCTGTTTCGACCGCCAAACCTTTCAGGGGTGCATTTGCAACCGATTGGCACCATTTTTGAGTGAATTGCCGACAGTCAGATTTTTTATGAAATTGTGACCCCGGGGCTTAAGATTTTTTTTAAAAAAACTTTTTCTGCCGGTGAAGTTGTCAAGGGCTGATTTCTTGTCCTGTGATAAAAAGCCTTCTGTTTCGACCGCCAAACCTTTCAGGGGAGCATTTGCAAAAGTTTGGCACCATTTTTGAATGAATTGCCGAAAGTCAGATTTTTTATGAAATTGTGACCCCGGGGCTTAGGATTTTTTGAAAAAAAACTTTTTCTGCCGGTTAAGTTGTCAAGGGCTGATTTATTTTCCTGTGATTAAAATCCTTCTGTTTCAACCGGCAAACCTCTCAGGGAAGCATTTGCAACCGTTTGGCACCATTTTTGAGTGAATTGCCGAAAGTCAGATTTTTTATGAAATTGTGACCCCGGGGCTTACGGATTTTTTTTAAAAAAATCTTTTTCTGCCGGTTAAGTTGTCGAGGGCTGATTTCTTTCCCTGTGATTAAAATCCTTCTGTTTCGACCGCCAAACCTCTCAGGGGAGGATTTGCAACCGTTTGGCACCATTTTTGAGTGAATTGCCGAAAGTCAGATTTTCTATAAAATTGTGACCCCCAGGGCTTACGGATTTTTTCAAAAAAATCTTTTTCTGCCGGTTAAGTTGTCGAGGGCTGATTTCTTTTCCTGTGATAAAAAGCCTTCTGTTTCGACCTCCAAACCTTTCAGGGGAGCATTTGCAACTGTTTGGCACCATTTTTGAGTGAATTGCCGAAAGTCAGATTTTTTTTCAAATTGTGACCCCGGGGGTTAGGATTTTTTTAAAAAAATCTTTTTCTGCCGGTTCAGTTGGCGAGGGCTGATTTCTTGTCCTGTGATAAGAAGCCATCTGTCTCGACCTCCAAACCTTTCAGGGGAGCATTTGCAACCGTTTGGCACCATTTTTGAGTGAATTGCCGAAAGTCAGAATTTTTATGAAATTGTGACCCCGGGGCTTACGGATTTTTTCAAAAAAATCTTTTTCTGCCGGATAAGCTGTTGAGGGCTGATTTCTTGTCCTGTGATAAAAAGCCTTATGTTTCCATCACCATCGCTTTCAGGGGAGCATTTGCAAGCGTTTGGCACCATTTTTCAGTGAATTGCCAGAAGTCAGATTTTTGCTGAAATTGTGACCCCGGGGCTTAGGGATTTTTTCAAAAAAATATTTTCCGCCGGTCAAGTTGTTGAGCGCTGATTTCTTGTCCTATGATAAAAAGCCTTCTGTTTCCATCGCCAAACGTTTCAGGGGAGCATTTGTAAGCTTCTGGCACCATTTTTGAGTGAATTGCCAAAAGTCAGATTTTTGCTGAAATTGTGACCCCGGGGCTTAGGGATTTTTTCAAAAAAATATTTTCCGCCGGTTAAGTTGTTGAGGCTGATTTCTTGTCCTGTGATAAAAAGCCTTCTGTTTCCATCGCCAAACCTTTCAGGGGAGCATTTGCAACCGATTGGCACCATTTTTGAGTGAATTGCCAAAAGTCAGATTTTTGCTGAAATTGTGACCCCGGGGCTTAGGGATTTTTTCAAAAAAATGTTTTCCGCCGGTTACGTTGTTGAGCGCTGATTTCTTGTCCTGTGATAAAAAGCCTTCTGTTTCCATTCCCAAAGCTTTGAGCGGAGCATTTGCAAGCCTCTGGCATCATTTTTGAGTGAATTGCCAAAAGTCAGATTTTTGCTGAAATTGTGACCCCGGGGCTTAGGGATTTTTTCAAAAAAATACTTTCCGCGGGTTAAGTTGTTGAGGGCTGATTTCTTGTCCTGTGATAAAAAGCCTTCTGTTTCCATCCCCAAAGCTTTCAGGGGAGCATTTGCAAGCGTTTGGCAACATTTTTGAGTGAATTGCCAAAAGTCAGATTTTTGCTGAAATTGTGACTCCAGGGCTTAGGGATTCTTTCAAAAAAATATTTTCCACCGGTCAAGTTGTTGAGGGCTGATTTCTTGTCCTTTGATAAAAAGCCTTCTGTTTCCATCACGAAAGCTTTCAGGGGAGCAATTGCAACCGTTTGGCACCATTTTTGAGTGAATTGCTAAAAGTCAGATTTTTGCTGAAATTGTGACCCCGGGGCTTAGGGATTTTTTCAAAAAAATATTTTCCGCTGGTCAAGTTGTTGAGGGCTGATTTCTTGTCCTTTGATAAAAAGCCTTCTGTTTCCTTTGCCAAACCTTTCAGGGGAGCATTTGCAAGCTTCTGGCACCATTTTTGAGTGAATTGCCAAAAGTCAGATTTTTGCTGAAATTGTGACCCCGGGGCTTAGGGATTTTTTCAAAAAAATATTTTCCGCCGGTTAAGTTGTTGAGGGCTGATTTCTTGTCCTGTGATAAAAAGCCTTCTGTTTCCATCACCAACGCTTTCAGGGGAGCATTTGCAAGCGTTTGGCACCATTTTTCAGTGAATTGCCAAAAGTCAGATTTTTGCTGAAATTGTGACCCCGGGGCTTAGGGATTTTTTCAAAAAAATATTTTCCGCCGGTTAAGTTGTTGAGGCTGATTTCTTGTCCTGTGATAAAAAGCCTTCTGTTTCCATCGCCAAACCTTTCAGGGGAGCATTTGCAACCCATTGGCACCATTTTTGAGTGAATTGCCAAAAGTCAGATTTTTGCTGAAATTGTGACCCCGGGGCTTAGGGATTTTTTCAAAAAAATATTTTCCGCCGGTCAAGTTGTTGAGGGCTGATTTCTTGTCCTTTGATAAAAAGCCTTCTGTTTCCTTTGCCAAACCTTTAAGGGGAGCATTTGCAAGCGTTTGGCACCATTTTCGAGTGAATTGCCAAAAGTCAGATTTTTGCTGAAATTGTGACCCCGGGGCTTAGGGATTTTTTCAAAAAAATATTTTCTGCCGGTTAAGTTGTTGAGGGCTGATTTCTTGTCCTGTGATAAAAAGCCTTATGTTTCCATCACCATCGCTTTCAGGGGAGCATTTGCAAGCGTTTGGCACCATTTTTGAGTGAATTGCCAGAAGTCAGATTTTTGCTGAAATTGTGACCCCGGGGCTTAGGGATTTTTTCAAAAAAATATTTTCCGCCGGTTAAGTTGTTGAGGCTGATTTCTTGTCCTGTGATAAAAAGCCTTCTGTTTCCATCCCCAAAGCTTTCAGGGGAGCATTTGCAACCCATTGGCACCATTTTTGAGTGAATTGCCAAAAGTCAGATTTTTTGCTGAAATTGTGACCCCGCGGCTTAGGGATTTTTTCAAAAAAATATTTTCCGCCGGTTAAGTTGTTGAGGGCTAATTTCTTGTCCTGTGATAAAAAGCCTTCTGTTTTGACTTCTAAATCTTTCAGGGGAGCATTTGCAAGCTTCTGGCACCATTTTTGAGTGAATTGCCAAAAGTCAGATTTTTGCTGAAATTGTGACTCCGGGGCTTAGGGATTTTTTCAAAAAAATATTTTCCGCCGGTTAAGTTGTTGAGGGCTGATTTCTTGTCCTGTGATAAAAAGCCTTCTGTTTCCATCACCAACGCTTTCAGGGGAGCATTTGCAAGCGTTTGGCACCATTTTTCAGTGAATTGCCAAAAGTCAGATTTTTGCTGAAATTGTGACCCCGGGGCTTAGGGATTTTTTCAAAAAAATATTTTCCGCCGGTTAAGTTGTTGAGGCTGATTTCTTGTCCTGTGATAAAAAGCCTTCTGTTTCCATCGCCAAACCTTTCAGGGGAGCATTTGCAACCCATTGGCACCATTTTTGAGTGAATTGCCAAAAGTCAGATTTTTGCTGAAATTGTGACCCCGGGGCTTAGGGATTTTTTCAAAAAAATATTTTCCGCCGGTCAAGTTGTTGAGGGCTGATTTCTTGTCCTTTGATAAAAAGCCTTCTGTTTCCTTTGCCAAACCTTTAAGGGGAGCATTTGCAAGCGTTTGGCACCATTTTTGAGTGAATTGCCAAAAGTCAGATTTTTGCTGAAATTGTGACCCCGGGGCTTAGGGATTTTTTCAAAAAAATATTTTCTGCCGGTTAAGTTGTTGAGGGCTGATTTCTTGTCCTGTGATAAAAAGCCTTATGTTTCCATCACCATCGCTTTCAGGGGAGCATTTGCAAGCGTTTGGCACCATTTTTGAGTGAATTGCCAGAAGTCAGATTTTTGCTGAAATTGTGACCCCGGGGCTTAGGGATTTTTTCAAAAAAATATTTTCCGCCGGTTAAGTTGTTGAGGCTGATTTCTTGTCCTGTGATAAAAAGCCTTCTGTTTCCATCCCCAAAGCTTTCAGGGGAGCATTTGCAACCCATTGGCACCATTTTTGAGTGAATTGCCAAAAGTCAGATTTTTTGCTGAAATTGTGACCCCGCGGCTTAGGGATTTTTTCAAAAAAATATTTTCCGCCGGTTAAGTTGTTGAGGGCTAATTTCTTGTCCTGTGATAAAAAGCCTTCTGTTTTGACTTCTAAATCTTTCAGGGGAGCATTTGCAAGCGTTTGGCACCATTTTTGAGTGAATTGCCAGAAGTCAGATTTTTGCTGAAATTGTGACCCCGGGGCTTAGGGATTTTTTCAAAAAAATATCTTCTGCCGGATAAGTTGTTGAGGGCTGATTTCTTGTCCTGTGATAAAAAGCCTTCTGTTTCCATCACCAACGCTTTCAGGGGAGCATTTGCAAGCGTTTGGCACCATTTTTCAGTGAATTGCCAAAAGTCAGATTTTTGCTGAAATTGTGACCCCGGGGCTTAGGGATTTTTTCAAAAAAATATTTTCCACCGGTTAAGTTGTTGAGGCTGATTTCTTGTCCTGTGATAAAAAGCCTTCTGTTTCCATCGCCAAACCTTTCAGGGGAGCATTTGCAACCCATTGGCACCATTTTTGAGTGAATTGCCAAAAGTCAGATTTTTGCTGAAATTGTGACCCCGGGGCTTAGGGATTTTTTCAAAAAAATATTTTCCGCCGGTCAAGTTGTTGAGGGCTGATTTCTTGTCCTGTGATAAAAAGCCTTCTGTTTCCATCGCCAAACCTTTCAGGGGAGCATTTGCAACCCATTGGCACCATTTTTGAGTGAATTGCAAAAATTCAGATTTGTTGCTGAAATTGTGACCCCGCGGCTTAGGGATTTTTTCAAAAAAATATTTTCCGCCGGTTAAGTTGTTGAGGGCTAATTTCTTGTCCTGTGATAAAAAGCCTTCTGTTTTGACTTCTAAATCTTTCAGGGGAGCATTTGCAAGCGTTTGGCACCATTTTTGAGTGAATTGCCAGAAGTCAGATTTTTGCTGAAATTGTGACCCTGGGGCTTAGGGATTTTTTCAAAAAAATACTTTCTGCCGTTTAAGTTGTTGAGGGCTGATTTCTTGTCCAGTAATAAAAAGACTTCTCTTTCCACCGCCAAAGCTTTCAGGGGAGCATTTGCAACCGATTGGCACCATTTTTGAGTGAATTGCTAAAAGTCAGATTTTTGCTGAAATTGTGACCCCGGGGCTTAGGGATTTTTTCAAAAAAATATCTTCTGCCGGATAAGCTGTTGAGGGCTGATTTCTTGTCCTGTGATAAAAAGCCTTATGTTTCCATCACCATCGCTTTCAGGGGAGCATTTGCAAGCGTTTGGCACCATTTTTCAGTGAATTGCCAGAAGTCAGATTTTTGCTGAAATTGTGACCCCGGGGCTTAGGGATTTTTTCAAAAAAATATTTTCCGCCGGTCAAGTTGTTGAGCGCTGATTTCTTGTCCTATGATAAAAAGCCTTCTGTTTCCATCGCCAAACCTTTCAGGGGAGCATTTGTAAGCTTCTGGCACCATTTTTGAGTGAATTGCCAAAAGTCAGATTTTTGCTGAAATTGTGACCCCGGGGCTTAGGGATTTTTTCAAAAAAATATTTTCCGCCGGTTAAGTTGTTGAGGCTGATTTCTTGTCCTGTGATAAAAAGCCTTCTGTTTCCATCGCCAAACCTTTCAGGGGAGCATTTGCAACCGATTGGCACCATTTTTGAGTGAATTGCCAAAAGTCAGATTTTTGCTGAAATTGTGACCCCGGGGCTTAGGGATTTTTTCAAAAAAATGTTTTCCGCCGGTTACGTTGTTGAGCGCTGATTTCTTGTCCTGTGATAAAAAGCCTTCTGTTTCCATCCCCAAAGCTTTCAGGGGAGCATTTGCAAGCGTTTGGCAACATTTTTGAGTGAATTGCCAAAAGTCAGATTTTTGCTGAAATTGTGAAACCGGGGCTTAGGGATTCTTTCAAAAAAATATTTTCCGCCGGTCAAGTTGTTGAGGGCTGATTTCTTGTCCTTTGATAAAAAGCCTTCTGTTTCCATCGCCAAAGCTTTCAGGGGAGCATTTGCAACCGATTGGCACCATTTTTGAGTGAATTGCTAAAAGTCAGATTTTTGCTGAAATTGTGACCCCGGGGCTTAGGGATTTTTTCAAAAAAATATCTTCTGCCGGATAAGTTGTTGAGGGCTGATTTCTTGTCCTGTGATAAAAAGCCTTATGTTTCCATCACCATCGCTTTCAGGGGAGCATTTGCAACCCATTGGCACCATTTTTGAGTGAATTGCCAAAAGTCAGATTTTTGCTGAAATTGTGACCCCGGGGCTTAGGGATTTTTTCAAAAAAATATTTTCCACCGGTCAAGTTGTTGAGGGCTGATTTCTTGTCCTTTGATAAAAAGCCTTCTGTTTCCTTTGCCAAACCTTTAAGGGGAGCATTTGCAAGCGTTTGGCACCATTTTTGAGTGAATTGCCAAAAGTCAGATTTTTGCTGAAATTGTGACCCCGGGGCTTAGGGATTTTTTCAAAAAAATATTTTCCGCCGGTTAAGTTGTTGAGGACTGATTTCTTGTCCTGTGATAAAAAGCCTTATGTTTCCATCACCATCGCTTTCAGGGGAGCATTTGCAACCCATTGGCACCATTTTTGAGTGAATTGCCAAAAGTCAGATTTTTGCTGAAATTGTGACCCCGGGGCTTAGGGATTTTTTCAAAAAAATATTTTCCGCCGGTCAAGTTGTTGAGGGCTGATTTCTTGTCCTTTGATAAAAAGCCTTCTGTTTCCTTTGCCAAACCTTTAAGGGGAGCATTTGCAAGCGTTTGGCACCATTTTTGAGTGAATTGCCAAAAGTCAGATTTTTGCTGAAATTGTGACCCCGGGGCTTAGGGATTTTTTCAAAAAAATATTTTCCGCCGGTTAAGTTGTTGAGGACTGATTTCTTGTCCTGTGATAAAAAGCCTTATGTTTCCATCACCATCGCTTTCAGGGGAGCATTTGCAAGCGTTTGGCACCATTTTTGAGTGAATTGCCAGAAGTCAGATTTTTGCTGAAATTGTGACCCCGGGGCTTAGGGATTTTTTCAAAAAAATATTTTTCGCCGGTTAAGTTGTTGAGGCTGATTTCTTGTCCTGTGATAAAAAGCCTTCTGTTTCCATCGCCAAACCTTTCAGGGGAGCATTTGCAACCCATTGGCACCATTTTAGAGTGAATTGCCAAAAGTCAGATTTTTTGCTGAAATTGTGACCCCGCGGCTTAGAGATTTTTTCAAAAAAATATTTTCCGCCAGTTAAGTTGTTGAGGGCTAATTTCTTGTCCTGTGATAAAAAGCCTTCTGTTTTGACTTCTAAATCTTTCAGGGGAGCATTTGCAAGCGTTTGGCACCATTTTTGAGTGAATTGCCAGAAGTCAGATTTTTGCTGAAATTGTGACCCCGGGGCTTAGGGATTTTTTCAAAAAAATACTTTCCGCCAGTTAAGTTGTTGAGGGCTGATTTCTTGTCCTGTGATAAAAAGCCTTCTGTTTCCATCCCCAAAGCTTTCAGGGGAGCATTTGCAAGCGTTTGGCAACATTTTTGAGTGAATTGCCAAAAGTCAGATTTTTGCTGAAATTGTGACCCCGGGGCTTAGGGATTCTTTCAAAAAAATATTTTCCGCCGGTCAAGTTGTTGAGGGCTGATTTCTTGTCCTTTGATAAAAAGCCTTCTGTTTCCACCGCCAAAGCTTTCAGGGGAGCATTTGCAACCGATTGGCACCATTTTGAGTGAATTGCCAAAAGTCAGATTTTTGCTGAAATTGTGACCCCGGGGCTTAGGGATTTTTTCAAAAAAATATTTTCCGCTGGTAAAGTTGTTGAGGGCTGATTTATTCTCCTGTGATAAAAAGCCTTCTGTTTCCATCGCCAAAGCTTTCAAGGGAGCATTTGCAAGCGTTTGGCATCATTTTTGAGTGAATTGCCAAAAGTCAGATTTTTGCTGAAATTGTGACCCCGGGGCTTAGGGATTTTTTCAAAAAAATATTTTCCGCCGGTTAAGTTGTTGAGGGCTGATTTCTTGTCCTGTGATAAAAAGCCTTCTGTTTCTATCACCAACGCTTTCAGGGGAGCATTTGCAACCGATTGGCACCATTTTTGAGTGAATTGCCAAAAGTCAGATTTTTGCTGAAATTGTGACCCCGGGGCTTAGGGATTTTTTCAAAAAAATATTTTCCGCCGGTTACGTTGTTGAGCGCTGATTTCTTTTCCTGTGATTAAAATCCTTCTCTTTTGACCGCGAAACCTGTCAAGGGAGCATTTGCAACCGTTTGGCACCAATTTTGAGTGAATTGCCAAAAGTCAGATTTTTTATGAAATTGTGACCCCGGGGCTTAAGATTTTTTCAAAAAAATCTTTTTCTGCCGGTTAAGTTGTCGAGGGCTGATTTCTTTTCCTCTGATTAAAATCCTTCTGTTTCGACCGCCAAACCTTTCAGGGGAGCATTTGCAAAAGTTTGGCACCATTTTTGAGTGAATTGCCGAAAGTCAGATTTTTTATGAAATTGTGACTCTGGGTCTTAGGATTTTTTCAAAAAAATATTTTTCTGCCGGTTAAGTTATCGAGGGCTGATTTCTTTTCCTTCTGTTTCGACCGCCAAACCTCTCAGGGGAGCATTTGCAAAAGTTTGGCACCATTTTTGAGTGAATTGCCGAAAGTCAGATTTTTTTATGAAATTGTGACCGCGGGGCTTAGGATTTTTTCAAAAAAATCTTTTTCTGCCGGTTCAGTTGTCGATGGCTGATTTCTTTTCCTGTGATAAAAAGCCTTCTGTTTCGACCGCCAAACCTCTCAGGGGAGCATTTGCAACCGTTTGGCACCGTTTTTGAGTGAATTGCTGAAAGCCAGATTTTTTATGAAATTGTGACTATCTTTTTCTGCCTCTTAAGTTGTCGGGGGCTGATTTCTTTTCCTGTGATTAAAAGCCATCTGTTTCGACCGCCAAACCTTTCAGGGGTGCATTTGCAACCGATTGGACCATTTTTGAGTGAATTGCCGACAGTCAGATTTTTTATGAAATTGTGACCCCGGGGCTTAAGATTTTTTTTAAAAAAACTTTTTCTGCCGGTGAAGTTGTCAAGGGCTGATTTCTTGTCCTGTGATAAAAAGCCTTCTGTTTCGACCGCCAAACCTTTCAGGGGAGCATTTGCAAAAGTTTGGCACCATTTTTGAATGAATTGCCGAAAGTCAGATTTTTTGTGAAATTGTGACCCCGGGGCTTAGGATTTTTTGAAAAAAAACTTTTTCTGCCGGTTAAGTTGTCAAGGGCTGATTTATTTTCCTGTGATTAAAATCCTTCTGTTTCAACCGGCAAACCTCTCAGGGAAGCATTTGCAACCGTTTGGCACCATTTTTGAGTGAATTGCCGAAAGTCAGATTTTTTATGAAATTGTGACCCCGGGGCTTACGGATTTTTTTTAAAAAAATCTTTTTCTGCCGGTTAAGTTGTCGAGGGCTGATTTCTTTCCCTGTGATTAAAATCCTTCTGTTTCGACCGCCAAACCTCTCAGGGGAGGATTTGCAACCGTTTGGCACCATTTTTGAGTGAATTGCCGAAAGTCAGATTTTCTATAAAATTGTGACCCCCAGGGCTTACGGATTTTTTCAAAAAAATCTTTTTCTGCCGGTTAAGTTGTCGAGGGCTGATTTCTTTTCCTGTGATAAAAAGCCTTCTGTTTCGACCGCCAAACCTTTCAGGGGAGCATTTGCAACTGTTTGGCACCATTTTTGAGTGAATTGCCGAAAGTCAGATTTTTTTTCAAATTGTGACCCCGGGGGTTAGGATTTTTTTAAAAAAATCTTTTTCTGCCGGTTCAGTTGGCGAGGGCTGATTTTTTTTCCTGTGATTAAAATCCTTCTGTTATGACCGCGAAACCTTTCAAGGGAGCATTTGCAACCGTTTGGCACCATTTTTGAGTGAATTGCCGAAAGTCAGATTTTTTATGAAATTGTGACCCCGGTGCTTACGGATTTTTTCAAAAAAATCTTTTTCTGCCTCTTAAGTTGTCGAGGGCTGATTTCTTGTCCTGTGATAAGAAGCCATCTGTCTCGACCTCCAAACCTTTCAGGGGAGCATTTGCAACCGTTTGGCACCATTTTTGAGTGAATTGCCGAAAGTCAGAATTTTTATGAAATTGTGACCCCGGGGCTTACGGATTTTTTCAAAAAAATCTTTTTCTGCCGGATAAGCTGTTGAGGGCTGATTTCTTGTCCTGTGATAAAAAGCCTTATGTTTCCATCACCATCGCTTTCAGGGGAGCATTTGCAAGCGTTTGGCACCATTTTTCAGTGAATTGCCAGAAGTCAGATTTTTGCTGAAATTGTGACCCCGGGGCTTAGGGATTTTTTCAAAAAAATGTTTTCCGCCGGTTACGTTGTTGAGCGCTGATTTCTTGTCCTGTGATAAAAAGCCTTCTGTTTCCATTCCCAAAGCTTTGAGCGGAGCATTTGCAAGCCTCTGGCATCATTTTTGAGTGAATTGCCAAAAGTCAGATTTTTGCTGAAATTGTGACCCCGGGGCTTAGGGATTTTTTCAAAAAAATACTTTCCGCGGGTTAAGTTGTTGAGGGCTGATTTCTTGTCCTGTGATAAAAAGCCTTCTGTTTCCATCCCCAAAGCTTTCAGGGGAGCATTTGCAAGCGTTTGGCAACATTTTTGAGTGAATTGCCAAAAGTCAGATTTTTGCTGAAATTGTGACTCCAGGGCTTAGGGATTCTTTCAAAAAAATATTTTCCACCGGTCAAGTTGTTGAGGGCTGATTTCTTGTCCTTTGATAAAAAGCCTTCTGTTTCCATCACGAAAGCTTTCAGGGGAGCAATTGCAACCGTTTGGCACCATTTTTGAGTGAATTGCTAAAAGTCAGATTTTTGCTGAAATTGTGACCCCGGGGCTTAGGGATTTTTTCAAAAAAATATTTTCCGCTGGTCAAGTTGTTGAGGGCTGATTTCTTGTCCTTTGATAAAAAGCCTTCTGTTTCCTTTGCCAAACCTTTCAGGGGAGCATTTGCAAGCTTCTGGCACCATTTTTGAGTGAATTGCCAAAAGTCAGATTTTTGCTGAAATTGTGACCCCGGGGCTTAGGGATTTTTTCAAAAAAATATTTTCCGCCGGTTAAGTTGTTGAGGGCTGATTTCTTGTCCTGTGATAAAAAGCCTTCTGTTTCCATCACCAACGCTTTCAGGGGAGCATTTGCAAGCGTTTGGCACCATTTTTCAGTGAATTGCCAAAAGTCAGATTTTTGCTGAAATTGTGACCCCGGGGCTTAGGGATTTTTTCAAAAAAATATTTTCCGCCGGTTAAGTTGTTGAGGCTGATTTCTTGTCCTGTGATAAAAAGCCTTCTGTTTCCATCGCCAAACCTTTCAGGGGAGCATTTGCAACCCATTGGCACCATTTTTGAGTGAATTGCCAAAAGTCAGATTTTTGCTGAAATTGTGACCCCGGGGCTTAGGGATTTTTTCAAAAAAATATTTTCCGCCGGTCAAGTTGTTGAGGGCTGATTTCTTGTCCTTTGATAAAAAGCCTTCTGTTTCCTTTGCCAAACCTTTAAGGGGAGCATTTGCAAGCGTTTGGCACCATTTTTGAGTGAATTGCCAAAAGTCAGATTTTTGCTGAAATTGTGACCCCGGGGCTTAGGGATTTTTTCAAAAAAATATTTTCTGCCGGTTAAGTTGTTGAGGGCTGATTTCTTGTCCTGTGATAAAAAGCCTTATGTTTCCATCACCATCGCTTTCAGGGGAGCATTTGCAAGCGTTTGGCACCATTTTTGAGTGAATTGCCAGAAGTCAGATTTTTGCTGAAATTGTGACCCCGGGGCTTAGGGATTTTTTCAAAAAAATATTTTCCGCCGGTTAAGTTGTTGAGGCTGATTTCTTGTCCTGTGATAAAAAGCCTTCTGTTTCCATCCCCAAAGCTTTCAGGGGAGCATTTGCAACCCATTGGCACCATTTTTGAGTGAATTGCCAAAAGTCAGATTTTTTGCTGAAATTGTGACCCCGCGGCTTAGGGATTTTTTCAAAAAAATATTTTCCGCCGGTTAAGTTGTTGAGGGCTAATTTCTTGTCCTGTGATAAAAAGCCTTCTGTTTTGACTTCTAAATCTTTCAGGGGAGCATTTGCAAGCTTCTGGCACCATTTTTGAGTGAATTGCCAAAAGTCAGATTTTTGCTGAAATTGTGACCCCGGGGCTTAGGGATTTTTTCAAAAAAATATTTTCCGCCGGTTAAGTTGTTGAGGGCTGATTTCTTGTCCTGTGATAAAAAGCCTTCTGTTTCCATCACCAACGCTTTCAGGGGAGCATTTGCAAGCGTTTGGCACCATTTTTCAGTGAATTGCCAAAAGTCAGATTTTTGCTGAAATTGTGACCCCGGGGCTTAGGGATTTTTTCAAAAAAATATTTTCCGCCGGTTAAGTTGTTGAGGCTGATTTCTTGTCCTGTGATAAAAAGCCTTCTGTTTCCATCGCCAAACCTTTCAGGGGAGCATTTGCAACCCATTGGCACCATTTTTGAGTGAATTGCCAAAAGTCAGATTTTTGCTGAAATTGTGACCCCGGGGCTTAGGGATTTTTTCAAAAAAATATTTTCCGCCGGTCAAGTTGTTGAGGGCTGATTTCTTGTCCTTTGATAAAAAGCCTTCTGTTTCCTTTGCCAAACCTTTAAGGGGAGCATTTGCAAGCGTTTGGCACCATTTTTGAGTGAATTGCCAAAAGTCAGATTTTTGCTGAAATTGTGACCCCGGGGCTTAGGGATTTTTTCAAAAAAATATTTTCTGCCGGTTAAGTTGTTGAGGGCTGATTTCTTGTCCTGTGATAAAAAGCCTTATGTTTCCATCACCATCGCTTTCAGGGGAGCATTTGCAAGCGTTTGGCACCATTTTTGAGTGAATTGCCAGAAGTCAGATTTTTGCTGAAATTGTGACCCCGGGCTTAGGGATTTTTTCAAAAAAATATTTTCCGCCGGTTAAGTTGTTGAGGCTGATTTCTTGTCCTGTGATAAAAAGCCTTCTGTTTCCATCCCCAAAGCTTTCAGGGGAGCATTTGCAACCCATTGGCACCATTTTTGAGTGAATTGCCAAAAGTCAGATTTTTTGCTGAAATTGTGACCCCGGGGCTTAGGGATGTTTTCAAAAAAATACTTTCTGCCGTTTAAGTTGTTGAGGGCTGATTTCTTGTCCAGTAATAAAAAGCCTTCTCTTTCCACCGCCAAAGCTTTCAGGGGAGCATTTGCAACCCATTGGCACCATTTTTGAGTGAATTGCCAAAAGTCAGATTTTTTGCTGAAATTGTGACCCTGGGGCTTAGGGATTTTTTCAAAAAAATACTTTCTGCCGTTTAAGTTGTTGAGGGCTGATTTCTTGTCCAGTAATAAAAAGCCTTCTCTTTCCACCGCCAAAGCTTTCAGGGGAGCATTTGCAACCGATTGGCACCATTTTTGAGTGAATTGCTAAAAGTCAGATTTTTGCTGAAATTGTGACCCCGGGGCTTAGGGATTTTTTCAAAAAAATATCTTCTGCCGGATAAGCTGTTGAGGGCTGATTTCTTGTCCTGTGATAAAAAGCCTTATGTTTCCATCACCATCGCTTTCAGGGGAGCATTTGCAAGCGTTTGGCACCATTTTTCAGTGAATTGCCAGAAGTCAGATTTTTGCTGAAATTGTGACCCCGGGGCTTAGGGATTTTTTCAAAAAAATATTTTCCGCCGGTCAAGTTGTTGAGCGCTGATTTCTTGTCCTATGATAAAAAGCCTTCTGTTTCCATCGCCAAACCTTTCAGGGGAGCATTTGTAAGCTTCTGGCACCATTTTTGAGTGAATTGCCAAAAGTCAGATTTTTGCTGAAATTGTGACCCCGGGGCTTAGGGATTTTTTCAAAAAAATATTTTCCGCCGGTTAAGTTGTTGAGGCTGATTTCTTGTCCTGTGATAAAAAGCCTTCTGTTTCCATCGCCAAACCTTTCAGGGGAGCATTTGCAACCGATTGGCACCATTTTTGAGTGAATTGCCAAAAGTCAGATTTTTGCTGAAATTGTGACCCCGGGGCTTAGGGATTTTTTCAAAAAAATGTTTTCCGCCGGTTACGTTGTTGAGCGCTGATTTCTTGTCCTGTGATAAAAAGCCTTCTGTTTCCATCCCCAAAGCTTTCAGGGGAGCATTTGCAAGCGTTTGGCAACATTTTTGAGTGAATTGCCAAAAGTCAGATTTTTGCTGAAATTGTGAAACCGGGGCTTAGGGATTCTTTCAAAAAAATATTTTCCGCCGGTCAAGTTGTTGAGGGCTGATTTCTTGTCCTTTGATAAAAAGCCTTCTGTTTCCATCGCCAAAGCTTTCAGGGGAGCATTTGCAACCGATTGGCACCATTTTTGAGTGAATTGCTAAAAGTCAGATTTTTGCTGAAATTGTGACCCCGGGGCTTAGGGATTTTTTCAAAAAAATATCTTCTGCCGGATAAGTTGTTGAGGGCTGATTTCTTGTCCTGTGATAAAAAGCCTTATGTTTCCATCACCATCGCTTTCAGGGGAGCATTTGCAACCCATTGGCACCATTTTTGAGTGAATTGCCAAAAGTCAGATTTTTGCTGAAATTGTGACCCCGGGGCTTAGGGATTTTTTCAAAAAAATATTTTCCACCGGTCAAGTTGTTGAGGGCTGATTTCTTGTCCTTTGATAAAAAGCCTTCTGTTTCCTTTGCCAAACCTTTAAGGGGAGCATTTGCAAGCGTTTGGCACCATTTTTGAGTGAATTGCCAAAAGTCAGATTTTTGCTGAAATTGTGACCCCGGGGCTTAGGGATTTTTTCAAAAAAATATTTTCCGCCGGTTAAGTTGTTGAGGACTGATTTCTTGTCCTGTGATAAAAAGCCTTATGTTTCCATCACCATCGCTTTCAGGGGAGCATTTGCAACCCATTGGCACCATTTTTGAGTGAATTGCCAAAAGTCAGATTTTTGCTGAAATTGTGACCCCGGGGCTTAGGGATTTTTTCAAAAAAATATTTTCCGCCGGTCAAGTTGTTGAGGGCTGATTTCTTGTCCTTTGATAAAAAGCCTTCTGTTTCCTTTGCCAAACCTTTAAGGGGAGCATTTGCAAGCGTTTGGCACCATTTTTGAGTGAATTGCCAAAAGTCAGATTTTTGCTGAAATTGTGACCCCGGGGCTTAGGGATTTTTTCAAAAAAATATTTTCCGCCGGTTAAGTTGTTGAGGACTGATTTCTTGTCCTGTGATAAAAAGCCTTATGTTTCCATCACCATCGCTTTCAGGGGAGCATTTGCAAGCGTTTGGCACCATTTTTGAGTGAATTGCCAGAAGTCAGATTTTTGCTGAAATTGTGACCCCGGGGCTTAGGGATTTTTTCAAAAAAATATTTTTCGCCGGTTAAGTTGTTGAGGCTGATTTCTTGTCCTGTGATAAAAAGCCTTCTGTTTCCATCGCCAAACCTTTCAGGGGAGCATTTGCAACCCATTGGCACCATTTTAGAGTGAATTGCCAAAAGTCAGATTTTTTGCTGAAATTGTGACCCCGCGGCTTAGAGATTTTTTCAAAAAAATATTTTCCGCCAGTTAAGTTGTTGAGGGCTAATTTCTTGTCCTGTGATAAAAAGCCTTCTGTTTTGACTTCTAAATCTTTCAGGGGAGCATTTGCAAGCGTTTGGCACCATTTTTGAGTGAATTGCCAGAAGTCAGATTTTTGCTGAAATTGTGACCCCGGGGCTTAGGGATTTTTTCAAAAAAATACTTTCCGCCAGTTAAGTTGTTGAGGGCTGATTTCTTGTCCTGTGATAAAAAGCCTTCTGTTTCCATCCCCAAAGCTTTCAGGGGAGCATTTGCAAGCGTTTGGCAACATTTTTGAGTGAATTGCCAAAAGTCAGATTTTTGCTGAAATTGTGACCCCGGGGCTTAGGGATTCTTTCAAAAAAATATTTTCCGCCGGTCAAGTTGTTGAGGGCTGATTTCTTGTCCTTTGATAAAAAGCCTTCTGTTTCCACCGCCAAAGCTTTCAGGGGAGCATTTGCAACCGATTGGCACCATTTTGAGTGAATTGCCAAAAGTCAGATTTTTGCTGAAATTGTGACCCCGGGGCTTAGGGATTTTTTCAAAAAAATATTTTCCGCTGGTAAAGTTGTTGAGGGCTGATTTCTTCTCCTGTGATAAAAAGCCTTCTGTTTCCATCGCCAAAGCTTTCAAGGGAGCATTTGCAAGCGTTTGGCATCATTTTTGAGTGAATTGCCAAAAGTCAGATTTTTGCTGAAATTGTGACCCCGGGGCTTAGGGATTTTTTCAAAAAAATATTTTCCGCCGGTTAAGTTGTTGAGGGCTGATTTCTTGTCCTGTGATAAAAAGCCTTCTGTTTCTATCACCAACGCTTTCAGGGGAGCATTTGCAACCGATTGGCACCATTTTTGAGTGAATTGCCAAAAGTCAGATTTTTGCTGAAATTGTGACCCCGGGGCTTAGGGATTTTTTCAAAAAAATATTTTCCGCCGGTTACGTTGTTGAGCGCTGATTTCTTTTCCTGTGATTAAAATCCTTCTCTTTTGACCGCGAAACCTGTCAAGGGAGCATTTGCAACCGTTTGGCACCAATTTTGAGTGAATTGCCAAAAGTCAGATTTTTTATGAAATTGTGACCCCGGGGCTTAAGATTTTTTCAAAAAAATCTTTTTCTGCCGGTTAAGTTGTCGAGGGCTGATTTCTTTTCCTCTGATTAAAATCCTTCTGTTTCGACCGCCAAACCTTTCAGAGGAGCATTTGCAAAAGTTTGGCACCATTTTTGAGTGAATTGCCGAAAGTCAGATTTTTTATGAAATTGTGACTCTGGGTCTTAGGATTTTTTCAAAAAAATATTTTTCTGCCGGTTAAGTTATCGAGGGCTGATTTCTTTTCCTTCTGTTTCGACCGCCAAACCTCTCAGGGGAGCATTTGCAAAAGTTTGGCACCATTTTTGAGTGAATTGCCGAAAGTCAGATTTTTTTATGAAATTGTGACCGCGGGGCTTAGGATTTTTTCAAAAAAATCTTTTTCTGCCGGTTCAGTTGTCGATGGCTGATTTCTTTTCCTGTGATAAAAAGCCTTCTGTTTCGACCGCCAAACCTCTCAGGGGAGCATTTGCAACTGTTTGGCACCGTTTTTGAGTGAATTGCTGAAAGCCAGATTTTTTATGAAATTGTGACTATCTTTTTCTGCCTCTTAAGTTGTCGGGGGCTGATTTCTTTTCCTGTGATTAAAAGCCATCTGTTTCGACCGCCAAACCTTTCAGGGGTGCATTTGCAACCGATTGGACCATTTTTGAGTGAATTGCCGACAGTCAGATTTTTTATGAAATTGTGACCCCGGGGCTTAAGATTTTTTTTAAAAAAACTTTTTCTGCCGGTGAAGTTGTCAAGGGCTGATTTCTTGTCCTGTGATAAAAAGCCTTCTGTTTCGACCGCCAAACCTTTCAGGGGAGCATTTGCAAAAGTTTGGCACCATTTTTGAATGAATTGCCGAAAGTCAGATTTTTTGTGAAATTGTGACCCCGGGGCTTAGGATTTTTTGAAAAAAAACTTTTTCTGCCGGTTAAGTTGTCAAGGGCTGATTTATTTTCCTGTGATTAAAATCCTTCTGTTTCAACCGGCAAACCTCTCAGGGAAGCATTTGCAACCGTTTGGCACCATTTTTGAGTGAATTGCCGAAAGTCAGATTTTCTATAAAATTGTGACCCCCAGGGCTTACGGATTTTTTCAAAAAAATCTTTTTCTGCCGGTTAAGTTGTCGAGGGCTGATTTCTTTTCCTGTGATAAAAAGCCTTCTGTTTCGACCGCCAAACCTTTCAGGGGAGCATTTGCAACTGTTTGGCACCATTTTTGAGTGAATTGCCGAAAGTCAGATTTTTTTTCAAATTGTGACCCCGGGGGTTAGGATTTTTTTAAAAAAATCTTTTTCTGCCGGTTCAGTTGGCGAGGGCTGATTTTTTTTCCTGTGATTAAAATCCTTCTGTTATGACCGCGAAACCTTTCAAGGGAGCATTTGCAACCGTTTGGCACCATTTTTGAGTGAATTGCCGAAAGTCAGATTTTTTATGAAATTGTGACCCCGGTGCTTACGGATTTTTTCAAAAAAATCTTTTTCTGCCTCTTAAGTTGTCGAGGGCTGATTTCTTGTCCTGTGATAAGAAGCCATCTGTCTCGACCTCCAAACCTTTCAGGGGAGCATTTGCAACCGTTTGGCACCATTTTTGAGTGAATTGCCGAAAGTCAGATTTTTTATGAAATTGTGACCCCGGTGCTTACGGATTTTTTCAAAAAAATCTTTTTCTGCCGGATAAGCTGTTGAGGGCTGATTTCTTGTCCTGTGATAAAAAGCCTTATGTTTCCATCACCATCGCTTTCAGGGGAGCATTTGCAAGCGTTTGGCACCATTTTTCAGTGAATTGCCAGAAGTCAGATTTTTGCTGAAATTGTGACCCCGGGGCTTAGGGATTTTTTCAAAAAAATGTTTTCCGCCGGTTACGTTGTTGAGCGCTGATTTCTTGTCCTGTGATAAAAAGCCTTCTGTTTCCATTCCCAAAGCTTTGAGCGGAGCATTTGCAAGCCTCTGGCATCATTTTTGAGTGAATTGCCAAAAGTCAGATTTTTGCTGAAATTGTGACCCCGGGGCTTAGGGATTTTTTCAAAAAAATACTTTCCGCGGGTTAAGTTGTTGAGGGCTGATTTCTTGTCCTGTGAAAAAAGCCTTCTGTTTCCATCCCCAAAGCTTTCAGGGGAGCATTTGCAAGCGTTTGGCAACATTTTTGAGTGAATTGCCAAAAGTCAGATTTTTGCTGAAATTGTGACTCCAGGGCTTAGGGATTCTTTCAAAAAAATATTTTCCACCGGTCAAGTTGTTGAGGGCTGATTTCTTGTCCTTTGATAAAAAGCCTTCTGTTTCCATCACGAAAGCTTTCAGGGGAGCAATTGCAACCGTTTGGCACCATTTTTGAGTGAATTGCTAAAAGTCAGATTTTTGCTGAAATTGTGACCCCGGGGCTTAGGGATTTTTTCAAAAAAATATTTTCCGCTGGTCAAGTTGTTGAGGGCTGATTTCTTGTCCTTTGATAAAAAGCCTTCTGTTTCCTTTGCCAAACCTTTCAGGGGAGCATTTGCAAGCTTCTGGCACCATTTTTGAGTGAATTGCCAAAAGTCAGATTTTTGCTGAAATTGTGACCCCGGGGCTTAGGGATTTTTTCAAAAAAATATTTTCTGCCGGTTAAGTTGTTGAGGGCTGATTTCTTGTCCTGTGATAAAAAGCCTTCTGTTTCCATCACCAACGCTTTCAGGGGAGCATTTGCAAGCGTTTGGCACCATTTTTCAGTGAATTGCCAAAAGTCAGATTTTTGCTGAAATTGTGACCCCGGGGCTTAGGGATTTTTTCAAAAAAATATTTTCCGCCGGTTAAGTTGTTGAGGCTGATTTCTTGTCCTGTGATAAAAAGCCTTCTGTTTCCATCGCCAAACCTTTCAGGGGAGCATTTGCAACCCATTGGCACCATTTTTGAGTGAATTGCCAAAAGTCAGATTTTTGCTGAAATTGTGACCCCGGGGCTTAGGGATTTTTTCAAAAAAATATTTTCCGCCGGTCAAGTTGTTGAGGGCTGATTTCTTGTCCTTTGATAAAAAGCCTTCTGTTTCCTTTGCCAAACCTTTAAGGGGAGCATTTGCAAGCGTTTGGCACCATTTTTGAGTGAATTGCCAAAAGTCAGATTTTTGCTGAAATTGTGACCCCGGGGCTTAGGGATTTTTTCAAAAAAATATTTTCTGCCGGTTAAGTTGTTGAGGGCTGATTTCTTGTCCTGTGATAAAAAGCCTTATGTTTCCATCACCATCGCTTTCAGGGGAGCATTTGCAAGCGTTTGGCACCATTTTTGAGTGAATTGCCAGAAGTCAGATTTTTGCTGAAATTGTGACCCCGGGGCTTAGGGATTTTTTCAAAAAAATATTTTCCGCCGGTTAAGTTGTTGAGGCTGATTTCTTGTCCTGTGATAAAAAGCCTTCTGTTTCCATCCCCAAAGCTTTCAGGGGAGCATTTGCAACCCATTGGCACCATTTTTGAGTGAATTGCCAAAAGTCAGATTTTTTGCTGAAATTGTGACCCCGCGGCTTAGGGATTTTTTCAAAAAAATATTTTCCGCCGGTTAAGTTGTTGAGGGCTAATTTCTTGTCCTGTGATAAAAAGCCTTCTGTTTTGACTTCTAAATCTTTCAGGGGAGCATTTGCAAGCTTCTGGCACCATTTTTGAGTGAATTGCCAAAAGTCAGATTTTTGCTGAAATTGTGACCCCGGGGCTTAGGGATTTTTTCAAAAAAATATTTTCCGCCGGTTAAGTTGTTGAGGGCTGATTTCTTGTCCTGTGATAAAAAGCCTTCTGTTTCCATCACCAACGCTTTCAGGGGAGCATTTGCAAGCGTTTGGCACCATTTTTCAGTGAATTGCCAAAAGTCAGATTTTTGCTGAAATTGTGACCCCGGGGCTTAGGGATTTTTTCAAAAAAATATTTTCCGCCGGTTAAGTTGTTGAGGCTGATTTCTTGTCCTGTGATAAAAAGCCTTCTGTTTCCATCGCCAAACCTTTCAGGGGAGCATTTGCAACCCATTGGCACCATTTTTGAGTGAATTGCCAAAAGTCAGATTTTTGCTGAAATTGTGACCCCGGGGCTTAGGGATTTTTTCAAAAAAATATTTTCCGCCGGTCAAGTTGTTGAGGGCTGATTTCTTGTCCTTTGATAAAAAGCCTTCTGTTTCCTTTGCCAAACCTTTAAGGGGAGCATTTGCAAGCGTTTGGCACCATTTTTGAGTGAATTGCCAAAAGTCAGATTTTTGCTGAAATTGTGACCCCGGGGCTTAGGGATTTTTTCAAAAAAATATTTTCTGCCGGTTAAGTTGTTGAGGGCTGATTTCTTGTCCTGTGATAAAAAGCCTTATGTTTCCATCACCATCGCTTTCAGGGGAGCATTTGCAAGCGTTTGGCACCATTTTTGAGTGAATTGCCAGAAGTCAGATTTTTGCTGAAATTGTGACCCCGGGCTTAGGGATTTTTTCAAAAAAATATTTTCCGCCGGTTAAGTTGTTGAGGCTGATTTCTTGTCCTGTGATAAAAAGCCTTCTGTTTCCATCCCCAAAGCTTTCAGGGGAGCATTTGCAACCCATTGGCACCATTTTTGAGTGAATTGCCAAAAGTCAGATTTTTTGCTGAAATTGTGACCCCGGGGCTTAGGGATGTTTTCAAAAAAATACTTTCTGCCGTTTAAGTTGTTGAGGGCTGATTTCTTGTCCAGTAATAAAAAGCCTTCTCTTTCCACCGCCAAAGCTTTCAGGGGAGCATTTGCAACCCATTGGCACCATTTTTGAGTGAATTGCCAAAAGTCAGATTTTTTGCTGAAATTGTGACCCTGGGGCTTAGGGATTTTTTCAAAAAAATACTTTCTGCCGTTTAAGTTGTTGAGGGCTGATTTCTTGTCCAGTAATAAAAAGCCTTCTCTTTCCACCGCCAAAGCTTTCAGGGGAGCATTTGCAACCGATTGGCACCATTTTTGAGTGAATTGCTAAAAGTCAGATTTTTGCTGAAATTGTGACCCCGGGGCTTAGGGATTTTTTCAAAAAAATATCTTCTGCCGGATAAGCTGTTGAGGGCTGATTTCTTGTCCTGTGATAAAAAGCCTTATGTTTCCATCACCATCGCTTTCAGGGGAGCATTTGCAAGCGTTTGGCACCATTTTTCAGTGAATTGCCAGAAGTCAGATTTTTGCTGAAATTGTGACCCCGGGGCTTAGGGATTTTTTCAAAAAAATATTTTCCGCCGGTCAAGTTGTTGAGCGCTGATTTCTTGTCCTATGATAAAAAGCCTTCTGTTTCCATCGCCAAACCTTTCAGGGGAGCATTTGTAAGCTTCTGGCACCATTTTTGAGTGAATTGCCAAAAGTCAGATTTTTGCTGAAATTGTGACCCCGGGGCTTAGGGATTTTTTCAAAAAAATATTTTCCGCCGGTTAAGTTGTTGAGGCTGATTTCTTGTCCTGTGATAAAAAGCCTTCTGTTTCCATCGCCAAACCTTTCAGGGGAGCATTTGCAACCGATTGGCACCATTTTTGAGTGAATTGCCAAAAGTCAGATTTTTGCTGAAATTGTGACCCCGGGGCTTAGGGATTTTTTCAAAAAAATGTTTTCCGCCGGTTACGTTGTTGAGCGCTGATTTCTTGTCCTGTGATAAAAAGCCTTCTGTTTCCATCCCCAAAGCTTTCAGGGGAGCATTTGCAAGCGTTTGGCAACATTTTTGAGTGAATTGCCAAAAGTCAGATTTTTGCTGAAATTGTGAAACCGGGGCTTAGGGATTCTTTCAAAAAAATATTTTCCGCCGGTCAAGTTGTTGAGGGCTGATTTCTTGTCCTTTGATAAAAAGCCTTCTGTTTCCATCGCCAAAGCTTTCAGGGGAGCATTTGCAACCGATTGGCACCATTTTTGAGTGAATTGCTAAAAGTCAGATTTTTGCTGAAATTGTGACCCCGGGGCTTAGGGATTTTTTCAAAAAAATATCTTCTGCCGGATAAGTTGTTGAGGGCTGATTTCTTGTCCTGTGATAAAAAGCCTTATGTTTCCATCACCATCGCTTTCAGGGGAGCATTTGCAACCCATTGGCACCATTTTTGAGTGAATTGCCAAAAGTCAGATTTTTGCTGAAATTGTGACCCCGGGGCTTAGGGATTTTTCAAAAAAATATTTTCCACCGGTCAAGTTGTTGAGGGCTGATTTCTTGTCCTTTGATAAAAAGCCTTCTGTTTCCTTTGCCAAACCTTTAAGGGGAGCATTTGCAAGCGTTTGGCACCATTTTTGAGTGAATTGCCAAAAGTCAGATTTTTGCTGAAATTGTGACCCCGGGGCTTAGGGATTTTTTCAAAAAAATATTTTCCGCCGGTTAAGTTGTTGAGGACTGATTTCTTGTCCTGTGATAAAAAGCCTTATGTTTCCATCACCATCGCTTTCAGGGGAGCATTTGCAACCCATTGGCACCATTTTTGAGTGAATTGCCAAAAGTCAGATTTTTGCTGAAATTGTGACCCCGGGGCTTAGGGATTTTTTCAAAAAAATATTTTCCGCCGGTCAAGTTGTTGAGGGCTGATTTCTTGTCCTTTGATAAAAAGCCTTCTGTTTCCTTTGCCAAACCTTTAAGGGGAGCATTTGCAAGCGTTTGGCACCATTTTTGAGTGAATTGCCAAAAGTCAGATTTTTGCTGAAATTGTGACCCCGGGGCTTAGGGATTTTTTCAAAAAAATATTTTCCGCCGGTTAAGTTGTTGAGGACTGATTTCTTGTCCTGTGATAAAAAGCCTTATGTTTCCATCACCATCGCTTTCAGGGGAGCATTTGCAAGCGTTTGGCACCATTTTTGAGTGAATTGCCAGAAGTCAGATTTTTGCTGAAATTGTGACCCCGGGGCTTAGGGATTTTTTCAAAAAAATATTTTTCGCCGGTTAAGTTGTTGAGGCTGATTTCTTGTCCTGTGATAAAAAGCCTTCTGTTTCCATCGCCAAACCTTTCAGGGGAGCATTTGCAACCCATTGGCACCATTTTAGAGTGAATTGCCAAAAGTCAGATTTTTTGCTGAAATTGTGACCCCGCGGCTTAGAGATTTTTTCAAAAAAATATTTTCCGCCAGTTAAGTTGTTGAGGGCTAATTTCTTGTCCTGTGATAAAAAGCCTTCTGTTTTGACTTCTAAATCTTTCAGGGGAGCATTTGCAAGCGTTTGGCACCATTTTTGAGTGAATTGCCAGAAGTCAGATTTTTGCTGAAATTGTGACCCCGGGGCTTAGGGATTTTTTCAAAAAAATACTTTCCGCCAGTTAAGTTGTTGAGGGCTGATTTCTTGTCCTGTGATAAAAAGCCTTCTGTTTCCATCCCCAAAGCTTTCAGGGGAGCATTTGCAACCCATTGGCACCATTTTTGAGTGAATTGCCAAAAGTCAGATTTTTTGCTGAAATTGTGACCCCGCGGCTTAGGGATTTTTTCAAAAAAATATTTTCCGCCGGTTAAGTTGTTGAGGGCTAATTTCTTGTCCTGTGATAAAAAGCCTTCTGTTTTGACTTCTAAATCTTTCAGGGGAGCATTTGCAAGCGTTTGGCACCATTTTTGAGTGAATTGCCAGAAGTCAGATTTTTGCTGAAATTGTGACCCCGGGGCTTAGGGATTTTTTCAAAAAAATATCTTCTGCCGGATAAGTTGTTGAGGGCTGATTTCTTGTCCTGTGATAAAAAGCCTTCTGTTTCCATCACCAACGCTTTCAGGGGAGCATTTGCAAGCGTTTGGCACCATTTTTCAGTGAATTGCCAAAAGTCAGATTTTTGCTGAAATTGTGACCCCGGGGCTTAGGGATTTTTTCAAAAAAATATTTTCCACCGGTTAAGTTGTTGAGGCTGATTTCTTGTCCTGTGATAAAAAGCCTTCTGTTTCCATCGCCAAACCTTTCAGGGGAGCATTTGCAACCCATTGGCACCATTTTTGAGTGAATTGCCAAAAGTCAGATTTTTGCTGAAATTGTGACCCCGGGGCTTAGGGATTTTTTCAAAAAAATATTTTCCGCCGGTCAAGTTGTTGAGGGCTGATTTCTTGTCCTGTGATAAAAAGCCTTCTGTTTCCATCGCCAAACCTTTCAGGGGAGCATTTGCAACCCATTGGCACCATTTTTGAGTGAATTGCCAAAAGTCAGATTTGTTGCTGAAATTGTGACCCCGCGGCTTAGGGATTTTTTCAAAAAAATATTTTCCGCCGGTCAAGTTGTTGAGGGCTGATTTCTTGTCCTTTGATAAAAAGCCTTCTGTTTCCTTTGCCAAACCTTTAAGGGGAGCATTTGCAAGCGTTTGGCACCATTTTTGAGTGAATTGCCAAAAGTCAGATTTTTGCTGAAATTGTGACCCCGGGGCTTAGGGAATTTTTCAAAAAAATATTTTCTGCCGGTTAAGTTGTTGAGGGCTGATTTCTTGTCCTGTGATAAAAAGCCTTATGTTTCCATCACCATCGCTTTCAGGGGAGCATTTGCAAGCGTTTGGCACCATTTTTGAGTGAATTGCCAGAAGTCAGATTTTTGCTGAAATTGTGACCCCGGGCTTAGGGATTTTTTCAAAAAAATATTTTCCGCCGGTTAAGTTGTTGAGGCTGATTTCTTGTCCTGTGATAAAAAGCCTTCTGTTTCCATCCCCAAAGCTTTCAGGGGAGCATTTGCAACCCATTGGCACCATTTTTGAGTGAATTGCCAAAAGTCAGATTTTTTGCTGAAATTGTGACCCCGCGGCTTAGGGATTTTTTCAAAAAAATATTTTCCGCCGGTTAAGTTGTTGAGGGCTAATTTCTTGTCCTGTGATAAAAAGCCTTCTGTTTTGACTTCTAAATCTTTCAGGGGAGCATTTGCAAGCGTTTGGCACCATTTTTGAGTGAATTGCCAGAAGTCAGATTTTTGCTGAAATTGTGACCCCGGGGCTTAGGGATTTTTTCAAAAAAATATCTTCTGCCGGATAAGTTGTTGAGGGCTGATTTCTTGTCCTGTGATAAAAAGCCTTCTGTTTCCATCACCAACGCTTTCAGGGGAGCATTTGCAAGCGTTTGGCACCATTTTTCAGTGAATTGCCAAAAGTCAGATTTTTGCTGAAATTGTGACCCCGGGGCTTAGGGATTTTTTCAAAAAAATATTTTCCACCGGTTAAGTTGTTGAGGCTGATTTCTTGTCCTGTGATAAAAAGCCTTCTGTTTCCATCGCCAAACCTTTCAGGGGAGCATTTGCAACCCATTGGCACCATTTTTGAGTGAATTGCCAAAAGTCAGATTTTTGCTGAAATTGTGACCCCGGGGCTTAGGGATTTTTTCAAAAAAATATTTTCCGCCGGTCAAGTTGTTGAGGGCTGATTTCTTGTCCTGTGATAAAAAGCCTTCTGTTTCCATCGCCAAACCTTTCAGGGGAGCATTTGCAACCCATTGGCACCATTTTTGAGTGAATTGCCAAAAGTCAGATTTGTTGCTGAAATTGTGACCCCGCGGCTTAGGGATTTTTTCAAAAAAATATTTTCCGCCGGTTAAGTTGTTGAGGGCTAATTTCTTGTCCTGTGATAAAAAGCCTTCTGTTTTGACTTCTAAATCTTTCAGGGGAGCATTTGCAAGCGTTTGGCACCATTTTTGAGTGAATTGCCAGAAGTCAGATTTTTGCTGAAATTGTGACCCTGGGGCTTAGGGATTTTTTCAAAAAAATACTTTCTGCCGTTTAAGTTGTTGAGGGCTGATTTCTTGTCCTGTAATAAAAAGCCTTCTGTTTCCACCGCCAAAGCTTTCAGGGGAGCATTTGCAACCGATTGGCACCATTTTTGAGTGAATTGCTAAAAGTCAGATTTTTGCTGAAATTGTGACCCCGGGGCTTAGGGATTTTTTCAAAAAAATATCTTCTGCCGGATAAGCTGTTGAGGGCTGATTTCTTGTCCTGTGATAAAAAGCCTTATGTTTCCATCACCATCGCTTTCAGGGGAGCATTTGCAAGCGTTTGGCACCATTTTTCAGTGAATTGCCAGAAGTCAGATTTTTGCTGAAATTGTGACCCCGGGGCTTAGGGATTTTTTCAAAAAAATATTTTCCGCCGGTTAAGTTGTTGAGGCTGATTTCTTGTCCTGTGATAAAAAGCCTTCTGTTTCCATCGCCAAACCTTTCAGGGGAGCATTTGCAACCGATTGGCACCATTTTTGAGTGAATTGCCAAAAGTCAGATTTTTGCTGAAATTGTGACCCCGGGGCTTAGGGATTTTTTCAAAAAAATGTTTTCCGCCGGTTACGTTGTTGAGCGCTGATTTCTTGTCCTGTGATAAAAAGCCTTCTGTTTCCATCCCCAAAGCTTTCAGGGGAGCATTTGCAAGCGTTTGGCAACATTTTTGAGTGAATTGCCAAAAGTCAGATTTTTGCTGAAATTGTGAAACCGGGGCTTAGGGATTCTTTCAAAAAAATATTTTCCGCCGGTCAAGTTGTTGAGGGCTGATTTCTTGTCCTTTGATAAAAAGCCTTCTGTTTCCATCGCCAAAGCTTTCAGGGGAGCATTTGCAACCGATTGGCACCATTTTTGAGTGAATTGCTAAAAGTCAGATTTTTGCTGAAATTGTGACCCCGGGGCTTAGTGATTTTTTCAAAAAAATATCTTCTGCCGGATAAGTTGTTGAGGGCTGATTTCTTGTCCTGTGATAAAAAGCCTTCTGTTTCCATCACCAACGCTTTCAGGGGAGCATTTGCAAGCGTTTGGCACCATTTTTCAGTGAATTGCCAAAAGTCAGATTTTTGCTGAAATTGTGACCCCGGGGCTTAGGGATTTTTTCAAAAAAATATTTTCCACCGGTTAAGTTGTTGAGGCTGATTTCTTGTCCTGTGATAAAAAGCCTTCTGTTTCCATCGCCAAACCTTTCAGGGGAGCATTTGCAACCCATTGGCACCATTTTTGAGTGAATTGCCAAAAGTCAGATTTTTGCTGAAATTGTGACCCCGGGGCTTAGGGATTTTTTCAAAAAAATATTTTCCGCCGGTCAAGTTGTTGAGGGCTGATTTCTTGTCCTGTGATAAAAAGCCTTCTGTTTTGACTTCTAAATCTTTCAGGGGAGCATTTGCAAGCGTTTGGCACCATTTTTGAGTGAATTGCCAGAAGTCAGATTTTTGCTGAAATTGTGACCCTGGGGCTTAGGGATTTTTTCAAAAAAATACTTTCTGCCGTTTAAGTTGTTGAGGGCTGATTTCTTGTCCTGTAATAAAAAGCCTTCTGTTTCCACCGCCAAAGCTTTCAGGGGAGCATTTGCAACCGATTGGCACCATTTTTGAGTGAATTGCTAAAAGTCAGATTTTTGCTGAAATTGTGACCCCGGGGCTTAGGGATTTTTTCAAAAAAATATCTTCTGCCGGATAAGCTGTTGAGGGCTGATTTCTTGTCCTGTGATAAAAAGCCTTATGTTTCCATCACCATCGCTTTCAGGGGAGCATTTGCAAGCGTTTGGCACCATTTTTCAGTGAATTGCCAGAAGTCAGATTTTTGCTGAAATTGTGACCCCGGGGCTTAGGGATTTTTTCAAAAAAATATTTTCCGCCGGTTAAGTTGTTGAGGCTGATTTCTTGTCCTGTGATAAAAAGCCTTCTGTTTCCATCGCCAAACCTTTCAGGGGAGCATTTGCAACCGATTGGCACCATTTTTGAGTGAATTGCCAAAAGTCAGATTTTTGCTGAAATTGTGACCCCGGGGCTTAGGGATTTTTTCAAAAAAATGTTTTCCGCCGGTTACGTTGTTGAGCGCTGATTTCTTGTCCTGTCATAAAAAGCCTTCTGTTTCCATCCCCAAAGCTTTCAGGGGAGCATTTGCAAGCGTTTGGCAACATTTTTGAGTGAATTGCCAAAAGTCAGATTTTTGCTGAAATTGTGAAACCGGGGCTTAGGGATTCTTTCAAAAAAATATTTTCCGCCGGTCAAGTTGTTGAGGGCTGATTTCTTGTCCTTTGATAAAAAGCCTTCTGTTTCCATCGCCAAAGCTTTCAGGGGAGCATTTGCAACCGATTGGCACCATTTTTGAGTGAATTGCTAAAAGTCAGATTTTTGCTGAAATTGTGACCCCGGGGCTTAGGGATTTTTTCAAAAAAATATCTTCTGCCGGATAAGTTGTTGAGGGCTGATTTCTTGTCCTGTGATAAAAAGCCTTATGTTTCCATCACCATCGCTTTCAGGGGAGCATTTGCAACCCATTGGCACCATTTTTGAGTGAATTGCCAAAAGTCAGATTTTTGCTGAAATTGTGACCCCGGGGCTTAGGGATTTTTTCAAAAAAATATTTTCCGCCGGTCAAGTTGTTGAGGGCTGATTTCTTGTCCTTTGATAAAAAGCCTTCTGTTTCCTTTGCCAAACCTTTCAGGGGAGCATTTGTAAGCTTCTGGCACCATTTTTGAGTGAATTGCCAAAAGTCAGATTTTTGCTGAAATTGTGACCCCGGGGCTTAGGGATTTTTTCAAAAAAATATTTTCCGCCGGTTAAGTTGTTGAGGCTGATTTCTTGTCCTGTGATAAAAAGCCTTCTGTTTCCATCGCCAAACCTTTCAGGGGAGCATTTGCAACCGATTGGCACCATTTTTGAGTGAATTGCCAAAAGTCAGATTTTTGCTGAAATTGTGACCCCGGGGCTTAGGGATTTTTTCAAAAAAATGTTTTCCGCCGGTTACGTTGTTGAGCGCTGATTTCTTGTCCTGTGATAAAAAGCCTTCTGTTTCCATCCCCAAAGCTTTCAGGGGAGCATTTGCAAGCGTTTGGCAACATTTTTGAGTGAATTGCCAAAAGTCAGATTTTTGCTGAAATTGTGAAACCGGGGCTTAGGGATTCTTTCAAAAAAATATTTTCCGCCGGTCAAGTTGTTGAGGGCTGATTTCTTGTCCTTTGATAAAAAGCCTTCTGTTTCCATCGCCAAAGCTTTCAGGGGAGCATTTGCAACCGATTGGCACCATTTTTGAGTGAATTGCTAAAAGTCAGATTTTTGCTGAAATTGTGACCCCGGGGCTTAGTGATTTTTTCAAAAAAATATCTTCTGCCGGATAAGTTGTTGAGGGCTGATTTCTTGTCCTGTGATAAAAAGCCTTCTGTTTCCATCACCAACGCTTTCAGGGGAGCATTTGCAAGCGTTTGGCACCATTTTTCAGTGAATTGCCAAAAGTCAGATTTTTGCTGAAATTGTGACCCCGGGGCTTAGGGATTTTTTCAAAAAAATATTTTCCACCGGTTAAGTTGTTGAGGCTGATTTCTTGTCCTGTGATAAAAAGCCTTCTGTTTCCATCGCCAAACCTTTCAGGGGAGCATTTGCAACCCATTGGCACCATTTTTGAGTGAATTGCCAAAAGTCAGATTTTTGCTGAAATTGTGACCCCGGGGCTTAGGGATTTTTTCAAAAAAATATTTTCCGCCGGTCAAGTTGTTGAGGGCTGATTTCTTGTCCTGTGATAAAAAGCCTTCTGTTTTGACTTCTAAATCTTTCAGGGGAGCATTTGCAAGCGTTTGGCACCATTTTTGAGTGAATTGCCAGAAGTCAGATTTTTGCTGAAATTGTGACCCTGGGGCTTAGGGATTTTTTCAAAAAAATACTTTCTGCCGTTTAAGTTGTTGAGGGCTGATTTCTTGTCCTGTAATAAAAAGCCTTCTGTTTCCACCGCCAAAGCTTTCAGGGGAGCATTTGCAACCGATTGGCACCATTTTTGAGTGAATTGCTAAAAGTCAGATTTTTGCTGAAATTGTGACCCCGGGGCTTAGGGATTTTTTCAAAAAAATATCTTCTGCCGGATAAGCTGTTGAGGGCTGATTTCTTGTCCTGTGATAAAAAGCCTTATGTTTCCATCACCATCGCTTTCAGGGGAGCATTTGCAAGCGTTTGGCACCATTTTTCAGTGAATTGCCAGAAGTCAGATTTTTGCTGAAATTGTGACCCCGGGGCTTAGGGATTTTTTCAAAAAAATATTTTCCGCCGGTTAAGTTGTTGAGGCTGATTTCTTGTCCTGTGATAAAAAGCCTTCTGTTTCCATCGCCAAACCTTTCAGGGGAGCATTTGCAACCGATTGGCACCATTTTTGAGTGAATTGCCAAAAGTCAGATTTTTGCTGAAATTGTGACCCCGGGGCTTAGGGATTTTTTCAAAAAAATGTTTTCCGCCGGTTACGTTGTTGAGCGCTGATTTCTTGTCCTGTCATAAAAAGCCTTCTGTTTCCATCCCCAAAGCTTTCAGGGGAGCATTTGCAAGCGTTTGGCAACATTTTTGAGTGAATTGCCAAAAGTCAGATTTTTGCTGAAATTGTGAAACCGGGGCTTAGGGATTCTTTCAAAAAAATATTTTCCGCCGGTCAAGTTGTTGAGGGCTGATTTCTTGTCCTTTGATAAAAAGCCTTCTGTTTCCATCGCCAAAGCTTTCAGGGGAGCATTTGCAACCGATTGGCACCATTTTTGAGTGAATTGCTAAAAGTCAGATTTTTGCTGAAATTGTGACCCCGGGGCTTAGGGATTTTTTCAAAAAAATATCTTCTGCCGGATAAGTTGTTGAGGGATGATTTCTTGTCCTGTGATAAAAAGCCTTATGTTTCCATCACCATCGCTTTCAGGGGAGCATTTGCAACCCATTGGCACCATTTTTGAGTGAATTGCCAAAAGTCAGATTTTTGCTGAAATTGTGACCCCGGGGCTTAGGGATTTTTTCAAAAAAATATTTTCCGCCGGTCAAGTTGTTGAGGGCTGATTTCTTGTCCTTTGATAAAAAGCCTTCTGTTTCCTTTGCCAAACCTTTAAGGGGAGCATTTGCAAGCGTTTGGCACCATTTTTGCGTGAATTGCCAAAAGTCAGATTTTTGCTGAAATTGTGACCCCGGGGCTTAGGGATTTTTTCAAAAAAATATTTTCCGCCGGTTAAGTTGTTGAGGACTGATTTCTTGTCCTGTGATAAAAAGCCTTATGTTTCCATCACCATCGCTTTCAGGGGAGCATTTGCAAGCGTTTGGCACCATTTTTGAGTGAATTGCCAGAAGTCAGATTTTTGCTGAAATTGTGACCCCGGGGCTTAGGGATTTTTTCAAAAAAATATTTTTCGCCGGTTAAGTTGTTGAGGCTGATTTCTTGTCCTGTGATAAAAAGCCTTCTGTTTCCATCGCCAAACCTTTCAGGGGAGCATTTGCAACCCATTGGCACCATTTTAGAGTGAATTGCCAAAAGTCAGATTTTTTGCTGAAATTGTGACCCCGCGGCTTAGAGATTTTTTCAAAAAAATATTTTCCGCCAGTTAAGTTGTTGAGGGCTAATTTCTTGTCCTGTGATAAAAAGCCTTCTGTTTTGACTTCTAAATCTTTCAGGGGAGCATTTGCAAGCGTTTGGCACCATTTTTGAGTGAATTGCCAGAAGTCAGATTTTTGCTGAAATTGTGACCCCGGGGCTTAGGGATTTTTTCAAAAAAATACTTTCCGCCAGTTAAGTTGTTGAGGGCTGATTTCTTGTCCTGTGATAAAAAGCCTTCTGTTTCCATCCCCAAAGCTTTCAGGGGAGCATTTGCAAGCGTTTGGCACCATTTTGAGTGAATTGCCAAAAGTCAGATTTTTGCTGAAATTGTGACCCCGGGGCTTAGGGATTTTTTCAAAAAAATATTTTCCGCTGGTAAAGTTGTTGAGGGCTGATTTCTTCTCCTGTGATAAAAAGCCTTCTGTTTCCATCGCCAACGCTTTCAGGGGAGCATTTGCAACCGATTGGCACCATTTTTGAGTGAATTGCCAAAAGTCAGATTTTTGCTGAAATTGTGACCCCGGGGCTTAGGGATTTTTTCAAAAAAATATTTTCCGCCGGTTACGTTGTTGAGCGCTGATTTCTTTTCCTGTGATTAAAATCCTTCTCTTTTGACCGCGAAACCTGTCAAGGGAGCATTTGCAACCGTTTGGCACCAATTTTGAGTGAATTGCCAAAAGTCAGATTTTTTATGAAATTGTGACCCCGGGGCTTAAGATTTTTTCAAAAAAATCTTTTTCTGCCGGTTAAGTTGTCGAAGGCTGATTTCTTTTCCTCTGACTAAAATCCTTCTGTTTCGACCGCCAAACCTTTCAGGGGAGCATTTGCAAAAGTTTGGCACCATTTTTGAGTGAATTGCCGAAAGTCAGATTTTTTATGAAATTGTGACTCTGGGTCTTAGGATTTTTTCAAAAAAATATTTTTCTGCCGGTTAAGTTATCGAGGGCTGATTTCTTTTCCTTCTGTTTCGACCGCCAAACCTCTCAGGGGAGCATTTGCAAAAGTTTGGCACCATTTTTGAGTGAATTGCCGAAAGTCAGATTTTTTTATGAAATTGTGACCGCGGGGCTTAGGATTTTTTCAAAAAAATCTTTTTCTGCCGGTTCAGTTGTCGATGGCTGATTTCTTTTCCTGTGATAAAAAGCCTTCTGTTTCGACCGCCAAACCTCTCAGGGGAGCATTTGCAACCGTTTGGCACCGTTTTTGAGTGAATTGCTGAAAGCCAGATTTTTTATGAAATTGTGACTATCTTTTTCTGCCTCTTACGTTGTCGGGGGCTGATTTCTTTTCCTGTGATTAAAAGCCATCTGTTTCGACCGCCAAACCTTTCAGGGGTGCATTTGCAACCGATTGGCACCATTTTTGAGTGAATTGCCGACAGTCAGATTTTTTATGAAATTGTGACCCCGGGGCTTAAGATTTTTTTTAAAAAAACTTTTTCTGCCGGTGAAGTTGTCAAGGGCTGATTTCTTGTCCTGTGATAAAAAGCCTTCTGTTTCGACCGCCAAACCTTTCAGGGGAGCATTTGCAAAAGTTTGGCACCATTTTTGAATGAATTGCCGAAAGTCAGATTTTTTATGAAATTGTGACCCCGGGGCTTAGGATTTTTTGAAAAAAAACTTTTTCTGCCGGTTAAGTTGTCAAGGGCTGATTTATTTTCCTGTGATTAAAATCCTTCTGTTTCAACCGGCAAACCTCTCAGGGAAGCATTTGCAACCGTTTGGCACCATTTTTGAGTGAATTGCCGAAAGTCAGATTTTTTATGAAATTGTGACCCCGGGGCTTACGGATTTTTTTTAAAAAAATCTTTTTCTGCCGGTTAAGTTGTCGAGGGCTGATTTCTTTCCCTGTGATTAAAATCCTTCTGTTTCGACCGCCAAACCTCTCAGGGGAGGATTTGCAACCGTTTGGCACCATTTTTGAGTGAATTGCCGAAAGTCAGATTTTCTATAAAATTGTGACCCCCAGGGCTTACGGATTTTTTCAAAAAAATCTTTTTCTGCCGGTTAAGTTGTCGAGGGCTGATTTCTTTTCCTGTGATAAAAAGCCTTCTGTTTCGACCGCCAAACCTTTCAGGGGAGCATTTGCAACTGTTTGGCACCATTTTTGAGTGAATTGCCGAAAGTCAGATTTTTTTTCAAATTGTGACCCCGGGGGTTAGGATTTTTTTAAAAAAATCTTTTTCTGCCGGTTCAGTTGGCGAGGGCTGATTTTTTTTCCTGTGATTAAAATCCTTCTGTTATGACCGCGAAACCTTTCAAGGGAGCATTTGCAACCGTTTGGCACCATTTTTGAGTGAATTGCCGAAAGTCAGATTTTTTATGAAATTGTGACCCCGGTGCTTACGGATTTTTTCAAAAAAATCTTTTTCTGCCTCTTAAGTTGTCGAGGGCTGATTTCTTGTCCTGTGATAAGAAGCCATCTGTCTCGACCTCCAAACCTTTCAGGGGAGCATTTGCAACCGTTTGGCACCATTTTTGAGTGAATTGCCGAAAGTCAGAATTTTTATGAAATTGTGACCCCGGGGCTTACGGATTTTTTCAAAAAAATCTTTTTCTGCCGGTTAAGTTGTCGAGGGCTGATTTCTTTTCCTGTGATAAAAAGTCTTCTGTTTCGACCACCAAACCTCTCAGGGGAGCATTTGCAAAAGTTTGGCACCATTTTTGAGTGAATTGCCGAAAGTCAGATTTTTTATGAAATTGTGACCCCGGGCCTTAGAATTTTTTCAAAAAAAATCTTTTTCTGCCGGTTCAGTTGTCGAGGGCTGATTTCTTTTCCTGTGATTAAAATCCTTCTGTTTCGACCGCCAAACCTCTCAGAGGAGCATTTGCAAAAGTTTGACACCATTTTTGAGTGAATTGCCGAAAGTCAGATTTTTTAATGAAATTGTGACCCCGGGGGTTAGGATTTTTTCAAAAAAATCTTTTTCTGCCGGTTCAGTTGTCGAGGGCTGATTTCTTTTCCTGTGATTAAAATCCTTCTGTTTCGACCGCCAAACCTTTCAGGGGAGCATTTGCAAAAGTTTGGAACCATTTTTGAGTGAATTGCCGAAAGTCAGATTTTTTATGAAATTGTGACCCCGGGGGTTAGGATTTTTTCAAAAAAAATCTTTTGCTGCCGATTCAGTTGTCGAGGGCTGATTTCTTTTCCTGTGATTAAAATCCTTCTGTTTCGACCGCCAAACCTCTCAGGGGAGCATTTGCAACCGTTTGGCACCGTTTTTGAGTGAATTGCCGAAAGCCAGATTTTTTATGAAATTGTGACCCCGGGGCTTACGGATTTTTTCAAAAAAATCTTTTTCTGCCGGTTAAGTTGTCGAGGGCTGATTTCTTTTCCTGTGATAAAAAGCCTTCTGTTTCGACAGCCAAACCTCTCAGGGGAGCATTTGCAAAAGTTTGGCACCATTTTTGAGTGAATTGCCGAAAGTCAGATTTTTTATGAAATTGTGACCCCGGGGCTTAAGATTTTTTTAAAAAAAACTTTTTCTGCCGGTGAAGTGCTCAAGGGCTGATTTCTTGTCCTGTGATAAAAAGCCTTCTGTTTCGACCGCCAAACCTTTCAGGGGAGCATTTGCAAAAGTTTGGCACCATTTTTGAATGAATTGCCGAAAGTCAGATTTTTTATGAAATTGTGACCCCGGGGCTTAGGATTTTTTGAAAAAAACCTTTTTCTGCCGGTTAAGTTGTCGAGGGCTGATTTATTTTCCTGTGATTAAAATCCTTCTGTTTCAACCGGCAAACCTCTCAGGGAAGCATTTGCAACCGTTTGGCACCATTTTTGAGTGAATTGCCGAAAGTCAGATTTTTTATGAAATTGTGACCCCGGGGCTTACGGATTTTTTTAAAAAAATCTTTTTCTGCCGGTTAAGTTGTTGAGGGCTGATTTCTTTCCCTGTGATTAAAATCCTTCTTTTTCGACCGCCAAACCTCTCAGGGGAGGATTTGCAACCGTTTGGCACCATTTTTGAGTGAATTGCCGAAAGTCAGATTTTTTTTGAAATTGTGACCCCGGTGCTTATGGATTTTTTCAAAAAAATCTTTTTCTGCCGGTTCAGTTGGCGAGGGCTGATTTTTTTCCCTGTGATTAAAATCCTTCTGTTATGACCGCGAAACCTTTCACGGGAGCATTTGCAACCGTTTGGAACCATTTTTGAGTGAATTTCCGAAAGTCAGATTTTTTATGAAATTGTGACCCCGGTGCTTACGGATTTTTTCAAAAAAATCTTTTTCTGCCTCTTAAGTTGTCGAGGGCTGATTTCTTGTCCTGTGATAAAAAGTCTTCTGTTTCGACCACCAAACCTCTCAGGGGAGCATTAGCAAAAGTTTGGCACCATTTTTGAGTGAATTGCCGAAAGTCAGATTTTTTATGAAATTGTGACCCCGGGGCTTAGGATTTTTTCAAAAAAATCTTATTCTGCCGGTTCAGTTGTCGAGGACTGATTTCTTTTTCTGTGATTAAAATCCTTCTGTTTCGACCGCCAAACCTCTCAGGGGAGCATTTGCAAAAGTTTGGCACCATTTTTGAGTGAATTGCCGAAAGTCAGATTTTTTATGAAATTGTGACCCCGGGGCTTAAGATTTTTTTAAAAAAAACTTTTTCTGCCGGTGAAGTGCTCAAGGGCTGATTTCTTGTCCTGTGATAAAAAGCCTTCTGTTTCGACCGCCAAACCTTTCAGGGGAGCATTTGCAAAAGTTTGGCACCATTTTTGAATGAATTGCCGAAAGTCAGATTTTTTATGAAATTGTGACCCCGGGGCTTAGGATTTTTTGAAAAAAACCTTTTTCTGCCGGTTAAGTTGTCGAGGGCTGATTTATTTTCCTGTGATTAAAATCCTTCTGTTTCAACCGGCAAACCTCTCAGGGAAGCATTTGCAACCGTTTGGCACCATTTTTGAGTGAATTGCCGAAAGTCAGATTTTTTATGAAATTGTGACCCCGGGGCTTACGGATTTTTTTAAAAAAATCTTTTTCTGCCGGTTAAGTTGTTGAGGGCTGATTTCTTTCCCTGTGATTAAAATCCTTCTTTTTCGACCGCCAAACCTCTCAGGGGAGGATTTGCAACCGTTTGGCACCATTTTTGAGTGAATTGCCGAAAGTCAGATTTTTTTTGAAATTGTGACCCCGGTGCTTATGGATTTTTTCAAAAAAATCTTTTTCTGCCGGTTCAGTTGGCGAGGGCTGATTTTTTTCCCTGTGATTAAAATCCTTCTGTTATGACCGCGAAACCTTTCACGGGAGCATTTGCAACCGTTTGGAACCATTTTTGAGTGAATTTCCGAAAGTCAGATTTTTTATGAAATTGTGACCCCGGTGCTTACGGATTTTTTCAAAAAAATCTTTTTCTGCCTCTTAAGTTGTCGAGGGCTGATTTCTTGTCCTGTGATAAAAAGTCTTCTGTTTCGACCACCAAACCTCTCAGGGGAGCATTAGCAAAAGTTTGGCACCATTTTTGAGTGAATTGCCGAAAGTCAGATTTTTTATGAAATTGTGACCCCGGGGCTTAGGATTTTTTCAAAAAAATCTTATTCTGCCGGTTCAGTTGTCGAGGACTGATTTCTTTTTCTGTGATTAAAATCCTTCTGTTTCGACCGCCAAACCTCTCAGGGAAGCATTTGCAACCGTTTGGCACCGTTTTTGAGTGAATTGCCGAAAGTCAGATTTTTTTATGAAATTGTGACCCCGGGCCTTAGGATTTTTTCAAAAAAAATCTTTTTCTGCCGGTTCAGTTGTCGAGGGTTGATTTCTTTTCCTGTGATTAAAATCCTTCTGTATCGACCGCCAAACCTCTCAGAGGAGCATTTGCAAAAGTTTGACACCATTTTTGAGTGAATTGCCGAAAGTCAGATTTTTTAATGAAATTGTCACCCCGCGGGTTAGGATTTTTTCAAAAAAATCTTTTTCTGCCGGTTCAGTTGTCGAGGGCTGATTTCTTTTCCTGTGATAAAAAGCCTTCTGTTTCGACCGCCAAACCTCTCATGGGAGCATTTGCAACCGTTTGGCACCGTTTTTGAGTGAATTGCTGAAAGCCAGATTTTTTATGAAATTGTGACCCCGGGGCTTAAGATTTTTTTAAAAAAAACTTTTTCTGCCGGTGAAGTTGTCAAGGGCTGATTTCTTGTCCTGTGATAAAAAGCCTTCTGTTTCGACCGCCAAACCTTTCAGGGGAGCATTTGCAAAAGTTTGGCACCATTTTTGAATGAATTGCCGAAAGTCAGATTTTTTATGAAATTGTGACCCCGGGGCTTAGGATTTTCTGAAAAAAAACTTTTTCTGCCGGTTAAGTTGTCGAGGGCTGATTTATTTTCCTGTGATTAAAATCCTTCTGTTTCAACCGGCAAACCTCTCAGGGAAGCATTTGCAACCGTTTGGCACCATTTTTGAGTGAATTGCCGAAAGTCAGATTTTTTATGAAATTGTGACCCCGGGGCTTACGGATTTTTTTAAAAAAATCTTTTTCTGCCGGTTAAGTTGTCGAGGGCTGATTTCTTTCCCTGTGATTAAAATCCTTCTGTTTCGACCGCCAAACCTCTTAGGGGAGGATTTGCAACCGTTTGGCACCATTTTTGAGTGAATTGCCGAAAGTCAGATTTTCTATAAAATTGTGACCCCCAGGGCTTACGGATTTTTTCAAAAAAATCTTTTTCTGCCGGTTAAGTTGTCGAGGGCTGATTTCTTTTCCTGTGATAAAAAGCCTTCTGTTTCGACCGCCAAACCTTTCAGGGGAGCATTTGCAACTGTTTGGCACCATTTTTGAGTGAATTGCCGAAAGTCAGATTTTTTTTGAAATTGTGACCCCGGTGCTTACGGATTTTTTCAAAAAAATCTTTTTCTGCCTCTTAAGTTGTCGAGGGCTGATTTCTTGTCCTGTGATAAAAAGTCTTCTGTTTCGACCACCAAACCTCTCAGGGGAGCATTTGCAAAAGTTTGGCACCATTTTTGAGTGAATTGCCGAAAGTCAGATTTTTTATGAAATTGTGACCCCGGGGCTTAGGATTTTTTCAAAAAAATCTTATTCTGCCGGTTCAGTTGTCGAGGACTGATTTCTTTTCCTGTGATTAAAATCCTTCTGTTTCGACCGCCAAACCTCTCAGGGAAGCATTTGCAACCGTTTGGCACCGTTTTTGAGTGAATTGCCGAAAGTCAGATTTTTTTATGAAATTGTGACCCCGGGCCTTAGGATTTTTTCAAAAAAATCTTTTTCTGCCGGTTCAGTTGTCGAGGGCTGATTTCTTTTCCTGTGATTAAAATCCTTCTGTTTCGACCGCCAAACCTTTCAGGGGAGCATTTGCAAAAGTTTGGAACCATTTTTGAGTGAATTGCCGAAAGTCAGATTTTTTATGAAATTGTGACCCCGGGGGTTAGGATTTTTTCAAAAAAATCTTTTGCTGCCGGTTCAGTTGTCGAGGGCTGATTTCTTTTCCTGTGATTAAAATCCTTCTGTTTCGACCGCCAAACCTCTCAGGGGAGCATTTGCAACCGTTTGGCACCGTTTTTGAGTGAATTGCCGAAAGCCAGATTTTTTATGAAATTGTGACTATCTTTTTCTGCCTCTTAAGTTGTCGGGGGCTGATTTCTTTTCCTGTGATTAAATGCCTTCTGTTTCGATTGCCAAACCTTTCAGGGGATCAAGTCCAACCGTTTGGCACCATATTTGAGGGAATTGCCGAAAGTCAGATATTTTATGAAATTTTGACCCCGGGGCTTAGGGATTTTTTCAAAAAAATCTTTTTCTGCCGGTGAAGTTGTCGAGGGCTGATTTCTTTTCCTGTGATAAAAAGCCTTCTGTTTCGACCGCCAAACCTCTCAGGGGAGCATTTGCAAAAGGTTGGCACCATTTTTGAGTGAATTGCCGAAAGTCAGATTTTTTATGAAATTGTGACCCCGTGGCTTAGGATTTTTTCAAAAAAATCTTTTTCTGCCTCTTAAGTTGTCGAGGGCTGATTTCTTTTCCTGTGATAAAAAGCCATCTGTTTCGACCGCCAAACCTTTCAGGGGAGCATTTGGAACCGTTTGGCACCATTTTTGAGTGAATTGCCGAAAGTCAGATTTTTGATGAAATTGTGACCCCGGGGCTTAGGATTTTTTTAAAAAAAATCTTTTTATGCCGGTTAAGTTGTCGAGGGCTAATTTCTTTTCCTCTGATTAAAATCCTTCTGTTTCGACCGCCATACCTCTCAGGGGAGCATTTGCAACCGTTTGGCATCGTTTTTGAGTGAATTGCCGAAAGTCAGATTTATTATGAAATTGTGACCCCGGGGCTTACGGATTTTTTCAAAAAAATCTTTTTCTGCCGGTTAAGTTGTCGAGGGCTCATTTCTTTTCCTGTGATAAAAAGCCTTCTGTTTCGACAGCCAAACCTCTCAGGGGAGCATTTGCAAAAGTTTGGCACCATTTTTGAGTGAATTGCCGAAAGTCAGATTTTTTATGAAATTGTGACCCCGGGGGTTAGGATTTTTTCATAAAAATCTTTTTCTGCCGGTGAAGTTGTCGAGGGCTGATTTCTTTTCCAGTGATTAAAATCCTTCTGTTTCAACCGTGAAACTTTTCAGGGGAGCATTTGCAACCGTTTGGCACCATTTTTGAGTGAATTGCCGAAAGTCAGATTTTTTATGAAATTGTGACCCCGGGGCTTAGGATTTTTTTTGAAAAAAATATTTTTCTGCCGGTTCAGTTGTCGAGGGCTGATTTCTTTTCCTGTGATAAAAATCCTTCTGTTTCGACCACCAAACCTCTCAGGGGAGCATTTGCAAAAGTTTGGCACCATTTTTGAATGAATTGCCGAAAATCAGATTTTTTATGAAATTGTGACCCCGGGGCTTACGGATTTTTTTAAAAAAATTTTTTTCTGCCGGTTAAGTTGTCGAGGGCTGATTTCTTTCCCTGTGATTAAAATCCTTCTGTTTCGACCGCCAAACCTCTCAGGGGAGGATTTGCAACCGTTTGGCACCATTTTTGAGTGAATTGCCGAAAGTCAGATTTTCTATAAAATTGTGACCCCCAGGGCTTACGGATTTTTTCAAAAAAATCTTTTTCTGCCGGTTAAGTTGTCGAGGGCTGATTTCTTTTCCTGTGATAAAAAGCCTTCTGTTTCGACCGCCAAACCTTTCAGGGGAGCATTTGCAACTGTTTGGCACCATTTTTGAGTGAATTGCCGAAAGTCAGATTTTTTATGAAATTGTGACCCCGGGGGTTAGGATTTTTTCAAAAAAATCTTTTTCTGCCGGTTCAGTTGGCGAGGGCTGATTTTTCCCCCCTGTGATTAAAATCCTTCTGTTATGACCGCGAAACCTTTCACGGGAGCATTTGCAACCATTTGGCACCATTTTTGAGTGAATTGCCGAAAGTCAGATTTTTTTTGAAATTGTGACCCCGGGGCTTAGGATTTTTTCAAAAAAATCTTATTCTGCCGGTTCAGTTGTCGAGGACTGATTTCTTTTCCTGTGATTAAAATCCTTCTGTTTCGACCGCCAAACCTCTCAGGGAAGCATTTGCAACCGTTTGGCACCGTTTTTGAGTGAATTGCCGAAAGTCAGATTTTTTTATGAAATTGTGACCCCGGGCCTTAGGATTTTTTCAAAAAAATCTTTTTCTGCCGGTTCAGTTGTCGAGGGCTGATTTCTTTTCCTGTGATTAAAATCCTTCTGTTTCGACCGCCAAACCTTTCAGGGGAGCATTTGCAAAAGTTTGGAACCATTTTTGAGTGAATTGCCGAAAGTCAGATTTTTTATGAAATTGTGACCCCAGGGGTTAGGATTTTTTCAAAAAAATCTTTTGCTGCCGGTTCAGTTGTCGAGGGCTGATTTCTTTTCCGGTGATTAAAATCCTTCTGTTTCGACCGCCAAACCTCTCAGGGGAGCATTTGCAACCGTTTGGCACCGTTTTTGAGTGAATTGCCGAAAGCCAGATTTTTTATGAAATTGTGACTATCTTTTTCTGCCTCTTAAGTTGTCGGGGGCTGATTTCTTTTCCTGTGATTAAATGCCTTCTGTTTCGATTGCCAAACCTTTCAGGGGATCAAGTCCGACCGTTTGGCACCATATTTGAGTGAATTGCCGAAAGTCAGATATTTTATGAAATTGTGACCCCGGGGCTTAGGGATTTTTTCAAAAAAATCTTTTTCTGCCGGTGAAGTTGTCGAGGGCTGATTTCTTTTCCTGTGATAAAAAGCCTTCTGTTTCGACCGCCAAACCTCTCAGGGGAGCATTTGCAAAAGGTTGGCACCATTTTTGAGTGAATTGGCGAAAGTCAGATTTTTGCTGAAATTGTGACCCCGGGGCTTAGGGATTTTTTCAAAAAAATATTTTCCGCCGGTTAAGTTGTTGAGGGCTGATTTCTTGTCCTGTGATAAAAAGCCTTCTGTTTCCATCCCCAAAGCTTTCAGGGGAGGATTTGCAACCGTTTGGCATCGTTTCTGAGTGAATTGCCGAAAGTCAGATTTATTATGAAATTGTGACCCCGGGGCTTACGGATTTTTTCAAAAAAATCATTTTCTGCCGGTTAAGTTGTCGAGGGCTCATTTCTTTTCCTGTGATAAAAAGCCTTCTGTTTCGACAGCCAAACCTCTCAGGGGAGCATTTGCAAAAGTTTGGCACCATTTTTGAGTGAATTGCCGAAAGTCAGATTTTTTATGAAATTGTGACCCCGGGGGTTAGGATTTTTTCAAAAAAATCTTTTTCTGCCGGTGAAGTTGTCGAGGGCTGATTTCTTTTCCAGTGATTAAAATCCTTCTGTTTCAACCGTGAAACTTTTCAGGGGAGCATTTGCAACCGTTTGGCACCATTTTTGAGTGAATTGCCGAAAGTCAGATTTTTTATGAAATTGTGACCCCGGGGCTTAGGATTTTTTTTGAAAAAAATATTTTTCTGCCGGTTCAGTTGTCGAGGGCTGATTTCTTTTCCTGTGATAAAAATCCTTCTGTTTCGACCACCAAACCTCTCAGGGGAGCATTTGCAAAAGTTTGGCACCATTTTTGAATGAATTGCCGAAAGTCAGATTATTTATGAAATTGTTACCCCGGGGCTTACGGATTTTTTTAAAAAAATCTTTTTCTGCCGGTTAAGTTGTCGAGGGCTGATTTATTTTCCTGTGATTAAAATCCTTCTGTTTCAACCGGCAAACCTCTCAGGGAAGCATTTGCAACCGTTTGGCACCATTTTTGAGTGAATTGCTGAAAGTCAGATTTTTTATGAAATTGTGACCCCGGGGCTTACGGATTTTTTTAAAAAAATCTTTTTCTACCGGTTAAGTTGTCGAGGGCTGATTTCTTTCCCTGTGATTAAAATCCTTCTGTTTCGACCGCCAAACCTCTCAGGGGAGGATTTGCAACCGTTTGGCACCATTTTTGAGTGAATTGCCGAAAGTCAGATTTTCTATAAAATTGTGACCCCCAGGGCTTACGGATTTTTTCAAAAAAATCTTTTTCTGCCGGTTAAGTTGTCGAGGGCTGATTTCTTTTCCTGTGACAAAAAGCCTTCTGTTTCGACCGCCAAACCTTTCAGGGGAGCATTTGCAACCATTTGGCACCATTTTTGAGTGAATTGCCGAAAGTCAGATTTTTTATGAAATTGTGACCCAGGGGGTTAGGATTTTTTTAAAAAAATCTTTTTCTGCCGGTTCAGTTGGCGAGGGCTGATTTCTTTTCCTGTGACAAAAAGCCTTCTGTTTTGACCGCCAAACCCAACATGGGAGCATTTGCAACCGTTTGGCACCATTTTTGAGTGAATTGCCGAAAGTCAGATTTTTTTATGAAATTGTGACCCCGGGGCTTAAGATTTTTTCAAAAAAATCTTTTTCTGCCAGTTAAGTTGTCGAGGGCTGATTTCTTGTCCTGTGATAAAAAGCCTTCTGTTTTGACCGCCAAACTTCTCAGGGGAGCATTTGCAAAAGTTTGGCACCATTTTTGAGTGAATTGCCGAAAGTCAGATTTTTTATGAAATTGTGACTCCGGGTCTTAGGATTTTTTCAAAAAAATCTTTTTCTGCCGGTTAAGTTATCGAGGGCTGATTTCTTTTCCTTCTGTTTCGACCGCCAAACCTCTCAGGGGAGCATTTGCAACCGTTTGGCACCATTTTTGAGTGAATTGCTGAAAGTCAGATTTTTTATGAAATTGTGACCCCGGGGCTTAGGATTTTTTCAAAAATATCTTTTTCTGCCGGTTAAGTTGTCGAGGGCTCATTTCTTTTCCTGTGATAAAAAGCCTTCTGTTTCGACAGCCAAACCTCTCAGGGGAGCATTTGCAAAAGTTTGGCACCATTTTTGAGTGAATTGCCGAAAGTCAGATTTTTTATGAAATTGTGACCCCGGGGCTTAGGATTTTTTCAAAAATATCTTTTTCTGCCGGTGAAGTTGTCGGGGTCTGATTTCTTTTCCTGTGATTAAAATCCTTCTGTTTCGACCGCCAAACCTTTCAGGGGAGCATTTGCAAAAGTTTGGCACCATTTTTGAGTGAATTGCCGAAAGTCAGATTTTTTATGAAATTGTGACTCCGGGTCTAAGGATTTTTTCAAAAAAATCTTTTTCTGCCGGTTAAGTTATCGAGGGCTGATTTCTTTTCCTTCTGTTTCGACCGCCAAACCTCTCAGGGGAGCATTTGCAACCGTTTGGCACCATTTTTGAGTGAATTGCTGAAAGTCAGATTTTTTATGAAATTGTGACCTCGGGGCTTAGGATTTTTTCAAAAATATCTTTTTCTGCCGCTTAAGTTGTCGGGGGCTGATTTCTTTTTCTGTGATAAAAAGCCTTCTGTTTCGACTGCCAAACCTCTCAGGGGAGCATTTGCAACCGTTTGGCACCGTTTTTGAGTGAATTGCCGAAAGTCAGATTTTTTTATGAAATTGTGACCCCGGGCGTTAGGATTTTTTCAAAAAAAATCTTTTTCTGCCGGTTCAGTTGTCGAGGGCTGATTTCTTTTCCTGTGATTAAAATCCTTCTGTTTCGACCGCCAAACCTCTCAGAGGAGCATTTGCAAAAGTTTGGCACCGTTTTTGAGTGAATTGCCGAAAGTCAGATTTTTTATGAAATGGTGACCCCGGGGCTTAGGATTTTTTCAAAAAATTCTTTTTATGCCGGTTAAGTTGTCGAGGGCTGATTTCTTTTCCTGTGATTAAAAGCCATCTGTTTCGACCGCCAAACCTTTCAGGGGTGCATTTGCAACCGATTGGCACCATTTTTGAGTGAATTGCCGAAAGTCCGATTTTTTATGAAATTGTGACCCCGGGGCTTAAGATTTTTTTAAAAAAAACTTTTTCTGCCGGTGAAGTTGTCAAGGGCTGATTTCTTGTCCTGTGATAAAAAGCCTTCTGTTTCGACCGCCAAACCTTTCAGGGGAGCATTTGCAAAAGTTTGGCACCATTTTTGAATGAATTGCCGAAAGTCAGATTTTTTATGAAATTGTGACCCCGGGGCTTAGGATTTTTTGAAAAAAAACTTTTTCTGCTGGTTAAGTTGTCGAGGGCTGATTTATTTTCCTGTGGATAAAATCCTTCTGTTCCGACCGGCAAACCTCTCAGGGAAGCATTTGCAACCGTTTGGCACCATTTTTGAGTGAATTGCCGAAAGTCAGATTTTTTATGAAATTGTGACCCCGGGGCTTACAGATTTTTTTAAAAAAATCTTTTTCTGCCGGTTAAGTTGTCGAGGGATGATTTCTTTCCCTGTGATTAAAATCCTTCTGTTTCGACCGCCAAACCTCTCAGGGGAGGATTTGCAACTGTTTGGCACCATTTTTGGGTGAATTGCCGAAAGTCAGATTTTCTATAAAATTGTGACCCCGGGGGTTAGGATTTTTTTAAAAAAATCTTTTTCTGCCGGTTAAGTTGTCGAGGGCTGATTTCTTGTCCTGTGATAAAAAGCCTTCTGTTTCGACCGCCAAACTTCTCAGGGGAGCATTTGCAAAAGTTTGGCACCATTTTTGAGTGAATTGCCGAAAGTCAGATTTTTTATGAAATTGTGACCCCGGGGATTAGGATTTTTTTAAAAAAATCTTTTTCTGCCGGTTCAGTTGGCGAGGGCTGATTTCTTTTCCTGTGATAAAAAGCCTTCTGTTTTGACCGCCAAACCCAACATGGGAGCATTTGCAACCGTTTGGCACCATTTTTGAGTGAATTGCCGAAAGTCAGATTTTTTTATGAAATTGTGACCCCGGGGCTTAAGATTTTTTCAAAAAAATCTTTTTCTGCCAGTTAAGTTGTCGAGGGCTGATTTCTTGTCCTGTGATAAAAAGCCTTCTGTTTTGACCGCCAAACTTCTCAGGAGAGCATTTGCAAAAGTTTGGCACCATTTTTGAGTGAATTGCCGAAAGTCAGATTTTTTATGAAATTGTGACCCCGGGGCTTAGGATTTTTTCAAAAATATCTTTTTCTGCCGGTGAAGTTGTCGGGGTCTGATTTCTTTTCCTGTGATTAAAATCCTTCTGTTTCGACCGCCAAACCTTTCAGGGGAGCATTTGCAAAAGTTTGGCACCATTTTTGAGTGAATTGCCGAAAGTCAGATTTTTTATGAAATTGTGACTCCGGGTCTTAGAATTTTTTCAAATAAATCTTTTTCTGCCGGTTAAGTTATCGAGGGCTGATTTCTTTTCCTTCTGTTTCGACCGCCAAACCTCTCAGGGGAGCATTTGCAACCGTTTGGCACCATTTTTGAGTGAATTGCTGAAAGTCAGATTTTTTATGAAATTGTGACCCCGGGGCTTAGGATTTTTTCAAAAATATCTTTTTCTGCCGCTTAAGTTGTCGGGGGCTGATTTCTTTTCCTGTGATTAAATGCCTTCTGTTTCGATTGCCAAACCTTTCAGGGGATCAATTCCAACCGTTTGGCACCATATTTGAGTGAATTGCCGAAAGTCAGATATTTTATGAAATTGTGACCCCGGGGCTTAGGGATTTTTTCAAAAAAAATCTTTTTCTGCCGGTTCAGTTGTCGAGGGCTGATTTCTTTTCCTGTGATTAAAATCCTTCTGTTTCGACCTCCAAACCTCTCAGAGGAGCATTTGCAAAAGTTTGGCACCGTTTTTGAGTGAATTGCCGAAAGTCAGATTTTTTATGAAATGGTGACCCCGGGGCTTAGGATTTTTTCAAAAAATTCTTTTTATGCCGGTTAAGTTGTCGAGGGCTAATTTCTTTTCCTCTGATTAAAATCCTTCTGTTTCGCCCGCCAAACCTCTCAGGGGAGCATTTGCAACCGTTTGGCATCGTTTTTGAGTGAATTGCCGAAAGTCAGATTTTTTATGAAATTGTGACCCCGGGGCTTAGGATTTTTTCAAAAAAATCTTTTTTCTGCCGGTTCAGTTGTCGAGGACTGATTTCTTTTCCTGTGATTAAAATCCTTCTGTTTCGACCGCCAAACCTCTCAGGGGAGCATTTGCAACCGTTTGGCACCGTTTTTGAGTGAATTGCCGTTTTTGAGTGAATTAAAATCCTTCTGTTATGACCGCGAAACCTTTCACGGGAGCATTTGCAACCGTTTGGCACCATTTTTGAGTGAATTGCCGAAAGTCAGATTTTTTATGAAATTGTGACCCCGGCGCTTACGGATTTTTTCAAAAAAATCGTTTTTCTGCCTCTTAAGTTGTCGAGGGCTGATTTCTTGTCCTGTGATAAAAAGCCATGTGTCTCGACCGCCAAACCTTTCAGGGGAGCATTTGCTACCGTTTGGCACCATTTTTGAGTGAATTGCTGAAAGTCAGATTTTTTAATGAAATTGTGACTATCTTTTTCTGCCTCTTAAGTTGTCGGGGGCTGATTTCTTTTCCTGTGATAAAAAGCCTTCTGTTTCGACAGCCAAACCTCTCAGGGGAGCATTTGCAAAAGGTTGGCACCATTTTTGAGTGAATTGCCGAAAGTCAGATATTTTATGAAATTGTGACCCCGGCGCTTACGGATTTTTTCAAAAAAATATTTTTCTGCCTCTTAAGTTGTCGAGGGCTGATTTCTTTTCCAGTGATTAAAATCCTTCTGTTTCAACCGCGAAACTTTTCAGGGGAGCATTTGCAACCGTTTGGCACCATTTTTGAGTGAATTGCCCAAAGTCAGATTTTTTATGAAATTGTGACCCCGGGGCTTAGGATTTTTTTTGAAAAAAATATTTTTCTGCCGGTTCAGTTGTCGAGGGCTGATTTCTTTTCCTGTGATTAAAATCCTTCTGTTTCGACCGCGAAACCTCTCAGTGGAGCATTTGCAACCGTTTCGCACCATTTTTGAGTGAATTGCTGAAAGCCAGATTTTTTATGAAATTGTGACTATCTTTTTCTGCCTCTTAAGTTGTCGGGGGCTGATTTCTTTTCCTGTGATTAAAAGCCATCTGTTTCGACCGCCAAACCTTTCAGGGGTGCATTTGCAACCGATTGGCACCATTTTTGAGTGAATTGTCGAAAGTCAGATTTTTTATGAAATTGTGACCCCGGGGCTTAAGATTTTTTTTAAAAAAACTTTTTCTGCCGGTGAAGTTGTCAAGGGCTGATTTCTTGTCCTGTGATAAAAAGCCTTCTGTTTCGACCGCCAAACCTTTCAGGGGAGCATTTGCAAAAGTTTGGCACCATTTTTGAATGAATTGCCGAAAGTCAGATTTTTTATGAAATTGTGACCCCGGGGCTTAGGATTTTTTGAAAAAAAACTTTTTCTGCTGGTTAAGTTGTCGAGGGCTGATTTATTTTCCTGTGATTAAAATCCTTCTGTTTCAACCGGCAAACCTCTCAGGGAAGCATTTGCAACCGTTTGGCACCATTTTTGAGTGAATTGCCGAAAGTCAGATTTTTTATGAAATTGTGACCCCGGGGCTTACGGATTTTTTTAAAAAAATCTTTTTCTGCCGGTTAAGTTGTCGAGGGCTGATTTCTTTCCCTGTGATTAAAATCCTTCTGTTTCGACCGCCAAACCTCTCAGGGGAGGATTTGCAACCGTTTGGCACCATTTTTGAGTGAATTGCCGAAAGTCAGATTTTCTATAAAATTGTGACCCCCAGGGCTTACGGATTTTTTCAAAAAAATCTTTTTCTGCCGGTTAAGTTGTCGAGGGCTGATTTCTTTTCCTGTGATAAAAAGCCTTCTGTTTCGACCGCCAAACCTTTCAGGGGAGCATTTGCAACCGTTTCGCACCATTTTTGAGTGAATTGCCAAAAGTCAGATTTTTTATGAAATTGTGACCCCGGGGGTTAGGATTTTTTTAAAAAAATCTTTTTCTGCCGGTTAAGTTGTCAAGGGCTGATTTCTTGTCCTGTGATAAAAAGCCTTCTGTTTCGACCGCCAAACTTCTCAGGGGAGCATTTGCAAAAGTTTGGCACAATTTTTGAGTGAATTGCCGAAAGTCAGATTTTTTATGAAATTGTGACCCCGGGGCTTAGGATTTTTTCAAAAATATCTTTTTCTGCCGGTGAAGTTGTCGGGGTCTGATTTCTTTTCCTGTGATTAAAATCCTTCTGTTTCGACCGCCAAACCTTTCAGCGGAGCATTTGCAAATGTTTGGCACCATTTTTGAGTGAATTGCCGAAAGTCAGATTTTTTATGAAATTGTGACTCCGGGGCTTAGGATTTTTTGAAAAAAAACTTTTTATGCTGGTTAAGTTGTCGAGGGCTGATTTATTTTCCTGTGATTAAAATCCTTCTGTTCCAACCGGCAAACCTCTCAGGGAAGCATTTGCAACCGTTTGGCACCATTTTTGAGTGAATTGCCGAAAGTCAGATTTTTTATGAAATTGTGACCCCGGGGCTTACGGATTTTTTAAAAAAAATCTTTTTCTGCCGGTTAAGTTGTCGAGGGCTGATTTCTTTCCCTGTGATTAAAATCCTTCTGTTTCGACCGCCAAACCTCTCAGGGGAGGATTTGCAACCGTTTGGCACCATTTTTGAGTGAATTGCCGAAAGTCAGATTTTTTATGAAATTGTGACCCCGGGGGTTAGGATTTTTTTTAAAAAATCTTTTTCTGCCGGTTAAGTTGTCGAGGGCTGATTTCTTGTCCTGTGATAAAAAGCCTTCTGTTTCGACCGCCAAACTTCTCAGGGGAGCATTTGCAAAAGTTTGGCACCATTTTTGAGTGAATTGCCGAAAGTCAGATTTTTTATGAAATTGTGACCCCGGGGGTTAGGATTTTTTTAAGAAAATCTTTTTCTGCCGGTTAAGTTGTCGAGGGCTGATATCTTGTCCTGTGATAAAAAGCCTTCTGTTTCGACCGCCAAACTTCTCAGGGGAGCATTTGCAAAAGTTTGGCACCATTTTTGAGTGAATTGCCGAAAGTCAGATTTTTTATGAAATTGTGACCCCGGGGCTTAGGATTTTTTCAAAAATATCTTTTTCTGCCGGTGAAGTTGTCGGGGTCTGATTTCTTTTCCTGTGATTAAAATCCTTCTGTTTCGACCGCCAAACCTTTCAGTGGAGCATTTGCAAAAGTTTGGCACCATTTTTGAGTGAATTGCCGAAGGTCAGATTTTTTATGAAATTGTGACTCCGGGGCTTAAGATTTTTTCAAAAAAATCTTTTTCTGCCAGTTAAGTTGTCGAGGGCTGATTTCTTGTCCTGTGATAAAAAGCCTTCTGTTTTGACCGCCAAACCTCTCAGGGGAGCATTTGCAAAAGTTTGGCACCATTTTTGAGTGAATTGCCGAAAATCAGATTTTTTATGAAATTGTGACCCCGGAGCTTAGGATTTTTTCAAAAATATCTTTTTCTGCCGGTGAAGTTGTCGGGGTCTGATTTCTTTTCCTGTGATTAAAATCCGTCTGTTTCGACCACCAAACCTTTCAGGGGAGCATTTGCAAAAGTTTGGCACCATTTTTGAGTGAATTGCCGAAAGTCAGATTTTTTATGAAATTGTGACTCCGGGTCTTAGGATTTTTTCAAAAAAATCTTTTTCTGCCGGTTAAGTTATCGAGGGCTGATTTCTTTTCCTTCTGTTTCGACCGCCAAACCTCTCAGGGGAGCATTTGCAACCGTTTGGCACCATTTTTGAGTGAATTGCTGAAAGTCAGATTTTTTATGAAATTGTGACCCCGGGGCTTAGGATTTTGTCAAAAAAATCTTTTTCTGCCGCTTAAGTTGTCGGGGGCTGATTTCTTTTCCTGTGATTAAAATCCTTCTGTTTCGACCGCCAAACCTCTCAGAGGAGCATTTGCAAACGTTTGGCACCGTTTTTGAGTGAATTGCCGAAAGTCAGATTTTTTATGAAATGGTGACCCCGGGGCTTAGGATTTTTTCAAAAAATTCTTTTTATGCCGGTTAAGTTGTCGAGGGCTATTTTCTTTTCCTCTGATTAAGATCCTTCTGTTTCGACCGCCAAACCTCTCAGGGGAGCATTTGCAACCGTTTGGCTTCGTTTTTGAGTGAATTGCCGAAAGTCAGATTTTTTATGAAATTGTGACCCCGGGGCTTAGGATTTTTTCAAAAAAATCATTTTCTACCGGTTAAGTTGTCGAGGGCTAATTTCTTTTCCTGTGATTAAAATCCTTCTGTTATGACCGCGAAACCTTTCACGGGAGCATTTGCAACTGTTTGGCACCATTTTTGAGTGAATTGCCGAAAGTCAGATTTTTTATGAAATTGTGACCCCGGCGCTTACGGATTTTTTCAAAAAAATCTTTTTCTGCCTCTTAAGTTGTCGAGGGCTGATTTCTTTTCCAGTGATTAAAATCCTTCTGTTTCAACCGCGAAACTTTTCAGGGGAGCATTTGCAACCGTTTGGCACCATTTTTGAGTGAATTGCCCAAAGTTAGATTTTTTATGAAATTGTGACCCCGGGGCTTAGGATTTTTTTTGAAAAAAATATTTTTCTGCCGGTTCAGTTGTCGAGGGCTGATTTCTTTTCCTGTGATTAAAATCCTTCTGTTTCGACCGCGAAACCTCTCAGTGGAGCATTTGCAACCGTTTCGCACCATTTTTGAGTGAATTGCTGAAAGCCAGATTTTTTATGAAATTGTGACTATCTTTTTCTGCCTCTTAAGTTGTCGGGGGCTGATTTCTTTTCCTGTGATTAAAAGCCATCTGTTTCGACCGCCAAACCTTTCAGGGGTGCATTTGCAACCGATTGGCACCATTTTTGAGTGAATTGTCGAAAGTCAGATTTTTTATGAAATTGTGACCCCGGGGCTTAAGATTTTTTTTAAAAAAACTTTTTCTGCCGGTGAAGTTGTCAAGGGCTGATTTCTTGTCCTGTGATAAAAAGCCTTCTGTTTCGACCGCCAAACCTTTCAGGGGAGCATTTGCAAAAGTTTGGCACCATTTTTGAATGAATTGCCGAAAGTCAGATTTTTTATGAAATTGTGACCCCGGGGCTTAGGATTTTTTGAAAAAAAACTTTTTCTGCTGGTTAAGTTGTCGAGGGCTGATTTATTTTCCTGTAATTAAAATCCTTCTGTTCCAACAGGCAAACCTCTCAGGGAAGCATTTGCAACCGTTTGGCACCATTTTTGAGTGAATTGCCGAAAGTCAGATTTTTAATGAAATTGTGACCCCGGGGGTTAGGATTTTTTTTAAAAAATCTTTTTCTGCCGGTTAAGTTGTCGAGGGCTGATTTCTTGTCCTGTGATAAAAAGCCTTCTGTTTCGACCGCCAAACTTCTCAGGGGAGCATTTGCAAAAGTTTGGCACCATTTTTGAGTGAATTGCCGAAAGTCAGATTTTTTATGAAATTGTGACTCCGGGTCTTAGGATTTTTTCAAAAAAATCTTTTTCTGCCGGTTAAGTTATCGAGGGCTGATTTCTTTTCCTTCTGTTTCGACCGCCAAACCTCTCAGGGGAGTATTTGCAACCGTTTGGCTTCGTTTTTGAGTGAATTGCCGAAAGTCAGATTTTTTATGAAATTGTGACCCCGGGGCTTAGGATTTTTTCAAAAATATCTTTTTCTGCCACTTGAGTTGTCGGGGGCTGTTTTTTCCCCCTGTGATTTAATGCCTTCTGTTTCGATTGCCAAACCTTTCAGGGGATCAATTCCAACCGTTTGGCACCATATTTGAGTGAATTGCCGAAAGTCAGATATTTTATGAAATTGTGACCCCGGGGCTTAGGGATTTTTTCAAAAAAATCTTTTTCTGCCGCTTAAGTTGTCGGGGGCTGATTTCTTTTCCTGTGATAAAAAGCCTTCTGTTTCGACCGCCAAACCACTCAGGGGAGCATTTGCAACCGTTTGGCACCGTTTTTGAGTGAATTGCCGAAAGTCAGATTTTTTTATGAAATTGTGACCCCGGGCCTTAGGATTTTTTCAAAAAAAATCTTTTTCTGCCGGTTCAGTTGTCGAGGGCTGATTTCTTTTCCTGTGATTAAAATCCTTCTGTTTCGACCGCCAAACCTCTCAGAGGAGCATTTGCAAAAGTTTGACACCGTTTTTGAGTGAATTGCCGAAAGTCAGATTTTTTATGAAATGGTGACCCCGGGGCTTAGGATTTTTTCAAAAAATTCTTTTTATGCCGGTTAAGTTGTCGAGGGCTAATTTCTTTTCCTCTGATTAAAATCCTTCTGTTTCGACCGCCAAACCTCTCAGGGGAGCATTTGCAACCGTTTGGCATCGTTTTTGAGTGAATTGCCGAAAGTCAGATTTTTTATGAAATTGTGACCCCGGGGCTTACGGATTTTTTCAAGAAAATCTTTTTCTGCCACTTAAGTTGTCGAGGGCTGATTTCTTTTCCTGTGATAAAAAGCCATCTGTCTCGATCTCCAAACCTTTCAGGGGAGCATTTGCAACCGTTTGGCACCATTTTTGAGTGAATTGCCGAAAGTCAGATTTTTTATCAAATTGTGACCCCGGGGCTTACGGATTTTTTCAAAAAAATCTTTTTCTGCCGATTAAGTTGTCGAGGGCTCATTTCTTTTCCTGTGATAAGAAGCCTTCTGTTTCGACCGCCAAACCTCTCAGGGGATCATTTGCAAAAGTTTGGCACCATTTTTGAGTGAATTGCCGAAAGTCAGATTTTTAATGAAATTGTGACCCCGGGTCTTAGGATTTTTTCAAAAAAATCTTTTTCTGCCGGTTCAGTTGTCGAGGACTGATTTCTTTTCCTGTGATTAAAATCCTTCTGTTTCGACCGCCAAACCTCTCAGGGGAGCATTTGCAACCGTTTGGCACCGTTTTTGAGTGAATTGCCGTTTTTGAGTGAATTAAAATCCTTCTGTTTCGACCGCCAAACCTTTCAGGGGAGCATTTGCAAAAGTTTGGCACCATTTTTGAGTGAATTGCCAAAAGTCAGATTTTTTATGAAATTGTGACCCCGGGGGTTAGGATTTTTTCAAAAAATTCTTTTTCTGCCGGTTCAGTTGTCGAGGGCTGATTTCTTTTCCTGTGATTAAAATCCTTCTGTTTTGACCGCGAAACCTTTCACGGGAGCATTTCCAACCGTTTGGCACCATTTTCGAGTGAATTGCCGAAAGTCAGATTTTTTATGAAACTGTGACCCCGGGGCTTACGGAGTTTTTCGAAAAAATCTTTTTCTGCCTCTTAAGTTGTCGAGGGCTGATTTCTTTTCTTGTGATAAAAAGCCATCTGTTTCGACTGCCAAACCTTTCAGGGGAGCATTTGCAACCGTTTGGCACCATTTTTGAGTGAATTGCCGAAAGTCAGATTTTTTATGAAATTGTGACCCCGGGGCTTAGGGATTTTTTCAAAAAAAATCTTTTTCTGCCGGTGAAGTTGTCGGGGGCAGATTTCTTTTCCTGTGATTAAATGCCTTCTGTTTCGACCGCCAAACCTCTCAGGGGATCATTTGCAACCGTTTGGCACCATTTTTGTTAAATAAATTTTTATTCACATTTGCACATATTTACAAGGAAAACATAAACAAAAAATCCACCACATACCTTATACAAATTATATCCACTTCACAAATCATAAATAAGATACATAACTAAGTTAGTCTCAACTGAACCTTGGACTTCCCTCCACTCCTTTGGTAAGTATCGAATAAGTTATATTGTCGCGTACTTTTTAACTCTTTCACATAGGCCTTTCCCGCTGTTAGAGTTATTTCAACCCCGCCAGTGTCACCTGAGATTTAGATTCCATATACATTAAATATTTCTTCCAATTATCATTGAGTGAATTGCCGAAAGTCAGATTTTTTATGAAATTGTGACCCCGGGGCTTAGGATTTTTTCAAAAAATTCTTTTTATGCCGGTTAAGTTGTCGAGGGCTATTTTCTTTTCCTCTGATTAAGATCCTTCTGTTTCGACCGCCAAACCTCTCAGGGGAGCATTTGCAACCGTTTGGCTTCGTTTTTGAGTGAATTGCCGAAAGTCAGATTTTTTATGAAATTGTGACCCCGGGGCTTAGGATTTTTTCAAAAAAATCATTTTCTACCGGTTAAGTTGTCGAGGGCTAATTTCTTTTCCTGTGATTAAAATCCTTCTGTTATGACCGCGAAACCTTTCACGGGAGCATTTGCAACTGTTTGGCACCATTTTTGAGTGAATTGCCGAAAGTCAGATTTTTTATGAAATTGTGACCCCGGCGCTTACGGATTTTTTCAAAAAAATCTTTTTCTGCCTCTTAAGTTGTCGAGGGCTGATTTCTTTTCCAGTGATTAAAATCCTTCTGTTTCAACCGCGAAACTTTTCAGGGGAGCATTTGCAACCGTTTGGCACCATTTTTGAGTGAATTGCCCAAAGTTAGATTTTTTATGAAATTGTGACCCCGGGGCTTAGGATTTTTTTTGAAAAAAATATTTTTCTGCCGGTTCAGTTGTCGAGGGCTGATTTCTTTTCCTGTGATTAAAATCCTTCTGTTTCGACCGCGAAACCTCTCAGTGGAGCATTTGCAACCGTTTCGCACCATTTTTGAGTGAATTGCTGAAAGCCAGATTTTTTATGAAATTGTGACTATCTTTTTCTGCCTCTTAAGTTGTCGGGGGCTGATTTCTTTTCCTGTGATTAAAAGCCATCTGTTTCGACCGCCAAACCTTTCAGGGGTGCATTTGCAACCGATTGGCACCATTTTTGAGTGAATTGTCGAAAGTCAGATTTTTTATGAAATTGTGACCCCGGGGCTTAAGATTTTTTTTAAAAAAACTTTTTCTGCCGGTGAAGTTGTCAAGGGCTGATTTCTTGTCCTGTGATAAAAAGCCTTCTGTTTCGACCGCCAAACCTTTCAGGGGAGCATTTGCAAAAGTTTGGCACCATTTTTGAATGAATTGCCGAAAGTCAGATTTTTTATGAAATTGTGACCCCGGGGCTTAGGATTTTTTGAAAAAAAACTTTTTCTGCTGGTTAAGTTGTCGAGGGCTGATTTATTTTCCTGTAATTAAAATCCTTCTGTTCCAACAGGCAAACCTCTCAGGGAAGCATTTGCAACCGTTTGGCACCATTTTTGAGTGAATTGCCGAAAGTCAGATTTTTAATGAAATTGTGACCCCGGGGGTTAGGATTTTTTTTAAAAAATCTTTTTCTGCCGGTTAAGTTGTCGAGGGCTGATTTCTTGTCCTGTGATAAAAAGCCTTCTGTTTCGACCGCCAAACTTCTCAGGGGAGCATTTGCAAAAGTTTGGCACCATTTTTGAGTGAATTGCCGAAAGTCAGATTTTTTATGAAATTGTGACTCCGGGTCTTAGGATTTTTTCAAAAAAATCTTTTTCTGCCGGTTAAGTTATCGAGGGCTGATTTCTTTTCCTTCTGTTTCGACCGCCAAACCTCTCAGGGGAGTATTTGCAACCGTTTGGCTTCGTTTTTGAGTGAATTGCCGAAAGTCAGATTTTTTATGAAATTGTGACCCCGGGGCTTAGGATTTTTTCAAAAATATCTTTTTCTGCCACTTGAGTTGTCGGGGGCTGTTTTTTCCCCCTGTGATTTAATGCCTTCTGTTTCGATTGCCAAACCTTTCAGGGGATCAATTCCAACCGTTTGGCACCATATTTGAGTGAATTGCCGAAAGTCAGATATTTTATGAAATTGTGACCCCGGGGCTTAGGGATTTTTTCAAAAAAATCTTTTTCTGCCGCTTAAGTTGTCGGGGGCTGATTTCTTTTCCTGTGATAAAAAGCCTTCTGTTTCGACCGCCAAACCACTCAGGGGAGCATTTGCAACCGTTTGGCACCGTTTTTGAGTGAATTGCCGAAAGTCAGATTTTTTTATGAAATTGTGACCCCGGGCCTTAGGATTTTTTCAAAAAAAATCTTTTTCTGCCGGTTCAGTTGTCGAGGGCTGATTTCTTTTCCTGTGATTAAAATCCTTCTGTTTCGACCGCCAAACCTCTCAGAGGAGCATTTGCAAAAGTTTGACACCGTTTTTGAGTGAATTGCCGAAAGTCAGATTTTTTATGAAATGGTGACCCCGGGGCTTAGGATTTTTTCAAAAAATTCTTTTTATGCCGGTTAAGTTGTCGAGGGCTAATTTCTTTTCCTCTGATTAAAATCCTTCTGTTTCGACCGCCAAACCTCTCAGGGGAGCATTTGCAACCGTTTGGCATCGTTTTTGAGTGAATTGCCGAAAGTCAGATTTTTTATGAAATTGTGACCCCGGGGCTTACGGATTTTTTCAAGAAAATCTTTTTCTGCCACTTAAGTTGTCGAGGGCTGATTTCTTTTCCTGTGATAAAAAGCCATCTGTCTCGATCTCCAAACCTTTCAGGGGAGCATTTGCAACCGTTTGGCACCATTTTTGAGTGAATTGCCGAAAGTCAGATTTTTTATCAAATTGTGACCCCGGGGCTTACGGATTTTTTCAAAAAAATCTTTTTCTGCCGATTAAGTTGTCGAGGGCTCATTTCTTTTCCTGTGATAAGAAGCCTTCTGTTTCGACCGCCAAACCTCTCAGGGGATCATTTGCAAAAGTTTGGCACCATTTTTGAGTGAATTGCCGAAAGTCAGATTTTTAATGAAATTGTGACCCCGGGTCTTAGGATTTTTTCAAAAAAATCTTTTTCTGCCGGTTCAGTTGTCGAGGACTGATTTCTTTTCCTGTGATTAAAATCCTTCTGTTTCGACCGCCAAACCTCTCAGGGGAGCATTTGCAACCGTTTGGCACCGTTTTTGAGTGAATTGCCGTTTTTGAGTGAATTAAAATCCTTCTGTTTCGACCGCCAAACCTTTCAGGGGAGCATTTGCAAAAGTTTGGCACCATTTTTGAGTGAATTGCCAAAAGTCAGATTTTTTATGAAATTGTGACCCCGGGGGTTAGGATTTTTTCAAAAAATTCTTTTTCTGCCGGTTCAGTTGTCGAGGGCTGATTTCTTTTCCTGTGATTAAAATCCTTCTGTTTTGACCGCGAAACCTTTCACGGGAGCATTTCCAACCGTTTGGCACCATTTTCGAGTGAATTGCCGAAAGTCAGATTTTTTATGAAACTGTGACCCCGGGGCTTACGGAGTTTTTCGAAAAAATCTTTTTCTGCCTCTTAAGTTGTCGAGGGCTGATTTCTTTTCTTGTGATAAAAAGCCATCTGTTTCGACTGCCAAACCTTTCAGGGGAGCATTTGCAACCGTTTGGCACCATTTTTGAGTGAATTGCCGAAAGTCAGATTTTTTATGAAATTGTGACCCCGGGGCTTAGGGATTTTTTCAAAAAAAATCTTTTTCTGCCGGTGAAGTTGTCGGGGGCAGATTTCTTTTCCTGTGATTAAATGCCTTCTGTTTCGACCGCCAAACCTCTCAGGGGATCATTTGCAACCGTTTGGCACCATTTTTGTTAAATAAATTTTTATTCACATTTGCACATATTTACAAGGAAAACATAAACAAAAAATCCACCACATACCTTATACAAATTATATCCACTTCACAAATCATAAATAAGATACATAACTAAGTTAGTCTCAACTGAACCTTGGACTTCCCTCCACTCCTTTGGTAAGTATCGAATAAGTTATATTGTCGCGTACTTTTTAACTCTTTCACATAGGCCTTTCCCGCTGTTAGAGTTATTTCAACCCCGCCAGTGTCACCTGAGATTTAGATTCCATATACATTAAATATTTCTTCCAATTATCATTGAGTGAATTGCCGAAAGTCAGATTTTTTATGAAATTGTGACCCCGGGGGTTAGGATTTTTTTAAAAAAATCTTTTTCTGCCGGTTCAGTTGGCGAGGGCTGATTTCTTTTCCTGTGATAAAAAGTCTTCTGTTTTGACTGCCAAACCCAACATGGGAGCATTTGCAACCGTTTGGCGCCATTTTTGAGTGAATTGCCGAAAGTCAGATTTTTTAATGAAATTGTGACCCCGGGGCTTAAGATTTTTTCAAAAAAATCTTTTTCTGCCGGTTAAGTTGTCGATGGCTGATTTCTTGTCCTGTGATAAAAAGCCTTCTGTTTCGACCGCCAAACTTCTCAGGGGAGCATTTGCATCCGTTTGGCACCATTTTTGAGTGAATTGCCGAAAGTCAGATTTTTTATGAAATTGTGACCCCGGGGCTTAGGATTTTTTCAAAAATATCTTTTTCTGCCGGTGAAGTTGTCGGGGTCTGATTTCTTTTCCTGTGATTAAAATCCTTCTGTTTCGACCGCCAAACATTTCAGGGGAGCATTTGCAAAAGTTTGGCACCATTTTTGAGTGAATTGCCGAAAGTCAGATTTTTTATGAAATTGTGACTCCGGGTATTAGGATTTTTTCAAAAAAATCTTTTCCTGCCGGTTAAGTTATCGAGGGCTGATTTCTTTTCCTTCTGTTTCGACCGCCAAACCTCTCAGGGGAGCATTTGCAACCGTTTGGCACCATTTTTGAGTGAATTGCTGAAAGTCAGATTTTTTATGAAATTGTGACCCCGGGGCTTAGGATTTTTTCAAAAATATCTTTTTCTGCCGCTTAAGTTGTCGGGGGCTGATTTCTTTTCCTGTGATTTAATGCCTTCTGTTTCGATTGCCAAACCTTTCAGGGGATCAATTCCAACCGTTTGGCACCATATTTGAGTGAATTGCCGAAAGTCAGATATTTTATGAAATTGTGACCCCGGGGCTTAGGGATTTTTTCAAAAAAATCTTTTTCTGCCGCTTAAGTTGTCGGGGGCTGATTTCTTTTCCTGTGATAAAAAGCCTTCTGTTTCGACCGCCAAACCTCTCAGGGGAGCATTTGCAACCGTTTGGCACCGTTTTTGAGTGAATTGCCGAAAGTCAGATTTTTTTATGAAATGGTGACCCCGGGGCTTACGGATTTTTTCAAAAAAATCTTTTTCTGCCTCTTCAGTTGTCGAGGGCTGATTTCTTGTCCTGTGATAAAAAGCCATCTTTCTCGACCTCCAAACCTTTCAGGGGAGCATTTGCAACCGTTTGGCACCATATTTGAGTGAATTGCCGAAAGTCAGATATTTTATGAAATTGTGACCCCGGGGCTTAGGGATTTTTTCAAAAAAATCTTTTTCTGCCGCTTAAGTTGTCGGGGGCTGATTTCTTTTCCTGTGATAAAAAGCCTTCTGTTTCGACCGCCAAACCTCTCAGGGGAGCATTTGCAACCGTTTGGCACCGTTTTTGAGTGAATTGCCGAAAGTCAGATTTTTTTATGAAATGGTGACCCCGGGGCTTACGGATTTTTTCAAAAAAATCTTTTTCTGCCTCTTCAGTTGTCGAGGGCTGATTTCTTGTCCTGTGATAAAAAGCCATCTTTCTCGACCTCCAAACCTTTCAGGGGAGCATTTGCAACCGTTTGGCACCATTTTTGAGTGAATTGCCGAAAGTCAGATTTTTTATGAAATTGTGACCCCGGGGCTTACGGATTTTTTCAAAAAAATCTTTTTCTGCCGGTTCAGTTGTCGAGGGCTGATTTCTTTTCCTGTGATTAAAATCCTTCTGTTATGACCGCGAAACCTTTCACGGGAGCATTTGCAACCGTTTGGCACCATTTTTGAGTGAATTGCCGAAAGTCAGATTTTTTTATGAAATGGTGACCCCGGGGCTTACGGATTTTTTCAAAAAAATCTTTTTCTGCCTCTTCAGTTGTCGAGGGCTGATTTCTTGTCCTGTGATAAAAAGCCATCTTTCTCGACCTCCAAACCTTTCAGGGGAGCATTTGCAACCGTTTGGCACCATATTTGAGTGAATTGCCGAAAGTCAGATATTTTATGAAATTGTGACCCCGGGGCTTAGGGATTTTTTCAAAAAAATCTTTTTCTGCCGCTTAAGTTGTCGGGGGCTGATTTCTTTTCCTGTGATAAAAAGCCTTCTGTTTCGACCGCCAAACCTCTCAGGGGAGCATTTGCAACCGTTTGGCACCGTTTTTGAGTGAATTGCCGAAAGTCAGATTTTTTTATGAAATGGTGACCCCGGGGCTTACGGATTTTTTCAAAAAAATCTTTTTCTGCCTCTTCAGTTGTCGAGGGCTGATTTCTTGTCCTGTGATAAAAAGCCATCTTTCTCGACCTCCAAACCTTTCAGGGGAGCATTTGCAACCGTTTGGCACCATTTTTGAGTGAATTGCCGAAAGTCAGATTTTTTATGAAATTGTGACCCCGGGGCTTACGGATTTTTTCAAAAAAATCTTTTTCTGCCGGTTCAGTTGTCGAGGGCTGATTTCTTTTCCTGTGATTAAAATCCTTCTGTTATGACCGCGAAACCTTTCACGGGAGCATTTGCAACCGTTTGGCACCATTTTTGAGTGAATTGCCGAAAGTCAGATTTTTTATGAAATTGTGACCCCGGGGCTTACGGATTTTTTCAAAAAAATCTTTTTCTGCCTCTTAAGTTGTCGAGGGCTGATTTCTCTCCCTGTGATTAAAATCCTTCTGTTTCGACCGCCAAACCTCTCAGGGGAGGATTTGCAACCGTTTGGCACCATTTTTGAGTGAATTGCCGAAAGTCAGATTTTCTATAAAATTGTGACCCCCCAGGGCTTACGGATTTTTTCAAAAAAATCTTTTTCTGCCGGTTAAGTTGTCGAGGGCTGATTTCTTTTCCTGTGATAAAAAGCCTTCTGTTTCGACCGCCAAACCTTTCAGGGGAGCATTTGCAACCGTTTGGCACCATTTTTGAGTGAATTGCCGAAAGTCAGATTTTTTATGAAATTGTCACCCCGGGGGTTAGGATTTTTTTAAAAAAATCTTTTTCTGCCGGTTCAGTTGGCGAGGGCTGATTTCTTTTCCTGTGATAAAAAGTCTTCTGTTTTGACTGCCAAACCCAACATGGGAGCATTTGCAACCGTTTGGCGCCATTTTTGAGTGAATTGCCGAAAGTCAAATTTTTTAATGAAATTGTGACCCCGGGGCTTAAGATTTTTTCAAAAAAATCTTTTTCTGCCGGTTAAGTTGTCGATGGCTGATTTCTTGTCCTGTGATAAAAAGCCTTCTGTTTCGACCGCCAAACTTCTCAGGGGAGCATTTGCATCCGTTTGGCACCATTTTTGAGTGAATTGCCGAAAGTCAGATTTTTTATGAAATTGTGACCCCGGGGCTTAGGATTTTTTCAAAAATATCTTTTTCTGCCGGTGAAGTTGTCGGGGTCTGATTTCTTTTCCTGTGATTAAAATCCTTCTGTTTCGACCGCCAAACATTTCAGGGGAGCATTTGCAAAAGTTTGGCACCATTTTTGAGTGAATTGCCGAAAGTCAGATTTTTTATGAAATTGTGACTCCGGGTATTAGGATTTTTTCAAAAAAATCTTTTCATGCCGGTTAAGTTATCGAGGGCTGATTTCTTTTCCTTCTGTTTCGACCGCCAAACCTCTCAGGGGAGCATTTGCAACCGTTTGGCACCATTTTTGAGTGAATTGCTGAAAGTCAGATTTTTTATGAAATTGTGACCCCGGGGCTTAGGATTTTTTCAAAAATATCTTTTTCTGCCGCTTAAGTTGTCGGGGGCTGATTTCTTTTCCTGTGATTTAATGCCTTCTGTTTCGATTGCCAAACCTTTCAGGGGATCAATTCCAACCGTTTGGCACCATATTTGAGTGAATTGCCGAAAGTCAGATATTTTATGAAATTGTGACCCCGGGGCTTAGGGATTTTTTCAAAAAAATCTGTTTCTGCCGCTTAAGTTGTCGGGGGCTGATTTCTTTTCCTGTGATAAAAAGCCTTCTGTTTCGACCGCCAAACCTCTCAGGGGAGCATTTGCAACCGTTTGGCACCGTTTTTGAGTGAATTGCCGAAAGTCAGATTTTTTTATGAAATGGTGACCCCGGGGCTTACGGATTTTTTCAAAAAAATCTTTTTCTGCCTCTTCAGTTGTCGAGGGCTGATTTCTTGTCCTGTGATAAAAAGCCATCTTTCTCGACCTCCAAACCTTTCAGGGGAGCATTTGCAACCGTTTGGCACCATTTTTGAGTGAATTGCCGAAAGTCAGATTTTTTATGAAATTGTGACCCCGGGGCTTACGGATTTTTTCAAAAAAATATTTTTCTGCCGGTTAAGTTGTCGAGGGCTCATTTCTTTTCCTGTGATAAAAAGCCTTCTGTTTCGACCGCCAAACCTCTCAGGGGAGCATTTGCAAAAGTTTGGCACCATTTTTGAGTGAATTGCCGAAAGTCAGATTTTTTATGAAATTGTGACCCCGGGTCTTAGGATTTTTTCAAAAAAATCTTTTTCTGCCGGTTCAGTTGTCGAGGACTGATTTCTTTTCCTGTGATTAAAATCCTTCTGTTTTGACCGCCAAACCTCTCAGGGGAGCATTTGCAACCGTTTGGCACCGTTTTTGAGTGAATTGCCGAAAGTCAGATTTTTTATGAAATTGTGACCCCGGCGCTTACGGATTTTTTCAAAAAAAATCTTTTTCTGCCTCTTAAGTTGTCGAGGGCTGATTTCTTGTCCTGTGATAAAAAGCCATATGTCTCGACCGCCAAACCTTTCAGGGGAGCATTTGCAACCATTTGGCACCATTTTTGAGTGAATTGCTGAAAGTCAGATTTTTTATGAAATTGTGACTCCGGGGCTTACGGATTTTTTCAAAAAAATCTTTTTCTGCCGGTTAAGTTGTCAAGGGCTGATTTCTTTTCCTGTGATAAAAAGCCTTCTGTTTCGACCGCCAAACCTCTCAGGGGAGCATTTGCAAAAGTTTGGCACCATTTTTGAGTGAATTGCCGAAAGTCAGATTTTTTATGAAATTGTGACCCCGGGACTTAGGATTTTTTCAAAAAAATCTTATTCCGCTGGTTCAGTTGTCGAGGACTGATTTCTTTTCCTGTGATTAAAATCCTTCTGTTTCGACCGCCAAACCTCTCAGGGGAGCATTTGCAACCGTTTGGCACCATTTTTGAGTGAATTGCCGAAAGTCAGATTTTTTTATGAAATTGTGACCTTAGGATTTTTTCAAAAAAAATCTTTTTCTGCCCGTTCAGTTGTCGAGGGCTGATTTCTTTTCCTGTGATTAAAATCCTTCTGTTTCGACCGCCAAACCTCTCAGAGGAGCATTTGCAAAAGTTTGACACCATTTTTGAGTGAATTGCCGAAACTCAGATTTTTTATGAAATTGTGACCCCGGAAGTTAGGATTTTTTCCAAAAAATCTTTTGCTGCCGGTTCAGTTGTCGAAAGCTGATTTCTTTTCCTGTGATTTAAATCCTTCTGTTTCGACCGCCAAACCTCTCAGGGGAACATTTGCAACCGTTTGGCACCATTTTTGAGTGAATTGCCGAAAGTCAGATTTTTTTCTGAAATTGTGACCCCGGGCCTTAGGATTTTTTTCAAAAAAATCTTTTTCTGCCGGTTCAGTTGTCGAGGGCTGATTTCTTTTCCTGTGATTAAAATCCTTCTGTTTCGACCGCCAAACCTCTCAGGGGAGCATTTACAACCGTTTCGCAACATTTTTGAGTGAATTGCTGAAAGCCAGATTTTTTATGAAATTGTGACTATCTTTTTCTGCCTCTTAAGTTTTGGGGGCTGATTTCTTTTCCTGTGATTAAAAGCCATCTGTTTCGACCGCCAAACCTTTCAGGGGTGCATTTGCAACCGTTTGGCACCATTTTTGAGTGAATTGCCAAAAGTCAGATTTTTTATGAAATTGTGACCCCGGGGCTTAAGATTCTTTGAAAAATAACTTTTTCTGCCGGTGAAGTTGTCAAGGGCTGATTTCTTGTCCTGTGATAAAAAGCCTTCTGTTTCGACCGCCAAACCTTTCAGGGGAGCATTTGCAAAAGTTTGGCACCATTTTTGAATGAATTGCCGAAAGTCAGATTTTTTATGAAATTGTGACCCCGGGGCTTAGGATTTTTTGAAAAAAACCTTTTTCTGCCGGTTAAGTTGTCGAGGTCTGATTTCTTTTCCTGTGATTAAAATCCTTCTGTTTTGACCGCGAAACCTTTCACGGGAGCATTTGCAACCATTTGGCACCATTTTTGAGTGAATTGCCGAAAGTCAGATTTTTTATGAAATTGTGACCCCGGGGCTTAGGGATTTTTTCAAAAAAATCTTTTTCTTCCTCTTAAGTTGTTGAGGGCTGATTTCTTTTCCTGTGATAAAAAGCCTTCTGTTTCGACCGCCAAACCTTTCAGGGAAGCATTTGCAAAAGTTTGGCACCATTTTTGAGTGAATTGCCGAAAGTCAGATTTTTTATGAAATTGTGACCCCGGGGGTTAGGATTTTTTAAAAAAATTCTTTTTCTGCCTGTGAAGTTGTCGAGGTCTGATTTCTTTTCCTGTGATTAAAATCCTTCTGTTTCGACCGCCAAACCTTTCAGGGGAGCATTTGCAAAAGTTTGGCACCATTTTTGAGTGAATTGCCAAAAGTCAGATTTTTTATGAAATTGTGACCCCGGGGGTTAGGATTTTTTCAAAAAAATCTTTTTCTGCCGGTTCAGTTGTCGAGGGCTGATTTATTTTCCTGTGATTAAAATCCTTCTGTTTTGACCGCGAAACCTTTCACGGGAGCATTTCCAACCGTTTGGCACCATTTTTGAGTGAATTGCCAAAAGTCAGATTTTTGCTGAAATTGTGACCCCGGGGCTTAGGATTTTTTCAAAAAAATCTTTTTTCTGCCGGTTCAGTTGTCGAGGTCTGATTTCTTTTCCTGTGATAAAAAGCCTTCTGTTTCGACCGCCAAACCTTTCAGGGAAGCATTTGCAAAAGTTTGGCACCATTTTTGAGTGAATTGCTGAAAGTCAGATTTTTTATGAAATTGTGACCCCGGGGGTTAGGATTTTTTCAAAAAATTCTTTTTCTGCCGGTGAAGTTGTCGAGGTCTGATTTCTTTTCCTGTGATTAAAATCCTTCTGTTTCGACCGCCAAACCTTTCAGGGGAGCATTTCCAACCGTTTGGCACCATTTTCGAGTGAATTGCCGAAAGTCAGATTTTTTATGAAATTGTGACCCCGGGGCTTACGGATTTTTTAAAAAAAAACTTTTTCTCCCGGTGAAGTTGTCGGGGGCAGATTTCTTTTCTTGTGATTAAATGCCTTCTGTTTCGACTGCCAAACCTTTCGGGGGATCATTTGCAACCGTTTGGCACCATTTTTGAGTGAATTGCCGAAAGTCAGATTTTTTATGAAATTGTGACCCCGGGCCTTAGGATTTTTTCAAAAAAATCTTTTTCTGCCTCTTAAGTTGTCGAGGGCTGATTTCTTTTCCTTTGATAAAAAGCCTTCTGTTTCGACCGCCAAACCTTTCAGGGGAGCATTTGCAACCGTTTGGCACCATTTTTGAGTGAATTGCCGAAAGTCAGATTTTTTAATGAAATTGTGACCCCGGGCCTTAGGATTTTTTCAAAAAAATCTTTTTCTGCCAGTTCAGTTGTCGATGGCTGATTTCTTTTCCTTCTGTTTCGACCGCCAAACCTCTCAGGGGTGCATTTGCAACCGTTTGGCACCATTTTTGAGTGAATTGCTGAAAGTCAGATTTTTTATGAAATTGTGACCCCGGGACTTAGGATTTTTTCAAAAATATCTTTTTCTGCCGCTTAAGTTGTCGAGGGCTGATTTCAGCATTTGCAAAAGTTTGGCACCATTTTTGAGTTAATTGCCGAAAGGCAGATTTTTTATGAAATTGTTAGGATTTTTTCAAAAAAAAATTATGAAAGGGTTAGGATTTTTTCAAAAAATTCTTTTTCTGCCGGTGAAGTTGTCGAGGGCTGATTTCTTTTCCTGTGATTAAAATCCTTCTGTTTTGACCGCGAAACCTTTCACAGGAGCATTTGCAACCGTTTGGCACCATTTTTGAGTGAATTGCCAAAGGTCAGATTTTTTATGAAATTGTGACCCCGGGGCTTACGGATTTTTTTTAAAAAAATCTTTTTCTGCCGGTTAAGTTGTTGAGGGCTCATTTCTTTTCCTTTGATAAAAAGCCTTCTGTTTCGACCGCCAAACCTCTCAGGAGAGCATTTCCAAAAGTTTGGCACCATTTTTGAGTGAATTGCCGAAAGTCAGATTTTTTTATGAAATTGTGACCACGGGGCTTAGGATTTTTTCAAAAAAATCTTTTTCTGCCTCTTAAGTTGTCGAGGGCTGATTTCTTTTCCTGTGATAAAAAGCCTTCTGTTTCGACCGCCAAACCTTTCAGGGGAGCATTTGCAACCGTTTGGCACCATTTTTGAGTGAATTGCCGAAAGTCAGATTTTTTAATGAAATCTGAAATCCCCGGGGCTTAGGATTTTTTCAAAAAAATATTTTTCTGCCGGTTCAGTTGTCGAGGGCTGATTTCTTTTCCTGTGATTAAAATCCTTCTGTTTTGACCGCGAAACCTTTCACGGGAGCATTTGCAACCATTTGGCACCATTTTTGAGTGAATTGCCGAAAGTCAGATTTTTTATGAAATTGTGACCCCGGGGCTTAGGGATTTTTTCAAAAAAATCTTTTTCTTCCTCTTAAGTTGTCGAGGGCTGATTTCTTTTCCTGTGATAAAAAGCCTTCTGTTTCGACCGCCAAACCTTTCAGGGAAGCATTTGCAAAAGTTTGGCACCATTTTTGAGTGAATTGCCGAAAGTCAGATTTTTTATGAAATTGTGACCCCGGGGGTTAGGATTTTTTTAAAAAATTCTTTTTCTGCCTGTGAAGTTGTCGAGGTCTGATTTCTTTTCCTGTGATTAAAATCCTTCTGTTTCGACCGCCAAACCTCTCAGAGGAGCATTTGCAACCATTTGGCACCATTTTTGAGTGAATTGCCGAAAGTCAGATTTTTTATGAAATTGTGACCCCGGGGCTTAGGGATTTTTTCAAAAAAATCTTTTTCTTCCCCTTAAGTTGTCGAGGGCTGATTTCTTTTCCTGTGATAAAAAGCCTTCTGTTTCGACCGCCAAACCTTTCAGGGAAGCATTTGCAAAAGTTTGGCACCATTTTTGAGTGAATTGCCGAAAGTCAGATTTTTTATGAAATTGTGACCCCGGGGGTTAGGATTTTTTTAAAAAATTCTTTTTCTGCCGGTTCAGTTGTCGAGGGCTGATTTATTTTCCTGTGATTAAAATCCTTCTGTTTTGACCGCGAAACCTTTCACGGGAGCATTTCCAACCGTTTGGCACCATTTTTGAGTGAATTGCCAAAAGTCAGATTTTTGCTGAAATTGTGACCCCGGGGCTTAGGATTTTTTCAAAAAAATCTTTTTTCTGCCGGTTCAGTTGTCGAGGTCTGATTTCTTTTCCTGTGATAAAAAGCCTTCTGTTTCGACCGCCAAACCTTTCAGGGAAGCATTTGCAAAAGTTTGGCACCATTTTTGAGTGAATTGCTGAAAGTCAGATTTTTTATGAAATTGTGACCCCGGGGGTTAGGATTTTTTCAAAAAATTCTTTTTCTGCCGGTGAAGTTGTCGAGGTCTGATTTCTTTTCCTGTGATTAAAATCCTTCTGTTTCGACCGCCAAACCTTTCAGGGGAGCATTTCCAACCGTTTGGCACCATTTTCGAGTGAATTGCCGAAAGTCAGATTTTTTATGAAATTGTGACCCCGGGGCTTACGGATTTTTTCAAAAAAAATCTTTTTCTCCCGGTGAAGTTGTCGGGGGCAGATTTCTTTTCTTGTGATTAAATGCCTTCTGTTTCGACTGCCAAACCTTTCAGGGGATCATTTGCAACCGTTTGGCACCATTTTTGAGTGAATGGCCGAAAGTCAGATTTTTTATGAAATTGTGACCCCGGGCCTTAGGATTTTTTCAAAAAAATCTTTTTCTGCCTCTTAAGTTGTCGAGGGCTGATTTCTTTACCTTTGATAAAAAGCCTTCTGTTTCGACCGCCAAACCTTTCAGGGGAGCATTTGCAACCGTTTGGCACCATTTTTGAGTGAATTGCCGAAAGTCAGATTTTTTAATGAAATTGTGACCCCGGGCCTTAGGATTTTTTCAAAAAAATCTTTTTCTGCCAGTTCAGTTGTCGAGGGCTGATTTCTTTTCCTTCTGTTTCGACCGCCAAACCTCTCAGGGGAGCATTTGCAACCGTTTGGCACCATTTTTGAGTGAATTGCAGAAAGTCAGATTTTTTATGAAATTGTGACCCCGGGACTTAGGATTTTTTCAAAAATATCTTTTTCTGCCGCTTAAGTTGTCGAGGGCTGATTTCAGCATTTGCAAAAGTTTGGCACCATTTTTGAGTGAATTGCCGAAAGGCAGATTTTTTATGAAATTGTTAGGATTTTTTCAAAAAAAAATTATGAAAGGGTTAGGATTTTTTCAAAAAATTCTTTTTCTGCCGGTGAAGTTGTCGAGGGCTGATTTCTTTTCCTGTGATTAAAATCCTTCTGTTTTGACCGCGAAACCTTTCACAGGAGCATTTGCAACCGTTTGGCACCATTTTTGAGTGAATTGCCAAAGGTCAGATTTTTTATGAAATTGTGACCCCGGGGCTTACGGATTTTTTTAAAAAAAATCTTTTTCTGCCGGTTAAGTTGTTGAGGGCTCATTTCTTTTCCTTTGATAAAAAGCCTTCTGTTTCGACCGCCAAACCTCTCAGGAGAGCATTTGCAAAAGTTTGGCACCATTTTTGAGTGAATTGCCGAAAGTCAGATTTTTTTATGAAATTGTGACCACGGGGCTTAGGATTTTTTCAAAAAAATCTTTTTCTGCCTTTTAAGTTGTCGAGGGCTGATTTCTTTTCCTGTGATAAAAAGCCTTCTGTTTCGACCGCCAAACCTTTCAGGGGAGCATTTGCAACCGTTTGGCACCATTTTTGAGTGAATTGCCAAAAGTCAGATTTTTTAATGAAATCTGAAATCCCCGGGGCTTAGGATTTTTTCAAAAAAATATTTTTCTGCCGGTTCAGTTGTCGAGGGCTGATTTCTTTTCCTGTGATTAAAATCCTTCTGTTTTGACCGCGAAACCTTTCACGGGAGCATTTGCAACCGTTTGGCACCATTTTTGAGTGAATTGCCGAAAGTCAGATTTTTTATGAAATTGTGACCCCGGGGCTTACGGATTTTTTCAAAAAAATCTTTTTCTTCCTCTTAAGTTGTCGAGGGCTGATTTCTTTTCCTGTGATAAAAAGCCTTCTGTTTCGTCCGCCAAACCTCTCAGGGGAGCATTTGCAACCGTTTGGTACCATTTTTGAGTGAATTGCCGAAAGTCAGATTTTTTATGAAATTGTGACCCCGGGGGTTAGGATTTTTTCAAAATATTCTTTTTCTGCCGGTTAAGTTGTCGAGGGCTGATTTCTTTTCCTGTGATTAAAATCCTTCTGTTTTGACCGCGAAACCTTTCACGGGAGCATTTGCAACCATTTGGCACCATTTTTGAGTGAATTGCCGAAAGTCAGATTTTTTATGAAATTGTGACCCCGGGGCTTAGGGATTTTTTCAAAAAAATCTTTTTCTTCCTCTTAAGTTGTCGAGGGCTGATTTCTTTTCCTGTGATTAAAATCCTTCTGTTTTGACCGCGAAACCTTTCACGGGAGCATTTGCAACCATTTGGCACCATTTTTGAGTGAATTGCCGAAAGTCAGATTTTTTATGAAATTGTGACCCCGGGGCTTACGGATTTTTTTTAAAAAAATCTTTTTCTACCGGATAAGTTGTCGAGGGCTGATTTCTTTTCCTGTGATAAAAAGCCTTCTGTTTCGACCGCCAAACCTCTCAGGGGAGCATTTGCAAAAGTTTGGCACCATTTTTGAGTGAATTGCCGAAAGTCAGATTTTTTATGAAATTTTGACCCCGGAGGTTAGGATTTTTTCAAAAAAATCTTTTTCTGCCGGTTCAGTTGTCGAGGGCTGATTTCTTTTCCTGTGATGAAAATCCTTCTGTTTTCACCGCGAAACCTTTCACGGGAGCATTTGCAACCGTTTGGCACCATTTTTGAGTGAATTGCCGAAAGTCAGATTTTTTATGAAATTGTGACCCTGGGGCTTAGGGATTTTATCAAAAAAATCTTTTTCTTCCTCTTAAGTTGTCGAGGGCTGATTTCTTTCCCTGTGATTAAAATCCTTTTGTTTCGTCCGCCAAACCTCTCAGGGGAGCATTTGCAACCATTTGGTACCATTTTTGAGTGAATTGCCGAAAGTCAGATTTTTTATGAAATTGTGACCCCGGGGGTTAGGATTTTTTCAAAATATTCTTTTTCTGCCGGTTAAATTGTCGAGGGCTGATTTCTTTTCCTGTGATTAAAATCCTTCTGTTTTGATCGTGAAACCTTTCACGGGAGCATTTGCAACCATTTGGCACCATTTTTGAGTGAATTGCCGAAAGTCAGATTTTTTATGAAATTGGGACCCCGGGGCTTACGGATTTTTTTAAAAAAATATCTTTTTCTACCGGATAAGTTGTCGAGGGCTGATTTCTTTTCCTGTGATAAAAAGCCTTCTGTTTCGACCGCCAAACCTCTCAGGGGAGCATTTGCAAAAGTTTGGCACCATTTTTGAGTGAATTGCCGAAAGTCAGATTTTTTATGAAATTTTGACCCAGGAGGTTAGGATTTTTTCAAAAAAATCTTTTTCTGCCGGTTCAGTTGTCGAGGGCTGATTTCTTTTCCTGTGATAAAAAGCCAACTGTTTCGACTGCCAAACCTTTCACGGGAGCATTTGCAACCTTTTGGCACCATTTTTGAGTGAATTGCCGAAAGTCAGATTTTTTATGAAATTGTGACCCCGGGGGTTAGGATTTTTTCAAAAAAATCTTTTTCTGCCGCTTAAGTTGTCGAGGGCTGATTTCAGCATTTGCAAAAGTTTTGCACCATTTTTGAGTGAATTGCCGAAAGGCAGATTTTTTATGAAATTGTTAGGATTTTTTCCAAAAAAATTCATGAAAGGGTTAGGATTTTTTCAAAAAAATCTTTTTCTGCTGGTGAAGTTGTGGAGGGCTGATTTCTTTTCCTGTGATTAAAATCCTTCTGTTTTGACCGTGAAACCTTTCACAGGAGCATTTGCAACCGTTTGGCACCATTTTTGAGTGAATTGCCGAAGGTCAGATTTTTTATGAAATTGTGACCCCGGGGCTTACGGATTTTTTTAAAAAAAATCTTTTTCTGCCGGTTAAGTTGTTGAGGGCTCATTTCTTTTCCTTTGATAAAAAGCCTTCTGTTTCGACCGCCAAACCTCTCAGGGGAGCATTTGCAAAAGTTTGGCACCATTTTTGGTGAATTGCCGAAAGTCAGATTTTTTATGAAATTGTGACCCCGGGGCTTAGGGATTTTTTCAAAAAAATCTTTTTCTTCCTCTTAAGTTGTCGAGGGCTGATTTCTTTTCCTGTGATAAAAAGCCTTCTGTTTCGACCGCCAAACCTTTCAGGGAAGCATTTGCAAAAGTTTGGCACCATTTTTGAGTGATTTGCCAAAAGTCAGATTTTTTATGAAATTGTGACCCCGGGGCTTACGGAGTTTTTCAAAAAAAATCTTTTTCTGCCGATTCAGTTGTCGGGGGCAGATTTCTTTTCCTGTGATAAAAAGCCTTCTGTTTCGACCGCCAAACCTTTCAGGGAAGCATTTGCAAAAGTTTGGCACCATTTTTGAGTGAATTGCCGAAAGTCAGATTTTTAATGAAATTGTGACCCCGGGGCTTAGGATTATTTCAAAAAAATCTTTTTCTGCCCGTGAAGTTGTCGAGGGCTCATTTCTTTTCCTGTGATAAAAAGCCTTCTGTTTCGACCGCCAAAGCTTTCAGGGGAGCATTTGCAACCATTTGGCACCATTTTTGTGTGAATTGCCGAAAGTCAGATTTTTTATGAAATTGTGACCCCGGGGTTTAGGATTTTTTCAAAAAAATCTTTTTTTCTGCCGGTTCAGTTGTCGAGGTCTGATTTCTTTTCCTGTGATTAAAATCCTTCTGTTTTGACCGTGAAACCTTTCACGGGAGCATTTGCAACCATTTGGCACCATTTTTGAGTGTATTGCCGAAAGTCAGATTTTTTATGAAATTGTGACCCCGGGGCTTACGGATTTTTTTTAAAAAAATCTTTTTCTGCCGGATAAGTTGTTGAGGGCTGATTTCTTTTCCTTTGCTAAAAAGCCTTCTGTTTCGACCGCCAAACCTCTCAGGGGAGCATTTGCAAAAGTTTGGCACCATTTTTGAGTGAATTGCCGAAAGTCAGATTTTTTATGAAATTTTGACCCCGGAGGTTAGGATTTTTTCAAAAAAATATTTTTCTGCCGGTTCAGTTGTCGAGGGCTGATTTCTTTTCCTGTGATTAAAATCCTTCTGTTTTGACCGCGAAACCTTTCACGGGAGCATTTGCAACCGTTTGGCACCATTTTTGAGTGAATTGCCGAAAGTCAGATTTTTTATGAAATTGTGACCCCGGGGCTTACGGATTTTTTCAAAAAAATCTTTTTCTTCCTCTTAAGTTGTCGAGGGCTGATTTCTTTTCCTGTGATAAAAAGCCTTCTGTTTCGTCCGCCAAACCTCTCAGGGGAGCATTTGCAACCGTTTGGTACCATTTTTGAGTGAATTGCCGAAAGTCAGATTTTTTATGAAATTGTGACCCCGGGGGTTAGGATTTTTTCAAAATATTCTTTTTCTGCCGGTTAAGTTGTCGAGGGCTGATTTCTTTTCCTGTGATTAAAATCCTTCTGTTTTGACCGCGAAACCTTTCACGGGAGCATTTGCAACCATTTGGCACCATTTTTGAGTGAATTGCCGAAAGTCAGATTTTTTATGAAATTGTGACCCCGGGGCTTAGGGATTTTTTCAAAAAAATCTTTTTCTTCCTCTTAAGTTGTCGAGGGCTGATTTCTTTTCCTGTGATTAAAATCCTTCTGTTTTGACCGCGAAACCTTTCACGGGAGCATTTGCAACCATTTGGCACCATTTTTGAGTGAATTGCCGAAAGTCAGATTTTTTATGAAATTGTGACCCCGGGGCTTACGGATTTTTTTAAAAAAAATCTTTTTCTACCGGATAAGTTGTCGAGGGCTGATTTCTTTTCCTGTGATAAAAAGCCTTCTGTTTCGACCGCCAAACCTCTCAGGGGAGCATTTGCAAAAGTTTGGCACCATTTTTGAGTGAATTGCCGAAAGTCAGATTTTTTATGAAATTTTGACCCCGGAGGTTAGGATTTTTTCAAAAAAATCTTTTTCTGCCGGTTCAGTTGTCGAGGGCTGATTTCTTTTCCTGTGATTAAAATCCTTCTGTTTTGACCGCGAAACCTTTCACGGGAGCATTTGCAACCGTTTGGCACCATTTTTGAGTGAATTGCCGAAAGTCAGATTTTTTATGAAATTGTGACCCCGGGGCTTAGGGATTTTATCAAAAAAATCTTTTTCTTCCTCTTAAGTTGTCGAGGGCTGATTTCTTTTCCTGTGATAAAAAGCCTTCTGCTTCGACCGCCAAACCTTTTAGGGAAGCATTTGCAAAAGTTTGGCACCATTTTTGAGTGAATTGCCGAAAGTCAGATTTTTTATGAAATTGTGACCCCGGGGGTTAGGATTTTTTCAAAAAATTCTTTTTCTGCCGGTGAAGTTGTCGAGGTCTGATTTCTTTTCCTGTGATTAAAATCCTTCTGTTTTGACTGCGAAACCTTTCACGGGAGCATTTCCAACCGTTTGGCACCATTTTTGAGTGAATTGCCAAAAGTCAGATTTTTGCTGAAATTGTGACCCAGGCGCTTAGGATTTTTTCAAAAAAATCTTTTTTCTGCCGGTTCAGTTGTCGAGGTCTGATTTCTTTCCCTGTGATTAAAATCCTTTTGTTTCGTCCGCCAAACCTCTCAGGGGAGCATTTGCAACCGTTTGGTACCATTTTTGAGTGAATTGCCGAAAGTCAGATTTTTTATGAAATTGTGACCCCGGGGGTTAGGATTTTTTCAAAATATTCTTTTTCTGCCGGTTAAATTGTCGAGGGCTGATTTCTTTTCCTGTGATTAAAATCCTTCTGTTTTGACCGTGAAACCTTTCACGGGAGCATTTGCAACCATTTGGCACCATTTTTGAGTGAATTGCCGAAAGTCAGATTTTTTATGAAATTGGGACCCCGGGGCTTACGGATTTTTTTAAAAAAATATCTTTTTCTACCGGATAAGTTGTCGAGGGCTGATTTCTTTTCCTGTGATAAAAAGCCTTCTGTTTCGACCGCCAAACCTCTCAGGGGAGCATTTGCAAAAGTTTGGCACCATTTTTGAGTGAATTGCCTAAAGTCAGATTTTTTATGAAATTTTGACCCAGGAGGTTAGGATTTTTTCAAAAAAATCTTTTTCTGCCGGTTCAGTTGTCGAGGGCTGATTTCTTTTCCTGTGATTAAAATCCTTCTGTTTTGACCGCGAAACCTTTCACGGGAGCATTTGCAACCGTTTGGCACCATTTTTGGTGAATTGCCGAAAGTCAGATTTTTTATGAAATTGTGACCCCGGGGCTTAGGGATTTTTTCAAAAAAATCTTTTTCTTCCTCTTAAATTGTCGAGGGCTGATTTCTTTTCCTGTGATAAAAAGCCTTCTGTTTCGACCGCCAAACCTTTCAGGGAAGCATTTGCAAAAGTTTGGCACCATTTTTGAGTGATTTGCCAAAAGTCAGATTTTTTATGAAATTGTGACCCCGGGGCTTACGGAGTTTTTCAAAAAAAATCTTTTTCTGCCGATTCAGTTGTCGGGGGCAGATTTCTTTTCCTGTGATAAAAAGCCTTCTGTTTCGACCGCCAAACCTTTCAGGGAAGCATTTGCAAAAGTTTGGCACCATTTTTGAGTGAATTGCCGAAAGTCAGATTTTTAATGAAATTGTGACCCCGGGGCTTAGGATTATTTCAAAAAAATCTTTTTCTGCCGGTGAAGTTGTCGAGGGCTCATTTCTTTTCCTGTGATAAAAAGCCTTCTGTTTCGACCGCCAAACCTTTCAGGGGAGCATTTGCAACCATTTGGCACCATTTTTGAGTGAATTGCCGAAAGTCAGATTTTTTTATGAAATTGTGACTATGTTTTTCTGCCTCTTAAGTTGTCGGGGGCTGATTTCTTTTCCTGTGATTAAATGCCTTCTGTTTCAATTGCCAAACCTTTCACGGGATCAATTCCAACCGTCTGGCACCATTTTTGAGTGAATTGCCGAAAGTCAGATTTTTTATGAAATTGTGACCCTGGGGGTTAGGATTTTTTCAAAAAAATCTTTTTCTGCCGTTGAAGTTGTCGAGGGCTGATTTCTTTTCCTGTGATAAAAAGCCTGCTGTTTCGACCGCCAAACCTTTCAGGGGAGCATTTGCAACCGTTTGGCACCATTTTTGAGTGAATTGCCGAAAGTCAGATTTTTTATGAAATTGTGACCCCGGGGCTTACGGATTTTTTCAAAAAAATATTTTTTCTACCGGTGAAGTTGTCGGGGGCTGATTTCTTGTCCTGTGATAAAAAGCCATCTGTTTCGACTGCCAAACCTTTCAGGGGAGCATTTGCAACCGTTTGGCACCATTTTTGAGTGAATTGCCGAAAGCCAGATTTTTAATGAAATTGTGACTATCTTTTTCTGCCTCTTAAGTTGTCGGGGGCTGATTTCTTTTCCTGTGATTAAATGCCTTCTGTTTCAATTGCCAAACCTTTCACGGGATCAATTCCAACCGTCTGGCACCATTTTTGAGTGAATTGCCTAAAGTCAGATATTTTATGAAATTGTGACCCCGGGGATTAGGGATTTTTTCAAAAACATGTTTTTCTTCCTCTTAAGTTGTCGAGGGCTGATTTCTTTTCCTGTGATAAAAAGCCATCTGTTTCGACCATCAAAACTTTCAGGGGAGCATTTGCAACCGTTTGGCACCATTTTTGAGTGAATTGCCGAAAGTCAGATTTTTGATAAAATTGTGACCCCGAGGCTTAGGATTTTTTCAAAAAAATCTTTTTTCTGCCGGTTCAGTTGTCGAGGGCTGATTTCTTTTCCTGTGATTAAAATCCTTCTGTTTCGACTGCCAAACCTTTCAGGGGAGCATTTGCAACCGTGTGGCACCATTTTTGAGTGAATTGCCAAAAGTCAGATTTTTTTATGAAATTGTGACTATGTTTTTCTGCCTCTTAAGTTGTCGGGGGCTGATTTCTTTTCCTGTGATTAAATGCCTTCTGTTTCGATTGCCAAACCTTTCAGGGGATCATTTGCAACCGTTTGGCACCATTTTTGAGTGAATTGCCGAAAGCCAGATTTTTTATGAAATTGTGACTATGTTTTTCTGCCTCTTAAGTTGTCGGGGGCTGATTTCTTTTCCTGTGATTGAATGCCTTCTGTTTCAATTGCCAAACCTTTCACGGGATCAATTCCAACCGTCTGGCACCATTTTTGAGTGAATTGCCGAAAGTCAGATATTTTATGAAATTGTGACCCCGGGGCTTAGGGATTTTTTCAAAAAACTCTTTTTCTGCCGGTGAAGTTGTCAAGGGCTGATTTCTTTTCCTGTGATAAAAAGCCTTCTGTTTCGACCGCCAAACCTTTCAGGGAAGCATTTGCTACCGTTTGGCACCAATTTTGAGTGAATTGCCGAAAGTCAGATTTTTGATGAAATTGTGACCCCGGGCCTTAGGATTTTTTCAAAAAAATATTTTTTCTACCGGTGAAGTTGTCGGGGGCTGATTTCTTGTCCTGTGATAAAAAGCCATCTGTTTCGACTGCCAAACCTTTCAGGGGAGCATTTGCAACCGTTTTGTACCATTTTTGAGTGAATTGCCGAAAGTCAGATTTTTGATGAAATTGTGACCCCGGGGCTTAGGATTTTTTCAAAAAAATCTTTTTCTGCCGGTTCAGTTGTCGGGGGCTGATTTCTTTTCCTGTGATTAAAATCCTTCTGTTTTGACCGCGAAACCTTTCACGGGAGCATTTGCAACCGTTTGGCACCATTTTTGAGTGAATTGCTGAAAGTCAGATTTTTTATGAAATTGTGACCCCGAGGCTTAGGGATTTTTTCAAAAAAATCTTTTTCTGCCTCTTAAGTAGTCGGGGGCTGATTTCTTTTCCTGTGATTAAATGCCTTCTGTTTCAATTGCCAAACCTTTCACGGGATCAATTCCAACCGTCTGGCACCATTTTTGAGTGAATTGCCGAAAGTCAGATATTTTATGAAATTGTGACCCCGGGGCTTAGGGATTTTTTCAAAAAAATCTTTTTCTTCCTCTTAAGTTGTCGAGGGCTGATTTCTTTTCCTGTGATAAAAAGCCTTCTGTTTCGACCGCCAAACCTTTCAGGGAAGCATTTGCAAAAGTTTGGCACCATTTTTGAGTGAATTGCCGAAAGTCAGATTTTTTATGAAATTGTGACCCTGGGGGTTAGGATTTTTTCAAAAAATTCTTTTTCTGCCGGTGAAGTTGTCGAGGGCTGATTTCTTTTCCTGTGATAAAAAGCCTTCTGTTTCGACCGCCAAACCTTTCAGGGGAGCATTTGCAATCGTTTGGACCATTTTTGAGTGAATTGCTGAAAGTCAGATTTTTTATGAAATTGTGACCCCGAGGCTTAGGGATTTTTTCAAAAAAATCTTTTTCTGCCTCTTAAGTTGTCGGGGGCTGATTTCTTTTCCTGAGATTAAATGCCTTCTGTTTCGATTGCCAAACCTTTCACGGGATCAATTCCAACCGTCTGGCACCATTTTTGAGTGAATTGCCGAAAGTCAGATATTTTATGAAATTGTGACCCCGGGGCTTAGGGATTTTTTCAAAAAACTCTTTTTCTGCCGGTGAAGTTGTCGAGGGCTGATTTCTTTTCCTGTGATAAAAAGCCTTCTGTTTCGACCGCCAAACCTTTCAGGGAAGCATTTGCTACCGTTTGGCACCAATTTTGAGTGAATTGCCGAAAGTCAGATTTTTGATGAAATTGTGACCCCGGGCCTTAGGATTTTTTCAAAAAAATATTTTTTCTACCGGTGAAGTTGTCGGGGGCTGATTTCTTGTCCTGTGATAAAAAGCCATCTGTTTCGACTGCCAAACCTTTTAGGGGAGCATTTGCAACCGTTTGGCACCATTTTTGAGTGAATTGCCGAAAGTCAGATTTTTTTATGAAATTGTGACCCCGGGGCTTAGGATTTTTTTAAAAAAATCTTTTTCTGCCGGTTCAGTTGTCGAGGGCTGATTTCTTTTCCTGTGATTAAATGCCTTCTGTTTCGATTGCCAGACGTTTCAGGGGAGCATTTGCAACCGTTTGGCACCATTTTTGAGTGAAATTGCCGAAAGTCAGATTTTTGATGAAATTGTGACCCCGAGGCTTAGGATTTTTCCAAAAAATACTTTTTCTGCCGGTGAAGTTGTCGGGGGCTGATTTCTTGTCCTGTGATAAAAAGCCATCTGTTTCGACCGCCAAACCTTTCAGGGGAGCATTTGCAACCGTTTCGCACCATTTTTGAGTGAATTGCCGAAAGTCAGATTTTTTATGAAATTGTGATTTTTTCAAAATGAAAAAATTTATGAAATTGTGACCCCGGGCCTTAGGATTTTTTCAAAAAAATCTGTTTCTGCCGGTTAAGTTGTCGAGGGCTGATTTCTTTTCCTGTGATAAAAAGCCTTCTGTTTCGACCACCAAACCTTTCAGGGGAGCATTTGCAACAGTTTGGCACCATTTTTGAGTGAATTGCCTAAAGTCAGATATTTTATGAAATTGTGACCCCGGGGATTAGGGATTTTTTCAAAAACATCTTTTTCTTCCTCTTAAGTTGTCGAGGGCTGATTTCTTTTCCTGTGATAAAAAGCCTTCTGTTTCGACCGCCAAACCTTTCAGGGAAGCATTTGCAAAAGTTTGGCACCATTTTTGAGTGAATTGCCGAAAGTCAGATTTTTTATGAAATTGTGACCCCGGGGCTTAGGATTTTTTCAAAAAAATCTTTTTCTGCCGGTAAAGTTGTCGAGGGCTGATTTCTTTTCCTGTGATAAAAAGCCTTCTGTTTCGACCACCAAACCTTTCAGGGGAGGATTTGCAAAAGTTTGGCACCATTTTTGAGTGAACTGCCGAAAGTCAGATTTTTTATGAAATTGTGAGCCCGGGGCTTAGGATTTTTTCAAAAAAATCTTTTTTCTGCCGGTTCAGTTGTCAAGGTCCGATTTCTTTTCCTGTGATTAAAATCCTTCTGTTTCCATCGCCAAACCTCTCAGGGGAGCATTTGCAACCGTTTTGTACCATTTTTGAGTGAATTGCCGAAAGTCAGATTTTTGATGAAATTGTGACCCCGGGGCTTAGGATTTTTTCAAAAAAATCTTTTTCTGCCGGTTCAGTTGTCGGGGGCTGATTTCTTTTCCTGTGATTAAAATCCTTCTGTTTTGACCGCGAAACCTTTCACGGGAGCATTTGCAACCGTTTGGCACCATTTTTGAGTGAATTGCTGAAAGTCAGATTTTTTATGAAATTGTGACCCCGAGGCTTAGGGATTTTTTCAAAAAAATCTTTTTCTGCCTCTTAAGTTGTCGGGGGCTGATTTCTTTTCCTGTGATTAAATGCCTTCTGTTTCAATTGCCAAACCTTTCACGGGATCAATTCCAACCGTCTGGCACCATTTTTGAGTGAATTGCCGAAAGTCAGATATTTTATGAAATTGTGACCCCGGGGCTTAGGGATTTTTTCAAAAAAATCTTTTTCTTCCTCTTAAGTTGTCGAGGGCTGATTTCTTTTCCTGTGATAAAAAGCCTTCTGTTTCGACCGCCAAACCTTTCAGGGAAGCATTTGCAAAAGTTTGGCACCATTTTTGAGTGAATTGCCGAAAGTCAGATTTTTTATGAAATTGTGACCCTGGGGGTTAGGATTTTTTCAAAAAATTCTTTTTCTGCCGGTGAAGTTGTCGAGGGCTGATTTCTTTTCCTGTGATAAAAAGCCTTCTGTTTCGACCGCCAAACCTTTCAGGGGAGCATTTGCAATCGTTTGGACCATTTTTGAGTGAATTGCTGAAAGTCAGATTTTTTATGAAATTGTGACCCCGAGGCTTAGGGATTTTTTCAAAAAAATCTTTTTCTGCCTCTTAAGTTGTCGGGGGCTGATTTCTTTTCCTGAGATTAAATGCCTTCTGTTTCGATTGCCAAACCTTTCACGGGATCAATTCCAACCGTCTGGCACCATTTTTGAGTGAATTGCCGAAAGTCAGATATTTTATGAAATTGTGACCCCGGGGCTTAGGGATTTTTTCAAAAAACTCTTTTTCTGCCGGTGAAGTTGTCGAGGGCTGATTTCTTTTCCTGTGATAAAAAGCCTTCTGTTTCGACCGCCAAACCTTTCAGGGAAGCATTTGCTACCGTTTGGCACCAATTTTGAGTGAATTGCCGAAAGTCAGATTTTTGATGAAATTGTGACCCCGGGCCTTAGGATTTTTTCAAAAAAATATTTTTTCTACCGGTGAAGTTGTCGGGGGCTGATTTCTTGTCCTGTGATAAAAAGCCATCTGTTTCGACTGCCAAACCTTTTACGGGAGCATTTGCAACCGTTTGGCACCATTTTTGAGTGAATTGCCGAAAGTCAGATTTTTTTATGAAATTGTGACCCCGGGGCTTAGGATTTTTTTTAAAAAATCTTTTTCTGCCGGTTCAGTTGTCGAGGGCTGATTTCTTTTCCTGTGATTAAATGCCTTCTGTTTCGATTGCCAGACGTTTCAGGGGAGCATTTGCAACCGTTTGGCACCATTTTTGAGTGAAATTGCCGAAAGTCAGATTTTTGATGAAATTGTGACCCCGAGGCTTAGGATTTTTCCAAAAAATACTTTTTCTGCCGGTGAAGTTGTCGGGGGCTGATTTCTTGTCCTGTGATAAAAAGCCATCTGTTTCGACCGCCAAACCTTTCAGGGGAGCATTTGCAACCGTTTCGCACCATTTTTGAGTGAATTGCCGAAAGTCAGATTTTTTATGAAATTGTGATTTTTTCAAAATGAAAAAATTTATGAAATTGTGACCCCGGGCCTTAGGATTTTTTCAAAAAAATCTGTTTCTGCCGGTTAAGTTGTCGAGGGCTGATTTCTTTTCCTGTGATAAAAAGCCTTCTGTTTCGACCACCAAACCTTTCAGGGGAGCATTTGCAACAGTTTGGCACCATTTTTGAGTGAATTGCCGAAAGTCAGATTTTTTATGAAATTGTGACCCCGGGGCTTACGGATTTTTTCAAAAACATGTTTTTCTTCCTCTAAAGTTGTCGAGGGCTAATTTCTTTTCCTGTGATAAAAAGCCATCTGTTTCGACCATCAAAACTTTCAGGGGAGCATTTGCAACCGTTTGGCACCATTTTTGAGTGAATTGCCGAAAGTCAGATTTTTGATAAAATTGTGACCCCGAGGCTTAGGATTTTTTCAAAAAAATCTTTTTTCTGCCGGCGAAGTTGTCGGGGGCTGATTTCTTGTCCTGTCATAAAAAGCCATCTGTTTCAACTGCCAAAAATTTCTGGGGAGCATTTGCAACCGTTTGGCACCATTTTTGAGTGAATTGCCGAAAGGCAGATTTTTAATGAAATTGTGACTATCTTTTTCTGCCTCTTAAGTTGTCGGGGGCTGATTTCTTTTCCTGTGATTAAATGCCTTCTGTTTCAATTGCCAAATCTTTCACGGGATCAATTCCAACCGTCTGGCACCATTTTTGAGTGAATTGCCTAAAGTCAGATATTTTATGAAATTGTGACCCCGGGGATTAGGGATTTTTTCAAAAACATCTTTTTCTTCCTCTTAAGTTGTCGAGGGCTGATTTCTTTTCCTGTGATAAAAAGCCTTCTGTTTCGACCGCCAAACCTTTCAGGGAAGCATTTGCAAAAGTTTGGCACCATTTTTGAGTGAATTGCCGAAAGTCAGATTTTTTATGAAATTGTGACCCCGGGGCTTAGGATTTTTTCAAAAAAATCTTTTTCTGCCGGTAAAGTTGTCGAGGGCTGATTTCTTTTCCTGTGATAAAAAGCCTTCTGTTTCGACCACCAAACCTTTCAGGGGAGCATTTGCAACAGTTTGGCACCATTTTTGAGTGAATTGCCGAAAGTCAGATTTTTTATGAAATTGTGACCCCGGGGCTTACGGATTTTTTCAAAAACATGTTTTTCTTCCTCTAAAGTTGTCGAGGGCTAATTTCTTTTCCTGTGATAAAAAGCCATCTGTTTCGACCATCAAAACTTTCAGGGGAGCATTTGCAACCGTTTGGCACCATTTTTGAGTGAATTGCCGAAAGTCAGATTTTTGATAAAATTGTGACCCCGAGGCTTAGGATTTTTTCAAAAAAATCTTTTTTCTGCCGGCGAAGTTGTCGGGGGCTGATTTCTTGTCCTGTCATAAAAAGCCATCTGTTTCAACTGCCAAAAATTTCAGGGGAGCATTTGCAACCGTTTGGCACCATTTTTGAGTGAATTGCCGAAAGCCAGATTTTTAATGAAATTGTGACTATCTTTTTCTGCCTCTTAAGTTGTCGGGGGCTGATTTCTTTTCCTGTGATTAAATGCCTTCTGTTTCAATTGCCAAATCTTTCACGGGATCAATTCCAACCGTCTGGCACCATTTTTGAGTGAATTGCCTAAAGTCAGATATTTTATGAAATTGTGACCCCGGGGATTAGGGATTTTTTCAAAAACATCTTTTTCTTCCTCTTAAGTTGTCGAGGGCTGATTTCTTTTCCTGTGATAAAAAGCCTTCTGTTTCGACCGCCAAACCTTTCAGGGAAGCATTTGCAAAAGTTTGGCACCATTTTTGAGTGATTTGCCAAAAGTCAGATTTTTTATGAAATTGTGACCCCGGGGCTTACGGAGTTTTTCAAAAAAAATCTTTTTCTGCCGATTCAGTTGTCGGGGGCAGATTTCTTTTCCTGTGATAAAAAGCCTTCTGTTTCGTCCGCCAAACCTCTCAGGGGAGCATTTGCAACCGTTTGGTACCATTTTTGAGTGAATTGCCGAAAGTCAGATTTTTTATGAAATTGTGACCCCGGGGGTTAGGATTTTTTCAAAATATTCTTTTTCTGCCGGTTAAGTTGTCGAGGGCTGATTTCTTTTCCTGTGATTAAAATCCTTCTGTTTTGACCGCGAAACCTTTCACGGGAGCATTTGCAACCATTTGGCACCATTTTTGAGTGAATTGCCGAAAGTCAGATTTTTTATGAAATTGTGACCCCGGGGCTTAGGGATTTTTTCAAAAAAATCTTTTTCTTCCTCTTAAGTTGTCGAGGGCTTATTTCTTTTCCTGTGATTAAAATCCTTCTGTTTTGACCGCGAAACCTTTCACGGGAGCATTTGCAACCATTTGGCACCATTTTTGAGTGAATGGCCGAAAGTCAGATTTTTTATGAAATTGTGACCCCGGGGCTTACGGATTTTTTTTAAAAAAATCTTTTTCTACCGGATAAGTTGTCGAGGGCTGATTTCTTTTCCTGTGATAAAAAGCCTTCTGTTTCGACCGCCAAACCTCTCAGGGGAGCATTTGCAAAAGTTTGGCACCATTTTTGAGTGAATTGCCGAAAGTCAGATTTTTTATGAAATTTTGACCCCGGAGGTTAGGATTTTTTCAAAAAAATCTTTTTCTGCCGGTTCAGTTGTCGAGGGCTGATTTCTTTTCCTGTGATTAAAATCCTTCTGTTTTGACCGCGAAACCTTTCACGGGAGCATTTGCAACCGTTTGGCACCATTTTTGAGTGAATTGCCGAAAGTCAGATTTTTTATGAAATTGTGACCCCGGGGCTTAGGGATTTTATCAAAAAAATCTTTTTCTTCCTCTTAAGTTGTCGAGGGCTGATTTCTTTTCCTGTGATAAAAAGCCTTCTGCTTCGACCGCCAAACCTTTCAGGGAAGCATTTGCAAAAGTTTGGCACCATTTTTGAGTGAATTGCCGAAAGTCAGATTTTTTATGAAATTGTGACCCCGGGGGTTAGGATTTTTTCAAAAAATTCTTTTTCTGCCGGTGAAGTTGTCGAGGTCTGATTTCTTTTCCTGTGATTAAAATCCTTCTGTTTTGACCGCGAAACCTTTCACGGGAGCATTTCCAACCGTTTGGCACCATTTTTGAGTGAATTGCCAAAAGTCAGATTTTTGCTGAAATTGTGACCCCGGGGCTTAGGATTTTTTCAAAAAAATCTTTTTTCTGCCGGTTCAGTTGTCGAGGTCTGATTTCTTTCCCTGTGATTAAAATCCTTTTGTTTCGTCCGCCAAACCTCTCAGGGCAGCATTTGCAACCGTTTGGTACCATTTTTGAGTGAATTGCCGAAAGTCAGATTTTTTATGAAATTGTGACCCCGGGGGTTAGGATTTTTTCAAAATATTCTTTTTCTGCCGGTTAAATTGTCGAGGGCTGATTTCTTTTCCTGTGATTAAAATCCTTCTGTTTTGACCGTGAAACCTTTCACGGGAGCATTTGCAACCATTTGGCACCATTTTTGAGTGAATTGCCGAAAGTCAGATTTTTTATGAAATTGGGACCCCGGGGCTTACGGATTTTTTAAAAAAAATATCTTTTTCTACCGGATAAGTTGTCGAGGGCTGATTTCTTTTCCTGTGATAAAAAGCCTTCTGTTTCGACCGCCAAACCTCTCAGGGGAGCATTTGCAAAAGTTTGGCACCATTTTTGAGTGAATTGCCGAAAGTCAGATTTTTTATGAAATTTTGACCCAGGAGGTTAGGATTTTTTCAAAAAAATCTTTTTCTGCCGGTTCAGTTGTCGAGGGCTGATTTCTTTTCCTGTGATAAAAAGCCAACTGTTTCGACTGCCAAACCTTTCACGGGAGCATTTGCAACCTTTTGGCACCATTTTTGAGTGAATTGCCGAAAGTCAGATTTTTTATGAAATTGTGACCCCGGGGGTTAGGATTTTTTCAAAAAAATCTTTTTCTGCCGCTTAAGTTGTCGAGGGCTGATTTCAGCATTTGCAAAAGTTTTGCACCATTTTTGAGTGAATTGCCGAAACGCAGATTTTTTATGAAATTGTTAGGATTTTTTCAAAAAAACTTCATGAAAGGGTTAGGATTTTTTCAAAAAAATCTTTTTCTGCTGGTGAAGTTGTCGAGGGCTGATTTCTTTTCCTGTGATTAAAATCCTTCTGTTTTGACCGTGAAACCTTTCACAGGAGCATTTGCAACCGTTTGGCACCATTTTTGAGTGAATTGCCGAAGGTCAGATTTTTTATGAAATTGTGACCCTGGGGCTTACGGATTTTTTTTAAAAAAATCTTTTTCTGCCGGTTAAGTTGTTGAGGGCTCATTTCTTTTCCTTTGATAAAAAGCCTTCTGTTTCGACCGCCAAACCTCTCAGGGGAGCATTTGCAAAAGTTTGGCACCATTTTTGAGTGAATTGCCGAAAGTCAGATTTTTTAATGAAATCTGAAATCCCCGGGGTTTAGGATTTTTTCAAAAAAATCTTTTTCTGCCGGTTCAGTTGTCGAGGGCTGATTTCTTTTCCTGTGATTAAAATCCTTCTGTTTTGACCGCGAAACCTTTCACGGGAGCATTTGCAACCGTTTGGCACCATTTTTGGTGAATTGCCGAAAGTCAAATTTTTTATGAAATTGTGACCCCGGGGCTTAGGGATTTTTTCAAAAAAATCTTTTTCTTCCTCTTAAGTTGTCGAGGGCTGATTTCTTTTCCTGTGATAAAAAGCCTTCTGTTTCGACCGCCAAACCTTTCAGGGAAGCATTTGCAAAAGTTTGGCACCATTTTTGAGTGATTTGCCAAAAGTCAGATTTTTTATGAAATTGTGACCCCGGGGCTTACGGAGTTTTTCAAAAAAAATCTTTTTCTGCCGATTCAGTTGTCGGGGGCAGATTTCTTTTCCTGTGATAAAAAGCCTTCTGTTTCGACCGCCAAACCTTTCAGGGAAGCATTTGCAAAAGTTTGGCACCATTTTTGAGTGAATTGCCGAAAGTCAGATTTTTAATGAAATTGTGACCCCGGGGCTTAGGATTATTTCAAAAAAATCTTTTTCTGCCGGTGAAGTTGTCGAGGGCTCATTTCTTTTCCTGTGATAAAAAGCCTTCTGTTTCGACCGCCAAACCTTTCAGGGGAGCATTTGCAACCATTTGGCACCATTTTTGAGTGAATTGCCGAAAGTCAGATTTTTTTATGAAATTGTGACTATGTTTTTCTGCCTCTTAAGTTGTCGGGGGCTGATTTCTTTTCCTGTGATTAAATGCCTTCTGTTTCAATTGCCAAACCTTTCACGGGATCAATTCCAACCGTCTGGCACCATTTTTGAGTGAATTGCCGAAAGTCAGATTTTTTATGAAATTGTGACCCTGGGGGTTAGGATTTTTTCAAAAAAATCTTTTTCTGCCGTTGAAGTTGTCGAGGGCTGATTTCTTTTCCTGTGATAAAAAGCCTGCTGTTTCGACCGCCAAACCTTTCAGGGGAGCATTTGCAACCGTTTGGCACCATTTTTGAGTGAATTGCCGAAAGTCAGATTTTTTATGAAATTGTGACCCCGGGGCTTACGGATTTTTTCAAAAAAATATTTTTTCTACCGGTGAAGTTGTCGGGGGCTGATTTCTTGTCCTGTGATAAAAAGCCATCTGTTTCGACTGCCAAACCTTTCAGGGGAGCATTTGCAACCGTTTGGCACCATTTTTGAGTGAATTGCCGAAAGCCAGATTTTTAATGAAATTGTGACTATCTTTTTCTGCCTCTTAAGTTGTCGGGGGCTGATTTCTTTTCCTGTGATTAAATGCCTTCTGTTTCAATTGCCAAACCTTTCACGGGATCAATTCCAACCGTCTGGCACCATTTTTGAGTGAATTGCCGAAAGTCAGATTTTTGATAAAATTGTGACCCCGAGGCTTAGGATTTTTTCAAAAAAATCTTTTTTCTGCCGGTTCAGTTGTCGAGGGCTGATTTCTTTTCCTGTGATTAAAATCCTTCTGTTTCGACTGCCAAACCTTTCAGGGGAGCATTTGCAACCGTGTGGCACCATTTTTGAGTGAATTGCCGAAAGTCAGATTTTTTTATGAAATTGTGACTATGTTTTTCTGCCTCTTAAGTTGTCGGGGGCTGATTTCTTTTCCTGTGATTAAATGCCTTCTGTTTCGATTGCCAAACCTTTCAGGGGATCATTTGCAACCGTTTGGCACCATTTTTGAGTGAATTGCCGAAAGCCAGATTTTTTATGAAATTGTGACTATGTTTTTCTGCCTCTTAAGTTGTCGGGGGCTGATTTCTTTTCCTGTGATTGAATGCCTTCTGTTTCAATTGCCAAACCTTTCACGGGATCAATTCCAACCGTCTGGCACCATTTTTGAGTGAATTGCCGAAAGTCAGATATTTTATGAAATTGTGACCCCGGGGCTTAGGGATTTTTTCAAAAAACTCTTTTTCTGCCGGTGAAGTTGTCAAGGGCTGATTTCTTTTCCTGTGATAAAAAGCCTTCTGTTTCGACCGCCAAACCTTTCAGGGAAGCATTTGCTACCGTTTGGCACCAATTTTGAGTGAATTGCCGAAAGTCAGATTTTTGATGAAATTGTGACCCCGGGCCTTAGGATTTTTTCAAAAAAATATTTTTTCTACCGGTGAAGTTGTCGGGGGCTGATTTCTTGTCCTGTGATAAAAAGCCATCTGTTTCGACTGCCAAACCTTTCAGGGGAGCATTTGCAACCGTTTGGCACCATTTTTGAGTGAATTTCCGAAAGTCAGATTTTTTATGAAATTGTGACCCCGGGGCTTAGGATTTTTTCAAAAAAATCTTTTTCTGCCGGTAAAGTTGTCGAGGGCTGATTTCTTTTCCTGTGATAAAAAGCCTTCTGTTTCGACCGCCAAACCTCTCAGGGGAGGATTTGCAAAAGTTTGGCACCATTTTTGAGTGAACTGCCGAAAGTCAGATTTTTTATGAAATTGTGAGCCCGGGGCTTAGGATTTTTTCAAAAAAATCTTTTTTCTGCCGGTTCAGTTGTCAAGGTCCGATTTCTTTTCCTGTGATTAAAATCCTTCTGTTTCCATCGCCAAACCTCTCAGGGGAGCATTTGCAACCGTTTTGTACCATTTTTGAGTGAATTGCCGAAAGTCAGATTTTTGATGAAATTGTGACCCCGGGGCTTAGGATTTTTTCAAAAAAATCTTTTTCTGCCGGTTCAGTTGTCGGGGGCTGATTTCTTTTCCTGTGATTAAAATCCTTCTGTTTTGACCGCGAAACCTTTCACGGGAGCATTTGCAACCGTTTGGCACCATTTTTGAGTGAATTGCTGAAAGTCAGATTTTTTATGAAATTGTGACCCCGAGGCTTAGGGATTTTTTCAAAAAAATCTTTTTCTGCCTCTTAAGTTGTCGGGGGCTGATTTCTTTTCCTGTGATTAAATGCCTTCTGTTTCAATTGCCAAACCTTTCACGGGATCAATTCCAACCGTCTGGCACCATTTTTGAGTGAATTGCCGAAAGTCAGATATTTTATGAAATTGTGACCCCGGGGCTTAGGGATTTTTTCAAAAAAATCTTTTTCTTCCTCTTAAGTTGTCGAGGGCTGATTTCTTTTCCTGTGATAAAAAGCCTTCTGTTTCGACCGCCAAACCTTTCAGGGAAGCATTTGCAAAAGTTTGGCACCATTTTTGAGTGAATTGCCGAAAGTCAGATTTTTTATGAAATTGTGACCCTGGGGGTTAGGATTTTTTCAAAAAATTCTTTTTCTGCCGGTGAAGTTGTCGAGGGCTGATTTCTTTTCCTGTGATAAAAAGCCTTCTGTTTCGACCGCCAAACCTTTCAGGGGAGCATTTGCAATCGTTTGGACCATTTTTGAGTGAATTGCTGAAAGTCAGATTTTTTATGAAATTGTGACCCCGAGGCTTAGGGATTTTTTCAAAAAAATCTTTTTCTGCCTCTTAAGTTGTCGGGGGCTGATTTCTTTTCCTGAGATTAAATGCCTTCTGTTTCGATTGCCAAACCTTTCACGGGATCAATTCCAACCGTCTGGCACCATTTTTGAGTGAATTGCCGAAAGTCAGATATTTTATGAAATTGTGACCCCGGGGCTTAGGGATTTTTTCAAAAAACTCTTTTTCTGCCGGTGAAGTTGTCGAGGGCTGATTTCTTTTCCTGTGATAAAAAGCCTTCTGTTTCGACCGCCAAACCTTTCAGGGAAGCATTTGCTACCGTTTGGCACCAATTTTGAGTGAATTGCCGAAAGTCAGATTTTTGATGAAATTGTGACCCCGGGCCTTAGGATTTTTTCAAAAAAATATTTTTTCTACCGGTGAAGTTGTCGGGGGCTGATTTCTTGTCCTGTGATAAAAAGCCATCTGTTTCGACTGCCAAACCTTTTAGGGGAGCATTTGCAACCGTTTGGCACCATTTTTGAGTGAATTGCCGAAAGTCAGATTTTTTTATGAAATTGTGACCCCGGGGCTTAGGATTTTTTTAAAAAAATCTTTTTCTGCCGGTTCAGTTGTCGAGGGCTGATTTCTTTTCCTGTGATTAAATGCCTTCTGTTTCGATTGCCAGACGTTTCAGGGGAGCATTTGCAACCGTTTGGCACCATTTTTGAGTGAAATTGCCGAAAGTCAGATTTTTGATGAAATTGTGACCCCGAGGCTTAGGATTTTTCCAAAAAATACTTTTTCTGCCGGTGAAGTTGTCGGGGGCTGATTTCTTGTCCTGTGATAAAAAGCCATCTGTTTCGACCGCCAAACCTTTCAGGGGAGCATTTGCAACCGTTTCGCACCATTTTTGAGTGAATTGCCGAAAGTCAGATTTTTTATGAAATTGTGATTTTTTCAAAATGAAAAAATTTATGAAATTGTGACCCCGGGCCTTAGGATTTTTTCAAAAAAATCTGTTTCTGCCGGTTAAGTTGTCGAGGGCTGATTTCTTTTCCTGTGATAAAAAGCCTTCTGTTTCGACCACCAAACCTTTCAGGGGAGCATTTGCAACAGTTTGGCACCATTTTTGAGTGAATTGCCTAAAGTCAGATATTTTATGAAATTGTGACCCCGGGGATTAGGGATTTTTTCAAAAACATCTTTTTCTTCCTCTTAAGTTGTCGAGGGCTGATTTCTTTTCCTGTGATAAAAAGCCTTCTGTTTCGACCGCCAAACCTTTCAGGGAAGCATTTGCAAAAGTTTGGCACCATTTTTGAGTGAATTGCCGAAAGTCAGATTTTTTATGAAATTGTGACCCCGGGGCTTAGGATTTTTTCAAAAAAATCTTTTTCTGCCGGTAAAGTTGTCGAGGGCTGATTTCTTTTCCTGTGATAAAAAGCCTTCTGTTTCGACCACCAAACCTTTCAGGGGAGGATTTGCAAAAGTTTGGCACCATTTTTGAGTGAACTGCCGAAAGTCAGATTTTTTATGAAATTGTGAGCCCGGGGCTTAGGATTTTTTCAAAAAAATCTTTTTTCTGCCGGTTCAGTTGTCAAGGTCCGATTTCTTTTCCTGTGATTAAAATCCTTCTGTTTCCATCGCCAAACCTCTCAGGGGAGCATTTGCAACCGTTTTGTACCATTTTTGAGTGAATTGCCGAAAGTCAGATTTTTGATGAAATTGTGACCCCGGGGCTTAGGATTTTTTCAAAAAAATCTTTTTCTGCCGGTTCAGTTGTCGGGGGCTGATTTCTTTTCCTGTGATTAAAATCCTTCTGTTTTGACCGCGAAACCTTTCACGGGAGCATTTGCAACCGTTTGGCACCATTTTTGAGTGAATTGCTGAAAGTCAGATTTTTTATGAAATTGTGACCCCGAGGCTTAGGGATTTTTTCAAAAAAATCTTTTTCTGCCTCTTAAGTTGTCGGGGGCTGATTTCTTTTCCTGTGATTAAATGCCTTCTGTTTCAATTGCCAAACCTTTCACGGGATCAATTCCAACCGTCTGGCACCATTTTTGAGTGAATTGCCGAAAGTCAGATATTTTATGAAATTGTGACCCCGGGGCTTAGGGATTTTTTCAAAAAAATCTTTTTCTTCCTCTTAAGTTGTCGAGGGCTGATTTCTTTTCCTGTGATAAAAAGCCTTCTGTTTCGACCGCCAAACCTTTCAGGGAAGCATTTGCAAAAGTTTGGCACCATTTTTGAGTGAATTGCCGAAAGTCAGATTTTTTATGAAATTGTGACCCTGGGGGTTAGGATTTTTTCAAAAAATTCTTTTTCTGCCGGTGAAGTTGTCGAGGGCTGATTTCTTTTCCTGTGATAAAAAGCCTTCTGTTTCGACCGCCAAACCTTTCAGGGGAGCATTTGCAATCGTTTGGACCATTTTTGAGTGAATTGCTGAAAGTCAGATTTTTTATGAAATTGTGACCCCGAGGCTTAGGGATTTTTTCAAAAAAATCTTTTTCTGCCTCTTAAGTTGTCGGGGGCTGATTTCTTTTCCTGAGATTAAATGCCTTCTGTTTCGATTGCCAAACCTTTCACGGGATCAATTCCAACCGTCTGGCACCATTTTTGAGTGAATTGCCGAAAGTCAGATATTTTATGAAATTGTGACCCCGGGGCTTAGGGATTTTTTCAAAAAACTCTTTTTCTGCCGGTGAAGTTGTCGAGGGCTGATTTCTTTTCCTGTGATAAAAAGCCTTCTGTTTCGACCGCCAAACCTTTCAGGGAAGCATTTGCTACCGTTTGGCACCAATTTTGAGTGAATTGCCGAAAGTCAGATTTTTGATGAAATTGTGACCCCGGGCCTTAGGATTTTTTCAAAAAAATATTTTTTCTACCGGTGAAGTTGTCGGGGGCTGATTTCTTGTCCTGTGATAAAAAGCCATCTGTTTCGACTGCCAAACCTTTTAGGGGAGCATTTGCAACCGTTTGGCACCATTTTTGAGTGAATTGCCGAAAGTCAGATTTTTTTATGAAATTGTGACCCCGGGGCTTAGGATTTTTTTAAAAAAATCTTTTTCTGCCGGTTCAGTTGTCGAGGGCTGATTTCTTTTCCTGTGATTAAATGCCTTCTGTTTCGATTGCCAGACGTTTCAGGGGAGCATTTGCAACCGTTTGGCACCATTTTTGAGTGAAATTGCCGAAAGTCAGATTTTTGATGAAATTGTGACCCCGAGGCTTAGGATTTTTCCAAAAAATACTTTTTCTGCCGGTGAAGTTGTCGGGGGCTGATTTCTTGTCCTGTGATAAAAAGCCATCTGTTTCGACCGCCAAACCTTTCAGGGGAGCATTTGCAACCGTTTCGCACCATTTTTGAGTGAATTGCCGAAAGTCAGATTTTTTATGAAATTGTGATTTTTTCAAAATGAAAAAATTTATGAAATTGTGACCCCGGGCCTTAGGATTTTTTCAAAAAAATCTGTTTCTGCCGGTTAAGTTGTCGAGGGCTGATTTCTTTTCCTGTGATAAAAAGCCTTCTGTTTCGACCACCAAACCTTTCAGGGGAGCATTTGCAACAGTTTGGCACCATTTTTGAGTGAATTGCCGAAAGTCAGATTTTTTATGAAATTGTGACCCCGGGGCTTACGGATTTTTTCAAAAACATGTTTTTCTTCCTCTAAAGTTGTCGAGGGCTAATTTCTTTTCCTGTGATAAAAAGCCATCTGTTTCGACCATCAAAACTTTCAGGGGAGCATTTGCAACCGTTTGGCACCATTTTTGAGTGAATTGCCGAAAGTCAGATTTTTGATAAAATTGTGACCCCGAGGCTTAGGATTTTTTCAAAAAAATCTTTTTTCTGCCGGCGAAGTTGTCGGGGGCTGATTTCTTGTCCTGTCATAAAAAGCCATCTGTTTCAACTGCCAAAAATTTCTGGGGAGCATTTGCAACCGTTTGGCACCATTTTTGAGTGAATTGCCGAAAGGCAGATTTTTAATGAAATTGTGACTATCTTTTTCTGCCTCTTAAGTTGTCGGGGGCTGATTTCTTTTCCTGTGATTAAATGCCTTCTGTTTCAATTGCCAAATCTTTCACGGGATCAATTCCAACCGTCTGGCACCATTTTTGAGTGAATTGCCTAAAGTCAGATATTTTATGAAATTGTGACCCCGGGGATTAGGGATTTTTTCAAAAACATCTTTTTCTTCCTCTTAAGTTGTCGAGGGCTGATTTCTTTTCCTGTGATAAAAAGCCTTCTGTTTCGACCGCCAAACCTTTCAGGGAAGCATTTGCAAAAGTTTGGCACCATTTTTGAGTGAATTGCCGAAAGTCAGATTTTTTATGAAATTGTGACCCCGGGGCTTAGGATTTTTTCAAAAAAATCTTTTTCTGCCGGTAAAGTTGTCGAGGGCTGATTTCTTTTCCTGTGATAAAAAGCCTTCTGTTTCGACCACCAAACCTTTCAGGGGAGCATTTGCAACAGTTTGGCACCATTTTTGAGTGAATTGCCGAAAGTCAGATTTTTTATGAAATTGTGACCCCGGGGCTTACGGATTTTTTCAAAAACATGTTTTTCTTCCTCTAAAGTTGTCGAGGGCTAATTTCTTTTCCTGTGATAAAAAGCCATCTGTTTCGACCATCAAAACTTTCAGGGGAGCATTTGCAACCGTTTGGCACCATTTTTGAGTGAATTGCCGAAAGTCAGATTTTTGATAAAATTGTGACCCCGAGGCTTAGGATTTTTTCAAAAAAATCTTTTTTCTGCCGGCGAAGTTGTCGGGGGCTGATTTCTTGTCCTGTCATAAAAAGCCATCTGTTTCAACTGCCAAAAATTTCAGGGGAGCATTTGCAACCGTTTGGCACCATTTTTGAGTGAATTGCCGAAAGCCAGATTTTTAATGAAATTGTGACTATCTTTTTCTGCCTCTTAAGTTGTCGGGGGCTGATTTCTTTTCCTGTGATTAAATGCCTTCTGTTTCAATTGCCAAATCTTTCACGGGATCAATTCCAACCGTCTGGCACCATTTTTGAGTGAATTGCCTAAAGTCAGATATTTTATGAAATTGTGACCCCGGGGATTAGGGATTTTTTCAAAAACATCTTTTTCTTCCTCTTAAGTTGTCGAGGGCTGATTTCTTTTCCTGTGATAAAAAGCCTTCTGTTTCGACCGCCAAACCTTTCAGGGAAGCATTTGCAAAAGTTTGGCACCATTTTTGAGTGATTTGCCAAAAGTCAGATTTTTTATGAAATTGTGACCCCGGGGCTTACGGAGTTTTTCAAAAAAAATCTTTTTCTGCCGATTCAGTTGTCGGGGGCAGATTTCTTTTCCTGTGATAAAAAGCCTTCTGTTTCGTCCGCCAAACCTCTCAGGGGAGCATTTGCAACCGTTTGGTACCATTTTTGAGTGAATTGCCGAAAGTCAGATTTTTTATGAAATTGTGACCCCGGGGGTTAGGATTTTTTCAAAATATTCTTTTTCTGCCGGTTAAGTTGTCGAGGGCTGATTTCTTTTCCTGTGATTAAAATCCTTCTGTTTTGACCGCGAAACCTTTCACGGGAGCATTTGCAACCATTTGGCACCATTTTTGAGTGAATTGCCGAAAGTCAGATTTTTTATGAAATTGTGACCCCGGGGCTTAGGGATTTTTTCAAAAAAATCTTTTTCTTCCTCTTAAGTTGTCGAGGGCTTATTTCTTTTCCTGTGATTAAAATCCTTCTGTTTTGACCGCGAAACCTTTCACGGGAGCATTTGCAACCATTTGGCACCATTTTTGAGTGAATGGCCGAAAGTCAGATTTTTTATGAAATTGTGACCCCGGGGCTTACGGATTTTTTTTAAAAAAATCTTTTTCTACCGGATAAGTTGTCGAGGGCTGATTTCTTTTCCTGTGATAAAAAGCCTTCTGTTTCGACCGCCAAACCTCTCAGGGGAGCATTTGCAAAAGTTTGGCACCATTTTTGAGTGAATTGCCGAAAGTCAGATTTTTTATGAAATTTTGACCCCGGAGGTTAGGATTTTTTCAAAAAAATCTTTTTCTGCCGGTTCAGTTGTCGAGGGCTGATTTCTTTTCCTGTGATTAAAATCCTTCTGTTTTGACCGCGAAACCTTTCACGGGAGCATTTGCAACCGTTTGGCACCATTTTTGAGTGAATTGCCGAAAGTCAGATTTTTTATGAAATTGTGACCCCGGGGCTTAGGGATTTTATCAAAAAAATCTTTTTCTTCCTCTTAAGTTGTCGAGGGCTGATTTCTTTTCCTGTGATAAAAAGCCTTCTGCTTCGACCGCCAAACCTTTCAGGGAAGCATTTGCAAAAGTTTGGCACCATTTTTGAGTGAATTGCCGAAAGTCAGATTTTTTATGAAATTGTGACCCCGGGGGTTAGGATTTTTTCAAAAAATTCTTTTTCTGCCGGTGAAGTTGTCGAGGTCTGATTTCTTTTCCTGTGATTAAAATCCTTCTGTTTTGACCGCGAAACCTTTCACGGGAGCATTTCCAACCGTTTGGCACCATTTTTGAGTGAATTGCCAAAAGTCAGATTTTTGCTGAAATTGTGACCCCGGGGCTTAGGATTTTTTCAAAAAAATCTTTTTTCTGCCGGTTCAGTTGTCGAGGTCTGATTTCTTTCCCTGTGATTAAAATCCTTTTGTTTCGTCCGCCAAACCTCTCAGGGCAGCATTTGCAACCGTTTGGTACCATTTTTGAGTGAATTGCCGAAAGTCAGATTTTTTATGAAATTGTGACCCCGGGGGTTAGGATTTTTTCAAAATATTCTTTTTCTGCCGGTTAAATTGTCGAGGGCTGATTTCTTTTCCTGTGATTAAAATCCTTCTGTTTTGACCGTGAAACCTTTCACGGGAGCATTTGCAACCATTTGGCACCATTTTTGAGTGAATTGCCGAAAGTCAGATTTTTTATGAAATTGGGACCCCGGGGCTTACGGATTTTTTAAAAAAAATATCTTTTTCTACCGGATAAGTTGTCGAGGGCTGATTTCTTTTCCTGTGATAAAAAGCCTTCTGTTTCGACCGCCAAACCTCTCAGGGGAGCATTTGCAAAAGTTTGGCACCATTTTTGAGTGAATTGCCGAAAGTCAGATTTTTTATGAAATTTTGACCCAGGAGGTTAGGATTTTTTCAAAAAAATCTTTTTCTGCCGGTTCAGTTGTCGAGGGCTGATTTCTTTTCCTGTGATAAAAAGCCAACTGTTTCGACTGCCAAACCTTTCACGGGAGCATTTGCAACCTTTTGGCACCATTTTTGAGTGAATTGCCGAAAGTCAGATTTTTTATGAAATTGTGACCCCGGGGGTTAGGATTTTTTCAAAAAAATCTTTTTCTGCCGCTTAAGTTGTCGAGGGCTGATTTCAGCATTTGCAAAAGTTTTGCACCATTTTTGAGTGAATTGCCGAAACGCAGATTTTTTATGAAATTGTTAGGATTTTTTCAAAAAAACTTCATGAAAGGGTTAGGATTTTTTCAAAAAAATCTTTTTCTGCTGGTGAAGTTGTCGAGGGCTGATTTCTTTTCCTGTGATTAAAATCCTTCTGTTTTGACCGTGAAACCTTTCACAGGAGCATTTGCAACCGTTTGGCACCATTTTTGAGTGAATTGCCGAAGGTCAGATTTTTTATGAAATTGTGACCCTGGGGCTTACGGATTTTTTTTAAAAAAATCTTTTTCTGCCGGTTAAGTTGTTGAGGGCTCATTTCTTTTCCTTTGATAAAAAGCCTTCTGTTTCGACCGCCAAACCTCTCAGGGGAGCATTTGCAAAAGTTTGGCACCATTTTTGAGTGAATTGCCGAAAGTCAGATTTTTTAATGAAATCTGAAATCCCCGGGGTTTAGGATTTTTTCAAAAAAATCTTTTTCTGCCGGTTCAGTTGTCGAGGGCTGATTTCTTTTCCTGTGATTAAAATCCTTCTGTTTTGACCGCGAAACCTTTCACGGGAGCATTTGCAACCGTTTGGCACCATTTTTGGTGAATTGCCGAAAGTCAAATTTTTTATGAAATTGTGACCCCGGGGCTTAGGGATTTTTTCAAAAAAATCTTTTTCTTCCTCTTAAGTTGTCGAGGGCTGATTTCTTTTCCTGTGATAAAAAGCCTTCTGTTTCGACCGCCAAACCTTTCAGGGAAGCATTTGCAAAAGTTTGGCACCATTTTTGAGTGATTTGCCAAAAGTCAGATTTTTTATGAAATTGTGACCCCGGGGCTTACGGAGTTTTTCAAAAAAAATCTTTTTCTGCCGATTCAGTTGTCGGGGGCAGATTTCTTTTCCTGTGATAAAAAGCCTTCTGTTTCGACCGCCAAACCTTTCAGGGAAGCATTTGCAAAAGTTTGGCACCATTTTTGAGTGAATTGCCGAAAGTCAGATTTTTAATGAAATTGTGACCCCGGGGCTTAGGATTATTTCAAAAAAATCTTTTTCTGCCGGTGAAGTTGTCGAGGGCTCATTTCTTTTCCTGTGATAAAAAGCCTTCTGTTTCGACCGCCAAACCTTTCAGGGGAGCATTTGCAACCATTTGGCACCATTTTTGTGTGAATTGCCGAAAGTCAGATTTTTTATGAAATTGTGACCCCGGGGTTTAGTATTTTTTCAAAAAAATCTTTTTTCTGCCGGTTCAGTTGTCGAGGTCTGATTTCTTTTCCTGTGATTAAAATACTTCTGTTTTGACCGTGAAACCTTTCACGGGAGCATTTGCAACCATTTGGCACCATTTTTGAGTGTATTGCCGAAAGTCAGATTTTTTATGAAATTGTGACCCCGGGGCTTACGGATTTTTTTTAAAAAAATCTTTTTCTGCCGGATAAGTTGTCGAGGGCTGATTTCTTTTCCTTTGCTAAAAAGCCTTCTGTTTCGACCGCCAAACCTCTCAGGGGAGCATTTGCAACCGTTTGGCACAATTTTTGAGTGAATTGCCGAAAGTCAGATTTTTGATGAAATGGTGACCCCGGGGCTTACGGAGTTTTTCAAAAAAAAATCTTTTTCTGCCGGTGAAGTTGTCGGGGGCAGATTTCTTTTCCTGTGATTAAATGCCTTCTGTTTCGACCGCCAAACCTTTCAGGGGAACATTTGCAACCGTTTGGCACCATTTTTGAGTGAATTGCCGAAAGTCAGATTTTTTATGAAATTGTGACCCTGGGGGTTAGGATTTTTTCAAAAAAATATTTTTCTACTGGTGAAGTTGTCGGGGTCTGATTTCTTTTCCTGTGATTAAAATCCTTCTCTTTTGACCGCGAAACCTTTCAGGGGATCATTTGCAACCGTTTGGCCCATTTTTGAGTGAATTGCCGAAATCCAGATTTTTTATGAAATTGTGACTATCTTTTTCTTCCTCTTAAGTTGTCGGGGGCTGATTTCTTTTCCTGTGATTAAATGCCTTCTGTTTCAATTGCCAAACCTTTCACGGGATCAATTCCAACCGTCTGACACCATTTTTGAGTGAATTGCCGAAAGTCAGATATTTTATGAAATTGTGACCCCGGGGCTTAGGGATTTTTTCAAAAAAATCGTTTTTCTGCCTCTTAAGTTGTCGAGGGCTGATTTCTTGTCCTGTGATAAAAAGCCATCTGTTTCGACCGCCAAACCTTTCAAGGGAGCATTTGCAACCATTTGGCACCATTTTTGAGTGAATTGCCGAAAGTCAGATTTTTTATGAAATTGTGACCCCGGGGCTTACGGATTTGTTTAAAAAAAATCTTTTTCTGCCGGATAAGTTGTCGAGGGCTGATTTCTTTTCCTGTGATAAAAAGCCTTCTGTTTCGACCGCCAAAGCTCTCAGGGGAGCATTTGCAAAAGTTTGGCACCATTTTTGAGTGAATTGCCGAAAGTCAGATTTTTTATGAAATTGTGATTTTTTCAAAATGAAAAAATTTATGAAATTGTGACCCCGGGGCTTAGGATTTTTTCAAAAAAATCTGTTTCTGCCGGTTAAGTTGTCGAGGGCTGATTTCTTTTCTTGTGATAAAAAGCCTTCTGTTTCGACGCCCAAACCTTTCAGGGGAGCATTTGCAACCGTTTTGCACCATTTTTGAGTGAATTGCCGAAAGTCAGATTTTTTTATGAAATTGTGACCCCGGGGCTTACGGATTTTTTCAAAAAAATCTTTTTCTGCCTCTTAAGTTGTCGAGGGCTGATTTCTTTTCCTGTGATAAAAAGCCATCTGTTTCGACCGCCAAACCTTTCAGGGGAGCATTTGCAACCGTTTGGGACCATTTTTGAGTGAATTGCCGAAAGTCAGATTTTTTATGAAATTGTGATTTTTTCAAAATGAAAAAATTTATGAAATTGTGACCCCGGGGCTTAGGATTTTTTCAAAAAAATCTGTTTCTGCCGGATAAGTTGTCGAGGGCTGATTTCTTTTCTTGTGATAAAAAGCCTTCTGTTTCGACGCCCAAACCTTTCAGGGGAGCATTTGCAACAGTTTGGCACCATTTTTGAGTGAATTGCCGAAAGTCAGATTTTTTATGAAATTGTGACCCTGGGGGTTAGGATTTTTTCAAAAAAATCTTTTTCTGCCGTTGAAGTTGTCGAGGGCTGATTTCTTTTCCTGTGATAAAAAGCCTGCTGTTTCGACCGCCAAACCTTTCAGGGGAGCATTTGCAACCGTTTGGCACCATTTTTGAGTGAATTGCCGAAAGTCAGATTTTTTATGAAATTGTGACCCCGGGGCTTACGGATTTTTTCAAAAAAATCTTTTTCTGCCTCTAAAGTTGTCGAGGGCTAATTTCTTTTCCTGTGATAAAAAGCCATCTGTTTCGACCATCAAAACTTTCAGGGGAGCATTTGCAACCGTTTGGCACCATTTTTGAGTGAATTGCCGAAAGTCAGATTTTTGATAAAATTGTGACCCCGAGGCTTAGGATTTTTTCAAAAAAATCTTTTTTCTGCCGGCGAAGTTGTCGGGGGCTGATTTCTTGTCCTGTCATAAAAAGCCATCTGTTTCAACTGCCAAACCTTTCAGGGGAGCATTTGCAACCGTTTGGCACCATTTTTGAGTGAATTGCCGAAAGCCAGATTTTTAATGAAATTGTGACTATCTTTTTCTGCCTCTTAAGTTGTCGGGGGCTGATTTCTTTTCCTGTGATTAAATGCCTTCTGTTTCAATTGCCAAACCTTTCACGGGATCAATTCCAACCGTCTGGCACCATTTTTGAGTGAATTGCCTAAAGTCAGATATTTTATGAAATTGTGACCCCGGGGATTAGGGATTTTTTCAAAAACATGTTTTTCTTCCTCTTAAGTTGTCGAGGGCTGATTTCTTTTCCTGTGATAAAAAGCCATCTGTTTCGACCATCAAAACTTTCAGGGGAGCATTTGCAACCGTTTGGCACCATTTTTGAGTGAATTGCCGAAAGTCAGATTTTTGATAAAATTGTGACCCCGAGGCTTAGGATTTTTTCAAAAAAATCTTTTTTCTGCCGGCGAAGTTGTCGGGGGCTGATTTCTTGTCCTGTCATAAAAAGCCATCTGTTTCAACTGCCAAACCTTTCAGGGGAGCATTTGCAACCGTTTGGCACCATTTTTGAGTGAATTGCCGAAAGCCAGATTTTTAATGAAATTGTGACTATCTTTTTCTGCCTCTTAAGTTGTCGGGGGCTGATTTCTTTTCCTGTGATTAAATGCCTTCTGTTTCAATTGCCAAACCTTTCACGGCATCAATTCCAACCGTCTGGCACCATTTTTGAGTGAATTGCCTAAAGTCAGATATTTTATGAAATTGTGACCCCGGGGATTAGGGATTTTTTCAAAAACATGTTTTTCTTCCTCTTAAGTTGTCGAGGGCTGATTTCTTTTCCTGTGATAAAAAGCCTTCTGTTTCGACCGCCAAACCTTTCAGGGAAGCATTTGCAAAGGTTTGGCACCATTTTTGAGTGAATTGCCGAAAGTCACATTTTTTATGAAATTGTGACCCCGGGGCTTAGGATTTTTTCAAAAAAATCTTTTTCTGCCGGTGAAGTTGTCGAGGGCTGATTTCTTTTCCTGTGATTAAAATCCTTCTGTTTCGACCGCCAAACCTCTCAGGGGAGCATTTGCAAAAGTTTGGCACCATTTTTGAGTGAATTGCCGAAAGTCACATTTTTTATGAAATTGTGACCCCGTGGCTTACGGATTTTTTTAAAAAAAATCTTTTTCTGCCGGATAAGTTGTCGAGGGCTGATTTCTTTTCCTTTGATAAACAGCCTTCTGTTTTGACCGCCAAACCTCTCAGGGGAGCATTTGCAAAAGTTTGGCATCATTTTTGAGTGAATTGCCGAAAGTCAGATTTTTTATGAAATTGTGACCCCGGGGCTTAGGATTTTTTCAAAAAAATCTTTTTCTGCCGTTTCAGTTGTCGAGGGCTGATTTCTTTTCCTGTGATTAAAATCCTTCTGTTTTGACCGCGAAACCTTTCACGGGAGCATTTGCAACCGTTTGGCACCATTTTTGAGTGAATTGCCGAAAGTCAGATTTTTTATGAAATTGTGATTTTTTCAAAATGAAAAAATTTATGAAATTGTGACCCCGGGGCTTAGGATTTTTTCAAAAAAATCTGTTTCTGCCGGTTAAGTTGTCGAGGGCTGATTTCTTTTCTTGTGATAAAAAGCCTTCTGTTTCGACGCCCAAACCTTTCAGGGGAGCATTTGCAACCGTTTTGCACCATTTTTGAGTGAATTGCCGAAAGTCAGATTTTTTTATGAAATTGTGACCCCGGGGCTTACGGATTTTTTCAAAAAAATCTTTTTCTGCCTCTTAAGTTGTCGAGGGCTGATTTCTTTTCCTGTGATAAAAAGCCATCTGTTTCGACCGCCAAACCTTTCAGGGGAGCATTTGCAACCGTTTGGGACCATTTTTGAGTGAATTGCCGAAAGTCAGATTTTTTATGAAATTGTGATTTTTTCAAAATGAAAAAATTTATGAAATTGTGACCCCGGGGCTTAGGATTTTTTCAAAAAAATCTGTTTCTGCCGGATAAGTTGTCGAGGGCTGATTTCTTTTCTTGTGATAAAAAGCCTTCTGTTTCGACGCCCAAACCTTTCAGGGGAGCATTTGCAACAGTTTGGCACCATTTTTGAGTGAATTGCCGAAAGTCAGATTTTTTATGAAATTGTGACCCTGGGGGTTAGGATTTTTTCAAAAAAATCTTTTTCTGCCGTTGAAGTTGTCGAGGGCTGATTTCTTTTCCTGTGATAAAAAGCCTGCTGTTTCGACCGCCAAACCTTTCAGGGGAGCATTTGCAACCGTTTGGCACCATTTTTGAGTGAATTGCCGAAAGTCAGATTTTTTATGAAATTGTGACCCCGGGGCTTACGGATTTTTTCAAAAAAATCTTTTTCTGCCTCTAAAGTTGTCGAGGGCTAATTTCTTTTCCTGTGATAAAAAGCCATCTGTTTCGACCATCAAAACTTTCAGGGGAGCATTTGCAACCGTTTGGCACCATTTTTGAGTGAATTGCCGAAAGTCAGATTTTTGATAAAATTGTGACCCCGAGGCTTAGGATTTTTTCAAAAAAATCTTTTTTCTGCCGGCGAAGTTGTCGGGGGCTGATTTCTTGTCCTGTCATAAAAAGCCATCTGTTTCAACTGCCAAACCTTTCAGGGGAGCATTTGCAACCGTTTGGCACCATTTTTGAGTGAATTGCCGAAAGCCAGATTTTTAATGAAATTGTGACTATCTTTTTCTGCCTCTTAAGTTGTCGGGGGCTGATTTCTTTTCCTGTGATTAAATGCCTTCTGTTTCAATTGCCAAACCTTTCACGGGATCAATTCCAACCGTCTGGCACCATTTTTGAGTGAATTGCCTAAAGTCAGATATTTTATGAAATTGTGACCCCGGGGATTAGGGATTTTTTCAAAAACATGTTTTTCTTCCTCTTAAGTTGTCGAGGGCTGATTTCTTTTCCTGTGATAAAAAGCCATCTGTTTCGACCATCAAAACTTTCAGGGGAGCATTTGCAACCGTTTGGCACCATTTTTGAGTGAATTGCCGAAAGTCAGATTTTTGATAAAATTGTGACCCCGAGGCTTAGGATTTTTTCAAAAAAATCTTTTTTCTGCCGGCGAAGTTGTCGGGGGCTGATTTCTTGTCCTGTCATAAAAAGCCATCTGTTTCAACTGCCAAACCTTTCAGGGGAGCATTTGCAACCGTTTGGCACCATTTTTGAGTGAATTGCCGAAAGCCAGATTTTTAATGAAATTGTGACTATCTTTTTCTGCCTCTTAAGTTGTCGGGGGCTGATTTCTTTTCCTGTGATTAAATGCCTTCTGTTTCAATTGCCAAACCTTTCACGGCATCAATTCCAACCGTCTGGCACCATTTTTGAGTGAATTGCCTAAAGTCAGATATTTTATGAAATTGTGACCCCGGGGATTAGGGATTTTTTCAAAAACATGTTTTTCTTCCTCTTAAGTTGTCGAGGGCTGATTTCTTTTCCTGTGATAAAAAGCCTTCTGTTTCGACCGCCAAACCTTTCAGGGAAGCATTTGCAAAGGTTTGGCACCATTTTTGAGTGAATTGCCGAAAGTCACATTTTTTATGAAATTGTGACCCCGGGGCTTAGGATTTTTTCAAAAAAATCTTTTTCTGCCGGTGAAGTTGTCGAGGGCTGATTTCTTTTCCTGTGATTAAAATCCTTCTGTTTCGACCGCCAAACCTCTCAGCGGAGCATTTGCAACCGTGTGGCACCATTTTTGAGTGAATTGCCGAAAGTCAGATTTTTTTATGAAATTGTGACTATGTTTTTCTGCCTCTTAAGTTGTCGGGGGCTGATTTCTTTTCCTGTGATTAAATGCCTTCTGTTTCAATTGCCAAACCTTTCACGGGATCAATTCCAACCGTCTTGCACCATTTTTGAGTGAATTGCCGAAAGTCAGATTTTTTATGAAATTGTGACCCTGGGGGTTAGGATTTTTTCAAAAAAATCTTTTTCTGCCGTTGAAGTTGTCGAGGGCTGATTTCTTTTCCTGTGATAAAAAGCCTGCTGTTTCGACCGCCAAACCTTTCAGGGGAGCATTTGCAACCGTTTGGCACCATTTTTGAGTGAATTGCCGAAAGTCAGATTTTTTATGAAATTGTGACCCCGGGGCTTACGGATTTTTTCAAAAAAATCTTTTTCTGCCTCTAAAGTTGTCGAGGGCTAATTTCTTTTCCTGTGATAAAAAGCCATCTGTTTCGACCATCAAAACTTTCAGGGGAGCATTTGCAACCGTTTGGCACCATTTTTGAGTGAATTGCCGAAAGTCAGATTTTTGATAAAATTGTGACCCCGAGGCTTAGGATTTTTTCAAAAAAATCTTTTTTCTGCCGGTTCAGTTGTCGAGGGCTGATTTCTTTTCCTGTGATTAAAATCCTTCTGTTTCGACTGCCAAACCTTTCAGGGGAGCATTTGCAACCGTGTGGCACCATTTTTGAGTGAATTGCCGAAAGTCAGATTTTTTTATGAAATTGTGACTATGTTTTTCTGCCTCTTAAGTTGTCGGGGGCTGATTTCTTTTCCTGTGATTAAATGCCTTCTGTTTCGATTGCCAAACCTTTCAGGGGATCATTTGCAACCGTTTGGCACCATTTTTGAGTGAATTGCCGAAAGCCAGATTTTTTATGAAATTGTGACTATGTTTTTCTGCCTCTTAAGTTGTCGGGGGCTGATTTCTTTTCCTGTGATTAAATGCCTTCTGTTTCAATTGCCAAACCTTTCACGGGATCAATTCCAACCGTCTGGCACCATTTTTGAGTGAATTGCCGAAAGTCAGATATTTTATGAAATTGTGACCCCGGGGCTTAGGGATTTTTTCAAAAAACTCTTTTTCTGCCGGTGAAGTTGTCAAGGGCTGATTTCTTTTCCTGTGATAAAAAGCCTTCTGTTTCGACCGCCAAACCTTTCAGGGAAGCATTTGCTACCGTTTGGCACCAATTTTGAGTGAATTGCCGAAAGTCAGATTTTTGATGAAATTGTGACCCCGGGCCTTAGGATTGTTTCAAAAAAATATTTTTTCTACCGGTGAAGTTGTCGGGGGCTGATTTCTTGTCCTGTGATAAAAAGCCATCTGTTTCGACTGCCAAACCTTTCAGGGGAGCATTTGCAACCGTTTGGCACCATTTTTGAGTGAATTGCCGAAAGTCAGATTTTTTATGAAATTGTGACCCCGGGGCTTAGGATTTTTTCAAAAAAATCTTTTTCTGCCGGTAAAGTTGTCGAGGGCTGATTTCTTTTCCTGTGATAAAAAGCCTTCTGTTTCGACCGCCAAACCTCTCAGGGGAGGATTTGCAAAAGTTTGGCACCATTTTTGAGTGAACTGCCGAAAGTCAGATTTTTTATGAAATTGTGAGCCCGGGGCTTAGGATTTTTTCAAAAAAATCTTTTTTCTGCCGGTTCAGTTGTCAAGGTCCGATTTCTTTTCCTGTGATTAAAATCCTTCTGTTTCCATCGCCAAACCTCTCAGGGGAGCATTTGCAACCGTTTTGTACCATTTTTGAGTGAATTGCCGAAAGTCAGATTTTTGATGAAATTGTGACCCCGGGGCTTAGGATTTTTTCAAAAAAATCTTTTTCTGCCGGTTCAGTTGTCGGGGGCTGATTTCTTTTCCTGTGATTAAAATCCTTCTGTTTTGACCGCGAAACCTTTCACGGGAGCATTTGCAACCGTTTGGCACCATTTTTGAGTGAATTGCTGAAAGTCAGATTTTTTATGAAATTGTGACCCCGAGGCTTAGGGATTTTTTCAAAAAAATCTTTTTCTGCCTCTTAAGTTGTCGGGGGCTGATTTCTTTTCCTGTGATTAAATGCCTTCTGTTTCAATTGCCAAACCTTTCACGGGATCAATTCCAACCGTCTGGCACCATTTTTGAGTGAATTGCCGAAAGTCAGATATTTTATGAAATTGTGACCCCGGGGCTTAGGGATTTTTTCAAAAAAATCTTTTTCTTCCTCTTAAGTTGTCGAGGGCTGATTTCTTTTCCTGTGATAAAAAGCCTTCTGTTTCGACCGCCAAACCTTTCAGGGAAGCATTTGCAAAAGTTTGGCACCATTTTTGAGTGAATTGCCGAAAGTCAGATTTTTTATGAAATTGTGACCCTGGGGGTTAGGATTTTTTCAAAAAATTCTTTTTCTGCCGGTGAAGTTGTCGAGGGCTGATTTCTTTTCCTGTGATAAAAAGCCTTCTGTTTCGACCGCCAAACCTTTCAGGGGAGCATTTGCAATCGTTTGGACCATTTTTGAGTGAATTGCTGAAAGTCAGATTTTTTATGAAATTGTGACCCCGAGGCTTAGGGATTTTTTCAAAAAAATCTTTTTCTGCCTCTTAAGTTGTCGGGGGCTGATTTCTTTTCCTGAGATTAAATGCCTTCGGTTTCGATTGCCAAACCTTTCACGGGATCAATTCCAACCGTCTGGCACCATTTTTGAGTGAATTGCCGAAAGTCAGATATTTTATGAAATTGTGACCCCGGGGCTTAGGGATTTTTTCAAAAAACTCTTTTTCTGCCGGTGAAGTTGTCGAGGGCTGATTTCTTTTCCTGTGATAAAAAGCCTTCTGTTTCGACCGCCAAACCTTTCAGGGAAGCATTTGCTACCGTTTGGCACCAATTTTGAGTGAATTGCCGAAAGTCAGATTATTGATGAAATTGTGACCCTGGGCCTTAGGATTTTTTCAAAAAAATATTTTTTCTACCGGTGAAGTTGTCGGGGGCTGATTTCTTGTCCTGTGATAAAAAGCCATCTGTTTCGACTGCCAAACCTTTCAGGGGAGCATTTGCAACCGTTTGGCACCATTTTTGAGTGAATTGCCGAAAGTCAGATTTTTTTATGAAATTGTGACCCCGGGGCTTAGGATTTTTTTAAAAAAATCTTTTTCTGCCGGTGAAGTTGTCGAGGGCTGATTTCTTTTCCTGTGATTAAATGCCTTCTGTTTCGATTGCCAGACGTTTCAGGGGAGCATTTGCAACCGTTTGGCACCATTTTTGAGTGAAATTGCCGAAAGTCAGATTTTTTATGAAATTGTGACCCCGAGGCTTAGGGATTTTTTCAAAAAAATCTTTTTCTGCCTCTTAAGTTGTCGGGGGCTGATTTCTTTTCCTGAGATTAAATGCCTTCTGTTTCGATTGCCAAACCTTTCACGGGATCAATTCCAACCGTCTGGCACCATTTTTGAGTGAATTGCCGAAAGTCAGATATTTTATGAAATTGTGACCCCGGGGCTTAGGGATTTTTTCAAAAAACTCTTTTTCTGCCGGTGAAGTTGTCGAGGGCTGATTTCTTTTCCTGTGATAAAAAGCCTTCTGTTTCGACCGCCAAACCTTTCAGGGAAGCATTTGCTACCGTTTGGCACCAATTTTGAGTGAATTGCCGAAAGTCAGATTTTTGATGAAATTGTGACCCCGGGCCTTAGGATTTTTTCAAAAAAATATTTTTTCTACCGGTGAAGTTGTCGGGGGCTGATTTCTTTTCCTGTGATTCAAATCCTTCTGTTTTGACCGCGAAACCTTTCAGGGGATCATTTGCAACCGTTTGGCCCATTTTTTAGTGAATTGCCGAAATCCAGATTTTTTATGAAATTGTGACTATCTTTTTCTTCCTCTTAAGTTGTCGGGGGCTGATTTCTTTTCCTGTGATTAAATGCCTTCTGTTTCAATTGCCAAACCTTTCACGGGATCAATTCCAACCGTCTGGCACCATTTTTGAGTGAATTGCCGAAAGTCAGATATTTTATGAAATTGTGACCCCGGGGCTTAGGGATTTTTTCCAAAAACTCTTTTTCTTCCTCTTAAGTTGTCGAGGGCTGATTTCTTTTCCTGTGATAAAAAGCCTTCTGTTTCGACCGCCAAACCTTTCAGGGAAGCATTTGCAAAAGTTTGGCACCATTTTTGAGTGAACTGCCGAAAGTCACATTTTTTATGAAATTGTGACCCCGGGGGTTAGGATTTTTTCAAAAAATTCTTTTTCTGCCGTTGAAGTTGTCGAGGGCTGATTTCTTTTCCTGTGATTAAAATCCTTCTGTTTTGACTGCGAAACCTTTCACGGGAACATTTGCAACCGTTTGGCACCATTTTTGAGTGAACTGCCGAAAGTCAGATTTTTTATGAAATTGTTTCCCCGGGCCTTACGGATTTTTTCAAAAAAATCTTTTTCTGCCTCTAAAGTTGTCGAGGGCTAATTTCTTTTCCTGTGATAAAAAGCCATCTGTTTCGACCATCAAAACTTTTAGGGGAGCATTTGCAACCGTCTGGCACCATTTTTGAGTGAATTGCCGAAAGTCAGATATTTTACGAAATTGTGACCCCGGGGCTTAGGGATTTTTTCCAAAAAATCTTTTTCTGCCTCTTAAGTTGTCGAGGGCTGATTTCTTTTCCTGTGATAAAAAGCCATCTGTTTCGACCGTCAAACCTTTCAGGGAAGCATTTGCAACCGTTTGGCACCATTTTTGAGTGAATTGCCGAAAGTCAGATTTTTTATGAAATTGTGACCCCGGGGCTTAGGATTTTTTCAAAAAAATCTTTTTCTGCCGGTTCAGTTGTCGAGGGCTGATTTCTTTTCCTGTGATTAAAATCCTTCTGTTTTGACTGCGAAACCTTTCACGGGAACATTTGCAACCGTTTGGCACCATTTTTGAGTGAACTGCCGAAAGTCAGATTTTTTATGAAATTGTGTCCCCGGGCCTTACGGATTTTTTCAAAAAAATCTTTTTCTGCCTCTAAAGTTGTCGAGGGCTAATTTCTTTTCCTGTGATAAAAAGCCATCTGTTTCGACCATCAAAACTTTTAGGGGAGCATTTGCAACCGTTTGGCACCATTTTTGAGTGAATTGCCGAAAGTCAGATTTTTGATGAAATTGTGACCCCGAGGCTTAGGGATTTTTTCAAAAAAATCTTTTTCTGCCTCTTAAGTTGTCAGGGGCTGATTTCTTTTCCTGAGATTAAATGCCTTCTGTTTCGATTGCCAAACCTTTCAGGGGATCATTTGCAACTGTTTGGCCAATTTTTGAGTGAATTGCCGAAAGCCAGATTTTTAATGAAATTGTGACTATCTTTTTCTGCCTCTTAAGTTGTCGGGGGCTGATTTCTTTTCCTGTGATTAAATGCCTTCTGTTTCAATTGCCAAACCTTTCACGGGATCAATTCCAACCGTCTGGCACCATTTTTGAGTGAATTGCCGAAAGTAAGCTATTTTATGAAATTGTGACCCCGGGCTTACGGATTTTTTCAAAAAAATCTTTTTCTGCCTCTTAAGTTGTCGAGGGCTGATTTCTTTTCCTGTGATAAAAAGCCATCTGTTTCGACCGTCAAACCTTTCAGGGAAGCATTTGCAACCGTTTGGCACCATTTTTGAGTGAATTGCCGAAAGTCAGATTTTTGATGAAATTGTGACCCCGGGGCTTAGGATTTTTTCAAAAAAATCTTTTTCTGCCGGTTCAGTTGTCGAGGGCTGATTTCTTTTCCTGTGATTAAAATCCTTCTGTTTTGACCGCGAAACCTTTCAGGGGATCGTTTGCAACCGTTTGGCCCATTTTTGAGTGAATTGCCAAAAGTCAGATTTTTTATGAAATTGTGACTATCTTTTTCTTCCTCTTAAGTTGTCAGGGGCTGATTTCTTTTCCTGTGATAAAAAGCCTTCTGTTTCGACCGCCAAACCTTTCAGGGGAGCATTTGCAACCGTTTGGACCATTTTTGAGTGAATTGCCGAAAGTCAGATTTTTTATGAAATTGTGACCCCGGGGGTTAGGATTTTTTCAAAAAATTCTTTTTCTGCCGTTGAAGTTGTCGAGGGCTGATTTCTTTTCCTGTGATAAAAAGCCTGCTGTTTCGACCGCCAAACCTTTCAGGGGAGCATTTGCAACCGTTTGGCACCATTTTTGAGTGAATTGCCGAAAGTCAGATTTTTTATGAAATTGTGACCCCGGGGCTTAGGATTTTTTCAAAAAAATCTTTTTCTGCCGGTTCAGTTGTCGAGGGCTGATTTCTTTTCCTGTGATTAAAATCCTTCTGTTTTGACTGCGAAACCTTTCACGGGAACATTTGCAACCGTTTGGCACCATTTTTGAGTGAACTGCCGAAAGTCAGATTTTTTATGAAATTGTGTCCCCGGGCCTTACGGATTTTTTCAAAAAAATCTTTTTCTGCCTCTAAAGTTGTCGAGGGCTAATTTCTTTTCCTGTGATAAAAAGCCATCTGTTTCGACCATCAAAACTTTTAGGGGAGCATTTGCAACCGTTTGGCACCATTTTTGAGTGAATTGCCGAAAGTCAGATTTTTGATGAAATTGTGACCCCGAGGCTTAGGGATTTTTTCAAAAAAATCTTTTTCTGCCTCTTAAGTTGTCGGGGGCTGATTTCTTTTCCTGAGATTAAATGCCTTCTGTTTCGATTGCCAAACCTTTCAGGGGATCATTTGCAACTGTTTGGCCAATTTTTGAGTGAATTGCCGAAAGCCAGATTTTTTATGAAATTGTGACTATCTTTTTCTGCCTCTTAAGTTGTCGGGGGCTGATTTCTTTTCCTGTGATTAAATGCCTTCTGTTTCAATTGCCAAACCTTTCACGGGATCAATTCCAACCGTCTGGCACCATTTTTGAGTGAATTGCCGAAAGTAAGCTATTTTATGAAATTGTGACACCGGGGCTTAGGGATTTTTTCCAAAAAATCTTTTTCTTCCTCTTAAGTTGTCGAGGGCTGATTTCTTTTCCTGTGATAAAAAGCCTTCTGTTTCGACCGCCAAACCTTTCAGGGGAGCATTTGCAACCGTTTGGACCATTTTTGAGTGAATTGCCGAAAGTCAGATTTTTTATGAAATTGTGACCCCGGGTTTACGGATTTTTTCAAAAAAATCTTTTTCTGCCTCTTAAGTTGTCGAGGGCTGATTTCTTTTCCTGTGTTAAAAAGCCATCCGTTCGACCGTCAAACCTTTCAGGGAAGCATTTGCAACCGTTTGGCACCATTTTTGAGTGAATTGCCGAAAGTCAGATTTTTGATGAAATTGTGACCCCGGGGCTTAGGATTTTTTCAAAAAAATCTTTTTCTGCCGGTTCAGTTGTCGAGGGCTGATTTCTTTTCCTGTGATTAAAATCCTTCTGTTTTGACCGCGAAACCTTTCAGGGGATCGTTTGCAACCGTTTGGCCCATTTTTGAGTGAATTGCCGAAAGTCAGATTTTTTATGAAATTGTGACTATCTTTTTCTTCCTCTTAAGTTGTCGGGGGCTGATTTCTTTTCCTGTGATAAAAAGCCTTCTGTTTCGACCGCCAAACCTTTCAGGGGAGCATTTGCAACCGTTTGGACCATTTTTGAGTGAATTGCCGAAAGTCAGATTTTTTATGAAATTGTGACCCCGGGGGTTAGGATTTTTTCAAAAAATTCTTTTTCTGCCGTTGAAGTTGTCGAGGGCTGATTTCTTTTCCTGTGATAAAAAGCCATCTGTTTCGACCATCAAAACTTTTAGGGGAGCATTTGCAACCGTTTGGCACCATTTTTGAGTGAATTGCCGAAAGTCAGATTTTTGATGAAATTGTGACCCCGAGGCTTAGGGATTTTTTCAAAAAAATCTTTTTCTGCCTCTTAAGTTGTCGGGGGCTGATTTCTTTTCCTGAGATTAAATGCCTTCTGTTTCGATTGCCAAACCTTTCAGGGGATCATTTGCAACTGTTTGGCCAATTTTTGAGTGAATTGCCGAAAGCCAGATTTTTAATGAAATTGTGACTATCTTTTTCTGCCTCTTAAGTTGTCGGGGGCTGATTTCTTTTCCTGTGATTAAATGCCTTCTGTTTCAATTGCCAAACCTTTCACGGGATCAATTCCAACCGTCTGGCACCATTTTTGAGTGAATTGCCGAAAGTAAGCTATTTTATGAAATTGTGACACCGGGGCTTAGGGATTTTTTCCAAAAAATCTTTTTCTTCCTCTTAAGTTGTCGAGGGCTGATTTCTTTTCCTGTGATAAAAAGACTTCTGTTTCGACCGCCAAACCTATCAGGGAAGCATTTGCAAAAGTTTGGCACCATTTTTGAGTGAATTGCCGAAAGTCAGATTTTTTATGAAATTGTGACCCCGGGGGTTAGGATTTTTGCAAAAAATTCTTTTTCTGCCGGTGAAGTTGTCGAGGGCTGATTTCTTTTCCTGTGATAAAAAGCCATCTGTTTCGACCGTCAAACCTTTCAGGGAAGCATTTGCAACCGTTTGGCACCATTTTTGAGTGAATTGCCGAAAGTCAGATTTTTGATGAAATTGTGACCCCGGGGCTTAGGATTTTTTCAAAAAAATCTTTTTCTGCCGGTTCAGTTGTCGAGGGCTGATTTCTTTTCCTGTGATTAAAATCCTTCTGTTTTGACCGCGAAACCTTTCAGGGGATCGTTTGCAACCGTTTGGCCCATTTTTGAGTGAATTGCCGAAAGTCAGATTTTTTATGAAATTGTGACTATCTTTTTCTTCCTCTTAAGTTGTCGGGGGCTGATTTCTTTTCCTGTGATAAAAAGCCTTCTGTTTCGACCGCCAAACCTTTCAGGGGAGCATTTGCAACCGTTTGGACCATTTTTGAGTGAATTGCCGAAAGTCAGATTTTTTATGAAATTGTGACCCCGGGGGTTAGGATTTTTTCAAAAAATTCTTTTTCTGCCGTTGAAGTTGTCGAGGGCTGATTTCTTTTCCTGTGATAAAAAGCCTGCTGTTTCGACCGCCAAACCTTTCAGGGGAGCATTTGCAACCGTTTGGCACCATTTTTGAGTGAATTGCCGAAAGTCAGATTTTTTATGAAATTGTGACCCCGGGGCTTAGGATTTTTTCAAAAAAATCTTTTTCTGCCGGTTCAGTTGTCGAGGGCTGATTTCTTTTCCTGTGATTAAAATCCTTCTGTTTTGACTGCGAAACCTTTCACGGGAACATTTGCAACCGTTTGGCACCATTTTTGAGTGAACTGCCGAAAGTCAGATTTTTTATGAAATTGTGTCCCCGGGCCTTACGGATTTTTTCAAAAAAATCTTTTTCTGCCTCTAAAGTTGTCGAGGGCTAATTTCTTTTCCTGTGATAAAAAGCCATCTGTTTCGACCATCAAAACTTTTAGGGGAGCATTTGCAACCGTTTGGCACCATTTTTGAGTGAATTGCCGAAAGTCAGATTTTTGATGAAATTGTGACCCCGAGGCTTAGGGATTTTTTCAAAAAAATCTTTTTCTGCCTCTTAAGTTGTCGGGGGCTGATTTCTTTTCCTGAGATTAAATGCCTTCTGTTTCGATTGCCAAACCTTTCAGGGGATCATTTGCAACTGTTTGGCCAATTTTTGAGTGAATTGCCGAAAGCCAGATTTTTAATGAAATTGTGACTATCTTTTTCTGCCTCTTAAGTTGTCGGGGGCTGATTTCTTTTCCTGTGATTAAATGCCTTCTGTTTCAATTGCCAAACCTTTCACGGGATCAATTCCAACCGTCTGGCACCATTTTTGAGTGAATTGCCGAAAGTAAGCTATTTTATGAAATTGTGACACCGGGGCTTAGGGATTTTTTCCAAAAAATCTTTTTCTTCCTCTTAAGTTGTCGAGGGCTGATTTCTTTTCCTGTGATAAAAAGCCTTCTGTTTCGACCGCCAAACCTTTCAGGGGAGCATTTGCAACCGTTTGGACCATTTTTGAGTGAATTGCCGAAAGTCAGATTTTTTATGAAATTGTGACCCCGGGTTTACGGATTTTTTCAAAAAAATCTTTTTCTGCCTCTTAAGTTGTCGAGGGCTGATTTCTTTTCCTGTGTTAAAAAGCCATCTGTTTCGACCGTCAAACCTTTCAGGGAAGCATTTGCAACCGTTTGGCACCATTTTTGAGTGAATTGCCGAAAGTCAGATTTTTGATGAAATTGTGACCCCGGGGCTTAGGATTTTTTCAAAAAAATCTTTTTCTGCCGGTTCAGTTGTCGAGGGCTGATTTCTTTTCCTGTGATTAAAATCCTTCTGTTTTGACCGCGAAACCTTTCAGGGGATCGTTTGCAACCGTTTGGCCCATTTTTGAGTGAATTGCCGAAAGTCAGATTTTTTATGAAATTGTGACTATCTTTTTCTGCCTCTTAAGTTGTCGGGGGCTGATTTCTTTTCCTGTGATAAAAAGCCTTCTGTTTCGACCGCCAAACCTTTCAGGGGAGCATTTGCAACCGTTTGGACCATTTTTGAGTGAATTGCCGAAAGTCAGATTTTTTATGAAATTGTGACCCCGGGGGTTAGGATTTTTTCAAAAAATTCTTTTTCTGCCGTTGAAGTTGTCGAGGGCTGATTTCTTTTCCTGTGATAAAAAGCCTGCTGTTTCGACCGCCAAACCTTTCAGGGGAGCATTTGCAACCGTTTGGCACCATTTTTGAGTGAATTGCCGAAAGTCAGATTTTTTATGAAATTGTGACCCCGGGGCTTAGGATTTTTTCAAAAAAATCTTTTTCTGCCGGTTCAGTTGTCGAGGGCTGATTTCTTTTCCTGTGATTAAAATCCTTCTGTTTTGACTGCGAAACCTTTCACGGGAACATTTGCAACCGTTTGGCACCATTTTTGAGTGAACTGCCGAAAGTCAGATTTTTGATGAAATTGTGTCCCCGGGCCTTACGGATTTTTTCAAAAAAATCTTTTTCTGCCTCTAAAGTTGTCGAGGGCTAATTTCTTTTCCTGTGATAAAAAGCCATCTGTTTCGACCATCAAAACTTTTAGGGGAGCATTTGCAACCGTTTGGCACCATTTTTGAGTGAATTGCCGAAAGTCAGATTTTTGATGAAATTGTGACCCCGAGGCTTAGGGATTTTTTCAAAAAAATCTTTTTCTGCCTCTTAAGTTGTCGGGGGCTGATTTCTTTTCCTGAGATTAAATGCCTTCTGTTTCGATTGCCAAACCTTTCAGGGGATCATTTGCAACTGTTTGGCCAATTTTTGAGTGAATTGCCGAAAGCCAGATTTTTTATGAAATTGTGACTATCTTTTTCTGCCTCTTAAGTTGTCGAGGGCTGATTTCTTTTCCTGTGATAAAAAGCCTTCTGTTTCGACCGCCAAACCTTTCAGGGGAGCATTTGCAACCGTTTGGACCATTTTTGAGTGAATTGCCGAAAGTCAGATTTTTTATGAAATTGTGACCCCGGGCTTACGGATTTTTTCAAAAAAATCTTTTTCTGCCTCATAAGTTGTCGAGGGCTGATTTCTTTTCCTGTGATAAAAAGCCATCTGTTTCGACCGTCAAACCTCTCAGGGGAGCATTTGCAACCGTTTGGCACCATTTTTGAGTGAATTGCCAAAAGTCAGATTTTTGATGAAATTGTGACCCCGGGGCTTAGGATTTTTTCAAAAAAATCTTTTTCTGCCGGTTCAGTTGTCGAGGGCTGATTTCTTTTCCTGTGATTAAAATCCTTCTGTTTCGACTGCCAAACCTTTCAGGGGAGCATTTGCAACCGTGTGGCACCATTTTTGAGTGAATTGCCGAAAGTCAGATTTTTTTATGAAATTGTGACTATGTTTTTCTGCCTCTTAAGTTGTCGGGGGCTGATTTCTTTTCCTGTGATTAAATGCCTTCTGTTTCGATTGCCAAACCTTTCAGGGGATCATTTGCAACCGTTTGGCACCATTTTTGAGTGAATTGCCGAAAGCCAGATTTTTTATGAAATTGTGACTATGTTTTTCTGCCTCTTAAGTTGTCGGGGGCTGATTTCTTTTCCTGTGATTAAATGCCTTCTGTTTCAATTGCCAAACCTTTCACGGGATCAATTCCAACCGTCTGGCACCATTTTTGAGTGAATTGCCGAAAGTCAGATATTTTATGAAATTGTGACCCCGGGGCTTAGGGATTTTTTCAAAAAACTCTTTTTCTGCCGGTGAAGTTGTCAAGGGCTGATTTCTTTTCCTGTGATAAAAAGCCTTCTGTTTCGACCGCCAAACCTTTCAGGGAAGCATTTGCTACCGTTTGGCACCAATTTTGAGTGAATTGCCGAAAGTCAGATTTTTGATGAAATTGTGACCCCGGGCCTTAGGATTTTTTCAAAAAAATATTTTTTCTACCGGTGAAGTTGTCGGGGGCTGATTTCTTGTCCTGTGATAAAAAGCCATCTGTTTCGACTGCCAAACCTTTCAGGGGAGCATTTGCAACCGTTTGGCACCATTTTTGAGTGAATTGCCGAAATCCAGATTTTTTATGAAATTGTGACTATCTTTTTCTTCCTCTTAAGTTGTCGGGGGCTGATTTCTTTTCCTGTGATTAAATGCCTTCTGTTTCAATTGCCAAACCTTTCACGGGATCAATTCCAACCGTCTGGCACCATTTTTGAGTGAATTGCTGAAAGTCAGATATTTTATGAAATTGTGACCCCGGGGCTTAGGGATTTTTTCCAAAAAATCTTTTTCTTCCTCTTAAGTTGTCGAGGGCTGATTTCTTTTCCTGTGATAAAAAGCCTTCTGTTTCGACCGCCAAAGCTTTCACGGGAACATTTGCAACCGTTTGGCACCATTTTTGAGTGAACTGCCGAAAGTCAGATTTTTTATGAAATTGTGTCCCCGGGCCTTACGGATTTTTTCAAAAAAATCTTTTTCTGCCTCTAAAGTTGTCGAGGGCTAATTTCTTTTCCTGTGATAAAAAGCCATCTGTTTCGACCATCAAAACTTTTAGGGGAGCATTTGCAACCGTTTGGCACCATTTTTGAGTGAATTGCCGAAAGTCAGATTTTTGATGAAATTGTGACCCCGAGGCTTGGGGATTTTTTCAAAAAAATCTTTTTCTGCCTATTAAGTTGTCGGGGGCTGATTTCTTTTCCTGAGATTAAATGCCTTCTGTTTCGATTGCCAAACCTTTCAGGGGATCATTTGCAACTGTTTGGCCAATTTTTGAGTGAATTGCCGAAAGCCAGATTTTTAATGAAATTGTGACTATCTTTTTCTGCCTCTTAAGTTGTCGGGGGCTGATTTCTTTTCCTGTGATTAAATGCCTTCTGTTTCAATTGCCAAACCTTTCACGGGATCAATTCCAACCGTCTGGCACCATTTTTGAGTGAATTGCCGAAAGTAAGCTATTTTATGAAATTGTGACACCGGGGCTTAGGGATTTTTTCCAAAAAATCTTTTTCTTCCTCTTAAGTTGTCGAGGGCTGATTTCTTTTCCTGTGATAAAAAGCCTTCTGTTTCGACCGCCAAACCTTTCAGGGGAGCATTTGCAACCGTTTGGACCATTTTTGAGTGAATTGCCGAAAGTCAGATTTTTTATGAAATTGTGACCCCGGGTTTACGGATTTTTTCAAAAAAATCTTTTTCTGCCTCTTAAGTTGTCGAGGGCTGATTTCTTTTCCTGTGTTAAAAAGCCATCTGTTTCGACCGTCAAACCTTTCAGGGAAGCATTTGCAACCGTTTGGCACCATTTTTGAGTGAATTGCCGAAAGTCAGATTTTTGATGAAATTGTGACCCCGGGGCTTAGGATTTTTTCAAAAAAATCTTTTTCTGCCGGTTCAGTTGTCGAGGGCTGATTTCTTTTCCTGTGATTAAAATCCTTCTGTTTTGACCGCGAAACCTTTCAGGGGATCGTTTGCAACCGTTTGGCCCATTTTTGAGTGAATTGCCGAAAGTCAGATTTTTTATGAAATTGTGACTATCTTTTTCTGCCTCTTAAGTTGTCGGGGGCTGATTTCTTTTCCTGTGATAAAAAGCCTTCTGTTTCGACCGCCAAACCTTTCAGGGGAGCATTTGCAACCGTTTGGACCATTTTTGAGTGAATTGCCGAAAGTCAGATTTTTTATGAAATTGTGACCCCGGGGGTTAGGATTTTTTCAAAAAATTCTTTTTCTGCCGTTGAAGTTGTCGAGGGCTGATTTCTTTTCCTGTGATAAAAAGCCTGCTGTTTCGACCGCCAAACCTTTCAGGGTAGCATTTGCAACCGTTTGGCACCATTTTTGAGTGAATTGCCGAAAGTCAGATTTTTTATGAAATTGTGACCCCGGGGCTTAGGATTTTTTCAAAAAAATCTTTTTCTGCCGGTTCAGTTGTCGAGGGCTGATTTCTTTTCCTGTGATTAAAATCCTTCTGTTTTGACTGCGAAACCTTTCACGGGAACATTTGCAACCGTTTGGCACCATTTTTGAGTGAACTGCCGAAAGTCAGATTTTTGATGAAATTGTGTCCCCGGGCCTTACGGATTTTTTCAAAAAAATCTTTTTCTGCCTCTAAAGTTGTCGAGGGCTAATTTCTTTTCCAGTGATAAAAAGCCATCTGTTTCGACCATCAAAACTTTTAGGGGAGCATTTGCAACCGTTTGGCACCATTTTTGAGTGAATTGCCGAAAGTCAGATTTTTGATGAAATTGTGACCCCGAGGCTTAGGGATTTTTTCAAAAAAATCTTTTTCTGCCTCTTAAGTTGTCGGGGGCTGATTTCTTTTCCTGAGATTAAATGCCTTCTGTTTCGATTGCCAAACCTTTCAGGGGATCATTTGCAACTGTTTGGCCAATTTTTGAGTGAATTGCCGAAAGCCAGATTTTTTATGAAATTGTGACTATCTTTTTCTGCCTCTTAAGTTGTCGAGGGCTGATTTCTTTTCCTGTGATAAAAAGCCTTCTGTTTCGACCGCCAAACCTTTCAGGGGAGCATTTGCAACCGTTTGGACCATTTTTGAGTGAATTGCCGAAAGTCAGATTTTTTATGAAATTGTGACCCCGGGCTTACGGATTTTTTCAAAAAAATCTTTTTCTGCCTCTTAAGTTGTCGAGGGCTGATTTCTTTTCCTGTGATAAAAAGCCATCTGTTTCGACCGTCAAACCTCTCAGGGGAGCATTTGCAACCGTTTGGCACCATTTTTGAGTGAATTGCCAAAAGTCAGATTTTTGATGAAATTGTGACCCCGGGGCTTAGGATTTTTTCAAAAAAATCTTTTTCTGCCGGTTCAGTTGTCGAGGGCTGATTTCTTTTCCTGTGATTAAAATCCTTCTGTTTCGACTGCCAAACCTTTCAGGGGAGCATTTGCAACCGTGTGGCACCATTTTTGAGTGAATTGCCGAAAGTCAGATTTTTTAATGAAATTGTGACTATGTTTTTCTGCCTCTTAAGTTGTCGGGGGCTGATTTCTTTTCCTGTGATTAAATGCCTTCTGTTTCGATTGCCAAACCTTTCAGGGGATCATTTGCAACCGTTTGGCACCATTTTTGAGTGAATTGCCGAAAGCCAGATTTTTTATGAAATTGTGACTATGTTTTTCTGCCTCTTAAGTTGTCGGGGGCTGATTTCTTTTCCTGTGATTAAATGCCTTCTGTTTCAATTGCCAAACCTTTCACGGGATCAATTCCAACCGTCTGGCACCATTTTTGAGTGAATTGCCGAAAGTCAGATATTTTATGAAATTGTGACCCCGGGGCTTAGGGATTTTTTCAAAAAACTCTTTTTCTGCCGGTGAAGTTGTCAAGGGCTGATTTCTTTTCCTGTGATAAAAAGCCTTCTGTTTCGACCGCCAAACCTTTCAGGGAAGCATTTGCTACCGTTTGGCACCAATTTTGAGTGAATTGCCGAAAGTCAGATTTTTGATGAAATTGTGACCCCGGGCCTTAGGATTTTTTCAAAAAAATATTTTTTCTACCGTTGAAGTTGTCGGGGGCTGATTTCTTGTCCTGTGATAAAAAGCCATCTGTTTCGACTGCCAAACCTTTCAGGGGAGCATTTGCAACCGTTTGGCACCATTTTTGAGTGAATTGCCGAAAGTCAGATTTTTTATGAAATTGTGACCCCGGGGCTTAGGATTTTTTCAAAAAAATCTTTTTCTGCCGGTAAAGTTGTCGAGGGCTGATTTCTTTTCCTGTGATAAAAAGCCTTCTGTTTCGACCGCCAAACCTCTCAGGGGAGGATTTGCAAAAGTTTGGCACCATTTTTGAGTGAACTGCCGAAAGTCAGATTTTTTATGAAATTGTGAGCCCGGGGCTTAGGATTTTTTCAAAAAAATCTTTTTTCTGCCGGTTCAGTTGTCAAGGTCCGATTTCTTTTCCTGTGATTAAAATCCTTCTGTTTCCATCGCCAAACCTCTCAGGGGAGCATTTGCAACCGTTTTGTACCATTTTTGAGTGAATTGCCGAAAGTCAGATTTTTGATGAAATTGTGACCCCGGGGCTTAGGATTTTTTCAAAAAAATCTTTTTCTGCCGGTTCAGTTGTCGGGGGCTGATTTCTTTTCCTGTGATTAAAATCCTTCTGTTTTGACCGCGAAACCTTTCACGGGAGCATTTGCAACCGTTTGGCACCATTTTTGAGTGAATTGCTGAAAGTCAGATTTTTTATGAAATTGTGACCCCGAGGCTTAGGGATTTTTTCAAAAAAATCTTTTTCTGCCTCTTAAGTTGTCGGGGGCTGATTTCTTTTCCTGTGATTAAATGCCTTCTGTTTCAATTGCCAAACCTTTCACGGGATCAATTCCAACCGTCTGGCACCATTTTTGAGTGAATTGCCGAAAGTCAGATATTTTATGAAATTGTGACCCCGGGGCTTAGGGATTTTTTCAAAAAAATCTTTTTCTTCCTCTTAAGTTGTCGAGGGCTGATTTCTTTTCCTGTGATAAAAAGCCTTCTGTTTCGACCGCCAAACCTTTCAGGGAAGCATTTGCAAAAGTTTGGCACCATTTTTGAGTGAATTGCCGAAAGTCAGATTTTTTATGAAATTGTGACCCTGGGGGTTAGGATTTTTTCAAAAAATTCTTTTTCTGCCGGTGAAGTTGTCGAGGGCTGATTTCTTTTCCTGTGATAAAAAGCCTTCTGTTTCGACCGCCAAACCTTTCAGGGGAGCATTTGCAATCGTTTGGACCATTTTTGAGTGAATTGCTGAAAGTCAGATTTTTTATGAAATTGTGACCCCGAGGCTTAGGGATTTTTTCAAAAAAATCTTTTTCTGCCTCTTAAGTTGTCGGGGGCTGATTTCTTTTCCTGAGATTAAATGCCTTCTGTTTCGATTGCCAAACCTTTCACGGGATCAATTCCAACCGTCTGGCACCATTTTTGAGTGAATTGCCGAAAGTCAGATATTTTATGAAATTGTGACCCCGGGGCTTAGGGATTTTTTCAAAAAACTCTTTTTCTGCCGGTGAAGTTGTCGAGGGCTGATTTCTTTTCCTGTGATAAAAAGCCTTCTGTTTCGACCGCCAAACCTTTCAGGGAAGCATTTGCTACCGTTTGGCACCAATTTTGAGTGAATTGCTGAAAGTCAGATTTTTGATGAAATTGTGACCCCGGGCCTTAGGATTTTTTCAAAAAAATATTTTTTCTACCGGTGAAGTTGTCGGGGGCTGATTTCTTGTCCTGTGATAAAAAGCCATCTGTTTCGACTGCCAAACCTTTTAGGGGAGCATTTGCAACCGTTTGGCACCATTTTTGAGTGAATTGCCGAAAGTCAGATTTTTTTATGAAATTGTGACCCCGGGGCTTAGGATTTTTTTAAAAAAATCTTTTTCTGCCGGTTCAGTTGTCGAGGGCTGATTTCTTTTCCTGTGATTAAATGCCTTCTGTTTCGATTGCCAGACGTTTCAGGGGAGCATTTGCAACCGTTTGGCACCATTTTTGAGTGAAATTGCCGAAAGTCAGATTTTTGATGAAATTGTGACCCCGAGGCTTAGGATTTTTCCAAAAAATACTTTTTCTGCCGGTGAAGTTGTCGGGGGCTGATTTCTTGTCCTGTGATAAAAAGCCATCTGTTTCGACCGCCAAACCTTTCAGGGGAGCATTTGCAACCGTTTGGCACCATTTTTGAGTGAATTGCCGAAAGTCAGATTTTTTATGAAATTGTGATTTTTTCAAAATGAAAAAATTTATGAAATTGTGACCCCGGGCCTTAGGATTTTTTCAAAAAAATCTGTTTCTGCCGGTTAAGTTGTCGAGGGCTGATTTCTTTTCCTGTGATAAAAAGCCTTCTGTTTCGACCACCAAACCTTTCAGGGGAGCATTTGCAACAGTTTGGCACCATTTTTGAGTGAATTGCCGAAAGTCAGATTTTTTATGAAATTGTGACCCCGGGGCTTACGGATTTTTTCAAAAACATGTTTTTCTTCCTCTAAAGTTGTCGAGGGCTAATTTCTTTTCCTGTGATAAAAAGCCATCTGTTTCGACCATCAAAACTTTCAGGGGAGCATTTGCAACCGTTTGGCACCATTTTTGAGTGAATTGCCGAAAGTCAGATTTTTGATAAAATTGTGACCCCGAGGCTTAGGATTTTTTCAGAAAAATCTTTTTTCTGCCTCTTAAGTTGTCGGGGGCTGATTTCTTTTCCTGTGATTAAATGCCTTCTGTTTCAATTGCCAAATCTTTCACGGGATCAATTCCAACCGTCAGGGGCACCATTTTTGAGTGAATTGCCTAAAGTCAGATATTTTATGAAATTGTGACCCCGGGGATTAGGGATTTTTTCAAAAACATCTTTTTCTTCCTCTTAAGTTGTCGAGGGCTGATTTCTTTTCCTGTGATAAAAAGCCTTCTGTTTCGACCGCCAAACCTTTCAGGGAAGCATTTGCAAAAGTTTGGCACCATTTTTGAGTGAATTGCCGAAAGTCAGATTTTTTATGAAATTGTGACCCCGGGTCTTAGGATTTTTTCAAAAAAATCTTTTTCTGCCGGTAAAGTTGTCGAGGGCTGATTTCTTTTCCTGTGATAAAAAGCCTTCTGTTTCGACCACCAAACCTTTCAGGGGAGCATTTGCAACAGTTTGGCACCATTTTTGAGTGAATTGCCGAAAGTCAGATTTTTTATGAAATTGTGACCCCGGGGCTTACGGATTTTTTCAAAAACATGTTTTTCTTCCTCTAAAGTTGTCGAGGGCTAATTTCTTTTCCTGTGATAAAAAGCCATCTGTTTCGACCATCAAAACTTTCAGGGGAGCATTTGCAACCGTTTGGCACCATTTTTGAGTGAATTGCCGAAAGTCAGATTTTTGATAAAATTGTGACCCCGAGGCTTAGGATTTTTTCAAAAAAATCTTTTTTCTGCCGGCGAAGTTGTCGGGGGCTGATTTCTTGTCCTGTCATAAAAAGCCATCTGTTTCAACTGCCAAAAATTTCAGGGGAGCATTTGCAACCGTTTGGCACCATTTTTGAGTGAATTGCCGAAAGCCAGATTTTTAATGAAATTGTGACTATCTTTTTCTGCCTCTTAAGTTGTCGGGGGCTGATTTCTTTTCCTGTGATTAAATGCCTTCTGTTTCAATTGCCAAATCTTTCACGGGATCAATTCCAACCGTCTGGCACCATTTTTGAGTGAATTGCCTAAAGTCAGATATTTTATGAAATTGTGACCCCGGGGATTAGGGATTTTTTCAAAAACATCTTTTTCTTCCTCTTAAGTTGTCGAGGGCTGATTTCTTTTCCTGTGATAAAAAGCCTTCTGTTTCGACCGCCAAACCTTTCAGGGAAGCATTTGCAACCATTTGGCACCATTTTTGAGTGAATTGCCGAAAGTCAGATTTTTTATGAAATTGTGACCCCGGGGCTTAGGGATTTTTTCAAAAAAATCTTTTTCTTCCTCTTAAGTTGTCGAGGGCTTATTTCTTTTCCTGTGATTAAAATCCTTCTGTTTTGACCGCGAAACCTTTCACGGGAGCATTTGCAACCATTTGGCACCATTTTTGAGTGAATTGCCGAAAGTCAGATTTTTTATGAAATTGTGACCCCGGGGCTTACGGATTTTTTTTAAAAAAATCTTTTTCTACCGGATAAGTTGTCGAGGGCTGATTTCTTTTCCTGTGATAAAAAGCCTTCTGTTTCGACCGCCAAACCTCTCAGGGGAGCATTTGCAAAAGTTTGGCACCATTTTTGAGTGAATTGCCGAAAGTCAGATTTTTTATGAAATTTTGACCCCGGAGGTTAGGATTTTTTCAAAAAAATCTTTTTCTGCCGGTTCAGTTGTCGAGGGCTGATTTCTTTTCCTGTGATTAAAATCCTTCTGTTTTGACCACGAAACCTTTCACGGGAGCATTTGCAACCGTTTGGCACCATTTTTGAGTGAATTGCCGAAAGTCAGATTTTTTATGAAATTGTGACCCCGGGGCTTAGGGATTTTATCAAAAAAATCTTTTTCTTCCTCTTAAGTTGTCGAGGGCTGATTTCTTTTCCTGTGATAAAAAGCCTTCTGCTTCGACCGCCAAACCTTTCAGGGAAGCATTTGCAAAAGTTTGGCACCATTTTTGAGTGAATTGCCGAAAGTCAGATTTTTTATGAAATTGTGACCCCGGGGGTTAGGATTTTTTCAAAAAATTCTTTTTCTGCCGGTGAAGTTGTCGAGGTCTGATTTCTTTTCCTGTGATTAAAATCCTTCTGTTTTGACCGCGAAACCTTTCACGGGAGCATTTCCAACCGTTTGGCACCATTTTTGAGTGAATTGCCAAAAGTCAGATTTTTGCTGAAATTGTGACCCCGGGGCTTAGGATTTTTTCAAAAAAATCTTTTTTCTGCCGGTTCAGTTGTCGAGGTCTGATTTCTTTCCCTGTGATTAAAATCCTTTTGTTTCGTCCGCCAAACCTCTCAGGGGAGCATTTGCAACCGTTTGGTACCATTTTTGAGTGAATTGCCGAAAGTCAGATTTTTTATGAAATTGTGACCCCGGGGGTTAGGATTTTTTCAAAATATTCTTTTTCTGCCGGTTAAATTGTCGAGGGCTGATTTCTTTTCCTGTGATTAAAATCCTTCTGTTTTGACCGTGAAACCTTTCACGGGAGCATTTGCAACCATTTGGCACCATTTTTGAGTGAATTGCCGAAAGTCAGATTTTTTATGAAATTGGGACCCCGGGGCTTACGGATTTTTTTAAAAAAATATCTTTTTCTACCGGATAAGTTGTCGAGGGCTGATTTCTTTTCCTGTGATAAAAAGCCTTCTGTTTCGACCGCCAAACCTCTCAGGGGAGCATTTGCAAAAGTTTGGCACCATTTTTGAGTGAATTGCCGAAAGTCAGATTTTTTATGAAATTTTGACCCAGGAGGTTAGGATTTTTTCAAAAAAATCTTTTTCTGCCGGTTCAGTTGTCGAGGGCTGATTTCTTTTCCTGTGATAAAAAGCCAACTGTTTCGACTGCCAAACCTTTCACGGGAGCATTTGCAACCTTTTGGCACCATTTTTGAGTGAATTGCCGAAAGTCAGATTTTTTATGAAATTGTGACCCCGGGGGTTAGGATTTTTTCAAAAAAATCTTTTTCTGCCGCTTAAGTTGTCGAGGGCTGATTTCAGCATTTGCAAAAGTTTTGCACCATTTTTGAGTGAATTGCCGAAAGGCAGATTTTTTATGAAATTGTTAGGATTTTTTCAAAAAAACTTCATGAAAGGGTTAGGATTTTTTCAAAAAAATCTTTTTCTGCTGGTGAAGTTGTCGAGGGCTGATTTCTTTTCCTGTGATTAAAATCCTTCTGTTTTGACCGTGAAACCTTTCACAGGAGCATTTGCAACCGTTTGGCACCATTTTTGAGTGAATTGCCGAAGGTCAGATTTTTTATGAAATTGTGACCCCGGGGCTTACGGATTTTTTTTAAAAAAATCTTTTTCTGCCGGTTAAGTTGTTGAGGGCTCATTTCTTTTCCTTTGATAAAAAGCCTTCTGTTTCGACCGCCAAACCTCTCAGGGGAGCATTTGCAAAAGTTTGGCACCATTTTTGAGTGAATTGCCGAAAGTCAGATTTTTTAATGAAATCTGAAATCCCCGGGGTTTAGGATTTTTTCAAAAAAATCTTTTTCTGCCGGTTCAGTTGTCGAGGGCTGATTTCTTTTCCTGTGATTAAAATCCTTCTGTTTTGACCGCGAAACCTTTCACGGGAGCATTTGCAACCGTTTGGCACCATTTTTGGTGAATTGCCGAAAGTCAGATTTTTTATGAAATTGTGACCCCGGGGCTTAGGGATTTTTTCAAAAAAATCTTTTTCTTCCTCTTAAGTTGTCGAGGGCTGATTTCTTTTCCTGTGATAAAAAGCCTTCTGTTTCGACCGCCAAACCTTTCAGGGAAGCATTTGCAAAAGTTTGGCACCATTTTTGAGTGATTTGCCAAAAGTCAGATTTTTTATGAAATTGTGACCCCGGGGCTTACGGAGTTTTTCAAAAAAAATCTTTTTCTGCCGATTCAGTTGTCGGGTGCAGATTTCTTTTCCTGTGATAAAAAGCCTTCTGTTTCGACCGCCAAACCTTTCAGGGAAGCATTTGCAAAAGTTTGGCACCATTTTTGAGTGAATTGCCGAAAGTCAGATTTTTAATGAAATTGTGACCCCGGGGCTTAGGATTATTTCAAAAAAATCTTTTTCTGCCGGTGAAGTTGTCGAGGGCTCATTTCTTTTCCTGTGATAAAAAGCCTTCTGTTTCGACCGCCAAACCTTTCAGGGGAGCATTTGCAACCATTTGGCACCATTTTTGTGTGAATTGCCGAAAGTCAGATTTTTTATGAAATTGTGACCCCGGGGTTTAGTATTTTTTCAAAAAAATCTTTTTTCTGCCGGTTCAGTTGTCGAGGTCTGATTTCTTTTCCTGTGATTAAAATACTTCTGTTTTGACCGTGAAACCTTTCACGGGAGCATTTGCAACCATTTGGCACCATTTTTGAGTGTATTGCCGAAAGTCAGATTTTTTATGAAATTGTGACCCCGGGGCTTACGGATTTTTTTAAAAAAAATCTTTTTCTGCCGGATAAGTTGTCGAGGGCTGATTTCTTTTCCTTTGCTAAAAAGCCTTCTGTTTCGACCGCCAAACCTCTCAGGGGAGCATTTGCAACCGTTTGGCACAATTTTTGAGTGAATTGCCGAAAGTCAGATTTTTGATGAAATGGTGACCCCGGGGCTTACGGAGTTTTTCAAAAAAAAATCTTTTTCTGCCGGTGAAGTTGTCGGGGGCAGATTTCTTTTCCTGTGATTAAATGCCTTCTGTTTCGACCGCCAAACCTTTCAGGGGAACATTTGCAACCGTTTGGCACCATTTTTGAGTGAATTGCCGAAAGTCAGATTTTTTATGAAATTGTGACCCCGGGGGTTAGGATTTTTTCAAAAAAATATTTTTCTACCGGTGAAGTTGTCGGGGTCTGATTTCTTTTCCTGTGATTAAAATCCTTCTCTTTTGACCGCGAAACCTTTCAGGGGATCATTTGCAACCGTTTGGCCCATTTTTGAGTGAATTGCCGAAATCCAGATTTTTTATGAAATTGTGACTATCTTTTTCTTCCTCTTAAGTTGTCGGGGGCTGATTTCTTTTCCTGTGATTAAATGCCTTCTGTTTCAATTGCCAAACCTTTCACGGGATCAATTCCAACCGTCTGACACCATTTTTGAGTGAATTGCCGAAAGTCAGATATTTTATGAAATTGTGACCCCGGGGCTTAGGGATTTTTTCAAAAAAATCGTTTTTCTGCCTCTTAAGTTGTCGAGGGCTGATTTCTTGTCCTGTGATAAAAAGCCATCTGTTTCGACCGCCAAACCTTTCAAGGGAGCATTTGCAACCATTTGGCACCATTTTTGAGTGAATTGCCGAAAGTCAGATTTTTTATGAAATTGTGACCCCGGGGCTTACGGATTTGTTTAAAAAAAATCTTTTTCTGCCGGATAAGTTGTCGAGGGCTGATTTCTTTTCCTGTGATAAAAAGCCTTCTGTTTCGACCGCCAAAGCTCTCAGGGGAGCATTTGCAAAAGTTTGGCACCATTTTTGAGTGAATTGCCGAAAGTCAGATTTTTGATGAAATTGTGACCCCGATGCTTAGGATTTTTTCAAAAAAAACTTTATCTGCCGGTGAAGTTGTCGGGGGCTGATTTCTTGTCCTGTGATAAAAAGCCATCTATTTCGACCGCCAAACCTTTCAGGGGAGCATTTGCAACCGTTTGGCACCATTTTTGAGTGAAAGTCAGATTTTTTTATGAAATTGTGATTTTTTCAAAATGAAAAAATTTATGAAATTGTGACCCCGGGGCTTAGGATTTTTTCAAAAAATTCTTTTTCTGCCGGTGAAGTTGTCGAGGGCTGATTTCTTTTCCTGTGATAAAAAGCCTTCTGTTTCGACCGCCAAACCTTTCAGGGAAGCATTTGTAAAAGTTTGGCACCATTTTTGAGTGAATCGCCCAAAGTCAGATTTTTTATGAAATTGTGACCCCGGGGGTTAGGATTTTTTCAAAATATTCTTTTTCTGCCGGTTAAGTTGTCGAGGGCTAATTTCTTTTCCTGTGATTAAAATCCTTCTGTTTTGACCGCGAAACCTTTCACGGGAGCATTTGCAACCGTTTGGCACCATTTTTGAGTGAATTGCCGAAAGTCAGATTTTTTATGAAATTGTGACCCCGTGGCTTACGGATTTTTTTAAAAAAAATCTTTTTCTGCCGGATAAGTTGTCGAGGGCTGATTTCTTTTCCTTTGATAAACAGCCTTCTGTTTTGACCGCCAAACCTCTCAGGGGAGCATTTGCAAAAGTTTGGCATCATTTTTGAGTGAATTGCCGAAAGTCAGATTTTTTATGAAATTGTGACCCCGGGGGTTAGGATTTTTTCAAAAAAATCTTTTTCTGCCGGTTCAGTTGTCGAGCGCTGATTTTCCCCCCTGTAATTAAAATCCTTCTGTTTTGACCGCGAAACCTTTCACGGGAGCATTTGCAACCGTTTGGCACCATTTTTGAGTGAATTGCCGAAAGTCAGATTTTTTATGAAATTGTGACCCCGGGGCTTAGGATTTTTTCAAAAAAATCTTTTTCTGCCGTTTCAGTTGTCGAGGGCTGATTTCTTTTCCTGTGATTAAAATCCTTCTGTTTTGACCGCGAAACCTTTCACGGGAGCATTTGCAACCGTTTGGCACCATTTTTGAGTGAATTGCCGAAAGTCAGATTTTTTATGAAATTGTGATTTTTTCAAAATGAAAAAATTTATGAAATTGTGACCCCGGGGCTTAGGATTTTTTCAAAAAAATCTGTTTCTGCCGGTTAAGTTGTCGAGGGCTGATTTCTTTTCTTGGGATAAAAAGCCTTCTGTTTCGACGCCCAAACCTTTCAGGGGAGCATTTGCAACCGTTTTGCACCATTTTTGAGTGAATTGCCGAAAGTCAGATTTTTTTATGAAATTGTGACCCCTGGGCTTACGGATTTTTTCAAAAAAATCTTTTTCTGCCTCTTAAGTTGTCGAGGGCTGATTTCTTTTCCTGTGATAAAAAGCCATCTGTTTCGACCGCCAAACCTTTCAGGGGAGCATTTGCAACCGTTTGGGACCATTTTTGAGTGAATTGCCGAAAGTCAGATTTTTTATGAAATTGTGATTTTTTCAAAATGAAAAAATTTATGAAATTGTGACCCCGGGGCTTAGGATTTTTTCAAAAAAATCTGTTTCTGCCGGATAAGTTGTCGAGGGCTGATTTCTTTTCTTGTGATAAAAAGCCTTCTGTTTCGACGCCCAAACCTTTCAGGGGAGCATTTGCAACAGTTTGGCACCATTTTTGAGTGAATTGCCGAAAGTCAGATTTTTTATGAAATTGTGACCCTGGGGGTTAGGATTTTTTCAAAAAAATCTTTTTCTGCCGTTGAAGTTGTCGAGGGCTGATTTCTTTTCCTGTGATAAAAAGCCTGCTGTTTCGACCGCCAAACCTTTCAGGGGAGCATTTGCAACCGTTTGGCACCATTTTTGAGTGAATTGCCGAAAGTCAGATTTTTTATGAAATTGTGACCCCGGGGCTTACGGATTTTTTCAAAAAAATCTTTTTCTGCCTCTAAAGTTGTCGAGGGCTAATTTCTTTTCCTGTGATAAAAAGCCATCTGTTTCGACCATCAAAACTTTCAGGGGAGCATTTGCAACCGTTTGGCACCATTTTTGAGTGAATTGCCGAAAGTCAGATTTTTGATAAAATTGTGACCCCGAGGCTTAGGATTTTTTCAAAAAAATCTTTTTTCTGCCGGCGAAGTTGTCGGGGGCTGATTTCTTGTCCTGTCATAAAAAGCCATCTGTTTCAACTGCCAAACCTTTCAGGGGAGCATTTGCAACCGTTTGGCACCATTTTTGAGTGAATTGCCGAAAGCCAGATTTTTAATGAAATTGTGACTATCTTTTTCTGCCTCTTAAGTTGTCGGGGGCTGATTTCTTTTCCTGTGATTAAATGCCTTCTGTTTCAATTGCCAAACCTTTCACGGGATCAATTCCAACCGTCTGGCACCATTTTTGAGTGAATTGCCTAAAGTCAGATATTTTATGAAATTGTGACCCCGGGGATTAGGGATTTTTTCAAAAACATGTTTTTCTTCCTCTTAAGTTGTCGAGGGCTGATTTCTTTTCCTGTGATAAAAAGCCATCTGTTTCGACCATCAAAACTTTCAGGGGAGCATTTGCAACCGTTTGGCACCATTTTTGAGTGAATTGCCGAAAGTCAGATTTTTGATAAAATTGTGACCCCGAGGCTTAGGATTTTTTCAAAAAAATCTTTTTTCTGCCGGCGAAGTTGTCGGGGGCTGATTTCTTGTCCTGTCATAAAAAGCCATCTGTTTCAACTGCCAAACCTTTCAGGGGAGCATTTGCAACCGTTTGGCACCATTTTTGAGTGAATTGCCGAAAGCCAGATTTTTAATGAAATTGTGACTATCTTTTTCTGCCTCTTAAGTTGTCGGGGGCTGATTTCTTTTCCTGTGATTAAATGCCTTCTGTTTCAATTGCCAAACCTTTCACGGCATCAATTCCAACCGTCTGGCACCATTTTTGAGTGAATTGCCTAAAGTCAGATATTTTATGAAATTGTGACCCCGGGGATTAGGGATTTTTTCAAAAACATGTTTTTCTTCCTCTTAAGTTGTCGAGGGCTGATTTCTTTTCCTGTGATAAAAAGCCTTCTGTTTCGACCGCCAAACCTTTCAGGGAAGCATTTGCAAAGGTTTGGCACCATTTTTGAGTGAATTGCCGAAAGTCACATTTTTTATGAAATTGTGACCCCGGGGCTTAGGATTTTTTCAAAAAAATCTTTTTCTGCCGGTGAAGTTGTCGAGGGCTGATTTCTTTTCCTGTGATTAAAATCCTTCTGTTTCGACCGCCAAACCTCTCAGCGGAGCATTTGCAACCGTGTGGCACCATTTTTGAGTGAATTGCCGAAAGTCAGATTTTTTTATGAAATTGTGACTATGTTTTTCTGCCTCTTAAGTTGTCGGGGGCTGATTTCTTTTCCTGTGATTAAATGCCTTCTGTTTCAATTGCCAAACCTTTCACGGGATCAATTCCAACCGTCTGGCACCATTTTTGAGTGAATTGCCGAAAGTCAGATTTTTTATGAAATTGTGACCCTGGGGGTTAGGATTTTTTCAAAAAAATCTTTTTCTGCCGTTGAAGTTGTCGAGGGCTGATTTCTTTTCCTGTGATAAAAAGCCTGCTGTTTCGACCGCCAAACCTTTCAGGGGAGCATTTGCAACCGTTTGGCACCATTTTTGAGTGAATTGCCGAAAGTCAGATTTTTTATGAAATTGTGACCCCGGGGCTTACGGATTTTTTCAAAAAAATCTTTTTCTGCCTCTAAAGTTGTCGAGGGCTAATTTCTTTTCCTGTGATAAAAAGCCATCTGTTTCGACCATCAAAACTTTCAGGGGAGCATTTGCAACCGTTTGGCACCATTTTTGAGTGAATTGCCGAAAGTCAGATTTTTGATAAAATTGTGACCCCGAGGCTTAGGATTTTTTCAAAAAAATCTTTTTTCTGCCGGTTCAGTTGTCGAGGGCTGATTTCTTTTCCTGTGATTAAAATCCTTCTGTTTCGACTGCCAAACCTTTCAGGGGAGCATTTGCAACCGTGTGGCACCATTTTTGAGTGAATTGCCGAAAGTCAGATTTTTTTATGAAATTGTGACTATGTTTTTCTGCCTCTTAAGTTGTCGGGGGCTGATTTCTTTTCCTGTGATTAAATGCCTTCTGTTTCGATTGCCAAACCTTTCAGGGGATCATTTGCAACCGTTTGGCACCATTTTTGAGTGAATTGCCGAAAGCCAGATTTTTTATGAAATTGTGACTATGTTTTTCTGCCTCTTAAGTTGTCGGGGGCTGATTTCTTTTCCTGTGATTAAATGCCTTCTGTTTCAATTGCCAAACCTTTCACGGGATCAATTCCAACCGTCTGGCACCATTTTTGAGTGAATTGCCGAAAGTCAGATATTTTATGAAATTGTGACCCCGGGGCTTAGGGATTTTTTCAAAAAACTCTTTTTCTGCCGGTGAAGTTGTCAAGGGCTGATTTCTTTTCCTGTGATAAAAAGCCTTCTGTTTCGACCGCCAAACCTTTCAGGGAAGCATTTGCTACCGTTTGGCACCAATTTTGAGTGAATTGCCGAAAGTCAGATTTTTGATGAAATTGTGACCCCGGGCCTTAGGATTGTTTCAAAAAAATATTTTTTCTACCGGTGAAGTTGTCGGGGGCTGATTTCTTGTCCTGTGATAAAAAGCCATCTGTTTCGACTGCCAAACCTTTCAGGGGAGCATTTGCAACCGTTTGGCACCATTTTTGAGTGAATTGCCGAAAGTCAGATTTTTTATGAAATTGTGACCCCGGGGCTTAGGATTTTTTCAAAAAAATCTTTTTCTGCCGGTAAAGTTGTCGAGGGCTGATTTCTTTTCCTGTGATAAAAAGCCTTCTGTTTCGACCGCCAAACCTCTCAGGGGAGGATTTGCAAAAGTTTGGCACCATTTTTGAGTGAACTGCCGAAAGTCAGATTTTTTATGAAATTGTGAGCCCGGGGCTTAGGATTTTTTCAAAAAAATCTTTTTTCTGCCGGTTCAGTTGTCAAGGTCCGATTTCTTTTCCTGTGATTAAAATCCTTCTGTTTCCATCGCCAAACCTCTCAGGGGAGCATTTGCAACCGTTTTGTACCATTTTTGAGTGAATTGCCGAAAGTCAGATTTTTGATGAAATTGTGACCCCGGGGCTTAGGATTTTTTCAAAAAAATCTTTTTCTGCCGGTTCAGTTGTCGGGGGCTGATTTCTTTTCCTGTGATTAAAATCCTTCTGTTTTGACCGCGAAACCTTTCACGGGAGCATTTGCAACCGTTTGGCACCATTTTTGAGTGAATTGCTGAAAGTCAGATTTTTTATGAAATTGTGACCCCGAGGCTTAGGGATTTTTTCAAAAAAATCTTTTTCTGCCTCTTAAGTTGTCGGGGGCTGATTTCTTTTCCTGTGATTAAATGCCTTCTGTTTCAATTGCCAAACCTTTCACGGGATCAATTCCAACCGTCTGGCACCATTTTTGAGTGAATTGCCGAAAGTCAGATATTTTATGAAATTGTGACCCCGGGGCTTAGGGATTTTTTCAAAAAAATCTTTTTCTTCCTCTTAAGTTGTCGAGGGCTGATTTCTTTTCCTGTGATAAAAAGCCTTCTGTTTCGACCGCCAAACCTTTCAGGGAAGCATTTGCAAAAGTTTGGCACCATTTTTGAGTGAATTGCCGAAAGTCAGATTTTTTATGAAATTGTGACCCTGGGGGTTAGGATTTTTTCAAAAAATTCTTTTTCTGCCGGTGAAGTTGTCGAGGGCTGATTTCTTTTCCTGTGATAAAAAGCCTTCTGTTTCGACCGCCAAACCTTTCAGGGGAGCATTTGCAATCGTTTGGACCATTTTTGAGTGAATTGCTGAAAGTCAGATTTTTTATGAAATTGTGACCCCGAGGCTTAGGGATTTTTTCAAAAAAATCTTTTTCTGCCTCTTAAGTTGTCGGGGGCTGATTTCTTTTCCTGAGATTAAATGCCTTCGGTTTCGATTGCCAAACCTTTCACGGGATCAATTCCAACCGTCTGGCACCATTTTTGAGTGAATTGCCGAAAGTCAGATATTTTATGAAATTGTGACCCCGGGGCTTAGGGATTTTTTCAAAAAACTCTTTTTCTGCCGGTGAAGTTGTCGAGGGCTGATTTCTTTTCCTGTGATAAAAAGCCTTCTGTTTCGACCGCCAAACCTTTCAGGGAAGCATTTGCTACCGTTTGGCACCAATTTTGAGTGAATTGCCGAAAGTCAGATTATTGATGAAATTGTGACCCTGGGCCTTAGGATTTTTTCAAAAAAATATTTTTTCTACCGGTGAAGTTGTCGGGGGCTGATTTCTTGTCCTGTGATAAAAAGCCATCTGTTTCGACTGCCAAACCTTTCAGGGGAGCATTTGCAACCGTTTGGCACCATTTTTGAGTGAATTGCCGAAAGTCAGATTTTTTTATGAAATTGTGACCCCGGGGCTTAGGATTTTTTTAAAAAAATCTTTTTCTGCCGGTGAAGTTGTCGAGGGCTGATTTCTTTTCCTGTGATTAAATGCCTTCTGTTTCGATTGCCAGACGTTTCAGGGGAGCATTTGCAACCGTTTGGCACCATTTTTGAGTGAAATTGCCGAAAGTCAGATTTTTTATGAAATTGTGACCCCGAGGCTTAGGGATTTTTTCAAAAAAATCTTTTTCTGCCTCTTAAGTTGTCGGGGGCTGATTTCTTTTCCTGAGATTAAATGCCTTCTGTTTCGATTGCCAAACCTTTCACGGGATCAATTCCAACCGTCTGGCACCATTTTTGAGTGAATTGCCGAAAGTCAGATATTTTATGAAATTGTGACCCCGGGGCTTAGGGATTTTTTCAAAAAACTCTTTTTCTGCCGGTGAAGTTGTCGAGGGCTGATTTCTTTTCCTGTGATAAAAAGCCTTCTGTTTCGACCGCCAAACCTTTCAGGGAAGCATTTGCTACCGTTTGGCACCAATTTTGAGTGAATTGCCGAAAGTCAGATTTTTGATGAAATTGTGACCCCGGGCCTTAGGATTTTTTCAAAAAAATATTTTTTCTACCGGTGAAGTTGTCGGGGGCTGATTTCTTTTCCTGTGATTCAAATCCTTCTGTTTTGACCGCGAAACCTTTCAGGGGATCATTTGCAACCGTTTGGCCCATTTTTTAGTGAATTGCCGAAATCCAGATTTTTTATGAAATTGTGACTATCTTTTTCTTCCTCTTAAGTTGTCGGGGGCTGATTTCTTTTCCTGTGATTAAATGCCTTCTGTTTCAATTGCCAAACCTTTCACGGGATCAATTCCAACCGTCTGGCACCATTTTTGAGTGAATTGCCGAAAGTCAGATATTTTATGAAATTGTGACCCCGGGGCTTAGGGATTTTTTCCAAAAACTCTTTTTCTTCCTCTTAAGTTGTCGAGGGCTGATTTCTTTTCCTGTGATAAAAAGCCTTCTGTTTCGACCGCCAAACCTTTCAGGGAAGCATTTGCAAAAGTTTGGCACCATTTTTGAGTGAACTGCCGAAAGTCACATTTTTTATGAAATTGTGACCCCGGGGGTTAGGATTTTTTCAAAAAATTCTTTTTCTGCCGTTGAAGTTGTCGAGGGCTGATTTCTTTTCCTGTGATTAAAATCCTTCTGTTTTGACTGCGAAACCTTTCACGGGAACATTTGCAACCGTTTGGCACCATTTTTGAGTGAACTGCCGAAAGTCAGATTTTTTATGAAATTGTTTCCCCGGGCCTTACGGATTTTTTCAAAAAAATCTTTTTCTGCCTCTAAAGTTGTCGAGGGCTAATTTCTTTTCCTGTGATAAAAAGCCATCTGTTTCGACCATCAAAACTTTTAGGGGAGCATTTGCAACCGTCTGGCACCATTTTTGAGTGAATTGCCGAAAGTCAGATATTTTACGAAATTGTGACCCCGGGGCTTAGGGATTTTTTCCAAAAAATCTTTTTCTGCCTCTTAAGTTGTCGAGGGCTGATTTCTTTTCCTGTGATAAAAAGCCATCTGTTTCGACCGTCAAACCTTTCAGGGAAGCATTTGCAACCGTTTGGCACCATTTTTGAGTGAATTGCCGAAAGTCAGATTTTTTATGAAATTGTGACCCCGGGGCTTAGGATTTTTTCAAAAAAATCTTTTTCTGCCGGTTCAGTTGTCGAGGGCTGATTTCTTTTCCTGTGATTAAAATCCTTCTGTTTTGACTGCGAAACCTTTCACGGGAACATTTGCAACCGTTTGGCACCATTTTTGAGTGAACTGCCGAAAGTCAGATTTTTTATGAAATTGTGTCCCCGGGCCTTACGGATTTTTTCAAAAAAATCTTTTTCTGCCTCTAAAGTTGTCGAGGGCTAATTTCTTTTCCTGTGATAAAAAGCCATCTGTTTCGACCATCAAAACTTTTAGGGGAGCATTTGCAACCGTTTGGCACCATTTTTGAGTGAATTGCCGAAAGTCAGATTTTTGATGAAATTGTGACCCCGAGGCTTAGGGATTTTTTCAAAAAAATCTTTTTCTGCCTCTTAAGTTGTCAGGGGCTGATTTCTTTTCCTGAGATTAAATGCCTTCTGTTTCGATTGCCAAACCTTTCAGGGGATCATTTGCAACTGTTTGGCCAATTTTTGAGTGAATTGCCGAAAGCCAGATTTTTAATGAAATTGTGACTATCTTTTTCTGCCTCTTAAGTTGTCGGGGGCTGATTTCTTTTCCTGTGATTAAATGCCTTCTGTTTCAATTGCCAAACCTTTCACGGGATCAATTCCAACCGTCTGGCACCATTTTTGAGTGAATTGCCGAAAGTAAGCTATTTTATGAAATTGTGACCCCGGGCTTACGGATTTTTTCAAAAAAATCTTTTTCTGCCTCTTAAGTTGTCGAGGGCTGATTTCTTTTCCTGTGATAAAAAGCCATCTGTTTCGACCGTCAAACCTTTCAGGGAAGCATTTGCAACCGTTTGGCACCATTTTTGAGTGAATTGCCGAAAGTCAGATTTTTGATGAAATTGTGACCCCGGGGCTTAGGATTTTTTCAAAAAAATCTTTTTCTGCCGGTTCAGTTGTCGAGGGCTGATTTCTTTTCCTGTGATTAAAATCCTTCTGTTTTGACCGCGAAACCTTTCAGGGGATCGTTTGCAACCGTTTGGCCCATTTTTGAGTGAATTGCCAAAAGTCAGATTTTTTATGAAATTGTGACTATCTTTTTCTTCCTCTTAAGTTGTCAGGGGCTGATTTCTTTTCCTGTGATAAAAAGCCTTCTGTTTCGACCGCCAAACCTTTCAGGGGAGCATTTGCAACCGTTTGGACCATTTTTGAGTGAATTGCCGAAAGTCAGATTTTTTATGAAATTGTGACCCCGGGGGTTAGGATTTTTTCAAAAAATTCTTTTTCTGCCGTTGAAGTTGTCGAGGGCTGATTTCTTTTCCTGTGATAAAAAGCCTGCTGTTTCGACCGCCAAACCTTTCAGGGGAGCATTTGCAACCGTTTGGCACCATTTTTGAGTGAATTGCCGAAAGTCAGATTTTTTATGAAATTGTGACCCCGGGGCTTAGGATTTTTTCAAAAAAATCTTTTTCTGCCGGTTCAGTTGTCGAGGGCTGATTTCTTTTCCTGTGATTAAAATCCTTCTGTTTTGACTGCGAAACCTTTCACGGGAACATTTGCAACCGTTTGGCACCATTTTTGAGTGAACTGCCGAAAGTCAGATTTTTTATGAAATTGTGTCCCCGGGCCTTACGGATTTTTTCAAAAAAATCTTTTTCTGCCTCTAAAGTTGTCGAGGGCTAATTTCTTTTCCTGTGATAAAAAGCCATCTGTTTCGACCATCAAAACTTTTAGGGGAGCATTTGCAACCGTTTGGCACCATTTTTGAGTGAATTGCCGAAAGTCAGATTTTTGATGAAATTGTGACCCCGAGGCTTAGGGATTTTTTCAAAAAAATCTTTTTCTGCCTCTTAAGTTGTCGGGGGCTGATTTCTTTTCCTGAGATTAAATGCCTTCTGTTTCGATTGCCAAACCTTTCAGGGGATCATTTGCAACTGTTTGGCCAATTTTTGAGTGAATTGCCGAAAGCCAGATTTTTTATGAAATTGTGACTATCTTTTTCTGCCTCTTAAGTTGTCGGGGGCTGATTTCTTTTCCTGTGATTAAATGCCTTCTGTTTCAATTGCCAAACCTTTCACGGGATCAATTCCAACCGTCTGGCACCATTTTTGAGTGAATTGCCGAAAGTAAGCTATTTTATGAAATTGTGACACCGGGGCTTAGGGATTTTTTCCAAAAAATCTTTTTCTTCCTCTTAAGTTGTCGAGGGCTGATTTCTTTTCCTGTGATAAAAAGCCTTCTGTTTCGACCGCCAAACCTTTCAGGGGAGCATTTGCAACCGTTTGGACCATTTTTGAGTGAATTGCCGAAAGTCAGATTTTTTATGAAATTGTGACCCCGGGTTTACGGATTTTTTCAAAAAAATCTTTTTCTGCCTCTTAAGTTGTCGAGGGCTGATTTCTTTTCCTGTGTTAAAAAGCCATCCGTTCGACCGTCAAACCTTTCAGGGAAGCATTTGCAACCGTTTGGCACCATTTTTGAGTGAATTGCCGAAAGTCAGATTTTTGATGAAATTGTGACCCCGGGGCTTAGGATTTTTTCAAAAAAATCTTTTTCTGCCGGTTCAGTTGTCGAGGGCTGATTTCTTTTCCTGTGATTAAAATCCTTCTGTTTTGACCGCGAAACCTTTCAGGGGATCGTTTGCAACCGTTTGGCCCATTTTTGAGTGAATTGCCGAAAGTCAGATTTTTTATGAAATTGTGACTATCTTTTTCTTCCTCTTAAGTTGTCGGGGGCTGATTTCTTTTCCTGTGATAAAAAGCCTTCTGTTTCGACCGCCAAACCTTTCAGGGGAGCATTTGCAACCGTTTGGACCATTTTTGAGTGAATTGCCGAAAGTCAGATTTTTTATGAAATTGTGACCCCGGGGGTTAGGATTTTTTCAAAAAATTCTTTTTCTGCCGTTGAAGTTGTCGAGGGCTGATTTCTTTTCCTGTGATAAAAAGCCATCTGTTTCGACCATCAAAACTTTTAGGGGAGCATTTGCAACCGTTTGGCACCATTTTTGAGTGAATTGCCGAAAGTCAGATTTTTGATGAAATTGTGACCCCGAGGCTTAGGGATTTTTTCAAAAAAATCTTTTTCTGCCTCTTAAGTTGTCGGGGGCTGATTTCTTTTCCTGAGATTAAATGCCTTCTGTTTCGATTGCCAAACCTTTCAGGGGATCATTTGCAACTGTTTGGCCAATTTTTGAGTGAATTGCCGAAAGCCAGATTTTTAATGAAATTGTGACTATCTTTTTCTGCCTCTTAAGTTGTCGGGGGCTGATTTCTTTTCCTGTGATTAAATGCCTTCTGTTTCAATTGCCAAACCTTTCACGGGATCAATTCCAACCGTCTGGCACCATTTTTGAGTGAATTGCCGAAAGTAAGCTATTTTATGAAATTGTGACACCGGGGCTTAGGGATTTTTTCCAAAAAATCTTTTTCTTCCTCTTAAGTTGTCGAGGGCAGATTTCTTTTCCTGTGATAAAAAGACTTCTGTTTCGACCGCCAAACCTATCAGGGAAGCATTTGCAAAAGTTTGGCACCATTTTTGAGTGAATTGCCGAAAGTCAGATTTTTTATGAAATTGTGACCCCGGGGGTTAGGATTTTTGCAAAAAATTCTTTTTCTGCCGGTGAAGTTGTCGAGGGCTGATTTCTTTTCCTGTGATAAAAAGCCATCTGTTTCGACCGTCAAACCTTTCAGGGAAGCATTTGCAACCGTTTGGCACCATTTTTGAGTGAATTGCCGAAAGTCAGATTTTTGATGAAATTGTGACCCCGGGGCTTAGGATTTTTTCAAAAAAATCTTTTTCTGCCGGTTCAGTTGTCGAGGGCTGATTTCTTTTCCTGTGATTAAAATCCTTCTGTTTTGACCGCGAAACCTTTCAGGGGATCGTTTGCAACCGTTTGGCCCATTTTTGAGTGAATTGCCGAAAGTCAGATTTTTTATGAAATTGTGACTATCTTTTTCTTCCTCTTAAGTTGTCGGGGGCTGATTTCTTTTCCTGTGATAAAAAGCCTTCTGTTTCGACCGCCAAACCTTTCAGGGGAGCATTTGCAACCGTTTGGACCATTTTTGAGTGAATTGCCGAAAGTCAGATTTTTTATGAAATTGTGACCCCGGGGGTTAGGATTTTTTCAAAAAATTCTTTTTCTGCCGTTGAAGTTGTCGAGGGCTGATTTCTTTTCCTGTGATAAAAAGCCTGCTGTTTCGACCGCCAAACCTTTCAGGGGAGCATTTGCAACCGTTTGGCACCATTTTTGAGTGAATTGCCGAAAGTCAGATTTTTTATGAAATTGTGACCCCGGGGCTTAGGATTTTTTCAAAAAAATCTTTTTCTGCCGGTTCAGTTGTCGAGGGCTGATTTCTTTTCCTGTGATTAAAATCCTTCTGTTTTGACTGCGAAACCTTTCACGGGAACATTTGCAACCGTTTGGCACCATTTTTGAGTGAACTGCCGAAAGTCAGATTTTTTATGAAATTGTGTCCCCGGGCCTTACGGATTTTTTCAAAAAAATCTTTTTCTGCCTCTAAAGTTGTCGAGGGCTAATTTCTTTTCCTGTGATAAAAAGCCATCTGTTTCGACCATCAAAACTTTTAGGGGAGCATTTGCAACCGTTTGGCACCATTTTTGAGTGAATTGCCGAAAGTCAGATTTTTGATGAAATTGTGACCCCGAGGCTTAGGGATTTTTTCAAAAAAATCTTTTTCTGCCTCTTAAGTTGTCGGGGGCTGATTTCTTTTCCTGAGATTAAATGCCTTCTGTTTCGATTGCCAAACCTTTCAGGGGATCATTTGCAACTGTTTGGCCAATTTTTGAGTGAATTGCCGAAAGCCAGATTTTTAATGAAATTGTGACTATCTTTTTCTGCCTCTTAAGTTGTCGGGGGCTGATTTCTTTTCCTGTGATTAAATGCCTTCTGTTTCAATTGCCAAACCTTTCACGGGATCAATTCCAACCGTCTGGCACCATTTTTGAGTGAATTGCCGAAAGTAAGCTATTTTATGAAATTGTGACACCGGGGCTTAGGGATTTTTTCCAAAAAATCTTTTTCTTCCTCTTAAGTTGTCGAGGGCTGATTTCTTTTCCTGTGATAAAAAGCCTTCTGTTTCGACCGCCAAACCTTTCAGGGGAGCATTTGCAACCGTTTGGACCATTTTTGAGTGAATTGCCGAAAGTCAGATTTTTTATGAAATTGTGACCCCGGGTTTACGGATTTTTTCAAAAAAATCTTTTTCTGCCTCTTAAGTTGTCGAGGGCTGATTTCTTTTCCTGTGTTAAAAAGCCATCTGTTTCGACCGTCAAACCTTTCAGGGAAGCATTTGCAACCGTTTGGCACCATTTTTGAGTGAATTGCCGAAAGTCAGATTTTTGATGAAATTGTGACCCCGGGGCTTAGGATTTTTTCAAAAAAATCTTTTTCTGCCGGTTCAGTTGTCGAGGGCTGATTTCTTTTCCTGTGATTAAAATCCTTCTGTTTTGACCGCGAAACCTTTCAGGGGATCGTTTGCAACCGTTTGGCCCATTTTTGAGTGAATTGCCGAAAGTCAGATTTTTTATGAAATTGTGACTATCTTTTTCTGCCTCTTAAGTTGTCGGGGGCTGATTTCTTTTCCTGTGATAAAAAGCCTTCTGTTTCGACCGCCAAACCTTTCAGGGGAGCATTTGCAACCGTTTGGACCATTTTTGAGTGAATTGCCGAAAGTCAGATTTTTTATGAAATTGTGACCCCGGGGGTTAGGATTTTTTCAAAAAATTCTTTTTCTGCCGTTGAAGTTGTCGAGGGCTGATTTCTTTTCCTGTGATAAAAAGCCTGCTGTTTCGACCGCCAAACCTTTCAGGGGAGCATTTGCAACCGTTTGGCACCATTTTTGAGTGAATTGCCGAAAGTCAGATTTTTTATGAAATTGTGACCCCGGGGCTTAGGATTTTTTCAAAAAAATCTTTTTCTGCCGGTTCAGTTGTCGAGGGCTGATTTCTTTTCCTGTGATTAAAATCCTTCTGTTTTGACTGCGAAACCTTTCACGGGAACATTTGCAACCGTTTGGCACCATTTTTGAGTGAACTGCCGAAAGTCAGATTTTTGATGAAATTGTGTCCCCGGGCCTTACGGATTTTTTCAAAAAAATCTTTTTCTGCCTCTAAAGTTGTCGAGGGCTAATTTCTTTTCCTGTGATAAAAAGCCATCTGTTTCGACCATCAAAACTTTTAGGGGAGCATTTGCAACCGTTTGGCACCATTTTTGAGTGAATTGCCGAAAGTCAGATTTTTGATGAAATTGTGACCCCGAGGCTTAGGGATTTTTTCAAAAAAATCTTTTTCTGCCTCTTAAGTTGTCGGGGGCTGATTTCTTTTCCTGAGATTAAATGCCTTCTGTTTCGATTGCCAAACCTTTCAGGGGATCATTTGCAACTGTTTGGCCAATTTTTGAGTGAATTGCCGAAAGCCAGATTTTTTATGAAATTGTGACTATCTTTTTCTGCCTCTTAAGTTGTCGAGGGCTGATTTCTTTTCCTGTGATAAAAAGCCTTCTGTTTCGACCGCCAAACCTTTCAGGGGAGCATTTGCAACCGTTTGGACCATTTTTGAGTGAATTGCCGAAAGTCAGATTTTTTATGAAATTGTGACCCCGGGCTTACGGATTTTTTCAAAAAAATCTTTTTCTGCCTCTTAAGTTGTCGAGGGCTGATTTCTTTTCCTGTGATAAAAAGCCTTCTGTTTCGACCGCCAAACCTTTCAGGGGAGCATTTGCAACCGTTTGGACCATTTTTGAGTGAATTGCCGAAAGTCAGATTTTTTATGAAATTGTGACCCCGGGGGTTAGGATTTTTTCAAAAAATTCTTTTTCTGCCGTTGAAGTTGTCGAGGGCTGATTTCTTTTCCTGTGATAAAAAGCCTGCTGTTTCGACCGCCAAACCTTTCAGGGGAGCATTTGCAACCGTTTGGCACCATTTTTGAGTGAATTGCCGAAAGTCAGATTTTTTATGAAATTGTGACCCCGGGGCTTAGGATTTTTTCAAAAAAATCTTTTTCTGCCGGTTCAGTTGTCGAGGGCTGATTTCTTTTCCTGTGATTAAAATCCTTCTGTTTTGACTGCGAAACCTTTCACGGGAACATTTGCAACCGTTTGGCACCATTTTTGAGTGAACTGCCGAAAGTCAGATTTTTGATGAAATTGTGTCCCCGGGCCTTACGGATTTTTTCAAAAAAATCTTTTTCTGCCTCTAAAGTTGTCGAGGGCTAATTTCTTTTCCTGTGATAAAAAGCCATCTGTTTCGACCATCAAAACTTTTAGGGGAGCATTTGCAACCGTTTGGCACCATTTTTGAGTGAATTGCCGAAAGTCAGATTTTTGATGAAATTGTGACCCCGAGGCTTAGGGATTTTTTCAAAAAAATCTTTTTCTGCCTCTTAAGTTGTCGGGGGCTGATTTCTTTTCCTGAGATTAAATGCCTTCTGTTTCGATTGCCAAACCTTTCAGGGGATCATTTGCAACTGTTTGGCCAATTTTTGAGTGAATTGCCGAAAGCCAGATTTTTTATGAAATTGTGACTATCTTTTTCTGCCTCTTAAGTTGTCGAGGGCTGATTTCTTTTCCTGTGATAAAAAGCCTTCTGTTTCGACCGCCAAACCTTTCAGGGGAGCATTTGCAACCGTTTGGACCATTTTTGAGTGAATTGCCGAAAGTCAGATTTTTTATGAAATTGTGACCCCGGGCTTACGGATTTTTTCAAAAAAATCTTTTTCTGCCTCTTAAGTTGTCGAGGGCTGATTTCTTTTCCTGTGATAAAAAGCCATCTGTTTCGACCGTCAAACCTCTCAGGGGAGCATTTGCAACCGTTTGGCACCATTTTTGAGTGAATTGCCAAAAGTCAGATTTTTGATGAAATTGTGACCCCGGGGCTTAGGATTTTTTCAAAAAAATCTTTTTCTGCCGGTTCAGTTGTCGAGGGCTGATTTCTTTTCCTGTGATTAAAATCCTTCTGCTTTGACCGCGAAACCTTTCAGGGGATCATTTGCAACCGTTTGGCCCATTTTTGAGTGAATTGCAGAAATCCAGATTTTTTATGAAAGTGTGACTATCTTTTTCTTCCTCTTAAGTTGTCGGGGGCTGATTTCTTTTCCTGTGATTAAAATCCTTCTGTTTCAATTGCCAAACCTTTCACGGGATCAATTCCAACCATCTGTCACGATTTTTGAGTGAATTGCCGAAAGTCAGATATTTTATGAAATTGTGACCCCGGGGCTTAGGGATTTTTTCCAAAAAATCTTTTTCTTCCTCTTAAGTTGTCGAGGGCTGATTTCTTTTCCTGTGATAAAAAGCCTTCTGTTTCGACCGCCAAACCTTTCAGGGGAGCATTTGCAACCGTTTGGACCATTTTTGAGTGAATTGCCGAAAGTCAGATTTTTGATGAAATTGTGACCCCGGGGGTTAGGATTTTTTCAAAAAAATCTTTTTCTGCCTCTTAAGTTGTCGGGGGCTGATTTCTTTTCCTGAGATTAAATGCCTTCTGTTTCGATTGCCAAACCTTTCAGGGGATCATTTGCAACTGTTTGGCCAATTTTTGAGTGAATTGCCGAAAGCTAGATTTTTTATGAAATTGTGACTATCTTTTTCTGCCTCTTAAGTTGTCGAGGGCTGATTTCTTTTCCTGTGATAAAAAGCCTTCTGTTTCGACCGCCAAACCTTTCAGGGAAGCATTTGCAAAAGTTTGGCACCATTTTTGAGTGAATTGCCGAAAGTCAGATTTTTTATGAAATTGTGACCCCGGGGGTTAGGATTTTTTCAAAAAATTCTTTTTCTGCCGGTGAAGTTGTCGAGGGCTGATTTCTTTTCCTGTGATGAAAAGCCTTCTGTTTCGACCGCCAAACCTTTCAGGGGAGCATTTGCAACCGTTTGGACCATTTTTAAGTGAATTGCCGAAAGTCAGATTTTTTATGAAATTGTGACCCCGGGCTTACGGATTTTTTCAAAAAAATCTTTTTCTGCCTCTTAAGTTGTCGAGGGCTGATTTCTTTTCCTGTGATAAAAAGCCATCTGTTTCGACCGTCAAACCTCTCAGGGGAGCATTTGCAACCGTTTGGCACCATTTTTGAGTGAATTGCCGAAAGTCAGATTTTTGATGAAATTGTGACCCCGGGGCTTAGGATTTTTTCAAAAAAATCTTTTTCTGCCGGTTCAGTTGTCGAGGGCTGATTTCTTTTCCTGTGATTAAAATCCTTCTGTTTTGACCGCGAAACCTTTCAGGGGATCATTTGCAACCGTTTGGCCCATTTTTGAGTGAATTGCCGAAATCCAGATTTTTTATGAAATTGTGACTATCTTTTTCTTCCTCTTAAGTTGTCGGGGGCTGATTTCTTTTCCTGTGATTAAATGCCTTCTGTTTCAATTGCCAAACCTTTCACGGGATCAATTCCAACCGTCTGGCACCATTTTTGAGTGAATTGCCGAACGTCAGATATTTTATGAAATTGTGACCCCGGGGCTTAGGGATTTTTTCCAAAAAATCTTTTTCTTCCTCTTAAGTTGTCGAGGGCTGATTTCTTTTCCTGTGATAAAAAGCCTTCTGTTTCGACCGCCAAAGCTTTCACGGGAACATTTGCAACCGTTTGGCACCATTTTTGAGTGAACTGCCGAAAGTCAGATTTTTTATGAAATTGTGTCCCCGGGCCTTACGGATTTTTTCAAAAAAATCTTTTTCTGCCTCTAAAGTTGTCGAGGGCTGATTTCTTTTCCTGTGATAAAAAGCCATCTGTTTCGACCGTCAAACCTTTCAGGGGAGCATTTGCAACCGTTTGGCACTATTTTTGAGTGAATTGCCGAAAGTCAGATTTTTGATGAAATTGTGACCCCGGGGCTTAGGATTTTTTCAAAAAAATCTTTTTCTGCCGGTTCAGTTGTCGAGGGCTGATTTCTTTTCCTGTGATTAAAATCCTTCTGTTTTGACTGCGAAACCTTTCACGGGAACATTTGCAACCGTTTGGCACCATTTTTGAGTGAACTGCCGAAAGTCAGATTTTTGATGAAATTGTGTCCCCGGGCCTTACGGATTTTTTCAAAAAAATCTTTTTCTGCCTCTAAAGTTGTCGAGGGCTAATTTCTTTTCCTGTGATAAAAAGCCATCTGTTTCGACCATCAAAACTTTTAGGGGAGCATTTGCAACCGTTTGGCACCATTTTTGAGTGAATTGCCGAAAGTCAGATTTTTGATGAAATTGTGACCCCGAGGCTTAGGGATTTTTTCAAAAAAATCTTTTTCTGCCTCTTAAGTTGTCGGGGGCTGATTTCTTTTCCTGAGATTAAATGCCTTCTGTTTCGATTGCCAAACCTTTCAGGGGATCATTTGCAACTGTTTGGCCAATTTTTGAGTGAATTGCCGAAAGCCAGATTTTTTATGAAATTGTGACTATCTTTTTCTGCCTCTTAAGTTGTCGAGGGCTGATTTCTTTTCCTGTGATAAAAAGCCTTCTGTTTCGACCGCCAAACCTTTCAGGGGAGCATTTGCAACCGTTTGGACCATTTTTGAGTGAATTGCCGAAAGTCAGATTTTTTATGAAATTGTGACCCCGGGCTTACGGATTTTTTCAAAAAAATCTTTTTCTGCCTCTTAAGTTGTCGAGGGCTGATTTCTTTTCCTGTGATAAAAAGCCATCTGTTTCGACCGTCAAACCTCTCAGGGGAGCATTTGCAACCGTTTGGCACCATTTTTGAGTGAATTGCCAAAAGTCAGATTTTTGATGAAATTGTGACCCCGGGGCTTAGGATTTTTTCAAAAAAATCTTTTTCTGCCGGTTCAGTTGTCGAGGGCTGATTTCTTTTCCTGTGATTAAAATCCTTCTGCTTTGACCGCGAAACCTTTCAGGGGATCATTTGCAACCGTTTGGCCCATTTTTGAGTGAATTGCAGAAATCCAGATTTTTTATGAAAGTGTGACTATCTTTTTCTTCCTCTTAAGTTGTCGGGGGCTGATTTCTTTTCCTGTGATTAAAATCCTTCTGTTTCAATTGCCAAACCTTTCACGGGATCAATTCCAACCATCTGTCACGATTTTTGAGTGAATTGCCGAAAGTCAGATATTTTATGAAATTGTGACCCCGGGGCTTAGGGATTTTTTCCAAAAAATCTTTTTCTTCCTCTTAAGTTGTCGAGGGCTGATTTCTTTTCCTGTGATAAAAAGCCTTCTGTTTCGACCGCCAAACCTGTCAGGGGAGCATTTGCAACCGTTTGGACCATTTTTGAGTGAATTGCCGAAAGTCAGATTTTTGATGAAATTGTGACCCCGGGGGTTAGGATTTTTTCAAAAAAATCTTTTTCTGCCTCTTAAGTTGTCGGGGGCTGATTTCTTTTCCTGAGATTAAATGCCTTCTGTTTCGATTGCCAAACCTTTCAGGGGATCATTTGCAACTGTTTGGCCAATTTTTGAGTGAATTGCCGAAAGCTAGATTTTTTATGAAATTGTGACTATCTTTTTCTGCCTCTTAAGTTGTCGAGGGCTGATTTCTTTTCCTGTGATAAAAAGCCTTCTGTTTCGACCGCCAAACCTTTCAGGGAAGCATTTGCAAAAGTTTGGCACCATTTTTGAGTGAATTGCCGAAAGTCAGATTTTTTATGAAATTGTGACCCCGGGGGTTAGGATTTTTTCAAAAAATTCTTTTTCTGCCGGTGAAGTTGTCGAGGGCTGATTTCTTTTCCTGTGATGAAAAGCCTTCTGTTTCGACCGCCAAACCTTTCAGGGGAGCATTTGCAACCGTTTGGACCATTTTTAAGTGAATTGCCGAAAGTCAGATTTTTTATGAAATTGTGACCCCGGGCTTACGGATTTTTTCAAAAAAATCTTTTTCTGCCTCTTAAGTTGTCGAGGGCTGATTTCTTTTCCTGTGATAAAAAGCCATCTGTTTCGACCGTCAAACCTCTCAGGGGAGCATTTGCAACCGTTTGGCACCATTTTTGAGTGAATTGCCGAAAGTCAGATTTTTGATGAAATTGTGACCCCGGGGCTTAGGATTTTTTCAAAAAAATCTTTTTCTGCCGGTTCAGTTGTCGAGGGCTGATTTCTTTTCCTGTGATTAAAATCCTTCTGTTTTGACCGCGAAACCTTTCAGGGGATCATTTGCAACCGTTTGGCCCATTTTTGAGTGAATTGCCGAAATCCAGATTTTTTATGAAATTGTGACTATCTTTTTCTTCCTCTTAAGTTGTCGGGGGCTGATTTCTTTTCCTGTGATTAAATGCCTTCTGTTTCAATTGCCAAACCTTTCACGGGATCAATTCCAACCGTCTGGCACCATTTTTGAGTGAATTGCCGAACGTCAGATATTTTATGAAATTGTGACCCCGGGGCTTAGGGATTTTTTCCAAAAAATCTTTTTCTTCCTCTTAAGTTGTCGAGGGCTGATTTCTTTTCCTGTGATAAAAAGCCTTCTGTTTCGACCGCCAAAGCTTTCACGGGAACATTTGCAACCGTTTGGCACCATTTTTGAGTGAACTGCCGAAAGTCAGATTTTTTATGAAATTGTGTCCCCGGGCCTTACGGATTTTTTCAAAAAAATCTTTTTCTGCCTCTAAAGTTGTCGAGGGCTGATTTCTTTTCCTGTGATAAAAAGCCATCTGTTTCGACCGTCAAACCTTTCAGGGGAGCATTTGCAACCGTTTGGCACTATTTTTGAGTGAATTGCCGAAAGTCAGATTTTTGATGAAATTGTGACCCCGGGGCTTAGGAGTTTTTCAAAAAAATCTTTTTCTACCTCTTAAGTTGTCTAGGGCTGATTTCTTTTCCTGTGATAAAAAGCCTTCTGTTTCGACCGCCAAAGCTTTCAGGGAAGCATTTGCAAAAGTTTGGCACAATTTTTGAGTGAATTGCCGAAAGTCAGATTTTTTATGAAATTGTGACCCCGGGGGTTAGGATTTTTTCAAAAAATTCTTTTTCTGCCGGTGAAGTTGTCGAGGGCTGATTTCTTTTCCTGTGATAAAAAGCCTTCTGTTTCGACCGCCAAACCTTTCAGGGAAGCATTTGCAACCGTTTGGACCATTTTTGAGTGAATTGCCGAAAGTCAGATTTTTTATGAAATTGTGACCCCGGGGGTTAGGATTTTTTCAAAAAATTCTTTTTCTGCCGTTGAAGTTGTCGAGGGCTGATTTCTTTTCCTGCGATAAAAAGCCTGCTGTTTCGACCGCCAAACCTTTCAGGGGAGCATTTGCAACCGTTTGGCACCATTTTTGAGTGAATTGCCGAAAGTCAGATTTTTTATGAAATTGTGACCCCGGGGCTTAGGATTTTTTCAAAAAAATCTTTTTCTGCCGGTTCAGTTGTCGAGGGCTGATTTCTTTTCCTGTGATTAAAATCCTTCTGTTTTGACTGCGAAACCTTTCACGGGAACATTTGCAACCGTTTGGCACCATTTTTGAGTGAACTGCCGAAAGTCAGATTTTTGATGAAATTGTGTCCCCGGGCCTTACGGATTTTTTCAAAAAAATCTTTTTCTGCCTCTAAAGTTGTCGAGGGCTAATTTCTTTTCCTGTGATAAAAAGCCATCTGTTTCGACCATCAAAACTTTTAGGGGAGCATTTGCAACCGTTTGGCACCATTTTTGAGTGAATTGCCGAAAGTCAGATTTTTGATGAAATTGTGACCCCGAGGCTTAGGGATTTTTTCAAAAAAATCTTTTTCTGCCTCTTAAGTTGTCGGGGGCTGATTTCTTTTCCTGAGATTAAATGCCTTCTGTTTCGATTGCCAAACCTTTCAGGGGATCATTTGCAACTGTTTCGCCAATTTTTGAGTGAATTGCCGAAAGCCAGATTTTTTATGAAATTGTGACTATCTTTTTCTGCGTCTTAAGTTGTCGAGGGCTGATTTCTTTTCCTGTGATAAAAAGCCTTCTGTTTCGACCGCCAAACCTTTCAGGGAAGCATTTGCAAAAGTTTGGCACCATTTTTGAGTGAATTGCCGAAAGTCAGATTTTTTATGAAATTGTGACCCCGGGGGTTAGGATTTTTTCAAAAAATTCTTTTTCTGCCGGTGAAGTTGTCGAGGGCTGATTTCTTTTCCTGTGATAAAAAGCCTTCTGTTTCGACCGCCAAACCTTTCAGGGGAGCATTTGCAACCGTTTGGACCATTTTTGAGTGAATTGCCGAAAGTCAGATTTTTTATGAAATTGTGACCCCGGGCTTACGGATTTTTTCAAAAAAATCTTTTTCTGCCGGTTCAGTTGTCGAGGGCTGATTTCTTTTCCTGTGATTAAAATCCTTCTGTTTTGACCGCGAAACCTATCAGGGGATCATTTGCAACCGTTTGGCCCATTTTTGAGTGAATTGCCGAAATCCAGATTTTTTATGAAATTGTGACTATCTTTTTCTTCCTCTTAAGTTGTCGGGGGCTGATTTCTTTTCCTGTGATTAAATGCCTTCTGTTTCAATTGCCAAACCTTTCACGGGATCAATTCCAACCGTCTGGCACCATTTTTGAGTGAATTGCCGAAAGTCAGATATTTTATGAAATTGTGACCCCGGGGCTTAGGGATTTTTTCCAAAAAATCTTTTTCTTCCTCTTAAGTTGTCGAGGGCTGATTTCTTTTCCTGTGATAAAAAGCCTTCTGTTTCGACCGCCAAAGCTTTCACGGGAACATTTGCAACCGTTTGGCACCATTTTTGAGTGAACTGCCGAAAGTCAGATTTTTTATGAAATTGTGTCCCCGGGCCTTACGGATTTTTTCAAAAAAATCTTTTTCTGCCTCTAAAGTTGTCGAGGGCTGATTTCTTTTCCTGTGATAAAAAGCCATCTGTTTCAACCGTCAAACCTTTCAGGGAAGCATTTGCAACCGTTTGGCACCATTTTTGAGTGAATTGCCGAAAGTCAGATTTTTGATGAAATTGTGACCCCGGGGCTTAGGATTTTTTCAAAAAAATCTTTTTCTGCCGGTTCAGTTGTCGAGGGCTGATTTCTTTTCCTGTGATTAAAATCCTTCTGTTTTGACCGCGAAACCTTTCAGGGGATCGTTTGCAACCGTTTGGCCCATTTTTGAGTGAATTGCCGAAAGTCAGATTTTTTATGAAATTGTGACTATCTTTTTCTGCCTCTTAAGTTGTCGGGGGCTGATTTCTTTTCCTGTGATAAAAAGCCTTCTGTTTCGACCGCCAAACCTTTCAGGGGAGCATTTGCAACCGTTTGGACCATTTTTGAGTGAATTGCCGAAAGTCAGATTTTTTATGAAATTGTGACCCCGGGGGTTAGGATTTTTTCAAAAAATTCTTTTTCTGCCGTTGAAGTTGTCGAGGGCTGATTTCTTTTCCTGTGATAAAAAGCCTGCTGTTTCGACCGCCAAACCTTTCAGGGGAGCATTTGCAACCGTTTGGCACCATTTTTGAGTGAATTGCCGAAAGTCAGATTTTTTATGAAATTGTGACCCCGGGGCTTAGGATTTTTTCAAAAAAATCTTTTTCTGCCGGTTCAGTTGTCGAGGGCTGATTTCTTTTCCTGTGATTAAAATCCTTCTGTTTTGACTGCGAAACCTTTCACGGGAACATTTGCAACCGTTTGGCACCATTTTTGAGTGAACTGCCGAAAGTCAGATTTTTGATGAAATTGTGTCCCCGGGCCTTACGGATTTTTTCAAAAAAATCTTTTTCTGCCTCTAAAGTTGTCAAGGGCTAATTTCTTTTCCTGTGATAAAAAGCCATCTGTTTCGACCATCAAAACTTTTAGGGGAGCATTTGCAACCGTTTGGCACCATTTTTGAGTGAATTGCCGAAAGTCAGATTTTTGATGAAATTGTGACCCCGAGGCTTAGGGATTTTTTCAAAAAAATCTTTTTCTGCCTCTTAAGTTGTCGGGGGCTGATTTCTTTTCCTGAGATTAAATGCCTTCTGTTTCGATTGCCAAACCTTTCAGGGGATCATTTGCAACTGTTTGGCCAATTTTTGAGTGAATTGCCGAAAGCCAGATTTTTTATGAAATTGTGACTATATTTTTCTGCCTCTTAAGTTGTCGAGGGCTGATTTCTTTTCCTGTGATAAAAAGCCTTCTGTTTCGACCGCCAAACCTTTCAGGGGAGCATTTGCAACCGTTTGGACCATTTTTGAGTGAATTGCCGAAAGTCAGATTTTTTATGAAATTGTGACCCCGGGCTTACGGATTTTTTCAAAAAAATCTTTTTCTGCCTCTTAAGTTGTCGAGGGCTGATTTCTTTTCCTGTGATAAAAAGCCATCTGTTTCGACCGTCAAACCTCTCAGGGGAGCATTTGCAACCGTTTGGCACCATTTTTGAGTGAATTGCCAAAAGTCAGATTTTTGATGAAATTGTGACCCCGGGGCTTAGGATTTTTTCAAAAAAATCTTTTTCTGCCGGTTCAGTTGTCGAGGGCTGATTTCTTTTCCTGTGATTAAAATCCTTCTGCTTTGACCGCGAAACCTTTCAGGGGATCATTTGCAACCGTTTGGCCCATTTTTGAGTGAATTGCCGAAATCCAGATTTTTTATGAAAGTGTGACTATCTTTTTCTTCCTCTTAAGTTGTCGGGGGCTGATTTCTTTTCCTGTGATTAAAATCCTTCTGTTTCAATTGCCAAACCTTTCACGGGATCAATTCCAACCATCTGTCACGATTTTTGAGTGAATTGCCGAAAGTCAGATATTTTATGAAATTGTGACCCCGGGGCTTAGGGATTTTTTCCAAAAAATCTTTTTCTTCCTCTTAAGTTGTCGAGGGCTGATTTCTTTTCCTGTGATAAAAAGCCTTCTGTTTCGACCGCCAAACCTTTCAGGGGAGCATTTGCAACCGTTTGGACCATTTTTGAGTGAATTGCCGAAAGTCAGATTTTTGATGAAATTGTGACCCCGGGGGTTAGGATTTTTTCAAAAAAATCTTTTTCTGCCTCTTAAGTTGTCGGGGGCTGATTTCTTTTCCTGAGATTAAATGCCTTCTGTTTCGATTGCCAAACCTTTCAGGGGATCATTTGCAACTGTTTGGCCAATTTTTGAGTGAATTGCCGAAAGCTAGATTTTTTATGAAATTGTGACTATCTTTTTCTGCCTCTTAAGTTGTCGAGGGCTGATTTCTTTTCCTGTGATAAAAAGCCTTCTGTTTCGACCGCCAAACCTTTCAGGGAAGCATTTGCAAAAGTTTGGCACCATTTTTGAGTGAATTGCCGAAAGTCAGATTTTTTATGAAATTGTGACCCCGGGGGTTAGGATTTTTTCAAAAAAATCTTTTTCTGCCTCTTAAGTTGTCGAGGGCTGATTTCTTTTCCTGTGATAAAAAGCCATCTGTTTCGACCGTCAAACCTCTCAGCGGAGCATTTGCAACCGTTTGGCACCATTTTTGAGTGAATTGCCGAAAGTCAGATTTTTGATGAAATTGTGACCCCGGGGCTTAGGATTTTTTCAAAAAAATCTTTTTCTGCCGGTTCAGTTGTCGAGGGCTGATTTCTTTTCCTGTGATTAAAATCCTTCTGTTTTGACCGCGAAACCTTTCAGGGGATCATTTGCAACCGTTTGGCCCATTTTTGAGTGAATTGCCGAAATCCAGATTTTTTATGAAATTGTGACTATCTTTTTCTTCCTCTTAAGTTGTCGGGGGCTGATTTCTTTTCCTGTGATTAAATGCCTTCTGTTTCAATTGCCAAACCTTTCACGGGATCAATTCCAACCGTCTGGCACCATTTTTGAGTGAATTGCCGAAAGTCAGATTTTTTATGAAATTGTGACTATCTTTTTCTGCCTCTTAAGTTGTCGAGGGCTGATTTCTTTTCCTGTGATAAAAAGCCTTCTGTTTCGACCGCCAAACCTTTCAGGGAAGCATTTGCAAAAGTTTGGCACCATTTTTGAGTGAATTGCCGAAAGTCAGATTTTTTATGAAATTGTGACCCCGGGGCTTAGGGATTTTTTCCAAAAAATCTTTTTCTTCCTCTTAAGTTGTCGAGGGCTGATTTCTTTTCCTGTGATAAAAAGCCTTCTGTTTCGACCGCCAAAGCTTTCACGGGAACATTTGCAACCGTTTGGCACCATTTTTGAGTGAACTGCCGAAAGTCAGATTTTTTATGAAATTGTGTCCCCGGGCCTTACGGAATTTTTCAAAAAAATCTTTTTCTGCCTCTAAAGTTGTCGAGGGCTGATTTCTTTTCCTGTGATAAAAAGCCATCTGTTTCGACCGTCAAACCTTTCAGGGGAGCATTTGCAACCGTTTGGCACCATTTTTGAGTGAATTGCCGAAAGTCAGATTTTTGATGAAATTGTGACCCCGGGGCTTAGGATTTTTTCAAAAAAATCTTTTTCTACCTCTTAAGTTGTCGAGGGCTGATTTCTTTTCCTGTGATAAAAAGCCTTCTGTTTCGACCGCCAAAGCTTTCAGGGAAGCATTTGCAAAAGTTTGGCACAATTTTTGAGTGAATTGCCGAAAGTCAGATTTTTTATGAAATTGTGACCCCGGGGGTTAGGATTTTTTCAAAAAATTCTTTTTCTGCCGGTGAAGTTGTCGAGGGCTCATTTCTTTTCCTGTGATAAAAAGCCTTCTGTTTCGACCGCCAAACCTTTCAGGGAAGCATTTGCAACCGTTTGGACCATTTTTGAGTGAATTGCCGAAAGTCAGATTTTTTATGAAATTGTGACCCCGGGGGTTAGGATTTTTTCAAAAAATTCTTTTTCTGCCGTTGAAGTTGTCGAGGGCTGATTTCTTTTCCTGCGATAAAAAGCCTGCTGTTTCAACCGCCAAACCTTTCAGGGGAGCATTTGCAACCGTTTGGCACCATTTTTGAGTGAATTGCCGAAAGTCAGATTTTTTATGAAATTGTGACCCCGGGGCTTAGGATTTTTTCAAAAAAATCTTTTTCTGCCGGTTCAGTTGTCGAGGGCTGATTTCTTTTCCTGTGATTAAAATCCTTCTGTTTTGACTGCGAAACCTTTCACGGGAACATTTGCAACCGTTTGGCACCATTTTTGAGTGAACTGCCGAAAGTCAGATTTTTGATGAAATTGTGTCCCCGGGCCTTACGTATTTTTTCAAAAAAATCTTTTTCTGCCTCTAAAGTTGTCGACGGCTAATTTCTTTTCCTGTGATAAAAAGCCATCTGTTTCGACCATCAAAACTTTTAGGGGAGCATTTGCAACCGTTTGGCACCATTTTTGAGTGAATTGCCGAAAGTCAGATTTTTGATGAAATTGTGACCCCGAGGCTTAGGGATTTTTTCAAAAAAATCTTTTTCTGCCTCTTAAGTTGTCGGGGGCTGATTTCTTTTCCTGAGATTAAATGCCTTCTGTTTCGATTGCCAAACCTTTCAGGGGATCATTTGCAACTGTTTCGCCAATTTTTGAGTGAATTGCCGAAAGCCAGATTTTTTATGAAATTGTGACTATCTTTTTCTGCCTCTTAAGTTGTCGAGGGCTGATTTCTTTTCCTGTGATAAAAAGCCTTCTGTTTCGACCGCCAAACCTTTCAGGGAAGCATTTGCAAAAGTTTGGCACCATTTTTGAGTGAATTGCCGAAAGTCAGATTTTTTATGAAATTGTGACCCCGGGGGTTAGGATTTTTTCAAAAAATTCTTTTTCTGCCCGTGAAGTTGTCGAGGGCTGATTTCTTTTCCTGTGATAAAAAGCCTTCTGTTTCGACCGCCAAACCTTTCAGGGGAGCATTTGCAACCGTTTGGACCATTTTTGAGTGAATTGCCGAAAGTCAGATTTTTTATGAAATTGTGACCCCGGGCTTACGGATTTTTTCAAAAAAATCTTTTTCTGCCTCTTAAGTTGTCGAGGGCTGATTTCTTTTCCTGTGATAAAAAGCCATCTGTTTCGACCGTCAAACCTCTCAGGGGAGCATTTGCAACCGTTTGGCACCATTTTTGAGTGAATTGCCGAAAGTCAGATTTTTGATGAAATTGTGACCCCGGGGCTTAGGATTTTTTCAAAAAAATCTTTTTCTGCCGGTTCAGTTGTCGAGGGCTGATTTCTTTTCCTGTGATTAAAATCCTTCTGTTTTGACCGCGAAACCTATCAGGGGATCATTTGCAACCGTTTGGCCCATTTTTGAGTGAATTGCCGAAATCCAGATTTTTTATGAAATTGTGACTATCTTTATCTTCCTCTTAAGTTGTCGGGGGCTGATTTCTTTTCCTGTGATTAAATGCCTTCTGTTTATATTGCCAAACCTTTCACGGGATCAATTCCAACCGTCTGGCACCATTTTTGAGTGAATTGCCGAAAGTCAGATATTTTATGAAATTGTGACCCCGGGGCTTAGGGATTTTTTCCAAAAAATCTTTTTCTTCCTCTTAAGTTGTCGAGGGCTGATTTCTTTTCCTGTGATAAAAAGCCTTCTGTTTCGACCGCCAAAGCTTTCACGGGAACATTTGCAACCGTTTGGCACCATTTTTGAGTGAACTGCCGAAAGTCGGATTTTTTATGAAATTGTGTCCCCGGGCCTTACGGATTTTTTCAAAAAAATCTTTTTCTGCCTCTAAAGTTGTCGAGGGCTAATTTCTTTTCCTGTGATAAAAAGCCATCTGTTTCGACCATCAAAACTTTTAGGGGAGCATTTGCAACCGTTTGGAACCATTTTTGAGTGAATTGCCGAAAGTCAGATTTTTGATGAAATTGTGACCCCGGGGGTTAGGATTTTTTCAAAAAAATCTTTTTCTGCCTCTTAAGTTGTCGGGGGCTGATTTCTTTTCCTGAGATTAAATGCCTTCTGTTTCGATTGCCAAACCTTTCAGGGGATCATTTGCAACTGTTTGGCCAATTTTTGAGTGAATTGCCGAAAGCTAGATTTTTTATGAAATTGTGACTATCTTTTTCTGCCTCTTAAGTTGTCGAGGGCTGATTTCTTTTCCTGTGATAAAAAGCCTTCTGTTTCGACCGCCAAACCTTTCAGGGAAGCATTTGCAAAAGTTTGGCACCATTTTTGAGTGAATTGCCGAAAGTCAGATTTTTTATGAAATTGTGACCCCGGGGGTTAGGATTTTTTCAAAAAAATCTTTTTCTGCCTCTTAAGTTGTCGAGGGCTGATTTCTTTTCCTGTGATAAAAAGCCATCTGTTTCGACCGTCAAACCTCTCAGCGGAGCATTTGCAACCGTTTGGCACCATTTTTGAGTGAATTGCCGAAAGTCAGATTTTTGATGAAATTGTGACCCCGGGGCTTAGGATTTTTTCAAAAAAATCTTTTTCTGCCGGTTCAGTTGTCGAGGGCTGATTTCTTTTCCTGTGATTAAAATCCTTCTGTTTTGACCGCGAAACCTTTCAGGGGATCATTTGCAACCGTTTGGCCCATTTTTGAGTGAATTGCCGAAATCCAGATTTTTTATGAAATTGTGACTATCTTTTTCTTCCTCTTAAGTTGTCGGGGGCTGATTTCTTTTCCTGTGATTAAATGCCTTCTGTTTCAATTGCCAAACCTTTCACGGGATCAATTCCAACCGTCTGGCACCATTTTTGAGTGAATTGCCGAAAGTCAGATTTTTTATGAAATTGTGACTATCTTTTTCTGCCTCTTAAGTTGTCGAGGGCTGATTTCTTTTCCTGTGATAAAAAGCCTTCTGTTTCGACCGCCAAACCTTTCAGGGAAGCATTTGCAAAAGTTTGGCACCATTTTTGAGTGAATTGCCGAAAGTCAGATTTTTTATGAAATTGTGACCCCGGGGCTTAGGGATTTTTTCCAAAAAATCTTTTTCTTCCTCTTAAGTTGTCGAGGGCTGATTTCTTTTCCTGTGATAAAAAGCCTTCTGTTTCGACCGCCAAAGCTTTCACGGGAACATTTGCAACCGTTTGGCACCATTTTTGAGTGAACTGCCGAAAGTCAGATTTTTTATGAAATTGTGTCCCCGGGCCTTACGGAATTTTTCAAAAAAATCTTTTTCTGCCTCTAAAGTTGTCGAGGGCTGATTTCTTTTCCTGTGATAAAAAGCCATCTGTTTCGACCGTCAAACCTTTCAGGGGAGCATTTGCAACCGTTTGGCACCATTTTTGAGTGAATTGCCGAAAGTCAGATTTTTGATGAAATTGTGACCCCGGGGCTTAGGATTTTTTCAAAAAAATCTTTTTCTACCTCTTAAGTTGTCGAGGGCTGATTTCTTTTCCTGTGATAAAAAGCCTTCTGTTTCGACCGCCAAAGCTTTCAGGGAAGCATTTGCAAAAGTTTGGCACAATTTTTGAGTGAATTGCCGAAAGTCAGATTTTTTATGAAATTGTGACCCCGGGGGTTAGGATTTTTTCAAAAAATTCTTTTTCTGCCGGTGAAGTTGTCGAGGGCTCATTTCTTTTCCTGTGATAAAAAGCCTTCTGTTTCGACCGCCAAACCTTTCAGGGAAGCATTTGCAACCGTTTGGACCATTTTTGAGTGAATTGCCGAAAGTCAGATTTTTTATGAAATTGTGACCCCGGGGGTTAGGATTTTTTCAAAAAATTCTTTTTCTGCCGTTGAAGTTGTCGAGGGCTGATTTCTTTTCCTGCGATAAAAAGCCTGCTGTTTCAACCGCCAAACCTTTCAGGGGAGCATTTGCAACCGTTTGGCACCATTTTTGAGTGAATTGCCGAAAGTCAGATTTTTTATGAAATTGTGACCCCGGGGCTTAGGATTTTTTCAAAAAAATCTTTTTCTGCCGGTTCAGTTGTCGAGGGCTGATTTCTTTTCCTGTGATTAAAATCCTTCTGTTTTGACTGCGAAACCTTTCACGGGAACATTTGCAACCGTTTGGCACCATTTTTGAGTGAACTGCCGAAAGTCAGATTTTTGATGAAATTGTGTCCCCGGGCCTTACGTATTTTTTCAAAAAAATCTTTTTCTGCCTCTAAAGTTGTCGACGGCTAATTTCTTTTCCTGTGATAAAAAGCCATCTGTTTCGACCATCAAAACTTTTAGGGGAGCATTTGCAACCGTTTGGCACCATTTTTGAGTGAATTGCCGAAAGTCAGATTTTTGATGAAATTGTGACCCCGAGGCTTAGGGATTTTTTCAAAAAAATCTTTTTCTGCCTCTTAAGTTGTCGGGGGCTGATTTCTTTTCCTGAGATTAAATGCCTTCTGTTTCGATTGCCAAACCTTTCAGGGGATCATTTGCAACTGTTTCGCCAATTTTTGAGTGAATTGCCGAAAGCCAGATTTTTTATGAAATTGTGACTATCTTTTTCTGCCTCTTAAGTTGTCGAGGGCTGATTTCTTTTCCTGTGATAAAAAGCCTTCTGTTTCGACCGCCAAACCTTTCAGGGAAGCATTTGCAAAAGTTTGGCACCATTTTTGAGTGAATTGCCGAAAGTCAGATTTTTTATGAAATTGTGACCCCGGGGGTTAGGATTTTTTCAAAAAATTCTTTTTCTGCCCGTGAAGTTGTCGAGGGCTGATTTCTTTTCCTGTGATAAAAAGCCTTCTGTTTCGACCGCCAAACCTTTCAGGGGAGCATTTGCAACCGTTTGGACCATTTTTGAGTGAATTGCCGAAAGTCAGATTTTTTATGAAATTGTGACCCCGGGCTTACGGATTTTTTCAAAAAAATCTTTTTCTGCCTCTTAAGTTGTCGAGGGCTGATTTCTTTTCCTGTGATAAAAAGCCATCTGTTTCGACCGTCAAACCTCTCAGGGGAGCATTTGCAACCGTTTGGCACCATTTTTGAGTGAATTGCCGAAAGTCAGATTTTTGATGAAATTGTGACCCCGGGGCTTAGGATTTTTTCAAAAAAATCTTTTTCTGCCGGTTCAGTTGTCGAGGGCTGATTTCTTTTCCTGTGATTAAAATCCTTCTGTTTTGACCGCGAAACCTATCAGGGGATCATTTGCAACCGTTTGGCCCATTTTTGAGTGAATTGCCGAAATCCAGATTTTTTATGAAATTGTGACTATCTTTATCTTCCTCTTAAGTTGTCGGGGGCTGATTTCTTTTCCTGTGATTAAATGCCTTCTGTTTATATTGCCAAACCTTTCACGGGATCAATTCCAACCGTCTGGCACCATTTTTGAGTGAATTGCCGAAAGTCAGATATTTTATGAAATTGTGACCCCGGGGCTTAGGGATTTTTTCCAAAAAATCTTTTTCTTCCTCTTAAGTTGTCGAGGGCTGATTTCTTTTCCTGTGATAAAAAGCCTTCTGTTTCGACCGCCAAAGCTTTCACGGGAACATTTGCAACCGTTTGGCACCATTTTTGAGTGAACTGCCGAAAGTCGGATTTTTTATGAAATTGTGTCCCCGGGCCTTACGGATTTTTTCAAAAAAATCTTTTTCTGCCTCTAAAGTTGTCGAGGGCTAATTTCTTTTCCTGTGATAAAAAGCCATCTGTTTCGACCATCAAAACTTTTAGGGGAGCATTTGCAACCGTTTGGAACCATTTTTGAGTGAATTGCCGAAAGTCAGATTTTTGATGAAATTGTGACCCCGGGGCTTAGGGATTTTTTCCAAAAAATCTTTTTCTTCCTCTTAAGTTGTCGAGGGCTGATTTCTTTTCCTGTGATAAAAAGCCTTCTGTTTCGACCGCCAAAGCTTTCACGGGAACATTTGCAACCGTTTGGCACCATTTTTGAGTGAACTGCCGAAAGTCGGATTTTTTATGAAATTGTGTCCCCGGGCCTTACGGATTTTTTCAAAAAAATCTTTTTCTGCCTCTAAAGTTGTCGAGGGCTAATTTCTTTTCCTGTGATAAAAAGACTTCTGTTTCGACCGCCAAACCTTTCAGGGAAGCATTTGCAAAAGTTTGGCACCATTTTTGAGTGAATTGCCGAAAGTCAGATTTTTTATGAAATTGTGACCCCGGGGGTTAGGATTTTTGCAAAAAATTCTTTTTCTGCCGGTGAAGTTGTCGAGGGCTGATTTCTTTTCCTGTGATAAAAAGCCTTCTGTTTCGACCGCCAAACCTTTCAGGGGAGCATTTGCAACCGTTTGGACCATTTTTGAGTGAATTGCCGAAAGTCAGATTTTTTATGAAATTGTGACCCCGGGCTTACGGATTTTTTCCAAAAAATCTTTTTCTGCCTCTTAAGTTGTTGAGGGCTGATTTCTTTTCCTGTGATAAAAAGCCTTCTGTTTCGACCGCCAAACCTTTCAGGGGAGCATTTGCAACCGTTTGGACCATTTTTGAGTGAATTGCCGAAAGTCAGATTTTTTATGAAATTGTGACCCCGGGGGTTAGGATTTTTTCAAAAAATTCTTTTTCTGCCGTTGAAGTTGTCGAGGGCTGATTTCTTTTCCTGTGATAAAAAGCCTGCTGTTTCGACCGCCAAACCTTTCAGGGGAGCATTTGCAACCGTTTGGCACCATTTTTGAGTGAATTGCCGAAAGTCAGCTTTTTTATGAAATTGTGACCCCGGGGCTTAGGATTTTTTCAAAAAAATCTTTTTCTGCCGGTTCAGTTGTCGAGGGCTGATTTCTTTTCCTGTGATTAAAATCCTTCTGTTTTGACTGCGAAACCTTTCACGGGAACATTTGCAACCGTTTGGCACCATTTTTGAGTGAACTGCCGAAAGTCAGATTTTTGATGAAATTGTGTCCCCGGGCCTTACGGATTTTTTCAAAAAAATCTTTTTCTGCCTCTAAAGTTGTCGAGGGCTAATTTCTTTTCCTGTGATAAAAAGCCATCTGTTTCGACCATCAAAACTTTTAGGGGAGCATTTGCAACCGTTTGGCACCATTTTTGAGTGAATTGCCGAAAGTCAGATTTTTGATGAAATTGTGACCCCGAGGCTTAGGGATTTTTTCAAAAAAATCTTTTTCTGCCTCTTAAGTTGTCGGGGGCTGATTTCTTTTCCTGAGATTAAATGCCTTCTGTTTCGATTGCCAAACCTTTCAGGGGATCATTTGCAACTGTTTGGCCAATTTTTGAGTGAATTGCCGAAAGCCAGATTTTTTATGAAATTGTGACTATCTTTTTCTGCCTCTTAAGTTATCGAGGGCTGATTTCTTTTCCTGTGATAAAAAGCCTTCTGTTTCGACCGCCAAACCTTTCAGGGAAGCATTTGCAAAAGTTTGGCACCATTTTTGAGTGAATTGCCGAAAGTCAGATTTTTTATGAAATTGTGACCCCGGGGCTTAGGGATTTTTTCCAAAAAATCTTTTTCTTCCTCTTAAGTTGTCGAGGGCTGATTTCTTTTCCTGTGATAAAAAGCCTTCTGTTTCGACCGCCAAACCTTTCAGGGGAGCATTTGCAACCGTTTGGACCATTTTTGAGTGAATTGCCGAAAGTCAGATTTTTCATGAAATTGTGACCCCGGGCTTACGGATTTTTTCAAAAAAATCTTTTTCTGCCTCTTAAGTTGTCGAGGGCTGATTTCTTTTCCTGTGATAAAAAGCCATCTGTTTCGACCGTCAAACCTCTCAGGGGAGCATTTGCAACCGTTTGGCACCATTTTTGAGTGAATTGCCGAAAGTCAGATTTTTGATGAAATTGTGACCCCGGGGCTTAGGATTTTTTCAAAAAAATCTTTTTCTGCCGGTTCAGTTGTCGAGGGCTGATTTCTTTTCCTGTGATTAAAATCCTTCTGTTTTGACCGCGAAACCTTTCAGGGGATCATTTGCAACCGTTTGGCCCATTTTTGAGTGAATTGCCGAAATCCAGATTTTTTATGAAATTGTGACTATCTTTTTCTTCCTCTTAAGTTGTCGGGGGCTGATTTCTTTTCCTGTGATTAAATGCCTTCTGTTTCAATTGCCAAACCTTTCACGGGATCAATTCCAACCGTCTGGCACCATTTTTGAGTGAATTGCCGAAAGTCAGATATTTTATGAAATTGTGACCCCGGGGCTTAGGGATTTTTTCCAAAAAATCTTTTTCTTCCTCTTAAGTTGTCGAGGGCTGATTTCTTTTCCTGTGATAAAAAGCCTTCTGTTTCGACCGCCAAAGCTTTCACGGGAACATTTGCAACCGTTTGGCACCATTTTTGAGTGAACTGCCGAAAGTCAGATTTTTTATGAAATTGTGTCCCCGGGCCTTACGGATTTTTTCAAAAAAATCTTTTTCTGCCTCTAAAGTTGTCGAGGGCTGATTTCTTTTCCTGTGATAAAAAGCCATCTGTTTCGACCGTCAAACCTTTCAGGGGAGCATTTGCAACCGTTTGGCACCATTTTTGAGTGAATTGCCGAAAGTCAGATTTTTGATGAAATTGTGACCCCGGGGCTTAGGATTTTTTCAAAAAAATCTTTTTCTGCCGGTTCAGTTGTCGAGGGCTGATTTCTTTTCCTGTGATTAAAATCCTTCTGTTTTGACCGCGAAACCTTTCAGGGGATCGTTTGCAACCGTTTGGCCCATTTTTGAGTGAATTGCCGAAAGTCAGATATTTTATGAAATTGTGACCCCGGGGCTTAGGGATTTTTTCCAAAAAATCTTTTTCTTCCTCTTAAGTTGTCGAGGGCTGATTTCTTTTCCTGTGATAAAAAGCCTTCTGTTTCGACCGCCAAAGCTTTCAGGGAAGCATTTGCAAAAGTTTGGCACAATTTTTGAGTGAATTGCCGAAAGTCAGATTTTTTATGAAATTGTGACCCCGGGGGTTAGGATTTTTTCAAAAAATTCTTTTTCTGCCGGTGAAGTTGTCGAGGGCTGATTTCTTTTCCTGTGATAAAAAGCCTTCTGTTTCGACCGCCAAACCTTTCAGGGGAGCATTTGCAACCGTTTGGACCATTTTTGAGTGAATTGCCGAAAGTCAGATTTTTTATGAAATTGTGACCCCGGGGGTTAGGATTTTTTCAAAAAATTCTTTTTCTGCCGTTGAAGTTGTCGAGGGCTGATTTCTTTTCCTGTGATAAAAAGCCTGCTGTTTCGCCCGCCAAACCTTTCAGGGGAGCATTTGCAACCGTTTGGCACCTTTTTTGAGTGAATTGCCGAAAGTCAGATTTTTGATGAAATTGTGACCCCGGGGCTTAGGATTTTTTCAAAAAAATCTTTTTCTGCCGGTTCAGTTGTCGAGGGCTGATTTCTTTTCCTGTGATTAAAATCCTTCTGTTTCGACCATCAAAACTTTTAGGGGAGCATTTGCAACCGTTTGGCACCATTTTTGAGTGAATTGCCGAAAGTCAGATTTTTGATGAAATTGTGACCCCGAGGCTTAGGGATTTTTTCAAAAAAATCTTTTTCTGCCTCGTAAGTTGTCGGGGGCTGATTTCTTTTCCTGAGATTAAATGCCTTCTGTTTCGATTGCCAAACCTTTCAGGGGATCATTTGCAACTGTTTGGCCAATTTTTGAGTGAATTGCCGAAAGCCAGATTTTTTATGAAATTGTGACTATCTTTTTCTGCCGGTGAAGTTGTCGAGGGCTGATTTCTTTTCCTGTGATAAAAAGCCTTCTGTTTCGACCGCCAAATCTTTCAGGGGAGCATTTGCAACCGTTTGGACCATTTTTGAGTGAATTGCCGAAAGTCAGATTTTTTATGAAATTGTGACCCCGGGCTTACGGATTTTTTCAAAAAAATCTTTTTCTGCCTCTTAAGTTGTCGAGGGCTGATTTCTTGTCCTGTTATAAAAAGCCATCTGTTTCGACCGTCAAAACTCTCAGGGGAGCATTTGCAACCGTTTGGCACCATTTTTGAGTGAATTGCCGAAAGTCTGATTTTTGATGAAATTGTGACCCCGGCTTAGGATTTTTTCAAAAAAATCTTTTTCTGCCGGTTCAGTTGTCGAGGGCTGATTTCTTTTCCTGTGATTAAAATCCTTCTGTTTTGACCGCGAAACCTTTCAGGGGATCATTTGCAACCGTTTGGCCCATTTTTGAGTGAATTGCCGAAATCCAGATTTTTTATGAAATTGTGACTATCTTTTTCTTCCTCTTAAGTTGTCGGGGGCTGATTTCTTTTCCTGTGATTAAATGCCTTCTGTTTCAATTGCCAAACCTTTCACGGGATCAATTCCAACCGTCTGGCACCATTTTTGAGTGAATTGCCGAAAGTCAGATATTTTATGAAATTGTGACCCCGGGGCTTAGGGATTTTTTCCAAAAAATCTTTTTCTTCCTCTTAAGTTGTCGAGGGCTGATTTCTTTTCCTGTGATAAAAAGCCTTCTGTTTCGACCGCCAAAGCTTTCACGGGAACATTTGCAACCGTTTGGCACCATTTTTGAGTGAACTGCCGAAAGTCAGATTTTTTATGAAATTGTGTCCCCGGGCCTTACGGATTTTTTCAAAAAAATCTTTTTCTGCCTCTAAAGTTGTCGAGGGCTAATTTCTTTTCCTGTGATAAAAAGCCATCTGTTTCGACCATCAAAACTTTTAGGGGAGCATTTGCAACCGTTTGGCACCATTTTTGAGTGAATTGCCGAAAGTCAGATTTTTGATGAAATTGTGACCCCGAGGCTTGGGGATTTTTTCAAAAAAATCTTTTTCTGCCTCTTAAGTTGTCGGGGGCTGATTTCTTTTCCTGAGATTAAATGCCTTCTGTTTCGATTGCCAAACCTTTCAGGGGATCATTTGCAACTGTTTGGCCAATTTTTGAGTGAATTGCCGAAAGCCAGATTTTTTATGAAATTGTGACTATCTTTTTCTGCCTCTTAAGTTGTCGGGGGCTGATTTCTTTTCCTGTGATTAAATGCCTTCTGTTTCAATTGCCAAACCTTTCACGGGATCAATTCCAACCGTCTGGCACCATTTTTGAGTGAATTGCCGAAAGTAAGCTATTTTATGAAATTGTGACACCGGGGCTTAGGGATTTTTTCCAAAAAATCTTTTTCTTCCTCTTAAGTTGTCGAGGGCTGATTTCTTTTCCTGTGATAAAAAGCCTTCTGTTTCGACCGCCAAAGCTTTCAGGGAAGCATTTGCAAAACTTTGGCACCATTTCTGAGTGAATTGCCGAAAGTCAGATTTTTTATGAAATTGTGACCCCGGGGGTTAGGATTTTTTGAAAAAATTCTTTTTCTGCCTCTAAAGTTGTCGAGGGCTAATTTCTTTTCCTGTGATAAAAAGCCATCTGTTTCGACCATCAAAACTTTTAGGGGAGCATTTGCAACCGTTTGGCACCATTTTTGAGTGAATTGCCGAAAGTCAGATTTTTGATGAAATTGTGACCCCGAGGCTTGGGGATTTTTTCAAAAAAATCTTTTTCTGCCTCTTAAGTTGTCGGGGGCTGATTTCTTTTCCTGAGATTAAATGCCTTCTGTTTCGATTGCCAAACCTTTCAGGGGATCATTTGCAACTGTTTGGCCAATTTTTGAGTGAATTGCCGAAAGCCAGATTTTTTATGAAATTGTGACTATCTTTTTCTGCCTCTTAAGTTGTCGGGGGCTGATTTCTTTTCCTGTGATTAAATGCCTTCTGTTTCAATTGCCAAACCTTTCACGGGATCAATTCCAACCGTCTGGCACCATTTTTGAGTGAATTGCCGAAAGTAAGCTATTTTATGAAATTGTGACACCGGGGCTTAGGGATTTTTTCCAAAAAATCTTTTTCTTCCTCTTAAGTTGTCGAGGGCTGATTTCTTTTCCTGTGATAAAAAGCCTTCTGTTTCGACCGCCAAAGCTTTCAGGGAAGCATTTGCAAAACTTTGGCACCATTTCTGAGTGAATTGCCGAAAGTCAGATTTTTTATGAAATTGTGACCCCGGGGGTTAGGATTTTTTGAAAAAATTCTGTTTCTGCCGGTGAAGTTGTCGAGGGCTGATTTCTTTTCCTGTGATAAAAAGCCTTCTGTTTCGACCGCCAAACCTTTCAGGGGAGCATTTGCAACCGTTTGGACCATTTTTGAGTGAATTGCCGAAAGTCAGATTTTTTATGAAATTGTGACCCCGGGGGTTAGGATTTTTTCAAAAAAATCTTTTTCTGCCGTTGAAGTTGTCGAGGGCTGATTTCTTTTCCTGTGATAAAAAGCCTGCTGTTTCGACCGCCAAACCTTTCAGGGGAGCATTTTCAACCGTTTGGCACCATTTTTGAGTGAATTGCCGAAAGTCAGATTTTTTATGAAATTGTGACCCCGGGGCTTAGGATTTTTTCAAAAAAATCTTTTTCTGCCGGTTCAGTTGTCGAGGGCTGATTTCTTTTCCTGCTATTAAAATCCTTCTGTTTTGACTGCGAAACCTTTCACGGGAACATTTGCAACCGTTTGGCACCATTTTTGAGTGAACTGCCGAAAGTCAGATTTTTGATGAAATTGTGTCCCCGGGCCTTACGGATTTTTTCAAAAAAATCTTTTTCTGCCTCTAAAGTTGTCGAGGGCTAATTTCTTTTCCTGTGATAAAAAGCCATCTGTTTCGACCATCAAAACTTTTAGGGGAGCATTTGCAACCGTTTGGCACCATTTTTGAGTGAATTGCCGAAAGTCAGATTTTTGATGAAATTGTGACCCCGAGGCTTAGGGATTTTTTCAAAAAAATCTTTTTCTGCCTCTTAAGTTGTCGGGGGCTGATTTCTTTTCCTGAGATTAAATGCCTTCTGTTTCGATTGCCAAACCTTTCAGGGGATCATTTGCAACTGTTTGGCCAATTTTTGAGTGAATTGCCGAAAGCCAGATTTTTTATGAAATTGTGACTATCTTTTTCTGCCTCTTAAGTTGTCGAGGGCTGATTTCTTTTCCTGTGATAAAAAGCCTTCTGTTTCGACCGCCAAACCTTTCAGGGAAGCATTTGCAAAAGTTTGGCACCATTTTTGAGTGAATTGCCGAAAGTCAGATTTTTTATGAAATTGTGACCCCGGGGGTTAGGATTTTTTCAAAAAATTCTTTTTCTGCCTCTTAAGTTGTCGAGGGCTGATTTCTTTTCCTGTGATAAAAAGCCATCTGTTTCGACCGTCAAACCTTTCAGGGGAGCATTTGCAACCGTTTGGCACCATTTTTGAGTGAATTGCCGAAAGTCAGATTTTTGATGAAATTGTGACCCCGGGGCTTAGGATTTTTTCAAAAAAATCTTTTTCTGCCGGTTCAGTTGTCGAGGGCTGATTTCTTTTCCTGTGATTAAAATCCTTCTGTTTTGACCGCGAAACCTTTCAGGGGATCATTTGCAACCGTTTGGCCCATTTTTGAGTGAATTGCCGAAATCCAGATTTTTTATGAACTTGTGACTATCTTTTTCTTCCTCTTAAGTTGTCGGGGGCTGATTTCTTTTCCTGTAATTAAATGCCTTCTGTTTCAATTGCCAAACCTTTCACGGGATCAATTCCAACCGTCTGGCACCATTTTTGAGTGAATTGCCGAAAGTAAGCTATTTTATGAAATTGTGACCCCGGGGCTTAGGGATTTTTTCCAAAAAATCTTTTTCTTCCTCTTAAGTTGTCGAGGGCTGATTTCTTTTCCTGTGATAAAAAGCCTTCTGTTTCGACCGCCAAAGCTTTCAGGGAAGCATTTGCAAAACTTTGGCACCATTTCTGAGTGAATTGCCGAAAGTCAGATTTTTTATGAAATTGTGACCCCGGGGGTTAGGATTTTTTGAAAAAATTCTTTTTCTGCCGGTGAAGTTGTCGAGGGCTGATTTCTTTTCCTGTGATAAAAAGCCTTCTGTTTCGACCGCCAAACCTTTCAGGGGAGCATTTGCAACCGTTTGGACCATTTTTGAGTGAATTGCCGAAAGTCAGATTTTTTATGAAATTGTGACCCCGGGGGTTAGGATTTTTTCAAAAAATTCTTTTTCTGCCGTTGAAGTTGTCGAGGGCTGATTTCTTTTCCTGTGATAAAAAGCCTGCTGTTTCGACCGCCAAACCTTTCAGGGGAGCATTTTCAACCGTTTGGCACCATTTTTGAGTGAATTGCCGAAAGTCAGATTTTTTATGAAATTGTGACCCCGGGGCTTAGGATTTTTTCAAAAAAATCTTTTTCTGCCGGTTCAGTTGTCGAGGGCTGATTTCTTTTCCTGTGATTAAAATCCTTCTGTTTTGACTGCGAAACCTTTCACGGGAACATTTGCAACCGTTTGGCACCATTTTTGAGTGAACTGCCGAAAGTCAGATTTTTGATGAAATTGTGTCCCCGGGCCTTACGGATTTTTTCAAAAAAATCTTTTTCTGCCTCTAAAGTTGTCGAGGGCTAATTTCTTTTCCTGTGATAAAAAGCCATCTGTTTCGACCATCAAAACTTTTAGGGGAGCATTTGCAACCGTTTGGCACCATTTTTGAGTGAATTGCCGAAAGTCAGATTTTTGATGAAATTGTGACCCCGAGGCTTAGGGATTTTTTCAAAAAAATCTTTTTCTGCCTCTTAAGTTGTCGGGGGCTGATTTCTTTTCCTGAGATTAAATGCCTTCTGTTTCGATTGCCAAACCTTTCAGGGGATCATTTGCAACTGTTTGGCCAATTTTTGAGTGAATTGCCGAAAGCCAGATTTTTTATGAAATTGTGACTATCTTTTTCTGCCTCTTAAGTTGTCGAGGGCTGATTTCTTTTCCTGTGATAAAAAGCCTTCTGTTTCGACCGCCAAACCTTTCAGGGAAGCATTTGCAAAAGTTTGGCACCATTTTTGAGTGAATTGCCGAAAGTCAGATTTTTTATGAAATTGTGACCCCGGGGGTTAGGATTTTTTCAAAAAATTCTTTTTCTGCCTCTTAAGTTGTCGAGGGCTGATTTCTTTTCCTGTGATAAAAAGCCATCTGTTTCGACCGTCAAACCTTTCAGGGGAGCATTTGCAACCGTTTGGCACCATTTTTGAGTGAATTGCCGAAAGTCAGATTTTTGATGAAATTGTGACCCCGGGGCTTAGGATTTTTTCAAAAAAATCTTTTTCTGCCGGTTCAGTTGTCGAGGGCTGATTTCTTTTCCTGTGATTAAAATCCTTCTGTTTTGACCGCGAAACCTTTCAGGGGATCATTTGCAACCGTTTGGCCCATTTTTGAGTGAATTGCCGAAATCCAGATTTTTTATGAACTTGTGACTATCTTTTTCTTCCTCTTAAGTTGTCGGGGGCTGATTTCTTTTCCTGTAATTAAATGCCTTCTGTTTCAATTGCCAAACCTTTCACGGGATCAATTCCAACCGTCTGGCACCATTTTTGAGTGAATTGCCGAAAGTCAGATATTTTATGAAATTGTGACCCCGGGGCTTAGGGATTTTTTCCAAAAAATCTTTTTCTTCCTCTTAAGTTGTCGAGGGCTGATTTCTTTTCCTGTGATAAAAAGCCTTCTGTTTCGACCGCCAAAGCTTTCACGGGAACATTTGCAACCATTTGGCACCATTTTTGAGTGAACTGCCGAAAGTCAGATTTTTTTATGAAATTGTGTCCCCGGGCCTTACGGATTTTTTCAAAAAAATCTTTTTCTGCCTCTAAAGTTGTCGAGGGCTAATTTCTTTTCCTGTGATAAAAAGCCATCTGTTTCGACCATCAAAACTTTTAGGGGAGCATTTGCAACCGTTTGGCACCATTTTTGAGTGAATTGCCGAAAGTCAGATTTTTGATGAAATTGTGACCCCGAGGCTTGGGGATTTTTTCAAAAAAATCTTTTTCTGCCTCTTAAGTTGTCGGGGGCTGATTTCTTTTCCTGAGATTAAATGCCTTCTGTTTCGATTGCCAAACCTTTCAGGGGATCATTTGCAACTGTTTGGCCAATTTTTGAGTGAATTGCCGAAAGCCAGATTTTTTATGAAATTGTGACTATCTTTTTCTGCCTCTTAAGTTGTCGGGGGCTGATTTCTTTTCCTGTGATTAAATGCCTTCTGTTTCAATTGCCAAACCTTTCACGGGATCAATTCCAACCGTCTGGCACCATTTTTGAGTGAATTGCCGAAAGTAAGCTATTTTATGAAATTGTGACACCGGGGCTTAGGGATTTTTTCCAAAAAATCTTTTTCTTCCTCTTAAGTTGTCGAGGGCTGATTTCTTTTCCTGTGATAAAAAGCCTTCTGTTTCGACCGCCAAAGCTTTCAGGGAAGCATTTGCAAAACTTTGGCACCATTTCTGAGTGAATTGCCGAAAGTCAGATTTTTTATGAAATTGTGACCCCGGGGGTTAGGATTTTTTGAAAAAATTCTTTTTCTGCCGGTGAAGTTGTCGAGGGCTGATTTCTTTTCCTGTGATAAAAAGCCTTCTGTTTCGACCGCCAAACCTTTCAGGGGAGCATTTGCAACCGTTTGGACCATTTTTGAGTGAATTGCCGAAAGTCAGATTTTTTATGAAATTGTGACCCCGGGGGTTAGGATTTTTTCAAAAAATTCTTTTTCTGCCGTTGAAGTTGTCGAGGGCTGATTTCTTTTCCTGTGATAAAAAGCCTGCTGTTTCGACCGCCAAACCTTTCAGGGGAGCATTTTCAACCGTTTGGCACCATTTTTGAGTGAATTGCCGAAAGTCAGATTTTTTATGAAATTGTGACCCCGGGGCTTAGGATTTTTTCAAAAAAATCTTTTTCTGCCGGTTCAGTTGTCGAGGGCTGATTTCTTTTCCTGTGATTAAAATCCTTCTGTTTTGACTGCGAAACCTTTCACGGGAACATTTGCAACCGTTTGGCACCATTTTTGAGTGAACTGCCGAAAGTCAGATTTTTGATGAAATTGTGTCCCCGGGCCTTACGGATTTTTTCAAAAAAATCTTTTTCTGCCTCTAAAGTTGTCGAGGGCTAATTTCTTTTCCTGTGATAAAAAGCCATCTGTTTCGACCATCAAAACTTTTAGGGGAGCATTTGCAACCGTTTGGCACCATTTTTGAGTGAATTGCCGAAAGTCAGATTTTTGATGAAATTGTGACCCCGAGGCTTAGGGATTTTTTCAAAAAAATCTTTTTCTGCCTCTTAAGTTGTCGGGGGCTGATTTCTTTTCCTGAGATTAAATGCCTTCTGTTTCGATTGCCAAACCTTTCAGGGGATCATTTGCAACTGTTTGGCCAATTTTTGAGTGAATTGCCGAAAGCCAGATTTTTTATGAAATTGTGACTATCTTTTTCTGCCTCTTAAGTTGTCGAGGGCTGATTTCTTTTCCTGTGATAAAAAGCCTTCTGTTTCGACCGCCAAACCTTTCAGGGAAGCATTTGCAAAAGTTTGGCACCATTTTTGAGTGAATTGCCGAAAGTCAGATTTTTGATGAAATTGTGACCCCGGGGCTTAGGATTTTTTCAAAAAAATCTTTTTCTGCCGGTTCAGTTGTCGAGGGCTGATTTCTTTTCCTGTGATTAAAATCCTTCTGTTTTGACCGCGAAACCTTTCAGGGGATCATTTGCAACCGTTTGGCCCATTTTTGAGTGAATTGCCGAAATCCAGATTTTTTATGAACTTGTGACTATCTTTTTCTTCCTCTTAAGTTGTCGGGGGCTGATTTCTTTTCCTGTAATTAAATGCCTTCTGTTTCAATTGCCAAACCTTTCACGGGATCAATTCCAACCGTCTGGCACCATTTTTGAGTGAATTGCCGAAAGTCAGATATTTTATGAAATTGTGACCCCGGGGCTTAGGGATTTTTTCCAAAAAATCTTTATCTTCCTCTTAAGTTGTCGAGGGCTGATTTCTTTTCCAGTGATAAAAAGCCTTCTGTTTCGACCGCCAAAGCTTTCACGGGAACATTTGCAACCGTTTGGCACCATTTTTGAGTGAACTGCCGAAAGTCAGATTTTTTATGAAATTGTGTCCCCGGGCCTTACGGAATTTTTCAAAAAAATCTTTTTCTGCCTCTAAAGTTGTCGAGGGCTAATTTCTTTTCCGGTGATAAAAAGCCATCTGTTTCGACCATCAAAACTTTAAGGGGAGCATTTGCAACCGTTTGGCACCATTTTTGAGTGAATTGCCGAAAGTCAGATTTTTGATGAAATTGTGACCCCGAGGCTTAGGGATTTTTTCAAAAAAATCTTTTTCTGCCGGTTCAGTTGTCGAGGGCTGATTTCTTTTCCTGTGATTAAAATCCTTCTGTTTTGACTGCGAAACCTTTCACGGGAACATTTGCAACCGTTTGGCACCATTTTTGAGTGAACTGCCGAAAGTCAGATTTTTGATGAAATTGTGTCCCCGGGCCTTACGGATTTTTTCAAAAAAATCTTTTTCTGCCTCTAAAGTTGTCGACGGCTAATTTCTTTTCCTGTGATAAAAAGCCATCTGTTTCGACCATCAAAACTTTTAGGGGAGCATTTGCAACCGTTTGGCACCATTTTTGAGTGAATTGCCGAAAGTCAGATTTTTGATGAAATTGTGACCCCGAGGCTTAGGGATTTTTTCAAAAAAATCTTTTTCTGCCTCTTAAGTTGTCGGGGGCTGATTTCTTTTCCTGAGATGAAATGCCTTCTGTTTCGATTGCCAAACCTTTCAGGGGATCATTTGCAACTGTTTGGCCAATTTTTGAGTGAATTGCCGAAAGCCAGATTTTTTATGAAATTGTGACTATCTTTTTCTGCCTTTAAGTTGTCGAGGGCTGATTTCTTTTCCTGTGATAAAAAGCCTTCTGTTTCGACCGCCAAACCTTTCAGGGGAGCATTTGCAAAGGTTTGGCACCATTTTTGAGTGAATTGCCGAAAGTCAGATTTTTTATGAAATTGTGACCCCGGGGGTTAGGATTTTTTCAAAAAATTCTTTTTCTGCCGGTGAAGTTGTCGAGGGCTGATTTCTTTTCCTGTGATAAAAAGCCTTCTGTTTCGACCGCCAAACCTTTCAGGGGAGCATTTGCAACCGTTTGGACCATTTTTGAGTGAATTGCCGAAAGTCAGATTTTTGATGAAATTGTGACCCCGGGGCTTAGGATTTTTTCAAAAAAATCTTTTTCTGCCGGTTCAGTTGTCGAGGGCTGATTTCTTTTCCTGTGATTAAAATCCTTCTGTTTTGACCGCGAAACCTTTCAGGGGATCATTTGCAACCGTTTGGCCCATTTTTGAGTGAATTGCCGAAATCCAGATTTTTTATGAAATTGTGACTATCTTTTTCTTCCTCTTAAGTTGTCGGGGGCTGATTTCTTTTCCTGTGATTAAATGCCTTCTGTTTCAATTGCCAAACCTTTCACGGGATCAATTCCAACCGTCTGGCACCATTTTTGAGTGAATTGCCGAAAGTCAGATATTTTATGAAATTGTGACCCCGGGGCTTAGGGATTTTTTCCAAAAAATCTTTTTCTTCCTCTTAAGTTGTCGAGGGCTGATTTCTTTTCCTGTGATAAAAAGCCTTCTGTATCGACCGCCAAAGCTTTCACGGGAACATTTGCAACCGTTTGGCACCATTTTTGAGTGAACTGCCGAAAGTCAGATTTTTTATGAAATTGTGTCCCCGGGCCTTACGGATTTTTTCAAAAAAATCTTTTTCTGCCTCTAAAGTTGTCGAGGGCTAATTTCTTTTCCTGTGATAAAAAGCCATCTGTTTCGACCATCAAAACTTTTAGGGGAGCATTTGCAACCGTTTGGCACCATTTTTGAGTGAATTGCCGAAAGTCAGATTTTTGATGAAATTGTGACCCCGAGGCTTGGGGATTTTTTCAAAAAAATCTTTTTCTGCCTCTTAAGTTGTCGGGGGCTGATTTCTTTTCCTGAGATTAAATGCCTTCTGTTTCGATTGCCAAACCTTTCAGGGGATCATTTGCAACTGTTTGGCCAATTTTTGAGTGAATTGCCGAAAGCCAGATTTTTTATGAAATTGTGACTATCTTTTTCTGCCTCTTAAGTTGTCGGGGGCTGATTTCTTTTCCTGTGATTAAATGCCTTCTGTTTCAATTGCCAAACCTTTCACGGGATCAATTCCAACCGTCTGGCACCATTTTTGAGTGAATTACCGAAAGTAAGCTATTTTATGAAATTGTGACACCGGGGCTTAGGGATTTTTTCCAAAAAATCTTTTTCTTCCTCTTAAGTTGTCGAGGGCTGATTTCTTTTCCTGTGATAAAAAGCCTTCTGTTTCGACCGCCAAACCTTTCAGGGAAGCATTTGCAAAACTTTGGCACCATTTCTGAGTGAATTGCCGAAAGTCAGATTTTTTATGAAATTGTGACCCCGGGGGTTAGGATTTTTTGAAAAAATTCTTTTTCTGCCGGTGAAGTTGTCTAGGGCTGATTTCTTTTCCTGTGATAAAAAGCCTTCTGTTTCGACCGCCAAACCTTTCAGGGGAGCATTTGCAACCGTTTGGACCATTTTTGAGTGAATTGCCGAAAGTCAGATTTTTTATGAAATTGTGACCCCGGGGGTTAGGATTTTTTCAAAAAATTCTTTTTCTACCGTTGAAGTTGTCGAGGGCTGATTTCTTTTCCTGTGATAAAAAGCCTGCTGTTTCGACCGCCAAACCTTTCAGGGGAGCATTTTCAACCGTTTGGCACCATTTTTGAGTGAATTGCCGAAAGTCAGATTTTTTATGAAATTGTGACCCCGGGGCTTAGGATTTTTTCAAAAAAATCTTTTTCTGCCGGTTCAGTTGTCGAGGGCTGATTTCTTTTCCTGTGATTAAAATCCTTCTGTTTTGACTGCGAAACCTTTCACGGGAACATTTGCAACCGTTTGGCACCATTTTTGAGTGAACTGCCGAAAGTCAGATTTTTGATGAAATTGTGTCCCCGGGCCTTACGGATTTTTTCAAAAAAATCTTTTTCTGCCTCTAAAGTTGTCGAGGGCTAATTTCTTTTCCTGTGATAAAAAGCCATCTGTTTCGACCATCAAAACTTTTAGGGGAGCATTTGCAACCGTTTGGCACCATTTTTGAGTGAATTGCCGAAAGTCAGATTTTTGATGAAATTGTGACCCCGAGGCTTAGGGATTTTTTCAAAAAAATCTTTTTCTGCCTCTTAAGTTGTCGGGGGCTGATTTCTTTTCCTGAGATTAAATGCCTTCTGTTTCGATTGCCAAACCTTTCAGGGGATCATTTGCAACTGTTTGGCCAATTTTTGAGTGAATTGCCGAAAGCCAGATTTTTTATGAAATTGTGACTATCTTTTTCTGCCTCTTAAGTTGTCGAGGGCTGATTTCTTTTCCTGTGATAAAAAGCCTTCTGTTTCGACCGCCAAACCTTTCAGGGAAGCATTTGCAAAAGTTTGGCACCATTTTTGAGTGAATTGCCTAAAGTCAGATTTTTTATGAAATTGTGACCCCGGGGGTTAGGATTTTTTCAAAAAATTCTTTTTCTGCCTCTTAAGTTGTCGAGGGCTGATTTCTTTTCCTGTGATAAAAAGCCATCTGTTTCGACCGTCAAACCTTTCAGGGGAGCATTTGCAACCGTTTGGCACCATTTTTGAGTGAATTGCCGAAAGTCAGATTTTTGATGAAATTGTGACCCCGGGGCTTAGGATTTTTTCAAAAAAATCTTTTTCTGCCGGTTCAGTTGTCGAGGGCTGATTTCTTTTCCTGTGATTAAAATCCTTCTGTTTTGACCGCGAAACCTTTCAGGGGATCATTTGCAACCGTTTGGCCCATTTTTGAGTGAATTGCCGAAATCCAGATTTTTTATGAACTTGTGACTATCTTTTTCTTCCTCTTAAGTTGTCGGGGGCTGATTTCTTTTCCTGTAATTAAATGCCTTCTGTTTCAATTGCAAAACCTGTCACGGGATCAATTCCAACCGTCTGGCACCATTTTTGAGTGAATTGCCGAAAGTCAGATATTTTATGAAATTGTGACCCCGGGGCTTAGGGATTTTTTCCAAAAAATCTTTTTCTTCCTCTTAAGTTGTCGAGGGCTGATTTCTTTTCCAGTGATAAAAAGCCTTCTGTTTCGACCGCCAAAGCTTTCACGGGAACATTTGCAACCGTTTGGCACCATTTTTGAGTGAACTGCCGAAAGTCAGATTTTTTATGAAATTGTGTCCCCGGGCCTTACGGAATTTTTCAAAAAAATCTTTTTCTGCCTCTAAAGTTGTCGAGGGCTAATTTCTTTTCCTGTGATAAAAAGCCATCTGTTTCGACCATCAAAACTTTTAGGGGAGCATTTGCAACCGTTTGGCACCATTTTTGAGTGAATTGCCGAAAGTCAGATTTTTGATGAAATTGTGACCCCGAGGCTTAGGGATTTTTTCAAAAAAATCTTTTTCTTCCGGTGAAGTTGTCGGGGGCTGATTTCTTGTCCTGTCATAAAAAGCCATCTGTTTCGACTGCCAAACCTTTCAGGGGAGCATTTGCAACCGTTTTGCACCATTTTTGACCTAATTGCCGAAAGTCAGATTTTTTTATGAAATTGTGACCCCGGGGCTTAGGATTTTTTCAAAAAAATCTTTTTCTGCCAGTTCAGTTGTCGAGGGCTGATTTCTTTTCCTGTGATTAAATGCCTTCTGTTTCAATTGCCAAACCTTTCACGTGATCAATTCCAACCGTCTGGCACCATTTTTGAGTGAATTGCCCAAAGTCAGATATTTTATGAAATTGTGACCCCGGGGCTTAGGATTTTTTTCAAAAAAATCTTTTTCTTCCTCTTAAGTTGTCGAGGGCTGATTTCTTTTCCTGGGATAAAAAGCCTTCTGTTTCGACCGCCAAACCTTTCAGGGAAACATTTGCAAAAGTTTGGCACCATTTTTGAGTGAATTGCCGAAAGTCAGATTTTTTATGAAATTGTGACCCCGGGGCTTAGGATTTTTTCAGAAAAATCTTTTTCTGCCGGTTCAGTTGTCGAGTGCTGATTTGTTGTCCTGTGATAAAAAGCCACCTGTTTTGACCGTGAAACCTTTCAGGGGAGCATGTGCAACCGTTTGGCACCATTTTTGACTGAATTGCCGAAAGTCAGATTTTTGATGAAATTGTGACCCCGAGGCTTAGCATTTTTTCAAAAAAATCTTTTTTCTGCCGGTGAAGTTGTCGGGGGCTGATTTCTTGTCCTGTGATAAAAAGCCATCTGTTTCGACCGCCAAACTTTTCAGGGAAGCATTTGCAACCGTTTGGCACCATTTTTGAGTGAATTGCCGAAAGTCAGATTTTTTATGAAATTGTGACCCCGGGGCTTAGGATTTTTTCAAAAAAATCTTTTTTCTGCCGGTTCAGTTGTCGAGGTCCGATTTCTTTTCCTGTGATTAAAATCCTTCTGTTTCATCCGCCAAACCTCTCAGGGGAGCATTTGCAACCGTTTGGTACCATTTTTGAGTGAATTGCCGAAAGTCAGATTTTTTATGAAATTGTGACCCCGGGCTTACGGATTTTTTCAAAGAAATCTTTTTCTGCCTCTTAAGTTGTCGAGGGCTGATTTCTTTTCCTGTGATAAAAAGCCATCTGTTTCGACCGTCAAACCTTTCAGGGGAGCATTTGCAACCGTTTGGCACCATTTTTGAGTGAATTGCCGAAAGTCAGATTTTTGATGAAATTGTGACCCCGGGGCTTAGGATTTTTTCAAAAAAATCTTTTTCTGCCGGTTCAGTTGTCGAGGGCTGATTTCTTTTCCTGTGATTAAAATCCTTCTGTTTTGACCGCGAAACCTTTCACGGGAGCATTTGCAACCGTTTGGCACCATTTTTGAGTGAATTGCCGAAAGTCAGATTTTTAATGAAATTGTGACCCCGGGGCTTACGGATTTTTTCAAAAAAATCTTTTTCTGCCTCTTAAATTGTAGATGGCTAATTTCTTTTCCTGTGATAAAAAGCCATCTGTTTCGACCGTCAAAACTTTCAGGGGAGCATTTGCAACCATTTGGCACCATTTTTGAGTGAATTGCCGAAAGTCAGATTTTTGATGAAATTGTGACCCCGAGGCTTAGGATTTTTTTTAAAAAAGTCTTTTTTCTGCCGGTGAAGTTGTCGGGGGCTGATTTCTTGTCCTGTGATAAAAAGCCATCTGTTTCGACTGCCAAACCTTTCAGGGGAGCATTTGCAACCGTTTGGCACCATTTTTGAGTGAATTGCCGAAAGTCAGATTTTTTTATGAAATTGTGACCCCGGGGCTTAGGATTTTTTCAAAAAAATCTTTTTCTGCCAGTTCAGTTGTCGAGGGCTGATTTCTTTTCCTGTGATTAAATGCCTTCTGTTTCAATTGCCAAACCTTTCACGGGATTAATTCCAACCGTCTGGCACCATTTCTGAGTGAATTGCCGAAAGTCAGATTTTTGATGAAATTGTGACCCCGGGGCTTAGGATTTTTTCACAAAATTCTTTTTCTGCCGGTTCAGTTGTCGAGGGCTGGTTTCTTTTCCTGTGATTAAAATCCTTCTGTTTCGACCGCCAAACCTTTTAGGGGAGCATTTGCAACCGTTTGGCACCATTTTTGAGTGAATTGCCGAAAGTCAGATTTTTTATGAAATTGTGACCCCGGGGGTTAGGATTTTTTCAAAAAATTCTTTTTTCTGCCGGTTCAGTTGTCGAGGTCCGATTTCTTTTCCTGTGATTAAAATCCTTCTGTTTCGACCGCCAAACCTCTCAGGGGAGCATTTGCAACCGTTTTGTACCATTTTTGAGTGAATTGCCGAAAGTCAGATTTTTGATGAAATTGTGACCCCGGGGGTTAGGATTTTTTCAAAAAAATCTTTTTCTGCCGGTTCAGTTGTCGAGGGCTGATTTCTTTTCCTGTGATTAAAATCCTTCTGTTTTGACCGCGAAACCTTTCACGGGAGCATTTGCAACCGTTTGGCACTATTTTTGAGGGAATTGCCGAAAGTCAGATTTTTTATGAAATTCTGACCCCGGGGCTTACGGATCTTTTCAAAAAAATCTTTTTCTGCCTCTAAAGTTGTCGAGTGCTAATTTCTTTTCCTGTGATAAAAAGCCATCTGTTTCGACCGTCAAACCTTTCAGGGGAGCATTTGCATCTGTTTGGCACCATTTTTGAGTGAATTGCCGAAAGCCAGATTTTTAATGAAATTGTGACTATCTTTTTCTGCCTCTTAAGTTGTCGGGGGCTGATTTCTTTTCCTGTGATTAAATGCCTTATGTTTCAATTGCCAAATCTTTCCAGGGATCAATTCCAACCGTCTGGCTCCATTTTTGAGTGAATTGGCGAAAGTCAGATTTTTGATGAAATTGTGACCCCGGGGCTTAGGATTTTTTTCAAAAAAATCTTTTTCTTCCTCTTAAGTTGTCGAGGGCTGATTTCTTTTCCTGTGATAAAAAGCCTTCTGTTTCGACCGCCAAACCTTTCAGGGAAGCATTTGCAAAAGTTTGGCACCATTTTGGAGTGAATTGCCGAAAGTCAGATTTTTTATGAAATTGTGACCCCGGGGCTTAGGATTTTTTCAAAAAAATCTTTTTCTGCCGGTTCAGTTCTCGAGGGCTGATTTCTTTTCCTGTGATTAAAATCCTTCTGTTTTGACCGCGAAACCTTTCACGGGAGCATTTACAACCGTTGGGCACCATTTTTGAGTGAATTGCCGAAAGTCAGAATTTTTATGAAATTGTGACCCCGGGGCTTAGGGATTTTTTCAAAAAAATCTTTTTCTGCCTCTTAAGTTGTCGAGGGCTGATTTCTTTTCCTGTGATAAAAAGCCATCTGTTTCGACCGTCAAACATTTCAGGGGAGCATTTGCAACCGTTTCGCACCATTTTTGAGTGAATTGCCGAAAGTCAGAATTTTTATGAAATTGTGACCCCGGGGCTTAGGGATTTTTTCAAAAAAATCTTTTTCTGCCGGTTCAGTTGTCGAGGACTGATTTCTTTTCCTGTGATTAAAATCCTTCTGTTTCGACCGCCAAACCTCTCAGGGGAGCATTTGCAACCGTTTGGAACCGTTTTTGAGTGAATTGCCGTTTTTGAGTGAATTAAAATCCTTCTGTTATGACCGCGAAACCTTTCACGGGAGCATTTGCAACCGTTTGGCACCATTTTTGAGTGAAATGCCGAAAGTCAGATTTTTGATGAAATTGTGGCTTAGGATTATTTCAAAAAAATCTTTTTTTGCCTCTTAAGTTTTCGGGGGCTGATTTCTTTTCCTGCGATTAAATGCCTTCTGTTTCAATTGCCAAACCTTTCACGTGATCAATTCCAACCGTCTGGCACCATTTTTGAGTGAATTGCCCAAAGTCAGATATTTTATGAAATTGTGACCCCGGGGCTTAGGATTTTTTTCAAAAAAATCTTTTTCTTCCTCTTAAGTTGTCGGGGGCTGATTTCTTTTCCTGGGATAAAAAGCCTTCTGTTTCGACCGCCAAACCTTTCAGGGAAGCATTTGCAAAAGTTTGGCACCATTTTTGAGTGAATTGCCGAAAGTCAGATTTTTTATGAAATTGTGACCCCGGGGCTTAGGATTTTTTCAGAAAAATCTTTTTCTGCCGGTTCAGTTGTCGAGTGCTGATTTGTTTTCCTGTGATAAAAAGCCACCTGTTTTGACCGTGAAACCTTTCAGGGGAGCATGTGCAACCGTTTGGCACCATTTTTGACTGAATTGCCGAAAGTCAGATTTTTGATGAAATTGTGACCCCGAGGCTTAGCATTTTTTCAAAAAAATCTTTTTTCTGCCTCTTAAGTTGTCCGGGGCTGATTTCTTTTCCTGTGATAAAAAGCCTTCTGTTTCGACCACCAAACCTTTCAGAGAAGCATTTGCAACCGTTTGGCACCATTTTTGAGTCAATTGCCGAAAGTCAGATTTTTTATGAAATTGTGACCCCGGGGCTTCGGATTTTTTCAAAAAAATCTTTTTCTGCCGGTTCAGTTGTCGAGGGCTGATTTCTTGTCCTGTGATAAAAAACCATCTGTTTCGACCTCTAAACCTTTCAGGGGAGCATTTGCAACCGTTTGGCACCATTTTTGAGTGAATTGCCGAAAGTCAGATTTTTTATGAAATTGTGACCCCAGGGTTTAGGATTTTTTCAAAAAAATCTTTTTGTGCCTCTTAAGTTGTCCGGGGCTGATTTCTTTTCCTGTGATAAAAAGCCTTCTGTTTCGACCACCAAACCTTTCAGGGAAGCATTTGCAACCGTTTGGTACCGTTTTTGAGTGAATTGCCGAAAGTCAGATTTTTTATGAAATTGTGACCCCGGGGCTTCGGATTTTTTCAAAAAATCTTTTTCTGCCTCTTAAGTTGTCGAGGGCTGATTAATTTTCCTGTGATAAAAAGCCATCTGTTTCGACCGCCAAACCTTTCAGGGGAGCATTTGGAACCGTTTGGCACCTTTTTTGAGTGAATTGCCGAAAGTCAGATTTTTTATGAAATTGTGACCCTGGGGCTTACGGATTTTTTTAAAAACATCTTTTTCTGCCTCTTAAGTTGTCGAAGGCTGATTAATTTTCCTGTGATAAAAAGCCATCTGTTTCGACCGCCAAACCTTTCAGGGGAGCATTTGGAACCGTTTGGCACCTTTTTTGAGTGAATTGCCGAAAGTCAGATTTTTGATGAAATTGTGACCCCGGGTCTTAGGATGTTTTCAAAAAAATATTTTTCTGCCGGTTCAGTTGTCGAGGGCTGATTTCTTTTCCTGTGATTAAAATCCTTCTGTATCGATTGCCAAACCTCTCAGGGGAGCATTTGCAACCGTTTGGCACCATTTTTGAGTGAATTGCCAAAAGTCAGATTTTTTATGAGATTGTGAGTCCGGGGCTTAGGATTTTTTCAAAAAAAATATTTTTCTGCCGGTTAAGTTGTCGAGGGCTGATTTCTTTTCCTGAGATTAAAATCCTTCTGTTTCGACCGCGAAACCTTTCACGGGAGCATTTGCAACCGTTTGGCACCATTTTTGAGTGAATTGCCGAAAGTCAGATTTTTTATGAAATTGTGACCCCGGGGCGTACGAATTTTTTTAAAAAAATCTTTTTCTGCCTCTTAAGTTGTCGAGGGCTGATTCCTTTTCCTGTGATAAAAAGCCATCTGTTTCGACCGCCAAAACTTTCAGCGGAGCATTTGGAACCGTTTCGCACGATTTTTGAGTGAATTGCCGAAAGTCAGATTTTTGATGAAATTGTGACCCCGGGGCTTAGGATTTTTTCAAAAAAATCTTTTTCTGCCGGTTCAGTTGTCGAGGGCTGATTTCTTTTCCTGTGATTAAAATCCTTCTGTTTCGACCGCCAAACCTCTCAGGGGAGCATTTGCAACCGTTTCGCACCATTTTTTAGTGAATTGCCGAAAGTCAGATTTTTTATGAAATTGTGACTATCTATTTCTGCCTCTTAGATGGGACGCAGGTGGCGCTGTGGGTTAAAGCCTCAGCACCTAGGACTTGCTGATCAAAAGGTTGGCAGTTCGAATCCCTGCGGCGGGGTGCGCTCCTGTCGTTCGGTCCCAGCGCCTGCCAACCTAGCAGTTCGAAAGCACCCCCGGGTGCAAGTAGATAAATAGGGACCGCTTACTAGCGGGAAGGTAAACGGTGTTTCCGTGTGCGGCTCTGGCTCGCCAGAGCAGCTATGTCACGCTGGCCACGTGACCCGGAAGTGTCTCCGGACAGCGCTGGCTCCCGGCCTATAGAGTGAGATGAGCGCACAACCCTAGAGTCTGGCAAGACTGGCCCGTACGGGCAGGGGTACCTTTACCTTTACCTTATTTCTGCCTCTTAAGTTGTCGGGGGCTGATTTCTTTTCCTGTGATTAAAATCCTTCTGTTTCGACCGCGAAACCTTTCACGGGAGCATTTGCTAGCGTTTGGCACCATTTTTGAGTGAATTGCCGAAAGTCAGATTTTTTATGAAATTGTGACCCCGGGGCTTAGGATTTTTTCAAAAAAATCTTTTTCTGCCGGTTCAGTTGTCGAGGGCTGATTTCTTTTCCTGTGATTAAAATCCTTCTGTTAAGACCACCAAACCTCTCAGGGGAGCATTTGCAACCGTTTGGCACCATTTTTGAGTGAATTGCCAAAAGTCAGATTTTTTATGAAATTGTGACCCCGGGGTTTAGGATTTTTTCAAAAAAATCTTTTTGTGCCTCTTAAGTTGTCCGGGGCTGATTTCTTTTCCTGTGATAAAAAGCCTTCTGTTTCGACCACCAAACCTTTCAGGGAAGCATTTGCAACCGTTTGGCACCATTTTTGAGTGAATTGCCGAAAGTCAGATTTTTTATGAAATTGTGACCCCGGGGCTTAGGATTTTTTCAAAAAAATCTTTTTGTGCCTCTTAAGTTGTCCGGGGCTGATTTCTTTTCCTGTGATAAAAAGCCTTCTGTTTCGACCACCAAACCTTTCAGGGAAGCATTTGCAACCGTTTGGTACCGTTTTTGAGTGAATTGCCGAAAGTCAGATTTTTTATGAAATTGTGACCCCGGGGCTTCGGATTTTTTCAAAAAAATCTTTTTCTGCCGGTTAAGTTGTCGAGGTCTGATTTCTTTTCCTGTGATTAAAATCCTTCGTTTTCAACCGCCAAACCTCTCAGGGAAGCATTTGCAACCGTTTGCTACCATTTTTGAGTGAATTGCCGAAAGTCAGAGTTTTTATGAAATTTTGACCCCGGGGCTTACGGATTTTTTTAAAAAAATTCTTTCCTGCCGGTTTAGTTGTCGAGGGCTGATTTCTTTTCCTGTAATAAACAGCCTTCTGTTTCGACCGCCAAACCTTTCAGGGGAGCATTTGCAACCGTTTGGCACCATTTTTGAGTGAATTGCCGAAAGTCAGATTTTTTATGAAATTGTGACCCCGGGGCTTAGGATTTTTTCAAAAAATCTTTTTCTGCCTCTTAAGTTGTCGAGGGCTGATTAATTTTCCTGTGATAAAAAGCCATCTGTTTCGACCGCCAAACCTTTCAGGGGAGCATTTGCAACCGTTTGGCACCTTTTTTGAGTGAATTGCCGAAAGTCAGATTTTTTATGAAATTGTGACCCTGGGGCTTACGGATTTTTTTAAAAACATCTTTTTCTGCATCTTAAGTTGTCGAAGGCTGATTAATTTTCCTGTGATAAAAAGCCATCTGTTTCGACCGCCAAACCTTTCAGGGGAGCATTTGGAACCGTTTGGCACCTTTTTTGAGTGAATTGCCGAAAGTCAGATTTTTGATGAAATTGTGACCCCGGGTCTTAGGATTTTTTCAAAAAAATATTTTTCTGCCGGTTCAGTTGTCGAGGGCTGATTTCTTTTCCTGTGATTAAAATCCTTCTGTTAAGACCACCAAACCTCTCAGGGGAGCATTTGCAACCGTTTGGCACCATTTTTGAGTGAATTGCCAAAAGCCAGATTTTTTATGAAATTGTGACCCCGGGGTTTAGGATTTTTTCAAAAAAATCTTTTTCTGCCTGTTCAGTTGTCGATGGCTGATTTCTTTTCCTGTGATAAAAAGCCTTCTGTTTCGACCGCCAACCCTTTCAGGGAAACATTTGCAAAATTTTGGCACCATTTTTGAGTGAATTGCCGAAAGTCAGATTTTTGATGAAATTGTTTCCCCGAGGCTTAGGATTTTTTCAAAAAATTCTTTTTCTGCCGGTTCAGTTGTCGAGGGCTGATTTCTTTTCCTGTGATTAAAATCCTTCTGTTTCGACCGCCAAACCTCTCAGGGGAGCATTTGCAACCGTTTCGCACCATTTTTGAGTGAATTGCCGAAACTCAGATTTTTGATGAAATTGTGACCCCGGGGCTTAGGATTTTTTCAAAAAAAATCTTTTTCTGCCGGTTAAGTTGTCGAGGGCTGATTTCTTTTCCTGTGATTAAAATCCTTCTGTTTCGACCGCAAAACCTCTCAGGGGAGCATTTGCAACCGTTTGGCACCATTTTTGAGTGAATTGCCGAAAGTCAGATTTTTTTATGAATTTATGACCCCGGGGCTTAGGATTTTTTCAAAAAAATTCTTTTCTGCCGGTTAAGTTGTCGAGGGCTGATTTCTTTTCCTGTAATAAAAAGCCTTCTGTTTCGACCGCCAAACCTTTCAGGGGAGCATTTGCTACCGTTTGGCTCCATTTTTGAGTGAATTGCCGAAAGTCAGATTTTTTATGAAATTGTGACCCCGGGGTTTAGGATTTTTTTTAAAAAAATTTTTCTGCCGGTTAAGTTGTCGAGGGCTGATTTCTTTTCCTGTGATTAAAATACTTCTGTTTTGACTTCGAAACCTTTCACGGGAGCATTTGCAACCGTTTGGCACCATTTTTGAGTGAATTGCCGAAAGTCAGATTTTTTATGAAATTGTGACCCCGGGGCTTACGGATTTTTTCAAAAAAATGTTTTTCGGCCTCTTAAGTTGTCGAGGGCTGATTTCTTGTCCTGTGATAAAAAGCCTTCTGTTTCGACCTCGAAACCTTTGAGGGGAGCATCTGTAAAAGTTTGGCACCATTTTTGAGTGAATTGCCGAAAGTCAGATTTTTTATGAAATTTTGACCCCGGGGCTTAGGATTTTTTCAAAAAAATCTTTTTCTGCCGGTTCAGTTGTCGAGGGCTGATTTCTTTTCCTGTGATTAAAATCCTTCTGTTTCGACCGCCAAACCTCTCAGGGGAGCATTTGCAACTGTTAAGCACCATTTTTGAGTGAATTGCCGAAAGTCAGATTTTTTATGAAATTGTGACACCGGGGCTTACGGATTTTTTTAAAAAAATATTTTCCTGCCTCTTAAGTTGTCGAGGGCTGATTAATTTTCCTGTGATAAAAAGCCATCTGTTTCGACCGCCAAACCTTTCAGGGGAGTATTTGTAACCGTTTGGCACCTTTTTTGAGTGAATTGCCGAAAGTCAGATTTTTGATGAAATTGTGACCCCGGGGCTTAGGATTTTTTCAAAAAAATATTTTTCTGCCGGTTCAGTTGTCGAGGGCTGATTTCTTTTCCTGAGATTAAAATCCTTCTGTTTCGACCGCGAAACCTTTCACGGGAGCATTTGCAACCGTTTGGTACCATTTTTGAGTGAATTGCCGAAAGTCAGATTTTTTATGAAATTGTGACCCCGGGGCTTAGGATTTTTTCAAAAAATCTTTTTCGGCCTCTTAAGTTGTCGAGGGCTGATTTCTTGTCCTGTGATAAAAAGCCTTTTTTGAGTGAATTGCCGAAAGTCAGATTTTTTATGAAATTTTGACCCCGGGGCTTAGGATTTTTTCAAAAAAACCTTTTTCTGCCGGTTAAGTTGTCGAGGGCTGATTTCTTTTCCTGTGATAAAAAGCCTTCTGTTTCGACTACCAAACCTTTCAGGGGAGCATTTGCTACCGTTTGGCACCATTTTTGAGTGAATTGCCGAAAGTCAGATTTTTTATGAAATTGTGACCCCGGTGCTTCGGATTTTTCAAAAAAATCTTTTTCTGCCGGTTAAGTTGTCGAGGGCTGATTTCTTGTCCTGTGATAAAAAGCCTTCTGTTTAGACCTCGAAACCTTTGAGTGGAGCATTTGTAAAAGTTTGGCACCATTTTTGAGTGAATTGCCGAAAGTCAGATTTTTTATGAAATTTTGACCCCGGGGCTTAGGATTTTTTCAAAAAAATCTTTTTCTGCCGGTTCAGTTGTCAAGGGCTGATTTCTTTTCCTGTGATTAAAATCCTTCTGTTTCGACCGCCAAACCTCTCAGGGGAGCATTTGCAACCGTTTCGCACCATTTTTGAGTGAATTGCCGAAAGTCAGATTTTTGATGAAATTGTGACCCCGGGGTTTAGGATTTTTTCAAAAAAATCTTTTTCTGCCGGTTAAGTTGTCGAGGGCTGATTTCTTTTCCTGTGATTAAAATCCTTCTGTTTCAACCGCCAAACCTCTCAGGGGAGCATTTGCAACCGTTTTGCACCATTTTTGAGTGAATTGCCGAAAGCCAGATTTTTAATGAAATTGTGACTATCTATTTCTGCCTCTTAAGTTGTCGGGGGCTGATTTCTTTTCCTGTGATTAAAATCCTTCTGTTTCGACCGCGAAACCTTTCACGGGAGCATTTGCAACCGTATGGCACCATTCTTGAGTGAATTGCCAAAAGTCAGATTTTTGATGAAATTGTGACCCCGGGGCTTAGGATTTTTTCAAAAATATCTTTTTCTGCCGGTTAACTTGTCGAGAGCTAATTTCTTTTCCTGTGATTAAAATCCTTCTGTTTCAAGCGCGAAACCTTTCACGGGAGCATTTGCAACCGTTTGGCACCATTTTTGAGTGAATTGCCGAAAGTCAGATTTATTATGAAATTGTGACCCCGGGGCTTAAGGATTTTTTTAAAAAAATCTTTTTCTGCCTCTTAAGTTGTCGAGGGCTGATTAATTTTCCTGTGATAAAAAGCCATCTGTTTCGACCGCCAAACCTTTCAGGGGAGCATTTGGAACCGTTTGGCACCTTTTTTGAGTGAATTGCCGAAAGTCAGATTTTTGATGAAATTGTGACCCCGGGTCTTAGGATTTTTTCAAAAAAATATTTTTCTGCCCGTTCAGTTGTCGAGGGCTGATTTCTTTTCCTGTGATTAAAATCCTTCTGTTTCGACCGCCAAACCTCTCAGGGGAGCATTTGCAACTGTTTCGCACCATTTTTGAGTGAATTGCCAAAAGCCAGATTTTTTATGAAATTGTGACTATCTATTTCTGCCTCTTAATTTGTCGGGGGCTGATTTCTTTTCCTGTGATTAAAATCCTTCTGTTTCGATTGCCAAACCTCTCAGGGGAGCATTTGCAACCGTTTGGCACCATTTTTGAGTGAATTACCAAAAGTCAGATTTTTTATGAAATTGTGACCCCGGGGCTTAGGATTTTTTCAAAAAAATCTGTTTCTGCCGGTTCAGTTGTCGAGGGCTGATTTCTTTTCCTGAGATTAAAATCCTTCTATTTCGACCGCGAAACCTTTCACGGGAGCATTTGCAAGCGTTTGGCACCATTTTTGAGTGAATTGCCGAAAGTCAGATTTTTTTATGAAATTGTGACCCCGGGGCTTACGCATTTTTTAAAAAAAATCTTTTTCTGCCTCTTAAGTTGTCGAGGGCTGATTTCTTTTCCTGTGATAAAAAGCCATCTGTTTCAACCGCCAAAACTTTCAGCGGAGCATTTGGAACCGTTTCGCACGATTTTTGAGTGAATTGCCGAAAGTCAGATTTTTGATGAAATTGTGACCCCGGGGCTTAGGATTTTTTCAAAAAAATCTTTTTCTGCCAGTTCAGTTGTCGAGGGCTGATTTCTTTTCCTGTGATTAAAATCCTTCTGTTTCGACCGCCAAACCTCTCAGGGGAGCATTTGCAACCGTTTCGCACCATTTTTGAGTGAATTGCCGAAAGCCAGATTTTTAATGAAATTGTGACTATCTATTTCTCCCTCTTAAGTTGTCGGGGGCTGATTTCTTTTCCTGTGATTAAAATCCTTCTGTTTCGATTTCCAAACCTCTCAGGGGAGCATTTGCAACCGTTTGGCACCGTTTTTGAGTGAATTGCCGAAAGTCAGATTTTTTATGAAATTGTGACCCCGGAGCTTAGGATTTTTTCAAAAAAATTCTTTTCTGCCGGTTAAGTTGTCGAGGGCTGATTTCTTTTCCTGTAATAAAAAGCCTTCTGTTTCGACCGCCAAACCTTTCAGGGGAGCATTTGCAACCGTTTGGCACCATTTTTGAGTGAATTGCCGAAAGTCAGATTTTTTATGAAATTGTGACCCCGGGGCTTCGGATTTTTTCAAAAAAATCTTTTTCTGCCGGTTAAGTTGTCCAGGTCTGATTTCTTTTCCTGTGATTAAAATCCTTCGTTTTCAACCGCCAAACCTTTCAGGGGAGCATTTGCAACCGTTTGGCACCATTTTTGAGTGAATTGCCGAAAGTCAGATTTTTTATGAACTTTTGACCCCGGGGCTTACGGATTTTTTAAAAAAAATTCTTTTCTGCCGGTTAAGTTGTCGAGGGCTGATTTCTTTTCTTGTAATAAAAAGCCTTCTGTTTCGACCGCCAAAGCTTTCAGGGGAACATTTGCTACCGTTTGGCTCCATTTTTGAGTGAATTGCCGAAAGTCAGATTTTTTATGAAATTGTGACCCCGGGGTTTAGGATTTTTTCAAAAAAAAAATTTCTGCCGGTTAAGTTGTCGAGGGCTGATTTCTTTTCCTGTGATTAAAATACTTCTGTTTTGACTTCTAAACCTTTCACGGGAGCATTTGCACCCGTTTGGCACCATTTTTGAGTGAATTGCCGAAAGTCAGATTTCTTATGAAATTGTGTCCCCGGGGCTTACGGATTTTTTCAAAAAAATCTTTTTCGGCCTCTTAAGTTGTCGAGGGTTGATTTCTTGTCCTGTGATAAAAAGCCTTCTGTTTCGACCTCGAAACCTTTGAGGGGAGCATTTGTAAAAGTTTGGCACCATTTTTGAATGAATTGCCGAAAGTCAGATTTTTGATGAAATTTTGACCCCGGAGCTTACGGATTTTTTTAAAAAAATTCTTTTCTGCCGGTTAAGTTGTCGAGGGCTGATTCCTTTTCCTGTGATAAAAAGCCATTTGTTTCGACCGCCAAAACTTTCAGCGGAGCATTTGGAACCGTTTCGCACGATTTTTGAGTGAATTGCCGAAAGTCAGATTTTTGATGAAATTCTTTCCCCGAGGCTTAGGATTTTTTCAAAAAAATCTTTTTCTTCCGGTTCAGTTGTCGAGGGCTGATTTCTTTTCCTGTGATTAAAATCCTTCTGTTTCGACCGCCAAACCTCTCAGGGGAGCATTTGCAACCGTTTCGCACCATTTTTGAGTGAATTGCCAAAAGCCAGATTTTTTATGAAATTGTGACTATCTATTTCTGCCTCTTAAGTTGTCGGGGGCTGATTTCTTTTCCTGTGATTAAAATCCTTCTGTTTCGACCGCGAAACCTTTCACGGGAGCATTTGCAAGCGTTTCGCACCATTTTTGAGTGAATTGCCGAAAGTCAGATTTTTTATGAAATTGTGACCCCGGGGGTTAGGATTTTTTCAAAAAAATCTTTTTCTGCCGGTTCAGTTGTCGAGGGCTGATTTCTTTTCCTGTGATTAAAATCCTCCTGTTTCGACCGCCAAACCTCTCAGGGGAGCATTTGCAACCGTTTTGCACCATTTTTGAGTGAATTGCCGAAAGTCAGATTTTTGATGAAATTGTGACCCCGGGGCTTAGGATTTTTTCAAAAAAATCTTTTTCTGCCGGTTAAGTTGTCGAGGGCTGATTTCTTTTCCTGTGATTAAAATCCTTCTGTTTCGACCGCAAAACCTCTCAGGGGAGCATTTGCAACCGTTTGGCACCATTTTTGAGTGAATTGCCGAAAGTCAGATTTTTGATGAAATTGTGACCCCGGGGCTTAGGATTTTTTCAAAAAATCTTTTTGTGCCTATTAAGTTGTCCGGGGCTGATTTCTTTTCCTGTGATAAAAAGCCTTCTGTTTCGACTACCAAACCTTTCAGGGGAGCATTTGCAACCGTTTGGCACCATTTTTGAGTGAATTGCCGAAAGTCAGATTTTTTATGAAATTGTGACCCCGGGGCTTCGGATTTTTTCAAAAAAATCTTTTTCTACCGGTTAAGTTGTCGAGGTCTGATTTCTTTTCCTGTGATTAAAATCCTTCGTTTTTAACCGCCAAACCTCTCAGGGGAGCATTTGCAACCGTTTCGCACCATTTTTGAGTGAATTGCCGAAAGCCAGATTTTTAATGAAATTGTGACTATCTATTTCTGCCTCTTAAGTTATCAGGGGCTGATTTCTTTTCCTGTGATTAAAATCCTTCTGTTTCGACCGCCAAACCTCTCAGGGGAGCATTTGCAACCGTTTCGCACCATTTTTGAGTGAATTGCCGAAAGTCAGATTTTTGATGAAATTGTGACCCCGGGGCTTAGGATTTTTTCAAAAAAATCTTTTTCTGCCGGTTAAGTTGTCGAGGGCTGATTTCTTTTCCTGTGATTAAAATCCTTCTGTTTCGACCGCCAAACCTCTCAGGGGAGCATTTGCAACCGTTTCACACCATTTTTGAGTGAATTGCCGAAAGTCAGATTTTTGATGAAATTGTGAACCCGGGGCTTAGGATTTTTTCAAAAATATCTTTTTCTGCCGGATAACTTGTCGAGGGCTAATTTCTTTTCCTGTGATTAAAATCCATCTGTTTCAAGCGCGAAACCTTTCACGGGAGCATTTGCAACCGTTAAGCACCATTTTTGAGTGAATTGCCGAAAGTCAGATTTTTTATGAAATTGTGACCCCGGGGCTTACGGATTTTTTTAAAAAAATCTTTTTCTGCCTCTTAAGTTGTCGAGGGCTGATTTCTTTTCCTGTGATAAAAAGCCATCTGTTTCGACCGCCAAAACTTTCAGCGGAGCATTTGGAACCGTTTCGCAGGATTCTTGAGTGAATTGCCGAAAGTCAGATTTTTGATGAAATTGTGACCCCGGGGCTTAGGATTTTTTCAAAAAAATCTTTTTCTGCCTGTTCAGTTGTCGAGGGCTGATTTCTTTTCCTGTGATTAAAATCCTTCGTTTTTAACCGCCAAACCTCTCAGGGGATCATTTGCAACCGTTTCGCACCATTTTTGAGTGAATTGCCGAAAGCCAGATTTTTTATGAAATTGTGACAATCTATTTCTGCCTCTTAAGTTGTCGGGGGCTGATTTCTTTTCCTGTGATTAAAATCCTTCTGTTTCGACCGCCAAACCTCTCAGGGGAGCATTTGCAACCGTTTCGCACCATTTTTGAGTGAATTGCCGAAAGTCAGATTTTTGATTAAATTGTGACCCCGGGGCTTAGGATTTTTTCAAAAAAATCTTTTTCTGCCGGTTAAGTTGTCGAGGGCTGATTTCTTTTCCTGTGATTAAAATCCTTCTGTTTCGACCACCAAACCTCTCAGGGGAGCATTTGCAACCGTTTCGCACCATTTTTGAGTGAATTGCCGAAAGTCAGATTTTTGATGAAATTGTGAACCCGGGGCTTAGGATTTTTTCAAAAATATCTTTTTCTGCCGGTTAAGTTGTCGAGGGCTGATTTCTTTTCCTGTGATTAAAATCCTTCTGTTTCGACCACCAAACCTCTCAGGGGAGCATTTGCAACCGTTTCGCACCATTTTTGAGTGAATTGCTGAAAGTCAGATTTTTTATGAAATTGTGACCCCGGGGCTTACGGATTTTTTTAAAAAAATCTTTTTCTGCCTCTTAAGTTGTCGAGGGCTGATTTCTTTTCCTGTGATAAAAAGCCATCTGTTTCGACCGCCAAAACTTTCAGCGGAGCATTTGGAACCGTTTCGCAGGATTCTTGAGTGAATTGCCGAAAGTCGGATTTTTGATGAAATTGTGACCCCGGGGCTTAGGATTTTTTCAAAAAAATCTTTTTCTGCCGGTTAAGTTGTCGAGGTCTGATTTCTTTTCCTGTGATTAAAATCCTTCGTTTTCAACCGCCAAACCTTTCAGGGGAGCATTTGCAACCGTTTGGCACCATTTTTGAGTGAATTGCCGAAAGCCAGATTTTTTAATGAAATTGTGACTATCTATTTCTGCCTCTTAAGTTGTCGGGGGCTGATTTCTTTTCCTGAGATTAAAATCCTTCTGTTTCGACCGCGAAACCTTTCACGGGAGCATTTGCAACCGTTTGGTACCATTTTTGAGTGAATTGCCGAAAGTCAGATTTTTTATGAAATTGTGACTTCGGGGCTTAGGATTTTTTCAAAAAAATATTTTTCGGCCGGTTCAGTTGTCGAGGGCTGATTTCTTTTCCTGTGATTAAAATCCTTCCGTTTCGACCTCCAAACCTCTCAGGGGAGCATTTGCAACCGTTTCGCACCATTTTTGAGTGAGTTACCGAAAGCCAGATTTTTTATGAAATTGTGACTATCTATTTCTGCCTCTTAAGTTGTCAGGGGCTGATTTCTTTTCCTGTGATTAAAATCCTTCTGTTTCGACCGCCAAACCTCTCAGGGGAGCATTTGCAACCGTTTCGCACCATTTTTGAGTGAGTTGCCGAAAGCCAGATTTTTTATGAAATTGTGACTATCTATTTCTGCCTCTTAAGTTGTCGGGGGCTGATTTCTTTTCCTGTGATTAAAATCCTTCTGTTAAGACCACCAAACCTCTCAGGGGAGCATTTGCAACCGTTTGGCACCATTTTTGAGTGAATTGCTGAAAGTCAGATTTTTTATGAAATTGTGACCCCGGGGCTTACGGATTTTTTTTAAAAAATCTTTTTCTGCCTCTTAAGTTGTCGAGGGCTGATTAATTTTCCTGTGATAAAAAGCCATCTGTTTCGACCGCCAAAACTTCCAGGGGAGCATTTGGAACCGTTTGGCACCATTTTTGAGTGAATTGCTGAAAGTCGGATTTTTTATGAAATTGTGACCCCGGGGCTTACGGATTTTTTCAAAAAAATATTTTTCTGCCTCTGAAGTTGTCGAGGGCTGATTTCTTTTCCTGTGATAAAAAGCCATTTGTTTCGACTGCCACACCTTTCAGGGGAGCATTTGGAACCGTTTGGCACCATTTTTGAGTGAATTGCCGAAAGTCAGATTTTTGATGAAATTGTGACCCCGGGTTTTAGGATTTTTTCAAAAAAATATTTTTCTGCCGGTTCAGTTGTCGAGGGCTGATTTCTTTTCCTGTGATTAAAATCCTTCTGTTTCCACCGCCAAACCTCTCAGGGGAGCATTTGCAACGGTTTCGCACCATTTTTGAGTGAATTGCCAAAAGCCAGTTTTTTTATGAAATTGTGACTATCTATTTCTGCCTCTTAAGTTGTCGTGGGCTGATTTCTTTTCCTGTGATTAAAATCCTTCTGTTTCAATTGCCAAACCTCTCAGGGGAGCATTTGCAACCGTTTGGCACCATTTTTGAGTGAATTGCCGAAAGTCAGATTTTTTATGAAATTGTGACCCCGGGGCTTAGGGTTTTTTTCAAAAAAATCTTTTTCTTCTTCTTAAGTTGTCGAGGGCTCATTTCTTTTCCTGTGATAAAAAGGCTTTTGTATCGACCGCCAACCCACTCAGGGGAGCATTTGCAAAAGTTTGGCACCATTTTTGAGTGAATTGCCGAAAGTCAGATTTTTGATGAAATTGTGACCCCGGGGTTTAGGATTTTTTCAAAAAAATCTTTTTCTGCCGGTTCAGTTGTCGAGGGCTGATTTCTTTTCCTGTGATTAAAATCCTTCTGTTAAGACCGCCAAACCTCTCAGGGGAGCATTTCTAACCGTTTGGCACCATTTTTGAGTGAATTGCTGAAAGTCAGATTTTTTATGAAATTGTGACCCCGGGGCTTACGGATTTTTTTAAAAAAATCTTTTTCTGCCGGTTAAGTTGTCGAGGGCTGATTTCTATTCCTGTGATTAAAATCCTTCTGTTTCAACCGCGAAACCTTTCACGGGAGCATTTGGAACCGTTTGGCACCATTTTTGAGTGAATTGCCGAAAGTCAGATTTTTTATGAAATTGTGACCCCGGGGGTTAGGATTTTTTCAAAAATTTCTTTTTCTGCCGGTTCAGTTGTCGAGGGCTGATTTCTTTTCCTGTGAATGAAAAGCCTTCTGTTTCGACCGCCAAACCTTTCAGGCGAGCATTTGCCACCGTTTGGCACCATTTTTGAGTGAATTGCCGAAAGTCAGATTTTTTTATGAAATTGAGACTTCCGGGTTGGCGCCATCGCCGAATGGTGGACTCCCTCCGAGCTCCGGAGGGAGCCTGCTCGGCAGGGGCTGGGTCTTACCGCGCCGGCGACGCGGGGACCCTTAAAACCCACGGCCACGGAGGCCGTGGACATGGAGACTCGGCTGGCACCGCCAGCGCCCTCCTGACTCGTGAAGGAGCCTTTTTAAAGGCTACGGATCGGGTGCCGGGGAGAGGCGCGGTGCTTTGAGTCCTCTGCTAGCCCTGCCGAGCGAAGCCGCATGCCATCCGGTGGAGAGCGCTGACTTCTTCCATTGAGAATTCGGACTTTTAACAGCAACCCGTGAGTAATTTGGAAAACCGGGTTTAAAAGGAGAAAAAAAGGAATTTTTTTCGGATTTGGTACGAGCGGGGGGGGGGGATCCAAAAAGGAAGTCAATCCCCCTCCCTACTATAAACATTCTAAAACAAGGACCGGGCAACCGGTCACGAAAGAACTGTATTTTTGATAAAAACCAAGAATTTCACGATGGGAAACTACAAGAAACTGTGCTGGAGGAGAAGAGTGGAGGGAGAAGGAAAGCGACCCCCCCCCCTGGGAACCGGGGCGATTGGAGAGAGAGCTTGGTGAAAAGAGACGGAGACTTTGACAGCTGTCAAAGTAGCTGTCAAAGCCGGAAAAATTTAAAGAGGACTCTGTTTTGAGGACTTTGCTGGTTAAATTTGTTACAAATTGCTAAGATTCGGATACAAAATGGCGAAAATACTGAACAACAACCAGACTTTTGGACTAGAGGATACAAAGTTAAAACAATCCCCCTAGAGGAGTTTCGGGACATTACAAAGATGGTCGTAAGTGGAAAAATACCTTCGGAATTTTACAGGACTGGTTATCTTCTGGGAAAGCTGCAAAACTGAAATAGTATTATGTCTACAGGGGTGTTTACATTAAAGGAGACAATAGAATACTCTATTGAAGAAAGGAAAGGACTGAACGCAAGTTTTTGTTCCTGAATAACAAAATCCCCTGTAGAGCTACTAAATTTCTGAATTAGAACGCTTTAGCAGCGGAAAAAGATGAAACTGGACTACAACATGGAAAGAACAATGGGGGGAGCCTTAAAGACTAAAGATTGGAGATTTGAAGTTAAATACTATAAAAATAACTTTAAACTTAAAAAAAAAAAGACTGGCAAGGGACTGGGGGGAAAATCTGATTATGGATTTAAGAATTCCAGGCAGACAATATAGATTGGTGGACAGGGGGAAGTCAAACCGGGGAAGGGGGGGGGAGAACTAGAATCCAAAGGCTTGCAACTACTTTTGAATTCTTTTTTCTATATACTTTTTATCTTTTTATATCTTTATATTGTTTTTCTTTATATTTTGCTGGGTGTTTTTATTAAAAAAAAAGGGAATTCGTGGAAGGAAATTGGGGGGGACCTTGGGGACAGATTTTTTGTTTTTTATCAAGGGTAATGATGAGGACTGTATAAGCTTAAATTCGAATATTGGGCTAAACAAATTAAGTTTAAATTAGGAGGGAGAACTTGTTGAGCTAACGATATGAAAGGGGAATATGGCAGGGATGGGGGAGGGGGGGAGTCCCAGAAAGTGGATAATGAAAATAAGGTTTTAAATGCATTCTGTTTTTGTCTTATCTTTACTTTCTGTTTTCTGAAAATTTTCAATAAATATGATTTTAAAAAAAAAGATTTTTTTATGAAATTGTGACCCCGGGGCTTAGGATTTTTTAAAAAAAATATTTTTCGACCGGTTCAGTTGTCGAGGGCTGATTTCTTTTCCTGTGATTAAAATCCTTCTGTTTCGACCGCCAAACCACTCAGGGGAGCATTTGCAACAGTTTGGCACCATTTTTGAGTGAATTGCCGAAACTCAGATTTTTTATGAAATTGTGACCCCGCGGGCTTAGGATTTTTTTAAAAAAATCTTTTTCTGCCGGTTAAGTTGTCGAGGGCTGATTTCTATTCCTGTGATTAAAATCCTTCTGTTTCAACCGCGAAACCTTTCACGGGAGCATTTGGAACCGTTTGGCACCATTTTTGAGTGAATTGCCGAAAGTCAGATTTTTTATGAAATTGTGACCCCGGGGCTTACGGATTTTTTTAATAAAATCTTTTTCTGCCTCTTAAGTTGTCGAGGGCTGATTTCTTTTCCTGTGATTAAAATCCTTCTGTTTCGACCGCAAAACCTTTCACGGGAGCATTTACAACCGTTTGGCACCATTTTTGAGTGAATTGCCGAAAGTCAGATTTTTTATGAAATTGTGACCCCGGGGGTTAGGATTTTTTCAAAAAAATATTTTTCTGCCGGTTCAGTTGTCGAGGGCTGATTTCTTTTCCTGTGATTAAAATCCTTCTGTTAAGACCGCCAAACCTCTCAGGGGAGCATTTCTAACCGTTTGGCACCATTTTTGAGTGAATTGCTGAAAGTCAGATTTTTTATGAAATTGTGACCCCGGGGCTTACGGATTTTTTTAAAAAAATCTTTTTCTGCCGGTTAAGTTGTCGAGGGCTGATTTCTATTCCTGTGATTAAAATCCTTCTGTTTCAACCGCGAAACCTTTCACGGGAGCATTTGGAACCGTTTGGCACCATTTTTGAGTGAATTGCCGAAAGTCAGATTTTTTATGAAATTGTGACTTAGGGGCTTAGGATTTTTTCAAAAAATCTTTTTCTGCCGGTTCAGTTGTCGAGGGCTGATTTCTTGTCCTGTGATAAAAAGCCTTTTTTGAGTGAATTGCCGAAAGTCAGATTTTTTATGAAATTGTGACCCCGGGGCTTAGGATTTTTTCAAAAAAATATTTTTCGGCCGGTTCAGTTGTCGAGGGCTGATTTCTTTTCCTGTGATTAAAATCCTTCCGTTTCGACCTCCAAACCTCTCAGGGGAGCATTTGCAACCGTTTCGCACCATTTTTGAGTGAGTTACCGAAAGCCAGATTTTTTATGAAATTGTGACTATCTATTTCTGCCTCTTAAGTTGTCAGGGGCTGATTTCTTTTCCTGTGATTAAAATCCTTCTGTTTCGACCGCCAAACCTCTCAGGGGAGCATTTGCAACCGTTTCGCACCATTTTTGAGTGAGTTGCCGAAAGCCAGATTTTTTATGAAATTGTGACTATCTATTTCTGCCTCTTAAGTTGTCGGGGGCTGATTTCTTTTCCTGTGATTAAAATCCTTCTGTTAAGACCACCAAACCTCTCAGGGGAGCATTTGCAACCGTTTGGCACCATTTTTGAGTGAATTGCTGAAAGTCAGATTTTTTATGAAATTGTGACCCCGGGGCTTACGGATTTTTTTTAAAAAATCTTTTTCTGCCTCTTAAGTTGTCGAGGGCTGATTAATTTTCCTGTGATAAAAAGCCATCTGTTTCGACCGCCAAAACTTCCAGGGGAGCATTTGGAACCGTTTGGCACCATTTTTGAGTGAATTGCTGAAAGTCAGATTTTTTATGAAATTGTGACCCCGGGGCTTACGGATTTTTTCAAAAAAATATTTTTCTGCCTCTGAAGTTGTCGAGGGCTGATTTCTTTTCCTGTGATAAAAAGCCATTTGTTTCGACTGCCACACCTTTCAGGGGAGCATTTGGAACCGTTTGGCACCATTTTTGAGTGAATTGCCGAAAGTCAGATTTTTGATGAAATTGTGACCCCGGGTTTTAGGATTTTTTCAAAAAAATATTTTTCTGCCGGTTCAGTTGTCGAGGGCTGATTTCTTTTCCTGTGATTAAAATCCTTCTGTTTCCACCGCCAAACCTCTCAGGGGAGCATTTGCAACGGTTTCGCACCATTTTTGAGTGAATTGCCAAAAGCCAGTTTTTTTATGAAATTGTGACTATCTATTTCTGCCTCTTAAGTTGTCGTGGGCTGATTTCTTTTCCTGTGATTAAAATCCTTCTGTTTCAATTGCCAAACCTCTCAGGGGAGCATTTGCAACCGTTTGGCACCATTTTTGAGTGAATTGCCGAAAGTCAGATTTTTTATGAAATTGTGACCCCGGGGCTTAGGGTTTTTTTCAAAAAAATCTTTTTCTTCTTCTTAAGTTGTCGAGGGCTCATTTCTTTTCCTGTGATAAAAAGGCTTTTGTATCGACCGCCAAACCACTCAGGGGAGCATTTGCAAAAGTTTGGCACCATTTTTGAGTGAATTGCCGAAAGTCAGATTTTTGATGAAATTGTGACCCCGGGGCTTAGGATTTTTTCAAAAAAATCTTTTTCTGCCGGTTCAGTTGTCGAGGGCTGATTTCTTTTCCTGTGATTAAAATCCTTCTGTTAAGACCGCCAAACCTCTCAGGGGAGCATTTCTAACCGTTTGGCACCATTTTTGAGTGAATTGCTGAAAGTCAGATTTTTTATGAAATTGTGACCCCGGGGCTTACGGATTTTTTTAAAAAAATCTTTTTCTGCCGGTTAAGTTGTCGAGGGCTGATTTCTATTCCTGTGATTAAAATCCTTCTGTTTCAACCGCGAAACCTTTCACGGGAGCATTTGGAACCGTTTGGCACCATTTTTGAGTGAATTGCCGAAAGTCAGATTTTTTATGAAATTGTGACCCCGGGGCTTACGGATTTTTTTAATAAAATCTTTTTCTGCCTCTTAAGTTGTCGAGGGCTGATTTCTTTTCCTGTGATTAAAATCCTTCTGTTTCGACCGCAAAACCTTTCACGGGAGCATTTGCAACCGTTTGGCACCATTTTTGAGTGAATTGCCGAAAGTCAGATTTTTTATGAAATTGTGACCCCGGGGGTTAGGATTTTTTCAAAAAAATATTTTTCTGCCGGTTCAGTTGTCGAGGGCTGATTTCTTTTCCTGTGATTAAAATCCTTCTGTTTCGACCGCCAAACCTCTCAGGGGAGCATTTGCAACCGTTTCGCACCATTTTTGAGTGAATTGCCGAAAGCCAGATTTTTTATGAAATTGTGACTATCTATTTCTGCCTCTTAAGTTGTCGGGGGCTGATTTCTTTTCCTGTGATTAAAATCCTTCTGTTTCGATTTCCAAACCTCTCAGGGGAGCATTTGCAACCGTTTGGCACCATTTTTGAGTGAATTGCCGAAAGTCAGATTTTTTATGAAATTGCGACCCCGGGGCTCAGGATTTTTTCAAAAAAATCTTTTTCTACCGGTTAAGTTGTCGAGGGCTGATTTCTTTTCCTGAGATTAAAATCCTTCTGTTTCGACCGCGAAACCTTTCACGGGAGCATTTGCAACCGTTTGGCACCATTTTTGAGTGAATTGCCGAAAGTCAGATTTTTTATGAAATTGTGACACCGGGGCTTAGGGTTTTTTTCAAAAAAATCTTTTTCTTCTTCTTCAGAAGACATCTGAAGGCAGCCCTGTTCTGGGAAGCTTTGAATGTTTGACAGACTATTTTCTTTTAATATTTTGTTGGAAGCCGCCCAGAGTGGCTGGGTATAAATAATAAATTATTATTATTATTATTATTATTATTATTATTATTATTATTATTATTATTATTATTATTATATCATGATGATGACTGTGAGGTGTTACAAGTCATTAACTTCAAGGCACACTGCCATGCCTTTGAAGACACAAACCATCCCAGCTTTTCAGAGCTGGCTATCATGGCTTCTTTAATCTTTGTGTATTGCTCCACCATGTGGCTGAATCATATAAAGCACTGACTTTTACATATCTCTTGACCTCTAATCGCAAGAAGATCTCGTTAACTTGGATTATAATCTTTATAAATTGGAGTTGTGGAGCAGGTCCTCGAGAGTGGGGGGGGGGCTCCCACCATTCCTCCTCAGTCCAGCCCCTGACAACCTTCTGGGTTACGGCGTCGAGGGCTCATTTTGTGGGGCGATGTGAAACGTAGTGTTTTCACCCCCCAAACTTGCAGGGGGCATTGTCTGGGTGTTTGGCGCCGCTTTGGAGTGAATTGGACAACGTCTGACTTTTGGAGAAATTGGGATCCCGTGAGTTGGGGCGCCAAAGGCTCATTTTTGGGGTTGCCATGAAATGTGGGGTTTTCACTGCCAAACATTTCAGGTGGTCTTTAGCAGGTGTTTGCCGTTGCTTTGTTGTGAATCCTAAGACATCGGGTTTTCAGCGAAATCGTGGCCACCATATCTATCCTGACAGATGATTTGGCCTGTCACCCTTGTGTGGAAGTAAAGGATGAGATTCCCCTACTACTCCGCCTGGGGTCTCCAATGTGGTGCACCCAGCCTCCACTCACACTATTCCTATGCTGGGGAATTTGGGGGTGGTTTGTGGGGATGTTATGTACTGAGTTGAATAGGATCCAAAATGCTACAGTCTGATTGGTCCTAGAACAATAGGATCCAACATGCAGCAGTCTGATTGGTCCTAGAACAATGCAGCAGTCTGATTGGTCCGCAGGAGCCACCCAATCCAGCTCCAGGTGGAAGTGAATCCACAACCTGATTGGGCTACAGGAGAATCCCAGAATTAGCCAATCACGTGCAGCCCATTGTGTAAATAATGTATATAAAGCAGATATTGTGGGGGAACTTTCATTCCTCGCTACTATGAGCTGAATATAGAGCATGAAATCCACTCTCGACTCCGAGTATATTTCAGGGGAAGAGCTGTTTGGGATATTTCCTGCTTGTGAATTATTATTTGTGTGTGTTTGTGTGTGTAAAACACATGCCTAAAGCTTTAAATCTGGGATGGGCATGGAAGTTCCGAGGTGGGCCACCAGGTGGCACTGCAGGCCATGCTCCAGCTGCTGCTGCTGCTGCTACAGGTGCCAGTAAGTCTCGCATTTTCAACCTCTTCCTCCTCCATTGCACTGGCTAAATGATTCCTTGCTGGACTCCCATCGCTGAGGCCAAATGTACCTTTACCGAGCAAAATATCCTTTCGAATTATACACCCAGCACATGGAACCTGACAAAGGGGCAATACAAGCGGACTCTCTGTGCCCTTACCACAGCAAAAAGACTGATACTGGTGAGCTGGAAAAATAAAAATGCGTCTCCCTTCTATGATTGGATTGAAGACTTCTACAAACTCACCACATCTGAACAACCTGCAGATAAACGCAGACTTGCCATGGACAAATTCAATGATACAGTGGTACCTCGGGTTAACATACACTTCAGGTTACAGACTCTGCTTGTAGCCTTTTTAGCCTCGGGTGAGAAGAGCGACACTCAAGGAATAGTTTCAGAGAAAAGCTTTATTCTGCCATCCGGGGTGGCAGAAGGAGCAAGTGTGATAGATTCACAAAACAAGCATGAGTTCACAGCCATTTGCACAGAGCATATATTCCCCTTCCAGTTCCCTCCCCTTTCTCCTCCTCCTCAAGAGTCCTGCCCCATTGTGATGAAATTCCAGTGCCTGTCTTCGGAGAACTTCCTGACATTAGTGATGAAGATGCCTCCAGTGCTGAAGGACATGAAGAAGAAGTGGTTCTTGAAGATGATGCTCCACATCCATTTTCCCAAAAGGAGTTGAATGATCTAGTTCGCGACCTCAGCTTGTCAAAGGACAAAATTGGTTATGGTCAGCATAAATGGTTTATTTGTGTTGACCTGAAGATGGTGAACTTTTTGGTGGGACAACAGTCTGGCTTCAACAAGTACCCATGTTTTCTGTGCATGTGGGATAGTAGGGACCGTGCTCAGCATTACACGAAGAAGGATTGGCCTGTGCGGGAGGAATTGGTGCCTTGCAAAGAAAGGAACGTCATCAACGACCCTCTGGTGGACAGAGACAGAATACTCTTCCCACCGCTGCACATCAAGCTCGGCTTAATCAAGCAGTTCATCAAAGGCTCTGGACAAGGATGGTGACTGCTTCACTTGTGCCAGGATTGACCATGGAGAAGTTGAAAGCTGGCATCTTTGACGGTCCTCAGATCCGTCAGCTCATCAGAGATCCAGAGGTCAGAAACTCAATGAAGGAAATGGAACTGGAAGCGTGGAAGGCATTTGTTCTGGTAGTGAAGAACTTTCTAAGAAACCTGGGCTGCAACATGAGCGTCAAGATGCACTACCTATTTTCACATATGGACCGGTTTCCTGAGAACCTGGGTTCAATGAGTGACGAGCAGGGGGAGAGATTCCATCAGGACATGAAAGAGATGGAGACCAGGTATCAGGGTCGCTGGGACGCAGTCATGATGGCTGACTACTGTTGGACTCTGAAGAGAGACCTCCCTGCCGCTGAGCATTCCAGGAGTTCCAAGAAACGGAAGTTCAAGCCCTGAAGTTTGAAAAATGGTGAAGCAACATGCAATTTATGTGTACTTACCTTTATCAATGCCCACCATTCAGTTTACAGTAATCGATGTTTCTATCAGGTAATCAATATATGTTGTTGGAAAAACATTATTTTCTCTTAAAAACATATTTAGGATGATATGTGTTGACAAAAATCAGCTGATAATGCCACAAAATGTAATCAATTTTGTCACAAGATCTGATTTTTTACAAATCAAAATAGCACAACAACCTGACCTGATGGAGAGAAACGGATGCCATTTCCTGATTCAGCAGTGCAAAAAGACCCTAAATCAATTGTAGAAATCTAGACAACATTCAAAAGGTAAAAAATTGTTGCCCAGTGTATAATTTGACATCTTTTTATATATATATATATAAATTTTTATTAAAGTTTCCGAAATTTTATAACAACAAAAAACAAAACAATACAGTAAAAATAACATACAAAAAACATATAAAAAACAAATATAATTTCAGCCCTTCTTTTCTTATACCTTACTTCCCCGACTTCCTCTTACCTCCCCTTCCTGTATTCCAATTTCTAAATTATTCTTCAGCAAATCCTTCCCTTATTTTTCACTTAAATTTTAACCTTTCTTTTTCTTTTAAGCTTATCCATTGCCGCTAATAACCACATATTTTCTAATCCAGCGTCATTCTAACATTCATTGATTTTACAATATTTCTTTAGATAGTCCTTAAAATCTTTCCAATCTTCCTCCGCTGTTTCCCTTCCCTGGTTTCGGATTCTGCTCGTCATCTCTGCCAGTCCCATGTAGTCTATCACCTTCATCTGCCATTCTTCCAAGGTGGGTAGATCTTGTGTCTTCCAGTACTTTGCAATAAGTATTCTTGCCGCAGTTGTAGCATACATAAAAAATGTTCTGTCCTTCTTTGACACCCCTTGGCCGACAATACCCAAGAGAAAGGCCTCTGGTTTCTTCAGGAAAGTATATTTAAATACCTTTTTCAATTCATTATAAATCATTTCCCAGAACGCCTTAATCTTTGGGCACCTCCACCAGAGGTGGAAAAATGTACCTTCCTTTTCTCCACATTTCCAGCATTTGTTATCAGGCAAATGATAAATTTTCGCAAGCTTGACTGGGGTCATGTACCACCTATAAATCATTTTCATAATGTTTTCTCTGAGGGCATTACATGCCGTAAATTTCATCCCGGTGGTCCACAACTTTTCCCAGTCAGCAAACATAATGTTATGACCAATATCCTGTGCCCACTTAATCATTGCTGATTTAACCGTTTCATCTTGTGTATTCCATTTCAACAGCAAGTTATACATTTTTGACAAATTTTTAGTACCGGATTCTAACAATTCTGTCTCTAGTTTTGATTTTTCCACCTGGAAGCCAATTTTCCTGTCCATCTTAAAAACCTCCATTATTTGATCGTAATGGAGCCAATCTCTCACTTTATCTTTTAATTTCACAAAACTCTGCAGTTTCCATCTATCCCCTTCTTGTTCCAAAATTTCCCAATATCTCGGCCATTTGGACTCCATATTAAGCTTTTTAACAGCTTTTGCCTCCATTGGGGACAACCACCGTGGAGTTTTGTTTTCCAACAAATCTTTATATCTAGTCCAGACATTATATAGTGCTTTCCTGGCAATATGATTTTTAAAACCTTTATGAGCTTTAACCTTGTCATACCACAAATATGCATGCCACCCAAAGATGTTGTTAAAACCTTCTAGATCCAAGATATCTGTGTTCTCAAGAAGTAGCCAATCTTTCAACCAGCAGAAAGCTGCCGATTCATAATACAGTTTGAGATCTGGCAGGGCAAATCCCCCCCTTTCTTTTGCATCAGTTAAAGTCTTAAATTTAATTCTGGGTTTCTTGCCCTGCCAGACAAATTTTGAAATATCTTTCTGCCACTTCTTGAAACAATCCATCTTGTCCACTATTTGCAATGTTTGACACAAAAACAACATTCTAGGCAATACATTCATCTTTATAACCGCAATTCGACCCAACAAGGAAAGCTTCAAGTTTGACCAAATTTCTAGATCTTTTTTCACTTCTGTCCAAGATTTCTCATAATTGTCTTTAAATAAGTTCACATTTTTAGCTGTCATATTTATCCCCAGATATTTCACTTTCTTAACCACAGTTAATCCTGTCTCATTCTGAAACCTCTCTTTTTCCAAAAGTGTTAAATTTTTCTCCAATACCTTAGTTTTTGACTTATTCAATTTAAACCCTGCCACTTGACCAAATTCTTGAATTAATTCTAATACTCTTTTCGTACTAGACTCAGGCTCTTGTAATGTAAGTACCAAATCATCTGCAAATGCTCTCAATTTGTACTGTTTAGCTCCGACCTGCACTCCTTTAACCAACTGGTCCCTTCTAATCATATTCAGCAAAACCTCCAGGACTGATATAAAAAGTAATGGAGAGATTGGGCATCCCTGTCGTGTCCCTTTTTCTATCTTGAATTCTTCCGTAACCACATTATTTACAATCAACTTTGCTTTTTGTTCAGAATATATTGCACCTATACCATTTTCAAACCCTTGGCCTACCCCCATCCCCCGGAGGTTCTTCATCATGAAACTCCAAGAAATATTGTCAAAGGCTTTCTCGGCGTCCACAAATATCAAAACTGCTTTCGTATTTATGTTCACTTCCAACTTTTCCAAAATGTCAATTATGTTCCTTACATTATCCGACAAATGTCTTCTCGGGAGAAAGCCCGCTTGATCTCTATGAATCTCCTCCATCAAAACTATTTTCAATCTCTTTGCTAAAATGTCAGCAAAAATTTTGTAATCCACATTTAATAGTGAAATGGGGCGGTAGTTCTTAAGTTGAGTCTTTTCAGTCTCTGTCTTCGGAATAAGTGTAATATAAGCCTCTTTCCACGTTTCTGGTGCCCTTTTCCCCTCCAAAATTTCATTACAAACTTCCTTCAAAGGTTGTAATAACCACTCCTTCAAAACTTTATAATATCTGGAAGTCAGTCCATCAGGTCCTGGGGATTTGCCCAATGCCAAATTTTGAATAGCACCTTCTATTTCTTGTTCTGATATTTCCTGGTTCAATATTATTTTACTTTCTTGTGAAATCTTTTTCAGTCCGTTTTTTCCAAGAAATTGCTCTATGTCCATATCTTTCTGCGGCCCTTGTGAATAAAGTTGTCTAAAGTATCTCTGGAAGCAGTTCCTAATCTCCGTAGGGTTATAAATGTTCTTTCCATCCACTTCTAAATTTGTTACCGTATTCAGCTTTTGTCTTTTCTTTATTTGCCAAGCCAACAATTTACCACATTTATCTGCTGATTCAAAAGTCTTTTGTCTCATTTGTTTAATTTTCCATTCTATTTCTTGATTAATCAATTCCATATATTGTGTTTGATATAACTTAATTTCTCTCAAAATCTCATGCGATTTTGGTTTTGATCTTAGTTTCCTTTCCCCATCTTTTATCTTCTCCAAAATTTTATCTTTCTTTTCATTTTGGCTTCTCTTCTTTATTGAATTTTGTTGAATCAAGAATCCTCTCATAACAGCTTTACTTGCATCCCAGATTACTCTTTTTTCTACGTCAGTCTTCATATTAATTTCAAAGTAGTCTTTCAAGGTTTTTTGGGCCTTTTTACAAATTTCCTCATCTCCAAATAAGGGGTCATTCCTCCTCCATCTGAAGGTGCCAGCTGTTGTTTGCTTCATCACCATCTTTACAGCATTGTGGTCGGAGCAAGTTTTTGCATCTTTTGGGGGGCAATTCCAAACCTGTTATTCCAAGAAGAAAGGCCTCTGGTTTCTTTATAAATGTATATTTCAACATTTTTTTCAATTCATTATAAATCTTTTCCCAGAAGTCTTTCACCTTGGGGCAGGACCACCACATATGATAGAAAGTACCTTCGTTTTCTTTACATTTCCAGCAATGGTTATCACAGTTATGATAAATCTTTGCTAATTTAACTGGGGTCGGATACCATCTATACACCATTTTCATTATGTTTTCCTTTAGTACAGTACATGCAGTGAACTTGACCCCTTTCTTCCACAATCTTTCCCAATCCTCAAACATTATGTTATGTCCTACATGTCTTGCCCAATCTATCATCACTGATTTAACTTGTTCATCCGGCTCAGAAATGGAAGCAAGAGGAGCTGCCTACACTACACGAATGGAGAATGAAGATGATGGACTATGCAGAACTTGATAGATTGACGGAAAGGATCCGAGACCGGCAAGACCAAAGATTTATAGAAGATTGGGAAAAATTTAAAGAATATATGCATAAATTAAGTGACAATCAAATAACGCTTGTAAGCTTAAATGAAGCTCTGTAAAAAGAAATGTTAGAATTGGAGTAAAGCAAGGCTTTAGTTTTAAGAATAATTGAAGTAAGACCTTAGAAATGTGTATGAAACTTAAAGTGGAAGGAGTATCAGGCAGGATGAGGGAAGTCCAAAAAGGGAGTGGATATTATAAAAAAAGATGTATGATTTGTATAATTTTGTATTGGAAAAATTGAATAAAAATGATTTATATATATAAAAAAAAGATTTAACTTGTTCATCCTTCGTATGCCACTCTAACAATGGGAAATGTAGTGTTTTCAAAGCCCCCCCCCCCCAATGTTGCAGGGGGCATTCTCTGGGTGTTTGGTGCTGCTTTGGAGTGAATCAGATGACATTGGACAGTTGGAGAAATCGTGACCCTGTGGGTTAGGGCACTGAAGCCTCATTTTGGGGGGGGGGTGCGCCATAAAACGTGGGGTTTTCACTGCCATGGATCACAAAACGGCTGCTGTTTTGTGCAAAGCTGGTAGACTGAGAAACTAGTGTTTTATTTTTATTTTTAAGAAGATAAACTAAAGGTGTGTGCTTACAGGTAAACAGATACCAGTGTGCATGCCCATTATGACCTCAGGCAAGAATCAAGAAAATACAAGTGGTCCCTCTTAACTGACATTCTGAACTGAACAGAACTGAAGAGAGGGGCTGGTTCTGGAGCAAAGCTGTTTAGATTGGGTTTGGGTGGATGCGAAGAGGATGCCTCAAACTTCTTGGGCTTTGCTTCTCAACTTATTCTGCCTTCTGGGACCCCCCAGCCCAAGACCAACCACCTCTTGGATAGGTGAGCATGCAGATATTTTGGGTTGTGTGAGTGTGGGGCAGGATGACCGCGTATGAAAGCTCATTTGAGCACAAGTGCTGGCCCCCCTTTTCTCTCCCATGGAGGCCCTGAACTGGCCAGCTCCTGGTTCAGGGCCTCCAAGGGAGAGAAAAGGGAACCTAAGTTACTCTTTGCCTTCTGAGGACAATGTCTCCCTCCCAGAGCCCCAAGACTTACGGCTGCTGCTCTAACAGCCTCAGGACATCCAAGGGATCATGAGCAAAGCACACAAGCCCTGCCCGCCAGATGTGAAGCACTGTACGGAGAGAATTTGGGTTTTTTAACTGGCTGAACAGAGTTTCAGCCCTTGGGAAATTTCATTTCTTAAACATACACCTTCCCCTTCCTTGTGTCCCTGGGGAGAAAAGCCAATCCTGCTTTCTTCCTTTGGTAATTTAATCAGAGGAAATAACTCTTTCAATGGTCTAATAGATTTGCTGAATCATGAATTCTGTACATGCACAGAGGCTATACCTCTTGAAACCCCAAAGATGGGCAAGATGGGGCATTTCTCTCCACCTGGCTCCACCGGATATTGCTGATGGCCAATGAAAGCCCAAGTAGGGATTCCTAGTGGGGGATGTTGCTGTGGTATAGTGGAGGAGCAGGGCCAGGAGGCTAACTTGGACACCTGAGAACACAAAAAAGCAGCAGCAAAACAACTACATGTTTCCTTTTAAATGGGCCTTCCTGCTGAGTGTAAAGCATAGATCCTCATTTTTAAAGGGAAAAGGGAGAGAAGGCTTCTCCCAAAGTGTTAGAAGGCCACAAATAATGTAACAATAGAACAAAACAAATGTGCCGTTTCATGTGATACAGAATCCTATGTGCAAATCTGTTAGATTGAGAAATTTGTACTAAATAAGGGGGAAAAAAATTAAAGGGGTGTGCTTGCAGGTAAACAGATTGGAGATTTTCTGCAAGATCTTGTGAGATCTCATTGAAGTCTTGCAAGATGTGTAGGAGAGCAAAATATGTATTGAGATTTGGGAGAGATCTTGCATGCTCTTTCAGGGACCAAAGCCAGCACTGCTGCAGCACCAAAGGCAGGTGGCTAAGGGGTGGTGAGTGTCCCACGGGGCGAAATGGGATGTACCCCCCCTCAAGCTCAGGATTCCAGAACTAACAACTGTCAGTTGGGAGGGACGGAAGGCAAGGACCCACAGCCCAGGTGGGGCTCGCTAGCTTGGGGAGGAGGTGTGTGATTCCTCAGCTGGAGTAGATGCAGGACAGTTGAGGCTCACATGCCTCATCACCGCAGAAGCTATAACTGGAAAGCTGTCCTGGCCAGGCCTGTGTCCTTTGGCTCCAGTTGGGAGTGAGACGGATGACGTCTGATTTTTGGCGAAATATTTTTTTAAAAAAAAATTATGATTTTCAAGTTTATACATTTCAATAATTTTGCAGTCATTTTAACATTTCAAAACTTGACTTCCTTCCCCCTCTCTCTGCAGTTCTTTAAATTGATTCTTCATATCTTATACATATCCAAATTACCTCAATTTCTGCATTTATGCATCTGCTTTAAATATATAATCTTATTCAACTGCAGGTTATTCCAATAATCCTGCCAATGTTCTTATCTGTTTACAGTTTGTAACTATTCATTAAACCATTTCCATTCTTTAATAAAAAGTTTGTTCTCTTGCTCCTAGAAACGGTCAGCATGTGACAGAGGCCACATCCTGGGAACGGTTTGACTGGCCACCTAAACCAGGTGAGAGCAGCCAAGGAGTCGCAAATGCTCAGGAACTTCCCCTGTGTGCAAAGACAGGCTCCAGCAGATTGAGCGGACAAGACCAAGCGTGGGCCCAGTGGTCAAGAAGGTGGTTTCTGCAATGCTGTGGAGGGAAGTGAGGGGCAGATGGGGCTCATCCACCTATAAAGATAGCCCATCGAAGAGAAGGAAAGCTCTGATCCTAATTTGCCTTGTGGGATATCTTTGGGAGCTGAAAAGGCTAAGGAGTAAAGCCTACACAAATCTGGAGTGGAGTCCCTCAGGCGGTTGGATGGCGCCATTTACAACCCCTTCTGACAACTCCTGCAGCCCAACTGGTGCCTAACTCTGCTTTCCTTGGAGACACATCTGCAAAGCCAAGAGAGGGAGTCTTGTCATCTGGGAAGCCCAGGACCTCCAGACACACTGCCCAGTCTTGCTCCCTGGAGAGGTCACTTTGGGACTGCTGACACCGTTGCTTGACTTTTGACCTCACCCCCGGAGGTGCACTCCATTGCTTCTCAAGACAGACAAATGCCAACATTAGAAAACTATTTGAAAGAATTTTATTTCATTCACAAAAGACAAACTGGCATGTGATTAGGACAGTGGTTTTCAGACAACAGGTGACACATTTATTGATCCAGTTTGGAAGCCTCTGTCTTGTCTTCGCACATGCGCAGTTCCATCTAGGAGCAACAACAAGGGAAGGAGCCAAACTGTTGACTCCTGCAGCGAGACTCAGGATTTCCACTCATGCTCACAAACGTAGGAAAAAGCACCGCCTAGGATAAAAGGATGATCACAGAATACCATGTTTGTAAAGGAACTTGATTAGAATAATAATGATGATGATGATTTTTTTTTTATTTTTCTATTTGGGTTTGTGGGGAAGGGGGGGACTGGGTCTTGGTGGGGAGGGAGATCTGTGCTGGAGTTGCTGGCCTCACTGCTGTCGCTGCCCGGAAGAGAGAAGAAGAGAAAATATTTTTAATCTTTCCATTTCTTATTATGTTGACAACCCATCTTTCCTTCAAGGATCTCCAGGTGGCTTACGCTATTCTACCTTTCTTTAATTATATTTACTTCCTCATTCCGTTTCTCTTCCAATATCTCTTCCTCCTCCTCCTCGGAGACCAGGGGGTGGATTTTAGGGGCACGACAGCAGGAGGCCAGCAGCTCGCACAGCCTGCCACACTGGCCATTCACTCTTTCAACAGCCTTGGAGGACAACTGAGTAGGCATCTAGAGCGTCAACTGAACAGGCATGTGGATCAGCTAGTCACTGGGCACAGTCTATTCTTTTGGAGGGGGCTTTCCCCAGTTTCCATTTATAAGAAGTTTGAAAGGTTGCCTCTTTATAAAGTATGTTTCCTTGTGACGAGAGACCACACTGGAGACTCAGTGTTTTTGAAATATATCAAGGTAAAGGGACTCCTGACCATTAGGTCCAGTCGTGGCTGACTCTGGGGTTGCAGCGCTCATCTTGCTTTATTGGCGGACCGGTCATGAACAGCTTCCGGGTCATGTGGCCAGCATGACTAAGCTGCTTCTGAACCAGAGCAGCACACGGAAACGCCCTTTACCTTCCCGCCGGAGCATTACCTATTTATCTACTTGCCCTTTGACGTGCTTTCGAACTGCTAGGTTGGCAGGAGCAGGGACCGAGCAACGGGAGTTCACTCCGTCGTGGGGATTCGAACCGCCGACCTTCTGATAGGCAAGTCCTAGGCTCTGTGGTTTAACCCACAGCGCCACCCGCATCCCTATTATTTATTTATTTAGATACTTGGGTTTGGGGCGAAGGGAGAACTGGGTCTTGGAGCGGGGTAGAGCTGTACTGGAGCTGCTGGCCTCACTGCTATCACTGCCTGAAGAGAAATGAAGAGAAAAGATTCTTAATTTTTTCATTAATTATTACATTGATGACCCATCTTTCCTGCAAGGATCTCCAGGTGGCTTGCGTTATTCTCCCTTCCTCCCTTCCTCATCCCATCCCTGAACTCTTCTTGAATGAGGGAGCTGCCTCCCCCCACCCTCAGTGATCCAGATTCTCTCTGGCCTCCCTGTTCCTCCTGAACAAAGATCAACACTCACCATTGGTAGTAGCATCTGTGGTATCCATCCTCTGGTCCCTTGGCCTTACGTAGATTGTTCTCACCTTTACCCTTCTTTCCTTTCCATCCTTCATTACACTCACTGTGTCCTCCTCCTCACAGACCAGGGGATGGATTTTTGTGGCACGACAGCAGGAGACCAGCAGCTCACCCAGCCTTCTCAGACTGCAGAATCTAGGGAAGAAGAGGGAAAATAGTCAGGAAATGGGTTCTAGATGCTTCCTTGATACTCTTTATCTGGCAGATAAACCTACTTTCAGAAACCTCTCATGGCGATTGCAGCAAGCAGCTGAAACCAGAGAGGAGGGCATCTTGTCAAGAGACCCTCCAGAACTGGGAGATCCCTTTCTTGTGGTGATGCCCGCAAGGGAGAAGGCAAGCCATTTCCCTCAAAGGATCTAAGAGGGTCCTGAGGTCAATCTTTAAAAATTAATCTAACCATGATATGGTTCCTTATATATCTGAATCTTGAGGGATAGCAAATGAAGCAAAATGCAGGAAGAATAAGAGATCCTACGTATACACGAGATGAATAAATTTCCATTTTTCAGAAAACACAATTCACACCAACAACCTATTTTCTTTGAACTATCCTCAAATAGTTGCTCTTCCCAAAGTTGTCAGCCAAGTCAGTCAGCCGGAGAACGTGTCACAATGGAGTCCAGAACACCGTCACTTTAGCTACCTGGCTTTACAAGGGACATGGCTCCCTTTAATATTCATTTTTAAAAATATATATTTTAGTGGGTTAAGCAGTTTTGTTTTGTTTATTTTAAAAAGTTCAATACCTCTTCCTTTTCATGTAGCACAGTGATTTAGGCATTCTACTTACGCTTTAGATGAAGAAAGTCAATTCGTTGCGCTAAAAAACATGTTTGCTTCCTCAAAATCTTCCTCCTCTCGTCTGAACTATCCTCAAATAGTTTCTCATCCCAAAGTCCTCATCCCATCCCTGAATTCTTCTTGAATGAGGGAGCTGCCTCCCTGCTCCCCAGCGAGCGGGATTTTCTCTGGCCTCCCTGTTCCTGATGAACAAAGATCAACATTCACCATCTAAATTGGTATCAGTGGCATCCATCCCCTGGTCGCTTGGTCTTACATAAATTATTTTCACCTTCACTAAAGATTCCTTCTGATCTTCATAACCATCACTTCATCCTCCCATTTCTCTTCCAATATCTCTTCTTCCTCCTCCTCCTCCTCACAGACCAGGGGATGGATCTTTGGCACGTGACAGCAGGAGACCAGCAGCTCACGCAGCCAATCTTTATAAACTAATCGAACCATGACATGGTTCCCTACGTTTCTGAATCTTGAGGGATAGTAAAAGAAACAGAATGCAGAAGGAATTAGGAATCCTACTTATACTTTAGATGAAGATAGTCTCTTCGTTACACCAGAAAACGTATTTCCTTTCTCACAAACCACCTCCTCCTTCTCCTAGACCACGCTACGCCATCTTTGCCATCTTTATAGGTTAGTGTTTAATATAAGTTCAATATTAAAAGTGTTGCCTTCTCTTTTACCTTTGTTTTCCAGTAACTTCCACTCTTTTACCACAAACAGCGCTGACATTCCAAGTCTTTTAACTCAGTCTCTTTCGCTGGGCTCACGCCACTTCAAAGTAAAAAAGTTAAGTCCTTGAATTCCACTTCTTTTAATGGGCTACTACTGCTGCTGCAGAGTGAAATTTGAATCTGTCTTCCTTTTCTTACTGGTACTTGTTAGAGAAATCTTTGCTTATGGTTACGTATAATGAGAAAGATTTCCAATATGTTTAAGATAAAATCTCCCGTTCTTTACTCTTTATGTGCTAGCCTTTCGGGTCTGTTTCTGAGCAGTTCAGTTTGTATAAATAAGTCTCACAGACCCTCTTCTCCTCAAGCTCTCCTTGTTAGCTGCCGTTCTTACCGTTTGGGACTTTGAGGCTTGCTGCTGAGGATTGCTCGTGTCCTTGCGTCTAGGTACTCTCTGTCGACTCACCTCCTGTTTAGGACGTGGGCTTCGAAGGGTTCCTTTTTTGACGCTGCCGGACAATGCCAGCCCTGGGCCACGCCCAGAGCCTTTTTGGGGGTCGTGTAGCCTCCGCGTTGCCCCCCCCCAAGTTCCCTCTAACAGCTGCTAGGCACGGAGAACCCGCGAAGCACATCCACAACGGAGGGCGGAAAAACCGGAAGCCCTTACATACCAGGTTTGGGAGGGGGATTTGGTCTGCAATAGGCTTTTTCCGTAGGGACACGGGTGGCCACAGAGCCTAGGGCTTGCTGATCCGAAGGTCGGCAGTTCGAATCCCTGCGACGGGGTGAGCTCCCGCTGCTCGGTCCCAGCACCTGCCAACCTAGAAGTTCGAAAGCACAAAGTGGAAGTAGATAAATACCGTATTTTTCTCTCTATAAGACACAATTTCCCCCCTCCAAAAATTAAGGGGAAATGATCAAATCAGCAGAAATAAGAGATGATTGGATCCCGTTAAGAGCTCGAAGCATGGGTACCCCCAACCAAAATTTAAAATTCGGTTTTGTAATTTGGAACTATTGTGATTTGATTGGTTTGCTAATAAAAAATATTTTAAAAAACAAACAAAAATTAAGGAAAATTTGTGTGCGCCCTATGGAGGGAATGCAGGCTGCGCAGCTAAGCCCAAAGCCAGAACAGGGAGAAGGAGTGCTGCGTAGCGCTCCGTCTCGCTGTTCTATCTTGGGGTTAGCTGCACAAAGCCTCCGCAGGGCAGCGGGGTGAAGGCCCCCTGCTGCCCTGCGAAGGCTTCAAAGGCCATCCCCGAAGCCAGAACACTGAGGCGGAGCGCTGCGCGGCGCTCCGTCTCACTGTTCTAGCTTGGGGGTGGCTGCGCAAAGCCTCCGCAGGACAGCGGGGTGCCTTCACCCCGCTGCTCTGCAGAGGCTTCAAAGGCTGCACTCCGTTGGCTTCAGGCAGCTATCCGCAAGCTTTCGGAGCGCAGCAGGAGTTCCCGCTGTACTTCGAAGGCTTGCGGATAGCCGCCTGAAGTCACCTAGCAGTTTGAAAGTGGAAGTAGATAAATACCGTATTTTTCACTCTATAGGACGCACTTTTCCCCCTCCAAAAATTAAGGGGAAATGATCAAAGCAGCAGAAATAAGAGATGATTGGATCCCTTTCTGAGCTCGAAGCATGGGTACCCCCAACCAAAATTTAAAATTCGGTTTTGTAATTTGGAACTAATGTGATTTGATTGGTTTGCTAATAAAAATTATTTTATTTTAAAAAAAATCAATTAAGGGGAAATGTGTGTGCGTCCTATGGAGTGAATGCAGGCTGCGCAGCTAAGCCCAAAGCCAGAGCAGGGAGAAGGAGCGCTGCGCAGCGCTCCGTCTCACTGTTCTAGCTTGGGGTTAGCTGCGCAAAGCCTCTGCAGGGCAGTGGGGTGAAGGCACCCTGCCGCCCTGCGGAGGCTTCAAAGGCCATCCCCGAAGCCAGAACAGTGAGGCGGAGCACTGCGCGGCGCTCCGTCTCACTGTTCTAGCTTGGGGATGGCTGCACAAAGCCTCCGCAGGGCAGCGGGGTGCCTTCACCCCGCTGCTCTGTGGAGGCTACAAAGGCTGCGCTCTGGGGGCTTCAGGCAGCTATCCGCAAGCCTTCCAAGCGCAGCAGGAGTTCCCGCTGCACTCAGAAGGCTTGCGGATAGCCGCCTGAAGCCTGGAGAGCGAGAGGGGTCGGTGCACACCGATCCCTCTTGCTCTCCAGGCTACGCTTCGCTGGAGAGGCGCTGCACAGTTTTCCCTCTCTGCGCAGCGCCCCTTCAGCGAAGCGGGAGGAGAAATGGAAGGGGCTCCATTTCTCCTGCCGCTTCGCTGAAGGGACACTGAGCAGAGAGGGAGAGAATTCCCCCCCCCCGTTCTCCCCCTCCTATGATCCGGTGCGTCCTATAGAGCGAAAAATACGGTAGGTGCCGTTCTGTCGGGAAGGTAAACAGCCTTTCCGTGCACTGCTCTGCTTTTGCCAGAAGCGGCTTCGTCATCCTGGCCACATGACCCGGAAGCTATACGCCGGCTCCCTCAGCCTATAGAGCGAGATGAGCGCGCAACCCTAGAGTCGTCCGCGACTGGACCTAACGGTCAGGGGTACCTGTACCTTTACCTAGGCTTTTTCCAGATCTGCCTTACTGCCCTATGTTTCTAAATCTTGAGGGAGAGCAAAAGAAGCAGAATGCAGAAAGAATTAGACATCCTACTTACACTCAAGAAGAAGAAATACTTTATTTTGCCGGAAAACATCATTACTTCTCACAAACCACCTCCTTTCTCCTGAACTATCCTCAAATAGTTGCTCTTCCCAAAGTCCTCAGCCAAGTCACTCAGCAGGGGGACGTGTCACAATGGAGGCCCTGACCCTGTTGCTTTAGCTACCTTGCTTAACAATGTGAATTGTTCCCCTTAACATTAACTTTTTCAAATATATCTTCCAGTGGGTTTTTATTTTATTTATTTAGGAAGGATCTAGAGCTGGCTTCATCCAGCACGGTGCATTTCTGGACAGGACAGGAAACACCTTGCAAACACACACTTTTCAACATGGCGGTGTCACCAAGGAAAAACACTCCTGGCCTAGACTATGGCTGCTGTTTCTCAATTAATAGTAAAAAATGACCCTTCTCAACATCCTGTAATAATCTGTCCAGTATTAGGATGGACAGGAGCAGGACTTCCCCCTTAGACCCCCTCATCCCCCTGTTTCTGTTTCTGCCCAGTGTCTTCGGCCAATCAACAGCTTTCCTTAGCTTGCAAGGAAGTGAAATGTTATGAGTTACTTGGTGCCAGACTCCCCTTTGCCATGAGTTTCTGGGTGCCAGGCACTGAACCCCTGGACACTGAACATCGGGGGAATTGATCTAAGCTGTACCCCAAGCACTACATTTGATTGTTGGTTATTAAAAACTGATTGAAAACATTTTATTTCATTCACAAAAGAAATTTTGACATGTGATTATGATAACAATTTATATAATAAAGGTGACACGTTTATTGATCCTTTTTGTAAGTTATTATTTGTATACTTTAATGTATTTTTTATATATATTAATCAGTAAGGGGGTGGGGTGGGAAGCAGTTTTGCATATGAAACTGGTGGATGGCTGTCATTAATCCAGATCAATTTCATAGAATCATAGAAACTTATAGCTGGAAGGGACACCAAGGGTCATCTAGTCCAACCCCCTGTGATGCAGCAATCTCAGCAAAAGCATCCATGGCAGACGGCCACCCAACCTCTGCTTAGTAACCTCCAAGGAAGGAGAGTCCACCACCTCTCGTGGGAATCTGTTCCAATGCCAAACAGCCCTTACTGTCAGAAAGTTTTTATGAATGTTTAGTTGGAATCTCCTTTCTTATAACTTGAATCCATGGGTTCGAGTCCTACCATCTAGAGCAGGAGAAAACAAGCTTGTTCCCTCTTCCATGTGACAGCCCTTAAGATATTGGAAGATGGCTGTCAGATCTCCTCTCAGTTTCCTCTTTTCCAGGCCAAACCTACCCAGCTCCTTCCAGTGTTTCTCTTCAATCTTAGTTTCCAGACCCTTGGTTGTCTTGGTTGCCCTCCTCTGCACACATTCCAGCTTGTCAACATCCTTCTTAAATGATGGTGCCCAGAACTGGACACAGGACTCCAGGTGTGGCCTGACCAAGGTAGGAGAGAGTAGGACTTGGACTTCGTTTCATCAGGACCCTGGACTTCCATAGATGCAATCTAGAACAGCGTTACCATTTTCTGCTGCTGCACATTCCTTGTGGCTGAGGCTCAGGGTAACGCCCCCGGGACCTTTCAGTTCATGGTGTCCATGGAGGCGCAGGTCAATTCTGTGTCCAGGGCAGCTGTTGACCAGCTTCATCTAGTACGCAGGCTGAGACCCTATCTGCCTGCGGATTGCCTCGCCAGAGGGGTGCATGCTCTGGTTATCTCCCGCTTGGACTACTGCAATGCGCTCTACGTGGGGCTACCTTTGAAGGTGACCCAGAAACTACAACTAATCCAGAATGCGGCAGCTAGACTGGTGACTGGGAGTGGCCCCCAAGACCTACATTGGCTCTCAGTATGTTTCCGGGCACAATTCAAAGTGTTGGTGCTGACCTTTAAAGCCCTAAACGGCCTCAAAGGCCCAGTATACCTGAAGGAGCGCCTCCACCCCCATCATTCTGCCTGGACACTGAGGTCCAGCGCTGAGGGCCTTTTGGCGGTTCCCTCCCAACGAGAAGCCAAGTTACAGGGTAGTGGTGCCTGCCCTGTGGAACCCCCTCCCACCAGATGTCAAAGAGAGAAACAGCTACCTGACATTTAGAAGACATCTGAAGGCAGCCCTGTTCTGGGAAGCTTTGAATGTTTGACAGACTATTTTATTTTAATATTTTGTTGGAAGCCGCCCAGAGTGGCTGGGTATAAAAAATAAATTATTATTATTATTATTATTATTATTATTATTATTATTATTATTATTAATTATGACGATGACTGTGAGGTGTTACACGTCATTAACTTCAAGCCACACTGCCATGCCTTTGAAGACACAAACCATCCCAGCTTTTCAGAGCTGGCTATCATGGCTTCTTTAATCTTTGTGTATTGCTCCACCATGTGGCTGAATCATATAAAGCACTGACTTTTACATATCTCTTGACCTCTAATTGCAAGAAGATCTCGTTAACTTGGATTATAATCTTTATAAATTGGAGTTGTGGAGCAGGTCCTCGAGAGGGGGGGGGGCTCCCACCATTCCTCCTCAGTCCAGCCCCTGACAACCATGTGGGTTACGGCGTCGAGGGCTCATTTTGTGGGGCGATGTGAAACGTAGTGTGTTCACCCCCAAACCTTGCAGGGGGCATTGTCTGGGTGTTTGGCGCCACTTTGGAGTGAATTGGACAACGTCTGACTTTAGGAGAAATTGGGATCCCGTGAGTTAGGGCGCCAAAGGCTCATTTTTTGGGGTGCCATGAAATGTGGGGTTTTCACTGCCAAACATTTCAGGGGGTCTTTAGCAAGTGTTTGCCGTTGCTTTGTTGTGAATCCTAAGACTTCGGGTTTTCAGCGAAATCGTGGCCACCATATCTATCCTGACAGATGATTTGGCCTGTCACCCTTGTGTGGAAGTAAAGGATGAGATTCCCCTACTACTCCGCCTGGGGTCTCCAATGTGGTGCACCCAGCCTCCACTCACACTATTCCTATGCTGGGGAATTTGGGGGTGGTTTGTGGGGATGTTATGTACTGAGTTGAATAGGATCCAAAATGCTAGGAAAGCAGTGTTTAATGTCTGGACAAGATATAAAGATTTATTGGAAAATAAGACCCCAAGGTGGTTGTCACCAATGGAAGCTAAGGCTCAGAAAAGACTTAATATGGAGGCCGAATGGCCAAAATATTGGGAGATACTAGAGAATGATGGAGACTCTTGGAGAATGCAGAGTTTTGAGAGGTTAAAAGACAAAGTGCGAGATTGGTTACATTATCGTCACATTAGGGAGGTCTTTAATGAGGACAAAAAAATAGGGTTCCAGGTGGATAAATCGAAATTAGAAACTGAATTGTTAGAACCAAAAGTCAAGGTATTGTCAAGAATGTATAACTTGCTGTTAAAATGGAACACTCAAGATGAAACGGTTAAATCAGCTATGATAAAGTGGGCTCAAGACATTGGTTATAATACTATGTTTGCTGACTGGGAAAGGTTATGGACCACTGGAGTAAGGTTCACGGCATGTAATGCCTTGAAAGAAAATATTATGAAAATGATATATAGGTGGTACATGACCCCAGTCAAGCTTGCAAAAATATACCATTTGCCAGATAATAAGTGTTGGAATTGTAAAGAAACTGAGGGAACTTTTTTTCACCTTTGGTGGACATGCCCCAGGGTTAAGGCTTTCTGGGAAATGATCTATAATGAACTGAAAAAGGTATTTAAATATACCTTCCCTAAGAAACCAGAGGCCTTTCTTTTGGGCATTGTTGGCCAAATGGTGTTAAAGAAGGATAGAACTTTTTTTATGTATGCAACAACAGCAGCAAGAATACTTATCGCAAAGCACTGGAAGACTCAAGATTTACCCACCTTGGAAGAATGGCAAATGCAACTGATAGACTATATGGAATTGGCAGAAATGACTGGCAGAATCCGAGACCTGGGAGAAGAGCTGGTGGAAGAGGACTGGAAGAAATTTAAAGAATATTTGCAAAAGCATTGTAAATTGTATGAATGTTAGAATGATGCGGGAGAGGAAGATAACATGGTATTAGTGGTATAGTTGAAAGGTGTATGTAAAAATGGTTGATAGAACAAATGTGAAGTCAGAACAATATTATGTCAAGTTTTGTTTTTTTTAAAAAAAGGAAATAACGGGAAATAATTGGAGACATAATATAGGAAACGTATATCTTGAAGTAAGATCTAAAAGAAGGTGAGGTATTGCTGAATAAGATTTTGTAAAAAGGAACGCAGAAAAGGGAGATGTGAGGGAGTCAGGAGAGAGGGTTATGAGAACAACATATGAGACATTGGTTCTTTCTTCTTTCTTTTTATTGCTTGTTTAGGTAACTTTTCTTGTTGTTATTGATGGGTTTTTTCACTGTGTTATTCACTGTGTTTTTCTTTTGAGTCTGAATGGGGTTTTTTCTTTCTTTCTTTTCTTTCTTTTTCTTTCTTTCTTTCTTTTTTTTTTTTTTTGTATGGTGAAGTGTGTTTTACTTGTGAAACTTTAATAAATATCTTTTAAAAAATAATAATGCTACAGTCTGATTGGTCCTAGAACAATAGGATCCAACATGCAGCAGTCTGATTGGTCCGCAGGAGCCACCCAATCCAGCTCCAGGTGGAAGTGAATCCACAACCTGATTAGCCTACAGGAGAATCCCAGAATTAGCCAATCACGTGCAGCCCATTGTGTAAATAATGTATATAAAGCAGATATTGTGGGGGAACTTTCATTCCTCACTGCTATGAGCTGAATATAGAGCATGAAATCCACTCTCGACTCCGAGTATATTTCAGGGGAAGAGCTGTTTGGGATATTTCCTGCTTGTGAATTATTATTTGTTTGTGTGTGTGTGTGTGTGTGTGTGTGTAAAACACATGCCTAAAGGTTTAAATCTGGGATGGGCATGGACGTTCCTAGGTGGGCCACCAGGTGGCACTGCAGGCCATGCTCCAGCTGCTGCTGCTGCTGCTACAGGTGCCAGTAAGTCTCGCATTTTCAACCTCTTCCTCCTCCATTGCACTAGCTAAATGATTCCTTGCTGGACTCCCATCGCTGAGGCCAAATGTACCTTTACCGAGCAAAATATCCTTTCGAATTCTACACCCAGCACATGGAACCTGACAAAGGGGCAATACAAGCGGACTCTCTGTGCCCTTACCACAGTAAAAAGACTGATACTGGTGAGCTGGAAAAATAAAAATGCGTCTCCCTTCTATGATTGGATTGAAGACTTCTACAAACTCACCACATATGAACAACCTGCAGATAAACGCAGACTTGCCATGGACAAATTCAATGATACAGTGGTACCTTGGGTTAACATACACTTCAGGTTACAGACTCTGCTTGTAGCCTTTTTAGCCTCGGGTGAGAAGAGCTTTGCGCCCGGGATGGGGAAATGGGAGTCAACAGACACTCAAGGAATAGTTTCAGAGAAAAGCTTTATTCTGCCATCCGGGGTGGCAGAAGGAGCAAGTGTGATAGATTCACAAAACAAGCATGAGTTCACAGCCATTTGCACAGAGCATATATTCCCCTTCCAGTTCCCTCCCCTTTCTCCTCCTCCTCAAGAGTCCTGCCCCATTGTGATGAAATTCCAGTGCCTGTCTTCGGAGAACTTCCTGACATTAGTGACGAAGATACCTCCAGTGCTGAAGGACATGAAGAAGAAGTGGTTCTTGAAGATGATGCTCCACATCCATTTTCCCAAAAGGAGTTGAATGATCTAGTTCGTGACCTCAGCTTGTCAAAGGACTCTGCCGAACTGTTGGCATCCAGATTGAAGGGGAAAAAACTCCTCTCTGACATCAGCTTCTTCCGCAACAGGCATCAAGAGTACCTCCGTTTTTTCTCAGAAGAGAAGGACTTGGTGTACTGTGCAGATATTGCACAGCTTCTGCTCAAGCTTGGAGTGCCACAGTACGAACCCAAAGATTGGAGACTGTTCATTGACAGCAGCAAGCGATCACTGAAATGTGTTCTGCTACACAACGGCAACCAGTTTGCCTCTATACCCCTGGCTCACTCGACTACACTGAAGGAGAACTATGAAGCAGTGAAGTAGGTGCTGGAGAAAATTGGTTATGCTCAGCATAAGTGGTTTATTTGTGTTGACCTGAAGATGGTGAACTTTTTGGTGGGACAACAGTCTGGCTTCAACAAGTACCCATGTTTTCTGTGCATGTGGGATAGTAGGGACCGTGCTCAGCATTACACGAAGAAGGGCTGGCCTGTGCGGGAGGAATTGGTGCCTTGCAAAGAAAGGAACGTCATCAACGACCCTCTGGTGGACAGAGACGCAGTCATGATGGCTGACTACTGTTGGACTCTGAAGAGAGACCTCCCTGCCGCTGAGCATTCCAGGAGTTCCAAGAAACAGAAGTTCAAGCCCTGAAGTTTGAAAAATGGTGAAGCAACGTGCAATTTATGTGTACTTACCTTTATCAATGCCCACCATTCAGTTTACAGTAATCGATGTTTCTATCAGGTAATCAATATATGTTCTTGGAAAAACATTATTTTCTCTTAAAAACATATTTAGGATGATATGTGTTGACAAAAATCAGCTGATAATGCCACAAAATGTAATCGATTTTGTCACAAGATCTGATTTTTTACAAATCAACATAGCACAACAACCTGACCTGATGGAGAGAAACGGATGCCATTTCCTGATTCAGCAGTGCAAAAATACCCTAAATCAATTGTAGAAATTCTAGACAACATTCAAAAGGTAAAAAATTGTTGCCCAGTGTATAATTTAACATCTTTTGGGGGCAATTCCAAACCTGTTATTCCAAGAAGAAAGGCCTCTGGTTTCTTTATAAATGTATATTTCAACATTTTTTTTTCAATTCATTATAAATCTTTTCCCAGAAGTCTTTCACCTTGGGGCAGGTCCACCACATATGATAGAAAGTACCTTCGTTTTCTTTACATTTCCAGCAATGGTTATCACAGTTATGATAAATCTTTGCTAATTTAACAGGGGTCAGATACCATCTATACATCATTTTCATTATGTTTTCCTTTAGTACAGTACATGCAGTGAACTTGACCCCTTTCTTCCACAATCTTTCCCAATCCTCAAACATTAGTTATGTCCTACATGTCTTGCCCAATCTATCATCACTGATTTAACTTGTTCATCTGGCTCAGAAATGGAAGCAAGAGGAGCTGCCTACACTACACGAATGGAGAATGAAGATGATGGACTATGCAGAACTTGATAGATTGACGGAAAGGATCCGAGACCGGCAAGACCAAAGATTTATAGAAGATTGGGAAAAATTTAAAGAATATATGCATAAATTAAGTGACAATCAAATAACGCTTGTAAGCTTAAATGAAGCTCTGTAAAAAGAAATGTTAGAATTGGAGTAAAGCAAGGCTTTAGTTTTAAGAATAATTGAAGTAAGACCTTAGAAATGTGTATGAAACTTAAAGTGGAAGGAGTATCAGGCAGGATGAGGGAAGTCCAAAAAGAGAGAGGATATTATAAAAAAAGATGTATGATTTGTATAATTTTGTATTGGAAAAATTGAATAAAAATGATTTATAAAAAAAAAAAGATTTAACTTGTTCATCCTTCGTATGCCACTCTAACAATGGGAAATGTAGTGTTTTCAAAGCCCCCCCCCCCAATGTTGCAGGGGGCATTCTCTGGGTTTTTGGTGCTGCTTTGGAGTGAATCAGATGACATTGGACCTTTGGAGAAATCGTGACCCTGTGGGTTAGGGCATTGAAGCCTCATTTGGGGGGGGGGCATAAAACGTGGGGTTTTCACTGCCATGGATCACAAAACGGCTGCTGTTTTGTGCAAAGCTGGTAGACTGAGAAACTAGTATTTTATTTTTATTTTTAAGAAGATAAACTAAAGGTGTGTGCTTACAGGTAAACAGATACCAGTGTGCATGCCCATTATGACCTCAGGCAAGAATCAAGAAAATACAAGTGGTCCCTCTTAACTGACATTCTGAACTGAACAGAACTGAAGGGAGGGGCTGGTTCTCGAGCAAAGCTGTTTAGATTGGGTTTGGGTGGATGCGAAGAGGATGCCTCCAACTTCTTGGGCTTTGCTTCTCAACTTATTCTGCCTTCTGGGACCCCCCAGCCCAAGACCAACCACCTCTTGGATAGGTGAGCATGCAGATATTTTGGAATGTGAGTGTGGGGCAGGATGACCGCGTATGAAAGCTCATTTGAGCACAAGTGCTGGCCCCCCTTTTCTCTCCTATGGAGGCCCTGAACTGGCCAGCTCCTGGTTCAGGGCCTCCAAGGGAGAGAAAAGGGAACCTCAGTTACTCTTTGCCTTCTGAGGACAATGTCTCACTCCCAGAGCCCCAAGACTTACGGCTGCTGCTCTAACAGCCTCAGGACATCCAAGGGATCATGAGCAAAGCACACAAGCCCTGCCCGCCAGATGTGAAGCACTGTACGGAGAGAATTTGGGTTTTTTAACTGGCTGAACAGAGTTTCAGCCCTTGGGAAATTTCATTTCTTAAACATACACCTTCCCCTTCCTTGTGTCCCTGGGGAGAAAAGCCAATCCTGCTTTCTTCCTTTGGTAATTTAATCAGAGGAAATAACTCTTTCAGTGGTCTAATAGATTTGCTGAATCATGAATTCTGTACATGCACAGAGGCTATACCTCTTGAAACCCCAAAGATGGGCAAGATGGGGCATTTCTCTCCACCTGGCTCCACCGGATATTGCTGATGGCCAATGAAAGCCCAAGTAGGGATTCCTAGTGGGGGATGTTGCTGTGGTATAGTGGAGGAGCAGGGCCAGGAGGCTAACTTGGACACCTGAGAACACAAAAAAGCAGCAGCAACACAACGACATGTTTCCTTTTAAATGGGCCTTCCTGCTGAGTGTAAAGCATAGATCCTCATTTTTAAAGGGAAAAGGGAGAGAAGGCTTCTCCCAAAGTGTTAGAAGGCCACAAATAAAGTAACAATAGAACAAAACAAATGTGCTGTTTCATGTGATACAGAATCCTATGTGCAAATCTGTTAGATTGAGAAATTTGTACTAAATAAGAAAAAAAAATTAAAGGTGTGTGCTTGCAGGTAAACAGATTGGAGATTTTCTGCAAGATCTTATGAGATCTCATTGAAGTCTTGCAAGATGTGTAGGAGAGCAAAATATGTATTGAGATTTGGGAGAGATCTTGCATGCTCTTTTCAAGTTTATACATTTCAATAATTTTGCAGTCATTTTAACATTTCAAAACTTGACTTCCTTCCCCCTCTTTCTGCAGTTCTTTAAATTGATTCTTCATATCTTATGCATATCCAAATTACCTCAATTTCTTCATTTATGCATCTGCTTTAAATATATAATCTTATTCAACTGCAGGTTATTCCAATAATCCTGCCAATGTTCTTATCTGTTTACAGTTTGTAACTATTCATTAAACCATTTCCATTCTTTAATAAAAAGTTTGTCCTCTTGCTCCTAGAAACGGTCAGCATGTGACAGAGGCCACATCCTGGGAACGGTTTGACTGGCCACCTAAACCAGGTGAGAGCAGCCAAGGAGTCTCAAATGCTCAGGAACTTCCCCTGTGTGCAAAGACGGGCTCCAGCAGATTGAGCGGACAAGACCAAGCGTGGGCCCAGTGGTCAAGAAGGTGGTTTTTGCAATGCTGTGGAGGGAAGTGAGGGGCAGATGGGGCTCATCCACCTATAAAGATAGCCCATCGAAGAGAAGGAAAACTCTGATCCTAATTTGCCTTGTGGGATATCTTTGGGAGCTGAAAAGGCTAAGGAGTAAACCCTACACAAATCTGGAGTGGAGTCCCTCAGGCGGTTGGATGGCGCCATTTACAACCCCTTCTGACAACTCCTGCAGCCCAACTGGTGCCTAACTCTGCTTTCCTTGGAGACACATCTGCAAAGCCAAGAGAGGGAGTCTTGTCATCTGGGAAGCCCAGGACCTCCAGACACACTGCCCAGTCTTGCTCCCTGGAGAGGTCACTTTGGGACTGCTGACACCGTTGCTTGACTTTTGACCTCACCCCCGGAGGCGCACTCCATTGCTTCTCAAGACAGACAAATGACAACATTAAAAAACTATTTGAAAGAATTTTATTTCATTCACAAAAGACAATCTGGCATGTGATTAGGACAGTGGTTTTCAGACAACGGGTGACACGTTTATTGATCCAGTTTGGAAGGCTCTGTCTTGTCTTCGCACATGCGCAGTTCCATCTAGGAGCACCAACAAGGGAAGGAGCCAAACTGTTGACTCCTGCAGCGAGACTCAGGATTTCCACTCATGCTCACAAACGTAGGAAAAAGCACCGCCTAGGATAAAAGGATGATCACAGAATAGCATGTTTGTAAAGGAACTTGATTAGAATAATAATGTTGATGATGATTTTTTTTTTTTTTTCTATTTGGGTTTGTGGGGAAGGGGGGGACTGGGTCTTGGTGGGGAGGGAGATCTGTGCTGGAGTTGCTGGCCTCACTGCTGTCGCTGCCCGGAAGAGAGAAGAAGAGAAAATATTTTTAATCTTTCCATTGATTATTCTGTTGACAACCCATCTTTCCTTCAAGGATCTCCAGGTGGCTTACGCTATTCTACCTTTCTTTAATTATATTTACTTCCTCATTCCGTTTCTCTTCCAATATCTCTTCCTCCTCCTCCTCGGAGACCAGGGGGTGGATTTTAGGGGCACGACAGCAGGAGGCCAGCAGCTCGCACAGCCTGCCACACTGGCCATTCTCTCTTTCAACAGCCTTGGAGAACAACTGAGTAGGCATCTAGAGCGTCAACTGAACAGGCATGTGGATCAGCTAGTCACTGGGCACAGTCTATTCTTTTGGAGGGGGCTTTCCCCAGTTTCCATTTATAAGAAGTTTGAAAGGTTGCCTCTTTATAAAGTCTGTTTCCTTGTGACGAGAGACCACACTGGAGACTCAGTGTTTTTGAAATATATCAAGGTAAAGGGACTCCTGACCATTAGGTCCAGTCGTGGCCGACTCTGGGGTTGCAGCGCTCATCTCGCTTTATTGGCGGACCGGTCATGAACAGCTTCCGGGTCATGTGGCCAGCATGACTAAGCTGCTTCTGAACCAGAGCAGCGCACGGAAACGCCCTTTACCTTCCCGCCGTAGCGGTACCTATTTATCTACTTGCCCTTTGACGTGCTTTCGAACTGCTAGGTTGGCAGGAGCAGGGACCGAGCAACGGGAGTTCACTCCGTCGTGGGGATTCGAACCGCCGACCTTCTGATAGGCAAGTCCTAGGCTCTGTGGTTTAACCCACAGCGCCACCCGCATCCCTATTATTTATTCATTTAGATACTTGGGTTTGGGGCGAAGGGAGAACTGGGTCTTGGAGCGGGGTAGAGCTGTACTGGAGCTGCTGGCCTCACTGCTATCACTGCCTGAAGAGAAATGAAGAGAAAAGATTCTTAATTTTTTCATTAATTATTACATTGATGACCCATCTTTCCTGCAAGGATCTCCAGGTGGCTTGCGTTATTCTCCCTTCCTCCCTTCCTCATCCCATCCCTGAACTCTTCTTGAATGAGGGAGCTGCCTCCCCCCACCCTCAGTGATCCAGATTCTCTCTGGCCTCCCTGTTCCTCCTGAACAAAGATCAACACTCACCATTGGTAGTAGCATCTGTGGTATCCATCCTCTGGTCCCTTGGCCTTACGTAGATCGTTCTCACCTTTACCCTTCTTTCCTTTCCATCCTTCATTACACTCACTGTGTCCTCCTCCTCACAGACCAGGGGATGGATTTTTGTGGCACGACAGCAGGAGACCAGCAGCTCACCCAGCCTTCTCAGACTGCAGAATCTAGGGAAGAAGAGGGAAAATAGTCAGGAAATGGGTTCTGGATGCTTCCTTGATACTCTTTATCTGGCAGATAAACCTACTTTCAGAAACCTCTCATGGCGATTGCAGCAAGCAGCTGAAACCAGAGAGGAGGGCATCTTGTCAAGAGACCCTCCAGAACTGGGAGATCCCTTTCTTGTGGTGATGCCCGCAAGGGAGAAGGCAAGACATTTCCCTCAAAGGATATAAGAGGGTCCTGAGGTCAATCTTTAAAAATTAATCTAACCATGATATGGTTCCTTATATATCTGAATCTTGAGGGATAGCAAATGAAGCAAAATGCAGGAAGAATAAGAGATCCTACGTATACACGAGATGAATAAATTTTCATTTTTCAGAAAACACAATTCACACCAACAACCTATTTTCTTTGAACTATCCTCAAATAGTTGCTCTTCCCAAAGTTGTCAGCCAAGTCAGTCAGCCGGAGAACGTGTCACAATGGAGGACATGACACCGTCACTTTAGCTACCTGGCTTTACAAGGGACATGGCTCCCTTTAATATTCATTTTTAAAAATATATATTTTAGTGGGTTAAGCAGTTTTGTTTTGTTTATTTTAAAAAGTTCGATACCTCTTCCTTTTCATGTAGCACAGTGATTTAGGCATTCTACTTACGCTTTAGATGAAGAAAGTCAATTCGTTGCGCTAAAAAACATGTTTGCTTCCTCAAAATCTTCCTCCTCTCGTCTGAACTATCCTCAAATAGTTTCTCATCCCAAAGTCCTCATCCCATCCCTGAATTCTTCTTGAATGAGGGAGCTGCCTCCCCGCTCCCCAGCGAGCGGGATTTTCTCTGGCCTCCCTGTTCCTGATGAACAAAGATCAACACTCCCCATCTATATATCGGTGGCATCCATCCCCTGGTCGCTTGGTCTTACAGAAATTATTTTCACCTTCACTAAAGATTCCTTCTGATCTTCATAACCATCACTTCATCCTCCCATTTCTCTTCCAATATCTCTTCTTCCTCCTCCTCCTCCTCACAGACCAGGGGATGGATCTTTGGCACGTGACAGCAGGAGACCAGCAGCTCACACAGCCAATCTTTATAAACTAATTTAACCATGACATGGTTCCCTACTTTTCTGAGTCTTGTGGGATAGTAAAAGAAACAGAATGCAGAAGGAATTAGGAATCCTACTTATACTTTAGATGAAGAAAGTCTCTTCATTACACCAGAAAACGTATTTCCTTTCTCACAAACCACCTCCTCCTTCTCCTAGACCACGCTATGCCATCTTTGCCATCTTTATAGGTTAGTGTTTAATATAAGTTCAATATTAAAAGTGTTGCCTTCTCTTTTACCTTTGTTTTCCAGTAACTTCCACTCTTTTACCACAAACAGCGCTGACAATCCAAGTCTTTTAACTCAGTCTCTTTCGCTGGGCTCACACCACTTCAAAGTAAAAAACAAGTTAAGTCCTTGAATTCCGCTTCTTTTAATGGGCTACTACTGCTGCTGCAGAGTGAAATTTGAATCTGTCTTCCTTTTCTTACTGGTACTTGTTAGAGAAATCTTTGCTTATGGTTACGTATAATGAGAAAGATTTCCAATATGTTTAAGATAAAATCTCCCGTTCTTTACTCTTTATGTGCTAGCCTTTCGGGTCTGTTTCTGAGCAGTTCAGTTTGTATAAATAAGTCTCACAGACCCTCTTCTCCTCAAGCTCTCCTTGTTAGCTGCCGTTCTTACCGTTTGGGACTTTCAGGCTTGCTGCTGAGGATTGCTCGTGTCCTTGCGTCTAGGTACTCTCTGTCGACTCACCTCCTGCTTAGGACGTGGGCTTCGAAGGGTTCCTTTTTTGACGCTGCCGGACAATGTCAGCCCTGGGCCACGCCCAGAGCCTTTTTGAGGGTCGTGTAGCCTCCGCGTTGCCCCCCAAAGTTCCCTCTAACAGCTGCTAGGCACGGAGAACCCGCAAAGCACATCCACAACGGAGGGCGGAAAAACCGGAAGCCCTTACATACCAGGTTTGGGAGGGGGATTTGGTCTGCGATAGGCTTTTTCCGTAGGGACACGGGTGGCCACAGAGCCTAGGGCTTGCTGATCAGAAGGTCGGCAGTTCGAATCCCCGCGACGGGGTGAGCTCCCGCTGCTCGGTCCCAGCACCTGCCAACCTAGCAGTTCGAAAGCACAAAGTGGAAGTAGATAAATACCGTATTTTTCGCTCTATAGGAAACAATTTCCCCCCTCCAAAAATTAAGGGGAAATGATCAAAGCAGCAGAAATAAGAGATGATTGGATCCCTTTAAGAGCTCGAAGCATGGGTACCCCCAACCAAAATTTAAAATTCGGTTTTGTAATTTGGAACTAATGTGATTTGATTGGTTTGCTAATAAAAAATATTTTATTTAAAAAAAAATCAATTAAGGGGAAATGTGTGTGCGTCCTATGGAGTGAATGCAGGCTGCGCAGCTAAGCCCAAAGCCAGAGCAGGGAGAAGGAGCGCTGCGCATCGCTCCGTCTCGCTGTTCTAGCTTGGGGTTAGCTGCGCAAAGCCTCCGCAGGGCAGCGGGGTGAAGGCACCCTGCCGCCCTGCGGAGGCTTCAAAGGCCGTCCCCAAAGCCAGAACAGTGAGGCGGAGCGCTGCGCGGCGCTCCGTCTCACTGTTCTAGCTTGGGAACGGCTGCACAAAGCCTCCGCAGGGCAGCACGGTGCCTTCACCCCGCTGCTCTGCAGAGGCTTCAAAGGCTGCACTCCGTTGGCTTCAGGCAGCTATCTGCAAGCTTTCGGAGCGCAGTAGGAGTTCCCGCTGTACTTCGAAGGCTTGCGGATGGCCGCCTGAAGTCACCTAGCAGTTCGAAAGTGGAAGTAGATAAATACCGTATTTTTCACTCTATAGGACACACTTTCCCCCCTCCAAAAATTAAGGGGAAATGATCAAAGCAGCAGAAATAAGAGATGATTGGATCCCTTTCTGAGCTCGAAGCATGGGTACCCCCAACCAAAATTTAAAATTCGGTTTTGTAATTTGGAACTAATGTGATTTGATTGGTTTGCTAATAAAAAATATTTTATTTTAAAAAAATCAATTAAGGGGAAATGTGTGTGCGTCCTATGGAGTGAATGCATGCTGCGCAGCTAAGCCCAAAGCCAGAGCAGGGAGAAGGAGCGCTGCGCAGCGCTCCGGCTCTCTGTTCTAGCTTGGGGTTAGCTGCGCAAAGCCTCCGCAGGGCAGCGGGGTGAAGGCACCCTGCCGCCCTGCGGAGGCTTCAAAGGCCGTCCCCGAAGCCAGAACAGTGAGGCGGAGCACTGCGCGGCACTCCGTCTCACTGTTCTAGCTTGGGGATGGCTGCACAAAGCCTCCGCAGGGCAGCGGGGTGCCTTCACCCCGCTGCTCTGTGGAGGCTTCAAAGGCTGCGCTCTGGGGGCTTCAGGCAGCTATCCGCAAGCCTTCCAAGCGCAGCAGGAGTTCCCGCTGCACTCAGAAGGCTTGCGGATAGCCGCCTGAAGCCTGGAGAGCGAGAGGGGTCGGTGCACACCGATCCCTCTTGCTCTCCAGGCTACGCTTCGCTGGAGAGGCGCTGCACAGTTTTCCCTCTCTGCGCAGCGCCCCTTCAGCGAAGCGGGAGGAGAAATGGAAGGGGCTCCGTTTCTCCTGCCGCTTCGCTGAAGGGACACTGAGCAGAGAGGGAGAGAATTCCCCCCCCCCCCGTTCTCCCCCTCCTATGATCCGGTGCGTCCTATAGAGCGAAAAATACGGTAGGTGCCGTTCTGTCGGGAAGGTAAACAGCCTTTCCGTGCACTGCTCTGCTTTTGCCAGAAGCAGCTTCGTCATCCTGGCCACATGACCCGGAAGCTGTACACCGGCTCCCTCAGCCTATAGAGCGAGATGAGCGCGCAACCCTAGAGTCGTCCGCGACTGGACCTAACGGTCAGGGGTACCTGTACCTTTACCTAGGCTTTTTCCAGATTTGCCTTACTGCCCTATGTTTCTAAATCTTGAGGGAGAGCAAAAGAAGCAGAATGCAGAAAGAATTAGACATCCTACTTACAATCAAGAAGAAGAAATCTTTATTTTGCCGGAAAACATCATTACTTCTCACAAACCACCTCCTTTCTCCTGAACTATCCTCAAATAGTTGCTCTTCCCAAAGTCCTCAGTCAAGTCACTCAGCAGGGGGACGTGTCACAATGGAGGCCCTGACCCTGTTGCTTTAGCTACCTTGCTTAACAATATGAATTGTTCCCCTTAACATTAATTTTTCAAATATATCTTCCCGTGGGTTTTTATTTTATTTATTTAGGAAGGATCTAGAGCTGGCTTCATCCAGCACGGTGCATTTCTGGACAGGACAGGAAACACCTTGCAAACACACACTTTTCAACATGGCGGTGTCACCAAGGAAAAACACTCCTGGCCTAGACTATGGCTGCTGTTTCTCAATTAATAGTAAAAAATGACCCTTCTCAACATCCTGTAATAATCTGTCCAGTATTAGGATGGACAGGAGCAGGACTTCACCCTTAGACCCCCTCATCCCCCTGTTTCTTTCTGTTTCTGCCCAGTGTCTTCTGCCAATCAACAGCTTTCCTTAGCTTGCAAGGAAGTGAAATGTTATGAGTTACTTGGTGCCAGACTCCCCTTTGCCATGAGTTTCTGGGTGCCAGGCACTGAACCCCTGGACACTGAACATCGGGGGAATTGATCTAAGCTGTACCCCAAGCACTACATTTGATTGTTGGTTATTAAAAACTGATTGAAACCATTTTATTTCATTCACAAAAGAAATTTTGACATGTGATTATGATAACAGTTTATATAATAAAGGTGACACGTTTATTGATCCTTTTTGTAAGTTATTATTTGTCTACTTTAATGTATTTTTTATATATATTAATCAGTAAGGGGGTGGGGTGAGAAGCAGTTTTGCATATGAAACTGGTGGATGGCTGTCATTAATCCAGATCAATTTCATAGAATCATAGAAACTTATAGCTGGAAGGGACACCAAGGGTCATCTAGTCCAACCCCCTGGGATGCAGCAATCTCAGCAAAAGCATCCATGGCAGACGGCCATCCAACCTCTGCTTAGTAACCTCCAAGGAAGGAGAGTCCACCACCTCTCATGGGAATCTGTTCCAATGCCAAACAGCCCTTACTGTCAGAAAGTTTTTATGAATGTTTAGTTGGAATCTCCTTTCTTATAACTTGAATCCATGGGTTCGAGTCCTACCATCTAGAGCAGGAGAAAAGAAGCTTGTTCCCTCTTCCATGTGACAGCCCTTAAGATATTGGAAGATGGCTGTCAGATCTCCTCTCAGTTTCCTCTTTTCCAGGCCAAACCTACCCAGCTCCTTCAAGTGTTTCTCTTCAATCTTAGTTTCCAGACCCTTGGTTGTCTTGGTTGCCCTCCTCTGCACACATTCCAGCTTGTCAACATCCTTCTTCAATGATGGTGCCCAGAACTGGACACTGGACTCCAGGTGTGGCCTGACCAAGGTAGGAGAGAGTAGGACTTGGACTTTGTTTCATCAGGACCCTGGACTTCCATAGATGCAATCTAGAACAGCGTTACCATTTTCTGCTGCTGCACATTCCTTGTGGCTGAGGCTCAGGGTAACGCCCCCGGGACCTTTCAGTTCATGGTGTCCATGGAGGCGCAGGTCAGTTCTGTGTCCACGGCAGCTGTTGACCAGCTTCATCTAGTACGCAGGCTGAGACCCTATCTGCCTGCGGATTGCCTCGCCAGAGGGGTGCATGCTCTGGTTATCTCCCGCTTGGACTACTGCAATGCGCTCTACGTGGGGCTACCTTTGAAGGTGACCTGGAAACTACAACTAATCCAGAATGCGGCAGCTAGACTGGTGACTGGGAGTGGCCCCCAAGACCTACATTGGCTCTCAGTATGTTTCCGGGCACAATTCAAAGTGTTGGTGCTGACCTTTAAAGCCCTAAACGGCCTCAAAGGCCCAGTATACTGAAGGAGCGCCTCCACCCCCATCATTCTGCCTGGACACTGAGGTCCAGCGCTGAGGGCCTTTTGGCGGTTCCCTCCCTACGAGAAGCCAAGTTACAGGGTAGTGGTGCCTGCCCTGTGGAACCCCCTCCCACCAGATGTCAAAGAGATAAACAGCTACCTGACATTTAGAAGACATCTGAAGGCAGCCCTGTTCTGGGAAGCTTTGAATGTTTGACAGACTATTTTATTTTAATATTTTGTTGGAAGCCGCCCAGAGTGGCTGGGTATAAATAATAAATTATTATTATTATTATTATTATTATTATTATTATTATTATTATTATTATTATTATATCATGATGATGACTGTGAGGTGTTACAAGTCATTAACTTCAAGGCACACTGCCATGCCTTTGAAGACACAAACAATCCCAGCTTTTCAGAGCTGGCTATCATGGCTTCTTTAATCTTTGTGTATTGCTCCACCATGTGGCTGAATCATATAAAGCACTGACTTTTACATATCTCTTGACCTCTAATTGCAAGAAGATCTCGTTAAATTGGATTATAATCTTTATAAATTGGAGCTGTGGAGCAGGTCCTCGAGAGTGGGGGGGGGCCTCCCACCATTCCTCCTCAGTCCAGCCCCTGACAACCATGTGGGTTACAGCGTCGAGGGCTCATTTTGTGGGGCGATGTGAAACGTAGTGTTTTCACCCCCAAACCTTGCAGGGGGCATTCTCTGGGTGTTTGGCGCCGCTTTGGAGTGAATCGGACAACGTCTGACTTTTGGAGAAATTGGGATCCCGTGAGTTGGGGCGCCAAAGGCTCATTTTTGGGGGTGCCATGAAATGTGGGGTTTTCCCTGCCAAACATTTCAGGGGGTCTTTAGCAGGTGTTTGCCGTTGCTTTGTTGCGAATCCTAAGACATCGGGTTTTCAGCGAAATCATGGCCACCATAGCTATCCTGACAGATGATTTGGCCTGTCACCCTTGTGTGGAAGTAAAGGATGGGATTCCCTTACTACTCCGCCTGGGGTCTCCAATGTGGTGCACCCAGCCTCCACTCACACTATCCCTATGTTGGGAAATTTGGGGGTGGTTTGTGGGGATGTTATGTACTGAGTTGAATAGGATCCAAAATGCAACAGTCTGATTGGTCCTAGAACAATAGGATCCAACATGCAGCAGTCTGATTGGTCCTAGAACAATGCAGCAGTCTGATTGGTCCGCAGGAGCCACCCAATCCAGCTCCAGGTGGAAGTGAATCCACAACCTGATTGGCCTACAGGAGAATCCCAGAATTAGCCAATCACGTGCAGCCCATTGTGTAAATAATGTATATAAAGCAGATATTGTGGGGGAACTTTCATTCCCCGCTACTATGAGCTGAATATAGAGCAAGAAATCCACTCTCGACTCCGAGTATATTTCAGGGGAAGAGCTGTTTGGGATATTTCCTGCTTGTGAATTATGTGTATGTGTGTGTGTTTGTGTGTGTGTGTGTGTGTGTGTGTGTGTTTGTGACACATGCCTAAAGCTTTAAATCTGGGATGGGCATGGAAGTTCCGAGGTCAGCCACCAGGTGGCACTGCAGGCCACGCTCCAGCTGCTGCTGCTGCTGCTACAGGTGCCAGTAAGTCTCGCATTTTCAACCTCTTCCTCCTCCATTGCACTGGCTAAATGATTCATTGCTGGACTCCCATCGCTGAGGCCAAATGTACCTTTACAGAGCAAAATGTCCTTTTGAATTATACACCCAGCACATGGATCCTGACAAAGGGGCAATACAAGCGGACTCTCTGTGCCCTTACCACAGCAAAAAGACGGATACTGGTGAGCTGGAAAAATAAAAATGCGTCTCCCTTCTATGATTGGATTGAAGACTTCTACAAACTCACCACATCTGAACAACCTGCAGACAAACGCAGACTTGCCATGGACAAATTCAATGATACAGTGGTACCTCGGGTTAACATACTTGCACTATGACGTGTTTTTGAACTGCTAGGTTGGCAGGAGCAGGGACCGAGCAACGGGAACTCACCCCGTCGCGGGGATTCGAACCGCTGACCTTCTGAACAGCAAGCCCAAGCAGCACAGTGGTTTAACCCACAGCGCCACCCGCATCCCTACAGCACCACCTGCGTACTAGTTAGTACTAGTACAGTGGTACCTCGGGTTACATACACTTCAGGTTACAGATGCTTCAGGTTACAGACTCTGCTAACCCAGAAATAATACCTCGGGTTAAGACATTGCTTCAGGATGAGAACAGAAATCGTGCTCTGGCGGCACGGCGGCAGTGGGAGGCCCCATTTGCTAAAGTGGTGCTTCAGGTTAAGAACAGTTTCAGGTTAAGAACAGACCTCCAGAACGAATTCAGTTCTTAACCTGAGGTACCACTGTATATGGAATCCATTCTTTCAAATACTGTTCTTCTTTGGTGATCATTTGGAGCCGAGTAATACTGTCTTCCGCGAACCCGGTCTCAACAGTGAGTCCGTAAGTGACTGTGGAGGCCAATTCTGGATCCACACGTCCTTCCACAGTGGGGACATTGGATTCCGGGCGGGAGTTGATCACTGTGAGGCTTGATTTTGAAATGATTTTGAAAAGCTTTGAGAAGCTTTGAGCCTGCTTTGGGGGGGGGGTGACTTCATGCCTAGGTGGGGTCACCTGTCCTCCCCTCCTTCACTGAGGTACTCCAAATAGTGCTGCAGAGCCAGGGGATCTCCCCACACCATCCCTTCACTGCTTTGAGAGTCGTCTCTTTCTAGAAGATCTCTCCCCTCCTGACTCGAACTCAGCTCCTCCACTTCACTCCTGTCTGAATACTCTCCCTAGACACTCAGTCTAGAGACTCCTTTCTCTAGCTGTAGATATTTCCCTCAGGGTGCATGTGAAACACACTTTTCCTAACTCTACCTCACGGTTTCTCTTAAACCACCTCCCTATCGCTATCTAGATCTATCTGGCATGAGCGCAGCCGTGTGTGTGTGTGTGTGTGTGTGTGTGTGTGTGTGTGGCAGAGAGGGACAGCTGCCCCCCTTCAAATAATTCAATTAAATCAATACAAACTGAGGTTCTGCCCCCCCCCCAACATACATTCTGGCTTTGCCCATGCTAGCTGGACATTCCCTCAGAAACGGTTCCTTTGATTTTCCCTCCAAAAGTGCTGCTCCCCCTCCCCCAACTGGATGCCTTGGTAGCCAATCAGAAAGAGGCTACAGCCGTCTGGTGGGATTTCTGAGGCACTGCATCACCAGACAATCTTCTCTGGCTCTGCTGTCTGTCACACCAGGCAAACCTCCTGGCCGGGTGGTGGGGGGGAGGAGGATGGTCTGAAGTCCGGGGGCCACGACTGAGAAAGCCCTGCTCCAGTAGTCACTACCTGCTGCGAGGGAGAGGGCTTTTCAGGAAGGCCTCTGAAGATGACCGTAAGGTTTGAGCAGGCTCGTGTGGGAAAGACCCTGTTCCTTATAGATTAAAGGTAATGGGGCCCCTGACCATTAGGTCCCATCGTGACCGACTCTGGGGTTGCAGCACTCATCTTTCTTTATTGGCCGAGGGAGCCGGCGTATAGCTTCCGGGTCATGTGGCCAGCATGACTAAGCCGCTTCTGGCGAACCAGAGCAGCGCACGGAAACGCCGTTTACCTTCCTGCCGGAGCAGTACCTATTTATCGACTTGCACTTTGACGTGCTTTCGAACTGCTAGGTGGGCAGGAGCATATCGATGTATGTAATTTTTATTTCTTAATTATATTTAGTGGTAGTATGGCTGTATTGTTTTTTGTAACATAAAACCATTCAATAAAAATTATTTTTTTTAAAAAAAAAGGTGGGCAGGAGCTGGGACCAAGCAACGGGAGCTCACCCCGTCATGGGGATTCGAACCGCCGACCTTCTGATTGGCAAGTCCTAGGCTCTGTGGTTTAACCCACAGCGCCACCCGCGTCCCATCTATAATCCTTAAGGATTACTATAAGTAATCCTTATAGATTACTCTGTGTTTTATTATGTTTCAAAAACAGTGTTTCTGGTGGTGTGAACCGCCCTGAGCAACATTTGGTGGAAAGGTGGGCTATGTGGGCAAGAAATAATAGAAATAAGATTGATAAAGCTGCCTTTCTATCAGGGCACTAAGAGAATTTTAAAAAAAGAAACATTAAAAAGATAATGAGAGAAACAGAGCTGAAATATTGCCTGGGGGACAACAGGATCCTGGAGACACGAGTTCAGCGAAACCATTCCAGCTTGAAAGCACTTTGAACAAAGTTCTCCATCCAGCAATGTATTTCGAGCAATTTTGTTGGCAGAGTTTGGTTTCATCAAATCCGCAGCAATGTGTGTGGAGAGGCTAAGCCGCCTTCCCGATGTCAGTGGCTCTGCTGCTGCTTATCTGAATAGGGAAGCGGTGAGGTCGAGGCTGTGCAGCTGCACCAGTGGAACTGCCACCTGCAATTCCGCACTCCTGTGCATCCTCCAACCTCACTGTCACCTGGCCGTCCAGGTAAACCGCAGAATTGCTTTGGAATGCAACAGGCATGTGTTCAGACAGAAGGCTAACTAGATTCTTGTCTTTGACAAGCTAGTCTGTCTGGCAAGGTGTAGATGAGTGTCAGGGAACTGCCATCAGTGCCGGAGGGAGAGAGCAAGCTCCAAAGGGATCCCGAGAGCGTCCCGGGAGTGGGAGAGGCAGCCCATCTTCTGGGGAAGGGAATCAGCGTAGCTCCAGTGGAGAAGGGGGGCAGATGGGGGAATCGGCGAGGCGGTCACATGATTCCTTGCCGGGGACCAGCGGGGAGAGGAAGGGTCCTCCGCTGCCTACGCCCTCCTTGCGCAGAAGGCTTCCGCGCAGGGAGAGTAGGAGGAGACTGGGCGTCAAGGAGCTTCTTTGCTGGAAGAAGTTTAAGAAACGCCCACTGACGGATTCTGCCAGCGATTTAGGCAGCCACCGGTGAGTGGCTGTCCGGACAGGAAAGGTTCACTCAGGCAACCCAGCCAGGTGTTGGCACCGGCTTACGCACGTGCAACCCCTAGAACCGTCACAATGAGCTTATGCAACGAGAGATGTGGTGATGATGTCTGACGTGTTCATCTTCCTCTGCTGAGTTTTAGGATCAGCACTGGGCATAGCAGAATCGTAGAACTGTAGAGTTGGGTCATCTAGTCCAACCCCCTGCAGTGCAGGAATCTCTGCTGAATGTGGGTCTCGAACCCTCAACCCTGAGATTAAGAGTCTCGTGCTCTACAGACAGAGCTGGACAGTGGTTTTGGTATCTTTCAGAAAGACTTTGGGGCAGATTTGTGGAAGGTAAGTCTATGAACAACTTTCAACCATAAGAGGAAATGGAACCTCCATGTTCAGAGGCAATGTACCCCTGAGTGCCGGATGCCTGGGACCTTTATTCTGCTGATACCCTGCTGCTTGTGAACTTATGGAGGAACCTGACTGGCCATCTTTGTGTTGAGCTAATACACCAGTGTGAGTAGATAAATAGGTACCACTCTGGCGGGAAGGTAAATGGCGTTTCCGTGCGTTGCTCTGGTTCACCAGAAGCTGCTTAGTCATGCTGCCCACATGACCTGGAAGCTGTCTGCGGACAAACGCCGGCTCCCTCGGCCTATAGGAGCTGGGGGCACTGTCATACAGTGGTTCCACTCCTTTCTCCTGGGCCGTGTTTAGAAAGTGGTGGTGGGGGGTGAGTGTCCAGACCCTTTGGCCCTCACTTGTGGGGTACTTCAGGGTTCCGTCCTCTCCCCCATGCTTTTTAACATCTATATGAAGCCGCTGGGAGAGATCATCAGGGGATTTGGACTGGGTGTCCATCAATATGCAGATGATACCCAGCTCTACCTCTCTTTCAAATCAGAACCAGTGAAGGCAGTGAAGGTCCTGTGTGAGTGCCTGGAGGTGGTTGGAGGATGGATGGTGGCTAATGGATTGAGGTTGAATCCTGACAAGACAGAAGTACAAGACAGGAGACAGGCTGGTGTGTACAAGTACAAGACAGGAGACAGGCTGGTGTGGAGGATTCCCTGGTCCTGAATGGGGTAACTGTGCCCCTGAAGGACCAGGTGCGCAGCCTGGGAGTTATTTTGGACTCACAGCTGTCCATGGAGGCGCAGGTCAATTCTGTATCCAGGGCAGCTTTCTACCAGCTCCACCTGGTACGCAGGCTGAGACCCTACCTGCCCGCGGACTGTCTTGCCAGAGTGGTGCATGCTCTGGTTATCTCCCGCTTGGACTACTGCAATGCGCTCTACGTGGGGCTACCTTTGAAGGTGACCCGGAAACTACAACTAATCCAGAATGTGGCAGCTAGACTGGTGACTGGTGGCGGCCACCGAGACCACATAGCACTGGTCTTGAAAGACCTACATTGGCTCCCAGTACGTTTCCGAGCACAATTCAAAGTGTTGGTGCTGACCTTTAAAGCCCTAAATGGCCTTGGTTCAGTATACCTGAAGGAGCATCTTCACCCCCATTGTTCTGCCCAGACACTGAGGTCCAGCGCCGAGGGCCTTCTGGCGGTTCCCTCATTGCAAAAAGCAAAGCTTCAGGGAACAGGCAGAGGGCCTTCTCGGTAGTGGCGCCCGCCCTGTGGAACGCCCTCCCATCAGATAAACAACTACCTGACATTCAGAAGACAGGGAATGTTCAGGGAAGTTTTTAATGTGTGACATCTTAGTGTATTTTTGGTCTTTGTGGAAGCCGCCCAGAGTGGCTGGGGAAACCCAGCCAGATGGGTGGGACACAAATAATAAATTATTATTATTATTATTATTATTATTATTATTATTATTATTATTACTACTATAGAGCGAGATGAGTGCCGCAACCCCAGAGTCCTCCGCAACTGGACCTCAGGGGTACCTTTACCTTTACCTAATCCACCCGCACTTATGTTTCAGTCAAATACCGCTACCTAATGGCACCTTGCAGAAACCGATATGTATACTTGGGAGATAATGATACATGTGGCCAATGAGCAACCAGTGCAGATGTTTTAACAGGGGTGTCCTAGGCTGTTGGCTACCTAGGTGCTTCATTCTTTGCTCTTCTGCAGGCTTTGTTACTCTAATGCAACAGCAGTGCAAGGAGATTGGGGCAAGAATGCCCTAGTTCAGATGTTTTCATCTATGGCAACAGGTGGCAAGCCAATATATGAGGGTTCCCCCCCCCCACTAAACCCCCTCTTTGTTTCTGCCAAATGCTTTGGGAAGACAAATTTGTAGTGGTGGTATGAGATCATTTGGCCTGGGGTGGAGGCAAGCTTTGTGAAAGAGCTCCACTGCCCCCTTCTTGAGATATGTAGGGTTGCCATCTACTTGTTCTTTTCTTTTCCTTTTTTTTACTGCTATGATTCCTCTTGCTACCAACCTATCATGCAATTGCAGAGCAATGTGGAAAGCTTCTTATGCTTAATTCCTACATGCCATGTTACAGTTAAAGGAATAGGAACCAAAACCGGGGGGGGGGGGGGCCTTTGTCAACCTGTGGGTCTACCAAAGACTCTGTGCTGACAAGGTACAAAACAAGCCTAGAAAATTGTGTTTTGGTTTAAAGAGACACAATATGTGCAGGCATACACTGTATATGCAAAATGGCTTGTGCTTGGCCTGTCATATGGGCACCAATCTGAACTTATTCTGTGGTTTATTTCTGTAGACTGTGGCATCATTAGAGTTGGCATAAGTTTTAGTATTGTTGTGGCTTTAAAATTCAGCTCTCTTCTACTGAGTATTATGCAAGATTTTCCTCATCCTGATGCCACCCATTTTTGGCTGAAGCAGGCTTCACTCTGCAGCTTTTTTCCTATACGTGGGTTGTATACGCGGGACGCGGGTGGCGCTGTGGGTTAAACCACAGAGCCTAGGACTTGCTGATCAGAAGGTCAGCAGTTCAAATCCCCGCGACGGGGTGAGCTCCCGTTGCTCGGTCCCTGCTCCTGCCAACCTAGCAGTTCGAAAGCACGTCAAAGTGCAAGTAGATAAATAGGTACCACTCCAGCAGGAAGGTTAATGGCGTTCCCGTGCGCTGCTCTGGTTCACCAGAAGCGGCTTAGTCATGCTGGTCACATGACCCGGAAGCTGTACACCGGCTCCCTCGGCCAATAAAGCGAGATGAGCGCCGCAACCCCAGAGTCGGCCACGACTGGACCTAACAGTCAGGGGTCCCTTTACCTTTATACTTCCTGAAGGAAGGCGATGTGGAGTTTCATGGTGTTTACAAAGTTAGCATAACTTGATATGTAATGTATTCCCCAATGAACTCTGTTGACCCTGGTGCTAGTCTTTATCTTAAATGTGACCTGGAAAGCATGCATCACATTCCTGACTTCTTAAGACCTAAAGCACAGGGCTTTTGTGTTACCAGCAAACTTTAATTATCACCTCCTGTAAAAAGAATGGCTTCCATGTATGCAATAGCATATTCCACGGAAGGCAGGATTCAGGAGACATACAAGATAACCAGTTAAGTCATTTCCCACATATGGTGTGTGTGGAGCCTGTATTTACTATTTAAAACACTTTGTCCAGTAGATTCCAGGGTGGTTTACAATATGCATATATCTTAATCGAAAATAGAAATAAAAACAGCTTGCACAAGTTAGTGCCCTTGTCCCCATGTTACAGACTAGCAATGGGTCTGCTGTTTTCTACCATTAAAACTGCCTTCTTTGGCTGCCCCGTGTGACAAGGTGCTTGCCATATCCTGGTTCCAAAATGGGGTTGCCATATTCTAGTTCCACAAAAAATCTCATGAGGTTGGCTGCCATACTATGAACACGTCCCTTGGCACAAGCTGTATTAAACGCCGTAGGACAGTTTCCCGCGTCAGCTTGCCTTGAATCATTACCGTTATCTCCCAACTGTATAGTTTTCTGCAAGGCGCCTTTAGGTGGCACTGTTCGACTGAAACATAAGCACTGCTGGATTAGCTAACTAGCCCAGGTGTGCTGAACCATAGTCCCTCCAGATGTTGCTGAACAACCTCCCATCCTCAAAGCTCCCAACCTCCCATCAAAGCTCCCAACCTCCCATCAGCTCTAGCAAGCATAGCCAATGTCCAAGGATGCTGGGAGTTGTCCTTTGGCAACATCTGGAGGACTAAAGGATCCCCCTGCGTGATTTAGTCCACCATTCTGTTTCCAAAAGGGGCAGCGACGTATCTTGTTCCCATCTCCTCCTCCGGCTTCTCCTCCTCTTTCGCCTACATGCCCTGACGAAGGCAGAGGTGGAGCCAAGCCATATAGCGCTCCCCTCCGCTTGCGGAGCTGCAAAAGACGCAAGGAGGAGAGAGACACGGAGACTCAGGTGGGCGCTCCGGGGACGGTGGTGATGGGACTCGGACTGGGGCGAAGGGCGAGGGGCGGTCAAGGGCTGGAGAGGGAGCGCAGGTACCCCTCCTGAATCTCCCGGTCGCCGTCGAGAGGGAGCGATGGCATGCGGAGAGGGGGAGAAGGTGCGAAGGAAGCCTGCTGGTCCCCTCTTCCTCCTCTCCTTTCCGTGCGTAAAGGCTGAGCCCACCGGGTTCCAAGCTGGGACGTGTGAACCATAGTTTTCTAACTTGGATGAAATGGAAAACTATGGTTATTTGTACGATTTCTGGTTTATTTACAGCTTGGGGAAAGGGCTGTGTTGTTGGGCAAAAGGCTTGTTAATGTCTTTGCTTATTAAGCAAGGATCATCAGAACTGGCGGCCAAAAAGTGCTGTGTATGTGTGATTTATCCCTCTAAACTGAGATGTCACCTTAAACACAAGGGCTGCAAGTGGCGAAATCTTATCCTTATGGAAGATTTTAAAGGAACAAAGATCGGGTCAGATAACATTTCCTGCAACTTTAACTTCCATTAATAATCAACCAAAACAAATCTTTTGAAAGATACACGTTTAAGGCAGATTATATATATATATATATATATATATATATATATATATATATATATATATGAGATATTTATTAGAATTTTCAAGAATTTTATGACATAAAAACAAAAAATACAAAAATACATGCAAAAAACATACAATCACAAGTATAACTTCATTCCCTTATATTCATAAAACTTACTTTCCCGACCTCCTCATACCTCCCCTTTCTGCATTCCAGTCTCTAATCAATTCTCTTCAGCAAATCCTTCCCCTAATTTCTATTTAAATTTTAACCTTTCTTTTCTTATTTGCATAATCATTACAGCTAACAACCACTTAATTTCTAAATCAACATCGTTTTAACATTCAGCAATTTTACAATATTTCTTAAGATAGTCCTTAAATTTCTTCCAATCTTCTTCCGCCGTCTCTTTTCCCTGGTCTCGGATTCTGCCAGTCATCTCTGCCAGTCCCATATAATCTATAACTTTCATCTGCCATTCTTCCACGGTGGGTAGTTCTTCTGTCTTCCAGTACTTTGCGATGAGTATTCTTGCTGCTGTTGTAGCATACATAAAAAATGTTCTATCCTTCTTTGGCACCAATTGGCCGACCATACCCAGGAGAAAGGCCTCTGGTTTCTTCAGAAAGGTATATTTAAATACCTTTTTCATTTCATTATAAATCATTTCCCAGAAAGCCTTAATCCTTGGGCACGTTTAAGGCAGCTTTTTAACCATACATCCTGAGATGTATACAAGTCCCATCATTCCTAGCTAGGAAGACCTGTGGTCAAAGATGATGGGAGTTGTAGTTCAACAACATCTGGGGACCCAACCAAGATTGAGAGAGGCTGGTTCAGAGAGTGAAGGGAACAGTTTGTGGTTTTGAACAAACCCTATCCTCTACTTTCACAACTTTCATCAGTCTGAAGTGGTGTATTTAGAAATGTTTTCTGGCAGCCAGGACGCCTAGGGACTTGTTTTGTAAAAGAAAGATTGAGAGAGCACTGAGGTTCTTAGAATGATTATAATTATACATCATATAATAAAGAACGATAAGTGCATGGTCATAAAAAGCTGAGGTACTTCATAAGAGTAAGTTTTCTCCTCTACAGTGTGTTAGCCTGACACCATGGCGGGTGAAGAAAATATCTCCGTAAGGAATCGCCAATCAACTTATGAGACGGCAGAAGAGAAAGAAGACTTATCAAAGAGGCATGAAGCAGACTGGTCTTTCCCACAATCAAGCAATGGTGAGATTTCTTCATCAGTAACTGCAGAGACCTTATCTGATTTAGCAGATGAAATGATAAGCAGTGACATGATTTTAAATCTGCATGTGAACAAAAGATCTGAAGTAAATATGAATCCAATTGTTTCCAGTGTTCACCATGTTCAGTGGGTTTACTCTGAATCAAACTTTGTTGACTACAACCATGTAGTCATGTATCTTTGGTGGTGTAGTTCAACGTGGTACTCAGCCAGTTCTGAGCATGTTTGCCTTGTGCTAATAACTTGACCTTAGCACTGTATTTGTTCCCTGACTAGTTTTCTTTTAGCTGTGTGCCAAATTTGTGAAGCCAGCGGAGGGGATTCTTCTAGAGAACCAGTATGACCTGACTAGGAAATGTATCTATACCTAAATTATCCGTGTTGTGGTTTTTGTTTCAACAGCTACCAGATATTTGCCTCAAGATGTGAATACTGGCATTCATTGCTAAGCTTGTTTACTCAAATTCAAGCTGGGTGTGAAACTGCCTTCTACTGAGTTGGACCAGCAGTTCATCTCACCCAGTACTGCTTACTCAGACAGGCAGTAGCTCTTCAGACCACGTTATTGTGGTCGGGTGGGATTCCACCAAGTCTTTGTGTGCACAGAATGAGGTCCACTCGCCCAACCAGCCTTTCCCTGCCCTTAGGTTCCCAATCCCTGTGTAGATGCAATTATGAGATTTCTTTATTAGTAACTGCAGAAATTTTATGTGAATAAATATAAGAATTTATCAGTGGATTTATTTTGAATCTGCAAATGAACAAAAGTTCTGAAGTACAGTAAATAGGAATTCTTCCTCAGATCTTAAATAATGGATTGTTTCCAATGTTCACAATGTCCAATGGGTCTACTATGAGTAAAACTTTGTTACAACCCAATACATGTATTTTGGCTTTCCAATCTTTCTGGACCTGTTGGCTCATATGTAAAGTGGATTGATTGTTGTGTTGCTACACACACCCTACGACAAAGCACATCTTGTAAACTATTTTATCATTTGTGATAGGGAAAAATGCTGCTTTCAAGCCAAGTTTTGGTGTGTGGGTTGTGGGTGTGTAATATTGTGGGTGCCTGGGATGGCCTCTGCTGAGTCGTGCACTTAGGGTTGTCATATCGATGACCACTGGATTCTAACCATAGCTGAGAACTCAAATGAGAAATTGAGTTATGATGAATTTGCGTAGCTGGCAAATTGTGTTTTCAAGCTGCTCCTGTTTTCTAGCCTCACAGCACTCAACATTGTAAGCTCAGTCCTGTTTGAAAGCTCAGACCCTGTCTCCAGGGAGCAGGACCTTTGGGAGGCTGAGCGATGGCCCTGATTGTGGTCTGTCAATTTGAAAATAAAACACATTTCAGAGGGGTATAGGATGTTGATTCTCATCCCAGGCTTCCCCAGCTGACTCCTCTGCATCTCCATACTTCATTCTCTGGACTGCTTTTGCTCCTACAAATTTCTGTGCTGCATGTGAAGCCTGCGCAGTGTCCTACTTCTGGTGGGCTATGTGTACAGATGTGCATTGTTGCACTATGACAGCCTTCACTAACCTTGTGCCTTCCAGGTGCTTGGATGGGGGATTGTGGTCCAAAACTTGTCATGGTACCAGGTTGGCAAAGGCTGTAGCATCAGAAGGAAATGTTGCCAGCGATGGGATGCTGAAACCACAGAAGGAAGAAACATGTGCCTACTCCACAATTTAACCAGTGCCCTGCATACATCTCATACAGTTCATTCCCATCTTCAATCACAGATATGATTTCTTACATCTTTTATCATCTCCCCAGCATCATGTCCCACCAACTTTGTGTCAAAGACTGGTCAGAGGAGGATGTTGGAGACTGCCTCCCTAGCTTGACCCTTCTGGGGAGGAGGAAGACAGTATAGATTTACAACAGGGGTTTGAAGGAGGTCACAGCTCAGAGGCAGATGAGGGGGAAAGCTGGGAAATCATGGGGGAGCTGGAACAACACTCAGCTGACAGGTTGTTATTAGAAAGCATCCCAGACCTTCCATCTCCCAGAACCCGGTGAGCCTTAAAAGTAGGAGAGCAAAGAGCTCAAAGACAGTGGGCACATAGCAGCACCTGTAGGAGAGATGATGAGAATGGCGAATGAGGAAGTGGCAGAGACGATGGGTGGGGTGGAGATTCACTTGGGACAATGCCATTATCCAAGAGGCTGGGTTCTATAGCCTCTCTCTGTAAATACTGAATAAAAAGCGGACAGTAAGAAACATTCCCTTGTCTTTATACATTCCTGGGCAAGCAGCTGGAAGTCGCTGGCAGCCGCTTGACACCTTGCTCAGAAAACTGATATCATTCCTCATAGACTTTTCTCTTAAGTCCTCCTTTGTATCATTACTACTTCACTTACAAATTCCTTGACTTGATGTCCTAAACAAAATAGACTTGAAAGACTCCACGTTAGGTCTTGAAGGGCAGTGTAAAGGGAGGCAGGGAATACCCATCAATGCAAATTCCAAAATAATTGTTTATGGAATCCCATTTTGGGACATATTGAGTTTGTCATGCATAATGAATCTTCTTATCTCCGTGTATCTTATATCCAGTTATAAAGATCGTTAGGAGAGGTGCTTCTTGAGGTTCCACAGCCAGGAGCAGCGCATTGTGTAGTAACAGTGGGACACATATAGTCCTTTCCTTTTGGTGCCAACTTAAAATTGTTTCCCCTGGCATTTACATGATGTAAATTCTGGAACTGCCCACATTTTAAAAGGTTTTTCATATCTCCTCTCAGTCTCCTCTTCTCCAGGCTAAACATACTCAGCTCCCTCAACCGTTCCTCATAAAGCTTGGTTTCCAGACCCTAAATCATCTTGGTTTCCCTCCTCTGTACGCCTGGATAAACTCAGGATTAAATTGATAAAAAGCAACCAGTGCATTCCATCAGTATTTCTTGTTGGTTAGGAAGTTTAAAAAACTTTAGCAATGTTATTAACTCAGGTCACATGGCCACTCTTTTCTTTTCTTGAGTTAAAAAAAGCCTTTGTGCCTTTGATGTGAATATACCCGTTTAAGTGTTCACACCAGCAGCAACCACCCTCAAGCTTCCCTCCGTGGGTGGGAAAGCAATTAACCACCTGCCCCCACCCCCATGTTGCTGTTGCAATCTGTTTAATAGTCCCCTGCCTGGTTTTCCTAACATTCCTCCCCACAAGAGTCTGGAGGGTTGTCATGCACTTCTGCCTCCTTCTCTGCCTTCTCCTCAGTTGGTAACGCACGAGACTCTTAATCTCAGGGTTGTGGGTTTGAGCCCCACGCTGAGCAAAAGATTCCTGCCTGCATTGTAGGAGGCTGGACTAGATCAGTGTTTCCCAACCAGTGTTCCGCGGCACACTAGTGTGCTGCGAGACGTTGCCTGGTGTGCCGCGGGAAAAATTAAAAAATTCGAAAGATATCCGGAGAGGCGGCCTTCAGGCGAGTTTTAATTTTAATTTTCCTTCTCCCACTTAATGCCCCACGCTCGCCCGAGAAGCTTGCAGTCCTCGGTAACCACGGCGACCCGAGGGAGGGGAGGGAACAGGGAAGTCGAGGGCGGCGGCGAGCCGCGATGACGTCAGTGGGCCGCGCCGCCTCGCCCTGGCACGGTGTGAGAGCCCCGGCTAGTGGCGCGAGCTTCAGAATAAGTGGGATCCACGTGCGCGAGACTGAGATCGCGGGTAAGGAGCTCAGCCCTGGGCAGGAGGAAGCGGGGCCGCGCGTGCGGGCCACATCCCCACAGAGAGCGAGCCTCCCCCGGCCCACCACTCCGGGCAGGTCCACTCGCATGAGGGGGCGGCGATGGCGACGGCCGGCAGCTTGCCTGCAATGCCATCCCTCGAGCAGGCGAGGAGCCCGGAGGCTACCAGATGCGAGTCCTCTTTCCCACCCTGCTTGGGAGTCCAGAGCACTTGGTCGCATTCAGGATCTAGAGTGGGGAAGCGGGGCTTGTGTCTGGGCTGGACACATTGGGCTGCCTGTGCCGCTCGACCTGCGGGGAGAAATCAGGGTGGGAGTCACGACCGTGAGGCAGGGCTGCCAAGTGTGGCAGAAGAGGACACGGCCGTCGCACCTGTCCTTAGGTAGGAGCTTCTTCCGTGTCGACCTGCTGCCCTAAAGTCTTGGCTTTTTTCTTGGCTTTTTGGCAGTTGGCACAGAAGGAAGGCAAGGGGGAGGGGAAAAAATTGAAACTTACACTTTCGTGCGTCCCTCCCGGCGTGACGCTGCGCGCTGACGTCACGGGGCTGTAATGGTGGTGTGCCTCGAGATTTTTTTCATGAAACAAGTGTGCCTTTGCCCAAAAAAGGTTGGGAAACACTGGACTAGATGACCCTCGTGGTCCCTTCCAACTCTGCAATTCTATGATTCCCCTGTAATTTTAGCACTGTATAGCAACAATAGGCTACATTGCAGGGCGGTGGTAGCCCATGCTTCCTCAGGCACAATACTCCCTCTGCAACATGGATATTGCTTGTGTGATAAATATCTTTCCAGCACTTGCCAGTTACAGCTCTGACTTCACTCATTGGCTAAAATCACCAGTGTGGTGTAGAGGTTAAGAGCAGTAGATTCATAATCTGGGGAACCGGGTTCAATTCCCCGCTCCTCCACATGCAGCTGCTGGGTGACCTTGGGCCAGTCACACTTCTCTGAAGTCTCTCAGCCCCACTCACCTCACAGAGTGTTTGTTGTGGGGGAGGAAGGGAAAGGAGAATGTTAGCCGCTTTGAGACTCCTTAAGGTAGTGATAAAGCGGGATATCAAATCCAAACTCTTCTTCTTCTTCTAAAATGTAGGAGCAGGCTCAAATCTCACAAAACAATTTCTTTGAATGGTGTCTGTGTGCTTTGCTTTAAAGCTTTCATTCCACAAGGCCTAAAGGGCTTGCAGAGTGGGGTGTGTGTGTGTGTGTGTGTGTGTGTGTGCTGATGTCTCTGCATGATACCTTCCAACTGGGTAATTAGCTGTTGGAGAGGGGAAGCCCTTGCTGGCAGTGCCTGCCCAAAGGTTCTTGCCAAGGTACGTGACTTTTTAGATCCTTCTGTCACAGAAGGATGACGTGTAGTTGCTCCCATCTTGTTTGTATGGATTAAAACCACTGCAGAGGGCTCCGAGGGCGAGAGGCATAGCTGGCAGGGATGCAGAACCACTTGTCCTCATATTGTTGGACTCCCAACTCCCAGGATGGCTAGTGGTCAGGGAGCTGGATACCATCTTAACAGAGATGCCTAAGAAAGATAACATCCTCCTCCTGGGTGATTTTAATGCAAGAGTTGGGTGAGATTTTGATCTGTGGCCTGGAAATATTGGGAAAGAAGGAATTGGCAACAGCATCCTGAACGGAATCCTACTTTTCACTCTTAAGACCGTATTCATGGAAGACGCCTCTCAAAAGTAGGTGATGATACAAAAAGATATAAGATGCATCTAGGTACAGTGGTACCTCTGGTTACAAACTTAATTTGTTCCAGAGATCCGTTCTTAACTTGAAACCATTCTTAACCTGAGGTACCACTTTTACTAATGGGCTAAAACCGCTGCCGTACGATTTCTGTTCTCATCCTGGGGCAGAGTTCTTAACCCGAGGTACTACTTCCGGGTTAGCAGAGTCTGTAACCCGAAGTGTTTGTAACCTGAGGTACCACTGTATTCCATGCCTACAGCAAGGAGAAATTGCACTTGCATCATCGTTCCAGGTGAGTGTCCCTGCTGCAGCCCTCTTGAGCTTGGAAATAAAGAAGGATATGTAGAAATGATCTTTCATAGGCGTATGGTGCTTGGAGTGTCTTGTATGCACAGTGGAACATAAACAAGCAGCCTCTTTCCTCCTGCCTCTATGCCCATCAGAAACTGTTGAAGAGGGAGGCATCATGCGCGCACATTTCTGACACTTCTTCCCTGTTACAAGTGTGTTAACAGTGGCTACCCATCCTGTTTGCACATGTCTGCAGAGCTTGTTGCAACAATTAATTAATATTTGTTGCAGTAATTAAGACCTACCTTTGGCAATGTATGTGATGTAGCAATAAATGATGTTCAAAGATGTTTGTCACAGTGCCAATGATACAGTATGTTTTGTGGAGGACTTGGAACTAATTGCTGAGGCCACTGCATTTCTGACTGTTGTGAAAGACAACCTTCAATGCCCAGAGAAGAGTTTGAATTTGATATCCCGCTTTATCACTACCCTAAAGAGTCTCAAAGCGGCTAACACTCTCCTTTCCCTTCCTCCCCCACAACAAACACTCTGTGAGGTGAGTGGGGCTGAGAGACTTCAGAGAAGTGTGACTAGCCCAAGGTCACCCAGCAGCTGCATGTGGAGGAGCGGGGAAGCGAACCCAGTTCACCAGATTACAAGTCCACCACTCTTAACCACTAAAGAGGAAGATGAGGAAAGAACAGCAAAGAAAACTAAAATTGAGATTTACACTCTTATATAAAACGGCACAAAAAACAAGTGCTAAACTTGGTGCTATTTTAACTATCACTCTGTATAAAGAAAAGTATAATTCAAATGCTTTTCACCAACTAAAGTTTTTAATTTTAGGAGGGGAAAAACACCTTTTGCCTTACAGGGTATGTGGGGGTGGTGAACCTCAAAGACATATCATCCTAATTTTCCCCCTAATTTCCCCTCCCCAGGAAAAACCCACCCTCCCACCCCCGCCCGGACTTCCCTCAGCTCCTCTCTCTGGTTTTTCAGCACATGTTATTCTCTGGATATTATAAAATTGTAAAGATCCTTAACTTATCTGTCTATATGTAACGAATAAAAAATTGGTGTTTGTTTGTTCAAAACCTGCCAAGGAGTCCAGTTCATTTTGTTGTTTCTTTAAGTACTTTGTAAAAGGTTCCCATTCTTCTTTAAAGTCACATTTGTCCTTATCATGTAGTTTGTGCGTCAATTTCGCCAGTTCCACACAGTCCATCAATTTCCCTTGCCACAGTTCTTTTGTCAGGATTTCTTCATTCTTCCATCCTTGTGTTATTAAGACTCTTGCCGCCATTGTCGCATACATGAATATGTTCTTCAATTTCCTTGGCAGGTCTTTTTCTACAATCCCTAACAAAAATGCTTCAGGCTTTTTTACAAATGTTAATTGGAACATTTTCTTCAATTCATTGTGTATCATTGCCCAGAATTTTTTAATTTCGCTACAACCCCACCACATATGATAAAAAGTCCCTTGTTTTTTCTTACATTTCCAACATATATTTGAGCCAGTTTTGTACATTCTTGCTATCTGTACTGGTGTTATATACCATCTATACATCATTTTCATATACAGTGGTATCTCAGGTTAAGTACCTAATTCATACCGGAGGACTGTTCTTAACTTGAAACTGTTCTTAACCTGAAGCACCACTTTAGCTAATGGGGCCTCCTGCTGCTGCTGCGCCGCCGGAGCACACTTTCTGTTCTCATCCTGAAGCAAAGTTCTTAACCTGATGTACTATTTCTGGGTTAGCGGAGTCTGTAACCTGAAGCGTATGTAACCTGAAGCGTATGTAACCCGAGGTACCACTGTAGCTTTCTTTCAGTAAAGAACAGTCTGTAAATTTTAAATCAATTTTCCACAATCTTTCCCAATCTTCAAACATTATGTTATGGCCTATATCTTGTGCCCATTTAATCATGACTGATTTCACCTCCTCATCTTTTGTTTCCCATTCTAGCAGAATCCTATATGCGCCTTTCAGCAACTTTACTTTCCCTTCCACAACTTCCTTCTGAAATCTAGATGTCATATAACTGAATCCTTTCTTGTTATCTTCTCTGTATATCTCGTGTAGTTGCCAATAATGTAACCAACTCTGAAAATGATCTCTTAATTTCCATTTTCCTTCTTGATCCTTTAACAAGTCAGCATACGTAAGCCACTTTCCTTTCTTTCCAAGTAGTTTAAGCTGTAAAGCTTCATGTGGTGAAAGCCAACAAGGAGTCTTCTGTTCTAATAAATCTTTATATCTCTCCCATACTCTCATTAGTGATTTCCTAATTATGTGCTTGTAAAAACTTTTATGTACTTTCCCTTTCCCATACCATAGATATGCGTGCCAACCAGATCTATTGTCATGTCCTTCCAGTTCTAATGCTTCTTGCTTTTCCAACTTCATCCAGTCCCTAATCCATACCAAACATGCAGCTTCATAATATAATTTAAAGTCTGGGAGGGCAAAGCCGCCTCTATCTTTTCAGCCTGTAGAATAAGCTTTGCCTATTAGGGGTCCAATGTGGCTTGCAAGGCCATTTCTGGATTCAGGAAAGGCTTTGCATGAAAACTCCCTGCTTTGTTTTAGCAAGGGATTCCAATGCAAACCCCTTCCTGATTTAGGAGATGGTTGGCATTGGAATCTTACTGAAAGGAAGGGCATTCAAACAACTCAGTGCTACCCTTTGAACCTCCAGAATCTGGAAGTTTTTGAAAGAAATGAAACAGTTTTCAAAGTGGTTCTGAAATCACTTTTTGAAAGCAAAGCATCACCTGATATGATCTCAATGATAGGTGGTGAGCGTTAGGTGTAATGAGCAGTAACCAAGCCCATCTTTTCATCTTAAGCGATCTGTATTTAATGAATCTTGTGATGCCATAACCAGGGATTTAACAACCGGTAAGTACAGTATGCTCCAGGGATTGTGTTTTTGATTTTTCAAAAAGGCATGCTATCGGAGGACTCAGTTAGACTGATAGAGAAAAAGCAATTTATATGTGTTGTATGTGCAATGTAACATTTTGCCACCAGATGACAACGTGGAGTCCTGTTTTTCTCTACCTGTTTTAAATTTACAATGCTTTAAACTAAAACGCTTCTTTGATGTGTCTACATCCAGCCAGAGTTTAGTGATCTAGTGTATTTTTATTGTTTACTTGATATTTACTGTTTGATGATTGGGGTCCCACACTTGGAGGAGGAAACAGTTTATTGTGGGGTGCAAGAAACTCAGACCACACCCAAACATGTGAAAGGAAACAGTTATTGCTTCACAGAACACAGAAAGATTCAACACCTCCAATTATAGCATTCCACCTATCATGTCAACTCCTGAGGAATGCACATTGTGATCAACATGCTCTTGCGTGATCAACATGTAGGCAGCTGCACTTTGATACTCCTTATTTTGTCATACATTGCTTAAGCAAGCATTGCCCAAGTTATCATCCTAGTTTCCAGTGATATAGCAAGCTCAATAGTTCACATAGCAAGTTCTTCACTTATCAAGCTGGTGGTTTAAGCAGAACCTCAGGCATTCCTGGCACATTCCTACAGGCTTACTTAGAGCTCAGCAAAACCAAGCTAAAGGGGATTTCATCAATAAAAAGCATTTTTATTTTTCATTGATTAATATGAATGTTCCCTTCCCTAGTTTGGATGGAACTTTGTTCAAGATGTGCCCAAATACAATTGCTGAATGCTTGTTTAATGAGAGGAATTTCAAGAAGAACCATCTAACTGCAATTCTGCAGAAACAAATTTGGTTTTGTTTTCAGAAAACTTATTTCTATGCATTGTACACTCGTGTTGTCGCAGTTGAATGTCTTGTGTGCACCGTCTCTGCCATCTTGCTCTCACTTGGCTAGTGAACTGGTGCCTGGGCTTACCACTTGAGGGTGCAGGGGGCAAGCGGTGCATGGACGGTTGAATCATACAGATGTCCGGCAGGTGGCCAAGCTAGAATCCTTCTCCCTAGCACCTCCTTTTTTTAGTATTTGGGTAAAGGGCCCATTTGGTCCATTAGGTACAATCGTGGCCGACTCTGGGGTTGCGGCGCTCATCTCGCTTTATTGGCCGAGGGAGCCGGCGTACAGCTTCCGGGTCCTGTGGCCAGCATGACTAAGCCGCTTCTGGCAAACCAGAGCAGCGCACGGAAACGCCGTTTACTTTCCCGCCGGAGCGGTACCTATTTATCTACTTGCACTTTGACTGCTTTCAAACTGCTAGGTTGGCAGGAAGTATTTGGGTAGATAAGTTTAAATGATCTGCCCCAATTAACTATGGTTTTAATGCACTCTAGGAAGCGAAGCCTTGGAAATTGGAATAGGTTGTTTTTCCTTTTGGTCAGTAGTGGACAACTAATACAGGTACATCTGGGCAGGGGAATAAGTGAAATGTTGAGGGCTAGTAACATTTGTGGACTTATTTGTAGCACTGATATTAAAATACTTTAAATTTCCAGTTTGCATGCTTTTCCTGTTTTGCCTTTCATACTTGCGGACAACTTATATTTATTTATTGTATTTATCATTGAAAATACAGCAACGGTTTGTTTTTCCCCTCTTAGGTCATGATGACGTTGACCATTCGGTCACTCGAAAGATGCAGCTTTTGGTGGAGGCTGAGGTAAACTTACCTGAATTGTAGTTAATATGAGTTGACAAGGAGGAATCCCTAGACAGCAAAAGAAACCTCCCATCTGTGATGGAATCTATGCATAGTATGGGCCTGTTAGAAATCCTAAATCCTGTAAATTGGGAGTCACTGAAACTGGGGCTGCTGAAAGATTTCCTCAGATGCAGAAATCGTAAACAATGCTCACTTTCCTGTGAGCTCTTTTAAACTATCTAATCATGCTTCCTGAGAATATCAAAACTAGGGCTTCTGACATTTTATTTTATTTGAACCATTACAGTCCTTTGTACTTTTATTATCCCCAACCCTTCAAATGTTCATGCTTTTCTCTGATGCCGTAGAAATCTTCAGCTGCTGTTGTAGGGCACAGGAGGCGGCTGGGCAGCTTTCCTCCTCTAGTCTGTTAGCAAGTGGGATGCTTAAGGAATTCATTCTTTGTGAATTCCAGTATGAATAACCTGATTTGGTTTGATCCCCGGAGGCACACTCCATTGTCTCTTGAGACAGATGGATGCCAACAATAACAACCTGATCTGCACCTCCTGGCCAGATTGAAACTTAAACCGTTCACCCACTTCCACCTTTCTCAAATATTCCAGCTCTTCGCTAAGAAAGCATATCAAAATGCATTTAGAAATATTGAGAGAGAAATGTGTGTTTAATTGCATTAAAAGAAAAGGCAGGACAAAAGAGAATTGTGAGTGCATGAGAAAGCAGATAAGTTCTCAGATATTTGCTGTTGTATGTGAAAAATAAAATTCTTTTATCTTAAGAAGACTGGCTATCCATCTCACAGACTGGCTATCCATCACTAGCCAAAGCACTGCTGCTCATATTTAGTGCAGCTAGAGCCAAAAGAGCTGCATATCCATGTTTTTGTAAACTGGGACTGGAAGGCTGTGGGATTAGGCTGTTCCGGCATGCTACTGCTTTGGACTGTAGGGAGGGTTCACAGGTGGCTCTGAAACTATTGCTGGTACCCTTTTGAGTCTTTGAACTTATCAGGAATTAAATAGTGGGAAGATGGTGGAGAAGCTTCCCTGGGAATCGGCTTATCCACCTACCGGCTTTTCCCTAGTAGTGAGCAGATAGAGGAGAACAGGATACATCTTCCTAGTTTCAGGTGGGGCAGCAGTGAAGCCCAACAGGTCTTGCCAGCATGTCAACTGCCTCAAGGAAAAGGAGCCACAAAGTGCACACAATCCTTTCCTTTTGGGGCTGTGTCTGCAATATGTGAATGGATAACAGCAGGTGACCTCTTTCCCCATGCAAATTCCCAGGGCTACATGGAAAGCAAGAACTCTGTTGTTGCTCAGGTGCTGTTTGCCCTGTGCAGCAGAAACCCTGTAGCTTGCTTTCCCTTCCCTTGGTTCTTTCTCTTTGTTTATTTTTCACTCTCTCTTGGCATCATTCTTCGTTGACTGTGCGGAGCGGCAATGGCAGATCAATCAGCCCTTTAATTTGTAAACAAACAAACAAAACACCCTGTGCTTTGTGAACACCCTGCGCTGAGAAAAGCAAAGCACCCCAGAAACTTCCTATCACACTTGTTTGCTCTTCTTGCTTAATGTTAGCCATCACAGCTTCTGTTTTTTAATAACTCTGGAAGTACAAGAGTATTCCTCTCTGCTGTTGCTGCCCTTGCCCCTGCCACCCAAATAAAATGCCACATCAAAGCAATCTTAGTGCTAAACTTCTAAAAATGCATGGGAAATCCTAAGTGAAATGTGTTTCCCTGTTTAATTTCTTTAGACATTCATCCCGCCAATGGGAATAGTTGTGAGAGACCTTTTTTGGGGTTCTGCTAGCCAGGGCGCCACCTCTGAAGCAACTTCATTAGACTGTTAGCTGTTCATTTTTAAAAGAATCTTTGTGTGTATGGTGGGGAGTTAACCAGAACTGAGCATTTTGTGGGTGATCATGGTGCCGTCTTATATCCTGTTCTTGGACTTGTCAGCTTTCCTTAAATTTAATGGACTAATAGAACGTGTTTTGCATACGGCTGGTATTTGACTAGTATAACAAAAACAAAACAAAAAGCCCCTGCAGAACAAGTCAGTTTTCTGGTCAGATTTCTGTCAGATATGTTGAGTGAGTTTATTTGTAAGCAAGATGGGAGGCAGCTAGGCTAACTATGATTTTCTTTTTCTTTTCTTTTTCAAAGATATTTATTCAAATTTTACAAAAAAGAAAACACAAGTTTACAAAATAGAGAAAATTATAACAGCAATTAACAAACTAAAATTTTAACAACAATTAACAAACTAAAAAAACACACATAGAGAAAAGAATAAAAAGGGTACAAAATACCAAAAAAAAAAAAAGCAGGCAGCTGAAAAAGAAATTTAAAAAGAGAGAAAAAAATCCATTTTTCAATATCTTTGGACTCATTTACTTATTTCCTTGACCTCCTCTCACCTCCCCTTTTTGTATTCCCATTCACAAAGACATTTCAGCAAATCCTTACCCTCTTTCAACCATCTTTACTCTATATCTTAACCTATTATAACTATATATTTCCATCCATTATCAATCCATATTTGCATATTCTTGTTAATCTTAATACCAATACCACTTATTTTCAATCCAACATCATTTTAGCATTCATTAATTTTACAGTATTTCTGCAAATAGTCTTTAAATTTCTTCCAATCTTCTTCCACCAACTCTTCTCCCTGGTCTCGGATTCTGCCAGTCATTTCTGCCAATTTCATATACTCGATCACCTTCGTCTGCCACTCTTCCAGTGTGGGTAAATCTTGTGTCTTCCAATACTTTGCAATCAGTATTCTTGCTGCTGTTGTTGCAAACATAAAGAAAGTTCTATCCTTCTTTGGCACCAATTGGCCGACTATGCCCAAGAGAAAGGCCTCTGGTTTCTTCGGGAATAACTATGGTTTTCTTAGAAAGGCTCTGCAGTTGGCGACTTTGCTTCCACATTCTTGGGGAGCTGCTGATAGGTGGTTTAAACCAGGAATGGGGAACCAGATGTTGCTGGACTAGGAAGTCCTATCAGCGCTGACCATTGTCCCCACTGGCCGTGACTTTGACTGGGGTCCAAGAATATGTCGTCAGTTATCAGGAAATGAGACACGTTCATGATTCGTTGTTAGCATGGTGTTAGGAAGTCAGCCTTGCATTTGAAGGTAAAGAGTAACATGCCATTTTAGCAGGCAAATTCCAGACAATACTTAACAATTACAGGTGGTACCTCAGGTTAAGTACTTAATTCATTCCGGAGGTCTGTTCTTAACCTGAAACTGTTCTTAACCTGAGGCACCACTTTAGCTAATGGGGCCTCCTGCTGCTGCTGCTGCGCCGCTGGAGCCCGATTTCTGTTCTTATCCTGAAGCAAAGTTCTTAACCTGAAGCACTATTTCTGGGTTAGCGGAGTGTGTAACCTGAAGCGTATGTAACCCGAGGTACCACTGTATACTTAAGGTGTTCTCTTTTTTATTCCTTCCTTCCTTCCTCCAAACTTTATCAGCAAATGAAGCCAGCTTTCATGCAGCGGATCGACAGCCACTTTACAGAATTCGTGAATGGCTTGATTGCAAAGTCTGTGCAGCTTGAGACTTCATCCCCTGCCTTCTCAGCCGTGTGCTCAGAGAAAGACGGTGGCTTCAAAAGCAAGTAAGTTGGTTCTTGGCTGAGCCTGAAGCAGAGTTGATATGTTGATTTGTTGCTGAATATTTGTTCTTTTCACAGGGAATCAAGAGCACCTCCAGAACACGGAAAAGTTTTTGTTGCTAGAAAGTCTGTCTTGGAGTGAGTATATTTGTCAGGGGCTCAGGAGCAGAGGCGCAGGGGAGAGAGGAAATGGAGAGCGAAGGGGAGGAATCTGAGGGCAGCGGAGAGCAGAATGACAGTGACCCGAGAGATTCCATGAGCCTCTCCAGTGAATCAGAAGATTCCCAGAAGGGGGCGCCGATGGCCAGGGCAAGGGGGGTCCCAGGGGGGACGCACCAGAAGCAGGGGGCCAGCGGAGACTCCCAGAGCAGTAGCTGGAAATCAGGACCAGCTTCCCCACCGGAGCGTAGTGGGGGGGAAGAGTCCCATAGGTCAGGGCCAGCGTCTCCTCCGGCAAGCAGGGAGGAGGAGTCAAGCCCAGTTGGCGTTCCCGAAGAGGGGAGCAGTGACAGGAGCAGTGTAACGGTCAGAAGGAAGGTGGCAGGCTGGGCGCGCGCGCCAAGTTCAAATGTACAGGCGAGCGGGACAGCAGGAAGCCCGGATTGGGAACCAGGTCCTAAAGCCCGCCGGAGGGAGGGGGAGGACTCGGGAGAGTCAGCGTCAGAAGAGTCTAGAAAGGGGAAAGCCCCGACGGACAGGCGGACCCAGAGGAAAAGGGAGCAGAGAAAGAGGTGGAGCAAGGCTAGGGTCTTAAACTGGTGTCTGGGGGGAGGAGATTCAGACGGAGCTTCGGCGGTCTAGGTTTAAGACTTAGAGCTGCGCGCCGTGGCTGTAAATGAGAAACTGAACTTCAATAAAGACTATTTTATATAACAACGGACTGGAGTTGGTCCTCTGTGAGCTGGGACCTGAGGCAGCCCTGACAATATTAATTAGATTTTAAATTTTACTAGAGCCCTTGCTAAAGTTAAAGTTGCCTTGATCCAGTGGGTGGCTTATCTGCACATCTCGCTTCTCCCTCCCAGTAGATCCCATTCATTTTTATTCTGTGTAGACTGAAAGTAGATATTCCTAACCTTTATAAATGTTCTAGCCAATTGGCTATTGCACATCCCAAATTCTAACATGGATGTGGCTGGATTCTGGATTTACATAGCATGGAGTGGGGATTACAAAAGGCTTAGTTGGTGCAAAATGGGAGAATGCCCAAGTGAAATGTGGTCTACAGCAGCTCTGTGGAGTTTCTGGCCTGTTCCGGCATCCTAATTTGACCCGCAAGGTCACCTTCCTCAAACTGGGTGCACCTGTGGGACATGTAAAGATGCAGTTCCCTACTGAAAGCAGGTTTGCTGACACCACCAATCAGCTGATTGGCAGTGCCAACGAAGTCCTCTGCCTTTGCTTACGTGGTTTGATTTCAAACCACGCAGGCACAGGAAACTGGGTTTGCAGGCACAGTTGACCATTGGTGCCTGCAAAGCCTTGTTCCAGTTTTGATTTCAAACTGCATGGGCAAAGGACTTGCCCTGATGTCATTATTACAGCAATAAGGGTTGCTGAGGCTAGCATGAAAATTAGGAATCAGGGGGTCTGGGTTAAGTTGAGGCATGTCACTAAGGGAAGCAGATTTCCCTCTCTAGCTTAAAAGGCTAGTGCTGTAAGTTAGCTTCTTAGTGATGAGGAGATTATTATTTTAGATCATGCTTCGAAGTATTTGAGGGGTGTTGATTCTACTACAATAGGTATAAAGCTGTGGTTTGATCTGCAAATTTCTGAACATTGGCCATAAAATAGGCCCGGGTGAGATGTAATTAAGGTTGTTTGATTTAATTGACCTGGGACTGCATCTGTTTTAATGCCGAGTGCTAGAATTGCCCATGAGTGCAGGATATCTTCTGCTGAGATTAAAACTCAGATGGGGGATTCTCTTGGGACTACAACTCGATGATCAACTTCTAGTAGGCGGAAATTTCCGGGATGTAGGGACTATGTAGGAGTCAAATAGCAGATTTTCATAGTCTGTATAGTCTTAGCTTCAGTATCACTTGTGGCCAATGGCTTTAATAGTTAAATGAGAGATGTTAATTTCATCTATTAAATAAAGGATCTGGAGGGAGGGGAGTGCAATTAGGATTAAAATTATTGCGGGGAGGATAATTCAGATTATTTCCACTTCTTGGGCATCTATAGTATTAGTGTGAGTTTTGTTGATAATATAAGACTAATAATATATAGTACTAGGGCACTGATTAAAAAAACAATTATTATGCATGGTCATGGAAGTGAAGAAGTTCTTATATAATGGGGGAGGCTGCATTTTCGAAGCCTAGTTGTGCTGGGATGGAGGGCACAAGGAGAAGGGGGCGACAGAGGATGAGATGGTTGGATAGTGTTTTCGAGGTTACCAGCATGAGTTTGACCAAACTGCGGGAAGTAGTGGAGGACAGAGGTGCCTGGCGTGCTCTGGTCCATGGGGTCACGAAGAGTCGGACACGACTAAACGACTAAACAACAACAACAAGTTGTGCTGGGTGTGCCACATAGGCTTGATTGACCTATAATTTAGCGCTGACAGAGCTATGTAATTTATTTACTAGGACCTCATAAGGAGAGAAACTTAAGAGGCTGTGTGACTGGCTTGAAAGTGGTTGGAGGTGTTTCAAGTCCCCCCTCCCTTGAGGTTTGTACATAGGTAGGTAAGATATGGAGGCGGGCAGCCGAGAAGTCGTTCCTTGTTTGTGTTTGTTAATTCGAGGGTAAGAGCTTCTCAGATAATAAATATTATTATAATTACTGCTGTCAGTGAAATTAAGGAGCCAACTGATGAAAGGGTATTGCAGAGGGTGTATGCATCTGGATAGTCGGAGTAACGTTGGGGCATGCCCGCTAATCCGAGGAAATGTTGTGGAAAGAATGTTATGTTGAGTTTGGTAAATATTACACCAAACTGAATTTTTGTTCATGAGGAATGCAGTGTTATGTACTGAAGTTCTCACCCTGGGCCAGCAGGGGGATACTGTAGATAGTTATGCAAATGAAGGATCGAAAGTGACGTTCAGTGATTAGATAGTTTTAGAAAGTTGCTACAGTAAAGTTGTACTGGGGCTCTATATAAGCAGGCTGACTGAGCCCTTCAGTTCAGTTCTGTTGTGGCCTCTGAATAAAGAAGAGCTGTTTGAAGAATCGCTGTGTCGTCTGATATGTTCACCCACAACTTAACACAAAGTATAACCTGTAAAGAGCAGAAATCAGTGGACAAATCCACCTATAATTGCAAATACAGCTCCTGTTGATAAGGACACAGTGGAAATGGGCAACTACATAGTAGGTATCATGAAGAATAATATATAATGAGGAGTTGGCTAAAATAATACCTGTAAGGCCGCCTACCGTAAATAAAAAAAATGAATCCCAGGGCCCAAAGTATAGCGGCATCCCATTTAATTGTTCAGCCTTGAAGGGTTGCGAGTCAACTAAAAACTTTTACTTCAGTAGGAATGGCAGTAATTACTGTGGCTGAGGTAAAATAGGCTCAGGTGTCAATGTCCATACCTACGGTAAATATGTGGTGGGCCCATACAATGAAGCCTAGAAAGCCAATTGATAGTATGGCTCACACTATACCTATGTAGCTGAATGGTTCTTTTTTTCCTGCATAGTAAGTGGCGATATGGGAAATTAAGCCAAAGCCAGGGAGAATGAGGATGTATACTTCGTGATGACCAAAAAATCAAAATAGGTGTTGGTAGATGTTAAGTTGTGGGTGAACATATCAGATGACACAGTGATTCTTCAAACAGCTCTTGTTTATTCATAGGCCAGAACAGAACTGAACTGAAGGGTTCAGCCAGCCTGCTTATATAGAGCTCAACTAGCACACAATAGTAACCATTTTCTATAACTATCCAATCACTGAACGTCACTTTCGATCCCTTATTTGCATATGTGGACCTGAACTATCTACAGTATCCCCCTGCTGGCCCAGGGTGAGAACTTCAGTACATAACAGTAGAGAATTGGGTATCCTCCTCCTGCTGGGTCAAAAAATGATGTGTTTAGGTTTCGATCTGTTAGTAGCATTGTAATTCCTGTGGCCAAGACGGGAAGCTTAGTATAAGTTAAGCGCATGTAAAATATTAGGCTTAGTAAAGTGGTTAAGGCGAGGGCAGTTGCTAGAGGGATTAAGTGGTTGGTAGTTAATTTTTCTAGAATTAATCATTTAGGTAAGAAGCCAGTTAATGGGGGGAGTCCCCCTAATGCTATAAGGGTAATTATTGTGATGGTGGAGAGTGTTGGAGAGATTACTCATATTGTTCCTAAATCTTTGGCGGTTTTTGCAGTTGAAGTGATGAAAATTAGGAACATGGAGGTAGTTATTAATGGATAAATTATTAAGGTTAGAAGAAGAAGTTTCTGGCAGATAGGGGAGATGGCAGCTATTCAGCCTAGGGGTCCGATTGACGAAAATGCTATGATTTTTCATAGTTGGGTTTGATTTAGTCCAGATCATCCTCCAGTTAAGGTAGAGGAAATAGCTAGTAGTAATAAAATTGTTGTTGGGAGTTGATTAGAAGTTATATATAGTAGAGATATTGGTGGCAATTTTTGTAATGTTGCAATAATTAGAGCAGTTGTTATGCCTCGTATGACTTTTGGGTGTCAGAAGTGAACCAGGCCCAATTTTATGGCTAGGGCAATTGTTAGTATGGTGGGGGTTGTTTGCGTGGTGAGTTGAGTAATATCTCAAATTCCAGTGTGTCGCATTAAGAATGCTTGGGGAAAAAATGATGGATGAGGCCATTGCTTGAATGATAAAATATTTTGTTGCGGCTTCAGTGGCTCGTGGATGATGTTGTTTGGCCAGGATTGGGTTAATGACTAGGGTGTTTAATTCTAGTCCAACTCAGGCTAGAAATCAATGGTAACTCCGAGGGCCAAGCTGGAAATTAAAATGGATAAGATGTAGGGGCTCATTAGTAAAGGAAGGGTGAAGGAGGTGATGACAGGTGACCCCACCTAGGCCCGAAGTCACCCCCCCAACCAGGCCTCAAAACTGTCCAAAATTCATTTCTGTCTTCTAAAAAATCCACAGCTAAAGTTTTCCTCTGTTTTCTCACAAGATGCATAGGGGAAATGTTATTCTTTTTATCAGTACAAGAAGGTTTCAAAAGGCTAATGAATAGGCTCTGTTATTGCCAAGAATACCCAAGCCTGAGAACTGACTTTTATCTCATTCAGTTGCAACATCTTGAACACTCTGAAACCCCTTGGCTTCTCACACACACACACCCTTTCCTGGGAAGAGTCCCAAGACAGGGGCTTTCTGTTCATGCTCAGGCGAACTCATGGGGCAGGACTCCTGAAGAGGAGGAGAAAGGGGAGGGAACTGGAAGGGAAATATATACTCTGTGCAAATGGCTGTGAACTCGTGCTTGTTTGTGAACTATCACACTTGCTCCTTCTACCAGTTCATGGATGGTAGAAATAAAGCTTTTTCTCCGAAACTATTCCTTGAGTGTCTGTTTGACTCCCACTCCCTCTCCCGGGCGCAATATTTTTTCCCACCCGAGGGCAAAGCCTCATAAGGCTACAAGGGTTTAACCAACATTTTTGGGATATGGGCCCAAGAGCTTTATTAGCTGACTTTACGAGAAGGTAGTATAGTGGGAGCAGAGGGTCTTGGAGTCTCAGGTGTGGGTTCGAATCCCATTCTTCTAGAGGAGGTGAGGGATTATAAATCCCTGTGATTTACTCTATCAAAGTATTCCCTAATTTCTCGGGCACACATCTTGGTAATAGTTATTAATTTAGTGGCGGGAACCCTGATAGTGAGATTGGAAGTGAGATATACCACAAGTATAGTGCTAGTGTGGCAGGGAGAAATTGTTTTCATAGGAGGTGTATTAATTGATCATAACGAAATCGTGGGTAAGAGGCTCGAGCCCATAAGAATCCAGTGGTAGTTTTTGCTGTTAGGTTAATTGTAAATAATTCTGTTTGTGTGGTTATGGTAGGCCTAAAGAATAAAATATGCGAGAGTGTATTTATCATCAAAATGTTTATGTATTCGGCTAGGAAGAAAAGTGCAAACGGACCTGCTGCATATTCGACATTAAACCCTGAGACAAGTTCAGATTCCCCCTCAGTTAAATCAAATGGTGCGCGATTTGTTTCTGCTAGGGTTGATAAGAATAATATTATTGCGAGGGGTCAAGTGGGTAGGATTAGTCAAATGTGTTCTTGAGTAATGATAAGGGTGTGTAGTGTGAAGGTGCCAGTCAGTCTAATAATTGAAAGTGGAATAATGGCCAGGGTAACTTCATATGAGATTGTTTGTGCAATGGCTCATAGGGCCCCTATTGGGGCGTATTTTGAGTTAGATGCTCATCTGGACCATAAGATTGTGTAGGCAAGAAGAAATAGAAGGCCTAAGTTTATGTCTGCTAGGGAGTGTGGTATTGGTACTGGAGTTCATATTATGAGGGCTAGTAAAAGGGCTAAAGTTGGTGCCAGGATAAATAATATAGGGGATGTATATGTTGGGTGAATGGGCTCTTTAATAAATAGTTTTACTCCATCAGCAATTGGTTGTAAAATGCGAAAGGCCTACTATGTTTGGACCTGTTCAGAGTTGCATAGAGCCTAAAATTTTGCGTTCAAGTAGCATTAGAAATGCTACAGCAATGAGAATGGGAATGATGTATGTAACAGGATTAATTATGTCTTATTTATAATAATAATAATAATAATTTTTATTTATACCCCGCCCTCCCCAGCCAAGGCCGGGCTCAGAGCGGCTTACAAGCAATAATAAAAACAAGTTGAATGATTACAACTTAAAAACACACTTAAACACAACTTAAAAATACAACATTAAAATATTGAAACATTAAAATATTAAAATGCAGCCTCATCGCAGGAGGAGAAGGAAAGGAAAAAAGAAAGACAGGGAGGGAATCAAATTTTTGTATGCCCCTCTATTTTTCGGATGTCTTGTTCATTATTTAAGTTGTGAATAATTGTGCCGGAGCTTAAGAATAGTATAGCCTTGAAGAAGGCATGGGTTGAGATGTGAAGGAAGGCGAGTTGAGGTTGGTTTAGGCCAATAGTTTTTCGTTTGAATGGTTATTTCTTGAATATTTCAAGTTGCTAGGTGTGTTGCAAGTCAGGCGAGGGCTAATATAAGTCCAATATCTCCTACGTGGTTGACGATAATAGCCTAAAGGGCTGCTGTATTAGCATCAGGGCGGGCAAATCATAATTCCCACACTTTCTCAGCCAACGGAAAGTTGAAATATATTATTGGCTGTGACAAGCATTGATATGGCTAGTAAAAATACTAAGAGGTATTTGAAGAATCAGGACATGTGGGGGTCTGGTGATATATATCAGTTAGTGAATTCAAGGATAGATCATGTAACAAATAAACTAATTGGGATAAATGTGAGGGGGTACATGTGTAAGACAAGGTTAATATTAATATCTCTATCGGCAATGTTAGTTCATGTAAAATTGGTTGTTGAGGCTTCTGTGCCATAGTTTATGAAAATAGCTAGGGGGATTAGGCTGACTTTGAATGCCAATTGTACAGTGGTTTTTGCGTAAAGCATGCCTCATCCTATTATGAAAGGAACTGGGTTTATATTTGTGAGAACAGAGTGTGTTAGGATAAATAGGACTGTTAGCATGGTTGAGTGTAGGAGGAGGTCGTGCATTTTTACTTTTACTTGGAGTTGCACCAAGATTTTTGGTAACTAAAACCAATGGATTACTACTTTCCTAAAGAAGTAAGAGGTCTAAGGATTTCATCCTTAGTTATTTGAGTTGGCAGCTCTAATTGTTTATACAGCTCTTGGTAAACAAGAAGGTAGAACCTTCTATCTCAGTCACAGTCTAGTGTTTTTGGTAAACTATATTTACAAGTGAATAATCCTGAAATTTGGGACACGGGTGGTGCTGTGGGTTAAACCACAGAGCCTAGGGCTTGCCGATCAGAAGGTCGGCGGTTCGAATCCCCGTGACGGGGTGAGCTCCCGTTGCTCGGTCCCAGCTCCTGCCAACCTAGCAGTTCGAAAGTACATCAAGTGCAAGCAGATAAATAGGTACCGCTCCGGCGGGAAGGTAAAAGGCATTTCCGTGTGCTGCTCTGGTTTGCCAGAAGCGGCTTAGTCATGCTGGCCACATGACCCAGAAGCTGTACGCCGGCTCCCTCGGCCAATAAAGCGAGATGAGCGACGCAACCCCAGAGTCGGTCATGACTGGACCTAATGGTCAGGGGTCCCTTTACCTTTTTTTATCCTGAAATTAGGGTGGGTTTTAGAATTAGAAGTCCTAGGGGTAGCAAATGTAGGATAAGGATAAGATGTTCTCGAGCATGGGTGGGAGGGAGAAGGCGAAATTGATTTGAAATGGCTCCTCGTTGGGTTATTCAGAATATGTATGGGGAATAAGTGGCAGTAATGAGGGTTTCAACCCCGGTGATGACGATGGTGGAGGATGATCAGTTAAATAGGGCAGTAATAATTCATAACTCACCAAGTAGGTTGGTTGAGGGGGGCATGGCTGTATTGGTTAAGTTAATGAATAATCATCAAGTTGATATTAATGGGAAGGCAAGTTGCAGGCCTTGTACAAGAAGTAAAGTTTGGGTGTGTGCGCACACATAATTAGTGTTTGCTAGAGCAAAGAGGGCTGAGGAAGTTAGGCCATCTGCAATTATTAGGGTTATGGCTCTGGTCAAGCCTCATGGTGTTTGTATAATAATAGCAGAGGTTACTAGGCCCATATGACTTAGGGATGAGTAGGCGATGAGAGCCTTCAGGTCTGCTTGTCGTAGGCAGATTGAGCTAGTTATTACAATACCTCATAGGGCTAAAATTATGATCGGGAATATGAGGGTAGGTGGGTAGGGGTTTAATATGGATGAAATACGAATCAGGCCGTATCCTCCTAATTTTAATAAAATTGTGGCTAATACTATAGAACCAGCGATTGGGGCCTCTACGTGGGCTTTTGGAAGTCAAAGATGTAAACCATATACGGGTAATTTGACTAAAAGGCAGAGCGATCCCAGTGGGGTGCCATCGTGGCTGCGCCCCCACAAACGGTGTGCCATGCCCCCAGGACATGCACCACGCCCCTGTGGGCAGCGCGTCACACCCCTGGGATGCGTGCCACGCCCCCCAGGACACACTCCAGCTACGCCCCCACCTGCTCTCCGCCCCCCGGTGCATGAAGCTCCGCCACTGCCTGCTGGTTGGAAACAGTTCGGGAATCTCTTTCTCTTGTACAGCGGCACTTCTTCCCATACTACCCCCTCTAAAAAGTGGTGAAGGTCTTATATTTGTTGACAGATGAATTTTGCAGAACATATGCAGAGAAATTGCACTGAGAAAGAGTGATTGCATGTTACATTTGAAGGGGAAAACGCAAATGGCCCAGGGAAGCCATGGCCATATCCTCCGAATCTTCTGACCATATTCCTGTTGCTTTCAGCTCTTAAGTTTAATCACTGGAAGTCCTGGAGTTTGTCCCCACCCCCTGAAATGTTCTAATGTACTTCTTATAATTATTTTCCTCAGTGAGCTATTTGAAATGAAAGACATCCGGACCATACATCATGTGTTCATTGCTTTCTTCATCATGATCATTCTCTGCACCCTCATAGTAGACTCCATTGATGAAGGAAGGTAGGAAAATATTGAAGGGATCAGCTGGAGGTTTGTTTGCTTCTGTTTTGTTTTAGTGTTGGACTTGAGTCATTTCATACCTGAACCAATGAAAATGTATCTGCATGCAAATTCTTGGAAGATGTGGAGCCCTCCCAGTACTAACTGAAAGGCTGCAGGCTATGCCACAATAACTACAAGCTTTCCCACATGCGTGTGCTTATCCAAGGGGTCCTGGATCTCTGTAGGGGTTGTATCAGTCTGTATCTCTGTCTGTATCTGTGTTTGCTTTCTTGCTTTAGAGTGTTCTGTGCAGTATAAAACCTTAGGGTGTATACTTAAGTTCAGTATTTGTTTCATAAGATTTATACACTGCTTGATTCTAAAAGGAACCTCAAAGCGGTTTATGAAATGATAAAACAATAAAAGCATTAAAAAAAAATCACAACCATACTCTAAAACATGCAAAACTTAGAATACTAAAACAGATTAAAATTACCTCAACTTTCATTGTAGAATTCCTTAGCTGTTACTGATTTAACCTGATGGAATATATATTTTAACCCAAGTATATGATTTTAACTTTCTGTGTTTTTTAATCTCTTTTGAAGGTTGGTGGTGAAGTTTGATCTCCTGGTCTACGTTTTTGGCAAATCCTCTGTCGTTGCTTCCACTTGGCTTTACATGTTCCTGTCCACCCTGACTGTGCCCTATGGGCTCTTCCTGCTGTGGGCCCAGGGCTACCATGGTTCCTCCCACAAGACAATCCGCTCCGCTTTCTTTGGGGGTCTCCTCATGATCTTCCAGATATTTGGGCTTGGAGTGGGACCAGCTTACATAGCCGTCGCCTACAATTTACCACCAGCCTCTGCTTTCATAGTGATACTTGAGCAGGTGAGTTTCATGTGGAGAGCTAGTTTCTTCTGGATGTAGCTCAAGGTCATTTCACAAAGCTTGAATTAGCAAAATGCTGCTTTATGCCAGGATTTGAGTCCTTAGCTAACCTGTAATTATGTGTACACATTCTACTTTTGCTTCTGACTGACTTGGGGTAATATTAATGGTGACAAGTTTTCATTTTTTCCAAGAGATTGAACCTAAGGGTGTTAGAAATGGTCAGATGCAAAAAGAAACGCACCATAATTCTTAAGGTCTAGTAGGTACTTCTGTTTTCAGATACGCTGATGGTTTAAACCACTAATAACTTGCTGCAAACACCCTCTTTTTGAGCACGATGAAGGAGAGAGCAATGCCAGTACAACTGGAAGCATTCTTGGAGGATACTGATCCTCTCGACCTCTTGCATTCTGGGTGCAGACCTGGCTTGAGACTGAATCTGCTTTGGTCTCACCTTCATCAAAAGAGGGGCAGAGGAGCTTTTGATGCTATTGACCATGGTATCCTTCTGGACCATCTCTCACTTAATTGCAAGATGTCAAATACATTTTATCTGTTACTCCACTCCTTTAGGTGCGCCTGCTGATGAAAGGCTACTCTTTCATTAGGGAGAATACTTCTCGAATACTTTCCTTTACGCCACAGAAGACAAGTGAGTGACTGTTTCCTACAATAATTGTACAGCTGTGGGGATGAAGGCACCCTCCCTTCTTCCTGTTCTGAGGGTTGGGTTCTGTGACATGGAGACAATTCAAAGACCTGTTCTAGTTCAGAAGAATGTGTGTATGGGCCTCCCCATGTTTTGCAAGATTACCAATACCATGCAGCTTGTCAGTCTTCTAATGCTTATTGGAATAGGAGTACACATCTTGCAAAGGATATAAGAGAATCCTGGGTTTAGTGGAACAGGGGAAAGTGCTCTGACAATAGGGGGGTTATTTGGGGTGGGAGGGCGTTAAACCTGGGGTGGACTAGAGGTAAGGGACTTGTCACAGACTTACCTTAATCATTGAGGGGGGGGAAGTAGAATAAGAATGGCATACAAACCATCTCATTGGACTGAGAAATTGTATAAATGTATTACTGCTAAACTCAAGCATTAATGAACAGTTTGAGACCCATAGAAAATAGGATGGAACCCTGTGGATTTATTTTTTAGTGTGTGGCATTATCTGGTACTAAACGACTCTCTCCCTTCTGCTTTTTCAGACACCGTCCAAGTTCCTAAAGTTTCCCAGTACCTGTATTTCCTCTTTGCTCCCACCCTTATTTACAGAGATGCCTATCCCCGGTAATGTCAATGTAGTTGCTCCATTGTGACTTGGCAATTCTTATAGCCATTGTGATGGTGAGGTTGGACTGGATGCATGCTTCATAACGGAGGGCATAACACACAGGTTGGGGACCTCAGGCCCAGGGGGCAGGTGCAGTCCTCTGCAGTGGCATGGCATGGTGGGGTCACAGGCACAGTTGCCCTGAGCGCAAAATTGTTATGGATGCAAAAGTTTAGCACTCGGGGCAGCCTCAATATAACTGCACATTCTGTCGCTGGGGTCCATTGAAAACAGCTTCTCCATGCGAACCAGAGTGATTTCTCCAGACCATAGAACGACTCTTCTTATGTCTCCTGGGCGATGCGGATAGTATTAGGCAGTTGAATGTGTTTCCCTCCCTCCCACCCAACCTCTCCGCACGGCCCCAGGCAACCCACGCTACACCACTGGCCTCTGAGCCTCTCTATCTATTGCACTACCCACTTTTGCCTCTGACCCTACCCACTGCTGGGTCTCAAACTTAACTCATGGTCCTGAATTTCAGTGGGTCTTCTCTGAGTAAAGGTTAGTTGAAGACAACCATTTGTTTCTCTGAATTTTCCCGGAGCAGGCCTAGTAGGATCCAAAATGCATTGGTTCAATGCATATCTCTTTTGAGCACATACATCAGAGCTTTTTGTTTCTGGTTCCAGTAACAAGTGCTGAGTCTGACCATTTTGGCTTTAAGATATTCTACACTTCATGGGTTTTGATGGGGTTTTTTATATATAAGGTTCTAGAGTTCCTTTGTATAAGTTGCTGTGTTATACAGCGTTGTCTTTCTATTTTTCATGGTATTCCACATTCTGCAGTCTGTATCCTATTGCCCTCAACTACTCCTCTCCTTCTTTATGCAAAATAATGAACTGTTAAAAAAAATAATAGTGCAGCTGCACATTTAGTAAAACATGCCATTTGAGCAAAGCCATAACTAGCAAACAGACTTTCTTACTTTAAATATTTGCTGTTCTGGAATAGAAATTGGACTGTGTTTACTGCAGACTACATCAGCTCTGCTATTATTCTTTCTTTTGCACTTATTAGTTGCTTTTATTATGGAAAGTAACTCAAAGTGATTTGCTGTCTAGCAGTTGTTTGTAAAATTCTCACAAATTAGGTTTCAGTTGATGCCAAGCAAGCTCTTGTCTTGATTTAGGTGTAATGACTGTGATTTCCTTTTCTTTTCAGAAATCCTACAATAAGATGGAGCTATGTAGCTACCATGTTTGCACAGGTTAGATATTTCTATTCCTTTGGGGATTTCTGTGTTTCTGCAGATAATTATACAGCCTTGAAAGCTGATAAGAGTTACTGGTTCATAAAAATATGTACTAGTCTACCGGACTGCACAAGCCTGTATTAGTTATTTTTATTTTGGCATTAAAAAAATAGACACAATGCTTTCTGAAGCTTCCATGCCTGTTCACCTGGAATTGCATCCTATTCCCTTAGATTTGGATCACTGAATGAATAATTACCCCTAAACTAATGACAAACACACCTTCCCATTGTAAGATAAATAAAACAGTTTCACGTCTCAGGATACAATAGTACTAAATGACAAGCCTTCCTAAACCGACTTATAACCGATGCCTGTGTGCTAGTCCTCTTATCATCTGTAAACATTTTCCAGAGTTTAGGAAATTATGAACAGTGCAGCAATCAGTATAGTGTATTTTTATTTTGCCGAGTGGAGCAGATCAGCTAATTTCAAGCACGGTCGTATTTCTCAAATGGAGACGTAGTCCTTCCCTGGGCTGGGCTAGCCGTGCAGTGTCACATATCCTAAAAGTTCAAAGGACAATCTTGGATAAAAAGATAGTCTGTTAATCAGTCTCTGCTCATGGGACCTGCTCCTTGCAGGACAATGAAACCGCTACCACGGCAGCTGCTGTCGGTAAAGCAGGTGTTCCACCTGGGCCCCTCCACATATACACATGCCAGCAGCGCACCTACCCAGGCCTCCCAACTGCTGGCATGGTAATTCTGCACATGGTGGAGCCCACGTGGAATGCCGTTTATCTGAAAGACGCACGGACTATCGTAGTAGCACTGAAACCTTTGGTCAGCTGTTGCCTACGGCTGCATACACACCAGACATTCAAAGCACCTGGCTCCTCCCACAAAGAATCTTGGGAACTGCAGTTTATTAAGGGTGCTGGGAATTAGAGCTCGGGGGGGGGGGAGGTTAAAGTGCATGTCTAAGGATTCTTTGGGGAATGTCATGTGCGTTAAATGTATGATCTTTACTCAGCTTAGATCTGTGCATATTGGTAACTGGGATCAGCTTTCTCTCTTACGGATTCCTCCTGTGCTACTTTTATAATCAGGGGCTTTTGTTTTTACTCCTCTCTAGGCCCTTGCGTCACTCTTCTATGTGCACTATTTAAGTGAAATATACACCTATCCTGCATTTCGGAAATATGGCGGAGAGCACTTTAATGTACGAGGGCTGGTCCTTTGCATCTTGCACACCATGCTTCCAAGTGAGTGCTTTTGCGTATCACCCTGGCCCCTTTTAATTCTGGAATATTTCTAAGCAACAAATAAATAATCAGATACAGTGGTGATATAGGCAACAACTGGCAGTGTATGGTCTGTTGGATATGTGATCTTAGCTTTGTGGTTCCCTGACTTGTAGGGTTCATGAAAACCTGTTACTGGGGCAATAGCTTAGGCTGAGCGTGAATCTCACTGTTCTGAGAGAGAACATGGGAAGTTGCCTTACACCGATCAGACCACTGGCCCATCTAGCTCAGGGTCATCCACACTGACCAGGAGTGGATCTCCAGGGTTTCCAGACAAGGAACATTTCCTGGCTCTACCTGGAGATGCTGCAGATTGACCTTTTGCATGCCTTCACTCCCACTGAGCTACTGCTCTTCTCTCTGAACAGCTTTTGCAGTATGTTCCTTAATAACAGCAGTCCTGGTAGACTGGAGAAGGTGCGATCCTGCTTCATCCAACTCTGCTTTTTAGTCTTGTGTTGGGGATGCAAGCAGTTGTTAGTTTCTGGACTCAGTTCAAAGTGCTGGTTTTGACCTATAAATCCTCATGCGGCTCAGGACCCCAACACCAGAAGGGCTTCCTCTCTGCTGGTGAACCAGCCTGGTCACTGCATAAGGAGGAGTGGAGGGTGGAACATGGAAAGGGACCCTTTCAGTGGTGGCTCCCTGCTTGTAGAATGCGGTCCCCAGGGAAGAGTGCCTGGCTCCATCATGGTCTGTTTTAGATGCCAGTCAAAAAACAGACAATGGTTCCTAATGGGAGGGTAATCAGTTATTTACATGGTCATTGTCAAGCGAGGGGCCAAAATCACTCCCCAGGTTCGTCCCATTAAATAAGAAATTCAACCAAGGATTCCAGCAAGACAGTACCCGTTTATTAACTTTACTGCAGTCAAGGACAGTCCCCTAAAATGGTGGGTACTGTACTGATCCTGTACTGTACTGGTTTCAAGACACTTTTATATTCTTTCACATACAGTTTACATCATGCTAAATATATAACGAGTTCTACGTTGTCCATTATGCATTAGCGATGACATGACATCCTCATGCTCTGGTCATGTTACCTCCATGCTCTGGTCAAGACCCCCTTACAAGTCATCACTTAGTACAACAGACTAACCTCAGACTAGAACAGCCAAGTCAAACAATAAACAGATGACACAAAAGTAAATCTTTAACTCAAACAGCAGATTCTTTATCCTTGGTTCTAGTCTATATAGTCTGATATTGGTAAAGGACTTTATATACCTTCTATTTATATATGCAGGTATATAAAGGTTCAAGCTAACTAATACTTTACCAAGTATGACTAAAGCAACAGAATTATCTAAAACATTAACAATTTTTAAAATAATACTTTTATTAAATTTCTGAACATTTTACACATAGCATTCCAATGCATTTTTTAAAAGGGGTCTCTTTTCTGTTCCTGACTTCTCAACCCATTTTCTGTGGTGTTTTCCTTATCCCCCCCCCCTTTGCTGCAGCCTATTGTCACTCATTTATCATAATCATAACACAATAGTCTCTAATTTTTTCTGTTGCTCTTAGCTGAAAACCTAGTTGTGGGTTCTTCATGTTGTAGTGTTTCTTCAAAAAATCCAAAAAGGGCTTCCATTCTTCAAAAAAGTAATCATCATTAAATTCTCTTATTATAGCTGTTAGCTTTGCTAATTCTACATAGGCCCATTACATTATACTGGGCAACAATTTTTTACTTTTTGAATGTTGTCTAGACTGATTTAGGGTATTTTTGCACTGTTGAATCAGGAAATGGCATCCGTTTCTCTCCATCAGGTCAGGTTTACTGTAAACTGAATGGTGGGCATTGATAAAGGTAAATACACGTAAAGTGCATGTTGCTTCACCATTTTTCAAACTTCAGGGCTTGAACTTCCATTTCTTGGAACTCCTGGAATGCTCAGCGGCAGGGAGGTCTCTCTTCAGAGTCCAACAGTAGTCAGCCATCATGACTGCATCCCAGCGACCCTGATACCTGGTCTCCATCTCTTTCATGTCCTGATGGAATCTCTCCCCCTGCTCGTCACTCATTGAACCCAGGTTCTCAGGAAACTGGTCCATATGTGAAAATAGGTAGTGCATCTTGACGCTCATGTTGCAGCCCAGGTTTCTGAAAGCAGTCAGCATGTTGTTGACAAGTTCTGCGTAGTTTCTGGCCTTATTGTTGCCAAGAAAGTTCTTCACTACCAGAACAAATGCCTTCCACGCTTCCAGTTCCACTTTGTTCATTGAGTTTCCGAACTCTGGATCTCTGATGAGCTGACGGATCTGAGGACCGTCAAAGATGCCAGCTTTCAACTTCTCCATGGTCAATCCTGGAAAAGCCTGGCACAAGTAAGTGAAGCAGTCACCATCCTTGTCCAGAGCCTTGGTGAACTGCTTGATTAAGCCGAGCTTGATGTGCAGCGGTGGGAAGAGTATTCTGTCTCTGTCCACCAGAGGGTCGTTGATAATGTTCCTTTCTTTGCAAGGCACCAATTCCTCCCGCACAGGCCAGTCCTTCTTCGTGTAATGCTGAGCACGGTCCCTACTATCCCACATGCACAGAAAACATGGGTACTTGGTGAAGCCAGACTGTTGTCCCAACAAAAAGTTCACCATCTTCAGGTCAACACAAATAAACTACTTATGCTGATCATAACCAATTTTCTCCAGCACATACTTCACTGCTTCATAGTTCTCATTCAGTGTACTCGAGTGAGCCAGGGGTATAGAGGCAAACTGGTTGCCGTTGTGTAGCAGAACACATTTCAGTGATCGCTTGCTGCTGTCAATGAACAGTCTCCAATCTTTGGGTTCGTACTGTGGCACTCCAAGCTTGAGCAGAAGCTGCGCAATATCTGTACAGTACACCAAGTCCTTCTCTTCCGAGAAAAAACGGAGGTACTCTTGATGCCTGTTGCGGAAGAAGCTGATGCGAGCACTGTCAGAGAGGAGGTTTTTTTCCTTCAATCTGGATGCCAACAGTTCGGCAGAGTCCTTTGACAAGCTGAGGTCGCGAACTAGATCATTCAACTCCTTTTGGGAAAATGGATGTGGAGCATCATCTTCAAGAACCACTTCTTCTTCATGTCCTTCAACACTGGAGGCATCTTCGTCACTAATGTCAGGAAGTTCTCCGAAGATAGGCACTGGAATTTCATCACAATGAGCTACAGGACGATGTGCTGATTGAAGATCACGATTAACTTAGTTTTGATCCCCCAACTTTAAGCTTTGCCGCACCAATTTATGGAAGATTTCGAGGTTTTATGACTTCAAACTGATCCCTTTCGACATAATCACCCAGAACTATCGGACCTGAATACTTCTTGTCATTAAAATAATCATTTCCAATCAAAACAATTATTCGACATGGCATTTTACCCCCACCAACTTCTTCTAAAATGCTCCACACAAGCATACATGTGAACAAAAACGTAAAAAAACGACATGTGGCCATAGCTCAAAAACTTGACCTGATTGAGCAAAACCAATGTGATTTTTGGATTCAGCGCATCAGATTCGTCCTATTTTTTTTAAAATGATATTTATTAAAGTTTCAAACAAAATTACAATAATAAAAAAGAGATAAGAAAAAAGAAAATACAAAAAGCAGAAAAATAAAGAACAATTAAAAACAAATCAGTCTTTCCATATCTTGTCTTTCATTTACTTGTTTCCCTGACCTCCTCACACCTCCCTTTTTTGCATTCCAGTTCAATTAGTTAATTCAGCAAATCCTTTCCCTCTTTGTTTTTATCTTAAACCTTTGTCTTGATATATTATAACTTTAGATTCACATCTATTAGCAATCCATTTTTACATACACCTTTGTAACCTTGCTGCTAAAACCACTTAACTTCATTCCAACATCATTCTAACATTCATTAATTTTACAATGTTTCTGTAAATAGCCTGTAAATTTCTTCCAATCTTCCTCCACCGACTCTTCTCCCTGATCTCGGATTCTGCCAGTCATTTCCGCCAGTTCCATATAGTCTATCACCTTCATCTGCAATTCTTCCAAGGTGGGTAGTTCTTGTGTCTTCCAATACTTTGCGATAAGTATTCTTGCTGCTGTCGTGGCATACATAAAGAAAGTTCTATCCTTCTTTGGCACCAATTGGCCCACGATGCCCAGGAGAAAGGCCTCTGGTTTCTTCAAGAAGGTATATTTAAATACCTTTTTCATTTCATTATAGATCATCTCCCAGAAAGCCTTAATCCTTGGGCACGTCCACCAAAGGTGAAAGAATGTACCTTCAGTTTCTTTACATTTCCAACATTTATTATTGGGCAAATGATAGATTTTTGCAAGTTTGACTGGTGTCATGTGCCACCTGTATATCATTTTCATAATATTCTCTCTTAAGGCATTACATGCCGTAAACTTCATACCTGTGGTCCATAACTGTTCCCAGTCAACCATCATAATGTTATGTCCAGCATCTTGTGCCCATTTAATCATTGCAGATTTCACTGTTTCATCTTGAGTATTCCATTTCAACAGCAAGTTATACATTCTTGACAAATTCTTAACTTTAGGATCTAACAGTTCTGTTTCCAATTTTGATTTTTCCACCTGAAAGCCAATTTTCTTGTCCGAATTGTATGCCTCCATTATTTGATAATAATGAAGCCAATCTCACACTTTATTTTTTAGTTTTTCAAAGCTCTGCAATTTCAATTTATCTCCCTCTTGTTCCAAGATTTCCCAATATTTCGGCCATTTGGCCTCCATGTTGAGCTTTTTCTGAGCCTTCGCTTCCATCGGTGACAACCACCTTGGGGTTTTATTTTCAAGTAAATCCTTATATCTTGTCCAGACATTAAACAATGCTTTCCTGACAATATGGTTTTTAAATGCTTTATGCGCTTTGACCTTATCATACCACAGATATGCATGCCACCCAAATACATTATTAAAACCTTCTATGTCCAAAATGTCTGTGTTTTCAAGAAGCAGCCATTCTCTCAGCCAGCAAAATGCGGCTGATTCATAGTAAAGTTTGAGGTCTGGCAGGGCAAATCCACCTCTTTCTTTTGCATCCGTTAGTATTTTAAATTTTATTCTAGGCTTCTTGCCCTGCCAGACAAATCTAGAAATATCTCTCTGCCACTTCTTGAAACAGTCCATTTTATCCAAAATTTGCAGTGTTTGAAACAAAAACAACATTCTTGGCAATACATTCATTTTTATCACAGCGATACGGCCTAGCAGTGAAAGCTTCAAATTTGACCATATTTCTAAATCTTTTTTCACTTCCGTCCAGCATTTTTCATAGTTATCTTTAAATAAATTCACATTTTTGGCTGTCATATTAACCCCCAGGTATTTCACTTTCTTAACCAATGTTAAACCTGTCTCCTTCTGAAACCTCTCTCTCTCAATCTCTGTTAGATTTTTCTCTAAAACCTTGGTTTTTAATTTATTCAACTTAAATCCTGCGACCTGACCAAATTCTTGAATCAGTTCCAATATTCTTTTAGTACTAGATTCTGGCTCCTGTAATGTCAGTACTAAGTCATCTGCAAATGCTCTCAATTTGTACTGTTTAGCTCTGACTTGTATGCCCTTGACCAATTGGCCCCTTCTAATCATATTTAAAAGGACCTCCAGGACCGATATAAAAAGCAATGGGGAAATTGGGCAACCTTGTTGTGTCCCTTTCTCTATCTTAAATTCCTCCGTCACCACATTATTAACAATTGGTTTGGCCTTTTGTTCAGAATATATTGCACTTATACCATTTCCGAAACCTTGACCAACCCCCATCCCCTGTAGGTTCTTCTTCATAAAACTCCAGGAAATATTGTCAAAAGCTTTCTCCGTGTCCACAAATATCAGAACTGCCTTGGTATTAATATTCACTTGTAATTATTATTATCAGACAAGTGTCTACCCAGGAGAAAGCCTGCTTGATCTTTATGAATCTCTTCCACTAGTACTTTTTTTAATCTTTTAGCCAAAATGTCTGCAAAAATTTTATAATCCACATTAAGGAGTGATATGGGGCGGTAGTTCTTGAACTGCGTCTTTTCAGTCTCTGTTTTCGGTATAAGTGTGATGTACGCTTCCTTCCACGACTCTGGTGCCCTTTTCCCTTCCAGTATTTCATTACAGACTTCCTTTAAAGGTTGTATTAACCATTCTTTCAAAGATCTGTAATATCTAGAAGTCAGTCCATCCGGTCCTGGAGATTTACCTAATTGCATACTCTGAATGGCACCTTCTACCTCCTGTTCAGTTATTTTATAATTCAACATTAGTTTATTTTCTTGAGAGATTTTTTGTAATCCATTTATTTTCAAAAATCGATCTATATCAATTTCTTTCTGTGGCCCTTGTGTATATAATTGTTTAAAGTACCTCTGGAAACAATTTCTAATCTCCACTGGGTTCTGTATATTCTTTCCTTCCACTTCTAAATTTGTAATAGTGTTAAGTTTTTGTCTTTTTTTCATTTGCCAGGCCAGCAATTTCCCACATTTATTAGCCGACTCAAATGTCTTTTGTCTCATCTGTTTAATTTTCCATTCTATTTCCTGATTCATCATTTTCATATATTGTACTTGATGTAACTTTATTTCTCTCAAGATCTCTTGCGACTTTGGTTTTGCTCTCAATTTCTTCTCACTTTCCTTTATTTTCTCCAAAATTTTATCTTTCTTCTCATTTTGGGTTCTCTTCTTTATTGCATTCTGTTGTATCAGAAACCCTCTCATAACCGCTTTACTTGTGTCCCAGATTACTCTTTTTTCAACAGTAGTATTCATATTTATCTCGAAATAATCTCTCAAGGTTTTTTGGGCCTTCTTAGTCACTTCTTCATCCCTAAACAAGGTGTCATTCATCCTCCATCTGAAAGAGCCAATTGGTGTTAGTTTCATCTCCATCTTCACAGCATTATGGTCGGAGCAGGTTTTTGGGCAAATTTCCACTTTTCTTGTCGTTGGAGCCAGTACTCTAGTTACCCATATTTGGTCAATTCTTGTCCATGTCATTTTGGCTTCAGAGAAGAAAGTTCCCTCTCTTCCCAAAGGGTTCTTTGTTCTCCAGATGTCAACTAAATCCAAATTGTCAGTCATCTCGAAAAAGGTTTTCGGTAGTCTGCCGTCCTTAGTCTCTGTGCCTTGTCCATATTTGTGGATACCACTCCATTCATATCCCCCATCATAATCACATTGTAATCCAAATAGTCCATCAGGGTCTCATGCAACTTTTTAAAAAAATCTTACTTTTCCTCATTTGGTGCATAAACTCCTACTATCAAGAATTTCTCTCATTGTATTTGAATTTCAATTGCCACAAATCTTCCTTGGTCATCTTTAAATATAAATTTCGGTGATAAGCTCTCCTTTGCATAGATCTCTACTCCTCTTTTTTTAACTTTGTCCGATGAGATAAACTCTTGACCCAATCTTTTGTTAATCAATACTTTTCTATGTGGGACGCGGGTGGCGCTGTGGGTAAAAGCCTCAGCGCCTAGGGCTTGCTGATCGAAAGGTTGGCGGTTCGAATCCCCGCAGCGGGGTGCGCTCCCGTTGTTCAGTCCCAGCGCCTGCCAACCTAGCAGTTCGAAAGCACCCCCGGGTGCAAGTAGATAAATAGGGACCGCTTACTAGCGGGAAGGTAAACGGCGTTTCCGTGTGCTGCGCTGGCTCGCCAGAGCAGCGATGTCACGCTGGCCACGTGACCCGGAAGTGTCTTCGGACAGCGCTGGCCCCCGGCCTCTTGAGTGAGATGGGCGCACAACCCTAGAGTCTGTCAAGACTGGCCCGTATGGGCAGGGGTACCTTTACCTTTACCTTACTTTTCTATGTAGCCTTATCACATGTGTTTCCTGTAAACAAATCAAGTCCAATTGTTCCTTTTTTAATAAATGAAAGACTCTTTTCCTTTTTTGAGGGGAGTTAAGACCATTAGTATTCCAGCTTAATAGTTGTAGAGCCATGATGTAGTTACTCTGCTTTTCCTCCAACTGCACCAAGTGTTTGTTCTTGTTCTGTCGGTGGTGTTATTGTCACTTTCTCTGAGCAGTCCAATCCAAAGGGTAATGTTGCTATGTCTAGTATTCCTCTTTTTAGTAGTCCTTTGTCCAATGCTTTTTGTTTTGGTCCTCTGTCTGTCAGTTCTCTGTCCAATGCTCTTGGCTCTTCTCCAGATTCTTTCTGCAGATCTTCTCCGTGATCTTTCAAAAATCTTTCTTTGTCGTCCACTGATCATATTTTTATCTTTCTTCCTTTGAAGCTAAAAGATAGGCCTTGGGGAAATTCCCACCTAAAAATAATTCTGTTACTTCTCAACAGGGCAACCAAATCTCCGTAGTTGGACCTAAGGTCCAAAAGATGTTTCGGGATGTCTTTAAATATCTCCACTCTTGACTGATGTATTTCCAAGGTCTTCTGAAAGTGCAGACTCAAAATCTTGTCTCTCTCCTCTTTTGTTCAGAGGGTAATCAAACAGTCTCTCACCCTGTTCTTCCCCCCTCTTCCAAGCCTGAAGGCACTCACTATCTTAAATTCTTCCTTCTCCAAATCTAAATCCCAAAAGTCTGCAAATTCCTGCATAAGAAAGTCAGTCAGACTATCCTTCTCTAGTTTAGGCACAGCCCTGATCCTCAAGTTTGTTTGTTTCTCCTTCAATTCGATCATAGATAGCATCAACCTGTGGTCCTCAAGTTGCCTGTGTATAGGTGGTATCTTCTCCTCTACAGCAGCTCCTTTTTCCTTAGCTTCTTCAGCTGTCTGTCGGGTCAAAGTAGATTCCTGTAGCAATTTCTCAATAGTTTCTGTATTAGTATTCACCTTCTGTCCCAAATTATTAATGCTTATAGTGTTTTGATCAATTTTAGTTGATGCTTCAACCACTTGTTTACTTAACTTTTCCAGCGATTCATTTATCTTACCTAATGCAAGTGCTAAAACATCTTCAGTTGCCATACCTTTTGACTCAGATTGTACAGATACAGCCGCTGATGGTGCAGAAGGGCCAGATGCTGATGCCCTTCGCTGCCAAGATTTCCCAGACCTCGTTGTTTTGTCTTGAAGCAACTCTACTTTTTCTTTTCCATCTGCCATAACACTTTAGCTGGAAACCAAGGTCAATCCCACGGCCACAATTTGTTTTGAAGTGGAAAATTCCCCTGGCCCAATTGTTGTAACAATTTCAAAGACTTCCTCTAGGGGGACACAGTAACAGTCAGTACTAGTTACATTACAAAGTAGCACTTTTTTTAAGCCCCCATTTCATAAGGTAAAAGACGATTTCAATTTCAATTACTTTCCAGTTACTTCTAAGATCAGGAGGAGACAGCCAAAAACAATGTATCTCCCTTGCAGAGCTAGCTGTCAAAAAGTACTCTATTCACAAACAGTGCGTTTCACAGTGCGGCAGTCTTATTGTCCGTTTGCAGCCCGTTCCCAGGTTTTGAGCAGTAGATTTTAATTTCCTTCCCTCTCTCTTGCAGGCAAATATAGTTCAAACTTCTCCCCCCTCTTCTCCTGCAACCAAGGGAGGAGTTCACTTATTTTAATGTTGGAATTTTAGTCCTTCCCAGTCAACTTCCAAAGCTTTAGCTTGCAGCTTCTTTGCTTTAGTCTATTTACAAGAAACGGAAGGCGGACTTCCTGTTTATGCCTCCCCGCTTCAGTGCCGAATTAAGCCTTTTTTTGCTTCAATTTTTCAATTTATCCTACTCACGGGTAGTTGCTTTTGTGGTCGAATGTCACAGGAAAAAGTCAGCGCTCTCCGGTAACGGCTGTGCGGCTTCGCTCCGCGGAAGAAGCAGTCGACTCACAGCACCGCGCCACTCGCCCCGCTTCGCTCCGGAGCCCGTGATCGGGTTTCCTTACGAGTTGGGGGGGCGCAAAGGGTGCCATGCTCACAGGCTTCACCCGCCTGTGATTTTTAGAGGGTCCCCGCTTCGCCGTAGCGGAACAGACCCAATTCCCGCAGAGCTAGTCCCTCCAAGTCAGAGGGAGTCCGCCATTACCGATGGCGCCAACCCGGACCAGATTCGTCCTAAATCAACTGAAAAAACGCAGACAACAAATTTGTTGTTGACCAGTGATATCCATTCCTCTTTAGTAAGGACTTATTTATCTTTCCATTTCTGAGCACAAAGAATCCTAGCTGCTGTAGTTACATACATAAACAACTTAACCATCCTTTTTTGGGATTTCTAACCATATAATCCCTAGCAGAAAGGCTCCAGTGTTTGTTTGCTTGTTTGTTTTTGGTAAACTCATTTTTTATCTTTTAAATTCCTCATGGAGTCCCCCCCCCCCCCCGAGAGATGGGAAAGTCTGCTTGCTCAGTTCTTGGCCTGAAAACAGAAGCACAACATTATACGTCTTCTATTTATATACCGTATTTTTTGCTCTATAAGACTCACTTTTTCCATCCTAAAAAGTAAGGAGAAATGTGTGTGCGTCTTATGGAGCGAATGCAGGCTGCGCAGCTATCCCAGAAGCCAGAACAGCAAGAGGGATTGCTGCTTTCACTGCGCAGCAATCCCTCTTGCTGTTCTGGCTTCTGAGATTCAGAATATATTTTTTCTTGTTTTCCTCCTCCAAAAACTAGGTGCGTTTTGTGGTCTGGTGCGTCTTATAGAGCGAAAAATATGGTATATAAAGGTTCAAGCTAACTAATACCTTAGCAAATATGACCAAAGCAACTAAAATACATAGCTTTACATTTACACATTAACAATCTTTAATGATCTTTATTGCTAAGCCCATTTCTTATCCTTGCTAGCTTATTTGCTGCCATTTGCCCCTCACAGAGCTTTTGCAGTACAGTATATGTGGCATATACGCGGGTGGCGCTGTGGGTAAAACCTCAGTGCCTAGGACTTGCTGATCGTAAGATCGGCGGTTCGAATCCCCACGGCCGGGTGAGCTCCCGTCGTTCGGTCCCAGCTCCTGCCAACCTAGCAGTTCGAAAGCACCCCTAAGTGCAAGTAGATAAATAGGTACCGCTTTATAGCGGGAAGGTAAACGGCGTTTCCGTGTGCGGCGCTGGTGCTGGCTCGCCAGATGCAGCTTCGTCACGCTGGCCACGTGACCCAGAAGTGTCTTCAGACGGCGCCAGCTCCCGGCCTCTTAAGCGAGATGAGCACGCAACCCCAGAGTCGGGCAAGACTGGCCCGTACGGGCAGGGGTACCTTTATATGTGGCATAAGATCAACAAACCTTTGCCCAACACTGTATTAGCAAATGGCCAAGAGCAAACATCCTCAGATATTGTCCTAAACAAGGTCAATCAATACTTTCATTGCTTCTATTTCAAGTGTTTGCTATTCTAGAGCCTTTATGGAAACTTGGGGAGGAATACAGAGGGGGGAGGGCAAGCCATTTCCCCCTCCACATGAATGAAATAAATTAGCCTGAAATACATGTTTTCTTCATTGCTCCACAGATTTATTGTCGGCAGTAATCTTATCTTTTTTACTCTTTCACTGCTGGCTGAATGCTTTTGCTGAGATGCTGCGCTTTGCTGACAGAATGTTCTACAAGGTAATTGATGTGCAAGGCTCATGATATCTCTCTCTCTCACTCACACATGCACAAAACACAACACGCAAAGAAGTATTTGCTATCAGTTTTAGAGTGTACCTTGGTTCGTGGAACGCTCCATTTGATAGAAATGGTGTGTGTGTGTGTGTGTGTGTGTGTGTGTGTGTGATTTTGCCATTGATGAGGTTTCTCCTGCCTAGAGAGGCCGATCAGATACCATCAGTTTTCTGGACAACCTGTTAATACATTCCTTTACCTCTGGTGAAAAAGGGAACCTGTGCCTTTTTTTCTGTTGACATTCCTGATTCAAAAGCATTTGTTGCTATGTGTTGTGTTACTGGGCTTTTTGGATAGAATTTTAACCTTGCTGTGACTTTTAAACAAATGTAAATAGTTTTGGGTATGGCGTCATGGAAGAAAAGTATGTCCACTCTATAAATTATTTAGCAGAACTCACCTGCAGCCTTCTTTTAGTGTTGGCATATACTGGCGCCTTTATTTTATTTTTTTATATAAAATTTTTATTGATTTTCACAAAATTATAAACAAAACAAATAAACAAATAAACATGGATCATAATCTTATTAAAATTACACTTATTAACATTGTTAATTGTTTTAAAATTAAACATATTGATTCATCACTTAACTTACATGAAATCCTAAGCCAATTAAATATCTGCAAGCTATTTCTGATGAATTTAATTTTATATATTTAACTAAATAATCATTAAATTTTGTCCATTCTTCCTGATACACCTCCTCTGTCTGGTCACGGACTCTTCCAGTTAGGTCGGCTAAAACTCCTCATCTGCCATTCTTCCATCGTAGGTAATTCTTGCGTTTTCACTTTTTCACTAATAAAATTTGAGTGGCAGTTGTGGCATACAAAAATAATTTATTATTCCAAGAAGAAAGGCCTCTGGTTTCTTTATAAATGTATATTTCAACATTTTTTTCCAATTCATTATAAATCTTTTCCCAGAAGTCTTTCACCTTGGGGCAGGTCCACCACATGTGATAAAAAGTTCCTTCTTTTTCTTTACATTTCCAACATAAATTATCACAATTATGATATATCTTTGCTAATTTAACAGGGGTCAAATACCATCTACACATCATTTTCATTATATTCTCCTTTAACATTATACATGCAGTGAACTTAACCCCTTTCTTCCACAATCTTTCCCAATCCTCAAAGATTATGTTATGTCCTACATCTCTTCCCCAGTCTATCATTACTGATTTAACTTGCTCATCCTTTGTATGCCACTCCAACAGTAACTTTAGGGCACTCCTCGCGCCAGGCGGCAGGCTGCTATCCCCAGCCTAGGGAACTCCTGCAGGGCTGCCTAGGCTGCGGATGTGTTCCCGAAGCGCCGGGTGCTCTGCTTTCAGCGCTCCTGGCGCTCCGGGAAGCAGGCTGCTATCCGCAGCCTAGACAGCCATGAGGGAACTCCCGCAGGGCTGCCTAGGCTGCGGATGTCTTCCTGAAGCCTGGAGAGCTCTCCAAGCTTCAGCAAAAGCCTGCATTCACCCCATAGGACACACCCAGATTTCCCCTTCATTTTTGGAGGGGAAAAGGTGTGTCCTATAGGGCGAAAAATACGGTATTTAAAATTTTAAAAGATGATGCTGTTAAGGTGCTACACTCAATATGCCAGCAAGTTTGGAAAACTCAGCAGTGGCCAGAGGACTGGAGAAGATCAGTCTACATCCCAATCCCAAAGAAGGGCAGTGCCAAATAATGGTCCAACTACCGCACAATTGCACTCATTTCACACGCTAGCAAGGTTATGCTTGAAATTCTACAAGGAAGGCTCAAGCAGTATGTGGACCGAGAACTCCCAGAAGTGCAAGCTGGATTTAGAAGAGGCAGAGGAACCAGAGACCAAATTGCAAACATGCGCTAGATTATGGAGAAAGCTAGAGAGTTCCAGAAAGACATCTACTTCTGCTCCATTGACTATGCAAAAGCCTTTGACTGTGTTGACCACAGCAAACTATGACAAGTTATTAAAGAAATAGGAGTTCCTGATCACCTCATCTGTCTCCTGAGAAATCTCTATGTGGGACAAGAAGCTACAGTTAGAACTGAATATGGAACAACTGATTGGTTCAAAATTAGGAAAGGAGTACGACAGGGCTGTATATTGTCTCCCTGCTTATTTAACTTATATGCAGAATTCATCATGCGAAAGGCTGGGCTGGATGAATCCCTAGCCGGAATTAAGATTGGCGGAAGAAATATCAACAACCTCAGATATGCAGATGACACAACCTTGATGGCAGAAAATGAGGAGGAATTAAAGAACCTTTTAATAAGGGTAAAAGAGGAGAGCGCAAAATATGGTCTGAAGCTCAGCATCAAAAAAACGAAGATCATGGCCACTGGTCCCATCACCTCCTGGCAAATAGAAGGGGAAGAAATGGAGGCAGTGAGAGATTTTACTTTCTTGGGCTCCATGATCACTGCAGATGGTGACAGCAGCATGAAATTAAAAGACACCTGCTTCTTGGGAGAAAAGCAATGACAAACCTAGACAGCATCTTAAAAAGTAGAGACATCACCTTGCCAACAAAGGTCCGTATAGTAAAAGCTATGGTTTTCCCAGTAGTGATGTATGGAAGTGAAACCTGGACCATAAAGAAGGCTGATCGCCGAAGTATTGATGCTTTTGAATTATGGTGCTGGAGGAGACTCTTGAGAGTCCCATGGACTGCAAGAAGATCAAACCTATCCATTCTGAAGGAAATCAGCCCTGAGTGCTCACTGGAAGGACAGATCGTGAAGCTGAGGCTCCAATACTTTGGCCACCTCATGAGAAGAGAAGACTCCCTGGAAAAGACCCTGATGTTGGGAAAGATGGAGGGCACAAGGAGAAGGGGACGACAGAGGATGAGATGGTTGGATAGTGCTATTGAAGCTAGCAGCATGAGTTTGACCGAACTGCGGGAGGCAGTGGAAGACAGGAGTGCCTGGCGTGCTCTGGTCCATGGGGTCATGAAGAGTCGGACACGACTAAACGACTAAACAACAAAGTCCCTTTGACTCTGCCGAGTCTTGACTTCCCTCTCTCCTGGTAGCTGGTCACATTCTTATCGCGTATATTATTCTCGCATCTCTGCTATTTTACATTGAAGGTATTCCAGCATTTTAGACAGATTTTTAACTTTAGATTCCAGCAACTCCGTCTCCAACTTGGATTTTTCAGAAGCAAAACCATTTTTCTTATCTAGTTTATACAATTCATTAATCTGGAGGTAGTGTAGCCAATTTAACTTATCTTTAACTTGATCAAATGGTTTTAGTTTGTATCCTTCATTATCCTCCAGTAATAAATCTGAGTATCTCAACCATTTGATTTCCATGTTTAACTTTTTCTGGGCCTTTGCCTCCATTGGTGAAAGCCATCTGGGCGTCTTCCTTTCTAAAAGATCTTTGTATTTTATCCAAACATTGTACAACGATCTATACATCATTTTCATTATATTTTCCTTTATACTGGCACCTTTAAACGTCCGCAATAAAGTGTTGCTATATTCCTTTTGGCACCTGCTAAAAACATTTTGCCTATCCAGACATGTAGAAATTGAAATGTGTCTTAATATGTTTTAGCTTATCTGCTGATTTTATCTGATGTTTTAAACTTTTATTGGCAATTTTAATGCCTTATGTATAATGCTCAGAGGTTCTATTTGTAGTCAAGCAGTATATATATGCATGTTGTTAAATAAATGAATAATTCCAAGGGATCATACAAATGTGTGTTCTGATCCTCCTGCTGCTTCCACTTGGGACCATTAATGATTAGTTTGAGCAGTTTAGAGGACAGTGATAGAAAAGGCCTCTGAATTTCAACTACCTTCAACTATATTTCTCTTTTCTGAATGTGGTTTGCAGGTTGCCCCCCCCCCATTGAATTAGTGTTCATGTAGAGAAAATGTCACATTTGATTTAGCTCTGATCATTTTGGATCTGAGCCTTGGAGACCTAGTGTAGCTACAAATACTGGGACACCAGTGACTTATTCTCCGGGTGGCTGTTTGGGAAGGAGGAGGTTAGGATTTAATGCCTGCAAATGAGCTCTTGGGGAATTTCAGTTATACATTGCAACAGTACACCAGGTGTTCACAGAGATTGTATTGCCAATTGCTCTGTCACGGCTAAAAATTGGCCGCTGTTTCTTTAATGCTTAAAAAAGCTGGGTCAGCATGAGTCAGCGGCCTGCACCGAGTTGTATATAGAGAGTGAGAAATGTTCGTTTGGTGTTGGGTTGGTTGGTTGGTTAGTGAAAGCTGGTAGTGTTGATGGGTGTACAGTTGGTCAGTCGCTTACTGTCTGTAAGCTGTTTGATTAAAGCAGGGTATAGTGTTAAGTTCACGCAGGATGGTTTTCTGATAAATGGAACTCAGGTATGTGGCCACGCAAAGATGGAAAATGGGTTATATGTAATGCAGGACAAGCCTGTTAAAGCAGCCCAGGTGGTTCAGGATAATTTGCCAGTTCATAAGGGGTGTGTACATGAACTGCACTGGAAACTGGGCCACACAAATTTCCGTGTGCTTTCAGAGATGCAAAAGGTGTGCAAGAACCTAAGAGTAAATAACTGTAACTGTTTCCTAGATTGCAATGTATATAAAATGGCCAAATCTAAGAGGAAGCCTGTGGCTTCTAAAAGTGACAGAGTATCTAAAGAGGTTTTAGAACTTGTCCATTGTGACGTGATAGGTCCTTTTCCACAGAAGACTGAAGGGTTTATAAAAGGAAAACCCTTGCATCTGGGGAACCACGTTTTCAAGCCAGATTAGTAGCCAGAGGGTTCACTCAGATTAAAGGGGAGAGTTATGATGAAGTGTTTTCTCCCACTGTAAAGAGTGAAACTTTTCGTTTAATGCTTTCCATTGCTGCTGTAAGACAACTAGCAGTGCACCATTTTGATGTTGATGCTGCATATCTGCATGCAAATTTAGACCATGAAGTGTTAATGAGACAACCCGCTGGGTTTGAAGAGGGGAATGGTGCAGTCTGGTGTTTGAAAAAGGCTGTCTATGGTCTCAAACAAAGTGGAAGGTGTTGGAACCAGTGTTTAAATGAAGCCCTTGTAAAACTTGGTTTTAAAAGGAGTGTGGCTGATCCATGCCTGTACACCAAGGGGACAGGCAACAAATATCTAATGCTCTTAGTCTTTGTTAATGATTTAATGTAGCAGGGAGTTCCACAGATGAAATCCAGAAGCTCACATGTCAACTGGAAAAGAGGTTTACTTGGGAGTAGAAGTAAGGCAGGAAGCTGATGGAAGCTTTCTATTGAGCCAGAAAGAGAAAATTCTTCATTTGATAGAACAGTTTGGCATGGAAAACTGCAAGCCAGTTCAGACTCCCATGACACCAGATTTCCCAAAGACAGTGTGTGATGATGAATTTGATCAGCCTGAGTTGTATCACTCAAAAATAGGATCACTGTTGTATTTAAGCCAGTGGTCAAGGCCAGACATTACATGTGCTACAAATGTTCTGAGCCAACATGTATCTAAACCCAGTACTGCCGATTGGTGTGCTTTGAAAAGGCTTATCAGACATCTAAAGGGGACACTAAATGTACCGTATTTTTCCCTCTATAACACGCAGATTTTTTTCTCCTAAAAAGGAAGGGGAAATGTCTGTGCGTGTTATTGAGCGAATGTGTGGTCCCTGGAGCCAAATGGCAAAAAAAATCAGGCAAAAATCAAATCGCGCATCTCGGAGAAGGTAAACCTGAAAAGAGGAATCAGCTGCTTTCCTGCATTCTGCCTCAGGGTCTTACTGCCCACCTACCTCTGTTTCCTTGCTGTGTTTGCTCAAACGGAACAAAGAGCAGGGAAAGCCCCTCCCCTCCAGGCAAGCAGAGGGGAAAGCAGAGTGTCGTCTCTGTGCTCCGGTGCTGCTGAAAACATGCAGGAGGGAGGGAGAGAGAGAGAGAGAGAGCTGGCTGGCTTGGGTGGGTAGGTGAGGGAAAACTTTTGCCTTCCTTTCCTCCCTCCCGTTATACCCCTCTCCTGCATTCTTAGCCAGCTGCTTTTCTGCACACCCCTCTCGTGCTCCTTGTCCATTCTGTGTTTTTCCTTCCCTCCCCACTTAAAATGTGGTTAAAAAGCATGGATCCACATGGATCCTCAGGATCTTTGCATTGGTTCACCCCAAATTCACCATCAGATCACATAGCATCTCCATGGCTACAGCCTGCCCCCCCCCCCAAAATCACGCACCCACTGTTGCCTGGGGCTGCAATGGTGCAAAAACGTGGTTACAAAACATGGATCCACATGGATCCTCAGGATCTTTGCATTGGGTCAGCCCAAATTCACCATCAGAGCACATAGCATGTCCATGGCTACAGCCTGCCCCCCAAAAATCACACACCCACTGTTGCCTGGGGCTGCAATGGTGCAAAAACGCGGTTACAAAGCATGGATCCACAGGGATTCTCAGGATTTTTGCATTGGGTCACCCCAAATTCACCATCAGATCACATGTCTGTGGCCACAGCATGAAGCACAAAAATGATACATCCACTGTTTCATTCAGAATGTTTTTTCCCTTGTTTTCCTCCTCTAAAAACGATGTGCGTGTTATGGTCAGGTGCGTGTTATAGAGCGAAAATACGGTATATTGGAAGATATCTAGTACACAAGACGAAAAACTAGAAGTATCTGTTGATGCGGACTGGGGAAGCTGTGTAACTATTAGAAAATCTACAAGTGGAATGGTTATGATGTTTGCCAATTCCATAATTGGATGGAGGTCAAAGAAACAAGGATTTGTTGCGACCTCATCCTGTGAGGCAGAATATGGGAGCCTGTCACTAGCATGCAATGAAATCATGTGGTTTATACAGATACTAAAAGATCTAGATTGTAAAGTAGATTTGCCTATCCAAGTGTATGAAGATAGCCAATCGTGCATTGCATTAGCGGGCTCAGAAATAATGAAATCCACATCAAAACATATTGCTATCCATCATGGAAATGTTAGAGATTGTGTACAGAATGTGTTAATCAAACTGAAGTATTGTCAATCACAACATAATATTGCTGATTTATTTACCAAGCCTTTGCCAGCAACATGTCATAATGAATTGATGACAAAACTGGGTTTATGTATATAATGTATGTATGTATTGTTTCTGTTGGGGTTTTTTGCATTTAAGAAACAGAAGGATACTTTTCTCGTGGACTCTTTTATGCCGACAAGGGTCCGAGGACCAGGCTGAGGCAACAAAGGGAGGTCAGAACCTTGTTTTGCTTTTTACAAACACTGACATGCTCTAAAACACTTGAGTAGCAGGAATGCACTTGGCACTTTGATCCTGCAGTTTTAAACACTGACTTTAAGGTCTCTGCTCTTTTTACTTCCCTGATCCTCTCTTGCAGGACTGGTGGAATTCTAAATCTTATGCAAGGTATTTCCGAACCAGCAATGTGGTGGTGCATGACTGGCTGTATTACTATGCATACAGAGATGTCCTTTGGGTAAGCAACCATCTTTTAATGCACCCCCTTGCTTCAGCTCTCAAAGAAAGCCATTTTTTAAATGGAATGGCAGAGATCTTTACATTTCCCCCACAAAATGATTTTATTAAAGTTTGAATGTAAAGGTGAATCACACAACATGTAAAATACCTAGTCACTTTACCCATACAGAGATCTGACAGAAGGTGGAAAGAGAGAAGCTTGTACTTATGCAGTCTGATTTGTATCCAGTATTTGGGAAGCCACTTTTTTTTTTACCAGTCTACCACCAATTTCACCCCTCTATGCCATATCCCACACTGTTCCAGCTCTCGCGTTAAGTGTTTGTGGGGCTCCATTGAGTAGGAGGGATCAGCAAAAATGAGCTGCCCTGCCTTGTGCAAGCAAGAAGTCCTTTTGATAGAGCAAGGCCACCACTGGAGACAACCCTCCCTGTGCAATAAATGTGAATGGGCAATTTAAGGGTGGGTATCACAAGCTGTTCACTGTTGTTTTTGAAAATTGGATATCCTCTGATACATTCACCTATCAGAGAGTCACCCTTCCCCTTGTTTGTCTGTGTCTCTCTCTCACCACCAGTTATTTGGGAAGAAATTCAAAGCAGTCGCTATGCTGTCGGTCTTCACTCTTTCCGCTATTGTGCACGAATACGTCTTGGCTGTCTGCTTTGGTTACTTCTATCCAGTATTGTTCTTCTTCTACATGGGTTTTGGAAGTAAGTACCAAATATAACAGGGGACGCGGGTGGCGCTGTGGTCTAAACCACACAGCCTAGGGCTTGCTGATCAGAAGGTCGGCAGTTCGAATCCCCGCGACGGGGTGAGCTCCCATTGCTCGGTCCCTGCTCCTGCCAACCTAGCCGTTTGAAAGCACATCAAAGTGCAAGTAGATAACTAGGTAAGGTAAACGGCGTTTCCATGTGCTGCTCTGGTTCGCCAGAAGTGGCTTAGCCACGCTGGCCACATGACCCGGAAGCTGTACGCCGGCTCCCTCGGCCTATAGAGCAGGATGAGCGCGCAACCCCAGAGTCGTCCGTGACTGGACCTAACGGTCAGGGGTCCCTTTAGTTTACCTTACCAAATATACCTCCCGGCAGCAGCAGTTTCTGTAAATTCTGAGGATTAGCTTTTAGTTGCCACCTGTACTTCATGTTCTAAGATGCAAGGGGCTTGTGTTGCAGCCTGCCTTACCATTTGCTCCCTCTAAACCTAGAAGCCTCTCCTGACCCCAGTTGAATCTCCATTTTCTGAGACTGATCATGGCCAGAGTAGGAGGGAGGACTTCCTTGGCTTGGCTGAGGAAGAAGTTCTGATAATGCTCCAAACTCTAATATGCGGCTTTCTCAAAGACTTCTGAGATGATCCTTGCTTTGGAGGTCTTCAGCTTGCAACCTGAAAAGAGGTGCCCCTTCCCCCTGCTTGACACTGGCAGTATCAACCATCTGTCATGGTGGACAAGTATTTCTCCTATCATATAGCCAACTTTGTTTCATAAGAGTAGGTGGCCCACTGATTTTTCTGTGTGATTTAAAGGGAAAGCCCTGTCTCTTTTCCACTGTAACTCCAAAAAACCGTTGAGAGCCATTTATTTCTATGGAAAGAGGTACAACGTGTCATACTGATACGGACACTTTGCTAACTGGGGATCAAGGAAAGAATGCTGCTGGTGTCCTTAACAGGAATTTTGAGTGCATTTTAATTTTCTTCCGTCAGCGCTTTTCAACTTCATTCTCAGCGACCGTCGGAAAGGCCCCATTTGGAATGTGATCCTGTGGCTTACGCTTGGGCTTGGTATAACTATGATACATTACCTCTACAGCCTGGAATGGAATGCCCATAAGCACTGCCCTTTGAAAAATGTGAGTATCCCACTTGTCAATGGAAATAAGAGGAACAGAGCTGAGCTGCTATCCTGGACTATTCGTTCAAGCCCTAAGATGTGAACGTAAAATTCGAAAACCAGATTTTTAGAAGGTTGCATTCTGCCCAGAATAGCTACCGTAGAGGTTTCTTTCTAACAAGAATAACAAGCAGCAGGGTCAGAAAAAAAAACCTTTGAAACTTCCTCCATGTCTTTTTATATGAATACTGTAAATTTCTGAGCTAGTTTCTGCCCTTTTGGAGAGGTGAGAGCCAAAGGTTCTCAGAGGATGGGAGGGGGCAGTAAAGAAGGGAGGGAGAGGAAGGTAATGGAAAAGAGTGAAAGGCCTTAGTGGAGCACAGTGGTTTCTTTATTCTACTTGCTGTGTTCTCTGATTCAGCTGCCACCTTTGGATCTCCTGGGTTCAAACAGAGAGAATTCACTACATCTTTGCCGCATTTAATATGCGGTGCCCACTACCTTTCCTTCTTCAATATGTAGTGCCAGATCAGTCCACATGCATATGCATAACCCTCTGGGGCTGGTTCTTGGACTGTCGAGGCCTCATGGTATCTGGAGCCAAATAGGATTGTAGTTTCAGGATTACAGACAGCAGTTCTGCTTGACCTGAAAGACCTGCCATTCAGAGAGTTAAAACGTCTGGGTGAAGCTGACCCAAAGAAGAGCTAATTTGGGGGTCTTACAGGGAAAGGCAAGCCTTTCCCCACCCCCACCCCACTTCTAATTGCCTAGATTGGCTGTTGCAAGTTGGGTGGCCGCCCAGGCTTGAGAGACAGCAAAGGAAAACACTTTGGTTTCATCACTGGCATTTGTTCACATGGCTACTGGATAGGAAGAAGAGGCTTAACAGACAACTCTACAGAAGTGAAAGTGCCCAGCATTTCCTGCCTAACATTACTGTTCCTCTTGTGTTTTATAGCCCACTTTCCTTGACTATGTGAAACCGCCTTCCTGGACTTGCCATCTTAAGGTCTGACACCCTTTGGGATATCCCTCCGCGTCAAGGCCAGAAGATGCTTGTCTTTTAAACAATGACAACAAGTTGGGCTAGCGTGTTGAAATGACTGCAGACTTTTTAAAGGGAAACTGTCTTTAGCTATGGCAAAAGTGGGTGCTGTCTGCTACTAAGGGCTGTATCATTCCCATTTTAACCGGAACCAGTGTCTTCAGGGGTTCCTGCTCTCTAGCTAAGGACCCAAGTGGACCTGAGGCTGTTTATGCAATTACCGGTAATTTGAGAATTTTATCAAGTACGGTAAATCCTGTTGTCTTTGGGAAATACGTGTACTTTTTTCTAAGGGGGACGTGTGGGAAGATTAGTATACTAATTGTAATCAACCTCATGGTTTGGGACTGAATCTGTGAATGTAAACTGGATGGACACAACATGGTTGGAAATCTCCTGCAAATGATCTACACAACTGCTTGTAAGGAGGCATCCTGTTAACCTGGAAGGTGCTGGATTGCAAGGCTGTAGTTTTCCTCTTTCTCAGAGTGAGCAATGGAAAAATTTCTTGCACAGATGGTGAGAAGAGGACAAACTGTACCTGACACCGGAATGGTCTTCCCAAGCCTCACTTGCATCTTTTGTAATATGGAGGACATTGTGGGTCAGGGAAGGCTGTTGATGGTGGGATATAGAATTGTTAACCGATTCCAAAATGTATCGAACTGTCTGTTGTGACCTATTCTGTTACTTGCAAGGGATTATGTGATCTATACTGTACTACAGAAATTGAAATATATTTTGCTATCCATGAAACTTGTCTGCCTGCATTCATTCCAGCCTCAATGTACTGCATGTAGACAATAAACTGGTTGAAAGTGTGGTACAGTGGTACCTTGGGTTACATACGCTTCAGGTTACAGGCGCTTCAGGTTACAGATAGGGTTTTATCCCTATCACGCTTGGAGGGCAGGAGGGTCCCACAAGCAACCCAGGTCATGCTCTCTGCCTTGTCAAATGTGGGGAGGGGGCAAGACTGGGCCTTTTTCCTACTGGAACTCCCCAGAACTCCGTTCTGGCACCTCTCCAAGGCATAGTTGTCAACTTTTCCCTTTTCTTGCGAGGAATCCTATTCGGAATAAGGGAATTTCCCTTAAAAAACGGGAAACGTTGGCAGCTATGCTCCAAGGGGCACCATGGCCAATTCTAAGGGAACGAAGAAGGTGATCTTGGCCAGTTCCGGCACCTCTTTTTCCAGAAAAATATCCCTGGGCAAGACTCGCATAATTACAACTGACAGACATCAAGACTGGCATCTGTTCGATCTTAGTAAAAGCAACCACAACTGCTCAGTAGGCAGGTCTCAGGAAATATTTTCCACTGCATGCTGCAGTTATGGCATCACCCCCTCATAAAATTAGGGGACCGCAGGCGAGTGTGGGGTGGTGACATTGAGGAGGGTAAGGCGTGGGGCTGCAGCCCCTCCGATCCCAGAAAGGGCCGCTCCGCCTTCCTTAAGTGGCCCCTCGGCTGTCAGCTGCATTCACAGCCACGGGCTCTACTGACCGCCAAGGGGACACAAAGCACTTTCTAAATGGGGTTTTACTATTCGTGCCATAGCTGTCCACTTCCCCCTTTTTTCAAGGGAAATCCCCTTATTCCCAATAGGATTCCTCGCAAGAAAAGGGAAAAGCTGGCAGCTGTGCTTCGACTCAGTCAATATAAAAGGGACCCATCACTCTGCACGCGTCTCCTTTGCTGGAAGGGGAGGCGGACACGTCACTGCCCCCCCCCCTTCCTTCTCTCTCTTTGGGCGCAAGCGCGGCGGACCGGCCTTTCCTGGCGCGCATGCTCCGTTGCTTCTTATGGCAAGGACCCTTCCCGGCTCCCATCGCCGTTGTCAAGGCGTCTAACTCGGTGCCTTAAAAAACAAAAACAAAACATCCTTTCTAAAATGGGGCGCGTGGGAGAGAAGCGGGCGGATAGCGGGGGTGAAAGCAGGGAGCGCCTGGCGCAAGTTCTGGGCGGAAGCGGCCTTTGCTCTGTCAGGCGCTGCGAAGGACGCCTGTCGGAGGCGCGCGCGGTTCCCATGGCAACAGACGCCGACGGGAAGCGCGCGGAGAGAGGTAAAGGGAGGTCGCCGCTTCTCCTCCGCTTCTCCCCCCGAGGTGCTCCGGGCGGGGGGGGGGGCGAGGCCGAGGTCCCGGCGGGGCTTCTAGTCCTCATGGAAGGGGGCGAGGGAAGGGAGAAGGGGAGCTGCCCCAGAGGCCATTCACACGTGCCCCGTTTCCCCTCAGGACAGCGGGGTCGCCATGCAGCAGCGGGCGGACTGACCCTCCGGCAGCCCCGAGGCCACGAACCTTCTGCGGAGGTGAGAGCGGAGAATGGGGATCAGGACCGGATCCAGAGCACCTCTGAAGGCATCAGCCGAAGTGGTCTGCCAGACTCCCGACTCTGCTCAGCCCTGGCCAGGGATGAGGGGAGAGGCAGCCAAAAAACTCCTTCCCCATCCTTGGCAGAAGGAAAGGTGCTGTCTCGGGAAACGGGGCTCCGTGGGTCCTACTCGGTTGTATTCTAAAAGCAAAACACAGAGCACTAAAATAGAAACAAAACAGTCCGACCAAATGTCCTCACACTATTCCCTATTCTTCATTGCTCCCTCCTCTTGCCCTTTTCCCAAATCTACTGTCCATTTCAAAACAGATACATGTATCTTAAGACAGTATTCATGCCTCTCTCTACTCAGTTTTACAGGGAAAAGGTGGTCTGAAACGGAGTAAATCTTGATGGCAAGTGACTCTCTACTGCAGGAGTCCCACTTCTTCCTTGTAAATGGGTTAACAGCCACAGGTGGAGCAGCTTGCAGCGCAAGCAGAAATGTAGGAACACAGTGTGTGCCTCTTGCAATTTATATCCTTTTCCCCAGGCTATCTTACCTTCTTAAACCGAATCTGAAATCTAATCACATCCATCGCGGTCATACAGTCTATCCATGTGGGTTATATATCCCTTCCAGATATATGCAGCAGCCAACAATCTGAGTCAGTGAGCAAGCCAGCCAAAATCAACATTTTGTCATGTCTGCAAACAAAGGACTCGCTCCAGTGCCGCCATCTACTTCAAAGCAAGAAAACAAAAAACTGAGAGTTGCTTCTTCCTTAGTATCTGTCAGCAAGGATAGTAACGGTAAATCTTGCAGCAAGTTGTTCAGTAACGTATAGCTGCAGCCAGGGTTGAGTTTTGTTGACTGCCTCTGTCTGCCGTGTTTGGATTCCTGAAAGTACTGTGATATATTTGTAAGAGTAGGACCGTTTCTGTTTGGTTCAGTTCAAGCACATTTTGGGCCTAACAAGATATGCGGTTGTTGCCATCCGAGTGCATGGGGAGAACAGGTCCTTCAGGAGTGTATTGGAGACAAGGAAGTAGGACATGTGGGGATCAGGTTAAGAAGAAGTGGTTGGACCTGAATCCCTTGTGTCTGCTGTTTGTTACTGCCTATAGCAGGAATATCAATTCTTCCACCTCTTCTATAAGTATCTTTTAATATGCCTCTTTACATATGGTTGCTTATCATTTAAAGAAGTGGCTTTCCAGGAATTAAGATAACTGGAGGAGAAAATGTCTAACTAAGGCTATCTTCCCTTGGTTTTGCATGTAGTCCTAAACCTTTGGTGAGTCCATCATCACTATAAAATCCTGTCCATGCCATGGATTAAGTGAGGAAACTAGCCCTGCTGCAGACTTAAAAATCAAATTATAATACTTTAGCGTTGGTAGAGGAGGAGTTAAGCAACCCTGAACTTTTAGGGGGGGGGCATAATTCTTGAAATGCCAAGTTAGTGTTGAAGCCAGGAACGGTCAGCGCTACTCATGTTTAACACTTTAAAAAATAAAAATAAAAACCAATTCTTCATTAGTGGCAGGGTGCTCATTTGTTAAAGAATTAAAGAACACTTGGAATGAAACACATGGTCACAAAATGTTGCGGGCATCGGGGAGGCCAATCTGTTGCTTGCTGTTAGTGTGGGTAAAAGTGCTATGTAATAAGTGACCTTTAGAGTCTGGTAACCATGTTCCATACATCACTATTTCTTTATAACAAAAATTATATACCATGCTGTTATCTAAAAATATTGAAGCAGTTTACAGAAATAAAACAAAACTGCAGTTGGATGCAATGCTTGAGGTGGAGTCACAAAGCAATGAGTGCTGAGGAAATACAGAGTTTCTAGAATAAAATTGCTTCCTTGAGAAAAACCACACAAATTTTGCAGATTAAAAACTGATATAATTTGGGGAAGGGCTGTAGCTAGCTAGAGCATCTGCCCTGCATGCAGAAGAACCTAGGCTCACTCCCTCCATCTCCCTGGCAATGCCACCTGCCTGAAATCCTGGAGAGCTGCTGCCAGTCCGGGAAAACAGTATCAGCTAGATGGGCCACTGTACCTGACTTAGTATTAAGGCACCTTCCTATGTCCCTATGATAGGCTTGAAAAACTCTCAGTCTCCACTGGTCCCATATCAAATTATTTTCCTCTAAATCTTGAGTGATTTTTCTCTCCCCCTGTTTCATTTGATAGTCTGGGATTTTATAAGGGTCTGCCTTACTCGCACCTTAGCATTTCTCGGTAGGAATGAGCAAAAAGGCAAAAAATGTTGAGAAGAGTGATGTACTTTCAGGGTGTGTTTCCGTGTGATGGTTTAACTAAAACCATGATTGCGTGTGAACTAGGAGCCAGTGGTTACTAGCTAAACAAGCCAACCTTGTGTGAATTAATATCTGTCCTATGGATTTGTTGTTATTGTTCTGTCTCTGCATGTAGATCCATCGTTTCACAAAGACTTGGGTGGGTTGTAAGTTACAGGCACACACAGAGAAGATTGGTCAACAAGGAGAGAGGAGTAATGTAAAGAGTGAAACTTTTCGTTTAATGCTTTCCATTGCTGCTGTAAGACAACTAGCAGTGCACCATTTTGATGTTGATGCTGCATATCTGCATGCAAATTTAGACCATGAAGTGTTAATGAGACAACCCGCTGGGTTTGAAGAGGGGAATGGTGCAGTCTGGTGTTTGAAAAAGGCTGTCTATGGTCTCAAACAAAGTGGAAGGTGTTGGAACCAGTGTTTAAATGAAGCCCTTGTAAAACTTGGTTTTAAAAGGAGTGTGGCTGATCCATGCCTGTACACCAAGGGGACAGGCAACAAATATCTAATGCTCTTAGTCTTTGTTAATGATTTGCTTGTAGCAGGGAGTTCCACAGATGAAATCCAGAAGCTCACACGTCAACTGGAAAAGAGGTTTACTTGGGAGTAGAAGTAAGGCAGGAAGCTGATGGAAGCTTTCTACTGAGCCAGAAAGAGAAAATTCTTCATTTGATAGAACAGTTTGGCATGGAAAACTGCAAGCCAGTTCAGACTCCCATGACACCAGATTTCCCAAAGACAGTGTGTGATGATGAATTTGATCAGCCTGAGTTGTATCACTCAAAAATAGGATCACTGTTGTATTTAAGCCAGTGGTCAAGGCCAGACATTGCATGTGCTACTAATGTTCTGAGCCAACATGTATCTAAACCCAGTACTGCCGATTGGAGACGCTCCTTCAGGTATACAGGACCAAGGCTGTTTAAGGCTTTAAAGGTCAGCACCAACACTTTGAATTGTGCTCGGAAACGTACTGGGAGCCAATGTAGGTCTTTCAAGACCGGTGTTTTGTGGTCCCGGCAGCCGCTCCCAGTCACCAGTCTAGCTGCCGCATTCTGGAAAACTGATTGTCCCTCTGTCTGTCTGTCTGTCTGTCTCTCTCACACACTCACACAGTCATACACACACACACGCATGCATCATGGAAGCAGTAGTGGGAAGTTTCCCACTTTCCTTTGTTCAGGCTTACTCCACACTACAGAGGTTTGACATCAGCCCCAGTGCCAGAACTGTGCTCACCTTTGTGCACACACACTCGCTTCGTCTAATGTGGGTTAAACCACAGAGCCTAGGGCTTGCCGATCAGAAGGTCAGCAGTTTGAATCCCCACGACGGGGTGAGCTCCCGTTGCTCGGTCCCTGCTCCTGCCAACCTAGCAGTTCGAAAGCACATCAAAGTGCAAGTAGATAAATAGGTACCGCTCTGGCGGGAAGGTAAACGGCGTTTCCATGCACTGCTCTGGTTCGCCAGGAGCGGCTTAGTCATGCTGGGCACATGACCCGGAAGCTGTATGCCAGCTCCCTCGGCCAATAAAGCGAGATGAGCGCCGCAACCCCAGTCGGTCACGACTGGACCTAATGGTCAGGGGTCCCTTTACCTTAAATCTGCACATGACTTTTGCAAAGTGTGCAAGAAGCCATAGAGAAGGAGGGAGGCTTGTAATAAAGAGGTTGGAGAGGGTCTCCATGCCCAGGTTTTTTGTCCCACCCTCCTCAAACAAAAGGAATCGTTCTATGGCAACTGTTGCTGTGGCTACTTCATTCTCTGGTGCAGTACCACATGTGCCCAAGAGAGGGCTATATTCCACCAGTAAAAACAACCCACCACTAGTGTGTTGAATTGTTCAACTTTCGAATTCGATAAATAAGGGGTGTTATAAAATTGTCACATGATTTGGAAATTCAAAAGTTATTTTGGTGAAATCACTAATTTTGTTTGGTCTGGTAAGTAATATGTGTGTAAATTACACAGAATTCATTAAAATGATTGCCAACTACTCGCAGTTATATTATATTTTAATCTTATTATTGTTGTTCCTTAGAATTACCTGACATTTCCAAAAACATAAAATTTAAGTTATTTGGTTTTCTGAAAGCAATCAAAAGCCCAATTTTGAAATGTTAAATTGATTGTAAAACTAATGAAATGTATAAACTTCAAAAGTATAAATAAAAACTTTAAAAAAAAACAAAACACCTTGATTTCCTTTTCCCTCTTTCTGCGGTTCCTTAAAATTATTTTTAATATTTTCTGCATATCCAAATTAACTTAATTTGCTCATTTATTCATCTACTTTAAATATATACTCTTATCAAACTGCATGTTATTACAGCAATCCTGCCAATGTTCTTATCTGTTTACAGTTTATTTATAAATATTCAATGAACCCTTTCCATTCTTTTATTAAAAGTTTATCTTGATTTCTTATTTTTCCAGTAAGTTCCACCATTTCTGCATATTCCCTAAGTTTTTGTATCCGTTCTTCTTTTGCTGAGACTTCTTCTTCTTTCCATTTTTGGACAAGTAACATTCTGTCGCTGTAGTCGCACACTTGAATAAATTTCTATACAATTTGGCTAGTTCTGTCCCTATCGTCTTGCGTTGCTCTTTTACATGAATTAGTCTGCCATGTGCCTAGAAAGCATGGCTCTGGGTGGTTTTCCCCCTTACACTGCTCCTTTTCCCAGGGGAAAAAACCCGTGTGTTAGCTTTAAAATTGGAACAAATGGGAAAACTGGTAACTGTTTGCACGTCAAATGTGAAAACCAGGTCCAAATTAAATATGGCTCTTGGTCCACAAGGAGCAGCAGAGGGCGCCAGAGAGCTGCTCATGTACCTCAAAGATAAAAAGATTGTATAGTATAGATCAGTGATGGCCAGACTTAGCCCTCCAGCTGTTTTGGGACTACAGTTCCCATCATCCCTGACCACTGGTCCTGTTAGCTAGGGATGATGGGAGTTGTAGTCCCAAAACAGCTGGAGGGCCAAGTTTGGCCATCACTGATCTATACTAAACAAGCCTTCTCCGAGCGGATGCCCACCAGATGTTTTAGACTGCAGCACCCTTGTGCCCCTGCTGATGGGGGCTGCCATCATGAAAAGAACCAACCCTGAGCCAGGGGGGATCCTGTTAGGTTTCTATTTGTGCCACTGTGCAGTGCTTGGAGTCACAAGACTCTGTTTACATTCCAGAGATTCCAGACTGTTGGAAGTCTCACGGGAGACGGATGTTGATATTACTGGTTTCCTGTTCCTTTGTTCCGGTTGCCTCTCTGCTTTCACAGAGAGAGGGTTATATTCTTTTCTGTCTGCGTAGTTAGAAATAAAACTCTTAGCAATGTAGCTCATATTTCTCGTCCTTCTGTTGCTGCTTGTACACTCGGTGTAATGGGAAAGTGCCTGGAAAGCCTCATCAAAAGCTTAGGCCGTTAATCAACATTGGAGGAGATTCCGGAGTGTAGGAATATTTGCCTCTACACATTTGCTTCTACACATTTGCTTCTGCACATGAGTACAAACATCTAAGCTGAAGCATTCTTTTCTCACTCATCCCAGAATGTTCTGTTCACACTGACCTGTTCTTAATGCATGGTGGACCACATCTATGGAATACAATAGTTATGCCCTGTTAGGTTTTGCTATATCAATCATTAGTTAAGGAGGTTTTCATGCCTGTCCAATTCTGTGTTCCCTGTGTTCCCTTTCCCAGCCTTTCTTCTATTAGTGATTAATGCCTATATGTAACCTTTACTTTGTACTTGTGTTAACCAATCAGCAATAAGCGCACCTGTGGCAATGCATGTAATATTCAATAAAAGAGAGTCCTCGAGATTTGCTCGAGAGGTGCCTCCCACATGACGCTTGCTACTCGTCTGTCGTTATTCCAACCCAACACCGGAGGACTCGAGAAACCGGAGAAGCAGTTCGGTCATACGGAATTCCGACAAATCCTGGGTGAGCAGAGCTGGGCAGGCTGGTGGGAGATGTAGCGCAAAACATCTTGTAGGCACCAGGTTGCAGAAGACCACTTTAAATTCTAGACGGGGGAGCAGAGTGCCTCACATGTTCCTCAACTTCCTTCAGATTTCAGTGTTGCTGAGAAAATACTGCAGCTCCCAGGAGCTGTCCATAACTGATGGAAAAGGTGAAGGATCCCTGGACAGTTAAGTCCAATGAAAGGCGACTATGGGGTTGCGACGCTCATCTCGCTTTCAGGCTGAGGGAACCAGCGTTTGTTCGCAGACAGCTTTCCGGGTCATGTGGCCAGCAGGACTAAATGCTGGTGCGATGGAACACCATGATGGAAAGCAGAGCACATGGAAATGCTGTTTACCTTCCTGCCCGAGTGGTACCTATTTATCTACTTGCACTGGTGCACTTTCAAACTGCTAGGTTGGCAGGAGCTGAGACAGAACAACGGGAGCTCAACCTGTTGCGGGGAATCAAACCACCAACCTTCTGATTGGCAAGCCCAAGAGGCTCAGTGGTTTAGACCACAGCGCCACCTGCGTCCTCCCTTGACTCCTCCCTTGAGTTTGGAGTGAACTTTGTGTCTCAGAGAGCATTGCATTTTTCTGCTGAGAACTTTCTCACCAAGGAAGGGGAAGAGGAATGCAAATCACAACCTCCTCCAGCGCCCCTTCCTTTTCTCCCAAGCTGTTGCCAATGAGCCGAGAATATCACCTGCCACTCATGGTTTAAAGAGGTGTGAGGGCCATCCCCCCTTCTCTGCTCATGTTTCCCTCCTGCTCTTTGTCAAAAACGAAGACAGGACAAAAGTAGCTCTCCAGTTCGTTCCTTCTCTTCCACTTTTCTTGGCTCCATTGCCTGCAATCCTAGCTGACAAACCGAAAACCGTAAGCATTCCCAGAAGGGTGACTCTTCCTGTCTGACCTTAAAGTGTCTATTCCTGAACAAAGGAACTTCAAAAGGAGACTCTGCTAAATTACAGCTTTCAGATCCATCACCTGTGGCCTGAACAGAGAGGGTGCTGCTGTGCTAATCCTACGGCAGGTGTTAATTAGTTGATCAGTGCCATTATGTCGGTGTTATCATTAACACTGCTTTGCAAATGGTTGATGTAAGCTTTTAAGCTGTAATGCAATTATCACCATTTTTATTTGTCTTTTTTTGCATTTCATTTTTCTCTGACCTCACTTTGTACATCTCTCTCTCTGAACCCATGTGTTGGTATACGTGCCAACTTAGCATAATACAGTGGTACCTTGGTACTCAAATGGCTTGGTTCCAGAACAAATTGGCTCCCGAATGCCACAAACCCAGATGTGTTCAGGTTTGCAAAAAAATTTCAGAAGCTGAACATCTGACGTGGCTTTTGCTTGAGTGCAGGAAGCCCCTGCAGCCAATCGGAAGCCACGCCTTGGTTTTTGAATGGTTTCGGAAGTCAAACAGATTACTGGAATGGATGAAGTTTGAGAAGCAAGCTACCACTGTACTTCATGCAAGGTAAAAGGTAAAGGACCCCTGGATGGTTAAGTCCAGTCAAAGAAGACTCTGGGGTTGTGGCGCTCATCTTGCTTTCAGGCCGAGGGAGCTGGCATTTGTCTGCAGACAGCTTTCCGGGTCATGTGGCCAATAGGAGTAAACCGTTTCTGGTGCAATGGAACACTGTGACGGAAAACAGAGTGCATGGAAATGGCATTTACCTTCCCACCGCAGCAGTACCTATTTATCTACTTCCACTGGTGTGCTTTCGAACTGCTAGGTTGGCAGGAGCTGGGAGAGAGCAACAGGAGCTCACCCCATTGTGTTGATTCGAACAGCCAACCTTCTGATCAGCAAGCCCAAGAGGCTCATTGTTTTAGACCACAGAGCCACCCGCATCCCATAACCTTTAACTTCATGTATCTGATGATGGGGGCAATACAATGATGATGATGATGATGACATTTATTAAAACAGTCCAGTGAAAGCTCAGTAGCTTTTAAAGAAGGAAGAGGAGGAAAGAAGACTCTCCCCTAAGTAGGTGCTATAGGAGCTGTTGGAAGAGGGAGTAACAACAGTAGTTAAGCATCTTTTTTTTAAAAAAAAAAAAAAGCCCCCATCCTCCAGGATTTGCTCCCATTTTGCTCTTTCTACAGACTGGTTGGCCAGACTAGGAACTGCTTCCATGAAATTTTTTTGACAAACTTGTCTATTTCATTTTCCTTTCACCCCATCTTTGGTTCATTGCATTTCCACCTCAGTTTGATCCCCACCCACCCAAGTCATCAGTCCTAGCATCGTAAGGTCCCGGGGCAGATGAAAGTTGTAGGTCAAAACACCTGAAGTGCACCAGGTTGGCAAATGGTTCGATGCAACCAGGTTAAAAGGAGTAAAGTCTACCAATAGCCCTCCTCCTCTCCTCCAGCTCCCAACCAGCTTTGGTCCTAACATGCTGCTTATTCACTCTTGTGTCCTATCCAGATCTGGTCCCTTTGCAGTCTTCTTTAAAGGTAAAGGTTGTTGTGAACCATCTGCTTTTTGCTGGCTGAGAGAATGGTTGCTTCTTGAAAGCACTGAAGTGGCAGATGAAGTTGATGGACTATATGGAATTGGCGGAAATGACTGGCAAGATCCGAGACCAGGGAGAAGAGTCGGGGGAAGAAGACTGGAAAAAGTTTAAAGACTATTTACAGAAATATGGTAAAATTAATGAATGTTAGACGAATGTTGGAATGAAGTTATATGGCTTTAGTAGAAATGTTATAAGGAATTAAGTATAAATAGATTAATAGAAAATTAAAGGGAAAAATAAGGTAAGAATGTGTTAAGATAATTATAGGATAGAAAACAGAGGAAGATGGAAAGGAATTGCTGAAATAATAAATAGAAGTGGAATGCAAAAAGGGAGGTGTGAGGAGGTCGATGGAAATAAGCGAATGAAAGACGGGATGTTGAAAATGTTTGAGGTGATTTTAAATTGTTTTTGTTTGTTTTTGTTTTGCTTTGTATGTGGTATTTTTGTATTGTATTTGTATTGTTCTCCTTTTTTCTTTTTTCTTCTTTCCTTTTTTGTGTAATGTTGTGTTGAAATTGTTTGAAAAGTAATAAATATCATTAAAAAAAAATAAAAATTATTATTTATACCCCGCCCATCTAGCTGAGTTTCCCCAGCCACTCTGGGCGGCTCCCAATCGAGTGTTAAAAACAATACACAACAGACTTGTGCATTGCCAGACCCCCGTTGGGGGATTCTGGGTGCTTCAGATCTGCCATGCCTGAGTGTGGTGACCAATCCCATTCTACAATAGAGTGGTACCTCTGGATGAGAACGGAATCTGTTCCGGAACCCCGTTCGCATCCTGAACAGAACATAAGACGTGTCTGCGTGTGTGCAGGTCGCGTTTCGCCGCTTCCGTGCATGCGAGTGATGTCATTTTGACTGCGCATGCGCAAGTGGTGAAATCCAGAAGTAACGCGCTCCGTTACTTCCGGGTCGCCGTGGAGCGCAACCCAAAAATGCTTAACTTGAAGCACACTTATCCCGAGGTATGACTGTACACTTTCCCGTAAATACAGACACAGAATTAAGAGCCAGTGGAGGGTTGGATTCCTTCTCTCTCTCTCTCTCTCTCTCTCACACACACACACAGAGAGAGAATGATATCTAATTTAGCTCTACCACTGCCGAAGGCTGTGGGAGTTTATACAGTGATTCTGTAACTGTGCCATTCCATAAATGTCTGCTAATCATAGTTGTCTTGGACTATTTCCAGGTCAGGCAGAGGGAGTTAATCTGGCAGCAAACCAGGTCAGTTGCAGCCAGAAGAAACGTCCTGGTCAGGGCAGTGTCAGACAGCAACTCAGGGTGCCATGATTTGGCCAGGATTTTATTTTATACTTAAATGGAGCAGACTTTGAGATGGAAAAGATTCCACTACAATTTAGCTCGTTCTGTTACACCACCCCGTGAGGCAAGATACCTTTCCACACCTAAAGCATCTATAACAATGAAACAAAGACCAAACTACCACTCCCCCCATAGTAAGAATTTGATTGTAAGTTCCTTGGAGCAGAGACCTGCCTATTTCGTCTACCAAAATCAATTCTGTTTCAGCACACTGGTTACACTGGGATCCAGTATAATGATCCAGAAGCCAAAGGGATGCATCAGGGAACAATGAGAACAAGCAGAAAAGATCTATACCTTCTACAAAGACTTATTCTTCCATGGGAGAATCGAAAAGCACAGAATTTGGTAGAACTGGATGCAGAATTCAACTTCCTGTTCAGGTTTTCTTTTCTTTTTAAATTACACTTATACTGTAGTCCTTATGGTTTCCTGCAGGACAGAAATTCTCAGACCAAACTTTCATGAAACAAGACATACAGAAGATTGTCAAATGTAACACAAAACCGCGGTTTGGCATGACAGCAATGAGCCTCATGCTCATACAATCCCTCCTCTCCTCTCGCTCGCAAACCAAGGCCGGAAACTTCTCTGAACCCTGGGCAAGCTATGACCTGCACAAACCCAGATTCCAAACCATGTCCAAAATATGTCCCACAGAGACAGAGAGATTCAAAACAATCAGCAAAGTACATGGCTGATCAGATAGGCAGGTGGGGGAGATCATGTGCCCAGAAGGAGAGTAATGCAAATTGTAGTTCCAAACTGATCCACATTCATACCTTGGCAGGAAGCCCTTGCTATGCCATGTGCCTCCATTCAATTCATTTCCTGGGTCCCTGTGCTGACCTTGTTGTTGTTGTTTAGTCGTTTAGTCGTGTCAGACTCTCCGTGACCCCCTGGACCAGAGCACGCCAGGCACTCCTGTCTTCCACTGCCTCCTGCAGTTTGGTCAAACTCATGCTGGTAGCTTCGAGAACACTGTCCAACCATCTCGTCCTCTGTCGCCCCCTTCTCCTTGTGCGACATCAGGGTCTTTTCCAGGGAGTCTTCTCTCCTCATGAGGTGGCCAAAGTACTGGAGCCTCAAGCTTCAGGATCTGTCCTTCCAGTGAGCACTCAGGGCTGATTTCCTTCAGAATGGAGAGGTTTGATCTTCTTGCAGTCCATGGGATTCTCAAGAGTCTCCTTCAGCACTGTAATACAAAAGCATCAATTCTTCGGCAATCAGCCTTCTTTATGGTCCAGCTCTCACTTCCATACATTACGACTGGGGAAACCATAGCTTTAACTATACGGACCTTTGTCGGCAAGGTGATGTCTCTGCTGTGCTGACCTTAGCATTTCATTAATACGGCAAAAAATGATCCACATTTTTGGTCCCCACGCCGCAGTCTTCCCTGCTTCCTTCATAACTTGCAGTGGCCTTTTATTTATTCATTAAAAATGTTTATACGCCACCTCTCATTTAAAGCAGTATCATTTCTTTCTTTACTTACCTGCTTACCGGTATTTCATGAAATGTATAGACCACTTGGCTGCAAAACAAGAGCAAAAGCTCAACGCGGTTCATAACAATTCCAAGGTGGTGTGCAATCGAACGGTTCAAGACATAGCAAGAATTCAAGATACTGTTGCGCACATCCCGATCTCTGAGCAGCGAGAGACTCCCTGTGCTTGCCTAAAGTTCCTTTTACTGGGAATGAAAGTCAACAGAGACAGTGGTGTGTTTAGGACATAAAGTTTTATTTACACACATATACAATCTGAGCATAAGATAGGAGGGCTCCCAGCATTAACACTTCGACAGATTTTGTTTCCCCATTATGTTTCTTGAGGGTAGGGGGGTCCCCAAAGCCACAGCCTTGGTTTCAGGGAAGTTTTTAATGTGTGACATTTTAATACATTTTTAATCTTTGTTGGAAGCTGCCCAGAGTAGCTGGGGAAACCTAGCCAGATGGGCGGGGTACAAATAATAATAAATTATTATTATTATTTCAACACAGAATGAAGCAAGTCTCTGTGACTTTTCAGCTCCTGGCATCAGCTACCCTCAACCCACAGACCAGCTCTGCTATTGTTTTCCTAACTACAAGAAGATGTTTCTTCCAGTCAGGGCAAGTAGGAGGAGGCCCACCCATTTGTCTCTATGGCAACGTCGCCCACTCTTTAAGTCATGCAAACAGAGGCCCCCATTTTGTAGATACAAAACTAGAGGCTTGGTTGGCACCAACCCCTCAATCCCATAACGATATACTAACACTTCAAGGGAGCAAAACCGATCATAATTATAGTAACCAGGAATTGGTCAACTGGTATCAGAGGCCAAGAAAAGCTTGAGGAACCAGATGTTTCTAACAACTGCTGGAAGTCACCTCAGCACGTGCCAGAGAGAGACATGTGGAAGAGAGGTCCCTACTCTCCAGTAGCAGAGTTAAGTACAATGACAACTGCTCCAAACACATTAAAACTAGGCTAGATTTGCATCTGCCTTCACCTACCTTTAAACAAATGTTGCCCACAAAAATACTTGGGCTAGAATAAATCTTAGCTTTGTAAATAAAGGAACGTTTTACTCACAGTTTCCAGAAGTTGTGTCAAACAAGTCTCCATCCGCCGGCAGTAAAGCAAAGGGGTAAAAAGGTTCTAAATGCGAGGGGCCATTGTGGAGAAGGTCCTCCTCCAAGTTGCCATGAGAGGGACCTCTGCAGGCTGCAGCTTAAGTAACAGGGCCTCCATCAAAGATCTCAGTTAATGTGCAGGTATTCCTGGGAGAAGGTGTGCTTTCAGACCTGGTCCTAGCGCATGACGTGATACCATTCCTCGCCCCCACCAGGCAATGACGTGGAACTGAGGGCAGGGAAACCACAATGACATCAAGTCACGCTGCTGTAAGTGCTAATGTGCAATTTTAGAGGGGAGTTGGGATTCCCTAGGTTGAGGCTGCCCCTCTCCAGCACAATGTGCTGGGTCTGGGGGTAACCAGAGTAACGCGGTCCAGATCCGGCCCTGAATCCAAGGGTTCCGCGATGAGTCCATCCGACAGGGCCAAGGCAGGACACGAGGCAGAAAACCAGGCAAGGTCAGAAACAGGATCTCAGGCAGGTTCTGGCAAACAGCAATGTTGCTCCCACAAGGTGGGGCAGGGTCCGACAGCCTTTTATCTCTGTCGGGGTAACGGCCGGTCCTGATCCCCCGGGTGACTCACCTCCCTGTCTCGCCCAAAGACGAGCACTCCTCCTGCGAGTACTCAGGTCTCTCCTTCTCTCAGACCTTAGTCTCTGCAGCTCGGTAGATGTCGGTGGGTTACTAGACCCAGAGGCCGCCTCAGCCTCTCCTGACCAAACTGGTAGTGGAGCGGCTGTAAGTGATTGCCCAGCTGAAGGCAACGAGGTCATCCCCGTATCTGGAGCCAGGGCAGGCTCAGGCCCCTGACTCGGCCCAGCTGGTGTTTGTTGCAGGGGAACCTGTGCAGACTGGGACTCTTCAGGATCAGGCCCCAGACTTGGTTCAGATGATGTCTGAGGCAAAGGATCCAGTGCAGACTAAGTCTCCTCTTGTTCTGAGTCCGAGCCCAAGTCCCAGGCCATCACACACAAGCCCAGGGGTAAAGAGCCTCAACAGCCTGTCTGCTTCCCCTTGTTGGCAACTGGTTTCACCCTTGCGAGCAGCCCTGGGGATTTCTTCACCTTAAGACCAATCAAGCTTTATAGCAGCAGACCAGGATGGTGAAGAGAAAGGCTCCAGGCATTTATGTATTAGGAAAACATTTGTTTCCTCCATGGGGACCCTAACGGTGCACATTTTCCCCACTTCCATTTTATCCTCACAGTAACCCTGGGACGTGGGTGGTGCTGTGGGTTAAGCCACAGAGCCTAGGACTTGCCGATCAGTAGGTCGTGGTTCGAATCCCCGCAACAGGGTGAGCTCCCATTGCTCGGTCCCTGCTCCTGCCCACCCAGCAGTTCGAAAGCACGTCAAAGTGCAAGTAGATAAATAGGTACCGCTCTGGCGGGAAGGTAAACGGCGTTTCCGTGCACTGCTCTGGTTTGCCAGAAGCGGCTTAATCATGCTGGCCACACGACCTGGAAGCTGTACACTGGCTCCCTCAGACAGTAAGCGAGATGAGCGCCACAACTGCAGAGTCAGCCACGACTGGACCTAATGGTCAGTGGTCCCTTTACCTTTACCGTTAACCCTGTAAAATAGGTTAGAGCTAGGCTGAGATGCAATGGACTGGTGCAATTTGAGGCAGCTTCCTATATTCCTGGCTGCAGCACTGGAATCCAGAGGAGGGCAACCAAAATGGTCAAAGGCCTGGAAACGATGCCTTATGAGGAACGGCTAAGGGAGCTGGGCATGTTTAGCCTGGAGAAGAGGAGGTTAAGGGGTGATATGATAGCCATGTTCAAATATATAAAAGGATGTCATATAGAGGAGGGAGAAAGGTTGTTTTCTGCTGCTCCAGAGAAGCGGACACGGAGCAATGGATCCAAACTACAAGAAAGAAGATTCCACCTAAACATTAGGAAGAACTTCCTGACAGTAAGAGCTGTTCGACAGTGGAATTTGCTGCCAAGGAGTGTGGTGGAGTCTCCTTCTTTGGAGGTCTTTAAGCAGAGGCTTGACAACCATATGTCAGGAGTGCTCTGATGGTGTTTCCTGCTTGGCAGGGGGTTGGACTCGATGGCCCTTGTGGTCTCTTCCAACTCTATGATTCTATGATTCTAAGATGCCACCTATTTTAGGGGGGGTACCAACATGGAAATCTGTCCAAAGCTTTTGGGATTGGTGGGGCAGCCTTTGTCTGCATAAGATGGTGGGGCCTTTGTGTTTTCCCATGCCCAAGGGACGCAGAGGGTTCTAAAACTAAGAGTAGGGTGTTCAGTTGGGTTCACCACCCTCGCAAGTCTTCCTCCTGCATTTACAAGGTGCAAGGGAGGGAATCTACAGAAGTGAGTAAATCAATGCTATTGCCTCTCCATCAGGGAAAGTGCAGTAAAAGGACTGGCACCGGGGAATAAAAAACGAGTCTCTTGTTTCTAAGACCACGAAGCCCCAGCTGGAGGCATTAACCTCAAGATTTTACTGCCTCCCATTTACTAGCTAGAGAATGGCGAGGAGCAATTAGGCAGCCCAGTGTCCCCATACCTTTTAGCGGGTGACCTTTTCACCTCATTACCTATTGGTGCTATTTTTTTTTACAGCATTCCCTCCTGGGGACGATCAGGTTCCGTCTTTCTACATTCCCCCCCCCCAAAGACGCGTCTGGGGGTGGCACGTCCAGCAACGTCTCGGCCGCCTCTCCTGCACTAATCCAGCATTAATCTCCCTTTTCGCCATCCTCGCTCAGCAAACCAAGGCCAGGTGTCAATCAATCTTGGAGAATCCATCTGAAAGGTTTAAAAAAAACAAAAACCAGAAAGAGAGGAACGAAAGATGCTTTAGATGAGATCACATTATATAGAAAGGTGTGCTGTGGAAAGGGTTTGAGAACTTTTCTTGTTTTCTTATCTTGATCCTTCGGAATTTTGAACAGTAGTGTTATGTACTGAGTTCACCAAGGCCAACTATCCAGACTGGTCCTACGTGGGCCAGAAAAAAAGCCAGGGAAGTCCCCAAATAGGAGTTCCAGCACAGAAGGAGAAAGGGAAAAGGAAAGAGGGGGAGGGGATCAAGTTGATTCCAAGCCAAAGGCCAGGCGGAACAACTCTGTCTTACAGGCCCTGCAGAAAGAAATCAGATCCTGCAGGGCCCTGTTCTCATGAGGCAGAGCGTTCCACCACGTCGGAGCCAGTGTGGAGAAGGCCCTGGCTCTGGTTGAGGCTAATCTGACTTCCTTAGGGCCCGGGACCACTAGGGTGTTGCTATTTATGGACCTTAAGGTCCTCCATGGGGTATACCAGGAGAGGTGGTCCCGTAGGTAGGTTCACCATAGGTTCATCCCATAAATGAACCATCTGAAGGTAACTGATGGGTCTGAAACCCTCAGAGAGTTATGGACTTGCCCAGCATACAAAGACAGACTCTGGTGGATTGAACGAATGAGACCAATAGAAGGTTCAACAGTCAAGAAGGTGTTTTCTGCACATGCTGTAGAGCAGCCTTTCTCAACCTGTGGGTCCCCAGATGTTGTTGGACTACAACTCCCATCACCCCTAGCTAGCAAGGCCAGAGCTCAGGGACGATGGGATTTGTAGTCCAACAACATCTGGGCACCCACAGGTTAAGAACCGCTGCTCTAGAGGGAAGTGAGGGGCAGCTGGGGCTCATCTACCTGGGAAGGCAGCCCATCTAGGAGAAAGAAAACTCTGATCCAAAACCTCCACTGCCTTGCGAGATATCTTGGGGAGAAGAAAAGGCGAAGGAGTAAACGCTACACAAATCCAGAGTGGAGTCCCTAAGATGGTTGGGTGGTGCCCTTCCTGGCAACTCCTGCAACCAAACCTATTGCTCTGCTTTCCTTTGGACTACATCAGAGAGGCAGAGAGGGGGGTCTTGTCACCTGGGCAATCAAGAACGTACCAGACACACTGCCCAGCCTTGCACCCCGGGGAGGTCACTTGGGTCCTGCCAATGCAGTAGTTCACCCCCGGAGGCGCACTCCATTGTCTCTCGAGACAGACAGATGCCAGCAATTGCAGGGACTGTTAAACCAGGCAGGGAACACACGAAGGAAATGCAGAAATGAAGTCACTATGAGCGTCATTAACTGCAAAGCGCAGCGTTTTGGATTTCGGGGTTTGCAATGAATAAAGCTGCAGCCGTACAATGGTGTGTAGAGTGAAAAGGAGGAATCTGTAGGGCTGAATCTCTCTCTCTCTCTCTTTTTCCTGGAGGTGTAGCTTTGCTGCCCTAAGGTGATGTTGTCTTGGGAACAGGAAGGGGCAAATAGGAGGGAATGAGGGGGAGACTGTCTCCTGGAAATACGATCTGAAGAGCAAAGCCCTTGGGATCGGCATCAGGGGTTGCTGCTGCTGTGGCAATATAATTTCACTCAGGGGAACCATTAAGACAGTTATATGCTTAGAGGAGTGAGGCGATCCTGCCCCCAGCCTCCACCTCCTCAATTTGGCAACATAAAATGGTCAAAAGGAGTTTCTGTACGAAAGAGGCAAAGCCCAAGCAGAGCACACAATATATTTTTCAACGCCCTACGTTAATTTAACGCCATTTGCCATGGGCATGGGAACTGTGTGGCCAACTCTTGGGGTCTTTCTAACTGCAGTCCTTTTTCTGGCTCCATTTCAGGAAATGGAGGGAAGGCGATGTTGTTAGAGGTGTGGTAAGGACAATGCTGCTTTAAAACACATGTTTTTACAATGCCCTACGCTTATTAAGTTTTGGGAGAAAGCAATGCATTATATAAAAACGACAGTGCAGAAAAAGTTTGAAAAATTTCAAAGGAAAATATTCTTTTGAACTACATTTCTACCAGATGGAATCAGACAACTGGACAATGTAAATGGATTGTGTGTGCCCTTATTATAAAGACTGATACTTATGCACTGGAAAGATAAGGGTACAGCTCTCTTTTAATCAATGAATTGAAGAAATGACCACACTTGCAACTTATGGATTGCTTATAGATAATGTAGACTTTGCATGGACAAGTATAATGATATCCGGAATGTATTTAAACAAAATACAATAGATTAAAAATAAACGTACAGTAGTACCTTGTTTTGTGACTGGGATCCGTTTCGGAGCCCCGGTTGCTGGCCAAAAAGGATGCTGGATAAAGTGTTGCGTCTGCGCACGTTCACGGAGCGGTTTGCGCTTCTGCGCAAGCGCGAAGCACAATTTATCGGTTCTGCGCATGCGCGAGCGGCAAACCTGGAAGTAACCCATTCCGGTACTTCTGGGTTTGCTGTGGACGTTCGACAGAATGGGTCCTTGACGAGGCAGACGCTAGACGAGGTACCACTGTATACGTATTTGGATGATGATAATAATAAGAACTACATATTTGATAAGTATACAGTCATACCTCGGGTTACAGCCGCTTCAGGTTTCATTTTTTCAGATTGTGGACCGCCAAAACCCGGAAGTACCGAAACGGGTTACTTCCGGGTTTCGCAGTCACACATGTGCAGAAGCACCAAATCACGCTTTGCACATGCGCAGACACAGGTTGCGAACGCTGTGGGTTGTGAACGTGCATCCCGGACAGATCACGTTCGCAACCCGAGCGTCCACTGTATATGGAATTGTAAATGTTAACTCTTATAATGATATAGTATATCTTTTCTTTTCTTTTCTCCACCCCCCTTTTAATTTTTATTTTATGTTGTTCAATTAAACTGTTCTTAAAATAAATATTAAAAATGGAGGGAACGGGTTGCCTGTTCTGGTACTGGGAAACAAGGGAGGAAGGGAACATATTGCACAGGAGGGGAGGCACCCGTGACTCTTCAGCAGCCTGAGCTCTCTGACTCTGGGCCTCCCTTCTCCTGCTTCTGCTTCCCCTTCTGATTCTGGACTTCTCTCTGCCACAGTCTCTCCCAGCTCACTAAGCCCTGTTGCCTCTTCAGCTTCCAGAACCCAGGGGCGGAGAAAGGGAGGTGCAGGGGTGCGGCCCCTGGGTGTCACCACTGAGGGGGTGACAAAATGCCAGGCAGCACTCACCACGGGGCCTGCAGCACGCCCGAGCAACATGTCTCTCCTGGGAGTGACACGGTGGCTTGGGCGCACGCAGGCTCGGCACTGCCCAAACGGTCCACCCACCACCTCCCCCCCAGCTGTAGGGCGGCTGAGTGGGAGGAGGCAGGCAGACTCTGGAGGCCCCTTGGCTCATCCCACCCTACCCCTATGGGTGGCCCACCCCACCCCTGGGCGTGCCGCCCCAGGTGCCCAAGCGCCTTCCTCTGCTGCTGCCAGAACCTCTTCTCCCACTTCGCACTCATTATTGTCCCACCACCAATCCCTGGGCTCTGAGCCTTCTTCTCTTGGTGGTTTGCCAGCTGGTTCCTCCCACCATTCCTCTAAATCAGTCTTTCTCAACCTGTGGGTCCCCAGATGTTGTTGAACTACAACTCCCATCACACCTAGCTAGCAAGGCCAGAGCTCAGGGATGATGGGACTTGTAGTCCAACAACATCTGGGGACCCACAGGTTGAGAACTGCTGTATCCATCAACCGGCCCATGACATTGGGTGGAAGAGGGTTATGCCTCTTAGTCTTTTGGTTTATTGGACTCATAGACTCATTGAATTGTAGTATTGGAAGGAAATCTCAACAGGCAGTTTCCCATCCAGTTTGAAACCTTACTGGACCCTGCTTAGGTTTGCAAATATGCTAGCAGTTTCATAGGACTCTGCTATCTTTGAAGAAGAAGAACTGGATTTGATATCCCACTTTATCACTACCCGAAGGAGTCTCAAAGCGGCTAACATTCTCCTTTCCCTTCCTCCCCCACAACAAACACTCTGTGAGGTGAGTGAGGCTGAGAGTCATCAGAGAAGTGTGACTAGCCCAAGGTCACCCAGCAGCTGCATGTGGAGGAGCAGGGAATTGAACCCGGTTCACCAGATTACAAGTCCACTGCTCTTAACCACTACACTACACTGGCTGACATACTATCTTGGTAGAGAACCTCAGGCCCAAGGGCTTCCTCTCTATCTGGTCCTCAAGACTCTTTCCAGCCCTAAATAAATAAATAAGGTATGCACCAGATATTGTTTACCTCACCTCAGAGAGCCAAAGCCTTCCCCACCAATTTAGAACAAAGCAGCATGGCTTCTCTGTCGAGTCCTAGATCTAGGCCACAAACGTTGTGTGTGTAATTGGTTGAATCAGTTGAAAAGATATATTTAAGTATCTGCTACCATCTACAGGGACGCGGGTGGCGCTGTGGGTTAAACCAAGCAACGGGAGCTCACCCCGTCACGGGGATTCGAACCGCCGACCTTCTGATCGGCAAGTCCTAGGCTCTGTGGTTTAGACCACAGATTCAATGTCTAGCACCCCAGAATTAGAAGGGGATCCCAGGCAAACCCACAGACCTATAACACCTTGTACACTGCATTGCGATGCTCTGAAAAAGCAGCAAAACAGCAAGAATTGTTCAAACGCAAGCTTGTGCAAAGAAGCCCCTTCCAAGGCTGTGAAGGAGCGTTTGGGTGGGCATTCAAGCTGCCCCGAAGGTGTGTTTTTCTCTCCAGCTGCTGATTTGGCGAGGTATCATGTTTACATGCCTCTTCCTTGCCTCAGAGTAATGTGTTGGACGTGGGCCATGATTGGCTCATCTCCCAGTGCTGTGCTGACCTCCCTGTGGCAACACCAGGGAGACAAAACAGCAGCTCCTCGTTCCTCCCAGACTCACACAGCCAGCCTGGCAGGCCAGACTTGGGCTCCTCCTTCCTTGCATGCTTTGACCTGCTGTGATCTGCTCCAGGAATCTGGCTCCCAAGTTTCCCTGGTAACAGGTTGTCAGCAGAGGAGGGGAGCTGGAAATGGAAACGACAGGCCAAAAGGGAGGAGGGGAAGGAAGCGCCAAGACAAGGCGCCACATGGGACAGGGACAGGAAATTCTCCTCCCCAGCTAGCCAGCCAGCAGGCAAGCCCTGGCGCCCAGCTCCAGAGAGCAAAAGGGGGAAGGAGGGAGACTGCTGCAATAATATTTTTCCTTCCACCGCCAGCTGCTCCTCATCCTTCCTCTCCAGCCAGCGTGAAAACGGAAGGCCAAGAGGAGCTGCAGCCAAGGGTGTCTAAGGCCATCTGAGGCCACCTAGGATCACACCCACGGATTCCCAACTAACACTTTCCTATCAGTGTCAGCTGAGCTCACACTCCCATTTACTCCATGCACAGAGCGCTCCTGCCACTGGTTTTGGAAGCTGTGTACGCAAGACATTAGCCACAATCCATATCTAGTCTGTTGTTCCTTATGAAATAAAGGTAAAGGGACTCCTGACCATTAGGTCCAGTCGTGGCCAACTCTGGGGTTGCGGCGCTCATCTCGCTTTATTGGCCGAGGGAGCCGGCGTACAGCTTCCAGGTCATGTGGCCAGCATGACTAAGCCGCTACTGGCGAACCAGAGCAGTTTTTCTTGCCACAGAAATGGAGCGTCATCTCCACGCATCATTTTTTCTCTCTCTCTAGATAGGATATCTCTAGATAGATATCTATCTCTAGTTAGATAGGATATTTATACAGACACAGTCCAGGCCTTTAAAGCTGAGAGAAATTAACATACAGCATTCAGACTTGGCTAAGAATTTCCCATGCCCACCATACTGTGAACCGCCCCATGACCTTCGTTTGAAGAGCAGTATACAAAATTTATTAACTGATTGATTGATTGATTGATTGATTGATAAGTGGGGGATTAATACAAGCAGTGTGCGGCTGCTAATAAGCATGGAGGATTGGAATAATGAGACGCCCCAACTTCCCCGTTCCTCCAAAGTCCTAGGAAGAAGCAAACTTATCCTAAGATAACAGAGGAGACTTCAGGGTTTGGTATCTTCCAGAGTCTCATTTAGGGCAAGTCATCTGCTGCAGCCCAGCCTTGGGAACCTGGCGGGGGGGGGGGGAGGATGAGGACAGCGCACCTCTGCACAGCCATGCAAGGAGAGCCTGAAAAATTAATTTCCCTGGTGGAAATTAAATGGGGATTTTGGCTGCAGGCTCTGGGCCAGGAAAAACAAAACAAAACCCCTGCCAAGACAAAAACCTAGCTTTCCCCATGGAGAGTGACAAAAGGCAAAGACACCTCCGATCAGCTGGAGACGAGGGGCAAAGAACAGGAAGATAAACAAACAAGCAATTAGGAAAGGGAGAGGAAGGAGAGGAGAGGCTCACAAGACAGAGCAGCAAAAGGATTTGTTGGTTCGAACGTTTCCACGCCACGTCATGTCTCCCCTTCATCTCACCCTTGTCACCCTTTCGAAAAATAAATTTTCTCACGGCGGCCAACTTTGGAGAAAGGCTGGAATCAGCGTTTGACCTCTGCAGCTCCATCTTAGCCCTGCTTAGGTTGCAATTTCCATAGGGCAGAGACTGACCTCCTTCTCATGTGTAAGGTAAAGGTAAAGGTAAAGGGACCTTTGATTGCTCTTTCAAAGTATAATCAGGAATCATCATCATTGAATATTGTTCGAATATTCCAGGTTAGAGTTCATATAACTGACAAGGCCACATATTTCCTCTAGATATATGTGAGCCTGCAATAAACCCAGATGCCAACTTTGCTGCCACATACACCCGGACAACACCATTACTGGCCCCAACAACATCACACATACCATCTCGGGACTATTTAATTGCTCATCGTCTAACATTGTGTATGCCATCAAATGCCAACAGTGTCCTTCAGCTCTCTATATTGGACAAACAGGCCAAACCTTACGCCAAAGAATAAACGGACATAAATCTGACATCAAGAATCACAAGACAGAGAAACCAGTAGGAGAACACTTCAATCTCCCAGGACATTCTATACAAGATCTCAAAGTAGCTGTTTTACTACAAAGGAATTTCAGAAATAGACTGGAAAGAGAAGCTGCTGAATTGCAAATCATTACCAAACTTAAAACCATGGAGACACCTGGCCTGAACAAAGGCATTGGATTCTTATCTCACTATACATGACAAAGCCATTTTTCACCTTCTCACCCATTGCTTTTTCCTGTAAGACCTACTGCAGTTGTTAAGAGTCGTCAACAGGCTCATCACAGCTATCTGCCAATCACCCATTCCCACCCCCCTCTGAGTAATACCCCTCCCCACCTTCTCACTATATAGAAGGATCTGGCAACTTCTGTTTCAGTGTATCTGAAGAAGTGTGCATGCACACGAAAGCTCATACCAAGAACTAAATTAGTTGGTCTTTAAGGTGCTACTGGAAGGAATTTTGTTTTGTTTCCTCTAGATATATGTAAAGGTAAAGGTAAAGGGACCCCTGACCATTAGGTCCAGTCGTGGCCGATTCTGGGGTTGCGGCGCTCATCTCGCTTTACTGGCCGAGGGAGCCGGCGTACAGCTTCCAGGTCATGTGGCGCTTCTGGCGAACCAGAGCAGCGCACGGAAACGCCATTTACCTTCCCGCCGGAGTGGTACCTGTTTATCTACTTGCACTTTGATGTGCTTTTGAACTGCTAGGTTGGCAGGAGCAGGGACCGAGCAACAGGAGCTCACCCTGTCACGGGGATTCGAACTGCCGACCTTCTGATTGGCAAGTCCTAGGCTCTGTGGTTTAACCCACAGCGCCACCCGCGTCTCATATGCATGTGCATGTATATATCGACACATTCTCACATGCATGGGCACTAAATGCTACGTCCATGAGTGGTGCCTTGGAAATAAATGAGGTGCTTCTGTGGGGCGTTGGCCAGAGCAACATTGAATCGGCAGCCGTGGGTTCCCAAAGCACAAGCGGCTGGGGGAGGGAAAGTTGGTGGGCAGAATGGGAAGGCTGTGCAGCTCAGTTGCAGAGCATCAACATGTCAGGTTCAATCTTCAGCAACACCAGGTGAGACTGGGAGAAATGAGTCACTGCTAATCAATGCAGGTAATACTAGTTCAGATCAACAATGGTCTGGTGCATACTGTTCCCACCAGGGCATTCATACATATGGGGTTCGCTGCTTCCATATGCATGTTTGTGTGTCTTCATCCACACTTGAGTGTCTTCAATCTTCTGCCTTCTAAATCTATCCAGGTGTTTCCCCAACCGCTATCCTAAGTTCCAGAAACCCAAGGTGCGTTATGAACATGTCTTTAACCTGTGCACCAACACCTTTTACTTTTTCGTTTTCGAAAGAAAGGTTTTCCAGTGTTGCAGATTTACGCAAAACTGCCATAAAAAAACAATAAATGTGTCACTCCAAATCAGGCAGCAATTTGGAGTCGCTCGCAGGAAAGACTGTCACTTCTATTTCCTCCTCCTCTTTTCCTTCCTTGCCTCCTGGCACCTGCAAAGACGTGCTTTATTTTTGACACAGCTGTTCTGTGCAAAATCTCTTCTGTACGAAGGAGCTGTTTCTAATATAGAAAAAAAAAATACCTAGAACCTGTGTTCTTACCCGAGTATAGTGATAGCTGGCACCAAACCACACCAGAACCTGCTGACACGTTGCACTTCTACAATGCATCCACAATCAGGTTACGTTGAATTTACTTACCCGTTTCAGATTTTTCTTGGATTTGGGGAAATCTGAGTTTACTGTTTGAAAAACTGCAGGCTGCTAGGCGGCTGAGGAAAACGTCAAGCGGACAATGAAGCCCTTCCAAATGAAATCCACATTAAATTCCTGGGTGGACGAGCCCAAACTATAATGCAGGTTCCTGTGCACCTTGTTGTTGTCGTTTAGTCGTGTCCGACTCTTCATGACCCCCTGGACCAGAGCACGCCAGGCACTCCTGTCTTCCCCTGCCTCCCGCAGTTTGGTCAAACTCATGCTGGTAGCTTCGAGAACTCTGTCCCACCATCTCGTCCTCTGCTGTCCCCTTCTCCTTGTGCCCTCCATCTTTCCCAACATCAGGGTCTTTTCCAGGGAGTCTTCTCTTCTCATGAGGTGGCCAAAGTATTGGAGCCTCAGCTTCAGGATCTGTCCTTCCAGTGAGCACTCAGGGCTGATTTCCTTCAGAATGGAGAGGTTTGTTCTTCTTGCCGTCCATGTGACTCTCAAGAGTCTCCTCCAGCACCAGAATCCAAAAGCACCAATTCTTCGGCAATCATCCTTCTTTATGGTCCAGCTCTCACTTCCATACATCACTACCTGTGCACCTTATATGTACTAAAACCTGCTAGATGGTGCCGGTCAGGCTGGATGAGAGACAAAGGGAAAAGGGAACTCCTGAAGGCCTGGAGGGTATGCATTAAGGCTGGCAGCATCAACCCCAGCCTGTGGGAATCAGTTGCAGACAACTGGAGACATGGACCCACACCAGCGACCAGGGGAGGACTGACCACTGGGAGGAACGCAGAGAGGTGCATCTGCAGCAGCACAACCTGTGAGATGTAATCCATTGGAGCAGTCAAATACAACATTCCTTGTTAGCCTAGAGTGGACACAGACAGGGGGATGTTGATCCAGCTAGTTGAATAAAAGATTTTTATTAAAGTTTTCAAAATGTTACAAAAATAAAAAATACAAAGTAAAAACAGTTAAAAACAATTCAAGATTTCCGTGTCTTATCTTTCATTCGCTTGTTCTCCAGACCTCCTCACACCTCCCTTTTTTGTATCCAGTTAAATTAGTTGGTTCAGCAAATCCTTTCCCTCTTTGTTTTTATCCTAATCTTTAATCTTAATATATTATAACTTTAGATTATCCCCTGTTAACAATCCATTTTTACACATCTTTATAACATTACTGCTGAAAACCACTTAGCTTCAATCCAACATCATTCTAACATTCATTAATTTTGCAGTATTTCTGTAAATAGTCTTTAAATTTCTTCCAGTCTTCTTCCGCCGACTCTTCTCCCTGGTCTCGGATTCTGCCGGTCATTTCCGCCAGTTCCATATAGTCCATCACCTTCATCTGCCATTCTTCCAGGGTGGGTAGATCTTGTGTCTTCCAATACTTTGCGATAAGTATTCTTGCTGCTGTTGTGGCATACATAAAGAAAGTTCTATCCTTCTTTGGCACCAATTGGCCGACCATGCCCAGGAGAAAGGCCTCTGGTTTCTTCAGGAAGGTATATTTAAATACCTTTTTCATTTCATTATAGATCATCTCCCAGAAAGCCTTAATCCTTGGGCACGTCCACCAAAGGTGAAAGAATGTACCTTCAGTTTCTTTACATTTCCAACATTTATTATCGGGCAAATGATAGATTTTTGCAAGCTTGACTGGTGTCATGTACCACCTGTATATCATTTTCATAATATTCTCTCTTAAGGCATTACATGCCGTGAACTTCATACCTGTGGTCCACAACTGTTCCCAGTCAGCCATCATAATGTTATGTCCAACATCTTGTGCCCATTTAATCATAGCAGATTTCAGCTAGTTGAACTTCCTGTCATACCTGGTCTGGAGCTTCCTCCCCCTGCGTGTGACCAGGGAGACCCCATAAAAGGGGCTGGTCACACAGCCATCTCTCTCTTTCGATTCTTCTTCCTCTTGATTACATGCTTTCTTGATACAGTCAAACCTCATTCTGCATCCGCCTCCGCTTGCGTCCGCTTCAGCGAATGTCAGCGGCAAACCCAGAAGTACTGGAACAGGTTATTTCCGGGTTTGCCGCTCGCGCATGCGCAGAAGCGCTAAATCGCGCCATGCATGTGCACAGACATGGCACTTCAACGTGTGTCATTTTTGGCTTGCGGGTGGGCCTCCGGAACGGATCCCATCTGCAAAATGAGGTTTGACTGTACTGATATATTTTGCTGTCTGCTGGCTCTCAGCTACCAGGACATGGGCTCATTCCCATATGGGATGACCTCAAACCCTCTTCTGTAACTCTAAGCTAAAGCCTTCCTTCAGGGATCCAACTGTGAACTGAATGTGAGTAAACTTCTTATTACTTTTAAAAGAAGCTTCTTGTCTCTTTATTCTTTTTAGGAAAGATAAAAGGGGACTTACCAGGAACACAATCCAATCTGAACAAAACCAGATTGGATTGCTTAAGTAAAGAGATTCAAACGAATGTACCAACTGCTATATATTGGAGAATGCACTCTGCTGCTGACTCACAAGCGTGTGTTAGGAAGGATACTATTAAACCAATATATCCTCTCCTAGTATCTACAACATTCCCACACAACCAGACACCTCCATCCGCAACAAAACTTGTCTGTCCCGTATCAGTCTCAACAGCCACAGCAGGCGCTATAACTCTCCAACAGTTTGACTGCACTGTCTCCCAAGACAGACAGATGCCAGCTTCAGAGCAGGCCAGTCCACAAGCTTCCAGCTTCTGCACAACTTGGCTCCCTTCTGCACATGAAGAGGGCTCAGAGGCCCAAACTCGCCAGTCTCAGCTCTCTGCTCCTTGCAGGGATGCCTGTAGTTTAAGCCCTGGTGCCCCCGACACAAGGATTTAATTTCAAACAGGGCTGAACCACAGAGAGAGCGGATGGAAAATTCACAAGGGTGCGGGGGATGGGCAGTGCATGAACACTCAAAGTTGCAGCAGGAGAAAATGGGCGAGAGCATCCTATTGAAGCATGAGCCACACAGAGAACCTAAATATAGATAGATAAAACTTTATTCGCATTAGCCAATGGCGATAGCAACAGTAAAACATTACAGTATACAGTGGTACCTCGGGTTAAGTACTTAATTCGTTCCGGAGGTCCGTTCTTAACCTGAAACTGTTCTTAACCTGAAGCACCACTTTAGCTAATGGAGCCTTCCGCTGCTGCTGCGCTGTGGGAGCACGATTTCTGTTCTCATCCTGAAGCAAAGTTCTTAACCTGAAGCACTATTTCTGGGATAGCAAAGTCTGTAACCAGAAGCGTATGTAACCTGAGGTACCACTGTATGCAGAAAAGGAAGTTTGATATAAGAGCACAATTTAAAAGTCCTGAATCAGCCGTCAGTTAGTGGCCCTTATTCTGATTGCCCCTGCTATGAACCTAGCAACCTTTGCTGTTATCTGCTCATTTTGATCTAATAGAAGAAAGGACATTGTGGCAGTGGTTGAGTGCCCTGGGATGGTTAGTACGAGTGGGATGATGATCTCGTTCCTCAGGCCTTTGTAGAGAGTACAAGACAGGAGGACGTGAGCCACTGTTTCGGTGCTACCATCTCCACAAGGACAAAGACGTTTCTCAGGCGGGATCTTTTGGAATCGACCCTCAAGTACCGCAGATGGCAAAACATCCAGTCTTGCAAGTGTAAAAGCACATCTGTACAGTCATACCTCGGGTTAAAGTCGCTTCAGGTTGAGCGTTTTCAGGTTGCGTTCCGCAGCGACCCGGAAGTAACGGACTGGGTTACTTCCGGGTTTCACCGCTCGCACATGCTCAGACACTCAAAATGACGTCATGCGCAGAAGCAGCAAATCGCGACCCGCACAGACACGGGTTGCGTTCTGCTCAGGATGCGAACGGGGCTCCGGAATGGATCCCGTTTGCATCCAGAGCTACCACTGTCTTTTGGGGACCTAAATGTAGTCACAGAACTGGTCCTCCATGTTCCACATGGCATGTTGGGTTGCTGGCTGTACCCCACACTTTCACCGTGGGGCTGTGAGATCGTGTTTTAGTACGGAGCATTTACAAAAGAAGCAGCTGACGTTTTCCAGGCTTGAGGATATTTGTCGTTTGCACGGTGCATCTTCAGGGTTCAAAGCCTTCCCCGTGTCCTGTCGCAACGACCCTTACGAAATCTAAGGCAAGCCGTAAACCATCGTCTCCATATTGCAGGTAAGAGACGGAAGAGACAAAAGCTGAAAAAAGAGGGGCTTGCCCTCCGAGTCAAACTGAACGGGGCAGCAGCAAGTTCACATCTTGAAGCCCAGGAATGGACCAGTAATTTAGAAAGCAGCCCCCCAAATTAAACCGCAAAGAGGGTCCAAGGGCACATGATGTTAAACTGCTCCCGTTCCATGATGCTAAACTCCACATAGCCTCTCTTCCCAGGTGCTTTTCTTGGCATCAAAGATCCAGAATTCTTCTTGGCTGAGAGAAAAATGAGGTATTATGTGGGTGAATTATATACTCTATTCTGTACAGTGGTACCTGGGTTACAGACGCTTCAGGTTACAGACTCCGCTAACCCAGAAATATTACCTTTGGTTAAGAACTTTACCTCAGGATGAGAACAGAAATCGTGCTCCAGCGGCACGGCTGCAGCAGGAGGCCCCATTAGCTAAAGTGGTGCTTCAGATTAAGAACAGTTTCAGGTTAAGAACGGACCTCTGTTACCACTGTATTCCTCTTTTGCTCATAAAAGCAGCAAATCTGTCTCGTTCTCTTTCTCTGGGATTAGAGAAGATCTGAGACTGAGTCTAGTCTGAGCCTTAGGCTACCTTCCAAACTGCTGGCCAAGGCTAGATTTCCACCAGCAACTCCCTAAGTCTCCGCCTGTGCCCTTAGTCACAACGCCTCATTCCAAATATTCCTTTATTGACAGTCTGAGTAAATTGCTCCATTGTCCTTCCTCCCCTGCCAGTCCTTCCTCTGCATTAGACATGTCCAAACCTGTCCTTAGGCTCAAGATTAATCCCATACGAAACCAAAGATGACAGCTGAGGTCGCACATTGTTGGCAGAGAGAGAGAGAGGGAGGAGGGGAAAGAGAGGAGGTGGAGGAGGAGGAGGAGAAAACCTCGCAAGCTTCGTGCCTCCCCCAAAGTGGATGCAGAGAGCAGATGGCTGGGTGGGTTTTTCGGCGGCTGCATTAATAACTGTTGGCAAGAGAGCTGAAACCTTGCTCAGCCCCGGCACTGAGCTGCACGAAGGCGGAGGGAAGCACACACTGTCTGCGACATGCAACCAGAATAACCTTCCCTGTGGGGAAACTCCCATCAGCTCGGCTGAAGAATTAAAAGGAAGAAAGGAGCGCTTAGAAGACTGCTATTCTCTTTGGCATCTAGAGGTCACTTTGAAAGCCAGGAAGGGAGTTTGCAAGGCTGGTCCCCGGCTGGCGTCACTCAAGGGTGGAAACCTTCATTGCTGGCAACAGCCGACAAGGTCGCCGAGGTGGATTTAGCAGCATCTCAGGGTCACTTCTGTCTGACAGAAGAAATGGAAATCGGCTGGGGAAGGAGCAGGGAGAGAGTTGCTTCTATCTGCCAAAGACAGAAGCTGCATACATGCAAGGCCTGCTTTTCTTCCAACCATGCCAGACTGGTTTGCATGCACAGAATTTCCACGTGGCTTATAAGGAAGCAAATAAGGACGCCTGAGGATGCTCGGGTTCCATTTTGCAAAAAAAGAAAACAGAGCAAGTTTCTAGAACTCTTTGAGGCTGTGCTATTCCCTTTCAGCTCTTCTGAGCAGGGATTTGGTTGGCGGGGTTTAACTGGAGTTAGAGCATAGCATCTTAAAAAGCAGAGACATCACCTTGCCAACAAAGGTCCGTATAGTAAAAGCCATGGTTTCCCCAGTAGTGATATATGGAAGTGAGAGCTGGACCATAAAGAAGGCTGGTTGCTGAAGAATTGATGCTTTTGAATTCTGGTGCTGGAGGAGACTCTTGAGAGTCCCATGGACTGCAAGAAGATCAAACCTCTCCATTCTGAAGGAAATCAGCCCTGAGTGCTCACTGGAAGGACAGTTCCTGAAGCTGAGGCTCCAAGACTTTGGCCACCTCATGAGAAGAGAAGACTCCCTGGAAAAGACCCTGATGTTGGGAAAGATGGAGGGCACAAGGAGAAGGGGACGACAGAGGACGGGATGGTTGGACAGTGTTCTCGAAGCTACCAGCATGAGTTTGACCAAACTGCAGGGGGCAGTGGAAGACAGGAGTGCCTGGCGTGCTCTGGTCCATGGGGTCACGAAGAGTCGGACACGACTAAACAACAACAAGAGCATAGCACAAGCTGCTGCTGTCCCCCCTTGGCTTTTTTACGGCAAAGGGGTTGCACTTGCAAAATGTGTAAAGGAAAAAAATTAAAACTAAGTGCTTCATCGCTGTGAGTGCAAGGGCAAACTACATGTTATGTGGGATATTGTTGATTAGGACTCCTGGTGCTTTTAAAAACAAAAGCTGAAATGCAGTCAGGGGCTCCGTATGTTTGTGTGATGTTTAACTCTCACTTCCCACTCTGATTTTCCATCAGAAGCACTCCCTGAAGGCCAGTTTGTTGAGTATTTTCCTCCCCTGTAGCTGGGGAGAGAGTCAGCTCAAGAAAAGGGGAGGGGAGGGATAAACACCCCTCCCCTAGTGTGGCCCTAGGAAGCCTTGGTTTGCATGGCTGCAGTGCTCAGGTACTTGGTCATAAAATAAAGAGATTGGCAAATGTGCTAGAAGTTCCTGTTCAGAAAGTCAGGCTCACTTCTGTCCCCTAAACATAGCCTTCTAGTCACATGACGCTCTGTACCTGGTGCCCTCAGTGTTCAGGTTGGTAAAGGCTGCTCTACACACATGGACACATGCCTGCACATGTGCGCACAACTTTCACTGACCAATGTCTTTTTTTTTTACCTGCTCCCTTTCCATTTCCCACACCACCCACCCAAATTTAGCAATTTTGCACCTTTCAGAAAGATTGCATTCAGAGCCAAACGTGCAAATCGACCACATGCCTGAAATTTCAAAACTGCCTCTCTCCATAAATTCCTTAGTAACTCTCGTTGCCAAATCCAATCTCTCCAAGGCAAACTGACTTTCAAAGCCCAGGCAGGATAATGTGTTGTTACACATTGCAGACCGGGCTCCCCTTGCCCATGGGCAAACAACCAGGCTGTGCCAGGACTCCTACATTACTATAAGGACAACCAACATTGGTAAAATGTAGCATGTAAATGATGTACTGCTGTCCTCAAGAGCTACAGCATCCCTAATGGAGGCTGAGAGTAACCAACAGATTATCTACTTCTCTACTGGTCAGGTTTGCCCCAACTCTGGCACACCAGTTGTGGTTGGACTAGAACTCTCATAATGCCCAATGTAATAAACGGAAATCTGCCCTTATTCCCTTATATAGACATATTAAATTGCCTACCCTGGAGTCCAAGACCACCCCCAGAAACATCATACCTACATCACAGAAAGGGCGGTCTACAAGAGAAATCTGAGTGCGTTGTTTACTTCCTGTCTGGCAGGCTACCTGTTACTGCTTACTTGATTGGATACCCTGGGGAGCCTGGCCAGTCTTTTGTATGCCAAATACTTAGTTCCTGAGCCAGGTCACAGGCTCAGCCTATTCATACACAGACATACCTTTAAGACAGGATTTGTGAGCAAAAAGACAATGGGGAGGGACCCCCACCTCCTCCCTCCTTGCAGAGAAAACATTTGGTCAGTTTGGAAGTGAAAATGGTTTCAGGGAGGCTCTCCTGTGCTCCTCCAGACATGTGGTCCACACATCTATGAATGTGCTTGGTTGGTACATTTATGAATGTTTATTTTATTTATAAAAGGGACGCGGGTGGCGCTGTGGGTAAAACCTCAGCGCCTAGGACTTGCCGATCGCATGGCCGGCGGTTCGAATCCCCGCGGCGGGGTGAGCTCCCGTCATTCGGTCCCAGCTCCTGCCCACCTAGCAGTTCGAAAGCACCCCTAAGTGCAAGTAGATAAATAGGGACCACTTTCTAGCGGGAAGGTAAACGGCGTTTCCGTGTGCTGCTCTGGTGCCGGTTCGCCAGAGCAGCTTCGTCACGCTGGCCACGTGACCTGGAAGTGTCTGCAGACAGCGCTGGCTCCCGGCCTCTAGAGTGAGATGAGCGCACAACCCTAGAGTCTGTCAAGACTGGCCCGTACGGGCAGGGGTACCTTTACCTATTTTATTTATCTATATTTTTTATTTCACCAACTAGTGTCCATGCTGATGAAACTGCTATTTAGGACCTCTGTATACAGCTGAGAACTGTTTTGGTGACAAAATGTCCCGTTGAATGCAAAAGCTTGCACTGTTGCCCCCCAAAGTTTGGTTTTGAGAGCCTCAGGCTGAAGTTTGGAATGAAGCCAGTCGATTTTCCAACCAACACACTCGCTGGTAAAGGTAATCCAATCCAAAATTATCACTACCCTCCTTGGTGCAGAAATGCAATAATTGCAGCCATCTGAAATTAGGGGAGGACTCAGATGTCCAAGGTTTTAGCAAACCTTATAATGTGCATTGCCATTACAGAGAAGCTTGGTTCAACTTTCTCTTATAAAGTTCCTCCTTTCCTCCCCATCTCAGATCGCAGCTGTTTTCAGGCTGAAATCTGGCACACTCACTCACTAAGAGAGGAGGAGTAACGCTGGGATCCCAGACAGGCAGTGCTCTAATATTTCAAAAAAATGTCTCCCCCTCCTTCCTCTCCCCCTCAAGAGTTAACCCCATGTGGTTCAAAGAAAGATCCACAAAATGAGATGAACCAGAATCGAGAATGGCAATTGCTAACAAAACCAGGGTAGTAAATCCACTCTGAATTTCCTCCTTCGCACATTTATTCTCAGTGTCTTGTAAACCTTCGTTGAATGAGCTACCTGCTGTCTTCAGTTCCACGACTTACTTTCTTCTCTGGTTCGCAGGACAAACATTTTCTCCGTCTGCTCCCATTCCAGGTTGTCATTGTTTTGTAGCTTCCAATCCTATACCTCACCGGTGCATTCAAAATTGTCATTTTATCTATTGGTATTTTAGGTATTCCACTGTCTAGATATTTTTGCATTTCATCTAAATTACCCCATTTCGCTTGATATAATTCTGTATAAAAACTGATGAATTGATCTCTTATTTCTTTAGGACAACTCTAGGGCACAGGACAACTTTAACTCCTATGTTAATTTTGTTTCTACAGGATTTCTCTTGCCTTTTTTTAATTTGCCATGCTAATAATTTCCCTGGTTGGAGCAGGCTAATGCCTGCTCAAATTGTTTCTGTTTTAAATGTTTAATTTCCCACTCTACCTCTTGATTTATTATCATTGAAAACTGTGTTTGCAATTATTTTAATATCCTGTTTTAATCTCTCGTTTCGAGGGGAATTTATCAATTATTTTTTCTTTCCTTTTTCTTTCTAGTAGAATTGCTTGCTTTTTCAACTCTTTTCTTTTTTTGGTATGCACTTTGCTGAATAAAAAGGGCCCGCATCACTGCTTTGCTCGCATCCCATACTACTTTCACATTTGTCTCCTGATTCAAATTAATTTCAAAATAATCTTTTAATATTTTTTTAGCTTCCAATCCTATGCCCACTTTATGGAGGGGCAAGGAGTATGTGACCTTTTGCTTAAGGAGTTATGGAGACAGGGGGAGCCCTGGATTCCCATCTTCCAGAGCCGTCATTAGCCATTGGAACCAAGGAAATCGGTCGAACTGTTGAATTTTGGCATTTATTTGAAATTTCTAGTTTTGTGTATTGGACAGTCAGAAGAAACAGAATGATACATGGTGAAATATACTCAGAGTCGAGAGTGGATTTCATGCTCTTTATTCAGCTCATAGTGGTGATGAGGAATGGAAGTTTCCCCACAATATCTGCTTTATATACATTATTTACACAATGGGCTGCATGTGATTGGCTAATTCCGGGATTCTCCTGTAGGCCAATCAGGTTGTGGATTCACTTCCACCTGGAGCTGGATTGAGTGACTCCTGCGGACCAATCAGACTGCTGCATTCTGAATCCTATTGTTCTAGGACCAATCAGACTGCTGCATTCTGGACCCTATTGTTCTAGGACCAATCAGACTGCTGCATTCTGAATCCTATTGTTCTAAGACCAATCAGACTGCTGTACTTTGGATCCTATTGAACTCAGTACATAACACATTTCATCTGCTTATTGCTACCATTTTATAGACTGGTTTTCTGAGCCTCTTTGCTGTTGTGTATGTATGGTGCCTGTGTCATCAGTCATTGTCCTGGCCTTAGTTCAAGGCTGTGGTGGGGACTTGGGGTTTTGGGGGTCATTTAACTGCCCAATTCCTGGTTCTAACAGTGTGTGTGCTTTCTTACTGCCCGCCTAGAACTGCCTTCCCTTCTGAGAGTCTTGATAAGCACTGCAATGGTCTTGTCTCGTGTCAGACCAGCTGGAGCCATAGCTGTCAACCGTCCCTTATTTGGCGGGAAACGCCCTTAACCCAGCGCCGTGTCCCGCTGCTGTCCCTTATTGATGATGTCCCTTAAATTTCCCGGGTTTCATGCTCGCCCGGCTCGGGACGGAAGCAGCAGCTTGGGGCCCTCCGCCGCGCGAGAGAGTGCGCGCTGGCGCCATCGTCCTGGCGCGAGGAGTTCCATCGGCCCTTCCCCGCCCAAGGGGGGGGAGGGAAAGAGACTCTCACCCATGCTGCCCGCGAGCCCGGAGGCGGCAGCGGTGGTGGCAGCTGAGGAGGTGGCCTGAGGGAGGAGGAAGAGGAGGGGATGGGGAGGGACGCAGAAGGGCGGCGCAGCAACCGCCTCATGCCGGATTGACAACATCTGTCAATCCTACCAATGTATGTAACTCTTTACAATAGCAAAATCCCTTATTTTGGCTGCTGATCCCTTATTTTCGAGGCTGCTGGTCCTTTATTTTCAAATCTGTAAGTTGACAGCTATGGCTGGAGCCCTGAGCAGGAATGTTCTTGCTAGGTGCTAAGGATATTCAACATTTCATTGTGGGTACCTACCTGTGTTCTTTAATTCTTTCGCTGCTCTGAAATGAATCCACAAAGTTAAGCCAAGTACTGCCTTGCAAAATGCAGGCCAATTGACTTGCCACTCCTCATTCTGAAAATGGCTCGGGCTTTAGATCTTGACAGGGGTTCCAGATTTATCCTTCCCACTACCCCCAGTCCAGCATTATGGTGGTTCCAGTTTCCCTAAAGTGGCCAGCCAGCTGTTTCTCTGCAAGCTAAGGAGGGGCTGCATGAGGAATGTGGACCCCCGGAAGTGTCCTTCTCCCTCCTGGAAGTTCACAGAATTCCAGACGGATGAGACAAGCCACAAACCCTGAATAGACAGAGTTATATTTCGCAGGACAATGCGGGCCGATCGGGGAGGTCATCTCAGGTCGTATTTTCCCCACGTGGTCATAAAGGGACAGAAAGGCTGTTCCGTTCCGTGGCTGCTGGCTGGATTCATGGCAAACATGGTTCGCCATTCCTTGATAGCAAGTTTGGGCAACCTTTCCTCCTCCCCCAAGAGCAACAGGTGGGGGAACAGGTTGGGCTATGTGGCAGTGGGCATGGCTGGAGCCCTTGGTGAGAACTGCCTGGGCTCATTCGCTAGCACACACACATTGGAATCATACTCCCCCAAAGTTTGCCAAATTCCCAGAATTCCCTGGGGAAAGGGATTGTTAAAAACACTCTGGGAACTGTAGCTTTGTGAGAACAGGGACCTCCTAACAACAACCTTAAACTACAGTCTCAGCAACCTTAAACTACAGTTCCCATGATCCTTTGGTGGAAGCAGTGGCTGTTTAAAGTAGTCTATAAAGGTAAAGGGACCCCTGACCATTAGGTCCAGTCGTGGCCAACTCTGGGGTTGCGGTGCTCATCTCGCTTTATTGGCCGAGGGAGCCGGCGCACAGCTTCCAGGTCATATGGCCAGCATGACTAAGCCGCTTCTGGCGAACCAGAGCAGCGCATGGAAACGCTGTTTACCTTCCCGCTGGAACGGTACCTATTAATCTACTTGCACGTTGACGTGCTTTCGAAGTGCTAGGTTGGCAGGAGCAGGGACCGAGCAATGGGAGCTCACCCCGTCGCAGGGATTCGAACCGCCGACCTTCTGATCGGCAAGTCCTAGGCTCCGTGGTTTAACCCACAGGTCTGATAATGCTTTAAATGGATAGTGCAGATGGAGCTGCTGCTTCTCCAGGATTGTAATAGCATTGTAGACTAGGAATAGCCAAATTCAATAGACTGAGAAGAGACCCCACTACAAGCCAGACACTCGACCTTGGAACTGTCATGGTCAAGCTCTGCAAGACCATGGGTTCACAAAGCACCAGGGCTGAGATTGAACGAGGGCATCAGGAGGAGTTGGTGAACTAAAATGTGTCTCCGGGAAAATCCATGGCAAAAAACAACAACCCAAAACCTCATGCTGTAATGTGTACACACACACATACAAAATGCTCTTTGCACTGTGAAATATTGCACAGCTGAACAGATGCATTTTCTATACTAAACTATCACCCAACAGCACAAGGAGCCCTCTCTGAAAGCTCCCTGCCAACTGTACATTTTAGCATGTTTAAAACAAACACACATGAACATCGCTGAAATAAGCATGCCTTAATTTAGAGAGCATTGAAAGGAGAGGCCTGGAAGACACAAGCTAATGATAGCAACTGTTCTTCCCATTTAAGCTTTGAGTCTCTCGTCCCCCAGATTCAGAGCTTATCCAAAAGGCAGTTATAGAAATGACCCCTAAACCTATTCAGGTCAAATGACCTTTACTGCTAGTAACCGGGTGGAGCTTCTCATTTCCTCCAACATCCTTACTCAGTCATTTCCACAGGAGAAACCACACCTTTCCCACAATTATTTTTAGCCTTGCTTCCCTTCATTCTTCACACACTTGCAAAAGAAATCTGTTTGGGGTCTGTTAGCTGGTGGCAAAACCTGCCTATGGTGTCAGACTCCATCCTAGTTCTCACTGAGGTGGCTAAGTCACGCCTAGGGTGGTACCTGTGTCATCCACAGCTGGAAGCAGACATCAATTCCTGTTCCAAATGTTAGGTGCAGCGAGGCATTGGGATGTATGTGTGCAAGGATCTCTTAATATGCCAAAAATCCCTCTTCCGCACCGCTATAAAAGAATGCATTAGTAAGGAACATTAGAGTTCTCACATTGCAATCTATTTCTTCTTTCCTCCTTCCCCTCCCCCCAAAAATCAGCTGGGGTCAAGATGCAGATTGAACTTCCATTCATACATTCCAGTTTTAAGGCTAATATTCTATTACAAACTAAATGGAGTGTCCAAGTGGGTGACTTAAATGCTCATCTCACTTACCCTCAATTACAAATAATGGTGTGTGTGTTTTAAAAGGAAAGCTTCACTATTAAATTCAAGAACAGCAAAGCAACTTAAATTGCAACCCCTAGCAGTGTGCTATTATCAGCTTGCCCCAGGATAATACACGGAATCTGTGTTGTTCATCCTGCAACTGTAAAACATCCACTCACACATGGGGAACCTTGTCGAGTTGCAGCTCGGCATCCAAAGAAAAATCAGTCTCACACCATAATAGGTTCCGAAATATAGCTGCTTCCCTAGGGCTGATGCAGCACAGCTTTTATTGTGTGAAATCAGAAAGATACAAAGTACAAGCCAAGCAATTTGTTCTAGCAAGCAGATAAGGACCTTCGCACTAGACTATGCGAGCATCAGGCCATGCCACGTTAGCCAATCATATAGGACAGCACGAGCTGTTCACGCGCTGTTCATGCTCCAAGGATGCTTCTAGCTATGAAATCACCCTGTAACAATAAGAACTTTGCTCATGCTCTCATGTACAAGCAATCATTTTCCCACATATCCCCTTCCCACAGAACCTGTGGCCCTGTAGAAGTTGCCAGATACCAACTCCCATCAGCTCCAACCAGTAGCCCATCAGAGATGATGGGAGCTGTCAATACCTGGGGGACTACAGGTTCATCACCCCAGACGCAGCTCTTTTCTTTCCCTTCCTGCTCCTTGGGGAACAGTGCAGATATAGCAGCAGCCCAGCCAGCCAGCATCAAGCGTGATTTGGCTTCTGAAAAACAGGTACTCCTATTCTCCATCAGAAGGTTTCATCTCAGCTTTTCCTCCAAAAGGAAAACACGGTGGGAATCATGCTGCGATTTGATAGCCAACAAGACAGATTCGGGATCGGTTTAAGTGGCTACTAATAATTCTGCTCCCATACGAGAGAACTACTCAAAGCACCTTTACTTTGTTCAGTACAGGCAGATCACAAAAATGTGTGGTTTCCTTCAACACCACCTCCAATTCCCAGCAGCTCGAAAACTCTCCTACTCAAGTTGCCACCCATTTCCCAGGTCCTACTACTCTACCTGTAACAGCAGCCCTGCATGAAGAAACGTAGCAGGTGCCTACACTGTGGGAAACTCTGTGCTAAGAGGGAAGCAGAGGGAAAGGGAGCTCAGGGCCAAACTAGGGAGGCCAGCTGAGCAATTGCAATTAAAGTTCTTAAACTCAACAGCCACAGATAGGAAGGAATCAAACAGCCTCCCACCACAATGCCAATGAAAAAAACAACCATGCTTTAAGCCCCTATTGCAGCAAAGCAGACAGCTGTCACGTTGCTCTCGTGTAAGCATGTGTTGGTGCTTGTGTGTGTAACATGTAGCTGAGCCCTCAGCTATGACGCTGTAAGTATCAAAGGAATAATGGATTTGTCCCATCGTAGCAATGGGATCGTGAAGGCCTGCTTTTCTTCCAACCATGCCAGACTGGTTTGCATGCACAGAATTTCCACGTGGCTTATAAGGAAGCAAATAAGGATGCTCGGGTTCCATTTTGCAAAAAAAGAAAACAGAGCAAGTTTCTAGAACTCTTTGAGGCTGTGCTATTCCCTTTCAGCTCTTCTGAGCAGCCATTTGGTTGGCGGGGTTTAACTGGAGTTAGAGCATAGCATCTTAAAAAGCAGAGACATCACCTTGCCAACAAAGGTCTGTATAGTAAAAGCTATGGTTTTCCCAGTAGTGATGTATGGAAGTGAGAGCTGGACCATAAAAAAGGCTGATCACCGAAGAATTGATGCTTTTGAATTATGGTGCTGGAGGAGACTCTGGAGAGTCCCATGGACTGCAAGAAGATCAAACCTCTCCATTCTGAAGGAAATCAGCCCTGAGTGCTCACTGGAAGGACAGATCCTGAAGCTGAGGCTCCAATACTTTGGCCACCACATGAGAAGAGAAGACTCCCTGGAAAAGACCCTGATGTTGGGAAAGATTGAGGGCACAAGGAGAAGGGGACGACAGAGGACGAGATGGTTGGACAGTGTTCTCGAAGCTACCAGCATGAGTTTTTCCAAACTGCGGGAGGCAGTGAAAGACAGGAGTGCCTGGCGTGCTCTGGTCCATGGGGTCACGAAGAGTCGGACATGACTAAACAAACAAACAACAAAAGCACTAGCGTTGCTGAGAAACAGAGCAGAAGAGCATCTTCCTTCTCAAATTCACATTTTCACCTTTTGATCCAAGCTGCAATCTCCCTACCTCAGCCATGCATGGATGGAAAAGGGTCCCCCCCCCCAAGCCCGTCTGCCATGCAGGGAGCAATTTTCAGAGAACGGGCAGCTGAGGAAGCCTTAACCCTACATGTAATATTGCATCACATCAAAAGGTATGGGTCTTGCAAGCTGCCCTTGATAGCTAAATGACTTGTCATCGAGGCCTGAAAGGCACTGCTGTGAGTTCAACGGGCAGGCAGACATCTCCATGGAGGGCACAGGTAGGTTTGTCTTGTGACATTCGCAAAAAATGTTTCATCGAACTTTAATCAAGCCACAAAGCGATTGCCACAGCTGCGGCCGAAGAAGAAAACTCTTCCAGGGAGCTGTTTAAGTTACCTGAGGCCAACTGCAGGCTCAGAACTAAATTCTTTTTCAGAACAGCCTTCTAAGAGCCAGCTTTGAGCGTTGCCATCCACAAAGGCTGAGACATTCCTTCCCCTCTCCAGCCTCCCAGTTTCTCATTAGACAAGCTCCCCGAGGGCACAAACTACCAAGAGAACCACAAAAATTAAGGGGAAAAGATTCTGCTAGGAAGCTTTTTCCAAAAAGCAAGCCTCCCCACCATTTTAGTATTGATTGAGAGCGGCCACCAGTTCCCAATTCTTCCTTCAACCTACCACCTTCTTTTTCTGTGTGGCCTTGACTTGATCTTCAGCCCCAACGGAAATGAACCTGAGCTCATATCTCCTCCCCATAACCTCCACTGCCAAAGGGAGGGCATAAAAACCAACACATTCAGTTCTCAAAATAGTAAGCAATTGTGTTAGCTGCCCTCAGACATTTGCCCTCATCCACACATGGACCGTTTTTCAAGTATTTAAGACGTATTGAAGAAGAGGGAGAAACAGCATGATAAAAAAACCAACCCTAAACCTTTAAGGACAACTCACCTTGGAACCATGCATTGTATCTTTGGAATCTTAGGGGGAAGGGAGACAAAATTGTCCAGGATATTCTAAGTAGAACTTGCCCAGATTCCTTCATTGCAGAGGACTAAACCAAATGACCATCGTGGTCACTTCCAATGACCCCGTGCCAGCCATGCACCATCAAAATATTTTCCAGAAAATCAGATTGCATATTTTGAGGGAACACGGGCAGAGGGAAGAGTGAAAGAAGTTCCATCGCATCAGCTGAGCTCCACACAAACAGCACTGGTTCCAACTCAGTCGCTAGGAGACTTGCTGCTAGTCTAGGCCTAAATCTCACAAACAGCAGATGTACTGATGAGCCTGTCTGGCCTCTTGCCACTTCAGACGGCACATGTGTGTGAGGGTGCTTCACATGATGGATTGCTCTCCACCCAAGCAGATCCTAGACATTGAAAACTAGGCTAGACTTCTAGTCTTACATGCTCAAGGACTTTGTATCCTGCACGTGAGAACATTCAGCAAAAAGAGGCTGCATCTGCAGTGGTTCCCAATCCAGGTTTACAAGTTCATCTCCTTTTCGGGAAAACTAGCAAACCGAATCCCAGAAGATACCTTATTTTGAGGCTTACAATAATACCAAACTTTTGTGATCTGCAGGTGGTAGAGAGCAGGGGTGTACCTAGAAGTTGGAAGGGTGCAAAAAACCACCCCTCTCCGCTCTGGCTCAGAGGGGCTAGAACAGGGGTCCCCAAACTAAGGTCCGTGGGCCGGATCAGGCCCGAGGGACTCATTTATCTGGCCTGCAGCAACCCCCACCACCTGCCTGCTCTTACCGGCGCTGCACTGTTGTCCACTTCCAGGTTGGAGGAGCACCGGAAATAGCTTGTGCGCATGCGCATTATTTGCACATGCACAAGCACTATTTCCAGTGCACATCTGGGTCGGAAGAGGCCCATGCACATGCACACAAGCTATTTCTGGTGCTCCTCTGACCCAGAAGTGCGCCGGAAATAGCATGTGCGTACACGTATGGGCACACACTCCTCCGCGCGATCGGCGCTAGAGACACTGGCCCGAGGCGCGGTAAGTTTGCTCACGCCAGGCTATGGTACATTTCCTGGGCTATTCCTCCGCTGCTCTGGGCAGCCAGCTCCTCTGGGTGCTCCTTGCCAAGGGCACAAGGGACGGCAGGGGTGTGTGCCAATACAGCTCCTTGCCAAGGGAGCTTAGGTATGCCTCTGGTACATAGTTCATGCTAGGAACTTGCGGATCCGAGGCTGAAATTTAACTTGGCGAGTTACCTGGGACTGTGGCCTTCTCAGGCCTCAGAATCCTCTCCAGACACAGGATGGACACACAACAACACCCCTCTTGCTATTTGCACACTCTAGGAAGGTTTTGCATTGGCCAAGCCTGGTGTTAAGTATTAGATGCCTCCTAAACTTCTGTCTGTGCCTTATTGAAGGGTACATTCGGAACGTAGGAAGCTCCCTTGCGCCAAGTCAAAGCAAGGATCCACCTAGATCAGTATTGCTACACTCCCTAGCAGCAGCTCTCCAGCTTTTTGGACTAGACATCTCTACCTGGAGATGCCATGGATCTAACCTGGGACCTTCGACATGGAACGCAGATGCTCTACCACTGAATAGTGCCTTCTGTCTGCTCCACTTGGAAGTTCCAGCCCCTGGATAACTGCCTTGGAGATCTCCAGGTATGGCTGGACAGGGATCGGCTATAAAGAATGTCAGTCCTCAAGAGGGTGAGGAGTTGGCCAAGTTGGGATATGGAGAACTGGTGTTGATTAAAGTGGAGCAAAGCCTGATAAGGCAGGGAAAAGGAGGGTATTGTTTATAAATACCTTGATTTATCATACAGATATAGAATTGTAGAGTTGGAAGGGACCACAAGGGTTATCCAATCCAACCCCCTGCAATGCAGGAATCTTTCACCCAATGTGGATTAACAGTCTCCAGCTATACCAACTGAGCTATATATACAGCAGGCTTTTTTGGCCTGGTCTACTCAAGGCAACCTAGCAGTTCAAAAGCACGTCAAAATGCAGGTAGATAAATAGGTACCACTCTGGCAGGAAGGTAAATAGAGTTTCCATGCACTGCTCTGGTTCGCCAGAAGTGATGTAGTCATGCTGGCCACATGACCCAGAAAAACTGTCTGCGGAAAAACGTTGGCTCCCTCGGCCTGTAAAGTGAGATGAGCACCGCAACTCCAGTCGTCCACGACTGGACTTAATGGTCAGGGGTCGCTTTACCTTTACTCAAGGCAGGATCTAGCAACATACTCTCTATTTAAAATATGTAAATATCACTGCTCCAAAACATATGTATGTACTGCCCCACCAATGGTTTGTAAAGCAGTTTACTGGTGGGGGGGGGGGGAGAGAGAGAGAGAGACTAACATGAACTATAAAAGAGAATAAAATCAGGGTAAAACTAGGCTAATCCTAGGAATGCATAGTGGCAATGCAAGACTAAAGAAAGCGTTGATTGATTTTCAGTTTGGAGAAATAAAGTCATATTAACCTGGTACCAAAACTACCAATATGGGTACCAGCTGACCCTCTTTAGGGACAGCATTCCATGCCCATCTTCTTAAGGACCACCCATTGTTCCTCATTCAAATGGGCATATCCAAAGAAAGCCGTCAGTAACTGGAGTACAACTCCCATGCGGCCATTTGTTCTTCTGGGATAATGTTACAAGAGCCTTTTGGATGAAATCTGCCCGTGTCACGAACAAAGGGCAACACCACCAACTGCCCAGGGTTTCGAACCACTTTGCCGTGCTCTCAGCAGACATCCACATCTAAGATCAGCTGAGCCCTTTAAAACATTTAAGCTCTGCCATCACAGGATAGCACCACTCTTTTTCAAGAATTGTGAAGGCGTGTCTCTGCTTTGAATGACTCTTTCCCAGCAGAAATGCCTGTGTTTGTTATTTTCACCTCTTATGCTTGTAGTCTGTGTGGTTTGTGCAGACAGCCTAATGGCATCAAGAGGATGTTTTGAGACAAACCCCACATAACTCAGCCAAAGGAAGGAAATTTGCTTCCTTTGCCTCCAACCTATTTTTTCCTCTATATCCCTAGTTGCTATAACCCAGATCAGTGCTATGCCTGCTGCTTATCCACACCTTTCCGGTGCCTTTGATGCTAAATTATTTTATAATTATCATTATTATTTATTGAATTTATATACCGCCCTATACCCGGAGGTCTCAGGGCGGTTCAAGAAGTGACCAACTGCTGCCCCACAATTTGAAGGGGGAAGAGAAATTAGCACCCACGCCCTCCCCAGCCCAGAGACGGCAGAAACACAAGTGCAGCTTAAACAATGTCAAAATATTTAATACGTGTTGCACACGCCAGAAGTTTACAATCGCCATACAAAAACACATCAACCGGAGGAAGAATATTGTACAAAGTGTCCTCAGAGGTCCTCTCTCCCCTAACCTTTATAAAACAAAGGCTGGGAGTAATCACCCCAGGGAAGCGTCGCTGGAGAGGTCTGCAAACACAGTTCCAACACACCTTCTCAGCCCTTCAAGCCTAGTGCTTTAGGGGCTTATCCTCCCCCCGAAACCCCCCCCTAATCTTACAGCAAACTTTCCAAGGGTTGCTCGGAAGAACATGCTCTGCGCGGCACGAAAACCAGGCAAGGGTATGACCTTCAGAACCGCTTTGACGGGAGGATGGATGGAGGGAAGGGAGGGCAGGAAACCGCTGAGCTGCTTCCACGCAGACTGCAAAATCACAGCCGGGGGGACGGAGGAGAAGCCATCCCTCCAGCCCCCCCCCCCACCCCGTCCAAAGTTTTAAACGCCGGATACTGCCCTGGTCCAGTCGCGCCCGCATCCCTCCGTGGGAAAAGAACGGGTGGCGCATGGAAGGAGCTTCTCCTCGAGAGCAGCCGGGCCGCTTTAAATCCGAAGCAAACCCGGATCAACGTGCAGACAACCCTCTTCCGCCCCCCCCAACCCGTGGTCCCGATAATATGCAACCGGGGGGAAATAGGCAAGTTCAGAAAGCCACGATGGCCGTGCTCCAAGGGTTGAGGTTGCGCAGCATGGACTCGTCGCAGCAGATCGGCCCCGGCTCGGCGTCCGCTGCTGCTCCGGCCGACGCCTCGTCCTTGTCGTCGTCTCCCTCGGCTTCCCTCCGCCGGCGCCGCCCGGAGCCCGAGGGCTTTTTGCCGAGCAGTCCCGAGAAGCTGGAGCCGAAGATACTGATGAGGCTGGCCACGTTGCCCGTCTCCAGGTCGCCGCCGCCGCCGTCGTGGTGCCTCGGGGTCTGCGGCTCCCGCTCCCTGCGCGGCTTCTTCAGCGGGGAGCTCCCCGACGGCGCGCCCTCGCCTCGTTGCGCAGCGGCGCCCCGCTTCCTGGGGCAGCAGGGCGGAGAGGGAGCCTCGGCCGGCTGCTTGCCGGTATCCGCCGTCGGAGAAGAGCAGCCGCAGCCGCGCCGCGCCAGCCGATTCGCTTCCCAATCCGGCGCCAGGTTCCGCGGCGACGGGGGAGCCCTGCGCTCCGAAGGCAGCGCCGCCGGCTGCAGGAAAAAGGGAGGCGAGGGAGGAAAGACGGGCAGCCTCGAAGGCGGTCCTCCTCCTCGGAGCGGATCCGCACCAGGCGCCATCGGCCCCGGAGCAGCAGCCGGGAAAGGCGCCGCCTGCGCGCCATCCAACTCGCTCAGGTAGACCTGCCGGGCGCTGCGCAAGACGAGCGAGACCAGGAGGTTCCGGTGGAGCTTGACGCCGCCGCGCTGGCCCCGCGCGCCGTACATCTTGCCCAGCGAGATGCTGACGATGCGCTGCGCCTCCAGCTTGCAATCCATGCCCGACGGGATGCCCTCGGCCCGGCGCGCAAGGCCAGGAGGGGCGGCGCTGCGAGCCGCTCGCTGCCCAAAGGGAACGCAAGCGGGAGCAAAACACACTGTCCGCGCAAAACACACTGCGCGTCTCCGTCGAAGGAGCAGCCAGCAGAACCTCAACATCCGCCGCGCTCCATCCCGCGGCCGATTGAAGGCAGCCCAGCCCGGAGCGCGCGGTTTTGAGAACGCAGCGCGTTGCGCCGGAGCCAATCAGAGCAGCGGGCGGTTGCCCGGCTCCGCCCACCCCCGTCTAGCCTCCGGCGCGCGCCCGGCTTCCTCCCTCATGCGCGCGCCCGCCCCGCGCGCTCGGCCAATGGGGAGCGTGGGAAGCGAGATTCGAATGGGTCCTTGGCCCCGCCCCTCCCGCCTGCTGAGCCCGCGCTTCAAAGAGGCGAAGCGTTCCTTGCGCGCTGGGGGCTGCAAAGAAGGGGTTGCAAGAAAGGGTTTTTTGGTGCAGATAAGCGAACCTCTCCCGATTCAGCAGCAGCGCTTGTTCCCCCGGGAAGCGTGCATGTGCAGGATCGCAGCCTTTCTGCACCCTCTTGGCGCTTCCAGATGATGCAAGCTTTTTTTATTCTTTTGATATTGCTCACTCCCTGTTTTATTCCCTCCAACATTTCTCCGATGAAAATAGGGACATCCTATTCCATACCCTCCAACATTTCTCCGATGAAAATAGGGACATCCTATTCCATACCCTCCAACATTTCTCCAATGAAAATAGGGACATCTTACTCCATACCCTCCAACATTTCTCCGATGAAAATAGGGACATCCTATTCCATACCCTCCAACATTTCTCCAAGGAAAATAGGGACATCCCATTCCATACCCTCCAACATTTCTCCAAGGAAAATAGGGACATCTTACTCCATACCCTTCAACATTTCTCCAAGGAAAATAGGGACATCCTATTCCATACCCTCCAACATTTCTCCATTGAAAATAGGGACATCTTACTCCATACCCTCCAACATTTCTCCATTGAAAATAGGGACATCCTATTCCATACCCTCCAACATTTCTCCAACGAAAATAGGGACATCCTATTCCATACCCTCCAACATTTCTCCAAGGAAAATAGGGACATCCTATTCCATACCCTCCAACATTTCTCCAAGGAAAATAGGGACATCCCATTCCATACCCTCCAACATTTCTCCAAGGAAAATAGGGACATCCCATTCCATACCCTCCAACATTTCTCCAAGGAAAATAGGGACACCCTATTCCATACCCTCCAACATTTCTCCAATGAAAACAGGGACATCCTATGGGAAAACAGGGCATTTGGGGATCAAATCAGAAACTAGGACAACTCCTGTAAATCCGGGACTGCCCCTTGGAAAATGGGGACACTTAGACGGTGGATCATCACCCTAATCTCCCCTCGTGTCAATTTTTACAGAGCAAAAAGTGGGAATTCACACAAGATGAAAACATCATTCCCCATAAGAACAGCAAATGGTTGGACTGAAGTTAAAGCTGTTATAACCCGCGTGGCATTAACTGCAATTTAGCCATTTGCTGTTTACACGGAGAACGATGCTGACTTTATGGTAAGGAATGCTGACATAACCCAAGCAAAATGCCTTGAACACAATGATGTTATTGCAGAGCTTTCAATGCGTTTTGAATTTTACAGTGCAGAATCCTAAAGTACCGGGTAAAACACAGGTCAAAGTCTCAGCGACTTCCTAGCAGAAAGCTTCTTAATACTTAGCCGATGAAAAGCAAAGCTCACACAAGTAACCTGTTTCCCCATTACAGAGGAAGTAAATAACATGCTAATTTTACCAATGCTCATGCATACTCAATGAATCAGCGCTCAATGAACTCTTCTGATATTTTGAGTACCTTGGTCCATAGAAATGCATCGCTATGTGCCACAGCAGCAATTATTGCCATAACTAGTCATAACTGCTGTAGCACTTGGTCATGTAAGCACTTCTGACAACACCTGACAGTTGTACCCCTGCAGGCTCATAACAACTGTCAAAATGTTTGCATATATGACTCTTCAGGTATACTGATTCCACACACACCCCATAATTATAGTCTTAATTTATGATGCTCCTCAACAACTATTTAGGATGAATCAGGATTAAGTGCAAACACAGAGAGCCAAAATCATTATTACAAAATCTCACTACAGCCAAAGAGAGACATGTTGCAATCGGTAATGATCAGTAATCACTTACCCCAGGCTGCAATTCCAGAGTTTTATATTGATTTTTTGCACTCCCTCTCTCTCTTTTTGGAAGGGGGGGTAGTACTAGATTCCCTTGCACACTCAGAACACAGTGTGACATTTCTGAGTAAACCTGCAATTGGACTATGCAGCTAAATAATCGGAGGTGTACAATTTGTACATTTTAGTAGATTTATTTATGAGCTGGAGCAGGCCTACCCAGCATGAGAACATGGAGAACATCAGCTGGTGGCTGTCCTTGCGTTTATTCCTTGTGAGTCCCTCAGAGCTAATTCTCAGAGAAGCGGCAACCCTAACTTTCGGCTGCATCACTTCAGACTGCAGATGAGGGCTCACACACAAAGGTTTAATATTCCTTCCAATTAAAAAGAAAATCTAGAAGACTAGGTAACAAGGAGCAAGGTACTAAGTTAGTTTTATCCCTGATATCTAGAGCTTTCGATGGGAGAACATCAGACATATGAGCCAGTCTAAAGTGACAAAGTCCAGCAACAGGTTCTGGTCCTACTCTGATTATTAGAATGCAGGCATGAAAAAGTCACGATTCTGTTTGCATTTTACAAAAAGATGTATTCTTATAAAAAAAAAAAAACTCTTTTGAAAATATCACTAGAAACGTTGCTGGATTTGCCACTTTAGCATCTGGTTTACTTGCAACCTTTAGCTAGCTAATATAAGCACAGGAATAACTGGTGACTTTGGAGGGGTATTTTTGTTAGGGGGGTTGCAAGGTGCATAAAAGGCTTGGGGCACAAGCCCATGATGCAAATTTGCATATGCTAATCTATGAGGGTTGCCATATTCCCAAAAGTGGTGTTGAGCTCCACCACCACCCCTAACATCCCGCCCCCCAAAAATCGTTTTGGGGCTTTTCTTTGATTTTAAAAAAATTAAATAGCTCAACTTGCAATATGTCCAGGTTTTCCTGGACATTTTGCCAATTCAGCAAAAATCCGGACACCATTTTTCTTAACGATTCCCAAATGTTTCCGGGAAAATCTGGACATATGGCAGCTCTAAATTTATATCTACAGGTGTGTGAGGACAAATTAAGATGGATAGTGCCTGGTGATCTCACCATACTTTGCTTTTATGGTGGTTGGACTCCCTGCAACGTAAAACATACAAATTATACAGTTGGTTTTTTAAGAGGGGGAAAGGGGCAGGTGATCTTGGGCCTGGCACAAAAGACAAGGGTCTCAAGCCCCCCCCCCCGCCCCCAGCTACCCCCTAACAGGGTCCCTGGGCTGTGGTTACTTTGGGGGGTAGATTTGGCCTTTTGATGCCATCTGGGGAAAGACAGAAGAACTAAAGAACTAACAGTGCTGTTCTATATATCAGTCCCACTGGTAGTAAGAAGCAAAGATCACCAATGTTGAAGCAATGATTCTTCAACATCAACTTCGCTGGACTGGTCATGTTGTGCCGATGCCTGATTATCGTCTTCCAAAGCAACTACTCTATTCCGAACTTAAAAATGGAAAGCGTAATGCTGGTGGTCAACAAAAGAGGTTTAAAGACTCTCTCAAAGCAAATCTTTAAAAATGTAGTATGAACACCGACAACTGGGAAACACTGGCCTGCGAGGGCTCCAATTGGAGAACAGCCTTTACCAAAGGTGTCGTGGACTTTGAAGACGCTCGAACTCAGGATGAAATGTGCTAAGAGGAAGGCATGTTTGGCAAACCCTCATCGTGATTAACTCCAGCCGAGAAACAGAGCTGTCTTTCCCATTGGGTTTACTGGTGCGTTGCGCCAGGGCGCCGGCCTCTCAGGGGCGCCCCAGCGAGTGGGGAAGCTGTGCGGCTTTGCCGGCGGTCTCCCCTTTCCCTCCTGCACACCCACCAGCTTCGCCCCATCAACCATATGGCTGGCAGGAGTGCAGCTTGCCTCCCAAGCCCCCACCGGAGGAGAGCGATCCCTGCAGAGGCTTGGGAAAAGGTCGACAACTCTGGGAAACGGGAGGTGGGGTGCTGGAGGGATCTTTGCACCACAGCGCCGGATGCTTAAGACCGCCCTGCCCAGAAACCCATGTCCCCACCATGAAAGGACATGTGGATCCAGAATTGGCCTCCACAGTCACTTACGGGTCCACTGTTCAAGGAAGACAATCTTACTCGGCTACGAGGGATCGCCAAAGAAAACTACCTGCAAAGATGGTTACAGCCTTAGCAGCTTCCTCACTGGAAATGAGATAGGAGGAGAAAACGGAAAGGGAAAGAATGGAACAGAAGCAAATTACTGTTTATGCAACAATACCCTGAACAGCAGGAAAGGTGAAGGACACTTGGGTAATGTGTCCTTCCTGTTGAAAGCCACCGGTACTATATAGAGAGATGAAAAACTATTGTTTCAGAAGGATGTGAGGATAAGGTGATTGCACCCTTAATCTGGGTCTCCTTGGCTGGACACAGGGGGGCAAAACAGTGGTCACTTTTAAGAATCCTAATTGTCTTTAGGTACATGTGTGTGTGCTTGTGTGTTCCAGAAACAGAAGAGGTCCATACGCACAACAGAGTGCAACAGGTTGTAAGAGACAGGTTCTTTGTAAAGCCCTTTAGACCCTTTGAAGAGCACACGTTCTTTAGAATACCAGTCATACCTGTTTCTTAAAGTAAAAAATTCTTCTTTCACTGGGACTTCTTTCCCTTTTCATGCAAGTAAAATTCTTGCCACTGTAGTCGCATACAGTCAAACCTCGGCTCCTGAATGCCTCCGTTTTGGAAGAAGAAGAGGAGTTTGGATTTGATATCCCTCTTTATCACTACCCTAAGGAGTCCCAAAGCGGCTAACATTCTCCTTTCCCTTCCTTCCCCACAACAAACAATCTGTGAGGCGAGTGAGGCTGAGAGACTTCAGAGAAGTGTGACTGGCCCAAGGTCACCCAGCAGCTGCATGTGGAGGAGCAGGGAATCAAACCCGGTTCACCAGATTACGAGTCCACCGCTCTTAACCACTACACCACACTGGAAAGTTTCGGCTCCTGAACGCCACAAACCCAGAAGTAAGTGTTCTGGTTTTCGAACGATTTTCGGAAGCTGAATGTCCGACACAGCTTCTGCTTGAGTGCAGGAAGCTCCTGCAACCAACTGGAAGCCATGCCTTGGTTGCTGAACATTTCAGAAGCCGAACTGGCTTCCAGAACAGATTAATTTCGACAACCGAGGTTTGACTGTACATGAATAAATTTCTATACCGTTTCGGTAGTTCTGTCCCTATAATTCCCAAAAGGAAAGCTAGTTTTGTTTTTTACAAACATTATTTTAAACATCTATTTCAATTCATTATATATCATTTCCCAGTAAGCTTTATCCATACTACACGACCACCACATATGACAAAAAGAGCCTTCTTTCTCTTTACATTTCCAGCCCTAACTCTTGGCCTTCCATTTTAAATATCCCAGCAACAGCAACGACGCTTTGCTTCTTTTCAGGATCACTGAGATGCACTGAACTGCTCCGAATGGCTGCTCTCAGATTGCTGAAAGAGGAGCAGAACGCATTGCCCTTTTAAGAAGGCAGATGTTTTGGTCCTGGTTCACCCTGTGGCTTTCTCCTTTCCTTTCCCTCCTCCAGACCCAGATGGATGTCATGATTAAATTTCAGTTGGAGTCAGTCCCATGGCTGCTTGGGAGTTCAGATCCTCTTGGGCGGCTTTGTTGTCTGTCTCAGGGAGATGCAGAGGCTGTGTGTGTGTGTGTGTGTGTGTGTGTGTGTGTGTTGGTGTGTGTTGTGGATGCCACACGAGAGCTGTGTTTCTCTTCCGCAGAGCCTGTGATTGGTTCAGAACTGGTGCTGCGGTTCCCTGCATTGATTGGTTAGATTATATTATAATCTTGGGTACTGATGCACTACATGGTCTGAGCTGTGCGGCGTTGCTTTTCTCACACTTTCAATGCCTCTGTCCTGGAGAAATGGCTTCCCCCACCCCACCCCACCCCACCCTCGCATGGCGGTGGGAGGGAGGGAGGGAGGAGTGTAACTTTATGTGCTAATCTCTCCCTTGTGATCTAACTGTTCTGGAAGGGTTTGACAAACAATTAACAATCCTCCCTCCATTGCTCAGCTGCGACAAAGGTGGTCCCCCCCTTTTTTTAAGAGGGGGGGGATTTGATTTCTTAGTGACTGCAGAGCAGGTGATGACAGAGACAGGGAAACCTTTTCGTGGAAGAAATAAATCAAATCGTAACCCCCACCTAGAAGGGAAATCGGACCACACTATAAGGAAGCGCCAAACAGGAAACAGCTTGCGGTGTGCATTCATAATTGCAGAAAAGTGTGCTCATGACAGATTGCTTGTTGTCCTAAATTTGCATTTGTCATCCATTGAAGAAGCGCGTAGTGGAGCCTTTAGGCAGTAAAATATTGTTGACTAGGAACGTGTGGCATCCACATCCAGGCTGGTCAAAACCCGCCGTGAGACTTATTCTCGCATACAGCATGCAGAATCTTGTCTAGAACCAGTGGAAACAGAATGACAGAGCGGCATTAACGATTCTCACCGACAGCATTTGCAGAGCAGTGAGGCAGGGAAACAAAGCCGCTGTCAGACAGAAGCTTGATTGTTAGAAGCCTGTGTTCAGATGCCTACTTCATCATGAAGCTCTCAGAAGACTTCTCTGCCCCCCTTCCCCCCCCTCTCTCTCCCTTCCTCTCCCTTCTCCTCTCTCTCTGCCTTGCCAACCTTGCAAATGTGTTGCAGGGGTGAAACTAGCCTTTATTTCACCCACGGTGCCCCTCTGGAGACTTAACCCAGGGCAAAAAAACCTGCCTAGCCTCGCAGCTCTGTTTGCTGTGAACATAAAAATTGATAATTTTAAAACAGGAACCAGTGTCCACATAGCCCTGCTTTAGGTGAACAAAAAAAGCTCCATTGGGATGGTACAATTTTGGTTTTTTAAAATCCTGGCAATGGGTAAATGCTCTAATATGTATTGTTGACATCTGTCTGTCTCAAGAGACAATGTCGTGCATCTCTGGGGGTGAAGCCAAACTGCTGTTTTAGCAGCACCGAGGTGACACGGGCATTGTGTATGGAGGTCATGGACTGCACAGACAACAAGACTCCCCTCTTGACCTCACTGATGTGGTCCAACTGAGGTCTAGGAGAGACTCAGAGACAGTGTGGGCTGCTGTTGCTACACTGAGTAAGCCACAAAGGTGTAGGTTGAGCCAAAGAGTTCTGGCACAGAACCCTTTGAAAAAGTCATTGTTTTAGTGGATTGCAAGTTCCCTCCCACCTGGGTTGCAGGAGCAATTGGGAGGGTGGTGGCAGCAACCATGGGAGAGTAAGACCCTCTTGGGCAGCCCTGCAAGGCTGTGGGGCAACGAAAGAGGTGTAAAAGCCTCTCTTGGGAATCTCCGTTTTGTCATAAGCCTCACTGCTGTGCTGGTAACCAAAAAACGAAGAAGGCCTTGAGGATAGCTGAGTCTGTAGGACGTAAGACTCTTAAACTCAAGGTTGTGGGTTTGAGCCCCAAGTTGGGCGAAATCTTCCTTCATTGCAAGGGGTTGGACTAGATGACCCACAGGGTCCCTTCCAAGTTTACAATTCTTTGATTCTATGAAATGCAAGGATAATGCATCTTTTGCCGGCGCTTGCACCACTTTGGGTTTTTAGCAACTAGTAAGGTAAAGGTAAAGGGACCCCTGACCATTAGGTCCAGTCGTGGCCGACTCTGGGGTTGCGGCGCTCATCTCGCTTTATTGGCCAAGGGAGCCGGCGTATAGCTTCCGGGTCATGTGGCCAGCATGACTAAACCACTTCTGGCGAACCAGAGCAGTGCATGGAAACGCCGTTTACCTCCCGCCGGAGTGGTACCTATTTATCTACTTGCACTTTGATGTGCTTTCGAACTGCTAGGTGGGCAGGAGCTGGAACCGAGCAATGGGAGCTCACCCCGTTGCGGGGATTCGAACCACCGACCTTCTGGTTGGCAAGTCCTAGGCTCTGTGGTTTAACCCACAGTGCCACCCGATTCCCTTTAGCAACTAGTATTTGGCCAATAAATATGTTGCCTTCGTTCCTGTAATCTTTTTATCGTTCTTGGTGATGTTGCTGGCAAGAGTCCTGCCCCCTCTCTCTTTTTCTGTAGCCGCTGTTGCGCATAAGGAGGGACGCAAAATGTGCACATCAAGATGTGCATGCACACAACTACAACGCAACACCCCTCCCTCTCACTAGGTAATACCAAAAAAAAAATTAGAATTAATATAGTCAAGTGTTGCCACTGGGAAACAAACTGTGAGCACACAGCAGCACTGCCTTAACGGATTAAATTGCCGTTGTGGGTGGTTGTGAATGCACGGCCACCCCCTCCTGTCAACCCCCACAACACACACACACACAGCACCCCATCTATAGAAAGTATACTTAATGAGTACCTTATGGGGCAACCTTTTGAAGGGATGGAGTCCAGCTGCGTCTCCCCTACCTCCCTCAGCATCGGGGTTTATTCAATCGCTTCCTCCTTGCATTTCCCTCTACACCAGTGCGCCATTCTGCCTTGCAACAGCAAAAATCTGCAGCACTTTTTAAATGCTGGTGGGAATAAGGCAGGTTGTCCGATAAGGAACTCCCCGAACCCCTGAAGCCGCAATAAACATTTTGGCACATACAGAGGAGCATTTAAAAATAGATTTTTTTAAACCGTAAGTAGGGCAGAATCGGGAAATGGAAGGTACCGTTCAACAGAGTAACAAGGCAAGGTGAAATATTTGCCGTGATGCTCGAACTTTTCACTTTCCCCTTCTAAGGCAAGGGAAATATTTGCTGCCTGAGGCAAGGTTGCAGAAAGGAGGCGCAGCCCCGGGGCTCTGTGCAAAAAACTAAAGCCAAGAAGCTTTCTTAAGCTGATAGAAGTCACCGCTTTGCAGAAAGCACCCGAGCAGAGACCTTTTAACAAGCACCTTCAGCTGCTCAGATTTGATTGTGGAAACGGGTTTGGGGGTCCCAAGGTGTCTGTGCAGATTAAAGGATCCCCTCCGCAAAAAAAGGTTGACAACAAAGTCCTTCCTCTAACAAGCCCTCTGCAAGGGAAGCAGCTTTTCGGAACAAGATCAGAGGTGCCGGTGGGATGAGACAGAAAGGACTGCTTCTGGCGGCTGGCTCGGCCGTGGACCTGGGCCTGCGTCTACTTTCCCTGTGATCGGATACCTGGCGCTATAGCTCTGCGCCTTCACGGCCCTCTAACTCCCTCGAGAGCATGTCACAATAATGAGCAGAATCTTAAAGCGTAGGAGACTGCCTTTGAAATATTCAGTGCGGCTCCAATTCGTATGTATGTTTGTTTCTGAAGTGCAGAGAGGGAAGGAGGCAGACAGTTCCCACTCTTCCTCCACCGCTGCCCCCACTTCCCTCTGCCTTCTTTCAAAGACGGGCCTTGGCGATGCTTTCAGCTTCTAATAATCCAGCGCTGGATGACAATGGAACACCTGAGGGAGATGACAGCCGACCAAGCCTTGGGAGTTCCACTTCAGTTCACAGTGAAAGCAAATAGGTCAGGCAAACCCCCAAACAAAGGCAGCCGGAGCTGCAGGAGGGTCCATGCAAAATGGTGCAAGGGCCCCGGCGGTCTTGCTGCTTTAACAGAACAAAAAATGGGAAGCACAAAGGGGCAGGTTTTGTTTTTCTTCCACAAAAAGCAGTGGAAGTGTGGTTGACTCTCCAAAGTGAGACCAACCTATGTATCTTGTGTTTGGGGCAGGGGTTACTTTGCATTAAGAGGAGAGAGAGAGAGAGAGAGAGAGAGAGAGAGAGAGAGAGTACCTGGGAGTTTCTACTACACTGAGTTAGTTAGAAATCGTTGTGCAGCCTTGGTACCGCACAAATTGCTCTCTGGGGAACTGGATGCAGGGGTAGGACGAGTTACAACCGAAGCTAAAGGAGCACATTTGCCTCCAGTCTGCTTGTATACAGTGGTACCTCGGGTTAAGTACTTAATTCGTTCCGGAGGTCTGTTCTTAACCTGAAACTGTTCTTAACCTGAAGCACCACTTTAGCTAATGGGGCCTCCCGCTGCCGCTGCACGATTTCTGTTCTCATCCTGAAGCAAAGTTCTTAACCCGAGGTACTATTTCTGGGTTAGTGGAGTCTGTAACCTGAAGCGTATGTAACCTGAAGCGTATGTAACCCGAGGTACCACTTGTATTTATAAATATCATTGCAAAGGCACACAGCATCAGTCTCTCTCAACAAAGGAAACAAAACCAATGAGGCCCTCAATGTTGTTGTTGTTGTTGTTGTTGTTGTTGTTTTGTATACCCCACCCATCTGGCTGGGTTTCCCCAGCAACTCTGGGCAGCTTACAGCACATAAAAAATGGTAAAACATTCAACATAAAAAAATTCCCAATAAAGGGTTGCCTTCAGATGCCTTCTAAAAGTCAGAAAGTTGTTTATTTTCTTGACATCGGATGGGAGGGCGTTCCACAGGGCAGGTGCCACTACCAAGAAGGCTGTCTGCCTGGTTCCCTGTAACTTTGTTTCTCACAGTGAGGGAACTGCCAGAAGGCCCTCGGAGCTGGACCTCAGTGTCCGGTCTGAATGATGGGGGTGGAAATGCTCCTTCAGGTACACTGGGCTGAGGCCGTTTAGGCTTTAAAGGTCAGCACCTGAGGTTGGCAGGGTTCAATTCTGTCCCCCATGCTGTTTAACATCTACATGAAACTGCTGATTGAGGTCACCTCAAATGTGGTCAGCAATATGCTGATGACACACAGCTCTCCTTCTTTACATCTGCCGGTGAGGCAGTGGATATGCTGAACCGATGTCTTGTTTTCGTAATGGACTGGATGAGAGCCAACAAACCGAAGCTCAGTCCAGATAAGATGGAGGCACTGTTAGTGGGAGATTCGCTAGACCGGATGGATAGGAAGTTTGTGTGCCCTTGACGGGGTTACACTCCAGGTACACAGCTTATGTATACTCCTGGAACCAATGTTCACATGAGGCTTGAGTGCCTGCCATCAGTTTGGGCTGGTGGCTCAGCTACACCCCTATCTGGACAGGGATAGCCTAACGTCTGTTGTCTATGCTCTGGTAACTTCTAGGTTAGATTACTGCAATGCACTATATGTGAGGCTGCCTTTAAGATGGTTTGGAAACTGTTGCTGGTGCAGAATTCAGTGGCACGGTTCTCCACCAGGTCAAGACAGTCTGAGCACAAACGCTTCTGGAGTTTATTGCTGCAACTCCCATGTCTGTGCTGGCAGGGGCCAATGTGAGTTGTAGTGGGCACCAGGTTGAGCAGCAGGTTGGTGAAGACTGGTGTGGGGCCCAGGTGCGCTGGGTTCTGCTCCATGTTGTGGGTTCCTGGTGCCCATGTGATGATACACACATTGTACGTATGATGTCACACAGCATGTTGCGTCGCCTGCATGATGTCACACAGCGCGGCGAGGCCCGCCGGACCCTCCTGCAGCTGCAATGAGCCCTTTCGGGCCTCGGCACACTATGGGACGTCAGGCGCATGCCACGTGGGGTCACCCAGCTGGGCACCCACAGTAAAAATTTTGTTGGTTCGTCAGCACCCAGGTCCTCCCAGAAATGGCGCCTATGGTGGGGCCACTCTTGTAGCTCACATTGGGGTCATAGCTGTCAAACGTCCCTTATTTGGCGGGAAAGTCCCTTATCCCAGCGCCGTGTCCCGCTGCTGTCCCTTATTGATGATGTCCGTTAAATTTCCCGGGTCTCAAAGGAAGCAGCTCCTCTCCCTCCCTCCCTGCTAGTCAGGGAGGAGGGAGGCTCCAACTGTGTTGTTTGGCTGCGTTGCTCACCCAATAAGGAGTCTAAGAATGACTGGGGGGATGGAGCTTGCATGCTTTGTGCCAATGAAATCGGCCGCGTTGCCTGGGGACTTGCCTTTGCTCAGCGCTTCCCAGCGGAGAGGTGACGGTGATTTTCCTTGCTGCATCCCCTTTGCTGGGTTGCTGCGCTGTGGGAACCACCACTTGAGGCTTCGTTTGGCTGCTGGCTGGGCTTTCTGCCTTTGGCTCGGAGGGGCTCAGAAGTTGAACCTACCTGTGCTCTGAAAATCCCTTATTTTGGCTGCTGATCCCTTATTTTTGAGGCTGCTGGTCCCTTATTTTCAAATCTGCAAGTTGACAGCTATGGTTGGGGTCCCTCAAACACACCAGTGGATTGGATCATTTTGTGTTTGTAGTCCAGAGAGTTTTGTAATGTTTACCTTAAATAGCTGAAATATTTGTGTAAGCCCTGCCTCCAGCCTTCTGCTCCACAAGGCTAAAAACTAGCTATCTTTCCACACTAGCTGAGGTACGGGGGCCACTCCCCCTCCCCCCGTCAGTGCATTTAACGGCTACATGCCAAGGAAATACTCAGGGGGCAAAGCATTCCCTTCCACATGCATTTGCAGTGTGGGGTACAAGGGAACTTTCAGGTGGTGAGTTCAAATAGTGATGAATTAACAAACAACGGTTAGAAAGGAGGACGAGTCCTGCCAGGAAAAGGGGAGAGGGAGCAATCCTGATTGGATAACCGATACTGTGTCATACCAATGGGTCCAACTCAAGCCATCACTCAGCCAGTTTTATCTCTCATTATGGCGGTCGAACAAGCGCAGCCTGCACGGAAAATGCAACTGCCACTCCAAAGAAGAGTAATAAATCATGTTGCAGTCACTTTGGGGCAGGCTTGTCAAGCCTGCAGAACTGTGAACAAATTAGCCTGTACTTGATTCAAATTAATGTATCATTTTCAGGAGCTAACATAAACCATCCCTTCCACTCTCTGTACCTGAGCAATATCCATTTTCATATTCTATTTAAATTAGCACTAGGTATGAAGGAGATTAGTGATGTATGGAATGTATGTATGCCTGGATTAGTGATGTATGGAAGTGAGAGCTGGACCATAAAAAAGGCTGATCGCCAAAGAATTGATGCTTTTGAATTCTGGTGCTGGAGGAGACTCTTGAGAGTCCCATGGACTGCAAGGAGATCAAACCTCTCCATTCTGAAGGAAATCAGCCCTGAGTGCTCACTGGAAGGACAGATCCTGAAGCTGAGGCTCCAATACTTTGGCCACCTCATGAGAAGAGAAGACTCCCTGGAAAAGACCCTGATGCTGGGAAAGATGGAGGGCACAAGAAGAAGGGGATGACAGAGGACGAGATGGTGGGACGGTGTTATTGAAGCTACCAGCATGAGTTTGACCAAACTGCGGGAGGCAGTGGAAGACAGGAGTGCCTGGCGTGCTCTGGTCCGTGGGGTCACGAAGAGTCGGACACGACTAAACGACTAAACAACAACAACAAGCAGGTTCACGGGGACCTGCTGCTTTGCAAAGGATGCTCTGGCCGAGGCACCGAGGACCACAAGCCCCGCCCCTCCCCTCACTCGCCTTCGCCCCGCCCGTTTCAGAAAGGGGCGGGCCTTCCTTCGGCTCCCTCTTCACGTGACTCGAGGCCTCCGCCTTCCTTCCTCCAATGGGGAACCTTCCCTTCTCTCCGGCCGCGGCCCCGTGCTTGGGCAAAGAGAGGGCGGGGAGTCACGTGAGCAGAGGGAGCCTATAGCCGAGCGGGCTGGCCTCCGCTGGGCGGGAAAGAAGGGAGGCGGTGGGGGAGGGGCAGAGGCTGCCTCTGAGGGGAGAAGCAGCGGTAGCGCCGACCCTCAGCAGCCGCCGCCGCCTCCGCCGCCGCCTGAGGGAACCGGCGGCCTGGCCTGGCCGAGGCGCGGGCCGCTGCGAGCGGAGCCATGTCCATGGAGGACCCCTTCTTCGTGGTGAAAGGGTGAGTGGGCGCCGAGGAGGGCAGGCCTCTCTCTCGCTCCTCCAGGCCTCGCTCTCCCCGGGGTGGTCGGCCTGCGCCCGGGAGGCTCCCGGGGACTCCGCGGCCCACACGAGGAACCAGGGCCGGAGGCGGCGCGGGGACGTGGAGAGCGGCGCGCTCGCGGTCGGATCCTGCCGCCCTCCTCCCCGGGAAGGGGCAGCTGCGAGGGGCGGACAGGTTTAACCGATAAATGATAATTCGTTAATAAGCATCGTTATATTAGCTGCTGCTACTACTATTACAATTATTATTATTATTAGCAGCAGTAATAATAATAATAATAATAAGCATCATTATATAAACAAAAACAATTATTATTTGACAGCAGCAGCAGTAATAATAAGCATCGATATATAAACAAAAACTATTATTTGACAAAAGCAGTAATAAGAAGCATCATTATATAAATAAAAACTTATTTGACAACAACAGTAATAAGAAGCATCATATAAACAAAACAATTATTATTTAACAACAGCAGTAATAAGAAGCATCAGTATATAAACAAAAACTATTATTTGACAACAGCAGTAATAAGCATCATTATATAAACAAAAACAATTATTATTTGACAGCAGCAACAGTGATAATAAGCATCATTATATAAACAAAAACTATTATTTGACAACAGCAGTAATAATAAGCATCAGTATATAAACAAAAACTATTATTTGACAACAGCAGTAATAAGCATCATTATATAAACAAAACAATTATTTAACAACAGCAGTAATAATAATAATAATAAGCATATTAACAACAATAGTTGTTATTACTGTTATTATTTCACAACAACAACAATAGTCACGCTGCTACTAATGACTGGGCTGCCATATTTTGAGGGGCAAAAAAGAGGACACATTTGCCGACTTCTACTTTAACTATGGATCCATTTGATGACATTTTACATACCCAGGAAAGAAAGAGGACATATGGCAACCCTAATTGGTGGCCTGATCGAGCAGGGCTCTTTACTGTGCTGAGGACAGGGTGCTGGGCATGGATGCATGTTGCCTCGGGACTGATAGATTTAACAGATAATAATAGCAGTAATGACAGTAATAATAATGATAATGGTAATACTAGTAGTAGTAATAATGACCCTCTTCCTGATGGTTCGCTGCCTGCCTTGGTTCAGGAAGGGTTGCCCGGGTCTGGGTCCTGAGGGGGACATGGGCAGCATTGTGGAAATGGCACATTTTTTAGTACTGCATTTGCTCCCATTTCCCTCCTCCCATTGTGCGTTCATTCATAGCCTTTTGGTTATAGCCCTCAGGAATGCACCCATCATTTTATGAGCATTTTGCTGACCCATGGGCATTTTTGAGACTAAAGACTGAAACAGGGTTGCTGATACTCTGTCATTTTTCATGTCCATCACGTTTTTTGAAAGATCATCATGTTCAATGAAGGAGATTAAAGTTTTTCATGATGATCTTAATTCTCAGCCTATCATTAGAATATGGATTTGATGGTCACAAGAGTCTCACACATTAGCATCTGGGTTCCCCGAATTTCCAGCAAGCATATTTTTCCTTCTTCAGAACTAGCTGTGCGGAAAATGGATATAAGTTGAAAAGATGACTATACAAAGCAAATTATAAGGACAAGGTTATGCATTCTTTGAAAGCTTGACATTCAGGGGTTTTAAGGACAGAAAATCAAAAGTCTGTTTCAACTGAACATAACTTGACATGCTAATGATTGCCTAGAGGTGTTTGTTAAATTTGTAGGAAAATGGAGGGACACACAATTGTTTGTGGCAGAAGGATGAGGATAAGTTCATGAATGGCAAACTCCCTATTTAGTGAAAATGTTGTTCTAGAAAGTTAAACATGGAAATTAGCATTGTTTAGCAATTGTGAATCTTTCCAACATAGTTTGTCCACAGTTAGATATGAAGTGTCATTGACATGAAATGACCTGAAATGAAAGTCCTCAACCCCTCACTCACCACAACCTGCCTTTCAACTAATTTCTTTGAGATGTTTTTAATTGTAATTGTTGTTAAAAAGTTTTAACGGCTTTAGAATGTTTTTTTGTTGTGTGTGTGTGTGTGTGTGTATCTGTATCTGTTTGTCGCCCTGGGATCCTTTGAGAGGAACAGCAGGATTTAAGTAAATAATTTCAACCTGCCGGATATTGGTACATTTCACTCCTGTAGGTGATGGTTGGAAGCAGACCTCTTAAATCCACTTTGAAAGCTTGTCTAGCATGAGCAAAGAGGCAAGAACAGTGCACAAGTTCTATGCTGGGAGCCATGTGGGAAGAGCATTTCCAAATATAGGGAACTGGATTAACAGGGGCTAGAATTGATAGCTAACTAGAGGTGAAATATGTTTGGCTTTTGCCATTTTCAGAAAATTAAGGATTCAAGAAAGGACGTTGTAAAGTGACGTTTGTAATGTTTCTCTTCTAATTGAGGAGAGAGCATAGATATCTCTGAGCTGTATTGAATAGTCTAAACGTTGACTATAATGGTAAGCTGACCAGAAAAGTCTTCAGAAAGTATGTTAGTGAAAAGCATGCTAAAGACCCAGAAACAAGTTAAGTCATCCAGGTCAGTGATTTATTTTCCTAATGCTTACATTGCTGATTTGTACACTCTGCACATCTATTGCTTTGCATAGTATAGAGGTGGGAAGGTATCTCTCCACTGCACATAGAAAGGTAGCCCTTGATAGGCATAAAGGTTCAACTACCATATCTTGCTGTCTTTCCATAGCTGTTGCAAAAAAAATTCACAAATTGGACCTGCAACCACAATTATCTTCTGTAGAAAATCTTCTGTAGATATGCACACAGATTTCTCTTGCATGTGAGAAACATCAGGCTGGGGAGGTAGTATATGTCCTGGCTCATATTTGTTGCATACATACACCAGTATTTTCAAGGGGAGGCATCAAATGATTTGTATTTTAATATAGGCAAATAAGAACATTGTTCTATAAGCGCAGATGATCAGCAGTTGTAAGTTGACGTCTGTATATAAATAATTATGAGGCCACCTAGCAAATTTTAATGTTCTATTTTGTTCATTTTTCCTTCACTTCCAGGGAAGTTCAGAAGGCGGTGAACACTGCACAGGGGCTGTTCCAGAGATGGACAGAACTCCTGCAAGATCCATCCACCGCTACAAGAGAAGAAATAGACTGGACCACTAATGAACTGAGGAACAACCTAAGGAGCATTGAGTGGGATCTTGAAGACTTAGATGAAACTATTAATATCCTTTGGGTTTTCAGATGTATAAATGCAGAAACCTACATTGTACTTACCCAGATGATTTTGGCACAAAGTTACTCAGTTCAACAAATAAGCAAGTTTTGCTGAAACCAGAAACTTAATTCTTCTCACACCACAAATTATTCTTTACAGTGTGTGTTCATGTTTGTTCTCCCATATGCTATCACTTAAGATAAGAAAGCATTATTAGAGGCAAAATCCTTTATTAGCTATAATATCTACCCACTCAAATGGCATCAAAATTGTTCAAATTTTAATTCTGAGTATATTAAGTAAAAGTTTTTCAGTCCAAAGGCCCTCCAAGGGGTGTACAAGAATATAATTTTCTTTTATCAAAAAACCGAATCTGTTGTTAAAAGATGACATATACGCTCAGCACATATCCTGAAAAATGTTTCTAGAATGCATTCCTCCTTTTTTTCTCTTTGTGTAGAAAAAGTAATTGCTTTTCAAAGGCCTCATTAAGAATGGCTATATGTTATGTAGGAACTGTATCTCAGATATAGTTTCCTTTACTGACTATTCCCAACGCATTGTTGAAGCAAACCCTCGAAAATTCAACCTTGATGCAACAGAGCTAGGAGTAAGAAAAGCCTTCATCACAAGCACACGACAGGTGGTCAGGGTAAGGTGTTTGGCTTTCCTAAGTCGGAGGAGTCGACTGCATACAGAACAGAGAAATCACGGCTTCTTGTGTCTTCTTCTTAGCCGCTCTGAGCCCGGCCTTGGCTGGGGAGGGTGGGGTATAAATAAAAATTATTATTATTATTATTATTATTATTATTATTATTATTATTAAAGTGTTTAGTATGCTTGGTTGGAGCAAGGCAGGTCATAAGGGCCACTTACAGAGCAATCCTTCTCACAAGACAGTCCAGTTGTATTTAGGATTGCAGCTTTCATCTTCTAATGTTAGATAGCATTACAAACATACTTGTACTAATAAAATGTTATACTTTAAAATAAATATCCAGGCATTGAGAAGCTCTTAACAGCTGTTATTGTGGGCAGATGCCTTTTTGTTTTTGTTTTGTAAAAAAAACACAAGACTGCCCAGTATACAATAGAGCATCTTTATTTTAAAAATTAGCATGTCTAACTTATGCTAACATAAGAATAAAATTCTTGTTCTTTATTTCTTTACTAAACAGGATATGAAGGATCAAATGTCAAACACTTCTGTTCAAGCACTGGCTGAAAGGAAAAACAGGCAGGTCAGTATTGCTGCTAGATTGCCTTCGGACTTGACCGCAGAATTTGTGAGATATGGCTGGTCCATTTGTATTAGGTATGAGCATTTAAAGATTGTGCATTGGTGATGCTTCATAAAGAAGCCCCATGTTTCAGAGCGTGACTTACATCCTTGCTCAGAAGGGTGCAACGAGCCTGCAAAAAATAGGAGAACATTTTCTTCTGTCCTGCCGGTTTGAACTACCAAACTTTGTTCACACATGTGTGGGAAGGAGGAGTTTGTTTTCCTTATGTCAATCTTCCCCAATGAAGCAAATGCAGCAGTTGCCTAAAGATAATTGTAACTCTTGCTTCCCAGAAATGGCCATAGTTTTGTATTTTGTAGGATGGATAGGAGTGGGTCTGGGACAGCTTACTCCCTTCTCCTCTGCCACAGAGGGGGCAAGGTGATGGTAAGTCAGTCAGTCCCCAGAGTCTCTCTTGCACTTACTGACCATGATGGTGGTGGATTGAAGCCCTCTTCCTCTCCTCAGGATTTAAAACAAACAAACAGAAGACTTCAAAGGGTCATGTGGCCCTTTCTGCTGCGACAAGAAATCCTAACCACATCTTCTGTTGGGAGCTCCCCTGTGGAGCTTATCCTAGTAGGGCACTGACCACAAGGCCACACTTGCCATTAGGAGCACATTTTAAGGCTACTGGTTGTTCCTTTGCAGTTGTGGCTTTACCTGCTGTTCTTAACGTAGGAAAAGTCAGCTTTCATAGCAATCTGTTTGAAAATCAAAAGACTGTGAAAGAGGAACAGCATGTCAGGTGCACAGCATTCAAAAGAGAAATGCCCAGACACATTGCTTGACCTTTTTTAAAAGTCTGGTTCTGGGAATGTGTTGTGTGATCTGACTGAGTTGTGAGATTTTTTCTTTATACGCAGAAACGGCTCACCTGTTCCCCCTTTGCTCACTGATGTGCAGGTCCTTCTGGGAGAAAGTGGAACTCATGGCTGGAGTTCTGGGGCTGACAAGTATGGCCGCTTGGATCGCGAAATGCAGTCGGTAAATTCCCACTTCATTGAGGAGCAGCAAGCACAGCAACAGGTAGAATGTTTCCTATGGACAGCTTCGTCTGGATAGATGCCTTTGCATGTGTGTGTGTGTGTGTGTGTGTGTGCAAGCAATCAGAGACAGACAGCCCCTGACGTTGGAGGATTTCCAGAGAAGCTTTGGCCTCAGGACTGATGTGTTCTCTAGGACACACAGGCACAACTTTTCATAGCTCAGTTAAGGAACCGGGATGAAGAGGGAAGGAGTAGAGGAAAATAGGTGACAGAGGGAAACTCCTGCAGTCCTTTAGGTGATGGATTCATGGGGTGACAGTGAATAAAAAATGACCACTAACCTCTTCCATCTGTTCTGTTGTTTATGTTCTGGCAAGTTAGATTACTGTGGTGGGTGGGGTTATTGGGTTGTTTTTGTTTTGTTCTCTATTTTGTGTTCTCATTTTGTATTTTTATGTTGTGAATCGCTCTGCAATCTCCAGGAGAAGGATCGTACACAAATTTAACAAATAAAATAAAATAAATAACATTGTTAAAGACCAAGCTTCTAGCAGAGTTATTATACATCTTCTTGAAAAACACCGGTAATTTACACCCAGTTCAAATAAACACATATTAAAAGGTAAAGGACCCCTGACAATTAAGTCCAGTCACAGACGACTCTGGGGTTGTGGCGCTCATCTCGCTTTACAGGCCGAGGGAGCAGGCGTTTGTCTGCAGACAGTTTTTCCAGGTCATGTGGCCAGCACAACTAAGCCGCTTCTGGCGAAACCAGAGCAGCACATGGAAACACTGTTTACCTTCCCGCCGGAGCGGTACCTATTTATCTACTTGCACTTTGGGGGGTGCTTTCGAACTGCTAGGTTGGTAGGAGCTGGGACCAAGCAATGGGAGCTCACCCCGTCACAGGGATTCAAACACCAACCTTCTGATCAGCAAGCCCAAGAGGCTCAGTGGTTTAGACCACAGCGCCACCCGTGTCCACATATTACTGAGAGTCAAAGCAGACGATGCTCAAATGCAAACAAAGGAATCCAGTCTTCCTCTGAGCATGCATAGCTTAATATTGAGGTATCAGTACCTTTCAGAAAGGGAGACGTTCTGGAAAGGGAGTTAGGGACATGAAACTGGGAGTAGACTTTCTGGCTGGAAGTTCTGTACTTTTTCTTCAAAGGTATTCCTTAGAGCCCTTAATAAGGGACGCGGGTGGTGCCGTGGTCTAAACCACAGAGCCTAGGGCTTGCCGATCAGAAGGTCGGTGGTTCGAATCCCTGCGACGGGGTGAGCTCCCATTGCTCGGTCCCTGCTCCTGCCAACCTAGCAATTCGAAAGCACCCCCCAAAGTGCAAGTAGATAAATAGGTACCGCTCCGGCGGGAAGGTAAACGGCGTTTCCGTGCGCTGCTCTGGTTCGCCAGAAGCGGCTTAGTCATGCTGGCCACATGACCTGGAAGCTGCACGCCAGCTCCCTCTGCCAATAAAGCAAGATAAGCGCCGCAACCCCAGAGTCGGTCACGACTGGACCTAATGGTCAGGGGTCCCTTTACCTTTACCTACAGCCCTTAATGTTAGTTCTTAGAGCAGCCTTCGGAAATTTAGGACTACATCTCTCATTACCCCTGACTGTTGTCTATGCTGTCTGGGGCTGATGGGAGCTGTACTCCACCTGGAAGGCTTCTCTAGATGCTCAAGAAATTAAGATTGGATGTGTAGGGAGGTGCTATTAGCACTTCAGGCTGCCAATTGCAGTTGCATATCATGAGTTTTAACTACATAAATCCCCCCTTCTTTTCTGGGTACCAGTTAATCATCGAACAGCAAGATGAACAGTTGGAGCTGGTCTCTGGCAGCATTGGTGTATTAAAGAATATGTCCCAGCGTATTGGAGGAGAGCTAGATGAACAAGCAGTGTGAGTATTTGAATATAACATGTTGCTAGCCACTGTGGAGAACAAAGTACTAGATGAGATGAGCTTTTGGTCGCATCCCCCAGGGCTTTTTTAAGTACAGTACTCGGCCAGCACCAAAAGCAATGTGATGAATTCAGTGTAGTGCTATGGCAATTATTCTGTCAGTCCAAGCATTTCAGCTTGCCAAACAGAACAATCTTTTCTCTCCTCCCCTCATGTCCTGTTCAGTGAGAGGGGGTGTTGTTTCTCCTGACATCCAGCCCCAAACAAGTTTGGGGGGTGTGTGGCGGGGTGGGAAGAAGAATCCCCGTTTTGCCAAGTGGAAGTCCTTGCGTGGGTTTCTGTTAGCATGACTCAAATTAGTTGAATTCAGCCCCCCAAAATAGCCTAGGCCAAGATTCACCAGATTGTCTGGCATTTATCAATAATTTTGACTTTTTTAGTGCTGTTTATTTTCCTGTGATGTGGCAGGTAGCAGGACATAAGATATATTTCTTCTGTACGACCTGCAGTAATATATGCTAAACCTTGGAAGGCAATGTCACCTTGGCTTGTGTTTCACCTTTAACCTCAGCTTTTGATTATAATAGTGAAGTGTAGAATGAACATTCAGAAAGACTCAACTATGTTTGGGGAGGAGGCATGTGGAGATGAGCTTCCGCAGAAGATACTGGAGCATGGGCAGGTTGGGAATGGGCATTCCTCCAGTTATTTGGGTCCCAAGTTGTTTGGGTCTTCTGCAACTCCGTTAAAGACAAAGCAAAACAAAAAACCTTGGTGGCTCCCACCTTATAACTATTTCCCCATGTAGTTGCCAGATTTTTGTAACAAACTCTTCTCCTACGCTAAGTTAAAAGCTTAGTCTGAGGTACCCTGCTCTCTTCTTGTGGTTCTAGCATGTTGGATGACTTTACTCATGAGCTGGACAGCACTCAGACACGACTAGATAACGTTATGAAGAAACTTGCAAAAGTGTCCCATATGACCAGTGGTAAGTAGCCTGGCGTGGAAATGGGTGGTGTTAAAATGTTAAGTCGTCTGTTATTGCAGGGGGCTCAACTAGGACATCACCACTCATGAGGAAGAATCATTTTAAGCTGATACAGGTAGCTGCCAGACCTTGTTTCTTCTGCTGGTGCCATCCAAGCAGACTACTTGTCCCAGACCTGTAATGGTTGGAATTCTAAGGCAGCTGGTATAGGCCTGAGCTACTCTGGAAGCATCATCATCATCATCAGAAGAAGCCACTCTGGGTGGCTTCCAACAAAAGATTAAAAATACATTAAAAACAGCAGCATAGCACTGCATTTAGAAGAAAACAGGTGCTATATCAAATCCATTTTAGTGTATATGATGCAGAGTAATTGTTTGTTTCCAGGGACGCATGCAACATGATAGACATACTCTTCATTCACAATCTTGTGAAATGCCAACTGTTCACTATCCCTGAGTGTCTTTAGCTGGAGACTGAAGAGAAAAGGCTTTAGAAACCTGTGCTTGGAAAAAAAAACAGAAAAAAAGAAACCTGTGCTCAGGTAGTTTGACTTGTGTGTCTACCGCTAAGGAGCTTCACAATCCTTTATATCATTTCTATTTTGTGTGTTTTATAGTGGTTGCATATTCAATAAGTAAACTTCAGAGATATTTGAATGGTTTGAGGTTTCCAGCTGCTGCCTGATTCCCAGAATATGGATTTAAATTGTGTTCTGCTTTTCCTGCTGCAAGTTTTAGAAACTAGATGCAGCTCTCTTTATGTGGAAGCATTTACTTTGGGGCATTGCTTTTCCAGCTGCACCTGTAGGCACAATATGAAAACAGCCTCTTGAAATTCTTACTGCAAACGTTTCCAAGCTTCTCTATTTGTTCCTCTTGTTGAGGGATACTAAGAGCAGCAGCTCAGCTGCCATATGCCAGGCCCTTCTGGGATCGTAGTCTTGGAAAGGGATTATGGACCAGCACCAGAGAGAAGGAAGGAATGCATTGTGAATCAGGGAGTTTGCATACCTAGGAGCCTATCGTTTGTTACATGAATTCTCCTGACATCTGATTGAACTGTTCCAAATACAGCTGTTTCTTTAAAAAGGCCTATAACAACACCATGTCTTCTCTTGCTGATGGCTTTTCTCGCCTCAGTTAGGCTCCTAGCACTGTAGCACATGGAAAGCTTCTTTCATGGCAGCAGAGAACTAATCCGTATGTGTTCTATTGCAGATCGGCGACAGTGGTGCGCAATTATCATTCTCTTCGCTATCCTGCTGGTGGTGCTTATTCTGTTTTTTGTGCTGTGATGGACTGGCACGCCGATACTTTTCCTAGCTTCCTTCTTGATGAAATAATCAGATAACTCTTTCTGCCCAGAGAGAATTCCCATCATAGAAAAAGGATGCTCTTCTGTGAATGGAACACTGGTGACATGACTCACTCGCTTTCTCATGGTTCTTCTGCCTATCCTCATCAACTTTCCTGAGGTGCAAAAATGGAAGACTAACAAATGCCCAAACTCTGCTGTCACTGGAAGCGAAGCTTTTGTGTTTTGGACATTCCTGTTTTTCTGTACTCCTCTGTAAGAGTGGTGGTTCAGCATGGAAGAAAGCAATATCTGGCCCCATCTCCATCCTGTCGCAGGTATGAACCTTTTCCAGGAAGCACTCCAGACTCCTTTCTTCCGCTTGTCAAAACAGAATTCTTGGCAATGTTAAGCCAGCATGTGCACTCACAGAGAGACATGTCTTGCAGGAAAGCATTCCTTCATGGGCCAGCTACACAGCACTGCCCTGCAAATAAGTGTGGGTCCTCAGTAGGAGAAAAGGGGCAGTAAATGCAGGGACTAAATTCACACTACAGGCATTTTCCGTTTCTCCCCTGGAACAGGAGTTCACAGTTAACTGCCACGCGTAAAGAGCTGTGTGCCACACTCTTGAAATGCTGAATTACAAAAAAAGTACACACCTGAGCCTTTAAAACAAAAAAAAAATCACGCAAGGCAGATACACGTGTGTGCGAAAACGGTGGGCCCTGAATGTTGAAAATAAACCTAAGATTAATCTTGGCACATATTGAAAGCAGGGCCATTGCTAGTCCTGTTGCTCTAATCTGGGTTGGTGATGCTGATTTCTGCATTTCATTCAGTGAGGCAGACTTGGCTCTAGCAAGTTAGTATGAATCTTGAGCAAACCTACTGTTGGAGTTTGAACTGAAACCAGACTGCAGGGTCTGACCCCCAGGCAGCTAGAGCTCAACTCCCAATTTTGAGAGCTTTAAACTCAATTTTAGTGCACTGCAAAGTGGAAACGCTTTAAAGCGTACTGTAGCTAAAATCTTGCCTTTTTTTTGCGTGAGAGAAATAGTTTTGGCTTTGAAAGTAAGCCTTCTGAAAATAGCAACTTACCAGGAGGGGTTCTGCTCCTTTTTTGTTTCTGCTCCTTTTTATTAACAGCTGCCTCTAACGACTGACTGGCAGATCTAACATTTATAGAACAGTTAAAGGAGAAGAAAAATGGGTTCTGCTCAGTTAGGGCTTCATTCTGTCCTGTTACGCATTTCTTTCCTTCTTCCATCTTTTTTCTTTTTTAAACCTTTTGATGTGTGAATAATTTCAATGATGATGTCTTTGCTAAACTGACTTTTTATGGGAGATGTCTGGAAACTGGACGATAGTTTCCCCAATGATTCTACCAGATTTTGAGGGGTGTGTGTGGTTTCCATCCCCCTCATGGTTCACTCTCAAGACGGAAACCTTGATCCCCCCTCCAGTGTCCTGCTGGGTGTAGTCTGCTTGCACAGCTGGGATCAGTTTAGCCCCCCCCCCCCTTTCATCTCTTCCTGAAGCTGCTGGTTGACAGGCATGTGAAGGAGCCAGGCAGCTGCAGTTTCTGCCCCAAGTCACATCTCCCCCCCCCCCCTGCCAATACATCCTTGCTCTGGGCCTTTCCCCCTGGACTCCGAACCCTTGAACTCCCTTCCGTTCTGACTCGTTTACACATTTAGGGAGGGAATCAGAAGTTGAAGGAGTCAAACCTCAGCAAAGCCAAACAGCGCTGCCTCCACAGCCTTTCCACCAGAAGAGCGATCGCATAAAAGGAGAAGCAGAAATAGTAACCTCTGGTGAGCGGAGTTTACACTCCCCTGGAGAGAAACTGTGATCTGTGATGAGATACGCCAAGAGGGTATGTGGCTGAAACAGCCGGCATTTCCTCCTCTGGATGGATAAGCAGAGGCAGGCTCCTTGAGAGCCTATGGGTGTTATTCCAGGAAAATATCATTAACAGATGACAAGCTTTAATGAAGCACTACCAGGTCCGTCCATCCCCTGCAATGCACAGCCAGAGCAGAGCAGCAGCAGTGAGCTTGGGCCTTTTTCTAGTTCATGCCAGCAGCAGGGAAGTTGAGCAGGCCTAGCTGATGCCCCATGGGCCCTGAGCCCGTGCCCTAGAAGCTTCTGCAAAGTGCTGGGGTTCCCTGGGAGATGTGGAGAGGTCTATAGGAACACAGCAAGCTGCCTTGGTCAGATCATTGGGCTACCTGGCTCAGTAATAAAAACACTGACTGAAGAAGAAGAGAAGAGTTTGGATTTGATATCCCGCTTTATCACTACCCGAAGGAGTCTCAAAGCGGCTAACAATCTCATTTTCCCTTCCTCACCCACAACAAACACTCTGTGAGGTGAGTGGGGCTGAGAGACTTCAGAGAAGTGTGACTGGCCCAAGGTCACCTAGCAGCTGCATGTGGAGGAGCAGGGAAGCGAACCCAGTTCACCAGATTACGAGTCCACCGCTCTTAACCACTACACCACACTGGTAGCAGCTTCCCAGTATTTCAGAGAAAGGCCTTTCGCTGCCCTTCTTGGAGACTGAATCTGGGACCTTCTGCATGCAAAGCACCTGTTCTACTGTTGAGCTCCAGCCCCTCCCGGAGGGGTTACCTGAAGGTAGAAAGTTCATAAGCAAGCCTCTCCATCCATGAGGGTGAGGTCAGGCACCTTACTCCCAATTGTGCTCATGGTGCAGAAAACCTACTTTTATTTATTTTACCCATAAACAGAAATGGTTGAAAGCTTGACAGTTCTCTTGGCACTAAAACACTAAACTACCGTTTACGTAACAGCTGGAGATAACAGTTTAAGCCTTCAGATACAAAGCTGGTTCAGGAGTGAGAGTTGTGCCTCGTTCACATATTTCCACACTCTACGGCAAACAGCTTTTAAGTTTAAGCTCTTAACTTTTGAATGGACTGCCTATACTCCACCTTTTTTATAAGAGCGTTAATACTGCAATGCTCCCTGAGCTACATATATATATTCACCAAAGAGGCGAAGTATTGAACTAACAAAAGTCTGCAGCTCTGAATGCACCCCTTTCAATGGCTGACTCCTCAGTACGGCGGTAACAAAGGAGGCTTTTGTATATGGGGACAACCCTGGGGTGGCTGCCCCTTCAGAACAAGCGAAGCTTTTGTTTTGGACTACATTCCATGAAACAACTAATTTTAGACATGAGGTTAGAAGTCTTTTGAAAATTGCTTTCAGAAACAAAACGGTGCCTCTTGCCACCACCACCACGAGGAAGGAAAAAGCTTCAGGTGTTTCCAGCACCGTGAGTACAACAAGTTGATCATCCAGATGACAAGAGAGTACTGACCCACCCAACCCTTCCACATGAAGCTGCTATTTTTAATTTTCTGCTCAGTTTTGTATGTGCCTTATTGAGAACTTATAACAGTATATTCCTAATGGGATGAAGCCTGTAAGATAATTGAACTGAGGGTGCTTTAGAAGGGAGACATTGATTGTCAAATTGTGCACTGAGCCACCCAGATGTGACCAGGGAGAAGAGTTACTGGGGCCCGAGAGAGAATTTTAAAATGTCTGGATCTCGTAACCTCTGGACCTGCCTGCTGCCTACCAGGCTCCCTTTTATGTCTGCCCTCGGGGCGATTGGCTCACTCTGACACTGCAGAGATGTCCTTTCATTGTTTTAAGATTAGTTCAGGAAAAGCGCTCCTCTGCTCTTCACAGTTTGGAAATGCCTGAAGCCATGGTTCCTATCAAGCAGGTACATTCCTGGTGGTTCGAGCAACTCAGTCGCTCAGATTTTGCTGACATGCTTGGACACAGCCAGCGGGATGCGTGTGACAACAAGCCAGCCGTGGACAGACAGCTGCCTCCTTGGTGTCCCCCCCCCCCCTTTCTGACGCTGTCATCTTTACTCATCCAAAACACTGCTCCATTGTTCACTTATTTTAGATGTATCCAGGCACTCCAGCAGCCTTAGCCCTATATGCAAACTACAAGTGGGCAGCAGCTGCTACTTATTTTGGGGTGTGGGGGGGTGGTTGGTTCCTTTGGCTCACCTCCCTGATAGCTGCAGAGCAAACATGTTCACAGCCATACTGGAGAACGCTCACAGTGTTTCGTGGTGAAACATGTTGAATGCTGCTTAAGTCAAATTGCTATTTTCCCTTCGGCTGTTTTTTGTTAATCACTTCATCAAGGCCTTGAAAAATAGGGCTGGGGGAGGAGAGCAGAGCTCAACCTATACTGGTCAATGGAAACAGACCAAAAATCACTTAAGGGTGGGGTGGGTGTAGGGAAAAGAGGAGAGAATTCTGCCCCTCTGCCAGGCTCTGGGTACAGCTCCACCTACATGGGAATAGCAGTGGAAAGGCAAGGCAGCACAGACTAAAGGAGCTTGTGCCATTTAGGATAATGACGAGCTACAATGGAGGAAAGGCTTTGTGTCTTTTCAGAGGTCATCTAAAGGAGGAAGTATGGCAGGTCCAGCTTTAGCACCTTCCAAAATTTCCCCAGGAGCTGGTGTTACCATGGCCAACAGCGTGAGCAGCAAATTGGGAAGTCTCCAGTGCAGAACTTGCCCTCAGCCTGGAGGCGCCCTCAAGTAAGCCATAGTCTTGGCCAGACTCCTGCCTTCCAGAGTTTGGAGGCTGTAAAGAAAGGAAAAACTCTTCTTCCTCCCCACCCGCCTTTCCTAGCGTTGCGGGCTAGAATCTTCCTTTTTCTCTCTAAAGAAGGGAGGTCCACTATTTATACGTTTTTAAGAAGTGGTGTTTTAATCTTATTTCCTGTGAAGGTTTTCTGGGAGTAGAATATTTGGGCATTCATGCACCATTCCATTTAACCATTCTGTAGAAAATTTAATTGGGCATGGTGCTTACGGATGTGCTTTTGCACTTAGCTTTTGTTACCACTCGGACTGAATAACTTACTTTGGGCCTGCTATAAAAGGGAGAAACCAACCACAAAGGGGATGGGGGGGAAACAGCCATTTTGCTTGCAGCAAGACACAAATCAAAAAAGAGTGTGTGTGTGTCTCTTCTGTTTGAAGGTGGGCTCTCGGCACCAAAGATGGTGCTATATAAAGAAATAATCTTTGACGATTGCCTGTCTGCATCGCTTGGGTATCGGGTTCTGAAACTGGTTAGCAGGGAATTCAGACACGGGAAAACATTTGCAGATAACCTTTAAAATGCACTGTGAAGATAATCTGCGGCCAACATTCCCAGTGAGGAAAACCTGTGGGTGGCAAGAGAATAACAGGGCCGTAGTATAAATTCTCAGGTGAAAACATCCAGGCAGGGGGACTGAGTTTAGCAGTTACAGCTAAATTAAATAGTGCAATCCTGAAATGTCGTCGCCTGCTGTTTCCTGTTCTTGCTGTTGGAATCATGTGATGTGTGTGTTTGTATATATACGTATATCTAAAAGATCCTGCCACAGTATTAAAAGAAGATGATTGACTTACCACCTGTAGACTTTCAATTGTGTTTCAGCTGGTGGCAGTTTTAAAGTTGTTGAGATTTATCTTTTTTAATTCATGTTGTCTCAAGTCTAAGCACTTAACAGGACAGATGTCAAACATTCATACTGGCTCTGTTGATACCTACGCTTCATAGACTCACGGAAGCATAGAACTGTAGCGTTGGAAGGGACCCTCAAAGACATCTAGTCCAACTCTCTGCGATGCAGGAATCTCAACTAAAGCATCCATGGCTTGGCAGAAGGATTCACATCCAAACATTTGCAGGTAGTACATTTCAGCATTCACCTTCCCGTGTCATTTTGAAGCCACCCGCTTTTGTAGTTGTCTTTGCCCCCTAAGGACACCTTCCATTTGCCTCCCCTGAATGCACTAGAAGTGAACCCAAGGACACAGTACCCATAGAGCTGCAATAGAACCACAGAAACGTATGCCTCTCTTTCGGATTAACAACCAAGTCTCTCAAGTAAGGCAGGGCTAGTGTGGTTGACTAATGAGCTGGAACTATCGCTGGGGCAGGAGAGAGGAAGCTGTGAGTAAATATTTGGGGTGCTGCTGAAGGGAGCTCAGCCCCCTAGGAAATGGCGCCTATGATCTGGGATAGCTTAGCTGGTAGAGCATGAGACTTAATATCTGGGTTATGGGCTCGAGCCCTGTTGGCAAAAGATTCCTGCATTGCAGCGGGTTGGACTAGATGACCCCAGTGGTCCCTTCCAATTCTGTAATTCCATAAACCAGGGAAATCCAGGGAATCTTTCCCAATCCCGCCCATTTGTATTTCCAAGTGACACTTCTGCAGACCTCCGTGCTCACCTGTGCTTGCCCTGTACACCCTCCCTTCTTGGGCTCCATCCCTGTTTGCCCTCAACCACCTGAGTTCACTATCAGAGGGAAGGATATACCCAAGAGGGAGCCTCTCAGACCTTCCCACCCTTCAGGGACAACTGAAAGAGGAGCAGCCCTGTCCTCGCATCCCCCAGAATTTCCTCAGAGGGCGGTTGCAAACAGCCACCCGCTCTCCAGGGCAGCAGGAGACAAAAGCAAGATGCCATTCAAACGAAGAGGAGTGGGAGGCCGTTTTGTTCTAGTTCACAGGCTCCTTCCTCCGAAGAAAAGCGCCACAAGAAGCCGAGAGAGCTCTTCCCTCCTCCTCCTCCTCCTCCTCCTCCTCCTCTTCAGGGAACAGCCAGTCAGGCAATCTGTCCAGACACCCTGGAGTCATTAGCATTGGAATATGCGCTTCTGAAGGCAAACTGAGAACAAAAAAGCTGAAGTTACTCATCCAGGGAGCAGGAGCAGCCCTGGAAAGAAGGGGGGGGGGCAGTGAGAGGCAGCTGGAAGAGCCGAGGCAAAGCTGGAACCGGGCAGGTGGCTTCTTGGCTTGGCTGCCAGCCCAGAATTGTTTGGCACAGAGCCTTGTTTGCTCCTGCGCCCTCCTGATCTCTGCTGTGTGTCAATGGAAGCCACGGGCAATTGGAGCAAGGCTCCCCTCCCTCCTTCCTTCCCTGCTGTCAAGCCCTGGCTGGCTGTGGAAAAAGCCAGCAAAAGCAGGAAGCCTTCCAGGGAAGAGGGAGCAGCACCTCTGGTGGGGTGCCAGCCATGTGATGCGCTGCGGGAAATAGGGCAGTGGGGCAGGGCGGTGGGGAGGATTCAGGGGGTCTCTTGCTGCTGGGGGAGCAGCAGCCCTGATCCCCTCGCCCGGCCTGGTGGCAGGGCAAACGGACAGAAATCTCTTGCAGCCTTTTGTCTCGCTAGCAAAAGCTCATCCCAAAGGACAGTGCCATCCTCTGCCCAGAACTTATTTTTTTATTTCATTTATTTACAAGTCTGTATCCCACCTTTCCTTTCAGGAGCCTGAGGTGGTGTATAGGGCTCTTTCCCTTTCTTTATATTGTCACAGATCTCGGGCAAGTTACTTTTCAATCTTCGTTCTCTTGAATGCTGGCAGTTCTGTTTATCTCCGCTTTAAAAAACGCACACACGCAGTCTCTTGGCACACAAAACGGGGGGCAGTCGTAGCAGAACACTTGAAAAAATTATTTTCTTTTAAAAGGACTTGCCCATTGCCACTATAGGCATACATTGTGGGCTAGAAGATACCAAAGGAAGCAAGCTTCACAAGCCTATTGGGGCTGCAGCAATTTTCCTTCTTAGCATTTACAGTGGTACCTCGGTTAAGTACTTAATTCGTTCTGGAGGTCCGTTCTTAACCTGAAGCACCACTTTACCTAATGGGGCCTCCCGCCTTTCACCGTCGTGCAATTTCTGTTCTCATCCTGAAGCAAAGTTCTTAACCCGAGGTAATATTTCTGGGTTAGCGGAGTCTGTAACCTGAAGCGTAGGTAACCTGAAGCGTATGTAACCCGAGGTACCACTGTATGTCATGCGGCAGTACTCCTACGGCACGGCAAACGCTGAGAGGCATTTGAGCTTATTCTGACACGGAGATCACGCACGGCTGCCAAAGCAAGTGGAAATTGTCCATTAAGCGAGTCCAGACCCATTTGGAAAGAACCAATCACATGTAGCAGTTCTCGAACTCTGTTGCTAGCGTGCTGCAATCAGTTATAAAGGTTCCAAACACCCATCCCAAAAGAGGTGGCCGGCTGAATTTCTGAGAATGATTCACTGATTTTGGGAAGGAACTGCCCACTGTCTCTCTGCATGCGTCACTGCTCTAGGTTGACCTGTTTCGAATCATAATTCACGCCCAGACCATGCAGAATCAGCAGAATGGGTATCTCTGAGGGTAGGTGTTGGGGCGGGTACAAGCTCGTAGCTCACCCTTACATCGTTAGTACAAAAATATCTCCAAAGACATCTTAAAGGCCTCTGATGATGAGCCCATTTGCCTCCCAATCCAAGGGCGCCCTCCATCCATGTTGGAAAGGCAGCAAGACTGGCAGTCATTATAACCCACCGGCAGAGGAAGAATGAACAAACATGGGTCATCTCATTAAGAAATGAACAGTGATGTCCTCTTTGCCTAGACACTACTTCCTTGGCTGCTTTTGCAAGTAAGTAGAGGCCACTGACGCGGGTGGCGCTGTGGGTAAAAGCCTCAGCGCCTAGGGCTTGCCGATCGAAAGGTCGGCAGTTCGAATCCCCGCGGCGGGGTGCGCTCCCGTTGTTTGGTCCCAGCGCCTGCCAACCTAGCAGTTCGAAAGCACCCCCGGGTGCAAGTAGATAAATAGGGACCGCTTACTAGTGGGAAGGTAAACGGCGTTTCCGTGTGCTGCACTGGCTCGCCAGAGCAGCTTCGTCACGCTGGCCACATGACCCGGAAGTGTCCGTGGACAGCGCTGGCTCCCGGCCTATAGAGTGAGATGAGCGCACAACCCTAGAGTCTGGCAAGACTGGCCCGTACGGGCAGGGGTACCTTTAGAGGCCACTGAAGCCTCAAATTTCAGCAGCACCCTGCGCGATGCCAAAATTCTCTTGTGCTCCATTTTAAATCATAGCTGTGGCCGAAACTATCATACTCCCCAAAATCTGCTCCTTAGCTGTCAAGTGCTCACCCTTGAATCTGCTGATAGCCATAAAGCCGTATGTGCTCTAAAGGATGCACATGTGCACTGGATTGCGTGTGCGCATGAGAGATCATTTACAGAGGGTGATTTGCCATATGTAAATGGGTAGGACAGAGTCTCAGTGTAAGGTTCGGTTCCAGCAGTGCCGTAACGGGGGTGGGGGGGTGGGGTGGCTAGCCAAGGTTGTTTGCCCTGGGCGAAGCCTCCCGAGGGGTGCCATTGAGGCTGTGCGTGCGGAAATGTGCAATGGGTGTGTGTGTCAGACTGGGTCTTTGAACCACGTGAAATAAAGCCTAGTTTCACCCCTGGGTTCCAGTGTGGGTGAATCCTTTTCTCTCCCCCCCCCCCCCACTTGCCATAAGTAATTTAAGGCCCTGCTGGCTCCAGAGAAAAGCAGCTGGCCTTTGGGTACCTTTGGCATAGGAATGCTTTGCAGAAGCCGGAGGTGCACCTCCCAAGAGCCTTGCTGGGTCCAGGCAGGGGATCCATTGACTAAAGCATGGGTAGGCAAACTAAGGCCCGGGGGCTGGATCCGGCCCAATCGCCTTCAAAATCCAGCCCGCGGACGGTTGGGGAATCAGCGTGTTTTTACATGAGTAGAATGTGTCCTTTTATTTAAAATGCATCTCTGGGTTATTTGTGGGGCATAGGAATTCATTCATTCTCCCCCCCCCCCAAAAAAAAATATAGTCCAGCCCCCCACAAGGTCTGAGGGACATTAGACTGGCCCCCTGCTGAAAAAGTTTGCTGACCCCTGGACTAAAGGGTCACTGGAACACAACATGGTTCTCAGGTCAAGCCCCTTTCAGACCTAAGAATTAGGAGCCAAATCATTTCTTGGATTTGGGTGGGACTCTTGCAAGAATCACTGCAATGCAGCGGGTAGTTTTCCAAAAATTGTTTTCCTATATGCCATTGTTTTAACTGCTTACATTTGTTCAAGGAAGTTTTTAATGGTTGATGTTTTCTTGTGTTTTTCATATTTTGTTGGGAGCCGCCCGGAGTGGCTGGGGCAAATCAGTTAGATGGGCAGCATATAACTAGGGTTGCCATGTGTCCTCTTTTTCCAGGACATGTACTCTTTTTCAAGGGAAATTTTCTGTCCGGATTTTTTTAATTTGCTGAAATGTCTCTGGCTATACTTTCTGGATGAGACATGGACATAACTGGTGGCTGAAGAATTGCTTTCCTCTTCTCTTCTCCTGCCCCCCTCAGCAATATATCACAGCTTCTATAGCATACATATAGTAGGGGTATTTAAAATGAGAGTCGTCATAGCGGCCTCTTTTTTGCTCTTCAAAATATGGCAACCCTAAAATTAATAATAATAATAATAATAATAATAATAATAATAATAATAATAATAATAGTGTTACTATTGCAAATTGCTACAGGATGCCACATGGGAAGCGATTCATATATTAAATGAATGAATAGCACCTGTGCATCTGTGTGATCTGTAGTGAGACGGCACTCTGCCAGGTCTTCAGATCGTAACCCAAAACATCCAGTCCAAACAAAATGCTTCTAGCATCTGTTAGCAAAAACCTAAGGAAAAGGCAAACGGGGGGTTAATATTGGGCTGCCTTCATGGTCCTTTTTCAGGAAAGAAGCTTCTGGAAGCCCGGCTGTCCATCTGGCAGCAGCATCCTTCTTTGGTGATCTCTTGCCTGCTTCAGCGAACAATTAACATTTCAGTTGAAGGGCAAGATTGCTCAATATTGCCATTTGTCAGACAAAGGGGCGACCTAGCAAAGCCTGCAGTGGTGGGAATAGTCATTTGTTATCCAATACACAACTAAGGGTCTCACCCAAACTTCTTTTTGTGTCCAAGCGGGGTTTTTTACCCTTTGTCCTGGGGAAAGCACTGGGACAAAAAACCAATATTCAGGCACAGAGCTGCATGAGCCCTAAGTGGTTACAGCAAAAACTGTGCCACAAGAGCTATAGGTGCCCCCCCTTTTATGAGTCAGTGTAGTGCAATGATGAGGATTATCTATGAGTGGCGAGATTTAGGTTCAAATCCCACTCCCCCTTGGGCCAGCCAATATCTCTCAGTCTAACTTACATTTGTTTGTTGAGGGTTACAACTGCAAGGAAGGAGGGACAAGAACCATGCAACGCCACCTTCAGCTCCTCGGAGGAAAAGCCAGGAAATAAACTGCAAATCTTCGACTCCCTTGACAACGGCTTACCTGCTTGAAATGATCCGTTTGTACTGAACAGCTAAGCCCAGAGTTCATCTTGAAAGAACTACACTGGCTCCCAGTACATTTCCGAGTACAATTCAAAGTGTTGGTGTTGACCTTTAAAGCCCTAAACGGCCTCGGTCCAGTATACCTGAAGGAGCATCTCCACCTCCATCGTTCTGCCCGGACACTGAGGTCCAGCTCCGGGCACCTTCTGGCGGTTCCCACGCTGCGAGAAGCCAAGTTACAGGGAACCAGGCAGAGGGCCTTCTCGGTAGTGACACCCGCCCTGTGGAAGGCTCTCCCACCAGATGTCAAAGAGAAAAATAACTACCAAACTTTTAGAAGACATCTGAAGGCAGCCCTGTTTAGGGAAGCTTTTAATGTTTAATAGGTTATTGTATTTTAGTGTTTTATTGGAAGCCGCCCAGAGTGGCTTTGGAAACCCAGCCAGATGGGCGGGGTATAAATAATAAATTATTATTAATTATTATTATTATTATCTGGCACACCAAGTGGGAGCTTCCAGCAAAGCCATCAAGAGGCCACATTTTTCTTCTGCAAGTTGTAGGGGATATGACTGGGCTCTGGTCTTCCCCAAGTCCATCAGCCTGACAAAACACCAGCAGAACATGGCATGTGGCTTGCAGCGTGTCTCCTCCATGCTCGCCTCTTGCGTTTCTGTGAGTTCCAATGAGCCCAGCATAGTGCAACAGACGGCGATGCAACACACACCTGCTGTAGACTTCGGTCCTTATCCCAAAGATGCTTGCCACTGGTCCTGGTTGGAGACCCTGGACTGAAAGCTGCTCTGCAGGCTTCCCTGAACTCAGCTGTTCTTCCCATTGAGCTGATCTGAACTTCAGAAACCTTTGGTGGCTTTAGAAATGTGCAATTGGAGCTCCCATAGTGGGTGCCAGTTCTTTCTGGAGCCCTGTTTGTTTCTTAAAAAAACACACACCCAAAGGTCAAGAAATGCAAAGCAGCATTATGGCTAGCCTACCCCACAGAGGGGGTGCGAGGATAAAAAAGGATTGTGCCGATTTGCAAAACCGCTCTTCCATCAGCGACTGAAGACCAAGAGCCCCAAGTTCTCTCAAAAAATAATTTAATCAGAGAAATACAGTAAAACAAGGTAGAGAGGCTTTCCAGCACTGTCGAGAGCAGCCCATGGGAGCGCTCACAACAATCGTAAGAGAATCCTCTCCTGTCACAATCAGCTCTTGGCTGCAAGGCTCAGGGGTGAAGCTGGTATTTGGGGCTAGTAGGAAAGCAAAATGGTTTCAACACACACAAGAGGGCACATCTTCTTCACCCTGGCAGCAAATTCAGACCTTCGCCTCCTTAGGGTGCACCCAACTCTGGGCTGTGCCATTTCAGACATGAAAGTGGGGGGGGGGGGTCATCACAGAACTGAACAAAAGTTTCCCTTCATGTAGAAAACTAGCATGCTAGGTTTTTTTTAGCACACTAGTTTTCTATGTGCAGGGATTTCCTCTGTACGGAGGAACATTAAATCAAGTGAGCCCCCAGCCTCAAACTGAAATGGTACAGCTCAGACACAGGTTTACCATGCCATGAGAGCTAGGACATTGTCATAGGCTGAAAATGAAGGGGGTAGGAACATATGAGGGCCAGGTTAGCTTTTATAGAGTTGGAGAGGGCTGCCTAGTGACTACTGAGGAAGAATTCCGCCACGTACAGAACAATACAGGCCCCTGGAATCTGCAGGGGCCTCAAATCCTTGATTCTGGCCTGCTTGCAAGAAGAAAACCAAGGCCATCCACCCTTTTTGCTTCCCAGACTGCGAATGTGTGGCTGCTGCTCACGATAGCAGGATTCAGCTCTTGCTGCTGCCACAGTTTGGGGACATGTACACCACCAACATGAAGCGATTTCAAACCTGTTGTGAATCTCTAAAGAACCCAGATGTTTTGCAAGAGTGCTGAGGGCTCTCTTTAAAGAGCAAGTTCTGTAAAGAAACTTAGAAATTACAGTTTGCAAGGGCAGGTGGGCGGGTGAAGATTCTTCAACAGGGACCCTGAGCTCCCCAACAGGACAACTGATGCGCAGATCTCAGTGCGATTTACATTTTTGGTGTAAGATGCTTGTTAACAGCACAGAGGGAGATTGGGGGTCTGCCCAGGCAAGCTACAACCTCCTATAAGGGCTACATGCTATTTCACAGAGGGATGCTGTTTCCATAGCTATCCAAAACAGATTCACTGGATTCTCAACTCCTGGACGCTTCCTGAGGTGATTATTTGTTGGCAGTGTGGCTGGCTGTGTGCACGCTATACATTTAAAGCACATGACTTTCCCCAAAGAATACCTGTAGCTTGTTAAGTGTTGGGAATTGTAGCTCTGTGAAGGGTAAATGACAGTTCCTAGGATTTTTGTCCGCGCTTTTCTCCAACGCGCTGAACAAATCCACAATATGACGAGGTGGAGCAAAACTCATAAACGAGGTCAAATTGTGCCTTAGATATCTCCTAGGGTCTTTTAAGCTTAGTGTATCAATTTGAGACAACCCAGCACCCTTCAAACTTTATAGAGGAAACATGGGTGCATTTGGAAAGGAGGAGAAGGCAACGCCCGTCACTTCACCCCGCATATGCAGGAAACCAGCTCAGGGCCCCAATACTCCCTGCTAATTCTTGTTCCTTGGTTGCAGAGGGGCGGCTGGGGGAGGGAAGAGAGAGACCCATATCTTTGCATAAATTAAACATTCAGCGCGCGCACTGGCTTGCATTGCAGCATCATCCAGAGGCCTGGCGGTGCCACAGCCCACATTCAAGTCAGAAAGGCATTAGTACAGAGGTTTGAGCTGGGCTCTGCTCCAAGTCTCAGGCAGGCCCAGTAGGCACGAGAGGCTCCTATGCACTGTGCAGGGAAAGCGTTGCGCTTCTTTGCTACCGCCGGACGGGCCTCTGCCTCAGCACTCTAACCGAGAGGGTGTCTGCCCACAAGAGAAGTTCGTTGATCTGGGCCAGTCCCAGCCCAGCAACCTTGGCACCGTTCACCTCCAGGATTTCGTCCCCAACTCCAAGGAGTCCAGCATACAGTTTAGCTGTGCTGGCATCTGCCATCTCCTGGACGTAGATGCCTGCCAGGAAAACAAAATGAAAATAGCTTTAAAAAGCAACCAGTGCTATTCATGCAGGCAGCTCTAGTCTGGTTTCAGTTCCAAAGCAACAGAATCACTCCCTCTCCATCATTTTCTTGGTCTCAATGGATCCTGGTTTGAGCATATGAAATGGTCCCCCCTTAGCCAGAGATTTTGGGGATGGGAGAGTCTTGATGTCACATTCCTAAGCAAGATGTTACTACTCAGTGAAGAGGCACAGTGGCCAGCTGCTTCTGTTCATGTGGCATGTTAAGATGCCATCTCTCAACCCAAGACTCCCAGCAAATTGGATCCTGCGTCTTACCTCCTGTGCCATCGGTGGTCTGTTCCCAAGGCAAGACTGGCAGACTGAGCTCTGGATATCAAGAGTACCATCTAGACTGCGGCACCAGCCTACCCAACTCGAATGAGCAATCGTGCCTCACCAGGTCCTATAAGGCCCTTTGAGCTTGCTCCTGAGCTTTGACTACACACCTGTTTTGGGCTCACTTGGGCTGATAGCCAGCTCTTCTGACTGACTGCAGCCTGGCGAGACATGTGCACACCTGCTCATCGATGCACATGCAAGATGAACTGCTACCCTTGTAAGAATGATTCTCTGCACACAATGTTTTAGTAAATCCTCCTTGCGGCAGCCGATCTGGAGGTTCCTTAAACTCTGGTGTCCATCTGGCTGCACATCACGGCGCATAAGAGATGCCAACAGCAGTGGATCAAGGTGCTGAAACCCCAATTCCAAGTTTCCACTGAAGCACCGTGCGCCAACCGGACTGCGTACAGGCATCAAGGGGTTGTAGCTCCTCGACTGAGCTCTCTCCTCGCAACTCTGATCAGGAATGTGTCTACATGCCCTTCAGTAATGCCTCCGCTATGTCTGCTCGCGTGTCTCTCTTCACACAGACAGCTCAGGATGGATTGGGAATGAGAAACCGTGGAACATGAGCAGCAATTCTTAAACGAAGAAAGTTGCTGGTGGTGAGACTCCTGCCTTGACATGTCCTCTGCCTCCCCCTCCTGCTTTTGGAAAGGACTGCTGATGCATTAAGTCAGTCGTTTTATGTAGTGCAAGAAGATCTCAAATCCCATCTATGCTAAAACTCACATGCATTAAGCATCCTTGAAGCTATCTGAGACCCAGGAAGAGGAGTGGGAGAGGATTTTACGATGCTCTTCCCTCCCACTGAAGGCTAGGTTGCCAGGGTAATGGGGGACATCCGAGACCTAAAACGGTCAAAAGGCCTAGGCACTTCTGGTCACCCCTAAGGTGACAGCAGGCGAAGTGGAGAGCAGGAAGACATCATATGTGTTTTCTATCTCATGACCTGTAACCTTTCCTGACGTATGTGAAGATGTATTAGGACCCTTTGTTTGCTGTGTTTGAACTACTATACAGTGGTGCCTCGCAAGACGAAATCAATTCGTTCCGCGAGTTTTGTCGTCTTGCGATTTTTTTCGTCTTGCGAAGCACGGTGTCGGGAAAGTTTTGGAAAAGCTTCAAAAATCACCAAAGTCTTTAAAAATCTCAAAAAAGGCTACCACACCACGTTCTATGAGTTGCTCCTCGAAGTCAAGTCGCAACTGTATTAACGGTGTTAAGAAAAAGGAAACAAACTTGCAAGACGTTTCCGTTTTGCGAAGCAAGCCCATAGGGAAAATCGTCTTGCGAAGCACCTCAAAAACCAAAAAACCCTTTCGTCTAGCGAGTTTTTTGTCTTGCGAGGCATTCGTCTTGCGAGGTACCACTGTATAAGCTTTAGTTCTGAAGTGCCTTGGGGCAGACCTTCTAAACTGGCATGGTGTGTGCAGCTCTGCCCTATTGCAATAGCTATAATAAACACTAGGTCCCTAAATCCGGATGCTGGACTTGAAACGTTTCTTTGGTTGTGTCATTTCTTTAAAAACCCCAGAGTCGGCCACGACTGGACCTAATGGTCAGGGATCCCTTTACCTTTACCTAGGAGGGAAATATGAGGAATCTCCAACCATGTTTTCCTCCTAGTAAATGCTAACGTTGGCCTTTTGCAGGGGAGAGTCCTCTGCCTGCTGGTTCTCCTCTTACAAACACTCCCTTCCCTTCTGGAATTGCAGGTACCTTTTCCATCTCTTAGATATGTTGAACTTAAGTTCATTCTATGTTCACCCCCCAACAAGTCCATATCCAGAAACCGAGAGTGTGAACAGGCACACCATGTTTGGTGGTGATGAATCCTCTCCTGTCATGTTTTGGTGGGGCAAAGGGGAGGCCCTCTATCTCCAAGTTTCTCTGAGAAAATTCAGGGAGGGGGCTGGACACTGCAGCACCTTCCCCACAAGGCCGCCTCACTAAAATGCATGCAATGCGCTGAATAAAGATGGGCAGGTGACACAGTCTGGATTCTATGATCAAGCAGGTCCTCTCCAGCTTTGGTTTATGCTTAATATATATTTCATAGCCGGGCAGAGGAAGCAAATTCCAAAGGCGCGGAGAAGAGAAAAAGTTTTGGATAGGAGGAAGGGGATAAGGGCTGGGGAGAATCTTCTCCAAATATATTGTAGAAAGGTTTTACCTCTTTAATGACACAAAAGCTTCTGGAGAAGTGGGAGCCAGGAACTGACACTGATCAGTTTCAGCTGTACCCCAAATAATATCTGAAACCTCTTAGGGTGGGGACAGTATCTGAAAAGTCCAGGGCTGTGCAATGAAAACACTTAATTCCTGGAGCCAGAGTGCTTAAGGCCAGGAAAAACATTTGTCATCTTAGTCCACAAATATCGCAATACTCTCAGGAGCCTGCCTGGGAAAAGAAGGTGGAAACATCTGTGTTCAATTATTCCCGCCATCTGACCCACTTTGTGACAGGCTTAGCCTAAAAAAAAAAAAGGCTGAGTCGGACTCTCACATAACAAGGGAGTGTTCCACAATCTGCTTTTCTGCTCTTGCGCATCAGGGCACCCCAAAACAGTACATGCACTGGGAGTTATGGGAGACCAGGGATGAAGCCTTTATGTTTGGGGAGCATTTCAACTGTCTTTGCTTCTCAGCAGAAACAGGTGCACACCTAGGAGTAGCTGAGAGACGAAGGGCTGATGGACATGCCTTTCCCTGACTTATAAGTCTGCTGTTGACAACAAAGAGCTAATTCCTCACTCTGGCTATTCTGTGCCTGACATCAGGGTTCAAGGACACACTCCAGCCAGACTAAAACACCGGGGGGGGGGCAGGGCAAGGGGGGGCCTGGGAAAAGCTCAGACACCAGAAACAGAAGCACAGAGGGCTTGAGGTTCTGCCCCTCTGCCCTACACTGAACATATACCTGTGTCAGGACGGCCATTTCCTGACGAGACACGAAATCCGAAGTTGCCCTCTGGGCGGTGCTGCAATTCCAGCTGGCTTGTTCCATCTGGGAAAACTTCCACAACCCGCCCGACGGTTCTCGCCAAGTTGGGGGAGCCAATGTCCTCCACGCTGAGGGAACGGCGATGTGGGGCACCTGCGTTCCTGGGAAGAGGAAGGAATATTGTTGCAAACAGGAAATGCATATTTAAATGGCCCAACTCGGACACAACTCTAAATGCGGGCTTAGCATTGTGTGCACAAACTTTCCCTCTCTTCCTCCAGTGTGACTATTGCTTCTGTTAAATTATATGTAGTTTTAACCTGCCGACTAGGCAAACCACGGTTAGTCCTAATTACGTGACAGGGAAATGAAGCAACTTCATTCTGCAGCGTACGAAGCTGGCTTGTTTCTGTAAACCATAGTTAAAATTGGCTACTGTTTTAAGGTTTAACAATGGAAACGAAACTTCTGATTGCTTCCTAGCAGTAACACGGGAGAAGGAAGGAAGGAAGGAAGGAAGGAAGGAAGGAAGGAAGGAAGGAAGGAAGGAAGGAAGGAGAGGGTGGCGACAAACAAACCCAAAGCTCAAGCACGTAACATCCAGCCAGTTATACTGAAACCAAGCCAATGTGAATTTTGTTAAAAATAAAAATTAGCAGCAGAGTAATGTGGATGAAGGGACGTGATGAAGGACGCGGGTGGCGCTGTGGGTTAAACCACAGAGCCTAGGACTAGCTGATCAGAAGGTTGGCGGTTCGAATCCCGGCAACGGGGTAAGCTCCCGTTGCTCGGTCCCTTCTGCCCACCTAGCAGTTTGAAAGCACGTAAAAGTGCAAGTAGATAAATAGGTACCCCTCCAGCGGGAAGGTAAACAGCGTTTCCGTGCGCTGCTCTGGTTCACCAGAAGCGGCTTAGTCATGCTGGCCACATGACCCGGAAGCTGTACGCCGGCTCCCTTGGCCAATAAAGCGAGATGAGCGCCGCAACCCCAGAGTCAGCCACGACTGGCCCTAATGGTCAGGGGTCCCTTTACCTTTAATGTGGATGAAAAAGAACATGTGCAAAAGTGACATGGAGCAGAAATAGGCTAGTTCACCCACAGGGCAGGTACATTTTAAGATGTCCAATTTCCTTCAGAACATACATAATCAATGATCAGGGGCAGGATTGGGTCTGTTCTTCCGCGTTTATTGCCGAAAAGGCCACCCGCTGGCTCCCATTCTGAATGATACTACTGCATATGTAATGTGTCGCTTACAGCCAAGTGTGAGTGAGTTGTAAGGTCAAACATGCCATCCCAGATGCCGCAATAACCAGGCATAGCATAATCTGCTGCTTTCACAGTGTTTCAGAAGAAATGACAAAAATGGGAGATTTAGGATTTTCAGCGTTACCTGTTTAGAGCAGCTTCCTCCTCCTTTGGTTCCCCCGGTGCATAGAGACTGGACCGGTCAGCCTTGCCCAGTAAGGAATGCAGATTTTGAACAGAAGAGGCTTTTCTTGGTTGGCGGAATGGCGACACCTAGCGGGAGAATGAAAGAGCTGAGCCAGAGCAAGGGTTGAGAAAACTAACCCCAGGATTCTGCTTTTAAAAAAGCAGACACCGGGCAAAGAAAGCCTAACAATTGTCATTTCCAATCGCAAATATGTTGGATCTGACTGAGCATTTGGACAGTATGAAAGGCAGTGGCTATAACTCCTTTTTAATCTGCACAGTAGTCTGGGAGGCATGGAGCAGTTTGTACTGGAATTTACAAAGAAGGGCATACTGTGGGCACCAAATTGGCTGCTTCTATGGTAGGGCATGTATGGCAGCAGCTCAATGACCGCACAAATATATGTTTAAAAAACCTTAAACATACGTTTAGGCTAAAATATGCTTCCCGGGCCTGAAAAGGTTAAAGGCTGCTGTTGTGGGCATCAGTCCGCCTTGAGAGACAATGGAGTGTGCCTCTGGGGGTGAAGTCAAACTACTGTATTAGCAGGACTGAAGGGACCTCCACAGGCTGCAAGCCTGGGCAGTGTTTGTGGAGGTCCTGGGCTGACCAGACTCTCAGGCTTCCTGCTCTGGTCCAAAGGAAAGCAGAGCAAGACGTTTGGCAGCAGGAGGAAGTGTACGAGGAGCTGTCCAACTGCCTTAGAGACTCTAGAATTTCTGCAAGATGGAGGAGGAGGGAATCAGTGGAGAGGGGCAAACTGTCTTTTGAGAAGAGGTTCCCCACCATGACACCCCTGAACACAATTTGATAGTCGCTGCTCTACATAAAGTAGGCTGAGTTTTTCCTGCCTCTTGAAGTCCCAGATCTAAAGCCACCTAGTGCAAGGGTGGAGAAACCTCTGACCTGAAGGCCAAATTTGTGGGGGTTTTTTATAAGATATTTATTAAGATTTTTTAAAGTATTACAATAAAAATGAAAAAAATAACAAAAATACAAAATAAAAATAGTTAAAAACGCACAGAATTTCCATTACTTATTTTCCTTTAGCTTGTTTCCCGGACCTCCTCCTACCTCCCTTTTTTGTATTCCACTTCAAATTGTTGGTTCAGCAAATCCTTACCATTAGATTTTTACCTATTTATAACTCTTTTTTCATATTCTCTTAAAGCATTACAGCTGGAAACCGCTTAATTTCTATCCAACATCATTCTAACATTCATTAATTTTACAATATTTCTGTAGATAGTCTTTAAATTTCTTCCAATCTTCTTCCACTGACTCTTCTCCCTGGTCTCGGATTCTGCCAGTCATTTCTCCCATATAGTCCATCACCTTCGTCTGCCATTCTTCCAAAGTGGGTAGATCTTGTGTCTTCCAATACTTTGCAATGAGTATTCTTGCTGCTGTTGTAGCATACATAAAAAAAGTTCTATCCTTCTTTGGCACCAATTGGCTGACAATGCCCAGAAGGAAGGCCTCTGGTTTCTTCAGGAAGGTATATTTAAATACCTTTTTCATTTCATTATAGATCATTTCCCAGAAAGCCTTAATCCTTGGGCATGTCCACCAAAGGTGAAAGAATGTACCTTCAGTTTCTTTACATTTCCAACATTTATTATCGGGCAAATGATAGATTTTTGCAAGCTTGACTGGGGTCATGTACCACCTGTATATCATCTTCATAATATTCTCTCTTAAGGCATTGCATGCCGTAAACTTCATACCTTGTCAAAGTTATACATCTTTGACAAAATCTTAGTTTTGGGTTCTAACAGTTCTGTTTCTAATTTTGATTTTTCCACCTGGAAGCCAATTTTCTTGTCCAAATTATATGCCTCCATTATCTGATAATAATGAAGCCAATCTCGCACTTTGTTTTTTAGTTTCTCAAAACTCTGCAGTTTCAGTCTATCTCCCTCTTGTTCCAAAATTTCCCAATATTTCAGCCATTTGGCCTCCCTGAAGGCCAAATTTGGCCTGCAAGGCTTTCCTCCACTTCTCCACGTCTGAGGTCACACAGGTAGAGATGCAGCCTGCCGATGCACAACGGGGAGCCTTTAAGGGCGCTCCTGACTGCACTTTGGCAGGAGAACCAAAGCCTGCTGCATCAGCTGCACATGGCAGTTCCCACAGGGAAGAACTCAGTTCCGCAGCCAGGGTCTGTACAAAGTGAACTTCAGCTCTCCAGGCCCTCAGCTGATAGGTGGGAGAGCTGAAGCTGGCTGGATTGGCTGTGTGGGTGGTTCAAAGTTGGCCTGCAGGGATGGGAACGGGCAAAGATCTGACACGTGCACCCCAGCCAAAAAGGTCTCCGGCCTCTGATCATGAGATGCACCCTTTGGACTTACCAGCTGCAAGGACTGCAGGGAAGGGGCTTTCTTCATTTTGGGTGTGCTGGTGGCGCCTGGGCCTGGCTCCTCAGTGGGCGCTGCAGCTCCCGGCTCCGGGGCACAAATCTGCTCCATGCTGTAGCAGCGGAACCGGCCCAGTCTCTGCTTGGTGCTCTGACTCAGAGCGCTGAAGAACCTCTTTAGTCCTGATGCAGAAGAGGAGGAAGAGGAGCCACCTTTCTTGGCAAACAGTTTCTTCTTTGGCTCCGGGTAGATCTCCAAGGGTTTGCTGGAAGGCAAAAGAAGTCTGCCAGGCCAGTTTAAGAGTCAGGGATAACTCCCAGCTCTGTTTGCCGGAGATCACAATAACCAAACGACAGTAATAAAACACGAGGGAAGGTTTTAAAAGGCATTCAAAGGCTTCGAACAAACAAAAACAGCAAAGTCACGAAGCAAGCAGCCGTAAGAGCGAATCTGCACATCTGTCACGTGGTACATCACAGAGATCGAAAAGGCCTGGAGTGCAGTTCCCTTGGGCAGTTCCATTCTAAAACTGCACATTTCGAAGGGCTTTCAGGGCTTTTGTTGCAGAGGTGCCAAGGAACGGAATGACGCCACTCTGTGACCACAGCCTTTCCCCCCTTAGATGCTCAGCTTCATGAAATTAGTATTTCCCTGCATGCAATTTGAGACTGCAGGCAGGGGACTTTATACCCGAATCAAGGACCACCGTGGAAGGAGGGCGAGGGATGCAGTCTATCTCCCATCCCATCTCTTATTTCTCGCGCAATGATGACAGCACCTATATCTGTGGCCAACCAATCTGCACACTGATTGGTACAATGGGTATTTGGTGTGAAGCCAAAGACATAAATCCTTTAGGGTAAAAAGTGTGGGAGATTGACCTTATGAAAGAAAGAATTGCAACATGCTGTCTTAAAGATAGGCTGTGCACACCCTAAGCACATTTAAAGAACACTCACTCCCCCCAAAGAACCCAGAGAACTGTAGTTTGCTAAGGGTGCTGGGAATGATAGTGGGGGAGGAAAAACTACAGTTTCCAGGATTCCTTGCGGGAGAGGGACACACATGTTTTAAATGTGTACACAGTGCACAGCCACGTGCTCTTCCAACCGCCCCAATTTATTTTTGAACTTGTAGAAATATAGGTCTTTGAACACTGGTTGCCCTTGTCTTCTCCCCACTCTTCCTCACTAACCTTAAATTGTGTCCCCTGGTTTAGGAGCTCTCCAATTTTAAAAGCATAAAACAACAACCACAAACCCCCTAAGTTCACCAGGCAGAAAGTTAAGCCAAATTATCATGTCCAGATACAGCAGTTTTTCTTTTAACACTCAAAATGCCAATATGCACACAAAGCCTGAAGTGGCTGAAGACTGGCGGAATGGAGTCTCATACTTTTAAAATAGTAATAGTAATAATAATGAATAGGCACATTGGTTCTCATGAGTCTACCAGACAAAGACCCACAGGAAATCACAGCTTCTACAGAGACCGTCTCCAAATGCAAGGGGCCTTCGCAACAAACCCTTAAAGGTAAAGGTAAAGGGACCCCTGACCATTAGGTCCAGTTGTGACTGACTCTGGGGTTGCGGCGCTCATCTCGCTTTACTGGCCGAGGGAGCCGGCGTACAGCTTTCGGGTCGTGTGGCCAGCATGACTAAGCCGTTTCTAGTGAACCAGAGCAGCGCACGGAAATACCGTTTACCTTCCTGCCGGAGCGGTACCTATTTATCTACTTGCACTTTGAGGTGCTTTCGAACTGCTAGGTTGGCAGGAGCAGGGACCGAGCAACAGGAGCTCACCCCGTCGCGGGGATTCGAACCGCCAATCTTCTGACTGGCAAGTCCTAGGCTCTGTGCTTTAACCCACAGCGCCACCTGCATCCCTTAGCAAACCCTTAGCAGCAGGCAAAAGCCCACAATCCTCAATTCACCAGGCAGTACTGTCTTCCTCCAAGAAGAGGGGCCGTCAGATACAGCCACCTCCTGACAGATGCTGCTTCACCTGTCGCAATGGCATCTTTCTTCCATGGCTAACATCAGGGGGGGGGGCGGGGGAGAGGAGGGAAGAAAAAGGTTTTTTAAAACCTTTCAAACTTGCAGTGGTCCAAATTTTGCTTGCTTCCCAGCAGCCTCTGTTTTCTTAAGTAAATGCATATTAATTGCTTACGCAAAACGTTGCACCTGGCTTGCTCCTCATTCTGCGCATTCTTCTGGCCAAACGGTTAGGGCCGCATGATGCACTTAATGAGTTAACAAGTTTAAAACGAAATTGAACTTCAGAAACTTGGGGCGGCATTCCCTTCGAACTGTATGTGTGTCTCGTTTCATCTCGTCCACACCCGCCACGCACATTCCATTTCTAAGCATGAGGAAGTGTGCCTTGTGAAACGTGGGTATGGGCGCCTTTATGAAAGCAACATGAGAAGCGAGAATAAAAGCATTTTGAACTTGGTGGATCCCCTCCTGTAGAACCAGAGGCATACCTAGGCTCCCTTGCACCCGAGGCAAGGAACTGTATCAGCGCCTCCAAAGCCCGGAGGGACTACGGACCAGAAACTCAAAAGTTTTGCTTTTCATCGCCTTTTGTGCTCCGCCAGCGACTTCCTCTGTGTCAAGGTCTGCTCTGCTCTGCCTGCCCCAACTACTCCTCCTGTGTCGTCCCTCTGTCTGTCTGCCTGCCTCTGCTAGCTTTCCTCCTAGCCACTTGGAGCCAGAGTGGAGAGATGTGATTTTTGTGCTCCCCTGGGCTTGCGCCCTTGGCGGGGGCCAATTTACAGAGACCCCCTAACTTCGCTCATGTGTAGATTCACTTCTGAGGAAACTCCTCAGCGCCTAGAAGCAAGCAAGCTGGTTTGAAGACAAATGTTTCTGTGTTTGAATGCTAACCAGAAAATCTCATTTGTCCGGATAACCACATGAAGCCTTCTCTTGCGACTCCTCATAAGGGAGCTGGTCCTGGAGGAAGAACTTGAGGGGAGAGACTTCGTCAGGCAAGGCCTCCTTCCACCTGCCTTGCCCCACCCTCTAGTCGCTGCTTCTCAATTTGTATTATTTATGTACTGTGGCTTGCCATTGTTTAGAAATTATTTATTGTAACTGTTGAGTGGATTTCTGTTTAACTTTTATATGTTGTTGTTATTATTTAATACTATTCTAATGATTGTCAATGATTTGGGGACGCGGCTGGCGCTGTGGGTAAAAGCCTCAGCGCCTAGGGCTTGCCAATCGAAAGGTCGGCGGTTCGAATCCCCGCGGCGGGGTGCGCTCCCATTGCTCGGTCCCAGCGCCTGCCAACCTAGCAGTTCGAAAGCACCCCCGGGTGCAAGTAGATAAATAGGGACCGCTTACTGGCGGGAAGGTAAACGGCGTTCCGTGTGCTGCGCTGGCTCGCCAGATGCAGCTTGTCACGCTGGCCACGTGACCCGGAAGTGTCTGCGGACAGCGCTGGCTCCCGGCCTATAGAGTGAGATGGGCGCACAACCCTAGAGTCTGGCAAGACTGGCCCATACGGGCAGGGGTACCTTTACCTTTACCTAATGATTGTCAAATGATACTTTTTTTTATGTAGGTTGCCTATTTTAAAGTTATGTTTTATTATCACATTTTTGTATTGCATTAGATTGTTATAAGATGTACATTTTTGTTTCTTCAGCTTGTAAACCACCTTGAGTATTGTAAGATAGAAAGACGGTATACAAACTAAAAATGATGATGATGATGATGAAAGGATTTTTTCTAAAAAAAGTTATTATGCAAAACTGTAACAATTAGCAGGCTTTTGAATAACCTTTCGTGTGAGCGGGGTATGCATAGGCCCACCCCACCGCTATGTCCCTGGGACCTCTTCAAGAAAACCCAATGCACATGCTGGGATCAGAAGGCAGTTTGGCACACTTATCTGCCCTATAGCAGAGGTTCTTTTTATTGTGGCCACAGGACTCTACTATCTCTATAGCCGCATCGGTATGGATGAAACTTTACAGGGTTAGGTAAGCAAAGACGAGAGAACCCCAAAAGCTTATGGTCATTTTGACAATAGAGACGGAAGAGAGAAAAGGAGAAAGGAAACAAGAGGCAAGAGTAGCACGGCATAAATTGCAACAACACATATTTAAGCTTCGTGGAAAAGTTTACATGGATATGCAGCCACAGGTAAGGCAAAGGACCCCTGAATGGTTAAGTCCAGTCAAAGGCAACTATGGGGCTGTGGCGCTCATCTCGCTTTCAGGCCAAGGTAACTGGCGTTTGTCCACAGACAGTTTTCTGGGTCATGTGGCCAGCAGGACTAAACCGCTTCTGCTGCAACGGAACAATGTGACGGAAACCAGAGCGAATGGAAGCGCTGTTTACCTTCCCACTGCACTGATACCTATTTATCTACTTGCACTGGTGTGCTTTCAAACTGCTAGTTGGCAGGAGCTGGGACAGAGCAACGGGAGCTCACTCTGTCACAGGGATTTGAACATCTGACCTTCTGATTGCCAAGCCCAAGAGCCACAGAAACTGGGGAGGGGAGGGAGCGGAAGGGATGCATCCTATTACAGACCCTGAGGGAGGTCCACAAGATCCAGGACAGAGAGACACCATAACCTACCAATCCATGTTCTATGTGCTCCTCCTACTTCTCCCCATTCCTGCTTCAGAATTCCTCTACCTCTCCTGTACCCCATTGACTTTGTCTGCCGCTGAAAAAGGAGCTGCTGTATCCTGCCAAGGATTCTCTTTTCTTATCAGGGTGTGCCCAAACCCGGGGCTTTCAAGAATGCATACAGATTTTTGAGATCTGGCTGCTGTAGCCTACAGACTAGCAAAAATAAGCGATCATTAGGACAGGTGGCAGTGTGTGCGTGCGTGTGTGTGTGTGTAGGGATGCCCACCCCTCACTTATCAGACATAACCTCCCCTTTTCTAGAGAATCTCAGGGTTGTGTATTCAAGTCCCATGTTGGCAAAAGATTCCTGCATTGTAGGGGGTTAGACTAGATGACTCTCGTGGTCCCTTCCAACTCTGCAATTCCACAATGCAATGATGTTTTAAATCGAGGGGAAGGAAAGCACCCATGGCAGTCACTTAAAAATCACCATGCTTCTAGCAAACGCTATGTGAAGTTTGCATATGATCCAATTACTTTACTCACCATGTCAAATAACTAGATAACAACGTTAACTGAATTGTGCCCAACAGTTTACTCTGCTAAATTTGGCTGGTATGAAACTGGACTTCTCTAAAAACTTTCTACTGGAGAAAACAATACTGTGCGCCATTATAGCATTTCCGATATAATCCCTGGGTAAGATGGAAAAGCCTTAAATTTCCGTTGATTCAGAAAGGTAACCATAGCAACAGCTGCCTGGAGATTTTGGCAGGGAGGGAGAAGCAGGCCAAGGCGGATTTGAGGGGTGGGGGTGGGGAGTGAGAGGGCAAAAGCAGCAGGGAGAGTGGCAAGGTCTAGAGCCAGCTGGCAGTGCCACAGGGCTGTGCTAACTGGCAGCAAGAGGGAGCAGCCCAGGCTGAGAGAGCAGAGGGCACTTGCAGACCTGGCTGCATCTGGGTGAAGGAAAGGTTGCAGCAGCGAAGGAGAGGAAGAGCTGGCATTTTATTCAAAGAATCATACAACTGTAGAGCTGTAAGGGACCCTTTCACGCGGGTGGCGCTGTGGTCTAAACCAGTGAGCCTAGGGCTTGCTGATCAGGAGGTCGGTGGTTCGAATCCCCGCGACGGGGTGAGCTCCCGTTGCTCGGTCCCAGCTCCTGCCAACCTAACAGTTCGAAAGCACACCAGTGCAAGTAGACAAATAAGTACCGCTCCGGCGGGAGGGTAAACGGCGTTTCCATGCACTGCTCTGGTTTTGCCAGAAGCGGCTTAGTCATGCTGGCCACATGACCCAGGAAAACTGTCTGCAGACATATGTCGGCTCCCTCGGCCTATAAAGTAAGATCAGCGCCACAACCCCAGAATCGTTCGCGACTAGACTTAGCTGTCAGGGGTCCTTTACCTTTTTTTAAAAGGGACTTTGAGTGTCATCTGGTCCAGCCCCCTGCGATGCACGAATCTTGACTAAATCTTTCATGACAGATGGCCACCCAACCTCTGCTTAAAAACCTCCAAGGAAGTAGCGTCCACCACTTCCCGAGGGAGACCGTCACACTGTCGAACAGCTCTTACCATCAGAAAGTTCTTCCTGAGGTTGAGCCGGAATCTCCTTTCTTGCAACTTGAAGGAAAGTAAGAAAAACCCTCCCAATGCACTGATGAAACACCGTTTGGGCACATCACGGGTTTGAAGAAAGGTCTTATGCTATCAGATCTGGGCTGTGGCTAGTTCTCCAACAGAACAAAAGGGAAATTCCGAAACAGAGGTGCAAGCCGCCAGAGGCCCCTTGCGGGTCCAGACTTCAGAAAAGGCTTGATCTAATGGCTGCTCCCCAAACCCATTGCTTCATGGCAATGTGCAGCAGGGCATGTTTACTCACCACTGGGCTGCACTCGATGGCTTTGTCTTTGGAGCCTCGGCAGCTGGAGCTTCCCTACGGATTGGCTGAGCTGAGGTTGTCAAGTTGGTCTCCTCCCTTGTTGGCGAGAGACTAATGGCAGCAGAAGCGATGGCATTGGCAGCAATAAGGGGAACACCAGGGGCGGCGGAAGACAGGGGACCTGTTGCAACAACACAGACACTTCCAATGGCCTCTGCTTTAAAAAACAGACACACACCCTGGGGGGGGACTTGCACCATCAGCTAATGTGCCTGGGCATATTCTTATTTATTAAGAAACGTGGTTCTCCCCGCCAACCCATCTCATATCAGATGCTGCCCAGGCAAGAGTAGGAATCTGGCTTTGGAAATCTAAGGGTACATCTTACCCTTACACACTTAGGTTTTGTACTATCTGACTGCCATCGCTTCCCCCATGCACCCCCCAAAGCTAGAGAACTGTAATTTGGTGAGGGTGCTGAAAATCCTGCAAATTCTTTGCTTCACTCATTCTTAGATTCCCTCCCTCTTTCTTTTTTTCTTTTCCTTCTCCTCCTGCGATGAGGCTACATTTTAATATTTTAATGTTTCATTATTTTAATGTATTTTAATTTTGTTTTTAAGTTGTAATCATTCAACTTGTTTTTATTATTGCTTGTAAGCCGCTCTGAGCCCGGCCTTGGCTGGGGAGGGCGGGGTATAAATAAAAATTATTATTATTATTATTATTATTATTATTATTATTATTATTCACTCCTTACACCCCAACTGCAATTGCTTGTGAGGACGTAATGACTTTTAACCTTTTAAGTTAAATAAACAGGTTTTGCAGAAATGGGTTAAACACGGAGCAGGGGGAAAGTAAGGTTCTGAATCATGAAGAGAAGTCTGAACGATTGCATTTTCAGTGACCAAACTTTGTGCTTTCCATCACCCTCATGCTAAGGTCTGACTAAAGCACATCTCCAGTAGAAGCAGAAGTATGTGCAACAGGCACATCGCTGCAGTTTGGCAACTATGGTATCCACAAAAACGATACACAAGCAACATCAGCAGCACGACTACAGTGGGCCATTTGGTTGTGACTGCTGAATAGAGCTCATTTAGCTCCTCTGGAGGAGCAAAAAAACATCTGCAGGGAATTACTTGGAAAGAATGAGCCTGCTAAAAGCATTTTTGGAGAATTCTCTGAAAGAGCTAGGGAAGAACAAGCATGCCCATTCTGAATCAAGATGTGAGGAATTTGTATCTAGTGGAAAATGGGGTTTTCCAGGAACTGTCTCTGTTATATGACATGTGACTAAAATTAATTAAAGCCTGGTAATTTTTGAGAAAAACCTAACTTTTCAGGCATGCTAAGATCTACTTAAATTTCCAACTGACACCTGGAAACTAAGATGTTTATTGGCTCTTTTTCATATAAAATAAATCATAACTATTATTCAGGTGTTTTGTAACTGCTTGGTAACTGGAACTATGTTTTAATGCTGAATTCATTTAATTCATCTGCATTCTTCGTCCACTAAAACAGGTGATCTTCTGCAATTCACAGGTGCCCAGTTTGGGACAGCATCTTGGGCGTCTCCACATTCCCTGCCCCTGAAAATAGGCTTTCTAGTCCTGATTGCAACAGCAGATCTGGAAAGCAAGAGGAAATACCCAGCAAAGGCACCACTGTTTATTTTCTTATGCGCACGGCACCTTATTAAATCTCGAAATTTGCTGCTGCAAGCTCCTGTGATGACCATCAAAATTTAGGTTGCTTTAAAAGGAAGTTCGTGGAGGATGCTTCCCCCCCTTTGCTTAGCTCTTGACTCCTTTTCACCCACCCTAAAGGTACCCTTAATCAAAATTTGCGGAAAAACTTAAATACTGTATTCACAGTCAGGGTCAGGCATGCAAAATAAGCAAATCTATGCAAGTTCAATAACTCTGAATAAATAAATCTGACTTGCACAAATCATCTAGAGTACAAATTCTCAACTGCCTTGCTGGATGGCCTACCATGATGCCCTCTCTACAGTTGTCCAAAGGGCAACATTACCTCTTACCTTGGTTTTTTTCCAGCTTCTGTCTCTCCTGGGGCTGCTCCCCTCTGCTCTTCACTGCAGCAGTCCCTAAGGTTTTTGGCTCGTGCTTGGCATATGTGTTGTTGCAGTTGTTGGTGGACAAGGCCAGGAGCTGGTTCTTGGAGAGCATCTTTGGACTCTGCTGGCCACTCTCCTCCTCCTGGAAGCTATTAGAGGAGGCCGAGTAAATTGATAGTTCATTGGCTTGGTCCATCCGCCCAGGATCCTGGCTAGTGAGCTTGTGGCTGCCGCTCAGAGCAGCCCTCCTGTAAGGCATAGGGGAAGGATGGGCTTTTCCAGTGGTGGGCGGCGCAGGAACTCGGTAAGCAAAGTTGTAGCCGGCACTCATCTCTTCAGTTAGCTGCTGGGAAGAGTCCTGCTCTTGCTTGGTTTGACTTAAATTGTTCGTTGGCCTACGAGTTCGGTTGGAAGTTTCCACCGGCTTCTTGTTCATGGAGTCTGCGGCACCATCAGGGACCAGATGGGAAGGCAACTGCTGAGGGTGGGAGGAGGGTGCGGATTGCTTTAATGGGGCCTTGGACAGCTTTGGATGTTCCTGCATCCTGCCTTTCTTCACCAGTTGATACAGATCTACCGGCTGGCTGCTTCTGGGAAAGACTTCTGCCTTACCAGCTGCCATTTTGGTCACCTGATCTCTGACTTCAGAGGCCCCCTTCAAGGAAGAGTCGCTGGCTTGATTAGCGCTTGATTCAATTTCCCCTCTGCGAGGCACAATTTCCCCTCCACTAGCACGGCAGCTGCCATCTGCTCTGGGCCTCTCCCCGTTGGCCTTCCTGTTCTTGGCTTCCCCCTCTGAAGGGGAAAACGGCCTGGGATCGGGACCAGGCCCGCGGTGCTGGGAGCTTTTGACCACTGACCGTTGGCTGCTGGCACCAGCCTCCTCGCTGTCCGTCCTGTAGCTGTCCGATGTATCCGTGGTGCTGTCCAGAGCAGAATCCACCTCATCTATGCAAGTCACTTCCCCTATGTACGTCTCCTTGATGCGCTCTGTGTAAACACGCTGGCGGGAAGGAAGGATCCACAGCGGAGTTCCTTTGGGACCCAAAGCCCTGGTTCGCGAGTCCTCTTGGGTAGCGTTGAGCTCTTTGCTTTCATTGGCCCGACCTAGCTCCTTGCCCTCTCGGGGGATGTTGCAAGACTGATGCACGCTCTTCGCAGTCTGATTTGCTCCGGTATCTGGGTTCTGACTGGCTGCCAGATTCCTGACGTAAGATCCGCATGCGCTGCACTTGCCTTCCTCGTTGACCACCAGAGGCTTCCTCTTCTCGGAGCGCCCCCTGCTGCCTTGCTGTTCCCAGCCGGGTTTGCTGCCGCCGCCGCCACTCTCTTTGCGGTGAAGCTCACCGTTGATGTAATCCGTAAGGTCCGGTTTGGAGACCAGCGGGCCACGGCCCAGAGACAGAAGGACGGAATCCAACACCCGCTTCTGACGCAGCTGCAGGCGCTCCAAGTAGCGGACCTCGGCATCTCGCGCAGACTCATCCTCGAAACGCACTCGGGACGGGGACGGCCCTCGCTTCCTTTGCTGCTCGCTGCTGGATTCCCCGCTGGACGAGTCGCTCAGGTTGCCGCCGGCGTGGGGGTCTCCATCCTTCAGAGCAAAGTTCTTTGCGTCTGCAGCAGAGATCCCGCAGCCATCCCTGAGGCACACAACAGAGAGAATAAGACTGTGCGCCTGTTCACACTGATCATCCTTACCTCCGACTGAGCTGCCTCCAAATGCTGGGCAGAGGGCACCACTTGGCTTACTAAGCACCCAGGACGCTTACCAAGGTGGTACTTGTAACTTCTCTACTTGCAGCAGTGTTTCTCAAACTTGGGTCCCCAGCTGTTGCTGGACTACAACTCCCATCATCCCTAGTTAGCAGGACCAGCGGTCAGGGATGATGGGAGTTGTAGTCCAACAACAGCTGGGGAATCCAAGTTTGAGAAACAATGGCCTAAGCTTATCTCCTTTCTTCCAAGATCCGTTCAGCAAGATAAATGTATCCTGACTGCCTTGCAATTATCACACGGACATTGAACCTGGCAACTCCTTCACCAGGATCCCAATGCTGTGCCAATACTCTCTGCAGCTGCATTCTAGCAGGAAGGGCCGCTCAGAGGTTATGGATGTGTACTGAATGAGGGGAAGATCCAAGGAACTGGTTAGGATTGACCAACAGGCTTGTGCTCTGCAAAGCCAATGGCTTCAGAGTATCAAGGCTTAGAAAAAAAGCACGTGTCAGCAAATCGGCGAGATGGATTTACTCTTTTAAAATCAAGGGTGGCTCGGGACTGGATAACTCAGCAATGATACTACTCATGCTCAACACACAGCAACTGCACAAGTAACCAGATGGCGCTATTAAAGAGGACTTGCTGATGTCAGGCCCCCGCTGACTCCTTGATTTATTCTAGTTCCCTACAGCTATAGGAAAAACTTCAAGTGCTCTCCTTACATGCTAGCCTTGGTCTTAGGAGTGGCTACATCTCCAAGTCAGATTTCAGTTAGGCCAAGACACCCAGCCGGCAGTCACGTGCGCTTCTCAGATCCATGTGATCCTTTTCTATGGGATCTGGAGCACCTGTGCTATTTATATTAAAAGTGCTTTCTTTTCCGCAGAGCATAGGAGGAAGGGTAGAATATAGAGCAGCAATGCAAGTTTGCTGGTGGAGGTTATGTTTTCGTTTTACTCTAGAGATGATGTTTGATATTGTTCAGCAAACACCACAAGTGTGCCTTGATGCAAAGACCTTATAGCTAGCGCCTCTCTTGTTATCATGAAATAAAACCAACATAATCCTCCAGATTCAATAACTCTGCATAAGCTGCCAGCGTGCTTGGCATAGGGGATGGAGAATGTGTTCCACCAGCGCTTACAATAATCTTTGGTGTGTTGGCCATGTGAGAGTGAGCGAAACCCTCATCTGTTGCACAACAAAAGATCAGCACACTGCTAAACGTTGTTTAATGTTTAGCATTAAACAACGGTTTCACAGCACGGTGGCCAGAAATTCAGCTACCCATGAGATCCAGCAGCTTGCCACACATTTTGTAAACACCCATGACAAGTTATGTTTCCCCTCCTATGCTAAAAGACCTTTCAGCTATCACAACAACGGTGCACATCCTTTCCCCCCCTAAATCTTATTCTAAAAATTTCGGTCAAGTGAATTTGCCATACAATATGTTCTTACGTTTATATTCATGACTACATTTCTGTACAGGAGCCAGCTAGTCCCTGTTTTGGTAACTATGGATGCCTAAGTCATATCAATCGGATCATGAAGCTGAGGCTCCAATACTTTGGCCACCTCATGAGAAGAGAAGACTCCCTGGAAAAGACCCTTATGTTGGGAAAGATGGAGGGCAGAAGGAGAAGGGGACGACAGAGGACGAGATGGGTGGACAGTGTTCTCGAAGCTACCAGCATGAGTTTGACCAAACTGCGGGAGGCAGGGGAAGACAGGAGTGCCTGGCGTGCTCTGGTCCAGGGGGTCACGAAGAGGCGGACACGACTGAACGACTAGACAACAACAACAAAGTCATATCAATGGTGTGACTACAATTAATAGAATCGATGATTTCACTCCATCAGATGTTTGCATCTCAATCCGAAGTTATGTTTTTCATCACATACATTGTTGTTGTTTTCCTGGTCCAGAATCAACACACATTATAATTCCTGGGGCGCTCTCCTTGATTAGTTGGCACAGCACCTCACTCTGACCATAGTTTTAGACTAGGCAGTCTAACACCTTGATGAGATGAAGTAAGATAGACAATATACCTCCCCCAATGGGGGGTGGCTGACAGAAAATCCCCCAGCACTAGGTACAAATGTATTCAATGAGCGCAGCGGACAGGTACACGGTTGGCAGTGTATTGAATTTTGTGAGTGGAGAACTATAGATGCGAACAGCACAAGCGGTTTACAAGTGTGAAAGATGAAAAGGCAAGAAATGCAAAAGCTGGAATGGAGGGCTGCGGACAGGAAACGCAGTACAGATCCTTCTTTCCTGCCCTCTTCCCTGATCTGCCTCCCAGGCCCAGAGCAGGATAAATCACTGGCCTTACCTCCTTTCCTGAGGGGCAGTAGATAGGATGTTATGGCTTGCTCGGAGTGGGTTCGTCCTGGCCTTCATGCGAGCTCTCTGCAGCAGTTGCTTGGCCTGTTCATGCCTGGGACTCAGCTCCAGCTCCTGGTTGGGAACAAAGGCCCTGCAGGCAAAGCAGCAGGGAGCAAGGAAGCAGCGGAGGATTAGGAAAAAAATAACAAGGATTAAGAGTGGTTTAACAGTGACGGTGGCAGCAGTGTGGTGGGGAGACAACACACTCATGGAGGCTGGGTTTAGGTCCCCTGCAGCTGCCTGAGTTCACACTAGGTGGCATCTTTTAGGTCAAGATATAGCCAGCTTGGTAGCATCCATCTCAAAACTGATTTCTAGACATGCAGCCAGGATGAAAAGCTGCAGGGAGGTCAAAGCATTTAAGGATGAAATTTGTACATTCCAGACTAAAAGAAGCCGTTCAATTACATATGACAGCAAGTAAAAAGATGTACTTGGTAGTTCCTTAAAAATTGCGCCCCATCCCCACCGAAGAGAGTCCCAAGCAGTCTTGAATGCACATTTTTAAAAGAATTGGGAGGCTCTGCACTACCCAAAACACTGGAGTGGAAGACTATACATTGTTAAAAACCAAGAAACACAGAGATTGATGATGATGAGATAGATAGATAGCTCTCTAGCACATATGATGTCAAAGGCATCCTGCAGGTGTCCACAACTGGCAAATTCACATCTTCTGAATACAGCACTAGTTGTGTTGCCAGGGGCCAGCTCTGGTCTTTCAAGCACACCTGCCCAAATAAACCTGAAGAACTGAGTTTCCCCACAGATCAGGGCAAGACTAAGAAGCCAACATTCATATAATTGGCAATAGGTCTTCTCTACGAAATTGCTTCCACATTCCCAAAAGATGTCACTTCAAGACTCAAGGAGACACTCTGGTTTAAAGAAAAGGGCCAAGGATCTTCTCACTTCAGGAAGTAATCTCACCCACTCCCACAAAAAAAGCAAGGGAGCACACTCTACATGCCTAGATGAGATGTTTTCTTTTAATTGTTCCCCTGAAAAGGGTATTGTGTTGCTCGATAAATACTGACTTGTACCAGTCTTTATTTATTTAATGAACAGCTTCCCACGAGGTGTCCCAAAGTGATTTATAACACAATAAAAACCATACAGAGAATAATTACAGATACAGAAAAAGCATAAATGATGGGTTTGTTCTTAAACAGATATTAGTATTCTGCCCTTCCTTCAAGAACTCAGAGTGGTGTCCATGGGTTTCTTTCAATCTGCCTTATCTTTGTAACATCCTTGGATAGCAGACGTAAGCAGAGAAGCAGTGGCTGACTCAATTTGGAGCAAATGATTCAGCAGAGGAAACACAGCCCAGAATAACTAAGGAGATAGTACAAGAATACTTGGCTAGTCTAGATGTATTCAAGTCTCCAGGGCCAGATGAACTGCATCCAAGAGTATTAAAAGAACTGGCAGATGTGATTTCAGAACCACTGGCAGTCATCTTTGAGAATTCCTGGAGAACAGGCGAAGTCCCGGCAGACTGGAGGAGGGCAAATGTTGTCCCTATTTTCAAAAAGGGGAAAAGAGAGGACCCAAATAATTACCGCCCAGTCAGTCTGACATCAATACTAGGGAAGATTCTGGAGCAGATCATTAAGCAAACAGTCTGTGAGCACCTAGAAAGGAATGCTGTGATCACCAATAGTCAGCATGGATTTCTGAAAAATAAGTCATGTCAGACTAACCTGATCTCGTTTTTTGACAGAATTACAAGCCTGGTAGATGAAGGGAACGCAGTGGATGTAGTCTACCTTGATTTCAGCAAGGCATTTGACAAGGTGCCCCATGATATTCTTGTAAAGAAGCTGGTAAAATGCGGTCTTGACTATGCTACCACTCAGTGGATTTGTAACTGGCTGACTGACCGAACCCAAAGGGTGCTCATCAATGGTTCCTCTTCATCCTGGAGAAGAGTGACTAGTGGGGTGCCACAGGGTTCTGTCCTGGGCCCGGTCTTATTCAACATCTTTATCAACGACTTGGATGATGGACTCAAGGGCATCCTGATCAAATTTGCAGATGACACCAAACTGGGAGGGGTGGCTAACACCCCAGAGGACAGGATCACACTTCAAAACGACCTTGACAGATTAGAGAACTGGGCCAAAACAAACAAGATGAATTTTAACAGGGAGAAATGTAAAGTATTGCACTTGGGCAAAAAAAATGAGAGGCACAAATACAAGATGGGTGACACCTGGCTTGAGAGCAGCACATGTGAAAAGGATCTAGGAGTCTTGGTTGACCACAAACTTGACATGAGCCAACAGTGTGACGCGGCAGCTAAAAAAGCCAATGCAATTCTGGGCCTCATCAATAGGAGTATAGCATCTAGATCAAGGGAAGTAATAGTGCCACTGTATTCTGCTCTGGTCAGACCTCACCTGGAGTACTGTGTCCAGTTCTGGGCACCACAGTTCAAGAAGGACACTGACAAACTGGAACGTGTCCAGAGGAGGGCAACCAAAATGGTCAAAGGCCTGGAAATGATGCCTTATGAGGAACGGCTAAGGGAGCTGGGCATGTTTAGCCTGGAGAAGAGGAGGTTAAGGGGTGATATGATAGCCATGTTCAAATATATAAAAGGATGTCACATAGAGGAGGGAGAAAGGCTGTTTTCTGCTGCTCCAGAGAAGCGGACACGGAGCAATGGATCCAAACTACAAGAAAGAAGATTCCACCTAAACATTAGGAAGAACTTCCTGACAGTAAGAGCTGTTCGACAGTGGAATTTGCTGCCACGGAGTGTGGTGGAGTCTCCTTCTTTGGAGGTCTTTAAGCAGAGGCTTGACAACCATATGTCAGGAGTGCTCTGATGGTGTTTCCTGCTTGGCAGGGGGTTGGACTCGATGGCCCTTGTGGTCTCTTCCAACTCTATGATTCTATGATTCTATGATTCAATATTAACAGTGAGCTTCAAGGAAGGACTGAGCAATATAGATATACAACCCTACTCACCCTGACTAGGGAGTAAGCACCGTCAAATTTACTTCTGAGTTAACATCACCAGATGGGTTAAGAAGCTGCTTTATATTCAGTTAGATTCTTGGTCCATGTAGCTCAGGACTGTCTATATCAGTGTTCACCTTTTTTTCAAACCCAGGACTCGCCATTAGAATGAGCATGCATTTGGGGACCAATTTCTTAATTTTTAAAAATGATACAGTGCTGCTGTTGGGACACACCTTATATCAGGCAGTGACCCACCAGCTGAAGACCAATGGTCCACTGCAGAGCCTTCCAAACTTTTCACATTGATGACACACTTTTTAGACATGCATCATTTAGCAACACAGTAATGGGGGGGGGGGATGTAAAGGACCCCTGGACTGTTAAGTCCAGTCAAAGGCAACTATGGAGTTGCAGTGCTCATCTCGCTTTCAGGCCAAGGGAGTGGCCATTTGTCCACAGCTTTCTGGGTTATGTGGCCAGCAGGACTCAACTGCTTCTGGCGCAACGGGACACCGTGTCAAGTGCCAGAGCACATGGAAATGCTATTAACCTTCCCGCCGCAGCGGCACCTATTTATCTACTTGCACTGGTGTGCTTTTGAACTGCTAGGTTGGCAGAGGCTGGGACAGAGCAACGGGAGCTCACCCCGTTGCGGGGATTCGAACCACCGACCTTCTGATCGGCAAGCCCAAGATGCTGAAACCGACCCCTTTCCAGCCCTGGGAGGAGCGCAGGGAGCGTTTGCACAACAAACCTACACTATAGCTGGCACACTAACGTGTTGAGACACACAGTTTAGAAAGCTCTGGTCTACTGACTGACAGCATCTCTCCAGCATGTCGGATCTGATTCTCTCCCAGTCCTGCTTCTTTCAGACATATCTGGAGATTCCAGGGATTGAACCTGGGATGATGTTATGGGTTTGGGGGGAGGGCTAGAATTAATCAAGGTTTGGTTAAATTTTGCCAAATGTGCAACACCCCTGGATTTACTTATGCTAACAAGCTAAGCCAGCTCAGGTAGATGGGCCATTAGCAGGGGACAAAGGCCACTGGTGGCCTGTCCAGGAAACCACCAGAGGTTTAGGGTTTCAACTTTGAATGGCACAGGTTGTTGGGAGGTCCTTGGAGTTGGTTAGCAATGGGGAGGAGGAAGAGGGTCAGCGCTCCACATGAGCTAGGGATGGCAGGCTGGAACAAAGAGACCCAGAGGGTGGCTTTTTGCAGTCCTTTCATCCAAAGCTGCCCTTAAGGCAGAAACCAGACCTCATAGGATGTGAATAGCCGGCAATCCCTCCATCTAGGTGCAGGTTGTATCTATGTATAAATTAAACCACATATCATCAAGACACCACAGTCTCTGCTGTGCCTCGTGGTCTCCAAAGGGAGCACAGACCCTGGTAAGGGCACCTGCAACCCCTGGAATCTTGCGCCGCTTGGGGATCCTGGGGTGGCGTGGAACAATCTCACGCCTGCAACGCAGCTACTCTGAGAAACAACTCTTCCTCTAAAGCCTGTGCTGGATCTGCTGGTACCACCCTCTAACGCTGTGCTGAGTCCAAAGCCGCCCACCCCCTCCATGCATCGCTGCTGGTGCACCAAACATCGGCCTGCAATGGTTTTCTTTATCCCTTCCCGTCTTCTAAGCACTGCAACACTAGAAAAGGAAAGGGTTGTGAGGGTGGGGGGGTCCACCATCTTAAAGCTTTCACTGTTTCACCATGTGACCCATTTCTCTCTGCACAATCAACATGCCTATCGCTCAAACCCTTCCCCTATTGGTCTTCACCCTAATCTTCGTGATTATTTTAATCCGCTCACAGACTCACTTCAGCTGGCCTGAGCTTAACTCTTTCACTGCAGCCTGCACACCTCGCGACGCACACACGGAGGCTCGCATCTTGCTCTGCTGAGGTTTTTCGGAAGGAGCAGCAGCACAATGAAGCCGACTGCTGTTTTACAGAGAAAACACTCCCCCAATGACGAGCAGAAGCCCCTTGTGTAATTTCAGTTCAAAATTTCCCAGATGTTTTGCCCGGGGGGCGGTAATGTTATTTTCAGCAACAAACCAACCACGATGGCCTTTAAGCAAACCACTCTCTCGTCGCATCCATAGTGTAATTTGAAGCAGCGGTTCCCAAAGTGCGGTCTGTGGATTTGTGGTTGAAGATGGGAGATGGAATATCCATATGTTCGCACTGACTTTTAATTGTATTTTTATTTCTTCCTTCGTATTTTACTGCATTACAATTTGAATTCTAGAAAATACAATATATAAGAAATGAAAGAAGCTATAAAAATGCTATTAAAAATCGTACGCCATCTAGCATGGCGTATTGCAATTGCTGCAACAGGCAGAAAAATCATTAAGTGGTCTGCAATGACCCTCATCAATATTCAAGCAGTCTGCGGGGTAGGGATTAGAACCAATCATTTAAAGCACATCTTTTTCCTAAAAGAATCTGGGGAACCGCAGATTAAATGGGAACACAAACAGCTGCAAACATGCAGTCAACTCCAGTGTGAAGTCCCAAGTTAGAAATGGCTATAAGCATTTTTGGATTGTGTCTCCTTGCCTTCGCAGGGGAATGAGGATACTGAAATCTTACCGGTAGCCTTCAGAATCCTGTAACGAAACTCCAGAATCCCAGTCTACATCATTTGCCAGAATCTCTGTAGACACAGGACAAGAGAAGTGCATGTTATTATTGTGTATACTTTAGCCACATGAAATGCAGCATGGTTTGTGTGAAAAGACACATCTTATACCGAGAAAAGGCTATTTATATTCAGTGTTCCTCACCCCAAAGATTTGGGCCCGGTGTCCCAATTCTGCACCACCCAAGCATCCTGCTCTAGGCTCTGTACAAACTTGTAAGCCTACATACCTGGTCTGCTTTTTGGGTGGGAGAAAGTAATGGGCTCTTTGTATTCTTTAGGTCCCTTTGTATATTTCTGGCTGCCTGATCTGACTGCAAGACATGGCATACATATATAGTAATTATTCCATGGGCGATAAATGTCATTGAGAAACTGCTCCTGGCCTCTCAAATCTAATGACTGTTGCACTCCGAAGACCAGAGGCCTAACTCATTTACGCACATATATGCTTGGGCTTGCAAATCCTATTAATAGTCTTGGCTCCTACTGCCCTGGGACCTCAATGTCCCTGATTATTATGGGACTTGTCCCTCCCTCCCGTTGCCAGCCAGCAGCCAAAACCTGAAGGCTCCTCTTGCCAGTGCAAAGAAAATACCAGCAGCAACTGAGGAACGCTGGGACTTACGTTCTTGAGAGAGTATGTGCTTACTATTAGCCCCAGGAAGTTGGTTCCCATTGGCGCCAGAGGAAGCTTCCTTCTTGGGGCTAACAGTAGCAGAGAAGGGGACATTTTTGCTGGGATATTGCGGGGGGGAGAGGTTAAACCTATTCAGCCCCCTCTCACATGCCGTTGTTGTGACAAAAATCTTAGCCCATCCCCACAATTCCCTTTTTTTAAGACCAAAGGCAAAGGGATCTGTGGCATCAACATGGACTAGGGGCCGTCATATGGATTGCAGGGTGTAGAGAATGGAAGAACAGCATAAGATGGGACATGGTGGGGTGGTTGCGTCTCCTGAGGATCAAACCAAGACGTTTGGGGGAGGAAAAAGCGAGGATCAAGTGGAGAGGGAGGTGGAAATTCAGTTCTGGCGGGTCCCCCCCCCTTTTTGCAATACCGTATTTTTCGCTCTATAAGACGCACCAGACCACAAGACGCACCTCGTTTTTGGAGGAGGAAAACAAGAAACAAAATATTCTGAATCTCAGAAGCCAGAACAGCAAGAGGGATCGCTGGGCAGTGAAAGCAGCAATCCCTCTTGCTGTTCTGGCTTCTGGGATAGCTGCGCAGCCTGCATTTGCTCCATAAGACGCACACACATTTCACCTTACTTTTTAGGAGGGAAACAGTGGGTCTTATACAGCAAAAAAATATGGTACTTTCTGAACTCTCACAGTATTTCTCCCCACTACTACCCATCCAAGTTGCAAATCCTGTTCGGTTTCTGAAAACCTCTTCACCCTGCTTCCACATACCGTTACTGGGCCCATCTCTCCCACGGCCTGGGCCATCCTTCTTGTGATGACGCAGAGTATGCAGCTCCCGCAAGGAATGGCTATTAAACTGCGTCGCGCTCAACATTTCCTGCAGCATCGACCGGTTCCTCTCCACTCTCTCTGCCAGGGACAGGGTGCTGGCATTGCTTCCGCCGCTGCAGAGACTGTCCCAGCTCTCGGTTCGCCAAAGGCGGCCGGTTGTTCCCGCCCCACAGGCGTCATCTTTGTGGAGAAAAGGACCGCTTTCGAAATCCATACCATGAACCAGGTGCTCTTCTCTGCCGTTTGCATCCTCAAAATATTTCTGGTTGAAGGAAAGGTCCTTTAAGGAGCTGGCCCCACAGAGGCCATTCTGCGATGCCCTTTTTGCATTTCCTGACGAGCCCCTTTTATCCATCCTGTCGCTTCCTGGAAGCCTCTGGAATGCCTCGGGTGAGCTCCAGCCCATGCCTGCAGGCTCTTCTGCCGCCTTAGACCCCTTCAGAGGTTCAAAGTCGTCAACAAGCAGGCTTGTACGTACTGCCCCTTGAGATCCCTCCTGCTTGAGACGTGGGTAGTCAGTGCTGTCCAGCAGCACATCTGTCAGGTAGGTGCGGATCTGGGCCTGAGGTTCCACCACAGCATCCTGAGGAGCAGGCTCCGTCAGCGGCTTCCCTTTCCGGGCCTTGGCCTTTTTGGGAGAAGCCCGCTCCTGGGGTGCTGCCTCCGCCTGCCTGTGGACGGCACTCCTCTTCTCTTTCAGAGCTTTAACTTTGGACTCCAGAACAGAAGTGCCCTTGCTTGAATCCCGCAGCAGCCCCAGTGGAACCCAGGATGGCCCGTTGAGACAATGCTCCCCTGTATCATCAATGTTCTCGGGGGGCTGTTTCGCTCTAGGAATATTTCTGACACATTGCTTCAAGGTGTTCAGCGTCCTTCTCTTTTCAGTAGCGAAATTCCCTTCCATGCTCCCACTTCCAGGTGGTGAGGTACCTTTTTCGTGGGGGAAACAATAACAGACGTTTCAATACGATTGCTGGGCAAGAGAACATTGTCTGAAGGGCCTTACCAGGGGGCAGGGTTGGCTAAAAGAGGACAGGGCCCCTGCACCTTTAATAGTTGTCTAGAATTGGGAATTATCAAAGGTGCAATACCTCTGTTCTCTTTTGCATCTGGCCAACCTAAGAGGGACCCAGATAGAGGGTTTCATGCTCTGCATTCAAATATCCATAATTATTCAAGATAATCAAAATTCTGCACAAAATAAATCCTGCCTAAATTGTACAAATTTACGTATTTCGTTGATTTTACTCCATTTATTCTGTTCTCTCCAACCTCGGGGACAGAAAAGCAGCACAGTGAGAATTAAAGGCCCACTCTGTAGTCACTCCCAGGGTCATATTTACTACATACCCAAATCATAATCCAGATTTTCTGCCGAGAAAAGCAGAATCTTACAGTCTACATGCATTATGTAAATAGAGCAAACAGCAATTTAACATAATTTAGTCTTCAGTTTTATTATTTTGCCTAATATATTCTGGTTTTGCTGGGTCATATGAAAGTGCAAGGAGTTTTGCAGGGCACCTGCTCATAGCCACCTGGTCATTTATTCAGCCAGCACTAAGCAGCCATTCTTTGAAGCATATATCTATTAGCAGCTGAAAGAAACTTCCTTGTTTTGCAAATGAAAGCAGAGAACCTCAGAAAGGCCCATTCTGCATCCCATACCACATTTCATGGCTGGAATCTTAAATGCATTTACCTTGGAGCAAGTCTCATTGAATTCAATGGGCCTTAATTCCAAGTAGGACCACACTGCACGGTTTTACTGCATGCCTGCAGAATCACAACACACACAATCCTGATTGTTTTGCACCTCATTCAGACCCACACTTGATTCCTGAGATTTCGCAAAGTGATTCGCACACAGTATGAACTCTACCCAGAAACTTCCTTTTTTTAAAAAGCAAAGAGAGTCTTTGGAAGAAAAGATATTCCAAGCAATAGCAAAAATTTGGTGCCCCTCCTTAATTTTGGCAAAATCATGGGATAGAGAAGGCCCTACTATATCATAACTAGTAGCTGTCACAGTGAGCTTAGTACAACTGTTGGCTTTCCAGATGTAAGGAATTCACAGAATAATTTTCCATGTTCCATCACATAGAAATAACAGATAGTGCAGATCTCTCTACTAGAGAGAGATCTCTCTCTCTTTCTCTAGTCAGAACTCTCTGATTCGGAGAATGGCTCACAGCAAAATCATAACACAGTAAGTAGGAGAAAGAGTAATTTGGGGTCTTGCTGAGTTACTTTTCTTGTTCTTCAGGAGTGGTGCTTTGGGGCACAATTAACCCCCCCAAAAGCAACTCACCCCTTCGTAGGGTCTCATCAACACTGGAGTTTAATGTGGATTTAGAAACATCTTGTGTCTCCTTTTTTGTCACATCTACAAAACATCCTCCTCATCCATGCGGCAATCCACACTTTCCACCTGCTATATTTGGATTTCCTCAATCCATGGATAATCTGGCCAGCAAATAAAACGGTACTACACAACTTGCAGTTTTGATGCTACAGCACTGAGGGAGGGGGCAAAACAGGGCTGCAGGGTCACATTCTCAGCTGCACCCCTCCCAGTTATCAACTTCCACAGCCATCTCCAACAAAGCTATCTCAACAATGTCCACAGCATGCTTTAAACATCTGAAATATACTCCAGCTTGGAAAAAGGTTTGCAAAGGAGGGGGCCATGGAATTAAGAGCTTCTTTTCCCGCTTGCTGCTCTACTGGGTTGTTGCAGCGGCGACAAGCAGGCAAGCATGAAAAAGGAGCGAGCACTGTGCCCATGGCAACAGGCACGTTCATGCCGCTCTTTTCAAAGGCATGGAAAAGAACAGTTTCCTTATTACTTTTGCACCGTCCCACTGCCTATTATGCACAATTTGGATTTAGAACAGGGCAACACGGTTTAACGGAGAATGTGTCAGAAGCCAATGCAAGCTGTGTGTAGCTATCCTCGTTTTCAAAGCAGAGGAAACCATGGCCATGTTCATGCATCGCTACAAACCATGGTTTCTGCACCGCACAAAAAAATGACGCGATTGGCTGGGGGGCGTTCTGAAACACTTAATAGCTGCCCCCGGACTGGCTCAGGGACACTAATCACAGCAAACCGGGAGGGAAAGAACGAGAGTTCTTCCAAGAAACCACCCCTGCAATGAAAAATGCAAGACGATGGTGCTACACACCATGGATGCTCCACATTTGCCATCCTGTCCTCCTGCCACACCAATGTGGCACACCGCACCCTTTGAGAGCCACTGCTGTAGAAAGAGAAACAAGACCGAGCTCTTGGTTTCAAACCAACTTCATTTGAGGTTCGGGACCCATCAACTTGCCCTGCTGAACCACCATCTCGCTTGCACACAACCAAATTCTTGAGCCAGCAGCTGTTGCCTCACTTTCTCCATCCGAGCCCCAGCCTCATTTGTAACTGCCACAGTAGGAAGCTTCTGCTTGCGCATGCATTCAAGTCTAGGGAGCGCAAAGCCCACAAAAGCATCAGAAATAACTACAGTACAGTCATACCTCATATTGCGTTTGCTTCAGCGTTTTCAGGTTGCATCCTGCGGCGACCCGGAAGTATCGGAAAGGGTTACTTCTGGGTTTCGCCGCTTGCGCATGCGCAGACACACAAAATGACATCACGCGCATGCGCAGAAGCAGCGAATCATGACACATGCAGACGTGGGTTGCTTTCTGCTCACGTGTGAACGGGCCTCTGGAACGGGCCACTGTACCATGGTAGGAAACCTCTACCCACGCATGCACTGAAGTCAGCAAGCAAGCCTAGGGAGCGCATGGCCCGCAAGAGCATCATTTGTAACTGCCACGGTAGGAAGCTATTACTTGTGCATGCATTCAAGTCTAGGGAGCGCAAAGCCCACAAGAGCATCATTTCTAACTACAGTACCATGGTAGGAAACCTCTACTCACGCATGCATTGAACTCAGCAAGCAAGCCTGGGGAGCGCATGGCCCGCAAGAGCATCATTTGTAACTGCCACGGTAGGAAGCTTCTACCTGCGCATGCATTCAAGTCTAGGGAGCGCAAAGCCCACAAGAGCATCATTTCTAACTACAGTACCATGGTAGGAAACCTCTACTCACACATGCATTGAAGTCAGCAAGCAAGCCTAGGGAGCGCATGGCCCGCAAGAGCATCATTTGTAACTGCCACGGAAGGAAGCTTCTACTTGCGCATGCATTCAAGTCTAGGGAGCGCAAAGCCCACAAGAGCATCATTTCTAACTACAGTACCATGGTAGGAAACCTCTACCCACGCATGCATTGAAGTCAGCAAGCAAGCCTGGAGAGCGCATGGCCCGCAAGAGCATCATTTGTAACTGCCACAGTAGGAAGCTTCTACTTGCGCATGCATTCAAGTCCAGGGAGCACAAAGCCCACAAGAGCATCATTTCTAACTACAGTACCATGGCAGGAAACCTCTACTCACGCATGCATTGAAGTCAGCAAGCAAGCCTAGGGAGTGCATGGCCCGCAACAGCATCATTTGTAACTGCCACGGTAGGAAGCTTCTACTTGCGCATGCATTCAAGTCCAGGGAGCGCAAAGCCCACAAGAGCATCATTTCTAACTACAGTACCATGGCAGGAAACCTCTACTCACGCATGCATTGAAGTCAGCAAGCAAGCCTAGGGAGCGCATGGCCCGCAAGAGCATCATTTGTAACTGCCACGGTAGGAAGCTTCTACTTGCGCATGCATTCAAGTCCAGGGAGCACAAAGCCCACAAGAGCATCATTTCTAACTACAGTACCATGGCAGGAAACCTCTACTCACGCATGCATTGAACTCAGCAAGCAAGCCTGGGGAGCGCATGGCCCGCAAGAGCATCATTTGTAACTGCCACGGTAGGAAGCTTCTACCTGCGCATGCATTCAAGTCTAGGGAGCGCAAAGCCCACAAGAGCATCATTTCTAACTACAGTACCATGGTAGGAAACCTCTACTCACACATGCATTGAAGTCAGCAAGCAAGCCTAGGGAGCGCATGGCCCGCAAGAGCATCATTTGTAACTGCCACGGAAGGAAGCTTCTACTTGCGCATGCATTCAAGTCTAGGGAGCGCAAAGCCCACAAGAGCATCATTTCTAACTACAGTACCATGGTAGGAAACCTCTACCCACGCATGCATTGAAGTCAGCAAGCAAGCCTGGAGAGCGCATGGCCCGCAAGAGCATCATTTGTAACTGCCACAGTAGGAAGCTTCTACTTGCGCATGCATTCAAGTCCAGGGAGCACAAAGCCCACAAGAGCATCATTTCTAACTACAGTACCATGGCAGGAAACCTCTACTCACGCATGCATTGAAGTCAGCAAGCAAGCCTAGGGAGCGCATGGCCCGCAAGAGCATCATTTGTAACTGCCACGGTAGGAAGCTTCTACTTGCGCATGCATTCAAGTCCAGGGAGCGCAAAGCCCACAAGAGCACCCCCTGGAATTTGCACTCCAAAGAGACAGACGGAGAAGATTTGTGCTCACCAGGCCTTCTCCGGCCGGCTGCCCTTCACTTTCCTTGACGGGGAAATGGGCACAGCTGCAGCCTGCGCAACTGAGTCCGGGGCTTGCAGCCCTGCGAAGGCATTCTCCCCAAATCCATCCAAGACCCGAGAGATAGTTTTGCACCGACTGGATCCAGCAGAAGACCTGAAAGGACGGAGCAGCCGCTCAGAAAGGCAAAAGGGACTTTTCTTGAGCTCTTGGCATCCCCTGAAGAAAACCAGGAGCCTCTTCTCACTTCACTCACCACCTCATGCGCCAATGAGAAAAGATGCCAATACATGCATATATATATATATATATAGCACACACTTAGGGAGCAGGGGTGCCCAAAGAAGATGCACGTATAAATATCCTTTTACATACACACATATATCTAAAAAAGCACACGCTTAGGAAACGAGGGCGCCCCCCAAAAAAGCAGGGCCTCAAGATGTAGGGAGGAGCACTCGGCCTCTTTCCCCAGCCAGGCAAAGCCCCCTGCGCCCTTGGGACCTGAGAGCGGCATGCCGGGGAACGCGAGCCCGGCGCTCCCGCTCACGACTAGGCCGCGGCGCCAGGCCTCGCCGGTCTTGACTGGGCCGGCAGGGAGGCCGAGGCTCTGGCGAGGCGGCTGAGGGGGGCGAAGCTGGAAAGGCCGCTGCTCGCTCCTGAAACCCCGGAGAAGGGAGGGAGAGAGGGATGGCGGAGGAGGAGGAGGAGGAGGAGGGAGGAAGCGGGCTGGCTCTGGCTCTCTCTCAGCGGCCGCTGGCTGCCCTTCAGGAATGCGCCCTTCTCTCTCTCAGGGAGATGATGGCTGGAGTTGGAAAAGACCTCGGAGGTTGGGGGCGACGAGGCAGGAGGCGAAGGGGGGGGGGAGCTGAAAAAGAATTATTATTATTATTATTATTATTATTATTATTATTATTATTATGCGAAGTCCGCTCTGAAGAGAAGGGGGGAGGCTGAAAAAGAATTATTATTAGTATTACTAATTATTATTGCTGTGACTACACTGCCCTTTATCTAAAGCTCCCCAGGGAAAGAACTGCCCCGAGACCTCCAGTTATAGGGCGGTATATAAATTCAATAAATAATAATGATGGGATGCTTCTGTCTCAAACAAAAGTGGTCCTAAAAAGATGGGCGACGGCAATCTCAGGATACCACCAAAGAGAACAGCTGGCTATTTAACTTTATCTGATCAACTGCGTTGCACATAACTCGGTTCTGCCCCCCCCCCCCCAACAAAATCCTGTCTACACCCATGGTAAAGAAGAATGTTTTCTCCTTGCACCTATAGCTATGTAATGGTAGTGCCAGGTGAGTCTCTCCATATTTATACACTCCGAGTTTTGCTTTGAGCCGAAGTTCAGGGCTCTGCAAGGATGCGGCCTGCAGCTTTTGCATTTGTTCGTAGGACTGAGCTTCTTAAAAAAGCGACATCATTCCAAAACATACAGAGGCACAGCTCTCTTGTTCTCTCTCTGGCTATTATTATTATTATTTATTACATTTGTATACCACCCTTCATCCAAAGCTCTCAGAGCAGTTCGGGGGTGGGGGTGGGGAATACAAGATAAAGGCAAAAGCGAAAGAATCCAAAGACGCTCTTCTTTTGGACGTTTTCATAAGATGTGTAAGAGCTTTGAAACTGCTTTGAAAGGGATAAGCTCGAAAGCAATTTGAGATGCTTAAGATAAAATGTTAAAATTATTTACAAAAGAAGATGCTACCCTTCCATTCAAAGAGATGCTCAAGCTAGTGTACGATCTAAATCCTGCTAAACAATAAAAAAATTAAAAGGCGGTGGCAGCAAATAAAAGAGGCGGCAGATAAAAGACTTCCATGAACAAGGCAAGGGAATGAAAAAGAACAGATGGGCAGGTTAAGCGCCTGCCTGTAATGTTTTTGCACAGCAGCAACAGGCTGTCAGAAGGGGCAAAAGAGGCCTCCCAGTCTCTTGACAAGGAGTTCCACAGTCCATTCTTCTCAAGTAATGGTGAGTACTGGCCCCATTGGCAAAGCTGGAGGAGCCAGGAGAGAAATAGACTGAGCAAGAAAACAGTGGAGGGGGGTGTCCATGGGATTGGGGGGGGGCAGAAAAAGCAGGGCGCCCAGCATGTATGTGGAGCCAGAGCCTCCGCCCAGTATACCTGAAGAGGCGTCTCCACCCCCATCATTCTGCCCGGACGCTGAGGTCCAGCGCCGAGAGCCTTCTGGCGGTTCCCTCATTGTGAGAAGCAAAGCTACAGGGAACCAGGCAGAGGGCCTTCTCGGTGGTGGCACCTGCCCTGTGGAACGCCCACCCATCAGATGTCAAAGAGATAAACAACTACCTAACATTTAGAAGACGTGTCAAGGCTGTTCAGGGAAGTTTTTAATGTGTGACACTTTAATGTATTTTTAATCTTTGTTGGAAGCCGCCCAGAGTGGCTAGGGAAACCCAGCAAGATGGGCAGGGTACAAATATATTATTATTATAAATGACAGGCAGAGCCAACTGTAAGTTTTGTCCCCATTTTCCTGAGTTCTACAGCACATCACTGAGCCCGAGAAGGAGGAAGCTGATTGGCAGGGCAGGGCACCAATTGCCCTAATGGACCAGCCTCCGCTGGTAGAAAGAGGTGGATCAATGGCAGCCTGGAGGCAACTGGAAGATCAGGAGAAGAGTTTAGAGTATGAAGAGGAATGGGCAGAGCCTGTCATGTGGCAGGTTGAACTTGGCAGAACCAGAGCCTGCAGAGTCCAGAGTTGACTGGCCCGTCGGAGACCAGTATTGGCTACAAGGGGTAGAACAGTGCTCCTGACATGCCTTGCAACCCTGCAAAGTTAACAGCTCTCTTCCAAAATTGCTTCCCCCTCTCAGCTGCTGTCTGCAAGCAAGGAACAAAAGCACTGCTAAGGCTACAATTGGATGTGGAAGGAAGGGCCTTTATTTAAAGCACTTGCTGTAGAAAGAGAAAGATGAAAGCCTGCTTGCCAGGATAATCTTCCCTGCATCTACGTTCTGGTACGTCCTGAACCTAGTGAGGCTTAAGGCATAAAATCCACGTTAAAATTTGCTAGTTTTCTGGACCAGTAACTCAGACTTTGAATCCAAAGACTGCCATGTGGGGTCAAGAGTCTTTTCTTTATTTCTTCCAGGGAATTCATATTGATCTCTTGTTTAAATATTTCCCTAGTTGCGTCCTAAACAGCCCAATTTCCCTTGTGCACAATAAGAAGAGCAAGGCAGACAAAGCAGCATTTTGTGTTCTCTCCTGTCCAGAGATCTGACCACCCTTTATGTGCCACTGCAGAACTACAAAATGTAATAAGTAATGCTGGAGGTTTTTCTAGTTCAACTGGGATAATAAGAAATGTACCTTAAGCTATAGGTGCAGCTGTAGCCTAGGAGCCTTATGGATGCACCCAGAATACGCAGTGGCCTCGTGTTGCTACAAAGGCTGCAAACAATAAGTTCACATAGCTTTGTGTGTGACTGAAGCTCCTTGTGTGGGTTATCTTGTAATTTTCCAGACCCCCTGTTTGGTAAGACACGTAGCAAGCATATATGGAGGCTGGGTGAGGCTGAGAAATGTTTAGTCTCATAGAATAGGAAGGGACCCCTTAATCCAACCACCTGCTCTATGCTGAATGCATCTCCTGTACCCCAGACAGATGGCCATCCGTCCTCTGCTTAAACGCAAGGAAGAGTCTACCATCTCCCAGTCAGTCCAGTGCTGAACATCTGTTACCATTTGGAAGGCTATCCTAACACTTAGCTGGAACCAGCTTGTCTTCAGTATGGTTCTAGTCCTGATTTCTAGAGCGACAGGGAAAACAAGTCTGCTCCATCTTCTGTGTGATAGCCCTGCAGATTGTCTCCCCTTAATCTTCTCCAGTCCTACCTCTCCTATTTCCACCATTCATAGAACATTGGTTTCCAAACCCCTTATCATTCTGGTTGCCCTCTTCTGGACATCCTTGACTTTGTCAGTGTCCTTTCTAAAATGTGGCACTCGGGGCTTTAGATGTGGCCCAGCCACCACAGAACATAGCGTAACTATTGCTTTGCCTGATCTTGGAATTACGCTTGTGTTAACGAAACGTAAGACTGCCCCTCTATGATCATCACTGCTGGTTCACAAGCTGATCCATGGAGGCTCCTAAATACTTTTCACATGTACTGCTTCCAAGCCAGGTTTCTTTCCCCAATTCCACCTCACCTATTAATTTTTTGTTACATTTATCCCTGCTGAATTTCATCTTGTTGGTTTTGGCTCAATAGTTCAGGTTGTTGAGATGGTTTGGAATCTTTTGTTCTTGATGCGATTCTTCCCAGCGTTGTGTCAACTGAAAATTTGATAAGCAGCCCCCTGACAAATCCCAAAATAGTGCCTTCCAGAGATTTTTGTGGACTACAATTCCCATCATCCTCAGCTATAGAGATGGTGGAAGCTGTATTCCACAAAACTGGGCGGGGGGGCGGAGCGGCGGCATTATATTGACTAACCAATATTTTCTCTTCTCACAACAGGCTAACTGGTTTGAAATGACTCACACTATTTTAATGGATCTTGGGAGAAAAGCAATGACAAGCCTAGACAGCATCTTAAAAAGCAGAGACATCACCTTGCCAACAAAGGTCCGTATAGTTAAACCTATGGTTTTCCCAGTAGTGATGTATGGAAGTGAGAGCTGGACCATAAAGAAGGCTGGTCACCAAAGAATTGATGCTTTTGAATTATGGTGCTGGAGGAGACTCTTGAGAGTCCCATGGACTGCAAGAAGATCAAACCTATCCATTCTGAAGGCAATCAACCCTGAGTGCTCACTGGAAGAACAGATCCTGAAGCTGAGGCTCCAATACTTTGGCCACCTCATGAGAAGAGAAAACTCCCTGGAAAAGACCCTGATGTTGGGAAAGATGGAGGGCACAAGGAGAAGGGGACGACAGAGGACGAGATGGTTGGATGGTGTTCTCGAAGCTACCAGCATGAGTTTGACCAAACTGTGGGAGGCAGTGGAAGACAGGAGTGCCTGGCGTGCTCTGGTCCAGGGGGTCACGAAGAGTCGGACGCGACTAAACGACTAAACAACAACAACAAATTTTAATGGAAGTGCAGAATCATTAAGGAGGTGGGCTCATCCTGTCGGTAGATTTTTGGCTCATAGAACCACTTAAATCAGAGGTAGAGTTTATTTCATCACTGATCCTATACTCTGCTTAAGGAAGAAGTTTCCATCTCTAATTCCTATAACTATGTAAGCTGCCCCTTTGGTTCCTTTTGCCTCCTCGGAGCCATCCTTTCCAGGTAACCAAAGATGAGCCCTGTCAAGACTTTCAAACTCTCAGAACATCTTTCTTGTAAGAACTCTGCACATGCTCTGAAGCCTAAGACTACAGTACTTGGTCTGTCAAGGTTCCCCCATTCTCCTAGCGAATCCTCCAAAAAAAGGACCGGTCTAGAATGGCTCTCCCCACACCTTGCCAAATCCATCCAAGCTTCCTACCTCCCTGAATGGTGATTGTTTATCTAGCACCTTCCATGTGCATGGTGGTTTACTGAGTACAATAAGACAGTTCCCTGCCTGAAGGAGCTTACAGTCTAAACTCCAGCACAGGAGAAATAGAGGCAAAGGAAGGTAAAGAATACATGGTTGTTGCAGGTGCTTAGGCTTATTTACGCACCAGGCTAAATAAGCAAGATTCAGACCCAATGCCCTCCAGATTCATAGCTCAGCTTCTTAGCCACTGTATTACACCAGCTCTCAAACCAATTTAAACTGGCTTCTGATGTCGTAACCACTGTTATTGTCCTACAACAGCCACCCTCCTTCACCATTGGCTGTGCTGGCCAGGGCTGATGGGATTTGTAATAATAAAATAATTATTATTAGTGCCACAGAGCAACAGCACCACATTTACTGCTCCCTCGTTAGCATATAAAAACAGCAGACAACCGCCCGTATATCAGTAAATTGCTTGCAAGTGTGGTTTTTCTTAAAGTGATCCTGCTGTCTTCATTCTGATTCTGGTTAGAACACTCTTACTTTGGGGGTGTCAAATGGGTTAGAGCACATTCTCTTTTTCTAACTCCCAATACAGCTGCCGAAGAGTAACACTGAAGATGGCCAAGACGTCATCTGGTGCGAAGGATGCATACATTGGATGGTGACGGATGGGTTTTGTTTCACAGTGCAAACGTGTTTTAAGCATAAGATAACCAAAGATACAGCAGGCCATCAAAGGAAGTTTTTTTTAAAAAAAAGAATTATTACCCTATGATGAAAAACCAGGCGGCTTTATTACACCAGTGTGTGGTGATGTAGAAGAGATTTTGAACTGCAGTACCGCACAGAAAATGCCAATCCAAGGTTTTTGTGCACCTCTAAATTTTGAGCTTGTTATCCTTTGGGATCAATAGAACAATAGCTGCCTATAAGCATTAAAACGCTGCTCACACAAATGCCCCAGGTTACACTTACACACACGCACACACACACACACACACACACACACACACACACACACCCTTTCCTTGCTTTCCCAAATGTATAGTTTTGTCTTTAGCTTTGTTTCGGATCAGCAAACCGCCGTGGATGTTTTAAAGAAGCAATTCTTACCTGAATATTGATCATGCAGCCATTCCAGTTAAACCCAGCAGCCGGTAAGTTGACCGGAACGGGGAATGGGAAGCAAAGGGCCAAGAGACTTTCCCTAAATGAAAAGGAATCCTCCGCTCTTCATTCTTGCTGTGTCCATAGCTGCAGGGCATCTGTCCCAAGTCGCTGATTTAAGCTGCAGCTTTTGATATTCATGATTGGTTTCATAATCCCGATCAAAAAAGGGAAATCGCTAGGATTATGAAATTGTTTTAATCCACCCCTGCCCCATCCATGGCTGTTGACTTCAGCATCACCTTTGTTGTCGTCTTTAAGTGCTCGCCTAAACAGAAACGCCTTTATAGAAGTCCTGGTAAAGTGTACTAGAAACGCAAGGCCTGTTTTTTTTTCTTTCCTTTCCTCCCCCCCCCCCCCTTTCCCCCCTTTTCTTTTTTTTGGCTAACCGCTGTAGCAGCAGAATGGAATGTTTCAATTTCCGGTATACTCTGCCCATTTTGCAAATCTCATCAGGCTAAAGAAAACCAAGGGCTGATTTGTCGCTGGAGTTAGCACAGAGACTATTTTCGACAGAGGACATGTGCGACCGGCTAATGGGGAAGATTACAACCATGTTCAGAGGAGTTGTCGCTGTGTAATTTAAAGCTGGCATGGATAAGATGGTTAGTTAGACGTCCTAATTTTTGCTGCTGCTGTTGCTGTTTGAATAAAGCAAGCATTTGGTCTTGCAATACGTGCACTGTGACTTTATGCAGCACTGAAACATACTAAAGGGAAAAGGGCAATTATCTCCATAGGCACATCCACACACACAAGCCTTCTGGTGAATGTTATTATCCTTCTCAACCCCTTTTATCAGAATAAGGGGTAGCACCACACCGTCCACAACTTTCAGAATTTTATGATTTGGCATCCACAGTGTTTCATCTACACCAGCGGGCCATTCATATGACTGAGTGTGCCTATTTTATTCATGCCTAGAACCACCACTTTCTCCATGCCTCCTACGTACGGCTTGTTGTTTTATTTTTATTTTTATTATTTATATACTGCCCTATACCCGGAGGTCTCAGGGCTGTTCACAGAATAAAATTGAAATACAAAACCACAAAATACATAATCAAAATAAAAGCAATAACCCTCCACCCCCCCCCCAAAAAAAACACATTTTAAAAGAGCATAGGATCCTCACATTTAAAGTAACAAACCTGGACAAGAGCCACTCATTGGAAAGACCATGATTTCAGAAATGTCTGTAGCAATATTTACTGGCAACCAAATTGGCTGGGTGCCCTTCTGATAACAAAGACAAAAATAGATTTGAAATAAGAGGGGGGGGGGGAGAAATTAGCTTTGGTTGTTGAGCAGATGTAATACTAGTGCTTCATGTTCTGCAAGGGAAAGACCTGTATCTAATGTTGCAAACGAGTCCTCTTTGCGGAGTTCCATCTTCCTTCTTCTTGGCGCTGTTTCTACCACTGATGCGCTTCCACCAGAACGTTGTTTGTCCATCCCAGGGCCACCACACCATGGCTTTCTGGCTCACTCAGCCTCTTGGTCAGAGTCTGTATATCTGTCAGGGTCTGGAAGGATGCTTGGATCAAACTCATCATCACTTTCACTGCATCTTATTTATTTAGTAGATTAAAAAAAAACATGGCCAGATCTTCTGCAGCAGCAACACCTTGGGGCGTTTTGTAGCTCTGCTCTCCTTTCCCTTGACAGGTGCAGGAGGCTGAGCAGAGCATTTGGGACTGTTGAGTGGAAGGACAAAGAGCTGAAGACAAAGAGTATAATAAGATCTGGAGAAGCACAGAGGAGGAAACTTCTCCTGGGGAACAAGAAGTCCAGCAGCTGAGGAGTTAACACACTCCCCACCCACCACCCACCTCCACCCCTGTACAGTGGTACCTCGGGTTACATATGCTTCAGGTTACAGACTCTGCTAACCCAGAAATAGTGCTTCAGGTTAAGAACCTTGCTTCAGGATGAGAACAGAAATCGGGCTCCAGCGGTGCAGCGGCAGCAGGAGGCCCCATTAGCTAAAGTGCTTCAGGTTAAGAACAGTTTCAAGTTAAGTACGGACCTCCGGAACGAATTAAGTACTTAACCCGAGGTACCACTGTACTGTCTTGCAGTGGTGCTGGTTCTTGGGAGTAGGGGAAAGGAAGAGAAGTAGAAATGGGGGGGGGGGCACCATCTCATTTTACTCCAAAGGCCTTTGATCCCTCATCTGTTTCATTGCAAGCTTCACAAATGACTCAGCCAGGGTATAAAACTGCCAGGAACTGTTTTTTCATCATCTTCTTAATGGCCCTGGAGATTGCAGACCAACAAAAAACCTAGCAATAGGCTAGACTTTCTGACGTTACACAAGTCCTTCTCCCCCTCTGATACCGAGAAGAGGGTGGGTGTTAGAAAACAAAAAGCTGTTATCCTGTGGCTGTTCCTGGAAATAAAATGTCTCTGGTGTGCCAAACTGGGCCCGTGGAGGTGTGGCAGTAGAACACCCCCGTCCCCATATGTCACAAAATGCATCAAAAACAAACCCCACCCAAAATGGAATACTGTAGTTCCACCTTGGAAGAGCTTGTGTTCAGTTTTCATGTCCGTACCAGTCTTAACAGTGCTAGTCAGTGGTTTTTATCTCAAAGAGGGGAAATTGGGATGTCTATACCTCAAGCATGGGACACAGGTGGCACTGTGGGTTAAACCACAGAGCCTAGGACTTGCCGATCAGAAGGTTGGCGGTTCGAATCCCCGCGATGGAGTGAGCTCCCGTTGCTTGGTCCCTGCTCCTGCCAACCTAGCAATTCAAAAGCACGTCAAAGTGCAAGTAGATAAATAGGTACCGCTCCCACAGGAAGGTAAACGGTGTTTCCGTGCGCTGCTCTGGTTCGCCAGAAGCGGCTTAGTCATACTGGCCACATGACCCAGAAGCTGTACGCCGGCTCCCTTGGCCAATAAAGCAAGATGAGCGCCGCAACCCCAGAGTCAGTCACGACTGGACCTAATGGTCAGGGGTCCCTTTACCTTTATACCTCAAGCATGATGTCACACGGATTCTTCCTCCTGAAACCTACAAATATTCAGCAAATGGCTCGTGTGGGAGTGCCCTATACAGTGGTACCTCAGGTTACAGATGCTTCAGGTTACAGACGCTTCGGGTTACAGACTCTGCTAACCCAGAAATAGTACCTCGGGTTAAGAACTTTGCTTCAGGATGAGAACAGAAATTGCGCAGCGGCGGCGTGGTGGCAGCGGGAGGCCCCATCAGCTAAAGTGGTGTCTCAGGTTAAGAACAGTTTCAGGTTAAGAACGGACCTCCGGAACGAATTAAGTTCTTAACCCAAGGTACCACTGTACTGCCATCCTGCAGAAATTCCCTACAAGTTTTGTTGTTTATACTGACCTCTTCAGTTAAATGCATCAATGCTTGGCAATTCACCCTCCTCGAAATAGCCAATGAAACCCTTTGCTTTTGCTCCATTATGTTCGATCAAACAGAACTGGTTGTTTCAGCTGCCAATCCTGCACCAACCCCTTTCCCCTTGGTCAGGCATAGGCAAACTCTGGCCCTCCAGATGTTTGGGGATACAATTCCCATCATCCCTGACCACTGGTCCTGTTAGCTAGGGATGATGGGAATTGCAGTCCCAAACATCTGAGGGCTGGAGTTTGCCTGTGCCTGCCCATGGTGCAGAAGAACTACAGTGACATTAATAGCGCATGTGCAACACTCCTTTAAAGCACTCTTGTATTACCTTGTAAAGTCAGGGCTCCGCCCTCCCCACCAAAGAATCCTGGAAACTTCCCTGGATCCTTGGGAACCTCCTGCTACAACGGTGCAGGAGTGCTTTAAATGGAAAGTGTGCATGCGACTTCGGGAGGTTCGCTTTCAGCATTAAGAAAGAGAGAATGAGAGGCAGATTCAGTCCACGGGGCGCAGAGCAGCTCCCATTCACATTAGCGGGGCTTGCGAAGCCGAACTTTCCAGAGAACTGCACTCATGTTCATCAGTTGCCACTCCATTTTTCTACTTCAGGTACCAAGAATTATTGGGCCTGCCCTGCTCACTGAAGTTCAAATGACAAGCAACTTGCAGGGCAACCTTTGCAATCTGAAGGAGGAGGGAGCCTTTTGCATTGAAACGCACGATGTGCAATCACCACTTTTGATCATGCTTCTTATCCCTGCCCTGTACAGATCCTTCCTGCAGCCCAGCTGGTGCCAAACGTATTGCTCTGCTCTGCTTTGGACCACATCAGTGAGGCTGGGGGGGGGGGGTCTTGTCGTCTAGGCAGCCCAGAACTGCCACACACACTGTCCAAGGAGGTCCCTTTGGTGCTGCTAATGGACTTCACCCCCACAGATGCACTTCGTTTTTTCTCGAGACAGATGGGTGCCATCGAGAAGTGGGGAAGCAGTAACCTTGCTAGCACTTAGAAATTCCCCATAGGGATTTAATTAAGATGTGACACGCGTTGTTTTTCGGGAGGGCAGTGGAAGAGTATCTGCTTTGTATGCAGAAGACCCCACGTTCAATCTCCATCTTCATGAAGGGTTGGGGAGTCCCCTGACTGAAACGTGGGAGAGTCACTAGCTAAAGTGTCTTGACTCGGAATGAGGCAGCTTCCTAGGTGATATCAAGTTCTGTTTTTAGCTAGTATTTAGGATTTTTTATTGAATGGTGTATTCTTAAATGTTTTTATATAGAATACTTAGGTTTTCTATTAAAGCAGCATAAAAACTATACAGTGGTGCCTCGCAAGACGAAATTAATCCGTTCCGCGAGTCTCTTCGTCTTGCGGTTTTTTCGCCTTGCGAAGCACGGCTATTAGCGGCTTAGCGGCTATTAACGGCTTAGCGGCTATTAACGGCTTAGCGGCTATTAGCGGCTTTAAGAAAAAGGAAACAAACTCGCAATAACTCGCAAGACGTTTCGTCTTGCGAAGCAAGCCCATAGGGAAATTCGTCTTGTGGAACGACTCAAAAAACGGAAAACCCTTTCGTCTAGTGAGTTTTTCGTCTTGCGAGGCACCACTGTATAGATAAAACAACAGGAATTTATCCAATGTAGGGTTATCTGAAGTTATCTGAAGCCACAAAGCTGTATTTGAAGGTGTTTCTTTTCTTGTCCCCAGGTCTAGAACAGTCTATTCCCAGGTAGGTTGCGGCCAGTGTTATTATCATCTATATGTTCAAGAACCAAGTGGTCAAGGAGGGTCAGTTACTGTGCACAAAATGCAAAACAACGAAGCAGGCACGAAGTTATTGGAAAACAAAGCTTGTAATAATGAAAAAGACAGATTAATAAACCAATCACTTTTTTCCTTTTAAAAACACAAACCACATTAACTTTTTTTTTTTATACAACCATCTAGGAACTATGAAACAGTACCACATTGTGCATTTTTTTAAACCTACTTATCAAGAAAGTTAATTCCACACTTCAGAAAAGTCTTATATCCATTTTGGGGGGGAGGGAGGGGAGGGAGAAGGAAACAGCTAATAGCGCAATCACGGATAACATCATCATGAGTCCAAGCAAGCGGCAAGTCTTTGTCCTCACCTTTTCCACTGAGCCAAAACAGGAGTGGAGAAGGGGATAGAGAAAGGAAGAAAGTAAAGAGAAAAGCACCCACAAGAGGACTAAATCACATTCCATAGTTACTTTTGACACCTATAGCTCAGGGCTTCAAACTTTATATAATCATCATGTAGACCAACACACTGGAAGGGTGTAGAGGAATGGGAATGAGGAAGAGCAGGGCAAAGGTGTGAACGAAAAGTTCGTTGCCACCTCCAAGCACCGTAAGAAGAATCTACACAGTATAAAGCTAAATAGGTTGGAGGGGATTTATCGTATAGATTGGTAAGCAGGCTCATCCACTAGCCTGTATGGGCACGAGAGGATTACATTTCCAGTCGAATTATCAACCCTGCAGCTCCCTTTACCCACAACTACTCCGGCAGCGCAAAAAAGAAAAAAACTTTTCTCAATCAAAGGCTTGGGTTTGCCAAATTACACACCTTGCAATCAGAAACTGTAAGCACCCTGGTTGCTTTTTCATAGCGCTACTGGAGTAGTAGGTTCATCAGTCTTGCCCCAGAATGTGTGACATCTCTTTGGGCTCGTCACATTTATGGGGAGAGTTTTAATAGAAGAGCGGCAAAAAGACACTGGACACAGATATTAGCATTATGGAAATGACCCTTCCCTTCCGGATCAATGAGGTCTTCCTCTCCTTTCCCCCTCTCATTAGCCAGCTGAGCCCAAAGCTCCAGTATTTAAGGCCGAGCAATTTCTTTCTCCACATGGCTGATCAGCTGCTTGCAGGTGAAAAGGATATATCAGTTCTGGTCAAGCAGAGATAGGGGCCTCATAGCCCTCTAGGTGTTGTTGAACTCCAACTCTCATCAGCCCTACACAAAATGGTCAAGGGATGATGGGAGCTGTAGTCCGGAAATACCTGGAGGGTTATGTTCCCCACCCTGCCAAGTTTGGTGCTCATAAAGTATGAGGTCTGTCGTCACAGTAAAGGGGTTCAGTTGCCTTGTGTAGCTGCAACAGACACTGCTACCCCACCTCCTGCTAGCAACCAATCACGAGAGGGGCAGTTTGCAATGTCTAAAATTAGGCATTTTAATTTATCCCTCGGATGAATCTCAGAAAACTTTGGCTTTCCTCAACATTCTTATGGGAGTAGGGGATTATCACAGTAGCAATGTTGCCCCCCTGGAACACATCTTATCTGCCCCAGTTTACTTATGGCAATGAAAATCTGTGGCCCTCCTTGGTAATGTTTCCATGCGAAGGAAAACGCACATGTTAAAACCGAATCATTTGTATCTTTGGGAAGATCTAGATCAGTGTTTTCAAACCTACCCTTTGTTGAACCTCGTCGCTGTGGGTTTCCTGTACTCCGCGCATTTGGTTCTGGGGCATATGCTTTAGGGGACAGTTTACAATGGATGTTGGCAAGGAACGCTGGACCTCCTGTTGCCCCATGTAACCGCTCTCAGCAGCAGTACACTAAAGAGAAATAATAGCTGACAAATTCTATTTCGAGGAACCATTCCTGCAACTATTGACTTTCTACTTAAGGAGCACCAGTGTTCCAAGAAACACAATTTGAAAGCAACAGCGCTTCTAAACAAGAAAGAAGTCTGTCCCCTGTTTGGGCTTGTTATCAGTGTCAAGTCCTGACAAACAACAGGCAGTTTGTAAGGGAGACTGGGCATTCCTACCCCTAGAATCCAGAACCACAGAACTTCTCCTGAATACAAGTGGAAAATGCAGCACCAAATGGAGATATGCTGCTCATTTTTCTGCAGAGCTTGCTTGCTTGTGGCAGTCAAGAAAACTGATCAACAGGGATAGCAAGCATGGTCTGAAAGATTATCAAAACCTACCTTTATTGTATGAAAAAAAAAAAATTGAATCCTGGTTCTAGAGGTGCAGGAAAATTCCTACTGCTCTCCATGACCTGGGAACCACCATGGAGAAAGAGGGAAAGAAGACAGCTGGGGGTCCTATGATTTGAGACAAACCTTTCCTCCATTTGCTCAAACACAAGAAAGCGGGAAACCCCTTTTTAAAAAGGAAAGCCAAAGTAGCAAAGTCTTTCTGCACATTCTCACACAAGATGCTTCTAAAATGCCCATGGTAGGCAGAAGGCAAATATCACTAACCTGCTTTCATTTAAGCCACATACTGTATCTCGATTTTTCTAACATAGCTCCACCTAAGAAAGTTGCAGAGAGGAAGACCACCCTAAGTTTAGAGGCTGCTGAAACAAAAGCTAGAGATGAACAAGCTTCAAAGACAGCCGAGAGTCATTTCTTGTTCCTGTGTCACCTCAGGCTTAACATGTTTTACCAATTAATAAAACCCTTACAGACTGCTGATTAGAGGTGGAAGTGGAATGAGTAAACACACCAGAAGCAACATTCTCCTAATGTCCTTTTTTTTGGGGGGGGGGGGGAACCACTGCATGTCTCCATCAAAAGACAGCCTTTTCAATTCAAGAAGGAGGAAGCTGTGTCCTGGCAGTCCCAATATTCCATCTTTAAATTTAAACCAGCTGGTTTTTTTTAAAATGAGGGGTTCAGGGAACACCACCTTTCTGGCACAGCTGTGGATCCCACTCTGCACTGACCGCTGTAAGAACGAAATAAGAAATTCAGAGAAGAGGCTCTTTTTAAAAACGATTCCAGAAGCATGAGTGACTCATTTCAAAAGACCTGAAGCAGGAAGTCAAGGATCTTGTCCACAGTTAGCCTAGCATGCTTGATATGTAATCTGGAAAGGAATTCCAGTACTGGCAAGACCTGCAATCTCCTAGTTCGTATGCTACATATAGAAATCCGAGTTAGTACTGAAACTCCCATTCTTTTTAAAATCCATACTGGAATGGAATGCCCAAGGCATTACAGCAGCTAAACCACCGCTGGAAGAAAGACTGTAAGGGCTTCCTGGTAAAACCTGCCACTCCAAACAGTAGTCTTGAATTCTGCCTTCTTCTGAGAACGTCATTAATGTTGGGAGAGTGAAGACTATCCCTCTGTATCAGAATCAAATGCAACAATGCAATGCCCACAAGAATTGATTAAGGGTTCCCATAGACACAAGGTCTGGACCAGCTGTGCAGTCGTTTCCGGATAAGCTGGATGCATCCCACTGCTAAGAACAGCTTTTTTTCAGAGTACTGATAGCAGCATAAAAGGGGCACTCTTGCCTGTGGCACGTTCCATTCCTATTATCTGGTGAGCAAGGCTTTTCAAGTTTTTAATGCTGCAGAAACCTACAAGGCCAGTTTGGCCAGAGATGATGCTATGACAAAGCACAGAAAACTTTGCCAATGACATTTGCCGGACACTGTTTTCAGTTCTCTTTATAACTATCACCTGTGTCCAGATAAAGCCTTTCCCTTCATCCTACCTGAGTCCATGGGCTGCTGAGAATTCTCCAGCGACTGACTGCTCCTCCTACTCTACCCTTGTTCTTTCAAACCTCTCTGCCAAGTTCTTTCTACGCTAGCTTAAGAAGTGTTGCATTGCTTTGGGAGGTGACACATGATTTGCTCAGACCAGCATCCCAAGGCTACGTTGATCCTTTCGCGCCGTTAATCTTCCTAACTTTTATAATTAGTCACCATTATTCTCAGACAGTCAGCGGTAATTATCAGTTAACAACCAGATTGCTGCATAAAATAAAATAAAAATCAACTATTTTCGTAAGTAAAATACAAACAAAACAAAGCCGACCCCTGGAATAGAAAAAAAGAGAACAAAACAAAAACCCTTGAAATATCTCAAAGGCTCTCCTTAATTGCAAATGCATCTTGTCTGAGAAAGGCAGCACGGCTAGGCTGGAGCTTCTGAACCCCAGGAGGACATGTAGGGTCTATCGTTAAAAACTGTTCTCAGAATTATTTCCTCTTGGAGTAGCTTGGTTTTCGAATACCAAATGGGCAGAAGAACTCACACTGCACAACTCCCATGTTTTCTACCAACATCCACACACCTCTCTTCCTGGCCATCCATCATGTTAAAATTTGTGGGGGTTTTTTTTGCAGTTCTCCCAGCAATTATCTTGATAGGCTAAAGCACAATACAAGTGACTGAGATTCTAGGACTCACTCTTCTGCCTGCTAAGAGGCCCTAATTTGCAGCCACTGTTTTGCTGACTTGTTTTGCTCTGTTGAAGAGTAGCAGATTCCAGTCTCTAGTTCCTCTGGGATACAGGCACGTTATGAATACTTTTTTTTTTTTTTTAAGCCACAGTTGCCCTACAAAATGAATGGCTTGAGAAGATAAGTGGGCAATAAATAGGTAAGCAGGGACACAATTATCAACTAAGAAAAAGGGGGTAAGGATTAAGGAGAAACCCTCTTTGCTTAAAAGTGTGCCTCTGATCTGCAGACCCTAGACGACTCCGCAGGAGAAAAGGAACTAGCAAGAAGTTACAACCTGAAATGGCTAAAAAAGAGAGAGAGAGAGACAACACAGTCCTTGCTGTGAAGTCTTGGAATAGAGACAGAGTTCAGGGTTCAGGGAAATTTAGTAGCTTCCCCACTATATGGTGTTGACCTCACATACGCACACACTGTGTAACAGAGCACAAATAAGATTTCGTTTGCTAACATTAAGCACAAATGCGTGGCATACACAACAAGGCTTGCGACTACGAGGGGTGGATATGGTCATCTTAAGACATTCATGCTGCTCTATCCTATGGGCTCTGGAGGCCAACGTGGATTAAAACAAAATCAAGCTGGAAACTTTTCCTAAAGAATTTTCTAAACTGTATGGCCATCTACCCTTACTCCCATTAGCAGTGCCACTTAATATAATACTTGCAGAAGTCAGGTCTAACACTAAGCTTGGCAGGATTTGGGGTAGATAGGTTAAAAAGAAAAGAAAGAAAAGAAAGCTAACCTGAGGATGTTCTTGGCCAGTGATTGTCAGAAGAGTATTTGCCAAAGTATGGCAAAAGGTTTTTTTTTTAATTATTATTATTTTTAAAGCATTAAAAAGCCCTTTCTATTGCAATACCAATTTCCGAGACCACAGTCTCCAACTCACCTAAGTGACAAGGTCTTGAGTGTCTGCCTAACCCCCATTTGGATTGATGAAGGCATCATCCTGTATCCCCAACAAGGCAGACCATTTCTTCACTTAATCCCAAGTTTCACTCCTATTATGTAGCTGAAGTAAATGGAATAATGCATGTATCCCCTGTTTAAAAGGGTAATGTCCTAAAGACTCAGCTCATTAAAGCAAAAAACTTTTCCTAATCTACAAACTAAGGCTTTTTTTTTGCACGGGTATCTGAGGAACTGCACGGGATTAACCTCCGTCAGAAAGCTGAAGATCATTTGTACTACTTCTGCACAGCTACATTTAAAAAAACAAAAACCCAAAGAGAGACAAGGATGATCCGGCTAAAATCATGCCCAGGTTTCTGAGGGACCAGCAGCAGCGGCAGCAGCAGCAGCAAGTAAAACCCACAAGAGAAACTTTGGTTTAAAAGAAATCAAATGGAAAAAGAGAAAGAAAAAGTCAGGTCAAAGCGGTGCAAATTCTCTCGTCAAAGAGGTATTTTAAAGGGGCGTAACCTCACAGGAAGAGAGATTCAGGATCTACGTCCCCTCCCCCCCACCACTCGCCTTGTTTTTAAGAGAGCTACCACCTTCATTGCACAGGACTCGAAACCATTCTCTTATATAGTTGTCAACTATCATAAATAATGTGAAAACTATGTGCAACAAATACATCGTATTTCCAAAAAATGATAAGAAAGTCACATCAAATTAAAAAGTAGCTTCATGAATGAAGGTACTGCCCTAAGTGCACTTTCCCGGCAAGTGCAACCAGTGCCTTGGTGCTGGGTTATGAAGGAGGAGAACACCAAAAACCAGAGCATGAGCCAGAGTTTAAAATGCAGGTCCAGCTTCAACCCGCCAAAACTGGACCGAGCAGAGACTGAGTGAGTTCTCGGTAGAGTCCCCTCGGGGAGTCCCGACGATGCTTCCTCATCGAAATTGTTATGTCCTTGAAGCGATTGAAAACAATCTTTAAGACAGTTCCTTCCATAAGTGTCCCCTCTGATTGGCAAAACGAAGTAACCTTTTTATTTTAAAAACAAGAAATCAAATTAAAACCAGAAGAAAAGAAAAGAAAACACAGTGAGCTTGTTGGAGTCCATAGGATCCGGTCCGGAAGAGCTCAGAAAGTGTGTTCAGATTTTTTTCTCCTGTTTTCTGCTGGAAATATACCAGAAGTTGGGTTGTTGTTGGTGGTGGTGTTGTGTGGGGCGGGGGGGCAGGGAGAAGGTAGTAAAGCGAGAGAACACAAGGGATGTGGAACTTTGTTCTGTGGACATTTCATGTGTTTGCTTCGTCATCTGTGTCTTCTATTAACACCTTGGTGTCACGAGACTTGGACCTGGGAAAACACAAAATTAAATACAGCTGAAGAAAAAATATATAACACAAGATAGAGACTTTGTTGTCTTGCATGAGGATAATAATTACCGTATTTTTCGCTCTATAAGACGCACCAGACCACAAGACGCACCTAGTTTTTGGAGGAGGAAAACAAGAAAAAAATATATTCTGAATCTCAGAAGCCAGAACAGCAAGAGGGATCGCTGTGCAGTGAAAGCAGCAATCCCTCTTGCTGTTCTGCCTTCTGGGATAGCTGTGCAGCCTGCATTCGCTCCATAAGACGCACACACATTTCCCCTTACTTTTTAGGAGGGAAAAAGTGAGTCTTATAGAGCAAAAATTACGGTAATTCATTTTTTATTGACAGCATCTGTGTTTGATTCCACAACATAAAGGTTCTCTGGTTGGCTTATAGTAAAGCAGTAAAACACAAAATAGGGATTTTATGCACACTTTCTAATTTATAGAGGTCTAATGTGTGTCATCCTTCTCAAGATCAGGAGCTAAAGTTCACAGAGGCTGGGTGTGTAGACTAGGACAAGGGTGTCTGAGCAGGTTAGGTGGGGGAGAATACTTTTACTCCTCAGCTACACGTAGACTCTACACATTTTGAGGTCTCTCTGAACCTATAAAGTCAAACTGCAATCAGGCCTCTGCCCATAATGTGGGTAAAAGTTGCATACAGCTTGGCATTCATACACTGAATCTACCCTGCCCTAATTGCTGCATCTTTGCTGCTCAGCCTGTTATTGAGCTTCACTGATCTCCAAATTTAAATTTCTTAGACCTTTCAAAAAGCCAGGGATATTGCCTTAATCACAAGGGGGGGGGGTTTGGAGAAAATTAGAGCAACAGGCTTCTAAAGCACCACTCAGTACAGACAACTAATTCTTTCATTATTATTATTTTTTTAAAGGGTGGTGTTTCCAGTTACTGCCAAAGTGCTGATGTTAAAAACATAAAATGTGGTAGGTACTAAAACCTGAAGATCAAAAGTGACCTGATAGGTAGTTATCAGAAGGACCTTGCTCTTGAAAAAATCCTGCTTTTCCCTTATGTGTTGCTCACAATCTCCCCCTTTTCTAAATTTTGATTACTCACCTAGCTCTGGAATAAAAATTGTGATCACGTCTATTGGCAGTGACTCATAATCAAACAACACCTGCATAATTTGTTCAGGCTGTCCTCCTTAAATCGGCCTGCCATGAGCAGATTTTGCAGTCTCTTCCTAAAGACTGTGCTGAGCAGAAGTATTGTGCAAGTACACTTATCGAGTCCATTCACATTGGCAGTAGAGAAGGATCTGTCAGCCATGCCTTGCAGATGCAGTAGAAGTTTGCTTAGGGCACATCGACAGCTTTGCTTGTCCCGTGCCTGAAAAGCATGGGTCTGAGTGGCTTTCTCCTTCTCCTGCTCTTTTCCCAGGGAAAAGCAGCTCTTTAGCTTTAAACTGGAACAATGCAGAAAACCTGGTTGCCATTTGCTCTGTTGTTGTTGTTTAGTTTAGTCGTGTCCGACTCTTCGTGACCCCATGGGCCAGAGCACACCAGGCACTCCTGTCTTCCAAGGCCTCCCACAGTTTGGTCAAACTCATGCTGGTAGCTTCGAGAACACTGTCCAACCATCTCGTCCTCTGTCGTCCCCTTCTCCTTGTGCCCTCCATCTTTCCCAACATCAGGGTCTTTGCCAGGGAGTCTTCTCTTCTCATGAGGTGGCCAAAGTTTTGGAGTCTCAGCTTCAGGATCTGTCCTTCCAGTGAGCAGTCAGGGCTGATTTCCTTAAGAATGCATAGGTTTGATCTTCTTGCGATCCATGGGACTCTCAAGAGTCTCCTCCAGCACCATAATTCAAAAGCATCCATTCTTCGGCGATCAGCCTTCTTTATGGTCCAGCTCTCACTTCCATACATCACAACTGGGAAAACCATAGCTTTAACTATACGGACCTTTGTTGGCAAGGTGATGTCTCTGCTTTGTAAGATGCTGCCATTTGCTCTGACTGAGCGCTAAAGAGCCGTTTCCCCCGGGGAAAAGCAGCGGGACAAGGGGAAGTGTGGACAAGCCCTCACTCTCATTCAAAAAAGAAACAAATACGTACTGGGAAGCAAGACGCGGTCTATGCAAGGACACACTCTGGCTACGCTTCCAGGCCCGGTTTTTCTGACGATTCCGGACACCATCCTCCTGGTCCATCATCTGTTCAAGCAGGGTCTGATCATCTGCGTTGAGTGGTGCCACCGAGATGTCCCGGACAGCTCGGAATTCACCACAGTTGTTCAGGTGCTCATTCTCCAGTCGGAAGAAATTCCACACAAATCGCCTGAAAGATACAGAACCGTAGTAAGCGACGTACCGTATTTTTCCGTCTATAAGACGCCCCCTGTTTGGGGGGCCTCAAAATATAGAAAATAGGGGGGATTGAGCTTTTGGGGAGGATTATTTTGGGGGAATGCCAAAAATCGCTCACCCGCCAGAACTCAGAGCAGAACCGCACGCGTCGCTTACAATTGCCACTTACAATCTTAGGCTTGCACTTCGTTCCAGTGGGTGAGCGATTTTCGGCACACACCCCCCCCCAACAATCAAGCAGCCAATCGCTGCTTACAATCTCGGGCTCACGCCAAAAAACCATTCACGCCTCCCCCTTCAGCACTACCTGTGTATAAGACGAGCCTAAATTTTGAACCTCATTTTTGGGTCCAAAAAGCCCATCTTATACACAGAAAAATACAGTAAATGCATTGTAAATGCAAAAAGCTCCTAACAGCTGCTAAAGTCTAAAAGCCATTTGTGAAACAAAACTTCCCTCTCTTTCCAAGTGAGTGGGAACAGAGGAAAACCACCAATCCTGGGGAACTTTCTGCACTAAATTTACAAGTGACTGATAAATGTCATTAATGGACAGTCTCTTTCCCCTCCTAAGAACTAAGTAACTTAAGGATGTCAGACACTTGGGGAAAAAAGCAAGATTTCCAGGGTTTCATGTTACAAGAAAGGAGATTCTGACTAAATATCAGGAAGAACATTCTGACTGTAAGAACTGTTGCCCATTGGAATGGACCACCTTGGAAGGTGGTGGACTCTCCTTCCTTGGAGGTTTTCAAGCAGAGGTTGGATGGCCATCTGTCTTGGATGCTTTAGTTGAGATTCCTGCATTGCAGGGGGTTGGACTAGATGACCCCTGGGGTCCCTTCCAACTCCATGATTCTATGTAGGAAGTCTTGTACACTTCCTCACAACCAGCTTGTCTCGTGGGACCACTGCAAAGATGAGAACGACCGCGACAATGGTACAGTGGTGCGAGCTCCTTTGAAGAAAACTGGAAATGCTAGAATGGCAAGTATTACTGAATAGGGGTGAGGAGGGTCTGAACTAATAAATTATTACTTCCCTAGATACAGTGGTGCCTAGCAAGACAAAATTAATCCGTTCCGCGAGTCTCTTCGTCTTGCGGTTTTTTCGTCTTGCGAAGCACGGCTATTAGCGGCTTAGCGGCTATTAACGGCTTAGCGGCTTTAAGAAAAAGGAAACAAACTCGCAAGAACTCGCAAGACGTTTCGTCTTGCGAAGCAAGCCCATAGGGAAATTCGTCTTGCGGAACGACTCAAAAAACGGAAAACCCTTTCGTCTAGCGAGTTTTTCATCTTGCGAGGCATTCGTCTTGCGGGGCACCACTGTAATCTTAAATACCATCATTTCTGCAACTCTCTTTACTAGCTTTCTGCAAAGCTGGGCAAGAAAGAAAGGGAACACAGATTAGAGGATGGCTGTGTGGACATAACCAGATGCAAAAGAGGCAATATGGAGTCACCAAAGATCTGGAAGTCTCATATCTTGACTGCAGACTTGACTTTGATTTCCACTACCTGTATTTGTTTCCTTTCTTTTTTTTGTTTTTGTTTATTTCCATAAAACCGCAAGACTAGTCTTTCAATGTTTTGCCCTTTGCCTACTCTCAGCCTGAGCCAGCAGGCCAGAACCTTATAAGGGAGGTTTGCCTGGCGCCATTGTTACATATCTCTAGGCGCCAGAGAAAAACATACCTTTTCCCGTTAGGGCTTTGGCTTTACTTATCTATGGCCTTTTTGCATGGCTGGGGTGTTTTAGTCTACTTCTAAAAAACAGAATTGTTTTTCCCCACTGGCTCTAATGTAGGTATGTATATATGTGCACATGTGCTTGAATATTCTAAGTCGCTTTGAGCTGCTGTGGCAAAAAAGGCAACTAATACATTTAATAAGTAAGTAATAATAATAATACGAATTCAATTACGATGATGACAACAGGTGTGGGGGGCAGGTGGGTGTGGTTTGGGGGAAATGGCCAGAGGTTCCCCACCCCAAATGACGTGGAGGTCACCGAGCAGGGGAAAGGCTGCGATACAGGAACACACAATTATAAGTTCACAGATCCTGGAGTGTTCAGCTGGGAGATTTGACGTTTTTGACTCTATGAGGTAATGTATCACTCACTATTAATTGCAAACAAGGTCTGCAACAAGGTGGATAAAAAGCAATGATTTTTTTAAATAATAATTTAAAAATCGGATATTTTTAATTTAAATTGGATTTTTGAAATACAAATGCTTTTGGAGGAAAAATCTTTCTAAATATAGTTTTCTATTTAAGTTACATTATAGTCCAAAGGCTATTCATCAGGAAATAAGGATTTGTTTTAAGTTTTTCATGTGTGCTAAAACTCATCTAAGATTTTTTTTAAAATTGTTTAACCACATCAGTTAACAAACATGGATATATATGCTATAATGTTATTGTTTTAGTTAAATAAATTGTTTAAATTGTTATTAAGGAAATGTTTATTTTTCTCCTTCCAATAAAGTACAGCAGAAAAGTTGTCCAAATATAAACAGTTAACTTACTAAACCTCACAATAAATTCGTAATTGTCTGTCTATGTATTTCTAACAGTATAACCAAATCGGTAATTTTTGATATAACTGTAAAAACTACTCTGAAAATTTATACCAGCAAGAGTGAGTCTTTCTGTTAAAAAATGCTTTAAATCAAGTCTTAGTGACTAGTGATTTAAATCAAATCCACCCTGGTCTGCAAAAACTGGGGTAGTAGTTTAGGTAATGGATCTTACCGGAAAACCTCAAGTGGTGCAAACACAGTAGCGATGATATCCCCGGCGTAAGGGTGGATTGGCATGGAAGTAAGAGAGATCTGGATAGTCCATGCAAAGCGCAGAATCACATCCTCAACAATGGCACAGTAGTAATAGGCCTGAGGAAACAGATGGAAAAGACCGCTGTGATGCAGAGCAAGGTTATCGGCCAGATCCACCTTCAAATAAAAGTGTAGAGCAAAAGAAGAATCCAGCCCTTGGATTTGCTCAGTGTGGTTTCTGTGCAGACTTTTGTCTGCATTCTATATTCCCATATAACATAAAAGTATCATCACAAAAAAGCGAGATAAACAGCTGATTTGTCGAAGGAACAACACTACACTAACAACAACAGCAGCAACAACAGCTTCATTCCTTAAGATTTGGCAGCGAGATGGCATGCTTCTTGATTGGCTGTTTTCCAAATACCCCGTTGCCAGAGAGTACAGTGGTACCTTGGTTTACAACCATAATCCGTTCCGGAGGTCCGTTTGTAAACCAAAACAGGTTGTAACCCAAGGTGCGCTTTTGCCAATGGGGCCTCCAAAAAATTTTTGTTCGTAATCCCCCCCCCCCAAAAAAGGGGGGGTTTGTAATCCAAAAAAAGGTTGCAAACCAGGACACGAACTTCTGGGTTTGACGTGTTTGTAATCCAAAACGTATGCAAACCAAAACGCATGCATACCAAGGTACCACTGTACTTTAAAGGTTTTTCAGCCTGAGGACTGCATTCTGGGGAACCGCATGCCAGTGGTGGGAGGAGCAAAACATGTAAATGATACCTTTGTAGAGTAAGCTAGTCTGTACACACATTCATCATCATCATCATCATCATTTATTATTTATTGAATTTATCTACCACCCTATACACGGAGGTCTCAGGGCGGTTCACAGAAAAGATCAACACAAAAACCACAATATATATAATCAAAATAAATATAACAACCCAATACCCCCCCCCAAAAAAAGAGTCACATTTTAAAAAGGCATAGGATGTCAATGGATTCAACACACTCTTCACTCTCCTTCATTCAGGCAAGCTAGTTACATGATCAGAGTTCTAGAACGCTGTTCAGCCAGGCAAAAATGATCAAGGAGGGTGCAAAATAGGACCAGTGAGGGGCATGGCTGGGCGTGTGAGTGGACTTGTTGGAAACCTGGTGGACTGCATTTGACTGCATCTGTAAGCAAACCATTGTAACTATTAACAACAGATGGCCATGACCATGGTTTCTGTCTATACTGCCCATGCCTGGTGTTGGGCAACTAGTTAGCTGTGAGGAATACAGCACACCTTCCCTGAAGGAGGATGCTGGTGCTGTGACAACTTGAAAAAACTGCCTCTCGCCTATGTGGGTTTCTGTGTACGACATGCCCCCTTGTTGCTGTATCTAAAAGCAATCACTTACCAGGCAGCCCCTGCTCTCCTATCAGACCAACCAAGACCCAACCTGTTTGTCTTTGGGGTCACAACCTGCCACTGGTTCTTACTTCATGTCAACCGCAGGTAAGTGAGAGGGGAAGAGAGGCAAGAGAAGAGCTGGACAGGAAATTCCCATATGGCTCTGTTGCGATGTGTATGTACAAACAAGATAATCTCGTAAGGGCTGAAGTGGTGGGGGAGAGGGAGGGAGAAGAATAGAAACAGATCCCCCCCCCCAATTGTTCCAGTTCTTGCTTATGTGGATACAGTGGTACCTCGGGTTAAGAACTTAATTCGTTCTGGAGGTCTGTTCTTAACCTGAAACTGTTCTTAACCTGAAGCACCACTTTAGCTAATGGGGCCTCCTGCTGCCGCCGCGCCACAGGAGCACAATTTCTGTTCTCATCCTGAAGCAAAGTTCTTAACCCAAGGTACTATTTCTGTGTTGGTGAAGCGTATGTAACCCAAGGTACCACTCTATATCCAATTATTGACCAAACAACAATGTATACACTGAATGTGTTAAAATGAAAGTTACGTTGTTGTTGTTGTTTAGTTGTTTAGTCGTGTTCGACTCTTTGTGACCCCATGGACCAGAGCACGCCAGGCACTCCTGTCTTCCACTGCCTCCCGCAGCTTGGTCAAACTCATGTTTGTAGCTCCGAGAACACTGTCCTGCCATCTTGTCCTCTGTTGTCCCCTTCTCCTTGTGCGCTCCATCTTTCCCAAGTTACTTTATTTTAGCTAATTCTCTCCTTCAAAGGCACCTGGTTTTTTGTGACAGCTCCAGTGTTAAATATGGGTGGGATTCATTTGCTCAAATGGATGGCATCACAAGCAAATGCCCTCAGGGTGTGAAAGTGCCAACAGTTCAAATCCTCCCAATTTTTCAAATAAAGATCTTCACAAAAGCAACCTGCATACGCACCTTTTGTGGGTAGACAATCTCTTCCCGCAGGAAAGTATTTTCGCCAGCATTCCTGTCAAAGAGACCCCAATCCATCTTCAAGTCCCAGATGAGGGTGTAGCAGGAGCTGACAAAATAGAAGACGATCCACAGGTAGAAGAACACTTGGGAGTCGCTGTGTTTTCGAGCTGCAGGAAAGAAGAACAGTGTCGCTGTATAAAAATGAGCAGACCATTCAGCTGGAATGAAGTTTAGTTATGAGCTTGGATACATCTGGGAGCAAGCTTAATAGCATTTTACACAAGGAGCACAAAATTATGTCATGAATTTGAGTAACACTGATGTGAATTTTGACAGTATCCGTTTCTATGAAAATATGAATAAACAGTGTTCTGAAAGAAATTAACCCGAAACTTTAAGAAAATGCAGGTTACTGAAAGGAGGCCACTTTCGTATTGCAAAAAAAAAAGGAACCCCAACGGTGTCTGCCCCACCTGCCCCAAGACTCAAGTGTATGATGGAGGCTTATTTTTTGGAAATAATTCAGTAATGAATAGAGTAAATGTTATCCATTCTTTTGTATGACTACTTTGTAATGGTTACTGCTGTGTAGTATACACATTTCTTTCCCATTTTAAATGGGATTCAACTGGCACCCTGCAAATGACAGCAGTTTCATTTGAAATCTTATGAGATGATTTGTTCTGATATGTCCTAGCTTTTAAATGTATCTTTTAGGTAAACAAATGGATAAAGAAGAAAAACGTGAACCCATGTTGTCTAGCACAACTGGGAGTCTAAGATGCAAGGTCCCAGTTCAAAACCCTGCTCAGCTAGGAGCAATGTTCTCAAGCCATATTCTCAGCCGAAACTTCCTTCTGCAATACAGAGATAACACTGGACTACTTTGCAAGACTGATATTACTGGAATGCTGATTCCATTTTATTTAATTGGTAAATTTAGTAAGTTCTCCTGCAGCATAAGGTTCGCAAGGTAGAGGACACTTGTCTCATGCACTATGAACTGAGCTACCATCAGCTTTCTTCCTTTTTTCTTTTCTAAAACTTTTTTAAACTAAAGGTTTTCACACACAAAAACATGCAAAACAAACGAGGTGAGAATACACGAAACACTGTATAGGGAATACATCGTTATGGTAAGCAGACCACACAGGATCATGTAATTTAATAAGGGGTGTTCATGAGACCCCAGAGGGCAGATGGTGCTATCGCCACCTGCCTGACTTCTGATGGTGGAGAGATCCATTGCTTAACATATGGTTCTGAATAACCTCAAAACTCTACGTAAGGACCTCTAACCCCTAAACTCCCTATATTTCAGCCCCAAGCTTAGTGATAGAGTAACTATGGATGCATCAAGGTCTCTCTTCTGGAACAGCATGTAGACATCATGCTTAATGAGTGTTACTTCAGAGTGAAATACCCTGCAGGATCAATAATACTGGCTGCAGGATGGTTTGTTCGTTGATGGATGTGAAATGCTTTGAGCGTTTGGGAAAAACTTAAATCTGAATTACTTTTATTATTATAATCACTGACAAGGCTGCCATTCACATTTTGCCCAGTAGATGGAAGCATATGTTTTTGCACATAGGAAAATGCAGCAGCAATGTTCAGTTCAGAAAATTTCTTGAAGTAACAAAAATGTATTAATTCCACTGGCCAATTCTAGTGTAATGAAGGGCAGGTTATACAGGGTAGTACTTGAAATCTGCCTTGCTGGGGTGGTGGTCGGGGAGTCTTGAGCCACCCTCGGACCCTGAAGACAGATTGATTGTGACAGAAGCTTGCACTTTGTAGAGTCTACTTCAGATGTAGACCAATATTTTACAAGTATTAAGAAAGAAATATGTGTAAATGCCAAAGCTGGGCTAGCCTATCCCAGCTTTTCCATCACTTAACACATGGTTCTGAATAACCTCAAAACTCTACATAAAGAACTCCAACCTCTAAACTCTCTATATTTCAGGCCCAAGCTTAGTGCTCTAGAGTAAGTCTGGATGCATCAAGATCTCTCTTCTGGAAAGACACTTGTTTTTAAAGACATGTAGGCAAACTCAGTGTCTCAGCTTTGATGAACAGAGGCTAAACATTGATGAGTGAACAAAGACAGTGAAATCTTGCTGACATCTGAAGAGGTTCTGCACAAGAAGTGGCGTAGCGTCGGTTGCTGGTGCCCGGGGTGGGCAGGGGGGAATTTAAAACTAGAAATTTGAAGACAGCCTGGAATTAAACCTGCTCTAATCAGATCTGCTACCGCCACAAGGTCCAAGCTACTACAATATAAAGCTTATAAAACAGACTAGTTCCTGACATGTAAAATAAAATTCAGGTTCCACAGAACTCTTCATCAGGTAGGTGGAAGAATTAGCTAGTTCTCCATTACACAGTGAGATAATCTGTATTCACAGCCAAGCTTGTTCTGCATATAGTTGAAAATCACTTTACTAATCTGTCTAAAGGTTCTGCAAAGCAGCAAGAACACTTTAATTGTACTAACATTTGACTTGCCCAGAGGCTCTTCCACAATATTTAACCCCTGAGATGTTCATTTTCCTCTGTCAAATAAATTTATTGCCCACCAATCTTATATTCATACTAGCAAATCATGCCTCCTAGCAACCTCTTAACACTAGCAAGGCCTTTGAAGAGAAAGCTTATTAATCTAGTTGCAAGCATGCGCACAAAATCTCTAAAGAATAATTCTAGCCATGAATAAGGAGAGACAAATTCTGCCTAATTCGGTTTCTCTCTGTTCATCATCTTCAGTCTTTAATTCAGTTCCTCACATTTCCACATTAGTTTGCATTTTTTTAAAGGCCCTTGTAAAAAGGTGTGAGCACTTTAGCAAACATTTCACCTAATACACACATCTTTGCAAGCAATTTTCCCCAACGTAAAACATTTGCGTTATTCGTGAGGTAGCACATAGTTATCATAAGCAGTAGTCATTGATAACCTTGTCCTCCATGATTTTGTCAAATCCTGTTTTAGAGCAACCCAAGCCGTAGGGCCATCATTCCATCCTGTAGTAGCAATTCCCATAATTTGCCTGGTGAATATTTGCCATTTTACCACGCGGCTGCAGCTATCGAGCTACAAGAGGATTCCTCGTACCCTATACAAAAAACTCCAGGGTTTTTTTTAAGTATTCCAAACGTGTTTACAGTATTCCTCCAACCTCCCAGAGCACTGCAATTACCGTACTTTTCCGTGAGTAAGACGAGGTTTTTTTTACTCTAAAATAATGTTCAAAAACGTGCCTCAACTTATACATGGATAGTGAATGGGTTGGTGATTGGTTTGTGAAGCAAACACTGTTGTGGACTGGCTGTCGAGATTGGCGGCTGCCAACGATTGCGATTGTCAGCAGACAGCTTTTCTCAGTTGGGTAAGAGATTTTTTGCTGGGAAAGGCTCTGTTGGCAATTGGCTATCGCTGTGGCAAGTGAGCAATTTTTAGCAATTCCCCCTCACTGTAAAACTCTGGTCAATTCTCTGCAAAAAAAAGCTCAACAACTCTCTCTGAGCCATCTCCCCGCCCCCATTTTCTTAAATTTGAGTCCCCCAAAATAGGGGGAGTCTTATACATGGGTACATCTAATAGACAGAAAAGTACGGTATTCTCTGCGCTCTCACGCTGTATTACTGAGATCTTATCAGAGTATCACCTAGAACTAAAAAATAATTAAAAAAAATTCTGGCAGGAGCAATAGCTTGGTATACGGCCAAGTCAAACAGAGCAAACCCACTAAAATGGGTAGACTTAATTTAGTCAGCAGTAACTTAAACCCACAGATTTCAGTGGGTCTTACTTAGGGAGTGGTAAGTCAGTCATAGCAACCATAGTATAAAAATAAAAAAACAAAGAGAGAGGGGGGGGAGGCGTAAAAATAGGTTTGTTCTAAAGGCAGCCTCAAAGTAAGATCAAATCATTTTCAGAAATTGATACTAAGAAGGGCAAGTCCCTATGAGGAAGGCATGGCAGAGAACTCTATTAACATCTTGCGCTGCATTAGCAGCCAAGCTAATTCAAAGAAGCAAGCTTTTCTGCCTCCGCATCCCCAGGCCATAATTCTCTTCCACAGCAGCTGAACTGGTCTGTACCCTCTGGTAGTTGAATTATTGACGTGGGCAAATTATAATTTATGCTAAGATTTCACTACAAATAAAGGAACTCGCAAAACACACACACAATGAAAAGCACACAGCTTTCCTCGCCTCTTGGTCTCACCTCTTGAATTGTTTGCCCACAACGCTATCACCACCCCTGCTCCCCAACCTCCTTTCCTGGGGTTCTGCCTGCCACCTTTCTCCCCTATTGTTTCTCCTTATTAGTATTCAGGTGATGTAGCGGAAAGATGTTGCTCTAGGCAGGCAATTATATCTCAATCTCCACTAGCGAGTCCTACCAGTCCTCTTCAGTGCTGTTTGGAAGGCTGGAAAATCAGGGCATTGGTATTCCAACCAGAGACCCCAAGCACCATGTGCCTGCTTCATTTGCAAAAAGGGTACATGCTTATGATGATGTCTGTGTGTATTTGGAAACAACAAACCCTTAAAAAGAAGCAGCAGGAAGTGCAGGTGATAACGAGTTAGGAAAAGCTGTTGTGCTTTAGACTCGCCACTCATTAGCAGTTCAGATGATTAGAAGATGGAATTTTTAAAAACCTTTATTGCCTATTTCAAATAAGTAGCTGCTGTGTTTTATTTTCCAAAACAATAGACAATTCATCATAATCCACCCTTGTTATCGTTTCAATTTTATTAAGCTAATTCTAGTTAAGATCTGGGTGTTTAGTCAAACCACTCTACAAAACATGTATATGCATGTTTTAAAGGACTTATTGCATAAATAATGGCCACAATAAGCATATGTACCAATTTGTTTCCTGGTGTGGTTTTTTGCATGTGCATTCTAATGACTTCGTTTATTCTTTATTCCATTTATTGTAGAATGACAATATATTATTTTGCGTTAAGTACTTGGTTTTTCTGGCATCTGTACAACACAGGAAGACGACTGGGCTCATTTGGCGCAGAATCTCAAGTTCTCTGTTTTAAAAATAACTACATCTCAAAAGTGTAAAAAGCGTTGAGGTCTGCCTCAACACATCTTTTCCCATAAGACAATCCTTATGCGGAGAAAAAATGTCTCCACCATACACTTGGAAGGTGACGTGCTCAGAAGCCTCTAATTTCTGTCATACTTTAAGAAGTGACTGTACATGTTTGTTTGTTTTCTGATAGTATTTCTGTGTCAATCAAAGTCACAGACAGGCAACACACAAGCACTGGCCTGCAAAGCCTGCAGGTTTATATCAGTAATATATTACCACGCACACTTCATGGTGAACTAATCTTTCGTAATAAACACCTGTCATGTCCTTTGTGAACTTACAGCCTTACTGTGTCTCACTCACTCATTTTTCTGCCATCACATAAACAAGTCACACATTTGACTAATGTGCTCAGAATATTGCGTTGAAATGAAAAAGGAATAATACAAATTTGCATCCTTTTCTAATGTGGGTTGATAAGTTCTTGAAGTAACTGCCAGGCAATATGGAAGGCAGGAATAAGAATAGCTTCCTTCCGATACATTCCATTTTTTATGCATTGTGAAAACGGCCGCTCTATAAAACAGAAACATTTCCGCTGTACAAACTATTAACATTACATTTGCTTTGAATGAATTTACTTTATTTACTCTCTCGATTTATCTTAGAGAAGGCAAACAATATATTCTGTTCAATGCAGCTTGAGGGGAAAGGGGCAGAAAATCAATGCCCTGTGTTATTGAAGAACTGGCACAGAGCACAATAGCATGTGATAAGTATTCTGGGAGGGTCAGTCGCTGCAGGTAGCTGCGGTTTCTGCTGATTGTTAAAGCCATGATAATATGACCAGGAAATCTGAGGGGTTATCAGAAAGCTGCCTTAATCTTCAGATAAGTACTACAGTAAGATACAGGCCTTCTGACTGAACATGAATCATATTGTTCCACCTACTAAGTCAGAACGGTTTCATTCATCCCAAGCTACATTCATTTCAGCTTTAGGCTAGGCTATCAATTGCTCAGATGATGAAGAAACCAGAGGCCTTTCTCCTGGGCATTGTCGGCCAACTGGTGCCAAAGAAGGATAGAACTTTCTTTATGTATGCAACAACAGCAGCAAGAATACTTATCGCAAAGTATTGGAAGACACAAGATCTACCCACTTTGGAAGAATGGCAGATGAAGGTGATGGACTACATGGAATTGGCAGAAATGACCGGCAGAATCCGAGACCAGGGAGAAGAGTCGGTGGAAGAAGATTGGAAGAAATTTAAAGACTATTTACAGAAACACTGCAAAATTAATGAATGTTAGAATGATGTTGGATTGAAGTTAAGTGGTTTTCAGCAGTAATGTTATAAAGATGTGTAAAAATGGATTGTTAACGGGATAATCTAAAGTTATAATATATTAAGATTAAAGATTAGGATAAAAACAAAGAGGGAAAGGATTTGCTGAACCAACTAATTGAACTGGATACAAAAAAGGGAGGTGTGAGGAGGTCTGGGGAACAAGCGAATGAAAGATAAGACACGGAAAGATTGAATTGTTTTTAATTGTTTTTACTTTGTATTTTTTCTTTTTCTTTTTGTAATACTTTGAAAACTTTAATAAAAATCTTTAAAAAAATAAAATATCAATTGCTCCGATGAGAAGCTAAACAGAGTATAGTTAAAGGAACACGAAGCCCCACGCTGAACTCTAAACTATGGCTCCCTGTCTTGTATTCACTTTCACCTTCCCTTGTAAGGGTAAAGAAGCAGTTCTGCCAGCAACCCTTATCACATCCTGCTAATTTTAGGCAGTCATGTGGGATGCAAAGCACCAGCCCTACCACTAGGCAAGAGTGAAGCAGCAGATACTAAGGGGCAAAGAGCAATGGGGAGGTGCTGGGAGAATAGAGCTACGTGTACCAAGCACCCTGCCCTTGGCTAACCTCTCAGGTGTAGCAGAGGACACTGCCTTGTTTACAAGCGCTGAAGAAAGATCCAATTGCTAGTCCAACTGGCAAAGAACATGGAAAAGCACCACCTCATCCTTTTGTCTCAGGCAGCAAAAGATCTTGGGCTCACTCCTGAGAAGGAAGGATCATTTAATACCTGTTATACAGTGGATACTGTATAACGCGGGTGGCGCTGTGGGTTAAACCACAGAGCCTAGGACTTGCCAATCAGAAGGTCAGCGGTTTGAATCCCCGCGACGGGGTGAGCTCCTGTTGCTCAGTCCCTGCTCCTGCCAACCTAGCAGTTCAAAAGCATGTCAGAGTGCAAGTAGATAAATAGGAACAGCTCCTGTGGGAAGATAAACGGCATTTCCGTGCACTGCTCTGGTTTGCCAGAAGCAGCTTAGTCATGCTGGCCACATGACCCGGAAGCTGTACGCCGGTTCCCTCAGCCAATAAAGCGAGATGAGCGTCGCAACCCCAGAGTCAGTCACGAATGGACCTAATGGTCAGGGGTCCCTTTACCTTTACCTAGGATGTTTAGAAAACGGATGCAAGTTTTAATCTGTTTTTAGTCTATTGATATTTCAACTTTTTGAAAGTTTTAAATTATTGTTGTTTTGATAATTTTATTAACTTTTTTTGTAACCAGCTTTGAGGGCTCTTTTTTTTTTTTTTTACAATCAAGCACTGTATAATTTTTAATGAAATATCATGATCTCTGGTTCAGATGAAGCTAATTTTTTCTGGTTTACCATGCTGAATCCTTAAAAACTACAATAAGCCAAATAGTCAGGCTCATCTTTACATGCAAATGTGGCCTTTGAGAAAGTCTTCTCACCCACAACTCCCAAAAACCTTGTAGGAGCAGCAATGATGGAGAAAACAGGCACCCTAACATGGCTTGCAAGGCTCTTGGAGCCTCGGCACGCGTATTAAAGATTTTCCTAAGCTTCCTGAGTCAGCAGGAAAATCTGTTGATCCCTGTGTCTGTTGATTCTTGTGTGCATAAGAGTTCATGGTGAAGGGCCTTTGGGACCTTCAACCTTTCTCTTGGTGTGCCTGCTCACTCTTTAAATGGTTCTCTGTCTGTGTGCCACTTCCTCACTCCATGTGTGTGTTCTCCTGAGAGTTTGTTTGTTTGTTTGTTTGTTTGTTTGTTTGTTGTTTGTTGTTGTTGTTGTTGTTGTTGTTGTTGTTGTTGTTGTTGTTGTTGTTGTTGTTGTTGTTGTTGTTGTATTCGCTCATGCTCTGCCATTTTCCTCTTCCCATCCCCATAGGCAAACTCGGCCCTCTAGATGTTTTAGGCCTACAACTCCCATGGTCCCTAGCTAACAGGACCAGGGGTAAGGGATGATGGGAATTGTAGTCCCAAAACATCTGGAGGGCTGAGTTTGCCTATGCCTGGCCTAATCCTTTCCTTACTGTTTAGCAGCTCTAAGTTGTTTCGAAGCAGCATCCACTCAGCCTCTTGTGAAATTCTGAATGATTGAGGCTTCAGTAGCTGTCCCACTCCTCTGTGCCCCACATTCATGCAAACTGCACATGTATCCGACCTCCTAGCAGAGTGTACAGTGGTACCTCGGGTTACAGTCGTTTCAGGTTACAGAGGCTTCAGGTTACAGACTCTGCTAACCCAGAAATAGTACCTCGGGTTAAGAACTTTGCTTCAGGATGAGAACAGAAATCGTGCAGCAGCAGTGGGAGGCTCCATTAGCTAAAGTGGTGCTTCAGGTTAAGAACGGACCTCCAGAACGAATTAAGTTCTTAACCCGAGGTACCACTGTACTTTAGAATTAATGAACGGAAGGGGGCGGAAATGGATTTTCCTAAGTTAGCCTTTTTCACAAGAAGGACAAAATCTCAATAATTATAAGCTGCTGCTGCTGCTCCCCCACCCCCAATATGATGATGAACAGGCACTCTGCTAGGAATGTAACAGTTACGTAGGTATCACATGTTTAAGCTAATTTACTGAAAGTCCTGTAGAAAAGAAAATGAAACATTTAATTTAAGCCATTATTTTAAGACGGGATTTGTGTCTGCACATCCAGCAGTTCTAAGCTCTTTGAAAATAATTTACTACGTTCAGTAAGTGGCTTTAAGGTTTTTTCCCCTCCCCAATGTGTTTGATAAGGATTAGACCTTTCCCCTCCTGAATTCCTAAGAACTGGAAACTCAGCACATTGGTCTTTCTGTTCACACCTTGTTCACATGTACCCTCAAGTCTTCACAGGGTCCATTGGCGGACCCTATTAAGCAACATAAACAGCATTTATCAGACTTTGCTGCCTTTGCAGCTATTAAAATTCAGCTGTCCTGAGTTATAAAGCCACTGAAAATAATTTCATTGCAAGGAGGCAGAAATTACGCCTCGCTCCATCGGGCACCTGTCATAATTAAGTACTCAATTAGTAAGCTTTTGGTATTCAAAAAAGATTCACACGGCCATGTTATCATGTGATTATTTTCAATTAACTGGATACCTGGATTTCTTCCATTTTGGTTGCCTTTCTATCACACACAAAGACAGGGCCTTTAAATGGAGGAACATGACCTCCATAAAGTTTAACCATCATGTGAATAGGTTGTAAGATATATTAAAACCATTACTTCTTCTGTGCTATCCCTCAACCATCAGAATTTGGTGGAGCATGTCAGTCGAACCTTTAGTTTGGTGGTGCTTATTTTGGTCCAAAAAGAGTCATCTTTCACCCATGACTTGATTGTGGATGAGGGGGCTGGCTTGGCAAGCATCACTGAGACCTGGATCAAGTGGGAGGCCCTGTTTTGACTCAGCTCTACTCACCTGGGTACTCAAGCAAGCGCCAATCCAGAGCAGTAGCCATTCAGCAGAGCTCTTCCAAGTAGTTAGAAAACTAGTAACTTCAGGCCAGAAGGAGGGTTCATTTTGAACCATCAGTAGTAGCCTGCCATGAGAAGCTTGCAAGGTACTTCAATCACCCAAATATGAAGGGATTTGAAGCTATTGTTAGGATTCATCTGGACATATTCCGAGCAATGTCTGTTTCTGTTTCAACTGTAGCCTAATCATATGGACAAGCTATTGAAGGGGCCCAGCTGATCACCAAACTTCTTGTCCCTTGTCCATCAGGCTCACAGAAGCAAGCCAGAGAAGGTTAACTGGAAGGGTTCATGCCCCAATGCAGGTGGGGAAGGTATTGCCCCCCCACCCCCCGTTAAAGAGGCAGTGGTTCGCCTTCTCCTTAAGAAGACCTCCCTGGACCAGGAATTGTTGAAGAGCTATTATGCAACTGTTAATATTTCCACCTTAGGCAAGGTGTTCAAGAGAGTGGTCGCAGTTCAACTACAGGCATGCTCAGAATAAGTGAATTATCTGGACCTTTTCCATATGGGCTCAGGCCCAGATATAGCACTGAAACTGCCTTGGTTGACCTGGCTGATGAAATTTGCATTGGAAGAGGGACAGTGGGGAGTGCTACTCTGTTGACCTCTCAGCGGCTTTTGATACTATGGACCCGGATTGGCTCTGTGTGTTGAGAGCTGGAGGTATTGCAGTGGTTTTCCTACTGCCTTCCAGGTGACTTCTAGTGTGCAATGGGAAACGATTACTTTGCACCAGGAAAGTTAACTTGTGGTGTCCCATGAGGCCAATACTGCCCTCCATGCCGTTCCAATGTCTATATGAAACCATCAGGGGACGTGATCTGGGATTTTGGAGTGATGTATCGCTAAGCTGATGACACACAGCTCTATCTCTCCATACCATCTGAACCAGAAGAGGCTGTGCAGGTGCTAGACTGCTTCTTCAAGGTTGCAGTGGGCTGGGTGTGGGCTAGTAAAGTGAAATTGAATCCAAACAAGATGGAGGTGCTACGTGTCACAAGTTTTCAGGTCTAGGAAGTGAGTACATAACCAATTCCAGATGGGATGCCATTTCCTTGGAGAGCTCAGGTTCATAGCATGGGGGAGCTCCTTGATTCAGCACTGTTGCTTGAGGCACACATGTCTTTATTGGTTAGGAGTGCCTATTTCTGGCTCCCCATAGTTCACCAACTATGGCTGTTACTGGATAGACAGCTTGGCTTCAGTGACCCACACCTAGTACAATTGTGCTGTGCTCTATATGGGGCTCCCCTTGAAGACTGTTTGGAAGCTTCAAGTGGTACAGAATGCAGTAGCCAGGGTGCTGATGGGCACTAATGGCTGGGCACACTGGCTGCCGGTATGAGTATGTATGTATGTATGTATGTATGTATGTATGTATTTAATGGCTCATAATTCTCCCAGGGCAGAACCAAAGTCAGCCCACAGCAAAAAATAAAACAGATACAACTAAAAACACACAATAAATGTTTAAAAACCTTAAAGGCTTTTTATGTTTTGAAGTGTGGCTGTGAGGTTTTTTTTAAATAAACTATGAAGTGGTATATAAATTTTACAAAATAAACAACATGTACTAATTTTCTTGAATGCGATTGTATTGTGCAAATCTTTCATAAGTTGCTCTGAGAGCCTCTTGAGGCTGTAAAGCAGAATATAAACATTCTGAATAAATATCAGACAGCTCTCACAGAAAAAAAAATTGGGTGCCTTTTAAAAATTATTGGCTTGTAAGTAATTGGTTTGGATTCACTGTTGCCTTGTGTGCACTAAGGGAGTGACTCAGAAGAAATCGAATACTCCTCTGGCCCTGTTTATTAATGAATAAATAACATGTGGGCAAATTATTTTTTAATTCAGGAACCCTGACAAGCTCCTGAGAGTCCCAGGTTTCTTCAGAACAATTTGAAAGCCATTGCTTTCAAGGGTGCTAGTTTCCAAAGCACTGTTTAATTCTTCCAGTTAAGTTTGTATAATCATTCGTAATTATTATAATAGGTTTCTTCAGAACAATTTGAAAGCCATTGCTTTCAAGGGTGCTAGTTTCCAAAGCACTGTTTAATTCTTCCAGTTAAGTTTGTATAATCATTCGTAATTATTATAATAGATAAGGGTGTTAAGAAAAGGCCACACAATTTAAGAGATGAAAAAGGTAATTCACTTATAGATGTTGTAATAGCTAACTTAATCAAGCTGTTTGGTTAAGAGATTCTCCCCATCTTAATTACTGTTGGTTGCTGGAACCCATTTAATGAAAAAAATAGATGGTTATGCAACAGCCTGAAATAGATCTGGGATGATTTAGTATATTTTCAAGTTGCTGACATCTCACTTCTATTGTTTAGATCTTTTAAAAAATGTATCAAAGTCAAGGCAGTGGCTCAAATTTTCAATTTGACTGGTTTCTGGAATAAGCAGCTCATCTGTGCTTTAAAATAATTCAGAATTATTTGGCAATAGATTATGGGGGGGAAGCACCCACAAAACAATGAAAGACCCATTTTCTCATCCACACAGATGCAGGACAGTGGCTTGTATTCAAAGTAAGGTGGCCCATCAATGCAAAGGCTTTCTGCTTCTACAATGGGTTTTCAACCCCCTCTTCCCCCTGGCCCTAAATCTGTTCTAGATGTTACTTCAACCCTCTGGAGCAGATATGGGAAGGGGGCAGGGGTGGGGGGGGGAGAGGGGAAGTCCCACTGTGCAAATGGAAGTTCTTGTGCAGACCAAACAAGGCAGTTGATTATCACCCAGTCAGTCAAACTTTTCCCCGCAGCCATATAGAGTAGACTTTGCTTCAAAAAATGTAAAAGGGAGCTATCCAGAATGCATACATGCCTTATTATTTATTTTAGAAGATAATCAACATATGCAGAAGGAAGTACAAAGCCAGTATAAAGTAGAAGCGATAGTAGAAATTTGTCCTCTTATATTAAATGTAATAATTATCTGCAGATGACAATTTAGCAACAAATGTTACTACGTCAGAAAATAGTACAGTCGTACCTTGTTTCTCGAACAGAATGATTTCCGGGAGTCTGTTCAACCCCCAGAACCGTTCGAAAACCAAGGCACAACTTCCAATTGGGAGCATCCTGCAGCCAATCGGAAGCTGCGCCAAATGTTCAGCTTCCAAAAATCGTTCAAAAACCGGAACACTCACTTCCATGTTTTGATCATTCGGGAGCCAATTGGTTCGGGAGCCAAGGCGTTTGAGATCCAAGATACTTGAGATACATAGACTTGGCGCGGTGGAAGGTAAAATGAATAATTGTGTGGTTTCAGTTTGGTCAAATAAACGGTTTAGGGTTTGAAGCTAGATGGAAAATTTACAAGATAAATTTCTGTCTGACTTTAGGGTTTCTAGCACTGCATATGTGCTTGCCTCTCTGCTTTCCTCCTCTTAGAAAGCTTCTGAGAAGCTATTGAAAAAATCACAATAATTGAGGCTCCTATGTAACATTCCGCAGCTCAGGATATTGGGGAATACAAACAAAACAACAACATCTAGTAGGATACCATCCCTACAAGTAATGGTTTGAGAGGGATTCATATCCATTGACATGTTTTAGTTACAAGGCTGAATGAGAAGAGAGCGCACTACAACCTTGGCTGTTGATTTTGAAGGGTAAATGTTTTACCAGAAGCAACAAGTTTCAAGAAAAAAACTGCTAATATCCTACACAAAGAATTATCTCCTCTTGCACTCCTATGGGTAAAACTTTCCAGTATCCCAGGCTAAACGCATGATATGCAGCAAGTCCTACTAATTTCAGTCACAATTACACGCATAAATGTGCTTGGATGGCTGCCATAGATAATGCAGCTTAAGTGCTTGATGTGGCTGTTCAAAACTCTGTCCCAAAGGAGTCTAGCTAATCTATACAAATATGCGCGTGAGAATCAGACTCTGGGAAAAAGCCAGAAATTTCCTTGACTGCAACAATCAATGAAGGAAAACAATTCCACCAGAACAGCTGTAACATGTTCAGCGGCTCCTACACAAAGAGATGATGGCAGCCAACAGCAACCTGACCTTCCATAAAGAGGATTATTGGTTTCTAGGCTGGTGGCTGGGAGCCCCCCTCCCCCTTCTCCCTGAAGCTAGCAACTGCGTATAAGAGCGTAATGGGGTGGGAGGCCTTTGAAAAAATAATGAACATACTTCTGTCACCATGGCAACCATCACAGGCCTGTTCTTTTGCACAATTCGAGCAGTAAGCAACAAGGTCCCCTCCCCGGGTTTTCATACTAACGCCCCTTTAGAAGCACATCCATTCTTAATGGCAAAGGGCTGACTTCCCAATTTCACATCACCTTCCATTTCTCCCTATTATACCACACTGATGACCTGGGGTGCTTCCCTCTATCGGTACTACCCTGGCATTTCACTACCAGCTCTGAACTAGGCTATTGCTCTTGTTGTTTAGTCGTTTAGTCGTGTCCGACTCTTCGTGACCCCCGGGACCAGAGCACGCCAGGCACTCCTGTCTTCCACTGCCTCCCGCAGTTTGGTCAAACTCATGCTGGTAGCTTCGAGAACACTGTCCTACCATCTTGTCCTCTGTCATCCCCTTCTCCTTGTGCCCTCCATCTTTCCCAACATCAAGGTGTTTTCCAGGGAGTCTTCTCTTCTCATGAGGCGGCCAAAGTATTGGAGCCTCAGCTTCAGGATCTGTCCTTCCAGGGAGCACTCAGGGCTGATTTCCTTCAGAATGGAGACGTTTGATCTTCTTGCAGTCCATGGGACTCTCAAGAGTCTCCCCCAGCACCATAATTCAAAAGCATCAATTCTTCAACTAGGCTATTAGTTTCTGGCTAATCAGGCTAAAGAAACACAGAGATGAACGCAGCTCGAAAGGCACACGTTATAATGGAGCTTTCAATTATAATAAAATAAGCTAAAGATGCTCTATTATTGGAATGATTCCTCTTAATCAGAGAGATCTCCCAACTTATGAGACTACTTGAGGGAAATGTGTTTTGTTTTTGAGTCCTGATATGTTTTGACCCACTGAAGACAAGTCTATTTATACTTAAGGAATCCAACTTTGAAGCCTAAAGTCAAGAGTAGCAGTCAATATGACCAAAAACATCTCCTTATCAGCATAACTAAGCTGTTAAAGCCGCAGCTTAACCAATTTTGATGACAATTATTTCAGGCAAATATTAGACCTAACATTTATCCCAAAGCTTTTGAGAAGCCTAAGTTGGAAAACTATGAAACGGCAGCCAACTGAGTATTTTTTCAGGCAGCAATGCAAAATCTGTGCAAAAATACATTGTGAAACAGTGTCAGTCACAGAGTATTAAATGCCACATAGTTTGTTGTATAAACCGGTCTTCTGTGACACTGCAATGTTAAGAAAATAGAAATTTAAACATCCAAAATGATAAGAAAGAGTGTATGGTGCAGCAACCCAATCCAACTCCCTCAGTTGCTATGAGCTACTTGTCACTTATGTGGAGATAGAGAGAAAGTTGGGAGCGAGGGGCTACTTTTGTGACATGCAGGTAAGGAAGAGGGAGAAGCCATTCCGCACTCCAAATCTGCCCTGCTTCTTGTCTGCTTAGCTTGGGCATTTTTCTCTGCAGGAAAAACTCCTGTTTTGACTTCTTGACCACTCTTGTTGTGGTCCTTTTGTTAGTTTTTTTGCCTCTTTACCTGCTTATTTGTTTGTCTTGTCGTTCCTGCCCCCTTTCCTTCCTCTGTTGAAATAAACACCGTATTTTTCGCTGTATAAGACGCACCAGACCACAAGACGCACCTAGTTTTTGGAGGCAGAAAACAAGAAGAAAAAAAATCTGAATCTCAGAAGCCAGAACAGCAAGAGGGATCGCTGTGCAGTGAAAGCAGCGATCCCTCTTGCTGTTCTAGCTTCTGGGATAGCTGCACAGCCTCCATTCGCTCCGTAAGACGCACACAAATTTCCCCTTACTTTTTAGAAGGGAAAAAGTGAGTCTTATAGAGCAAAAAATATGGCAATTATCTGGGTGCACATCCTAAAGAAATGTGCTGTGCACATGTATGAGTGGAAAGGACTGGGGTGTTTTTTTTATTCTTAACTCCATCACCAAGGTTCTAGTGCTAAAGCGAAAACTCCCTCTTCCCCAGACAAGCCCTCCAGAAGGAGACAGCACTGGTGCTGCAAAGAGGAGATGGGGACTGTCAGAGGGCAGAAATAAAAGTGTGTATCGTTGTGCTTGCTGTGTGTGTGTTTTATGTGTGTGGTAGGAGCCACCCCCTGCCTTAGGTGGCACAATTTGTTGTGCTGAACCTGAAGAGGAGGAGGAGATTTAGAAGCTTACCGGAGGGCTATTTTAAAAAGTTGAGATTCTGCAGCTCAAATTCTGCTTTTGTTGTACCTACAAGCATGCAGATTACTCAAAACATGTACTTTTGCCTACATGTGTGGATAAATCAGCATGTGTTTTAAAGGGAGTCTGAAATCTCTTGACTCATATGGGAGTTGAGGGGAAAAGAACAAAGACAAGCACCATGACTGCCTAAAGCACAAGGAAGAAAAAGCCTTATTCTTCTGCAAGAACAGCAAAAGCAAATCACTGTGGTTTCCACGGAGATGTGGAAATATGTTGGTTCAGATACCTCAATCTGCAGATTAATGGCTTGGAAGCAATTGCCCATCATTCTGAGTAAAAATTACACCTGGAAGTCAAAAGGCACTGGGAACATTTCTCAACACTCGTACGATTATGGTCACTTTTCAGTTTTATCCAGCACTGTTAACGCCCATCCTAAAAAGGTGGTTAATTACAAAACATAGTCTTGAACCATTGTTAATTTTTTTTCCAATATCTAGCAGCTAAACCATTTTTGTTCACAGCAAAAACATATGAGGGGAGGGATCTTTTCCTACCTTGATAGGAAATGTTTTGCAACCATGATTTTTTACCCTCACAAATTTTCCTAAATCTAGGAAATGGCAATGATGGTTTACAAGTTTCCCTGAGATGCTTAAGATGGTGTAGACTGCATAAATATAAATTCCATATAGGCTGCAATCCTAACCCTACTTTCCTGAGTGTGAATTCCATTGAATTCAACAGAATTACTTCTAGTATGATCTTAATTGTTAAAGAGAAACAAATAATTCTTTTCTGGGGCCAACTTGCAGGTCTAATAGATTTAGAATTCATTTTATGATTCCTATTTTAAAGACATTTAACTGCATTTACTCATGTTCACCTGCTGCTACCCTCATCTCTTCCCTTAGTTTCTCCACTGTTAAAACTTTGATCACAAACTTATTGGGAGGATGGACTTACTAAGCATCTGTAAAGTAACCACGGCCTTGTATAAATAGTAATTTGGGAAGAGAGAAATTGTGGTACTCCGACTATACAGAAATAAATACAAGTGTTTTAAACGGTGGGCATGAAGAACTAACTTGAATTTATTGAGCCATGCTCAAGTTTAAACACAGTCCATAGTGAAATGTGTGGGGGGATTGAAAGGCAAGTGAACTATTTCCCCAGAAGCTATGATTGAGTCTTAACCTGTAGCCCCTGAATTCTGCAACGGTTTCTCTTCTGTGTCCCATAAATATACACTGCCAACGATTCTGAGAAATAAGATGTTGAAGAATCAAGTAGAAGAATCAAACTGACCAGCAAAGGCTCTCAAACCAGTACCTTTATGAGTGCTGTAAAGGGCTGCAAATGTCACCATAAAGAAGGTTGTGGAGTATTTGCCAGCATTAACAAGGTGGGGAAAGGCCCGCTTGGTGTCACGGTATCGGCGCAGGCACTGGACGAATCTCAACCACGCAGGAATGCACTGGACAACTGCTCGCACTCCATAGGCATAGGTGTTGCAGATCTGACCAACTGCAAAAATAAAGACAAGCTTCTAAATGCAAGGCAAAATACGTCCTGTAGTTTCCTCTTGAAATTGTCTCATTTTACCAAAGGAAAGTAGCTTTGTGGTTCAAGCAACGGCCCGACATTATTAATCTAATGCTTCTCCATTCCAGGGATATTTCATATCAATGCCTTATCACGTGAAGTCATGGCATGGAAACTTAGCAAACAAATGAAGCAAACACACCACCAACAATTCGACCACAACACCACCCTGAACTGGACCTTAAAACCTAGCTTATCAGAAGCACTTTCCTATAAACTTTAAGTTCCTAATTAGGTGCTATAAACAAACACCATTCCCACACACCAAGTAAATATGTGGGGTTGTAGTTTTTTTGACTGCATGCCAAATGCCTATATTTGTTATGGTTTTCCACTAAGCAAATAAGCCTAAATTTGCCTGCACATGGCCGTTAATGAAGCTCCCTTCTAATTGACATACCTGGATCTGCCAGCAATGCATCATTGGCTGCCCACTGGAGCTCAAAGCTATAGAAACAAATCATGTATTCAAGGTCCATAAGTATCACAGCCAGACTATTAAGCTGGTCGGCCAGCCAGAAATCTGCAAAGCCCACCTTATGGAAGGGGGCAGTGAACACCCGAAACTGCAAAAGAAAAAGAAAAAGTGTCATACACATTTAGTCACCAGAAAACGTAGTTACAGAAAATGATAGCATGTTCTCTTCTATAGAAATGATCAAATTATCCAGCATTATAGGACAGATCTGTGGCAGTGTAACTATGTAAATCCTTTGTTCATTATATGTTCCTGATTGATAGAATCATTTGGCCATCATACAGTTTTTGGATAAATGGAGCTGTACAGTGTTGGCAATTGGTAATAAAATTGGTAACAACATCACATATTTTTGTAAGGTGAGTGATGTAAAAAGTGAAATATTGTTGAGTATCCTGCCTACAAATATACCAAGTGTAGGAAACGTGTTCAGCATCAAGGACCACCAATAGAAATGTTTGCTGTCAGACACTTCTTCAACCATGATGGCTGGAGGGAATTTGAACTAATAGTAAAAACAGATTTTTCTCTATCTCATCCCATTTCCCCCTCAAGGCCTGAAATCAGCTATGCGCCTCTCAAGCTAGACCATTTCATGCTCCATTTACCTTAGATTACAGCGCTTCCTGCCTGCTTAGTTGTAACAACAAAACGCTAAAAGGGCAACATCAAGATTATCTAGTCTTGATGCTCAGTTGTACACAACACAAACAAGCAGGGGATACAGAATAATGCTTGTATTGTTGAAGATTCAGACATGTTCCAATCAATACCTTGTTGATTTCCTAACAAAAGACTAACACATTTGGTAAATGTGTAACCAGTAAGATCACCGTCCTTTAGATCCCCGCCACATTCGAGCTAACTGGTAACAACAGTAGCACAGAACTCAACTCAGCAAGTGCAAATTTTCATGAAAAACGCCCATTTGTGTGCATGACACACTTACTGCAGACTAAGGCTCTGTACAACCAATTGTCCACAACTTCTTAAAACAGCAGATCTGTGTTCTACCACAGGATGTGTTTGATATCCAGATTTTGGCTTACATTAACTCAGAATTCCACATTATGACCAAACAGTGTAAGGGTAAAGGTAAAGGCACCCCTGACCATTAGGTCCAGTCGCGGACGACTCTGGGGTTGCGGCACTCATCTCACTTTATTGGCCGAGGGAGCCGGCATACAGCTTCCGGGTCATGTGGCCAGCATGACTAAGCCGCTTCTGGCAAACCAGAGCAGCGCATGGAAACTCCGTTCACCTTCCCGCCGGAGCGGTACCTATTTATCTACTTGTATTTTGATGTGCTTTCAAACTGCTAGGTTGGCAGGAGCAGGGACCGAGCAACAGGAGCTCACCCCGTCGTGGGGATTCGAACCGCCGACCTTCTGATCGGCAAGTCCTAGGCTCTGTGGTTTAACCCACAGCGCCACCCCTGTCCCAAACAGTGTAGCTTGAGCTTAATTTTAGCTAACGAACAAGGATAGTGACATAAACTCGAGAGTTCCCTGAATTCAAACCGAACAAGGAACTCCAGTTTAATACACACCAGGGTTTGGGCACTAAAGCTTGTGCACAGGAAGGGCAAGCTGTGTGCACCCACAGCTTCATAAGCAATCATTTATGCATCTACAGACAGTCATCTGAACATGGCTTAAGTATTAATTTGCACAGACAAAACCAGATTAGGCTGCTTTCTTTGCACAACTGCTTGGCAGTAAGAAATCACTGGAAAATTTACAAAGGAGCTTCTGAATGAGGCTCTATGGGAAGCTATTGGATAGATTTTGGTTCCGACACCTCTCGCAAATTCTCATGCCAAGAGCATCAGGAGCAAATGCCTTGTCCCATTCTACTGGAAACGACGCAAGAGCACGAGTGGGCTAGGAACCGCTGTGCCCACAGCAGCTGCGAGAAACAACAGTTGCTAAAGATCCCCCAAACCTCTAGTACACATAGAACATAGTAACATGTACAAATAAGCTGAGAAATTAATTGCCACTGTTGTTACATGCCCAAGGTTAAACCCTGCAGCTTCTGACCTGTGAAAACATGATAGAACGGTTCTGTTTTTATTACCAAGGCAAGAGTCTGCAAGTGCAATTTCTTAACAGTCACTACGATGTGTGACTATAGGGCCATACAAGTGCAAACAGACACTTTAAATAATTTTAAAACTATCAAAATTGCCAGCATTTTCTACTGAAGTGTTTGTACAATATTCTTCATACAAGAATCTTTAACTTCAACCTGAAACTCATACCTGGAATTACTACTTCAGTAATGACTGCAGAACTGTTATACAGTGGTGCCCCGCAAGACGAATGCCTCACAAGACGAAAAACCCGCTAGACGAAAGGGTTTTCCGTTTTTGAGTTGCTTCGCAAGACGATTTCCCCCCTTTTTCTAAGCCACTAAGCCGCTAATAGCCTTTTAGCCGCTAAGCCGCTAAGCCACTAAGCCTTTAATAGCCGCTAAGCCGCTAATAGCGCTAAGCCGCTAATAGGGTTGCTTCGCAAGACGAAAAAACCGCTAGATGAAGAGACTCGTGGAACGGATTATTTTCGTCTTGCGAGGCACCACTGTATCACAAAAGTTTTAATTTTTACTTGCAAAAGAGAATGTTATGGTATCAGCAGTGACCACTATTCCAAGGGTATCATGCCAACTTAACCTTTTGCTCATTTGCACACACAGTGAGACCCTCAATCATGTTTAACAAGCATTTTGTGTTGATAAGTAGGACAGGTGACTCTTGCCACACATGAACAACAGCACTGAGTCACTGCTGTTTTTACAGTGGAAAAGCAAGGTGTTATTTTATGGGTTTTGAGCATGTCTCAGCTTACCAAGAGTTTGAGCAGCCAAAAACGGGATTTGTAGTAGAAGGTTTTGGTAGGGTTTATGAGAAACAACAACATAAATCCATACAATATAAGTGGGTTTGCCTGCATAGGAACATAGGGGTGACCATATATACATGCCAGCAGACTCAGGCACCACAATGTTCCAAGAAATCCAGCAACCTAGGCAGATGAAATAAAAACACAAACAATTGTAAAACAGCAATATATTCTCAAATCTGAACTATTTGTTCTGCACTATATTTTCATAAAGGTGAAGATTCCAGATAGTTATAACCCATAGAAATAACATGGTTGTTGTTTTTTTTTAAAAAAAGTACGTAACTCACTTTATCAAACTTAAGTTACCTGACTACACAAAGTGTATTATGTATAACTTTTAAAGCACATGAAATTTATATTGTTTTGTACACATGTAAGATTTAGATATATAAATGCCTTATTTTTAAACAATAATTACCAGTAGAAATATTGATAGCCATGGAGCTGCAAGGTGCTGCTATGCATAGCTCCATTTTTGCCACTTAGGAAAATAGAAAACAAACAAATAGAACCCATAACAGAATGTTTCACTGCAAGATTCTGGCTAGTTCATTCAATTCTCCCTCTCCAATGTTTTGAATGTTCTCCCAACAGTTGGCATTCCATATCCACTGAGTATGCTCAGTCCTCACTGGGCTGTTATTAGAGGGGTTTTCAACCTTAGATACAAGTCTGCTGGTATCTCCTTCATGTGTGTGAGTGGTGCCATCTTAGCTACACAAATAATGGCATTTGGAGAATCAAGTTCTCTATTAGTGTATAACCGGCAATGTATCCCTGGTGTGCACGTTAACTGAGTCTGTAGCTGAGAGGGCTGAAAAAACAAAAGTTGGCATCAAAGGCAGGAGACCCCAATCTTACTTTATGTGCATTTTCAGTTTCGTGTTTTCATATTTAAAGGAGCTATCAGTCTGCATGCAAATCCAGCAAAGCATGAAGCTTCTGTATGCAACTGAGTGCTTGATTTGACCGGGAAGGAGGTGTGAGTGGGAAATTTCAGAAGCTTGACCTTTGCTGCAACCGGATAAGTATTATATGTTTTTGACTGGGAATTCAAACCAACCTCAGCTGATTGTCTGAGACTACAATGTAGGGCTGGCACTCAGCGCAGACCTCCACCCAAAAATGGGGTATAAAAGCGAACTATACTGCAGGGGTTGTTATATTCACATTGGGCTACAACAGCAATTGATAATGCTACAGCGTTGTTAACAAAAGAAGAACCATGCTGGATCAGGCCAAGGCTAATTCAGCAACCTATTCTCGCAGCAGCCAACCTTGTCACAATGAAATTCACCACACACTACCTTGAAAAAGCATGCTTGGGGTTTAAAAGCATTATCTCCTGATGCAGAAAAGAGACAATGGATTTCCTGCAGCCTCCTGCTGGATAATGTATTTTCTATTTGGATGGTAAAAGCTTTACAATTAGGGCAGTATCTGAAGAAGAGCTACAAGTTGTCTGCATTCAAGAATAATCTACCTACCGTATTTTTTGCGCCATAGGGTGCACCTGACCATAGGGCGCACCTAGTTTTCAGAGGGGGAAATCAAGGAAAAAAATATGACCCCCCCCCCCCAGCTCTGGGAGCAGTGGACAGGCTGCACGCAGCATGTGCGCTTCTCCCAGCCCTTCTCCCTGCTTTTGCGGGAGGTGGGGGAATTTCCTCACCTCCCACAGAAGCTGCACACTCTTTAAAGGGACTGCGCGGCTTCTACTGGCTTTTCTAGGAGGTGGGGGAAGGGACTGACTGGCTGCGTCAGTCCCTTCTCCCTCCTGGGGAAAAACTCGCAAGAGCCGCACGGAGCTTGGGGGCTTTTCCCGCCTGCCTCCCCCCTGCATTCACTCCATAAGACGCACAAACATTTTCCCTTACTTTTCAGGAGGGAAAAAGTGCATCCTATAGAGCGAAAAATACGGTAACTATATTCCTGACAAAGTGTCATGTGAAAATTGACACTAGAAAGGTAATCTGTTTTGAAGATGATAGATCAGGGCGATCAAACAACAGCAAGGGGGATAACAACATCTACTGCTAATTAGGGGGCTCCAACACCCTATTGTACTACTTACCTCAAAGAGATGTTGATGGGACAAATTACTGCGAGGGTTGAGCTCAAAGATGAGGACATGATTCACTCCAGCTTGCCTCCAGCCGTATGTGTTAATCCCAAGGAGAAAGAGGAATTCTATCAGGAGAAAGCCACCTCGATAGATTCTTATGAGTGGCCACACGTTCAATGCTTTCAGAAAAATTATACCTGTCAAGGAGAAGATTCAAATCAAACATGTGCAGAATGGACCGCTCACGGGAGACAGTCAATTTTCTGCTCCCTCGCAATAAAAAAAACATGCTCCTCATCTGGACTTAAAATATCAGTAAAAGGCTGTGCATGACACCACGCAACCTAACCACTGATCAGAACCCACTGCCCAAATACTATGCCTAAAATTAGGACAGCTGAAATTTTGGGCCCAGAAAACCCACATTCTGGGATAATTTACCTTCAACGGGCATACCTGCAGAAACTTAAGCAAGTTGAAATTAACAGCTTTTGTCACACCAGACTTACAAAAGGAGGAAGCTGCGGAGAAATTTGTACAAGGCTAAAAAGGGAGGCCATGGACAGATTTACTTTAGAAAATAAAGAGGGATCTACTCAAGTCAGTAGTTCCTGTTTTAAATACAGTCATACCTTGGGTTGAAGTAGCTTCGGGATAAGTATTTTCGGGTTGCACGCTGCGGCGACCTGGAAGTAACGGAGCGCATTACTTCCAGGTTTCGCCACTCGCGCATGCGCAGACGGTCAAAATGACGTCACGCGCATGCGCAGAAGTGGTGAATTGCGACCTGCGCATGCGCAGACACACGGATGCGGGTTGCATTCGCTTCTGGATGCAAACGGGGCTCCAGAACAGATCCAGTTCGCATCCAGAGGTACCACTGTACTATAGTTGGTGAAGATTCCCAAGCAGCCAGGGCTCAAAATGTTCTTGATAAGGTCTGCGATTGACTCACTAGGAATGAGGCATTTGCAGACAGTGTTCATCCCCAAATGCAGAACCTATACTAACACAGCAAGGTTGAAGGCATTTCTGGGGCTCATGCCCCTTTCATCACAATGTATATGGAAGGCAGGGCACAAAGTGCAAGTGGAGCAGAGTTGACAACCAGTCAAACAAGCAATCTGCTAACTGGAGGAAAACACTTGCTTTTAAAAGGAGCTGCGTGTCCTGGCCTATGTGGGAAGCTTCATTATCCTGATTGGGTCTGCTTTTCCCGGCTTCATTTGCTCCTATGTACTGTGAACGCTTGCAAATGTAAATTGGCCCCCACAGATAATCTCTTTTCCTGCACCTTCAGCCACTAATCTTTGCTTCCCCTCCTCCTTTCCCCTTCTCTTTATTGCTTTTTGAGCTTCTGTAAAACCATCTTTATATTCTTCCATTTCCCTTTAAAAAAAGAAGAAAAATGCATGAGTGAGAAGGCTTCTAATAAATTGAATTAATTTAGTGTGATTTAGATTTCTCATGGTCGGCATCAGTTGTTCCTTGAAGCACTTTAATGTTATCTCTTCAGTTGTAAAATTTAAAACAGCAGTGAGAAAAACTGTTCATCTGATTTTGAGATCTACCATGCCAAGCAGTATAAAGGATGAGTTCTTGAGAGACAAATGAACATTATTCCAGACATCAAAAGGATGAAGAGGTAAGAACTGGTCAGAATGCTAAATACGAGCATAGTAAGCATGGTAGCAATTATCAAATATTAAGTACAAAAAGAATTCAGCACACTTCAGACTCTTATAAAGAGCTTCTCTGACACACTGTTACAAACTGCCACAATCTTTTCTAGAAAGTTGAGAAACCCTATTTTATGCCTAAATTGATTCCACACCCCCACCTCAGAAGGGCAAATGAAGAACTAAATCAAACAGAAGCTACATAAGATGATACTCTAGAGCTTTTCAACAAATTAAAAATAAATTGACAGACCTAGATGACATTTGCCCAATAATTCTGAAAGAAAGCCCCAACTGTAGACTTTCAAACAATGTTATGTGGTTATGCCAAAGTATTCTACACGTGATCAAAGGCACTATTTAAAAGTTAGTTAGCTATTCCAGAGTTGAGCCCTGGCATAGAAAAGTTGTTGAGCTTATTTCGGGTAAGCTCAAGTGAAAACCCTGCAGTCCCCAGATCCACCTTTAACTAGTAGACTGAAAGGGTTTTGGGGATGAGGGGAATATGGCAGTATATCACCCGGAGCGACTGGTCTTTGCAATCAATGCCTGCTTTCTCACAGAAATTTTATGTGTAACTTTAAAATCATTTTTAGTATTAATGTTTGATTGTGAGGATTATGCCACCAAAAACCTCATTTGGGATACAAGCCTGTCCCCTTTCTGAACACTTAAAGTGTTCTTTCAAGTTTCAACTATGCAAATTAACACAAATACACAAATGGTTCTAAATACATCCAGAACTAACAAGAGCTACATGATATGAAAAGATCAATGAGCACATGTTTCACAGGGCCACTGACAAATATGCAAAGTGAAAATAGAATTTTTTGATTACAAAATACAGAGGAACAAGTATGAAATGGGGTATTTAATATATTGGATTAAATATATTGCTTTATGCAGAATGCATAAAGCACTGCAAGAGATAAAAAACTGTTTGTTAATTATTTACATTAAAGTGCCTAAAAACCAGGAGGTACCATACAAAAAAAACCTACGAGATGCATATTAGCATATTCAGTGAATCATTTAGATAGACATTTCAAGTCATGTTAAAATGGCACTGATGAAAATGTGCTACTAGGCCCAGTTTGCACAAAATATGTGGAATAATGAGAATATTTTAACTTCAAGAATTTGGTGAAAAGTACTCGAAAACAAGCAATTGCCTGTGAATTTCGGAGAACAAACTAAATTATACACAAGACCCCCCGACCCTGAGACTTCTGTCTTTTGTCAATGTCTCTCCCCGATGTCCAACACAGCAAGATCCATAGAAATCTGACATGGTTCCTAATAGTTCCTAGCAGTCCCAATAACCCTAGTAATCACAAGCACAGAAAGCTTTGCCAGAAGTTGAAGCTACACCAAATAATAAATAACATTCACTTATGGTGAAATTAATCACCACATGATTAGGTCATTCAAATTGACCCATGGATTCAGGCTGCAAGTGTAGGGTGACTAACCTGAAATGATGACTGTAACATTCAACACGATGAATATTCCACAGAATAACCCAACTCTAAAGGTAGTCCATGCTGGGGCAGGCTGCAGATACAAGAGAAAGTTGGTTTAAACAAAATCATATTGTAGTCAGCTAAATTAAACTGTGCTGTTGGGTTGTTGTTGGTTTTTTAAAAAAAAAATGGGAAAAATCCTCACGAAATCAATAGTATCTCACAATTTATAACTCTAAACTCCTCTTGGTTTGTTTTGTTTTGAAGACAGATTCCATGCTGTCAACTGAGTGAGAGATGAGGGGTCAAGAAACACACACTCATTTGTTCAATCACTACTTATCGTTCTCTGACATAAAACAGCATACGGACACATCCACACAAGTGTACGAAGCTCTGATTGGTGCTGAGCAGGCAGCATGTTTTATCTTTATAATGAAATGTCAGACAACCGATGGTAGACTCCAGGCATTGTAGAAGATGAAACAAGGTGGCTCCCCAGAACTAAGCACCTACCTTGCTGGGAGGCAGGCATGCCAACTCAAGGGGGCAGAGGTGTATTTCGCCCCCTCAATATTTGTTTGAAGGGCTCCTCCCCAATACTGAAGGGGACCGGTATAATGTTGTGGAAGGCTGAACCGGCCTGTGCGGTGTTGGGAGACGCCGTGGGGACTGGCGCGCCTGGCATGAGGCCACACAGCCCTGCGCAGTGTCTCTTGGCGCTGCAGGGAACAGCGCAGACTAGCAGAAGGCTACATTGGCCTGTGCATTGTTAGAAGACGGGCGTGATGGGAGCCGCCGCCCCCCAATCTTGAGGTGCAACTGCTGGGAGGGGGTGACGGGTCACTGCAGCACTGCCAGGGGCAGTTCCCACGTCACTGGAGAGCCCACTGCAGAACAGCTGGGGGGAAATGTTGGTGGAGCTCTGGCAAGACATTAACCCCTAGGGACCCAGCCTTTGCCCAAGTATGCCAGGTACTGACACCAGCCCAAATGAGCCTTTTGTCTGTGTCTTAGAGTGAGTGACGTGTCTAATTAGGAGACAGCTCCATCAAGGCCTCTGGTACGCTTCATGCTGGTGGGAGTTCTTGAGCTCTTTGCTTTAACTTGTGAGCTTGCATGAAAATAAGCAGCAAGAATGCGAAACAAAATCCGCCCTTGAAACTGGAGAGCACACGAAGGTCAGATAAAAAGCTTCCAGGCTTTAAAACCACATGCAACTTTCTCTTGATTTGGGGACACTTTTTGTCCTCTCCCGGTCCTCTGAAGCCAAAATCAGAAATACAGAAGTGGAAATGGAAGACTTTGCCCATGCCAGTTCTTATAACTGCATATGCTCAATTCGCCCTGTCACACCAAAAGGCTAAAATGCAGATGATGATGATGATAATAATAATAATAATAATAATAATAATAATAATAATAATAATAATAATAATAATAACAACAACAACTTATACCCTGCCCATCTGGCTGGGCCTTCCCCAGCCACTCTTAAACCCAGCTAATTTTTCATCACCTGTGCAGCTCCCAGTGGTGGAACACGTAACCGCTTCATAGCTTTCTGTCGGTCTCCATCTTCCAATTCGTTAGTCACCACTGTCTAAAGAACCAAATAAATAAATAATCAATCAATCATGCCTCAAATCAAGACCTGTCCATTCAAAGATGTTTGGCAGAAGGAAAAAACGTTCAATAACTCAGTTGCTATCAACGATCACAACAGCAGGACGTATTTAAAGGTACCAGTTCTTCGGTTTATTCAGATATATTCAGATTGTTACCATAAGCTGGTGAGCAGCATTTCGAGAAGATAGAAATGCTAGCAATACCCGAGCGAATTTTGTCTAAGGACAGGCGAAACAAACAGGCCAATGTACTCTACCTCTGTTTCAGAGATGAGCTGGTTGATTTTTTTGCAAGTATAAAACGGTGCCACTTCAACGTGTGCGACCCTCCAATCTGCACCTCGGGGAGTCTCCAGGATCTTGTCATGTTTCTTGAGGATTTTACGGAATCCTGTGAAGTTTAGGTTCTAAAGATACAGAAAAATCCACACCACATTATTTTCTTTCAATCTTTACAACAGTAACTTTGATTTGAGATCAGAGAACAGGAAAAGTGAATCAATCTTCTTGGGGGGGGGAGCATTTAAATGCCATAGTTTGTACAGACTGAAGCCTGGCAAAAAATAACAAATGCAGTTAAATTTAATATTCTGTCCTGTTGTAGGAAGCAAGTCTTTTCATTTACTGACATCAAAAGGAGTCTACACTCAGTAACAGAATGAAATTAAAGACCATCCTAATATTTCCAGATAATAAGCTAGGCAGAAATTGTGAAGGAGTGCCTAATTCAGATTAAATGACACATCTCTGCTACTGAAGCCATTAGTGTTTATTTTGCTAATTCTTAAGAAATCAGCTTTAAAAGAAATATCCATTAATGCCCATTGGGGTTGTCTTCGTAAAAAAAACACTGCATCATGCACATCATGTTTTAAAATTAAGAGTAATCTTTGGCTATAACCTATATTTGGTTGCCTATTAAAATCTGATTGGTAAATTAGAATAATCAAGTTTGCCTGAAGGCCAAGCCCTGTTCTCCAGAAACCCTTTAATCCAGAAGGGGTGGCCTTGGTTACCATGGGCTGTTCAACATATTAAATGGAAAACAAACCAGGGTTTGCAAACAAGCATTTACTCCCAGCTCACTGAAGAGTGTACCTGTATCATATATCAAAGGACCACAGTGCAGCAGTAGAGCATCTGCTCTGCATGCAGAACCTTTCAGGTGAAATCCCTGGAACCTCCAACTAGATAAACTAATGTGTCTAGATAAACTGCATGTCTTCTGGAATGCTTGTGTCTCACAGTTTTGTTTTTGGGTGTACATCTTAATATCTTCAACATACACCCCAAAATAAGTAAAGAGTCTCAAATGGCTCTTAATGGGAAAGCCACTCCAAATTCCAGGCATCCAGATATGCTGTACTGCAGAGCATGCACATTTCTAAAAACTAGAAGATATCTATGGCTTTTGCCCTCTTTGCTATCTGCTGCCAAATATATCAAGACTGTTTATTGAAGATTTATTTACTTGGATTGTGGCTGAAAATTATAAACACCAGAGACTAAAAATAAGAATACATAGTGACATCTAATCTGCATAGCTATTCAATGCTTAATTAAATCTGAACCAGTTGTTTTTGTTCAATTTAGAAAGGGAAAAAAAAGCATTGTTTACAAATTCAGTCTTCCAAGTCAAAGGACATTTAGAACAGCTGGCATTGAGAAAAAGCAAATGCAAGACTAAATACTAAGGATATGTATATCTTGTTTAGTTCATGCTCAGGGGTTTTAGAGGACCAGTAGTACCTCTAGTGGAGCACACGTTATGTTACTTCTGGGGTAGTATGTCAACCTTTGGTCTCCACCCTACACTCAGCTGTGGCTCCTAGAAGCTGCCAGCATATGGCAGCAGTCACATCCTAGGAAACTGCTTCAACTGGCCAACTAAACCAGGTGAAGTTTTTTGATGGGTCTCAAACGCTCAGTGAGTTATGGACTTGCCCTGCATGCAAAGACAGACTCCGGTGGATTGAGCGAGCGAGGCCAATAATGGGTCCAACAGTCAAGAAGGCAGTTTCTGAACAGGCTGTGGAGGGAGGTGAGTGGCAGGTGGGGCTTGTCCATGTGGAAAGGTAGCCCATCTAGGAGAAGGAAAACTCTGATCAGAAACATCTGCTGCCTTGCAGGGTATCTTTGGAAGAAGGAAAGGCTAAGGAGTAAAACCTACACCAATCTGGAGTGGAGTCCCTAAGATGGTTGCATGGATTCTTGCATGCCTCCTTCCGGCAACTCCTGCAGCCAAGCTGGTGCTAGTGAAGCCCAGAGTGGGGTCTTGTTGTCAGGGAAGTCCAGGATCTCCATGCACACTGCCCAGGCTTGTGCCCTGAGGAAGTCACTTTGGTGCTGCTGACACAGCAGTTTGAGGTGCACCCCATTATCTCTCAAGACAGACAGATGCCAACTAGTTCGTGTTCTTGCGGTATCTGGGACTGAGCTGAACTGCTAAAAGGCACAAAGATGCACCACTACATAGCTTTTATGCTATGGCATATTTCTCTCTCCAACCTCTTTCTGTGTGGATATGTATATATACTCTGTTGTATAAAAGTTTCTTTGTAACCACACATCCATAGATTGGTAATAATTATGCTGAAAAAATGATTCCATTTAATGCAGCCACACAAATTCAAGACCAAATTTGAAAGCAAACAAAGAACAGCAGAATACCGTGCCAATGGGAGAGGTTATAAGATTTCAGCTCAGCTGAAATGGTTTCCAATTTAATTATGCCTGGAGTGATTTAATATTGGAGCTTCGTAGTATGGAAAGGAAGGAAGAGGACAGGGATATGGGAACAGGAAGCCAATGCATTAATGATCTATATTACTGCCAATGAGAAACCTTAATTACTTTCTCTTGAAGGAACCCGGCATTTCCCTCCCTTGGGGCAGTTGTGACTTGTTTCATAAAACTAAAATGGAAAATGGAAGCAAAATCATGGTTTTGGCCATAGATTTCTCTGTGACAAGTAATTTTGTTTGATGTGGGAGTAATTATAGCTTTTTTACATGTCACAAGAATCTGAAGCTATTGTAAAGCCTATAGTGAAGCTATTGTTAAATCATCATTTGTATTTGAATTCTTGCAAGTGTCTTTTTACTCCAATTGCACTCCAACTGAAATAAAGAGTTCAACACAGAGAACATCAATCTTAAACATTTCAGAAAGAGGAGAAATGAGAGCAGACTGAGGTGGTTCTGGGAGCAGTCACAGGGCTGTTTATATAGCACCAAACCATGGTTTGGCATGCTATCTAAGTGACCCAATTCTAAAAAGCCATTTGGTAGCCCAGGTGTTGCCCTCCAGATTATCCCATTATCCCTGACCATTGGCCAAACTGGCTGGGGAGTGGGAGTTCAATCATATCAAGAGGGCACCACATTGACTATCCCTGTGTTTCAGTGTCAGTAACAAATTCTGCTGTCTACTATCCACATTTAGATTATAAGCCACAAGGCAGGACCCCGTTTTCATCTTATTTTGTACAGTCAAAGTGACAATAATAGCACTATATGTGTATTTTAGCTAGTTCAACAGTCTTTCCAATGTCCTCTGTTCCTAATAGACATCCATAAACCCACACTGGCCAACTGCTAGTGCCCCCAACCCTCTGGCAAAAAGAGTGCCCAGTGGCACATATCCCCTGGGTCTCTTAAATGCCCCAGAGAAAATACAGCATGTGACGACATAAGGTCATTTTAAAGGAATTGTACAGAGAAAATATGGCTGCCCCCCATTGTTTTCCAGGGACATTTTGAGGTTCTGCTTTTAAAGTGCATGGCACAAATCAAAGACAGATCACCCAGCTACCTCACCTAATAGTAAGTAGTCCCCCCTCCACACACAACATTCATCCGCTCCCAATCCCTGAAAGGTTATTGATTAAATGCTCGGCCACTTATATGAAGCGATGCTGATGGAGGAAGTGAATTAGATAAGGGCTGTCAATTCTCAATAGCTCCCTCCCACTTATCCTTTATTTTAAGAAACAAAGTACACTGATATGTTGGTTCTAGTCTTAGGAAGGAGCCGATGGAACAGGTCACTATTCACAGCACCAAGGACAGCTCCTAGTGATAAACTTGCTCCAACAAGAGTGGAATGTGAACTGAGGCCTTGTGAACCCTGCCTCCAGTCCATCTCTCCTCCTTTTTGAGAACTAGAGTCTGGCCTGAAGACAGGCGATTTTCTTGCACTCTATGACATCTCACCTAGTGCACTCCCTGCACCATTGGACTAAAAAAGGTAGCATGGGAGACGCTTGGAAGGCACCCATAAGGGTCCTGGCTTTGGTTCTATGGGCCCTGATGCTGTGATAGCTGGGTCAGTAAGCTCCTGCCTGCCAGCCTTGGGTTCAGTGGTCCCCTGATCACCAGCATCCAGTTCAGAGTCAGAAAATCTGTCTGGCTCCTTAGCAGCTGACAATGTAGCCTCAAACTCTGTCCTGATTAACAGGGCCATGACAATCAGTTGAAGCCTGGGACATGGTTGAGCGCTTGCTTTTCTCTCTATGCAATGGCTCCTACCCAGTAATATATTGCATGCCATTATTTATTCCACATTCCTGAAGGGCTGTCATTGATTCTTAAGGGAAAAGTAAATCACTGTGCTTGAAGACAATGCTGTAGTGGATATAAAATTTGCGTACCCCAACTTTGGATGCTATAGCCCAGCCTTTCTCAACCTGTGGGTCCCCAGATGTTGTTGAACTACAACTCCCATCACCCCTAGCTAGCAAGGCCAGAGCTCAGGGATGATGGGAGTTGTAGTCCAACAACATCTGGGGACCCACAGGTTGAGAACTGCTGCTATAGCCACTAATAATGGGGACCCCATGGGGAATAATGCCTATCTGCCATCTTGTGAAAGCAATCCCAGGCTTGCAAGGAACAGAGCAGCTCATTTTTCATGCTCCCCACCAATACCAATGCAAATGTGCCGCCCACTGTTCCTTCTCAGACTGCATTGAATTTGTAAGAGGAGACAGGACCAACAAGACAAGCACAGCATTGAAGTGCAACTCCTTATACTGGATGGGTTATTACTGCTTCAATAACAACATGCCTTGGAGATATTGCAGGTTCAGTTCCATACCACTGCAGTAAAGTGAATTTCGAGTTACGCAATCTTTTTTGTTTCCAATTGTATACAGAAGTTCTGTTTGCACCATACCATAGTCTATTAAGCCAGCCCCCCACCCCTGGCTGCAGGGACGGAAGGGGGGAAACTCAGCTCCAGCCCTAGTCAGCTCCACTTCCATGGCCAGGCGAGGGGTGGCAGTGGTGGGGATCTCTTCCCCTGGAAGCGGCCGGGCTGCCTGCAGCTGCACCCACATCCTCAACAGGAGCAATATCTCTGAAGCACAGTAAAATAAGGTATGACTGTATGTCCTCAAATAAGTGCCCCCCCCTCAATGTGGCATAATGAGCTGACTACACACCTAACAGGAGAAGGGCGAACTTGGCTGAGGTATGTTGCACAGAAAAGAACCTAGGTTATCTCAATCACCGTTTTCAAAAAACACAAATGAGCACCCAGTTTCCGATTTCTCATGCAAAATCATAAGGCCAATGCCATAGTTCCATTTCTCTAGACTGAGATTCAAACCTTTGTACCATTTCCCTTTTAAGTGTTCTCTCTCTGAACTATTGGACTGCTCACAGGGACCTTGTTATGCTAAGTTATATTCTTCCTTGTCCAACTGGCTTCCTTCCCTCTTCCTTGCACAATGTTTGCTCCAGTCACAAAGACAATACAAAATGTGCTGTACTGCAACAATGCCTGTGTTGACGCTTTGGTGCCGCAGAAGAACTAACTGTTCTACTGGGGTGGGGTGGGGTTGTCATCTCTCTTGCTTCATGCAAGTCTCCCACCCACCAGGCTATGAAGTAGGCTGACTGCTGTGTTTAGAATGAAAATCCTTCCTTTCCTGCCTGACCAAGGCTTTTGTTAATGTCCGTGGCCAAAAATGTTCTGCCCAGATGGCTGCTGGCAGCATTTTGTGTGGCAGGGATTCAAATCCATACCCGAGAGGAGCACTTGAGATTGTGACTACAGGTGTCAAAGTCACAGTCCACCTGCTTATTGGGCTACAGAATGCCTGTGATTGGGAAATGCAGTGGGCTTCTCCTGGCAACATATAGGAGGGGGATTGACGGCACAACTCTGTGATACAGGACACGCTTTGAATGCAGATAGAAAATCCCACATCTCCAATTAAAAAGCACAGGCAGAAAGTCATCTGCCTGAGACCTTGGAAAGTTGCTCCAACCTAAGTAACTGAGCTAGCTGTATCAGCAGTTTGACACAGTGGTCTGGTTCACATGCCACAATAAACCAAAGTTAAAAACTCTAAAGCTCCTGTTGCACTGTCCCTAGCTCCTGCTGCTGTCACACAAAGGACAAAACAAGCTAGATTTTGGCTTGCTGGGCCATCTGAAAGGGTTCAGACAACATAAGTAGTCAAATTCTGGCTTGTTTCATCTGTGGCGCAGCATAAATGTGGAAAGAGCACCATGAGAACTCTTGGTGTCACCTATTGCAAAGATCTGGCTTAATCACTAAAAACTATTTGGTTGGAAAGACTAGAAAATAAGATCACAATGCTTTAAGGAGCACAGGTGATACCTGATAGTTCTGCAGTAGGATGAGGCTGAGGTAGAACTCACTAAAGGCCAGTTTCAGGTCTCTGATGTTCCTGTGCTGAACACGCTCCTCATGGGACAGGTGGAAGACTGGCATTTTACGTTGCCGCAGAGTGGTGAGACCACTGTTTTCTCTCTGGGCATCTAAAGTAGACTGCAGTTCATTCTGTAGTGTAGCAAACCTGCGCTGAGCTTCGGCAAGCTTCTCTTTAGAAGGGAAGAAGAAAGCAACAGAGTGTGATCATACAATATTACAAATGAGTACTCAGTCAAGTTTGTCAGGATATTTTCTTAGGAACTCTGTATGAACATATGCACATTATGTTGTATTTTTCTTGACAGGAAACAAGAGTTTAACATCAGCACCTGCAGCTAAAAACTAGAGCTTTCACCAATGAAAAAATGGGGAGGGGGTAAAGCACCCATGCTTTTTATGTTTTCTTTATTACTGCTTTGATGTTGTGTTGTTGTTGTTTAAAAAAAGACAAAAAATCTGGAGGCTTCTTCCCTAGCCAATCAGTGCAGATGGTGTGCCATCCCACAGTCAATTTAAGTAGTCTATGAAATTCCAAACTCAAATCAAGAGTTATGGAAATGCTTCCAATATTCCCTGAGAATGGAGAACATTTTCACCCTGTTTGCGGGTCTCCAGAACAAATACAAAACACTGGTTTTGAACATGAAACCAGTTCTCTCAACATGAGGGGAAATTCATGACCTGCACTCCCTATTTTGGCTCATACTATTACAAATTGTGAATGTATACTGGAAAAGTTTCAGCCTCTCTATGTATTCTCTGAACTCAACTTAAACCTCTGTCTGATCGTTTGTGTTGGAAGAAGGCTGCTTTTAGATTCTACAAATGACTGATGCTGCTCTATGAAGGAATTATAGTTACATTTTATTATTCATCATTCTAAAGTACACTGGGGGTGGAGGAGAAACTGGAGGGACCAGAGGTCTCCCTCTGCCCAGCCCAAAATATTTTTGCCAGCCTCTGCCCATAAGCATGGAGCTCTTTCTGTCTGCCAAAAGTGAGGGCAGAAGTACTGCCAGTGGGATTGGCACCAACAGTAGTCTGGAGAGTCCCAAAACAGGGCATATTCCAAGGGTGAGGGCAGGCTGAACTGGTCTGGGATCCACTGGATCCCAAGCCAGCCTCACTGCCATCACCTGATGCCATCTGGCTGAAATTCTACAGCCTATACTTCCAAACCTTTTCACCAGAGCCAGCAAAGCAGTGTGGTTATGGGAGGGTTAGTAGTTGCACTGCCCAAGTACACTCTGTTGCTGTCCAGCTGGGCTATGCTTGGTCCATACCCATCTTTATGGGTGACTCAAAATATTGATCCAAATGGCAACTTTATATCTCTAGGAGGTTCCTTGCATTTCACTCATTATATTATTATTATTATTATTATTATTATTATTATTATTATTATTTAATTAAATTTGTATGCCACCTACCCATAGCTCTCATGGGAGTTCACAACATAAAATTACAATATAAAATACACAATACTTCAGACTTTTGATTCTTCATCATAAAAGGTGGGAAAACCAGAACAAACATGATCACTGAACTAGTAGGACTTCATTGGGAGCTACAGTTTCTACTTATGATCTAGTCCCTGGACTAAGTCAAGAGTCCCGGGCTGCTTTGGGAGGAGGGCAGGGTACACATTTAATAAATGATAATCAAAATAAATGCTTGTCCTCAGTGCCTATGCTGCTCAGAAAAGAAATCTGGAATCCAAAGCAAGCTTAATATCTGCTGTTTATTAGTACTGCACTTGTTATGACACTTGCTGGCTGTACTATTAAAAGGGAAACCTCTTTGGCTAAGACACAGGAGAAGCAATACCTTCTGGGACACCTTCCAGATTCTGTCACTGTCAGTCACATTCCCAGACTGCCCGAAACTTCCTGACCTGACAAATGAACTTCTATTACTGTGAATCTGTAAGGCTGACTATACAAACAAATTCTCTCCATATAAACAGAAGGTCAGCAGCCAAGGTGTGGTTAGTGTTTGCAATGAAGAGAACTAAATATGATAATTCAATAACCTGTCTGTGAAGGACTTTAACCTGCAGAAGAGATGGTGAACTACATCACCCCCTCTTCCGCAAGCTTTGCTAACTTATTCAAGACTTGTGGGGGAGGAGGGTGGGTGATTGTGGTTCCTCTGTGGTGAGGAGAAAGTATTTTGCATATGTTCAGATGTACTCATGCCTTAATTATTGCTTTGGATTTTCTGTGTAAAACCAGGCTGAGCACTAGCTGTACGATATAGGGTCTCATCCGATCTTAGTTTAGCACTATGGGGCTCACACACTCCCCACCCCCCAGTGTAGCCCATGAAGATGTTGGAAGCTTTTGCTTTAAAAAAAAAAAAAAGCTCCTTGTTATATCCAAACTTGGGGGAAGGTTGCTTATCTTAAACAAGATTGGATCTATGCACCCTGCTTATTTACTAACCAGGTTTTCCCAAGTTCAGATAGATGTTCTCGGCTGTTTCCAGTGGGGTAAGATACGTTTCTGCAGTGGCTTCAAAAGGAACCTGTAACACTCTGACATAATAACAGCATCTACAGAAGATCCTTGATGTCTACCCTACATCTGAGATGGATCAGGGCCATCAAAGGAAAAGTTACAATATGTGCAGCTTTTTAGTTTGGAAAAGAGACAACTTAAAAATGAGACTACAGGGGACATGATAGTGGTGTTTGGTGTGGGGGAAATGGAAAGACGGGTTCTTCCTCTTTGATAATAAATAAGTATTAAATTTTTATTTGTACCCCGCCCTCCCTGGCCGGAGTACACATATTAGAACATGGGGTCATCCACTGAAGATAAATACTGGTCACCGTGCCATATTATTTTAAACCCATATGAAGAGATGGGCTTCATCTTAGAGCTGAATCTGCAAATCCCCCAGCTAGGGAGATAAGAAAGGGAAGATGTCAGACAAGAATATGTGTTTTGTTTTAAAGAAATGGAAGTTCCACAAAGCTCCTGGTGAACCTTACTTCCTACTTAAAAGACCAGTTGAGTCTGGGAAACCAGTCACAATGACACATATTACACCTGTGTTAAAAGTTCTGCACTGGTTGCCTATCGGCCACTGAGCCAACATCAAGCTTCCGCTGTTGACATTTAAACCCTGAAACTTTCACATATTAGCTCAATGCTATCCTCTTACCTGAATAAAATGTGTTGATTTTGGCAAGTTCCTTTTCACAGGTTTGAAAGAATTTCTCTTCAAACTTGGCAAAATACCTTTTTACAGTGTCTTCATCTGTGACTGGGGGGAGGAGATACAAAAATAAATTTAAATAAATATTTTTGTACAGAACTCATAGCACAGAAATTGATGAAATGTTCCATCTTACTCTTTCATATTTCTCTGATGGAAAAGTTATGTGTGAGCTAACAAAACTGTCACAAAGGCCTCAGACTTGAAAGAGTATTATTAATTATCATCATCATCATCATCATCATCAATCAGAATTTATAGACCTATCCCCAGAGGTCTCAGAGCAGTTCACAGAAAAAATCAACACAAAAGCCACCATATATATATATATATATATATATATATATATATATATATATATATTTTTTTGCTTTCGTAGATTTTCACGGGTATAGGTATGCAGGTTTTGGTGTCCTCGGGTGTCTTCCCGTGACACCCCAACTTTTACACGGGAAGACACCCGAGGACACCAAAACCTGCATATATATATATATATATACACACACATACACACACACACACACACAAACAAGTGGTGCCTCGCAAGACGAAAAGAATCCATTCCGCGATTCTTTTCTTCTAGCGGTTTTTTCGTCTTGCGAAGCAACCCCATTGGCGGCTAAGCGGATTAGCGCTATTAGCGATTTAGCGCTATTAGCGGCTTAGCGATTTAGCGCTATTAGCGGCTTAGCGGGCTTAGCGGGCTTAGCGGTTAAAAGGCTATTAACAGCTTAGCCACTTTGAAAAAGGGGGGGGAGCGGGGGGGGAATGGCGAGACTCGCAAGACGTTTTCATCTTGCGAAGCAAGCCCATAGGGAAATTCGTCTTGCGAAGCGCCTCCGCGACGGAAAACCCTTTCGTCTAGCGGGTTTTCCGTCTTGCGAGGCATTCGTATTGCGGGGCACCACTGTATATGATCAAAATAAAAACAACAACCCAATAACACCCCGCTCTTTCTAGTTTACATACCAAGAGAAAACAAAAAGGTAAACTAGATGAGCCCGTGACATACACAATTGGATCCTAAAAGAGACATTGACACCTCCTTAGCATGATTTTATTATTGTCCCTTCTCCCATGTACATTTGAAAGCAGTTTTCCCATTTGTTCCACCATAAAGTGATTTGAAACAACAATCTATATATAAATTCCACCAATGCGCTAAGAATTTGAGCAAGGCAAGATGACCTCCCACATGAAAACAAAGCTTGGCAATCAGCACTGGAACCAATGTTGAACAATTCATGGCGGTTCCACGTGGATCATCATTACGAAAGGACTTATAATGAAGCATGCACACACTCTTGCCCTCTCCAATGGTATGAGAAAAGCAACCATATAATTCCCCCCAAAGAGGGTAGAGAGAATACTTAAGAAAAGTTTAAAGTTTAAACTGAAGTATGAAAATTTCTGGTTACACTTTATAATTCCCCCCCCTGACATTTAAAAACTGAACAATGGAATGTGTCACGCAGACATGTTGCTGAACCGGAAGATTTATAAAACAAATGAAAACAGTTTCTGTAAGGAAGGATTAGATACAAAAAAACCTCACCACTTCCTCATTGCAAGGGACTAACGTCTCTTACAGGGCTTGATTTTACAAGATATGTTCTGTTCGCTAACGAATATGAACATTTGACGGTTCTTCTAAGAAGACTCCAACAAATGTCTTTAAAAGCTAATTAAGTCTTTCCTTTCCAATATTACAAAAGCATAGCAAGAAGAGAGAAATGTTCAACATCCTTAAGCACAAGAGAGAAATTTTCCATTGTGGAGAAGCAAAACCACATGACGACGACTGCAAGAGGCAGCATGAAAACATTTGCAGAAACTGCAGCAAGTCCTGTTCCTCTTAAACCAGTATGCAGGATGTGTGCATGGGTAAAACAGAACAGAATGAGGTGCACCAGGGCCTGATGAGAAGGATTTCAATTTACACATCTGCAGACCTAAAACTGTACTATGGTAGTGAAGAACATTTGATTAGGGAGATCCAAGTTCAAATTCCATGGCTAAGCAGGGCTCAATACTTACAGGCTTACATGGTGTCAAGGATTCATTTTCTTGAGTAGTTGAGGCAAATAAAGGTCAGTTACGCCTTACAAAGTCAGTTCAGACCCAACGCCAGCCATAGTTTAATAACTGGTACCTTGGTTTGCAACCGCTTTGGATTACAACCGTTTTGGATTACAACCACGTCAAACCCGGAAGTGTGTGTCCCTTTTTTTTGGATTACAACCCATTTTGGGGGGATTACAACCAATTTGGGGGGGAGGCCCCATTGGCGAAAGCGCGGCTTGGGTTACAACCTGTTTTGATTTACAACCGGACCTCTGGAACGGATTATGGTTGTAAACCAAGGTACCACTGTATTGTGGGATCCTGTGCTCCCTCCTTGCTCTGCCCCTCTGTTTTACAAGGGCCCCCCTGTCTCCATTGACTTGAAGATACTATTATGTCTGACCCTTACCAACGGTGACCAAAGACGCTCCTAAGTTACCTTTTGGAAACTAAATTACAGTGGTGCCTCACAAGACGAAATTAATCCGTTCCGCGAGTCTCTTTGTCTTGCGGTTTTTTCGTCTTGCGAAGCACGGCTATTAGCGGCTTAGCTGCTATTAGCAGCTTAGCGGCTATTAACGGCTTAGCGGCTATTAACAGCTTAGCGGCTTTAAGAAAAAGGAAACAAACTCGCAAGAACTCGCAAGACGTTTCGTCTTGCGAAGCAAGCCCATAGGGAAATTCATCTTGCGGAACGACTCAAAAAACGGAAAACCCTTTCGTCTAGCGAGTTTTTCGTCTTGCGGGGCACCACTGTACTGTACACCATCATTGGGTGATCTCTGTAGTAGTCTATGAAAGGTTACATTTTCAATCAAGTCTCACTTTTGTGCTGGGTATTAACAGCAAGCAAGTAGCCTTGCTTAAAGCATCACCCTGTCTATCCGAGTATTTGTTTCCCCCTGCTCACACCGTTTTGTTGTGGGGCCTCACTTGCATACATCAATAGGGAACTCATTCTTTAGCATCTATATAGCCAAAATGGCACTATCCATGCAGGGAGGCCTGGTGGAGTCACAAGCCGCACAAAGAATCTTTAGGGAAAGGGTCCGGAAAACGAGTGAGGGGCTGGACCAGCAGAATGAGAAATGAGCCATCTGACGAGTTCCTGGCTAAAGCAATATACAAAGTTCAAAGCTCATTCTCAGCCACTACACAGAATGTGGTACATAGATTTATGCAAAAGCATGAAGGTATTTGAGAGACAAAAGTAAACCTTGAACACAAGGCAGAGCTTTAATTTTATACAAAGATTTATTCCGCATTCATAAGCCGTAAACATCTAAATGGAGCAGGGTCATATTAAAGCTGACCTGCACAAACACTTTTCATAACGCTTACTTTCTAATCTGTTTTCACACAGATGCCTATTTACTGGCTTTCAACAGGAGTGCAAGCAATACAACCTGCCATCAAAAGGTTTCCCTTTGCTCCCTTGGCAGCTCAATAATTTAACTGTGCTAGAGTAGTGCTGCTCAAGGCTACTGTGCATTTATTTTGTTCAAAGCCAGCCAGGATGCAAAAGCCTTTCTAGGATGCCAAAAAGTTGGCTAAGCAGCTCCATGACAATAGATGTAGTTTTCAAAAGGCACCTAGTTGGTTTCCAAAAGAACGCCCTTTCCTTTGGATTTTTTTTTTATTCAAATCTTTATAGAGTGCTTGCCCATGGATAGGGCATCTAAGGAAAATCAATCAACATTGCAGGCTTGCTGCTATCTCCCAGAGGTTGCTACCTGGAAGCTGATTTAGTTTGATAGTTTAGAAAAGAACAAAGTGCTTATGCAACAGAAGCTGGAGAAATGTGCCTGATTGGCATTTTATGTTACTTTGATTCATTTAATTTCCTTCTTATATTTTTATTGCATATTTATTTTGTACTAGGAAGTGTTTTTATTTGCTAATGCTTTGCGGTTATTGTGAGAAGCTCAGTCTGGTGGCATACAAATACTGAAACAAAAACACCCACACCCACCCAAAAATCCATCTCTTGCTGCAAAGGCTGACATAGTTTAAGCTCCTTTCTTGCAACATGCAGATTGCAACAGCCCATAACAGGTTACATGGCTCATCCTTGAGTAGCTTGAGATGTCTTATATAGGAATAGTCTGTGCCATTATGACCATGCTACAACCACCCTAAAACCTGCAGCACACCAATGTGGGAGTCATTTAGAGAACTGGTCTCTAAGTTAGTTAAGAGATCATGACAATAAAGATATTATTATTATTATTATTATTATTATTATTATTATTATTATTATTGAAAAATTTCATTTGGACTTTACAGTTTGTCACTTACAGAAGAGAAGAAATGAAGTAAATAGGAAAGGAGGAGAGAGAAATGGGGGGGGGAGGGAGGGAGGGAGGGAGGAAGGAAGGAAGGAAACAAACATAAAACAGAACTAAAAAACCACAATACACCAATATCCAAACTAGGTCTCATGGCTAAGTTTTAAGTACTAGAGCAACTAAAAAAATTTAACTAAATATACTTAATTCAGCTGCTATGCAAAATTTGTATTACATTGTATTACATTATTCAACTGAAAGAAAAATGTATTGCAACTTGTTCCAGGGCTTCTGGTTTACTTAAATGGGGAAAAATCAGGTGTGTATCTGTTACAGATGTATTGGTTCAAAACTTTTCTAAGTTTTGAAATGTTCAAAACTTTCTAAACTCTACAAATTACCACTCCACTCACATGCATCATAGTACCTCATGTGAATGCTACGGGGAAGGGTTCTGTTCTGTACTCCTTTGACTGCCTTGGGAGAATCAAGTCCCATTCTCCAGTGACCTTAGTCCATGTGCCAGGATGAAAATGCTTCCCATATTTGATGAGTAATGCTGAATTGAATTTTTGGCAAGGCCTGAACCCCAAAAGATGGAAAATAGGTGGTAGAAATGCAACAGTCATAGAGATTTGTGCGTAACTACAATTATAAACATTGTACCCAGGACACAAGTCCAGACTTGTAACCAGTGAAGCAATCTTCCTAAAGCAGCTGCAGCAGGGCAAAATACAAGACTTTAACAGAGCACTGTGTGGTCACCCACATTATATTACAGTAACCTCTGAGCAGACATACCATTTCATCTAGCCTTCATTCAGGCACAAGGCACTGTCAGCTGATCAATGCCACCCAAAGTATGCAGAAATGAATAATCAACTGGGCATATGCATCCCCCAAATCAGCTTTGAGTCGCTTGTACCTCTTGCAGAGTCTTCTCTATGAGAAAGCAGTTGTTGCTGTTGGTGACACCCATCTGTCTCAAGAGACAACAGAGTGCACCTCCAAGGGCAATGGCAAACCACTGCATTAGCAGGACAGAAGTGACCTCCCTGGGGCACAAGCCTGGGCAGTGTATATGAAGATCCTGGGCTGCCCAGACAACAATACCTGCCTCTTGACCTCACTGATGTGGTCCAAAGGAAAAGCAGAGCAATACATTTGGCACGAACTTGGCTGCAAGAGTTGCTGGAAGGAGGTGTAGGAGGTACCATCCAACTGTCTTAAGGACCCCACTCTGGATTTGTGACAGGTTTAACCTTTAGCCTTTTCCTCCCCTGGAAATCTCCCTCCAGGCAACCAAGGTTTAGGATTAGAGTTTTCCTTCTCCTACCTTCCCAGGTTGACAAGTTCCACCTGCCCCTCACTTCCCTCTACAGCACAGGCAGAAACTGCCTTTTTGTGAGAAAGTAGTGTGTGCTTATTTGCTGTGGTCTAAGTTCCTTATTCATTTCTACATATTTAGGCTACTGTTGGCACTGAGGTCATCATGCTTGACAGTGTTGCGGCCAAACAAAAGCACTGGGCTAGATGCAATGGTATCCCAACTCAGAACACAGTTCTGGGGTGTGGGTGACCATACAAAGCTTTCTGGGTCAGATTGCTTCATCATGATGCATGGCATGACTTGCACTGGGTAATATCTATGTAAATTGGTTAAACACAAAACCATGTGATTGCTGCAGGTCCATCAACTATTTTTTGTCACTTGGGATCAGATCTTGACAAAAATCACACTCAGTGTTATTCATACCAGGTAAAAATTCACCCTTTGGGGGTAGCATGGCTCAAGGCCCACCTTCCCCTTTAGATTCTCTTCCTGCTGTCCTAGTCGTAGCCTCTGCTTAATTTCTGTTTCTATTATTTTTGTTCAGGAAACATTTTCTCACACTCAGGATGCAAAAGACTTAATTCAAGTAATGTTGAGGGCACAGAAGTAAATGGCGAGTACAGACTGACATGACAGCTGTCTCCTTTCTAGGAAATGTGCACAAAGTAGCCTTGTGTCTGCTGCCAAAAATTCACAAAGCAGGTGCATTGCAATAGATCTTGTTTGAAAACATGTCTCTGGGAGCATGTTCTATTAGCTTCCAGTGCCATACCTTCTAAGACTTAATGTATGTTTTCAATATCTCTCTGCTACGTTTGTGCACCACTTGTTGCCAGGTCTCAGTTTCTAAAAAGTCATTAAGGCTTTTCCACCACTGCAGGAGATGATGCTCCTCCCCCCCCCCAAAAAAAAACACAACAACACAAAGAAAGAGTTTTAGAGAGTACTAACAAATGAAAAAGCAAATAACCTGGGGCTGGTGACAACTGTAGTCCAAAAAATCTGAGAACCACCAGGTTGGGGAAAGTGCTCTAGAGCTAAGATCAAGTGTTGAGATCAAGTGTTAGAAACTCAGATATATATATATGTAGTGTGTGTGTGTGTGTGTGTGTGTGTATATATATATGCATGCTACGCATCAAATGGCTTCTTAAACCAGGAATGCCTAGCTGCCATTTTTGGGCCAGATGGCTCAAAAGTCGTATTTTCCAATACAATGTTTTGGTTCCTGAAATTCATTCTGATTCTGCAGATAAAATATAATGGGTAGAATTCTAGAGGATGTGTTGCTGGTGTGTGGAAACAGTAAAGATCCAAGAATCCCCAGGTATGCACCTCCAACCTCCAAATGGTGGAGATTCCCCCACCCTCTCTCTGCATGCCCTTTAAATCTGTTCTAGAGGTTCCCCTAACCCTCCAGAGCAAATTTAGGGGGCAGAGAAGTTCCACTGCACAGCTAAAACACCTTACACTTGTGGAGCTGTTTTGCTGGATGCCTCCCACAGCTTTAAAACTACTGGATTAAACTGGTCTTCATCTGGTACAACTGAGTCAAGCCCTGATAAATGGTGCATTACACCAACAACCCTAATATAGTGTGTTACTGTTTAAAGAGGGTATAGGGAAAGGAAAATGAGAGAGGGGAGGACACACATATAGAGAGGGAGAAGAGACATATAAAAGCAGAGTTCCACTCAGAAAAGGCAGAAGCATAATTTTGAACGCACAGATAGGTTCCAGGGGGGAGGAGGGGGACGGCGATGCACACCAAAACAACATTTCTAGGAAATGCAACTCTTCTGGGGGGTAAAACCTATTAGAAGCTGTCATTCTGCAACTGGGATAAACATTTTTTGGGGACATGAACTGTCAAGTCATATTGTTACAGACCCTAAAGTAGGCTGTAAACAGCTTTGAAATCCAGCATGTTTTAAAGGATACTGAAGAAAAACAACTGAAAAGCTTTGTCCATGCCAAAAGGCCTTTAAGGGAGCACAAAATCTTGAACTTCTGCCAAATTCATTCCTCTGCTTTCAGACTAGGTGGCCCAGATTTCACATTTCATTTCAACTTGCTTATACAGAATTTTGTACTTTGAGTCAGTTTTAAACCTCCCTATTCACACCTTCAGTGAAGAATAATCACATGGTTGGCACGCACAGCATTAGCACAACCAGCCATTAATTCAATTCTACTAATTAGTTATTTACACCCAAATGGTCTGCATACCACAACCAAGCAAGGCATTACTGAAATCTGGACATGCCCTTTACACTTAGTTTGGAGTTCTCCATAAGAGGAGGGGGAGGGGCGAATCACAAGTGTATTGAAAAGGAATTGGGCTACGCTATACGGTGGCGCTGTGGGTAAAAGCCTCAGCGCCTAGGGCTTGCCGATCGAAAGGTCGGCGGTTCGAATCCCCGCGGCGGGGTGCGCTTCCGTCGTTCGGTCCCAGCGCCTGCCAACCTAGCAGTTCGAAAGCACCCCCGGGTGCAAGTAGATAAATAGGGACCGCTTACCAGCGGGAAGGTAAACGGTGTTTCCGTGTGCGGCTCTGGCTCGCCAGAGCAGCGATGTCACGCTGGCCACGTGACCCGGAAGTGTCTGTGGACAGCGCTGGCCCCCGGCCTCTTGAGTGAGATGGGCGCACAACCCCAGAGTCTGGCAAGACTGGCCCGTACGGGCAGGGGTACCTTTACCTTTATACAAAAGCTCTGACAGAACCTTAAGAACTGCTAGATAAAAGCATTTTGATACAGGGATAATAAACTGATTAAGGAAGAACTACAGCTCACTTTGAGAGCTGTCTCTAGGAATTCTCAAATGTTGTTATAGTCACTGTTGCTATATATCACTGCTGTGATACTCCATGAGTGCAGAAGAAACACAAAGTACTGGGCAACTTGTATTTTATTTTACTTAACTCAGGTGGCTGAAACAATTTCATAACCTCTACATAACTATAGAAATAGGTCTCTGTGCCTGAAGAAATACATTTTTAAAAAATGAAAGAAAAGGTACAGTGGTACAGCGCAAGACGAATGCCTCGCAAGACGGAAAACTCGCAAGAAGAAAGAGTTTTCCGTTTTTCGAGGTGCTTCGCCAGACGAATTTCCCTATGGGCTTGCTTCGCAAGAAGAAAGCCCATAGGGAAATCTCCAGGGGACCTCTTTTAACATGCTGGCGGTCGGGAGCAAAGACTTTCGCCCACCGCCGGCCTTCAGAAGAGGTCCTGGACCTCTTCTGTAGGCCGGCGGGGGGCAAAAGTCTTTGCTCCCCCCCGCCTGCCTTCCCGGGACAGCGGAGACTTCTGCCTTCCCGGGACAGCGGAGACTTCTCCGCTGTCCCGGGGCGATCTTAAAATGCTGCTGCCCGCCAGCATTTTAAAATCGCCCCGGGACAGCGGAGAAGTCTCCGCTGTCCCGGGGGCTTTTAAAATGCTGGCGGTCGGCAGCAAAGCCCTCCTGTCAGAGGTCGGGGGACAGACTGTCCCCGGACCTGGTCTGAAGGCGGTTTCCATAGGAACGCATTGATTGATTTTCAATGCATTCCTATGGGAAACCGTGCTTCGCAAGACAAAAAACTCGCAAGAAGAAAAAACTCGCGGAACGAATTAATTTCGTCTTGCGAGGTACCACTGTATTGGCGGTATTGGTTGCCAAGAACCTGACTTTACTCTGCACATAGTGAGAAATCACTCTTTGCAGGAGCATCAGTCTGAATATATGTAAATGCTTAATCAGCCACCAGAAACGCTGCCACATTTAACATAAGCATAAAGCTTTATTTGGTCACCAGCGATCTGATTAAGTACTATTTCATATCCCCTGAGAAAGAGTCACCGCCTCTTCCCACATGGGTCACCCGAGTTTGTTATGAATGTTTCTTGAAACCCCTATAACTGAAGCAGGAAATCTGCTGGTACCTGTCCACTAAGCTTGTCTCAGATGCCACCTCCCTTCAGTAAGTGATGTTCTTTAACTGCATGTATAGGTGAAAAAGTACTTACCTTTGTCTGTCCTGAATCTTCCAGCATTCAGCTTCATTGGATGACCCCAAGTTCCAGTATTCTTCTGTCTCTCAAAATATTCTCATTCTGGGATATCAAATGAAGCTGAATACAGTGGTACCTCTGGTTGCAAACAGGATCTGTTCCAAAGGCCCGTTCGCAACATGAGCAGAACGCAACCTGCGTCTGCACATCTGCATGTGCGTGGGTCACGATTTGCCGCTTCTGCACATGTGCGTGACATCATTTAAGTGTCTGCGCATGCGCGAGGGGCAAAACCCGGAAGTAACCCTTTCCGGTACTTCCGGGTCGCCACGGGAAGCAACCTGAAAACGCTCAACCTGAAGCAAACGCAACATGAGGTATTGGAAAATTTGGAACAGACGAAAGAAAGTTCTTTAAGCTAAAAATCCTCAAATATTGCAACCTTTCCTCATAGGGGAATTGCTCCAATCCCTTGATCATTTTGGCTTCCTTTCTTCTGAACCTTTTTCGGCTCTAAAAGGTGAGTTGACCAGTCATATATACAGTATTCCAAGTGCAGCTGGCAGTTTTATTTTCAAAAAAGTGGTTTTTTGTTTTTTTAATCAGTCTTGGATTCTACCTCACTGCTTTAATGTTGCAGAGCTGTGACATTCCAGACTGATGGCATGAACCTCATGTCACATTTTTTAAAAAATAAAATAAAATTTAGAAGCATAGTACAGTGGTACCTCTAGTTGCAGACACAATCCATTCCGCGGTGGTTTGCACCCCGAAAAGTCTGCAACAAGAGCGGCGCTTCTGTGCAGGCACAGAGTGCGATAGAGCACTTCTGTGCATGTGCAAAGTGCGAAGAACGTTTCTGCGCGCGTGGCAAAACCCAGAAGTATACACTTCCGGCTTTGCTGTGTTTGCAAGCCGAAAAGATGCAACATGAACCTAACGCAACACAAGGTATGACTGTATTGAGTACATTCTTGTTGAGGGCTAATTCTTGGTTGAATATGGTACATCATTTAGAGCCTGGCTTCAAAAAAAAGCTAGACCAAGGTACAGTGGAAAAACGTTTTGCACAATTGCTAGCTGGTTGCTTTCCTCCTTTTTCATGGCATATGTGTTACTGAATGCTCAGTAGAGCAAAACAGGGACTGCATCCCCCACCTTGTTTCATCTATTTTTGATTTCTAGCCCATAACATTTGGGTTTAGTGAAGAACAGCCACATGACCTTGTGTGTAAGGCATTCAGCATTAAGAGAGAAGGTGGACAGTTTCAGGTAATATCATGTCTTGGCACTGCCTCCCAGGAATCAAGCAGTTTTATTATGAGACACACAAAAGGTAAGGATGCATTCTCGTGTTCACTGCTTAGCTTCTTGCAGCCCTTTATTGCATGCGACGTTACTAAAACCGTAAGATGCCTATTTGTAAACTAGGTTATGCTGTTAAATGCTCTATTAAAATATCAAGTTGGCTTTTCTCTCCTTCCACTCTTACCCAGCTGTTGGGAGTGATCATGTGCATAATTAGCCAGTACAAAACTTGAGGCATTAGCATGCCACCTTATTATGCAAGTTTGAATGTGTTGCGTTTGGTGGACAAGCCAGAAGTAATTGTGGCAATTAACAGTGCCTCGGGGATACTGAGATGCCAGTGTTTTTCTGACTGTGTGCTACTAGATGGCTGATATCACAGCTTTCTTCATTTCTCTTGCTGCATTATTATAGCTTCTGTCTAATTCATTAGGATTTTTATTGTTAAGTTTATAGACAGCAACAAAAACAGACTTAATAGGCAAGTCATGAAAGTTATAAACCAGCAATTAATCAAAGCAGACGCAAGCTTTCTATAATGTGGTTGATGCATTTGATGCTGCTTAGCCCTAAAGTACCATATTTTTCGCTCTATAAGATGCACCAGACCACAAGACGCACCTAGTTTTTGGAGGAGGAAAACAAGAAAAAAAATTCTGAATCTCAGAAGCCAGAACAGCAAGAGGGATCGCTGCACAGTGAAAGCAGCAATCCCTCTTGCTGTTCTGGCTTCTGGAATAGCTGCGCAGCCTGCATTCGCTCCATAAGACGCACACACATTTCCCCTTACTTTTTAGGAGGGAAAAAGTGAGTCTTATAGAGCAAAAAATACGGTAAGTTTTGTAAGATTTGTAAGAAAGACTATACAACCTGAAATAAGACACAATGCATGTACTTTTGTAAACCAAGAAAATCTTTATGTATTTGACTAATTAAGGATATACTCCAGCACATCAAAGTGCAAGTAGATAAATAGGTACCGCTCCGGCGGAAAGGTAAACGGCGTTTCCGTGCGCTGCTCTGGTTCGTCAGAAGTGGCTTAGTCATGCTGGTCACATGACCCGGAAGCTGTACGCCGGCTCCCTCGGCCAATAAAGCGAGATGAGCGCCGCAACCCCAGAGTCGGTCACAACTGGACCTAATGGTCAGGGGTCCCTTTACCTTTACCCTTACTCTAACTTGCTACATCTGTCTCCAGTGACAGCACCATCACTCACATGTAATCTCTGATTGTAGGAGTTCACTCCAAAAAGTAGAGATTAGAGTTAGAGAGCGTTCTGAAGCAACGAAAAACATATTTTTCGCTCTATAAGACGCACCAGACCACAAGACGCACCTAGTTTTTGGAGGAGGAAAACAAGAAAAAAAAATATATTCTGAATCTCAGAAGCCAGAACAGCAAGAGGGATTGCTATGCAGTGAAAGCAGCAATCCCTCTTGCTGTTCTGGCTTCTGGGATAGCTGCGCAGCCTGCATTCGCTCCATAAGACGTACACACATTTCCCCTTACTTTTTGGGAGGGAAAAAGTGAGTCTTATAGAGCAAAAAATACGGTAACGTGGGAAAACTGTGGTTGTCAACAGTGCCCCCCACGCAAAAAATCTGGAAGTTATTTTAAAGTGTCTTTTAAAACACACTGTTGGTAGTATAATGTTCCTGAGTACCAACCCTATGTTATAGTCATCTTACAGATGAGTTAGGAACAGCTGAAAACATATTTTTTGCCTAATGAGAACTTAGAGACACTACTTCGAATAAAGACAGGCCTGGTTCCACATCAAGAGGGTATCAGAACCAGTTAAGTACTGGAAGTACCTTCATTCCAAAACTTTGCAATTTACATGTTTGCAGATGTTGACTGAGAATGATTCAGAGAACCGTTTGTTTGGGTAAGGGAAGGCTTTTTTATACATTTCCCAGAAAGAACAGGGTGCAATCGGAATAGAGAAAAGATAATAATGCAGGAATATGTTGACAGTTTAATTTAGGGTCGAGCAAAAATGGCCTCCCAGCCCTATTTGCAACTAGTGAAATGGGTGGCAGAGTTTTCCCAGATATTCTCGGGGCTGGGGCAAGGGGATAGGGCAAGGGCAAGAATCTTCAAGAGATTGGGGAGGCTGAAAAAATAAACTTTCATTAAATTTTAACTTTGTTATTACAGAATGAAACTATTTGGTGCTGGTGAATGAAGAAAAGCAATGAATTTAGAGGGGAAGACTTTTGCCTTGGCTCTTCTTTAATTACTTTGAATAATACAGTAACTAGAATGCATCTGAGTGACTGGTTAGGGCTTTCATTCATAACTTTCCTTTTCTTCTGCCATGTCCTCTGTGAGAGGAAGGGCATTCTAAAAATTATATTCTCTCCAGGTGAGACAGGTGGCAAAACCAGGCATTATTACAACATCTCTTTCCTAAGTTACCTCTTAGTGGCTGGGGAAACCCAGCCAGATGGTCAGGGTATAAATAAATTATTATTATTATTATTATTATTATTATTATTATTATTATTATTATTATTATTATTATTATTATTACTACTCCTCTCGATAAAATCTAGACAGATTTTACACACTCAACAGTAAGTGTTAACCTGCTACCTTAACTGGTTTTCAAAATGGTGTATTTGGTCTAAAAGAACTCCAGTGCTCTCAGCAAGTTGCTTATTTGACCTGATAAATGGTTCTCAATTTGTCCAAGACCAGTATGCATAATTAAAAATAGAGCCCTATTTCAGGAACAGGACATTTACTTTGAAAGTTCAAGCAAGTTCATATGTGCTCATTTAATCTTTAATTTTTTGTTTTACATAAAATTTAATAAGTTCTTTCTTGGGTTAGGCCTTCTATTGTTGATTTGCTAATAGATGTAAATAATGTAAGTATTATCTTTGTTCTCAGAACAAATATACTTTAACAATAGTTGACCATTATTTGACTGGTGTTTGAAGGATTTGTGTGGTGCAGTTCACAGGAATATGTTTGTTATCTGTATCACTCTAGTCAATATTTCCCCTTCTCTGTTCTGGGGAACTACTGTTCTTCTAATGAGTGACCTTTTAAGCAATTGAGAATATGTTTCGTGAGTAATTTTAAAAGCTTTTCTCCTCCTGTTTTCCAATATAAACAACCTTCATTCTCCAAGCAGAGATAGATGGGAGATAGATGTTAACAGATTGCAAGTCAGACAATGGATAATTGGTCAAAAATTCAATACATGACACTAATTACAGCATTGTAGACATTAACAAAAAAAGTTTCAGGGTCTAATGCTCAGTTATATTGCTGGTCTGATCACTATAGCTTGCAAAGCACTGAATAACAACATGCAGACTGCCTTTAGGTTGCTTCTTGGAGACAGAGGGGTAGTGATAACCAGCACTCCCAAACTGTTGATAAGGTTTTATTCTGCCAACACATTGGTAAAATTAGAGCTGGTTCTAGTGATATGGTAGTGCCAACTTCCGAATACAACAAAAATGAAAAATACTATTTGTATTAGCAGTGTAATAATATTTTCAAATTTCCATGATCTGGGAAATTGCATCATGTGAACAGATTATTCCATGTGATGTGGAAGTACATGAGTTATAGGCTCAGGAACCTAGGGGGAGATTATGTCAATGTCAATGCTCTAAATGTAATATGTTCTAATGATGTGTTCAGAAGAATAATGATTTATAGTGTTTTTAAATTGCTGAATGTTTATATGTTCCTGTTTTTTGGAGATACCATCTTTGCATTGTAAATCACCTAGAGATTATGAGAGTGAACGTAATAAGCTTAATAAATAGGAACAGTTCCATATGTACCCGCTTCAACTTGTGGAGCATTATACTAATCATTGCAGGGCAAAACCACAAGGGATCTGTAACAATTTAATTGGATTGCTCTGTGAATCCATTTGGAACAATACAGGCAGGTAGAGGCAGCTGCCTGGGCTCCCCACAGCACTGAGACTGGTTAAGCATAACTGCATAATGCAGCACAGGAACAACTCAAATGTTGTCGTTGTGTTTCTTACCCATCTGCCACCACGAGATTGCAGAGTGGGTTACGACATTTTTTTTTTTTAAAGTATTAAATACAGCTGAAACAATCTGCAGTCAAGAGGGGTTTGTGGGTCCTAAAATGTGCATCTCAGGGGTCAGGGTAAAGAGGCGAGGGAAAAGAGATGCACCTTCAGAATATTGGATGGGAGAGGAACTTAATATAGTGGTACCTCGGGTTAAGTTCTTAATTCGTTCCAGAGGTCCATTCTTAACCTGAAACTGTATTTAACCTGAAGCACCACTTTAGCTAATGGGGCCTCCTGCTGCTGCCACGCCGCCAGAGCACGATTTCTGTTCTCATCCTGAAGCAAAGTTCTTAATCGGAGGTACTATTTCTGGGTTAGCGGAGTCTGTAACCTGAAGCGTATGTAACCTGAAGCATATGTAACCTGAGGTACCACTGTAATGAAAGTGCTTTGGGGAATGAATTCCACAACTTAAGGGCTGCCACACAGAACACCCTCTTTTGGGGCCAGCACTCTTCTAAACTTCTCAGAGCAGTGGAACTACCAAGAGGCCCCCTTCTGATGATCTTAATTTCTTAGATGTTCTATAGGCAAAAAGGTAGACTTTCAGATATTTGGGGCCTAAATACGTTCATGGTCGCTTTTAAAAATATGGTCATGTGACTGGGATGAAGTGAATAGACATGAAAGGATGGAAGAGGAAGTTCAGGTTGGATATTTAGAATGCAATAAGTACCACTGATGACAAATATTCTTATTTGGTATATCAGATCATAAAAACATAAGAACCTCTTTTTAAACAGGGGTATCTACAGGCGAGAGCGTCTCTCCTCATTCAGACATATCATAGCTTGTGGTTTGCATGTGGTGTAGCATAACTTTGGTGTCATGCAACTCTCGTTTCTTCTGTAAGACAAATTCAATGCATTGGAGAAACAGTCCAAATAAAGCCACGTGAGTAGAATTCTGATTGCACAACTTGGCTTTCCTGTCCCCTTCCAACTGCAGCCCTCCAACCTCCTTGAGGAGATACTTCTGAGCATCTGGGGATCCTTAACTGGCCTGGAATTTGGTGCTGAAAGCTGCAGGTACATCCAGTAGAAACTGAAGTACCTTCACACACAAGTTGTGGAGGCAAGTCATTGCTTTGTTAAGCATAAGGCACAAAGTTTCCCAGGAGAAATACAGAATACTGTACAAAGTTTACTTCTCTGGAAAGCGGAAATACTGCCTTCTTTTGAAACGGTCAGCATCACAGTTAGTGGTGATATGTTTGAGGATAGTAGCATGTATCACTGTTTATAATCTATAATGCCTTAGTTTAGGTCAGTTGTAGAATAAAGCCATCCATAGAAAACTGAGCAACAATCTTGTGACTTCTTAAGTAAGACATTACATTTTGTATTATGAAACTAGCTGGTAGTGCAGTTTTTTAAATGATACAGTTTCCATTCTACCTTTTTTTCCAACACTGAACACAATACCTAACTGTTTCATGGTAACAGTGATCTGAATGAACCCAGATTGCTGATTTACAACAGGCCAATTAAATGCCAATCAGGGGTAAAAACATATTGTTCAGTCACTAGGGCGTCTAAAAGCTGATCCTCTATATATGATTTGATTGTTTGATCATAAGACTTGCATGATGGTAATAGCAGTAATCTCTACAGTGATATCTGAGAAATCTTATTCTCCTTTTGGATAACAGCTTGCTTTTTATCTTCTGAGGTGTGCTGATTTTTTTTAGAATAATAATGGCTTGGATGATGACTGCTCCTTTGGGTGTATTTAAGTCATCAGTAACCAGGTGAAAATAGACCTGTCTCCTTGCAACCTTCTCTTATTTCCCATGCTTGGTTCACCATAATCTCTCTTATCTCAATACCAATTAAAAAACTCCCAGAAGTCCATTTAATTCTCTTGCTCTTAATTCCACTCCTATGGTAACAAAGCAAATCCCCAGCCTTCTGTCCCTTTCAGAATCTCTTCTCCAATAGATAGAAATTAAGCAAGCACAAGTGTTAAGAAGCTATGGTGTTAAAGTTGTCTAGTTCTAAAAAGGAACATGACATTTATTCTAGTATGCTTTTCCCTTTCCTGTCAGGTCATAAGCATTCTCTCCAGTATAGCAGGTGAGGTTTACCTCTTTTCTGACAGGAACCCAAGAGGGCTCCCCCCCCCCCATTTACACCTCTTAAAGTCACATTAACTTTTCTAATTCATCTTCTGTTAATAATTAGGTAGAGATTACTTTCATTCACATCCTATAATATGGATCACAAATGTTTTGACAAGCCTCATGGACATAGTTTCAACAATCTGAGTTAATTACTTTGCTGTTGTTGTTTAGTCATTTAGTCGTGTCCGACTCTTCGTGACCCCATGGACCAGAGCACGCCAGGCACTCCTGTCTTCCACTGCCTCCCGCAGTTTGGTCAGACTCATGTTGGTAGCTTCGAAAACACTGTCCAACCATCTCGTCCTCAGTCGTCCCCTTCTTCTTGTGCCCGCAATCTTTCCCAACATCAGGGTGTTTTCCAGGGAGTCTTCTCTTCTCATGAGGTGGCCAAAGCACTGGAGCCTCAGCTTCAGGATCTATCCTTACAGTGAGGACTCGAGGTTGATTGCCTTCAGAATGGATAGGTTTGATCTTCTTACAGTCCATGGGACTCTCAAGAGTCTCCTCCAGCAGCATAATTCAAAAGCATCAATTCTTCAGTGATCAGCCTTCTTTATGGTCCAGCTCTCACTTCCATACATCACTACAGTGGTACCCCGCAAGACAAACGCCTCGCGAGACGAAAAACTCGCAAAACGAAAGGTTTTTTCATTTTCGAGTTGCCTCGCAAGACGAATTTCCCTATGGGCTTGCTTCGCAAAACGAAGCTTGCCCCGGGGACAGCGGGTCTTCTCTTTTGAAGCAAGGGGCGGCGGGGAGATCGCTTCTCCCCACCCCACCGCCCCTTGCTTCAAAAGAGGTCTGCCCCCGGACCTCTTTTGAAGCAAGGGGCTGCGGGGAGATCGCTTCTCCCGGTGCTCCGAAGCGGGGTGGGGGGGCGGGAACACCTGCCCCAGCCGCTGGGCTTCGTAGCGCTGCTGCGAAGCCGGGCGGGGGGCGGGAACACCTGCCCCAGCCACCCCGCTTCGGAACGCTGCTCCGAAGCGGGGTGGGGGGCGGGAACACCTGCCCCAGCCGCCGGGCTTTGTAGCGCTGCTGCGAAGCCGGGCGGGGGGCGGGAACACCTGCCCCAGCCGCCGGGCTTTGTAGCGCTGCTGCGAAGCCGGGCGGGGGGCGGGAACACCTGCCCCAGCCGCCGGGCTTTGTAGCGCTGCTGCGAAGCCGGGCGGGGGGCGGGAACACCTGCCCCAGCCACCCCGCTTCGGAACGCTGCTCCGAAGAGGGGTGGGGGGGCAGGAACACCTGCCCCAGCCACCCCGCTTCGGAACGCTGCTCCGAAGCGGGGTGGGGGGGGCGGGAACACTTGCCCCAGCCGCCGGGCTTCATAGCGCTGCTGCGAAGCCGGGCGGGGGGCGGGAAAACCTGCCCCAGCCACCCCGCTTTGGAACGCTGCTCCGAAGCGGGGTGGGGGGGCGGGAACACCTGCCCCAGCCGCCGGGCTTCGTAGCGCTGCTGCGAAGCCGGGTGGGGGGCGGGAACACCTGCCCCAGCCGCCGGGCTTCGTAGCGCTGCTGCGAAGCCGGGCAGGGGGGGGGGGCGGGAACACCTTCTGAAGGCGGGCGGGGGCGAAAGTCTTTGTCCCCCCTGCCTGCCTTCCCAGGGGCTTTTAAATCGCCCTGGACAGCGGAGAAGTCCTCCGCTGTCCCGGGGCGATTTTAAAATGCCGCCCGCCAGCATTTTAAGATCGCCCAGACAGCGGAGAAGTCCTCCGCTGTCCCAGGGTTTTTTAAAATGCTGGGGGTGGGAAGAAAAGCCCTTGTCACCCCCCCCCCAGCCTTCAGAAGAGGTCCGGGGACAGTCTGTCCCCGGACCTGGTCTGAAGGCGGTTTCCCTAGGAACGCATTAATTGATTTTCAAGGCATTCCTATGGGAAACCGTGCATCGCAAGACGAAAAAACCGCAAGACGAAGAGACTTGCGGAACGAATTAATTTCGTCTTGCGAGGCACCACTGTACTGGGAAAACCATAACTTTAACAATACGGACCTTTGTCGGCAAGTTGATGTCTCTGCTTTTTAAGATGCTGTCCAGGTTTATCATCACTTTTCTCCCAAGAAGCAGGCATCTTTTGATTTCGTGACGCCTGTCACCATCTGCAGCGATCATGGAGCCCAAGAAAGTAAAATCTCTCACTGCCTCCATTTCTTCCCTTTCTATTTGCCAGGAGGTGATGGGACCATGATCTTCTTTTTTTGATGTTGAGCTTCAGACCATATTTTGCGCTTTCCTCTTTCACCCTTAAGAGGTTTTTTAATTCCTCCTCACTTTCTGCCATCAAAGTTGTGTCATCTGTATATCTGAGGTTGTCGATATTTCTTCCAGCAATCTTAATTTTGGTTTGGGAATACTTTGTACACAGTGGCTATTTAGACAGTCAATGTGACTAGTATACAACTGGAGCTATAAGCACTAATCATTGGTAGTAATATGATGCCACAACTGGTGAAAAAAGGAGCAGGGGGGAGGGAAAGCTGCAGACTAGCTGTATAGTTGAAGCCAGGCAGTTTTTATCTTCATTAAATTGCTATCCTGCCCTTCCTTCCGAAAGAGCTTAAGGCACGCTGAACTAAAAAGATATAATCATATTAAAACCATAGCCACCGACTAAAATTCTGTCTCAAAGTACAAAACATAAAAACATAATGTCACTAAACAGATAAATTCCTTATTCCTGCGATGTACCATTAGAAGAAGGTGATTGTGGTAAAATGAGATCTAGACTGGGGTGGCTAACCTCCTTTTGGCCTCAGTGCCACATTCACTCTTGGCTAACTGTCTGAGGGGTAAGTGCCAATGGTGGGTGTGACCACCCCACACCATTGCCTTTTTGCACTTGTGCAGCCAACAACCCCCCTCCCAGCTGATCTGCACAGATCATTACCATGCCTTCTCTGCTCATCAGGTGATTGATCTGAAAACCAATAAGTGAGCAGTTTGCATCCCTCTCAGGGTGATGGGCTTCACCCATAGTCTTACATTTACTTTAATTTTTGTTTTGTGCTTGCAAACCCCTCTCCCCGCCCCCAAATGGTAGGGATTTGCAGGGGCAGAAAAAATTGCTGGGGGCTAGATTAGGCCCTCAAAGATGGCATTAGCCACCCCTGGTCTGGAAGCACCATGCAGAGCAGGCTTACTCAACCTCGGCCCTCCAGATGTGTTTGGCCTACAACTCCCATGATCCCTAGCTAGCAGGACCAGTGGTCAGGGATGATGGGAATTGTAGTCTCAAAACATCTGGAGAGCCGAGTTTGAGGAAGCCTGAGGCAGAGCAATACCAAGGTTTACAAAGTGAAGGGGAGAGAAAGGATGTAATAAAATGACAATGGATACCTGTTACAGTCAGAGAAAGAAGAGAGAAGGGGTAGCTTTCCTGATATTCTAGGCAAGCAACCAGTTGTCCATGAATCATCTCCAAATAGAAATGCACTTCTTGAAAGAGAGCTCTAAGCTTGTCTTATCTTAAGCTTCCTGACAAAGAGAAATGTGGAGAAGAGGCAAGGAGAAGGGATCTAGCTGGGACTGAAGGAGTCTGCTCTCCTGAGCACCCACAAAGACAAGCAGGCTTAGAAGGGAGAAGTGTGGTGCAGCCTCCTGAAGAATCTTACAAAGCTGAGCAACTTGAGGTCTACAGGTCAAGGCAACCTTAAGCTATTTAAATGTTTATGGTTGCACCCAGCAATGTTGCTCAACTGACAGCAGAGCTCAGCTGACAGAGAAGACTGTACAGTCAGTGAAACAGGAAGGGAAAGAGTTTTCAGGGATTCTCCCTTCCTCGCTACAGTCCCCAGTACCAGAAATGTTCTGCGGAGTTCCCCACCCCTCTGTAACAAGATTTAGATGGGATGGGGAGGCTTCCTTCCTATTCCTTTGCCTTACCACCAGCTGTTGGACACAACCCAATGAGTGGGCAAAGAATCTCACACATTTTGCATGGGAGTACACAAAACACAAGAACGCACAAAGATACTTTCTCCAGAAGTCAAAGTAGCTGTCCATGTCAACATTTCATGTTGTGTGGAAGGACACAAAACACAGTACGGTGGTACCTCGGGTTAAGTACTTAATTCGTTCTGGAGGTCCGTTCTTAACCTGAAACTGTTCTTAACCTGAAGCACCACTTTAGCTAATGGGGCCTCCTGCTGCCGCTGCGGCGCCAGAGCACGATTTCTGTTCTCATCCTGAAGCAAAGTTCTTAACCCGAGGTATTATTTCTGGGTTAGCGGAGTCTGTAGCCTGAAGTGTATGTAACCTGAAGCATATGTAACCTGAGGTACCACTGTATTTCATGCAAGCCATCAACTGGTGATTGGTTCCATCACTATGCCATGAAGCATAGAGACCCTGATGATAAGCAACTAGGGCTGTGTACACACTGTACCTTTAAAGCACATTTCCCCTCTCGGCAGCTGGAAATTATAACTGTGGGGGATAAACTACAGTACCCAGAATTCTTTGAGGAGGGAAGTGTGCTCCAAATGTGCTCCGAAGGTATAGTATGTCCACAGCCTAGCTCCCCTGAAACAGAACAAACTGTTCTCAGATCTCAAGTTGGAATTCAGATGACTTTCTATCCAAGAATGTATTGCATACCCAACTGCCAAGTACTCACTTCTTCAACTTCACACTGCTATCATTTGAGAGTACTGTAACTATTTCAAGTAACTAACTGCAAAACAGCAACATTGATTGGAGATCAACAGAGGTCTAGGCAAGACTCATACATTTTAGTTATTAGAATTCACTTCTTCTACAAGACAAATCTTAAAGGCTGGCTGCCAGTTTCTTTCACAAGCATCTGTTTAGCTTGCTAAAAAGGTAAAGGTAAAGGTACCCCTGCCCGTACGGGCCAGTCTTGACAGACTCTAGGGTTGTGCGCCCATCTCACTCTATAGGCCGGGGGCCAGCGCTGTCCGCAGACACTTCCGGGTCACGTGGCCAGCATGACAAAGCTGCATCTGGCGAGCCAGCGCAGCACACAGAACGCCGTTTACCTTCCCGCTGGTAAGCGGTCCCTATTTATCTACTTGCACCCAGGGGTGCTTTCGAACTGCTATGTTGGCAGGCGCTGGGACCGAGCAGCGGGAGCGCACCCCACCGCGGGGATTCGAACCGCCGACCTTTCGATCGGCAAGCCCTAGGCGCTGAGGCTTTTACCCACAGCGCCACCCGCGTCCCATGTTTAGCTTGCTAGCCAGCCTCTATTTCTCCTTCCAACCAGCAGGTGCTGTTTACCTTAGTCAAACATCAGCGCAAGTTAAGGAGAAATCCATCACTACTGCAAGCCCTCTGCATTTGCTTATAAGAAAACCGGAATCCTTGTACAGCACAGAAGAGAAGTAGCAGAAGAAAGTTTCTTCCCTTCTCCATGCCACAGTGAAACAACTCCGTTATCAGATAGCCAAGGACACTCGTGCCTGCTGAGAGGAATCGGGGATGCCTTTTCTCAGCACTAAAGCCTCAATGCCAGGAAATATGCCAGTTTATAAATTATATTCAATAGGCTTACACGTCAACACTGTAGATACCTTTTCAGGTGGCAATCGTACTTTCCCTGCTTCTCTCACACCTGGGTGCTAGGTATGCCTCTCAATATGGGAAGTATAAACGCAACAAAGATCAACTTTGTTATCAAATGAAACTATCTGTCCTTTCATACAATTCAACTGCTACTTGGTACATTTTAAAAATGTTGGCTGCCAAACATAACCACACAAAGTCTTTCTATAAGGGGTTTTCTTGCGCTGCTTTACTCAAGGGAGGATTTGGGAAGTTCTAATGCTCCTGTTAAGACGTAAGTGGGATACAAATGATGCAGACAGAATAAATGTATTTGAAGTATAGTTATTAAGGAGTGAATTGCAAAACTTAAATAAGGTAATTGTCTACCTAGAACATTACTTTACCAAAAGTAATAATTTGCTGTGGCTACAAAGTTAAGCCAATTTAGCCACAGAATTATTATAAGATTATGTAATTAACTTCTTCCAATCATCGTAATTGTTCTAAAATAGCAGGGTATACTACAAATTATTTGCTTTTGGTTCTTTGCTATTAGCAAATTCACAAAACGTGTCAAAACATGCTTCTCTATGTAACGTGCCATTTCCAAGGGCAGTCAACGTGGTGCTCTGCAGGTGTCGCTGGACTTATAATTGCAATCATCCCTGCTGCAAACTGCTGCAAACTGACAGGCTGCATTAAAATCTGAATTTGCATTGACCAATAATGAATTTTATAGGTGATCTCACAGACTTTGATTTTGCTCTGGGCAATTTATAAAGGCAAGAGTCTAGCTGGATCAGGCCAGCTGCACATCTAGTCCAGCACTCTGTTCTCACAGCAGCAAACCAGATGCCTATGGGAAGCCCACAAGCAGAACCTAAGTGCAACAGTACTCTCCCCACTTGTGATTCCCAGCAACTGGCATTTAGAGGCATATTGCCTCTCACAGTGGAAAAAGAACACATGGCAGAAATAAATTTCACCTTTATATCCCAAACTATCTTGATTAGGTGAGCAGCAAAGCCCACAGCCCATCTCCTTTGCAAGCTACTGTAGACCCTTACCCTGCTCAGTTAGGCAACTTAATTTAAACAACTGTGTGAAGGACAGATACCTCAATGTTGATCAAGCATTTATTGGATCTTAGCAAATCTTGCACATCCTGGAGAGTTTCCTCCATGAGTCCACAGGAAGTGTTAACTCTACACACACACACACACACACACACACACACACACACACACACACCATGTAGCTGCCTGCAGTAGATCCACTACTGTATTGAAGGATCCCCAAGCAGTGCAAGGGACTGCCCTGGAAAGTGGGGTTACAAAAGCAAATGACCACACACAATCATTGAGATCTAAGCTATTGTGTTTAGAATGCTGAAAACATTAGAATTTAAATTGCTGGATAGCCCAGAGCTAAAGTCTATTTCTAGCAGAAGCACATTTTCAAAATTCACAAAGGAAAACAATGAATACTTCAGCCTTAAAAGTAAGGAAATAGGGAACTTCTTGGTGCTAATTCACGTACAATATCATCTGCCTAAACAAGTCAATGTTGTACAATCAATGGAAATCAATGACATAATAGCATTTACAAGTGGCTTAAAATCTAATGGTGGCTCTCAGGCACCCTTCACCACCTTGCACAGCTCTCAATATGAACTGCAGCCCCTGCACATAACATGCCAAAGCAATGGTGCACATGAAGAGATCTACACATAGTGGGGCGATTGTGGCATGGTCCTCAAAAACAACACGTAGAGATTAGTGCCCAAGACATATTAAAGTGCTTAAAACAAGTATTCAACAACAATAAGTTAACAGGCAAACTTTAGTCTTCTAAACTCCTAGGCACCTTGCTTTAAGAGACCAAGTTTAAGAACAGTTTGCAAGATTGTACAGGACAGAAGTCACCCGGGGAGAGAAAAACATGAAAGCTCTGCTGTGCCTATGTAATCCCATGCACACACATAAAAGAGCTTGCTGGATCAGCACCCATATTTACATATAGGCTTATCACTTAAATTACAAGCCACTATATTCCTCCCCGCCCGTTTACTTTCAAAAGTACAATTTAACTATATCCTTCATAAACCTTGGTGTGAGCAGTTTGTTTTATGAAAACATCACAGATGACAACAACCAGGGCACTGCTGATATAGGCCTATATCTTAGTGCAAAGTCAAACCACTCCAAATATAATTTTTATCAACAAAGCATTTTAGTTGGTTAAATTCCAACATGACCTGGAGATGAAGCTTTGGCAATGTGATATTACCATTTTAATACAGATGTGGGCTTCTGAAACTGAGAAATGTAACATGATCTTTTGGTTTGAAAATACATATCTATTAACAGTCCTGGCCATGACATGAGCACATTGGGCTTACTATCATTAAATTGGCAATATGCATAGCACAGTTCTTTATTTTATTTCTGACACAGCTTACTATAATTAACATGCATAAGCAACAGTCAAATATAGAGAGGATTCACTGCACTCTACCAATTAAGTGCACTAAAATTACTAGTTGGAAAAATTTAGGTAGACAAGCTGGGCAGCATAAGTTTTGAAGTTGGCGCCAGAAATCATAATACCCCAAGCCAAAAAAGCCAACTCTACAGTAAACATGCCAGGTATTGTCCATGTCAGGCATTTACTCATTTGATTTGGAATTTTAGCAGCTACTTTGCAAGCTAAATGAAGGGGTTTTCTGAAGTAGTTTACACTGAGCAGGTGAGTTATAATTAAGAGTAAGCTGCCTTTTCTTTACTTCAGATTAAACAACAAAAAAGGATGGCTAAACATGGAAGTAGTGACTTATGTGAAATATTCATTTTTCCAAATTATTTTTAATCACAGCAACCCCAAATCTAATCAGCTTCTTTCACTTGTGTTGAACTCATCTACTCCCAAATGCCTATAAAAATAGATTATACAGCATTGTGCAAATTCACACACACAGGAAAAAGCTCCTTTCTGCTGTGTGCAGAAGCTTTCCAAAGAGTTTCTTACTCCTCACTCAATCCATGCTGGAACCTTCTGCATCTTCATCTTGATAACAGCCATCAACATACACTGCTATTTTCACATGCAAAGCAGTAGAGTCAGCAAAGAGGCTGTTAGCAAGCAAGTCCTGTTAAGTACAGAAGTGGTAAGGTTGCCACATGGGCACTAAGAGAGATGCCACTAACATACAGGAAGGACTCTGCTCCAATACTATGCTCGCAGAACTGCAGAAATATTTCATATAGTTCCACTAGTTGAGAGCGACATTTTTTAGGCCTCAACCTTATAGAGTGGTACCTCTGGATACAAACGGGATCCATTCCGGAGCCCCATCTGCATCCTGAGTAGAACGTAACACGCTTCTGCGTGGACTGCATTTCGCCGCTTCCGTGCATGCACATGACGTCATTTTGAGCGTCTGCGCAGGCGTGAGTGGCGAAACCCGGAAGTAACACACTCCGTTACTTCCGGGTCACCGCGGAGCGCAACCCAAAAATGCTTAACCTGAAGCTACTTCAACCCGAGGTAAATATTTTTAAAAACATCAGCATCAAATGAGCTAATATTTGCATGTTGCCTAGTGAACACCCATCTATCAGGAAAGAAGAAGGCAGAAATATAGGGACAATTCTCTATCATTGCCCTAATGATGTTTTGAAAATTAAGACTTCTCATTGAGTAAGCAATCTTAAGTACTGGTTACAGCATCTGCAAAAATTGAAGCTCTAACAACAAAGACTGATGTTAACACATCAGAGAGATCTGCTACATGCGCTCACTGCAGAAATTCCCAGACTACATGAACCCCTTCCTGTTAAAATGAATTAGCAGTAGCTACCCTGCCTGTTTCAAACAACTAATGCCTCTCATTTCATTATCTGTACTCTCCATGCATAATACAACAGCCACTGGTTCTATGTTGTACAATCGCTTAACTGCTCAAATGATTATTTCAGTATGTGACATTCTTACTGATCAAGCAACTTCAATTTATATCTCTATGGTGCAGAAAGAGAGCACACAGATGCTAGCAATATGTTGGCTGACGGACATGTGAAGCAGAATTTTTCAGACCTCTACTCTTTTTAAAACAAATACAGTCTCTACTCTTTTTAAAACAAATGCTGTCTCTGATTTGTATTTTACATCAGTGTTTACCATTAAAATTGTCCCATTGATAGCCCGACCAGAGGGGCTAAAGCGTTTCAGAAGCAAAAATGGAGTAATTAATGCCATGAAGGCACAAATGAATAAATATAACACGTTTACACCTGCATCAACAGGTTGCCAGACTGACAGAATTACTGCCTACCATCTGCATATCTGCACCCCTTTCTTAGTTATTAAGAACAAGGATGTTTTAGATGGGCGTTGGCCTGGTTGCCAACACCTTACTAAGCTAAACCATGGTGGCTTAGTGAGAGTGCACAAGCTCCTGGGGAGGAGATTGGAGCCACTTCATTACTACTCAGTTTTTACTGCTGCGCTGAGCTCAGTTACTGCATGGCTTGATATGTTGTCTGACCCCAAGCGCATGGTTTCGCTTTCTCCGGACTAAGAATGGTTTGTTCTTGGTTTACAGCTTGTCCAGGAGAGCCACATGGCAACACCAGAAAGGAGGCCTGGGTGCAACCTGAAACCTGCATAGCATCTAAAGCTGTCTCTTTTGAATGGCTGCTGTATCCTTCAGTAATCATGACTCTTACCAGATGCAGGCACAGAGGAGTTTTATCTCAGGTCAACTTTTTCTGTGTGCCCCCCACCCCCTTGATTACTGTATTGAATGAGGAGATCTAGAAAACTCAAAAGTATTCGAACTATTTTGTGACACTTTGGCTGGCCAAATAAAGCTATTGCCCTAATACATATGTTTTCTTATGGGTCAACACAACTACCTTTCCTTTTCCTGTAGCAGAGATTCATCCACCTGGCAAGGTGTTAATACAGGAACATGGACTATCAGGTGGAATATAATTTTTGAATAAACAGCATCCCGGACATTTTGAAAGAAATGCTAAACCTGCTTCTTCTCTTATGAAGAATTTTTGGTATATAAACTTGATATACCAAGTATTTGGCGGTTCAAATCCCCACGACGGGGTGAGCTCCCGTTGCTTGGTCCCAGCTCCTGCCAACCTAGCAGTTGGCACGTCAAAGTGCAAGTAGATAAATAGGTACCGCTCAGACGGGAAGGTAAACGGCGTTTCCGTGCGCTGCTCTGGTTCTCCAGAAGTGGCTTAGTCATGCTGGCCACATGACCCGGAAGCTGTACACCAGCTCCCTCGGCCTGAAAGCGAGATGAGCCGCAACCCCATAGTCGCCTTTGACTGGAATTAACCATCATAGGGTCCTTTACCTTTACCTATATAAACCTCACATTATCGAAAATGAAACTCCTGTATCTGTACAAATTTCAAGTGGATTCCATCTATTTATGCCCCTTCTAAGCAGAAGCATTTAGTATCTTACTTCTCTCACACACAAGGTGTATAAAAATGATCCCTATAAAGAAAAGATACTCATAAATGAGGATGGAAAGGTACATAACCCTTTAACTGAACTGCTGTTCTCCCATTACAACAAAAACACTTTATATTAAGCTCAAAATTCCATGCCAAACATACAGAAACATAACACTATTATTTCAAATCCCAAACACTTTTAATTACATAGTAACTACTATAACAAAGCTTAAGTACAGTCTAAATCACTCTCCAATAATGAATTGTTTGTATTATTTAGATAAGAATCACAGGGCATTGACATTTCATAGGCTGAGGCATCAACAATAAGGGGGGAAAGACATAACAAAAGGAAAAACTAAGCTGATCTCTGTCAACATGTTAAAAGTGAAAGCAAGTTAACTAGCTAACTAATATTTTTGTATAAACATAAATTTCTGTATTAAAGATATTAGGTAAAGGGACCCCTGACAGTTAAGTCCAGTCACGGACGACTCTGGGGTTGCGGCACTCATCTCGCTTTATTGGCTGAGGGAGCTGGTGTACAGCTTCCGGGTCATGTGGCCAGCATGACTAAGCCACTTCTGGAGAACCAGAGCAGCGCACGGAAACGCCGTTTACCTTCCCGTCTGAGCGGTACCTATTTATCTACTTGCACTTTGACGTGCCAACTGCTAGGTTGGCAGGAGCTGGGACCAAGCAACGGGAGCTCACCCCGTCGTGGGGATTTGAACCGCCGACCTTCTGATCGGCAAGCCCTGGGCTCAGTGGTTTAACCCACAGCACCACCCGCGTCCCTATTTAAAGACATTAGTCTGATTCTAATTAAGGTGAGAGTTTATTCATTCTCGGACTCCAAAGCTCACTTAACAATTCTTCATTTTTACAAATAGTTTTCAGTGACGTTCCAAGCAGCTTTAGATTTCACCCTTTGTAAACTGCAAAAGAAATTAATTTCCAAGTACACCAATGCAATCTACTCAAGTTTTTGATCCTAAATAACAAACCAAATGGACTAGTTGGTTTCCTATTTGCCCATACCCATCACCCCCAGTTTTACATCAATATACAGATTCTCAGTGCCTGAAAGACTGAGATAAGCAACCAGTTACAAGTAAATATCTTCACCAATGCAACATATCTGAAGCTCTTTGAAAATAAAAAGGAGCATGGTATTAAGGGAAGCACTGCCCCCTCTCTTTGAATTCTGCTGACTGGAAGCTGCCTAGGCAGATAACAGCTGACATGTCAGAGGATGAACAAGTTATTTAAGTTTTGGAAGCTGGAGCTGTCTGAAGTTTTGCAGACAATTTCCCCACAGGTTGGACGAAAAAAACAAAAAGTGACCCCAACAGCTTATTTAGCAGTTTAAGTTTTCGAAATGCTATCCAAACACTCTGCTCATAATGGTTCCATAACAAGACTACCAGCCTGGATCAGGAGCCTGGTAAGCGAAAAGGCACAAGGGCTACCACCGTTTTACATTCTGGCTTATAGTAAACAGTGTTAAACTTAACTGCTATTAACATCAGTGACAACCACCGTTAAAGAGAAAATTTGTTTCAGAAAATGGAAATAACTATCCTCCCAAAAGTATCTGGGAATTTGCTTTGCAGGGCATTGACATTACATCTCCTAGTCCAAGGTATATGGGAAGACTCATTCACCCACATTGACTCAAGTAGGACAATGTCACTTGTACACTGTTTGAACAACAAAGTTCTTTTTAGCATGTGGTAATGTCTTCTACTGCACAATACATATTGGCTATTTGGGGGAATCAATTAAGTAAAACAATTCTCACAATCTATTAATTTCATTCCAAGAAGCTTAAAAGACAGTAATGCATAGAATAGCATCAGGTGAGTTTGCAAACTTTATCCAGGATTTGCATAATATAAGATTCACACTGACTTTTACCTGCATTGAAACTTTGAAGTGCACATTTTAAATGTGGAGGGGAGTTTCAGCAAGGAACTGCATTAGATTATTCAGGAAGTGTACAAGCCTGTGGCGAATTAAGATGTATTCTCTACATTAATCCAGGAGCTGCAGTTCAGATAAATTCATACTGAAATCTACAAGGTTCAAATTCCTAAAGCATGTCTAACTAGAATTGATGTCTCTTAGCCATGATCTATACTGTACTAGCTCTCAGTAGTAGCAGATTATTACTATTACCTTGGGCTATTTCATTTAAAACACCATCCATAGAAAAATATTCTGCCATTTTACTATGGATTTTAGTACAATCCACCTGATGATTCATTATCTCATTTTGCTACAATACTTGTAACATCATTTTACTGCTTTACCTTTAGGATAAATGTTGACCTTCTAATTCATATGTTTATTTCAGCATTTGTTTTAGCTTTGAATGCAATGAGACTAGCAAGCTCAAGTGAACACAAAGGAACTTACTGTGGTGTAAGTGAAGATTATCTTTACAACTGACTGCAAATATTCCACATTATTCTGTTTACACTGTTTACCCACGGCAGGGATTGTAATCCTTCATGAACATTTTTCATATAGCAGGAGAAGGGAACGTAAACATTTACAGAGATGATAAAAAATATCAACACAACAGATGGCAAAGATCATAAGGAAACTGGTACAACAAGAGAGCCAAGTTTTTGCCTTGCATTCTCTGGAACTAAGATGTCAACTGATCTTCACCAATTTAATGTTTGTTACCCTCTCAGATCCCCATCTCCCCATCCCCATCAGACTATTTACTTTAGGTGGTCAGTGAATCAACCTCTGAAGCAAATGTTTTAGGATTATAGTTTTAGGGGAAACTGCACAGTAGCCTTTTGGTATTGGCTAATGGTTAACCAAAAGATTATATTGTTCTTAACCAGGAAAACCACCACAAGCTAGCCTACCGGTCAACCTTTAGCTCAAGTAGTGTAATGGGTTTTTTTAGACACAAACTTAAAAGATACATGAATATAAGATGTAAGATTACATTGGGCAGTATCCAACTAACTCATTACATCAGTGCAAGGATTTTTGCTTGCCCAACAGAACTCCACTCCCTGTTCTCTCCCCCTGTGCTCCCCAAATCTGTTCCAGATGGCTGGGGGTAAACTCTCAAATCAGACTTAGGGACTTGTATTGTGATTAGCTTTGAAATCAGATTTTGAGAAGAAGCACTTCTTGCAAATAAAATTTCAAACCCCAAAAAACCAAAAGCCTTTAATCAGAATCAGAAATCTTGAATCAGCAACTCATTTCACAGCTGGGTTGCAGTAGTCTCTGCTTTTATGGCTCCAGGAAATAAATCCCATGTCTAATCAATGCTTTTTACTAGTATTTGCAATTGGGCAAGTCTTAGCAGAGATTAGCACCCCTTTCAATATTAAGTACATTTTAGCACATAGATGTGCTAATGCATGTCTTCTACAGATCACCACTAAAACTGAGCTTTTGCAGCAATCTGTTAAGAGGCATTTAAAGCAGGCAACAAGAACCAAAAAATTACATACGTTGTCTTATCTCCATGAGGTGTTGTTCATATTTAATGGCAAACAAAACTACAAATTTTAACAATGAAGCAAGTCACTATTGGGTACACCAGCTGTGGATCATCACCATATGCACAAGATAATGGAAATATGAAACTGACATCAAAACCAGGAAAAAAATCAGCACTTGGGCTTCTCAGTATGGACTGCAGCTATAATCCAGACTCTTGGCAGGCTGCAACTATGTGCAGACAAGCTAAACCCGGCAACCTCTTATTTAATTCTCTCTCATTTATCCTTCACAATGTGAAGGGGACATAAGGACAGGTACCCGTGTGGCTTATCACTTCATGAATGATTAGTTACATGAGTGTGAGACCAGCAGTATTCAAACACTGTGGCAGCAAACCTACTGTTCATGTGAATATGCTACAGTGCAACACACACCACTGGGAGTAGGATTCCAAGTCTATCCTATGCTGCTATAGCATATTTAACAATAGCTAGCACAGATTACACACAGGCCTCTTAAAAACCTCTCTTCTCAACTCAAACAGTTGGGAAATTAATATGATTTAATTTATAGCAATACTTTCTGTCCAGGTCAGTTTCTGCCTTTGCTCCTAAACTTTTGAAAGACTACTGAGAGACTTTACTTTTGAAAGACTATTGTGAGGCTCTCCTTAGACATCTGTTTTGAACACACGGCTTGACGGTCCTCGCTACCACTCTGTTATATTGTACATATGAACTTTGATTGGCTTACTCCTATAATTTGAATGATATCATTATTCTATTATGTATTTTCTACTATTACCCTACGTGTTGTGTTTGTATTGTTGTGATTTGCTCCTAAGGACCTGAGAGTGAGTGTGAGTGTGTGTGTAGGGAGAATCAGGGCTCACAACAGGGCTCTGAATGGGGTCAGAGGGGTTTTGGATGTCCCAGGTAAGGCATCCCTGAATGGGGTTCTTAAGACTAGTTTTGGACTCCTGCAAGTCCTTCACGGTTTTCAGTCAGAGTGGGGGTCTCTACAAGGCCCCAAGCCTCTTTCTCTAAAGAGGTCTCTCCAGGGTCAATGTTGGATAGATCCTAATTGCTACATGCCTGATAGTTCATGGATTGTTTTTCATTTGCAACCAATCCATATTTACCCCTAATGGCCAATGTAGAACTGTTAGCAGACCTGAACCAACTATGAGGTTGTCCAATGCTTTTTTTTATATACCACTGTGGACCACTGGCCTGATCCAGCAGGCTTTTCTTATGTTCTTAAAGAAGCAGTGGTAGCCTATGAGGGGTATAGGGCCCAAGCAGGTAAGAACTTTAAGATTAACAAAACGTATCTCTTGGATAGTTCCATTCATGTGCAGTATTTCAATGGCAAAAGCCTTCTTGATGGCTGTCCAACAACAAGGGGCAATTTGCCTTCTAGCGCAGCAGGTCCTCCAGATACACAAGTCAGTTCTTCAATATGGAACCCACTTTTAATTTTGGACCATATATCAGTCTGCCTCTCTATGGTAACAAGATGCAAAGATAAAGGAAGATAGATAGTAATTGTGTAGGAGGGGAAATCAATATATAGCTTCTCATACAGGGCTGGTTGAGGAAAAACTGTATTTCCTAAAGTTCTAATGAGGATTGCATTACCAGAACTGTATGCTCATGATTATGCTCTGCTTGAAATCATATAATGAACTTAGCCCCCCTGCCAAGTATCTGATAACACTATGCAATTATAATTAGTCCATTGTTTTACTTCAGGCTATTAGTCTTCCATGGGGGACGTAGGTGGCACTGTGGTCTAAACCACTGAGCCTCTTGGGCTTCCCAGTCATAAGGTTGGCAGTTCAAATCTGCACAACGGCGTGAGCTCCGCCCAAAAGGGCTCCTTTCTCGCTGCTCGTCCCTCTGCCTCTGTCTCTCGCAAGAGCAGGCATAGGAGCCTGGTTGGGAGAGGCACAGTGCAGCGCAGTGCGAGAGGCGGGCGGCGGCAGGACTAGCAGCGAGAAAGGGCTCCTTTCTTGCCACTCGTCCCTCCGCCGCCCGCCTCACTCGAGTATAAGCCGAGGGCGGCTTTTTCAGCATAAAAAATATGCTGAAAAGCTCGGCTTATACTCCAGTATATATGGTAACTTGAATATTTTATTCAGCTGTCAAGAAGAAACACAAGCGATGCAAGGGATTGAGCTCCTCTCCCCTTACACCAATTTGTCAAGCAATTGTCCCCGACATTACCACTTGTGAAGCTAGCATCCAGTTTTACTCTGTACCCTTCAGATTTGGGTACTTGATATTGATCCAATTTCATCTTCCGATCTTTATATAAACTAAATTGCTAAAGTTCGAAAAGAAGAAGAAAAATCCACAATCAGTATTCTGTTGACTGCAGAGAATGCACCAGCTGTTAGGCACAATAAAAATATCAGATGTTGCAACATCTGTCAGGATCTAGTAGAACACAGAGGAGCAAGCAATGTCAGTTGCTGGGTATGATGAGCGCGCATCTTAGAAGTTAGGCCAATACTCAGCCCCCCCTCTTCCAGCTGCTGTGGGCCGGTAGCTCTTGATGCTCTTTCAAAATAGCTTCTCTCGAGGAAGTGGACCCCAACAAATATCAACTGGGCAACAATGGCTATCTTCATCCCAAGGGGTCCTATAGCAATTAGTTCTTGATGAGCACTGGAACATTTTAATGGTAGTTGACTGCACCATTGTTAACTACTCAAAACCTATAAAGTGTCTGAATGTTTCTAAGCCTGTACAATATTAAGAGGTAAGACACTGTCTATCCACTGGTGCCTAAAGGTCTTTATTGCTCTTTTCTAATTTAATTGTGTCCTGCACACCCATCTAAACAATGGATAAATTTAATGCATAAGTATTCTTTGCTAAATTAATATGGCCATCGCTAAATCTTTAATCTTCAACCAAAAGATGGGCAGCAACAGGAAGCCAAATATTTTACTTATACTGTGTATGCATCCTTGTTTACCTTTGAAATACCTTAGAAATTTAATCACAAAAACAGCTATCCAGACGCTCTGCTTGGCACCGCATGGTGAAAGCTTTAAACAGATTAACAAAATGAAACTGGCACTGCTGTCATGGACAGCATCAAAGGAGAGTAAGTTTTTTTTATTAAATTGTTATAAGAAGCTTTTGTTTCACAGGATGTTGGTAAGAAGGAACCGTATCTGGCCAAACAAAATTATATTTCAAGACCATTTTGTCTTCTTCTCAACCTCCACCATCCAACCAGTTACAGCAAATCATTTTTTTTTCCAAATTCTGAAGAAATTAAAGTGACAGGATTGTGCTGTTACAGCAAAGGAATTCATACCTTATTAACGAAGTACTAAATGCAAACAAACCATAGCAACTATTCATAGGAAGATGGCAAAACTTGGTGATATGGTCATTTAAAAGTTATTTAAACTTTACTTTAGAAACAAACATTTAAAAGAAATATTTTTTTTTAATTAGAATGTAAAAGTGTTAGTGTACACTAAAGTTACTAATAAATAGCAAAAATACATAAATTATTATAGTTACAACACAGTTCAGGAACCATATCAATAAACATGTGGCAGAGGTGGTTATTGGTTTGTTTTTGGCTGTCTTGTATACCAACCCTTAAAATTATAAATTTACTGAATATGGTCATTTCTATAATCATCTACCTCTGCCTGTAAATTAACAAATTTTGCTACAATGCATGTAGCACTATGTTCTGGGGGTTCTTCCAACCCTCCAGAGCGGATTTAAGGGGCATGTGAGGAGAGGAGAGGAGGGTGAGAAGAAAATCCAATGTACAGTCAAAAGCACTTACACTAGGAGAACCGTTTAGTTGGACACTGTCCATGACTCATCTGTTCTCAATGGAAAGCTACAAGTTAGTTCTATTCAAGTTCTAACCAGTAGGAAGATTCACACATGAAGTTAACATTGATTCAAAGGTGGTGAATCTTGAACCTGCTGCCATTTCAATTATATTCAGCAAAGACATTGTTGTTCATGTAAGATTTATGTACTAGTATGAGAGGGGTGGAACTCACAATGATAATCTGCAGACCATGGTTCAAATAAACCATGACTAAGTATGTGCGAACTACGCCACAATTTGCAGCACAAACTATGGTTTTTCCAAGAAGCCAGAAGTCATTCAGAAAATCACAGGGCATAAGGGGAAGAGAACATTCAAACGGTAAGCTGTTTGTTCACATAAACAGGCCGGGAAGCAGTGCCAGTCTTAGACATTTCTGCATCTAAAACAAAAACTCAGTTTAATGGCACACAAATGCAGGCTGAAGATAGGAAAATGGCCATTCTCAAATCTGCTTCCTGAAGGAAGTGCTTCATGCTCCTGCACAGAGAAATCTCTGAAAAAGCTTGCCACAAAAGTGCAGAATTACCACTCACGTTTTCTCATTACCTGCATACCATCACAATCAAAGCGAACAGTATGCTTAGTTCCCAGGATTTTTAACTGAAGGGGGATTGAAATCACAAGAAGATGACAGCATTTGTTCTAATCAATCAAAAAACAAACCTAAGAAGAATCCATCACACTTCAGTCTGCTTAAGGTCATCCAAATCAGCAGTGTTGCAATTAACTTGCCTACTAATCACAGGCAACAAGGAATTCCATCCAAACAAGTAGACAGGCTGGTAGATGAGGAACCCAGTCCTCCTCTGCCAGCCCACTTGGTAGAATTAAAAAAAAAAAAAAAACCTAGCTTGTTAGGAGACCAACATCCTGCATTTTCATGCTGCCATGAAGGTAAAGAAACCAGGGCTTATATATTTTTTTAAAAAAACAACCTGCCAGCTAATCACTTTTGTAGGCGTATTTACAAGCGTGCTTTAACATTCTACCTCCAAGTTAAGAGCACACTGCAAGCAATTTTTTTTTTAAAAAAAAGCTTTTGCTAATGGAAACGGTGGCAACTCAGACAACATGTATACGTATCACTGACTTCTCTTCCCAGTACAGTCATCTCATATACTTTTTATAGACAATTTCCTTTGTCTTCGTCTCATTCCCTCCATTGCCCCACTCCTTCTGGTTGTCTGGGGGCATATTTACATACTGTTTCTTTGAGTCAGTCTCTTCTGGGGCTAGTCATTCACATTTAATCATCAAGATCTTTTAACTGCAAGGGGGAAATATCTGCTTAATGCAAACAATTATGCATGAAGGAACAGAAAAAATACCAAGCATAATCAAAATTGTTGTTTATATGGACTACAAAGAGAATGCTGTCAGATGTGCTGGTTCTGGTCGCAAAACCCAAAGGACAGTGAGTTATCTCTCCCACCCTTAATGCCAATTTTAAAACATTCAGCATGAACTCTTTAGAACAAAGATCCTTGGAAAATATCAAGTGTGGACCCTGGCCATTCAGGCACATAATCAGAATGAATAATTTACAGACATTTCACTTCACTGCCACAGAAAAGAGCTGAATTCCAAGAAGCTTGGGGAGTTAAACGCATATCTGCTAACCAAGTAAAGAGAATCAGTCAGTGTCCAGTAACCAGTCTTTCTTAGGGGCAAAAATACAATTTGCTCTGCACTAATGAGATTCCATTCCTTTGTTGTAACACTTCCCACTGACCCCTAACCCTTCTCTTGACCCAAGGCAATAAACACTGCCACACACTTTTTTTGAAGTTCGTTCCCAAAGGAAAGCCACTACACTCATTTAAGTCATATGTTGACTTTATAAAACAAAAATAGTCAGGCATTCTAAGAAGACGAAGCTGGGAAGAGCCATGGGACACCAGCAAGTTTTCAAGCTTCAAATAAGTACCTCTGAATCTATGTTCATCTGCTATGGGCATCAGAGGCCATATGGGATGTTAGGTAGTCAACATGTGGAGGTAAATTGTAGTAGTTTGATGATATAAAAACAAAAAAAGTTTAGGAAAGTTAAGCTACTTTTGTATCTCTTTACCTTCTTTTTCTTTAAAACAAAATCATGTTTGATTTCTTTCATATCCTTGTTGACAGCATCACCTGACTGCTACAAAAGTGATCGAGCAGAAGGATGTCATGAATTCAACTGGTTATGCCCAAAGGATTTCTTGCAGAAAGTTGTGTGTGGTCAACTAACAATGTGTGCAACACCTTATTACAGGAAACACTTGTGCCTTATTGTATGAAAAACCTTTCTGTTTCTCATAGCTCCTGGGACAATGAAAGAAGAATTATACCACCTGCATAAAGCAGCACTGGAATTTTTTGACCACCAATTTGCAGCAAGAGAAACAAAAGAGATTAAACAATTGCAGAGTCAAAAGATAGCTTTGAATTTTAACACCAGTATTAGAGCAGAGCTGGGGAGGGGAGAGCAGTAGTTTATCTAATCAAGTAACTCCTAGTTTTTCACACAAATAAAGACGGCCAACGGAGGAAGATGCAATTGAGAGATGAGCCCTGCTACTGAGATAAACAAATGTTCCTAAAGACTGAAACTAAAACATTAGATGTCCAGTCAGATGCAGCATTTGGTGAATCCATAGCCAGCACAGAGAGCAACGGCAGGGAAAAAACTATCATTTTTATTTTCCGGGGGGGGGGGCACCACAAGACACCAGGTTAGGTGCATCACCATCAGATTTATTGTTCCCTTTGTTCAAATAACTGCAGTTCTATTTCTGGAAGAGCAAAACTCATTGTGACTGCCCTTTAACAGAAAGAGTTTAGAACAGCAGATCATGCTGCTTAGAGCTTTAAAATGCAATACTCCGTTTGCCACTGACTAACCCAGTGACACTGGACAGTGCTTAAGTTCTATTTAGCAATGTTACCGACAACTCACTGCCCCTTTAATATACTGAATGAAGATGGCAGGTTTTAATTTGGGGGGGGGCAGGGAATCACTTTGAAGAGGAAAGTCTGTAATTTACAAGTTTAGCAGGTGTGTTCCCAGAAAAACGGGGGGTATTTTACCCTCATACACCTCTCTGGGGTGGAGTTCCAGGAGCCGGATAGAGCAATCTTGAGGTCCATATTCTGCCCCCAAACCAGAGGTTATCCAACCCTGATCTACAGATACACCTAATGGCTCATTCCATTTTGGAAATTTTCCAATTGGCTGTTAGAATGCATTTTTAAAAACAGTTTATTCACCATATGGTTACCTATCTCATTTTGCTGCATAATACGGAGATTGAGAGCTTTGACTCTTTGCTTGCAACAAATTACAGATGGCACAGGCTACATCAAAAGAATGTTTTCCATTAGCAGTCTTCAACCTTTTTAGACCCAGAAGCATCTTTAACCCAAACATGCATTTGGGGCTCCATTTCTTTTTATTTATTCATTTGCATGGTCATAGTGGTGCTTTTGCAACCCACTTTAAATTAAGCCACAACACAGAGTATCTTTGGTTACTGGAATGGGGGTGCCAAAATTAATCTTGTGCTATCTCATAATTTGGGATTTTTTTATTATTATTTTTTTGGAGGGAGGAATTAAGGGACTACACTCATTCTATCAAAATAGAAATCCTAGGCTTTCTGATAATTGCAGAGTGGCTAGAAGCATGCCCGGGTTGTGAAACATCTAACAGCATATCTAATACACTTCCAAATGAAAATAGGAGAAGTTTTCCTGGAATGTTTTGACTACTATTCAGTGATCACACAGAGCTCTAACTACCTCCCTTTCTTCATTTTTACTCTTGGCAACTCTCCCCCCCCCCCCCACTTTTTCCCTATGCAAATGAGCAATAACCAGACTGAATTGGATTTTGAAAACAAAACAGGAAGATGATAGAAATTTTAAGATTATGCAAGAACACAGATGTACTTTAGCCTCTGACTTATTATGCAGCCACTTTGAAACAGCTTTGTTCAAAAATGTGATGTATGGGGGCTCCAATTCCAAATGCTAAGGGAAGAATTGGCTCACTTACCTTCTATAGAAGGGGCCTGGTCCTGAGCAGCATACAGCATCTCCTTGAAAGCCTGCCCAAAAAAAAAAGGGGGGGGGAGAGTTAAATCTGTACGCACAAACACATTCAATCACTTTGATCAATCTATCTAAAATCAAGTAGCAATGAAAGTCCTTTTATGCCTCCAGGCTGACATGGAATGTGAACTTTTATTTCATGTCACTTTTTTGTAGTATCAAAAATTAAATAAATACCGCACATTTACCAAAAACATGTAGTACAGGCAACAACTTGCTGCATAAACTTATAGAGCAAGGAAGCTGCTAGGCTTCTAAGATTCTCCATTTTCTAAGTAGTGTTATTCAAGTAAGTGTTTAACAGATTGCCTCAGGATTAGTTGGAATATAGCAAAAGGGGATTATCTCAGATTATATTAGCATTATGCAGCACTGCAATAATGTAGCTTTTGAACAGAAAGTCAAGATATTATTATTAAAATCAGTAAGGTCACTTATTTCCTGGCAGAATTTCATCATGTTACAATAGAGATCAATTCAATCCAGTTTACAAGACAACTGTGCTGCAGTCATGTCTTTCATAGCTGAGCTATTTGGTTAAAGTCCAGGCTTTCTAATTACAACACAGTGTTGTTTTTGCAAAGCTTACAGTTTGTCTATTGCTCCCCAGGATGCAACAACTGCATGCAAGGAAAGCAGATCCCGTGCATGCTTAGTGCTCAACAAGCTTGGCTTTGGGCTTTTCCAGAAACATGGTACCAACTTTGGGTGTGAAGCCTCAAGATGATCAGAGGTGCCTGCATTAAAAGTAAGGCTAACCTACGTAAACATTAGCTTTTAAATCATATGCAACCTAGATCCTGAATAGCTGAGGTCTTATTGCCATAATCTGTTTAACATGTAAAATTCGGTATGCCCTTTAACTTCTTCACTGTACTCAGACATTCAACATAAACTAAGAAACACACACACACAAACCCATCATTTAAAAAAAGATTACGTCTCAGAATGATTATGTTTATTGACAGCCCAATGTATTTCAGCCAAAAGGGCTTTCTATGAAAGGCAGACAATATACACATGTATAAAATTTATGCGTTATTTATTGGGCAAGCTTGAAAACGTCAAAGTTTTTAGCTTTGTTTACTAAATACAAATAAAATTAAATATTAAAAAATAGGTCAGGTGTGGGGGACCCTTCCTAGCCAGCAGGTGGGTGCTTAAGTTCCATAACCTATGTAGGCCATTCTGACAGTTCAGCAGAGCTTCCTATCACCTATATCACCATGACTTTAGCTGATACAGTTTGAAACCACACAGGACTTTGAAAACATGATAACCAAGTGACTGATGGTGCCTGCAAACCCCATTTTCAGCAGGGAGCCGAAAGAAGAAAAATAACCAGCACATTTTATCCCCAATGACAGATTCCCTGCAAAACCTCTGCCACTTTTCTTTTCATGCAAGTTTAGGCTACAACTTCACACAGGTTTAGTGTAGAACAAGCTTGGTGAATTCACTGGGGCTTACTTTTGAGCAAACCTACATAGAACCCATGCTATTCCAGAAGAGGCAGGGTATTCGAGTGCACTGAAGTCTCTTCACAACAATTTAAGCGTGACAGCATTAATTCATATGCAGAACTCAGAAAATTACTAGAAGTACAGCAACTACAACACAATCTACAAATCCTGTTACTTTCTGGTCACCTCCACTTTTTGCCAAACACACAGGCAGTACACTCAATTTCACTGGCTTCTTACAGCAGTATATGCATGTAAAGGAGTGATTGGCAAGCAACAGCTCTGTTATAAAAGTTCCTTTCCTGCCCTCACAACGCCAAAAGGCACAAACTTAGAAGTTTGTTAACTCTTAATACCACATTCCAAAAAGTTCCATTTTCACAGATCTACCCTTCCAATCTCATGTTGCTCTGCTTGACCCAATGCAGACTTAGGCTTACATGCAATTAAGTCTATCAATTTCAAAAGGCTTAAGCACTCTTAATTCTGCATAGGAAAAATGCCACACATATCACAATAGAGTCATCCGACTCTTTAATCCTGTTTACCTGATTTAAAAGTATATTCATTGTTGCAAAGTTGGCTGCCTTGTCAATATGCCTGCAAAAGTTACTCTTCTGCTAACAACAACAACAACATTTAATTGCATTCCCATGCTGGTTATGGAGGGGGAAAGTTTTTAATGTGTTTTACTGAAGAAAAAGAAACTTTCCTTCCTCCGTGGCTAGCTTTTGAAATCAAGCAGCCTGACATAAAAGCACTGGAAAAGTCCATCCCTCCAACACCTCGCTCACCAGCATGGAATTACTGGTCACCCATATGTACCAGGTGAGTTGTTAAAATAAAAGGCAGGTGTGGCCAACAGAATGGTAATCTAAAAAAGGAACAGTGGGTGATGAAATGGTTGGAACTGCATCAGCTGCAAGTACAGTGGTACCTCAGGTTACAGAGCCTTCAGGTTACAGATGCTTCAGGTTACAGACTCTGCTAACCTCAAAATTGTACCTCGGGTTAAAAACTTTGCTTCAGGGTGAGAACAGAAATCGTGCAGCAGCAGTGCAGTGGCAGGCCCCATTAGCTAAAGTGCTACTTCAGGTTAAGAACGGTTTCAGGTTAAGAACAGACCTCCAGAACGGATTAAGTTCTTAACCAGAGGTACCACTGTATGGTTAAGTCACTGAGTTCCCACCAGGAGGGATAAAAATTGTTAATTCCTTGAACTTTTAAAAATGAGATTAAAAAAACACATTTCAGTTGTCATTGGCATCCCTTTGAGATAACCTGGCTTTAAATGAAATATCAACTTAATGCAAACATGTAAAACTGAACTGATTATATTCGTACAAACAGCTGCTTTCACACTGCTTCTCTTTGTAACACAGTTGGAGAAAACATCCTTGCCTGTCGTCACTGCATATTAACCCATGTGCTTATATTATAGCTGGGCACTGGGAGTCAAGGACTGGCAGGTCGCCATGGGTTTTATCCACTGAGCCATCTGTGTGACTTTCTATGTCTATTATGCTTAGCAACTACCTGATCTCTACAATTGGCTCAGAGTTAGCACTGCATTGTCACTATGTTTCTATCATTATAGCAACCTGAATATTTAGGAATTATTTTAGTCTGTGGATATTTTTTTTTACCCCTTGGTGATTTAAATCAACCAGATTCATGCCACTGAAACTGCTGGAGAATTAGTCTTGATTACTTGTAAACACTGTAGGACTATGGACTTTAGTCTGACAAATCCAACTTTAGAGTCTTTACCTAAACTCTGATCCCAAGAAGTAATGATAGGCCAGAAGCTACAATTAGAGAGACACAAACAGTAGCGGCAAAATAGATATTAAAAACTGCTAACTAAGTATGTGCATTAGATTTGGAAAAAATCCAAAATCAATAACCAAAGCAGGCTGCTCTGAACAGATTCAGGACTTGTCAGAGACAAAACAATTTCTCACTGGTGGCACTTTGGGCATTCAGATTGTGAAGTGCGTCTGCAAAAAGAAACATTGCTCCCTAAGCAAGGGAAGACTCCAGAATGGGGAAAAGAGGAAGGAATAGCTCTTGTGCAACTGACAGGTAGGGCTGGGCAATATATCATCCCAAACTGGTTCAAATTCCGTATCATGAATTTTTGATCTGGCAATATATTGCGAATCACAATGTATGTATGTTTGTGTGCTATGCAAAAATCACAATGTGGGTAAAAACGTGAAGCCAACCAATGCTTCTCTCAATTCCTGCACCAATATTAACTCTGCTGGCTCAGCTCTCCCCTGCCTCCTGCAAGGGGAAGCGAATCACAAGAGCAGCCGCTGGCAAAAATCTCAACGCAGGAAAAACCATGAAGCCAGCCAATCCCTCTCTATAGCTCCATCCTTATTTCAGACATCTTGATATATTGGTATATGGCGATGTTTAGCTGGCGATATATCATGATGCTGAAAACCAGCTATCTCCCAGCCCTACCCATAATAAATTTGTTTTTCCAAATCAGATCGCCTCCAAAGTGCTTGAGACTGGTCTGTTTTCTGAAGCACCCAGTTGGAGTCCAAACAGAATCTTGTGGTTGGTGCACACCCTATCAACTAAAGTTTGTAATTTTGCAAAGTAGATATGAAAAGCCATTTCTTTGTTAAAGAGTAATGAGGGAACAACATCTCTATCTGAAAAGTTTAGCAGATGAACACCATTAAGTTCATTCCCCAAATCAGTTTCCTGATTTATGTATTAACTGCTTCCCAACATTTTATTTCAAGGATAATGCACACACAATCGCACAAAAAGTAACACCAGGAACCAACTGCTTAATTTCCTCACTCGTAGACATGTTATCCCCAATGCTCCACCGCCTCTTTTTCCTTGCCTTACTTTATCAACAGACAGACCTCTAGAGAAATTAAGGAAGGAGAAAAAGGAGAGTTGGAGCTGTAGTCCACAGCATAACAAGATTTTTTTTTATTTAGCACTCCTAGCTTCACACCTTGTAATAGTAATTCACACTGCTAAGCTCCAACTAACATTGCACTTGCATTGCTCATCCTGAGAACTGCACTGATCAGTCACAGAATCACAGAATTTCATAGAATTGTTGGAGTTGGAAAGGCCATCTAGTCCAACCATCTACAATGCAAGACTCTTCTAAAAAGCATATTTAGTATTATTTGACCATTTCCTTACTTACTTACATTTTCTTACTTAACTTATGGAACATGGAGAACATGTTGTACAGAATTATCATCATTATCACAAAAAATCTAGCCTCTAGCCTTTACTTAAGAGAAATTTTGAAATCATTGGCATTATCTGCTATAGGTTTAGAAAATGGGGCTCAAGGCGGGATGTTGCTAATGAGAAATACATTAGTCAAAGCAAAGGACCACCTGCAATCCCTGTTCCTTATCACTTCCTGTTTCCTCACCCTCTACTACTGCTTCACACTCCTCGACAGCAACTCTTGTCAAAATTTGTGGAAAAAATTATCAAGTCTGAAAGATATAGTGTTATCAAGAGGAGTGCAAAGTTCATGAGTTAAGCTGAAGTGCATGAAAAGAGAGAGGGGTGTACACCTCAAAATGGGATAGAAGAAGAAATGGAAACAGCACTTTCCTTTCAAATGGAGAGAACAGAAAAAGTGACAAAATACAGCCTAAGGCATTGGATCAATTAGCACATCATCTGGTTTTTGGACCTCAGCAAGCTAATGCTCAAGAAACTGTCAAGCAAATCCCCTAGGATTGAATTTGCATTCATAGCTACTTAAAAAAAAGTTATCCCACCAGCTGTCTGGACAGGACAAGGCAGTGCAGCAAATATTAGTTGGGATGCTATTTCAATGCTTTAGTGTTTTTCATGTGTCCTTTTGACATTGCAAAATCTACAATGACCCTTCAAAATCAAACAATTTGTCAATTTAGTTAAATTATTGTACAGTCTGGCTTCCTTGTTATTTACACTGTGCAAATTCTACACTTAAATTTTAAATAAAACAGGTACTTAGACATCATACAAATTTTCCATGTTTGACACTATGCATATTTTCACACATATTCGAAGCATTTCCTTTAAAAGCTCAGTACACATCACACCTCAAATTAGTTCTGTAACTCAGATTTAACAAACCAAGCTACAGATTTGGGAAAAAGACACCCTAATTTGGCATTCAGAATTCACCACATAACCTACAGGCATAGAATCAAATACTGATGAGTTCGAATTAAGTGTAGGGGTGGCAATAAAGAGTCAGTATAAAAATTGTAATTTGTGAGAATGAGTTGTCTCCTTTTCAACTCTTCATTCTTAAATCAAAATAAGCCAACGCATTCATGAAACCTTCTGTCTCCTCTTCTACAGACTACTGCCTCCATATGGAGTCAATCAAGATAAATGTCTTTTCTACAATATCATGAAGAAGAGCAGCGTATCAGTCATGTTCTGTTCTAACAAAGTATAGGCTGAGAAAATGAAACATATGTATATGCATAATCTATTGTGTTCATTGATTGCAAAAGTGACTAAATCTACTCCCATCTGATGTGCCAGCAGATTATAGAGCAGGGATCACAAACAGTTAAGAGGTGCAAAGAGCTTCTCTGTGAGCAAGTGTGGCTCTGGCTGATGTAGGTGCCTTTTTCCACAGGACACCTCACGGAGGCCACACCCTCAGAATTTTGTGGTCCTGTTGGTTGTTCTTCCCTTTAAGAAGTGGCAGCCATTATGCTACACACACACACCATCAGTCATTTTGAAACTAGCACCCTCAACATTTCCTCAAAATTCCAAAAGTTCCCACTGGCCTCAAAACATTGGTATAGAAAATAATAATTTTGTTAAATGTATGCATCTGCTCTACATTCAGCAATAAAGTATAAAGGATATTTGAAACAAGTCTTTTGTGACACAATTAAGCCATGCCACAATGCAACTCCGATTAATAAAGCCTCAATATGAAGGGCTTGGCTGAAATCCTGCTAAATGTGCTGGGCCAAAACCATACTGGGACAATTCCACAGTCGTCATGGTGGACATCCTGAGCCAAACCGGACAAGACAGCCTTGACAGATATTGAAATCCCTTCAGAACCAAAAGCTGGGGGACAGTGTTCCAGTCACCAGGCATGAGACCATCCATTAGGCACTAGAGTGGGAGTAGACCAGGTATCCAATGCGTGCCCTCCAGATGTTATAGACTATGACTCCCATCATTTCAGGCCACGGGAACTGGCTGATGGGGGTTAAAACAATTAACAGTGCCAAGTAACTAGCCCACTAAAAAAGAATAGTAAAGGTCAAACCCTCCATCATGCCACAGATCCATAACCGGAACTCCCAACTTTTTTAACACTTTAATAACAGACCCAGGTTAGGGAATTGCATGTCTTGAAGCTGCAAGCAAGATGGTTATAAAGTAGATAAAGAACTCAAGCTGAAACTCACAAGGAGTAAACAGTATTAAGAAAAGAACTGGACATTTGTGATAACAACCTTATGAGATGGGGTTTGCAGAGCAGACACTAAACATACTGAGTTTGCTGAAAGCCACTAACAAGTTCATGGCAGAGGCAAAGTCCAAACCAGACAGTTCGCAACTAGTCTTCCAGCCACGGTGCTGTATCAGCTCTCAGGGTGGAAACTCTGTGGCATGTCAGTGTCAATGGCAGGGGTCCAACAACAACATGCTAATAAGATGCTGCCTAGCAGAGCTTTTTCAAATGGTATTGATTTTTAGAACCTGGTCATCCCCCATCTGTTCCTGCAGTGGGCTACTTTGCAGCTAAAATTGTTTGCATCCTCTTCAATACATTCACAAATATTAATATTAATCTGTTCTGGAGGTATCCAGGGCTTAGGTTAGATTAGAATGTGCATGATGATGCAGCACAACCACAGAAAAAATATGGAACTTTGCACTGATTATGAAGCAGCTTCTCTAGAGCTTTAATGTTTAAATCAGCACCTTGTTGCTGACTGAGGTATGTTTGAAGCATGAACATGCAATGCCTGGTGAAGACTCAGTAGCCTGAGGCGGCACTGGCTTGTCTGTTGTAGGCAAGTATCACTTCTATGCCAAGGCATAAACTCCTTGCTCCTTCCCATGACTAATAAAAACAAAAGTATGCAAAAGACCGGAGATGCTAGACAAATTTTGCTTAATGTATAGCAAGTCACAGAAACCAGCTTTCCTTGGAAGAGCAACTGGGTTACGTAAGCATGAATGGGAGTGTAAAACAAGTTGCAGCAGCAGTTTTTTAGCCCATCCTTTCTAGAATTTGATCAGGGCTCCAGGGATAGTCCTTCCTTTTTATCCTAACAACCCTGTGAGATAGGTTAAGCCAAGCATGCACTACCAGCCCAAGTTCTGCCTCTAAGCTTTGCGCTAAATAGGTATTTGAACCCAGTTGTTCATGCTACACTATAACCATAAACTATACCAACACCTTTTTAGGAGGAGCTATGGTTTCATAAACTTGAGGTGACCTGCAAAAGACCTATGTTTAGTTTCTTCTTCCTATGAACAACTTTTGATATAAAACAAGCCTCTAATTTGGGACAGATAGTCCCATTATTTCCACTAGGTAAAGGGACCCCTGACCATCAGGTCCAGTCGCGTACGACTCTGGAGTTGCGGCGCTCATTTTGCTTTATTGGCCGAGGGAGCCAGTGTACAACTTCCGGGTCATGTGGCCAGCGCACAGCTGATTACCTTCCCGCCGGAGTGGTACCTATTTATCTACTTGCACTTTGATGTGCTTTCAAACTGGCACGGCAGGAGCAGGGACCGAGCAATGGGAGCTCACCCCATCGCGGGGATTCGAACCGCCCACCTTCTGATCAGCAAGCCCTGTTAAACCACGGAGCCACCCGCATCCATATTATTTCCACTATGGCCTATCTAATCTGATTTATTTTGTGTGTGTGTGTAAGAACTTCTGAAAAAATTAAATAAAAAATAGCTTTTTCTAAGTTGTCCTTGACAAATAAATAAGGTTATCTGAGTTTTGCTTAAGCTGCAGAATCTGATTGGACATATTAACATGAATAAGGTACAAATAAAGGCATAGTTTGCCTTCAAGATCCTTACAGAATCCATGTCCCCATAAAACTCCAAAGCAGGACCAATTCAACCCTCCTGAAAGTTATTGTCTCCCTGATGCACCCTCTACAAACCTCAACCGTGGTGGGGGTAAACACATGGACATAATGGCATCTGCTGTAACAGCCGGAGTTTATTAAACACTTAACAGAAAAATAGAGTTTTGAAAAATACATGCCATTGTATGTATAATCCCTTCTAATAGTAGCACTGTTATGAATGTGCCAAACCTATTTAGTCTCAACATTGAAGTAGCAATATTCTTCATTACTTCATTTTTAGGAGGAGCTATTGGAAAACTATATTAACGCATTTTGCTCAGTGTCTACAGGACTGAATATAATTCCAAGCTGTTGCATGCAGAGAACTGACAGTGGTGCTGAAAAGCTACTTATGCATTAGGCAAAAGTCAACTGACTGAGGATTTCAGGCCATCTAAAAGACCATTTGAAATAAAGTTCTCACAGCCCTTGAGCTGCTTTTCACACTTACGGAGACTACATCAAATAAAAAGGTCTCTCTTCCTTGTTTACTTGTAGGGGTGAATGCAATCTGTATGTTTTCCTACTAATTTCTCCATACATCTAAATTTGAGATGTTACGCCCAAAGGTTCAGTGCTGTCCTTTGACAAAGATCGCTTTAACAGCCACTTGCCCTTCCTCAAATTCCAATGTCAGTGAAAATCATAGGTTGATTTGGAGACTACATGTACATGGTTATCTTCTTGAGAATCCAAGTGAAAATGACAGGATAGCAGACAATCCAAGGGAATCTAAGCTCTTGCTAAAACCCAAGTCTTTGTATGGCAAACTCACTAAGAACATGCTCTTTAAAGCTTATCAGGCATTTTGTGAAGCTATTATTTTCCCCTAAGCAAAGAAGAAACAAGAACAAATTTCAAAAGGGTAACTAAATAATTACATGTGACCTTTTTTGTATATAAGTCTGGGGGGGGGGGGGGTGAGCTGAAACACCTGACTAAATATGTGGTCAATTCCCTCTTGAAATACTTGCATTCATGCTTATGCTATATTCCTTATACGGACTTGAAGTCAGTACAAACACAAACAATGGAAACTGTAGGAAGAAATGCCCAGATATATTTTCTAAATTCTCGAAAACTGCCTAACCCAAATAAAAGCCACAAAAGACAGAGCAGCTGAGACCCACAAAAACAAGGGATAGCATGAGGGCTCTAGGTGGATACGTACATGCTTGGCTTGTACAGTTGATTACTTTTTGGAGAAAATCCATGCCACAGATACGACAAATGGAAAGGTGTTGCATTATTAGAGAAAGCCTCAAAGGGATAAAACACAATGAATAATCAAAACTGCAACAAAAGGTACTGACAGAAGGAAGATAAAATCTTCAAGGCAAACCATAGGCATTAAAGCCAAACCTCAAAGAAATATGAGGAGTAGAGATGAGAGGGTCCAGAAAAAAGGGGAGGGAGGGTTTCTATTTTTGCAGGCCTTCATGTATCTAGTTTGATGCTATGGGCCTGGCAACCAGTCTCCTTGAACCACTTCCAGGAATCACCACACCCACAAGGGCAGCTCACACTCAGATCCTCACACGCTGCCCTCAAGCCCAACACAGACAAATTCTCAAAATGTGGTTAAGCAACACTAGGCCATTGGTATATAGCAACTCGGGCATCTGATCAAGGACAGTTACAAACAATTGATATGGAAAATTCCAAGTGACAGAATTGGAGGGTATTGATAACCCTGGGATAGGGTGCCACCTAGCTTCTTTCCCAAGCGCTTCCCAGATAACCTTTACAGTTCCTCTCTACCCGCAACCCAGCAATCTTCTATCACAGCACTGATACAGGGGCTTTGCAGCCATAAAAAAAATAATAAAATTCCAGTGGTGGAGGAGACCAGCCTTGCACCCTTCAACAAAGGAGGAGGGAGGCTGCTTGGGCTCCTGCTCCTTCCCCACGGCTAAAAAGGACACGCATATTCATCCCCCCCCCCCCCAAAGCCTCGGTGCCAAGTTTCCCGAAGCGGATTGCCATGGGGGTAATGGGGGAAAAAAGATAGAATATATATATGTGCTTCCAGGAAATCCGTGGAAGAAGAGACCAAATGCAACGAGGCAGGTGAGGAGGTCGAAGCTGCAGCTGCACCACCACCTTGCGCGGCAGCAGCGCCGCAAACTTGGCTGGCGCGCGAGAGATGGGAGGGACCCGAGCCAAGTCCCGGGGGGGGGGGAGAATGCGGCGCACCAAGGGGGGCGGGGGCGGCGGAGTTTTGCGCTTGGGGCGCACCTGAGCACCCGCAGATATCCTTGAATTGGGGGTGGTGGGGGATGGGGGAGGATAAATCGGGAGCTGTCCCCCCCCCCGCGTAAACAAGCGCTTTCGCCTCTCCTGTTTTCTCACACCCACCCACCCATACTTTTCAGCCTTGCGCACCCATATCCTAAGCCATATCCTAACCCATTCGCCCTTCCCCGCCCGGGGCGACTTCTCTCCACCGCCCCCCACCCACAAAGACCCCTTGTTTTCCCTCCACGGCTCCTCCGAAGCCCAAAACACCGCTCTATGCCCACCCCTCACAGACCGCTCAAAGCCATTCATTCCCCCCCCCCCCCGCTTTCGCTGCGTCTCCCCCTCGACCCTCACAAGGGCGGCAGCAGCTACCTCATATTGGATGTACTGCTTCCTCCACTCCGGGGTGATGTGCGCGGAAAGGTGCTCGGCGAACTTCATCCTGCCGCCTGCCCGCCCGCCCGGGGAGCCGGCTCAGCGGACGCAGCGCCGGGATGAGGCGCCTCTTTCTCCTCCTCCTGAGGGCGAAGGACCACCGCCGCCTCCGCCGCACATGAGACCCCTCAGACAGGCACACGCGCGCCGCCCTTCCCGGCAGCAGCAGCAGCAGCCCACAGGCACGAAAGCGCGCCGCCGCTCGTCCCCGCCTCGCTCAGGGTCTCCTCAGCGCCGCCGCCACCGCCGCCGCCCGCCGCGGCCCCGCAGCCTCCTCCGGCGCCCCTGAGGCAGTAGCGGCGCCCGCCGCCTCCGCCGCCATTTTGCCTCTCCGCCCCGCTGAGCCCGCCTCCCCATCCCTAGGCCGCGGTGACGTCATCGACTCGGTAACCGCCCCCCGAGAGAGAGAGAAGGGGGAAAGGGCTCCGCGGCGGGACACGCCCACCGCTGCTCCCCGGCCTGCGCGCGCGCGCGCCACCCTAGGGAGGCGGGGCGGGAAGGGGGCGGGGCCGACACTCTCTCCCCCCCCAGCCAAAGCGACACGCCCCTTCGCCGCCGCCGAGAGAGGGACACGCCCCTTTCCCACCGCGAGGTTCCGCTGCGGTGGAAGGACTGGGATTTCGCAGCCTGCGGGGAGCGACTGTTGAGCGGGTTCTGCAGCCTTTTAGCGCTCCCTTCCCGAACGCGCTGCAATTCGTCAATGGTGTTTTAATGCAAAAGGGGGGGGGGATTATTCTATATGCTGGTATGTATGTATAAATGTGCGCGCGTGTATATGTATATATATAGAGAGAGAGAGAAAATCAGGTGAATCTTTATTTGCATCAGCCACTAGCCATGGCAATAAAAAAGCAGAAAATGTAGATAGAGGTAAAAAAAAAAAACCTTGACTACAGAAAATACATTTTGGAGGCAGACATCAGTAATCAAATAATTGGGGGGGCGTTTCTCATTGCCCCCGCTGAAAACCTTGCAGTTTTTGCTGTTACCTGGTCATCTTGGATCTGCTAAAAGAAAGGACACAAGAGCAATGGCTGAGTGACCTCCTCAAAAGTATGTGTGTGTGTGTATACAGTGGTACCTCGGGTTACAGACGCTTCAGGTTACAGACTCCGCTAACCTAGAAATAGTACCTCAGGTTAAGAACTTTGCTTCAGGATGAGATCAGAAATCTTGCTCCGGCGGCAGGAGGCCCCATTAGCTAAAGTGGTGCTTCAGGTTAAGAACAGTTTCAGGTTAAGAACGGACCTCCGGAACAAATTAAGTACGTAACCAGAGGTACCACTGTATGTATATATAATAGGGTTGCCAGCAGGGCCAGATTTAGGTTTGATGAGGCCCTAAGCCAGGGGTCAGCAACCTTTTTCAGCCGTGGGCCAGTCCACTGTCCCTCAGACCATGTGGGGGGCCGGACTATATTTTGAAGGGGGGGGGGATGAACGAATTCCTATGCCCCACAAATAACCCAGAGATGCATATTAAATAAAAGGACACATTATCCTCATGTAAAAACACACTGATTCACGGGCCAGATTGAGAAGGCGATTGGGCTGCATCCGGCCCCTGGGCCTAAGGTTGCCTACCCCTGCCCTAAGCTACTGAAGGTAATGGGGCCCTTTATATGTCCAGCTGTCCTTTGTCAACCACAAATTGTCGCTGCTTTTTTGTGTTGAATATACAGTATGCTATATGGCAATCTATGGACCTAATAGGTATCTAAAGCCATTTGCACATAACAAAACATGTATTTTATCAAAGTAATTGTTGAACTGAAATACAATTAAGAAGAAGTATATTAATAGTGATATTTTAGGGAGCAGGTAGGTATGTGTATAAGTGAGTTTTTGTTTGCATCTGTCTGTCTCAAGAGACAATGGAGTGTGCCTCCAAGGGTGAAGCCAAACTGCACCAAAGTGACCTCTCCAGGGTACACGCCTGGGCAGTGTGGATGGAGGTCCTGGGCTGCCCCGACGACAGCATTCCTCCTTCTATTGAGAGTCCATGACTGTAAATGTGATGTTGAGGATAGCTTCTGACTAGCACAACAATGGTATTGTTATGCCAGTGTAAATTGTGTTCTGCCAATTCTTGGTGATTTAGTAGCAGTTATTTTCCACCCAACAGGTACAATGCAAGGATCAAATCACGTTATGATAGGTTCTCTGACTCCTATTCAAAACTCTGCCATATGTTACAGGTTTTGCTTCCCTCCATGCTACAGCATGCTTGCAGATTTTGAAAAACATGTATACTGTACACAGGACCCCTTTTGTGCTGTGGAAATTATATGCCAGCCATGTAACATGCCTGTGCCTTCCCAATTTTTAGAAGGTGTGGCAAAGCTTAATTATAATAATGAGTGATAAAAACATTTTAAAAGAAGCTTATTCTTAAATTGCAGACATTATAAGCGCATGATTGAATATAACTGAGCAATGTATACTTTTATTGTGACTGTAATAAATCAATAGCCTTGAGAGTTAGCTAGTTTTACACAATATCATGTAAGAAATTACTGCCTCACCCCATGTTTTCCATATGTTTGTACCCGCCCACCCCTATTTCTCCCTTTCAGTTAATTTAGTTAGGCTGAACTTGGAATTGGTTGCTGTAATCCTAACCCCATTTACCTGGCAGTAAATCACACAGGTGGCGCTGTGGGTTAAACCACAGAGCCTAGGACTTGCCGATCAGAAGGAACCAGAGCAGTGCACAGAAACGCCCCTTACCTCCCCACCGGAGCAGTACCTATTTATCTACTTGCCCTTTGATGTGCTTTCAAACTGCTAGGTGGGCAGTAGCTGGGACCAAACAACGGGAGCTCACCCTGTTGCGGGGATTCGAACCGCCAACCTTCTGATCAGCAAGCCCAAGGCTCAGTGGTTTAAACCACAGCGCCACCCGCATGGTCCAGCAGTAGGGAAATACTTGTGTATTTTTCCAGGGGCAGCCCATCAATGAGGCCAGGCCTCCAATGAATGGATTGTCCGCTGCTGTGGTGTCAGCGACAGCTGTGTTGCACTCCTTGGAGGCCTCTTGGCAAATAGGAGGTGCTGCTGGTCTCCACCCACCCCTGTAGATCTCTCACTCCTTTCCTGTCGAGGAGGATCATCGTTTTGTGGTTCAACTCAAGTGCCAAAATGTCTTGCGCCAGCCCAGGTAGTTTTCCACCAGTCTATTCCTGGTGGTAAGTCTCTGGGTAGAGTCACCAGTGCTGGAGTATCTTCAAGATCTGTCCATTTAGGAGTTTTGCACCAAATCCTAAAGCACTCCCCATTGAAATGTTTAGAACATAGGACCATGCTGCCAGTCTTTCACAAATGGACCGGAATTGTTCTGTGTCACTAGAGTCTGTCAAGATGATGTTCAGGGTGGGGAAACAGTTGTAACCAAGGTAATAATAAAAATAATAATAATGACCTCAGAAGAAGTGTTCCAGTTTCTCTGCTGCATTAATGCTCTGTGTTTGTAAGTGCTATGCCATGGTCAAGTCTTAATTGCTCCTAGACCTGTCTCAGCTGTTCAAGGTGTTTCCTGAACAGGATGCCTAAGGAGGCTTCTGAAGGTCAAGCATGTTGAGATTTCCAAAATGATAACATAGCTAGGGAGAAAGAAAGAAGGTGGCAGATGAAAGGAGGGAAACAGTATGTCTGTCTGTATGTGTGTGTGTGTGTGTGTGTGTGTGTGTGTGTGTATGTATTTAAAAATACTTTTTAATTTTTTTTATCCCACCTTTCTTCCAAGGAGCTCAAGTCAAGGTCACACAAAGGTGATGGTCACCCTGTGCCTGGGCTGTATAATTTTGCACCACAGGCGAGGGCTCGAGGAAGGGGTTGGCAATATTTCTTAATGCTCCTTCACATAAAAAAGGCAAAAGCCCTTGTAGTATGATAACAGATCAGGGGGAGGGGGCAGCAGTAAAGCCTTCCTGTGTAAAGTGCTAATTTACTAAGGGCAAAGCACGATTTTCCCTCTTCCCCAAACATACACCTTCAGTCTGAAGTCCAAAATTCTGCCACCTCAGTCTAACGCTTTCTTCTTCTTCTTCTTCTTCTTCTTCTTCTTCTTCTTCTTCTTCTTCTTCTTCTCCTCCTCCTTCTTCTCCTCCTCCTCCTCCTCCTCCTCCTCCTTCTTCTTCCTCCTCCTCCTCCTCCTCCTCCTCGAATTTATTTACTGCCCTACACCCGGAGGTCTCAGGGCAGTTCACAGAAAAAAACAGCAGATTATCTTGTCATGTGAGGAAAGAAACACGGAAAGCAAGTAGAAGAGAAAAATAAGGAACCGGTGGGCATTGATGATGTGACTTTGCCATTGTGCATTCCTAGCAAAGGGAAGCAAAATGCAGAGAGTCAACAGAGAAAGATTACAATTAATTAAAATTTAAAAATAAAAATACTATTTAAATGCACCCCTAGACTTTTTGAAACCTCTTTTTATGTGCGTTCAAGAGGAAAAAAATAGTAAGTGAAAACATTTGAGGCATTGCAGGGGATTGGACTAGATGACCCTTGGAGTTCCTTCCAAGTCTACAATTCTATAATTCTATGAACCTGTTATGCTTGGGTCTATCTAAAGGCAATTGTTCTGGCTTTTCCCCACTGGTCTCTGGGACAAAAGCATTGACTTCAGAGGCAACAGAATTAATCTACACAACACAATTGCCATAAACATTTTGCAGAACGCGGCCAGAGATTCCATTCCTTTTAATTTGTGAGCAAACAACACCCTTGGCTTGGGATTTACCCAACATCAATAGCAGATTAGCTTCTCCTAGGCTGGGTCATTGCTGTTATCTGCTTTTATTATGTTTGTAGAAAACATTTTAATGAATGGCGATTAGGTGCCCTTCAACAGAAACTTTAGAATCAGCAGTTCAAAAAGTACTGACCTTAGAGAGCTAAATTCTTATCGCCGCTTCCTGGACACAAAAGCATTTTCATACATTACATTACAGAAGTTAATTGTGGGGGAGGGGGAGCCAAGCTAAGTTACACAGATAGCATCTTAGCCATTTAGACTGGGAATCAGAAGAAGGTTTCAGAAGTACAGTGGTACCTCGGGTTAAGTACTTAATTCGTTCCGGAGGACCGTTCTTAACCTGAAACTGTTCTTAACCTGAAGCACCACTTTAGCTAATGGGGCCTCCTGCTGCCGCTGCGCCGCCGGAGCACAATTTCTGTTCTCATCCTGAAACAAAGTTCTTAACCTGAGGTACTATTTCTGGGTTAGCGGAGTCTGTAACCTGAAGCGTATGTAACCCGAGGTACCACTGTATACGGAACAAAAAGCTGTGACTCTCCACATAACAGTTGTACGAGAGCCTCGGATGCTTTAAAATAATTTCAAATCTATTTCATTATTCAATGGTTTTTTTAAAAAAAAAAATCTTGCCAGTTTAAGACCAGGTTATCTCACATTGCCTCAAATTCCATTTAGATATTGGAAACCTTAACAGACGTGCCTCACAATCAGCTATGGTGCTGTGCAATGTCAGAAACATTCAAACAGGCAGAAGAAAGGCCCCAATCCCCACATTTCCATTCCCCACTGTGTGGAAAGGAAGAGCAGGGAATGGGCATTTTTTCTGATGTGTAGAAAAAACATGGAGGCTGCAATCCTCGGGCTGCCTTCTGTGTGGTGTGGTGGTTTGACAGGGTTGCCAGCATTCGGCGGCAGGGTGTGTGTGTATGTGTGTGTTGTCATGGGCACATTAGGGCATTTGGAAGCTGTCATGCATACCACAACTAAGGTAAAAAAGGTAAAGGACCCCTGGACGGTTAAGTCGAGTCAAAGGTGACTATGGAGTTGCGGCACTCATCTTGCTTTCAGGCCAGGGGAGCCAGCGTTTGTCCACAGACAGGTCATGTGGACAGGTCATGTGGCCAGCATGACTAAACCACTTCTGGTGCAATGAGACACCGTGACAGAAACCAGAGCGCACAAAAAAGCCATTTACCTTCCCGCCACAGCAGTAACTCATCTTGCTTTATTGGCCGAGGGAGGGTCATGTGGCCAGCATGACTAAGCCGCTTCTGGCGAAGCAGAGCAGTGCACAGAAACACCGTTTACCTTCCTGTCAGAGCGGTACCTATTTATCTACTTGCACTGGTGTGCTTTTGAACTGCTAGGTTGGCAGGAGCAGGGACAGAGCAACGGGAGCTCACCCCGTCGCGTGGATTCGAACCACCGACCTTCTGATCAGCAAGTCCTAGGCTCTGTGGTTTAGACCACAGCGCCACCTGCGTCCCATCACAATAAAGTAGCTACCATTGCAGGGATGGCAAATCATCTCCCCAATTCATTTGTCGATTCCCATTTAATTCATTTCCCCTTTGCCAGCCAATGCACCCTTCCCATGATTCATCTCTCTTCCCTCCCTCACCCTCTCTCTCCAGGATCATCACCCATGCACCCATGTATATTCTCTCTTCCCATAGATCAGCAGTGGGACGTGGGTGGCGCTGTCGTCTAAACCACTGAGCCTCTTGGGCTTGCCGATCAGAAGGTCGGCGGTTCGAATTCCTGCAATGGGGTCAGCTCCTGTTGCTCAGTCCCTACTCCTGCCAACCTAGCAGTTTGAAAGCACATCAAAATGCAAGTACAGTGGTACCTCAGGTTACATACGCTTCAGGTTACACACTCCACTAACCCAGAAATAGTGCTTCAGGTTAAGAACTTTGCTTCAGGATGAGAACAGAAATCGTGCTCTGGTGGCGTGGCGGTGGTGGGAGGCCCCATTAGCTAAAGTGGTGCTTCAGGTTAAGAACAGTTTCAGGTTAAGAACAGACCTCCGAAACGAATTAAGTACTTAAACCGAGGTACCACTGTAGATAAATAGGTTCCACTCCGGCAGGAAGGTAAACGGCGTTTCCGTGCGCTGCTCTGGTTTCGCCAGAAGCGGCTTAGTCACAGGACCCGGAAAAACTGTCTGCGGACAAATGCTGGCTCCCTCAGCCTGTAAAGCGAGATGAGTGCCACAACCCCAGAGTCATCTGCGATGACTTAAGTCATCAACTTAACTGTCAGGGGTCCTTTATCTTTTTACCTTTATAGATCAGCAGGCACCCTCTCAGGATTATCCACCCCCAAAACAATATATCTCTGAATCACCTTTTCCCCCTCTTCTGTTCCACCTACAAACATCTAACCAGTCCAGACACCCATCACTGTTGTTGTTTGTCCCATCAAGACGGAAGCAGGGTAGTCTCAGAAAGGAGAAGCCCAGCATAAAGTCCTGAGTGAGTCTTGGAGCAGCTAGATAAGCCATTTTGGTCAGCAGTTAGGTATGGGCAGTAGCTGACACTGACATGGGTAGATGACCCCTCTCACAAGATGTAGCCCCTTTCCCTCCTCCGTGTCAGCAGCAACTGAGACTTTGTCCTCCTCCTCTGATGTAGGCTCAACATTTACATTTTCTTTCCATTTATATTCCTGCCATGCTCCCCAATCATTCCTTAAGCTAGGAAATGAGAATAGAGACAGAGAAGACACTCCTTGCTGGCATACTTTAAGGAGACCTTTCTATGTAAGATTGACACAAAGAAAGCCTCTGGAACAATGTCAATCCCTCATACACATTCCCAATAGTCCTTTTTTTTTACCCCGCAGCAGTAAATTATGTTCACTGTGGTCCTCAGTTGTAACATTTCCTCCTCCTCAACAAACGCATCATTTGCATTTTAAAATTTGAACTGGGACTGCCAGAAATCAGCTTCCTGCTATTGCAGAGTCCTGCACCTGTTTTGTCGAATAATTGGAGAGACCTTTATAAATAGAATAGGTCTTTAAAGTAATTACACTTTTTTAGAGTTCTCACACTGTGGGGGGGGGCAGTTTTTCAACAAGCTGGTCCATGGGGAGGGGGAAGAGAACACATTTTCTACCTTTTTTTAAGGTTTCTTTTCACACAGAGAATATTGGGGTAGGTTGCTACATATGTATTTGTAACTAAAATCAACTGATGACACATGATCAGTTGTACAGTCATACCTCGGGTTACAGGCGCTTCGGGTTGCGTGATTCCGGGTTGCGCACCACGGGGAACTCGGAAGTACCGGAACGGGTTACTTACGGGCTTCGGCGCTTGCACATGCGCAGAAGTGCTAAATTGCGCTTTGCACATGCGCAGAAGCACCGAATCGCAACCCGCCCATGCGCAGACACGGCGCTGCGGGTTGTGAACGTGCTTCCCTCACGGATCACTTGCGCAACCCGAGTGTCCATTGTATTGGGTTGTGTCCTTTACAGGGGCGACCCATCAGCATTTTAAAATTTGCTGACTTGTTTAAAAGAAGTGAAAGAGAAAGATGGGGAAGGGAGAGAAGGAGAGAGGTAATGTTTAATAAAATTAGGTTCCATATTGCAGTTTGATGTTGCAGCAGCCCAAGTTTGAAGAGGCTGAAGGCTACAGGTATCAATGATTTTCTGGTTTTACAGGCTATAACCTTCATAAGACAAAGACACACACACACAAAAAGAGTTGCCTATGGGCCTAGGTCAGGGAGGACAGGGAATCTAGGAAGCCCCCTTATACTGAGACTATTTGCCCATGTGCCAGCAGCTTTCCAGGAATTAAAACAGGTTTGTCTCCCAGCCCAACCTGGAAACATCTGGGATGGAAACTGGGGCCTTCTGCATGTGAAGTAGATGCTCTGCTATCTCTGGCCCTCCAGATGTGTTGCACTGCCTCTCCCATCATCCTTGACCATGGGCCATGCTGGCTGGAGCTGACAGAAATAGCTGTCCAGCAACATCTGGAAGCCAAGGATTCCTCATGCCTGTTCTAGGATGATGGCACACAAAGGAGGACAGGGGTCCCACACCTTTAGCAATTGTGAAGAAGAGATTTGGGTTTTTTACTAATTGCAGCTTCTCATGTCATTATGTGGAAAGCTTCAACTACCAAAATGGCCTCTCCCATACAATTATTAAAAAGTACAAGGAACTTGCTATCCTTTGCATTTGGTCATCCTACATTTGCCAGTGGTAACCAAAGTGCCCACTGCTTAATGTACCGAGTTCCGAAATGAAACATTGACTGGGTACAGGGGGAAAATGTCTTTTACTGGCTGTCTGAAGAGCCAAGAGTGTGCCAAGTAATACCTGAACGGAGCTCAGCTGGCGCACCAGTCATCAGGTATGAGAATATTATGCTTCAGGGGCCTGAATCGAGAGCAGGGAATGGCTGAGCTCTGCCAGCACCACGGAGAGTTCCTAGACAAACTATGTGCTGCTTCCACCGGCATCTGAGCACTTAAATAATCAGCAAAGTTGCCCTGTTGAGTGTCTAAGCCCCTCCCCCCTCCCAAGTTAAGAGCTAGCAGGAATTTAAAGACACAGAGCCCTAGCTTGGGCGCTGGTGAGCGGCTTCCTTGTACATCCTCTGCCTTTTCTGCTTACGAGGAAGTGAAAGACCTCGGGCAGTTGGTGAAATGGAGGAGTGGAGATTCCTGTCGCTTGCTGGAGGAATTTGAACTCCTTGCCTCAACCGCAAAGTCAGAGGAAAGTCATCTTCCTCTGGGACTCTAGAAGAATGTTTCCCACCCCACTCAACAGGAGGCCAGCTTGGGTTGTGGGAACTCTTGATACATACTTGAAATTGAAATACTTTATTGTCACTTGTACAACTTGTATACAGTGAGATTACATGAGCACCCCCCCACACTCAGTTCTCTTAGTCTTAATTACCCTCGTTTACTGACGCACACCCACCAAACCTGAAAGTCAGTTGCCCTCTTGTTATCTTTTCATTCAGCAGCCTAACAGCCCATGGATAGAAGCTGTTCTTTACCCTGTTGGTGCATCTAATCATGCTTCTATATCTTCTGCCTAAGGACAGGTGGTCAAGAAAGTGCTGGGCAGGGTGTGAATCATCCATGAGAATTTTCCTCACTCTCCTGAGGCAACGTTCTTCCGCTATTTCATCCAGCGGATTCACGGGACAGCCCATAATATCTTGTGCTGTATTCACCACCCTCTGTAGGCACTTCCTATCAGTTGATGTCAAACCAGCGTGCCACACCGTGATGCAGTATGAAAGGACACTTTCTGTTGTGGACCGGTAGAAGGAGATCATCAAATGTTGATTGACATCGTTCTTCCGCAATACTCTGAGGAGATGGAGTCTCTTTTGGGCTTTCTTAACCACCTGAGTTGTATTGATTTTCCAAGTAAAGTCTTCATTGAGATAAACTCCTAGGAATTTAAAGGAAGAGACTCTCTCCACACATCCCTCCCAGATGTACAGTGGGGCTAGTTCTCCTCTCTTCCTCTGAAAGTCCAACACCATCTCCTTGTCTTGCTGATATTAAGGTGCAAGTTGTTCCTTAGGCACCATGTAGATATTTTTTGGACCTCCCCTCTATACGCTGATTCGTCTCCACCTGTTATTAAACCCATTATGGTGGTGTCATCTGCAAACTTAATAATTGCAGTAGATGGGTCAGATGATACACAATCGTATGTATACAATGAATACAGGTAGGGACTTAGCACACATCCCTGTGGTGTGCCAGTGCTGATTTTTAAGGAATTAGATGTTACATGTCCAATCCTCACTGTCTGTGTCCTGTTGACCCCCCCCCCCCAGGAAAGGTGTCTTTTGCTACAGAATCATTGCCCATGGCAATTGGGAGCTGCAAGGAGCCTAGCAGCAACTGGGCTCAGTGGTGGCTGCACCATTAGGACTACAGTGGTACCTCAGGTTACATACGCTTCAGGATACATATGCTGCAGGTTACAGACTCCGCCAACCCAGAAATAGTGCTTCAGGTTAAGAACTTTGCTTCAGGGTGAGAACAGAAATCATGCTCCGGCGGCAAGGCAGCAGCAGGAGTCCCCATTAGCTAAAGTGGGGCTTCAGGTTAAGAACAGTTTCTGGTTAAGAACAGACCTCCGGAATGAATTAAGTACTTAATTAGGTACCACTGTACTGGGAACTGCAACATCAACCTTAGTCAATAATAATAATAATAATAATAATAATAATAATAATTTATTATTATAAATAATAATAATAAATTATTATTTATTATAATTTACGCGGGTGGCACTGTGGGTAAAAGCCCACTATAATATTTATAATTTATAATATTTATATTATATAATATAATATATTTATAAATATAATATTTATAATTTATAAATAATAAATTATTATTTATTATAATTTATTATTTATTATAATTTACGTGGGTGGCACTGTGGGTAAAAGCCTCAGCGCCTAGGGCTTGCCGATTGAAAGGTCGGCGGTTCAAATCCCCGCGGCGGGGTGCGCTCCCGTTGTTCGGACCCAGCGCCTGCCAACCTAGCAGTTCGAAAGCACCCCCAGGTGCAAATAGATAAATAGGGACCGCTTACTGGCGGGAAGGTAAACGGCATTCCGTGTGCGGCTCTGGCTCACCAGAGCAGCGATGTCACGCTGGCCACGTGACCCGGAAGTGTCTCCGGACAGCGCTGGCCCCTGGCCTATAGAGTGAGATGGGCGCACAACCCTAGAGTCTGTCAAGACTGGCCCGTACGGGCAGGGGTACCTTTACCTTTACCTTTTTATTATTTATACCCCGCCCATCTGGCTCAGTTTCCCCAGCCACTCTGGGCGGCTCCCAGTCAATGTTAAAAACAGTACAGCGTTACATATTAAAAACTTCCCTGAACAGGGCTGCCTTAAGATGTCTTCTGAATATCAGGTAATTATTTATCTCTTTGACATCTGATGGGAGGGCGTTCCACAGGGCGGGCGCCACTACCGAGAAGGCCCTCTGTCTGGTTCCCTGTAGCCTCACTTCTCGCAGTGAGGGAACCGCCAGAAGGCCCTCGGTGCTGGATCTCAGTCAACACCCAACTGCCTTTTTTCAGTCCAGTGGGAGGCCCTGGCTGTCAGTTACCATCTCCTCCTTCTCTGACTCGGTGTTGCCATTGTAGAACTTTGCAGAGAAGAGGATGGGAACTAAACTAGAAATAGCTGACTCTTCCTGTCATTTGCTCTGGCTGGGCTGTCTTCCTGTCTTCCACCCTACCCTCCGTGGGCCTTAGTCCCCACTGTGTAGGGCTAAATGTCATATTGCCTTCTGGCTTCTGGGATCTGGTTTTGGGCCAGGGGGAGATTGGAGTTGTGGGGGCCTTTAACTTTGGAGGGACTTTGAAACATGCTTTGAAATATCTTTTGGATTTTAGTGCTGACCATGGAGAATGGGCTGACCTGTCGAGAAGGGCTAAAGACATTGTTAGGTTGGAGTCCCCCCGAGATCTACTCCTCAATGACAAAGGAAGGAAATTAAGAACAAGATCAGCAGAAGACAAAGTAAAGTGCAGGTATAAATATGAAGAAGATCTGCAGAAGGGACATGGAACAGAGCTAAGAGCCTTGGACAGAAGATCACCAGGTTGATGGACTAGATGGAATGGATAGAAAGGACTGACAGAACCCGAGACCAGGGAGAAGAGACGGTGGATGAAGATTGGAAGAAAGTTTAAAAATTTATTTAGAGAAATATTGTAAAATTAATGAGTGTTAGAAAAATGTTGGAATGAAACTATTTGGCTTTAGTAGAAATGCTATAAGGAGTTATGTACAAATAAGTTTTAAGTTTTAGGGCTTTTTATGGTAAGATAAGGTTAAAATAAATTAAGACAATTAAATGACAGAATATAGTGAAAGATGGAAAGGATTTGCTGAAATAATTAATAACTAGAATACAAAAAAGGGAGGTGTGAGGAGGTCGATGAAATAAGTTAATGAAAGATAAAGATATGGGAATATTGGATTTGTTTTTAATTTTTTTGCTTTTGGTTTTGGTTTTGATGTACTGTGTCTTTTGTTCTCTTTTTTCTTTTTATTGACTTGTATTGTTTAATTCCTTTTTTCTCTTTTTTCTTTCTCATTTTTTTCTGTAATTTTAAATTTTCAATAAATATCATTTAAACAAATAAATGTCATATTGCCAAAAGAGAGGTGAGGCTTTGCACCGTGTGAGCTATACCCTTACCTACCTCTGGCGTTAATTTTATCTTCTCTGCGTTGAGCATGTGAAAAGCTTTCGATGAAGAAATCTTTTTAAAGACCTGATCCCGAGGGACCTCATTCAGGCACTTGATATGCTGTCTGAAAGAGAACAAAAGATAGCTAGAGCAAAGCTTAAGCTACAACTGAACAATTACCCACTCTCGTGCCAGTCAAGGAGAACGCACACAGCCCCCCCACGTAGCTCCTGGTCCTGCCGAGAAAGACTTTGCGGTTATTCTTTTTTTCCTGGAGAAAGCGACAGAGGGATCAGAGGAAGGGGGAAAGCTACAACTCTCTTTCACACGGCCGCCCCCAAGACAGATTTTACCTGCTGAGGCAATTGCTACTCGGCTTAAAGCGAGGAATGTGAATTCCGTGCAAAGAAAAGATCTGAAGGAAACACAAGGCGATAATTATGGTGATGATAATTTTTTTAAGCAGGTGATCCGAGTCAGAAATTACAAGAGGATTTAGTGAGTCCTACCTCCAAGGAATTGCATAGTCTACCAGAGAGTGGGAGGGAGGGAGGGATAGCTTTAGGCTTCCAGCAACACAAGCAATGGCAGCTGTTGTAGGGAGTTGCAGGTAGACAACACATTCATTGCATCAGGAGACAGGGAACCAAAGCCCTTGGATGCAATACCTTGTCAATAAAGTGAAGCTTCTAGGAATGGCTGCATCTGACAGTTTTGGTTTCTAATGTTTCTAATCTTCAGCCCATTTCTGCATGTGTGAGATTTTTTTTAAAGTCTGCATGACAATTTGCATGCATTCTTGTGCACGTTTCTTTTAACAGACATACAGTGGTACCTCGGTTTAAGAACAGTCCAGTTTAAGAACGGCTTAGTTTACAAACCCCACCAAACCGGAAATAGTGTCTTGGTTTGGGAACTTTACTTCAGTCTAAGAATGGAATCCGAACGATGGAAGGGCATCGGCGATGGGAGGCCTCATTAAGGTTTAAGAACAGTTTTGGTTTAAGAACGGACTTCTGAAACAGATTAAGTTCATAAACCGAGGTACCACTGTATTTTTGCATGCTATTTTGACTAATATATGCACTTCTGCAAGCAATCCACGTTAATATATGCACTTTTGCTTGTACTTTTCATTAATATATCTATCTTTGCATGCACCCTTTGGCTAGACTACATTGCAAAATTCAGAGAAGTGTGAATTTCAAAGGAGAGCTATGTTTTGGTTTGCATGTTTGTTTGGGAAATGCAAATTTGATAGGTTCATATTAAAATGTGAACAGCACTTATGTCTCCCCTATGCCTAGAAGCTTCTAGAGCAGCCTTTCTCAACCTGTGGGTCCCCAGATGTTGTTGGGCTACAACTCCCATCACCCCTAGCTAGCAAGGACAGAGCTCAGGGATGATGGGAGTTGTAGTCCAACAACATCTGGGGACCCACAGGTTGAGAACCACTGTTCTAGACAAAAATCTGGCAGGTTATTTCAAATTGCTATGTGCCCTTAACACCTCTGCATCTCTTGTCTCATCCGCAATTTTCCTGTTTGTCTAGCCTCAAGCTACCTTTCCGTCACCTGGCTTTTATATTCTCCCCCTCATTTCTGTAGACTTTCTCTTTCAGTTCTCCTTTCCAAGTCCTATATTCTCAGGTCCCTGCCTCCTTCTTTCCAAGTCCCCCTGCTTCTTCTGCCTCCAACCCTCACCTCTCTGCCTGTTCTGCGCTTCTCTCGGTTCAGAACAGCTCAGCCAATGTGAGCCAGAAATTATTCTGCCTCTCCCAGCCTTCTGCGACATTTGGGCAGCTCAGCCAATCATTGCCAAAGGCTTAATTTTAAGAAACCCAAGAGTTGGGCCTGCTGAAACCCAGGGGCAGGATCCGAGGACACTGAGAAGGGGAAATCGGATCCTCCCTTAAAGAGGATTGCGGTGAGACCTGGACAACCGACACCCTGTGTTGTGGATGGGTACGACTTGTTAGCCACAACATCTGATTGGTAGGTCCCTCATAGCTGGGTGCAATCTGGCCAATGGGACGCAGTCCAAACGGTTATGCCCATGCATGTGACCCAGAGCTTCCTCTTTCGGCGTGTGCATTCGGAACACCCGCCCACCTCTCCCTACTTTTAGGGCTTTGCGCTTGACCTTGCTATGCCGTCGTGTGTCGTGTGTCGTTGGGACAGGGGCATGGCAGGAATTTCCCCACTTGGCTGATTGGCTGTTGCCATTTGGGTTTCGCCTGCCATGTAGCAAATCGTCACAACTTGTAAGGTTGCGGATAGGCTCTAGTTCAGGTGATAGGGATGGGAGAACGCTCTCGCCATCTCTATGTGAAGGGTATTCCGTTAAAGGAATCCAGGGACTCAACTGGTTTGGTCAACCCCTGAGAGGGGGTTGTGCCCATGCCTGAGTCCAGGGGGACAGTTGGGTGGTGGAGTTAGCCCATTCCCGGCTTTCTGCTTATCCAGGTGTTCACCCTTGGCTGACCTATGCTGGAACCCTGGGTCAGCGCTACCTGCATGGCAGGGAGCTAGTCGAACCAGAGCCTACGCAACCAGTCACTTTCTGTAATCAATAAAGTTGTGGGCTAAATTCTGCCAAAACCCAAACCAAAATTTGAGTCATGTGTGAATTTATTTAGGGGGGAGGTTTCTGGGTCTGAACACGCAAAGCCTGAACACAAGAACTGCCTCTGTTGCCTGTGCCTTACATCTCTCTAGGCTTCACCTCTAAACCGCTGACCAAACATGAGGACTTCCAGCCATACCAGAGCCCACATCAGAAGAGTTAAACATGGTCTTTTTAACTACCCTTGAAAGTGTCAGAGCCAGAAGCCCTGACCAGCTCCACTTGTAATTAGACATGAAAAACATGAAAAACTGAAAGGGCGATTTCACTGGCAAAGGGTTAGAGGCCTTTGAGACAAAAATTCGCTTTGTTGCAAATGCCAGAAGACCAAGATTAGATCAGCCCTGTGACAAGCGGCGGACGGGGGGGGGGGGATGTGGAGTCATAGTGAGCTTTTTGCTCAAGGGAATTCCATGTGCAAATTGGAGCAAAGCACGGCTGGTATATTTGGGTGGGGGGGTTGAATAATCCCAAGCATCTGTTTACAGTAGTACCTCGGGTTAAGTACTTAATTCGTTCCGGAGGTCCGTTCTTAACCTGAAACTGTTCTAACCTGAAGCACCACTTTAGCTAATGGGGCCTCCTGCTGCCGCCACGCCACCGGAGCACTATTTCTGTTCTCATCCTGAAGCAAAGTTCTTAACCTGAAGCACTATTTCTGGGTTAGCGGAGTCTGTAACCTGAAGCGTATGTAACCTGAAGCGTATGTAACCTGTACTGCTGTTATAATAATTTTAAGGTCTTAGATATGTAATAAATGTTCATAAATGTACCAAGCAAACACGTACATAAATATATAAACCACATGTCTGGAGCAGCACAGGAAGACCGTCCTGGAACCATTTTGATGCCCAAATGTTTTCTCTGCAAGGAGGGAGGGGGTGAGGGAACCTTCCCATTGTCTCAGGAATTAAGTAATTACCACCTCAAAGGAATGGCCAGACTACCAGGAAAGGCATTATCAGATAACCTGGCAGGCAGGAAAAACAACAACATTCAAATTTCTGTTGTAGACCGCCTTTCCTGTGATGTATGTATGATGTATGGAGGGGTGGTCTTGAGCTCCAGGGCATGGAATTTAAAATGTCTATATAAGGGCAGGCACACCTTTGTTCAACAGGGGAGCACCCTGTTGCAACAGCTTTAATAAAGATCAGGCTTACTAGCTGCTTTGCTTCTCAATATTCTCTGGTTGGCCTCTGTTATTTTCTCCTACCAATAGAGAACCCACTTAAGGACTCTATATGGGCTCTTGGATACCCCATAAGGGAAGAAGGGCAGATTTTGTTTACAACACTACAGATCTGGGGGGGGGGGCGCACGCACGCGCACACACAAATTAAACTTTCTGAGGTCTGATATTAAAGAAAAAGAGCAGAGAGGCAAACAACAAAGTTTAGCCAAAATACAAATGTGACTATATTAAGATTCCGCATTGCTACAGGCTCATCTCACTTTCAGAGAATCACAGGCGTTACACGGGAGCCCAAATCCCAAGAGGTTCCCCCGTGTGATAGCACACATTTGCAGGAATTGACTCTTCTCTCGTCTGGCCGCTGTGATTATTCCCAGGCTGATCGGCGGTGGGGGGTGATGCAGAATGACAGGCGCCATGGTTCCTTAGCCAAGGTACCCTCATCACAATTGCTCATCACGCCCTCATTACTCACATCCTCCCTCTTGTGTCTGCCTTGTCTCACGTGGGCATCACATCTGGAACTGCAGCTGCGAAAAATGTCACTGGACAGAAGAAATGATTTGGCAAGAGAACAGACATTGTGGTGTGTTCGGACTTGGTTCCGCTCTTCAGCAAGGATGCTATTACAAAGCAAATAATTTCTTTCTCGCTATCACCTACAATTTGGTTTTCCTGCATCCTTCCCCCACCTCCCCAGCAATCTTCTGTATTTGCCTACTCAAATGTTCTAAATGCATGTCTAATTCACTTGCAGCCTCACTGCATAATTGGTTTTGTAGTTCCAAGACTGCATGCAGTTAGTTGTACTCATTGTATACATGCATGCACTGAGTTGCAATGATTTTTTTTTTTTTTGCATGGAGAGGTAAAATGTCACAAGAATCCAAAATGGTTAGAAGAGCGTAAGAATGTGTAATGCTAATTTATTGTAATTTATTTACTTTTTAAAATTGAATTTTATTTTTTATATTCAACAGATATAGTCAAGGGCTGGAACATTACTTCCTCCTGAAACCACAGAATAGGAAAAGATAAATAATGAAATCTACATGTTTACTTGTCTGCAGAAACAGCAGAATTACAAAAATACAAATCATAAGAATGTAAAATGCAAACAGTAAAGAATGTAGGGCATCCAAAGTAATGGGTTGTCACACTTTCAAAGAATACAGGCGATTATGCGAAATACACATAATTTAAACATATATATTTTGAGAGAAGGAGTTGAGAAAGAAAAAGGGCATTAATATAATAATAGGTTGCTGAATAAACCATTTCCATTTGAACGCCGGTTGTGAAGCCAAGTTATATACATCCTCATTAAACATAAAATCGTACCCAATAATGCTAATTCGTGGGAACCCAGCTCGCCGAAATAACGTTGGATTTCAGAATGGTCAACAGCATTTCTCAGTCAAGATTCAAAAGTGACAGAAATAATATTGCTAAGATGGGTTTCTTTGGGGGACGGGGACGGGAATCAGTCTGGATGATAACCTGGGACCCTTCCAATTCTTGGGCTCCTGTATCCGTGGAGTCTCAGTAATGGCTTTGGCTGGCTACTTAAGTACCACGATTAACAAGTCAAAAGAGGTTGCCATAGAAACAAATGGGTGGGCCTTCCCCCCCCCCCACCTGGCTGGTAGGTAGAAGAACAACAACCAGAGTTGTTGGGGTTTTTTTGGTGGGGAGGAGCTCATGATACCAGCTGCAGACAGAAAGATATCCTTTTGCTCTGTGTTTTTATCCAAAGCGGTGACTAATAGAGAAGCAAGCTCTTTTGGGGCGGTTAATGCTGTGAACCTCTCCATCCTATGCTCAGGCTACACAGTACGGTAAAGGTAAAGGGACCCCTGACCATTAGGTCCAGTCGTGGCTGACTCTGGGGTTGCGGTGCTCATCTCACTTTATTGGCCGAGGGAGCCGGCGTACAGCTTCCGGGTCATGTGGCCAGCATGACTAAGCCGCTTCTGGCGAACCAGAGCAGCGCACGGAAACGCCGTTTACCTTCCCACCAGAGTGGTACCTATTTATTTACTTGCACTTTGACGTGCTTTCAAACTGCTAGGTTGGCAGGAGCTGGGACCAAGCAACAGGAGCTCACCCCGTCGCGGGAATTCGAACCACCGACCTTCTGATTGGCAAGTCCTAGGCTCTGTGGTTTAGCTCAGGCTACACAGTAAAAGGTAAAGGTACCCCTGCCCGTACGGGCCAGTCTTGCCAGACTCTAGGGTTGTGCGCCCATCTCACTTAAGAGGCCAGGGGCCAGCACTGTCCGGAGACACTTCCGGGTCACGTGGCCAGCGTGACATCGCTGCTCTGGTGAGCCAGAGCCACACACAGAAACGCCGTTTACCTTCCCGCTTGTAAGCGGTCCCTATTTATCTACTTGCACCCGGGGGTGCTTTCGAACTGCTAGGTTGGCAGGCGCTGGGACCGAACGACGGGAGCGCACCCCGCCGCGGGGATTCGAACCGTTGACCTTTCGATCGGCAAGCCCTAGGCGCTGAGGCTTTTACCCGCAGCGCCACCCGCGTTGTGGCGGGTGTACATATGTACATATGTGTACACAGTACATATGTGTAAATAAAATCAGATTTCCTAACGACTCCAAAGTATCCCTTAACCTTCATTCCAAGGAAACTGAACCCTGGGCAAGCCCTGGAGTATCTCACAGCTCAGAAACTGGGGTGCCATGAAACAATATGGAACCCAAATTTATTCACCCCGCCCTGAGACACTGCTTATGATTGAGGCATGGGTGCCTTTTCAGCATTGAATAGAAACTCTGTGCCCCTGCAAAAACGGAAGAGGACTGAAGACGAGGGCAAAAGGGCTGCTTCCTTCCCAACCTCATTCTTGTTGCTCTCAGATAGCCCCCACCTAATTGCATCCTTCCTTACAACCAACCAGGGAATGGCTCTGCCTGCCACTGGCCCCACCAGTCTTGAGAGGCACCAGCCATTCCTGGTGGTCAGTTAGCCAAAGCCATGAGGCTCAACATTCACCAAAACTGCCACCGAAAGGTCATTTGCAGATGTAACGTAAGAGATTTTGACCTTAATGGCACCTGCAGCAGGCCCTGCCAAACCAAGACTGGCTTTGTCATCCACCCGATGAGACACAATTAAACTTAAACAAAGTCATACTGCCTGTTGTTTTACCATGAGGGGGACTCACCATACAAATTATTATTTGTCCAATGGACCCCTTAGTTTTTGCAGTCCTGCACCCAGGGGAAAAAAGCCACTTCACTGCTGCTCCTTCCTTGACGTAGTTATACAAATCCACATTTCCTAGGCGGAAATAATTGCTGAGTCAATCCTGATAAAAGAAGAAAGAGCCCGAAATCAAACACACCCAACCCAGTTTTTTTGAAACATGCTCAATATATTCCACTCATTAAAATGTAATAATGACAAATGCAGCGATCAAAGAACTGACACTCGTTTTGATAAGTTTTCTGCGTCGCTTTGTTTTCCAAAGAAGCAAGATAAGGAACTATTTTTAGAGGAATAAATTGCTAAGCACAGCAGCAACACAACCACTAAAATAAAAAAAAATGAATAAATAGAAGGAACAGGGAAGAAAAACCAGGGATTATTCAGCACTGGGCATTGCAACATCAGGCCATTTTTATGCAAATATCAGTTTGAACGTTACATTAAAAGACAAAACACAATACAGAAACTCCTGGCTCTGTTAGTGTCCCACCCCAGCTGTCCTAAATAGGAAGGAGCAAATCTGTAGCAATTCTTGAGGCTTAGGATATATCTACGCTACAGGCTCATGCTTCTTTAATAGTTAATCCCTCTTTTAGGGATAAGATGGAAGGAGAAAATTTTGGTTGGGGGATAGGGCTCTGTCATAGAATTCTAAGCATTCTCATCTAACTACAGTTCCAATAATTTTTGAAAGAATGCCATAATAGTGGCCCTCAAAGTGTTGGACTCCAAGTCCCATTAGCCCCAACCAGCATGACTAATGGTGAGGGATGATGGGAGTTGTCGTCTAATGACACAGGATTCCCATCCCTGATATATATGATCTCAAGAAGCCATGAAAAGTAAATTGGCATGAAACTGGTAAGTTGTAGCATGCATAAATTCATAGCAGTTTAGGAGTCAGCATGGTGTAGTGGTTAAGAGCGGTGGACTTGTAATCTGGTGAACCAGGTTCACTTCCCCGCTCCTCCACATGCAGCTGCTTGGTGACCTTGGGCTAGTCACACTTCTCTGAAGTCTCTCAGCCCCACTCACCTCACAGAGTGTTTGTTGTGGGGGAGGAAGGGAAAGGAGAATGTTAGTCGCTTTGAGATTCCTTAAGGGGAGTAAAAGGCGGGATATCAAGTCCAAACTCTTCTTCTTCATCATCTTCTTTTACACTACCAAATTCCAAGAGTTTGGTATGTGCCATAGCTTGTCCCCAGAGAAAAGTAGAAATCAAAGTTATGTGTGCTGGAGAGAGAGGTTTGGAAGAGAGATCCCTACTCTCTTGTAGCAGAGTTAAGTATGTTCTAAGTTGGCTAGATTTGCACCTGCCATTGCCCACCTTTAAACAAACATTCCCCATTAAATTACTTAGGATAGAATAAATCACAGAAACTTAGTTTTGCAAAGAAGTGAATATTTTACTCAGAGAGTTTCCAGAAGTTACAACAAACAAAACTCCATTCTTTGTAAGTAAAACAAGAAGAAATTCTTCCAAATAGCATAAAAAGAAACTCACTTAGTTTCCTTACAAAAAGGATTGCACAATCTTTGGGTGAGAAAAAGGTGCAGGCTGTATGATCTCCCTTTTGGAGAGATTCAGTTCACTTGGTTTTTCTCATAGCTGGGAGCCATTGACCGCATGGCTCCTTTCTTGTTGCAGGAAACATGAAGCAGGGAAAGAGACTGGGAAGGAGGAAACAAAAGGGTGCAGGGATAAGCTCCACCCCCATAGCAACCTGAGCTCAGGTTAACCCTTTCATGCATGCAGGTGTGAGTCAGTAACCATATGTTGCAATGGTGTGGTCCAAGAAACTGATTGTCTGATTAAAGAAGCTGGGTGGAGTGGGGGAGAATAGAGACTTCAGTGTTAATAATAATAATAATAATAATAATAATAATAATAATAATAATAAACTCCACCCATCTGGCTGGGTCACTTTTAAACATGAACACAGTGTGTTCTGCTTCTATACCTGCTGGTGGCCTCCTCTTGCAAGAGGATAAGAAAAGTGTCTACATTTTGGGGAGAGTTATAGCTCAGTGGTAGCACATACAGTGAGGGACGCAGGTGGCACTGTGGGTTAAACCACAGAGCCTAGGACTTGCCAATCAGAAGGTCGGCAGTTCGAATCCCTGCGACGGGGTGAGCTCCCATTGCTCGGTCCCTGCTCCTGCCAACCTAGCAGTTCAAAAGCACGTCAAAGTGCAAGTAGATAAATAGGTACCGCTCCAGCGGGAAGGTAAACGGCGTTTCCATGCACTGGCTCCCTCGGCCAATAAAGCGAGATGAGTACCGCAACCCCAGAGTCGGCCACGACTGGACCTAATGGTCAGGGGTCCCTTTACCACATAAAGTACCTGTAGAAGAGCCTAGATTTAACCATGGCATCTCCAGTAAATAGTGAGAAATCTGTTAGATGCCATTTTCCCTTTCATTAACAACAACAACAACAACAACAACTTTATTATTTATACCCCACCCATCTGGCTGGGTTTCTCCATTCCTCATTGTGCTATAGCGATAAGGAACGGATCGCCGGCTGAATTTCTTATGATCATGCCATTGTTAAAGGCAGAATAGTCTCTGCCGAGACAGAAAAGAGGCAGTTGCCCTGATTTATTTCCACGTATCTGAAAGTGTTCACTTTTACCAGTAAGATGCCACAGCCGCCTTGATTAAAATTCCACCATGGGTCCCAGTTGTTACAGCAATCTTTATATTCAAGAGACTTTGACAGCTAGGATCTAGGCTAAGATCACATACACGTCACATAGATCATCGAACAATCTTCAGCTCTTAATGGCATCCATTGATTAGCAAAGCCAAACACGTTCTTTGTGGGAGAAGCCAAGGCAAAGGTTCATGTATAATATAACAGTTATTGAGGGCTATTCATTCCCATCAGCAATACCTAGAATATTCCAGGAAATACAACAACAAGTACATAATAATTTCTGTACAGTTTTCTGTATGTGGCTTTAAAATGTCATTTACACAGCTAGTATTTCTTACTAAGGCTGAGGTGAAACTACTTGCCTCCTTTTGTGAGAGTCAAAGAGCATATCGTTCGCTGCAAATTTCTAACCAAATATATTCACATTGCTTTGGTTTTACTTTTCTCTGTTCTGTTTTCCTCCTCCTTTGCCGTCACAGCCCAGGGCCTCATTTGCCCTCTCCCTGTTACTTAGTTTGATTTGGCCACAGCAAATCACTTTATTTTATCAATGACATCGCAATTCTACATCTGACAAGAGGATGCCACAGACTTTTCTCTCAAATAAAATCATTTTAGTTATAGCCAAAGCCAACTAGATTAAATACCAATGTGGGCCAAGAAAACTAAGGACTCTGGGGCTAAGAAGAAAACAGTATAGAGAAAAGGGAAAAAAGAGGTACGACCCTGAAAAATGTGTATTTTTTCCAGTAATTTGTCTGCATCAAACATGCTTTCTTTGAGATAATGATTGAAATTAGAGGATATTTGACACAGTCCTATTTCTACAGCTGAACTGTGTGATTGCCTCCTCTCACGGAATATGCAATACTTCACCATGATAGTCTATCAGGAAAATAAATTAATTTTTAAAAACCAGCAATTTGGGCAAGCAGTGTTTGTTTTCTCCCTTTTGTCCTCCCCCTCCACTCCAACACCCTTTCATGTTCAAAGAAAATAAATACATGTTGTTGCCTGCACATTAATAAATAATAACAACAACAACAACAATAAAAGATTTTTCTAGTCACTTTATCTTGCCCAAGGCAACCAAAAGCAACTTACAAACAAAGAAACAAACACAGAAATCCCTACAGAGATACATTAAATCTAGGGGGGCAGTGGGAGAGAGAGAAATCCATTAAAAACATTCCACCTACTTCTAAAAGGCCACAGATAGTTAAAAGCCAAAGGCCTGGTTATAGAGGGATGTTTCTGCCTGGTGCCTAAAGATATTTAATGAGGGCGCCAGGTGAGCCTTCCTGGGGAAAGCACTCTGCAAACAGGGAGCCACCACAGAAAAGGCCCATTCTCATGTTGCCACCCTCCAGACCTCTCATGGAGGAGGCACATGAAGAAGAGCCTCAGATGATGATCACAGGATCCAGGTCAGTTCATATCAGGAGAGGAGGTCCTTGAGATATCGCAGTCCTGAGCCATTTAAGGCTTCGTAGCTCAAAACTACCCCTTCATGGATTGCTGCTTTGTCGTGGCGAAGGGGATTGAATAACTCAGAGAAGCTATGAGCTATGCCATGCAGGGCCACCCAAGACGGACAGGTCATAGCCAAGTTGTTGTTGTTGTTTAATCGTTTAGTCGTGTCCGACTCTTCGTGACCCCCTGGACCAGAGCATGCCAGGTACTCCTGTCTTCCACTGCCTCCCGCAGTTTGGTCAAACTCATGCTGGTTCATGGGGTCATGGAGAGTCGAACATGACTAAACAACAACAACAAAGCTCAAAACCAGCACTTTAATTTGGGCCCAGAAACTAATTGACAGCCGGTGCAATCGGGCCAGGATCGGTGTACTATGTTCTTGCCTGGGGGGGGGGGGAGCAACCCAGCCGCTGAATTTTGCACCAGCCGAAATTTCTGAACCATCTTCAGAGGCAGCGTGTGGCAGTAATCTAACCTAGAGCTTACCAGAAAATAGGCAACTGTAGTTAGGCTACCCCTGCCTGGATAGGGACACAGCTGGTTGTTTATTCTGCCCCCCCCATTGCCCAGGGTCAGATTTCTGCTTCTTATAGGCCCCATCCTGATAACAGCTTTTGTCCAAGGGGATATTACCAGATCGATACGGCATGTTCCTGAATGCGCCTCAAAGCCAAGGGCCCTAGCAGATGATCCTTTCATTGTGCATGTCATGTTTAATAATCACAGGAGTTGCTGAAGGGGTTACATGCATATTAGTTAGTGCATCCATTACGGGGGGGGGGGGGGGTGGCGCTGTCTTTCCTCTAGCAAGAGAATCTGTTGCAGGGAAATGATTTCCACCCAGAATTCAAGACTCATTATACTAAGGCTGCGTGGTGGTGATAATGCCATTCTTGCCCCAGATAACACATCCAGGGCTCTGACTGCTCTGCTCTGTGGCTCTACGAATGTCATGCTTGCATCTATTCCAGTAGCTTTTGTTTACTGTCATTTCTCTCCTTTCTTACCGCCACATGCTCATATAGCCTAACTAATGCCGTAGTTAGCATACTCTGCAAGCCCATCCTTTTATCCCTGGGGACGGATGTACGTGAGAGAACAACAATATTCCTGTTGAATTTGGCATGGGCAACGAGTTTCACGCACACTATCTGGCCAAGGGACAATACGGATATGAAACAAGAGTTTCTTGATCTGAATTCCCCCACCCCACATCTCTCTCTCTCTCTCCCCCATGCACACAGACAGAGATTAAGAGGAGCTGAATAGTCCAAGTTAGGCAGGAGTAGTTGTATTGCGAGAGAGTAAGCGCAATCCTTTTCCATGCCTGACTTACTTGATCTGAACTGGTCCCTCCCAAGTTCTGCTGCCTATATTGTGTCTCTTTCCCCTTGCCCCAAGGGGTATTAATTGTAGCTATTGAGGGGTTATTTCAAACAGAAACATGGTGCAGAGAAAAAGTGAATTACTCTTTCCCCAATACCATTGTTCAGTGCTTTCTTTTCTAAAAAAAAAAAATGTTTAGGGGTACTCTCATTTTCCTACTCATATTGTGTTATGTACTGAAGTTCTCACCCTTGGCCAGCAGGGGGATACTGTAGATAGTTATGCAAATAAGGGATTGAAAGTGACGTTCAGTGATTGGATAGTTTTAGAAAATTGTTACAGTTACGTTGTACTGGAGCTCTATATAAGCAGGCTGGCTGAACCCTTCAGTTCAGTTCTGTTCTGGCCTGTGAATAAATAAGAGCTGTTTGAAGAATTGCTGTGTCGTCTGATATGTTCACCCACAACTTAACATATTGAAATACTGCCCCTCAATAAGGCCAAACTTAGATTCACAAAATGTTTAGGGGTATGCGTACCCCTGCGTTCCCCCAGAAAAAGCACCACCATTGTTTCTATCAAAAGCTGAGTGTTTCTATTTTTATTATCATTATTCATGAGAGTTCTGGCCACAGCTCCCCTATATGGCATGAGGTTTGGTCCTCAGTAATCTATACAACAACCTGGCAAAACTGGCCAATACTGTTGTTCTTATTTTGCAAATGAGACAAGAGGCTGAGAGAATAGTAGCTGACCTGGTTCACGACTGAGGTAAGCTTTGAACTGAAGGCTTTCCTGGCTCCAGAAGGGTTTGCAATAGGTGCCGAATGGCAAACAAACCGGTGTGCACGCTGCCTGCACCTTGCGCAGCAAGATCTCTAGGCCCAGATTCCAGGTCCCGAGTTTGGGAGCTGTAAGAACATGTGCCCTAATGCAAGTTGCTGCAGGGATTTGTGTCGGAGTTACTATGGAGGCAGCGAGTGCTGCCAAGGCAATTCAGCGATGCCAAAAGGCAGAGACGCAACTCCCTGACCTCTGAAACCTGACTCTTCAGACATGGAGCAATTTTTTAAAAATTACTGGCTAATCATGCCCTTAGGGCGCTATTTGTATTCCTGCACCTGCTGTCATGTTACCATGTCCTGCCCCAGTCTCGCTGCAGAGCTTGGATACCTTCTCAGATGATGGAAGGCAGTTTCCCAAGAATAAAGCAAACCCGGAGCTGTTTTCCTTGACCTGCAGTGACAGTTCAGTAATAGATTATGGCTGTTCTAGTACCTGCCTGCTGGCTGTATAATATATGGCTCAAGAGGGGGGGGGGGCAGCTTCTGCTGGCACACAGCACAAGGGAGAAGGCAGAAGAAATTGAAGAACTTGAAGAACTCTGCACTCCTGGCCATAGGAGAGGGAGCATGGGTAGCTGGCGAGTTGTCTGAGCCACAACTCCTACTAGATGCCAGCTGAATGATGGCTTTAACCGTAGTTATTTATAGAGGGGTTTAATATTATGCTGAGGACGGGATTCATGTGATTTCTGTAGTTTAATCAATTTCTTCCCTCTAACGTGGCTGTTTTCCATTAATCCCACTGATGGCGCATGGAGCAAGTTGACATTTTGACACACACAGCCACACACAGACCAATGTGAGAACCATATATGGAGCCAGATCCCATTTTGATACACAAAGAAATATAGATCCCAGAAACAATGGCAGTCCAAAGGGGTGGTATTGCTATTATAATTGCTATTATAATTCTTATAGACTTTGCTATTATAATTCTTATAGACTTTGATGTACATGGGACTTTATAAAGCTACACAAATAAAGCAGGTCTCTGTCCCAAGGAACTTGCATACTAAATCCTAAGAGACTTGGGAGGAAAGGGAGAGGCAATAGTAATAAGGAACAATTATAGATATAGGTAGGTAGTCATGTTGGTCTGCCGTAGTCGAAACAAAATTTAAAAAAATCCTTCCAGTAGCACCTGAGAGACCAACTAAGTTTGTTATTGGTATGAGCTTTTGTGTGCATGCACTCTTTTTTTCTTCTTTTCTATACTGTTTTCTTCTTACAAACTTAGTTGGTCTCTAAGGCGCTACTGGAAGGATATTTTTTTTATTTTGTAAGCAACAATTATGAATATGCAAGGCTTCTTAGGGTTAATTTCAGTCGTGCAGATTTTAGGCTTCACCAGTGGGGCGCAAGGACTCTAGACTGGTAAACCAAAAGACCCCTTGAGAAGGTAGATGGGTCCACATGGCTGCTAGCAGCTGTAGGACTACCTTTGAAGACTGCACTGCACATTAGCAGGCCTGACCCTGTCATGAGTCACAGTGAGCCATGTTGCAAGAACAAGAAACTAGTGACAGCCATGGCCGCACTGCTCTGTCCCGTGCCACTGTCAACCAGCACCACAGGTGGGTCACGGACTGAACTACAGCAGCTGCCACACTTCAAATGGAAGAGAAAGCAAATGAGTGGTATCTCTGGTTACGAACTTAATTTGTTCTGGAGGTCCGTTCTCAACTCGAAACTGTTCTTAACCTGAGGCGCGCTTTCGCTAATGGGGTCTCCCGCTGCGCGCGCGCCTCTGGCACGTGATTTCTGCTTGCATCCCAGGGCAAAGTTCACAACCGAGAGACCTACTTCTGGATTAGCGGAGCTCATAATCCGAAGCTTGTATTACTATACTTCGTCGGATCTAGACTTCGTCGCCAAAGGCTTGAATGAGTCTCTTGAGAGTTGCAGCTCATGCCCTGTGGTGCCGGCCACTTGGCATGTAAGTAGAGGCTGCCAACAGAAGGGGGCGTGGTGGGCAGAGGACCCTGCTTCAAGGCTGCCATTTTGCCTCTTACAGATTCAAACACACTCTGCTTTCAAAGCAAATGATAAGCTTGAATGGAATAAAGGATTTACAGAGCTCTCTGCCTGTGGCGTCTTTCTCTCCCCAGGCCAGAAGCAGTGGGCCTTGCTCTAAACTGCTTTCTGGCTACTCTCAGAAAGCTGAGCCCACTCAGACTGTATCCAGTGGCTCTTTCATATTTACAGAGGCTGCTTCTGCTTCAGGTGGCAAAATGCCTTGGATGGGTTCTGATACCTAGTCTTCCCTGTGGCAAAAGTAGTACCATATTCAATCTGAGATATTTCAGACCAATGCACACATGTTCCATACAAAAAGGAGGTGACCTCTGTTTTGTCTCCTCAGAAATGCACACATAAATTGTTGCAAAGTATAGATTTAGGGGGGACGCGGGTGGCACTGTGGGTAAAACCTCAGCGCCTAGGACTTGCCGATCGTATGGTCGGCGGTTCGAATCCCCGCGGCGGGGTGAGCTCCCGTCGTTCGGTCCCAGCTCCTGCCCACCTAGCAGTTTGAAAGCACTCTTAAGTGCAAGTAGATAAATAGGGACCGCTTTATAGCGGGAAGGTAAACGGCGTTTCCGTGTGCTGTGCTGGTGCTGGCTTGCCAGAGCAGCTTCATCACGCTGGCCACGTGACCCGGAAGTGTCTTCAGACAGCGCTGGCCCCCGGCCTCTAGAGTGAGATGGGCGTGCAACCCCAGAGTCAGTCACGACTGGCCCGTACGGGCAGGGGTACCTTTACCTTTTTATAGATTTAGGGACAGGAAGTATCTGCTGCGAAGTCCAAGTGTTCACCTGTCAGCGCAGGTAATGTTCCCAGTGAGAGCTGTAAGGAAAAAAGGAGGAGATTAAGTCTCCAAGCAAGCAGACTGCCCCTTTATTCTGTATTTTTAAATATGATTTTTATTAAATTTTCTGCTTTACAATTTCAGATAAACATTTTACATTCTTAAGATATCAATGACTTCCCTTCTTCTCTTTCCACGGTTCATTCTGCATATCTTATATCCCTGAATATTTTGCAAAAACTATACCAATCGGTTTTCCATTATTATGGAATGGAATCCATCCTCCATCAAAACTTATTTACCCTGTTGAATTTATCTTAATGCTGCCAGTGCCTTCAGCTGCACACAATTATTTTCCATATATTCAACAAACCTTTTCCAATCTTCTTTAAATGTATGTTCTTCTTGTTCTCTGATTCTATATGTTAAGCCTGCAAGTTGTGCATATTCTATCAACAAGTTGCCATTCTTCTTTGCTTGGGACGTCGCTCGTTTTCCATTTTTGGGCTAGCCAAACATGGGCCGCAGTTGTTGCAGACATAAATAATGCCCCTTTAGGGCATTTCACTCCTTGAGGAAAAGGCAGAGCCGAAGAGGTGCAATCTGGCCCTAGAAAACCAGTCTGTGCTTAGACTTGATTGGAGCAAATTGTTCACTTGGAATTTCCCTTGCATTCTTTCCCCATTGTGTTCTATGGGCTCCCTGTCAAAGACAAGACGAGGCAGAATTAGTCAAAAGGTTATTAAATTGAGGAAGTACATCTTGTGACTGACTGGTGGTTCAGCTAAATCTTGGTTGACTTCAGTCAAAGTGATGAACTGTAGAGGAAAAACAAATGAGTAACTTTCCATATGTCTGTCACCAGTTGATATCCTAGTTTAGAGCACATAGATAACCTTACAAATTACATATTAAAATAATAGACGTATTCCGTATTTCCTCAGGGATATTTCCCTGAGCTTCAGTCCAGTTGCGATCTGGTTCAAAAGCAGCTGATACCAAACTCCTCAGCGGAATATTACTTATTAACTAACGTTCAGAGTGAACTCCATCTTAAAGTCTGAATGGCCTTTAACCTAGCGCAAACATCTTTAGCAGGCTCTTTCTTGCAGAGTTCAGGAAACAACAGTGAAATAAGGCTTTTCACTAAAACCAGCTAAGCAGTTTCCAACTCCTAACAGCTCTACAAACTCTGGTTGACAAAGTGTGTTTACTTTGAACAAGGTCCAGCTGCATTTAGCAAATATTGCTTTCTTACTAGCAAGTTCTTTCCTTGGCTTCACGTTGTAGATCCATGTCAGGCTTGGACTTCAAAGTGAGATCATTACATGGCAAAGTGATATAAAATCCAGATCCATTCCCTCATGCATTAAGTAGGCTATCTTATGTATTATTTGTTATGTACTGAGTTGAATAGGATCCAAAAGGCAGCAGTCTGATAGGATTCAGAACAATAGGATCCAGAATGCAGCAGTCTGATTGGTCCACAGGAGCCACCCAATCCAACTCCAGGTGGAAGGGAATCCGCAACCTGATTGGCCTACAGGAGAATCCCGGAATTAGCCAATCACGTGGGGCCCATTGTGTAAATAATGTATATAGGGCAGACATTCTGGGGGAACTTCCATTCTTCCTCACCACTATGAGCTGAATAAAGAGCATGAAATCCACTCTCGACTCCAAGTATATTTTATTATATTATTATTATTATTATTATGCATTTATGTATCTGTGTACATCTCTCCATCCTCCATCCTTTCTCCCCAGCCTGCTCCTTTTACCACCGCTATTCACATTTTAGAACCACTCACAAAAGTACTCTGTGGATTAAGGTTGTCGATGCACTCGGGACTGGCTAGTAAATGCCCACCCCAATTCTTCGACTATCAGCCTCCTTTATGGTCCAGCTCTCGCTTCCAAACATCACTAGTGGGAAAACCATAGCTTTAGCTATACGGACCTTTGTCGGCAAGGTGATGCCTCTGTTTTTTAAGATGCTGTCTAAGTTTGTCATTGCTTTTCTCCCCAAAAGCAGGCATCTTTTAATTTTGTGTAGTTCTGTAGTTCGAAATGAACCAATCTGAAAACCAGCCCAACTTATCTTTCACAGCCCACCTCTGATCAGTAAATGTAAGTGTATTTAGAGGGCAGGCAGTGCCATCAAACCGCCTCCAACATTAAACAACAAGAAAAACTTTTGCATCCTTATACTACAAAACTTCCGCGAGAAAAAACCACGCAGTGGGAGACAGCAGGCAACTCTCTGTCTGACTCCGAAACCATTAATCTGATTCCAAGGCTGACCCCGTTTATTAGCAGGTCAGAGAGTCCAGCAGGTTTATTTGGAGTCTGATAAATATTGCATCTCCTACTTCCCATTTTCCGCTCTATGCTATTCGATCACTTTGAGGTACAAGTTTTCCTTACCAGATCTGAGATTACTGGAAAAGGTTACTGGGAAATGTTTTCTCATTATTTTACCAAGGGCAGAGTACATTTTGCTTCTGTTCACGCACAAACAATAACTGAGAAAACTCTGTGCCAATGAAATCCCACCTGCAGTTTAGCAGCTAGCATACAATATTAATTGCTGAGGGGAAGAAAAATTAAATAAGCAACTGTCAGGCCTTTGTGATTGGTGTGGGAGGAATATATTTGAACCTGGGCCGGCAGCATCTGCAAAAACCTCAGTACTGTAGTCATGGCCAGGCCAGTCGTGGGACCCTTTTTCAGTAGTTGGAGGTTGAGGTTGCTGTGCAGCAGATGGAAGATTCTACAGTGGTACCTCAGGTTAAGTACTTAATTTGTTCCGGAGGTCCGTACTTAACCTGAAACTGTTCTTAACCTGAAGCATCACTTTAGCTAATGGGGCCTCCTACTGCTGCCGCGCCACCGGAGCACGATTTCTGTTCTCATCCTGAAGCAAAGTTCTTAACCTGAAGCACTATATCTGGGTTAGCGGAGTCTGTAACCTGAAGCGTATGTAACCTGAAGCATATGTAACCTGAGGTACCACTGTACTTTGTTGACCAAGCAAGGACAAAAGATGAGGAGCCTGGTATTTATGCAAGTTCTGGCCAATTCTGAGGTTCCATACTGCCTGCCATTTGTAGGGACTGTGGTTGCACGATCCTGTGCCTGTAGAGAGCTTTCTTGTTGTTTAGTCGTTTAGTCATGTCCGACTCTTCGTGACCCCATGGACCAGAGCACGCCAGGCCCTCCTGTCTTCCACTGCCTCCCGCAGTTTGGTCAAACTCATGTTCATAGCTTCGAGAACACTGTCCAACCATCTCGTCCTCTGTCGTCCCCTTCTCCTTGTGCCCTCCATCTTTCCCAACATCAGGGTCTTTTCCAGGGAGTCATCTCTTCTCATGAGGTGGCCAAAGTATTGGAGCCTCAACTTCACAATCTGTCCTTCCAGTGAGCACTCAGGGCTGATTTTCTTAAGAATGGATAGGTTTGATCTTCTTGCAGTCCATGGGACTCTCAAGAGTCTCCTCCAGCACCATAATTCAAAAGCATCAATTCTTTGGCGATCAGCCTTCTTTATGGTCCAGCTCTCACTTCCATACATCACTACTGGGAAAACCATAGCTTTAACTATACGGATCTTTGTTGGCAAGGTGATGTCTCTGCTTTTTAAGATGCTGTCTAGGTTTGTCATTGCTTTTCTCCCAAGAAGCAGGCGTCTTTTAATTTCGTGGCTGCTGTCACCATCTGCAGTGATCATGGAGCCCAAGAAAGGAAAATCTCTCACTGCCTCCATTTCTTCCCCTTCTATTTGCCAGGAGGTGATGGGACCAGTGGCCATGTGGCTTGCAAATACATACACACAGAGCTCCAAAGGTTGAAGCCTTGGGCCATTGGGGTCCCCTCTGTTCCAGGAATGGAGATCCAACGCTCTGCATTCCTCCCTCTTCACTCTAAGCTCCTCTTACACTTCTTACCTGTATCTCCCTACCTTGCCTTTCTTCTGCGCCTGAAGATGTCCTCCTTCCTTTAAACCTTGGGGGCAGGGGAGGGGTTCGGTGCAAGATGAAGCCTGCAAATAGAGCAGGTCTCTGCAACATAATCATTTGCAGAAACCTTTGCTGATTTGCACAACGCTTCTTGAGCACACACATACTTCCCTCGATCCAGATTTTGAACTGCCTTCCCTTAGAAGACCTCTGTATCGGGTCTATATTTGACCTTGTTTGTTGGCAGAGCGGGGAGGGTGGTTCTTCTGTTTCGATGCATTTGTGTAAACATTGGGTTATAATTTGTTTTGCAGCAGTGGCACCTGTAAGTCAATTGATTTCTGCCACAACGCACATTGGTGTCATTTAATCCTTTCATAATATTCTTTCCATCACCTTGATTGTTTTGCAACCTAGAACAGACTGTAAAATAACAGGAAAATGGAAGAGACACCTTTCAAACTGGTAGCAAAATTAAAACGACGGACTGTTTATTATTACCAATTACAAAATGGAGAAACAATATATAGTCTAGCCATCATATACTTTGAAATATCAAAAATTAACAGACCCCCCCCCCCCGCTCTCTCTTTCAAGCACAGACCTAAGCTCCAGCTCAGAAGCATTTGTGCAAACATTGCGTTTCCCTGGCTGTCATTTTCTAGCCTGTTTTTTATTTTTTATTTTTATTTATTTATTAAAAACACTTTTCCTTTTAGCACTGAAATTATCAGAAAAAGTAGAATTTGGAGACATTTTCCCCCTGCTCTTTCAGGTTATGGCAAACACGTATGTGCACTTAAATCCTGTTGTTGTTTTTAGCAACGGCAAAGGGATTTGTCCTCCTGTCTGCTGAGACATTAATAATATCGGCGCATTGTTAACTGACGTTGGAAGGATAACGAAATGTTAGGCAAAGCTGGGGCATTTGGGCTGAAGGATACATGCCGAAATGTTACTGGCTGAAAGGGCGATTTCACTGGGAAAGGGCTAGAGGCCTTTGAGACAGAAATTCCCTTTGTTGCAGAAGCCAGAAGACCAAGATTAGATCAGCCCTGTGACAAGCAGTGGGGGGGGGGGGGATGTGGAGTCACAGGGAGCCTTTGCTGCCTTCTCAAGGGAATTCCATGTGTAAATTGGAGCAAGGCAACACTCTGGCTCACAGGACGGCTGGTATGTTTGGGGGCGGGGAATACTCCCAAGCATCTGTTTACCACAGATTTGCACGTGTGCGTATATGTGCATATGGTACAGAGGGAGTTGAATCGAAGGCAGCTCCTTGACAGCCAAGTTTGTGTCAAACTGCGATCCCAGCAAATGCTGTCCCTTTATTTATTATGATGTCTCACTCCTAGCCATGGGCGTAGCCAGGATTTTTGTTAGACGGGGGCAGGGGGGGGAAAGCCTCAGATTTGTATTGATTTGTATTGATATTGAATGATTTAGGGGGGCAGCTGCTTCCTGTCCCCCTGGGTTACACCCATGCTCCTGGCAGATGGGGCTCATCAGCATGGGAATGTAGTCCGTCTAGGACAGGGGTCAGCAACCCGCAGCTCCGGAGCCGCATGTGGCTCTTTTACACCTTTGCCGCGGCTCCGGGGCGGATACTAGTGAGGGGAGGAGGCGCATTGTGCGCCCCGACACTCCCCACTGTGGCGGGCGCTGTACTGGCTGTGACGTCACATGGGGGCGGTGCGTGCATTAGTCACACACCGTCCCAACGTCACCTTCCCGCCCGCTACATTGTAAGGGGCATGTACGCTGGTCACTGCATTGAAAGGGGGCATGTACGCTGGTCACTGTTTTGAAGGGGAGTGAAGAACACACACTCACAAAAAGGTAACTTGTTAATTTAACGTTTATTTCTATGAGGAGGAGTAATTCTGAGGGGTCAAACAAAGAAATAATAAAAAAGTGACAAAAAAGTTATTTTTATAATGATGAGTTTTGCGGCTCCCAGTTTTTTTTCCTTCGGAAACAGGTCCAAGTGGCTCTTTTTGTCTTAACGGTTGCAGACCCCTGATCTAGGACATGGGTAGGCAAACTAAGGCCTGGGGGCCGGATCCAGCCCAATCGCCTTCTAAATCCAGCCCACGGACGGTGTTTTTACATGAGTAGAATGTGTCTTTTATTTAAAATGCATCTCTGGGTTATTTGTGGGGCATAGGAATCCGTTCATATATTTTTTTCAAAATATAGTCCGGCCCACCACATGGTCTTGTGTATCTGTGTATTGTGACTTACAGTCATTAGCCGATCCTATTTTGAAGTCTCCAATGCTGGTGACCATCACATCTTTAGAAATCTTCTTCTTCTTTGGCGATCACTCGTACCCGAGTAAGGTGGTCTTCCATGAATACGGTCCTAACAGTGAGTCTGTAAGTGACTCTGGAGGCCAATTCTGGATCCACACGTCCTTCCACAGTGGGTACATAAGTTTCTGGGCAGGAGTTCATAAAAGTGAGAATTTGCCAAGCGTGCCTTCCTCTTAGCATGTGTCTCCCTTTCGTCCTGAGTTTGAGCATCTTCAATCCCTATGACACCTTTGGTAAAGGCTGTTCTCCATTGGAGCACTTGCAGGCCAGTGTTTCCCAGTTGTCGTTGTTTATGCTAATTTTTTTTTAGATTTGTCTTGAGAGAGACTTTAAGCCTCTTTTGTTGACCACCAGCATTACGCTTTCCATTTTAAAGTTTGGAATAGAGTAGTTTCTTTGGAAGACGATAATCAGGCATCCGAACAACATGACCAGTCCAACGAAGTGGATGTTGACCAGTCTGTCAAAGTGGATTGCTTTGACGCTGGGGATCTTTGCTTCTTCCAGTACACTGGCGTTAGTTTGCCTGTCTTCCCAAGTGATGTGCATAATTTTTCGGAGACAACATTGATGGAATCTTTTGAGGAGTTGGAGACAGCATTTATAAGTGGTCCATGTTTCACAAGCATACAGTAAGTACAATAGCTTTGTAAACAAGCATTTTGGTTTCCCTGTGAATGTCCCTGTGATGGCCTGGGAATTAGATTCGGAGGCTGAACCTGAGGAATCCCAGCCTGCACAGGAGTCCCCGCCTCCAGAACCAGCTGAAATGTCTCCAAATTCTACTTTTTCTGATAATTTCAGTGCTAAAAGGAAAAGTGTTTTTAATAAATAAATAAAAATAAAAAACAAAAAACAGGGGCTGGGGCTTGAGCCTGAAGGGTCCTCACCTGTGCTGGATCCTCAGGTGCAGGCACCAGCTGAGTCTGCTCGGGCTCCTGAGGGGGTGGAGGACCCATTGCCTGCAGGTGCTCCACTCTCAGCCCCGTCAGAGGAAGCTGAGGTTGCCTCTGGGTCCAGTAACCCTCCAGCCTCTCCGGAGCTACAGAGGCTCAGGGCAGAGAGGCGGAGGGAACTAAGTTCCCGCAGGAGGAGAGCTCGCCTCCAGGCCAGGAGAGGCGAGTCACCTGTGGACCGGGGCCGCCCTATGCCTCAGAGGAGATAAAGGCCAGCCTGCCCCAGTCCTAAGTTGCGGGAGCAACTTCGTTGGTTGGCAGTTCCAGCCTGATCCCTGACCTGCTTTCCTGCCGGAGCTCCTGACCTCGCCCAACTACCTGCCCTGCATCCAGCTTCATCTTTTACGGACTGCCTCCATACTGCACCTTTGACCTCGGACTGGACTCGGACCTCACCTCTTGGTTAGCCCATGGGAACAGCACAATCTTCAAACACTCTGCGCTTCAATCGGGAGAAAGCTGCACTCGTAGAGCTCAGACGATGCTGTATTTTGGCATCAATGTCGGCCCTCATGCAAAGGGCAAAGCTGGTGAGCATCACATCTTTAGGAATATGTTGTATGCTAAACCAAACTCTTCTCCCTGACAAATTTATCTAATTGAAGGGGATTCTTCAAACTTGCAACACCCCCCTCCTCACCACTACCACCAGCTGCCTCCAATGGTATAGTCCAGGAAGTCCTTACCACTTGATTAAGTTGAGAAATCAAGCTGTCATCAAGCCCAAAGCTTGTGCCTGCCATACTAAACTCTGTGGGATTCACTGCTATTTCTCTAGAAAAAGAACTCACCAGGAACCCTTCCCCTGTTCTCTTATAGTGGCAGTGGTACCTACCTGAGAGGTGCTGGATCTGAGTTCCAACTGGACAAAAAAAGCCCTTGTCGTATGGATATGAGGGAGGGGAAGGAGCTAAGCCTGGCAGCCTTCCACAAATATATATCCCCCCCCCCTTTCATTTTCTATTGGCCTTGTTCCACCATCTATCTACCCGCTCCCCTTTCTACCGCTTTCCAACAATTGCTGGGACTGCATCCGGCTTGTCACAAATGATTAAGGCAGGAGAAATGCAGAAAACCTGTGCCAGTTCACTGCTTCTTGCCAACCTGAATGAAGGAGTCACAGATGGCCACTTTCAAGCTTCCATGCCAAAGAGACGAGGGAGGAGGGAAGTAATAGGAATCATTTAAAGGTGGAGGAAAGGATAGAATCTCAAGGTAGACATAAACCACCATTTTAATTTTAAATTCCTCCCCGGAAGGGAACTTCACAAGGACTTCCAATGGCAGGCATTTGCGTGCTTGAGGTGAAAACTGGCAAGACCTCCCCTCCCCTCCCGCAATGCTGCGGACCTGTTTTTGCAGCAGTGGCACCTGTAAATCAGTTTATTTCTGCGACAAGGCACATTGGTTTAATTTAATCCTTTCATAATATTATTTCCATCGCCTTAACAGTTTAGTAACCTAAAACAGACTGTAAAGTAACAAGCATGGAAGAGACCACCTTTTAAACTGGTAGCAAAATTAAAATGACGGACTGTTTGTTTATTACCAATTACAAAGCAGACAAACAATATATGATATAGCCAACATGTACCTTGAAATCTCGAAAATTAACAGAACCCCCTCCCCTCTTTTTCAAGCAAAGACCTCAGCTCCAGCTCAGAGCCCTAGGTGTGAATTAAATGCCTATCTGAAACTTTGAAGCAGCCTCCCATATTGTCATAATGCTGTCAGCAGCTCCTGGCTGGTTGCCCAGGGAAGTATAAAGACAAGGAAAAGTTACTTACTGTCCTCCCCCCCCCAGTCTTTACAGAGAGAGGCTATAAAACCCAGCCTCTTGGATAATGGCATTGTCCCAAGTAAATCTCCACCCCTCCTCTCTCCCACTCTCTCTTCCTAATTCATCTCCTCTACGTGCCCTCTGTCTTTGAGCTCTTTGCTCTCCTACTTTTAAGGCTCGCCAGGTTCTGGGAGATGTGTGGGAATATTCAGAATGGCAGGAAGAGGATATATTGTTTACTAATACCCTTCCTGGAGGCAGTGGAAGACAGGAGTGCTTGGCGTGCTCTGGTCCATGGGGTCACGAAGAGTCGGACACGACTGAACGACTAAACAACAACAAATATCCTTCTTAACTTGCATTAGCAAGTTTCTTTATTTAGCAGAGTTTATATTCCCTTTCTCATGCAGAGCAGAAAACTGGTTTCAGGCTCGTTAGAACCTCTTACTATTATGCAATTCAATCTGCCTCCGATTGAATTGTATGTTTCTGGTAAGACTCCCTTTTAAAGTCCCTCCTAAAAGAATAAAGACACCACAGTCTTATTCATAAGTAACAAAAAGAAAGCTTACTCATGATCAGGCAGAGCACAGAAGGCAGGCTTTAGGCTTAAAGGTACAAACATATACAAACAAGTTTACCCCATAAGGGTGATGACCTGGGGGACTGCTTGGCTGGCAGCCAGCAGTTCAATCTAGGAAGTTCGCAGGATGAAAGGAAGGTGGAAAAGAGAGAGAGTGGCAGTAGGCCTTGTCCTTTTACCAGGTCTGGAAAGGTCATGCCCACCCACTAGTCACATGCAAAAGGAAGGATGCTCCAGACCAGGAGGAACTGGAAGTTTTGACTGGCTGGACCAAACGTTCCCTTGCATGTCCACTCTAGCAAAACAAGGAATGTTGTACTTGACTGCTCCCAGTGGATTACACCCCACAAGATGGAGGGTCTGGGATGCTTTCTAATAACAATGTATCAGTCGGGTGTTGTCCCGACTCTCCCATTATTTCCCAACTTTCCCGCTCATCTGCCTCTGAGCTCTGACCTCCCGCAAACCCCTGTTGTAAATCTATACTGTCTTCCTATCCCTCCTCCCTGGAAGGGCCAGGATGGGGAGGTGGTCTCCACCATTCCTCCTCTGCCCAGTCCCTGAAACATATGAAAAATGTCCCAAACCCGTTTCTTCCTGTGCCCACCTCCTCCAGGAAGTTGGGCTCTGGGACCCAGAGGCCAGCTGCAGGTTCATGGTCCAAAACAGACAGGAGTTGACTTCCAAAGTGGCAAACGGGTTATAGGTGCCATGGGTATAGAGTTAAAATCAAGCTAGGGGCAGGAGCCAAAGTGGCAATAGAGAATTAGGAGGACTGGAACAGGCCTAATCCAGTTTGCAGGTTGGTTTAATCCTGGGGTAAAATCCTAAAAAAAGCTCAAGAACTTTGGGGTAAAATCGTAAAAAAAGGTCAACAACTTCGGTCGGCCCTTTGGTCAGCCCTCACACATGTTCACTTCATCAAATCTGGCCCTCTTTGAAAAAAGTTTGGACACCCCTGGTGGAAGGAGGTCCCTAGTCAAAGGGATCAAGAGTCATGGTGCAATCAAGGAGCACAAGTTGTTTAGATTGGAGGGCCATCTGTGAGGTCAGGGCTTTATAGGGCATTGGATGCAGAGAGGCAGACCAAACGACAAAGTCCAGAGCTCTGTCTAGTAGGAAGAACAGAGAATGTCATGAACAAACTTAGTTGGTCTACAAGGTGCTACTGGACCTTTATTTATTTATTTAACTTCAACTGCATCAGACCAACATGGCTACCTACCTGAATCTAGAGAATGTCACGGTGCAGGAGCTAGCGTGATGAAGCCTACCCACCGTGGACTCTGCCTGAGACTACTCCCTACTTTCATGCCTTATGCTTTTCTTGGATAGAAACAGTTTTCTTGAGCAAACCGTAGCGTGAAATTGTAGTGCAGTAACACAGCGCTTTCCGTGTTTACTGAACTCCAAAGAAATGTGGAACGATTTTTCCTAGCACACAGCTTTGGAAGAAGGAAACCAATACGGATGAGGACTGATTATATTGACAATAACTATTTCAAGTGTGAGAGCTGCGCGGTTCTCTCCAGTTCTCCACAAGTCCCCAAAGAAAGAGCTGCATCAATGAGGAAGAGCTTTAATCGATTAATCAAATGACTTTTAGCCAACTGATAAAATTTGCATAAATCTGCATATTGGTGCAAACCAGTAGTTCTGAATAAATATGCAGAATTGCAGCCTTGCATGCTGCTTGCACCAGGCTGGTGTGATGTCTTGCTGGTGCAACAGGCTAACCATGGTTTTTCCTTGTCAGGCCAATTTCTCATTGGAATCAGTTCAATTAATCAGTTAAATATGAAACCCTAACAGGAAGAGAGAGGGAGCCACGTTATACATAAAAGATTGATCTACAGTATACACATGCCAGTAAAAGATTGATCTATTATTACTACAGTATACACATGCCAGTTAATCCATCAATCTGAACCCAGAAGGTCATTTGAGAGTGTTTCAGTATAAATAAAAGGATACGAGAATGCCAAACTAGGGGGAGACTTAGAATCATAGAATCATAGAATCATAGAGTTGGAAGAGACCACAAGGGCCATCGAGTCCAACCCCCTGCCAAGCAGGAAACACCATCAGAGCACTCCTGACATATGGCTGTCAAGCCTCTGCTTAAAGACCTTCAAAGAAGGAGACTCCACCACACTCCTTGGCAGCAAATTCCACTGTCGAACAGCTCTTACTGTCAGGAAGTTCTTCCTGACAGGAAGTTCTTGGATGACGCCTCTGCAGATCAGGTTACCAAACTTTCACAGACGAGAGACGTCGTAGCAATGAGAGGCTCACAGCTACCCTGATATCTGCGGGAAGTCAAAGTCTGCCAAGAACAGAAGGTCTAATAAATTCCCGACTTGCCTTGCTGTCAATTTCATCTTCCAGAAGGGGGAAGAAGAGACATGGGCTGCCCAGCCTGTTCTAGACCCTAGATCATGGGTAGGCAAACTAAGGCCCGGGGGCCGGATCCGGCCCAATCGCCTTCTAAATCTGGCCCGTGGATGGTCCAGGAATCAGCATGTTTTTACATGAGTAGAATGTGTGCTTTTGTTTAAAATGCATCTCTGGGTTATTTGTGGGGCATAGGAATCCGTTCATATTTTTTTTTCAAAATATAGTCCGGCCCCCCACAAGGTCTGAGGGACAGTGGACTGGCCCCCTGCTGAAAAGGTTTGCTGACCCCTGCTCTAGATCTTCAGCAGCGGTCTGGGGAACTGGCTGATGAGGTGAAAGTAGCTCAAACCTTGGGTGGGAGTGACTACAGACAGACACGCACCTTGGTTTTTGGGAATGCTAAAGATTTTAACAAGTTTTTTGGGGGGGGACTTGGGTGCAATCCTGTGGGCAGAAACACTTGAGGGGAAGGGAGTTAAAGACGGGTGGGGGGACGCTTAAAAATGAGCTGTTGAAGGCACAATCGCAAACCACTCCGATGTGCAAGAAAAATAAAGGAAAAGGTAAAGGGACCCCTGACCATTAGATCCAGTCGTGGCCGACTGGGGTTGTGGCACTCATCTCGCTTTATTGGCCAAGGGAGCCGGCGTACAGCTTCCAGGTTATGTGGCCAGCATGACTAAGCCACTTCTGGCGAACCAGAGCAGCGCATGGAAACGCCGTTTACCTTCCCACCACTTATCTACTTGCACTTTGATGTGCTTTCGAACTGCTAAGTGGGCAGGAGCAGGGACCGAACAACGGGAGCTCACCCCGTCGCGGGGATTCGAACCGCCGACCTTCTGATCGGCAAGCCCTAGGCTCTGTGGTTTAACCCACAGCGCCACCCGCGTCCCTGCAAGAAAAACAGGGGGCAACTAAATAAATCAAACAGGTTGCATAAGGAGCTGTCCGATGAGCTGAGATTTAAAGGAACATGCACAGGATGGGGGGGGGGGAGCACAAGCACAAGGATGGGGGGGGGGAGCACAAAGGAGCAGCTAAAGTTCGTGGAGAAAGTGTGAGCTCAGAGTCAGCTTAGGCTTGCAAGCGATGCTAAAACCCACCCTTGCAGAAGGGGATGGTGGCTGTGACCATGTTGAGGGGAAGCGTGAGGAAGTGATAGATCTACGGAGAGAAGGGGATGGGAATTATTAGTGTGTGGTGGAGAGAAAGCAGAACTGCTCACTTCCTACTTCGCCTCAGTCTTTTTCCGCATGGGAAACTATGCTGAACCTGGCAAAAATAGGTCAAATGACCAAGGAAGGGCCAGGATAGATAAAATGGTCATATGGGAGCACCTAGCCACTCTACATGGCTTCAGAGCTTCTGTCTGTAATTTTAGAAAATCTTCAAAGACAGAAGTGCTGAAATATACTCGGAGTTGAGTGTGGATTTCATGCTCTTTATTCAGCTCATAGTAGTGAGGAATGAAAGTTCCCCCAAAATATCTGCTTTATATATATTATTTATACAATGGGCCGCACGTGATTGGCTAATTCCTGGGTTCTCCTGTAGGCCAATCAGTTTGCAGATTCACTTCCATCTGGAGCTGGATTGGGTGGCTCCTGCGGACCAATCACACTGCTACATTGTTCTAGGACCAATCATACTGCTGCATTGTTCTAGGACCAATCAGACTGCTACATTCTGAATCCTATTCAAATCAGTACATAACAAGTGCCATAGGAATAGAGGTGGGCAATTGTCACCATTTAGGGGGAAAACTACTGTGATTAGTAAGCCAACACGGCTTACTAATAAGTCATGCCAGAAAGACTAACGTTATAAGCAGTTATTAGCCTGGTAAATCGGGGGAATGCAATGGATGCAATATATCTTGATTTCAGCAAGGTCCCATATTCTTGATGGTAAGCTGGTAAAATGTGGGCTAGAGTCAGGGCTCGTTTACACTTCCGCTTGTCCTCTGCCTAAAATCTGGCCGGTTTTCCACTTGCCCTGCTCCTTTCCCAGGGAAAACCTGCTCGTTAGTGTTAAATCGGAGCAAATGTTTGCTCCAATTGAGCGCTAAAGAGCAGCTTTCCCTGGGAGAAAGCAACGGAACAAGAAGTGTGTTGGAGCCCTGTGTTAGGTGAATTTGTAGCTGATTGAAGAGCTTTCTTCAAAGCGTGCTCATCAACAGATTGCTATCAGTGTAGAAAGAAGAGGCAAGTGGGGTTCACAGCGAACTTGTGCTGGTCCTGAGGGTTAACCGTGCGGTGAGGTCCAAGTCCAGTCCGAGGTCGAGGGTGTGGTATGGAGGCTGTCCGTCAAGGCTGAAGCTGGGTCCAAGGCAGGGAGTCGGGTGAGGTCAGGAACTCTGGCAGAAGAGCAGGACAGGGTGCAGGCAGGAACCGGCTACCAACAATGTTGCTCCCACAACCTGGGACTGGGGCTGGCTGGCTTTTATCTACCCCGAGGCATAGAGCGGCCCCGGGCCACAGGTGACTCGCCTCTCCTAGCCTGGAGGCGAGCACTCCTCCTGCGGGAACTTAGTTCCCTCCGCCTCTCTGCCCTGAGCCTCCGCAGCTCAGGAGAGGCTGGAGGGTTACCGGACCCAGAGGCAACCTCCTCTTCCCCTGATGGGGCTGAGAGTGGAGCACCTGCAGGCAATGGGTCCTCCATCACCTCAGGGGCCAGAGCAGACTCAGCTGGTGCCTGCACCTGAGGATCCGGCACAGGTGAGGACCCTTCAGGCTCAGGCCCCAGCCCTGGCTCAGCTGGTTCTGGAGGCGGGGACTCCTGTGCAGGCTGGGATTCCTCAGGTTCAGCCTCCGAGTCCGAATCCCAGGCCACCACAGAACTTGACAGTTTTTAGGAGACTCTTAACAAACTATAGTTCCCAGGTTCCTTTTGCGGGGGGAGGCCATGACCATTACCAAGAGTACTTTAAATACGTGGTGTGGATGTAGCTGCCATGCAGCACAGGATATCGGTGTCTCCTCTTCTACCTAGGACCCTCGTACCTACGGGACCGCCTCTCCCGGTATGCCCCACAGAGGACCTGAACGTCCATAAATAGCAACACCCTAGAGGTCCCGGGCCCTAAGGAAGTTAGATTGGCTTCAACCAGAGCCAGGGCCTTCTCAACACTGGCTCCAGCCTGGTGGAACGCTCTGCCTCATGAGACCAGGGCCCTGCAGGATCTGATTTCTTTCTGCAGGGCCTGTAAGACAGAGTTGTTCCGCCTGGCCTTTGGCTTGGAGCCAATTTGACACCCCCCCCCCTCTTTCTTTTTTCCTTTCTCCTCCTGTGATGAGGCTGCATTTTAATGTTTTAATGTTGTATTTTAATCTTGTTTTTAAGTTGTATTCATTTAACATGTTTTTATTATTGCTTGTCAGCTGCCCTGAGCCCGGCCTTGGCTGGGGAGGGCGGGGTATAAATAAAATTTATTATTATTATTACCTTCTCTCTCCCTTGTAATGTCTACTACTGCAAAATGTGATATATCACCACACTTTGAGTTTTCTCCACTCCGCAAAGGTGCAAATGTTGGAGAAAGCTCACCAGAAGCTATGCTATGTCACACATTATGCGATAGCAGATATTTCTGGGGGAGAAAGGAGGAGACGGAGAGCCGTTTGTTGCTTTCAGGAAGGAGCAGCTTGCCCATCCCATAACGTGTAGCTCTGAACTGCTTTGGAGTGTTTGTGATTTACACTCCGGGATTCAATTTCCCCTGTTGCCACCGGAGAGCGAATAGCTGTAGCCGCCTGGACAGCTGGCTCCTAAATCAAAGTTGATTCCCAAGAGGAAGCTGGCAGGTTTAATGGCTGACCAAGGAAGCGTCGATCAGTGCGCTTGTCAATGTGGTCTTCAAACGGACTTTAATGATACAGTGGTACCTCAGGTTACATACGCTTCAGGTTATATACGCTTCAGGTTACAGACTCCGCTAACCCAGAAATAGTGCTTCAGGTTAAGAACTTTGCTTCAGGATGAGAACAGAAATAGTGCTCCGGTGGTGTGGCGGCAGCAGGAGGCCCCATTAGCTAAAGTGGTGCTTCAGGTTAAGAACAGTTTCAGGTTAAGTACGGACCTCCGGAACGAATTAAGTACTTAACCTGAGGCACCACTGTACAGTTCTAGGAACCATAGAACAAAGTGGTCCAAAGTAGAAATCTGGATGCTGCGACAGTTGAGCAATGGGTGACAGGAGAGCTGTTGGAAAACATGCTTTACAATGGGCCAAATCTGCGGTGTTGTCAGCTGAAAGAGAGAGGAGGGTTTTGCTGCATGTTACCGCTGTGGTCTAAACCACAGAGCCCAGGGCTTGCCGATCGGAAGGTTGGCGGTTCGAATCCTCACAACAGGGTGAGCTCCCGTTGCTCGGTCCCTGCTCCTGCCAACCTAGCAGTTAGAAAGCACACCAGTGCAAGTAGATAAATAGGTACCGCTCCGGCGGGAAGGTAAACGGCGTTTCCGTGCACTGCTCTGGTTCGCCAGAAGCGGCTTAGTCATGCTGGCCACATGACCCGGAAGCTGTACGCCGGCTCCCTCGGCCAATAAAGCGAGATGAGCACCGCAACCCCAGAGTCGGCCACAACTGGACCTAACGGTTAGGGGTCCCTTTACCTTGGAAAGACGTACCTTATTAAATGCAGCTGTACATGCACTGCATCAAATCACTTTGATGCGGCGCAAGTTCCATTTTCACCACAAACACGGCACCTCCTTTCCAATTTCTGCTGCATCTGTGGGCCACAGGTGTTAATTATGTGAAGTGGGATCAATACGCATTAGAATAAATTTAATCTGCCTCTTTCCTTTGTGGATCTGGCCGTAATTCTCTTTCTTCCTCCTGCAGCTACAGGGTGCCTCCCCACCCCACCCCCGCAGTCTCCCCTCTCCCCGTGATGCTTTTGCCTGCCTCACTGTATTCCAGAGTAGGACCATTTCCTTCTGCTGTCCTATCCAGGCAAAAGCCCATGGATAGAGCCTGGAAGCAGGGAAATAATGGCTTGCTTATTCCCATAATGGCTTATGTTCTATGCCATTGATATTTTTTGTATTTTTTTTAGCCTTTTCCATTATTATTATTATTATTATTATTATTATTATTATTAAGGATTTTTCTTTTGTAGTTTTGGTTGTTTATATTTATCTGTGTTTGTTTAAAGCAAAATAAAAAAAAATCACAGTTCAGTTCTGGATTTATATATTTTTTTAAGGGCTAGAATATAAGAAGAGCGCTCTTGGATCACACCCAAGGTGCATTGGTTAGAAAGCAACATCAGTTGCTTATTCCCATAATGGCGTATGTTCTATGCCATTGATAATTTTTGTAGTTTTTTTGTAGCCTTTTCCATTATTATTATTATTATTATTATTATTATTAAGGATTTTCTTTTGTAATTTTGTTTGTTTATATTTATCTGTATTTGTTTAAAGCAAAATAAAAATTTAGAAAAAGAAAAAGAAATCACAGTTCACTTCTGGATTTATATGTTTTTTAAGGGCTAGAATATAAGAAGATATAAGAAGAGCTCTGTTGGATCACACCCAAGGTTAGAAAGCAACATCAGTTGTCTTTGTTGGAAAACTAAGTAGCTCCATCTCTCCAGAAAACGATGGAAATTAAGAAAAGGATAGTAAAACACACCGGGCACAATCCAGCCAAACTGAATCCCATATGGGAGAATTAATGGGGAATTAAGAACATGCATAATTATTTCCTGTTGAAATCAATTTGCTTTAAAAGTGCCAGCCTGGATTGTGGGTGCTCTTCCAGCAGAGATCCAGCAGGTGCCTTCTGTACTAACTCTCAAACGTTTAATGAAAACTTATTTGCCACCAGGCTTATGCAGAAACATTTTATGTAGTAGGCAGCTTGTGAACTGTTTCAGTTTGTGTGTGCTTGTGTGTCTTTTGTTGTTGTTGTTGGCATCCCCTCTGCGATTGTTGTAAACTACTTCGGGCATCGTATTATTATTATTATTATTAAATTTTTATTTCATTTTAATATACCATATACAAAAAGGAAATATGAAGATAAACAAATATCCATCACCTCCTAACAACTAAGAAAAATGAAGAAAAATAAACAACATCAATACATCAATTAAATAGTGCCCACAATACATTTAACATAAAAACAACTTTTTTTCTATATAGCTGACTTCCCATCTGCTCCTTACTTCTATTTCTCGTCCGTTATTCACTGCCATATTATAACACGTTTTGGCTTTAATGTTATTTATTCTGTCCTAGGTTTTCCATCAGATTTAAAACTCCTACTGAAATGCTGCTATAGATTTCAAACTTTCATTACTATTTTTCAAATAAATTTCAAAGACTTCCCATTTTGTAATAAATACTTCCTTTGATTTATTTTTTTAATTCTTTCTGATAAATGGTCTAATTCTGCATATTTGGTCATTTTTTGGATCCACTCTGACCTAGAAGGGACTTTATCACTTTTCCGTTGTTTTTAATTGTGGTATACCAATATATTTATAAATAAATGCAGACCCTTCAGATACCAGCAAATGATAAATGCAATTGCGTGACTGTGATCAAATACTTTCAAATATCAAATATTTAAGTATTCAATACAGGTACCAGATCGTATGTAAATATTCCGGTAGTTAAAGAGGCAATTTAAAGACTGTAAAGTCAAGGACTCTGTAATATTGGCTCACTTTGTCTACTACTACACACACTTGATCTTAGCCAAAAGGCCGAGAAGCGATCACTTTGTCTATAGGGCATTTAATAGATGATAAGTATATAGAAAACTCCTGCCAACCTAGCAGTTCGAAAGCACGTCAAAGTGCAATTACAGTGGTACCTTGCAAGACGAATGCCTCACAAGACGGAAAACTCGCAAGACGAAAGGGTTTTTTGTTTTTTGAGCTGCTTCGCAAGACGATTTTCCCTATGGGCTTGCTTCGCAAGATGGAAACATCTTGCAAGTTTGTTTCCTTTTTCTTAAAACCGTTAATACAGTTGCGACTTGACTTCGAGGAGCAACTCATAGCACGCGGTGTGGTAGCCTTTTTTGAGGTTTTTGAAGACTTTGGTGATTTTTGAAGCTTTTCCAAAACTTTCCCGAAGCCATGCTTCACAAGACGAAAAAATCGCAAGACGAAAAAACTCGCAGAACGAATTAATTTCGTCTTGCGAGGCACCACTGTATATAAATAGGTACCGCTCCAGCGGGAAGGTAAACGGCGTTTCCGTGCGCTGCTCTGGTTTGGCAGAAGCGGCTTAGTCATGCTGGCCACATGAACCGGAAGCTGTATGCTGGGTCCCTCGGCCAATAAAGCGAGATGAGCGCCGCAACCCCAGAGTCGGCCACGAATGGAGCTAATGGTCAGGGGTCCCTTTACCCCTTACCTTTATAGAAAACAGTGCGGCTTGTAGATCCTGTTCCTTCCTCTGCCTATCGCTACAAAATGTACCCCAAATGTACCCATTGTGCACAATTCATAGACTGCCTTGCCGCATCATGCTTACCTTTTCAACATGGCAGGGTGGGGATGCAAACAGAAACTTTAAAACAGAACAACTCCTGCGCCCCTAACAATCTACTTTGGGTTGTGGAAACGTTTAAAATTATACCTTTTATAAGGGAGGGAAAGTTGAAGTGGGACCCTGAAACTGTTTCCAAACAGTCCTGGGTTTTAAAAAAAGCCTCTCCTTTCTTCTCCGACACGCAGAATGATAGGTTTCAAGACCTGAGTTGTGTATGGCATTTAATTATACCAAAGTGTTTTCATTCCTCCTGGATGAATATATCGCTCATCACCCATCATTGCAGGCTTTTGTTGTGCTGTGAGGGGCTTTGTTTATTGGTTTTAAACTCACAACCCTAATCTTTACGGCTTCTGTTCCGGGGTGTTTCTGAAACTTTCTGGGCAGGGATTTAGGGGAGAGCTGTGCTGGCTACCTGGCTAGTCTGCAGAAGTACATTTAGGCATAAACAGAAAGGGAAGGCACTATGTGGACATTTTAGAGCATGGGTAGGCAAACTAAGGCCCGGGGGCCAGATCTGGCCCAATCGCCTTCTAAATCTGGCCCGCACATGGTCCGGGAATCAGCTTTTTTTATATATGAGTAGAATGTGTGCTTTTATTTAAAATGCACCTCTGGGTTATTTGTGGGGCATAGGAATTCTTTCATCCCCCCCAAAGTATAGTCTGGCCCCCCACAAGGTCTGTGGGACAGTGGACCGGCCCCCTGCTGAAAAAGTTGGCTGACCCCTGTTTTAGAGTCATCTGCTCCCAAAGCAAAGGACCGTTGTAATTGGGATGAGAAGAAAAGTGTTATATACTGAAGTTCTCACCCTGGGCCAGCAGGGGGATACTGTAGATAGTTCAGGTCCACATACGCAAATAAGGGATCGAAAGTGATGTTCAGTGATTGGATAGTTACAGAAAGTTGTTACAATTACGTTGTTCTGGGGCTCTATATAAGCAGGCTGGCTGAACCCTTCAGTTCAGTTCTGTTCCAGCTTACAAATAAAGAGCTGCTTTGAAGAATTGCTGTGTCATCTGCTATGTCTACCCACTATTCAACAAAAAGCTTAATTGCTAGTTCACACATGCATCTTGATTCCTAGGCATCTGAGGAGTCACAACTGAATGGGAGGATTACCGCATGTTGCAATGTGGAATGCATGGGTGTCGCTGCTCAGAGGGACCCAAAAAGTGGAACAAGTTTAGAAGAGGGGGCAGATGTCAGGGACTGGGCAGAGGAGGGACGGTAGAGACCGCCTCCCCACCCTGACCCTTCCAGAGAAGAGGAAGACAGTTCAGAATTAGAACAGGGGTTTGAGGCAGATAAGGGGGAAAGTTGGGAAATACAGTGGTACCTCAGACGCTTCAGGTTACAGACTCCGCTAACCCAGAATTAGTACCTCGGGTTAAGAACTTTGCTTCAGGATGAGAACAGAAACCGTGTGGGGGCAGCGGGAGGCCCCATTAGCTAAAGTGGTACCTCAGATTAAGAACAGTTCAGGTTAAGAACAGACCTCCGGAACGAATTAAGTTCTTAACCCGAGGTACCACTGTAATGGGAGAGGAGGAGGAGGAGGAAACACCAGAAAGGCGACAGCTGACAGACTCTGTATCTTTAGAAAGCATCCCAGACCCTCCATCTCCCAGAACCTGACGAGCCTTGAAAGGAGGAGGAGGAGGAGGAGGAGGAGGAGGAGGAGGAGGAGGAGAAGAAGAAGAAGAAGAGTAGTTTGGATTGATATCCCGCTTTATCACTACCTGAAGGAGTCTCAAAGCGGCTCACATTCTCCTTTCCCTTCCTCCCCCACAAAAAACACTCTGTGAGGTGAGTGGGGCTGAGAGACTTCAAAGTGTGACTGGCCCAAGGTCACCCAGCAGCTGCATGTGGAGGAGCAGAGACGCGAACCCAGTTCACCAGATTACGAATCTACCACGCTTAACCACTACACCACACTGGCTCTCAGGAGAGCAAAGAGCTCAAAGACAGAGGGCACCTAGCAGCCCCTGCAGAGGATGTGATGAAAATGACGAATGAGGAAGTGGGAGAGACGAGGTTGGGTTGAAATGCACTCAGGACAACGCCATTATCCGAGAGGCTGTCTCTGTAAATACTGAAGAAAAAGTGGACGGTAAGAAACATTCCTTGTTTCTAGATGTACCTGGGCAACCAGCCGTGGGAGTTGCTGGCAGCCGCCCAACGGCAGAGTACAGAAAGTTTGAGAAACAGAAAGATTCCTTTCCAGCTCTACATTTCTGTGATTCTATAAAAAGCAAATGGACCCAGTAGGTTGGGGCAATGTATTCTTCTAGATCAAGTTGTGTGTGTGTGTGTGTGTGTGTGTGTGTGTGAGAGAGAGAGAGAGAGAGAGAGAGAGAGAGAGAGAGAGAGAAGGTGCTTTGATTCTAATGAACGAAAGGGGACTGTTTAGCCATGAGCTGAATGCCCCTTTGGGATGATTTCACTAAGATGTGGGCGGTGAAAGAAGCCCTAGTCCCTACAGGGGTCCAGGAAGCCCAACTAATGCATGAAGCAATTTGTGTGTGCAACACATGCAGACCGGCAATCTGTTGCCCCCTTGGTGCACAAACAGGGCTTACAAAGATATTTTTTTGCATATTACACACCATTTATGTAGCAGCTCTGGCATTTAACGAAAGAGCTAATGCTAGGGTACACTGAAGCTATTCATCAATTAAAAAAAAAAATCTTTTTCTTTTTCTTTTGAACAGCTGAGTCCCCACCTCCATGTCATATCACAGATTGCTTTTGAATCTCTTCCCAGCTGGAAAAGCAGTGCTGCCATACAGTATTTGAGATGGAAAGCTTCTCTCTCTCTCTCTCTCTCTCTCTCTCTCTCTCTCTCTCTCTCTCTCTCTGTGTGTGCCATTTTTTGGGGGGGGGGGAGAAGGGAGCGGCTTTGCATTCCTTTGAGCTCAAGAATTGATTCTTGCTTTTGAATCCTCTCTCATATATATATTCTCATATCACATCTCTTAACAGGCAAAAGGAAGAAGTCAATCAATCAATATAAATTAAATAGAATATGACTCTAAGGATGCCCTTAAGAGTTTTGAATATGCAAGCAATCAAATGCAAAGTAAATAATTGGGAGGCAGCAAATAACAGACACTTCAGCCAGACGGGCAATGTTTCTGTTTTGTTCACAAGGCTTTACAGGGGGAGAAAGTTCACTTTCCCAACAGAGCATCCTTGACATCTTATGGGAGTTCCAGAGTCTGAGATTTTCAATTATTTCCATTTTCACAAGTCTCAGATAAAGGCGGTTGTATCTTGCTGTTACATTTGTCCCACTGTTTTTATTGCTAACCAAAGAGATGACTTAATATCAAACCACACAGAAAGAGTCCATCTCATCTTCCTCTTAATACCTGTAAATGGTGCCCAAGTTTTTCCCCATTGCTAGTATAACTTTGGCACATCCTTTTAGCAGCGCTTAAGTCTCCGGCTTCCCTCCAGCACTGGGCTATCATTCGCCTTGCTGCTGCTAACGTAACGTGAGGAGAGCGCTCCTTGAGTTCTCCCACAGGAATATGGAAAGCTAACATACTGTATTTTTCACCCTATAGGACGCACTTTTCCCCCTCCAAAAATGAAGGGGAAATGTGTGTGCGTCCTATGGGGCGAATGCAGGCTTTCACTGAAGCCTGGAGAGCGAGAGGGGTCCGTGCGCACCAACCCCTCTCACTCTCCAGGCTTCAGGAAGCTATCCCCTCAGCCCAGCAAGCTCCGGGAGCGATGGCGAGGTTGCGCAACCTCGCCTTCACTCCCGGACCCCCAGCCCCAAGGCTAAAAACGAAGCCAGGAAAGCGAGCGGGACCCATCCCGCTCGCTGTCATGGCTTCTTTGCACTTTGGGGCTGGTGGTGGGGGGAAATAATTTTTTTCCCCATTATTTCCCCCCCCCAAAAAAATAAGTGCGTCCTATGGGCCGGTGCGTCCTATAGGGCGAAAAATACGGTAACCTGGTATCTGTTACCAAGTATCTCGAGGCTGGATTACTGCATCAAGCTCTGTGCTGGGCTGCCCTTGGGCCTAGTCCAGAAGCTCCATCTGGTGCAGAATGTGGCAGTCAGATTGCTGACCACATGTGACATCATTGCATTGGTTGCACATCTACTTTGGAGCCTGCATTCCTAGTACTCAGATCTATTTCCTATAGCAGTTCGAAAGCACGTCAAAGTGCAAGTAGATAAATAGGTACCACTCCGGCGGGAAGGTAAACAGTGTGTGATGGCCTGGGATTCCGATTCGGAGGATGAAACAGAGGAATCCCAGCCTGCACAGGAGTCCCCGCCTCCAGGGCCGGCTGAACTGGGGCAAGGCCTAGATGCTGAAGAGCCTGCACCTGTGGCAGTGCATCAGGAGCTGGCCCCAGGTGAAGCCCTTCTGGCCCCAGAGAGGCTTGACGACTCAGTGGCCACAGGTGAGCCTCCTCCAGGGCCCAGTAACCCTTCGGCCTCTCCTGATCTGCAGAGGCTTAGAGCAGAGAGGCGAAGGGAACTGGTTGCCCCCAGGAGGAGTGCTCGCCTTAAGGCCAGAGGAGGCGGGGCTCCTGGGGGCTGGGACCGCCCCTGGCCTTAGAAGAGGATAAAAGCCCAGTCAGCCCGGCCCCAGGTTGCGGGAGCAACGTCGTTGTTGGCTTTGGACCTTCCTGTGTTCCTGATCCCTGCTCGGTCTCCTGTTCCTGACTATCCGGTACTCCTGTTCCCTGCTCGGCTTCCTGTTCCCGACCATCCGGTGTTCCTGTTCCCTGCACAGCCTCCTGTTCCAGCGTTCCTGTTCCCCGCCCGGCTCTCTGCCTCGGACCTCGCCCCTCTTCGTGTGGACTCTGCTACACCCAAGGTACCTTACCCCCGGGACCAGCACACAGTGTTTCCGTGCGCTGCTCTGGTTCGCCAGAAGCGGCTTAGTCATGCTGGCCACACGACCCGGAAGCTGTACACCAGCTCCCTTGGCCGATAAAGCGAGATGAGCGCCGCAACCCCAGAGTCGGTCACGACGGGACCTAATGGTCAGGGGTCCCTTTACCTAACAGTGATGGAAGAGTGTGTACAGAACCAGCAAACTGGTCTGAAATGTAAAAAAGGTAAAGGACCCCGACAGGTAAGTCCAGTCGCTGATGACTCTGGGGTTGCGGCGCTAATCTCGCTTTACAGACCGAGGGAGCCGACGTTTGTCCGCAGACAGTTTTTCCGGGTCATGTGGCCAGCATGACTAAGCCGCTTCTGGCGAAACCAGAGCAGCGCACGGAAACTCCGTTTACCTTCCCGCTGGGGTGGTACCTATTTATCTACTTGCACTTTGAGGTGCTTTCGAACTGCTAGGTTAGCAGGAGCTGAGACTGAGCAACGGGAGCTCACCCCATTGCAGGGATTCGAACCGCCGACCTTCCGATCGGCAAGCCCAAGAGGCTCAGTGGTTTAGACCACAGCGCCACCCTGGTCTGAATTGTAGTTGGGAGCTAAAGCGTGAAGAAGATGTAAAACGATGCCCCCACCCTCCCTAATCGTTTCCTCCTTTTCAGCACAGTTGAGCAGCTGCGCTCCTAAAGGCTCCGCGCAGGAACCATTCATAGCGACATCGTCTTCAGGGGCCCATGTTTCTGTTTCCATTTATTAGGTCGCATGCGGCATCTTGGCCGCTCTCTTGGAACAAGACGAGTAACACTAGGAGAAAATGCTTGAGGCTTCCTCCGTATTTAGGCGACTGCCGAGCAAGAGCTGTCATTGTGTGAGGCTATGTAAACAGTTCTTGCCCTTGCGGTTTTACCTGCTGCCGGCTGGCAGTGTGCTTGGCTGCTGAGCGGACCACGCCTCGATAAATGGCTATAATTGCAAGCTTGTTCTTCCCCTTCCTTTCGCAGGGAATACTGTTTCAGCGTGACATTGGCATTCTCACAGATGTGGAGCTACCATGGGGGGGGGGCGGAAATCCCATAATAATCATATGACATCATGGATCAAAGCGGGAGAAGGCAAAAATACAATTAAAGGGAATGGCAGTGCCTTGTTTCAGGCCCTCTCAACTCATCTTCAGCTCAAACCTAAACTGAAAGTCAGGCAGGGGAGAGGACAGCCTGAGCGATGAGTCATGCAGTGATTCAAATGTCTCTCTCCTTGGTATGGAGCCAGAAAAGTCACTCTCATGTAGTGGGTCCACATTCTCCCAGTCCAACTGTTACAGCTAGAATCCTGGCTGCCTAGGAGCTCCTCTTCTTCCCCTTCTGCACAGGCAAATGCCATCCCTGCTTTCTGGGGCTGAGAGGAAACAGACTGTCAGGAGTGTGTGCAGGAGCCAGGCCCTGTGACCAGGACTGGGACCTTCCTAAGTTTGTTCTGAAGAGGCAAGGAATGGCTGCACAGGTGAGGCCAATTGGTAACTCACAGCACCTGGTGGCAAGAGCCGGGAAGGGATATAAGGTCAGCATTTTCCCTTTGGCTCTTTGCCACAGCAACACGTTCCCTGCCTTGCTGCATTTGACTCCTTGCTTCCTGACCCTTGGACCCTTGACTTGTTGACTCCTGGCTCTCTGATCCTTGGACTCTTGGCTTTCTGGCTGGCTTCTGGATTCCTGTTCCTGCTCCCATCCTGCCATCTTGCCCCCGGTCCCGATGTCCCCAGCCGGGATTTCGATCACCTGTGAACCGGACCGTGACACAGACCCACTGACAGCCCCATCACCTGCTAATTGGAATGGATGGTGTTAGAATAGCTGGCTGGGTGTACAGCTATCACCCTCACAGAATCCTAGAATTGTGTAGTTGGAAGGGACCCTGGGTCCCTGGTCTAACCCCCTGCAATGCAGGAATCTCAACTCAAGCGTCCATGACAGGTGGCCATCCAACCTCTGCTGAAAAATCTCCAGGGAAGGAGCATCCATCACCTCTTGTAGGAGTCTGTTCCACTGTCGACTAGCTCTTGAAAGCTTATACGATTCACATTTCTTTAGTACGCTTGCCTGCCGAGTTAGTTTGATAATAATAAATAATTTTTTATTTATACCCCGCCCTTCCCAGTTCAGAAAACTGGGCTCTGGGTGGCTAACAACAAATTTAAAACACTTAATTCATGCAACAAAAAACAGCATAAAATATAGTATAAGGTAAAGGTAAAGGGACCCCTGACCATTAGGTCCAGTTGTGACCGACTCTGGGGTTGCGGCGCTCATCTCGCTCTATAGGCCAAGGGAACCAGAGCAGCGCACGGAAACGCCGTTTACCTTCCCGCTGGAATGGTACCTATTTATCTACTTGCACTTTGACGTGCTTTCGAACTGCTAGGTTGGCAGGAGCTGGGACCAAGCAACGGGAGCTCAGCCCGTGGCGGGGATTCGAACCGCCGACCTTCTGATCGGCAAGTCCTAGGCTCTGTGGTTTAACCCACAATAAATTCAGAATTCAAAATTCAATTTAGGGGGGAAATCCATCCAATAAACATTAGGTGATCACCAGGGCTAGCTGGCTAAATTAGTCCTAGTTTACAGGTACTCTTTGTAAGTGCAGGAATCCTGGCATGGGAAAAGGAGGGTGTGTGTCTAGAATATGCAATGCAAACACCCCTCCCCCATTCAAATAGTCCTCAGCCACAACCACATCCTTTTTCTTGCATATAAACATCCCTATCATTTAAGTGGAAATCTGCATTTGCTAAGAGCAAAGTGGGAGGGGGGGGTGGAGAGAAACAAAAGGTGTGACCCTGCTGACTGAAAGTGTTTTTGCACAGGTATGAAGCTAGGCAACAAAGGCACATTCACCATGGAGACCGCGAAAAAATCGCACTCTGTGATTATAGCTAATTTGTCGCTCCTCGGTTTTGCTCTCACCGCATGCAGTATTCTTGCTTGAGCCACCCTTGTCTCAGCTGCAGCCACCAAGTCGCTTCTCCAAATGCTCTAGGAAGGGCTCCCCTCCCCCCACCCCAGTTCCGGCACCTTTCAGGTGGGCACCGTTGCCATGATAAGAGAACAAGGATTCATGGTGAGTTCTGGCATCTCTTTTTCTAGAAAAATAGCAAGGGCCTCTAGAAGACTACAATAACCTGCCCCCGCCCCAGAATAATTGGTCAAAATCAAATAGATGAAATGCGATATTGTTGTTGTTGTTTAGTCATGTCCGACTCTTCGTGACCCCATGGACCAGAGCACGCCAGGCACTCCTGTCTTCCACTGCCTCCCGCAGTTTGGTCAAACTCATGCTGGTAGCTTCGAGAACACTGTCCAACCATCTCATCCTCTGCCGTCCCCTTCTCCTTGTGCCCTCCATCTTTCCCAACATCAGGGTCTTTTCCAGGGAGTCTTCTCTTCTCATGAGGTGGCCAAAGTATTGGAGCCTCAGCTTCACGATCTGTCCTTCCAGTGAGCACTCAGGGCTGATTTCCTTCAGAATGGATAGGTTGGATCTTCTTGCAGTCCATGGGACTCTCAAGAGTCTCCTCCAGCACCATAATTCAAAAGCATCAATTATTTGGCGATCAGCCTTCTTTATGGTCCAGCTCTCACTTCCATACATCACTACTGGGAAAACCATAGCTTTAACTATATGGACCTTTGTTGGCAAGGTGATGTCTCTGCTTTTTAAGATGCTGTCTAGGTTTGTCATTGCTTTTCTCCCAAGAAGCAGGCGTCTTTTAATTTCATGGCTGCTGTCACCATCTGCAGTGATCATGGAGCCCAAGAAAGTAAAATCTCTCACTGCCTCCAGTTCTTCCCCTTCTATTTGCCAGGAGGTGATGGGACCAGTGGCCATGATCTTTGGTTTTTTGATGCCATATTATTTTGGTATAATAAAATAATGCAATGAATCCTAAGGCTCCAACGTAGAATTCAATAGCCTCGATAATTGGAGACACAAAACATATCAACTGGTCGGAACTGAGGCATCACCCAAGCGAATTTAGACTGCAGTGCCCTTCCTGATAGGTGGAGTGGGCCGTCTACCAGGAACCGAATCCTTGCCTGCACCCTGCTCTGGCGAATGGGGCTGCAGGCTGGGCTGTTCCAGGGGGCGGAGCCAATGGAGCTATGGTAGGCTTCCCTCAGATCCACCCCTTGCCTATTTAAGCAGCCCACACCTGGGGCACAGCCTGTTGGTTTCTGCTCAGGGTTTCCCCGCTCACCCACCCACCCATAGTTTACGCTGCTAGTCAATGACATTGCTGTGGCTACGGTGGTCGCCGTTCTTTAAGGGGGCTGGGTAGGAAATTGCCCACCAGGCTAACTGGCACTGACCTGGTGGTTTTGCCTACCTAATAGCAATCATCACAACTGGTTGGGCATTGGGGCAATCCTATGTTTTGGACGGAGTGGAGATTGTAGTCTCCGCCTGCCCCTCCAAACGCTGAGGTATCCCGTTACAGCAGCTAGTGTGGCAGCCAGACTGGTGACTGGGGGCGGCCGCCGAGACCATATATAACACTACTCCTGAAAGACCTTCACTGGCTCCCAGTACGTTTCAGAGCACAATTCAAAGTGTTGGTGCTGACCTTTAAAGCCCTAAACAGCCTCGGTCCTGTATACCTGAAGGAGCGTCTCCACCCCCATCATCTGGCTCAGACACTGAGGTCCAGCTCTGAGGGCCTTCTGGTGCTTCCCTCACTGCGAGAAGCCAAGTTACAGGGAACCAGGCAGAGGGCCTTCTCGGTGGTGGCCCTGACATCCCACCAGATGTCAAAGAGAAAAACAACTACCAGACTTTTAGAAGACATCTGAAGGCAGCCCTGTTTGAAGATGTTTTTAATGTTTAATAGGTTATTGTATTTTAGTGTTCTGCTGGAAGCTGCCCAGAGTGGCTGGGGAAGCCTAGCCAGATGGGCAGGGTATAAATAATAAATTATTATTATTATTATTATTATTATTATTATTATTATTATTATTACTACTACTACTACTACAGTGGTACCTCGGGTTACATACGCTTCAGGTTACATGCGCTTCAGGTTACAGACTCCGCTAACCCAGAAATAGTACCTCGGGTTAAGAACTTTGCTTCAGGATGAGAACAGAAATCGTGCTCCGGCAGCGCGGCAGCAGCGGGAGGCCCCATTAGCTAAAGTGGTGCTTCAGGTTAAAAACAGTTTCAGGTTAAGAACGGACCACTGGAACGAATTAAGTACTTAACCCGAGGTACCACTGTACTACTACTACAGGGATCTAGGGGGAGTGGCCATGTCCGCATGCCCAGATGGGGGCCAGGGCCGAAGGCACTCTCCCAAAGATGGAGGGCAGAGCAGGAACACAAGGATCTGCCCCGGACAAGTCCAGGGAGCAGGAAGGGCAAGGATATGGGGAGCAGGTGAAGCTGTGGCTCAAAGGCTCTTTCCAATTATACTGGTAGCATTGCTCGCTAGTGAATCATGCTTTGCATAGTCTACTGGCTATCAAGTGAGGAGGTGATTCTTCTTCAGTCTTTTGTCTAGCCAACAAAGAAACAGGATGCAAAATGGCAGACACATGGAATGTGTCTCTCTATGGCTGCTTATGATACAGACTTCCATTTCCTCTGCATCCGATGCACTCCCAATGATGGCTTGGGGATGCAGTGTATGCTCATTATCCACAATGGATAATGGCCGTCTCTTTAGAAATCCTCCCAGGCTTTATTTCTACCCACAAAGGTGAACATCCGTGCGTCAAGTTACACCTTCCTTCCGTAAATTCCACCGAGAAGCGTTATTTCAAGACCCTCTTAAGAATTCTGGAGCCTCTGAAAAAGAGCACTTAATAAGTTCATACTATCAGACTGAGCAAAAAGCTGTTTTAGAAAGGTTGGATACCTTAAGAGAAAGACCCACAAAGATCTGGGTTGCTTCCACCTGCAGGTGGGAAAGCAGCTGAGAAATTATTAGTATAGACCTTCGACTGGGAAAACACACTGTGCATGCATGCTGCTGCAATCATGAAGTGTAAACAGATAGTCTGATGACACTATGTGTGCGTTGCTTGTCTGCCTGTCCCTAAGGATAGCGATAGCATGTGCAGAGAAAGAGAAATAGTTTGGAACTGGCACGGAACCAGCAAAGGAGTTAAGATGTCTAGATTAGGCAGGTAGTTTGAGGCTCCACAGAGTTGCTTTTGCATCATTAAAGTCTCATTGACTATCTGCCTCTGCCCCCCCAGTAGAGGGTCACCTTCCACCCTCACAAGTCTTCGCTGGAGAGCAATCATTCTGTACCCTGTGCACTGCAAGCCAGTGCTAAATGCTTCAGAAAGCCCTCCATGCCAGTCTTTGAGGGCATCTGTGGTGGTGAGGTATGGCACACAGAAGCCATAAACTTTACAAGAAACTGCAGGACAGCAAGGTTTGTTGCAAACTGGGTGGCGGCAATTCATTTCCTCCAGGCTCCTGGCTCAGCAAGCTCCCCTTATAAATACTGATGTCTATTTTGGGCTTTGGGTGTTTATTCATCACTCACATGAATAAGTGATTGGATTAGGTTTGCAGCCGATAGAGGCAAACTGGATTTTCCTAGGCTGAATCAGAAGACTTGTTTCTTATAATAATGAGAAAGGGGAAAGGGGAACTGAGGGGAAATCCTGCTAGTTCTCTTTCCCCACCTCTCTTCAGATTGCCAGGTGCGTGTGTGTTCCTTTGCACGCACAACAAACAAACAAACCCCAACCTGCACACCTGTCAGTGAGAAAGGCAGGCTTTTTCTTAGGGCATCCATTTTCTGCTCGGGATCGTTCTGTCTAGAAAAAGCATTCGGTCTTATCAGCTTCCACCTGGATTTTGAAAGAGGCACTTGCGCAGACATAGGCTCGTTTCCTCTTGGATAATGGCGTTGTCCTGAGTGAATCTCCACCCCCGTCTCTACCACTTCCTCATTCGTCTCCTCTACATGCCCTCTGTCTTTGAGCTCTTTGCTCTCCTACTTTCAAGGCTCGCCAGGTTCTGGGAGATGGAGGGTCTGGGATGCTTTCGAATGACGACGTGTCAGCCAGCTGCTGCTCTGCCTCCTCCTCCTCCTCTCCCATGATTTCCCAACTTTCCCCCTCATCTGCCTCTGAGCTGTGACCTCCCTGTTGTAAATCTATACCGTCTTCCTCTTCCTCCTCCCTGGAAGGGGTCAAGCTCGCGAGGCGGTTTCCACCATTCCTCTTCTGCCCAGTCTCTGACAAGGACAGACAGGGGTATTCCACTCTCATCGCTGTGTAGAAGAGACAATGGGGACATTTTATGCAACTGGCTTGGGTTTTTACATGCATTCCATGCAATCAGTGCTCTCTTTTTAATGGGCACTCAAGAGTACTCAGTGCCAGCCCCTCTTTTTGTTGCTGTTAGGCACATACTGTAACAACTTCATGATGAGCACCGGCACCAATTTTTATGAGTACAGTGGACGCTCAGGTTCCGAATGTGATCCATGTGGGATACACATTTGCAACCCACAGCATTCGCAACCCGCATCTGCGCACGCACGGGTTGCAATTCAGTGCTTCTGCACATGTGCAAAGTGCGATTTAGTACCCATTCTGGTACTTCCGGGTTTCGGCGGTCCACAACCTGAAAAAACGCAACCTGAAGTGGCTGTAACCCGAGGTATGACTGTACTGGGACCTATTTTTTTGGGGGGGGGAGCACTGCATGCACCATTCAACCCCCCCATCCCCGCCTTCAACTATTCTCCTCCCTGCTGCCGCAAAGTGCTGCCCGAAGTCAGTTGTTTCACCCTGTTAGGTAGCAGTGCTGGCACCGATCTGTTCCTTCCTTAATGTGTCTAGAAAACTTAGAAGAAGCCCTTTCTCCTCTGCCTGCCTCCCTGAGCGCCAGGTCTTTCCAAGCCTCAGACGTTCAGCAAAGATGTACGGACCATTTCCAGTTTGGGTGACACACCAAACATCCCCTACAGGAAAACTGTTTGTTTTCTGTGCCGCTTTTAAACGATAATATGGAAAACAGAGTGGTTGTCTGTCTCCACGGTGCCTTCAACTCCTTCTGTGTTTACAGCAGAAACAAAGGAAATATATGTTTATGTTGCAGCAGGTTCTCTTCATTCAAGAGAGCTATAATCAGCTTTTGGGTGTGCGCGGCAAATGACCTTATTTCTCTGAAGAAGAGGCACGTGGAGGATCCAAAGGGAACCTTGGGGATGGCTAGTCCTCCTTTTTCCAAGCAGCCGTGTGCACATCAACTCACATTGCCAGTTTTGCCCGAGAATACATGTATCAGATAACCCCCCCCCCCAAAAAAAAACCCCACAGTTTTGCTGCTGCAATATTTTGAACAAGGAATCCAGAAAAGTGCACCAAACCACTCAGATATGTCTGTTACAGGTAGGTAACCATGTTGGTCTGCTGTAGTCGAAACAAAATAAAAAAAATTCCTTCCAGTAGCACCTTAGAGACCAACTAAGTTTGTTATTGGTATGCATGCTTTCATGTGCATGCACAGTGGTATCTGAAGAAGTGTGCATGCACACAAAAGCTCATACCAATAACACACTTAAAGTAAAGGTAAAGGGACCCCTGACCATTAGGTCCAGTCGTGACCGACTCTGGGGTTGCGGTGCTCATCTCACTTTATTGGCCAAGGGAGCTGGCGTACAGCTTCCAGGTCATGTGGCCAGCAGGACTAAGCCGCTTCTGGCGAACCAGAGCAGAGCACGGAAACACCGTTTATCTTCCCACTGGAGTGGTACCTATTTATCTACTTGAACCTTGACGTGCTTTCGAACTGCTAGGTTGGCAGGAGCTGGGATTGAGCAACTGGAGCTCACCCCGTCACGGGGATTCGAACCGCCGACCTTCTGATCAGCAAGTCCTAGGCTCTGTGGTTTAACCCATAGCGCCACCCGCGTCCCCCAATAACAAACTTAGTTGGTCTCTAAAGTGCTACTGGAAGAAATTTTTTTATTTAGGTATGTATGTGTCATTTAGCGGTTGCAGCAATTTTGTTTCTGCTTTGTGGGATGTGGATGGCAGAGTTTCTTGAGTGTGGAGACATTATGTACAAAAACTGATGGCAAAAAATACCCCCAGGTGTACCTTGAAACTATGGTCTATGGCTCCCGCTGAAACAGTGAACTTATGCCTGAGTTACACCTTTTAAAGCTACAGGCAGGGGCTGATATTGTGGAGTGCTCTTTCTTTGTGTAAAACCCTCGAAGACTTGGATTCTCTTTAATATACCCATTTTCTACATGGGGTGTTTACTGAGTGTGTCCGTGGGGAGCGTACATGTAAGGTTTTTCTTCTCATCTCGCGGAGGAGACCACAAAGCAATAGAAACTCCTGGTGCACAACGCGCTCCAACAATGTCTGGGATCAGACAAAAGCCTTTTGAGCCTTGACATCAAGACAGCCCAGCCCACTCTGGGTTACACACCCTCCTTGATAACTGGAAAACACTTAAGGGGGCAGGACTCTGTGTCACTGTTGGACTTGGGTCCATGCACCGCAAGAACAGCACAGCCTTGCTGGATTGCACCTGGTTCTCACAAACAGAACCAGTATGCTGGGAGAAAACCGCATTTTCATTTTTAAACCTCTGTCATGTTGGATTCCAAATCAAAATCACACACGCAGCTATTTTGCCCTGTGAGTGAAGAAAGTACCAGGACCTTTATTTTATGGTTACCAGATTTTTTTCAATGAATCCGGGGACACTTTTTTTTTTTTAAGCTGAGTAGCAACAGGGAGTCAGTAGTAAGGCAAAAGACCCTGGGCCCAAGCACCCATGCATACAGTGGTACCTTGGGTTACATACGCTTCAGGTTACAGACTCCGCTAACCCAGAAATAGGGCTTCAGGTTAAGAACTTTGCTTCAGGATGAGTACAGAAATCGGGCTCCGGCGGCACGGTGGCAGCAGGAGGCCCCATTAGCTAAAGTGGTGTTTCAGGTTAAGAACAGTTTCAGGTTAAGTACGGACCTCCGGAACGAATCAAGTACTTAACCCGAGGTACCACTGTATTGTATAAAGGTGCAAAGCCCTTCTTTTGCACCCTGTGAAACAAAAATGCTTAGGGTTTTTAAAAAACTGGGCAACGGCCAGCCGCCTGCAACTCCTGAGCCTCCCCCATCAGTCAAAACAAAGGGGGAAGGGGGCAGGAGATCTGTACCGCCGGGTGTCCCTGGTTCCTCGCCAGAAGTTCCTCGTCATCACAAGACACATCATATGGGGATTTCCGGTGAGGAAAAATGGCGGGCGCCATGGCAGCGAGCAGCTCCTGAAGCCAGCCAGAGCCAACCAGGCTGGCTCTGGGCTGCTGAGGCTGCCACTGCCACATTTCCCGGGGACAGATTTGCAAATCTGGGGCTGTCCCCAGGAACCGGGGACGTCTGGTAAACCTACTTTATTTATTTATCTTCCTCCTCTGGGGTTATTTGCAGCTTCTCTTCCTCACTTTCTTTACGTTTCTGTTTGAGGAAACACTATGGTAAGGAAAGCATTACCAGACCCTATTTTCCAGGGACAGCCCCAGATTTACAAAAGCCATCCCGGTTTCTGATTTGATCCCGGAACGTCCCGCTTTTCCTTTGGACGTCCCTATTTTCATTGGAGAAATGTGGGAGGGCATGGAGTTATGTGACCCCCTCAGCCATGGAAAATAAGTCACTATTTAACCTTTAGAAGACATCTGAAGGCAGCCCTGTATAGGGAAGTTTTTCTTAATGTTTAATATTTTACAGTGGTACCTCGGGTTACATACGCTTCAGGTTACAGACTCTGCTAACCCAGAAATAGTGCTTCAGGTTAAGAACTTTGCTTCAGGATGAGAACAGAAATTGTGCTCCGGCAGCGCGGCGGCAGCGGGAGGCCCCATTTGCTAAAGTGGTGCTTCAGGTTAAGAACAGTTTCAGGTTAAGAACGGACCTCTGGAACGAATTAAGTACTTAACCCGAGGTACCACTGTATTGTGTTTTTATATCTGTTGGAAGCAGCCCAGAGTGGCTGGGGCAACTCAGTCAGATGAGCGGGGCAATAATAATAATAATAATAATAATAATAATAATAATAATAATAAGCAATAGGACATCCCTATTTTCATCAGAGAAAATTATTCCTGCCCCTCATTATGCCCTTCTGGTCCCATTCTGATCCAGTTTGGATATCCCCCACCCCGGCTACTTTCAAGTAAGCATAAAAAACATAAGGGGATCTGTGCAAGCACACAGTGTGCATACCACACAGAGTTTGGCCCTAACCAAAAGCAGGCGAAGTTTCTTTGTGGTCAAAGAAAATGGCTAGTCCATAAGACACAAGGAAAGGATTGTGTGCCCTCTTGTGGTCGCATTCAATATGGCAGCCTGCGGTAGAAGTGGCAACACCAAAACAGGTACACAAACCGTTGGGAGGGTCAGCTTTTGCACTGTGGGGACGGAGGGAGAAATACAGTTCTATTTACTATTCCCTCTGCAATTGTGTCTGCCACCCTGGGCTCCTTTGGAAGGGGGATATCAATTTAATAATACATAAAATGAAGCAATGGAGAGTGTTGTTGCCGCCGACTTTTTTTTAGATGGGGTTCGATCCAAAAGCACAGAGGAATTGCACTCTGCACATGCTCCATGCATGTAGTCCCGTTTGTGACTTTATTTCCTTCTGAGATGGCAGCTGTGTCTTTCCCTGCCAAACTAGGGATGGGTGGAAACTAAAGAAGGAAGCGGAAGGAAGCTATGTTTGAAACTAGTTCTTGTTCCTTGTCCATCAGCTATACTGCCCCACGGAGGACCTTAAGGTCCACAAATAACAACACTTTGGTGGTCCCGAGCCTCAAGGAGGTTAGAATGGTTTTAACTAGGGCCAGGGCCTTTTCAGCACTGGCCCCGACGTGGTGGAACGCTCTGTCACAAGAGACTAGGGCCCTGCGGGACTTGACATATTTCCACAGGGCCTGCAAGACAGAGCTGTTCCGCCTGGCCTTTGATTTGGACTCAGTCTGACCATTATGTTTCCCTCCTCTTAAAGGTAAATGGACCCCTGACCATTAGGTCCAGTCGTGACCGACTCTGGGGTTGCGGCACTCATCTCGCTTTATTGGCTGAGGGAGCCGGCGTACAGCTTCCGGGTCATGTGGCCAGCATGACTAAGCCGCTTCTGCCAAGCCAGAGCAGCGCACGGAAACGCCGTTTACCTTCCCGCCGGAGCGGTACCTATTTATCTACTTGCACTTTGACGTGCTTTCGAACTACTAGGTTGGCAGGAGCAGGGACCGAGCAACGGGAGCTCACCCCGTCGCGGGGATTCGAACCGCTGACCTACTGATCGGCAAGTCCTAGGTTCAATGGTTTAACCCACAGTGCCACCTGCGTCCCTCCCTCCCTTTATGGTCTTGATTTATCAGCTATTTTAAAATGAGGCTGCATTTTAAATTGCATTTTAACCTGTATTTTAAATTGGGGGGGGGGGGAGTTGTTTTCTCCCTCTCTTTTTCCCCTATTATGTTTTCACTGTGATTTTATTTCATTGGTGTTAGCCGCCCTGAGCCTGGCTCTGGCCGTGGAGGGCGGGGTATAAATAAAATTTATTATTATTACTACCACTACTACTATTACTATTACTAGGGTAGGGACGCCTAACCTTTTCCTTTAAAGGGGGTAATCTGTTGGGGGCCACATAAAGCAGTGAGCAGAGTCACAGCTGATGATGGGTGGAGTCACAGACACGGAACTAATCCAGAATAAAGGCATACCCTCCAACATTTCTCTTATGAAAATAAGGGACTTCCCATTCCATAATGAAATTTTTACTCTTTATACCCCACACATCTTACTGGGTTGCCCCAACTGCTCTGGGCAGCTTCCAACATATATAAAAAACATAAGGCATTTTTTAAAAAAACTCTTCCCTTTACAGCAGGCATGGCCAAACTTGGCCCTCCAGATGTTTTGGGACTACAATTCCCATCATCCCTGAGACGACAGGTCCTGCTAGCTAGGGATGATGGGAATTGTAGTCCCAAAACATCTGGAGGGCCAAGTTTGGCCATGCCTGCTTTACAGGATTGCCTTCAGATGGCTCAGGGGTCAGATAACGCCATACCCTACAATATTTCTCCAGTGAAATTTCTGGCATCAAATCAGAAACCAGGATGGCTTCTCTAAATCAGGGACGTCCCTGGAAAATAAGGACACCTGGAGGGTCTGCTTCAGGTTTCACCATGGCTACTTCAAATCAGAATTCTCAGTCCTAAACAAGTCTGCTCAGAAGAAAGCCACACAGCCTTTGATGTGAAAGTAATTCCTTTCCGGCTTAGTGCAATTTTATGCACACTTACTTGGGAGTAAACCCCACCGAACCCAGCAGAACTTACTTCTGAGGATAGCAGAAACCTACAAGTAGGTTGCCAGAAAACCGGGTGGGTGGGAATGAGAGTGGTTTCCTTAGTCAAACACTTTGGAAAAAAACCAGTGTGGTATAATGGTTAGAGCGTTGGACTGTTGCCGGACCTATGACCTGGGAGAGCAGGGTTCAAATCCACACTCAGCAATGAAGCTCACTGGGTGACCTCGAGCCGGTCAGCGTCTCTTAGCTTAAGCTGCCTCAGAGGGTTGTTGAGAGGATGAAATGGGCAGGAGCAGAACTATGTACACATCAAGGAGCTCCTTGGAAGATAAACATGGTATATAATGGGCACAGGACATTGGGCATAACATCATGTTCGAGGACTGGGAAAGGTTATGGAACACCGGAATGAAGTTCACGGCATGTAATGCCTTGAAGGAAAACATTATGAAAATGATATACCGGTGGTACATGACCCCAGTCAAGCTTGCTAAGATATATCACCTGTCTGACAACAAATGCTGGAAATGTAAGGAGGCTGAAGGGACATTCTTTCACCTCTGGTGGACCTGCCCAAAAGTGAAGGCCTTCTGGGAAGTGATTTACAATGAGTTAAAAAAGGTATTTAGGTATACCTTTCCTAAGAAACCAGAGGCCTTCCTCCTGGGCATGGTGGACCAGAAAGTGTTAAAGAAGGATAGAACTTTGTTTATGTATGCTACTACAGCAGCAAGAATTCTCATCGCAAAGCATTGGAAGACACAAGATTTACCCACGCTGGAGGAATGGCAGACGCAGTTGATGGACTACATGGAACTGGCTGAAATGACTGGCAGAATCCGAGATTTGGGAGAGGAAACAATGGAAGAGGACTGGAAAAAATTTAAGGACTATTTGCAAAAACACTATAAGCTGTATGAATGTTAAGAATGTGCACGATTAGGAAACTGTAGCTTCAGCAACTCAATTTGGTGAATTGAAAATTAAGTCATAAGAAAGAAGAGGTGGAAACAGGAAATAACTTTATTATGTTTATTTTAAATGTATAAGAATTGGGATACAATACTTTGAATTTAGAAACATGATAATCGAAAGATACAGTAAGATATGAAACAAGGTAACAAATTGCTGACGGTTTTATTATAAAGAACGCAGGGTTTGGAGGATGTGGGGAAGTCCAGTTGGATTGCTAAAAACATTATGGAAAGTTGGTTTTTTATATTTTTCTTTCTCTTTTTGCTTTTTTCCTTTTTTCTTCATTCTGTATACTTCTGACTGCAAGAAACGAAACTTAATAAAAATATTTTTTTTAAAAAAGGAAGATAAACATGGTATATAAATGTAATAAAATTAATGTATATAATAAAGTAATTTTTTAAAAAAATTCCCCAAATAAAATGCTGCTTCTTCCAATCATTCTGAAACAACATAGAAACAGGAAATAATGGGGGACTTATGAATCTGTGCATTTCATTCATATACTGTATGAAGTGACCGTACTCAGCAACAGAGTAGAGCAGATTTGGGAACTTTGTAATGGTAATTGTTATGTACCGAGTTGAATAGGACCCAAAATGCAGCAGTTTGATTGGTCCTAGAACAATAGGATTCATAATGCTGCAGTCTGATTGGTCCTAGAACAATAGGATCCAGAATGCAGCAGTCTGATTGGTCCTAGAACAATAGGATTCATAATGCTGCAGTCTGATTGGTCCTAGAACAATAGGATCCAGAATGCAGCAGTCTGATTGGTCCGCAGGAGCCACCCAATCCCAGCTCCAGGTGGAAGCGAATCCGCAACCTGATTGGCCTACAGGAGAATCCCGGAATTAGCCAATCACGTGGGGCCCATTGTGTAAATAATGTATATAAAGCAGACAGTTTGGGGGAACTTCCATTCCTTGCTACTATGAGCTGAATAAAGGGCATGAAATCCACACTCGACTCTGAGTATATTTCAGTAATGGTCACTAGATAGACCTTTGACGTTGGCCATATTTGATTCTTGGCTATTGGGCAAGTGTCCCACTTGCAACCACCAGGGCCACCCAAAGGGATTTTGCTACCTGAGAGAGAACACCAAGTGGCTGTCCTCTCCTCTCACCAAGGTGCACCATACTCAAAGCTGACCAAGTTATTTTGGCACCTGAGGCAAAAAATAAAAAATAAAAAAATCCCACTGTTTATCAGTGAAATATACTCGGAGTCCTATTCTTCTAGGATTCAGCTCAGTACATAACAATCAGTAAGAAATAAATGACCATTTGCTGCTTTTTCATGGCACCCTGAGGCAACTGCCTCACTCTGCCTAATAACAGGGCCAGCCCTGAGGTCCGTTTGCTGCCCTCCCCTCCAAAAAGTGACCAAAAGGAGCAGATACAACTTGCCTGCCCTGCCTATGGCTGTTGACCACCAATGTCCTCTAGCAGCTTCTATGGCCAGGCAGGGCAATTCTTGTTGAATATAATGGACAGAGTCATTGGATTGTTCAGAGGCCAGTGGGGAAGTACTTCAGTCTCCTCGGACTCTCAAGTGAATATTAGCTTTGTTATAAAACAGAAGCATTTCGGAGCACAGCTGGTGAAGAGGCCAGTCCTGAAACTCGTTCACTCAAATGTCTGTGTTCTCAGGGCCGAAACAAGAATGATGAGCGGCTCTCTCAAAATAATTGCTTCCAGATAGGCCGTGCGCTTCAAACATGCTTATTGCTCGAGCCATTGTTTTGTGTTTAATGTTCCAGTAAATGTTCGGTTCGTGTATTGCATTTTTATGCCAGCAATCAGGCTGTATTTCTGCCTGTTATCTTGTTCATATGATTTGTTCTCCCGCGTACCTGAGCTGACATATATAAATTGCTTACCCTTCTCAGTTTCCTGCTGCCTGGAAAATGTCCTGTCACTATAAAAACAAAGGTTTTTTTTATCTACCAGTTTTGAACAAAAGAGCAGTCAATAATAATAATGATAATAAATGTGTGCATCACTCTAAACCAGGAAGCCCGCGGTCTGTTGAAGGGAGAGAAGTGGGAATTTGTGTGCTTGCACTTTTTTTTTAATCTACCAGAGTTGTAGAAAAGAGCAGACAAAAAATAAAAACAGAAAAATGTGTGTGTTGCTCCAAGCCAGACAAAGATTTGGAGTTACTCTCATGAAAGCCTGGCACTTCCTTTCCTCCCCCTTCCTATACCTGAAGGGAGTATTCTGATTCTTAGTACAGCTATTTTCTGCAAGAGCATATCTGTGCAAGAGAGTTTTTAAAAATAATAATAAAAATACCACAAACATTATTTTAGCAACAAAGACGAAAAAGAAGTATTATTCATTAATGACATATGGATAATGATTATCACAACTTGCCCCAGATATATCACCCTGTTCTATAGTCCTTTCCTCTTAATTTAATATTTCAAGGAATAGCTTTAATTTTGGAATTTAGATCAATAATCAGACACACCAGAGATTTAATTGAAAGCTTTAAAATATATATCATCAAGTTCAAGAAAATAGGTTTTGGTCATTCAGTCTTTCAGTACCTACAAATCAGACTTTGATTTTTAGAAATATTTGTAGAACTTTTAAAGAACACTTTATAAGGCAAGCCACCACAAAAAGTAGTGTTTTAAACAGTAAAAAAGGCAGCTGTTGGATCCAAAGAAAACTAAAAATAACTATCAAGGATATGTATTTAGTATAACCTTCTTTCTGGTTGGAAATGTATTCTGTTGTGCCAAATGAACATTTGTAAAAAATGTGTTTTATACTGTGTTGTTTTGTTTTGTTGCAGTGATAGGCCATTTCTAAATTGTGGCCACAGACTTTAAGTACAACAATGCTCAGAGTCCATTTGTTTGTTTATATATTTATAAACACATTCATTTATATATTTGTTTATATGCTTTTACAGTATTGTTACTATCCTGCCAACCTCCATCATGGATGGAAATGAACATATATATACACACACACACACACACACACACACACACACACACAAATAATTTTATTTGTATGCTGTCTTCCATAGTTCAAACCACGATCAAGTTGGCTTACAACACGAAAAAAGTACACAATTACAAATATAAGAAAAGTAGTAGTAGTTGTTGTTGTTTAGTCGTTTAGTCGTGTCTGACTCTTTGTGACCCCATGGACCAGAGCACGCCAGGCACTCCTGTCTTCCACTGCCTCCCGCAGTTTGGTCAAACTCATGCTGGTAGCTTCAAGAACACCGTCCAACCATCTTGTCCTCTGTCGTCCCCTTCTCCTTGTGATCTTTTCCAACATCAGGGGCTTTTCCAGGGAGTCTTCTCTTCTCATGAGGTGACCAAAGTACTGGAGCCTCAGCTTCAGGATCTGTCCTTCCAGTGAGCACTCAGGGCTGATTTCCTTAAGAATGGAGAGGTTTGATCTTCTTGCAGTCCATGGGACTCTCAAGAGTCTCCTCCAGCACCATAATTCAAAAGCATCAATTCTTCGGCGATCAGCCTTCTTTATGGTCCAGCTCTCACTTCCATACATCAATACTAGGAAAACCATAGCTTTAACTATATGGACCTTTGTAGGCAAGGTGATATCTCTGCTTTTTAAGATGCTGTCTAGGTTTGTCATTGCTTTCCTCCCAAGAAGCAGACGTCTCTTAATTTCGTGACTGCTGTCACCATCTGCAGTGATCATGGAGCCCAAGAAAGTAAAATCTCTCACTGCCTCCATTTCTTCCATGGACAAAGACAAAGAAAAGTCAATCAATCAATCTTTATTACGGTCCAGAGGCCCAGAAAAGTAGTAATAAACAACAAATAAAAACACCAGATATTATAAAAACCAAACTGAACTATTTCCACATAAATCATAATAAGACACCCCCCCCCCAGCAATAACAGCAACTACCCTCTCCTACAAAACCCCTAAGGCCTAAGCATGAATGAACCCCGGAACGTTCCTTTCCAGCACCAACATTCCTTTCCGGGGTCACTTTACACCAATGTACCAGCTCCGCGCGGGGGACAGGAAAGAGCGTGGGGTCACCGCCGGAACTCTAGGCCTCAAAGCCCGCAACTGAGTTCGAGGAACCATAGACTCATAGTATTCTAGAGTTTTCCCCGCTCTCTTCCCAATAAGAGGATAATACTTCCCCGGCGTGGAACCGGCGGAGCGGTATAAAGTGAACCCGGGAAGGGAAATGTTGAGGCTGGAAAGGAACGTTCCGGGGGTTCATTCGGAACGCTTATTCAAAAGCGTCCGACGCTCTTTCCCGTCGCCGCGCCGTATCTCTACGTGCTCCTGTCCCGCGCGTGCGCGGTGGCTGGGTGCCTCACCTGGGCGCCCGCGTGAGACGCACGCGCGGGGGTGGCTGGGCGTGGCTCCGGCCGTTGGGCGCGAGCGGGAGTGGGCGGGGCCTGGCTCTGAGGCGGGAGGAGGATGGACTGACTGAGGCGCTGAGGCGGCGGCGGCCGGGCGGGTCATGGCCTCCTTGTTCCCGGCCAATGGGGCGGCGGGCGAGTGGGGAGGCGGCGGCGGCGACCCCAGCTCGGCGGAGGAGGGTGAGGGCGGCCGGGCGGCGGCGGGGCTGAGGGAGTCCCCGGTCTCCGACTCCGGGAGCCGCTCGTCGTCGCCTCCGCCGATGGAGCAGTTCGAGCGGGCGGCGCAGCGGGTGCCGGCGCTGGCGGGGTCGGCCAGCCGGGAGCAGCTGCTCTACCTGTACGCCAGGTACAAGCAGGTGAGGCTCCGCTCGGGCCCGGCCTTCCTTCGCCCTCCTTCCCCACGCCCTGCCTCATAGAATCGCCCAGGGACCCCCGGGGGTCATCTAGTCCAACCCCTCCCTCCCCCTCCCTCGAATCTTTGTGCCCAGTGTAGGGCTCTCGAACCCACCACCCGGAGAGGAAGAGCCCCTCACGCTCTTGGCCCTTCTCGTGTGTTCAGAGGAGAGGTACGCTGGCCCTGAGTGTGGAGGTTCCGCTTATTATTATTATTTTTATTTACAGTGGTACCTCGGGTTACATACGCTTCAGGTAACACACTCCGCTAACCCAGAAATAGTGCTTCAGGTTAAGATCAGAAATCGTGCTCCAGCGGTGCGGCAGCAGCGGGAGGCCCCATTATCTAAAGTGGTGCTTCAGGTTAAGAACAGTTTCAGGTTAAGAACGGACCTCCGGAACAAATTAAGTACAGTGGTGCCTCGCAAGACGAAATTAATTCGTTCCGCGAGTTTTTTCGTCTTGCGATTTTTTTTCGTCTTGCGAAGCACGGTTTCGGAAAAGTTTTGGAAAAGCTTCAAAAATCACCAAAGTCTTCAAAAACCTCAAAAAGTCTACCACACCGCGTGCTGTGAGTTGCTCCTCGAAGTCAAGTCGCAACTGTATTAACGGTGTTAAGAAAAAGGAAACAAACTTGCAAGACGTTTGCGTCTTGCGAAGCAAGCCCATAGGGAAAATTGTCTTGCGAAGCAACTCAAAAAACCAAAAACCCTTTCGTCCTGCGAGTTTTTTGTCTTGCGAGGCATTCGTCCTGCGAGGTACCACTGTACTTAACCCAAAGTACCACTGTATGTATTATGATTTTCATTTTTATACACTTCAATCATTCTATAATTGTTTTAACATTTCAAAACTTGACTTTCCTTCCCCCTCTTTCTGCGCTTCCTTAAATTTATTGTTAAAATATTTTCTGCATACCCAAATGAACTGAATTCCCCCATTTATTCATCTCACCTCCGTAATGTAGATGGAGGTTCCACTTTGGCTTCTGCCACTGGCGAAACGGCATCATAGACGTCTTTGAAAATGCCTTATTCTCCTGTTAACGGTGCTTCTTTGAATGTGTTGCTTTATGTTCTGCGAATAATGTTTTATTCTGGATTGTTTGATGTTTTAATGAAGGGTGTAAACTGCTTAGAGACTTTATTAATTTTTTGCTTAAAAACAGAATGTGGTATAGAAATGAAGATAGGTTCGTCGTCATCACCATCATCTCCGTGGGTTGGCCTGTTAGATAGGATGGCCTTGCGAAGCCAGTGTGGCCAAGCTGTCAGGCTGCAGACTTACTTGAGAGTTTCATAGGGCGTGTGTGTGGGTAGGTGGGTGTAGCATTGACCTTAGCCTGTGGTTTGTCATGGTTAGAACTATAAACTTATGACTAAGTATCTTAGCCTGTTCTTGCGCATTATTATTTTTCTCACTGCAGCCTATTTAGCCACTCTAAAGTGCATAGCACTTTTAGGAGAAAGGAAGGAAAGATTGCAAGCTTCTCGGGAGTAGGAACACAAGTACCCACCAATGAAGGTTGCAGGGGAAGAAGAGGGAGAAAGAGTTAAATAGGAAGAATGTGCATTCAGTTCAGATACCTGTTTTAAGGCTTATGGTGCAGTCCTCGCCCCCAGGTGTGCATGTGGTGTATCTTCCCACTTCCTGGCTGAATTGGCCTTCAGCTGATGTAAGTTACTTACCCCATTGTATCTACTGGCAGAAGAAAAGCCCTGCTGGTGGAAGTTACACTGTTGTAAAATGGTCCAAGAAGAGGGTGGTAGGATACAGAAAGTTATGCTGCATCCCATCTCCCTTCATTCACTGGTCTTGTCCGCAGAGTTTGGTGTAACTTACACCACCAAAAAATGCAATTGTAACTAAAATTCACCCTGTGGAAGGCAGAAAGTGGAGGTTTACGCTGCTCCAGCCCCAGCCACAAGCAGTTCAGTGTAACTTAGTTTATCCAGGGAAAAGACCAGTATATCTGCCTGGTTAGGATTGCTCTGTTATTTTCAGCAGGGGATGAGGTAGTCAGTGAACTTACACACAGTATATTGCATCAAATGCAATATGCAGGACAATGCCTAATCACACCCACTCCATCAGAGCCAGTCCACAGACATCTCTCTAGGTATGGATTTAAATCCCCATTTAAATTATGTTGTCACAACCACTGTTCTAAGCACAACCCACACAAGTGGGAAGAAAAAGAAGAAACGTAACAGATCATTCACGTAGTTGCTTGGACAAGGTGTCTGTAGAGAGTGCACAGACTTCCATTCAGGAAGAAAATACTCTTCCTAAACAGGCCAGAACATCCAACGAGAGCAGCCTTCAGTGCCTCACTCCATAGTGCAGAGGGCCGGAAAACACAAGTGGTAATTCATGCCCCATGAATATAGCCCCATCCATTTCTTGCATGCATGCCAAAGTAACTTAAAAATGTCAGTAACAAAAAAAAAAAGTTGCTCCTGGGATTCAAACCCACAAGACACTTCTACTTACACACAGCCATAGCACCAGACAGGAATCATCCACACCTATGGGAAATCTGTCTCTCTCCTCTGTCCCCCATCAGAGAGCAGAGGAGCTGCGAGAGGAGCCGTAACTTGGTGGAACATTTTACTTGCATAAGTTTCCAAGTTCAAATCCAAGATATAACCCTTTAACTTGCACATGAGACGATCAGAATGAGTGTTGCAGGGAGCCATGTTGTTGTTGTTGTTGTTTAGTCATTTAGTCGTGTCCGACTCTTCGTGACCACATGGACCAGAGCACGCCAGGCACTCCTGTCTTCCACTGCCTCCCGCAGTTTGGTCAAACTCATGTTGGTAGCTTTGAGAACACTGTCCAACCATCTCATCCTCTGTCATCCCCTTCTCCTTGTGCCCTCCATCTTTCCCAACATCAGGGTCTTTTCCAGGGAGTCTTCTCTTCTCATGAGGTGGCCAAAGTACTGGACCCTCAGCTTCAGGATCTGTCTTTCCAGTGAGCACTCAGGGCTGATTTCCTTCAGAATGGGTAGGTTTGATCTTCTTGTAGTCCATGGGACTCTCAAGAGGCTCCCCCAGCACCAGAATTCAAAAGCATCAATTCTTCGGCGATCAGCCTCCTTTATGGTCCAGCTCTCACATAGTTTGGCCCATATGTGGGCTAACCTAGCCTTCCCCAACCTGGTACCCTCCAGATGTTTTGGATCACAACTCCATCACCCCAACCATTGACCACACTGCTGGGAGTTGTAGTCCAAAACATCTGAAGGTACTGAGCTGGGGAAGGCTGGGCTAATCCAACCCTTTTGCCCCACCCCTCTTCCTGATAACCTATACGACTAATCCATTCTCCACTGCTATTTTGTCTGATAGGCTGGGCCCTGTCCAGTAGTATCCCAGGAGGCCTCATTGCCTATCCTCCTCCTTATCGTACTCCCCATTTTTGCCTTATATGCCTTTACCAAGGCACCCATCCCACTTGGGTACCCTGAGAGGCCTGCTTCCTTACAGTACAGGGTACCTGAGTGAGCAGAGGAAGGGGCAGTGCCCTTGAGCCCATGAAGTTTTCTGCTTGCATCCTCGCAATACTATGGCTAGCTGATTGTATGGGGCAGAATATGTTTGGGGAAGGGATTGCTATATATCGGTTCCCAGCAACAAATCATGTACAGTGGTACCTCAGGTTAAGTACTTAATTCGTTCCGGAGGTCCGTACTTAACCTGAAACTGTTCTTAACCTGAAGCACTACTTTAGCTAATGGGGCCTCCTGCTGCTGCCGCACTGCCAGAGCATGATTTCTGTTCTCACCCTGAAGCAAAGTTCTTAACCGGAGGTACTGTTTCTGGGTTAGCGGAGTCTGTAACCTGAAGCGTATGTAACCTGAAGTGTATGTAACCCGAGGTACCACTGTAATGCTGTCAGCACCTTTCATTGATTAGTGTCTGGCATGGAGGAGATCCTAAAAAGCCACAAGTGCAGTGTTAGGTTACCCTAGCATGGCCATTGGAACTTGGACAGTGACTGATAACAAGGTAGCATGTAGGTTTCCATGTGGGACCAGCTCCAGGTCAGGAACACCTCCTCTTGCATAACTGTGATGGAGCTTGCAAGAGTACAGAAACCTGCATGGAGCAAGTAGGTTGTTAACCCAGAGGGACAGCCAGGAGCATCCTAGGCATTTCTGCTGGTCATGAGGAGAGTCTCCCTCTTAGCCTGCAATGAATAAGCTGTGGGATAAAACCTGTACCTGTGGAAGAGAGGCCTCTGGAGAACAAAGTGACAGACAGAGTAGCAAGTGATAGGCAGGAACTGGAGTGCACTGTTCTTGAACTACTGAGTGCATAGTAAGTGTTTGTGAGGAGGTAAGACCATCTATCTGAGTATTCAGCCAGGGCTTTGCCTCAGCTGTGCTTCCCCTTCTCCATGGTGAGAGTATCAGGGGAAGAAACTTCTGGCAGTTCCCTCACTGTGAGCAGTGAGGCTACAGGGAACCAGGCAAAGGGCCTTCTCAGGAGTTGTGTTTGCCCCGTGGAACGCCCTGCTGTCAGATGTCAAGAAATAAACAACTATCTGAATTTTAGAAAACATCTGAAGGCATTCCTGTGTAGGGAAGTTTTTAATGTTTGATACTTTGCTGTGGTTTTATAATTTGTTGGAAGCTGCCCAGAGTGGCTGGAGCAACCCAGTCAGATGGGTGGCATATAAATAAATCATCACCATCATTATGATTATTACACTGCACTGACTGTGAGAATACACTGGTGTCCACAGCATTTGTGTGATTACAATCTATGCAGCAAAAAAGTGCTCTCTTTGAAGAAAGTATTGCATTTTATCTGGTACAAAAGTTAGCAGTTTTGCCTGAAAATGCAGTATTTCTACAAAACAGTGTGGCTCTGAATGAAGAAATCTGTTCATATGCAGCAATGGACTGTGCTTTCCAGGCACAATAAACCCAAAGCCTGTTGGTAAATGGTGTGATACCCTATTTTAGATTTTTTGCCTCTTTGCACAGTGTGGAGATGCGGGGAAGGGGGAAAAAACATTGAAAATAAATGTCCGAAGCCAGCCCAACTGTGATGGGAAGCAGTGAAGCCTGGAAATGAATGAAGTGCTCTCGAGCACATGTCAGCTTTGTTAGACTGTCTCTTACTATTTTATACATTGTTCCTTGTGGCTATAGGCAGAATTTTAAGTCCTTAGGTGTGATTCTTGGGTCATTCCACGCCAAATCACCTGGTGCCATGTGCTTTCACGACTCAGATTTTCTTCAAAAAAAAATTATGTGTAGATACCTATGAGATAAGCTCAAAAGATTAAGATTTTTTTTGGTCCAAAATTGGGCGCAGGAGAATTTTTTGAAAATTTCGATTTTCGTGCAATTTAGGCTAATGGAATTTCTGCGTCAGCGTAGAAAAAACCTCCTGTTTCACTTATTTTTCAACCGATTTGGCTTATTTTGGTATCAGAATAAAGCTAATTGTGGTCTCTTTCAAAATAAGGTATAAAAATGGCCTTAAGAGCCACAGAAAAGGGTCACTGACCATTCAAAGTGAATTTTTGTCATTTTATTCCTGGTTTGATAACCCATATCACGCAAACCACAACTAACATATTTCATACTTTTCTTGTAGAATGGGCTAACCATGTACTTGTTATATTTTAAAAATAAGGAGGGTGTTTTTTGAAGTTATAAAATAAATTGATTTTGAGGTAATTTTCAAATAATTTTTATTCATTTATTTTTGTACAGGTTTAAGGTCTCTTTAAGCCTGAAATAACTCACATATTCATGAGAATAGTTAAAATTGTACCATCTTATGTTACAATGTCATCTGATATATTTTAAAAATTAATTTTTATTGATTATTTGATAAAATCAAAATACGTCTCAGAGCCCTTGTTCATTTTATTGTGTAAAACACTCCTGCAATGATATGACCCCCTTGTGTAAGTATGAAAAAAATTAAATTCCTCATTTCCTGCCTCTGAGGTTGCAGGTCTAAGCACACTTGTTAGGAAGTAAGCCCCATCGAACACAATGAGGCTTATTGCTGAGCAAATCTTAGGATAGCACTGCACATCTGAGGTCCATGGGACTTTTCTAGCCTTGGTAAGTGGCATGAATAACTTGCTAATGCGGTAGTCACTCCCTTCCCATTAAATTGTGTTGTCCTGCCTCAGATTTGTAGGATACGCTTAACATTTGTTTTTTGTCAGAATGATTGTGTCTATATCGTATGGAAGGTTGACAATGCTGGTTTGACGGGAGAAAAGCAAATAACTCAGTATTTAGCAAAGAATCAAACCTGGGCGAAAAGTAAAAAAATTATATTGTGCTCTTCAATATTTCCATTTTCAGGGCAGCTTATAAACTAGACACACAGTAAGAAGAATAAAAGAGTTAAATTAAAGCAGACAGCATTTCAGTAAATTGGAACAAATGCCTGTAGTGACTAAAAACCAGAGTCAACTGATTAAACAGACTTGAATAGAGTTTTTTACCTGATACCAGAAAGACATGAGTAGGTGTCAGGTGAGCCTTCCTGGGAACAGCATTCCATAAGACAAGTACCACAAATGAAAAAGCTGTTGATCACCACCCATCAAGCCTCCAGAATTGGGGCAATATTGAGGATGATCTCAGCAGCTGAGCAGGTTCACGCAGGTTGGGCTGCAGATACTGTTTCAAGATATCAAGGGCTTTAAAACTTGCAATTTGAGTTTTGTTTGGAAATGGGCTGGTGAGAGGTTCTGAAAGACTAATTCTGGTCAGTAGTCTGCAAGCGGTGTTTGACTGCCTCATTGACTTTATGGGATACAACAATCATTGTCTAGTGAGGTATGGGCATATATGCTCCAAAAATGTAAAGCACATCAGCCTCAGTGCAGGCACCTGAATTATATGCCATTAAGGTAAAGGTACCCCTGCCCGTACAGGCCAGTCTTGACAGACTCTAGGCTTGTGCGCTCATCTCACTCTAGAGGCCAGGAGCCAGCGCTGTCCGCAGACACTTCCAGGTCATGTGGCCAGCGTGACAAAGCTGCTCTGGTGAGCCAGCACCAGCGCAGCACACAGAAACGCCGTATACCTTCCCGCTAGTAAGCAGTCCCTATTTATCTACTTGCACCCGGGGGTGCTTTCGAACTGCTAGGTTGGCAGGCGCTGGGGCCGAGCGACGGGAGCGCACCCCGCCGCAGGGATTCGAACCGCCGACCTTTCGATCGGCAAGTCCTAGGCGCTGAGGCTTTTACCCACAGCGCCACCCTGCCTATTACAGTGTGATGGCAACTGCCCACTGGCTGCATTTCGGAAGAACTTTTCTCGTATTTGGCACGGCAGTGCAAACTGCTGTTGCGCTGTTAAAGAAACCTATCATTCAAGTACGTACATGGTGGTACTATAATAATAACAACAAATGGGCTTCTAGAGTTTGTATCCTGGGCTTATAGAAACTGTTTTGACTTGAGGTAATCTGCACAACCACATTCAACGTGTGTATATGAGTGCATTCAATGAAATGAGCAAAATACCCCCAAGCAACCCCAAAAGTTGGGGACCCCAGCCCCAAACAAAGCACCTTCATTTTAGAAATACAAAAAAACAGGCAAAATGCACCTGCACCCCACCAAGGCAAAACACCCCCTGTCCTTCCCCATGCCTCCTAACTTAGGCAGCAGCAGGGTCTGCTTTGCTTTGCTTTTGTTTTCAAAGAGAAGGTAGCGCTCCAGCTGCACCCTCTTCTTTCCTCTGAAGACTACCTCTGGGCTCAGTGAGACTCTGCATTCTGGGGAAAGGGTGAATGACCGAATGCCTGCACTTCACTTTCAAGGCAGCTAAAGGTTAAAATAAACCATGAAAAATGTTTTTAAAATTAAAAAAATTGGGGAGGGACAGGGGGCTACAGCAGGTGCAATGAGGGTGTTTGTGGGCACCGCTTGGGGACTCCAGGAATCAGTGTTTGCGTAATCTACTAATACAAGAAGAAGCCTTGATAGCTTTAGATTTCTATCGTTACTGATTTAAGGCAAGACTTTACTCTTCAACATTCTTTCTCCCAATTTAATCATATAATCTGCATAAAAGACTGATAAAATACTGCTTTAGCAGAATAAAAGGTGCTGACTCAGGTCAGTCCACTGTCCCTAGTGCAGCATTTGTGTTTTTCCTCACGTCTGTTTCTTTTCTCTACAAACTGATTTAGGAGAGAACAGCCCCTATAAAAAGATGACAGTAACAGCTGAGCACTTTGTTAAGACACTGCTTACTTAAGCAGTTCAAGATAAATAGCATAAACACCTACTTAACTTTTCCACTTACTGGAGGTCATTTCAGAGTCTGACTGTGTGAACAGACCTGACAAGAGTTGCTCACCTGATTTCTAAAATGTTTTTTTCCTAAGAGTTAAGATAATGAAGATGCGGCTTGTTGGGGTTTTGCAATCCCCAGCTTACCTGTAAGAGTTCTAGATGGATGTGATGCTGGTAGACATGGTTGCTTGAATGAACACTTTGTTGGCTGTTACCTAGCAAGAAATTCCTTTCCTGGAACGATAGGCGCTTGTTCTAATGGGTAATTTTTTTATTGTTGATACATCTACTCTATAGGAAGGGCTCTGTGTACTTTATTAAAAATACATTTTATTTTACTAACAGGTGATAGTGCAAATTGGCACGGCCACTCAAGTTTCAAAGGTTGAGAGATGGTCTAGAAGAGGCCACAGTTCTCAGGATGTCTGTGGCCTCTTCTCACACCATACTTCCCTCAACCCAAGACACTGGTAATTTGCAGAGTTTGCATTATCATACTGGTGTAAAACCTAGCCTTTATTTTTATTTTTTGTATTAAAGTCTTCTAGTGATGGGGAGGGGCCAGAAACTTTGCCCCTAAACCACTAACCACTGAAAATGTTAGTGAGCTGCTTTTGAGATAACATGCATTGTTCACCTAGTTTCAAGAGCTAGAAATTTTATTAAAAAGAAAGAACAGAGCAGAATTGTGGCTAGTACCACATTTGCCGCCGCTGCACGATTTCTGTTCGCATCCTGAAGCAAAGTTCTTAACCCGAGGTAATATTTCTGGGTTAGCGGAGTCTGTAACCTGAAGCGTATGTAACCTGAAGCGTATGTAACCCAAGTTACCACTGTATTTTGTTAGCAAGTCCATAAAGACAAACAAATATACACCATCATTTCTTTAGCACTTATCCCAGCACTGTTCCCCATTCTATCTTTAGGTCAAATGTGGTAGCTGCAACACTCCCAAACCTGGGTTTTTCGACTTTGAAGGAAAGCAGAAATGGTAAGTGGAAATACCTCATAATTTCTATGTACTTTCCCCCAGTCCATTAGATAATTTAATTTAGAGGGTGCTACCATTTTTGTGTTAATTACTGAATGACTCTTGGGGATAATGTCTTTTTACTTTTTGCTCCCCTCCTCATTTCCAGTTTAAAAAATGTGTACAGTAACAAACTCAAGGATTGTGCAGCTCACATTCTCAAAAGTCTCAGGATTTCCCTGAGTTACACCCTTCAGGTCACTACCCCATGGAGCCTTTTAAAAATCTGCACTACCTGGAGCCTTGAAAAACAGCTTTTGGGGGATTTTAAAGAGCCCTGTCTGAACTGTGATTAGTGCCCAGGACTTAAATGAAATAGATTAAATTTAGAGGGGCACTAACAGAGCATGTGCAGAAGCCTGTTTTGCATTCTTTCTGATCTGGAGAAGTACTTCTTGGGGAAATTGTGCTCTTTTTATCATACATCTGAACACTTACAGACAGGATAAATTAATATTCCAAAGTGATAATTAGAAATGTTGGTAGCACCACTGGCTATAAACAAAACTGCATTTATAGCTGCTATGTGTATTAATTTTTAAAACTCATTTAAAACATTTAAATAGAGTAAAAGCCAATAAAATGTTATTTTTCTTGAACATTGTTCAGATACTATTTTTGCACTATAAATAATTGTTGTGCAAAGACAAATATATATAGTTATAATAATTACAGTCATTCAGAACAATTTTGCTTTATATATAAATGGTTGTTTGTAATTAGCATGTCTTTGTTGGATGTAGTAGCAGAATATTAATATCTAATTTTAAGATGTTAAAAAAACTAAGATCCATAGTGAGCTTATATTCTCTCTATGGATGGAAAAATGTTTCCTGAGTACTTCACTGTGGAGCTAAACAATTTTGTTATAAATTTGCTTTAAATTTATATTTATGTGACCAATATTTGACCAATCAGTGGATGAAACTGTTTTTACATGTCAGTGTCAAATGACTAGCATCTGAATCGGGTACCGGCTGCATAGGTGACTACTTCACTACCATTGTGAGAGAGAAGAAAAGCTCACTATGGATCTTTTTTTAAAAGTCTCTCAAATAATGATTTCAGCAGCTCTCCTCTGTGGAACCACCAAACCTCTTTCTATGCTTCCCTGTGTTCAAAGAGTGACTTAGAAGGTTGCCCCAATCTAATTAGAGCAGTGATGGATACTATAATGGATTAATTATGGATGTGAAATTAAGTATATAAGCCTGACCAGGGTATTGAATTGAAGGTGGGAAATCCAGAGATAAACACATTAACCTCTACTGAGTAGTGGATCTTCTTTCCTTATGTTTATTTCCCAGGGAAGCTTGGAAAGCATTGGGTGATACAAGTCCAGAGCAGGCTATTCGAGAGTATGTCGCTACTGTGAAGAAACTGGACCCCACTTGGAATCCACAGGTAGGCATATATAATCATCTTTCAAAAATTCATTGTGTAGCTGCATAGGCCATATAAGGCAATGTCCTGCCCTCAGGTCTGTGAATTTTGTACATTTTAATCAGGATGCTAGCAAATATGGGCTTTGCAGCTGGGACAACTGAACACTTTCAAAGTAAATGGGTTCCTTGTGGGCAATTTCTGTCTCTCATGTCTAATCCACAGTGAAGTTTTTTTGCACCACTGGCCTGCGTTACTTGCCAAGCCTAGTAGCCACGTACTGTGGCTTATCAGTAACATAATGTACTGTATTTTTCGGAAGGGGCTCTGTAAGGGCTCCTTTCCGTCCCACATCCTGCTTCGCTGGGAAGCCAGCAGACCAAGAGGCGCTGCACAGCTCTTGCTGCGCTGGCTTCAGCGATAGCTGCGCAGCCTGCATTTGCTCCATAAGACGCACACACATTTCCTCTTACTTTTTAGGAGGAACAATAGTGTGTCTTATGGAGCGAAAAATATGGTACTTCTTGTTTTTGCTGCCTGACTGGGACTGAACAAAAAAAGTTCCCTGCAGCTTGGAGGTTGCTGTTCGCTACTGGCTGCTTCTTGGTGGATCACAGCGTGTGTAGCCTTGGAAGCTAAGTAGCTAGGAAGTATAATGCTAACTAACTTGGTGGAGTTACTGGTTACCTCAGACTTGTTTAGCAATAAGTGCAAGTAGTTTTCTTTCTCCAGTCTCCCAGTTGTCGAGGTCAATCCTATACAGTCAAACCTTGGTTGTCGAACACAATCTGTTCCAGAAGCCTATTCGGATTCCAGAATGTTCAGCAACCAAGGCTCTGCTCAAGTGGAAGCCACTTCAGACATTTAGCTTCCAAAAAATTATTGAAAACCAGAGCATTTACTTCCGGGTTTTTGGTGTTGGGGAGCTGAAACATTCCAAAACGGAGGCGGTTGGGAGCCGAGATTTGACCGTCCACAAGAAGCTGGCGCAAAGCAAGATCAGCAGAAGTTAAGCCAATGTCAAGTCCACCAGATCCAAACTCAGTTCAGGCATGGGGCTAGCACTGGCTGAATTGGCTTAAGGCTGACGAAGTGTGTGGGAGCCTTTAAAGTAGTGTTTGAGTTCTAACTAACCAACTGAGCTGTCAAACCCCCCCCCCCTTTTTTTTTGCTGGCTTCACTTATGCTGGGTTGCCAGGTCATGTGACTGAGCTGAATGGACTTAGGATCTGTCCAAATTCCCCCACGCTGGTCCTCCCCCACCCCTTTTTCAGGGGCAGCTTAAGTTCTGCAAGCCCTGGCTCCGTTGGCTGGTTGAGGTGGAATAGGGGACTTGAGCCAGCGTAGGCCTAGCTGAACTTGGAACCGCCTGACTCTTGCTACAAAATTGCTTCTTAAATATACTTTTGTGGACCTTGCTACAAAATTGCTTCCTAAATATACTTTTGTGAATCTGCCAGCAACTGGTTTTACGTGCTGTGTGTGATCCTGTGTTACTATACAGTTGTACCTTGGAATTCAAACGGAATCTGTTCCGGAAGTCCGTTCGACTTCCAAAACATTCGGAAACCAAAGTGCGGCTTCTGATTGGCTGCAGGAAGTTTCTGCAGCCAATCAGAAGCCCCGTCGGACGTTTGGCTTCCAAAAATAGTTTGCAAACCGGAACAGTCACTTCCGGGTTTGCGGCATTTGGAAGTACTTTGCTTCAAATAATTTGTGCACTTCAAGCATTAAAACTGAATACTGTATTCAGAAACCCACAGAGAGCTTTTTCTGAGCATTTCCTTTTAATACTCGAAACTTCCCTGATGATGCCTGATCCGCCTCAAAGTCTTCCTCTGAGGTAGTGGGCATCACAGGGCCTGCCCAAGGTGAGCTGTGCCTCAGTTCCCTTTGTTCAGTCAGTCAGTCAATCAATTTATTACAACAATGGAACATAAGTAAAATAAAAGGTGTCACCGATAGTGGCAAAATTTCTATCAGTAACTGAGAAAAGGAGAAAAACTCACCATTTGAAACAGGAAGGACCATCTTCAGGGGCTAACTCAGGCTTACTGTAGCTCTGTATAATTTTTTGTTTTTGTTACTTTTGAATCTGTTTTGCTCTGAGATTCTGCTGTGCTCTCTGTGTTTGTTTTACCTTTGGACTATTGATTCTAATTAATTGATTTAATTCTTCTTGTAGTTTGAGCTGTGGTGCTTGTATTTTAGCATAAAGCACTTTGTATAGCACTGGATTTGAAGCAGGAAGAGCTTGACTCAGCAGTAATATTAAATAATTGTAAACTTAATTTGCAGCCCTCAGAAGTTAAGAAGTATTAAATAGCCTAAGGCTTGAGCAAGTCCCTGCTGTTAGCGTAGCCAGTTATTTTCTTCTAACAATTACTGTAACTACAAATTATTTTATTTGAAAACTGTATGTTATATCCTGAAGGTATATCGTACTACTGTGCTATCAAAATTACTGGAGTTACTGGAAAGTTGGTAAACCAGATCTACTCTGTTCAGTGATTTCTTATTCGGAAATCATTGCACTTTAAAATTGCATTGTAGTTAGCTAACATTTAGGCCACAAGAGGGAGCTCTGATTCTAATAGTGAATAAAAGTTCATTTGTCATAGTGTTGTGAATCTTTCACAGCAATTGTTTACTTCAGATTTTAATTTAGAATTTTGTGGGGACATAGTGTAAGTGGGTTACCTGTTACCTCTTCCTTTTACATGTAGAACTTCTACTGATTCAGGAGTTATGGATGTATTTGGCCAAACCATTTGGTGAAATGGAAAATGCTTATTGCTTTCTCTTGTTCATCTTTCTGTTAAGAGCCTAAGTGCCTTGCTTGATCTAGTCCAGCATCTCATTTCCAAAGCAGCTCACCAGACTCTGGGAACTCATAAGCAGTGCATGAAAGTGGTCGTCTTCTTTTCCCTTCTTGTCTCTGTTGATGGTTTGGTTTTATATTATTTATTGCATTTGTATATCACCCATACCACTGATTTCTTTGGGTGGTTTTACCTTCATAGTTTCTTGTGATTACACCTATTTACCGAGTTTGAACCTTTTAGAGAGATAATATGTATTTAGATAATTTCTGCTCTGCACTTGATCTGTCAATAGTTTTCTGATTTATTGAGAAATTAGAAAAAAGTGTGTGTAATATTAGGGAAGCAGGATGTGACCTAGCGTTTTCAGCTGGTGGTGTCGAGGAGGAACATGGAGAATAGCCAGTGTGCTGTTGGAAACTTGACAGGCTTGAAAGTAAATAAAGCAGTGGTAAAAGCTCACCTGCTTAGGGCACAACACAGACTTAGCCTATAAATCCTGTGTTGAGCTGTTTTTTGCCCATTTTCCTTTCTGTATAACAGCCTCTAGAGGGCAGTGTATCATCAAGTAGCCAACCAGCCACTGCAGACAACTATAATAAAATGTCTGCTACAGTTGAAATGTTTGAAGTTTCACGGACAAATAATTTCATAATTCACTAGAACTTCAGCCGTGATACTGAATAAATAATACTGAAGAAAAGCAGTTTCTTTCTGTGCTGATAACACTTGTAGATAGTGCTGCATTTATAGCAATGTTGCACCAAGAAATGTTTAGGTAGCAAATAGAATGGATTGTGTTGATTTAGTTAGTGGCTCACAGTGCCTCCCAACCAAATCCACAGATCGAAGGTATCTTAATCATTTTAGGTTGCCATTTCTCTGCCGCTTTAGAAAGCCTTAAATGCAAGAACAGTCTCACCAGCTCTGTTGCCATCATGTAAAGAATTGACATTGTTCCTGCATAGGGAAAGCATTTTTACTTGGCCCTATCCTTAACAAAATAAATTTTAAAAATGCATAATCTATATCTATAACCACACTGTGATTTAAACAAAATGGAAACTGTGTGTTGTGTTCTGGATCTTGGGTTCCCCAAAATACAAACTTTTGGGTTCTATTCAATGCTAGTGCTACTCACAGTAGGCCTATTGAGCATGGCTAACTTGGGTCCATTACTTTCAGTAGGCCTACTGTCAGTAAAACTTAGTTGGATATACAGTAATAACCCTGTGGGTGGGACTTACCTAACCAGCCCTGTCAGTAGAAGCCCTGTGCAATGACTTCTACTGCACAACCGGGCTTTCCACCCTCTCTTCCCCCTCTGCACTCCCCAAAATTGGCTCTGGGGCGTTGGGAGAACCTTCAGAACAATGTGTGGGTACAAGAGAAGGAGGTATCATTCCTCTTGGCAAGCAGGCCTAATGATTGGAAGAGCGAGGCGTTCAATTCCACTCTGTCTTTAAAATCATTGTAGAGTTACAGGTTTTTGTTGCAAGCCCATCTCTGACTTTTCTTTGTAAACTGAGAGCATTCAAGATAAAAACAATTTCTCAGTGATGAAAATTATCGTAAGATAGAGAACACTTTGTTGCTGGAAGAGATGAGGTAAATACAGTGTTTTAACAAAGCTGTAGCTTGCGAGCAAACCAGACTCCACATGTCTCTCTAGTTTGGTCACGCAAACAGATGCCATGTTGTTAATCTGTCCAGCGAGCCATCATCTGCAGTGAGGAGGAGAAATAGAGGTTTGGTCAGGATTACCAGAGGTTGGGAGGAGAACAAAGGAAAATATGTTGGGTCATGGCCTAATTTAATCTATGGCTTCTTTTATATCCTGCCTTGTATCTTTATTTTGCTAACACAAGAATGACTCCATTAATGATACATCATTTGCAAAGAAAGCCAGCTCTTCCACATGCTACTATTGTCAGTACTCCCATTGCGTGCATGTTTTGCATATAAAAAGTTGCTCGTGTTATTTAAAGCAAGACAATATTTGTGTAAAATAGTATCTACATTATGTAGAGGGTCTTGTTAATTTTGGTGTCTGGCTCAGATATGTTTTTAAAAATTTAATTTGATAAGCTTCATGTATGTTTCGATTTTCTGTTGTTTTCTGATATAAGTGGTCATAAGGTGAGGCTTCTACTTAAAACTTGCTGTGTTTAACATTGTTTCAAAACCCACCCATAATGTTTCTGCACTGTACGACCCTAACAAACGCTTCCTAGTTGTTTTTATTCCTTTTAAAGCTTTCCAATATGAAATATGTATAAATATGCATAACAATAAAATGCCAGAAACTTAAAAACTTCCTAGTGGAATGTCTCCCCAAATCACCTGTTTGTTATCTTGCAAAATATATGGAAGGTTTGCTTCTGTACAAGCAACGACAGTTTTGCACATGTTCAGCATGTGTGCAGCTGTGCACGTGTGCATTGCCACAACTTAGAAGTGGCTAGAAAAGGGAGTGGGGATGGAGCAGGCTTATGTGTGCTCTGCCAACACATGTGGGGGTCAGGAACGCAACTCATGCACAAAACTGTCGTTGCCTTCATTTATTGTATTAATTGCTGTTAAGTGAGCATGAGAAAGACCCTTCAGAAACAGCATATATTCTCATATAGTAACTGGCAAAATGTCCTAAATATGATTCTCTAAATAATACTGTAGTTAAAAATACAGTTCAGCCTTTGCTTGGATTGTGAGATACGTCTGACAATCGTTCAAATTTCAGGACACACCCAGTAGGTGCATTTTCCCACTGTTTCGTGAGCTGATCCATTTCATTGGACTATATGACGAGCATGTGTCATTATGTGCTACGCAACTGACAGCACTTGCCTGTGTTCTGAATAGGCCGGATGGCACAGCAGCCGTGGTACTTAGGGAAATTCTGTTAGAGTCTCTGTTGCTCATAATACTGGAGAGGAAGGTGTTCCAGAGGCTTGTGACTATATCTCACAACCAGCTTCTCCTTCTGGTCCTCTGTGGAGTCATTGCCTGCTGTTGAATCTCCTCCTCCTGAGTAGCGCTGGAGCTGTCTGGCAGCCAAACGGGTGCTCCTCCAGGGACTGTGGGCTTCTGGTTGCATTATGCTGCTGCCTTTGCTTATGAGGCATGCGTGATGGGGTGGGCAGGAGTGGGAGGAATTATTGTGTGCCAGGTGAGGCATCCCCGAGATAGGGCTCTTCAGCCTACCTTTGAATTACTGTGGATTCCTCTATATCAGTGTTTCTCAACCTTGGTCTCCAGGTATTGTTGGACTACAACCCCCATCATCCCTAGCTAGCAGGACCATTAGTCAGGGATGATGGGAGTTGTAGTCCAACAAGAAATGGAGACCCAAGTTTGAGAAACACTGCTCAGTGTCTTCAGTTGGCTTGGCGTTCCCTTCAGGGCCCCCCCAAGACTCTTCCTCTGACAAGATATCTCCATGATCTGGGTTGGATATGATCCTTTCATGCGAATGATCTCTCGTTGAATTAAGGTTGAATGGAATTTTAAATTTAGAATGTTACCGGAATGGTTTCTGTTTTGGCCCTGTATCAATAAGCATGTTGTAGCAACTATTCTTTTTACCTGGTGTTCTCTGCTGGAGTCATCAGTTGCCTTACAGATCTCATTCTGTCAAGCAAAATTGTCAGATGCACTGTGCGTCACAACATTAGCAGGGCTATTTCTTTCTTTCCCACCACTCGAATAGGTTAACTAATTTGACAAATGACTGACATTTCCCCCTCTACTGCAGTCACAATTTGCACTGAAGTACCCATAAACACCAGTAGCACTGCTCAACTGTTTCCTAGTTTCTTCTGAGAGCCATCTCAAACCATAGGTTCCATATAGCAAGAAAAGAATGAAATGCCTTTTTGCAATTAATGTAAGTAAAACTGCACATGGAGGTTGATCTCTTCAATATTTATTTTTTTAAAAAAAATTGGCCTGGGTTTATAGGCTATTTGTTAGTTCTTTGATTTTATGTCTCTTTAAATTTATGGACTCTTAACTTTTATTTATGACAGGGCAGTCATCTTCATTCTAGCAGTTGATTGAAATAAATTACTGCCAGACCAGCTACTGGAGTTTAAACTGACATGATGTAATAATAAAACTTAAAATAATAATAATAATTAATAATTAATAAACAGATTTGCACAGGATAGGACCTTTCCTGGAAGTTCTTTCTTTCTGCTAGCTACCAGCTTGCATGGTTTTCATCTTAAATTTCTCTTACATTTAGAGAGCAGTCCTGGGCAGAACAGCTAAGCAGCTGTTGGATGCCTCGGTCCTCCCTCTGTGGGTGGTGCAGTGGTGGAAAGATCTGGCACTGTTGCCTTTCCATGGTTGGTGAGCCTGAAAACAAGGCACTGGAGGGAGGGGGTGATCCTGGATGTACCAGGTATCACCCTCCCCCTTTCCCCTGAGGTTGTCTGGGGTGGTCTAGTAGAATGATGTGCAGCTGGCCTAGTGTTTGCTGATTTTTGAGGATAGTTCAAGCAGAATAGGGTTTTTTGCAATATACAATAAGCAGCATGCTTTTTTTTTTAAAGTCTTCTATATAAGAACCTGAAGTACTATAGCTTGCACCCAGACTTTAGATTCTAAGGATTTTAGTTTATTGCCCCCAAATGCTGGCTGTGTTGAATATGGTGTTTGCAGCATAGTGAATAGCTTCTCTCTAAGACTGCTGATTTGTTGTTTGCTGTTGTTTAGTCATTTAGTTGTGTCCGACTCTTCGTGACTCCCTGGACAGAGCACACCAGGCACTTCTGTCTTCCACTGCCTCCCGCAGTTTGGTCAAACTCAGGCTGGTAGCTTCAAGAACACTATCCAGCCATCTCGTCCTCTGTCGTCCCCTGCTCCTTGTGCCCTCCATCTTTCCCAACATCAGAGTCTTTTCCAGGGAGTCTTCTCTTCTCATGAGGTGTCCAAAATATTGGAGCCTCAGCTTCACGATCTGTCCTTCCAGTGAGCACTCAGGGCTGATTTCCTTAAGAATGCATGTGTTTGATCTTCTTGCAGTCCATGGGACTCTCAAGAGTCTCCTCCAGCACTATAATTCAAAAGCATCAATTCTTCGGCGATCAGCCTTCTGATCTGCTGATACCTGGGTTCAAATTTCCACTCAGCGGTAGAGCTCACTGGGGAACTTTGGGTCTGCAGGGTTGCTGTGAGGATAAAGTATGTGTGCATGTGCACAAACCGTAGAGAAAGGGAAGCATAACAATGAAATAACATAATTGCAGAAATGTAAGTTCCAAAAATACCTTGTTGGGCCCTTAAGTAAAAGGGGAAAATATATTTTACTGGGGCTTAGGACACAAGGAATGAAAACAAGCTTTCAAAAACTCTTTCAGGAAGTCATTCGTATTTTAATAATATTTGAGAGGCAGGTGTGAGAGTACACACACATCCGATTTGCTTTATCAAATTTTAAAATGGAAACTATTGTGAGAATTTTAACTGTAATAAATTGGAGCTGTAGCTCATTGAATGGCTGAAATAGTTGAAAGGACAGTTTGCTGAAAATGTACGGTTCTTCATTGGTCTTTTGAAATCATTCCAAGTATTAATTCTTGCCCAGTCACTTGGTGTGGCTTTTCACTGGAGCCAAGGAGTGCTGCTGAGAACAGAATATTAAAATGGGATGTTTTTGATAGAGGCTAATAGAGGTCTGTGACCAAGGTACAATATCCTTTTGTAAGAGGTGGATTCACAGAAGGAGTCTAAAATGGAAGCCTCTCTTTGAGCATGCTTATATTTATCATCTTTACATGTAAACTGGTGTCTTATTCTATAAAAAGTGTCAAGTACTCTAAGATGTACCCACATTTTAATAAAGGAGGATGCTTTTATGGGGAAATCGACACTGTTTTAGGCATTCAGGATGTGGTAGTGTGAAGTGCAGCAGTGTTACCTACAGATAAAGCCCTTTGGAATGACACTCATTTCATGCCTCATTAACTATCCTGTCAAAGAAACACTCTGTATTGTTGTGTCCATGTTCTCCTAATAAAGACAGGTGTGTATCCCCTTATTTTAGAGACTGCAATCTTGGGCCACCTGATTTCCAAGGTGGTGGATTCTCTCTCTCCCTCTCTCCCCCCCCCCCTCTCCATTGGCTTTAACTAGCAAAGTAGAGGTAGAAGCAATTACAGCACACACAATTAACCAACTTCAGATCTCCACCCTGGCATGTAATTGTGACTGTCAAACACAATTAGTGTCTGATCAAATTTGGTTCCTAAAGGAGAGCCGGGTCATGACACCGGGATAGAAAGGAAGGGGAAAGGGTACCTGAAACTTTAGGAGGGTTTTCATCTTCCTCTTCCTGTTCAGTCAAATTATGCAAAGAATCTTAGTTCTACTGTTTAATATCAACAAGAAACTAGCTCTTCCCTATTTAACTGACAGACATGGTTTTCTTAGTTTCTATTATTTGCAGTAAAATAATGACCACTAATGAATGAATGCTAACAGTCTTCTGATATTGCCATAGTAGAAATTTTTTTATTGCTGTTACTACATTTCTTCACCATTTATCAGTTCATCAATCAACTGGACTGGGTGGACAGGTTTAAATCACCCAGCACTGTGATGGGAATGATAACCACCGATCCTTGCTCAATCAACAGATGAGTGATCCCCACTGTGGTGAATAAAGAAGCCACCCATCAAAAGAGCTGCAGTTGGGACATTCAGTTCATGTTTTATTTTTATTTTCTGCCAGTGCTGCACATGTCATTGCCAGCAAAGTCTTGGAGACCGGAAAAATGCTTGGGGGTCAGCGGTTCACCACCCCTAACATTGTTCTGTTCTGTTTCATTTTACCCTAATGTCCACATCTAATGGGTATTATTTGTATGAATACAAGATGTTTTCATTCAGTCTGCTTGAAACAAACTATTTTGCTACATCCTGGAATCACGTTTTAGTAGGATTACTATAGAAGAGCAGTTAATCAAGAAGGAAGGTAAAGTCTGGTTCTCAGAAGACCTTGCATGTCTTCTTACTTGTGTTCATTGTTGAGAGCTGTGACATTCTTAAATCTTCTAATCAAGGAAGAGAACAAAATTTTATCATTTTAACTGGTTTCACTTGAGTTCAGAAGACAGGCTGGTTCCTATATAATTCACGTAATATATCTCAGAAGTACTTTGCTGAAAGAGGCATATGTATGCATTTATTTTGCCTCTGAGTGGTTCTGAGGAACCTCAGGATTCCTGAAGACTCATTTTGAAAAAAACTGTATTTAATTCATCAGTGGATACAGACTTCATGTTAAGAGTACAGAGAACCTTTAAGGAAATGCTTGAGTTACTGAGGTTTTCTTCCTTTATATAATGCTTTGCATTATAGCCATCCTCTTCAAATATTTGATTGTTCAATCATGATTTGATTTTAATTCTGTTAGAGCCTATAATTGTGTTTGAGTTGCTGTCTTTTAAAAAGAGAAGATTGAGCTAAAATGGTTGTGGAGGCTTTGGACAGTGTATTTAATGTGTCTGTCATTATATGTTAACCTCTGATCTGGGATACGTGGCACCTCTTTTATGCTTGACAACAATTTGGAAGTATATTTCTTGACATTGTGTATAAAGGAATAAGAAGAGGGGGGGAAAGAGAGGCAGAAGTGAATTAATGATGTTAGAAAATACCACTCCCTGCATTTTCATTCCATTTGGAATACAGCTTTCAAACATGTAGCCCTCTGGAGCACCATTGCCAATGACAGCTAGTCAGGATCTGATTGTATCCTGAATAAAGCTGCTCCTTTTATTGAAAAATACACTGTATTAAGCCAGTAATGGGAACACTTTGCTGTACTTGTTTTGAGTGAATCTATATGTTCTGCCCAGTTCCAGATCAATTTTATTAGCTTAATCTCTTCCAGGAATACAGGAATGGAAGAGAATTTCGCAGGACTGTGGAGTCTAGATGAGTCATGCCATTCATAGTAAAGTCACAGGTGTGCTCTTATTGAAGAGGGCATTGAGTTAGAGGTTGTCCGGACTATAGCATGCCATGTGCAGAGCAGAGCAGGGGTACATTAGCAGACCAAATAAATGTTAATAAAACAAAACATGAAAGTGCAAGGGAAAAGCGCAAACACATTGTGAGGTGTAGTAGGAAGAGATTGACCCATTTTGGAGAGGGGGCATAGATAGTTTGATGGAAGAGTTCAGGCTTTGCATGTACAGGCAACCCCCCAGTTTGCATGGGGGTTGTGTTCCAGGTCATTGTGTGCAACAGGGGAGCATGCATAATCCCATTATGCCCCGCCCCTGTTCTTCCCCCTTTTTCAAACACTTCCGGTGTGCATGTGTGCGATCACACATCAATTGGATGTGTCTAAATTGGTCGTTTCCTCTACCAGGCTTAATCTTTGGCATCTCTAGTTAGAGATCTTAGCTCTCAGAGCTGGGAAAGATCTTTGCCTGAGATCTTTGAGAGCAGAGAGGCTGCAAATTGGAGCTGACAGTTCTGTTCTCGATGGAGATTCAGTCTGACATCGTATAAGCACAATGATGGTCAAATCAAAAAGAGGGAGTCCAGTGTAGACAAGTCCTCTAAGTAGCCATTACACCTGGGAACTGATGCCGTGTGTACACAGTTTCTTCTGGGATATATTGTGTGCTATACATTTGAGAAGGAATATACTATACCAGTGTTTCCCAACCTTTTTTGGGCAAAGGCACACTTGTTTCATGAAAAAAATCTCGAGGCACACCACCATTACAGCCCTGTGACGTCAGCGCGCAGCGTCACGCCGGGAGGGACATGAATTGCTAGCAAATTACATAATCACCTCCTTGAGGGCTGGCTCATCTTCTCCGAAGGCAGAACCCCATTAATTAACAGCACAGACTCACACCATAGCCAAGACGAGGGGGGAAAACCTCAGTCATGCACAGTCATGCACATGTGGGGGCTAAATGAGGACGAAGACCGGGCAGAGAGCAGGGTTCAAATCACCCCACCTGGCCAGGACAATCCCTGGGTGCTCCCTTGGGCCACTCACCTGACCCACCTCGCAGGGCTGTTGTTGCGAGGATAACACGGGGAGAACCACGCGCGCCCCCGGGAGCTCCTTGGAGGAGAAAGCGGGCGATGAATGCAATGCACGAAATATATGAGAGGCGACCAGGTTTTGCAGGTGAGGGGCCCCCGCCAGCCTCCGCTTCCAACACCCGGCGCAACGACGCCAAAGTTTCCCCCCGGGCTCGGCTCGGGGAGCAGCGCTGCTCCCCCCCGGCTCCCCTTCGCCCTCCCGGCTCTCTCTGCCACCCACTGGGGACCCCCCTCACCTGCCAAGTCCGGAGCGCCGGTGGAAGTTGCATGCATGCATGCAGGGCGCCGCGTTGCCATTGCATTGCACTGCACTCCATGCAACGCCTGCACGCATGCATTCCCTTGCACGCCCGCCAAGGGGTCTCCCCGCGGTCCGATGCGTCCCCTCCTGCGCGGATGCAGCATTGCAAAAATAAAAAACCCCGGACGCAGCCCTACCTGGGGGGCAGCCTCCGCCTCTGCCGCTCCGCCTCCGCGGGGATCCCCGGGCTCCATCCTGCCGCCTGATCTCCGGGGGGCGCAGGCAGGCTGCGCGGGGTCTGCGCGGAAGAGCCCCTGCCCGTCCGGCCGCCGCCGCTGCGCTCATTCCATGGCCGGGAGAAGAGCGCTTCAAACAAAACGCCCGGCCCGCCAGGCCACGCTGGGAAATGTAGTTCGCGCACCCCGCGCGGGCGCGGAGCCCAAGGGCGAGGGGACTACGGATCCCGGCAGCCCCCGCGCCGGGGACGGAGGGGGAGAGGCCGGGTGCAGGGATGGAGGGACGGGTGGGCGAGCGAGTGAGTGAGTGGCAGCCGCCAAGCCTTGGCCGAGAGCCAGGAAGGGCCTCCCCGGAGGAGGAGGAGGAGGAGGGAGGCGCAGAGCGGGAGGGAGGGAGGGAACCCCAGGGGTCATCTAGTGACGGCGCCCCAATCGAAAATTTGACTTAAAAATGTTGCACACCAGGCAACATCTCGCGGCACACTAGTGTGCCGCGGAACAGTGGTTGGGAAACACTGTACTATACAGTGGGCTATAGTACAATGCTGAAGCATATGGCTTGCATGCAGAAGGTCCCAGGTTCAGTCCTTGAAAAGTTCAATTATAAGGATCAGTCAGAAACACTGTTGGAGAGCGGCTTCCATTCAGGCCTGGCCTGGCCTGGTATAATAGGCAGTCCCCTGTACAGCTGTGTAATAATTTATATCTCTGAGGGCTTGTTTGCATGATGAATTATTCTTCAGTAACAAACTTGTAACTTGTTCATTCTTCAGTTTCTTTATACAATTGGGGTTTATTCAAGCTGATCAAGAGGGGGAAAGTGCATCTAGAACTTCTTACTCCATTTTACGTCTGAAGAAGTAATCATACAACATTGCAGGTTTGCAGAGATGGGCACGTAGGTCAGCATTAGAACTGACTGCAGGAATATAGTGACTTGATTTTCTGGAAGTAGCTGATTTGGGAATGTGGCTAAAATACTCGTTTCTTTTGCTTTCAGCAAGCACCATTAATTTGTTTTTATTATTATGATTATTTATTTAAAAGAATGTACACACTGCCCCCTAGGCGATCCTAGGAAGTGGCCTGTGCTGATTCAGGGCTCTCCTCTGGGCGCCGCCATTTCAATTCTTAAGAGAAATTTGAGGTAAAAAATTGGGGGTGTATTTTCAAGAAATATTTTTTTAAATTAAGGAAAAGGAATTAAGATTCAAAAAATAAAAGATGGCTGTAGCGGCAGTGGGCTTCTCAAAAAAAGGGGGGGAGGTTTTGAATATTGTTAAAATATATTTTCCAGCAAGGGTGTGTTTGTGTGCTGCACTCTCTTCTCTTCTGGGGTGTCCTCCGTCGTGTGGCCTCCCTCTGGTCCCCAGTGTGCTCTTGGCGCACTAGCCTCCAGGGAGGTAGGCTTGGGTCAGGCCTGGGCTTGGCCGCGCGATTTGTCGCGGCCTCCCTGGCCCTCCTGGTACTCTCCTACCTCTCCTCTTCTTTCCCTTTGGCGTCAGCGGCGACAGTGGCAACAATGGTAAGCTGGGGAGGTCGTGGCTCCTTTCTTCTTCTTTTTTTTCTTTGGGTTGGGTCTGCTGGGCCATTGGCCAGGTATTCTCGGTCGTTCAGCTCAGCCAAGGTCGTTGCCAGGGGGGCGAGTTCTGGCGGCTACCTCGGCTGACACACCAGGCCCCCCCCCCCCCCGGTTCTCCTCTGGTGGCGGTGTTGGCAGCAGCTGTTCTGGTGGCCTGGGAGCCAACCAGGCAGCACAGTTGTTGCTGGCTGCCATCAGGAGCTATGTACCACCGTGGCACCCGCCATTTTGCCCCGCGGGAAGCCCACTGCCCCCTCATGTAAAATATTAAAGCAGTGTTCAACAAAATAAGCAATAAAACATAAAATGTCATAAAAACAATACAAAATAGTTATCAACATGTCTGGCTCAGCTTGAAAAAGTTTAAACAACTAGCCTGTCAGCATAAAACTGTATTCAAGAGACATCTGAAAATTGCAATGAGGATGCCCACCTCACTGCTGGCTTAAGTGATGAAGTGAGTGTAGCAAAGTAACTGTTTTCTGTTTGGGAACAATATTCCCACTTAGTGTTCAAACAATTTCTATTTGAATATGCACAGAATATCACTGTTTCTATCGATCTTTCTCCACCTTCTTCATGAAACGGTGACTGTGCTTTCTTCTTGTGTTCTTCGTGTGACAGTTGGAGAACTGATATTTTAATGTTTGTTCTTTCAGATAGCAGAAAAGAAAGGAAAGGAGGGGAAAGCTGGGTTTGGAGGCCCAGTTGTCAGCTCACTGTATCAAGAAGAAACCATCAGGTATATTTTCATGGCTTCATTTTCATTCAGTGTTTGTTTAGAATATCAACAAAAATGATAGTGCCTCTCCAGTCAGATAATAAATGGCAGGAACGAACTTTCTAGGCCCCCTAATAATTTAAATCAGGAGCTGTCGGTATTGCTGCCAGGTACTATTTTTTCCCTGGTGTGAAATGTTTGGGGAGGGTGAGTGTATGTTTCCGTGTTTCAATTACTGTTCAATTTTTTAATACTTACCAAAAACCTTTTACGTTATTTCCCTGGAAAATATTGGATAGGTACTGTAAGGAAGTTAACATTGGGACTCCATTTTCATTTATAAGCTGTATTCAAAAGCCTTTTTGCACCTGAATGTTAATAGCTAATGCTCCAGCTGAGGGTAATTCCCACTAATATTGTTGGATTTACTTCTGATTGAACACATGGAGGTTTGTGTTGCAATCTCATTTAGCAGAACTGTTGTTTTAAAGTTTATAATTGAAGATGCACAATCAATATTGCTGGCCAAAGTGAATAAAGGTAACATATTTTTAAACTTACAATGAAAAATTAAGGTTACTAATTGAGGTCAGCATTAGAAATAAAAATGTAAAAGGAACTAAACTGAGAAATCTGTGTTGATGCTATATCAGAGGTGTCCAAACTTTTTTCAAAGAGGGCCAGATTTGATGAAGTGAAGGGCCATGAGGGCCAACCAAAGGGCCAGTAAGCTTTTTTTAGGATTGAAGTTGTTGAGGGTTTTTTTAGGATTTTACCCCAGGAAATAAACTGCCACAGGGATCAGATTAAACTGACCAGTGGGCCAAATTGTGCCCCCGAAACAGACTTTGGACATGCCTGAGCTATATGAAAGTTGTGGTGAAGTAAGGGATGCCAGGAAATGGAAGATCTAGAATAATCAAATTATAGAGTTGGAAGAGGGACCCCAAGCGTAATCTAGTTCAATCCCCTGCAATGCAGGAATCTCAGAATGTGGTGCCCCATCCAATGTGAAACCATACTGGAGTTCTTTCAGAAGTATCAGTGTTGATAGCACACAAAACACAAATGTTGTTTTGAACTAACAAAGGCAAAATAGCGGCACAGTCAACTGACTTATATTTTTTTAGCTGGTTAATCACTCCCTTTTCTATCCTCCTAAATGTGAATTACCGTACCTCCAAAATTCATCATTGAAACATTATGTGCAACACCTTTTCACAGGTAGTGGTAGAAATAGCGCAATAATGGGAAAAACCTTGAAACACCATTGCAACATTATTATAATAAAAAAACTTATTCATTAGCTTCATGTTTTGATTTGTCTTGCAGATGTTTCAGGCTTATTTACTTCAGCACCACTTCTGTGGAGTCCAAGAATTGATAGCTAACCCTTTAAATACAGATCAATGTGCATTTAATTATTTTAGCAAATGCAGATATTGTGGGGAAGGGCAACTGTTGAAGAGGGTACTATGAACATTGAAGGAAGGTGGTCTGGCGTGTATGATCCACATTCTGATATATTCTAATGGTAATAGTATGAATGAAACCATTAATATCTTTATGAGAATTTCCCCTTTATTTCCAGAGCTTTGTTATATTTATTTTCTTGAAGTTGTAATATAAAAGTTGAAAAACAAGGGAAGAACAGCTGCAGATAATTTTATAAAGATGATCCTACTCCATTGCATGCCAAAACTGAGAGCCAGATTTAAATGGGTGGATGAAGGATGAAATTTTGGGGTGACTGGAGTTCTTCTGCAGTCATGTGCTTGGTGATTTTTCTTCAGGCTAGAAGATTCTCAGTCTAAGCAGTAATAGGAGGGTTCATCCACAGCAAAAATATGTTCACTTGAGTGTGTTGTATATTTGAGGCAACTGCTTACATATAGTAGAATCTAGGCCATCTTTCCATAATAGAGAATTTAATAATAATAATTATAATAATAATTTATTATTTGTACCCCGCCCATCTGGCTGGGTTTCCCCAGCCACTCTGGGCGGCTTCCATAGAAACCAAAAAACACTAAAATATCATACATTAAAAACTTCCCTGAACAGGGCTGCCTTAAGATGTCTTCTGAATGTCAGGTAGTTGTTTATCGTTTTGACATCTGATGGGAGGGCGTTCCACAGGGCGGGCGCCACTACTGAAAAGGCCCTCTGCCTGGTTCCCTGTAGCTTTGCTTCTCTCAATGAGGGAACCGCCAGAAGGCCCTCGGCGCTGGACCTCAGCATCCGGGCAGAACGATGGGGGTGGAGACGCTCCTACCCCCCCCTACCGATACAAACACATTCCACCAATCTTAATCAAATGCTTTTAGACTTCAATCCTTTGGGCCGTGGAAGAATAGTCAATGGAACGGGAGGAATTCACATCTCTGAAGTGGACAGTGGAATTCAGGCTTGAGCTTGACCGGGTATAGAACAAAGCAATTTTACTGCCTTCAGATTTTTCTGCATCTCCTAGGATTGCAGCCTTAGTGAGCTACAGAAGGCATGATCTGAACTGCATGTGGTTGTATCCACTTCAAACTGACTGTCAGCTTCTGAAGATTAAACAAGTTGAAGTGGCATATATGGCAAGAGGCCACATTGAACAACTCCAGCTTGAACTACAGTGCCCAGAGCAGACCAGAGAGCAATTATTTTGGAAAGTTTCTCACAAATGTGTCATAAGAGGTTGTAGATGTGGCTGAAATTAGGTGGCCTTAGCCACGTACCATGTGAAACAGTCCTCTGAACACTCCTAATTTGTCCCACTGCCCAGTCATCCGGACTTCTATCACCCAGTGGTCTGATCACAACAAGGTGCCTTTTTTCAATTATCTATTCTGTAGCTGTAGATCATGATTGTACATTTAAGTAAGCTGGCCCATCAACAGTATTCTTGGGCACTGTAGCTTCAAAATGAGAAGATGGGAAGATTGGCTAAGACTCAGGATCATCTATCTGGCTGTCCTTTTGTCAAGAAGCAAACTTAGCATCCACCAGAGTAAGATATTTGACTCACAAAAACAACAGAGAGTATTAGATTTATTGTGACATAAGCTTTCATGGATTAGAGTCCACTGCCTCAAAAATAAAAGTGTTGTTCTTAGTTGTCTTTACACAGCCCCACAGAGGAATTGTTAACAATGTGGTCAAAAGGCAATGAAAAGCCAAAGGTAAAAGTTAGTTACTGTATATACTTGAGCATAAATTGTCTTTTTCAGCACATTTTTTATGCTGAAAAAGCCCCCCTCGTCTTATACTTGAGTAAGGTGGGCGGCGGCGGCGGAGGGACGAGTGGCCCGAAAGGAGCCCTTTCTCACTGCTGGTCCCGCCCGCCTCTCGCAAGGGCAGGCACAGGAGCCACGGTTGGAAGAGGCAATGCACAGCGCTCTGCCTCTCCCATGCCTGCTCTTGCGAGTGGCAGAGGCGGGACGAGCGCCCAAAAGGAGCCCTTTCAGGCTGCTTGTTCTTCCTCGGCCGCCGCCACCAGGTTTGTGGTGCGGTGAACCAGCTTATACTCGAGTCAGTAAGTTTCCCCAGTTTTTTGTGCTAAAATTAGGTGCCTCGGCTTATATTCAGGTCGGCTTATACTCGAGTATATATGGCAGTTAGTTTTTTGAATTTATACTTCACTTCCCACCACAGAATGTCCCACAGCAACTTACAGGAATAATTTACAGAAACAAAATGCAGCAATAAAGTAAAAAGACATAAAAATATTTAAAAACATAATAACATCCAATCATTGGTGGTTCCAAAATGCCCAGGAAAACAAAAACATTTTTCTCTGGCACAAGAATGATGAACCAGTTGCCTCTCATGTGGGCCTCCCAGTTTTATGCAGTGCTAAACTGTGTGCAAGAACAGATGAATGACTATTCACAGCAGTAAAAATGGGACAAAATGCCATCTTCCTAGCTTTGCTATACTAATACCTTTTAGTGGGAGAGGAATCTTTGGGGCTGTTTCTGATGGTGGTTTTGTACTAGCAGAAAGCACTTTTGTGCACGCAAGACATACCATCTGGTTTTCACTAATCTCCCCTACCTATATGCACCCATTTTCTATTGTGAACCACCTTGGGATCTTTGGGTGAAAGGCAGGATGATGATGATGATGATGATGATATCACATTGTTCCAGAGAGTCATGCAGCCTTCAGGAGCATTTGGGGCAGTGCAAAGCATTGTAGGGGGAGTAGGGGAAAATCAAGTGCCCTGTCTTGTACGAGTCAAAGTGCTTTTCGTTACCACAAAACCACTATAGGATATAATATTACCCATGCTCTTTAACTTTAACTTTAGTAAGCTACCTGAAAAATACCACCCCTCAAGCTCCTGTGATCCTATCTCATTTCTTTCTGGTTAAGTGTCACATGAAGCCCGTGAGATGTTGAGCTCATGAGCCAGAGGTAAAAATTATGTGAACCATATCATATTGACATGTTATTCTTTTGCCACCTTTTCACTACTGGATGCTAAGCTTCAAGTAGTTTTAGCTCCATAATCCTATAAACAAAATAAAAGACAGGATTTGGATTAGTTCTAAACCATTTAAAGTATATATTATTTGTATGTATTGTATTTTCATCATATGCCATCTCCTACCCCGATATTTTTGTGTAGGCTTCTGGGTGCTGTTCGAAACCAAATGCCCTGCTTTCATTTTTAGCTTTTGGATTCCTACTTCCCAGGTAAACTGATTTTTAAACCGAAATCACTAAAGTAAAATACTAGTTTCCCACCCCCCAAAACATCGGTGGTTGCTTGCTAATTTCTGGTCTCAGCACCAAGCCTCAATATCAGTAATGCTCCCTTTGCCCCATTTATAATGACCTCAAAAAGTAGGTATTTCCCCCACTATTTTTTAAATTTGTTTTGATAGAGGTTAAGTGTAGGTTTTAATGTGTTTATATTAAATTAACACTTCATTTCAAACTTAGTTATTTTAAAACAAATTCACTATAGTTTAAAAAATATGTCTCTGATTTAAATCAGAACTCAGTGTTCTTTTTCAAATTACCTGTTTTTATTTTCCTTGATAGGTCTGGCATGAGAGATGAGACATGGGAGAGAAAACTGTTAAATGATTAATACTGGGAATAAAGAGAAGCCAAAATTTGTTGTGTTAGTTGTAAGATTTTGAACTAGGGGCATAATGTTTTTTCAAGAGCCAACCTTTTTTAAAATATTTGAGGTTTGCAGTATGCATGTATTCAGCACTTGTTTGGTTGTTCTATTCTCACTTTGATATTTATATCAAATCAAATGTTAACTATTAAATAACCAATTAAAATAGTTCAAAAATACATTAATTTTCTGGTCAGAGAACTGGCATAGTGTAATGGAAAAGAGTAAGGGCAGCATTCAGATCTCACACCAGCAAAATCCCCAATGAAGTAGCAAGGCTAATCTAATTTCCTAAGGGAGGGGTGGGGTGAGGACTACTGAATGTTTTTATGTCTGTCATACACTTTGAAAACACTAAAACACTGTGCCTAATAAAGATATTAATTCCTCACCCAGCCCCAATATTTTTCAGTCCCACCCAACTCTTGGTTCTTCTGTCTACCATTGCCCTGCATGCTAAGTTCTAAGCAACATCCACCATTGCATGAATGCAGTCCCCCATCCATCTGCTCCAGAGTAGATCTTTTGGGCATGCCAGGAGCTGTGGGGGGAAGGAAAAATCATTCCACCAGCAGTGTCGGTTCCACTGGCAAATGGATGCTGTTGGATTTTACCCTCTTATTTCAAATTTTGCTGAACCTTAATGAAAGGAAACACAAGCAAACTGCTGAAAATGCCTTTGTGATGGTGTCTGGATTTGGTGTCCTGAGGGAATGAATTATGTGATATTGTAGAAAAGTCACCTGTCCAATAATCTGTAAGCAGGTGTGTGTGTGTACTTCTAAACTGATATAGAAATTAGGCTATAGTTCTATGTACAGTGGTACCTCAGGTTACATACGCTTCAGGTTACAGACTCCACTAACCCAGAAATAGTACCTCGGGTTAAGAACTTTGCTTCAGGATGAGAACAGAAATCGTGCTCCGGCGGTGCAGCGGCAGCAGGAGGCCGCATTAGCTAAAGTGGTGCTTCAGGTTAAGAACAGTTTCAGGTTAAGAACGGACCTCCGGAATGAATTAAGTACTTAACCCGAGGTACCACTGTACTTTCACTTGGAGGTAAGTCTCATTGAACTCAACAGAACTTACTTCCAAGTATCCATTTGTAGGAATGTGCTGATACCTGCAGACTACTGGCTCATAATAAACTTTAATCGAACCATTGATACTAAATATGTTGCCTGCTCCTGATTTATTTGGAGTGTGTGTGTGTTTTTCCCACTCAACTTCAAATAAAATAAGATGTTTTTCAATATACTGTACCCTTTCTCTGTTTCTGAAAAACAGCAACCTATGTCTAAACAATGCAAGTAACAACAGTGTCTGCTCCCCAGGCACTGCATACAGATACAAAACACACACACACCCTCTCACTCACTCTGTATGTATTCATTTAATGACTAAACACCCTTGTAAACTGGGCAGAAATATAGCAATGTGCTTTAGCTAGGTGGCAACTGTTTTTAAGCAGTGTCTTTAAATGCTGTTTTTGTTAAGTTGGATATTGCAAATTTGAGAAATGTTTAGTACTGTAGAATGTGAAAACTTGAACAAAACTGATCAAAAATTATTTTTTTAAAGCGGTCCTTTTAGGTAGAAGTACTAAAGGAGCAGATTAAAAGGTAAAGGATAGTTTTTTGCAGCAGCATGAAGAGGGAACTGTAATGATCTCCTTCCTTGTTTTGGGAACGCTACAGGGAACTAAACTGCCAATAAATGATGAGCTATTGTCTCCTCCCTCTCCTCACAATCTTCTTCAGCATTTTTGATAGTCCCTATCATATTTTGTAGTCTGATGCCATGTAATCTATCAGAATTTTATTAATCCCATTAACAGAGGCAGCCATCTGGCCAACTCTGAGTTAGACTAGTACTGAACTGGAATGATTGATGGCTCTGGAATTGATTAGTTGATCTGAGAGACAAATGAACTGTTTTGGCAGAAAATACCAGAGGTCACTGCGTGTGGTCAGGCGCAAAGGCCTGCAGAATTTTAAAGAGCAGCTTTTTCCATACAGTTGTAAACTTCCCCTAAAACTAACAGATTCCAGAAACAACCTAATGATTGAAGCTTGCAATTCTATACATGGCTACTTGGGAGTAAGTTCCACTGAACTCAGTGAGACTTCTGAGTGTACCTGTTTAGGATTGTGCTATAAAACTTCAACTGATTGTTAAGTGTGCGGAACTAAGACATACTCCATGATTTTGTCAAGAATATACAGCTTTTTTCTTGGCAGTGGCTTGGCTCAGATATGTAAGCACCAATTCTGACCATAGTTACACGTGCCTCAGTTATGGGGTGGGTAACTTTCATGCTTGCAGGATCAACCTGTGTTTTTCAGTAGAACCGCTGGAGCCAAGGGCGTAACATTGAAAAATTTTGAATTGAGGGATTTGTTTTTGAGCATCAGAACTGAACTCTGTCCTTCCATGCAAAAATCCACTTATGGTTAACAACCCCATCAGGTTTCTTCATTTCAGTAATGCAATTTAAGGAGGAATAATTTTGATAATAAACAATTGAGAGTCAGAAATTCTTGCCAGTCAACTGGAAATTTCTGAGAGATCTACCCAGTCTGCCTTCTGCCCACCCCTGCCTTAGTTTGGTCTTGGTGGGATTACTGCAACACATATTGTGTGGGGTTGCCTCTCAAAAGTGTTCAGAAAATACAGTTACTCTAGAATGCTGCAGGCATACTCTTGAGCAGAACTGGTTATTGCAACTCATTTGCTAAAACAGTTTTACTAGATTCTGATCCTGTTTCTGAGCACAATTCAAATTGCTAGTTAGAGCTCTCAATAATTTTGGGACCACTTCCTCCAGTAGGAATCTACTTAGGCATCAAGGGATAGAGTGCAGCTCATGGTTTGTCTGGTGGATGGAAAACATGGCTTAACTCACAACAGTATGCAGCAAAGAGACTACAATCTCCTGTGCATATTTGCGCGTTCAATTAGCAATATGTTTGAACTAAGCCTTTGTATATAGAATGCACTTATGTGGAGGAGCAGGGAAATGCTCTCCTTTTTAAAGGAAAAAAGGTTGGAGTGAGTGATTTCCATAGCTGTCAACTTTTCCCTTTTCTTGCGAGGAATCCTATTCGGAATAAGGGAAATTCCCTTAAAGGGAAACGTTGACAGCTATGGTGATGTCACAGACATCTCATAAGTATACCTGACAATTGAATAGTCATATTACACACACTATCAATTGAAGGACTTTTTGGTAGTAGCGGGGAGAAAATTTGATTTTGCTGTCAATTACAATTTATGATTTAAGTGTTGGTAATTGTTACTTCCCCAGCAGCAGAGATGTAGCCCGAAGGAGAGAGATCTGTATCCCCATGGTCATAGGGCTGGGTGGGGCAGGAGTGGCAAAGGAATTTGTCAAGGAATTTGCCATTTGTAGAAGCCTTCAGGGGGTTTACTTGCATTCTTACTTTCTGACAAGCACAAGGGATTTTTACTTTTCATTTTAACTAGATAGGCGCTAGAATATGTAGCACAGGCTACATTTCCTTGTGTTGTAAAAGTCAAAAAACATGTTGCATTGAGGGAGGTGGTTATGCTATGACTTTTCAAATGCTTGGTAATCTTGAATTTTGTGCATACTTCTTTCACGCATGGGCAATTGGCTGACACATGTCTTGTTATGTCCTAGTTATTCTCTGAGGACAGCACAGAAGTGTGCAGGCAAGTGGGCAACACTTCCACCCTGGGGAGCCAGACTGTTCAGAATAAACTTGAGTTATGGATTTATTCAGCTTGTAAAACCTCAGCTGGCATAAATAATTGAGAAAGCAAAGGTTTGTCTGCAGTGCATACCTCAGGGACACGTGCCTGCTTCTCTCCCTCCCACCTCCCTTTCTTATGAAAATGATCCCAGTTGCACTGATAGATAATAACAACACCAAGCAATTAAAAGCTATGGGTGGCTGGAGAGAGGAGAAAAGGTTCACTTAATGAGCTTTTCCTCTTCCTGTGCCCAGGAGAGCCTCAGAAGTGACGGGGCGATTAAACGAAGAGATAATTATAGATTATGTGAAGATGGGTCCCTTGGGGGTAAGAAGGCCTTGACATAAACAGTAACTGTTGCAACTGTGCCTTGGCTCCCATCTCTCTCTCTCTCTCTCTCTCTCTCTCTCTCTCTCTCTCTCTGCTTCATTGAGCTTCAGTACACTCAGTGGCACAGTGCCAAGCAGAAAGGCAAGGCCACCTGTTTGTGGCACATGGGCCTTGCTGGGCAAGGTAGGATCCTTCAACCAAATCTCCTTCTACCACAACAATTAGACAGGTCCAGAAAAGCAGAGAGGGTACAGTGATGGAGCATAACAACCATCTCAGCTGTCTGTTTAGCTTCAAAGATGACCCAACACAAAGGTAGGCAGACAGGGAAGATTCTGTGCAATGTTTCCAATGATGCAGAATAATCCCAGAGCCTTTTCTTTTAAAAGAGTAGAAATTTGAAAGACTCACTGGATAATATGAGCTGCTTGTGGGGCAAGATAAAAAAATATGGGAAGACATTTCAGGGCTTCGTCCAGATAAACTGAGCACAAGTATCTTTTCTCCTTCACAAAGAAGTTCAAACTGCATAGACTATTTTAGAAAGCTTAAATAACTTTTCTAAATAAACTGAGTTTCAATTGTTTAGTGAATTATCATCAAAGAAACAAGAGACGGCCTGGAGTGCTGCATTCCTCTTTTCACTAATGATCCTTCTGCTTCTGCCAGTTTTTTTAGTGCTAGTACCATTCAGTGTTTATTAAGTTCCAATTATATGTGTGCAGATTGGAGAACTGGGCCCAAACTAACAACATTAATTTCATTAGGAACAAATGTAAGGTTTTGCACTTAGGCAGAAAGAACCAGCTGCACAAATATAAGATGGGGGACACCTGGCTTACTAGTAGTACATGTGTAAAGGATCTAAGTGGACCACAAGCTTAACATAAGTCAGTAGTGTGATGCAGCAGCAAAAAAAGTTAATGCTATTCTAGGCTGCATCAATAGACGCATAGTGTTCAGATCAAGGGAAGCAATAAAAGGTAAAGGTACCCCTGCCCGTACGGGCCAGTCTTGACAGACTCTAGGGTTGTGTGCCCATCTCACTTAAGAGGCCAGGGGCCAGCGCTGTCCGGAGACACTTCCGGGTCACGTGGCCAGCGTGACAAAGCTGCATCTGGCGAGCCAGCGCAGCACATGGAAACGCCGTTTACCTTCCCGCCAGTAAGCGGTCCCTATTTATTTACTTGCACCCGGGGGTGCTTTCGAACTGCTAGGTTGGCAGGCGCTGGGACCGAGCAACGGGAACGCACCCTGCCGTGGGAATTCGAACCGCCGACCTTTCGATCGGCAAGCCCTAGGCGCTGAGGCTTTTACCCACAGCGCCACCCGCGTCCCTAGGGAAGCAATAGTAGCACTCTATTCTTCCTTGGTCAGAGCACACCTGGAATAGCGCCACAATTTAAGAAGGATATTGACAAGCTGGAATGTGTGCAGAGGAGGGCAACCAAGATTTGATCATAAACCAACTTTATGAGGAGCTGTTGAAGGAGCTGGGTATGTTTAGCCTGGAAAAGAGGAGACTGAGAGGAGATCTGATAGCCATCTTGAAATATTTTAAGGGCTGTCACATGGAAGATGGAGCAATCTTGTTTTCTCCTGCTCTGGAGGGTAGGACCAATGGCTTCAAGTTACAGGATAGCAGATTCCGACTAAACATGAGGAAGAACTTTCTGACAGTAGGAGCTGTTCAACAGTGCAATGGACTCCTTCAGGAGCCCTTTCTCTCTCTCTCTTTTTTTAGCAAGAAAGCCTTCAGATATATGATTTCCCCACTTACAACCTGCAGTAGTATATAGCACCCAATGTAGGTAAAAGGAAAGTGCATATGCTTAGGAGAAAGATTCTTTAGAGACCACATCCACAGTGAGGAGTAGGTCAGAGGAAGTCTGTTCTGGCATTTTTTCTGCAGCAGGAGCCCAGTATCAGCACTTTCGTTTTAAAAGTGCTACACTAGCAGAAGGGAAGGAGAAGAAATCCCTGAGTTCTGAAGAATGAATCATAATTCACAAAGCACATAAAGCTAAAGGAGTTAAGAAACAGCATAAGTGATGTGCCATTTGTTCTGGGGTTTTTCCTCACCTGTTTCAGCACATTCGTGGTTTCTTGGAGGGATTGTTGCTTGCAAGATATAAAAGCCATCAATTATTGTATTGTTTTGTGTTTGAACTACAAAAGTGGTTATATCTTATTTGACCTCTTGATTAGTTTGTTATTGTCAGTATCCTGCATGCATGTAAGCTATACTTCAATTTGTGAATTGTGAGATTAGTTCCATTATAACCTGGAACCTTTTTTTGCAGCACGATGAATTTGAAGTTGGCAGTGCTCCCATTGTAGCAAGCTTATCGTTTGCTGAGACTTCAGCTCGTAGTTTCTGCTTATGTTACTGTGGACAAACAAGCTAAATACCATCAAATTGCACCAGAGTATTTGAAAATGAGGCAATAAAATGGGGGTGGGGAGTGAAAACATGTTAATTGTAGCATTGCTCCTATCGTTTGAAAACTAACACTGATGGTTATGGGTGTTTTGTGGCTATCTTTCTGGTAGAACTGAATTTCTTTCCCCTTTGTAAGTCACTCAGGAAAGGTTCAGTTCTAAGTGAGGTATAAATTTTTTTTAGTTTAATGTGTTTTCTAAAGTGTGTGTTATTCTGAACCAGACTAGACTGTTTTCAAACATGTTTCATTGTGTAAACATGAAGGGTAGATATACATCCTGGCGTGCTTTTAAGTCAGTGTCTTGGTTCCGTGTTTTGAGTTACTTTTGTGTTTCACAACTTGGAGAAATTCAGATTAAGAGTGCTAAAGTGTATCCACAAGAGAAACCTGATCATACAGCAATGAAAGACTTTGACAGGGCACACTCAGCATTTCCAGTTTGAATTGTACCTCTATCATTGTATTTCATTCATTCATATATTCCACTTGTTTATGGTCACCTTATTTTAAAAAGGCAAGGTAGCTTAGGTTAATTAGAGACTACCTGGCTTATTGAGGCACACCAGAAAAGGGATGTGTGCATAGCAAAAGCCTTATTCATATCTCAGTTGAATAAGCCAAGGTATAATTGTCTGAATGTGGCCACAGGTTTCACAACAATGTTGGTTCAGTTTCATTGCCAGTTTGGTTTATGCGAACAGTAGTTTAGAAACCAAACCAACATTTGAGCTTACAAATGCACAACAAGCAAACTGTGGTTTAGACATAGATTTGTCTGCATTTGTTTTCTACCCTCTCAGCACTTGGCTTCAGAAACACTTTAACCACCCTAGTGCAACAGTTTGTGGAGTTGGAGAGAGCCTATTGTACCTGCCAAACTTTGGTTTCTGATTCTAGTTCATTTGCTAATTGCAAACGATGGTTTGTTGGTTGAGACGCAACACCAAACTACATGTTATCTTTCCAAACCCTTCTGCCTTCCTTTCAAGCATCCTTTTGAGAAAATCTGGTTTGCTGCTCACCACTGGATGGTGATACTGAGATTACATCCATTGGAGTTTTTGTTGGTGACCTTTTCCAACTAGCCCATTTTATATAAGTTATCTGTATCATACTTGTAACTTTGGGGGGGGGGCGTCTTCAGAAATGGGGAGAACAGACCCTGGTGTGTAAATAATGGATGGCAGAAGGAATATTCCATATTTATTTTGCTAAGAAATACTGTCAGCCCCAGTGCACTAATATATATTAAAGTCTGTACATGTCAAATGGGGCTTTATAGAGATATATTAAGGGACAACTTTAGATACTAATTTATTATAAATTCGTGCACATTTTTCCTCAAGGCTGAAATTGGTTTGTGTTGGTTTCCTTCATTCCTTGCGGGAGGTTAGCTTTCAGTATATTGTTTTAGTTATGTGTGATGCAGAGTGTATCCCAACCTGAATTATGCTGTTTGCATTCAAAGCACTGGAAATCTGCAGTACTCAGTAATGCTGAAATGATTGAATTGCTGGAAAAGGCGGGCATCTTATGTTTGTGTAGTTCCTGTGCGTTGCTCAGTAACAGTACGCATTTGCTCACTCTCCTTTATGTCTTCTTAGGGAAGAAGATAAGAACATATTTGACTACTGCAGAGAAAACAACATTGACCATGTAACCAAAGCCATCCGATCAAAAAAAGTGGATGTGAATACGAAAGATGAGAAGGTATTGGGCCAGGGGAGGGATTAATCTGTCTTAAAGGCTGGTATGTCAAATTAATGTCTCCTCGTTTCTCTAATCCTTCCTTGCAGCTGCTATATCTCTGCTGCAGTGTGTCTGACCAGACATCTGTTAGTGGAAGAATTGTCCAACTCTGCCACTCCTAAGCAACAATTACCTGACACATGGTTGGACTTTGACTTTTGAATGCGATAACAGTTACAGCAGGTCAGAGATAGGCTGGTGTTTAAAGCAAAAACACAAAACCCCAAATGGCACCCCTCTTCCTCTTAATTAACATGGGGCACATGCCCTGGGGAAATTCTCTAGTGCAATCCTAATTGAAATGAATAGTTAATTTTAATGTGCCTGGCACAGGAAAGAAATTTGGTGGGTTGTCCCTATGGATTTGATCTGTCTGCTTCCCACTCCACCTCTTAATGGCACCCAAAAACTTTCCAAAGAGGCCACATGCCTTATAGATGAGCCCTCTCTGGACTGATGGCAAAGATAGTGGGAGCTTAATTGAATAATCGTACTCTGGTTCAAGAAATACCTAATAAAGCAGTGGCGTAAATAGGAGTACCCTGTAATGTTTTTCATTGGCAATGGCTCCACATATGGAACACTCACTCTTATTAACTAAACTGTATTTGGACACCCTTTGCTGCCCTTCTGTATCTGTGCAGCAGATATTCACATCACTTGACCATAGGCTATTTGTGAACATGATTTTGCTGGTGTGGCTAAAATCAGTCTGGATTATGTGGGATGTACTTCATACAAATGACTTGCTTTATGGAGGGGTACCCATATTGTTCTTGACTTCAACATCAATTGTGTTGCCATTGTGACATATGAAATGGGCCTTAGAAATGATGGAGCAGCAGCTAATTCATTGCCAGTGAAGTGTCTTTATACCTTTGCCAAAAGAGGGGCAGCTCTTTCACTTGTCATCTAAAGGAGTTTTAGGGTAAAATATATGTCAGCGATGTTCCCTGAAAACTTATTTTTACAATAAAGTACTATATTATGGTCTGGCATGCTGAAGTGCTTCAGGCTTCTGTGAGCCATGCCTTTGAATGTGTACTCACCCACCCACCCACCCTCTACCCAATGTAACTTTGTCAGAAGGAACAAGCAGATTATGTTTCTAGCATTTTTTGTAGTGCCAGAAATTCTCCTTCTTGCCATGTCTTCACAATGAGAAGTAAAAATTTAACAGTGCAATTTATGCATACTGGGATTTTCCCTCTGCTTTCTCTATACTGAGGTTCAGCTTCATATAGGGAAATAAATTTTGTTTAGTGAGTTAGGTCCAGGCTTTACCTTCCATAGACAGAAGGCTTTTCATCCAGTGGAGGGATCCTACTGGTGGAAGTGGAGAAGGTGACCATTGCCAGTTTCCCCCTTCCTCTACAGCACCTAATGCCACTTCCCACACTGTTCTTTAGGGTCCCTCAACTTTCTGAAATATACTTCCCATTGTTGGAAGCAAAGTCTGGATCCAAGCCGAAGATAAAACCAGATAGGATGGCTTTAAGTTATCTCTTGCTCTGCACTGGTTGGAGAAGGGGAGGTATGGTATCTTGGTCTGCACTAATAACTCAGTAGCAGTGTTAAGAGAATTATCATTATTACTGGAGCTAGACCTCAGTGTCCATGATGGCCGTGGAGTGATGGACATGGAGAAGCTCCTTCACGTATACTGGGCCGAGGCCATTTAAGGCTTTAAAGCTCAGCACCAACACTCGCAAAGCTCCTTTTTAAAGGCTTGAGAGTTTCCCAGATAGTAAGTATCTGGCGCGTAAATGGTCAGACAAACTAAAACCTGTTTGACTTGCTGGTTACTATCTTTGCCCACTGACTATTTGTCCTGCTTTTGGTCTGTAACATGTAGTCTCTCAGCATATTGTGTTGCAGTGAACAGATGAAGTGCTTACGCATTCATAGACTGAGACGCCACAAATTCAGTTGGGTTCTCTTGTAGCTCTAAGCAGATTTCTGCCCTTTGAGCCATGACATTCCCGGCTGGGGTTCTGAATGCTGATGGCATGGCTTTTTATTATTAATCAGGAACTCATATGAATTAATTTGATGAAAGCAGGGGAGGGAGTTTAAAATTCAAGGCTAGAAACTCATCCTCGATGAAGTGAACTGAAACATCTGTGTGTTTCTACAGTACATTGTTCAGCTCTATCAGTATTGCCAGAGGTCACAGGTTGTTTAGCCATATAGGATAAATTTGTATAAATTGCAAGCCCAGGAATGGTTTGTGATTATTTTCTGGTGATCAGTAGTAATAAACCAGAACTGAACTTTTTGATATCTATAGCAATAAACTAGTAATCCAAGCCACTTCTAGGCTACTGTTAGAGTCATATGACTTTCTGGAATATCTGCTTCTAGAAAGATAGGGTATTCTTCAGTTAATGAATTCATTATATGTCCCATTCTTATCAAAGATGAAAACAACAGGTTCTTTCACACTTTTATTATCAAACTGTCAGCATCATTGCAACTCTTCTCATTACTTTTCCCAAGTCAGTGACTGTACGTGGAGGCTTCTTACATGACTTGGCCGTAGAAAAGTTTTATGTACAGTGGTACCTCGGGTTACATACGCTTCGGGTTACATCCGCTTCAGGTTACAGACTCCGCTAACCCAGAAATAGTACCTCGGGTTAAGAACTTTGCTTCAGGATGAGAACAGAAATCGTGCTGCGGCGGCAGCGGGAGGCTCCATTAGCTAAAGTGATGCTGCAGGTTAAGAACAGTTTCAGGTTAAGAACAGACCTCCGGAACGAATTAAGTACTTAACCCGAGGTACCACTGTATAGCTATGAAATGCACTTTTAGTAGTACAGTGGTACCTTGGGTTAAGTACTCCTTATCAAACCCAGGCAGCCTTTGGGAAGGTGGTGGGGAAGGTGCTCAAATCGCCTCAAGAGCATCCAACCTCCCAAAGGCTTTGGGAAGGAGGTGCCAGGGCCCTTGGGCACAAGCTGATAGAAAAAAAGCACTGTTAAAACAATGCCAAAAGAGCTCTTAAGCAGTTTCCCATCATGTCATTGGCATAATATGCTTGATATGTTACCATACTGCAAGCCTGTTTCATGTTTTATATTTTTGAAAGTACTTTTCTGACATCAAGTCCCAAGAATGTTGCTTATTTAGTAACCCAGTCAGATGCAGTAGCAATGCTATCAGCATCACTACCTTTGAATCTTGCCTCCCAAGTTATTTGCAGCAGTGTGGCTTGCCTGTAACAATATTTTAATACACTGCCTTAAAAAGCATTTCACTCACTGTGCTGAAAGAAAATATTTAATAAGAAATGTTTGCATTTCTTCCCAAGTTTTCCAATGCTTTTCAGAGCCGGAGGAGGAACAAAAAAGATCTATTTTTCTATTCCCTCCCCCCCCCCCCCCGTGGGTGCATCAAGGTAACTGGACGTAATATTGAAGCAGTGAATACAATATTTCTACTGAATGAGCATTTTAGTTATCTTTGCTATGCCGTCTCTTTCAGTCTGAATTAAGAACAGTTCCTATACATGTTGTCTTCAGGCACACACATGTTTGAAAGCAGGCAATTCTTTTCTTAGCCTTGCTTTGTTTGTGCCTAGACCTGTGACATGCAGCAAAGCAAAATTTATGTGCTGTTCACTTGAGAAACTGCTATACAGGCTGGCCAAGTGAGGCATGGAAGATTTAATAGGCAGGGTCACTGTACTTGGGATTAGATTTATGCATTTTTATTCCAGATCATTTAGAGCGTAAGAAGTATCCTCATTCTTTTGCAACTAAAACGTGTTCTCCATGAGAAAAGAACAAAATAGTAATGGACATCCGGAATATATTTTGGGCTGGGCTGGGTATATGATGTAATTCCTTGAGAATGAGGGAAACCAGCAGAATGTGATATTGGGAACAGAAGTCGGCTTCCTGTGAATCTTAGCATTTCCGTTTTTTGCCTCGATACTTGTGAAAATATGCTTGAAAATGTGTGGGTAATAGCTGAAGGTTGTGAACAAACTTTGAGTAGTCAAAGGCCTAGGTATTTCAGTGACCTGCCTTTGACTTCACCCCTTCTATTGACTAGAAAGATTAGACCAATCCTGAAAAATGTGCTTAACCTTCATAATTATTACTAGTCCCAGAATTTAGCTTTCCTTTTCACAGGATTTGGATTACCTGGGCACAGAATTTTCCTTCTTTCAATGCAGTGTAGACAGCCTTGATTTGGAGCATAAACTAATTCTGTACATATATTAGACTAATCTAAGGTTGAATACATTTTATGCAAGAGATGGGGCACGTTAGAAATGCAAATGAATAAAGTTACTTTGAGTGGGACTCATTTGAGGGCACAGCTCCTAGCAATTTTCAATTTACGGTTTGGGAATAAAATGAATAATCTAGTGGCCTACGGTCCTCCTGGGGATGCTGTACAACTGTTAAACACCATAGATTTTGGGCCAAAGATGGACAGGCTGTTCAGCTCATGAAACACTTCCAATTTGGCTTTTGGCGCTGGAGTATTGCAGATTTGCATAAATTGTTTATGCTTAATCAGTATAGTTTGCAGCATGGGAAGGCCAGACTAACACTGTCCATAACCAGGGTTCTCCCCCGCCCCTTCAACACCAAATACCATTTGTGAAATTGTTGGCATTAAGATAATGAATAAGAGTCTTACTAGAATGTTGTATCACCGAATGGTTTACACTTAAAATTTAAAAATGTGATTATTTAGCACAATGCATAGTATTAGAGAGGTTGCTTTCAATAAACAGTGTCATGTGTATTAGCACATGTGATATATCTGCCTCCAACCTCCCAGCTGGTTAATCAAAGGCCTTAGTATTGCCAATTCTTCAAATTTATAACCTTTGGAAAGATAGGGGGATATAGGTAATGCAATTTGGAAGCGCAAGTATGGATATTTTTTATTTGCCTTTGTTTGAGACGCTAGAAAACAACATACTGTAATGTGGAAGCTTTTCTCATTTAAATAGGAAGGCTAGCACTTGCAATATTACTCTCTTGAAATGATTTCCCCCCCAATTAGATTCTAGGCTATGTTGGTTGCCACTTTTTTTCTCTTTTTTGTTGCTGATCCTGTACCTTTAACTGCAGCCTGATATATAGACATTTAACAAATGTACGTACATCCCTCACCTGCTTTCCAAGAAAACTTATCCTGCTGGATTTGTGTCATACTGCTTTTAAAGGCACAAGGCCAGAAACTTTAAAAAGGTACCAAACCAAAGCTATTCAAAAATGCCTAAAGGCATCTGTACATAGCAGTTTCTACCTGGCCTGCAAACACAGGTAACAGATGCCTTTAGGCATTTTTGCATAGCTTTGTGTACAGGACACTACAGATATTTATTTATATTTAACAAGATGTATGTACTGCTTGATTGTAGAAACAACTTCTATGCAGTTTACATATGGTATACATGTTAATGCCGTGTTGGCAGTAGACATACAATATTGGGCAAATGTTAACCCTGTTTTGCACCCTTCCCACTTGGAGATCCGCCACATACACCTTGGCATCTTTTTTTTCTTTTTAAGGAAAAGCTCGTATTTCCTTGAGATGCATTTTTACACACAGCTTTTTAGTTTTGGCGTTCCAAGTTTTTGCTCTTAGGTTGTTGGTGGAGAAAGAGAACGTGCCAAAAATTAAGCTGTGTTGCAACCCCAAGTAAGTTTGCACCTGTTGTTTTAGACTGCCAGAGAAGAAACTGCAGGAAGCCTAGGCTGGAGTGGCAGCCACAATGGAAAGCAGGAAAGTGCATGTGTGAGGAAACCACCTAGAGAACTGTGTGGACACAAAACGGAACCTAGCTATTGCATGGGGAAAGCTAATGCCTGACCTGGAACCATTTGTGGATAAGCCAGGGTAGGGGGAACCAACAGACTTTTCAAGAGGTACAGTTGTGATAGACCTTGGAGAATAATGCAACCTTCTGCAATCTTGGCAGAGCAGGCCGTCTCTCCGTTCTAGACCTAGTCACTCCTGACATGGAGAATGGACTATAAATGACAGATGAATAAACCAGACTTTTATCAGTGAATTAATTTAAAATCATTTTTGCTTTTGCCAGATATGTTAAGATCCACACACTCCTTTTCAATTCCGTGCTGTATAATTGAGTGCAGTAAGGTTTAATAATTCATAAAACTAATCTGGGTGCCATCTATGTTTCTAAAAAGAATAATTGCCCAAACCCATTCTAATTCATGGTTAATTAGTGTACTATCAAAATAATGTGTTACAAAATTAATTACTTGTTGGGTTAAAAGTGAGCTGAAAAGCTTAATGCGTGGAAGCCTGAGACAGCATTTTCCTACTTAAAATAATGATCTACATCTGCTGCCTTTCTGAATATCATGTAGAATGAAACATGCATTGGGTTAGTTGCAGGTCATCCATCCTTCTCAACTTCAAATGTAAAGCTTTGCTGTGTGTTTAAATACCTTGCTTGCTTGCTTGCTTGCTCGCTTGCTGAAGATTCATGATGAGGAAGAGCCATACCTACCTAGCTGGTGGCTTTATGAAGCACTGCAAAGAAGTTTGAATAGTCCAGAAAGAAATGCACTCTGTTACAAAATTTCATGAGCTGCATTATGATTTCCAGGTTCACTTTAGTACAGGTGGTTAGGAAGATCATTTCTGCAAGTGTGTCACATGTTACATCTGGATTAAATATTTTAGTAGGTAGTTTTAATTAAGAACTGCAATGTGTACAGTCCGAAGACATGAGATTGAGGTTGTTTCTAAAAATGTGAGTTGCTTTTTACTTAAAAGTTTGTGGACTGGAAAAAATACAGGATGTTTTTAGTTTAAGATGATGAAACTTTCTAAAAATGTTCAAAGTCCATAAACTTTCAAGAGCACTGTTGTTCTGGCCATGGGTGGGAGTCTGCAGGATGAGGTGACATTCTGGGTCACAGACCCGGGTATATCGTGCCAAAGAACAGTAAAGGCCAGAGAAACAGGAGCCAGTTCTGAGATTGGCTGAAGGTGTCCCACAGGACCTCATACAGGTATGAGGCAGAGAATTTGTGTCAATGATAGCCAGGGAGAGAGAGAGTGACTGAGCTTACACAGAGCATGAAGTCCTAGCTGGTCCCACCTTTCCAGGTTGAGGAGTGCTTCATTAAAAGACCTGTGCTTGCTCTTTGAGTCTTGTACTCCATTGGTAATTGGGGATCTCTTTATAGGCTCAATGAGTAGGTCTGAGCAACCGTGACCTCTGGTGTTGCTGATTGGTCCTGAGCTGCTGCCTCAAATATTCAAGCACAATTCTCTCCATACACACCACCATGTTTTCTCCCTATACTAGACCACTGGGTCAGCTAGGTTGTGTGGATTGTCCATCAGTTTCTCACCTGAGAGGAAATTTCCTTGTGGTAAAGGTGGGGAGCCTGTGGGCCTCCAGTTGTTGCTTGACTACAACTCCCATCATCTCCAACCTTTGGCCATGCTGCCTGAGAATGCTGGAAGTTGGAGTTGGAACAGATTTCCCCATGTAAACCATGTCCTAGGAAGCACAGTCATGTAAAGTCCTCCTAAATTGCAACATAATCCTATAAAATTCCAATAAAACAAGGCTATTGCAGTGCAGTAATGGTAACAAATAAACCGACTAAATGTTACGCTTTTAAATATGGGAAATTCTTTTATCTTTTTGTTTTTATGAATACTTTTAATAGGCTTATAAATGGTTCTTGATCCGATGCAATAGCCATGCCAAAGTGGTTAGCTTTCGGTTGGCTCATGGGACTGTCCCAACATGTCATTGGCCCAAGGCATGTGGCAGGTCACACCCTGGACCTTGTTTTCTTAGCTGGGCAGGAAGAAAGTGATCTGAAAGTGGGGACTATCGACATCAGTCCCTTGTCATGGTTGGATCACTTCCTTTTACAACTGAGGATCTCAACAACTTTCTCCCTCTGCAGAGGCAGGGGGTCTATGAAAATGGTCCTCCCTCAGAGGCTGATGGACCCAATTGCTTTTCAGATGGCCCTGGGGGATTTCCCAGCTTACATGACTGAAGCCCTGGGTGACTTGTGGAACATCTGGATGGCGTGGGCTTTTGACATTATTGCCCCTGAGCACCCTCTCCCACTCCTTGGAGCCCGCTTGGCTCCCTGGTATACTCCAGAGCTTAGGAAGAGGAAACAAGCTGGGAGATGGCTTGAATGCAAGTGAAGAGAAAAACTGGTCAAATGCAATCGAACACTGGTGAGGGCTGATCATCAAGCTTACCTGGTGGCCGTGAAGGCAGCAAAGAAGGCATACTTTGGCTGCCTCCATTGCATCCTTATTGGTTTGGTTTGTTTTTACATATTTTGTGTTCTTGTTTTGTATCTTTGTGCTGTGAACTGCCCTGTGATCTTCGGATGAAGGGTGGCATACTAATTTAATAAATAATTATAATTCAGAAAGGCAGTTATTTTGTTACAGTGCAAGCCCTGTTGATATTAATGTATCAAATGAAATGCTTTGAGGCTCACATTGGTTATCTTAAGCTATTACAACAGTTTCACGCAATGTTGTTGTTTGCTTGATATTTTAGGGCAGAGCTCTGCTGCACTGGGCATGCGACAGAGGACACAAGGAACTCGCCTCAGTACTGCTGCAACACACTGCGGATGTTAACAGCCAGGTACAGATCGGAGCAGTGACCACTCTGGTATATCTAGTGCATTTCGAAAGGGAAGCAAATACAGCAAAAATGTTCTCAGTTGCACAACTGAAGGATATGTAGGGCTCTTTCAGGATTCTGTTCTGTTTGAGTACTTTTGGTGCCTCTGCTCATCATAATTTCAGTGTTGTACTGTTTAATGTCTCAACAGCACCATGTCATACTTTCTACAGAACACAGGAGCAGCACAGTCCCTTCTTACAAGGGTTTAGCACAAACACAAGTGAAGGGAGGAAGAGATGAATGGAGGACCAACTTGGGTGATATGTTATGAGGAACGGCTAAGGGAGCTGGGCATGTTTAGCCTGGAGAAGAGGAGGTTAAGGGGTGATATGATAGCCATGTTCAAATATATAAAAGGATGTCATATAGAGGAGGGAGAAAGGTTGTTTTCTGCTGCTCCAGAGAAGCGGACACGGAGCAATGGATCCAAACTACAAGAAAGAAGATTCCACCTAAACATTAGGAAGAACTTCCTGACAGTAAGAGCTGTTCGACAGTGGAATTTGCTGCCAAGGAGTGTGGTGGAGTCTCCTTCTTTGGAGGTCTTTAAGCAGAGGCTTGACAACCATATGTCAGGAGTGCTCTGATAGTGTTTCCTGCTTGGCAGGGGGTTGGACTCGATGGCCCTTGTGGTCTATTCCAACTCTTTACATATTAACTGAAAAGTATCACCAGGGTTCTGCTAGTTTGAGGAGTGGGGCAGAATGGCAAGAGCGGGGGGTTACGCATTTCCCCTCTGACCATTTGTTGACTTCAAATTGTGCCCCTCCCTGGCTGCTTTCCTATAAATGTGTGGTGGTGGAGATACATGAGTCTCTGTTTCTTTTCCCCTGTGAAGAGAAAAGCAGCTTCAGGTGGGCAATTTTGAGTGAACAAATAATGAGAAGAAAAAGACACGTGTTTCTTTCGCCCTCCTGCTGTTCCTCCTCACACGGATGAGCAGAAGAATTCTGTTGGAAGAATTTTGGAGGAGAGGTTTGATAGAAGCGATGATAGATTGTCTGCATTATGGAGATGTCAGCTAAGGGATGAAAATCAGATAAGTTGAATCTGAGAAAGTGAGGACAATTAAATAATAGAGAGGAGGGGAATTTGTTTAAAGCGTTCTGTTTTCACTTATAAGTGCTAGGAGCCTAAAGATCATGCAGAAAGAGAACTAATGCATCAGCTTAGAGGTGATGAAATCATGGCTGTTGAAGGGAAATGATATTTTTTTTAAAAGATGACATACCAGCAAAAGTGGGGCTTACTTAGCCAAGGGATGAGTAGAGCACAGATTAGAGTTTTATCTAGCTACGAATTTCCTTCCTGATGTACAGAGTTAATTGACTACTGTTGGGTTATACACACTGGTTTCATGAGAGAGAAACCCTACTAGGGCTGGAACACGATTTATTTCTACAGTCAGTTTCTTTGGTATGATGTGCAGCAACTTGCTTCCTGTGCCCTTGCTTAAAAATACTTACATTAAAAGCAGCCAGCTTTTTCAACAAACAGCTTTTTTACAAACTATACAATAAATAGTTGACTAATAGTTGCTTCATTAGTAAACTGTTGTTATAAAAGTTCAGAAGAAGAATATGTTTCTTAATGAGCAACACAAGCTTAGTTGATGAAGTGTTTAGTGCTTGATACTTAAGTAGGTGCAGTTAAAGTGCATATTATTCTTTGATCCTTAGATATCTTTTCAACCTGGTGTACCATGATAACAATCCATGAAAACTCAAAGTTTAAGATGTTCATTTCAGTTTTTGAAAGCAACAAAAATGTACTGGTTGCAAATTTTAAACATGGAATTGACTTGGGAAATTACATTTTTTAAAACACAGGAACCTTTCTCTCTTTTTCTCTTTCCTGCTTTTTATATATTGCCATTTTCTAGCCAGACTTATTTGGGGTTAATAATGGTTATAAAATGAAAATATTTTGTATTACACCCCCTCCCAAATAATAACAGAGGAGGCTTTCTAAAAGGTCTTGAATGGAATAGAAATGTATCAGAGAAGCCAGGTATGTGCATATAGACACACATGCATCCATGACTCCAACATGGGTTAAATTCTAGTAATATTTTGTGTGTTTGTGCATATGATGTTATCTTTATGCTGAGGAAAGCAGAGACCTTTATGCTAGAGGAGGACATACTCCAAACTACAGTTGGAAACCTTTTGCCAGTCAGAGTAAATAGTACTGGTCTAGGCAAAGCACACTTTGATTTCTGAAGCAAAAGTTTGGCCAGTACTGCAGTGCTTGCAGACAGTACCACGTAGTGAATACTAATGTGGAATAGCTAGAATGAGTGTTGGGCAGTGGTTAGATCCAGAGTCACCAATCTTCAGATGATAGTGGGAACCTGAAAAACTGTTGTAGGTTACAACACAATCTTATATATACACCTTATATACATCTTATATATATGATGTAAGCAACAAGCAGACATGGATTCATTCACAGGAGGCCTCAGATGTTTCATATGGCAGGACATCTTTGCTGGTCCCAGTTTATTCTCCCAGTCTGTATTTTGGCCTTAAAGACCCGAATGAGAGTGCATGGAGGGTAAGTTGTAAGAAAGCTTATTCTGCTGTATGAACAGCAACATTGCTGACCATGGGGCACATCTGTTAAGACATCAGACTTAACTTCCGATTTCCCAGCTTTGTGGAGTTTTGAGTCAGCTTGAGGTGGCCTTTACTCTGGCCTTAAACTGGCAGGTGTTTAGGGGGGGAAATATTTGAACTGCAGCAACAGAGTGGCAGAGCTTTTTTCCTTCCAGATTATAGGGCAGGCTGAGTCCAGCTCTTTTCAGTGTTGATAATTACCTTTAATAATACATTTGAAAAGAGATGGTGATTGCTTGGGATGGGGGGAGTGCAGAAAGAACTAATTTGTGGAGTGGGAGGCAGGCTTTGCTTTGTGTTGAAAAGGGTCATTTGTGTAATCTAATTACCTAAATCCTTAGCCACAGGCCTTTTCCTAGTGGGTGGCTCTGTCTTGAGAGCTATACTTAGAACTTAGATGGTTTAGGCATCTTGTAAGTGAGTGGCTGCCCCAGATCCAAAATCTGCATCTCCTGTTTTGTTTTCTAATTTTAACACAGATTAAAAAAATAGGTATGCCTACTGTGAATAAATAGGCATAGTTCAGATATAACACTGGTCTATTCTTTGTGTGGGACACGGGTGGTGCTGTGGGTTAAACCACAGAGCCTAGGACTTGCTGATCAGAAGGTCGGCGGTTCGAATCCCCGCAACGGGGTGAGCTCCCGTTGCTAGGTCCCTGCTCCTGCCAACCTAGCAGTTTGAAAACACGTCAAAGTGTAAGTAGATAAATAGGTAACGCTCCGGCGGGAAGGTAAACGGCGTTTCCGTGCACTGCTCTGGTTCGCCAGAAGCGGCTTAGTCATGCTGGCCACATGACTGTATGCTGGCTCCCTCAGCCAATAAAGCGAGATGAGTGCCGCAACCCCAGAGTCGGTCACGACTGGGCCTAATGGTCAGGGGTCCCTTTACCTTTTTATGCTTTGTGTTATGTGCACAAGTCTTTGGCTGATTGTGCTCTTCCTTCTCCTCTCCCCTTCCCCTCTCCTATTCACAATTTCTGTTTTTCAGTTAGCTGCAGTTTGTTCTCATGTGTGAACTTGGAGTGGTGGTTTGTCTTATGATTTAGAGCAGAGGTAGCTAACCCTTTCTGCCCTGAAAGCCTTGTCAATACCTTCCAATCCCTCTGGGAGCCACCTGTAGCCAAAAAGTGGGTGAGGCCACCTACAGCTGGCATGCACACCAGGTAATACACAGCCATACATGCATATAGACATACACAAGCAGTGCAAATCTTAGATGATAAATCTGGTGAGTGGCAGATTGTTCCTTGTTCCTTAAGTACATAAGCTTGCTGCTGTGCGTGAGGGAGCTGCGTCCAAAGGTAACCAAGTACTCTCAAGCTAGTTTGTTGCGTCAAGCTGTAATTTGTGATATGGCTAATTTCCATCTTGCGTAGGGTGTTATAAAATTTGAAGTTATCACCAAGATTCATACCAGATTAAGAATATAAGCAGTAACTCTTATCTACTGAACGTTAGAAATAGTTTGAAACTAACTAGGTAAAGCCAAAAAGGCCTATGACCACAGTTAACGCATTAAACGCAGGAAAGCTGCATGGAAATGGGCAGGTCTGTTATATCCACCAGGATATGAGTTGAGCGCTGAAGGTTCATGGAGATAATTGCAGAGTGATATAACATATTTACAAATCTTTCTTACAGAGGATGTTAGAGAGAGACCTCTAGCTGATAAATCGGAAAGTTTACCACAGTTTGAAGTGTTTGTAGAGGACACAATAGACTTTGAGAGGATATTGATAGTTTAAATAAGTCATCAAGACCAGATTGCATAAGATCCTTTACAGATTTGTTAACAATGCCAGCTTTTTATTTATTCTAAAAAAGGCAAATTGGGTGAGCTTAACAAGGTAAATTGCCTGGTATTAACACCAGCCAAACATTCTTAACTATGTTTAATTTAGATAAATCTTGATATATTAGTGAAGAATTAGAATGCCTTTGTGAGAGGAGATAATTGTTTTTACAGATGTTTGTAAATAGCAGTTTTACCAGGGTATTGGAATAAACACAGAAATACTTAACTCTTTGTAGTTTGGACCTGCATATGTTCCATACACAAAAAGGAAAACTAAAACAGGCACTATTATCAGTTGATACACTGTTTGTTTTGTTTAACTAAAAATTTAAATCCTGCCTTTTGGTTCCCCTATGGAACTCTAAAAGCAGCTCGTAGCCTGAATAAAATGATAAATAAAACCACAAATGATCATAAATTTCCAAAATAAGATGGCAGAAGCAGTTTAAGAAAACAAAAACAAAAAAACCCTTAGTGCCGAGAACAATGCATATGGCCTTAACAACAATACCTCCCATTTCTGTGAGTGTTTATTTATTTGTTTGTTTGTTTTCTATACTGCACTTCATCTAAGAATCACACGGCAATTTACAATATCAAACACAAAAATACATAACATAGTAACATACAAAAACAGTTACCCCAATGTTTAAAAGGCCATAGATGTTTAATCTGCCAAAGGCTGGGAGAAGATGAATATTTTTGCCGGGCGCCTAGCTCTCCCACTTCCCTGCAACACACTCATTCACTCCCCCAGGTGGGGCAAATACTGCCTGATAACTAAGAAGAAAAGGGAAACGAACTGTTTTGGAGACCCCCCAGTCACATACACAAATGCACCTTCTCTCTAGCAACTGCTCTGAAGGATGTCATTCCCTAACACTCTTACCTTTGCTTCCTCATTCCCCTCCTCCTTTTGGTTCTACTCAGCTATAATCTTTCTCTTATGGGAGGGATGGAGAACATTTTCTTGCTGGTGGGCCAGATCTTAACCACCTCCCCATCCCTCATGGCTGCCCACTTGTCAGTAACCTGATGTCAGGTGAGGCTGCCCTTTGAAGGTTGGACTGAATTGGTAGCATGGGACGTTGAAAGAGCCTTTGTGCTGTTTCAACATAGATTTGCAGATATTCGCAGGAGCATTGTAAGGGCTGTTTGAAAGTCCTTTGCTTACATTGCTGCACTGCTCCAGTGTGGATTGTGCAAAGAGCTTTCAAACAGCCCCTGTGATGCTCCTTTAAAGGTACATTGCAGGCCTTTTTGAAAGCTCCGCTGCACTTTTAAATTCCTGAGCTTCAGGGGACAGGGCTGGGAGGGAGAAGTGGTTTTAGCTGAATGCTATCGGCTTCCCCCTCCTTGAGCAAGGCATGCTCTGACCACCCATCAACTGATGAGGGGCTGGGCGTTCACCTTGTTGCAGCGAAGGAACAGTAGGGAGCCCACTTTAAATTCCTGCTTGTTCCGGCCCCACACCTTACGTCATAAGAATGTAAGAAGAACTTGCTGAGTCAGGCCAATGGTTCATCCAGTCCAACGTCCCGTTCCCACAGCAGAACCAGATGCCTGTGGGAAGCTTCAAGCAAGGCATGAGCACAATACCACTCTACCCCACATGTGATTCCTAGCAGCTGGTATTCTGCCCCTGTCAGTCAAGGTAAAGCATAGCCATTGTGGCTAGTTGCCATTGATAGCCTTGCCCTGCACGAACTTTGATGACTTTAAAAGAAGATTAGACAAGTTGGTGGCCCCATCACAGCGAATTCCATAGTTTACCTGTGTGGCGCATGAAGTAGTCCTTTCTTCTGTTAATCCAGAACTTCGAACATTCAGCTTCTTTGGGTGCTTACAAACTCCAGTGCTCTGGGGTAGAGGGGAAACCTTTTCTCTATCCTCTTTCTCCCATGTCACGCATAATTTCTGTTATGCCACCTCTCACTTCCCCTTTCGCTAAACTGAAAAGCCCCAAATGCTGCAACCTTTCTTCATAGGGCAGTTGCCCATGTATGACATTCAGTGTCACACAGGTGGACGTGACTTCCTGAAAATGGTCTGGTGGGCTAGGTTTGACCCCTGGGCTGGAGGTTCCCCATCTTTACTCCTTGGGCTTGTTTGGGGAAAATGATGCCGTGACCTCAGCCGCTGTTATAAGAAGCTCCCGTCTTGATAATACCTGTTTGTACACTAAGCATCCAACACAACAGAAAAGACAAAGAGATCTGAGGGGCTTTGTTAGTCCCAAGATTCTTACTCGTGTTTTAACATTGAGTTGCCATTTTAATTGAAAACAATGTAGCTATCTTCAGAAAAGGGCAAGGGCACTTCAAGGGTGTGAGTGGGGAAATTCTTAACTATGGTTATTCATCAGGATGGTAAATGGTATTTTCTGCCCCCGGCGGGGCTAGAAATTGAAATGAACAACAGCAGGAGCTTTACTTTTAAGAGCTTTGTGTAAAATTTATACCTTTAGCATTTCTTTGCTATTGTATTGCCAGAAAGCCAGCTGTTCAAAAGACACAAGTGTACATTTTGTTCCTTTCCCAGGAAAGATCAGAATGTGCTGCTTCAGCATTGTTCTGCGTTCTTACCTCCTGTACCATCAAGTGAAATCTTCCTTCGTGGCATTGTAGAGCACCATCACAGTGTAATTTGGTTATTGCTTCCACAGCATTTACAGAGGCTGTAAACCATCAAGACCTATGCAGTTTTTGTTGTTGTTTGCTTGTTATTGACTAATAACCTAATGTACTTTTTAAAAATTAAAATACGCCTGCTTCTTGGGAGAAAAGCAATGACAAACCTAGACAGCATCTTAAAAAGTAGAGACATCACCTTGCCAACAAAGGTCCGTATAGTAAAAGCTATGGCTTTCCCAGTAGTGATGTATGGAAGTGAAAGCTGGACCATAAAGAAGACTGATCGCCGAAGAATTTATGCTTTTGAATTATGGTGCTGGAGGAGACTCTTGAGAGTCCCATGGACTGCAAGAAGATCAAACCTCTCCATTCTGAAGGAAATCAGCCCTGAGTGCTCACTGGAAGGACAGATCCTGAAGCTGAGGCTCCAATACTTTGGTCACCTCATGAGAAGAGAAAACTCCCTGGAAAAGACCCTGATGTTGGGAAAGATGGAGGGCACAAGGAGAAGGGGACGACAGAGGACGAGATGGTTGGACAGTGTTCTCGAAGCTACCAACATGAGTTTGACCAAACTGCGGGAGGCAGTGGAAGACAGAAGTGCCTGGCGTGCTCTGGTCCATGGGGTCACGAAGAGTCGGACACGACTAAACAACTAAACAACAACAACAACTTTTTTTTTTTAAAAGTGGGATGTTTACTCAAGGTGGAACTGTGCCTTACAAGTATTGTTACATTTAGGGGGCGATTCTGACTTAGTAGCATTCAGCCATAATCCCACAGATGGTAGCTTCGCCCTGTTGGCTTCTCAGCCAAGCACATCCACCAAATGTCTGAACCTGAACTATACCCTTCAGTCTGTCACCAAAAATGATACCAAGTTGACCCTCTGTGTCCTCACACAATTTTGTGTGTTTCCGTGCCCCAACCAGTGGCAGCTACTGAAGTCAGCCAGTGTCATGTTTCTTGTAAGATGTAGTTCTGCCTCAGCAAGGGCAGTGTTGCCACCCTCTTGAGTGTTCACTTGATCCATTTTGGGACAGATGTTTTTGAAAGATGGCCAACCTGCCGGTGTCAGTTTTGATTTCAGAGGAGGGGACTTCTTTCTGCCTCAGTATGTAACCTTTCCTGTTGCAGACTGAAAGCATTCCATCAGTTTAGATGGGAAGGTGCTTGTGAGTCAGAGGGCTTCTGGAGACAAAGATGCAGAGTATCAATTCTTTTATAGTACACTCATGCACGTTTTTGGGAAGGGGGGGGCATGCTTTTCAAATAGAGACAATACAAACATAATAAATGGAAGAGAAGGTTCATCTCCCTCATGACTCAATCCTTCTCAAACGACATTATTATTGACTGGACCATTGGTTGCCAAAAAGAAAAATCAATTTTTAGAAGTACTTGCTTGGCCACAGATCATGGTACTAACCCAGCACAGACAGGCTGATTTTATCAACTATCTGAAGACTAATTTCCACCATTAGCCAGAAATGAAGTAGAAATTATGGATAAATCAAAGATGGCTTCGTATTTCTTTCCATTTTCTTGCTCCTTTTTATTCTGTGCCTCTAAAATGCTTTTATGTCTCCTTTAATTCTGTCATCTTCCAATTTGATGCAGTTATATAGTCTGTGTAGCTCAGAACCTGCATTTAGTGTTGTTTTGTGTTCCCCAAAAGCTCTATAACACACTCTCACTCACTCAATGTCTCTCTCTCCCCCCTCTTGCTCAAACCCTTCCTTTCTGGCCTCCTCTGGCTCCAATTGACATTCTTTTTGCAAAAGTACCATTGTGAGTGAGCATCAGTATTACGAATATAGGACAAGACACACCAATAACTTAGTGGTCCACCTTGAAGAAGGGGTGTAGGGAAGCAAGTTTTCCCCCACCGTGACCATCCCATGGGAAGTCCACGAGTAGGATTAAAGGGCGGTATACTTACGACTTTTGCTCACCTGTTTGCCTTGCCTTCACATCTGTAATTGTACCAGAATGCTCCCAAACAAATTCTGTTTGCATGTATACGGCAAATGGCAATAAAAAAAGGTATGGATCTTTTTCACATTTTACTACAGAAACAAATTTTCAAGTAGTATAGCTGCTAAAAGACAATCTTGTGTTGTACTACTTTGACTGTTAGATAGATCTGATGTGCAGCCAGCACCCTTCTCTCTCAGACTTGAATCTAACAGCTCTAATTCACTTTGTAAAATTACCATCCAAATTAAAAGCTGTTAAATGCTGAAAGACATTTCTTAGGTATCCAAGGCTTTTACTGAAAAATAATACTGCTGACCTTTTACGATTCTTCATGTACTAAATTATGTCCAGTGCCGTACATACCTTATATAACGTAATGTAAGACTACCGTTACTTTACTGTGCCTCTAAGCATACATTGCAAGGAGGGATTATAAATGTTACTTAAAAATCAACATGTTAAATCACATGTTGGAATAAACCCAGCTTTATCTAAGTAACCTACAAGTGCATTTGCCATGATGACAGGCACTGCAGTGGGAAGGGGAATCGCCAAAAATGCACCTCCCCCATTTCACTGATGAATCCTTCTGTCAGTACACAATGAGCACCCAAAAGCTTTATATGCTGCTGGACTGCGTAATTTTTTTCCAACTTTATCCAGCTTAAGGAAGTTCAACTTAGACAAGAATTTACTTATAGGATTGTTCTCTAGTATAGATCAGCCTCTGCCAATGCCCTGCCAATGTTCCCTGACGGTTAATCGTGCTGGCTGGGGCAGATGGCAGTTTGTGCTCCAAAACAATTGTAGGTACCAGGATGGGGAAGGCTGGTATTGATCCCTATCAGATTGGACAAATGTATAGATTTCTTCAGAATACTTGAATCTTCATAAATTTCTTTGCACCCATGAAGAAGAACGAGTAGTCATGTTAAATCTTCTAAATTTCTTACCTTCTTCAAATATGTATTTCTTGGTGCCTTCAAATGTTTAGCTATGCTTTTGAAGAGGCCGCTTGGGTATGCTTTGCTTCTTTCCCAAATGGTTGTTCTCCAACATCCTGTGTTGCGTTTACTTAAAAAACCACAACCCAGTAATTCTGACCTATTTTACATTAGTAGGTCATTATCATCTGAAAGCATATTATTTAATCTCCCATCTTCTTTCACAGCTTCAGTCCTTATTTGAATCTTTTCAAAACAAAAAACAAAACCCTGTGATCAGCAAGTACAGCACTCTCAGACTGAGTGTTTACATTTCGACCAGATAATGTGAGGAAACAAGTACATACATTCTGGAATAAGTAAAATTTTTTTTTACCCTAGAAAAGAAAGTATGGCCTCTGTTTTTTCTGAATATTGTACTCTTCTGATTGCCTCCTCTCTCCTGCGGCTCCTTGAGCACTTCCTCTACCAGATTTCTTGCTGCAGGCCTGCCGAAAATGCCAAGAGAGGAGGGCAGAGAAAGCAGCAGCAGATCGTAAGTGTAAAAAGGGTAGTTTGCCCAACACCAGTTCTTCCCTGCTGTTTCTCAATTCGGCCGTTCCAGGAAGCTCTCTGTAGGCTGCAAGCATATATGCCCACCCTGTTTATACTCCTGCCAATGGTTGTGAAATCCATTAACCAAAAGAAAGGAAAGATCTGCTTAGTGACAGAGGGTAGCTCTCTGCATTAAAGCATTGACTTGGTGCCAGTCACAGTTATTAGAAGTGGCACAGCTCCACATTTCTCTCACAGGTCTCTCTGAAGAATGCAGGTTGGCAGGCAGGTTGAATGCTAAGTGGTCAGTGCTCAGCAGATGCTGTTTATGTCTTCTGAGGGGGGGGGGGACCTTTTCAGCAAAAACATCATTCAAAGCATTCACAAGTTTCTGCTGGAACTTTAAAGTATTTTTTGGATACGACGGCGATTTATTTTGGTTTGTACTCTACCTACTGGATGTGGACTGGAGTACTTTTCACAACTTGCTAGACCTTGGTGTGTATATTCCCCCCCCCCCTTGTGGTGGTGGTTAATCACGCTAATTATTGGGAAACTGAAGTTATTGTTGATTAGCTCATTTGTGATTCACAGCGTTCCCTAAATATGAAACTTGCTATCAGGAAAGAAGATGAGGGTTTTGAAATAGAAAAAAAAGTCATTCCTTCCCACACACCTCCTGTTCTATAGTTAGTATTTGAAGCTGCTCTTGAAAGAATGTACAAAGCTTTATATTTAGGTGCATTATTACCAGTGAATAGTGTAGAGGACTTTGTTTTCAAAGCTCAGCATCATATAACCCAGTCCTAAAACATGCTTCTCTTGGAAATATTTTGACAGTGGTGTATATACTGATACATCCTCTTAATGTTGCAAAACAAGTTATTTGTGGTTGCCAAGCATCCAAATTCAGATATATAGATATGTCTGGGTTGAAACAGCAGTAGGTGGGAGCTAAATATATTTACCATTGAAATAAATGTACTATATAGTCTAGAATATATGCTTTTGGTTAACAACTATCACCCAAAGTCTGTTCTACAAAAAGTTTCATCCAATCTACATAGCTGTTAAATATTAATCCCCTCCAAGAAATGTTTTGTGGAATGTGCCTCTAAGCATACATTAAAAAAATCGTATTTTAATGTGGCATATGACATTCTCGGATGGTCCTATTTCCTTTTTAATTATCCTTATCTTGTTGCTGTGTACTTAGATTTGGTGGTTTAGTCATCTGACAAACATGTGCCTAATGTGCTAAATCACCTGTATAATTTTGGAAATCGTTTAGAAGGTTTAAACCCTCTTTGAGCTATTTGCTCTTTAAAAAAAAAAAGTCAGGTGTGAAAATGTAACCTGTTGTTCAAGAACAAAACAAGATTCCTCTGGCAGCTGAGTCAGTTTTCCAGGTGAGTGCATCATAACAGAAGGGCTCTAGCCTCAGATTGTTTCCTTTAATCCCGGGTTTCATCTTGAAGCATGAAACAACATGCACATCTTCTGTCTCTACTTAGCAGTGACAAATCCCTATTTTTCAAGATGGCATCAATCATATTCGCACCCTGTCAATCCACAGAACTCTCTCTGATGAAAGAATTTATTTGGAGTTAAAAGGAAATCCTTCATTCCTGCTGCTGCTTATAGACTTCTGCTGCTGGCTGTATTTAATAGGAAGGTGACAGTTGCCCAACACTTTAAGCAAACCAGTCTTTTTGCATGTTATTTGCGGATATTGGGGGGTGGGGGAGCCAGGAAGCTAGCTGAAGAGCTAGTGTTGTCTCTACACAGAGCCTTATGTTGGCTGACAAAATCCCTGGAGTTGCTGGCTGACTGGTTAAAGGGACCTTGCCTTATTTTGCGGTCTTTGATTTCTACAAGGCTGGGAGACAGAGGTACTTCAGGGAACTCATCCTCTTGAGTTAGAATAAGTTTGGCAGAACTGAGACTTCTGGCAAGGGGGCGTCCCTGGACTATCGCCAGCACATAACTCCAGTGCTCAAAAGCTTGCACTGGCTGCCCATATGGTACTGGGCCAGGTTCAGAGTTATTGAATTAATTTGCAAGGCCCTTAACAACTTGAGTCCATGATACCTCAGGGACTGCATGATTCCTTATATCCCTGCACTGATGTCTTGGGGGAGTTGCTGTTAGTGTTCCCCCATGGCTCAGATGCGTGACAGGCTCAATATCCACCAGGAGCTGTGGGTTTGTTATTGCGGGTTCAGGGTTGTGGAACTCGCTGCATGTTATAGTCAGGCAGGCCCCTGACTTCATGATTTAAGCTCTTTTTTAGTCTTCCTGTATTGGCCTCCTGTACACTGCTTAGAAACTAAATTAAGCGGTATGCAAATGGTTGTATCATAGTGTATAACCAACTAAATAGGTTGGTTTTTGCAGAATCGCCAAAAATAAGACCTGCATTGGTCCCCAAAAGTAGAAAACAAGTCCCTTTGCACATTGTAGTAGCACATGGCTTCTGCTACTTTCACAGTGGTTACACATGGAACTGTATTATAGCAGGCATTAGAATTAAAAATTAAACAAATATTCAGGCATGCTGAAACTCCCTAGTGTAGTATCCCACACTATATTTGCTAGAAATTTGCACAATATTCTCCCATCAGCCTCATTAAAAGGTGTCTGAATCTCTAAACCAGTTGCTACTTCCCCCCCCCCCTCACATTAAAATTAACAGAAAGAATCTGCCGTTCTTAAGAATCTGATCAGTTTTAAGATCAGTTAGTTGGGTTTACCTCCCTGCAGAGATGTGAGTTTTGATAGCTTGTCCACCTAGCTGAGCATTGTCTCCAATATTGTAGACTACACTGAATGGTTTCAGACTTGGGGCATTCCTAGCCCTTCCCAGAGGTGGCAGAGAGTAAAGCTGGGAGTTTCAGCATGCAGAACTAATGTCCTACCACTGAGCTATGACCCGTCATTATACAAACAAGGCTCCCATTCTACCAGTCTGAGTTACATAATTGCAATCTCTTATAGATGGTTGACCTGAATGATTAAGTGATCTGACTGCTTAAAGCATTTCTGCTTCTGTATGACAACCTGAACTGTCTAAATCCTTAAGTCAGTGTATCAGTCATGTATCAAAATACTATATCTTATAGTGGTCTGACCCCAGGGAATTCAGACATTTCCACTAGCCAATCAAACATGCCTTGTATTAAGCCCATTTCATAACCATTCCACAAGCATTAGTGTAGATGTCAGAAATGCATGTAATGATATATATATATACTTTACCTCCATGAAGGTGGTCGTTTTTTTGCCCACCAGCCAATTAACTAACTATATAAAAAGCCTTTATCAAATGCATTATAATAGCCATTCAGGGCTATGTGCAAGGTTGCTCTATCCTTTTTTCATTACCCCTCTCTGTAGTAATGGAAGACGGTATTGTCTCAGCATCCCTTTTAGATTACTAAGTGCTTAATAACTATTCTGTTGTTGCTCTCTGTAGTTCTGACGGACTGCTGTAATACCATTTTGAACCTGCAACTAGGGAGTGTTATGTGAAAGCAAGTGCCAATGTGAGTGTCTTTATGTAGAGGGGAGAACTTTGAAGCTGAGATAATGTCAGGGAAGACTCTGTTCTAATAGAAATAAAAAGCAGCAAATGTGGTAATCAAATTCAGATAAATTAGTATTGGCAGATTCAGAATGATGTACTTGCTTGAGCAATCTTTCAAAATTCTTTCTTGTATACTGCTGCCATCTCTATATTTATTATTATAATAATATGATCCATGAGGCATTCGAGGGTGGCCTAGCTAATTCTAATTAATCCAGTCAGAGAGAGCAGCAGGGTAAGTGGAACAGTCTATCGGATTGAAATTCATAACTTAATTGAGGTCAAAGTCCTGGGCTGGGAGAACAAAAGTCTTTTGCTAGGATCAGGTGGATCAATAGCAATAAATATCTGGCTTGGATACAAGTACTTTATAGTGACAGATTATTTGACACTGGCCAGAGGGCTTGGTCTTGTTAAGGGCAGTGTCCTGTACAGTATTCCACAAGTTATGTTTGTAGTCTTTCCAAGACCATAGGAGCCCAGAAGGGGAATCGTGTGATATATTATAGGCTGCTGTGAGGCATGGAAGAATGCAATTTAGAGAACTCCCATAGAAATGGTGAAGAGCTAGCTACAGTTTATTGATGTATCTTCAGTAGTTCAAGGACTTTAGTCACATTAGCAGTGGCTGAGGTCAAAAGAACTTGCTTACGGCTTGCAGAAATAAGCAGCTTAACCCTCAGGCTTGTCCACAGAAGGACCACTAGGAGGTAGGCGACATCTGTGCTGATTACAATCCTGCTCCATATCACAGGCAGTGGCTTAGTAACATACTGGTTGAAACAAAGTAGAATGTTTTCTGCAACGTGGCTTTCAAAATACAGTATAGACCAAACATTTCGTTTCCATAAACATTCAGCTTTTGCGGGGGGGGGGGGGTCCATAACTGTGGCGCGGCCACAGAGAATACATAATGTTATCAACTTTGCATAGTAGATAGTGGGCAAAGAAGTACTTTCTGTCTTTTGAAAATAGAAGAAGAGTTTGGATTTGATATCCCGCCTTTCACTCCCTTTAAGGAGTCTCAAAGCAGCTAACATTCTCCTTTCCCTTCCTCTCCCACAACAAACACTCTGTGCGGTGAGTGGGGCTGAGAGACTTCAAAGAAGTGTGACTGGCCCAAGGTCACCCAGCAGCTGCATGTGGAGGAGCGGAGACGCGAACCCGGTTCCCCAGATTACGAGACTACCGCTCTTAACCACTACGCCACACTGGCTCTCCACTAAGCATAGTGGAAGTGGTACTTAACAAAAAAAGTATAGGGTCCAACCTGTTGTTCATGAGGAATGGTGCATAAGAACAGACCGACTACTGCATCAAAATTGCAATGATGTTATACAGTGGTACCTCGGGTTAAGTACTTAATTCGTTCCAGAGGTCCATACTTAACCTGAAACTGTTCTTAACCTGAAGCACCACTTTAGCTAATGGGGCCTCCTGCTGCTGTCGCGCCGCCGGAGCATGCTTTCTGTTCTCATCCTGAAGCAAAGTTCTTAACCTGAAGCACTATTTCTGGGTTAGCAGAGTCTGTAACCTGAAGTGTATGTAACCTGAAGCATATGTAACCCGAGGTACCACTGTAGTAGAAATACTAAGAAAGCCTCTTTGGACAAAGTGCAGAACTGGGTAAGGTTTTGATCATCAGTAGTTTTGTATTGTTGGACAATATTGGGGATTTTCAGTCTTGTCAAGTGTTGCAGTGTCAATTCTAATAATTCAGAGTTTTACAACTCTCTGCAAGCAGTTATTTGTAATAGTTATGCTGCAGTGTTTTGGGAAACAGCATCTGGGTGTGAAAAAGTAGATGTAAAAAAATCATTTGCTTTTTATATTTTAATACACTTGGGCAATAATATTCATTATTTTCAGAACTCAGGAGTCCAAAATACGCTTTGGATTTGAAACACAAGTCACCGTATTTTTCGCTCCATAAGACGCACTTTTTCCCTCCTAAAAAGTAAGGGAAAATGTCTGTACGTTTTAGGAAGCGAATGCTGTGCGGAGGAGGGACGTGTAAGCGGCTCCTGTCCGCTTTGCTGCTTTTAAGCGAGCCACAGAGGAGGGAAGGAAGGCAGCCATGGCTCCTGTCCATCCCTCCTCCGCGGCTCGCTTTAAAGCAGCAAAGCGGACAGGAGCCGCCCGCTTTACTGCTTTAAATACCTTAGTTTAGTACAACATTTGATTCAGAATATTTTTTTTCGTGTTGTCCTCCTCTAAAACCTAGGTGCGTGTTATGGTCAGGTGCATCTTATGGTGTGAAAAATACGGTATATTTCTAGTCTCTGCCAACTATAAAAGCAATCTGAAATCACGTGTTGAATGGAACTGAAAGTAGGCTAATTCCTTTGTCTGAATAGGATTCAGCATACATAGACCTAGGGGTGAAATGTAGGCCAGCTTCTTCCTTCTTACCTATGTCATAAGAACATAACAAGAGCCTGCTGCATCAGGGCAATGGCCCATCTAGTCCATCATCCTGTTCTCACCAGATGCCTGTGGGAAACCCATGTAGGATCCATGCACAAGAGCCCTCTCCCCTCCTGTGGCTTCCAGCAACTGGTACTCTGAAGCATTACAGCCTTCAACTGTGGAGGCAGAGCATAGCCATTATGACTAGTACCCATTGATAGCCCTCTCCTCCATGAACTTGTCTACCGTATTTTTCATGCCATAGGGCGCACCGGACCATAGGGCGCATCTAGTTTTTAGGGGGGGGGGGAATAAAGGATTTTTTTTATTCCCCCACCCCAGCCCCAAAGAGCAAAGAAGGCAAGACAGCGAGTGGGATCCATCCCACTGGCTGTCTTGGCTTCCTCTTTAGCCACACACAACCTCTCTAGCCGGGAGAGGCTGCGTGGGGCTTCGTTTTTAGCCGCGGGGCTGGGGCGGGGGAAGCCCGAGCTTCCCCCGACCCCAGCCCCCAGAACAGGCTGCTATCCGCAAGCCTTCGGAGTGGGGAGGAACTCCCGCCGCACTCAGAAGGCTTGCGGATAGCTGCCTGAAGCCTGGAGAGCGAGAGGGGTCGGTGCGCACCAACCCCTCTTGCTCTCCAGGCTTCAGCGAAAGCCTGCATTCGCTCCATAGGACGCACACACATTTCCCCTTCATTTTTGGAGGGGGGAAAGCGCGTCCTATGGAGCGAAAAATACGGTAATCCTCTTTTAAAGCTACCTAGTTTGGTGGCCATCACTGCCTCCTGTGGGAGCCAGTTTCCTAGTTATAACTATGTGCTGTAGGAAAAAGTGCTTTTTCTTCAATCTGTCCTTAATCTTCCAGCAGTCAGCTTCATCGGATGTCCACAAGTTCCTATATTATGAGATGGGGAGAAAAACTCTTCTCTATCCACTTTCTCCACGCCATGCATAATTTTATAAGCTATCCTCTTACTCGCCTTTTCTCTAAACTAAAAAATCCCAAACGCTAAAACCTTTCCTCATAGGGGAAGTTGTACCATCCCCTTGATCATCCTTTTCTGAACCTTTCCAACTGTACAATATCCTCTTTGAGGTGGGGCGACCAGAACTGCACACAGTACTCTTGATAGATTTGTATAGTGGCATTATGATATTGGCAGCTTTTTATTTTCAATTCTTTTCCTAATGATCCCTAGTATGGAATTTGCCTTTTTTTTTTACAGCTGCCACACACCGGGCCAGCATCTTCATCAAGCTATCTACTCCAGCACCAAGGATTCGTTCCTGGTCAATCAATACTAATGAGCATATATGTGAAATTAAGATTTGTTTGGGCCGGACATGCATAACTTTATACTTGTTTACATTGAATTGCGTTTGCCATTCATTCAGTTTGGAGACGTACTTTTGGAGCTATTCAGCTTTTTCGTTATTTTAGTATCATCACCATACTTGACCATCTCACTGCTCATCCCTGACTCTGAACTGTTTATGAACAAGTTAAAACAGCACAGATCCCAATACAGATCCTTGGGGATCCCATTTTCTAAATCTCTCCATTCGGAGAACCGTCTGTTTATTCCTACTTTTGCTTCTTGCAACTTAACCAATACCTGATCCACAAGAGGACCTTTCCTATTATTCCTTTACTACTGAACTTACTCAGAAGTCTTTGGTGAGGTACTTTGAAGCTCTTTGAAAGTTCAAGTACACTATGCCTCCAGGAATCTCCCCTATCTATATGCTTGATGACATACTCAAAGAACTTCAATAGATTCATGAGTCAGGACTTGCCCTTGCAGAAGCCACGCTGGCTCTGCTTTAGTAGGTAAAGGTAAATGACCCCTGGACGATTGAGTCCAGTCCAAGGTGACTATGGGGTACGACGCTCATCTCGCTTTCAGGCTGAGGGAGCCAGTGTTTGTCTACAGACAGCTTTCCGGATCATGTGGTCAGCATGACTTAAATTGCTTCTGGCACAATGGGACACCGTGATGAGTGCCAGAGTGCATGGAAATGCCGTTTACCTTCCAACCGCAGCAGTATCAGATGCTTGGTTATTTTATCTTTAACAATACTTTCCACCAATTTTCCGGGGGTGGATAATTAGGTAACGGGACTATAATTTCCAGGAAACCCTCCCCCCCCCCCGCAAGATTTCTTTTAAAAATGAGTGTTACTTTGGCCACTTTCCAGTCCTACTCTTGGGGCCCAATATCACCACCCGTAATGATTCTGAAGCAAATCAGCAACACCTGCTGCTTAATAAGATATGATACATTTCCCCGTTTTTTCTCCAAATTTTGTCCTAAGAATGTGAGGTTCACCCTCAAACTGGTGGTATACAGCATGCATATATATATATATATGTGTGTGTGTGTGTGTTTTAAAAAGACTAAAAGGAAGTTGCAACTTTTGGAGTGTGTCCCTCAAGCAACCACATTTCACGTCTAGATTGCATGTAGCGTATTGAGTATTGAGCCATTTTCCACTATAAGATAAATGTGCAAAATGATTCTCAGTCACTCATTATAAGTGGAATCTGCTTGTTTGCTTACAAAGTCTTGCTCTAATAGCCTAGCTTTATCCCAAATGTGCATTTTAAATATGAAGTAAGTATAACTTAGACTTTTCAGGCAACAACTGGTATTTCTGTGTCTTAATTGAATCGTGACAAGTGTTGTAACACAGTTACAGTTAACCGCTCCTTCTAAATACCTACATGCTAATTTAGGCTGCAGCTCTTTTTAGGCATTCACATTAACACTGGGAGTTTCATGAGGATGAATACACATGCTCTGCTTTCCCTTTGCCATTCCTGACACCTTTTGCCAGTTAGAGGATGAAGGTCTGAAGCAAGGGAGCTTCCTGTACTTGGGGAGGCTCTGGAATATCAGGGTTTTTAAATATGCAGGGAACCTTCACGAATACATAATCATAGAATCATAGAGTTGGAAGAGACCACAAGGGCCATCGAGTCCAACCCCCTGCCAAGCAGGAAACACCATCAGAGCACTCCTGACATATGGTTGTCAAGTCTCTGCTTAAAGACCTCCAAAGAAGGAGACTCCACCACACTCCTTGGCAGCAAATTCCACTGTTGAACAGCTCTTACTGTCAGGAAGTTCTTCCTAATGTTTAGGTGGAATCTTCTTTCTTGTAGTTTGGATCCATTGCTCCGTGTCCGCTTCTCTGGAGCAGCAGAAAACAACCTTAGGAAGCTCCCCACTTCAGATCTTCAAATCTACAGGAAGCTCCCCACTGCAGATCTTCATCCTCGCAACTCATACAAGGCAATTGGGGGGCGGGGATGTAGCGCTAGTGCAAGTATCTGCACTCATCACAAGTTAACCCCTAATCAGAAGCCCTGAAAAGGGCTTATGTGCTTGTTGATCTGCAACACACTGTGGCGGGAAGGACTGAAAATAAAAAGGGCAAAGTTTGCTCAATGTATGAGCTTTACCCTTCTGTAAAATGATTTTGAGCGTTTCAGCTGCACTAACTATGCTGTAATCTTTGTTGCCATTAAGCTGATTATGCCTGCCCCAGGATTCCTCCAACTAATCCTGAAATATTGCAACTGGTAGCTTTTCATTTTAACACAATTAAAAAAAATCCATGCAGTTTGACTTCACTGGTCTTTTAAAAACTGACTGCACTATATTACAGGGATCACTTCATAAAATATTTGTTTTTGTTAATGCTTGAAGCTAGAATATAATAATGGACTTGTGCAGTAGAGGAAAAATCTCTTGATCCGTTAGTTACATACACTTTGAGGAATTTAGATAAAGTGATACACTCTTTAGAAAAAAGAAGTACATACTGCATTGTTCTGATATTAATAACATTTTGGCCATATGTTGAAAACAACAGCTCTATCTCTAAACAGCTGAGTATCTCTAAAACTCTCTGCTAATGACCAGACATTTCACTTGCATAATGTCAGGTAGCATGCCCTGCGCTACTCTTTTTTAATATGCTTTTTTTGTAACAGAGTGTTTTGCAACTTTGCTTCTTCCTTATGACCTCACCTAAACTAAGAAGGAATTCTTGGCCATGCCTTCTGAGTCTGCCACATGCCCAATTAGGAAACCTGTTTTTCGGTTTTTGTGATTTTAGTTTCAGAACAAAGATTCTGTCGTGGGATTTGTCATTTTGAGACTTGTTGCTAGAAATAAATGCATCCTTTTTCATCGGCGGCTTGGTGTTTAAGGAAAGGCAATACCTTAAATTAAAGCAGTACATTTACATCAGTGGAATCTGATTGTGACCATGTGGAAAAGGTGGGGAGTCACTTCAGGTCAGAAAAGTGAAAGCCTTTGTGTAGTCTCCACTTGCCTAATATATGGCACTGTTACAGCCTCGGGATAATCCCTTTAGATTACTCTGTGGCAGTGCTTAGTGGATGCTTATTTTGAGGTGGCCGCCTTGCCTCTAACCATTACAGTGGGTTTGCAATGCAGCTGCCTGTTGGCCAGAGTTGTAGCACTTGTGAGTGTTGGGACCCCCTCCCTCCTCCCAGCAGCCTTTTTAAAAATTATTTTTCACGTTACAGAAGCCTTAATCCCATGAGCTCACCTTTTAATAACAGGAAAGTGTATGCGCTCTCTTTGCCATGCTCATTGCCACTTGAGGGGTAACTCATTCCTGAGGAACATTCATAATGGAATTCAAGGCTGCTTCCCCGCCCCCCCTTCCTCCTAAGGGTACTCACAGCTTGGTTTTTGCAGGTTGCTGTGAAGCATGCCATGTGGGTTCAAGGACACGCTCCCAGTTTAATGTGCACAGGCATGCTCCTGCTTGCGCTCTGATTGGCAAGGTTAACTCTGAGAGGCGCTGAGAGGCTGCAGCTTTTTAAAGTGATTTGATTAGAACCACTACTTTATTCCCCTTCACTCCCCCTCCCCTAACCACTACCTCCTGATCCTTTTAACATTGGTCCAATAACCATTCACTCTGTCCCTCACCACCCCCTATCCTATTTTCATGCTGAATTTTGACATTTTATAAAATAGATTAAGAAGCTCTAGAGGAAGGATTTAGGCACTAATATATGTCTCCTGGGTGCATTGTTTTCTGAAACTGGCTGAAAGTGTGATTCCCTTTCCCTTATTTCCCTAGCAGTTTTCTGGTGCCACTGTGTCAGCACGCAGATTTTAGGGTGTATGGCGAACAGAGAGATGTATCCTGATCGCCCATTTTAAAATATATCTTTTTTGTGATTTAGACCTTTGCAAAAGATTAGATTTTGGTCGTGGCCACTGTGTGCTGTACGCTTCTTCTGATAGAGCTGTGCAGTGTGTGGGCTCCTTTTAACAAATCTTTGACTCCTCCTGTCATGACTTCCTCACTGACTGCTTGCTTTTGTAATGTTGTCATGTTCATGACAGCATTTGAGACTGAACGTGTTCACATTTCCCCCTTGGTTGTTCCCAAACGTATTCTTCATGCTGAGAGTTTTTTTTATTATTTAAAAAAACTTCATGCCTATCAACAAATCCTTAAGCGATACTTTTCCGGACACCTAAAATTTTGTTTATTTCGGTAATCTGACTTCTGAGGAGATATGTATAGGATTGCGATCTTATTAAAAAGAACATCAAAAGGTGCAGAAAAAGAGAAGCCCTTTACTTTACCATTTGAATTTAATCTAAGCTGCTATTACTGAGTCTGTAGTATGTTGCTGCCGGAATTTGTCTCTTAAGTGTTGAGGACAGCTAAGCTTGCAAAACTACCTGTAGTTGAAGTAGCACAAACAGTGTAGTGTAAACACAACCCCCTAACCAATTTATTAAATCCTGACATACTGCATTACTTAAGAGTTCTCAGGGAGAATTGAAGCCTTTCTGACTGGCTTCCGCATTGCGGGGAAATTTTTAGTGACATTTAAAAGGTTTCTCTTGTGCTTCTTTTTTAATGGGATATATAAAAAAGGCTTGTTTTAGGCCAGTAAATGGGACGGCAATCCAATTTCCCCTGATTCCATCAAGACACTCTCAAAGCATTAGCTCGTGCAGTTAAAACAAAAACAAAAGCCCACATAGTTGCTTGACCCTTTGCAGCTGATAGCTCAGAAAAGTGGCTTGATGTGTAGGTATTTATTCACTGCTATATATACCTATGGCACTCAAGTACATTCGGAAGCGAAAACGAAGCTTAGTAAGAGTGTTTCCATTTACAGTATCACGCTGATTATATGAAAGAGATTGGGGAAGCTTTTGATCAAGGTGGGTAGTCCTTGTCTTTCCAGACTCCCCTTTCCCAGGAAAAAGCCAGGCTTGGATTAGCAGAGAGTTGGATGGGGGTGAAAGCCAGCCCAGGAAGCTATTAGTGCAGCCTTCACCAGCCTGGTGCCCTCCAGCTGGATGACCATGTGGTTGGGGCTGATTTGTTTTGTAGCCCAAAACATATGGAGGGCACCAGGTTGGTTCGAGGAAGCTGCTGGGTCTCTGGGCCACACCTGAGGTTTTAGTGTGTAATTTCAATAAATGCATGTGCTTAAAGGTCAGTTGTGACCAAGACATAAACGTTAGCTGCCTTTTTGAATATGATTTACTGGCTTGTATATGCATTTCAGGACGCGGGTGGCACTGTGGGTTAAACCACAGAGCCTAGGACTTGCCAATCCGAAGGTCAGTGGTTCGAATCCCCGCGACGGGGTGAGCTCCCGTTGCTCGGTCCCTGCTCCTGCCAACCTAGCAGTTCGAAAGCACGTCAAGTGCAAGTAGATAAATAGGTACCGCTCCAGCGGGAAGGTAAACGGCGTTTCCGTGCGCTGCTCTGATTTTACCGGAAGCGGCTTAGTCATGCTGGCCACATGAGCCGGAAGCTGTACGCCGGCTCCCTCGGCCAATAAAGTGAGATGAGCGCCGCAACCCCAGAGTCGGCCACGACTGGACCTAATGGTCAGGGGTCCCTTTACGTTTATATGCATTTAGCCTCCCATCATGGAGAATCTCTCATAGGTCCAGTCCTGTGTCAGGCAGTGTGGGGCAGCCTGCTTTAAGGTGGCAGATTTGGCAATGTCATTAAAGGGCAGCAAATAGTAATGGTCGTTAATCTTTTCCCGTTATTGAGGGACATTTAAATTTTCTCCTAAAGGATACCAAAGTGCTGTGGCCTGTAACTGTTGTCTATGGAGGCTGGTAGCCCATTTTTGCTTCAGTCATATCCACCAAGCTTCCTTCTTGCCCATTACAGCCTTAACAATAATGGCTTCAATGTACCCTGTGGCACAGCAGTGATATCTAAGGCTTAGGGAGGAGAAACTTTACGCCAGAGCCCCCACAAGCCTTCATCAGTTATCCCTGTCACCAGGAAGAGCCAGGAGGTGCTGATTACCCATTGGTAGAGGATTAGAGGATGCTTCACCATCTAGAGCCCAGGGAGGCTTGTAGCTCAGCAATAGAAAACATGCTTTGCATGCACTAGGGCTCAGGTTCAATCCATACAACTCTTAAGTAGGGTGGGAAGGTTCCCAGTCTGAAACTCTGGAGAACAACTACCAGTCCTTGTACACAGTACTGAGCTAAATGGACCAGTTGCCTGACTTGAACTGAGATCCTTCCTTTGATGCTGCCCAGACATACATAGTCACTACAGAACTTTCGGGTGAAAGACCTGGGGAACCTTACTCACTGCCTTTCCCCTCTTGTTACATACCTATTACTTATTTTGGAAATTTCTGGGCATTTAAAAATAGCTAAGTGGTATATACTTTTCAATAAAACATAACAAAAAATCATGATATAAAAGCACTAAACATAAAAACACAAAACAGTAAAATACACAGCAGAGGTTCAAAGATATGGGGGGGGGATAAGCTTAGGGGGCAGGAAACACATTGGTAAAAACATGTTTTCACAAGGTTCCTGAAACAGAATTTGGATTTTAGGTTATTAAGATTTTGCCAGATTTTTGAATCTTACACCGTGCCATGAATTCTTATGCACTTTATTAATAAAAATACATAGTGGCCACATTCAGATGTAACCATTCTTTCTTGCACTCTTCTCTTTCTCTTTATTCCTCTGAGAGCAAAAAAGGACAGAGGAAGAGAATACAGATGGGAACTATCTTGTTTTCTGGATAGGTCACTTCCTGGTTCACACTGAGAAGCTCTTTTTTCAGTGTCCCCAGAGATGGAAATGAGGGCTGCCTATAGAAATCAGTGCACAAATCTTAAGACTTTTAATGTCGCTGGAACTGGACACCAGTGTGTCCACCACTAGGCCCTCTCAAAAATCCAGAGAGGCCCAGGCCACTTCCAGTTATTAAAGCCCATAATAACAATAAAAAATGAACAAAACATAAAAACGTTTAGATTATAATACTTTACTATTTGAAGCACCATATTATTAATCTCTATTGCCACTCTGGGCCCCTTTTGTGAGGAGGGCTGTGAGATAAATTTTAGAAAATAAAAAAATAAATTTCAACATAACTCAGTAGCACTGGGCCTTTTGTGAAACCAGGTTAAGGATGAGTACTTGCACAGTTGTGCCCTGCTACTAGCAGACTGTAGGTTTTATAAATACATACAGAAATAATTAAAATCTAAGGGGTTTAGAAGGGGTAATCTCCTTTCAATAATCTCTGCCACAAAGCCTGTAAAGTCACTGCTGGCAGAGAGCCCAAATCGGACCGGCTGTTGGATATCAGGATAGCACGTGCAGCTCGGGGTCCAGAGAGATTAAGTGAAATTACTGCCCTGCTGGCCCATCAGGCAGATATGAGGCTCTAGAATATGATCTTCATTGGCTAAGGTGAAACCCCATCTAGGACACCATTCTTGCACCAAAGAGCAGATCAACGTTCAGCTGATAGAAAGGGATTGGGGGGGGGGGGGAGAGAAAGGGATGGGAAGGAAGAGAGGAAACATGCACTGAAAGGCATTAAGGAATCCCGGAATGAATTCAGGTAGGCTCCTGCTGTATGAAATCAGACCTCTCCAATTGTGAAAACAAATATAGCAAATTTTAAACATATTTTAATATAGCTTCTTGAACCATGCCCCAGCTAGCCTAATTAAAAGAAATTCAAATTAGAAAATACTCTTAAAATGGGTGGCATGTTATTAAATATCTCATTCTACTACTGAATAAAACAGCCATCATTCACTACATTTATCTGATGGATGTCTGCCAGAGATGGCTTTGGAAGAAATCGGATTCATCGTACCTGTGATTTATCAGATTGTTCTGCGTGATTCCTTAAAAGATGGTGCTTTCTGTTTTGCCAACCTGCTGCTTTTGCAGACTCCAAAAAGGCTATTTAAGTTTGGCTCTTTAGGAAGATCTTTAGTGAATTACTATTTTTATTCTTGGCTTAGTAGTTACATCAGCACTTCCATACTCATTATAGCTGAAGCACCTGTATATTCTGAACTAAAACTGGAAGTAAAATTCACTCCAAAGTGTACTTCAGAATGCATCAGTTACTCTACCATTTCCTTTGTTCCTATTGGAATGTGGGAAAGCCTACCAGAGTAGCAACTCATGCACAAAGGCAGCAAGTAGACATACATAATTTACAAACATAATTTAATTTGTATGATACCTTTCCATAGTTAAAACCATGCTCAAGGCGGCATAAAACATAAAAAATGCATACAAAAATAGCAAACTCTTGTCTTAAAAATCATATCCTTCATGTTATTCCTATGCTTCCTCCATCCGTTGGGGATGTCCACTGTCAGCATAGAGGCAGGATATTAGATAGCCAATACTGTATCTCAGATTATCATGCCCATACTTGGTTTATTAAATTAATATATTTATAACCGGCCTTTCCCTCTAGTTGAGATGCAAGGTGGCTTACAACTTAAAAAAAAAAATCAATGATAAAATAAGGTAAAGGGACCCCTGACCATTAGGTCCAGTCGTGACCGACTCTGGGGTTGCGGCGCTCATCTCGCTTTATTGGCCGAGGGAGCTGGCATACAGCTTCCGGGTCATGTGGCCAGCAGGACTAAGCCGCTTCTGGCAAAACCAAAGCAGCACACGGAAACGGTGTTTACCTTCCCACCGGAGCAGTACCTATTTATCTACTTGCACTTTGACGTGCTTTTGAACTGCTAGGTTGGCAGGAGCAGGGACCGAGCAACGAGAGCTCACCCCGTCACGGGGATTTGAACCGCCGACCTTCTGATCCAGAGTGATAAAAACAAACTAGTTAAACTGGTCAAAAACTAGAAAACATTTTGATTGACTTGAGAGGTGTTGCTCATGCACCTACTGGGAAGATCAGTGACATTGGCGAGCACAAGAGAAAAGGTCTTTTCGGTGGTGGTCCACAGCTGTGGAACTCCTTCCAAATGATTTACACCTTGTTCAGGCATTTAAGGGGAAGCCCCAAAGACCTTTTTCTTCACTGCTACCTTCAGTTAATGTTTTGAATGACTTAACCAGAGCAACTTTGTTTAGTAGTACAGTGATACCTCCTTTGGCGGACAGGATCATTTCCAGAGGCCCGGTCAGATCCCAAGGTTTCCACAACCTGAGGACCACTTCTGTGCATACACGCACAGCGATAGACTGCTTCTGCGCATGTGCGCGTGGTGGTAGACTGCTTCTGTGCATGCAGTAACACACTTCCGGGTTTGCCATTTTCACAACCCAAAGTTTACGTTACCTGAGGGTAACGCAAGCCGAGATGCTACGGTATATATATTCTTCTGATGTGGCCACATAGCCAATGTTTCTGTATCATTTATTTTGCTGTACATTGCTTTAGGAGGGCATGTCTAAAATATGCAACTTACAAAAAAGCTTTTCATTAAAATTAGGCAAATAGATACCCTGTGTGAGGACTCAGTGGCTAGACATTGCTCACAGCCAAGGGTTTAGCAATTGCCAAAAGGACAGTCGGGAATGACTCCAGCACCCCTGCCAGACTGGCTAGCAAGCCACACTGTGGTTGCCTTTCCCTGTAGGGTTTACTTTCTTGTGTAAGAAATTTACAGGTACAGTTCCACCAGCTTAGTTGAACTGCAGATTACGACCTGTTCAAGCCTTTTGCACCCCTCTCCTCTTGACTCATCAAGCTCCCTCCCTATCCCAGCAACCATTCCCTCAAACTCACCACTTCCCAGGTTCTGTTTTGCTGAGAGAGATCACAGCCAAGGGTAATTGATGAGGTACCCATCCGTTCCTACAGGTGGATAATTCTGTTGTGGCAGAGCATAATTACCCAGCTACAGAGCAGACTGATTGGAAAGAGGCAAGGCCAGAGCACTGACTCATGATGAGACCGGGTCCTTTAGTCTTAACAGGAGCCTTTCTTCAATTTATATCTCACAGTACCCTACTGTGCAGCGTTTGGAAATTACATAGCTAAGAGCAGATGCTGTACTGTTTGTTTTATTTTTAAAGTACAGTGGTACCTCGGGTTAAGTACTTAATTTGTTCTGGAGGTCTGTACTTAACCTGAAACTGTTCTTAACCTGAAGCACCACTTTAGCTAATGGAGGCTGCCGCCGCGCCACCGGAGCACGATTTCTGTTCTCAACCTGAAGCAAAGTTCTTAACCTGAAGCACTATTTCTGGGTCAGCAGAGTCTGTAACCTGAAGCGTATGTAACCCGAGGTACCACTGTAAACACGTTCCCCTAGCGAACTGCCGGGGCTTAAATGAGGCCAATTTTCTCTCTCCTCACTTCATCCTCCCTGGTTTAATCACATAGGTTCTGGAAGTCAGTGAGCATCAGTTCACTTTGGGCCATTTTGGATTTTAAAAAATGCATTTCCTTTTAATTTACAACTTTCGTGCTTTTACTCGTCAGGGAACCCTCTAGTATGCAGAAACCATTCCCTTATTTTTGGTGGCTTTGTTTCACTTCCAAATTGATAAGCATGAGACTACTCAAATTCAGTATTAAGGACAATTAAGTACTGCCAGGAAACTGAAAGATTGCAATGTATCCCTAGTTGCTGAGGGCTCTGTACCATTCACTTCTTTTACATGAAGCACAAAAGGGTTTGAGTAAAGCAAGAAGGGGGAGATGCTGAAAGGAAAACAAGTGACTGTTCTAAACAATAGCAGAGGTTTGAATAAAGCAGGGATGTGGAAATGCTGAAGTTTTAATGAAAATATTTTAACAAGGTGAAATAGTAGAGATGGATACAGTAGAGAAGCTAACACCTAAAAGCTTACACAACAGAGCCTTTCCAAACTCTTAATGTACAGTACTCAAACATTGCTTTAAACTGTTGCTCCCCCTTCAGTGTCATCCCCTGCCAACTCAACCCAAACTTCTGCTATTTTAAACCACTGCTTTTCCCTTGTCACTGTTCTCTCTTCCCACTCCCATGCCTGTTGTGCAGCCTTCCTTCACTTTTGCTTCCCTACCCTACTCTGAATTCATGCAATTCCAGGGTTGCATTGAGGCACTGTAAATTCTCCAATGAAAGCTTTGTGATGGCATTATTATATTTTTATCATATAGAGAGATAAGCTAGCTAGGGTGGCAAGCCTATACTCGCCTGAGAGTGTTACCCATTGAGCTCAATGGACTTATATCGGAAAAGGCACATAGAGGATTTGCACTGCACACTCCTGCAGCTTTCAGCTTTTCTCTTGATTCACTGTCCTCCTGATTGTCTCCTTGATTATCCTATATCAAATCCTGTAAACTATTTATTTTAGACAGACACAGAGTAATAAATGCTTTCCATGTTTCTAATGTTACTCTTGATACACCCACCCACACCCACACCCCTTTCTCTCTCTTTTTGAAGTTTCATATAACACTGGTCTTGAAAGACCTACATTGGCTCCCAGTACGTTTCCGAGCACAATTCAAAGTGTTGGGTGCTGACCTTTAAAGCCCTAAACAGCCTCGGCCCACTATACCTGAAGGAGCGTCTCCACCCCCATTGTTCTGCCCGGACACTGAGGTCCAGTGCCGAGGGCCTTCTGGCGGTTCCCTCATTGCGAGTAGCAAAGCTACAGGGAACCAGGCAGAGGGCCTTCTCGGTAGTGGCACCTGCCCTGTGGAACGCCCTCCCACCAGATGTCAAAGAGATAAACAACTACCTGACATTCAGAAGACATCTGAAGGCAGCCCTGTTCAGGGAAGTTTTTAATGTGTGACATCTTAGTGTATTTTTGGTTTCTATGGAAGCCGCCCAGAGTGGCTGGGGAAACCCAGCCAGATGGGTGGGGTACAAATAGTAAATTATTATTATTATTATTATTATTATTATTATTATTATTATTATTATTTCAGTCTTGCATCAAATGGTAGAGCTGATGTGACAAAGTGTATTTGGGATGCTTTACTTGGACTGAGGAGACCTGGGGTCAGATCCCCTTTGGCCCATGAAGCTCACTGGGAGGGCATAGCTTAAACTACCACAGAGGGTGGTTGTGAGGATAAACAAGAATAACAACAGCTGGGTTTCTGAGAGCTACTTAAACTCATTCAAGGGGCTGTGCAGATGCTACAGTTCTTTCTAAGGACTTCCAGTGCCTATTTCTATTTAAGAAAAGCTTAAATATTACGTCAGCTGGGGGAAGCAAAAGCTCTAGTACATATAGTTAGCCGAACCATTGTTGAAATGAATATAATGTTGTGTTTGAAAATACAGGTCTCCAGACCCGTACTGCTTTGAAAGGGTTAAATTTCCAAGCTGTAGCAGCAGATTGTGTTTTCCTTCTATGATCTGGGCTGACAAGACATCAGTATTCTATTCATCTGTTGGGAATTAGGCTGTTAATCCAATCAATGACTCTTGAGTGAGCTGCGGCCTGCCTCCCCACTGGGGAACAATCGGATCAGACGGCAGATTGTTTAAGAGCACAACGCTGTCCCAGTGTCAGGTGGAATTCTTGAGCGTTCCCTGGTGAATTGGAGCTGGGGGAAACTGTCTCAGACCATTTATCCTGCTCTTTAAATAACCAGGTACCTGCCTCATCCATACTAAAGCGATAAGCAATTGGGGAAGGCAGAAGGGAGCCAGTGACTAAAATGCTGCAAAAGGGGCTGCAGGAAATGGAAGAGGGGCTTCAGATTTAAGGCTCCCTGTTCATTAAGCATGTTAAAGAAAGGGATCGCCTTGATGTCCTGAACAGATCTTGGTGGGCTTGGGGGTAGGAGGGGAGGGGCTGGCAGCGTTACACTCTTTGGTTGTCATGAGCATTTCCTTTTGGAATTGGAAAGGTGAGAAATAAATCTCGCAGGAAATAAACATTTGGTATAGCACAAGTGTCATACAGCATGGGTCCTTTATGTTTTAGAGAACTCTGTGCTTTTGGGGGGGAGGGGGTGAATTATCAGCTTAGATTGCACCACACCAGGTGCCTGTTGATAAAATGTTTGCATTTGAAATGTTGCTTAAGAAGGGGCTAGCTAGTTGCACATCTGTTGGATGTAGTTTCTATACGCTGATAGGTATGAATATGTGAATTTAACTTCTCTGCACAGAAACAGGTTTAATTAGGACACACAGAGAACTCATTTGAAGGCACATTATGTTTTTCAACTGCTGAAGCCCTAGAATCATAGAATCATAGAGTTGGAAGAGACCACAAGGGCCATCGAGTCCAACCCCCTGCCAAGCAGGAAACACCATCAGAGCACTCCTGACATATGGTTGTCAAGCCTCTGCTTAAAGACCTCCAAAGAAGGAGACTCCACCACACTCCTTGGCAGCAAATTCCACTGTCGAACAGCTCTTACTGTCAGGAAGTTCTTCCTAATCTTTAGGTGGAATCTTCTTTCTTGTAGTTTGGATCCATTGCTCCGTGTCCGCTTCTCTGGAGCAGCAGAAAACAACCTTTCTCCCTCCTCTATATGACATCCTTTTATATATTTGAACATGGCTATCATATCACCCCTTAACCACCTCTTCTACAGGCTAAACATGCCCAGCTCCCTTAGCCGTTCCTCATAAGGCATCGTTTCCAGGCCTTTGACCATTTTGGTTGCCCTCCTCTGGACACCTTCCAGTTTGTCAGTGTCCTTCTTGAACTGTGGTGCCCAGAACTGGACACAGTACTCCAGGTGAGGTCTGACCAGAGCGGAATACAGTGGCACTATTACTTCCCTTGATCTAGATGCTATACTCCTATTGATGCAGCCCAGAATTGCATTGGCTTCTTTAGCTGCCGCTTCACACTGTTGGCTCATGTCAAGTTTGTGATCAACCAAGACTCCTAGATCCTTTTCACATGTACTGCTCTCAAGCCAGGTGTCACCCATCTTGTATTTGTGCCTCTCATTTTTTTTTTGCCCAAGTGCAATACTTTACATTTCTCCCTGTTAAAGTTCATCTTATTTGTTTTGGCCCAGTTCTCTAATCTGTCAAGGTCGTTTTGAAGTGTGATCCTGTCCTCTGGGGTGTTGGCCACCCTGCCAGCTATCTCTGTTTCAGACTACCTGGAAACCCCTTCTGTGTTCTTCAGAAGAACAGCAGAGTTTAAGTGTAATAAATGAAGTACAATACAGGAACCCCTGCCATCTGGGCAGCCCACTTCTCTTTTCCCTTAGTCACATTTGTGCATTCCCAAATGAGTCCTCTGAATAAGTAGGCAGCTGAGGAGGCAAGGCTATGTAGATGAAGAAGACTGAATCTGCATAAAGTCAGACAGCTGTTCTTGCTGGTTCACAGGTGGCAAAGTCCAACAAGGGTGTATATGCACTTGGATCAAGTTGAAGAATCTCCTAATCTCCACCTACCTTTTGATTTTGTTTCCTCTTAGATTCCTGGCCCCCCCTCTGAACGTGGAGAGTCATGGATCTCCTCCTTCCTTTTTATATGTGCCCCATTAGCTGCGTCTGTTGCTTAGTTCCCTTGATTTCTTTGCAAGTAAGGCTCTGCTTAGTGCCAAGGAAATAACTTCAGGCTGCTGTATCTTGCTTCCCACCTCCTAGGTGTCCAGTATAAGGGAGCTGCCCACCATCTCCTTGACCAATTCGCTGCTTCCCTTATGATTGCCCTCTTTCTCTGCTGTGTTAACAAAACAAATCAACTTTACTCCAGCACCAGCCTTTATAGCAGAGGCTCAGAAAGCCAGCAATGAAACACTAACATTTAAAAAAGGATTCAGGAAGCTACAAACGAATTAGCCTGCAGTCTTTTCCTAGATATTAATTCATTAATCACCGATCTTTTCAAGTTCTGTGTCTATTTGTTTGTTTATTTTTTCAAAGCATTATACTCCACTTTTCACCCAGAGTGACTTTCTATAAAAATAGCACAGTCCTCGCCCTCAGGCTTACCTTCTAAAAAGACATGACACATAAGGAAAAAAGAATGGGGAAAGGAGAACTAGCAAACTCAGATACTAAATTCTTAATGGTATAAGGTGCTTATATTAATGCCTTTGGATGGAGGTGGGCTGCTCAGTTCAAAAACAAGCATTGGTGGCCCCTGAAAACTGCTGATCATTGATCCTTGTGGTACAATGGGTCACTGTGTCTGGTAACCCGAAGGTTGGTGGTTTGAGCCAAGCCTGGGCGGGCTTTGGCAGGATCCCTGCATTGCAGAGGATTGGACGAGATGACTCTCTGGGTCCCTTTCAACTCTACAGTTCTACGATACTATGAAATCTATGATCTAGCCTTCCTGAAAGTGGATGTAATGCAGCTGGAAATTGCTGATATAACAGGGTGGGGTCTAGCTGAAATCTGTTCATCATCATCATCATCTGTTGGCTTCTTGTCAATCGCGTTGCATCATATAGGTTCACAGGTGCTCAGTTGATGCAGTCACCCCTGCAACAGATGGTCTTGCTACTCTTTGTCACAAGGCAGGAGGAACTGGTGACCTCTGTCAGTGGGGAGGAGGAGCCCAGCTGGTGAGAGTAGCAGTGAATGAAGATGGGAGTCCCACACTGGCTGTTGCTTCTTCTGTTCCTCAAGGGCAGATGGAACAACAAATATGGATAAGACTGATCTTATCCATTATATTATATACATTGGACTTTAAATAAGCCTTTGATGTGTCCCTTATTAAAGTAAACTTGGGAGTCATGGGATAAGAAGGTAGCTCCTCTTAGGTATTAGTAGTAGTTTAAACAACTCCAAACAGAGCATAAGATTAAATTGACATTTCTCACAAAGCAGGAGAGTAAGAACTAGGATATTCCAAGGATCTGTATTAGGTGTTTGGTTTGTTCACAAATGATTGGAATCAAGGTGAAGGAGGGAGATGATCAAGTTTGCTTCCGATCCTAAATTAATGTAGTTTTTGTGGAGGGAGTGTGCTTTCTCATTTCCTCTAATAGGACTCAAAGGGTGACTGTCGGAGAGGCTATGTCAGCTTCTTGCAAGTCGACATGTAAGTTTCTTCACTGTTTGGCGCTATCACTGATGTCTAGCTCCCGTATGAGACCATCCATTGCTTTGCATTTGGGTGTCATGGCACCGAGCTCTCTGTATTTTAAACAAAAGTATTCAGAAGTGGCGATCTGCAAAAGTATTTGGAGGCTGTGGTTAAAAACCAGAGAAAATTCCAGTGATGCTGATAGAGAACAGCTGTAATCCGGGGGGGGGGGGGGGGTGAGCGATTTTCCTGCCTGTGATTAATGAAGTCTCTGAGACTTTATCTGATCACATAAAGTGCCTGCGGGATTCCTGGATCCAGCACTGCCCTTCCACTATAATAATAACTCCTCAGGGCAACTTGTTGCTGCAAATGCATCCTTTCTTCCTGAACTAGTAAGAAGGTTTCTTCTCTAGTAGGACCTTGTTCTTATCTTCTTTTTCCACCTATGATGGGGCTGCCAACAAATGAGCAAAATACTCAGCTATCCTATTCCAGCTTCACTGCAGATTTGTTTGCTAAATCTATGGGACAATCAACTGCAGGGGTTCAACTTTCAGGAGCTCTTGACGTGGATGCTGGTGCCCACCAGAACTTAACTTGCTCCAAATAGAAAAACCTTACAGGACTTGCAGCTTCCACCTTAGTATAAAAATGTGGCATTTTGCACAAGTTGAAAAGATAACTCAAAAATTATGTGTCGCAAAATGCTCAGAGGACCCTAAAAAAAACCTACGATGCTTAACAGCTGATCGCGAAAAGCCGCTAGACCACTGTATCACTAATCCGCTAAGCTGTCAATGGGGTTGCTTCGCAAGACGAAAAAACCGCTAGACGAAGAGAATCGCGGAACGGATTCTTTTCGTCTTGCGAGGCACCACTGTATACCGTACAACAAATATACACAGGATTCTTAATTCACAGTATAACGTGAAATTTGACTCCTAAGGGTCTTAAGTACTCAACCACAGAGCCTAGGGCTTGCTGATCAGAAGGTCGGAGATTCGAATCCCCGCGTTGGGGTGAGCTCCAATTGCTCAGTCCCTGCTCCTGCCAACCTAGCAGTTCAAAAGCATGTCAAAGTGCAAGTAGATAAATAGATACTGCTCCGGTGGGAAGGTAAGCAGCGTTTCCGTGTGCTGCTCTGGTTCACCAGAAGCAGCTTAGTCATGCTGGCCACATGACCCAGAAGCTGTATGCTGGCTCCCTTGGCCAATAAAGTGAGATGAGCGCCACAACCCCAGAGTTGTTCGCAACTGGACTTAATGGTCAGGGGTCCCATTACCTTTATCTTTGTTTGACTTGCTTCAATAAAAATTAAAGTTAAAAAAAGAAAGAAATACAATGGTACCTCAGGATGCAAACGGGATCCGTTCTGGAACCCCGTTCCCATCCAGAAGCAAACGTAACTAGCGACGGCATATCTGCGCACGCACACGTCGCTTTTCGCCGCTTCTGCGCATGTGCGTGATGTCATTTTGAGCGTCTGCACACGAGCAGCGAAACCCGGAGGTAACGCGCTCCGTTACTTCCAGGTTGCCGCGGAGCGCAACTCGAACGCGCTCAACCCGAAGCACATTCAACCCGAGGTATGACTATGTCAGTGTAGCAGTGCTTTAATTATCTGGTGCTGAGAGTGGAGAGCAAGATTCCGTCAAAATTCCTAAAAATTATTTTGTTCCTGCATTGTGCTGGCCTCCCTCTTACTCCTTGCAGTATTTTAGTTTTGGCATTAACCATTGTCAGATAAATGAGATCAAAGATTCCCATGTTGTATGTTTTCACCCTGGTTGTAACTCACATGAATATTCATTATTTCTTCCATCGGGAGTTATTCATGAAACCTTCGTCTTTTAGTTGTCCTTAGGTCCACATTCGTGGGCAACAGCAGATTACATGGAACCTAATAAGGAAACTATTAGGAATAGAGGAGAAATTTGGTTTAGTTCCCATTTTAAATCCAGACCTGCCTAATTCATACTTCCCCACAAAATGTGTGGACAAATCTTTAAAAGTTTTCACTTATCTAAAATTTGCAATGCTGTTCTCCAAACAAAAAATATGGTACCAAAAAAGCAGAGGGGAAAGTATGTATAAAATGCATGCATTGGTGAAAATTGTTTGCAGAATTGTGCATTTTATGAGAAATCCTCCCTTAAATTTGGATGCATTTTCATGGCAGCTTTTTTTACAAAGAAAAAATCACAAACTGATAAAGAAATGTGTTAGACTAAAGACTGGAACAATGAGAAACTAAACTTGACAGATTCATCTATCCCTAGAAGCCATGTTTGTTTGTTTGCTTGTGAGTTGCTGTTAATTTAATGTGATGTAAGGCAACAGAAGCTTCATATTCCCAGCCATCTTTAAAATGGATGACAGTTTGAGAGCTGATGCGAACAACTTATTGGATGAGCTTCCAAGATCGGTGTAATGCAAGAACTCGGCCTCGGTATGGACATAATGACTCCTAGTGTGAAGAAATGTGAAATATAAAATCATGATCAATTAACCATTCCCCCCATATTTCAGTTGTCCTTAGTTCTTGTTGATAGGTACAGCCCCAAATGAGCTACATTTAGGCAGTAATTCATGCTGGAACAGAGCAGAGTATAAATAACTGTGGCAAATATTCCCTCTTCTTGCTTAGTAACTCAAAATGAAACTTAATTATCTTGCTCAATTTCCAAGAAAAAAAGATCAAATGTTGTCACTCTGTTCCATTTGCTTATTTATAGGTGCATTTTTACAGTAGGACTGGAAATTTCCCGCAGTAGTTGCCCAGAGACAATTTATCAGGGCTACACATGGAAAACTGTGTTGCTGCACTATTCCACACTTTTTTAAACATAAAAAACCCTAATGTGAACAACCTCTTGCATTCCAAAAGTTTAGGGCAATTTAGGGATATTTATATAATCCATTTTGTGTAGTGGTACAGTGCTAGCATGCATGAATCTGAAGAGCTTAGTTTTTGTGTGACTTGCTTTCTTGTGAGCCAATGAGCCTTTCAGGAAGGCCAGTAGAATTATGTAGGTGACAATCATGTTATTTCCTTTCAACTGAAGTGGTGACACTTACTTAGGGCACTCTTCTCCTAATGAGTTTTCATGCTGAAATTTCTAAGGATTAAGAATTAGATTTTCTCACTCTGGAGTTGAGCAGAGTCTCTGTCCAGCACGCAGTAGATAGGTGCCCATTAGACACGGAATTTCGGGCAGTAAAATCCAAGGACGTGGCTCTCTGTAGGTAGTTGGAAATCCTTAATGGGCATTTCTGTAGCAGCCTCTTCAGCTTTGCTAGATTAAAATTTTGTTATGTGAAGAATATATATGATCGCTAACACAGCACAAACTCTTTAGCTAGCATTCAGCTTCATGCGAACCCTTGATAGTAATCTTTTATTACTGTTCCGGATTCAGTGTTCTCTTAGAAAGTTGCTTTGATGCAGGAAAAGGGTGTCTGACCCAGCAGCCACAAGTGGCAACAATGCTAAATGGAGAAGCATGAAGGGGTCACTGCCATAGGCAGCACATTGTAAAAGGGACCCCTGACCATGAGGTCCAGTCGTGACCAACTCTGGGGTTGCAGCGCTCATCTCGCTTTATTAGCCGAGGGAGCCGGTGTACAGCTTCCGGGTCATGTGGCCAGTATGACTAAGCCGCTTCTGGTGAACCAGAGCAACACACGGAAACGCCGTTTACCTTCCCGCCGGAGCGGTACCTATTTATCTACTTACACTTTGACGTGCTTTCGAACTGCTAGGTTGGCAGGAGCAGGGACTGAGCAACGGGAGCTCACCCCGTCGCGGGATTCAAACCGCCAACCTTCTGATCGGCAAGTCCTAGGCTCTGTGGTTTAACCCACAGTGCCACCTGTGTCCCAGGCAGCACATAGGTATAGCACAAAAGAATAGGGCAGGGGGAGGCATTCACCTGAAGGGGCTCGTTCTTTACCACTGCTTATGGTGTCTGCTGCTCTGCAGCAGCAGCTGATCAGGGGTTGATGCTAAAGACTCTTGTGGTTCAAGGGCCTTGGTTCTTGCCTGGTAGTGGAGGCTTTGCATATTTGTTACAAAAGCCAAAGGGAACTTACCTTCTTCGATGTACAAAGCTAACCTTTCCAGTGAGCATATGGCCACAGGTGGAATAATTTTGGAGTTTTATTCCCTTGCGTTTTTGCCATCGGCACTTACTATTTATTATTTAGCAGGATTTATATACCTGTTAATCATCAAAACTTTTAAGCTGTTCACTTTAGGTTAATAGAATTGCATCTGTTTTATTGTGTGTACTTTTCATACAATGGGAAATCGACCACAGTTCCTTCCATGATCTGTAGCACTTTTATCCAGTATAAAATATAGTAACCAGCTTTTTTGTGCTGAGTGGCAAGTTGCAGGGTGCCCAGCTGCCAGTCTGGTGTGATCCATATGATGCAAAGTCAAGTTCCAGCAAAGGCAGAACAGAGTCCAAAGGTCAAGAGGTGAGGGAATAGCCAAAACTGGAGAAGTCAGCTTCCAGAAAAGGTAGACTAGGATTCATAAGAACATAATAAAAGTCTGCTGGATCAGGCCAGTGTCCCACCTATTCTAGCAACTTATCATAGCGACCAGCCAGGTGCCCATAGGAAATCTGCAAGCAGGATTCGAGCACAAGAGCATTCTCCCCTCTTGTGGTTTCCAGCTAGTATTCAGAATCATTACTACCTCCCAACTGTGGAAGCTGAGCATAGCCATCACAGCTAGAAGCCATCAATAGCTCTCTCCTCCATGAATTTGTCTAATCCTCTTTTAAAGCAATCTAGGTTAGTGGCCATTAGTGCCTCCTGTAGGAGTGAGTTCCATAGTTTAACTATACATTGTGTGAAGAAGGTACTTTAAAGGGCCAGAGACAAGAGCATAGTGAAAGCTGAGATTTGAGAACTGCTGAAGTGGGGCACAGTAGGGGTCAGAAGTCAGTGCAAGAACAAGAGCTGTTTGACAGTGGAACGGACTCCCTTGGGAGGTGGTGGACTCTCCTTCCTTGGAGGTTTTCAAGCAGAGGTTGGATGGCCATCTGTCAGGGATTCTTTAGCTCTGATTCCTGAATTACAAGGGGTTGGACCAAATGACCCTTCCAAATCTACAGTTCTGTGGTTCTATGAAATTAAGACAGCTGTCATAATTTGAGAGAAAAAAGGAGGGCCAAAGTATCAGAGTCTTCACCCTCAAGATGAATTGTGCAGACAGAGGGATGGGCTTTGATACCAAGGGTTTATAGAACCTAATGAGGAGGAATAGGCCTGTGCTGACAGTGTTCAGGCAAGCTAGTACTGTAGACCAGTGTCGTTCATTCTTGGGTCCCCAGATGTTGTTGAACTAGAGTTCCCATCATCTCTGACCATTGGGCTAAACTGGCTGGGAATTAACAGCACCTAGAGGGCCCCAGGTTGATCTAAATGGCACCCTTGATGCCAAAAGCTTGATTTGTCTGGCTAAGAAGGTGGTGGAAACAGAGCAGCATTAAGGGAAGAAAATAAAAATAAAAACAATACTGAAAGTTCAGTCTTTATAGATATCTAAAGTCTTAGGAAAACCAAAACACCCAACACATTTTGGTGATTGATAATCATCCACTGGGGCTCAAGATTAAGGTTCTATCTCCTATCGGAGTGATTTGAGTTCAAAAGGACTTGCTTCCAGATAAGTATGTACAGGTGGTGACCATTTCATTCCTGGCACCCACGCATGTCCATGGAGTGTGCATAACCATGCTCTGCCCTGCCCCTATTCCATCCTCTTCTGGGTCCAAAAGGACTTGTCAATTGGACATACCTAAAATGGCCGCTGCCTGTATAGGATTGAAGCCTAAGACTATTACTGTTCATAAATGTGTCTTCCAACTCCTCTTTGAGGCTTTGCCACTTGTTTTGCTTCATTCAGGCCTGTAAGTGAACCAAGTTCTGATGTTGAGGAGGTTGTTTAAAGACCCATGTCAATGTAAGGTGGCACAACCTTGCAACCTATTCTATGAATGTTGAGCTTGAGGCTGTGGTTCAAAGATCTGTTAAGAGTTTTAGCACCAGTGGGGCAGTGGGTATCAAGTGCCAAGTTGCAGGGAACCCTGCTGTCTGTTTGGAGGGCTGAAGCAAGAACCTGGTGTGAGGCCTTGGGTTCAGCTCTACCACACAGGTTTCAGTTACTGTTTAGCCAAGGAGGAGGCAGGGGCTCTTTAACAGCCAATGTGTAAGAACATGGGAGAGCAAAAAGTTATCCTAGTCCCCACAAAGGTTGGGGCTACTCCAGCTACAGTACTGCATCATCTGTGTTGCTTGTGTCACTTGAGTTTAAGCAGATCTGTTTGTCACTATCACCCATGTTGAAAAGATAAGGATTCAGCTAAAATCATCTCTACTGTTCATTTTAGCTGCAGATTTTGTATCTCATTAAGCCAATTACGCACAGGAATGTAAGTCAAGTGGCACTTTGTTCAATCAGGAAAAGAATGCACAGGACAGTTTACAGAGACAGTCAAAACCTATAAGCAATAAAGTCTATAAAATGATAAGCAGTAACAATAAAGCATGCCAGCATGAATACGTTCTTTTAAGGGCCTGCAATAATAAAAAGATGTTGGTGCCAAAAAGAGAACAAACTTTGTGCCAGGTGAGTCTCTCTGGGGGAAGAGTTCCAAAGATGGGATGCCTCCATTGGAAAAAGTCTAATCCAGGCTTCCTCAACCTCAGCTCTCCAGATGTTTTTGGCCTACAACTCCCATGATCCCTAGCTAGCAGGACCAGTGGTCAGGGATGCTGGGAATTGTAGTCTCAAAACATCTGGAGGGCCGAGGTTGAGGAAGCCTGGTCTAATCTCTTGAGCCTTGGGGGATTACCATTAATATGCAGGCAGGCCCTTATGGGAAAAGGTGATCCATAAGGGACTTGGGTCCCAAAAGGTTAAAACCAGCACTCTCAATTGCTCCTAGAAACAGACAGGGAGCCAGTTAAGCTGTTCTAAATCTGGCATGGAGATGTTCACTGTACGAGAACATCATGCCTTTCTTTTAAAATGCATATGTGTGGATAAAACTAAATCTGGTTCTCTCTTTTTCCCCCAGGATGATGAAGGCCAAACAGCATTGCATTACGGTAAGCAGTGAGTGAGCATGTTTGCCTATTAACCTACATTATCTGGTAGAGTGAATAAATGATACCCAAGACAGCTACATGTAACAGAAGTAAAGGCCTCCTTAGCAACTTGTAGTAAGTTGTTCAAACCAGGAAACATTGCTTTCCAAGCTAAGACTCTTAACTTTGTCTCCTTTAAGCCTGCTACAATATCTGTGCCAAAGTGAATAATAATATTGCATGAATGAGGGAAATGGCTTCAAATACCATAGATGTTTTGTTTTTTAATGACCATTGATGGATCTTTTGGTAAATTAAACTGTACTCAGTCAGTCTCTAAAATAGAATCATAGAGTTAGAAGGAATCTTTGAGGACAACTATTCTAACCCGCTGCTCAGTGCAGGATTTGTAGTGCAGGATGCAACAACAGCACCCCTGTCATATGGCTGTACTGCCTCTGTTTAAACACCTCCAGCTAAGGAGAGCCTACCCACCTCCCAAGCCAATCTGTTCTTCTGTTGAACAGCTCTTACCATTAAGAGGTTTTTCCTGAATCTTTAGCCAAAATCCACTTCCCTTCAGTTTCCACCCATTGTTCTAGACTTTCCCACTAAGACAACAGAGGGAAAGCCTGCCTCATCGTCTGCATGACAGCCCTTCAGATATAGGAAGACTGCTGCCATGTCTCCTCTGAAGCTTCTCCAGGCAAAACATATCCAGCTCTTCCAATGATTTGTCATAGGACTTGGGTTTCTAGACCCTTTGCCATTCTGGTCACCCTCCTCTGGTCCTTTCCAGATAAATCAGCCTCGTGAATAAGTCTGCAAAATTACTAGCCTACAAAATGTTTTACTAGCCTGCTGTGAACTGGCAAAGGAGTAGCAGACAGTTTCATCCCTCTGCAGCAGTTCACTCTGTTTCTCTGTTGGGTCCAGAGGAGGAGGCTTCCGTTGTGAGTGCTTAAATACAAGGTTGTGTAAAGGTATTGTCAGGAAAGATAGGTCAAAATAAGATACAGCGTTCTATTGACTTGAATATTCATCTAATGCTTCTCATTAGTTAGCTTTTAATTTTGTAATAGAATCCAGACAGCTGAAGACTTATGAGGGTATGTGCAAATATATGTGTAATAACGTTCCACCCCAGGAAACAAAACCATATTCTCCCCTCCAAATAAGGTAGTAACAGGGAGCGGGATGTTGTTAGATTGACCGGGCCTGTTTTCACTGAATTCCATTATGTACAGTTTTATTATTCAGAAACATTTTATAGTGAAAAAAGTGTATTCCAAGAATTCAGGGGAGTCTTCTGTTGTTTGAGATAGATTTCTTGTATTTCCTTTTATTGTCCTTTTAGTATAATAAAGTCTGATGCGGCTAATACACCCAAGGGGTGTCTGTTGTTTAACAGCAAGGAACAATGTTGGGTTCTTACCGTTTGAGTTCACTGCCTGTATCCTTGTATCCTTTTTTTCTTTGTTACCACCTCCAATAGCACTAATCAAACATTACTTGAAGCCTGACAATATCTTGTTTGTTCAATTAATCATTGTGACTTGCTCAGGCCTGCGCTCTCCTGAAAAATCCTTATTTATTTATTCATTCCTTGGACTGCATAATAAAGTCATTCGTTGTAACCAAGACTTGATTGTAGACACAAACCTCTTGTCTATGGGCATCCTTCCCCCCCTCCTTTGCTGCAGCTGTACAACAAACCAAGTAGTTAGCAAAATCCCTTTACAGTAAGGATGGTGAAATAGAATCTGAGTTTATCTATCTTTTGATGAGGATGTTTGGCCTGACAGCTGTCCTTGCCTCAGCAGCTCTTGTGATTACAGAAAGTGTCAAGCTGCATCCTTAGATGGGTTATAAATCCTGGTTTGTTCTGATTAAACACGGGTCAGAGCCATTCGGAGGTTAAATGAAGGACAGCTCCCCAGTATGTTACCCTCAAATGGTCTGCCTAAAGGGACCCACCCCCTTCCGTCCAATATCTTCTGGTTATTGGTGCCCCTGTCACTGAATGGTCAGCGCTAGCACTGTGTCTTTGAAAAGGCTAGGATGTGTGTGGTCTCCCTCATGAATGGCTTGCTAGCCTTAAATTCCCTCTTTAAGACCTTCTCCCCCCCCCCCCCTGCCGCTTCCCCCCATGCACACACTTGTTTCCCTCAGGGAATGCTCAAACGATTGGCTCTGTGTCTCCCAGAGGAAATCAAGGTTTCTCCTTGGACTTGAAGTCACCTGACTGTAGCGTGGGCTGGCTCTCTGTATCCTCCCGGGTTCTTTCTTCCTCGTTGAAACACCATCTGCTCTGCTCTTTTTGCGCTGTTGCAGGGCAGTGGGAGGGGATGCTGGAGTGAAAATAAATAATAAAAGGAGAAATCCATCATGAAAACCCTGAGGATTAATGGACTTGGAAGGCAAACTGTGCTGAATGAAAATTCATCTTCACCTGTGCCTGTGTCAGGGCTGCCTCCCTGGTGCTTGATAAATAGACGTTCCCAGGATGTGCTGTAAATCCAACAGCTGTTCTAATCTCCAGGGGAAATTTTGCACTCTTTAGAGGTGGGCTTGAGGCCCTCTTGGGTTTCCCGGTGCAGTGGCAACACATTGTCTCACTTTGGGCCCCTCCTCAGAAATGCCAAATATCTGTCCACACGGCACCTCCGTTTGTAAAGGATCCCTGGTGCCATTGTTGTAGAAGCAAGGAGGCTATTTTCAAGTAGTGCTGCAGCTGCCCCCACTTTACTTACTATGGAGGCTCCTGTTGAAAGATGGTGACATTTGGAGGCTGGATTAATGTCCGGCTTTCTTTGTTTTGGTTTGTTTGGAAATATAATTGAGATAACTACCCTGCCACTACTTAACGCTTGCTCATTTTGGGCTGTCAACTGGTTAAAATGGCATTGATTAAAATAAACGAAATGTTAACACAATTTTAATATACGTTAATTTATACAATGCTGAAAGAAACTATATAAAATGTCACTCATTGTTAGAACAAAATGCAATCTTTTAATATTTTCCCTTTTATGGTAACCCTGGAACCAAAAGAGCTGAAAAAAGAGCTATTAACTTGTAGCCATGCTGATTTAAAAATTTCTCTTGCTGATTAATCAATGAAGGCTGCAGTCTTCTGCCATTGTACTTGGAGTAAGGCCCCTTGAACACAGTGGGGGGGGGTTCCAAGTAAACATGTCAAGGATTGAGTTGTGCATCTTTAAGGTTGTGCCTACCTCTTTTTATGGGCTGATCCCAACCATAATTAATTTTGTCAGCTGTAAAGGTTCCTACTACCACCGTGATCTATTTATCGCCAATATAGCAATTCTAATATGCCGTGCAATCTCTCCAATCTCTTCCCTCCTTGCCACAATCCTATGAAGTAGGTCACTTTTGCTTACATTTTCATAAATCTACAACTGCAGTGTTTAGAGAATAATTTGCACAAGGTCACCAGTTATGCCTGTGGAAGAATGGAGGATTGAATCCAAATCAAAATCAAAGTGCGCTATCAATTGGGCCACCTTGCGTGCTCTGCCTTTTCATGTGAAGTAGGTTCTCGTGTTTTTCAAACCTTTTTTGAAAGCGCACAGATTTCCAAGGGCCCCTCACTATGAGAAATGACATCTTGGATCGTTCTTGAACCCACCTGAGAATTCCTCCAAGCATTTAATAACACCCTTGAGTTCTCATGTCTTCCTAGAACTCCCAACACATGGAAATTTGTCAGTATTCCGCTAAGCATAGCATGGTGTTCACAAAAGCGTGGTTCAGACTTCAGATTTCAAGATCTCTAGAGCTATTGGGCCTGGACCATTGTTCTTGTTCAGGGTTCCTTCCATTACAGCCTTTCCAGGAGATTGATTTCCAAGCAACTTCACCAATTTGTTGCCCAGCACAGGACATTCTTAGCATGTAACATTGATTCTGGCACAACTGCACTAGCTACCAAATTCTTTGCTGGCTCAATTCAATGTGTTGGTTCAAAGAGCCTTATGTGGCTCAGGACCCAAGAACCACTTCTCCCCACATGAAGCAAGCTAGACCCTGTGATCATCGTCTGAGGCCCTTCTTCATCTGCTACCCTTCCATGGGAGGTTTAGGGGGTAGTAACATAAGACCTTGCCTTTTTGGTGCTGACAACCCACTTGTGGAATGCTCTCCCCAGGGAAGCATGCCTTATTTTTAGGCACCAGGCAGAAAACCTTTGGCTCTACCCAAGCGTTTGGCCCTTAATTTGAAGAATAGCATTGTGGCTTCTTTTAGTGTGGTGGGATCAGTAAGCCCTGATCTGTTTTAACCGTTCAGCTGCTTCTACTGGAGATGAGTAATACTGCATCTCCTGAAAAAGAGAGACCCAGAACGGTCTGTTTGCGGGCAGGGGTATAATATTGGTCCCTTCCCTGGTTTTGAGCTGTTCAGCAGCTGATAAATCTATACTAGGTAAAGCACATTTAAGCTACCCTACACCCAACATGTGGGCTTAAAAACAGCCTCTGGCAGGGAGGGGCTTAACCAGCCTAGTTCTACACCTGGTTAGCTTTTTCTTCCAGAAGTGCAACAAAGATCTCCCACCCTTTTCTGCCTTATATTGTACCACCAGGTAATGAGGAAGTTTCCTAGCTTCTCAGAAGATGTCCTGTAGATGGATTGCTTCCCTGTTGCCAGGGCAGTAGGACTACACAGTTCATCCCTTGCTAGCTCTGAGGAAAGGCACAGCTTCTTATAGGTCATCTGTGTATTCCTGTCCCACAGGGGCAATTTTGTTTTGCCGCCCAAGGTGGCGGGTAGGTGGATGAGTTGGGGAATCCGTCTGGGTTGTCTTCACATGGCGAATGGGGGCACAATCCTAGGCACACGGGTAACACAAGCCTTGGCTTGCAAGATCCTGGAGTATTTGGTTTGAGAGCTTTTTGCCAGATGTGGTTAGCAGACCAGACAGATAAATGATTTTTTTGCCTAGCATAAGCTCCTAAAATGCTAAAATTGTTCTTTAAATAACCTCCAAATGCGCCGCTGTCCTATTTTAATTAAACCTTTGCTTCCTCTCCCCCCCTGTGTCAGCTGAGGAAGGCAACAAAACATTCAAGATACTTTCTAATTACTACACCTAATTGCAAAAAGAAGTACACCACTAATGTGCTGATTTGAAATATAATTAAAAACAGTAATTAGTGTTCAACAGAGAGGCTTCTTGAAGGTTTAGCTCCCACTGGAAATTTCAGTTACAAAGTTGCTTTCGGGTAAATCTTCCAGCCAAAGCCATCATGCTTTCAGGCTAAGCAAAGGCTTCCTCTCCAGTGTGAGTGAGAGTGGGCCTATAGTGTTACATTAGTCTGTTGTGCAATTCATAATTCTATCCAGTATGAGCTACAAAACACAAACCTATTGTACAACATTTCACTTAATATTCCTGGCTCTAATGCATTACAGTCTTCCCGCCTTTTCTCCAGGACTACAGGCAAATTCTGATTTGTAATATTTTTGCATCTCATCTCCTTGGCAATTGGAAGCTTCTTTAACGTTGTACTTCCTACTTCTCTATTTTAAGGAGGGAGAGAATAGAATCATATTAATCACCTCTACAGGAAAAGTGCTGTTGAAATTTCATTCCAGTTTCTTTGTGAAGAAATCAGTGCTCATCTACTGCTCAAATTCAAATAAAGATCAATGCAGAGCCAGCTTTTACATAGCAGTGGCCTGGTTGGAGTTTTACTCTCTCATCCCATGTCCTTCCAATAATGCTAGCACAGGGAAATTTGCATGGGAGATACTTACAGTGCCTTGGATCACAAGATAAGTTAACATACAGAGTGCACTTGCAATCCTCTGCCTAAAGCCTTTCAGAGAGGAGACAAGAGGCCTCAAACAATCTAGGGTGGGGTGCAGGGGCTACTGTCAATAAGAGACAGAAACTTTTCTTCAGAGGGCTCCCTTAAATTAAATCTTAGGATCCAAACCCAATACATGGTCATTCTACATGGTTCCTAAGGCGCCCCTTAACCCTACAGAGAGACTTTGCGGGGGCACAGTGGGGAAGGATGGAATGGGCATCTTTACTTCTGTGAACTTCCTTGAGTTGACTTAGCCACAATGACTTGGATTCTAAGATATTTTTCACGCCAGTTTGCCTTATATCAATCATTCTTTCAGTTGTCCAGTTTAGTTTTCAAAGCTGCTCACCCGCATTCAATCCCCAGCCAAAGGCAGATGCTGAAAAATAGGAGGTTGCCATGAGAGTAAAATTATCTATGCTTCAGTCGGTAGGTTTCGGCCAAGTGGTCTCCCTTCCTGCTTCATTCACCTCGTGTCCCCTGTAAATCAGGCAGACGTGTCCAAAAAATGGGCAGAAGAAGACTATTAGATGCATCACATCAGCTGCTGCAGTCAGCCTTCTGTTTCACAAGCTATGAAGCCACTAATGGAGGGATACTCATGGGACATGGCCTTTGCCATCAGAGTTATGGATGCTAGGTGGTTCCATGAACCCTTATGAATCCAGAAAAAGTAGCAGTTTTGTCTATAGCCAGAAGTATTATGTGGCATATTTGCAAACAACTCAGAAACCATTCAGAGTCAAAAGGCATCTGCTGTGAGGGGGCGGGGCACACACTGCTTTACTACCTCTTTTGGAAGGCCTTGATCTCTTAGCCACTTCTTCCTAAGGCTGCAGGTCATGTGCTGTGGGTGATGGCAGCATTGAGACATTATGCGCCACAATTGCCACTGTGCCTGCAAAAGATGACCCCCCTTTGCCTAGAAAATGTTTCGCACCCTGAAATGTCTTACCTGCAATTTGTCTTTTTATAAGGGTGGGCCTTAAAAAAATGTGTTAATGGTCTGGTAAAATAATTCCATTTTTTAGATTGCTCAAAAGTCAGGAAATGTCAGAGTCAAGGCTGGTCTCATGTTTCCTCTGAAAGGTTACGATTTAAATTTAATATCCTGCATCTCTTCCATCCTCCTCCTCTTTCGTTTCAGCAAGCTATGTTTTCCTGGCTACCTGTGAAGTAATTTTGCTGTAATATCTATAGTTAATAGCAGAGGTGCCATAGTGTTCTCCAAGATTGAGCTCTGTTAGTTGGTTTTTTTCATGTTCCAAGATTCAGACTTTTATCCTATTCCTTTCTAGTAATAAATCAAGATCCAGGTAATCGTTCCTTACTAACTACTGTCAAAACTGTGACCTGACATACATTTTAAGAAACTGAAATAGTGGTTCTTAGGCATGTCGATAGGATGTGGAATATCAATCTTCAGCAGAGTTTTCTCTGCTTTGCCAACTTCGTTTTCCGTTTGGCTTTAAAACTCTTTGCTTCTGCAATTCTGAAACACACCACTCATCAAATGTTCTGTTAGCCACTTAAAAGTAACCTGTGTTTTTTCTGTCCTTTCCCCTCTAGCTTCCACCTGTGAGTTTTCTGACATTGTGAAACTGCTCCTGGAGTCTGGAGCTGACCCTACTCTTCGGGACACAGAGGGCTACTTGCCTGAGGAGGTCACGGACTGTAAAGTGATCACCTCCATGCTGCAGGAGCACACGGCTGGCAAAGCTTGATCGAAAGGCCAAGGAAGTGCAGGTAGCCCCAGCCCAGGGCTCTCAAAATGGACGAAAAACTGCAATAAAATCATCCTATGTCCACATAATCAATATGCATGATGTATGGAGACTGGAATCTGCAGAGCAAAGAAGCTTATTTCTGGGAGCAGAAAACAGAGCAATGCAATATTGCACTGAACAACACAGGCCTGCGTATCTGTGTTGCCTGCCTGGCACAACACAGCCCCAGCCATAGGTTCTGACCTGTCATTTGCTTGACAGACCCCTGTTTTTGTAGCCCCAAATTAGAAAGGAACAGATCTACTCTGCTTCTGGTGGCCGCCAAGCATGGCTGATGGGATCTTTCCTCTTTGATAGGTCACAAGCGTTGTACGCCTTGTGCAGCCCAAGGCTCAGTTTGCATGAAGCAGAGTTTCATCATGAATCTTGAGGTTAAGGGAGCAACTATATTATGAATGCAATCCTGTATGTGCCCACTCAGGAGCAAGCCTCCTCTGTGGGATTTGTTTTCCCGAGTAAATATGGACAGGATTGAATTGCAAGACTATCTGCTCTTTTCCAAAATGCAAGTTACTAGTAAGAAGGGAAAGTCTAGCTGATGGGCAAGGGGTGGGGAGAAATGAGCATCTTTACAAAGCTGATCTTCCCATGACAGATTTCACTTTTTAGTCCTGTATCACTACTGCTACTTCCTTGAATTGGGTAATGGAAGCAATGGAGTTATCTAAGATGTGAGAATTGAGGGTTTTCCTATTGGCTCCTGAAGATCAAAAAGGCAAAACATGAAGAATGAGCTACTGCTATGAGACTGAGAACTGATGGGAGTGTCCTTTGTGTGTGTCCCTCTGTCTCTGTAAAATACTGTCTTGCACGATAAAAGATGTCAAAGAATTGTTTCTGAATTGCTCTTTTTCTTCCTTTCACGTGAAATCAGTTGCACAAACAGCAGCATGATTTTGTGTTGAATATTCTGGAGTGTTACTTTGGGTGTTTTTAATTGTTCTGTCGTGATCACCTCATGTTCTAGAGCTACTGAAAGAGAACTGACGGAGCTATTTAAAAAACTGTGAAGACTAAAGCATCTTTGAAAGGCAGTATGAAATCAAATATTAAATGACTGCGAATCCAGAAAGAGAGGAAGAAAAGTATTACTGATTTGCAGCTTGCAGTTTATAGTACTTGCATTGCTAGAACAGTTTGAGGAGTTGATATGGTAGAAACTTCTCTGCCGAAAGAAAATCAGAAGAGAGGAAAGCTTTTCTCTGGCATGCAAAGTGAGTAAGTATGTGGGTAACTTTGTAGTATCCACCAATGTCCACTGGCTGACTGAATATGCACAAGAAATAAATAACATTGCAAGAATTTCATCCTTTAGGACTGATAGGAGTGTTCAGCTATGCCCTTATTCTCTGTCACTGTACAAGTAAGTTACAGGTCCATTGTACTTCTTCACTGCTGCAGTGTCTACACTGAAAATATTTTAGTATTTGTGTAGATGCTACCGGAAATGGTTGATGTAGACGAGGTTGAAAAGCTTTAAAGAGCATAAATCAGAGAAGATGAAATGTATATATAATGTAGTATATAGTATACATATACAGTGGTACCTTGCAAGACGAATGCCTCGCAAGACGGAAAACTCGCAAGACGAAAGGGTTTTTGGTTTTTTGAGTTGCTTCGCAAGATGATTTTCCCTATGGGCTTGCTTTGCAAGACGGAAACGTCTTGCAAGTTTGTTTCCTTTTTCTTAAAACCGTTAATACAGTTGCGACTTGACTTCGAGGAGCAACTCATAGCATGTGGTGTGGTAGCCTTTTTTGATGTTTTTGAAGACTTTGGTGATTTTTGAAGCTGTTCCAAAACTTTTCTGACACCGTGCTTCGCAAGACGAAAAAAATCGCAAGACGAAAAAAATCGCGGAACGAATTAATTCCGTCTTGCGAGGCACCACTGTATAATAATGTATATGTAATATAGTGGTGGACACCTATATTATTCCTAATTTCATCTTTCATAGTGGAATGGTAGTGGCCCTGTCTTTGTGCCTGCCTCTTGCCATTGCTCAAGTTACCTTTGCCTGTTGCTGCCTGTCCAAGGACGACTGGGCAAGCTCATTTTCCATCTTGTTTGCTAAGGGGTTTCCTCCCCACTCAGCACCCACCCCTGTGATGTGCATTTTAAACCACATTTTTATTATTTCTTTGCAAGGTTGTACAGTTGCCTGAAAAACATACACAAATAGGAGTGATGGACACATAACAATCTGTCAGAACAGACTAGCCCTTTCTCAGAACTGGGCATGTTTATCACCTATATTTGCATACAGCCATCTTTATGGCAGACAAACTCTTAGTTGAATTAGCAGTCTCATGTTAAATCTCTTCTCTCACACCAAAAAAATGTTTGGGCTGTTCTTCATCCCATGGAGACTAGATCCAAAGATATGTTTGCTGGAAGCATTGTGCAGCTAAGGTATTGTGACAGCTACATTTTGGTGCATGGAGAAGGGCATGAAAAGTATGGTCACTGCTGCACGGTTGGCAACTCCTCCCTCTCTCTGCCAAATTCGTGAAATCAGTCATCAGTTTTGGAATTGTGCTGTGGAGAAGTTGGCAAGCACTGAAGAGCATAACAGTCACCTTTCTGTGGTCCCTTGGCACCACAGAAGCAGCCACTTTGCCCAGTAGCTAGGATTTATTTATTCTTTCGTGCTGAAGGTTATCCTTCCTGGCATTTTAATATTTTCAAGGGAAGTTCTCTCTGATGGACATCTTGTGTACTAAAAAGCTCTCTCAAAATAACACATGCTTGCTGCGTGCCCAGATGCAAAGTGGCAAGCTGCAGCGCCCACACCTTTCACAAAGTACATTTGCAGAGCTCAGAGCTTAGGCCTGAATATGTTTATAGCACTTTAGGACTGTTTGTGAAGTTGGAGCCCTTCCAAAAAAGAAGGAAAAAAACGAGAAGGCATATATTATTGTTTATAATCTGCTTTATTCAGCCAAACCTTTTCCCAAACAGCCCCCTGGATTGCTGTTTAAATCCTCTGGTGCCTTTAACTACCGATACTGAAAATGGTTAATGCATATTCAAACTAAGCCTGGCATCTACTCCAGGAAATCACTTTAATTGAGAAGCATTAAATGTTAAAATGATTAAAATACATAAAGCCAACATGGTGTATATGAAGAGCCCAGATACGCAGCTTCAGAGTGTTCCTTGGCCCAGTATCTCTGAAGTATGAGCTTCAAAGGCTGATACAGTTTAGAATTCCCTGAAAAGAAAATTGGTCCGTTTTCTTGACTCACAGAACTGGGTGTCTAGCAAGTAGCTCTCTGACTAGAATGGAAGCAAACACTTTGAGAGTCACCGGGGAAGGTTTGATGACTTGATGCTTAATTCTGTTTCTGCTTCTGTAGGATTATGTGTCTTTGTCGTGTGTGTGTGTGTGTGTGTGTGTGTGTGAGAGAGAGAGAGAGAGAGAGAGAGAGAGAGAGGTTCCCACCCTGTATGAGTTCAGGGTGGGAGAAAACCTGTACTCTGATTCTCTGAAGATTCCATGGCCAGATCACATACTGCCAAGAGCACAAGTGATGAACAAAAATTGTGGGAAGAAATTCCACATTAGAGCCCAAATAAAATTTAGTAATAGTGACAGCTGTGGTAAAATGTGCATCACTATATGAGGATCATCGCCACCACCAACAAAACAAAACCGCCCACCTCTGAGAATAGAAAAGCATCATGCTTCTCTTTTTTAAAAATGGTTATATGGACTGGTATGATTCAGCCAGTTGTTCATGGTGATAACTATATCTCTGGTGATAAACCTGAACCTATGTACCTTGGGCATCTGAAAATAAGTATCTGATCTCTGCCAACCCTCATAATGCAATAGATTTTATCACTTATCTGTGTTTCAACACGAGGAAGTCTTGATTGAAATTAAACACAGAAGCTAATTAGTCAGTTGATTAGTCTGTTGAAAGTCAGCTGGCCCCATTAAGCTAGCTAGCTCCAGATTGTGTTTTCTGAGATTGGAACCAAATATATATCCTTGTAGAGGATGTGAAAGTGGGTGTTTGGGGGAATAAATAGTCTGTAGAACAGGGATGATGAATCTGTGGCCCTCTAAATGTTCAAAGAATCATAGAATTGCAAAGTTGGAAGGGTCATCTAGTGCAATGCAGGAATCTCAGCTAAAGCATCCATGACAGATGGCCATCCAACCTCTGCTTAAAAACCTCCAAGAAGGAGAGTCCACAGCCTCTCAAGGGAAACCATTCCACTGTCTAACAGCTCATACTTCTGCGTCCTTTGGAGGATAGAAATTGTAGTCATAATGCAGATACCTTGGGCTTCTTAACTTCACACTCTTTTCCTTCATCCACGTAAGGCTGCAGATCCATCCCTCATTGCATAGCTGTCTGAGTAGTATATGGGCATGATGGGATGGGTGAATACAAACAATTCGCAAGCTCTTGTAACCAGTTGGTATTTATATATATCATTCTGTAAAAAGAAATAAGAGCTTCACTGTGTCCTAGATTTCTACTAAGATACAGGTTAGCTGCTAGCAGGTCAGTTTAAGCCAAGTGCTAAGTGCTGGTCTCTGTCTAAAACCTTTTCAGTTGTGTGGTGAATGTGATATATTTAAAAGATCCTTGGAGAAAGTATGTTGGTGCTGTAAGCAAAGTTGCTCTAATTTAAACTATTGATACAACACAGAAAAAGGCACTTGAATCCTAAAGAACTTTTCATATTTATTTTACATAGAACTTTCTTTTTTTTACATACAACTCATGCCAGCACACATGAGGCATATACGAAGAAACTTTCCAGGTTTTGTTTTGTGTTTTTTTCCAGAGACACATGGCAATAAATAGGTTTCTTTAGACTTTGCTTCAGAACTGTACAAAATGTATAACTGCAGGGAGCTGTCCGTGGTGGGATAGAGCAAACTGGGAGGGAGGTGTAAGGAATGCATCAGCCTTGCTCTTGTCATTTTTCTTGCTTGAAACTGTATTCAAAAACAAAAAGTGGACAGCTTCGTTTTTACCAAGTCCAAGATGCTGAGTTTGTTCTTGGTCTTTTTCCTCCTCTAAGGAGTTCTGTGCTTGCATGTCTACACAGAGAAGCAATTGGATGGAATGCCTGATGAGCTTGTGACACCACCATGCACACAGTCTGTGTGTTCTGCTCTTCAGGTACAAAAGATGCCTTCGTATTCCACAGCACTAGCTAGAAGTCACCCATGTGCTTTAGGAAAGCATTGTGTTTACCAAGCAATGTGAATATGCTAATCCTGACCTCTGCTTTTGCATTATTTGCTTCCTTGTTGCGGTTAGGAGCAAATCCTGTTCGTTTTTTTGTTTCTGTTTTTAAAGACAACAACCAAACCCAAGTGAAATAGACAGCATGCCAGTGGTGTGCTTTTTCTTTTTTAGCTTCAGCCATGGCCAAAGCCCTGCAGCAACAGGTCATAACATACAACATGTTCACACTAAACTGTGAATTAGTCCTCTGAGCACTGTTTCCGAGTCGTGAAATGCAGTGCTCTTAACAGGAAGGTGGATTTCCTTCTCACAAATATACCAGCCATAGCTGCGTTAGAGTGCAGGTGAAAGCTAAATCATAGAAGAGGAGTTCTGGTCAAAAACACTGAGACCTTATACAAGGCTGGAATATTGCAAAGGCAGGTAAAATGTTATGCTAAGCTCTTCAGGAATTAAGGAGACATGGATGGCAAAGAACACGCAGTAATCAATTTGCATGATTCTCTCTACATCTGAACAATTTCAGGCAGATGTTCTTAAATCCTCCAGAAAATGTCAAACTTTATTAGACACTTCATGGCAAAGCGTTTATAACTTATGCTTAATCAAGTTAATAAAACTGGGATGCAAACTGATCGTCTAAATAAAAGTTTCAAGAGCAAACATTTCTCCCATTTGATGTTGTCAGATTGATAAATTGTCATACACATGCGATTGTTGCAGCAAAGTAGCTATGTTGATACCTTAGCAGTGGTGTTCTGGGTGTGGCATCAATGTACACAGATGCCCTTTTGCATCCAGTAGAGTTTATAAGTCCATTCTACCCCTCTGACTATTACACTTGAGCTTTGATTGAGTGGAAAGGGACGTGGGTGGCGCTGTGGGTAAAAGCCTCAGCGCCTAGGGCTTGCCGATCGAAAGGTCGGCGGTTCGAATCCCCGCGGCGGGGTGCGCTCCCGTTGCTCGGTCCCAGCGCCTGCCAACCTAGCAGTTCGAAAGCTCGTCAAAGTGCAAGTAGATAAATAGGGACCACTTACTGGCGGGAAGGTAAACGGCGTTTCCGTGTGCGGCTCTGGCTCGCCAGAGCAGCGATGTCACGCTGGCCACGTGACCCGGAAGTGTCTCCGGACAGCGCTGGCCCCTGGCCTCTTGAGTGAGATGGGCGCACAACCCCAGAGTCTGGCAACACTGGCCCGTACGGGCAGGGGTACCTTTACCTTTACCTTGATTGAGTGGGGGCGTATATATAATTTCTATTGAACTTTGAAGGAAAGATGTAATAGAGATAAAGAATCCAGCCAAAGGGCAGAGCACCATCTGCATGCATGCAGATTTTTGTTAATTCAGCCTTGATGCACACAATTCCTTACTGACTTTGCTGGAGTTGGTAACCAGGAATTGAAAATGAAGTACACAGAAGCAAATCAGTATTAATGTTCATCATTCTCACAAACTTGATAGCCTGCCTGTTCTTTGCTGCATCAAATTCCTCATTAAAGATTGGATAACACATTGTAAACCAAAATATAGTATACCTGTGCCATATGGAAGCTAAGAATTTTAAAGGGATCTTGGCTGGGCAGCAGTAGGATGAAAAGTTTGTTCCGGGTTTTCTTTGTGGTCTCTCAGTTTGCTACTGTTTCTGTATCACTGCATCTTGAACAAAACATTTGTCAAATTATTTTTAGCACTGTCCTCACACTTGTAATTTTCACTTGTGAATAGTTCATAATGTATTTAAAGGTATCCTCCACAACATACTCCTAAGTTAAATTCTTGTCTCGTACAACATACAGGTTTTTCTGCTGTTCTTCCCAAGCTTATTTTTGCCTCAATGTATGTTTTGTTGTTTGTTTTTGTTCCCAAATGGGTAAAGGCAACCCATCATTACGGATTTATTTTTTTGTTTTTAGGCTAAAGGAATTGTGAAGACTGAAGAGGGTGAAATGGTACAAGGGCAGGTGCAATCCTTGACAGTGTAAAGCAGACTTCCTCAACCTCAGTCCTCCAGATGTTTTTAGCCTACAACTCCCATGATCCCTAGCTAGCAGGACCAGTGGTCAGGGATGATGGGAATTGTAGTCTCAAAACATCTGGAGGGCCGAGGTTGAGGAAGCCTGGTGTAAAGCATGCAGTAATGCCATATAGGCAGTGAGAATGATGGGGGGAAATGGCATAATTGATTTCAGTCAGAGGCTTGCTTTTCTCTTAAAAGGAACTATGGCACTTGAGCACATTTGTATCTCTCCCACTGAAACCACAAGGGCTTGAAGGTGCTTACGTTTTGGCATCAGCATGCCATGTGTTACTCATTATTTATAAAAAGAGAGAGAGAAAATGCCCCAACGCCTACAATATTCACACATACATGATCTAAACATTGCCACATTTCCTTTTGTCATGGTTCTAACAAAGCCTGATGCATGAATCCCATGCAAGCGCCTTCTAGAGATTTCTCTTGTGTTCAGAGTAATTGGCTCCACATACATGAACATTTGCAAGCATATACCTGCATGTTGACAGGCTTGAATAGGATGAATGTTTGCGGGGGTGGTGGTGTGAAAGTTAAAATGAAAACCCCCTGCAAAAAACCCTTTTTGTACCTATTTTAAGTTCTGCAGTCTGTGACTCCAATATGGGTAAAACAGCTTGATTTCAGCAGAGTATGGGGCTGATACTGGAATAATTGCTATTCAGTAATGAAGCTGAATTAGTCTTGATATTATAAAGGGTATTGGTAACAAATGACATAGAATTAGTTTACAGAGTTACAGTGTCTTAAAGGAAGATACTGAAAATGTGCATATATTGTCAGAAACGTGACTGAGATTGTTTAGCTGTGGCACAGTGGACAGGCTTGGTCATTTGGACCTTCAGTCTGATCCTCATTGGGTTGCATGGTCTTATTGTCTGCTTTTACCACTAATAAATGTAGTGGGGGAAATCAAATACCAACTCAAGGGAAATGTTTCTAAATTTTGATTGAAAATGAGACAGTGTGCTGGTCAGGAGAGATGTGGAGCTCATTCTACATGGGATCAGTAGCCATCTTTCACATGGTGTACGATGCTTGGCAAAACTGAACAAGTTTTTAAAAAAAGCAAGACACACAAGTCCAAATTATTACCAGCTCCATAAAACAGAAAGCAGTCTTTGCTTTCCCCCACAAAATCTTGTAGGGGCAACATTTTTCACAGTGGAGGCAGAATTCCAATTAAATGCTTAAAGGGGGGAAAAAGGAGCAGTCAGTATTAATCTGGAGACTTTCAACAGATACATTGCGGGATCTTATTTCATTAGATTGTTTTGATTATAGAATGGCAGCTATGGAAGTCAGCAGAAACCCCTTGCCTAATTCAGTTCTGTTTATATTTTTCGCAATAACATGTTGGAAGCTTTTGCCATGGAAGTAAAAACTTTACATATGCACTTTCCCCCTTAACAGCTATAATCTCTCCAAGGGAGAAACGTACATACTTTCACACAGTGAAAGGCAGCATGTATTTGGGTCGAGAAGCTGCTGTGTTTCTTTAGCATTTTACTGTGTCTTGTCCCATTCTCGTGTGATTTCAAAATAGGCCCCCAAACCCCACAAGAGCAAGTGAAAGCTTCTTTTTAGGCTTTGACTGTGTGATAGCTCAGTCAGTAGAGCACGAGACTCATAATCTCCAGAGTTGTGGGTTTGAGTCCCATGTTGGCCAAAAAGAATCCTGCATTTCATGGGGTTGGACTAGATGACACTTGTGGTCTCTTCCAACTCTACAATTCTATGGGTTGTAGCCATTGCTAATATTTCAGTGGGTCTACTCAGGGTATGACATAGTTGGCTACCGCCCTGTTGGTTCAGGGACAGAATATTGAGAGTTTGCACGTGTAAGACTGGTACGCTTGTGCGTGTAACCTCATTGGCAATCGTTGTGCTTGAGGTGCTAAAACTGATCTACCTGTGTGATCTGTGACTGCTCATTCACAAAAAAGTAATCACATATTGAGCACCTATGCATGGGCCAGTTCTCAGCTTCTTGTTACACTCATGTGACCTTGCTCCTTTTACTCAGTGAATATAGCAAGATATTGTCTGGAAATGCATAGTTCTTCCATGAGCTATGTCTGCAAACAGTAACCAATTTATAGAAGACACCGTTAAGAGAAGCTTTCTGTGATTCTCAAATAATTGAGGTGGGTTATAAGACTATAGTAGTTCTAAGGGCAATGCAGTACTGAGGTATGTGAGGCAGGCTTGGAATGTGTATGAGTCTCTAAGAAAGTTCAGATTGTTCACAGAACTGCTTCAGTGAAAAGTTAAACAACTCTGATCTCAGATAGTCTATGAAACCCTCTTGACACATCTGGTTTCTGGCTAATGTCTTCCACCATATGATTGTCATGTTATTTTTCTTTCTCGGTCTTTTCATAGTCTTCCCACCCTAGAAAGCAGGGGCAAGGATCCCATGCACTCCAGAGATGGTTGTTGGACAGCTCCCATTCCTAGCCACTGGCTCTTCTGGCTGGGGCTGATAAACACCATAGGTGGAGGGCCACAGGTTTCCTACCCCTGCTATGAAGCTTTCTTTGGCGGGTGAATTCTGAACAGCTTTAAATCTTCTAAAGGTTTGTCTCCTCAAAAACCGGTAGCAGCATAGCAATGGCAATAAAAATGTGTCATTTAGCATGGTGCCATATTATAACATGTACTGAAATAATGAGACAGCATAGGACTTTGCACTAGATTATAGGCATTGCCAAATTCTTTGTAATCCAATTTCCTATAAACTAAGACTCCTTTTTTCATTTCTGATCAGACGAAATATGCCTTGTGCTTGACTTGTATGCAGATTGCAGCCTTGGAGTAGTGGAGTTAAAGGCCTACAGCGGACTTTTTGCCCATGCTGGACCCTTGCATGCTCACATAGTTGATGCGGACTACAAGTCCAGTAAAATTGTGCATTGTGGAGAGATATTTTGTTGTTCTTTTCATGAGAGGGAAAGTGTCCCAAGGTAAAAGGTACTGCTCTTGCAGTGGTTATAACCAGTGATCCCAGCAAGTCAAGAAAATAACTGCTGTAATCACCCCGTGACCCACCTGTGGTGTAGGTTTTTCTAGTCTATGCAAAATCAGTTTTTCCTCTCAGCTCCTCTGCAGCACGTTGTCCAATTGATCACAATGGTACCTAATCTCCCCTAGCCGAAAACAGGACAGGCCTGGCTTGGTGGCTGGGAAGGGTTTGAAATGTAGGAGATAAAATTGTATCTGCTTTGTTTTGGGTAGTGTGCCTTGCCAGTTGGTATAGAGGCTGGGAAAAGAGAGGAAAAGGCAGCAAAATCCCCTGTGATGCTGCGAACTGCAAATGCTTAAAGGCTGCAATATAGGTAGGAAGTAAAACCAGCTGTGGCTGCCCCACCATTTATCCTGCATAAGGCAAAGATATACCGAAACAGCCAAGTCAATGTGAAGCTGCAGGACTGGGGGAGGAAGAAAACACAGAAGGGGTGGGGAAGGGGGGAATTGCAATCTCCCAAGAACTTTCCATCCCTTCAGCAGTCAAGTCTGGATTTAGCAATATTGCATTTCCATTGGTTGACTAGAGGTGAGCAAATGAGGACAGTGGCCATGCCACATGAGAGCTGATGTGGAGCTGCCAAAGGCCAAAATGTTTAGTCATTTCAACATGTGCTAGTGTTGCACTCAACAGCAGAGCTCTATGGAAAGAGTCCGTAAACTCTTATTTACTACAGCTGGCACCCCTAAAGTCATACAAATACTATACACACCAATGTGCTCTGTTCAGGAGCAGTGCCTCCTATGTCCCACTCTTTCAGACAAAAAGCAAATATATATCTTAATACCATGTTTTCTTTCAGCTCTACAGGAAACAAATAGTGGATTCCCATTCTAAAATAATGGAAATGTTCTCGGAATGGCACGCCTGTGATCCTTGAAGTCTGGTTGCCGTCCCTCAGTGGGTGGTTTTTTGTTTTTTTAAGTATGCTTTCAGGCCCCAGAGAGCAAGTGGGGATATGGCAAAATTGACGGGAGCGCGAAATTTTAAAAAGGAGGATGATCCATTTCATCAAGCCAAGAGGCTGGGCTTGTTGGAAAGTCTGGATAACCAACGCTGCTTCCAGTAGAGATATCAGAGGTTGGGCCTCCAGCCATAGCTCTGAGTGTCTGACTCACCCCCTGCCCTCCATGTGCCATTATTCCTAAATTATTGTCCATTGTGTAATCCAAGCCATTTAGCAACGGAGTGTGTGATGGAAGGGATGATATGGAAGCGGGAGACTGTGGGATTCCGTAGGGGCTTCCATCCCTCAAGTCCTGATACGATTGTCCAGTCCCATCCATTGAGAAAGTACCGTTCATTAGCTGTCCACTAGCCACCTCACCAGCATTGTTATAAATTCTGTTGTTGTGGCCAAGCTCTGAGAGGATTTGGTCTTCTGTAAACAAAGCAAGGAAAACAGCATTTTAAGTGCAGCAGTAATAATAAGGGTCACTGCATACATTTGCCATGAAAGGAAGAAAGAAGAACGCTGGTAATCTATCCAATTGCAGTCCCATCCAAGACAGCCAACTGTTCTTAAGACCATTGATGCCCATGGATTTAAACTAGCCTTGTATCTAACCACCTGTCTGGTAGCTGTAGGCGACAGAATTGTAAAAAAGTTACTAGCCTGGCAGGGGAGGGACCTTCCCTGGGACAGCATAGAAACCCACCGGCAGGGCACCTAGCTGACTAGTAAATGTTGCCACACGCTAGTAACTTTTGTGACCTTATTTTTAGGGCTTATTCAAGTACAATTCTGCCGCATCATGGCTTAAGTATCTTTTCCATCGCTGAGACAGGATCAACCGCATTCCAACTGGCTGTAGACCTACATTAACTGATTTCCCTTTCTTCTTCTTGTGGCAGTTATGAGGTTCTGCCAATCCAAAGACTGAGAAGCCTCATACATGCTCCAGTGCCCATTTCTGGAAAAGACTAACCAAAGCAGTGCAGATGATGAAAGACTGACATGTTTTCAATGCTCTGACAAACAGTAGTTCTGAAATTCTCAGAGATATTTACATTGCAAAATTCGTCAGTGTCATTGAAAGGTCTATACTGGCATCAAAAGCCAAACTGTAACAAAAAAGCCCTATTGTACCTGTGTGGGAAATGGTCGTTGTTTTTAAAAAATACATTTACTATTTTGACTTATTTTTCAACCACCATTTCTTTCTCACATCTTATTATTATTTGACTACTTGGTTAATCTCTTATCAACTTACTTCTGGTCACTTGCTGATTCAGCACATATCATTGTGTATTTAAGGGCATTAGTCAGCCAAACATAAAGTGCTTAAGTCCAGTTTATTTCAGTGGCAGAGTTAAGCCTAGGCTAAACACACACACCCCGCCATTGTCATCAGTGGGACTTACAGGGGCTTAGTTTTTCAGCTGGTGCTTATTTTTAAGATTCTACCTTTTCATCAGCCACAACTGAACAGACCCATCTTGTGGCATCACTGTTTTAATGAAGGTGCACAGCACCACATAAAAAATGCACACAGAACACCACACAAAACTTTCAGTGGTATCCAACGTTTCACAAGCAGACTTATGGGAAATGCACACCCCCAGATCTGTTCCAAAGGGTCCCCAACTCTCTGGAGGAGATTTGCGGGGAAGAAGAGGAAGGTGAAGTCCCATTGTGCCAGCTGAAGGCCATTCCATGTGCACACAGAGACACCTTTCTACACATTTAAAAGGAAGGAAAAATTCCAAACCTTAAAACAGGGAGAAGGTTTAATTAAATTGGATCTGGCTTTAGTAAAGGCAATCAAGTTTATATGGAGCTGCACATCTGTGAATATCTCTTTATTCTGCCAGATTTTAATACAGCAAAGTTCAATTTGTGTGTACCAAGAAATAAGTCCCATTCAATTCATTGGGGTTTACTCCCAGGTAACAGTATAAGATTTCAGTCTTCAAATGCTTCCGGGCAAGGTTCCAGATTCTCATGGCAATGCACAAAGCCCAGATCAACTTGGGTCCCTGATATCTTCAGGACTCCTTATATCCTGGCTCAATCACTGAGATCATCTGGAAAAGCGCTGCTTGTTATGTTTAAGAGACCTGAGGCATTTAGTCAGTCTCATGCTGTGGAACACTTTTCCAGCAGAGATGAAACAGCGAGCCTCCTTGTTGACTTTCAAGCATCTTTTCAAGCCCTTTTTTATGCCGACATGCCTTTGCAGCTGCTATTTATTTATCATTAGGATTAGCCTGCCTCTTTAATTACCAACTGTATGGTTTGAATGGTGCTTTTATGAATTATTGTTGTATACAACCCTTAGATTTTATGATAATGGCAGTATGGAAACGCTTTTATAATAAGAGGGTAAAAATATGTGTTACTTGGTGCGTTGGTCTCGCTCTTCTTTTTTCCTCTTTTTATTATTGGTTACACTTCTTGTTGATGGTTATTTTTTATATTTTAAAAAAATCATCTTTAGCCTTAAATAATGGGGATGAGATGTTTGAAGCAGGTAATTCAGGCTGCAATTCTCAACATACCCTCGGTCTAGCTCAGGGCCATACAAGTGCAAAAGTAGGTTTCTAAATGGACTGTGCAGGCAGTTTCCTCACTGATCCAATAGTTTGGGGTTGAATGAGCCATTTCAAGACTGCAGTTTTGCAGTGAAGCACTGATTCAGTCCTCCACTACACCACCCAACAGCTGCTTGGCAGGATTTTAAACTGTGGACTGGAGCAACTCAATAACTTATTTTATTATTTAAGTCCATTTCTAAACAGCTTAATTTTGAGGGGAGGACACTTAAGCAGCATACAAGAAAACTCAAATGTATAATAAATTTACAAGCTGTACAATAGAAATGCCTGTGGAATTTAGCTTATGAGGAGGCTGTAAATTAGCTTTCCAGACAGTTGCCTTCTGAGCTAATGTTCATGCATTCTTAAGAGAGGGAAGCATGTTTTGTTTCCAACCTGTTTTGGCTAATGATTTTGAATCCTGTTAAGAACACAGGTGCTTTTAATGCGAGAAGAATCCCTGTGAAAAGCCAATGAGAAGTGTTATCTCATGGGATGTCAGCACAGAAATGTGAGTCACATGCTACCCATTCAATCCTGAACAGGAAGAAGAGTTTGGATTTGATATCCCGCCATTCACTCCCCTTCAGGAGTCTCAAAGCGGCTAACGTTCTCCTTTCCCTTCCTCCCCCACAACAAACACTCTGTGAGGTGAGTGGGGCTGAGAGACTTCAGAGAAGTGTGACTGGCCCAAGGTCACCCAGCAGCTGCATGTGGAGGAGCGGAGGCGCGAACCCGGTTCCCCAGATTACGAGTCCACCGCTCTTAACCACTACACCACAGGAGCACTCCACACGGCGCCATTTTGCAGGTCCCACTGCCACATGTAGGGCCTTCTCTGCCTTGCAACGCCCACTAATAATTCCCTCTGGGTACTGGACTTTATATCTGTTTGATACTAAAAATCCAATGGTGATACCAGAGGCTCCAAGTTTACTCACCAAAATTGGAAATGTGGTCGCCTAAGGGACGATTTACCCAGCCATTCTGCAGTCAAGTCAAATACTATGCATATAGCAAACTGGTTGTTTTGGTTGGGGGGGGCGGGAATTGTGACAAAAACAAACAGCAAATTCAACTTCCATCGGAGAGCTTCATTATATCAAACAATTCAGAGGTTCAGTTTGTCGTTTGAATTGGGCAGCCTGCACACAGTGAGGGCATGAAAGCAAAGGTTGGATTTGCTGCCCTCTCCACTGCATGTTGAATGTTGCATTTGGACTGGGGCATATGCCTAGATAGGCATACCTCCCACACAACCCATTCCTTTGGGTGGCCAGTGTACAGTGCTTCTGTATGGGAGATTCTACATCGAAGAGGGGAAATCCCAAGCCGCCTTCATACCACTGCTTTTGTAGCCAACATAGACTAAAACAAGTGTGGGGAACCTCAGGACTGGTGTCTGACTGCAGTCCTCCAGGACTCGCATTGGCTCTCTGCTTCCCTCCAGGCAATTTTGTCTGGGTATATACTATCCTTGAAATCGATAATGCCTCTTACATAAATGGATGGAAGCGTTTATATGTAGAGAAACCCTATGGCAGCCTTTCTCAACCTGTGGGTCTACAGATGTTGTTGAACTACAACTCCCATCACTCATAGCTAGCAAGGCCAGAGCTCAGGGATGATGGGAGTTGTAGTCCAACAACATCTGGGGACCCACAGGTTGAGAACCGCTGCCCTATGGCTTGCTTTTTTCTCTTGCCCTGCCCACCACCAGCACGCAGAAGGTTGCCCTCAGTCTGAAAAAAGTTCTCCATCCCTGAGCAAGGGCAACTTCAGGCACAGGCATATGAGCCTGTGGCTCAGTCTGCCTTGTAGAGCGAGTTTGCGTTGTCCTGTGGACGATAGCCCTAAGCCTTCCCCCAGTCTCTGCTCTCCCCCATGCCTACCTCTGAAGCTCAGCTCACTATCACTAACCCCACAGTCCTCTGCAGAGCTCTCCTTTTCATGTTTGCTGCCTCCTCGATTCCTCTTAACGCTCTTGTAGAACTGGCCCCAGCGGTGACGCCCAGCATCTTTCTTCAGACGTTTCTCTTTGGCTCTTCTGTTTTGAAACCAGACCTGGAGCCGTAGAAGATAAAGGAGGGAAAAGATAAGCATTGGTGAGAGTCCATCCAAGCAGAGAACTCTAGTGTGGTTCAGTGGACAGAGAGCAGCAATTTGATCTCCTGCATCTGAATTCAAGCCCTAATTCTACCTTAGATACATTGATTTCTTTTGTTATTTGTAGCACTTCTACCCTAAAGCCAAAGAAAAGGCTTCCAGAGTTGCATACTGATAACGACAGAAAGACGGACAGGACGAACAAAATGAAAATGGTGTAAGAGGGAGGAAGAAGCAAGCAAACTCAGACACAAGTTCTTAGTTCCATGGTCATCTGGTGTGGTGACCAATAGGTGGAAAAGTTCAGAAGAGTTAGCTGATCTCTCCATTTTGCAGCAGTCAGATGCAATGGCTGCTGGAGGGAGAGAAGCCTAGCTTCTTGCAGCAGAGATGGAAGTGGCCATCAGTGGCGTAGCGTGGGTTGTCAGCACCCGGGGCAAGGCAAGTAATTTGCGCCCCCTAACCCGTGGATTTTAGTAGGGGCAGAGAGCTGCGAGTGCGAGCGCACGCCCCCCAGATGTTGCGCCCAGTGCGGCCGGCCCCCCTGCACCCCCCACACTACGCCACTGGTGGCCATGCATCTGTTTTCTTCCCTCTGTTACAGCCACGATTATGTGACTTTCTCAGCTTCACTTTCTGCATCCCAAAAATATTATCTGCATTGGGATAATATTTATTTCACAAGTTTATATACAGTTGTGTTTCTTTTGTAATAAAACCTCTGGGTGGTTTGCAAAAAAAAGAGTAAAAAGATAAAATAGTTTCCCAGTGTAAATTATTGCCATTATTAATGACATTGTAGCAACTCCCCCCCCCCCCAAAAAAAAAACCCCCAAGGCAGATTAATATCTGGGGTTATTGTTTCTGTGTATTACTCTGTACTTTTGAGCTTTTGTGTTGTAAACCAACCCTGTGATCCTTGAAGGGCATAAAAGAAATTTCATAGATAAAAAGCATTCCTGCCAAACCAGACAATCCACAGTGCAGTGTGGCACAAACAGAGGCAGCTCCTAGTTTACCTGATGAGGAGCTCCATGACAATACAAGCCTTAGGAAAGGTAAAGGTACCCCTGCCCGTACGGGCCAGTCTTGACAGACTCTGGGGTTGTGTGCCCATCTCACTCAAGAGGCTCGGGGCCAGCGCTGTCCGGAGACACTTCAGGGTCACGTGGCCAGCGTGACATCGCTGCTCTGGCGAGCCTGCACCAGCGCAGCACACGGAAACACCGTTTACCTTCCCGCCAGTAAGCGGTCCCTATTTATCTACTTGCACCTGGGGGTGCTTTCGAACTGCTAGGTTGGCAGGCGCTGGGACCAAGCAACGCGTCCCTAATACAAGCCTTACACACGCTCAATTGATACGGCTAGGAGGAAAGCCTTGGAGCTGCTTTTGGCATCCCTAAAGATCTAAGAGGGTTTATTGTTGTGTCAAACCATCGGAGGATTCACCAGCCTTGCAATTAATGTCACGTCCAAAATCTACCTCTGCATATGTTTGAATGGGTGCTGCTTTCTGCACCTTCTCTGAACGTGACCAGATGAAAAAGAGGGGTTAGTAAAAGGAACCAGATCGTGAAGGTGAGGGATTTGCAAATTTCCCCACCCTGCTTGACAAGCTGCAACAGCTGATATTCCTTCTTCCACAACAGATCTTTATAAAAGCCCCCAAATTCTATACATTCCTTTCATTCTGTTTCTGCATCTGAGGTCCATAGCAGCCTCCAGATATGCTTTATCAACCCCATGAAGTGCAGGATCGTGGAATTTTAACCCACAGGTAAAGGGACTTCTGCTGCCTCCTTCTTGCACACACAAACCTCTCCTGCATGAGCTCAGCTAATGCCACCTGGCAAGTAATTAATGGCAAGTAATTAATGCTGTAGATCAATCCATTACTTAGTTGAGGACAGCATCTGCATTGTGCCATTTGGCTCACCTGTACAACCCGCATGTCCAATCCAGTTTCAGAAGACAGCTGCTCCCGCACATGCCTCGCTGGTTTGGGGGAGTTTTTATAGGCATTTTTTAATGTTTCCAACTGTTTGGCTGTGATGGTGGTTCGAGGCCTCTTAGCTCCAGCTTCTGAGTCGTCTGTAACAGAACAGTTTCCTTTTATTTTGGCACACAGGGCATGAAACAGAAGCTTAGGCAGAATATAGGTATATGTGTGCTGTGAGTTTTGAAAGTGGAAGCTGTCTCAGGAATGAGAACAAGGTTAAACCAGCCTGCACTGTCCTTTTAACAGTAGGTTGACGCTGTTGAGTGGCAATTTAGAGCCATTTGATTGCACAGCTTGCAGAAGCACACAAGAGAACCCAGACCTTGTTTGTTCTCATCTAATTGTCTCGTGCTTTTGATTCTATAGTTAAGTAACACTTCAACTGGAAATCATGGATCTCACTGTCAGTTGGATCTGCAAGCAGTAGCACGTGCAATTTTCTGCAGTTAAAACAAATGTATAAACAGACTCCCAGATCTGATTTAGTCTCAGATAATTGCCTATGAATTTCAAGGAGAGCAGCAACAGCCCCTATCATCAGATCAGCAATAAAAATGCTAGTGTGAGTATACTCTCAGGTTGAAGTTGCCAGGCTGAAATGGGTAAAACGTGCCTGTTTTATTTCTGAACTCTCACAATATAGCAGCCATTCTAACAGTACAGTGGTACCTCGCAAGACAAATGCCTCGCAAGACAAAAACTCGCAAGACGAAAGGGTTTTTGGTTTTTTGAGTTGCTTCGCAAGACGATTTTCCCTATGGGCTTGCTTCGCAAGACAGAAACGTCTTGCAAGTTTGTTTCCTTTTTCTTAACACCGTTAATACAGTTGCGACTTGACTTCGAGGAGCAACTCATAGCACACGGTGTGGTAGCCTTTTTTGAGGTTTTTGAAGACTTCGGTGATTTTTGAAGCTTTTCCAAAACTTTCCCGACACCATGCTTCGCAAGACGAAAAAAATCGCAAGACGACAAAACTCGTGGAACGAATTAATTTCATCTTGCGAGGCACCACTGTAGCTGTTTTCTTTTCTTGAAGGACAGAGTGCATATTCTGGAAGAAGCATAACTGCCAAAGCCACAAATTCAAAAATGCTCCACAGAAGTGTCCTACCTACTCTGATAACAAAATGTATTGCTATAGAAACACATCTCCCCTTCCTTCATATATAGACAGTTTAGCCATCCTGTTTGGTCCACGCCTTGGAATTCCTCCTCTCTTTGCAGCTACTTGGGCTGCAAAACTTTATGACACTGTAGCCATCGATAACGCTGAGTCAATAATAGAAATTGAGCAATATTCAATCTCTGATCTCTTAGCCCTGCCCCCCAAACCAATCCCCTTAGCACAAATAGGCATTGCATCACCCTAGCTAAATTGATTAGGTCAAAATAGAGTCCTTAATTAATGAGAAGTCAGGGCTTGTCAACATGAAATCCATTAAAGACCAGTTCAGTTTTAATTTCAGTCAGGCACTGTTTGGCAGTCTCTGTGGATTCATTAGTGTTTGGTGATCTATAGCCTCTTTCTGTCTCGCTTGCCTCAACCCACCCCCAATTCTGGGTTTTTCACCTACAGTAAATATTGGCATTTTAGACCTCGGGATGAAAAATGGGAGACTCTTTGGGTTAAGGGCCAGATTAAGCTGCTGTGTAAGATACAACTCTGTTGCCTCAAGCAGAGCTGAGCCTGGGGGGTTGCTTTTGGCTCTTGATGTTCCTTCATGCAGAGCATCTTAAACAGAAAATAGATGGCATGCATCCCTCTGTTGCTCATCAATCCCCTGGGAATATAAGATTCTTTCTGGAGATACATTTGTGGGGGGACCAAATATTTGGCCCAGTTCCGGGAGCTTGCGGGAGGAACTGAACAATTAGATGCTCAAGACCTGCCCCTGCTCCGTGCTTCCTTTTTTTTTTTTTAATAGTTTTTATTAAGGTTTTCCATTAAAAACACCAAACATATCCATTTACATATCACAAAATTTGTCTTATTTGGACCTCCCACAACTTCTCTGACAATCATTCGTAGTACAAATCTTATCTTCACATTCCTTTGTTTCAATATTTCCATTGTATTATATATTTCTATTCTTATTTACCTACTGGTCATATTTCCTTATATTTTCACAAAGCTTCTTTAAAACACACTAGCGTTGTACCCTCCTCACATGTGTTTTCCAAATACTCCGTAAATTTCCCCCAGTCCTCAAAAAATCTATGGTCTTTTTGATATCTGATTTTTCCGGTTAATTTGTCCAGTTCTGCGTAGTCTGTTAATTTTGTCCTCCATTCTTCTAGATTCGGAACCTCTTCTTGTTTCCACCTTTGAGCTAACAATGTCCTTGCTGCGGTGATTGCATACTGGAATAGTTTACAGTCTCTCCTACTTATATCCATTCTTGTTATCCCCAGCAGGAAGGTTTCTGGTTTCTTAACAAAGCTATATTTTAGCATTTTCTTTAGCTCATTATGTATCATCTCCCAGAACCCCCTTACTTTCCTGCAATCCCACCACATATGCATAAATGTTCCTTCTTTCTCCCTGCATCTCCAACACGTATTAGAAATTTTGTACATTTTTGCTAATTTTGCTGGTGTCATATACCACCTGTATACCATCTTCATTGTATTTTCTTTTAATGTAACACATGCCGTAAACTTCAGATTTTCATTCCATATTTTTTGCCAATCATCCAAATCTATATTGTAACCTAAGTCTTTGGCCCACTGAATCATAACTACTTTTACTTCCTCGTCCATTGTATGCCATTCCAATAAAATTTTGTACATTTTCGAAATTATTTTGCAGTCATTGTTCACAATTTCTGTTTGGAATTTTGAATCTTTTTCTTTATAGCCTTTTTCTTTCTCTTCCTTTTTAAACATTTCATTTATTTGACGGTAGTGCAACCAATCATAGACATATTCCTTTACTTGTTCATATGGTTTTAACCTCCACTTTCCCTCTTCCTTCACCACCAAATCTGCATAGGCCCTGCTCCGTGCTTCCATGTACCCTGGTACAGCCATTTTGCCAAAGCTGAGGATGTGCCAAGGATGATGTTATGCAAAGAGATTCGGGCTGGGGAGGCTAACAGCAAGAGAGAAAACAATGTGTTGGAAAAGAGGTGGAGATCCTAGGGTGGCAGGACAGAGCCAGGCCGTTGTTCATGCCTAGTGAAATGGGCAGGTTCTGGCTGCCTTTTCCCAGTTCCCTGCACCTGTATTTTTTCAGGTAATACTGTCCATTCCACTGGGATGTGTGTTCGCTTGGGAATTAATATGCCAATCTATTGGAACTCTTTCTACGATAAGGAAAAAGAAGTTCCGTGCGCACAGAACTTCAGAAGGAGATTTGGTGAGGTACATTAAATCACGAGAAAATGAAGAAGACATGGTTTCAGTAGGGCAGCCCTTGAAATCCAAGGGAAGCAGGTACATCATTCAAATGGGAAAGCTACAAACTGCAAAGTTCGGCTTCCAGGCTTAGCTGCCACCTGGCCATGCCCTTGCTGTCTCTTAACACTGTTCATCCAAGGCATTCCTCCTTTCCTGAGACATAGAAATCTCCCCAAGAAACAAGGCCAGGCCTTGTGTCTGGAGTATGGAGTTTTGAGCTGGAACGCAGCGGCGCTTTGCGCCAGACCTTGGACAGCAGAAGGAGCCAGCCTGCAGCGTTCGGGCAACAACATCAAGTGGCCCAAGGCAGCAGGAGGGGTGACACGATTGGAGAAGAGCAGGAGAGCCCACCGCTCATGGCACGACTCTCCATTCCCCAGCTCAGGCAAGCCACCCCACGGTACAGGGTGTACACCCTAGTGTGCTACCGGCATTTGGTTTCAATTCCATTCACGGCACACTTGCAAATGAGACTGGCCAGAACTGATGTCCTGTATGTGTGTCCATGTGCCAGGATTGGACCCCAGGTTCCCAGAGGGTTCAGTTCCTGCCTTGCAAACAAATTCCAATTGTCATTTCCCATAAACAGGTTTGCCACCTTTCCTGCTCACATGTACTTAATGCTAACACTAGGTGGTGCCATAGGAGAAAAGAGGGGCAAGTGCCCCCCCCCAATAAGGAGCTTGCCCCCCACTGCTAGACTCCTGTCATTAACATAATTTTCTTTCATACCTTGCCAACCTAGAAATATCCTTTGCCCTTCCTGCACCTGCCCCCCACCCTGGCCACCACTGATGTTAACCTGAAATAAAAAGAACCAATTTTTTCCCTAATTCACACAAGCTCTCCTGTCTGTTTATCCAGAAGCAACTGTATCTTGCCACAGAGGAATGCCTGGCATGTTTGCTGAATCCCTACCGTTCTGCTTGGCCGTCTCATAGTCTTCCTTGCACACCAGGCGTCCGTCTTCCATGAGGTAGAACTCGTCACCTGTGGCCAGTTGGCGATTGCAGATGATGCAGGCAAAGCAGTGCAGGTGATAGACGAAGTCCTGGGCTTTCCTGACCACCTGCGTGGGTGGAATCCCCTGCTGGCACGCTGTACATTTCGTACCAAAACGCCTGCAGAGGAGAACAAAAAAAGACTATGCCTATAACCAGAGCAATATATATACTGTACTTGGTGCAGAAAAAAAAAGCACAGAAAGTAGCATTAGGCACAGATTCCAGCTGAACACAATTTTTTGCTCATATGACTCTTGAGCATAGCTGCCAACCGTCCCTTATTTGGCGGGAAAGTCCCTTATTCCAGCGCCGTGTCCCGCTGCTGTCCCTTATTGATGATGTCCCTTAAATTTCCCGGGTTTCAAAGGAAGCAGCTCCTCTCCCTCCCTCCCTGCTGGCCAGGGAGAAGGGAGGCTCCAACTGTGTTGCTTGGCTGCGTTGCTCACCCAATAAGGAGTCTAAGAATGACTGGGGGGTGGAGCTTGCATGCCTTGTGCCAATCAAATTGGCCGTGTTGGCTGGGGACTCGCCTTTGCTCAGCGCTTCCCAGTGTAGAGGTGACGGTGGTTTTCCTTGCTGCATCCCCTTTGCTGGGTTGCTGCACTGTGCGAACCACTGCTTGAGGCTTCGTTTGGCTGCTGGCTGGGCTTTCTGCCTTTGGCTCGGAGGGGCTCAGAAGTTGAACCCACCTGTGCTCTGCAAATCCCTTATTTTGGCTGCTGATCCCTTATTTTCGAGGCTGCTGGCCCCTTATTTTCAAATCTGTAAGTTGACAGCTATGCTCTTGAGAACTAGCCTAGAGTGTATGGGTAATGCCTGCTGAAATCTCAGAAGCCAGAGCCATTCCTATATCCACTTTTGAGAAGTAGAAGGCAGGGTTTCAGGGCCCTGTATAGGTATTTGCCCCTTCCAAGGACCAGCAAAACTAGAATAAATTAGGTTTAAAAAGGCAATGTAGATTGACACAATGCATGCAGCTTTTCTTGGTCGTACAGAGTATGGATTACCTGGGCACCAATTTTTATTTTAAGGGTGGGATGTACACAGCTCTGCCTGCGGCAGAAAACCAGGATGGAGTGAGTCACTGTTCTGAGCAAGGGAGGCCAAGAGATCTTCTGAAGAAGAGAAGTACTCAAAATGAAGAGAAAGGGATGTGGACGAAGGGGCAGAGTTTAAAGCAGCAATCGACCCAATTATGCATGACATTTCACACAGCAGGGCTTAATCTTCTTCACTGCAGAGAGACTGGCCTAATGGATCGCAGGAAGGGTTGGTCTTAATGGTCCTTTTAACTAAAGCCTATGTGGGCCGTGCAGTTGCCCCCGCGAGGACAGTACATATTTCATCCACATTAAGTCTAAATTAATTACGGCTAAATAAATAAATTATAGCTGGGATGATGAATACAGAATTAATTTAGAATGATGGGGTCTTGCATGCGCCAATAATACTGAGCACAGCACACCTGCTGCGTAGGGGAAAGGGAGGAAGGAAACGCATCCTGGGTGAGATATTGTCCCCCTGCATGTGAGTGGGGCCCTAATGGTCTATAAGGCAGTGTTAAAAGCTGTGCTATGAATCCGTGCCCAAGACAGATAACAGTCTCAGGAGGGAGTGCAGCCACAGCATGCCAGCATGACAATGTGAACATAATCGGCAGAGTCCCAATCCTGTGCAGTAGATGTTTATGCCCTTGGAATTCAAGGATGCCATCTGTGAATTGTGGGGTCTCTTCTGCGCTCCACAAAGTTGCAAGAAAGTTGAGGGTGCACAAACTGCTCTAGCAAGTAACAGCAACACATTCGGTGCATTGCAATGTTTACCAGCAGCAGATTTGTACTCCAACCGGCAGGCAGGGGCATCTTATCCATAGAGGCTAGTGGCGCCAAGTTCTGGAGGGCACCAGGGAAGAGGCAGAGGCTGGACGCAGCACCTCCCAGCATCAACTCGCCACCCTCGCCCGCCTGCGCCAAAGCAGCACTGTGCCCAGAGCCTCCGTCTGCCATGGCCACCGTGGCACGAAGTGGCCAGTTGAGCCAGGAGGTGCCACGTCCAGCCTCTGCCTCTTCCCCGCCAGAGGAGCCGCCCTCCAGCCGCTGCCCGCCTCCTCCAGCCCCGTCGGCAGCACTGTCCTCCCTAAAAAACTCTGGGAAGCAGGGGAGGGGTGCCGGAGGGAGCTTTGAGAGCCAGTGTGGTGCAGTGGTTAAGAGCGGTAGACTAGTAATCTGGTGAACCGGGTTTGCTTCCCCGCTCCTCCACATGCAGCTGCTGGGTCCCAAGAAATGCAGGTGTTCCCGTCTGCCTGATTTGTAGCTTGCATTCAGTTTCCAGTGTCCTCTGCATCGCAGAGAGAGAGAAAGAGACTGTGCTCCTATATTCTGGGACAGCATATACCCATAAAGTCACATTAAGGCAACATTAAGGAGCCACATTTATTTTAAGTGCCGGAAAAGCAGAGTCATAGCATCACAGTTCAGCCATGCAGCCACTTGATTTTATGGCCTACCTTCCCAAACCTAAACTGCAGCTAATCAATCTGCAAATGCAGGAAAGAGCATAAAAGCCACTTGCAGAAATTCACCTCTCGGTTTTTCTAAACGTCGACACGTGAGTTCTGGTTAGTAGCAAAAAACATTTACTCGCTATCTTTTGCAATTTATGCACACCTGCAGGCTACTGTCCTACAACAATAACAACATAGAAATGGGAGAGTAGAGGTAAATAAATCTCCAGGCTTTCTCCATGATAACCACCTTTGGCTGAAAATAATATTGTATTGTTTTGCAGCATGAATGGATGTCCTCGCAATACAATGAAAAACAATTGACCTGGGGTGTTTAGATCAGCCCTCATTCATTGACATTTGGGCTCTCTTTGTATTCATACTACTTCTCCTTCTGACCTTGCTGCCCTCTATTCCCATCTTTGCCTTTTCTTTAAACAGCTTCCACCACAAGCCTTCTAGTCAGCATGCTGGTCTTGATTTTATAACTGGAAATAGGACATCGGTTCCTTCCACCCCAGTTGTACACCCAATCCTTAGAACCCAGGGGCTTTGCAAGGGACGGGTACTGGGGGCAATTGCCCCAGGGTTTTCTGCATGGAGGGGCTTCATACACGAGAGAGCGTCATCAGCACTGGCATTTTGTCAACTTCTGTAAGCGGCAGACAGCAGGGGCCTGGACACTTATGTGTTGTTCCAAAAAGGAAAATGCATCCCCCAAAATAAAGAGGGAACAGCATGGAGGGAGAATAAAGGAGACGTGGGATCATTCTGGTTGATCAGCTGAAATGCTTGTTCAGTTGGAATGACTGGAAGAGCGCAACCCATTTGAATTCCACCCATTGTATTTCTTCTTTTAATCGGGGACCTTTTTTGGTTCTAACAAATCAGGAATGCAGAAGCAGGTACAGTGGTGCCTCGCAAGACGAAATTAATTCGTTCTGCGAGTTTTTCGTCTTGCCAATTTTTCGTCTTGCGAAGTACGGTTTCAAAAGAAGTTTTGGAAAAGCTTTAAAAATCACCAAAGTCTTCAAAAACCTCAAAAAAGGCTACCAAACCGTGTGCTATGAGTTGCTCCTCGAAATCAAGTCGCAACTGCACCTCTTCAAGCAATGCACCCTGGGTATTAACAGTTTTAAGAAAAAGGAAACAAACTTGCAAGACGTTTCCATCTTGCGAAGCAAGCCCATAGGGAAATTCGTCTTGCGAAGCAACTCAAAAAACCAAAAACCCTTTCGTCTTGCGAGTTTTTCATCTTGCGAGGCATTCATCTTGCGAAGTACCACTGTATACAGCATGGAATGGCGGTGGAAGAGAACTGTTGTTGCATGCCACCCCAATCTCTGAGCGGTACGAGATTTCAGGGGTTCCAGGCGTGCTCACCCAGGATGTGACTGCGGTGTCTCTATGATACATGGTTCATTTACACATATATACAGTGGTACACATATATTGAGTGCTCACTGGAAGGACAGATTGTGAAGCTGAGGCTCCAATACTTTGGCCACCTTATGAGAAGAGAAGCCTCCCTGGAAAAGACCCTGATGTTGGGAAAGATGGAGGGCACAAGAAGAAGGGGACGACAGAGGACGAGATGGTTGGACAGTGTTCTCGAAGCTACCAGCATGAGTTTGACCAAACTGCGGGAGGCAGTGGAAGACAGGAGTGCCTGGCGTGCTCTGGTCCATGGGGTCACGAAGAGTCGGACACGACTAAACGACTAAATAACAACAGTGGTACCTCTGGTTACAAACGCTTCTGGTTACAAACGCTTCAGGTTACGAGCTCCGCTAACCAAGAAGTAGCTGCTCCTGACTGCGATCTTTGTCCCAGGATGCGAACGGAAATTTCACACCGGAGGCGTGTGCACAGCGGGAGGCCCCGTTAGTGAAAGCATGCCTCAGGATAAGAACGGTTTCAGCTTAAGAATGGACCTCCGGAACAAATTAAGTTCGTAACTAGAGGTACCACTGTACAACCTAAGCCCATGATGGAGGGGTTCGCAGCGTTAACACTCCGAGAGGGTTTTGCTTTTCCCATAGGCACAGCTCTGGATCCAAGCAAACATCAGGCATCGTGCTCTGCCCCTCTCTCCAGCTTGCTCCAAAGATATCTACTACAAACTCTGCCTTTGCCTTCTAACTAACTCTGAGTCCTCTCTCTTTGGCTTTCTTCATGGCTCATCACCTTCATTATATTCTCTAAATGGCTCATCTCAAGAGGAAACTGCCTGGCTTATTTAACTTTTAACATCTGCTGGGTGCAGGGACTAAGAGTCTGGTACCCACATATGCTACAACAGCAGCGAGAATACTTATCGCAAAGTATTGGAAGACACAAGACCTACCCACCCTGGAAGAATGGCAGATGAAGGTGATGGACTATATGGAATTGGCGGAGATGACTGGCAGAATCCGAGACCAGGGAAAAGAGTCGGCGGAAGAAGATTGGAAGAAATTTAAAGACTATTTACAGAAATATTGCAAAGTTAATGAATGTTAGAAGGATGTTGGATTGAATTTAATTGGTTCTAGTTGAAATGTTATTAAGAATTAAGTAAGAATAGATTGACTATAGATAAAGGGGTAAAATGTAAAGTCAAATTGTGTTAAGATGAATTATGGAATTAATTTTGAGAAAGAGGGAAAGGACTTGCTGAAATAACTAATTGAACTAGAACACAAAAAGGGAGGTGTGAGGAAGTCAAGGAAATAAGCAAAAGAAAGATAAGGATATGAAAATAGGGGGTTTCCCCCTCTCTCTTTTTTAAAATGTTTTTGTTTGTAAAATGTTTTTCTTTTGTATTGTAAAATTATTATTTTTTATTGTTTGTATTTCTTTTTCTTGTATTTGTTAAATTTGAATAAAATATCACTTAAAAAAAAAGAGTCTGGTACCCACAAACTCATAACAATACTAACGGAGTGCTTCACAACTAACATAAAGTACAAAGCCATCCTAGGGGATCATCCATAAGCCCACTGCTCCTGAGTATTGCCTACACTGTGTGTGTGTGTGTGTGTGTGTGTGTGTGTGTGTGTGTGTGTAATTACTGTATTTTTTGCTCTATAAGACTCAATTTTCCCTCCTAAAAAGTAAGGGGAAATGTGTGTGCATCTTATGGAGCGAATGCAGGCTGCGCAGCTATCCCAGAAGCCAGAACAGCAAGAGGGATTGCTGCTTTCACTGCGCAGCGATCCCTCTTGCTGTTCTGGCTTCTGGGATCCAGAATATATTTTTTTCTTGTTTTCCTCCTCCAAAAACTAGGTGCGTCTTGTGGTCTAGTGCGTCTTATAGAGCAAAAAATACGGTAGTTTTTTAACATATCATTTTCAACAATTATTAAAGGTAAAGATAAAGGTACCCCTGCCCGTACGGGCCAGTCTTGACTCTAAGGTTGTGCACCCATCTCACTCAAGAGGCCAGGGGCCAGCGCTGTCCGGAAACACTTCCGGGTCACGTGGCCAGCGTGACAAAGCTGCATCTGGCGAGCCAGTGCAGCACACGGAAACGCCATTTACCTTCCCGCCAGTAAGCGGTCCCTATTTATCTACTTGCACCCGGGCGTGCTTTCGAACTGCTAGGTTGGCAGGCGCTGGGACCGAGCAACGGGAGCGCACCCCGCCGCGGGGATTCGAACCGCCGACCTTTCGATCGGCAAGCCCTAGGCGCTGAGGCTTTTACCCACAGCGCCACCCATACTTTTATATATTAAACATACTTTTATATATTATACAATTTTTTTGACTTCCATCAATCACATCTGAAAGTTTTCCAATCTTTTCCCTTGAGTATTGCCTACCTTGCAAGCATAAGGCGCAGTAGTGCCATCTTTCTGGTATCAAGGCTCCACCCTGTATATTCAACAGCTTTCAGTTCCATGAAAGTCACTTCCAGTTAGGTTGGGTCACAAGGGCCATTTCTCAGGGGCCAACAAGCCCTTGTTTTCTCGAACTGTGAACAACCCCTTTCCATCCAAGATGGTGCCAGGATACTCTTCTGGCCCTCTGCTCCCCCAGCTGCCAGGAGAGGAGGATCAGTTCTAACTCGACACTGCCAGAAGAGGGAAGGCAGCATTGATCACTGATTCAAAATAATCATCCAAAAGTTCACTTTGAAAAATCTGTCGCAAACAAGATGGTCCTTTGGAGAACCAACCGTACAGGTTCTTTTTGTTCTGTGACAGGGAATTTTGAAGATTTTAACATGTCAATGAGTTGAAAGAGAAGGTGGCAGTTTAAATCAGAGGCAAACTCTTTGGTAAAAACAAACAAGCCTGAAAATATTTGAAATACATTTCATGGCAGCAATCTGGGCATCAAGTCCTTCATAGATTTGACTGTGTCAACAAAATCCTAACAGATGAAAGAGGAACAGCATGGAAACACAAATCAGTTTTCCCAGGTGATGGCAAGCTAGCTGGCAGAGACAAATGAATGGTTCGAACATACTACAATCTCTCAAGTGGAACTGAACAAGAGCTCCTGGGTTTCCCCAGAAATTGTGGGTTTAATTCAATTCCTGACAAGACTTTATCACTCTTCCCAAAATAATGCTACACTCGAAAAGGGATGCAGTAGCTTTGGTGAGAGCTTACCTAAAAGATCTTCAAATCTCTGTTCCCTGATCTGAAATATTTCATTTTCTTCTTGGATACTACAGAAGGATGTAATGGACCTGAGATTATTGCATAAAGTCATTTGAAGATCACTTAGAGTAAGAACCTGGTAGAGGTGTTTCCAAAATGTATCAGAGCTGATGATAATCTTTAACTAACTCTGCCTATTTCAAACGGAGAAGGAGAAAGAGAATTCTCTAAATCATATCTTATGAAAAGTAAATTATGGTAAGCAATGCAGCAGTCAAGGCTGTGATCGTTATCTGTTCTCCCTACAGAATAAGATCTTGGAGAGAAATGTCTCCTGATACAGTGGTGCCTCGCAAGACGAAATTAATTCGTTCCGCAAGTCTCTTCGTCTTGCGGTTTTTTCGTCTTGCGATGCACGGTTTCCCATAGGAATGCATTGAAAATCAATTAATGCGTTCCTAGGGAAACCGCCTTCAGACCAGGTCCGGGGACAGTCTGTCCCCGGACCTCTTCTGAAGGCTGGGGGGGGGGACAAGGGCTTTTCTTCCCACCCCCAGCATTTTAAAAAACCCTGGGACAGCGGAGGACTTCTCCGCTGTCCGGGCGATCTTAAAATGCTGGCGGGCGGCATTTTAAAATCGCCCCGGGACAGCGGAGGACTTCTCCGCTGTCCGGGGCGATTTAAAAGCCCCTGGGAAGGCAGGCAGGGGGGACAAAGACTTTCGCCCCCCGCCCGCCTTCAGAAGGTGTTCCCGCCCCCACCCCCCACCCCGCTTCGCAGCAGCGCTACGAAGCCCGGCGGCTGGGGCAGGTGTTCCCGCCCCCCCACCCCGCTTCGGAGCACCGGGAGAAGCGATCTCCCCGCAGCCCCTTGCTTCAAAAGAGGTCCGGGGGCAGACCTCTTTTGAAGCAAGGGGCGGTGGGGAGAAGCGATCTCCCCGCCGCCCCTTGCTTCAAAAGAGAAGACCCGCTGTCCCCGGGGCAAGCTTCGTTTTGCGAAGCAAGCCCATAGGGAAATTCGTCTTGCGAGGCAACTCGAAAACGAAAAAACCTTTCGTTTTGCGAGTTTTTCGTCTCGTGAGGCGTTCGTCTTGCGGGGTACCACTGTAATCTCATTGCTGATTTTGCTGCTCAAAAGAATAAGTTATCCAAGGCCGGATTCAACTAACCTTGCAGGCTGGCAGAAGCCAGTGCAAGGACTCCCAGTAACACAGTGAGCCTCTTCTCCCCCTCTATGCCCAATGCCTCCCCCAAAATCTGATTGGAAGAGTCAAGAGATCCCCCAAAATAGCAAGGGGATGGAGGAGACGGGAGATTGTTCTGCCTGGCAAACAAAAATGTTTACACTGACGGGCAATTGTAATAGTGCCCGATGTTGAGCGCCACCCAAAATTTCTACAGTAATGTAACATCTACAGTAATCTGAATGTGGTTTGTCATTGTGTATAAATATATTCCTTAGATTTGTTTTTGTTTGTTTATGTATTCCCAGATGCAGAAGGACTCAAGGAATGTTTGCAAGCGAACTTTATAAAATGGTCTTCAAATTCTAGAGGCATATCTTAACACACTCTTTCTGACATCAAATCAATATGCTTTTTAATGGATTGCATGCACATTTGCTCTCTTTGGGGGTTTTCGCAGCTAGAGGCGGGGAGGCGTTAGCGCATGGCAGAGGTTTTCAACCAGTGTGCCCTGGCACCCCAGGGTGCCTTCAGTGATGGTCAGGGGTCCCTTTTCCCTTTCCTCCCGCCTCTGATGCCCTCTTGTGTCTCTGCCTCCCAAAGGCTTGCACAGCTGTTTGTTGCAGTAGCCCTGGCCACAAGCTCTCTAGGCCCCTGTGGGGCAATGTGAGGGGGAACCTCTTTTGGGCGTGGGGGGCAGCTCAGAGACTGGGGGGGGGCAAGCAACAGCTGCCCGGAGGACTCCCAAAGAGAGGGGAGAGGAGAGGAGGCTTAGGGAACAGAAGAAGAAGAAGAAGAAGAAGAAGAAGAAGAAGAAGAAGAAGAAGAAGAAGAGGAGGAGGAAGAGGAAGAAGAAGAAGAAGAAGAAGAAGAAGAAGAAGAAGAAGAAGAAGAAGAAGAAGAAGAAGAAGAAGTAGTAGTTTGGATTTGATATCCCGCTTTATCACTGCCCTAAGGAGTCTCAAAGCGGCTAAGAACCTCCTTTCCCTTCCTCCCCCACAACAAACACTCTGTGAGGTGAGTGGGGCTGAGAGACTTCAGAGAAGTGTGACTGGCCCAAGGTCACCCAGCAGCTGCATGTGGAGGAGCGGGGAAGCAAACCCGGTTCACCAGATTACGAGTCCACCACTCTTAACCACTGCACCACACTGGCTCTCTACAAAGAAGGGTGTTCAAGAAAGGGTGAGAGGCTGCCAGTTCTGCAGGCAAGGGGTGACATAACTGGGCCCCTGAGCCCCACAGGGGTGCTACAGAAAGAATATAGTTGGTCAAGGGAGCCTTGGACTCAAAAAGGTTGAAAACCTCTGGCACATGGTATAGTGAATGGGGAACCCCTCAAAAATTCCGCCCCTGCTCCTCTCAGAGTCATATGCCCTGCTCAGGATTAAATGCACTCCTCCCTACATGGTGGCCAGTCTCCTGCCAGAACCTTCCAAGCACCATGATTACGCTTTAATACATCTTTTTGCCTCTATTCACATTGCATGAAAAATGTTCCGCTCTCGTAAAAAACATGTTCTTTAATGGCACCTGTCAGAGACTATCAGCAGTCTGGAAATGTGGCTAAGTAAACACGCAATTTGTTACCGAGGGCAGCAACAGCAATTGCCGGACATCAGATCAATCAGTTTTTAAAAAGGCAAATTAATAAAAGGATACGTGGCGGCATAAACACATTAACATGGGGAGTTCATTCCATTCCTCCCCCAGTTGGATGTCTCTGTGAGTAATAGAAGAGCAGCCAGGTTCTACCTAAAGAGAATTGCTAGCTTCAGCGCTAATATTGCTGCATTTGGCAGCCATCGGGTTTGCAGGGATATGGCAGGACTGTGATGTCAGTCAAAGGCCTCTTCTCACATTAAATGTTTGGTGTACAACCTAAAATATTTCAAGTGAGCATTCAAAAAAGTGCATTGTGGATGCGAAACAAGCCCTTGGGTTATTTAAAATCTGAGTCAAGTAACCCACTTCTTGAGGCTAACCAGTTTTAAGACAGTGTACATTTTCAAGAATTGCAGTCCAACATTCCTCCTCAAATCCCTGCACTGACTTTACACCAGCCCCAGTTGATGGGTAAAGGTAAAGGGACCCCTGACCATTAGGTCCAGTTGTGGCCGACTCTGGGGTTGCAGCGCTCATCTCGCTTTATTGGCTGAGGGAGCCAGCATGCAGCTTCCGGGTCATGTGGCCAGCATGACTAAGCCGCTTCTGGTGAACCAGAGCACCGCATGAAAACGCTGTTTACCTTCCCGCCGGAGTGGTACCTATTTATCTACTTGCACTTTTTTGTGTGCTTTCGAACTGCTAGGTTGGCAGGAGCAGGGACTGAGCAACGGGAGCTCACCCCATCACGGGGATTCAAACCACCAACCTTGAAACATATCTGGCTTGCAGTAGTGCCCAGCGGTTGGATCTGATCTTTGGAGTCTCAACCTACCGAAAGTCCAAAAGATGACTAAATAAAACTGAAAGCAACAGTCTTGACGTGAAGCAGTGGCGTAGCGTGGGTTGTCAGCACCCGGGGCAAGGCAAGTAATTTGCGCCCCCTAACCTGTGGATTTGCGCCCTCTAACCCGTGGATTTGCCCTAACCCCAGATGTTGCGCCCGGTGCGGCCGGGCCCCCCCTGCACCCCCCACGCTACGCCACTGACGTGAAGACTTGGCGCTGACCAGCCTGCTCTGTAAAGAACTTCAGGAAGAGTCTTGGCAGTGCTGGTAAGAGCTCCAGTTAGTGCACTGAAAGTACATTCTGTTCCAGAGGCCGGGGGTGTCAGACAAGCAACTTCCAAAAGCTGCGTGCAACTTAATAGTTTGAAGCACCAGAAGGAATTCATGGCAGACATGAGCTCCATGGCATCGACTTCAGTTGCCCCACGGGGGACGGAGAAGCCACAGGGCTTTTTGGACCAGTGTGAAAAGGCTGTTGGCGTTGCGGAAAGAACGGGGAGGCACAATTTTTAAATGCTTTTCAGAGTTGCTGAAATGGCTAAAGGCAGCCCTAACACAACCACTGTTTCATTTTGATAGCAAAAGCTTTTGAACATGGTTCGGAGGGCCTTTGTTTTCTTTGTTTTCCTCTGGCATTGTGGTGTTGCTCACGCTGTTTTTACATTTATATCTCGCCTTTCCTCCAAGGTGGTACAAATGGTTCTTCCTCTCTCCATTTTACCCTCCAACCACCCTGTGAGGTAGGCTAGGCTGACAAGCACGAGGGGGGAAAGATATGTTCTCCTGAAGAGAAAACGACCGTGGAGTTAAGGATAAAATGCTCAAAAGGGAGGCCACCGATGAAGACTAAAAGTTGAAATGCATCTGACTATTCTAATTTTAATTAGACTGTTTCTTATAAATAAGGTGCAGGAATGCTTTATAAGCATGTTCTTTGTAGAATTTATTTTATTTTATGGAATATTAAATATCAATTTATATGACTGTAACTCTCCAGCATTTTATTTGCAATGGAGGCAAAACCTTTTTTTGGGGGAGAACCCCTACCTGAGATTATATAGTCATGTTAGGCTATAAAGGTAAAGGGACCCCTGACCATTAGGTCCAGTCGTGGCCAACTGGGGTTGTGGCGCTCATCTCACTTTATTGGCCAAGGGAGCCAGCGTACAGCTTCCAGGTCTTGTGGCCAGCAGGACTAAGCCGCTTCTGGCGAAACCAGAGCAGCGCACGGAAATGCTGTTTACTTTCCCGCCGGAGTGGTACCTATTTATCTACTTGCACTTTGACGTGCTTTCGAACTGCTAGGTAGGCAGGAGCTGGGACCGAGCAACGGGAGCTCACCCCGTTGAGGGGATTTGAACCGCGACCTTCTGATCGGCAAGTCCTACGCTCTGTGGTTTAACCCACAGCACCACCCGCGTCCCATGTTAGGCTATGTTGTTGTTGTTTAGTTGTTTAGTCATGTCCGGCTCTTCGTGACCCCATGGACCAGAGCACACCAGGCACTTCTGACTTCCACTGCCTCCCGCAGTTTGGTCAAACTCATGCTGGTAGCTTCGAGAACACTTTCCAAGCATCTCGTCCTCTGTTGTCCCCTTCTCCTTGTGCCCTCCATCTTTCCCAACATCAGTGTCTTCTCCAGGGAGTCTTCCCTTCTCATGAGGTGGCCAAAGTATTGGAGCCTCAGCTTCACGATCTGTCCTTCCAGTGAACACTCAGGGCTGATTTCCTTAAGAATGGAGAGGTTTGATCTTGGCCCAATTATCTACCTCTGTGCAATGGCAGTTTTATATCTGTAAATGCCGACAATAAATATCAATACAACTACCGTTCACCCACCACAACCTAATATTTAAGATATTGGCCTTATCACGCATGACACCAAATGCAATGTGGTTTTTCTTGATATCAAAAGCATCATCTCTGTTCAGCAGCAAGGAGGAAGGACACAACCCAGGTGTTTGCCTCCCTCCTGCTGCCCTAGCTGAAATCCATGCTTTAGGACTGTGGCTCCACGCTTTACCTCTTCATCTTGCATCTAAATCTCTCAGGCGTCTTCTGTGATTCATCCCATCCATGTGACTCATGGCTGAAGGTGACAGCAGCCTGACTGGAAGAAGAGGGAGCCAGGAAGTGCCCTTAGCCTTCCCCAACCTAATGCTCTCCAGATGTTTTAGACAACTCCTGTGATGGCTGGGCTGATGGGAGTTGTAGTCTAAAACATCTGGCGAGCAGCAGGTTGGGTGCTCCTTCGAGACCATCCTTTTTAAATCGTTGCTTATTGTCTTCACAAAAGAAACAGCAACATAAAGTAAAATAGGCAATTATGTGTGCCATAAACAAATAGGAATTTAACAGGTCTAGGCAAGATTCAGTGGCGTAGCGTGGGGGGTGCAGGGGGGGCCGGCTGCACCGGGCGCAACATCTGGGGTTAGGGCAAATCCATGGGTTAGGGGGCGCAAATTACTTGCCTTGCCCCGGGTGCTGACAACCCACGCTACGCCACTGTTCGGGTATACATTAGAAAGAGTGGGGCAACAATCTCAGGTAGCAGATGTTTACAGGGGGCATGTAGCACCTGCAGCTTTGGTTGCCCCCTGCTGTAAAGGTGAAGGTAAAGGGACCCCTGATCATTAGGTCCAGTCGCGGACGACTCTGGGGTTGCGGCGCTCATCTCACTTTACTGGCCGAGGGAGCCGGCGTACAGCTTCCGGGTCATGGGGCCAGCATGACTAAGCCGCTTCTGGCGAACCAGAGCAGTGCACAGAAATGCCGTTTACCTTCCCGCCGGAGTGGTACCTATTTATCTACTTGCACTGTTTCCTTGTGTATGCCTTCATATGATTTCATTTGATTCCAGGATCTTACAAAAGATCAAGGGCATCCTTTATCACATGGATCTGTTGTTATTATTTATTATTATTATTAATTCTAAGATATCTCTCCTGCTTTCCCCTTCCAATGGAGATGTCAACCAGATAGAATCAGCAAAAAATTCAAAGTAAATATAACAACAGTCCAAATTATTTAAAATATCTATGTAAATAACAGGTATGTTATCATGCTAAAAATAGCATTAAAAGAACCCAGGAAGTTGAAACTCAAAGACAATAAAACAGCAAAAGGATCTAAGGATGGTTGAGAAACAAGACTCAGAAAACATTTCTCTTCAACTATGGCTTTTTAATAGTGATGTATGGAAGTGGGAAGTGAGGGAAGTGAGAGCTGGACCATAAAGAAGGCTGATCGCCGAGGAATTGATGCTTTTGAATTATGGTGCTGGAGGAGACTCTTGAGAGTCCCATGGACTGCAAGAAGATCAAACCTCTCCATTCTGAAGGAAATCAGCCCTGAGTGCTCACTGGAAGGACAGATCGTGAAGCTGAGGCTCCAAGACTTTGGCCACCTCATGAGAAGAGAAGACTCCCTGGAGAAGACACTGATGCTGGGAAAGATGGAGGGCACAAGGAGAAGGGGGTGACAGAGGACGAGATGGTTGGATAGTGTTTTCGAGGTTACCAGCATGAGTTTGACCAAACTGCGGGAGGTAGTGGAGGACAGAGGTGCCTGGCGTGCTCTGGTCCATGGGGTCACGAAGAGTCGGACACGACTAAACGACTAAACAACAACAATGGCTTTTTAAATGTGTTGGGGGGGGCGTTGGCTTGTTCTTGTTTTACTATATATTTTGCATCTTTCTGTTGTGAATGGACCTGGGATCTTCAGATGAAGGGTGGTAAATAATAATAATAATAATAATAATAATAATAATAATAGGATAATCTGGGTTATTGGGTAGGATGCTATACAGTGGGTCATGTTCCCAGCAACTGTACCTGAGAAGAGAGTGCCACATTCCCTCTCCTCACCCCCCCTTCCATTGTCCTACTCCAGTTTGCCCCCCCCTCTTGGTTCACCACTGCACTTCTCCTCCCCATTTTATGGTACCTTGCTTTCCTTTCTTTTCTGTACCCCTTTTGGAGACCTGCTCAAGTATCACCTTGTGTGCATCCTGACAGGGAGGCTCCTGGTTCTGCTGCTCATAGAAAAAAAGTTGAATGAATCCAGGTAACTGTGATTGGGTGGCAGTGCACCTCCCCACCCCACAATGTACGGTAGCAGCACAGACAGGGATTTCTATGTTAAGTGAGCGCAGAAGTTCCCTGCCCAGAAAATGATGTCATTTACTCTTGTATTATCTTATCAGGGTGTCCTGAACATTCCAGAGGATGCAGAAGCTCACAGGGCCATTCTGGAGACTTCTAAAAACCTCTTAAATATGTTGCCAACTTGAAACATCTAATGAGTCTCCCTATATAGAAAGCACTAACTTTTAAAAATTGTTATTATCTGTATTTTTAATAGATTTTTAAAATATTGTTTTAATTCTATTAGTGTTTTTAAAAGTAAAGGGACCCCTGACCATTAGGTCCAGCCGTGACCGACTCTGGGGTTGCGGCACTCATCTTGCTTTATTGGCCGAGGGAGCCAGCGTACAGCTTCCAAGTCATGTGGCCAGCAGGACTAATCCGCTTCTGGCGAACCAGAGCAGCACACGGAAACACCATTTACCTTCCCGCCGGAGCGGTACCTATTTATCTACTTGCACTTTGATGTGCTTTCGAACTGCTAGGTTGGCAGGAGCAGGGACCGAGCAACGGGAGCTCAACCTGTTGCGGGGATTCGAACCGCTGACCTTCTGATTGGCAAGCCCTAGGCTCTGTGGTTTAACCCACTGCACCACCCGCGTCCCTTCATTAGTGTTTTTAATGACCTTCTAATGACTATCTTTTTTACATTTTTAGCTTTTTCTATTTTTGTCCCACTCTAGTCTCTAGTCTGAGGCAAAGACAATCTTCTTCTTCTTCTTCTTCTTCTTCTTCTTCTTCTTCTTCCTCTTCCTCTTCCTCTTCCTCTTCCTCCTCCTCCTCCTCCTCCTATTATGTGCTCCCGATTCACTTCTATACTGATAGGCACCTGACCAATTGAGTTTGCTATTAAGGGCTCATCTACACTTCCACTTGTGCTGTGCCTAGAAACTACAGGTCCAAGCAGTTTTCTGTTTCCCTGGGAAAACTCCCTCTTTACTGCTCAATCTCCAATTCAGAGGTCCGGAAGGTGTCAACATGAGAACGGGCCTTTTCTGTGGTGGCTCCCTGGAGTCCAAGACAGAAGAATGTCAAGAGAATATGTAGTGGTTTGGAGTTACTCGTGCGTAAACCGACCCTGTTTGGGTGCTTGGTTGCCTGGTTAAATCCTTCGGACTGCACAGCCCATCTCCGCTTGACTGCTTCAGTCACTGGCAGAATCTGTCTGTGGGCGTTTCTTAAACCTCTGCCAGCATAAAAGCTGTTTGACACCTAACTGTCTCATTGTGCTGCAGTCTCCTGTGCAGGGTGGGCGTGGGTAGCGGAGTGCCTGGGCTCTCTTCACTGACTTCCAGGGAAGAATCTCGGAGCCCTTCCACCTCCTCCTTCCCTTGCTCTCCTGGAGTCTTGGTGTCACGCGTATTTCCTTCCCCTTCTACCGAGCTGAGTCTCCCCCTTGTGCTGGGACCTTCACCTGCAGAGTCTGAGACCCTCTCCTTCTCCCGTGTCTCTGATGTCAGTTCCCTGACAGAATACAAACTCGTTTGCAAGAAAGATCCTCAGACTAGAGACTCGGCTGCCTTCTATCTTTCCTGTAAATTCCACGTGGACTCTGCATTTCATGTCTATGCCTTCAAGGGTGTTCTTCCATGGGGGGGCAGAATATTACAGTCGAATTGGCTCCAAGGCTTATCCTGCTGAGTGATGCCCACACGGGAGCCGTTACTTCCTTTAAAACCTGCTTATGTAATGCCATTAAAGAGGTTTTAACTAAAAGCAAAAACACTCATTTCTGCAGGGCAGATCAAGCAGCCATTTCCCCACTCCAGAGAGATCCAAACAACTGGCAAAATGAGGGGGGATATTAACTGTTCATTAATGCCAACAAAGGAGCACCAGAGGGAGGTCCACAGAGCAAAATATTATCTTACGACATGCCACTGGGAGCTTTGAAAGCTGCACAGGTCTTGGACAGCCAGCCTGCCAAGCATTATGTGATTTTTGGGTGTCCAGAGAATGAGATATGAATGCTAACAAGCAGGTGTGCCAACATGAATAAAATAGGGGGGGAGTAAGCCCTGCCCTAAGGGACGCGGGTGGCGCTGTGGGTTAAACCACAGAGCCTAGGACTTGCTGATCAGAAGGTCGGCGGTTCAAATCCCCACGACGGAGTGAACTCCCGTTGCTCAGTCCCTGCTCCTGCCAACCTAGCAGTTCAAAAGCACGACAAAGTGCAAGTAGATAAATAGGTACCACTCCAGTGGGAAGGTAAACGGTGTTTCCATGCGCTGCTCTGGTTCGCCAGAAGCGGCTTCGTCATGCTGGCCACATGACCCGGAAGCTGTACACTAGCTCCCTCGGCCAATAAAGCGAGATGAGCGCTGCAACCCCAGAGTTGGGCACGACTTGACCTAACGGTCAGGGGTCCCTTTACCTTTTAAGCCCTGCCCTGCATAATCACAAGATGTAGTGCATGCACACCATCAGCTTGGGGGGAGGCCCTCAAATATTTATTGGGGGTGCCGAAACAACCTTGGCCCTTAGGAGTTGACTCCTATGCTAATAGGGGATTCTTCATGTTTGCCATCATTGTGAATCACCCTAAATCATGCATGAAAAGGGCCACTTTTCAAGTTATTTGGTGAAATGGCTGTTTCTAAGCAATCACTTGTCTTCAGCTCCTTGAATTATTTGACGGGGTGTGTGCACACCCTTCAAAGGTATATATTGTGTACACAGCATAGGTTCTACTCAGAGTAGGCCCGCTAAAATTAGTAAGACCTATTTGAATCATGTTCATTAATTTAAATGGGTTTACTACGAGTAAAATTTAGCTGAACACTACCCATAATCTCTAAAGACGGTTTACAAAATAAAAAAAGAGATGCAGCAAACACCATCACCAGGGAACCATTAGCTGTCCTCTTCCTGTTGCTGTAATCCCTTGCATAAACAAAACCCCCCACTCTCTACATTATGGCTTCAAATGATCCATGTTAATTGAGCATCTGGCCTATTACATGTTCCTCAGCCGCTAATGGCAAAAAAAAGATAGGGCAGGCAGAAGCATCAGGTTTCATCCCAAGAGCTGCAAACAAACCCTCAATCAAAATGGGAAGACTACAACAACAGTCACACCTCACATTTGAAGCTCCTTATGATACCACTAGGAACGTGGGTGGCGCTGTGGGTTAAACCACAGAGCCTAGGACTTGCCGATCAGAAGGTTGGCGGTTCAAATTGCTCCTGTTGCTCTGTCCCTGCTCCCGCCAACCTAGCAGTTCAAAAGCACGTCAAAATGCAAGTAGATAAATAGGTACCACTCCGGTGGGAAGGTAAACGGCGTTTCCGTGCGCTGCTCTGGTTCACCAGATGCAGCTTAGTCATGCTGGCCACATGACCCGGAAGCTGTACGCCGGCTTCCTCAGCCAATAAAGCGAGATGAGCGCCGCAACCCCAGAGTCGGTCACAACTGGACCTAATGGTCAGGGGTCCCTTTACCTTTTATGATACCACTTGGCCATGGTTTCCGCCAAAGAATTCTAGGAGCTGTAGTTTGTTAAGGGTGCAGAGAGTTTGCTAGGAAACCCTATCCCCCCCCCCAAAGAACTACCGTCCCTCGAGTTTGCCTGTGAAGAGATTAATTGTTAAAACAACTCTGGGAATTGTAGTTCCGTGAGCGGAGCAGGGCTTTCCTAACAACTTTCTGCAGAGGAATCTGTGCCACTAGTCTGCCATATGTCAGCATCAGTCTAAAGCAGGGGTAGGCAACCTAAGGCCCAGGGGCCGGATGCGGCCCAATTGCCTTCTAAATCCGGCCTGCAGACGGTCCGGGAATCAACGTGTTTTTACATGAGTAGAATGTGTCCTTTTATTTAAAATGCATCTCTGGGTTATTTGTGGGGCATAGGAATTCATTCTCCCCTGCAAAAAAAAATATAGTCCAGCCCACCATATGGTCTGAGGGATGGTGAACCAGCCCACAGCTGAAAAAGGTTGCTGACCCCTGGTCTAAAGACTATTTCACAAGACAAGCCTGGGTTTGGCACCAGATATACCGTATTTTTCCATGTATAAGATGCCCCCATGTATAAGACACCTCATATTTTTGGGGACTCCAAATTAAGAAAACACCCCTCAGCACTACCCGTGTATAAGACGAGCCCCAATTTTAAACCTAATTTTTTGGTTAAAAAACCTAGTCTTATACACGGAAAAATACGGTACACTTAAAGAAGGAGCTGTAGCCTACCACTGGTCCCTGACAAAGGTAGCATGATATGCATGCCAGGAAACACGCTTAAATTGTTAAGCGTGCACTTAAACAATTTAGGAGCACCTCTTAAATAATGCAGTGTGTTTAATGCCCCCCACCAAGGTTTTTTTAAACAAGCTCACCCAACACTAGCTATGCTGTATTTAATGTTGGCATGCTAAAACTTTCTGCTGGTTCCCAGGCACATCTCACTGCTTCAGTCTGCCGTACAACAAATGTGTTTGGGAAAGATCAGGAGGGCAATCAAGAATGGGCATTTTTGTGGGGGGCTTCCTGCCCTCTGGCACAGAACAGATGTGCTTGATGTGGGCAAGAGAGATTAAAATCAGACAAAGCAATAGTCCAATTTGGGCTTAAAAACGCAGTGGGGGGGGGAAGGGTGTATTAGAGGGATTTGGGTCTCTAAGAAGGTTAAATTCCCACAAATAGCATTCACCCTGTGAGAGCTCTAGAGCAGGACAAAATTCCCTTTATTACATGCTTGGAGATTCTACTCCATTTAAAAAATGATCCAGTATTTTCCCACACATCACCTGCATGTCTTATACAGAGTCTCTTTCCCATGACGTCTACCTTCTCCCCACCCCGTTCCATTTCCCCCAAATTTGAATTTCCTCCCCGCCCTACTAGCACATAGCATAAGGACATATCTGTGGCACATTATCACAGTCAAATCAACAATTCATGCTTTGCCAGACAGACACATGAAGGGGCTGAGGCTCACAGAGCTTTCCTGTAAAATTTGCTAGAGAGAACTCTGAGAGATCACTTCCTTTGCCTGCCACAGCAGGAAACTATAACACAACATCCTTCCTTCCTGCCCTGACAGCCTCCTCCTTTTTCATCACACTTCCAAGATGACCTCATGTGCGTATCTACGCTCTGCAGCTCAGACACCATTTTTATTTTTGTACTAAAAAGCAATGACAAACCTAGACGGCATCTTAAAAAGCAGAGATATCACCTTGCCGACAAAGGTCCATATAGTTAAAGCTATGGTTTTCCCAGTAGTGATGCATGGAAGTGAGAGCTGGACCATAAAGAAGGCTCATCGCCAAAGAATTGATGCTTTTGAATTCTGGTGCTGGAGGAGACTCTTGAGAGTCCCATGGACTGCAAGAAGATCAAACCTCTCCATTCTGAAGGAAATCAGCCCTGAGTGCTCCCTGGAAGGACAGATCGTGAAGCTGAGGCTCCAATACTTTGGCCACCTCATGAGAAGAGAATACTCTCTGGAAAAGACCCTGATGTTGGGAAAGATGGAGGGCACAAGGAGAAGGGGACGACAAAGGACAAGATGGTTGGACAGTGTTCTCGAAGCTACGAACATGAGTTTGACCAAACTGCGGGAGGCAGTGGAAGACAGGAGTGCCTGGCATGCTCTGGTCCAGGGGGTCACGAAGAGTCGGACACGACTAAACATCAACAAAGCAACTGCAGCATCCTGGTGCTTTGGTGAACACCCCCCCTCCGCATCCCCTCCCCCAGCTGTCCTGGGATTTCCCTTCACCCAAATGCACAAGGGTTAAGGGGTTTTGTGAAGGTCCCAGCATTTTCGTGGCAATTGGAGACTATGGAATTGGGGTGCTGATTCCATAGTCCCGGCCTGCATGATTAGGACTCACTCACATAGCTGAGTCATTTACAGATAAGTTGCTCCCACAAGTGAATAAAAGACAACTTAGAGATGCAATATTCAAAGCCAAAGGGCATGCAGAGTTGGCAGTACATGAGCTGGGGTTTAAAAGAGGGAGACAGAGAGAGGGGGAAAGTGATACATTTTTTAATTAGAGTAACTTCAGTTGGTGAAGGAGTCCAGACTTTAGATCTGCCTACACGCATTTCATTTTTAATTTGTACACTGCTTTTCTATGTTATTAAAAACAAAACGATTTACAAGCTGAAGAAGCAACAAAATGGACAGCAAAGACCACCTACCTAATAACAATCTGATCCAATACACAAAAAAGCCATAATTAAAAACATAACTTTAAAATAAACAACTTGCATCAAACAAAGCCATACAAAAATCTGTTAGAATATAGTAATAGTAATAATATATTACTTATACCACACCCATCTGGCTGGGTAAAGAGTAAAATTAAAAATCAGCAGATAATAATTAAACAATTTACACTTAACAATTGCAATAAAGAATTACTAAACTATAATCAATAAAAAGAATGGCAAGTCACATGCATAAAATATTGCAGAACATACAAAACTATGTAAAAGGATCAAATTGAGAAAAAGGTGGAAAAAGCCATTGCCTGTTGGTCAGGACAAAGACTCTCTCCCCTCACTTGAACTGGTGATAATTAATTCTAAGCTATAGCAAGGTTATTTATTAATGATGACTGTTTGGTAGTAATTATCCAAACCCCAAACTGAGCTGTTTTAATGCTCAGCCCCAGAGGCTCTGGTGTCCCCTTGGGGTTCATGAGATTACAGTGAAACTACTATAGAAAACAGTTGGGGGAAATTGATCTTTCTCTAAGGTTTCCACCACGTGCCGAAGAGCATGCCACTTTTCAGTTAAAATGTAAAATTAAAAACAACTTGCCTCTTCCGCATGCAAGTAGCTGTAAACATCAAAGAACCACCTGGCTGTGTGTGCATGGGGCCCCTATATCTTTGGTGAAACACAAGGGGACAAATATAGAAGCTGAGATTTAGTCTGGAAGCCTTTCGAGCCTCTCATAGGTTGGCCATATCAGTAAGAATAAATCTCTGGTGGGCCTCAAGCAAGAAGAAAACCAGGATATGTATCCTTAGCACAACAAAATTTAAGAACTACAGGCATACCTTGGGTTAAAGTTGCTTCAGGCTGAGCGTTTTCGGGTTGCACTCCACGGTGACCCAGAACTAACGGAACGCGTTACTTCCGGGTTTCACCGCTCACGCATGCGCAGACACTCAAAATGATGTTTCACGCATGCGCAGAAGCGGCGAATTGCGGCACGCACAGACGCAGGTTGCGTTCACTTCAGGATGCAAACAGGGCTCTGGAACGGATCCCGTTCGCATCCAGAGGTACCACTGTACTGACATTAAGTGTGAAGTCAGATGTACCATTTTTAAGAGTAACAGAGGCAGCTTCACACTGCACCACAGTAATTCAATGTATCTTTTTCGGTGCTAGGGAAAAAACCCAGTTCTGCAGCTTTGGGGTGTCTTTTAGTTTAATAGGGCAATCCCAGTTGTGGAGGGCACCTACTGGCTAGCACCAATGCCATCGACAACACAATTCCCAGAGGAAGTATGCTATAGTTCTCTTTTAAATGATTGCCTTAAAAACAAAAACAAACCTTCAATTTTGTTTTCTTTTGGGTAAATCAACGAATACGAGCTGCTTATATAAAAAAAACAGAAGAGGTGCCATAGTTCAGTCTCTCGGATCTCCAATAAAAGACCTCGGACAGCAAGACTCAAAAGGACCCCTCTGCCCAATTGTCAGCCAATATGAGGGTAGATAGACCACCTGCCTAAATAAGTGCAAGACCTTTCCATATGGACTGTCACTCAATACATAACAGAAGGGACAAAGCTCATCCAGCATTTGTCAGTGTATATGGCAAGCTATGGTGCTGAGTTCACACTGTGTGTGAAGAACCAGCTAGAATAGCTCTTAAAATCTGCCAGTTTTTACCTCAACCCTTCCTGGAAGCCATGTTAGATGTGTTTGAAGAATTAAACATTTCATGATTAAGCAATTATCTGTTTCTTAAACAACAGAATATGCATGCATCTCCTTACACATAGCTGAGAATTACCTGTTTTCCTCCTTTTCCCAATGTAATTCAAGTCCGTGTGCTCTTTTGCCCACAGAAATGGGTCCAGTGCAATGTGCATTGCCATGACTATTCTGTGTCCTCCCCACACCCTGCCCCCTGCCGTCAGTCCCCACGGCAGGCAGACAGGGCACCAGCTGTCTACCAAACTAACTAACTGGGTCACTGAGGCTACACTCCTGTGCATGCTTACTCAGAATAAAGTCCATCTGTTTTAAATGAGGCTTACTCTCAGGTAGCTTTGCACAGGGCTGCAGCCTGAGACACTGTACCTGGAACTGATCCCAGAGGCGCCATGCCCTCGTTCCATCAGTCCAATCCATGCCATGCCTAGGTTCCCCACTCCCACAACTGAAGAAAAGCAGCTGCAAGCAGCAGATCAGGTTTTGATTGGGAGAAATATTAAAGTTAAAAGGGATTTATTTCTAATGCAAAACAGCTTGGAGGGATTGTTATATGCTGGAGGGTGTCTTAGGTTAAGCCTGCGTGAATCTGTGCAGGAAAGGCGTTTGTGTTACCCCTTTGCCACTCCTTTAACTACTGAAGCACTACTACTTAGTGCCTAGGACCCTCGTACCTACAGGACCGCCTCTCCTGGTATGCCCCACGGAGGACCTCAAGGTCCATAAATAGAGGTCCCAGGCCCTAAGGAAGTTAGATTAGCTTCAACCAGAGCCAGGGCCTTCTCCACACTGGCTCCGGCCTGGTGGAACGCTCTGCCTCATGAGACCAGGGCCCTGCGGGATCTGATCTCTTTCCGCAGGGCCTGTTAGACAGAGTTGTTCCGCCTGGCCTTTGGCTTGGAGCCAATTTGATTCCCTCCCCCTCTTTCTTTTTCCTTTCTCCTCCTGTGATGAGGCTGCATTTTAATATTTCAATGTTTCAATATTTTAATGTTGTATTTTAATCTTGTTTTTAAGTTGTATTCATTCAACTTGTTTTGATTATTGCTTGTTAGCTGCCCTGAGCCCAGCCTTGGCTGGGGAGGGCAGGGTATAAATAAAAATTATTATTATTATTATTATTATTATTATTATTATTATTATTATTATTACTTCTAAGTTCCCTTCCTGATGCTACTGTGCAGTGACTGAATTAGCAAAGAGGTCTAACACTGGCCAGCCAAAGTGATGAGCAGCATGATGCTCAAGCAGGCCTTCATGAACCTCTGTCCTGAACCCAAAAACAAAGACTTCACACCCAGGTAGATGGCCTAGAAGTGTATCATTTTCTTGCTGTATGCTTGTGAAACATGGACCACTTATAAACGCCATCTCCAACTCCTCGAAAGATTCCATCAACAGTGTCTCCAAAAAAAATTATACATCACTTGTGAAGATAGGCAAACTAATGCCAGTGTACGGGAAGAAGCAAAGATCACCAGTGTTGAAACGATGGTTCTTCAACATCAACTTCGTTGGACTGGTCATGTTGTGCGGATGCCTGGTTATCGTCTTCCAAAGCAACTACTCTACAGTGGACCCTTGGATTACGTTACATTCGGGTAACATAACTTTCGGGTTGCGAACGTGGCAAACCTGGAAGTGTGTACTTCTGGGTTTTGCCGCGCATGTGCGCAGAAGCTGCGCCTCTAGATGCGGACTTTTCGGGATACGTACAGACCCCCAGAACGAATTACGTTCTAGAGGGTCCACTGTATTCTGAACTTAACATGGAAAGCGTAATGCTGGTGGTCAACAAAAGAGGTTTAAAGACTCTCTCAAGGCAAATCTAAAAAAATGAAGTATAAACACTGAGAACTGGGAAACACTGGCCTGCGAGCGCTCCAGTTGGAGAACAGCCTTTACCAAAGGTGTTGTGGACTTTGAAGACGCTCGAACTCAGGACACAAGGGAGAAATGTGCTAAGAGGAAGGCACGCTTGGCAAATCCACACCGTGACCAACTCCCGCCCAGAAACCAATGTCCCCACTGTGGAAGGATGTGTGGATGCAGAATTGGCCTCCACAGTCACTTACGGACTCATTGCTAAAACCGTGTTTATGGAAGACAATCTTACTCAGCTATGAGTGATCGCCAGAGAAGAAGAATAGTACAATTTTCGTTCCCCTCGACGACTAAGTGGCTGAGATGAGCTGGCCAGCCCAACCAACTAGCAGCAGAAGACAAGGTCAATCTCTGTAGCTCCTCCAGAATCATTCTTCGCTATAACCGGGGAGGAATCTATTAGCACTGTAGCTCCCTCTTGGCTGGACCCAGAATAGTTATTATCTGCCTTCTCATCAACCCTAGGATGAGTTATTGGAATGGAAACAGAAGCTGCTGAAGGGATTGAGGTAGAAAATACAACAACCTGAAGAAGCCATGGCAATGCACCATCATGCTCTGTAGCTGGGGCCCAAAATACGAGATGCCCAAAGCTGATGACGAAACCCCAAAGGGAATTTGTATTTATTCATTTATTTGACTGTAGTAATATGCTCCCTGTTGTTACTCTTGGAAATGCTTCCTTGACCCTTCAAAGCTTTGGGGAGACACAGAGGGAGCTCCCAACAAGAGAGTGTTTTTATTGTGTATTTTGATGCTGTGAACTACCCTGAGATCTTCGGATGAAGGGCAGTATACAAATTGAATATGTAAATAGGTAAACGTAAAGGGACCCCTGACCATTAGGTCCAGTTGCGGACGACTCGGGGGTTGCAGCGCATATGACCCGGAAGCTGTACGCCGGCTCCCTCGGCCAGTAAAGCAAGGTGAGCGCCGCAACCCCAGAGTCGGTCACGACTGGACCTCATGGTCAGGGGTCCCTTTACCTTTACCTAGGGCAGTGTTCCCCAACCTTGGGCCTCCAGCTGTTTTTGGACTACAACTCCCATCATCCCTCGCTAGCAAGACCAGTGGTCAAGGATGATGGGAATTGTAGTCCAAAAACAGCTGGAGGCCCAAGGTTGGGGAACACTGACCTAGGGTAAAGAACATTAGAACTGGAAGAACAGGGAGAAGTGTCCCAGCATAAGTTATTTGCATAGGGCTAAACATGTCTGCTCAGAAGTAAGTTCTCAATAGCTATTTCAATCCTCCCAAGAAGAAAATGTTGGCCGGAAAATACATACTGCTCTTGTTGCCCCCCTCTGACTATAAGGAAGTAGGTGTGTTGGACAGAAAAACAATTACATTGGCAATAATTACATCAAGGGAGCAAAACTGGAGCTTTCTGTGAAGCAAGCAGGGTATATATCTATGTATCTGTATAAAATAAATACCATTGCCACAGAATCAGAATATGATATTAAAAATACCGTACCAAGATTTCATATAGCACTTTTATAAAGAATTTCATAACAGTAATATCTACAGCAATCCTGTATGGTGAGTCTGCATTATCATCATAGTTTGCCTGCTTGCCCTTTCAGTCACTATGTGATCTCTCAATTATTCCAAGCGAAAATTGCATGTTCAAGTCTCAGCAAACACCTCCTTTGAAAGGAAGTGAGACTGCATATCCTGCTGCTACTTAGAGGGCTAGCAAACTCCCCGAGGCGAAAGTGGAAAGTTCTCTGCACCTACTTGAAGAAGTCTTCTTTGCAATAGACGCTCCCGGCTCTGGAGAAACAGCGGTCTGCCAGCTGCATTTGGCAATCTGCACACTTGAGGCAAGAACCGTGCCAGTGGCGGTCGAGGACTTTCAAGATGAATTTATCCAGGATGTGCTGGTTGCAGCCGGCACACTGGGGGATCTCTGGCGGAGGAAGAAAGAACATCAGCCAAAAAAAAAAACCTACCCAAAAACACTGCAGAGCAATAAAGGACTTCAAGGCATGACCATTTCTGACCTAGAGGGATAATGACAGCAACCTACCGTAATCTGTTGCTTGAACAACTGAAGTGGGTACATTGGAACTGCTGGTTCAACATGTATAACAAACAGCGCTCCTAACAAAAGGATATCTCGTATTCCTCTGCTGTTCGCACACCATTTCTCTGTCTGGACTTACCATCCGTACCAATTTGGGCATTTCTCTCGGTTCACTACATGAACTAGCCTCAAACTGGCTCGGGGCAGCTGCCACACAGCTTGTAGGAGCTAGTAGCTGAGATCAGCTCTTGCGCAGAACTGTGACACAGAATTTATTGTGAAAACCCATCCCTGTGACTTGCAGGAATTGTGGTGAATATTAAAACAGGCACACCCTGGATCTTGTAGCCCAAGTCTCCTGCTGCTGTTGTTTTATGGCATATTGGGCATATTTAATTACGGGTGCTTATATAATAGGATTGGGACGTGGGTGGCGCTGTGGGTAAAAGCCTCAGCGCCTAGGGCTTGCCGATCGCATGGTCGGCGGTTCGAATCCCCGCGGCGGGGTGCGCTCCCGTTGCTCGGTCCCAGCGCCTGCCAACCTAGCAGTTCGAAAGCACCCCCAGGTGCAAGTAGATAAATAGGGACCGCTTACTGGTGGGAAGGTAAACGGCGTTCCATGTGCGTCGCTGGCTCGCCAGATGCAGCTTTGTCACGCTGGCCACATGACCCGGAAGTGTCTCCGGACAGTGCTGGCCCCCGGCCTCTTAAGTGAGATGGGCGCACAACCCCAGAGTCTGTCAAGACTGGCCCGTAGGGGCAGGGGTACCTTTACCTTTACCTATATAATAGGATTGCTTTATTGTGTATATATGTTCATTTAAAAAAATGTTTGTATTTTGAGGTTCATATCATTGGTTATTATACTTGTAAACAATTAAATTATTGGTTATTATACTTGTAAACAAATCATCATCGTCTGAATCGGGACATCCAAATATTGCACCCATTTAACAGCTTTGTCCTGTATATACACTGATTGAATCAAATAGCAGAGAGGAGCAGGAGGTGGGGAGGGGGAGGCCGTGGCAGTGGGTGACAAGCGCTGGAGGTGGCGAGTGGCAAGATCCTTTGGGGGGCCCAGATTTGCTGCCCGCCCCCCAGCTGTCCCCAGCCTGCCGCTCAAGTTTGACTGCCTCACTGAGCCTCATGGGCTGGCTGGCACCGAGTGGAAAGGCCCTGTATAATTTAATATATATGTCCAAATAAGTTGTTATAAGTAGATCTAGATAGGATTGCCATTCCCCTCCCCAGTTTAAGCCCAACAACTGAAGAGGGCTTCTGCCTATATATAAAGTGTCTGTCTGCAGGCAGAACAGGTAATACTGATGTGCATATCTGTGTGTTCGTCTCTATTTCTATCCGCCTATAGTTTGAAATAATGGAATGCGCTGTAAAAATCTGCCAAGGGAGATTACCCAGTAAAAGCAATGCGCATAAATTCTGATATACATGCCTGAAAGAAGATTGATTTCTGAGGAGTCAAACGGCAGAGCAGGTTTAGTGTAATATTGCAAGAGATGTTTACGCATCAGAGCCTTCCTGTTCTGCTATCCTCTTGGGTAGCGATGGAGTGGCAGGAGACTGGCTCACAGTAAATATCGAGGATTTGTTGCCTTTTGATGCTGCTACAAATCCTCTGGATGGCCGGGAAAGACTCCTCGGGACCAAGAGCGATGGAACCTTTTGTATTGGAATCCAAATGAAACAGCCAAGCTGATTGGCTTATTTATGGAGGAGCCTTCTATTGCTGGAGACAGGCGTTGCTTTTGAAGAGAACTGAAGGTGGAATGATAGACCTATGGCTGCCCCTGCTGTACGGACATAACCAACCACTGTCTCTGGAGTCAGCGAGCATGCAAGGTTCTGTAGTCCATCAAAAACTCACAGAGTCCATCAAAAACTCTCCAGAGATGACCATGGGACAAAGGAAACAATGGGTACACCATATTGTATACCTGTATCTATTTTTCAAAAAAAATTATTTAGTTTTTCCATATTTTGAAATTTAGAAACAATTATCAAACAACCAACATAAAAAGAGAATTCCGAAGAATCTCCTGGACTTTCCTTAACCTTTTCCTCCTGCATCTTGTCTATTAATCCACATCTCTTAAATCTCCATTATAACCAAAATTCAGCATTGAACTACAAGTGCTATTCCAATAGTTTTAATAGTTTACAATGCTTTTTAAGGTAAATTATATATTTCCCCCATCGTATACCTGTATCAAACCACCACCAGCTTTTCAGAGCAACTGTCTCCTACTCTAAACACAAAGGCACCAACCATGAAGAGGTAAAGGTAAAGGGACCCCTGACTATTAGGTCCAGTCGTGGCCGACTCGGGGGTTGCGGCACTCATCTCGCTTTATTGGCCGAGGGAGCTGGCGTATAGTTTCCAGGTTGGGTGGCCAGCATGGCGAACCAGAGCAGCGCACGGAAACGCTGTTTACCTTCCCGCCGGAGCGGTACCTATTTATCTACTTGCACTTCGTGCTTTTGAACTGCTAGGTTGGCAGGAGCTGGGACCGAGCAACGGGAGCTCACCTTGTTGTGAGGATTCGAACCGCCGACCTTCCGATCGGCAAGCCCTAGGCTCTGTGGTTTAACCCACAGTGCCACCCGCGTCCCTTAACCATCAAGAACTGAGGCTTTTTTAAAAGACCTGTGAAAAATGCTGGTTAAACTCATCGTGATTAACAGAGCACATTCCGTTCCAGAATCCACAGGTGAATGCACTTCACTTCTAGACTGCCCTGCTGTTCCTCCTGTCTCCTCCACCAAATGCTTTGTTCTGTTTTCAGGTCCAAAACATTAGAAAAGCATAGGAAGCTGCCTAGACCAAGTTGGAGCAGTGGTGCATTTAGCCCAGTATTGTCTGACTGGCAGCACCTCAGTTTGTCCTATCAGGCGATGCCAAGAGACCTTCCTGCATGCAAAGGCATGCACAATACCATGCACTCAGCTGCAGCCTTTTCCCAGAGGCAGCGCTTACTGTATTTTTTGCTCTATAAGATGCACTTTTCCCTCCTAAAAAGTAAGGGGAAATGTGTGTGCGTCTTATGGAGCGAATGCAGGCTGCGCAGCTATCCCAGAAGCCAGAACAGCAAGAGGGATCGCTGTGCAGCCCTCCCTCTCGCTGTTCTAGCTTCTGGCTTAGCCGCACGAAGCCTCCTCGAGGCAGGGGGAGCCTTCATCCCGCTGCGCTGAGGAGGCTTTGCGCGGCTAAGCCAGAAGCTAGAACAATGAGAGGGACCGCTGTGCAGCGCTCTCTCTCGCTGTTCTAGCTTCTGACTTAGCACCTCAGTCCCTTCCCCCACTTCCCGGAAAAGCCCCCAAGAGCCACGCTCCCTTTAAAGAACCGTGCAGAGCTTTTCCCCGAGGAGGGAGAAGGGCAGCCTGTCAGTGACGGGCTGCCCTTCTCCCTCCTCAGGGAAAAGCCTGCAAGCGCTACACACAGGCTCCACACGGCTCGTGAAAGGGAGCGCTGAGCAGAGCCTGGGATGCATACAGGCTCTGCTCAGCGCTCCCTTTAAAGAATATTTTTTTCTTGCATTCCCCCTCTAAAAAATAGGTGCGTCTTATGGTCAGGTACGTCTTATGGAGCGAAAAATACGGTAAGTGAAAAATAAAAAGAGTGCTTCTGACCATGTCCTGCCCAAGTTCAACTGGGCTCGCGCTGCAAATCTTTGATCAAACAGAATGGTCCTTTTCAGCAAGCCACCATCTGAACGGCTCTGAAGCTGTCTGATGACTCTGGCAAGGCCAATTTATTTTTATTTTTTTAGAAAGGAGCGAAACCAGTGGGTATCAGATGACCCAGTGGGGATCATGCTGTTCTTAACCAAGCCACTGCAATATAGCAACCCCAGCCACACGTCCCAGCAATGTGGCTGGGAAGCTGTGCTAAGTAAATCCAATATGCAGAAAAACATTGTTGTGGAGAGGGTTGGGGTTAGTGCTGTGCCCTCGTCCAGGGATAACTAATGCCAAAAGGGAGCGTTCGTGGAATGAGTCAGCCACCAAGTTGCACAAGAACATTTTAATTAGATTGTTGCTGTTTTTAAAATGGGATGTAGTACATAAGTCGTACACTGTCCTTCTTAGCTGTTTGACTACCGATAAAGACTGCTGATGCAAGCCTATTCAAAGTCAACTAGGAAGGCAGCCCCAACACCACCTATGGGGGGCTGAAGGAGGGTTTTACTATCAGATTTCTAAAAACAGGGCTATTCCTTAAGTCAGGGGTAGTCAACGTGGTAGCCTCCAGAGCCTGTAGCACTCCAGTTCCCGTCAGTTCCAGCAAGCATGGGCAATGGTCAGGCACCATAGGAATTGGCGCTGTGGGTTAAACCACAGAGCTTAGGGCTTGCCGATCAGAAGGTCGGCGGTTCGAATCCCCGTGACGGGGTGAGCTCCTGTTGCTCGGTCCCTGCTCCTGCCAACCTAGCAGTTCGAAAGCACGTCAAAGTTCAAGTAGATAAATAGGTACCACTCTGGCGGGAAGGTAAACGGCGTTTCCATGCACTGCTCTGGTTCGCCAGAAGCGGCTTAGTCATGCTGGCCACATGACCTGGAAGCTGTACGCTGGCTCCCTTGGCCAGTAAAGCGAGATGAGCGCCGCAACCCCAGAGTCGGCCACGACTGGACCCAATGGTCCCTTTACCTTTAATCAAAGTATTTGACTTGACAAAAGAGTGTTAATAGCATGGAATATTTCAGGCCGCAGCAGACTGGAGCGGCGAGTTCAGGAAAAGCTTTGCCTCTGCTGTTTGGCAAGACTGCTGCTTCGCGTTAGATCTCAGGCTGGATCTAGACCCATCAAAAATGCGTTTCAGGAAAACGCGTTGTAAACTTCATAATGGGAAATCACGTTGGCAAACGACGGGACTCCACAGCGCCATCTGGTGTCACTGTGTTATAAAACGCTTTTCCTTTACTAATGTAGCCGAGTCTTCAGTGTCCTCCCCACTGACCTCCAAAACAATAACTGAGCCCCTCTCCATCACTATTTGTTTATCGCAATGCTGAGATTCTGCTTTACTCTTACAATAGCTCACAATAACGAAATTTAACATTAAAACAGTCAATCACATTAGATGGAATGGCCCTGCCCAAGGGGTATTGATTGTTGCTTTCCTAATCCATCCCACCTGGTTGCCCCACATGGCACAAAATGGAAGCCCACCAAAATGTGGCAAAATGCCTCCCTAGCTTGAACGGTGAAAGACTAAAATAAGCAGGAGTCAATAAAAAATCTATACGCCCGCTTTGCCTTCTTAAATAGAATTGTCTTTTGTGTGAATGGCTGCCAGGCCAACTCTTCCACTGCTATCATAGGCCTGGCAAACAGCTTTCATTTATCTAATTTATTTTAACTAAATTATTTAACATAACAGGAATCATGTTAATGGAATTCTGCATAGTGACCAGATTAGAGTCTAGCGCTTTAAAGCAACAAATGTCTCCAATTCACCTCTGAGCTAACACCCATCTTATTAAAATAAATATGTTTCCTCTGCATTTGCCTCTCAGTAGACATGCAGCACAATACGTAATTGGATTAGCGTTGCTGCTTAATTGACTAGCTACAAATTCATTTCCCTCGTTTGTCCTCATGCACCTTCCCTCTCGCCCACCCCAGACACACCTCCAGGACTTGCCAAGATCACAGAATGTACAGGAAAAGGAGGAGACTTAGAATCATAGAATCACAGAATTGAAGAGGGATCCCAAGGGTAATCTAGTCCAACCCCCTCCAATACGGGAATCTCAGCACGTGGGCCCCCCCCATTGAATCATGTTGGTCGATCCACAGTAGAGAGGTAATAAGCTTTTGAACTAGTCTTGTACAAAAAGGCAACAGGAATTAACCCTCCCTTCTTTTTTGTTTATTATTTGTTTTTCTTAAGGGTTCGAAAACTGCTCTACATTCAGAAAATGAACAGTGTACAGAAGTGGAATATAAAACAGTATTGAAATATAAAAATTGAACTGAAATGTAAAACTGCAGAAATAAAATAGACTGGCAGTGTGATCCTAATTGTGTCTACTCAGGAGTAAATCCTATTAAATTTGTTGGGGCTTGTTGTGGGGGTTAGGTTTACGGCCTAATTTGAGAAGGTTTGGGAGAAAATAAGTTTTCAGCAAATGAACTGGTAAAGGTAAAGGTAAAGGTAAAGGGACCCCTGACCATTAGGTCCAGTCGTGACTGACTCTGGGGTTGCGGCGCTCATCTCGCTCTATAGACCGAGGGAGCCGGCGTACAGCTTCCGGGTCATGTGGCCAGCATGACTAAGCCACTTCTGGCGAACCAGAGCAGCACACGCAAACACCGTTTACCTTCCCACCAGAGTGGTACCTATTTATCTACTTGCACTTGATGTGCTTTTGAACTGCTAGGTGGGCAGGAGCAGGGACCGAACAATGGGAGCTCACCCCGTAGCGGGGATTCGAACCTCCAAGCTTCTGATCGGCAAGTCCTAGGCTCTGTGGTTTAACCCACAGCGCCACCTGTGTCACTAATGAACTGGTACCACAATACTGAAAGCATATGCTCAAATCACAGCATGCTTTATCTAAAGTGGCATGTGGCAGAATTGACGGATTTTCATTCACAGGTCAAAGTAACCGGGTTGGGATGTGGAGAAGAGGTGGCTCTTCGGATACCCTCCTGCAGAACAATAGAGGGCTTTCCGTTCCTTGAATGTAGTTCAGTAGCAGATTAGCAACTAGCGCAATGCTTTTAACAGTGGTGATGAGACGCCGCCAAAGTAACTGTGCAGCAGTATTCTGTACTAGCTGAAGCTTCCAGACCAAATCCAAGGGCAACCCCACATAAAGCACATTTAGTGCTATAGTGCCTTGAGCCCTTGGCCCTGAAACCAGACCCTCCAAGTGTCCTTGTTTTGCAGGGACGTCCTTGATTTAGAGAAGCCGTCCCAGTTTCTGATTTGATCCCAGAATGTCCCGCTTTCCCTTAGGATGGCCTTATTTCCATTGCAGAAATGTTGGAGTTATCTGACCCCCCACAGCTGTCTGAAGGCAATCCTGTATAGGGAAGTTTTCTTAATGTTTAATGTTTTATTATGTTTTTATATATGTTAGAAGCTCCCCAGAGTGGCTGGGGCAACCCAGTAAGATGTATAAAAGGGGTATAAATAGTAAAAATTCTCAACCATGGAACCTTTTGTGAAGTTACCTTATCTAATCTCCTAGCCTTGGGACTGAGAGGCTGCACATCTTCCACTGAGACAGAGTCGGTTAGCTCACTCTCTTCCCATTCTTCTTGCTGTTCACCTCCCAGTTATGCCCAACTATTGTCCTCCGAACTGTGCCCCTCAGCAAACCATTGTTCCAAATCAACACTACTCCACTGCTCCTGTGGAGTTTCAGGATCATAGCCATGTACTCCTCGGCCTGGTCTCTGACACCTAGATTCATCAGAGAAATGTTGGAGGGTATGTGAAACTATTGCATGAAACATCTGTAGGTAATTTGAGAAGGGCTTTTTAAAAATGGTAAAATACAATATAAGGAGAATTTGGAAGGCTCTGCTTAGTTCAGGCATGGCCAAACTTGGCCCTCCAGATGTTTTGGGACTACAATTCCTATCATCCCTGACCACTGGTCCTGTTAGCTAGGGATGATGGGAGTTGTAGTCCCAAAACATTTGGAGTAGAGCACCAAGTTTGGCCATTCCTGGCTTAGATGAAACATATTTAGGAAAGAGGAGGTGAAGGAATTTCAATAAAATTAGTGAAATTTTTCATATGGCTTTGGCATACCTTACAGGCCTATAATTATTTCATAAGCCTCTTATATTACAATTTTTTTAAAAAGTGGGGCTTTTTTTAAGGCCCCAGGAATAGCCTTAGAAGCTTTTATGTGTTTGGCTCTTTTCAATCTGACTCTTGACCAGTATTGTGAAAAAAATAGGAAGCAATACCTTAAAATGTTAGAGTGCTAAATATGAGAGAGATTAATGACTCTCCAGGATTCTCGGAACTGACTAGGGATTTGGAAAATGTCTTAATCGGGCACTTTGCACATCATTAATATCAGAACATCCTGAGTACTTTGCTCCTGAAACTTCAAAGTGTTTCATTGTCCTTCAGAGAAACTGAAACTGCCTGGGCAGAGAACTTGTTTGGTGCTCCAAACACATTTTAGAACTCTTTCTTAAGACTGTTGGGACCTTTCAGGTTCAGCACGTGAAATAAGCATCTGATAAGCAATGGAGAGTAGGGAGATCTGAATGCTTTCCTTGTGGAAACACTTATTTTAGAATAATATCACCACCCCACATACCCCAGTAACACATACTTCAATAATTTGACAATGGAAAAATGTTTAAATTGGGACGCGGGTGGCACTGTGGGTTAAACCACAGAGCCTAGGACTTGCCGATCAGAAGGTCGCGGTTCGAATCCCCGCCACGGGGTGAGCTCCCATTGTTTGGTCCCAGCTCCTGCCAACCTAGCAGTTCGAAAGCACGTCAAAGTGCAAGTAGATAAATAGGTACCGCTCCGGCGAGAAGGTAAACGGCGTTTCCGTGCGCTGCTCTGGTTCACCAGAAGCGGCTTAGTCATGCTGGCCACATGACCCGGAAGCTGTCTGCGGACAAACGCCAGCTCCCTTGGCCTATAGAGCGAGATGAACGTGCAACCCCAGAGTCATTTGCAACTGGACCTAACGGTCAGGGGTACCTTGACCTTTACCTTTATGACCAAAAATATGTAGTTGGTATCCATTACATGGGACGCGGATGGCGCTGTGGGTAAAAGCCTCAGCGCCTAGGGCTTGCCGATCGAAAGGTCGGCGGTTCGAATCCCCGCGACGGGGTGCACTCCCGTTGCTCGGTCCCAGCGCCTGCCAACCTAGCAGTTCGAAAGCACCCCCGGGTGCAAGTAGATAAATAGGGACCGCTTACAAGCGAGAAGGTAAATGGCGTTTCCGTGTGCGGCTCTGGCTCACCAGAGCAGCAATGTCACGCTGGCCACGTGACCCGGAAGTGTCTCCGGACAGCGCTGGCTCCCGGCCTCTTGAGTGAGATGGGCGCACAACCCTAGAGTCTGTCAAGACTGGCCCGTACGGGCAGGGGTACCTTTACCTTTTTATCCATTACATAGCTCTCCCCTATGGCTCCTAGAAGACGCCCTGACCAAAAATATGACGGTGCTAAATGCTTAAAAATGAGCCCTTGTGCTGGCTCCTACTAGCCTGCCAGGTTAGTTTAATCCAGCCAACTATTTTTCTGATTCCAAGGGGATATGAAAGTTCTGCCTGTAGTGGCCATTTCACATGCAATTCATCCCTTGTTATAGTCATCGCCTGAGAAGCATGTATGTGTGAAACAGTGTTAAGCTCAGTTATGAATCTGGATCGATAACTCCCCCTGCCCCATTCCTGCCCACCTTCTCCATTGCTCACAAATAGATGCTTAACTGTGCATCAAAACACATGTCAGAACCCTGCGTCCAACCACTCATGAAACATGGGTACCACCAAAGGCAGGTCTACTTCTGCATCAATCTAACTCAAAACGGTCATGCTCTCCTTAGTTCCCTGAACCACCTCTCTCTCATTGTAGGAGTACAATTCCACTGAACTGCATACGTACAAAACAAGCCCCACAGAATAAAATTATGAAATGCAACATAAGTAAGGCTTACTGAATCAACTTTAGTATGTGCCTTGTTCTCAGAATTCTTCATCAGCATCCCAAAGGCAGTGAAACAACACATTCAGAGAAAACTCAAAAGCTGCGTAACCTTGCACTAGCAAATATTAATCGCCTTTTCAAACTGTAACAAATTGCACCGGATAATCTGGCCCAGAAGCAGCAACAGCTGTGCATCAAGCTGAGATTTGGGAGTCTGTTGCCATTTATTTACATCAAGGGAACATTTTTCCTCGCTTAACTAATATGAACCTTGTTATCTCCCTCCTTTGTCCAACTTATGAGCACTTAGGTAGTCTCTTCCATCCTCTCAATCTCTCTCTCATGTGTAGCTGAGCTTGCTTTCAGCAGCCACAGATCTGATTAGGTTACCAGCTAATGGACCTACTCCTTTAACCCTAAGTCAGTGTCTTTCAGAGAAGCTAAGTGCTGGAAGAAGGGTCCTTGCATGATTCAGAAGACGACACAAGACAATGTCCTCTCTTTTAGCAACCTGTTCAAACAACATTTTCATTGAGCCCCACAACTGTTTGAGTGAGGAGATACCGTATTTTTTGCTCCATAAGACGCACCTGACCATAAGACGCACATAGTTTTTAGAGGAGGAAAACAAGAAAAAAAATTCTGAACGAAACAGTGGATGTATGATTTTTTGGGTGCAGGCTGTAGCCATGGACATGCTATGTGATCTGATGGTGAATTTGGGGACCCAATGCAAAAATTCTGAGGATCCATGTGGATCTGTGCTTTGTAACCACATTTTTGCACCATTGCAGCCCCAGGAAACAGTGGATGCGTGATTTTTTTGGTGCAGGCTGTAGCCATGGACATGCTATGTGATTTGATGGTGAATTTGGGGTGACCCAATGTAAAACTCCTGAGGATCCATGGGTTTTTACCTCCCCTCTCCCAGGCAGCCTCCTTTATCTCTCTCCCGATCCCACCGATCAGCTGCTTCCTTTCAACACTCCCTTCCCTCTTGTTTGCCTTTGTGTCTTTTCCTTAGCTGGAGCAGTTTTTTGCTCCTCCTTTTCTTCTAGTTTCTCTCCTCATTGCTTTAGTCTTCCTGTCTCCTCTCCATGCAAGTTTGCTGTCTTTACCTCCCCCCTCCCAGGCAGCCTCCTTTATTGCTAGCATCCCTTATCTCCCTCCCCGATCGCTTGCTGATTAGTGGCTTTGTTTCCACACCCACTTCCCTCTTAAAAATAAAAAATAAAAAAGCATGATCTGCTTTTTGCCCCTGGGCAATTCGGCTCCAGGGACCACGCATTCGCTCCATAAGACGCACAGACATTTCCCCTCACTTTTTAGGGAGAAAAAAGTGCGTCTTATGGAGTGAAAAATACGGTAATCTGAAAGGAGGGTGGGGAAAGGTGCCAGAATTCCCAGTCAGTTCAGCACGGCATCTAAAAGCTAGGGTCTAGGCTCTAGGCCAGCGGTTCTCAACCTGTGGGTCCCCAGATGTTGTTGGACTACAACTCCAATCACCCCTGAGCTCTGGCCTTGCTAGCTAGGGGTGATGGGAGTTGTAGTTCAACATCTGGGGACCCACAGGTTGAGAAAGGCTGCTCTAGGCTAATCACAGGCGCTGAGATGTACCCAACATTGATGAGGAGGTGAAGTCCTGCACGCATTGCATGTGACATCACACACATCAGACATGTGTGACAACTCTCACACCGGGAGAGGCCTCAGCCCAATAGAGTTGGTGCACCTGGTAGCAATAGCAATCTTGTAACATCACCAGAAGTAACTCTTTTAAAACAAGCCTCTTCAGTTGGTGACATTGCCTACCGAGCCCCTCTTCCTCTCATACCCCACACATCAGGGGACATATTCATGGGAGACTATTACTGAGGCAACACTCCTGCTTGTATGCCTTGCCTTGGAAATAGGGGCAGCTCTACCGTTTGGCAGAGTGAGGCAGCTGCCTCAGGAGACAGATCCCAGGGGGGCTGAGGGGAACAGCATTAGTTCTTAAGCTGTTCCACTCTGTTGGACTACAGACCTGTGTGCACCCCGGCCCCTAAACTAAGGCACTGCTCTCAAGAGCAATGGAGGCTGTTGGCTCATTGCCAGCACTGAAGTCAGATTCAACTGTATGTGGACCTTTGTTCTTCAGAATCTATACACCAGGCCAACTGCAAGCATGTGTCCTCAGGACATTAAGGCAAGCTGAGAAGCTCCACAACTTCATTGGACTGGTCATGTTGTTCGGATGCCTGATGATCGTCTTCCAAAGCAACTACTCTATTCTGAACTTAAAAATGGAAAGCGTAATGCTGGTGGTCAACAAAAGAGGTTCAAAAACTCTCTCAAGGCAAACCTAAAAAAATGTAGTATAAACACCAACAACTGGGAAACACTGGCCTGCGAACGCTCCAGTTGGAGAACAGCCTTTACCAAAGGTGTTGTGGACTTTGAAGACGCTTGAACTCGGGACGAAAGGGAGAAACGTGCTAAGAGGAAGGCACGCTTGGCAAACCCTCACTGTGATCAACTCCCGCCTGGAAACGTATGTCCCCACTGTGGAAGGACGTGTGGCTCCAGAATTGGCCTCCACAGTCATTTACGGACTCACTGTTAAGACCGTGTTCATGAGAGACAATCTTACTCAGCTACGAGTGATCACCAAAGAAGAAGACTGTCAAAGAGAAGTAGAGCTGGGCATAGGCAGACTGACTTCTGTCTGGCTGATTTCCAGAAGCTTCTATAAACATTATATATATGCACTCCCCACTAGATGTCCACCTCTTTAACTGCCCAGCATACATTTCAACTCTTCTCCTTTCCCTAGAGAGATGGATTGCACTGGTCCTGATGCGAAACTTCCTTATTTACTCAGCCCGCCCATGCATTTCAATGTTGTGTGTTGTGTGCAAGCCATAATTAATGCAGACTTGGGCCCTATAAATTTTTTATTGCCCTGAGCTAGTTGAGACTGCGTAGGCTCCCGAAATGTCAGTGAGTTATGCAGCTTTCCCCAATAAGTGGCAATGAAAACTTTATAGCATCCCCAACACTGCGGATTTTGTTTATGCTACTGATTTTAGTCCCCCTTTTAAAAAAAGAAAATAAAACCACGCTCTGTTTTCTCCTTGAAGTGCATTAGTTGCCATGGAAACAGTGATGTCAATCAAGTGGGCAGAACTTCAATGATGCCCTAAAGTGCTGACTTAAGCAAGGGGAAGCTTCTCCCGTAACACAGTTGCAGAATTTGATCCTAATCAGTTGCAGGAAGTTGCTGTGTACAGAACACACAATGAAGCATACTGATGGCATAATCAGTCTATTGTTACTTACTGTGCTTGAAATTAAAGATGTACAAATAAAATAAAAAAATTAGAGCTGCAGAATTTAATCAACAGAATTTTAAAAATAACTTGATTTATTGTAGAGGCCTATTTTAATAGCAACTAAACATTTATATAGTGCTTTGAGCATTCAGGGTCCTTTCTATACATTACCAGAGAAATCTGTACAACGGTATTGTATAGTGGGCCAAAGATAGATAGACAGAAAGTGTGCATTCTCTGCCTACAGTTTGGCACTTGAGGCAATGTACGATACGAGTAAAACAACAATAAATCACAGTAATGAAACAATTTTTAAAACGCAATTTAAAACACAAATCAGCAAGTCAAACAATCTGTACTAAAACATCCATAGAAAGGTCAACAGAATCCCAGTGGTAGAGGGAGAAGCCAGCTTCACACTGAAAGCCAAAGAAGCCTTGCTTACAAAGCCATTTTTTATTTAATCACTGGAATGACGGCGAAAATGCCTCTGCCGGCAAGGTATTGCAGAAGAAGAAGGAGGAGGAGGAGGAGGAGGAGGAGGAGGAGGAGGAGGAGGAGGAGTTTGGATTTGATATCCCACTTTATCACTACCCGAAGGAGTCTCAAAGCGGCTAACATTCTCCTTTCCCTTCCTCCCCCACAACAAACACTCTGTGAGGTGAGTGGGGCTGAGAGACTTCAGAGAAGTGTGACTGGCCCAAGGTCACCCAGCAGCTACACGTGGAGGAGCGGGGAAGCGAACCCGGTTCACCAGATTACAAGTCCACCACTCTGAACCACTACACCACACTGGCAGAGTGCGGGTAAAAGTATCGCTTCCTATACCTTTACACTTCTCTCTAAAAAAAGAGCTTCCCCACCAGATCTGAGGGATTCCCCAGGAATTGGCACCTCTAAAACATAGAGAGGCCACAGACCAAGTCAATTTTAAAGATCACCACCAGCACTTTGAGCCAGGCCTGGAAGCTAATAGGAAGTCAACAGAGCTGAGCAAGATTGTGGGTGAAATGTTCTGTGTGGCCACTCTTGCAAGAGGAGAGACATGGAATTCTGCAATAGCTGAAGTTCCTGAGCCATCTTGAAAGGCAGTTCCTCCATCTGACAACAGCTCACCTTGCAATAGTCAACATGAGATATTACGAACGCATAGGTGACTTACAGCCAAATCTTTATCAAAGAGAGGCAGCCCTGGGCACTGCCAGCACCTGAAAATCCAGCAGCAATTCAGGGTCCAGGAGAACACACAAGCCATGCAGGTTGTCCATTTTTTAGGGGGGGGGGGGGAGAATGCCATCCATCACATGCAAAACTGGAATCTCGCCAGCCTAAGGCTGAACATCACCGTCATCACCACTGCCAAACTGGTATAGATAAAGCTTCAGCATATTGCAACAGTGCTGTGAGTATATCTGAATACAGTGGTGCCCCGCAAGACGAATGCCTCGCAAGACAAAAAACTCGCTAGACGAAAGAGTTTTCCGTTTTTTGAGTCGTTCCGCAAGACGAATTTCCCTATGGGCTTGCTTCGCAAGACGAAACGTCTTGCGAGTTCTTGCGAGTTTGTTTCCTTTTTCTTAAAGCCGCTAAGCCGTTAATAGCCGCTAAGCCGCTAATAGCCGTGCTTCGCAAGACGAAAAAACCGCAAGACGAAGAGACTCGCGGAACGGATTAATTTCGTCTTGCGAGGCACCACTGTACAGAAAAGATTGTGATTGTGATTGTGATTATTAAACAACTCCCAGTCATCATTGATGTAAGGCCCAAACTGACTTCAACTGAATCTCAACTAGAGTTGCATTCTATCCTCCATTGATCATCACAGTTCCACCCATGTCACTCTAGTTAAGATTCTGTCAGTGTTTCTATAATGGAGAGGTTCATAATTCAACCCTAAAAATGTCACCCCTGGCTAGGAGATCAAAGGGTGGAAGCAATTAAAGGATTGTTGGGTTTAAATCAGATTGATTATGATTTTTCTCACCCTTTTTAAAGTTCAGATAATCCTCAAAAATCAATTTGCTTTTTATTTACTTAACTTTGCATCCTTAAACATCATTTCTTGAAGTTCTGGAAAGGAAGTATTAAGCAGAAGGAATTAAGAACAACTCTACTAACCTGGGAAAACTGATAGGAGACATAGCAAGAGGGGAGAGAGAGAGAGAGAGAGAGAGAGAGAGAGAGAGAGAGAGAGTTTAGCGTCACACAACTGATCCTAAAAAACAGCAGAGCAGCTCTATCATCAGCTATGAGCAAGGAGAGCTCTAAAAAGGTAAAGGGACCCCTGACCATTAGGTCCAGTCGTGGCCGACTCTGGGGTTGCGGCGCTCATCTCGCTTTATTGGCTGAGGGAGCCGGCGTACAGCTTCCTGGTCATGTGGCCAGCATGACTAAGCCACTTCTGGCGAACCAGAGCAGCGCACGGAAACGCTGTTTACCTTCCCGCCAGAGCGGTACCTATTTATCTACTTGCACTGTGACGTGCTTTCAAACTGCTAGGTTGGCAGGAGCAGGGAACAAGCAACGGGAGCTCACCCCGTCGCAGGGATTCGAACCGCCAACCTTCTGATCGGCAAGTCCTCGGCTCTGTGGTTTAACCCACAGCGCCACCCGCGTCCCAAGGAGAGCTCTACACAACCTCTAAACACAGAAAACCACATGCTGGAGAGAAACAAGTAAGGGCTTGCAAACACCCCAGAGTCATTCAGCTGACTACTCTTGGAAACAGAATGCCTGGCTTTTGGGAATGAGATTTATTGTTGGAAACGTGACTCCTCCAACACATTTGTCATGAGTTTTACGGCTTGATTGAAATCCTTATTATGACACAATGGGCTGGATACTGCAGCAGTTATTTGCCACTTCTTCTAAATGGGGAACAAAGTCCATAGCCAGGGGGAGCTGGGGACAAGGGCCAATGGCCAATGGCCAAGGTAACATGTACATCAAGTTACAACAACAAAAACCCAGATCTGAACATTTGCCTATGCTTGTTTTTAATTCATTTTATTTAAATAAGATGGTAATAACTGTTAAGGGCTCAGTGTCCTGTAACCTGTTAGTCAGTCCAGTAACTTTGTTCATGTCAACAAAAACAGTGGCATATGGGAGCTGGGTTTTTTCTAAGTGAGCAATATTATCTGCACATTTCCCCTTCTATTTCTACAAGAAAAAGGGCAAAATTCTTTAAATTCACATGCTGAAAATTCACAGGAGAGGAGGAAAGGCCCATGGCTTGCCCCCTGGTGACTATGGGCCTGGACCACAACGAGCAAAAACTCTTCTTAAAACCAGACCAAATCACCTCAAAATTTATAGAAGATCTGCCTCCTTCCACATTGTGTTTCCCATGCACAGTCACCTTCATTTTATAATGATCCTGCGCAAAATCCTATCAATTCCCAAAGAAGTGCTGTTTATTTGCATAATAATGATGCCATAATTCACAAGGCAGCCTCCTTCCCTCCGCCTCATGACATTGCCTTTGCCTTTGAAGTGGCATGCAGAGAAGCTGTGATGGTAATACAACCTGCTGATCAATCGCATCTTAACTGCTCTGGTTCCACAAAGAAGGCGTAGCATGGATCATATCAGGTACCCATGGATTTTCAGGGAACTTTCCTGCATTGCATTGTGGAACACGCCTGCTAAACAGGACCAGTTGTCAAGAGCATCCTATGTCAACACAATCTGCTGTGGTGTCCTAATCTGGAGCTTTCCGGGGGGCTATGATTTAAGGTGCTGGGTTTGACCCACTCACCCCCACCCCCAAGACACAGTTGTTTATCTTCTATGATTTTTCCATGTACAGATCTTCTGAGGTCTGGGACAGAATCTGACATTGGCCATGGATTCTGCTGGATCTAATCTCACTTTCAAACTTTTCCAAATGTTTATGGAATTATATTATTATTATTAATTATTACCTACAGTACACTATTTATTTATGGAACACCATCCATGTAAAATGGTATTTTAAAGGATAACAAAAGCAAAACACAGCTGTCTGCCCTCAAATTTAAATTTAGAGGATGAAGACAGGTGGTAAATGTGACTGTCCGGGACTCTGGATTGGTTTCCGTTGCTAATGAGGACTAGAGATTGTGCTTGAAAACATACAAGCTGCCTCTAGATATGGCCCCTGCTTTGAAATGTGAAACTTCCTCTAGGCTCTCAGCTATAAGCACATCCATACCATCCAGCATCCGTCATTTTTACCTCCCATTCCTTATTTCGCTACCTTTCCCCCTGCTGCCCTCCAACACAATTCCTTCTTGCAACAACTCAGTTGTCTGCATGCTGCTTGTTAGTGCCATTCTTTTGTCTGAAGTGCAGAAATGTGGCTTTATTGGTGCCAAATTTAGGTGAATTTTATTATAGGTTAGTGATCCAAAGGTTGAGGGATTCCTTACCAATCCCTAAGTGACTTTCACCCCAGGGGTGTTCTAGGGGTTACATCTCTCCCCTACTTTCCTTTACATATTATGTTTTGTGAGAAACATTCTGTTTATGGCATGTGGTCAAGTTCATGCAACAAGGACAGCTGGAAAGACATTCTCATAACTTATTTCTCCTCTAGAAACAGCAAGTTCTGAGACTCTTATAGGAGGTTTTTCTAGACTGTTCAAACTGCATTCATTTTTCACTGAGCAGGGTGAATCTGTTTCAGGTTATATATAAAAGATAACACCTTGCCTTAGCTTTTTACAATTTGTTGTCCTTTTTAGCTCTTTGATTTGAAGGGATTTCATTACATTTTTCACCTAAATAGCATCCCTTGCACCTAAATAGCATCTGCATCTATAAAGTAACATAATACTTGAAGTAAAATTAGTGATTTATTCAGGTACATAAACAAAAGGTCAAGTGACAACGGCAATATTCAATTCAGTAAATCCTCATGGATGAGAGTCTGGGTGGTCTATTATTGTTCCAAGCTGCTCAGTTAGAAACAAGAATCCTTTTTCCAATAATAATTAAATCTGGGGTTAAAATGCTACCTTCCATTGGTGCAATACTTTATCCATTATTAGCATCTTCCACACCTTCAATTAAAGTTGTGTCATTCTTCCACTTTTGCACAATTTGGAAATTAGCAACCACCCACTCGGCTTTCATTCTGAAAGCCATAACCTATTTGCTATTTTGTATGTCCTTCACAGATTCAAATAGGTACAAACAACATAGCCTATTTGATTTTTGCAAATAGTTAAATAACCAAAATTGCATGTTCAAAACATGCATTAAATTAATTACAATTGACCAGTGACAAAGAATGAATTTTGTGTTTTGTTTTTGTCTTCACAACTTTTATTGTTTATTGTCACAGCCATCCTGCAGAGTCGATCATTTCAAATCTCACTTTACACATGTGGAACTGAAGTTAACATAGAGAGCAACTTGCTCAAGGCCACCCAGTGAAGTAAGTACATGACTGAGGCAGAACCTGAGTCCAGAACACCCAGCTTCAAATGAAGCACTCCGTCTTCTGCAACACATTGCAAAATACTTTGCGACAGAACAGTGCAGAGCAGACAATTCGAAAAGGGAAATCAATCGCATGCATGCACAGCAGCTGTGGCAGAACAGGATCAGGCAGTGCCTCCAGAAGATTAAAAAATAGAGCATCATAGAATTGTAGAGCTGGAACGGACTCCGGGGGTCATCAAGTTTCTTCTTCTTTAAAAAAAGGCAGGCAGAAGTATACTTCATAGTCATCAAAATTCAAAGTAACCATTTGTGAGCTGGCTCTAGATGGGTACTTTTCCAAACTGAGTCACAGAACTGAAATCCATGCATGGTAAATCAAGAGCGGATAGGCTGAGAGAGTCTTACATCTGCCATCTTCTTTGCATGCGCCCCATATCCCTTAATGACTGTTAATGGCTGCAACCCGATCCAAGGCTTGGATTGGAAGGAAAGGGAGATCCCCTCTTTGATCACAGACCTTTCCCTGCCGCCGCCAAGAAAGCAAACAAGGGCGACAGCCACGGTGAGCTCAGCCCTTCCACGTGCAAAGATTTCGATCTCCTTCTGGGGCAAAAGAGGCTGAACCACTGGGTGGGAGGAGCCAAGAGTCGAAAGGGCAGACTTCATTAAAGAGAAGAAGCTAATGAGAAACCGACTCTGATCTGGGGTGACAGCCAGGAGAGCAAGGCATGTTTATGCCCCCTGCCCACCAGCGCAAATGTTCTTCTCCATACTCCCAGCAGTCTAGCCACCATGCAAGGTGGAGATGAAAACGACGTTATCCTGGTCTTGGAGCAGGTAGTCCAGCTCGCCCATCAACTCCCAATCTGCCCCATTGATCAGCACCAAGATTCCCGGCCGCACAGACTCTCCCTGCACAAAGAGCTCCGGCCTCTCTTTTAACAGGTTCTCTTTCATCCACACCAGCAGCTTTCGGACATCCCAAGGTCCTTCCTGGGGGGGCAGAGTCACCCGCTGCTTCCTGATCCCGCCAAACAAGAGCTCTGCTCCACCTCCGCACTCCAGCTGCAGGGACAAGGGCACCGCCATCTTTGGTGAGGGCACGGCGCTGCCCGCACCGGAAGCGCGACGCCGCGTCTGCTTCCGGGGGCGGCGGAGGTTGCCCAGCAACCAGAAATAATGGATTTTTGACCCTCTCATTCTGGGGCAGAAACAACAATAGCAGCAAATTTGGTTCTATTCATCTTCTAGGCAGTGCCTTTTTTTTTCTCCTTTAAAAATGTTTAGGGGTACTCTCAATTTGACTCAAGAAAATCACCATTTTATAGTTCAAATCGGGGAAAATAAATACAGTAAATGGAAAAGTACAAAGATTTACACAATATTTAGAGTACACGCACCCCTGCGTACCCTCATAAAAAGCACTGCATTTGGGTTTTACTCAAGAGCAGGGGTTTTTTTCTTCCACTACAGGTGATATAGAATGAGTTCTGCCCAGTGACTATTGTTATAGATACTCACTGATCTTACTATGTATAAATACACACAAACACACACAAACAAACACATAAATCTACATATACATATCAGATATCTTTTGTATTTCATGGTCTCTTCATCTCAGTGTCCACACATGTGGCCATGTATATCCCACAAATTGATAAATCTTATGAAACAAGCTCCGGGGCATGAAATTGTCTGCCACAATTTCTGCTAATCTTTATGGCGCCGCAATACTCTTTGTTGATTTCACTGCCACAGATTAACGTGTCTAAACCTCAGGAATATCCAGTTATAAATTGAATTGGTCCTAAGGATAGACAGGCATCCAAGAAAGCTGGTTCTAGCACTCTTTATTTTGCTGATTGTATTGGCAGAGCAAGGGAGCACGATTCTGAATTATGCCAGCAAATCATAGGAGGCATTTGGGGTTCTGTCAGAATTTCCAGGACTCCCGATTCACAAGCCACTAATAAGATGGTTTAGCTGCCTCACCAAAGTCAAAGGGAATAATCATGGCGAACATTGGTGAAATGCTTGCCATTTGTAAGTGGTCAGTCAGCGGTGCTTCATTTATTAGATTGCCTCCCTTGCTCCTGGATTAAAAGTGCTAAATGCAATATTAGTGGCAACTAATATATCCCAATAGGGACGCGGGTGGCGCTGTGGGTAAAAGCCTCAGCGCCTAGGGCTTGCCGATCGAAAGGTCGGTGGTTCGAATCCCCGCGGCAGGGTGCGCTCCCGTTGTTCGGTCCCAGCGCCTGCCAACCTAGCAGTTCGAAAGCACTCCCGGGTGCCAGTAGATAAATAGGGACCGCTTACTAGCGGGAAGGTAAACAGCGTTTCCGTGTGCTGTGCTGGCTCGCCAGAGCAGCAATGTCACGCTGGCCACGTGACCCGGAAGTGTCTCCGGACAGCACTGGCCCCCGGCCTCTTGAGTGAGATGGGCGCACAAGCCTAGAGTCTGTCAAGACTGGCCCGTACGGGCAGGGGTACCTTTACCTTTTTAATATATCCCAATAGTGGCAAAATGCAGGAAACCCACAGGTTTCTCTGCATCCTTTTGTGAACTGTCCCTAATCACAGAAATATAGAATTCTAGGGTCAGAAGGGACCCCAAGGTCCAAGTTTCATCGATACCTTTCCCCACTACCAAGCAAGACTGACTCTAGAAGTCTGAAAGAGTGCCCTCATGCTATGCTAATAAAGGACAGTCTTTATTTAGTTATGTAAAAGGTAAAGGTAAAGGTACCCCTCATTGTGCGCTCATCTCACTCTATAGGCCGGGAGCCAGCGCTGTCCGCAGACACTTCCGGGTCACGTGGCCAGCGTGACAAGCTGCATCTGGCGAGCCAGCGCAGCACACGGAACGCCGTTTAGCTTCCTGCTGGTAAGCGGTCCCTATTTATCTACTTGCACCCGGGGGTGCTTTCGAACTGCTAGGTTGGCAGGAGCTGGGACAGAACGACGGGAGCTCACCCCGCCGCGGGGATTCGAACCGCCAACCATGCGATCGGCAAGTCCTAGGCGCTGAGGTTTTACCCACAACGCCACCCGCGTCCCTTTTTACCCACAGCGCCACCCGCGTCCCTTATATTTATTTAATAAATTTAGTTATAAGTTATTATAAATTACATAATTTAGTTATGTAGCTATACACAAAAAGTGTTCTCTGGTGCATGTTTTATTTCCTTGAAAACACTATGCACAGAAGGTGTTACATGAGCAGAAGATGCTTGCATGACTAAATAGAAGTGAATGGAGGTGAGCCTACGTCAGACAGTAGATTTGGGGCGCCATTAACACGGATCTCTTAAGGTGGAGCAATGGGTGTCATCGTTCCCTTCCTTTCCCTATATTTCAGGTTACATTGCAGCAGTTAAATATATCTTTATATTAGTTATTTATGTTAGAAGAAAGTAACAACAGATAGCCTGAACTAGCAATGTGAGAAATATTTCCTGCTATACTTCACTCCTTACTATTTTTGGGAGGTGTTTGTACAAAATGGAGTTCTAACAGGCTTCCAAACCTTGCAATGACTCTCTCTACACACACACACACACACACACACACCACCACCACCACCACCACCCAATGCACATAATGAAACCTCTTCCCTGCCCTCATGGGAACCCAAAACACTACCCCCTGGCCATCAAGAGTAGCAAAGAGGGCAATCAGCCTCTGATACACAATTCCCTGGGAAGTTCCACAAGCCTCAGTGAAGTGTTCAGTGTTTGCTAGGATCAGTCATCACCAACCCAGTAGGCCCTACAGGTCTTGGACTACAGCTGCCATCCGTGGGGCTAAAGGAAGTTGTAGTCCACAGCATCTGGAGGGCACCAGGTTGGCCAAGGCCGGCCAAGATCATGTTGGTGAAAGCATTTAGGATCATGCTGTAAGGCAACAGTTTTCCCAGCTGCTGCTCATTTCAAGCAGACCAGCACAGGAGAGCATCCCCTACGGATTGTGCCTCACGCTAATTTGTGGAAGCAGGAAAAATGCCATTGGGATTTTTCACCACACCAAAATGGGCTAGCCCTGAAACTAAATCTAAGTATTTTTTTTACAGCAACAAAAGTGATTAAAGGTCCCATTGAACAGTTTAATTTGGTGTAAAGTTACTAGAACATGGTGTGATTTAAAGTACTTTGAATTAAAAAATAACAGCTGGCGCCACTTCAACACAATGAAAATCAAGTATTTTAGGGAGGTGGGGGTTTTTTTGTTTCCGTCCTTTGCAAAATAGCAGTCTGTATCCCTGAGCGGAATGCATTTTCAGACCCATGTATTCTGATTGCCCGTGGTTCCTTAAATTTACATTTGTTATGTGTGGATTTTATTTTATCCTGCCTTTCATCCAAAAATCTAGTTCCCATTTCGGTGATGTAGGGCAGGAGAGGAACCTTAAGCCAAAGCCCAAGAAAACCTAAACGCAACATAGGTGAATATGGATTGCTTTTTTATTGTTAGCTACCAGGGTTTCCTAATTCTTTCTTATATTTAAAATATTTTAATATGTAAGGTAATATGCATTGCATTTTAAAAGTTATCCCGTAATTTAATTTTTTTTAAAAATGTACATTTAATTTAATCATTTTTAAAGTGTCCAGCGTTTCTGCTTCATTAGAGCTTTGTGCTCATTTGTCAGAACATGGGAACACCCCCTTCTATCATCTTAAAATGGCAGCAGGACCTAGAATAGGGAGAGCCAAACTGGTGACCTTCAGAGGTTGCTGAATATCAATGCCCATCATCCCCAACAATTGACCATGTTGGATGAGACAGAGGGGAGCTGGATTCTAGCATCACCTGGAGAGCACTGCATTGGTGAGACCTGGGCTAGAATGCTAAGTCCATAGCTTTGTTTAATTGAAGCTGAACATTTAGGGAAGGAACCTGGACTAGCCCTGTGGAAAGCTATGCTCCCGCAACCCCTGTCCCACCACAAACACGATCTGCAGCCACAACAAATCAGCTCCAAATTATGGAAGTCTCAGTAGAGAAACAGGCATGCAGGTAACCCTTCAAAAGTTACAACAATGCACCTCTGAAGAAGACACATGTGTGCATAAAAGCTATGTTTCAGAACATAGTCCAAGAACAGAGCCAAGCATGAAAAGCCTTTAAGATATTAAACACAACAGGCAACGCTTTGGCAAAACCAGGTAAATAAAGGAAACACTTCCATGGCTTAATCCTAAAAGTTTGTCCCTGGCATGCATGTCCCCACATCCACAATAAACAGAATGGCTACCCTGTTCCTTGGCCCTAGGGTCCCAAACAGATGTATTCGTCCAACATTCTTGATATTTTCACTGCATATTGCTGCTCTTCAAGAGAGCCTAGTAATTGTACTTTTGCAAAAGAGATGGGAGTCCTATGTTGGGGAGACAACCTACGTCCCTCCCACCCTGTGCTCAGCTATAATGATCCCAATATTGCTTGGAGAGAAATGTCACAACAGTCAAACAATTTCAAGCTGATTTTCCTATATAGCTGTGGTTGTGGTCCACTAAGATAGAAGTGCGCTATTTTTCAAAACTGCAATGTTAAAGAATGTGATTCAGTACCTGGAGTTCTAAGCTAAGAGGGATCCTGGTCCAAATTTAATCTCCATCATAGACCCACTGGGTGATTAATTCACTGCCTCTTAACCTTAGTTGCCTTCTGTAAAATTGCTGCAATACTGAAAGCTCAGTAACTTAGCAAAATGTATATTGTTATTTATTACCTCTCGAAGGCATATATAAATGCTGCCCTTCATATTCACATTTAGAGGTAATGAAGCAAATTCATTCTCCAGAATTCAAAAGTGAATACTATATATACTCAGAATTTTGATTCTCTCTCTCTCTCTCTCTCTCTCTCTCTCTCTCTCTCTCTCTCTCACACACACACACACACTCACACACACACACACACACACACACACACACACAAGAGGATATAAAATTGCTAAGTTGTTCCCTTGTACTGGACTGGTTTCTTCTAAGGCAAACGTGTAAGTCTTTCCAGATACACCAATTTTTAAAAAAAAAATCATTGTACATTAAATGGCTGTGTCACTGGAAGGTATGATTCACTTAAACTTTAAAGCATAGAAAAATTTAAAGTTTAAATTATCTTTTCTCGCCTAGTGTACCTCCTACTCTCTGTACTGGGAACAAAGGGACAAATCCCCATACCAACGGCTGGATAATGTGCCTTTCATCAGTATCTATCTATCTATTTATTTATTTTCATTTTACTCCTGCATATTTTGGTTATTTGAACCAGGGCAGGCTTTTCTGGAATAGAGAGGAGATGGGCGTCTGATAATGGATGTGAATTCTGCGTGTTTCAAGGGAGGAGAGCAAAATAACAAAGGGTTAGAACTGTACTGTCATTTTTTAAAAACACATACACACACCCCCGATGTTTTAAAAGCAAGGGGGTAAAGGAAAAGGAGGCAGGCAAAAATTGCAGCACAAACCTACATACAAAGTGCTCATTTCAGCAAATTTTGCAAGGGCTTAAAATAACGTGTGTCAACGCTGTTTTTCATTGTTTTGAAGCAAATTGTAGTAAAGTGGTTATGTGACAAAAATAATAATAAATAGCAACAATTAGTATACATGATCAAGCCATTAAACCGTGAATTTCGTTTATTTCAATCCAGAAGTTAAGAACGTGGTGGTTTCTCTCCCGTTAAAATCAGTGGGACTCCCATTAACTTTAGATGGATCGCGCACTGAATATGGGGCTAGAGCACACAAATTCAGAGAAGCCCAGAATAGGGCTCAAGAGATGTATAGAAAAGGATCTCTTTAGTGATCTGAAAAAGACATGCTCTAAATTTCTGCCCTTTTAAAACAACGGAAAACAGCAATAGCAACATTGCATTGTTTTAACTTCTGCTATGCGATATTGCCCTAGAAATTCAGCGCATGGGAAAAGCGGATCAGGATTTTACCCTTCGCAGTGGGAGTTAAAGGCTGCAATACTATGCCTGTTTGCCTGGGAGTAAGCCCCATTCAACTCCGTGAGACTTGCTTCTGAGCAGGCACGAACAGAGCTGCGCTGTGCTCTGCCAAAAACATCACAAAATGCTGCCTTTTACACGGATTCGGGTTCCAGAACCTTTCGAGGTTAGAGGCGCATTTGATAGGAAACCACCAGAGACAAACGATAATTTCTACGAGGGCTGAAAGTGGTTCGAGAGAGTCTTTGCTTTCCATGGCCTATGAACACCCACCGTTTTTTCTTTTCTTTTTAAGAACACCAACCACACAATACAACCTTCAAAACCTGCGCACCTGGTGTGATGACCCTGCCCTGGGTGTCTACATTAAGACCACCACCAGCAATCTCTCTCCTAAACCACAAATCATAGGTTATTATTTTCACATCTACGATGCGCGGAGGGGGAGCGCAATCTTTCTTAATTTTCTCAAAAGCTGGCGCTGTGCAACTTTCCCCACTCATTCTCTTTGCCGAAACAAGAATAAATTTAATGGGGAAATATCACAAAATAAAGCGAAAATGCTCTGGGTATACATAGCAACCCTGGGGACTGGGGAAACCTCGTCTCAGTCCCCAACAGCCAGGTGCAACGCTAAGCGAGGGGAGGTGATGCGCATTAATTCCGTTTAATGCAGTTCCACGCCGGCTTTGGAGTTCCGCAAAAGCTAAGTTTCTTGGAGTTGTGGCCAACAAAAGCGTCCTAGTTATTTTGCGTCCAAGGCCTCAGGTTAGGGACCTTGTTCTGGCGATCCACTGAGGATCCTTCTCCTGCGACCACGTTGTCGCAGTAGCCACCTGGCCCAATGCTGGGACTCACATCATCGCCCAGGAACAACGGGAGGAGGAGGCTGTGGTTATTTACCTCGCAGTTTTTCCAGGGAAAGGTTGGGAACAAACGGCTTGAAATCCGGTCCCCGCCTGGGATGCCTTGGGGCGATTTGCTCGCCCACCGGTGGCAAGATCCATTTATACAAGACGCAGTACTTGGAAAGGGAAGACAGACCCGCGAAGGGAGACGCGAGGCTGCTGCCTGCGGCGCATTACATTGCACGGGAAGGGAGAGGGGGAGGGCGCTGGAGAACGAGTTTTCCTCCAGTTGATATAATGGAATTAGGAAAGCCCACTCCCTCCCTAGGGGATCCCACCACGGGAAAGGAAACGGGGGTGGGAGCCACGCAGATTCCGAAGGAGAGATTAAAACTGGAGGGTCTCTCCGTCCTCTCTCTCCACTGAGCTTCCAAAATGACGAAGGAGGTAGGTACCCCCCCAAAACCCCAAAAAAGGCCCGAGTCTCCCCGGTGCCTTTTGCTTTCCTAGGATCCTGCCAGCACCCACCCCTCCCCCACTTCAACAAGGCAAGCAGCCAAGCAGAGATTTGCTTAAAGCAACAGAATGCAATGAAAGTTGTTGTTGCTTTCCCCTTTATCTATTTGTCTCAACTGGAGGGAGTGGGCGGAAGAATGATGGCTGTGTTTTTGTTGGAGCTGTAGAAAACACGCGCGCGCACTCACACAAAACAGCAACTGTAAAAAAAAAAAAAAAAACCCCGAGCAAAGAAAAGTGAGGAAACCGTCATTTTGGTGTCTTTAAATTAGTGGTTCGAAAATGCAAGAGGCTGCTGATTTTCTGGAGATCTTTAATATGCAGGAATGCTTTGTTCTCTCTCCCCGCCCCCCCGCCGGACATGAAGTGAGGGGGCCATCAAAAATCACAGCAGAACAGAGACACCCAGACCCTTTAAGTCGGTGTCAGTAATTTGTTTTTTCTTCGCTCACCAGTGTAGGAGAAGAGATGCAGCTAAACGGAATTAAAAATGCCCCTAGATGCAAAATAACAAAATGCCCTTAAATGCAAAATCGAGCGTTTGTATTTTGTTTAAGTCCTGTTTGGCTTATTTCCTGACAGACTCCAACAGGAGCGGCTGATGTTCACACAGAAGGCGGCGGAAGTTGGGGTAAAGGGGAAGAAAGGGCTATTTGTCTGTCCCCCCAGCTACGCGCGGAAAGTGGGAATCCGCGAGAGATCTCTGGAACGCGCGCAAAGATATTAAAGCCGAACGTCGGAAAAGGCGCCGGCGCTCTGGCGCGCAAACAAGACCGCGAGAAAACCTGCGTCTCCAGAGGCCGCCGCTTGATAGGACTTGGTCCCATCACGACAGCAAATCGATGGGGCGCAAACATTCAGCCCCCCACCTCTCGACCACAGTCTCCGTGCCCCTCTGGGTACAGACAGTTGAAAACAAGGAACCTCAGGACACTTCCCCACACGGGCCACGTAACCATTTCATCTGCCCAATCTGCGGTTAAGCACGCTTCCCACACCTGGAGACGCAGCGCACTGTCCTTTCTCCTGCGCAAGCGTCACTGAAAATAATATGAGCGCCGCAGAAAATGCGCATTGCCATCCGAACTTAAGATTCAAATTACGTATTTACATATTATCCAGAAGCTTGTATTCTATAGCCCACGCAAAATCCTCTTTTAATTTTCTATCCTCCGCCTCTCCCTCCGCACTTTTACCCCTCCCCTCTCCCCTCCTGTTTATCTGTCTCTCTCTCCCCCCCCCTTTTTTGGTTATTTACTTGCTCCTTTCAATTACTTTTAGGTGTTTAGTGATCAGAAAACTGTTTGCACTACGTGGTATACGAATGGTGACGCGCAGCGCATGCTAAAAACGGTTTTATACAAAACCACATTCATAAAATGCATTATAATATACAATCACTGTCGCACAATTCTCGTGCCTATGTGCATAGGCAGGCTGCGTAAAATTCTAACCCCATTTCGGGAAGAGAAAACTCCTTGATATGGAAAACATCAGCGGTGCGGACAAAGGAGGCGAGAGAAATCGGGGCTTGCCACTCCGAATTTAGAAAACCTGTCTTTTCGTTCTTAGCCCAAAGCGTCGCCTTTCGCTCGTCAACCCGCGGCGAGGGCGAGTTCCCCTCTCCTCAAATCCAAGAAAGGGAAAGGAACACACACACACACACCTTACAACCAACCCCCTTTGGGTCCAGATCTGGGCTCCCCTCCTCGCCGAGGTGCCATACTCAAGTTACATTTCAACACGGTGGGGAAAACAGGATTTGCTGCTGGACGCAAAAACATAGATATTCCCCATCATAGCCCAGCCAGTCTCGAGGGATGAGGGGGGGGGGGTCGGGCTGCCCAGTTCGCCCTCTCCGCCCGCCCCCTCCCAAAGGAAAGGTGGCTCCAGTCCGGTCAGGAAACCGAAGTCTCCGGACGTCGTGGTGCAAGCGAGGTAGGGACGTTGACAGAGAACGACGCTTCCCCGCCTTGAGTGAATTGGAGAAGGCCGAGAAAAGATATCAGAGAGGAGGCCAGGGGTATATCCCCATGATAAGAGGTGGACTTCGTCTCTCTCCTTACGGTCCCCAGGAGAGAGAATAGATTCACTCGACAAAGAAATCGGATCAAGTCACAGCCGAGAATCGGAGCAAGACCCGCACCTTCTTCGTACCTATTCCACCTTGGCTCTTTCCCGCTCCTGCCCCCCCCACCTCCCTCGTTTTCCACTAGTAAGAACAACCAGAAAGCGCAAAACCATTGGAAGAGGGGCAACCAAAGCACGGGCAACCGAACCCTCTCAGCTCATCTCAAATTTCACTCAAATCCAGATTCGATTTTCTGGGTGGGGAAATCTGAATTGGGAGTCGGGGTGGGAAGGAAGGAAGGAAGGAAGACATCTAACAGGAAAAGAAGGCGCATTTCATAGCCTGATTCCGAAACAACCCCGTTATCCGAACTAACGTGGATTTAATTCGATTTGCGTCCTATTAATCCGAGTACAACCCATCCACTTTAACGAGGCTGTGAATTCCAGACTGGATCACGGCGGAAAAGGTGATGGGTTAGTCAACCGTTCAGAGAAAAGAGTTGCCTTAAAACAAAACAAAAAGAAAACACCTCTCTCTCCTCAACTGACTTGAAATTGACAACACACTTCGACTATCCTGGGAACTTGGGTTTCCAGGGAAATCCGTTCCCTTCCTTCGCGTTAGCCTGTTTGCTAGGGGTGGGGTTGAAACCCCTGCATTTTATGGAATTACGGTAAATGAGCCAGAATTGGGGTGCGCAGGGAAAGAGGACGACGCAAATCTTTAGTGAGAGGCGCAGTGCCATTTTGCCACAGATTCTCCGAGCGAAGAATTGTTCTTAAAAACAGGAGACGGTGGAGGGACACACCCAATACCGAGGAAAGAATGGAGTATGCTTTATATGAGTGGCATCTGGGTGCTCAGAGCCTCGCAAAACGGGAGCAGTCAGAAAAAGCAGACGTGGCGGCGGGTGACTGCAGGCAGCCGTCCTTAACAGGTTAAACGCCTGCGCATCTCTATTAGGAAAAGAGCTTCCGAGCCTTTGCGATGCCCTTTGCTTCTTTCCAGAAACGCCTAGGTGGAATCTCTCACCTGCTCCAACAAAAATTAAAGGATGCTTTTTTAAAAAAAGCACCCCTCCTTTTAAAAAAGCGCGCATCAGTCAGACAGGATCAGACCTCCTTCGTCGAATTAAAAGGGAAAGAGAGAGGCGAGAAAGTGTACTCGGGTCCCGGGACCAGAGTTCCACGGCGGGCATTGGGGCAGGTGGGACTTTGCAAAGGAGGCGACAGAAGCAAGAACGCGTTCACACGATCTGGTGTATGGGATCGAGGAAGGGAAGAAAACCCGTGGGGAAAAGAGTCCCGAGAGAAAAATCGGAAGGATTAAGAAGGACATGGGCACTTCGAGATGGACTAGAGATTCCAGCCCAAACATTTATAGGAATAAACAAACAAACTGGGAAGCCGAGAAGGCCTAGTCGGCAAAGAGATAGCATCATCTACACCCATTTCCAGAGGCTTCCTCTGCGCGGGGTTGTGGCCTTTGCGTCCTCGCGCGCAGAGATGCAGAGATGGTGCTTTTATTTTTAATGCATTTAGAGGCGGGGTAGTTTTCTTTTTTGCGGGCCGACCCAAAATACTGAATGCACCCAGCACCCAGCTCCGCCCAGGAGCGGGCAATCCTCTGCGGGCATTCCAATGTTGACAGAGAGAGAGATAAAACAGGGAGATATAAATATGTAAATGAATACTTTGACGTTTGTCTACACATGGAAAGAAAGGCAGGGGGAAATGGGGGAATGCAGACGCACGCGCGCGCGCACTCCAGCGGTTAGATAATTGGAATTTAACGGACTTTCTGAGTTATATTCTAGGCCTAATTGAATTAAACCAATTGACTCTCCATTAGAAATACTCTAGCAGTGACCCAGGCTATAAATTTGGGGCACACGGTTTGCAGCAAGTTCCTGATCTATGTTTCCGCATGCAGTCAGCCCGTCCTTCCTTCCTTCCGCCCTTCCTTCCTTCCTTAATTTGGTTTTCAGAAAAATAGGAGCAGCAGCTCCGGAAAGAAATAAAAACGGGACGGGAGCCTAACCGAAAGATAATTCTCGATGGGCCACCGGCGGGCGAGCCCCCGGAGCAAAGTCCTCGAAGAGGATAAATGGGGTGCAGACGAAAGAGCAAATTTAAGGCTCTTTCCCGCAAGAGGTACAGTCCAGTTTGCCAAAAGGGGAAGAGCCACATAGCGAAGCATAGGATTCAAGTGTTTGCATCCATGCGCAGTCGCATCCCCACTTCGCATTTTTGTAGGTGTAGGCTTCTCTAGGTGGAAATCTAAAGTTGGATTCCCGTGTAGCTGCGCCGTCCCCGCCCCCCCCCCCCAATATTGGAGAAAGGGCAAGCTCCATTCCAAGGGGTGTTAAGTTGACACGACAGGTCGGGGGTTGACCCAGCTCCCCAGCTTTCCAAACTGGGTTGCAGGCCAAGTTCAGCAAAGATGCGTATCCAAATGCGCATTAGGATTTTTCTACGCATTTTACTCAGCAGAACCGAGTCTGCAATCAGGCACGGGTATTGGGCTGCGCATGCACATTTACTCGCAAGTTATTGTGTTCAATGAGTTTTACTCTCAAGTAGAGGAGTTGGGGATTGTGGTCCTGGAGCTAGCAAGAACGGTAGAGGGATCCTAGCCGCTTTTCCCAGTCGGGTCTGTACGGAGAGGGTGGTGGTTTGGGCGTATCGGCTGTACTCCTCCCAAAGCCCGCCTTAAAGGAATTGCTTAGCTTTCTGGTTCCTTTAGGAAGCCAGTTCCTTAAGCTGTACCTAGCAAGAACCTGCTTTGTAACAGGGATGCCTTCTATTGTTTGCGCGCGTGGCTACTATCCGCAAGCAAGTTGAGCCGTGAATGATTGCAGATCAAACCATCGTAGAGGGAAATCAAAAGCAGCCCAATCTCTGCGTGTGAGTTTTGGCGGAAGCAAGGCCCTCTGCGTTCAACGGGGTTTGATCCCAAGTAAGTGTGTGGGCTGGAGCCTGCTCGGCCTTAGCTGGGCTGGTATGCGGATCAGGGCCTTACGTGGATCCCCGCCGCTTAGAACACGATGCCCGCGTCTTAGTTAATAGGTTTTCTGGATCGAAGCCACGGAATGTTCCTACCGACAGAAATTGTTAGGAAATTAACATTCGGCTTTTAAAAAAAGACTCTCTTGGCCTCAAGTAAATGAGTGTACTGTTTCAGGATGGGTCCATTACGCAGACAGGTAAGTGCCCCCAGCTTAAGGCTACACTTAAGACTGTCGATTTGAATAGGATTGTGCCGGATGCAGAGCGCAGCCCTCCAGCTTCGCCGGATTTGGGGATGGCGGCGGCATTCAAGTGCCTGGGTTATTATTATTTTTGTGGGGCGGGGGAACACTAAGGCCCATGGAATGCTTCCTTACTTCCGAGTATGCATGAACAAGCTTCGGTTCTCCATAGTCCAGACTGGCTTCGGGGCGATGCCAAAACATACGGCGTCAGCCTTCTCTAAGTCGAGGGCTGCTTGCCCTGCGCTCAATTCTGAAACTAAAGTTCTCCCTTTTGAAAGCCTCCGAGGCAGCCAGGTAGATTTACTGGCCCAAAGCAGCCAAGGCAGTCAAAGGATAGCAGCGAGAGGCAGCGGGGAGCCCGGCGGCGGGCAAGAGAAAGGAACAGCGAAGAACACGGCGTAGCGCACTTGTGCCACGCGCGCAGCAGTCGGGAAGGGCAGGCGAGGGCGCACAGCAAGCGGGAGATGCGCGACCACCTGCTCGCCGCACACAGAGGAGACGCGCAGCCCTCTGCCACACGCCGGCGGCAGGTCCCGTGTTTGTGCGTTCAGGGAGAAAGGGCGCGTGAGCACATCTGTTTCAGCACCCTCTCTCTCGGGACTTCACACGTGCATACAAACGTAGACAGAGAGACAGGAGGGTGACCAGTTCATACGCACGCGTGCATGCATCTATCTATCCATAAGGCGTCTCTGCATCCTGCGAAGGCGACACAGGAGGCCAGGACGCCCATACTGGCAAAACAGCCGCCGCTCTGCGGCTACAACGGCTCATATGACCGGAACCAAGCTGAATGTTTCCTTGGCCAGCAATGTCATATAGACCCAGGGAGGGGAGAGAGAGGACCTTTTCAGCATCGTTATGGGCAACAGAGGAGCGCGGACACGATCCAGCCAAGTCGAACGCTCTTAAGTCCCGCAGTTTTCAAAAAGAGAGTAAAACACATGTCTTATTATAAGCTCCACTGAAATGAACTGGGCTTAACAGCTGTTAACTCTGGGGTGGACAGTGCCCCAATTTTCTTCACACGCACATACCCCGTTCTGAAACGCATTTATTTATTTGCAGAGCCCACGGAGGCCAGAGGAATTCAAGGAAGCGTAATGAGGTTTGTAGCCTTGAATTGTGTCCGGAGCCTTCTCTAGAGGTGGCCCCATTTAAAAGGTACACATCACCCTTGCCATTTGTACACACAAAACGTGTGCTCATCGGCAGGCTTCCCGCTTGGCAACACACATTACATACACACATATATAATATATACGCACACATTACAAACCCACAAACTGTGCATCTTGCTGCTTCATAGATGAACGGAGTAGCTACATGTTTTATAAACAGACTGATTCAATGCCTGTCATCCCAGAAATCGGCCCCAGGCATTTAGTTATTTATAAGTGAGTAACATACTCACTTAAGTTAACTTATAAGTTATTCGCTTATAAGTGAGCGAGGGGGTTTTAGGATTGCACTCGGAGGCTGAAATCCTAATCATGACTTAGAAAGAAATACGCACTTAGGAGTCTGTCCCACTGAACTCAGGGGAAGAACTGGCAAGCTGATCCATGCCTGCTGCTTACCTAGACACTGGTCTCATTTTAAATCAGGGGCTCTCACCTCTGTATATAGTTTGAGGCTGGGCTGCCAGGTAGATCGAGGCAGGTTCACAAGGAAGGATACGACCAGACAGGTGCTGCGCTATATATACACAATACCGTTCATCAGCATACGTATTAAGAGATAAAGCTGGGGGAAATACGTTTTGCACAGGGAAATATATACATGATTGACTTCTCCAGAGCTCCCTCACCTATTCGTACCCGTTCATATGCACATACTTGGGTCTACCTACCTCTTTCCGTAAACAGACGCTCCTGATCTATCTGCAGAGGCACACCGCGAAAGACATGCTGCACGTCTAAGAATAGACACCAGATAACCCCCACACTCCCCTCGGTACACGCATCTTCCCGGGGCTACAAATATACACACGCGCGCACACAAAAAAGGATGTCATTTGGGAAAGCAACGCACAAATAACCAGTGCAATGAGTTCGCAGCGGTTCATGTGTCCGCTACTCTTACTCTCAAGAAAGCCACAGCGTTGGAGTAAGCAGCGGTGGTGGGGGGGGGGAGAGGGGGGGGTCAATTGCCCTTCGACGCAGCCTAACCAAAACAAAACTGCCTGGGAAGAAAGCGCGTCAGGATGGGGAACTGGGCGACAATCACTTTATTTAAAAGCAACAAATGCCCCCCCTCTCTCATGCATACCCTTCGGATGGAGGCCCCACGAGGGAGGGGTGGCCCCCATTATTTGCCCCTTGGAAGGATTGGAGGGGTCAGGCTTCAGGCAAACTTCTTGCGAGCCACTGATATGTCTTCCCCGATTCCTATACCTGCCATTCTTCTTTCTGCCTTCCCAATTCTCTGACCACTAACCTCTTTAAGCTTCCGAGGTGCTCTGAACGCTAAGATTATCCGTGAAGCAAAGAGACTCCTATGCACTTCTCCATGCAGCTATTTAAACAGGAAAAGTAACCAGCCCACCTGTTTACAACCTTGAAATATCGCTAGCGCAGCGCTACATAAACACACACGCGCGCTCTGCTAGCCTTCTTCTTCATATCTGGGCAGCGCAGTTATTATAATAATCCTCCCTGCACCATTCGAGCTCCTAAGACAGCCAGTTTTCTTTATTATTAAATCAATGTGGGAGAGGGAGCGAGAGAGGGAGCGAGAGAGAGAGAGAAAATTCCTTACGTTGCATTGGCACACCGAGGATTTCTGGAAGACCCTTGACAGAACCTTCTGTAGTGAGTGCTGAGCTTTGCATCATTTTATTTCAAACGTGTCGAGCAGAGGGGGGAAAAATGGGGACGGAAAAAACCCCCAGGAGAATATATGTCTATAGATCTAATAAAATAAAAATTAAAAAAATCTTGATCAATAACAAAAAATAACAAAAACCACGGAGTATGATCGGGGCCGATCCTTCTAGGCGCTCTAGGAGGTTCTGAGGCTGGCCCTGGTCGCTTCAAATCCCCTTGGCTTCTCCTGCTATCCCAGCTTGACTGTATCCTGGGTTAAAAGTGGTGCTGCAGTGGTGCTCCTCGTCGTAGGAGCGCTGGTCTAGGAGAGGCAGCTTTGATTCATTCACACTGCAGGGAGAGGGCGTGACGTCACTTTCCGCAGGGAAGCCACGCCCCCTCCAGCCAATCCCTGCGCGCCTCCTTTCAAAAAGACCCGGGGCGGGGGAAGAAGGTGATGGAGCAGCAAGTTCAGGGAGCGGAGCGCGGCTGGGCGGACGCGTCCCGGGCGCACCTCTCCATCATCGCCCTTGGCAAGGCGCGCCTGGGGGACATCTCCGCCCCTGAGCTCCAAGTCCTCATCTAAAGGCGAGCGGCTTCTTAGGTTTGCAGGCTGCTGCTATTGCACCTTAGAGCCCAGCTGCTGCATCATCATCATTTTTTAAATTATAAAAATAATAATAATGATATACCGCCTTTCACCCTAAGATCTCAAGGCGGCTCACAACACAAAATTACTGTTGTTGCTATTCTTTCTTCTTCTTTATTAAATTTGTTTACCGACCTTCATCCAAAGATCTCAGCTGCTGCGGCATCATCATCATTTTTTAAATTATAAAAAAATAATGATATACCGCCTTTCATCCTAAGATCTCAAGGCGGCTCACAACATAAAATTATTATTGTTGCTATTCTTTCTTCTTCTTTATTAAATTTGTTTACTGACCTTCATCCAAAGATCTTAGGGGGCGTCCCAGCATAAAAACACAAGATAAAATACACAAGATACATAATAAAAACTACAAGGAGGAACAAAACAAACCATATCCCGCCCCGCAACATATTTAAAAGCATATAGGATGTTAATCAGCCCAAGGCCTGGCTCCACACGCTGAGTAAAGAATGAGTCAGGGGATTGAGAAAGCGCCGCCCGCGGTTTTGTTCCGCTATCTCCCTTTCACACGTGAAAAGTCACCCGGCGCTGCGCGCTCCTGTCACGTGTGAATCCATTGCAATGCGCGAAGTCGAACGTTAAGAGGAGCGCGGATCAAGCGGTAGCAGCCGGGATTTAGATGCCAGATCTGTTGAGAAGGGCTTACTGCACAATATCGGAACCAAGAGGGATATATTGAAGGCGCTGAAAAAGAACCGAGCAGGGAACTTGAATAAGTTCAGGTGAGCACATAACTGCTTTTCTTCCGTGATGCATGGATGAGCAGCTAAAATTGTATTTCTCCCTACAGGAGAATGGCAGCCCCTTCCAAACTTAAATGACCGTTGTCTCAGAAGTAATTTCCAAATAGTTTGAGGGGGCTTACTTTCAAATTGAGGGAATAAAGAAGTCCGAGGCTTTGCTACTGTTTTAAGGATATTATCATTTTCTTACTTTGCAATGGTTTTGATGACTATTCTAATTCTTTATTCACAGCCCAATTCTATGCATGGGTTTTTCAAAAGCATGTCTTGCTGTTTTTCAGTAGACTCACTCCTATGGGCAGAAGATGGCACCCTGAATTTTCCATTATGAAAACCTCCTTGACAGCCACCAGGCAGAATACAAACAAAAACTATAAACAGAGCTGTAATTAAAACAGAAGCTGATCAAACACATTAAGTTTTCAGATTAGGATCAGTGAACAATTTGAGAGAAGAGTTCTGGTGAAAAGAACAGCATGCTGTGAATTTCAAGAGTCCCAGTGCGTCAACTTTTCTTTAAAAATAAAATAAAAATCAGAAGCTCAAACACAGAACTGGAAAACATAGTTTATTCTGAGGGGTTTTTGGTGGTGCATGTGTGAGTTGATTGCATTTATGGTCTCAAATGACAATTTCTGCTTTTGTTCTGTTCTCTTCAGGCATTAGATTTCTTTATTAAACAAAATTCAAAATTATGTACTGCTTAGTTGTCAGACAACCTTTTAAGTGGCATATATGAATTTTAATGGGGGCATGTGATATATATATATCATATATATATCATGTGTGTGTGTGTGTGTGTGTGTGTGTGTGTGTATCACATGCCCCCATTAAAATTATTGATAAAAACAGGTATATAAAAGCACTCAAAAGATAACTAAAAGCAACAGTAGCTTAACAGAGATTCCAGACAAGTAACTTTTCCTTGTCTGAATAGGCTTGCCTAAGAAAAAGTATTCTAAGCAGCTTCTGAAAAGAATACAGTGAGGGAACTTGTCTGATGTCAAGAGGCAGGCAGTTCCAAAGTTTAGGTGCTGTAGACAAGTGGAACAGTGCTAAGATCTGCCATGATAGTGAAGAGTTAAACTCTGAAGGCATTTGCAGAGCCTTGGGAAGGCAGGGAATATGTAAAATAATTTACCAAACAGAATTGAAAGTCTAGCAAATCTTATTTGTGATTGTGAAAAGCCAAACCACCACATGGACTGAAGGATCTACAGCTGTGATTTAAAAACATTTTCTTAAAAAGAAAACAAACTTATTTTTTTTAACTCTAAAGAGGAGAAAGTTAAACTTTCTGCTGCAATTTTTTTCAGAGGCAAAAAAAAAAAAAGATGAAAGTCTTAGAGGCACCCAAATAACAAACAAACAAACAAATTTTAATGTGCATTTTAAATTCTCAATCTCTCTCCTCCCCTCCCTTGATAGTGGTACATTCCGCCCCGCCCCCCATCAAAGGCTCCAGTAACATAAGCATAGGGAATGGGAAGGTGGAGCAGGGGGAGGGATAAGTTATTTAATTGTAAAGAGCCTATCAAATGTCTTGCTAAGTTTTATTGAAAGAAGGCCATTCAAAATTCTGTGCTGTGATTTAATGAAAAATATTATCTTTTTAAAAGATGTGTCCCATTTATTCCCTTTGTAAACAGGGCATGACTCTAAGTTATCCAGGGAACAAGCTTATTGCAACGGCTGGAGTTTGCTACGAGATCCAGAGCTGGACAGTAACAAAAATAACTTACGTGTTTGCCCCACACCCCAAGAAAGGAAATAGTGGAGTCAAAGTACAGCTAGTGGTATAACTCCTTTAAGATTGCTCATAGATGGTGTGTAACTGAGTCACACGCTGAGCAGAATTACTCAAAGTAACAATACAACTTGCTGGAGGGGTGTGGATTGCTAAGGACATTCACCCACATTTGGTGGGTTTGCCTAATAATTCAGTACTTCTGGTACAAAACATTTTATGAAATAGAATTAAGGGGCAAAATCAGACACTTAATCCTCCTATGGCTTCATTATCCATTTTTTGATGGTGCAGACAAACCCATATTCTTCAAGGGTTTATGAATCTCCTCCTTTATAGCGACACACATTGTAATTGCCCACAGATTAATGAATCAGATTAATGGAAATTTAGGTGAACAATGATGTTCTCATTGACACTTAGCATAAAGGAGAAATCCAAGAAAAAATACAGTTCATTGTATACAAAATTGTTTTGCTTTCACTAGATATATTTCAGGCAAAGAGCATGACTGGAATGCCCTCTTTATGCAGATATGTCATAGACTGTTTTACATAATCCCACCCCTACCCTCTTTTATTAGATAAAGTGGTCTTATTTATGCTATATCATATTTCTTGACAATGATACAACATTTTCTTCAAAATGTTCTATTTAACCTACATGATCAGTCTGGCAGAAACCTAGTTCTGCCCCTTATGGCCCCCTCTTATGTATGAAAATGATATTATTTGTAATGCTTTTATTTATTTGAATTTTATTTCCCCATTGATAACTATCAGTTATGTAACCTGTAATATTTTGATGGACTCCCCATCCATTTTACCTCTTAGGGCCTGTTGTCATCAATGATCTGCTTTGCTGTATTGGAAAAAATTCAAAGTCTTATTACCGTATTTACCGGAGTCTAATTCGAATCTCAGTTTTCAGAACCTTGAAACCAAAAAAGTATTTGCTGGCAAATGTAAATGTGCCATCAAATCTAGTGTACACCTTAATTTTCAGAAAGTAATTTGGCAAAAAAAAATGGTGCACAATAGTTTTGAGCAAATATGGTAACTTCAGTGAGCTACCCCCGTTATTTCTAAACCATGTGCAGGGAAACCCTATTTAGACAGTGTGAAAGAAATTAAATTATTAAAGGGTCTTGTGAGCTCAAAGTAACCAGTCACAGAGCAGGCTGCCTGTGTGCTTTGCATAATTCAATACTCTGGGTCTTCTTCTAATCAGCATCACAGAGAGTGGATTGTTGCATTAGGTGTGATCTAATTATTCACACATCCCTAATGGAGCAAAACAGAATTCTGCTCTTAGAGGAGGATGTCTGTGGTGTCTCTGCGTGAGTCACTGATCTGGGCTGACCTTCCAATCAGATCAATGACTAAAACAGAATCAGAGGGGGTGAACTCCTCAGGGAGTGGTAACTCCTACTCTCACATACCATAAAAGTAACCCTTAAAAACGTAAGTGAAGCACACCTCCTATTTTAATCCACAAAGTTTGAGAAATACGGAGATAAGCAAATGATGAAATCTCTCCATTTAAACCATTGTCCTAAAATACTTTACTGTGGCTGGAATGGACCCAGTAATTTTAGAGTAAGGTGATAAATTGCTCACAAGAACACAAGGGGAAATTTCATTGCTGGACAATAAGTTAACATGTACATTAGAAACTGTGCGAGTACCCTACAACTTCATAGGCTTTCAGCACCATCTCACCATGGACAGCACCCTGCTTTGTACCTCCCTGAAACTTTTTTTTTTAAAAAAAAAATCCAGTACAGTACTGTATTTACATTTATAAGGTTTTTTCCTTGAGACAGAAATTTGCATCATTTCGTTCTTAAGTCTAACAAGAGGCCAGGTGGAGGGGCTGTGCACAAAAGGACCGACTCCCCTCTTAGAATGCTATTTATGGGGAAATGTCCTACAAATAAAATACAGACAGGACTCCTCCTTCATGTTAACACAACAATTGCTGACGGAGAAGATAAAAAGGGGAAGAGAGCCTGCGGAAAAAATTGTGTAGAAAATGGCTATGATATGCTATTTGGCAATATGGTGTTGTGTTAGAGGTACATAAATGTTGCACTGATAAAAAGATGCTGAATTATTTACTTATTGCTTTGGTGCTCAAGGCACAACACATTCAGGCTGATTCTGGAGGGACATGAATTGTTACACTGTGAGCAGCTAAGGGCCATAGTTTGGTGGTAGAGCATCTGTTTTGCGTGCAAAAGGTCCCAGGATCAATTCTCAATACTTCCAGGTAGGGCTGGGAGAGATCTCTTTCTAAATCTAAAATATTGGAGAGTCATCTTATATGCCTCCTTTTTGCAACTCCTGCAGCCAAGTTGGAGCCAAATGCATTGCTCTGCTTTCCGTTGGACCACACAAGCGAAGCTGAGAGTGGGGTCTTGTTGTCTGGGCAGCACAGGTGAGGTCACTTGGGTGCTACTAACCTAGCAAAACTAGATAGCATCTTAAAAAGCAGAGACATCACCTTGCCAACAAAGGTCTGTATAGTAAAAGCTATGGTTTTCCCAGTAGTGATGTATGGAAGTGAGAGCTGGACCATAAAGAAGGCTGATCGCCAAAGAATTGATGCTTTTGAATTATGGTGCTGGAGGAGACTCTTGAGAGTCCCATGGACTGCAAGAAGATCAGACCTATCCATTCTTAAGGAAATCAGCCCTGAGTGCTCACTGGAAGGACAGATCCTGAAGCTGAGACTCCAATACTTTGGCCACCTCATGAGAAGAGAAGATGCCCTGGAAAAGACCCTGATGTTGGGAAAGATGGAGGGCACAAGGAGAAGGGGACGGCAGAGGACGAGATGGTTGGACAGCGTTCTCGAAGCTACCAGCATGAGTTTGACCAAACTGCGGGAGGCAGTGGAAGACAGGAGTGCCTGGCGTGCTCTGGTCCAGGGGGTCACAAAGAGTCGGACACTACTAAACAACAACAACAACAACTTAGCAAAAACAACGCGGGAGGCAGCAGTTACGAGTTACTGGTCTCTGCAGCCACAGCAGGCGCTGTGATTCTCCAGCAGTTTCACTTCAGCAGAGGCACACTCCATTGTCTCTTGAGACAGAAGGATGCCAGCTGTTAGTAGCTGGCCCTAAGATGGATGGACCAATGGCCCAACTCAGGATAAGGCAGCTTCCTAATAATTATGTATTCCTCTGGAAAATCATTAGCCAAGTCAGTTATTTGAATGTAGCTCCTCTATTAATATAACTCTATGCCATGTGCAGAAGGGACGCGGGTGGCGCTGTGGGTTAAACCACAGAGCCTAGGACTTGCTGATCAGAAGGTCGGCGGTTCGAATCCCCATGACGGGGTGAGCTCCCGTTGCTCGGTCCCTGCTCCTGCCAACCTAGCAGTTCGAAAGCAGTTCAAAGTGCAAGTAGATAAATAGGTACCACTCTGGCGGGAAGGTAAACAGCGTTTCCGTGTGCTGCTCTGGTTCGCCAGAAGCGGCTTAGTCATACTGGCCACATGACCTGGAAGCTGTACGCCGGCTCCCTCGGCCAATAAAGCGAGATGAGTGCTGCAACCCCAGAGTCGGCCATGACTGGACCTAATGGTCAGGGGTCCCTTTACCTTTATGCCATGTGCACACACTCTTACACAATCATCCAACTTTCTAATTATCCAGCTGCTTCGGGATACTGGAGACCTGTGGGCAAGTCAATGGCTTACTGCCATTTGGGGGACCTTAAAAATTATAGGCCAGCTAGTCTGATTTCTATTCCTGGGATGCTGCTACATAGATCATTGTAATAAAACAACTCATCTGTAAACATGGGAGGGGGGAATGGGGAAATATTACTAGTACCAAACACAGGTACCCGCCGCCCCCTCCAAGCAAAAGCAATCAAGCTTACTTATTCCATTTCTTTCCTTGACAGAGTAGCTGGTTTGGTAGGTCAGGGGAAAGCAGTTAGTGGATAAGGGGAATGCCCATAAATCTTGCCTTCAGTAAAGCTTGACACAGTAGGAGATTTGTATCAACAATGTGGGAGAATGAAGGGACAGATTATGAGTGGCTAACTCTTTTCAGCCTGAGGACTGCATTGCTGCTCAGCCACCTCTCTGAGGGCTCCAAGCCAGCAGCGTGCATGACTAATGCGTATATACCCTGCACATAGAGGCCCTACATACACTCACCACATGTGCACATACACCACAAATACAGCACACATACACACTTGCCAGGCCTAGTCACACAGTGTTCTCTCCCACTCATTCACACACTTACGTATGCACTCATGCAGATACACACACACACGTCTGTGCAAAGTAAAGACAGCATATAATAAGTACAGTGGTACCTCGGGTTAAGTACTTAATTCATTCCGGAGGTCCGTTCTTAACCTGAAACTGTTCTTAACCTGAAGCACCACTTTAGCTAATGGGGCCTCCTGCTGCCGCTGGAGCACGATTTCTGTTCTCATCCTGAAGCAAAGTTCTTAACCTGAGTTACTATTTCTGGGTTAGCGGAGTCTGTAACCTGAAGTGTATGTAACCTGAAGCATATGTAACCTGAGGTACCACTGTATTAAGAACTTCCAGAGCAGAAAGCTTCACTTCTATTCAGAACCCTTGCACTTGAGAAATTAAGCCTAATTATAACTAAAGTAAAGGAACGCGGGTGGCGCTGTGAGTTAAACCACAGAGCCTAGGGCTTGCCAATCAGAAGGTGGTTCAAATCCCCACGACGGGGTGAGCTCCCGTTGCTCGGTCCCTGCTCCTGCCCACCTAGCAGTTCATAAGCATGTCAAAGTGCAAGTAGATAAATAGGTACCACTCTGGTGGGAAGGTAAACGGCGTTTCCGTGCGCTGCTTTGGTTCACCAGAAAGTGGCTTTGTTATGCTGGCCACATGACCTGGAAGCTGTCTGCGGACAAACGCCGTCTCCCTCGGCCAGTAAAGCAAGATGAGCGCCGCAACCCCAGAGTCATCTGTGACTGGACCTAACAGTCAGGGGTCCCTTTACCTTTTTATAACTACAGTAAGTGGTGTTGGAGGAGGAGCTTTAAGGTCCCAAGAACATTAAAAAGCAGCTGCAAGCTATGGCCCATTGCAGGTGGGTTACTGAGCCCCAGTATAATATAATATAATATAATATAATATAATATAATATAATATAATATAATATAATATAATATAATATAATATAATAATATAATAATATAAATATAATATAAATATAATATAAATATAATATAAATATAATATAATATAATATAATATAATATAATATAATATAATATAATATAATATAATATCTACCCCACCCATCTGGCTGAGTTTCCCCAGCCACTCTGGGTGGCTTGCAATTGAGTATTGAGTCCCATCAGGGAAAGAAGTGGGGCATCATCATCATCATCAGTATTATTATTAATATAACAACCTGAATATTCTTTATATTCTACAGTTCTTATATTCTGCACAGAACATGAGAATTGGTCTTTCAGCATCAGACCAAAGTCCATCTAACCCAGCAGTCCATCTCCAACAGAATAGTCCAGGTGTCCTTGTTGTTGTTGCTGTTTAGTCGTTTAGTCGTGTCCGCCTCTTCATGACCCCCTGGACCAGAGCACACCAGGCACTCCTGTCTTCCACTGCCTCCCGCAGTTCGGTCAGACTCATGTTCATAGCTTCGAGAACACTATCCAACCATCTCGTCCTCTGTCGTCCACTTCTCCTTGTGCCCTCAATCTTTCCCGACATCAGGGTCTTTTCCAGGGAGTCTTCTCTTCTCATGAGGTGGCCAGAGTATTGGAGCCTCAGCTTCACGATCTGTCCTTCCAGTGAGCACTCAGGGCTGATTTCCAGAAGAATGGATAGGTTTGATCTTCTTGCAGTCCATGGGACTCTCAAGAGTCTCATCCAGCACCATAATTCAAAAGCATCAATTCTTTGGCAATCAGCCTTCTTTATGGCCCAGCTCTCACTTCCATACATCACTACTGGGAAAATCCAGTTGCCCTATGAATCTGGAAAGGAAGGCACAATTGTGATGTCCACCTTGTTTGGTGTTCCACTTAGGTATCACGGCTAGCAGTTCCTGATAGATTGAACCTTCCTGAATTTGTCTAATCCTTGTAAAAGCCTTTTAAATTCGTTTTCTACGCCTGCACATCCATACAGCAAACCTTACTTGCCCGGCACAGGTAACCACCCAAATGGCTATATTCAGTATAGTTAAAAATAAATGTCAAACCACAGTAGGATTAGACCCCGTGCAGTAGAGTTTCCTGAAGATTCAGAGATCCACGGTTTTCAAGGAAAGAACAAGGCTTCAGATCTGCTCCTAGTAAATCCCAGTGTGGCTGCAGACCCTGAAATTATCTAATCTGATTACAACATGTCCCTGACCATCTCAGTGCATTTCCTGGTTAGTAATTTGCCCTCTGTTAGGGCTACAAAGGTTAATGGTCCGGATGATTATGGGCATTAGCATCTGCCAACTATTATGATAAACGGTGTGCTTATTTGTATCCTGTACATTTACATCCATGCATGTTTCTAGATGGCAATGCGTTGTTTGGATTAAGAATAAATGCTCTCTTTCCCTGTCTTTTGCAGTAACTGAAGGCCACAAGACAGGCATTGTTTTGAATACATCTGCACAATGCAGCAGTACCTGAAGCATTACCATTAAAAACTGAGATGTGCAGGAATCAATCTTTCCTATCATATATCAAATTGCATGCAAAATTGTTTAGGTGTGGAGTCACACAGGTTTGTATAGCTCCTTTGCCATTATCTCTCTCTGTTCAAATTATTCTGAAATTGATTTCGATTTCTCTACCATGGGAAGGTGCTTTATTCACCTTTATGCTGTGGGCCTCCTCCTTACTGGGGTGGAGACCTTCGCTCTTTCCGAGCACAATTCAAAGTGTTGGTGTTGACCTTTAAAGCCCTAAATGGCCTCAGCCCAGTATACCTGAAGGAACGTCTCCACCCCCATCGTTCTGCCCAGATGCTGAGGTCCAGCTCTGAGGGCCTTCTGGCGGTTCCCTCATTGCGAGAAGCAAAGCTACAGGGAACCAGGCAGAGGGCCTTCTCGGTAGTGGCACCCGCCCTGTGGAACACCCTCCCACCAGATGTCAAAGAGATAAACAACTACCTGACATTTAGAAGACATCTGAAGGCAGCCCTGTTCAGGGAAGTTTTTAATGTGTGACCATTTAATGTACAGTGGTACCTCAGGTTAAGTACTTAATTCGTTCCGGAGGTCCGTTCTTAACCTGAAACTGTCCTTAACCTGAAGCACCACTTTAGCTAATGGGGCCTCCTGCTGCCGCCGCTGGAGCATGATTTCTGTTCTCTTCCTGAAGCAAAGTTCTTAACCTGAAGCACTATTTCTGGGTTAGCGGAGTCTGTAACCTGAAGCGTATGTAACCTGAAGCGTATGTAACCTGAGGTACCACTGTATTTTTAATCTTTGTTGGAAGCCGCCCAGAGTGGCTGCAGAAATCCAGCCAGATGGGCGGGGTACAAATAATAAATTTATTATTATTATTATTATTATTATTATTATTATTATTATTATTATTATTATTTACTACTACTACTACTACTATTTTCCAAAAGATGACCTCCTCAGCTCACTGCGTGGAACAGCTCTGCCTGGAAGGGAGACTTAACGCAGCAGTCAAACATTCGGAAGATCCTCTCTCCAAGTCTTTCATTCAAGGGCTTCCTAATGAAAAAGAAAGTACTGTACAGTGGTACCTCGGGTTAAGAACTTAATTCGTTCTGGAGGTCTGTTCTTAACCTGAAACTGTTCTTAACCTGAGGTACCAGTTTAGCTAATGGGGCCTCCCACTGCTGCTATGCCGCGGCTGCACGATTTCTGTTCCCATCCTGAAGCAAAGTTCTTAACCCGAGGTACTATTTTTGGGTTAGCGGAGTCTGTAACCTGAAGCGTCTGTAACCCGAGGTACCACTGCACTCACTGGGGCATCAGTGGGTAGGACAATCAGCCAGCCAAGCTCAAGAGTGTCAAAGCTCAGCTCACGACTCTTTGCTCAAGTCAGCCTGAGGGTTAAACCATGCCAGCAGAGCGCCCAGAGATTGAAACACTGATCCACTGGGAATCGACCTGCAGCCTTTCCAAGCATGGAGAGATCTAGAAGTCGCCTCTCCAGGGGGAAGCAAAACCACAGTGTCTCTCCTGTTTGGCAAGAAGCAGCATCCAGCCCTCCCTTAAGTGCACCAAGACATATTATATAATTTTAATTTATCTCTTTCTCGCTCGCTCGCATGCACATGCTACCTGCAACGAGGTCTTTCTGATGTATCTGCATCTTGGCAGCAGAGCTGCAAATCAATCACCTAAAAGCAATGCAAGCAACAGCTGTGAGAATCAGACAGACACTCGAGAGCCATTGTTGGCTTATGCATATATGCCAAGCCACTATATGCAATTGCTTCAAAATAAAACAAAAAGGTAAACCAAAATTCTACACCCAAGGCCATGGCCAAAACAAATCATACGAATTAAGAACATTTGCATATATGTGCGTATGCAGCTTATTTTGTTCTGCTAGCTGCAAGGAGGAGCAATGAACTGAAGAGGAAAGCTACCTCTTTTTCCGGGCTTCTGAGTTTTGTTTTGTTTTGAAAAAGGGATTCCCCATATGGCTGAGGCTCCTAAGTTTCCCTCCAAACTGAGCTAATAATAATAATAATAATAATAATAATAATAATAATAATAATAATAATTTATTTATACCCTGCCCTCCCCAGCCAAGGCCAGGCTCAGAGCGGCTTACAAGCAATAATAAAAACAAGAAGAATGATTACAACTTAAAAACAAAAATAAAATACAACATTAAAATAATGGAACATTAAAATATTAAAATGTAGCCTCATTGCAGGAGGAGAAGGAAAAGAAAAAAGAAAGAGAGGGAGGGAGGGAATCATATTGGCTCCAAGCCAAAGGCCAGGCGGAACAACTCTGTCTTACAGGCCCTGCGGAAAGAGATCAGATCCTGCAGGGCCCTGGTCTCATGAGGCAGAGCGTTCCACCAGGCCGGAGCCAGTGTTGAAAAGGCCCTGGCTCTGGTTGAAGCCAATCTAACTTCCTTAGGGCCTGGGACCACTAGGGTGTTGCCATTTATGGACCTTGAGGCTCTCCATGGGGCATACCGGGAGAGGCGGTCCCGTAGGTACGAGGGTCCTAGGCCGTGAAGGTCAAGACCAGCACCTTAAATCTGACCCTGTACTCCACTGGGAGCCAGTGCAGTTTGAAAAGCACTGGGTGAATATGCTCCCATGGCAGAGACCCCGTGAGGAGCCTCGCTGCAGCATTCTGCACCCGCTGGAGTTTCTGGGACAGCTTCAAGGGCAGCCCTGCGTAGAGCGAATTACAGTAGTCAAGCCTGGAGATGACCGTTGCATGGATCACTGTGGCATGAACAACAACCATGAACACTTTGTGAAGGATGGCAACTGCGCTTTCAAGCTTCCAGGCATTCCCCAGAGGAAGCTTGGAGAGGCATATCTAACTTTACATACAAGTACCCCAGGTCAGAAGAGAACAAAGCAATATGGTATATTTACAATTCCTATAAGAAGGTCCAATTATGTAGAATTTTCATTTCCAGTTTGAAATAATAATATAGTCTTCAAAAGAAGCAAATGAACGACCAGGTAACAGGGCAGCCACAGCAACCTGTGTTTAAAATTTTTCGCTTGTGTCTGTGCAATTTCTTAACGTGGAAAATGTACTTTCAACTGTTGAAAAATTAGCTGTTTTTAGCCTGACCATTAGACAGAGTAGCCTTTATGAGTGACAAACCAGATCTCACAGCAGCACAGCGGTTTGTAAATATATATAATCACTCTTGACCTGTCTCAGTTTTTTGTTTAAACTACAGTAATCCAAAGGAGTCCATGTAGAGGTAATGCATTTTACATTTTGAGCTTCTCTGCCTATTTACCCCACATAACTTGAGGTGAGATCTTGGTTCTAGGACTGTGTGTGTGTGTGTGTGTGTGTGTGTGTTGTCCTAGGCCTAAAAGTGACATTGGACAAATTGGAATTCTTTATTTTTTATTTTACCAGACCAAAGTCTCCTTTTTTAAAACTTTACATTTTTTAAACAAAACCACCCTATGAACAGGACCCAAGAAATTACCTTGTGAAGGAGGTGACAGGTTGGGTAAGCAGAGCAGAAATGGGAAGGGAAGGGGGTTTCCCAGCAGTTTCCCTGTTCTTTCTGCAGGGAATGTCCCTGCTGTTTTCTTTTGTATGGGAAAAAGCTCCCTTTCGGAGATGGCTTCTGTGTTGCTCTCCTTGCTGCTGCATCGCAGCACTGAGTAATATGGACCAGGGCAGAGGGTCTATATCAATCTAGCAAGGCAGAAAAATGAATGAAAATTGAATTCCCTTGGGAGGGGGGGAGGGAGGGAGGGAGAGCTGTGCTCCAGACAGAAAGATAAATCAAAGGATGCTGGGGAGGAAGAAGAGTGATGAACCAGCTCTCCGTCAGAATGGAATAATTAGGGGAACAGGTTGGAAAGGCAAAGGGAGCAGGAAAGTGGAGCGATTGGGAGGACAGCCTATCCGTGTGCCACAGAAGAACAAAACATATTTACCCAGGAGATTCCAGAAACCCTGTTTTTAGCACTTATTAGACCCACAGGAAGCGATTCCCCAAATAAGCAGGTAAGGCGTACCATGGCACACAGGCTGCCCCCGCCCCCTGTTATATTATGGAGGGAAAAGACTGAAAAGAAAGGCATTCTCCATACACGTTGATCACTTTGTTTCTGGGCTGATCCCAGAGAATAAGGGACTCCCAGTCTAGTTTGCATGTGTGTGCAATAAATGCGCATTTATTAAGGCCGTCCCAACATCCTGTCTTGATGTTGCGTTTCTGTTCTCACTCTTAGGCTGAGAAGTAGGAAATGTACTTTGAGGGGAGAATCTAGAACTTCTCTCACTTGTACTGGAGGAGGGTTTTGCCTCCACAGAGGTAAAGAGAAGGATACTAATAGTACGTTGGTCTTTCAACAATGTATGTTAATGGCAGCTACGTAAGAGAACAGGAGTCCATGACGGTACGTCGCTCACTGGCTATTTGCCATGTTAGTGAAAAAGGAAACCTCCATAACCAGAGGCAGTTTACCAGATGCCTAAAAGAAAAGAAAATAATAAAACAGTTGCCCTGTTTTTGTGAGCTGAGGTATTTGGCTGATAGGGTGGCCAGGTGAAAAAGGAAACACAATACGTTACACCTGCTGGAATTTCCTCTTCTGCACAACGGTCTGGAAACTGAATGCTGGCTTAAACAGGCCCTGGGTCTGATTAAGCAAAGCTGTTCTCTAGTTCCTAAAAGGAATCAGAGCTCTTGGCTAAGTAGAAATCATGCAGACGATGACGTATTTGTAAGCAATGTTGTTTTGTATTATTTGTGCTTCTTTCTAAAAACAAATATTAACTGTTCAGGAAGGTAATGGGAATTGAGGAGGTTTTGAGTAGGGGCACATGACCGAGGGCCAGAATGGAATGTACACATGAACTCTAAAAACCTCTGGAATCTTTTGCAAGCATCAGTTACATACAGCGCTGTTTTTATAGAAGAAGAGGTGCTGGAACTCACTGTGAACGCCTCTCTTGTTATAATGGCAAAGGCGCCCACCTGAGGAGCCAGTACTGAGTTTTGGCGAGTTCCAGCTAAAAAAAAAAGCCCTGGTTACATGATGTAAAAGGAATCTCCCCAACCACAATTTGCATGCACTACTTCCTGAAGAATCTAAATTCTGAGCCAGGGACATAATAGACTCTTGTCTATTTTACCTAGAGATCCAGCAGGAATTAAAGTTCAAATGTCTAATTTATTCATCATGGCTCATTCCCCCCCCCCCCCCATATCTGGCCACAGTCTTGTATCATTTATATACACCCATGTTCAAAATAATCGGTAAATTTCAAAAAGAATATATAAACCCTGTTGGGGCCAACTATAAATCCCATAGTTTATTTATTTAAGGGTGCCAATCTTGATTTCCCCCTCTCTTGTAACTAGAAAGTATTTTTTTATTTATTTAAAAAAGGAGTTCAAAAGTGAAGCTGTCACCTTTTTAGAACTTGGGGATGCTAAGGATCTGGGATTACGATTAAAAACTTGTAATCAAAGCATGGGAGCTAACAATGTGTACACACTGAGAAATCAAACCAACACATACCTAGATTCTACTGGGGTTGCGGGAGAATCTCCCAAACCTAACAGAGGGAGCAAGTCCTGAACTGGCTATAGGACAGGAGCTCCTGGTCTTTTAACAGCTTCACAGAAGAGGAAAGGTTGGTAGGCAATGCTTTTTCCACTCCTGCAGTCCTGTGGCAGGAGAAGCAGCAACATCTGACAATATTTTTCACTTTGTGTCATTATCAAAAGCACTGTGTCTCACTTGCCAAATCCACACTGGACATAGAAAGGGCCTTTTCAGTTCTAATGAGAAAGCCCCTTCTGCCTTATCTGGGAGCACAAGGATGGCCCAGTGGAGGAAGGGTCTGGGCAATCTTTGACAGCTGAACTGAAGTCAGGGAGAAGTTTCTCATGCAAGCTACACCCCTTGAAATCTCCTCTGACTTTATGACATCTGCCAAAAGAACACTGATTATCAACACCAGTGGCGTAGCGTGGGTTGTCAGTACCCGGGGCAAGGCAAGTAATTTGCGCCCCCTAACCTGTGGATTTGCGCCCCCTAACCCTAACCCCCAGATGTTGCGCCCGGTGCAGCCGGCCCCCCCTGCACCCCCCACGCTACGCCACTGATCAACACCAAGAGAGAATTTAGAAGAACCTGGTACAAAGGCCTTGTAGCCAGTGGATCATTCCAGCACCTCAGTTGAAGAGATGACCTTTTTTTTTGCTCTTAAGCAGGGGAAACAAATAAACCAAGTAGAGTATACAGCATGCAAGTTGTGCAGTTCTGGTGTAGAGAAACAGAAAATGATAAATCCCAACTGTTAGTAAAAATCAAAACCGCACAACACTGTGCATTCCATGCCCAGTTATCAACAGCCGTACCAAAATCAAGGAACCCCGATCCGCAGCCTTGCCCTTCTTCATTCTGCTCTTGTGAGAATATATTAGGGGATTTTATTTTGCAAAACAGGAAGCAATACAGTAGTTGCACACTCGCAATGCATTCAGGAATTATATATCGCTGACTTAATGCAGCCTCCGTCTTTCTTCGTAAGAGAGGATTATACCAGATGTGCAGTTATAAACTGACGGAAACAGGGGACACAATCCACCAGAAAGTTCAGCAGCACAAGTCCCCTCAAAATGCACAGGAGCTGTGTAAGAGTGCGATTGCGTGATTGTGCTGAACTCAATAGCAACTTCAAATCATTTTAAAGGGGGCTTGTGCACACAGGCACTTCTTGGCAGATTTTGTCCGTAAATATTGACACACAAATAAGAATGGCTGTACTTACCAGAGGCAAAAGCAAGGAGGGTCTCTCATTTCAAGACATGGAGAGGAAGTTAGCCTGACCTGAAAACAATGAAAGCCATTTGTAACCAGCTGCCCCCACTGTCTGGCATCTAATTCCCCTTCATCCCCTGGGCAGGGCCTGCGTCCGACGGGAGAAAGAATGGAAAGTAAAATAAACGCAGAAAGGAGATTCCCAAATGGAAAAGGAAAGAGGAACTGAAAAGAGCAGGAGTGAAAGGCGAAGGGAAGAGGTGAAAGGGAAGAGGCGAAGGGTGCCAGATCTCTGAGCAGAGAAGGTACTGCGATCTCCACAATCTGGAGCCGAGAAAGTGACTCCGTCTGTGGGTCAGGGGAGGAGGGGGTGATGGTGGAAAACAACCTCAGAGAAAATTAAATTGCACTTGAGGGCAAATTCTATTAGGGAATAGCAACTGTCTCTCAACAGCCTGCGTCCATTTAGGTAATTAAGCTGCAGGATAGGGATCGCCATGCCGGAGCAGGACTTCCTGCAGGTCTGCTCTGACCCACCTCCTTTCCTGCTGCAGACGGCAGAACTAGGCTTCATCCAGAGGTTCCTCACACAGGGAGGGCCCAGCTGGCTCTGGTTTAAGGCGGTCTTTGCCCGCAGGTTGCCCTCCTGATCTTGTGTGCTAATGCTGAGAGCTGAAGTCCAAAACATCTGGAGGCACCAGGTAAAAGTTGGCTCGGGGAATCAGGTGCGGCCATGTCAGCATTAAATGGGAAAGGCTTAGAAGCAGAGAATTGTCAGGTTGGAAGGGAACCCAAGGATCATCTAGTCCATAGCTGTCAACTTACAGATTTGAAAATAAGGGACCAGCAGCCAAAATAAGGGATTTCAGACATACGAAATACGAAGTTAAAAGGGACCAGATAATTTTGGAGAGCAGCGCCAATTTTTAGCCTTTTATTTCCAGAGGTTGCTGCTCAAGACACCAGCCGATGAAACACTGCAGTTAAATAACTACAAGCAGCAACCACTTTTCGCACAAAACGAAGTCCAAGCTACAAAGATGCTGCTGCAGTTCTGTATCTTTTCTCTCCTGCTCCATCTGCAGCTCTCAATTCCATCAGGTGGGGCGGGAGGAAGGGGGGGGGGGAATAGCACCCGAAGTAAACCTGCAGATCAGACCATCTATGCTAGTCTACCACTACAAATCTATAGGAGAAGCGCTTGCAGTCCTTCCCTTGTGGCCCTTCCCTAAACAGTTGTCTTTTAAAAGTAAAATAGTTGTTTTTTCTCTTTGACATCTGACGGAAGAGCGTTCCACAGGGCAGGTGCCACCACCAAGAAGGCCCTCAGCCTGGCTCCTTGTAACCTCACTTCTTGCAGTGAGGGAACTGCCAGAAGGCCCTCAGAGCTGGACCTCAGTGTCCAGGCTGAATGATGGGGGTGGAGATGCTCCTTCAGGTATACTGGACCGAGGCCGTTTAGGGCTTTAAATGTCAGCACCAACACTTTGAATTGTGCTCGGAAACGTACTGGGAGCAGCAGCACCTGTAACGTTCCTACCACTCACAAAGTTTTTAAGGACTCAGGAGCCCTCACAGGTTAATAAACAGCCGGTGCTCCAGTGCTAAATGAAGCTTGGCTGCAGCCTGCCCTGGCGACTCCATGGCTTTGCCAACCACTGTGTCCTTTCTTTTAGTTTCCTTCCTATTCCCTAAGCTGAACTGCAGTCCCCCATGAACTACTGAGAAGGGAAAGGGGCTCCTGTCACGTGAGCTATCCTGGTTGATATTTCCTCTGCTGTGTCACTATTCATACCATATTGTTCATACCAAAGTGATGCCATGTCTGGACTGTACCACTTCCTGTCGTCGATGGAGGGTGATCTGGCCCTGTTCTCCTGACCCAGATCAGGTCCCTATGCCAGTTCCTGGCCAAAAATGCTCCCCGCCAGCTGCTATTTGCCCCCAAAGGCGCTATTGACTGCAAATAGAAAAATCCTGCCGACAAATCTTTGGAGAGCTGCATCCTGACAATCTGAGAAAGCGGGGGAATCTGCCGTTTCGTATTTGAAAAGAGCAAAAAGTCTTGCAGCACCTTGAAGATTGCCAAATTCGTTATTGCATAAACTACTGCTTATTGCTGCATCATAAACAGACCACTGTTCCCTCTGCATGTCTCAGTGTTGACCTAGTAGTGGCTTTCAAACTGTCATGGGGGCCTGAGGTTCCTCAGAAGACTCTCAGCAACGCTTCAGTATGAAACAAAAACAATGGGATATTGTGGTACTTCGAAGACTAACACTTTTATTACGGCATGAGGCTTTATGGAATACAGTCCCCTTCAACAGATGCTTTAAGAATTATATTGAGTTACAGAGGTGTGTGTGTGTGTGTGTGTATCTATCTCTATAAGACGCACCCGACCATAAGACGCACCTAGTTTTTAGAGGAGGAAAACAAGAAAAAAATTATTCTGAATCAAATGTTGTTGAAGAGGCTTCGTGCGGCTATCCCTGAAGCCAGAACAGCAAGAGAGATTGCTGCGCAGCAATCCCTCTTGCTGTTCTGGCTTCAGGGATAGCTGTGCAGCCTGCATTCGCTCCATAAGACGCACACACATTTCCCCTTACTTTTTAGGAGGGGAAAAAGTGTGTCTTATAGAGAGAAAAATATGATATATATATTCCCCAGTGTGTGTGTTTGTGTGTGTTTAAGGGACGCAGGGTGGCGCTGTGGTCTAAACCACTGAGCCTAGGGCTTGCCGATCGGAAGGTTGGCGGTTCGAATCCCCGCAACGGGGTGAGCTCCCATTGTTCGGTCCCAGCTCCTGCCCACCTAGCAGTTCGAAAGCACATCAAAGTGCAAGTATATAAATAGATAACGCTCCAGCGGGAAGGTAAATGGCGTTTCTGTGCGCTGCTCTTGTTCGCCAGAAGCAGCTTAGTCATGCTGGCCACATGACCCGGAAAAACTGTCTGCGGACGAACGTCGGCTCCCTTGGCCAATAAAGCGAGATGAGCGCACAACCCCAGAGTCGTCTACGACTGGACCTAATGGTCAGGGGTACCTTTGCCTTTTAAGGTACCATAAGACTTTGTTGTCCTTGCTGAATTCGACTACCCTTATAGATGTTGTCTTAATGAGAAGATCAGTAATTCTGGATGAGCTTTCCGGAAGTAAGTTTGTCTACAGCCTCCTGATCTGCTACAATCCTCCATCACAGGTGAAGACCGAATCCCAAAGAGGAGAGACTGAATCCCAGAAGATTCCTTGGCAGACAGTTCAACAAAGAAAAATATTCCCTGAAGGCGGAATGTTAGAAAACCACTGCTTTACACGCTGAAGAGCACCAGTAGTGGGTGGAATGAAGTCGGAACCGCTGAACTGTGGTTTGTGGTCATCCGAGCCTGATTCAATGCAAGCCTGCAGCATGGATAATAATTGAAATACTAACATGCAAAATAAAGAAGGGGCTGTCAGTGCTTGGGCACTAATATGCTGGGAGCAAAGACCATGACAGAAATAATAATGATAATAAAATGCCCCCAAGTTGCAAAATGGGCACAGAGATGCTGCGCCTGAGAGCTTGCTGTTCTTTAATGTAAGAAGTCTAAAAATGAATGACAGCTCTGAGAGTGCTGGGTGGGAGGGGCCACTTCTTTGAACTCCATCCTCTTTTATTTTAAATATAGTATCGATCCTTCCTGCTGTTCTAAGCAGCAGCAAGCATCCTTCCTGCTTTTACGAGCTCCCCCTGCCCAGCACTGGGTATTTTTTATTCTCACCATTATTAGGATCTCTCAAAACGTTACATGGGAAAATACGCTTCCTGGTGGGTGGGTGGGTGTTAGCTGGCAGGGCACACATTTGACACTTTCTTAAAAAAAATTAAAACATCACATTAAAGCATATTTTTTCAACAGCCAACCCAGCCATATAAAGGTAAAAAAAGGGCACCATCACCTGGAACTGCAAAATCCTAGGCCGATGACAATTTGAGGAGGTGCACAGAAGCATCTTTGCAGATTTTTTTTGGGGGGGGAGGCAAAGGGATACACCCTGCATTCCAGCTGGGTCTGCAGTGATTGCCATGACATAGATGAGCAGCTCACCTAAAAAGGTAAAGAGACCCCTGACAATTAAGTCCAGTTGCGGACGACTCTGAGGTTGCGGCGCTCATCTCGCTTTACAGGCCAAGGGAGCCGGCATTTGTCCGCAGACAGTTTTTCCGGGGCATGTGGCCAGCATGACTAAGCTGCTTCTGGCGAAACCAGAGCAGTGCACGGAAACACCGTTTACCTTCCCGCCAGAGTGGTACCTATTTATCTACTTGCACTTTGACGTGCTTTCGAACTGCTAGGTTGGCAGGAGCAGGGACTGAACAATGGGAGCTCACCCCGTTGCGGGGATTCGAACCGCTGACCTTCTGATCGGCAATCCCTAGGCTCTGTGGTTTAGACCACAGCGCCACCCTAGAGGACTGGAAATAAAGACACAACAGTTGTTTGAGATGGAAATAAATGGGAAAACTACTTCCTGGTCAGCTCTTGAGCTTGAAACGTGGCACTGTTAATACTGCCTGGCACAGGAAAAGCCCGCAGCTGGAGGGAGGGGAGGAACAGCCCTTACCGATAGAGCTATGGACCATCTGCACCAAAGAGAACAGGTATGCCTGTGGCTGGATCTGAAAGCACTCTTGGACCAGCCCTTACCACGCAGACCAGGTGTTCCAGAGGATTGGGAATGAACGTACCAAACAGGATTACAGAAAGGCCACTTACGGGACACTCTTTCTCCTGCCTTTCCCAGCAGCTGCATCTCCCGCACTCTGTTAAATCTCTATACTCTGCCTGATGGTAAAATACTAATCCAAGCCACCTTGCCGGATGATTCAACTTAGCTGCTTTGCCCTGCTGCTGCTGCTGCTCACCGCTTGGCTCATCCCCCTTTTCGCTAAGTAGGGCCACCCCTCTCTTAATCTGGATCGGGATAGCTTGGCCGCAATGGTCCACACAGTGGGAACTGCACGGTTGGATAACTGCAATGCATCTTATGTGGCGCTGCCCTTAGGGTTGATCCAGAGGCTGCAGCTGGTGCAGAACGTGGCAACTAGGTTGCTTGGGGTGGGATGGGGGTGGGGGGAGAGAATTACCACCAGCATTTAACACCTTGCTTGCAGCATTTGCACTGGCTGCCAGTTTGCTACTGGACCTAGTTCAAGGTGCTAGTACTAAGAAACTACTCTACTCTCTCAAGACCAATCTACGCAGTATAAGCACAGATAATTGGAAAACATTGGCCTGCGAGCACTCCAGTTGGAGAATAGCCTCTACCAAAGGTGTCATGGACTGTGCTAAGAGGAAGGCACGCTTGGCAAATCCACACCGTGATCAACTCCCGCCTGGAAACCTATGTCCCCACTGTGGAAGGACGTGTGGATCCAGAAGTGGCCTCCACAGTCATTTACGGACTCACTTTTAAGACCGTGTTCATGGAAGACAATCTTACTTGGCTACAAGGGATAGCCAAAGAAGATAAGTCCTGATACAGCTCAGGACTAGGTTACTTGAGAGACACCTCATCACAAATACACCCAGTAATTCACTGTGGACTGAAAGGACAGTGTGTTGAGTTGTGGGTTGACATATCAGATGACACAGCGATTCTTCAAAGAGCTCTTGTTTATTCACAGGCCAGAACAGAACTGAACTGAAGGCTTCAGCCAGCCTGCTATATAGAGCTCCACTACAACGCAACTGTAACAACTTGCTGTAACTATCCAATCACTGAACGTCACTTTCAATTCCTTATTTGCATATGTGGACCTGAGTGAAAACTATATACAGTATCCCCCTGCTGGCCCAGGGTGAGAACTTCAGTACATAACACAGTGTCTCCTTCAAGTTCCAAAGATCTTGGACAGGTGCTCCACAGGAACTCAGAGCAGGGCTTTTGGTGTGGCTGCCCCTGTTGGGTGGAATAGAATTCCTGTCGAAAAACAACAGGAGTCCACTATCTGTACTTTCCGGAAACAACTGAAGATATTTTTGTTTTCCGACAGGCTTTCCCAGCTGGATAAATGTTTTTTCCCCCACAAACGTCCAGTTGTAAGAGTTTTAAGTCATGTTTTAAATGTACTGGTTCTGCATTTTTAATTGTTCTTAGTTATCCTACATGTAAATCGTCTTGTGATTGCGCTTTACTTTTTTCCAATAATTTTTTTTAAAGTTTGAAAGGAAAGGATAATATCAAATATTATCAAAGATAAAAGTAACTAATATAAATAAAAACACAAACCAAAAGGAAGAAAAAGAAAAAAGAAAAGCAGAGAAGAAAGGAAAAACAAACAAACCTCAGAACTTTTGATTCTTCATTTGTGAGTTATATATACAAAATTATTCAAAACATCCACTCCAAAATAACAACCAACAATTCCACTTTCTATAAAACCAGTATTTTCTTCAATTCTCAAACCCAGATATTCTAAGTTTATTTTCTTTTTTAAGCAAAAAGTCTATAAGGCGTTTCCAATCTTTAGTAAATACTGTATTACCAATAATTTTTCTCTGACTGAAGACCTCAACTTTGCCATCTCAGCTTTATCCAATAATTTTTGCTTCATTTAAAATTATTGTGAAAATTATTCAGATGGTGGTTTAGTTAGAAGACGTTAATATGCTAATTGTAAATTACAGTAAGAGCAACTTCAGCGCACTCAAGGCAGCTGTGCACATAACCGATGCAGATGTCACACATGTGCGCACATACTTTCTTGGAAATCAACTGGGGCAATTCTGAACCAAGTGCAGCACTGTTTATTCAACTGTTTATATAGCTAAATATCCACACACATGTGGGAACAAACTTTGCAAGTTTACTGCCTCGGCTAGTATACCTTAAGGAGCGTCTCCACCCCCATTGTTCAGCCCGGACACTGAGACCCAGCGCTGAGGGCCTTCTGGTGGTTGATTTTCTACGAATTTATAGCAGAAGCGTAGCGTATGTAGTGTGTGAGTGTGAGTGTGTGTGAAGTTTGTACAAACTGAATGATGGGGGGGGGCGGGTTTCCTGCTACACCATACAAGCAACTTTGCAAGTAAGAGGACGTAGTCCCTGAGGCTTGTCATAAACGCACCATAAATAAGAAAGATGTCTGACAACGGTCAGAATTATTGCAAAAAGGCTTTAGCCAAAGGAAGTAATGAGCAACTGTTTTTAGTGCAGATATTTGGAGACCTTTGTAAAATAATTACAAAATATTCCTGCACACCTTTCCCCCCCCCTCAATTATTGTTTAAGGCATGTTTCATTCTTATATCCCAAAAGGATTATCTACCCGCAATGGGTAATAAATCTGGGTGCATCACGTGAGCAGATGGAGACAAGCCTAGAGCAGAGATTCACAAAGAGGTGCAATGACAGCCCCTTTGGAGGGTGAGTAATTCTGCTGCAACTCTGCATTGAGTGTGATTGAATGATCTGATCATTCCCAATGGCTGATGCAGAGACTCAGCACAATTTCCCCCTTGTGCAGAATCTGATTGGAAAGAGTCAAGGCCAGACTAATAAATCTTACAGAGACACAGTGGGCAATCTCCTCTGTGGGTGGGGAATTGGGCTGACAGAAGCCTTTAATTATTTCATTCATGGACATCTTACAGCATGCATCCTACAGCACACTAATGTTACCCTGCATCATGTGATCATTCCTGAATGTATTGCATATTACATTTATATCTTGCCATTCCTCCAAGGAACTCCAAACAGTGTTCGTACCCCTCTCCTCCTTTCCATTTTAGCCTCGTAACAACCCTATATTGCTTCCATCGAGATACAGCAACTGGCCTAAAGTCAGCTTGTGAGCTTCATGGCTGAGTTCTCTCCAGTAGTGGCCCAGTATGCCACACCGGCCCATAATCTCTTCGCTGCTCTCTTTCCTCTGAGGCTCTGCCCATCTTAACAGTGCTGCTTCATTCTTTCTGCTCAGTTCTGCACTTTTTCACTTTGGAAAACATGCCGTTTTTCCTCACCCTTGAAGAGCCCAACGTCACACTGGTTCATTCAAAAAAGAAAGAAAAGAAATTGAAAACCAGCTGCTACTTTTTTCTAGAAATGGAATAGTAAAGTACAGTGGTACCTCGGGTTACAGATGCTTCAGGTTACATACGCTTCAGGTTACAGACTCCGCTATCCCAGAAATAGTACCTCGGATTAAGAACTCTGCTTGAGGATGGGAACAGAAATCGTGCTCCGGCGGCGCGGCCGCAGCAGGAGGCCCCATTAGCTAAATTGGTGCTTCAGGTTAAGAACAGTGTCAGGTTAAGAACGCACCTCTGGAACGAATTAAGTACTTAACCCGAGGTACCACTGTACTCATTTGCATCATTGTAGGTTCACAAAATGTGGGTTTTTCTTCAACCCCCTCCTCTCTCTCTCTCTCTCTCTCTCTCTCTCTCTTTATCACACACACACACACACACACACACACACACACACACACACACACACCTCTGCTGCTGCCTTCACAAATAACTTTCTGAGGCCACAGTCCATGCCTGTCCCTGAAAAGTCTTACTGCCCTTTCGATGGTGTTCTTAATTGTCTTTTATTTTTCTCTCCTTGTCACATTCACAGCACAGGCCCATACACAGTACAGTACCCCATTACCCCTGTCTTGATCTCCTTACCCTAACATCCAGGTCCTCCTGAAAATCTGACTCTCTCTCTCTCTCTCTCTCTCTCTCTCTCTCTCTCTCTCTCTCTCACACACACACACACACACACACACACCCTTTTGTGGGTCAAATGCAACACATTCCCCCTGACTGAGTCCTGTGTTCTCCTCACAGCTGTCCTGCCATTTAACCCCCATCAATCTTTGTCCAGCTCTGCTACCCTACCCAACCGACTGCTGCTCTTACTTTGGCCTGTCCCTCTTGGACCCTTTCACAATCGCCTGCCCTGCTCTATATTTGCATCCTGCCCCCTTGCCCTGCCCCGCCCCACCCCCACACTGAACGGCTCTCACTTGCAGAAAGCCAGAGGAGCATCTGCCCCTTTTGACCAAATATTAAAATGGATGCGCAAAGCAGAGAGGAAGGACCAGAAGGAAATGATGAGAGTGACTGAGTTGGCAATACGCAGATGTCTCCTGTACCTTTAACAATTATTTAGAAGAGAGCGTTTTGGCAGGTACAGCTTGTCACGCAGGGATGAGAACAGCCATAGTTGCAGGAATGGCCTCTTTTGCCAAACTACTGAAAGTACAGGGTCCCTGCTCTCTTTTGCATCCTATTTCTGGTTTTTGAGGATTGAGGGAAGGAGGGGGGGGGGGAGAGAGAGAACACACAGCACAGAGAATCCTGGGACTCTCACGTTTTGTTGATGGTGATCACCCTGTTGGACAAAACATGCCATGTGTTTTCAGGTAGTAAGCAGAATTGTTGATTGGCAGGGTGTTGGCGGCTGACCTGACCTGCTCATGTGCCTTCAACAGCATCTTGAAGGCAAAAAGCAGCAGATGACGATTGTCTTGGCAAGGAGATAAAAACCACTGTCTGTTAAATGAGAGAGTGACCTATTCAAATGTTGGCAACCCTGTTGACGGAAGTAGTAGATGAGGATCTTGTCCCTTTCATAGCTGGGTAGGAAATTTGGCAACTGCTGCTTGCCATGTCACACAGCTTAGGGAGAGAGAGGTTGGAAAAAACAAAACCTACACCTGCCGATATTAGCTCTTCTGTACAACCATGAATTATCATTAGGGGGGTGCTATTGGTCCAAGTCAGTAAGTGTTATGTACTGAGTTGAATAGAATCCAAAACGCAGCAGTCTGATTGGTCCTAGAACAATAGGATCCAGAATGCAGCAGTCTGATTGGTCCTAGAACAATAGGATCCAGAATGCAGCAGTCTGATTGGTCCTCGAACAATAGGATCCAGAATGCAGCAGTCTGATTGGTCCTAGAACAATAGGACCCAGAATGCAGCAGTCTGATTGGTCCTCGAACAATAGGATCCAGAATGCAGCAGTCTGATTGGTCCTAGAACAATAGGACCCAGAATGCAGCAGTCTGATTGGTCCTAGAACAATAGGATTCAGAATGCAGCAGTCTGATTGGTCCTAGAACAATAGGATCCAGAATGCAGCCATCTGATTGGTCCTAGAACAATAGGATCCAGAATGCAGCCGTCTGATTGGTCCTAGAACAATAGGATCCAGAATGCAGCAGTCTGATGGGTCCTAGAACAATAGGATCCTGAATGCAGCAGTCTGATTGGTCCACAGGAGCCACCCAATACAACTCCAGGTGGAAGTGAATCCACAACCTGATTGGCCTACAGGAGAATCCCAGAATTAGCGAATCACATTGGGCCCATTGTGTAAATAATGTATATAAAGCAGACATTTCGGGGGAACTTCCATTCCTCCTCACCACCATGAGCTGAATAAAGAGCATGAAATCCACGCTCGACTCCGAGTATATTTCAGTAAGATAACCCAACTCCTCACCCCCTTTACCCCAGACTCTTAAGCCTTTGCCAAGAGTTTGGCACACAAACATTTCTTCGGGACACGGTTAAAAGCATGGAAACATGTAACGTGCTAAATTCTTGTATGTTGGGTGGTTGGAGGCACATAGGGGAGCTGGTTAAAAAAAAAAGTTTCATAACGGTGACATGATTGTCAAAGTATTGTTTCTAAATTTTTGTGCTGGTGTATAGGGTGGCTTACGGGGGGGGGGGGAGAGGAGTGGGCAAGAGAGACATAATGAATGGGCAACTACCCTTTTTGCGCCACCCCCACGTGACTACTTTTTTTGGAGGTGCTGTGTGTGTGTGTGTGATGTGAAAAAAATGGGGCTGGGGATTGTGTATGTGTGTGGATATAATTAAGAGCTACAAAATGGTACATAGAGTCATTTGCTCCCTGGGGCCCTTTCCACCAGTCTCTCCCCTAGAGATAGAGAGGTTTATGGTACACAATTAGCACAGTATAACCTGACCCAAGGGACGCGGGTGGCGCTGTGGGTTAAACCACAGAGCCTAGGACTTGCCGATCTGAAGGTTGGCGGTTCGAATCCCCACGACGGGGTGAGCTCCCGTTGCTCGGACCCTGCTCCTGCCAACCTAGCAGTTCGAAAGGATGTCAAAGTGCAAGTAGATAAATAGGGACCGCTCCGGCGGGAAGGTAAACGGCGTTTCCGTGTGCTGCTCTGGTTCGCCAGAAGCAGCTTAGTCATGCTGGCCACATGACCCGGAAGCTGTCTGCGGACAAACGCCGCCTCCCTCAGCCACTAAAGTGAGATGAACGCCGCAACCCCAGAGTCGGTCACGACTGGACCTAATGGTCAGGGGTCCCTATACCTTTACCTTTAACCTGACCCAAGTCCTCAGGATGAGACATGCTATGTAAAAAAATAAATAAAAATGAATTGTTGAAATGCTTCTCAGAGTAAGTTTTGACTTGCATTTACTTCCAGGAAGTTTAAATGTGTACTTTCTGTTCTAACTTGCAGTGAGCAATTTCCCCTCCTCTTTCTTGCATTTTGAAAAACTATTTTAATTATGTCAACATATGTTCCCCATGACCTTCCTTCCTCTAGGAAAGCATATTCCCTTCAGTTCTTTTCTCTGTGCTACATCTTTTTAAACCCCCTTCTTCTTGCAGCTCACACCTGAGCCTTTTTTCCAGTGTCTCTGCATCCCCCTCGAAGTATGTGGTGCCCAGAACCAGACGTCGTAACTTCAGAATGAGGGTTTTCCAATTACTGTTCTGTTACAACTAGGCTGCGCTTCTAATCACACGTATCGGGGAGTAAGCCCCGTTTAATTAAATTGCCTTACTTCTGAGTAGATATGTATAGATCTGTGCTGTGTTAGGAATGATGATAGGAGGTTGCTCCTTATTTGGGGGGTGGGGCACATCCTGTGAAGATCTGGGCACTTGTCAACTAGGAAATGAGCAAATAACAAAAGACAACCTTCTTTTTTTATTATTTTCCCCATCTCCCTACCCCCAGGCCATCAGACACCTGCCAAACGACAGTTTGCATTCAGTAATAACCCAGCTTGGCTCTCAGCCAGCAACCTAAAAGATCCAAGGACTAGATCTCATTACCAAACCTCTCTGATCTATCCAGTCTATCCCCCTTTAACTCTGCCCCCCTCTCCAAATATTGAGCTGCTTCCCCCACCTTTTCTTGTCACCAAAGGCGGAAGACTGCAGATCCACACATTCCAGTCAGTGCAGGAAACCACTGGTGTTTCCTGCAGTAATAATAATAATAATAATAATAATAATAATAATAATAATAATAAATAATTTATTATTTATACCCCGCCCATCTGGCTGAGTTTCCCCAGCCACTCTGGGCAGCTCCCAATCGAGTGTTAAAAACAATACAGCATTAAATATTAAAAACTTCCCTAAACAGGGCTGCCTTCAGATTTCTTTTAAAGATAGGATAGCTGCTTATTTCCTTCACATCTGAAGGGAGGGTGTTCCACAGGGTGGGCACCACTACCGAAAAGGCCCTCTGTCTGGTTCCCTGTAACCTCACTTCTCGCAATGAGGGGACCGCCAGAAGGCCCTCGGCGCTGGACCTCAGCGTCCGGGCAGAATGATGGGGGTGGAGACGCTCCTTCAGGTATAGTGGACCGAGGCTGTTTAGGGCTTTAAAGGTCAGCACCAACACTTTGAATTATGCTCAAAAATGTACTGGGAGCCAATGCAGATCTCTCAGGACCGGTGTTATGTGGTTCCGGCAGCCACTCTCAGTCACCAGTCTAGCTGCCGCATTCTGGAAAAAACATCTGTAGGGCTGAGTTGGGGGTGCCTGGTATACACAGTCCCAAGGGCACCACTAGAGGGTACAGGCAACGACTGTTTTAGGCGCGTCCAGTTGACATGTGACCATACATGTGTGCATTGGGCCAACCCTGTAAGTGGCTGGAAAAGGAAGTGGGGCAGGCTTACACGGCCTCTGACGACAGACGTGGGGCTCAGGAAAGCAACCCCCACGGAAAGCGGTTTTTACCTGTTGTCAAACGGTCCAAATGGTCAAATACCGGCCCAGGTCTAATCCAAAGAGCAAGTTCCAAAGTCAATCTGTAAGGTCAGGTTCCCACCTCTGCAGAAGATCTAGGGTTGGAACATCTGGGGGCCAGTCCTAAAGTCACCGTCCAGGGCAGTTCCTGGAGCAGATAGAGTGTCTCTCTGCCTTGCTTCCCTTTTACCCTTCCTAGTCTGGAATGATGCACCTGAGTTTGCTCCAGCTGTGCCTCTCTAGTTGATGAAGCCTGGGATCCTCACCTGCCCTGAGCCTCATGACCTCCACCAAGACCTAATGAGCCTCATTACCTTCATCTGGTGCACTGCTGAGCTGGGCTGTGTTCCCTTGCCTGCCTCAGTCTCCGGGAGTGGACTTCCTGATGCCTCAGAGCCCGCCGTGACCATGGAGACAGGGGAACCTCTGGTTCTGGTGCTATGTCTCCTTCCCCTGGCTCCGATGAACTGCCCCCTGCTCCCTCAACATCCTCTGAGTAACTCCCAAGTCCCACGTCTTGAACTTGTCCCGATGTGTACCAATCACGGCTACCCCCTTGCTGCGATCATAGAATCATAGAGTTGGAATAGACCACAAGGGCCATCGAGTCCAACCCCCTGCCAAGCAGGAAACACCATCAGAGCACTCCTGACATATGGTTGTCAAGCCTCTGCTTAAAGACCTCCAAACCCTTCCCTGATGTCCTGCCAACTCGTGACCTAAGTGTGCTGGGAGTTTTTAGGAGACTCCCTGTTCCCCTCACAGGGCTGCAATGGTCAGAGTGCTTTAACAGCCAATTCCTCTTCCCAGGGAATTCTGGGATCTCAATCCATAGCAGTCAAGCGTTCTTTATTTAAATTCTTCTCTGGTCTCCTTGCTGGCCCCAGTAGGACCAACTTGGCCAGTTAGCCCTGGTGATCATTTGATGTCTACTGACTGGTTTTTTCCCCTTTTTTCCCCTTCCCTTTTTTCTTTCTCCCCCCCCCCCATGACCCCTGAATTTATTATTATTTATTATATTTATGGTTTTTAAAAATTTGTTGTTGTTTTATTACCTACTCTTCAGTCCCAGAGCAAGGTTACAACAATTTAAAACGCAGCATTAGAAACAATTTCAAACATACAAGGAATACCATCGCAATACATACGCCTCTCAGTTGTCAAAAAGGCCAGTGTAATCCCTTTTATGATGTGGAGTCTGCAAAAAAAGACTTTCTAGCAAATATTCTCCACCTTTGCATTGCCAGGGGTTGGTGGGGTTTGTTGCTGCTGTTGTTGTTGTTGTAAACTTGACTGCTGGTGGCAGACAATGTGAATTTGTAGGAGTTAAGGAAACTAAAACCACGTATAGCTAAAGTGGGGGTATTATAATTGAGAGAATTCTCCCCCACCCCCACCGCCCCATTTTTTAAATATTTTTTTTTTTATGAAGAGCTGGCTCGGGTAGGGGAGGAGACCAGTTTGCTGAAAGGAGGACAGTTGGGTGGGCATGTAAAACCTTGGGCTCATTATTGCAATTTCTAACATGTGCCCAGGGGAAATCAAGGTGAAAGGCAGCAGCCGAGCTTTGCTAATGAGAAGGAGGAACAAACACACACACACCATTTATCAATCTAAGGGTTGAGGAGGGGACAGGGCACTTCAGAGTCCGCAAAACAACCGGTTGTACAATAGGAATTGTCACAAAGATACTGGGCGCCCGCCACATACCCTCAGGCAGGGGAGGGACTTGTCTAAAGGGAGGGCAGTTCTGAGTGCCCAAATCACTAGGACCTGCCAGCCCCAAACGCAGCTTTCTTTTTGAAAAAGAATACAGTGGTACCTCGAGTTACAAACGCCTCAGGTTACAAACGCTTCAGGTTACAAACTCCACTAACCTGTAAGGGTTACCTCAAATTGAGAACTTTGCCCCAGGATGAGAACGGAAATTGTGTGCTGGCGGCGCAGTAGCAGCAAGAGGCCCCGTTAGCGAAAGCACCTCTCTAGTTAAGAACCTTGTCAACAAAGGTCCGTATAGTTAAACCTATGGTTTTCCCAGTAGTGATGTATGGAAGTGAGAGCTGGACCATAAAGAAGGCTGATCGCTGAAGAATTGATGCTTTTGAACTATGGTGCTGGAGGAGACTCTTGAGAGTCCCATGGACTGCAAGATCAAACCCATCCCTTCTTAAGGAAATCAGCCCTGAGTGCTCACTGGAAGGACAGATCCTGAAGCTGAGGCTCCAATACTTTGCCACCTCATGAGAAGAGAAGACTCCCTGGAATAGACCCTGATGTTGGGAAAGATGGAGGGCACAAGGAGAAGGGGACGGCAGAGAACAAGGTGGCTGGATAGTGTTCTCGAAGCTACCAACATGAGTTTGACCGAACTGCGGGAGGCAGTGGAAGACAGGAGTGCCTGGCATGCTCTGGTCCATGGGGTCATGAAGAGTCGGACACGACTAAACGACTAAACAACAACAACAAGTTAAGAACAGTTTCAGGTTAAGAACGGACCTCCGAACGAATTAAGTTTGTAACTAGAGGTACCACTGTACCTTCTTTCCACTAGTCAGGCCAACACAAGACATTAAGCAAGTGAAGCTTTCCCCGCTACTTACCCTTTGTGCCAGGAAAAAAAGCAAACACCTTCATCTGCTAATTTTTTGTGAGCCAGAGTCTCTGTGTGTATAGGCAACCTTGGAGAGAAAATATGCAGAGCTGGCTAGACTGTGGCGCAACGGGTCAGTGAATCTGGCTGTTAACTGGGAGGTTGGTGGTTTGAGGCTGCTCAGGCCATGGGCAGGATTCCTGCACTGCAGCGAGTTAGACTGGATGACCGTTGGGGGTCCCTTCCATCTCTATGATTCGAGGATTCTCAAGCTACAACAAAAGCTGCTGTGGCATTTAATACCAGACTTGGCCAATTGCTCCATAGCTGGAAACCAACAGATGAGGCTTCCTGGTAAGTCTGCAGCACAATGCATCCCATTTTATAAAAAACAACAAAAGGGATGCTGGAAATAATTCATAGAATCATAGGGGTGGGAAGTATAAAAAAGGGACCTTCCAACCCAACTGTCAAAATGCCCAGGCCCATACAGCATCAATTTATACCTTATTCAGTTTATGCAGGTGGCACTGTGGTCTAAACCACTGAGCCTCTTGGGCTTGCCGATTGGAAGGTCAGCGGTTCGGATCTGCTTGACTGTTGGTGAGCTCCCGTTGCTCTGTCCCAGCTTCTGCCAACCTAGCAGTTTGAAAGCACACCAGTGTGAGTAGATAAATAGGTACTGCTGTGGCGGGAAAGTAAATGGCATTTCCGTGCATTCTGGTTTCCGTCATGGTGTTCCGTTGTCCCAGAAGCAGGTTAGTCATTCTGGCCACATGATCCGGAAAGCTGTTTGTGGGCAAACACTAGCTTCCTTGGTTTGAAAAGCGAGAACCACCGGGTACAGTGGTACCTGAGGTTACATACGCTTCAACTTACATACGCTTCAGGTTACAGACTCCGCTAACCCAGAAATAGTGCTTCAGGTTAAGAACTTTGCTTCAGGATAAGAACAGAAATCGTGCTCTGGCGGTGCGGCAGCAGCAGGAGGCCCCATTAGCTAAAGTGGTGCTTCAGGTTAAGAACAGTTTCAGGTTAAGAACGGACCTCCGGAACGAATTAAGTACTTAACCCGAGGTACCACTGTAGTTGCTTTTGACTGGACTTAACCGTCCAGTTTATAAAAGCCAGGCCTCGGTATTGCAGAGGGTGATATCAGATCAAATGAACCCAGATGAGTAACCCAAGTCATAACACTACAGAGGAAGCAGGGGGTGAGAAAGGATGTATGTTTGTGGTGGGGGCACATTTTCAGGTCGTAAGAGGCAAAACTATGGAAGGGATCTATTCCAGAGAAAGTGACAATGGCAACAGTTCTGGGCAAGGAAAATGTACATCTCAGCTTCTTCCTACTGGTGCAGAACTTCAGCTATTGGCTTCCAACAACCTTCCATCATTACACAGTCCCTTCTTTGGCACAGATAAACTCAGGTCAAAAGCCCGGCCAAAGCTTCTCTTTCTGCCACCTACACAAGAATTCGTCTCTCTCTTAAAGCTCTCTCAAGATCTAAGGCAAGGGACAAAGTTGTAAGGGGGGGAAATCGCACATCTCCACAGAGAGTTCAAGGTTTCTGCTTAGCTATGCTTTAATGAATTTTTATAGTTTTAGGCTGCCATAAGGCCCTTTACGATTTGATTTCAAGAGAGTGTTTGCATCATCACCTCATGATATTTTGGAGTTGGGCAAACTCAAATCCCAAATTGGCCACAGACTCAGGGAGTGGCTTGACGCTGTCTCCCTCAACCTCTCATTCTGTGAGCCTGTAAAATGCGAATAATATGTCAGCTACCTCGTAGTGTTTCAGGGGTGATTAATGAGATACAGAATGTGATTACTTTTGCAGAGACTTAGGGGGGAAAGCCATGGTGCAAATCTTTACATTGCTGTAAAAAAATAAAAGATCACCTTACAGAACACAGAACTCTTACAAAATGCACAAAAGTCCTAAGTTATTACTTACCACTATGGGTAAAAAAGGTAAAGGGTCCCCTGACCATTAGGTCCAGTCGTGACCGACTCTGGGGTTGCAGCGCTCATCTCGCTTTATTGGCTGAGGGAGCCGGCGTACAGCTTCCGGGTCATGTGGCCAGCATGACTAAGCCGCTTCTGGTGAAGCAGAGCAGCACATGGAAACGCCGTTTACCTTCCCGCTGGAGCGGTACCTATTTATCTACTTGCACTTTGATGTGCTTTCGAACTGCTAGGTTGGCAGCAGCTGGGACTGAGCAACGGGAGCTCACCCCATCGCGGGGATTCAAACTGCCGACCTTCTGATCGGCAAGTCCTAGGCTCTGTGGTTTAACCCACAGCGCCACCCGCGTCACCACTATGGGTAGGTGGGAGTTAAGATGTTTGATATGAACTTCTCTATGGCCCAGGGCTGTCCCCTTCCTCCTCACACATCTGGCTTGGATTTAGACAGGTTGGCTTTCAATAACTGCTCCCCCATCCCAATATTATCCCTTGTGTGCCCTTGTTGCCATCTTGCTGATAAAAATGGAAGCCACAACAGCCGCATGGTTTTTCAGTGTCACCAAGAGGGAGAAAATACTGCACCTGTCAAACAGATGAGTTGGCCATTATAATGCTTGATGAAATGTCTGTCTTCTGTGCTGCTTTGGGTTCTGTCATGGTTTGAGAGACTTATGGTCAAATGCCTGCTCAGCCACAAATGTGGGTTTTTTCCCTGTTACTCCTTAGTGTAAACTACTTCATAGTGCTGCTATTTCCACTGTGAAATGGAGAAAAGGAAGACATCAAAATACATTAATACCTAGAAAGGTTTTGCTGATAGGAGTCTGAACCACAGCACTGTTAAGCAATTGTTTTTAGGATTATGAATAGCATAAATTGGAATTGACTAAATCCTGATACCCACACACACGTTTGATTTGATGTAGTACATGGGTGTGGTCAAAATATATGGGAAGATCTTTGTATCCTATCCTATGTCAGGCCATATTCTGAAATTTGGCATGCCTCCCCGCTCCAAACAAACAAGTCTGTGGCAGAGAGCTATGTGGGATTTTTAAGTACGGGTGATGTTAGTTAGAAAGGCAAAAGAGAAAATGAGGGCGAGTCAGGGACAGAACATGGGATGAGGAGGATGCAGGAAAATATAACAAGGGAAAGAGAAATAAAAACCAAGTTGCATAATTACATAATACCACCCCTCTGAGATGCGCCAAAACTTTACTGAAACCAATTTAATTGCCTTCACAACTTGCCTCAAAATTATTTGCCTTAGGAGAAATTTGGTGGCAGCTCTTAGAAGGAAGGGATGGGGAAAACATCTAAACCTTTCATTGACACCTGTTTTCTTTCTTTCTTTCTTTCTTTCTTTCTTTCTTTCTTTCTTTCTTTCTTTCTTTCTTTCTTTTCCTTCCTTCCTTCCTTCCTTCCTTCCTTCCTTCCTTCCTTCCTTCCTTCCTTCCTTCCTTCCTTCCTTCCTTTCTTTTTCTTGCATTTGATAGCTGAAATGCATGAAAATATATCCCTCTAAACAGGGGCAGCGAGATCTCCCTTGTTGTCTTGGTACATCTGGGTCTCCCGATGGCCCCCTCCCCAACTCCATCCTGTAAAGTGAAGATGTAAGGTGGGGGGGGGGGAAAGAGTCCAAATCGGATTGACACCCACTACCCCCCTTAATAAAGTTTATTATCAGCGGTCTGTAATCCCTTTAAATCCCCTGCAGCGGGGGAAGGGCTGGGATTAGGGGAGGTCAATGTAATCCCAATGAATTGGTTACAGGAGGATTTAGCTAGTGCCAGGGGAGCAGATGGCCAGAGTCCCAGCTATGGAAAACAACCATTTTCTTTAATGATTTGTAACAAGGATAAAAGGACAAGAGAAATGGGAGCAGCGGTTCTGGATTTTGTTTTGGGGGTGGGGATTCAATGAAAGGAGCCAAGCTTTTGCCATATCCTCAAAAAAAAGAGGAAAAAAGAAAATAAAAAGCAACCCTTTGCTCTTGACACTCGGAAGGGAAGCTTCGCAGGCGCTAACCTTTGCATTGTTCTTGTAAAATGGGATTTTGGTCTACTTCCCACTCTGGCCCCCTTGTAAGTGTGGGGGGGGGGTTCTTATGATCCAAAGTGCCTTTGCTGGGGCTGGGGAGAGAGAAAGTCCACCCACACAAAACTGGTGTGTTAGGGAAAAGAGCTCAGTTCTACGTTTTAATGTCTGATGCTGTACTTTTTTTAATATTCAGTTGGAAGCCGCCCAGAGTGGCTGGGGAAACCCAGCCAGATGGGCGGGGTATAAATAATAAATTTATTATTATTATTATTATTCCCCACAGCCGGCCCACCCATTCATGAAAGGCAAAGTGAGGCAAATGCCTCAGATGGCAGGATCCACAGGGGCAGCAGATCCTGATGTAGATCGCCCTTAACCCCTTCTTTCCTGGTGGAGTGTGGGGTGTGCGTGCGTGCCATTTTGGCGTCTGCCTCAGGTGCCAAAATGTCTTGGGCGCAGGCCCTGATCTTCCTTAATATTCTAGTTCTCTCTATGGATAAAAATTTTGGGGGCCTTCCATATGATAGGAATATGGTCTACTTATGGGGCCATGTCCTGGACACCCATGTCCAGGCCCTTCCACTTCAGATGGGTGGGTCTGAAGTGGAAAGGCTGAAGTGGAAAGGCCTTGGGGCACCCCCCTGGAAGTCGGCCATATCCCTGTCAGATATTTGAGGGCAATGGACAGGGCTCATGCATGGCTTTGCAACAGCCTGAAGGGAGAAGGGCCCGGCCGAACACAAGAAAAGGTGGAGAAAAGGTTGCTTGTCGCCAAGAATCTGAATGCCCGTGGAAGAACCTGCATTTGTGGCTTGAGTTTGGCGCACAAAATATAGCAAATGGAGCTGGCACAATCCTGAAGTGGAAGTTGGCATTTGTGAATATAATCCTCTGAGTGAAGTGTACAGGGCAAGCAAAAGAACCATCTTATTAGGGAGAAATGTTCCAAGGCATATCAATTGCTGCTGTTATTTTTCACCTTACTAGGAATTTGATTTTTCCTAACTGTGGTGTTGTGTGTGGGGGGGGGGGATACAAATTTTGTTTTAAAACGGGTGAGGCAAGCTTTTCAAATACAAGGGAGTAATGTCCCCAGTGACTGATCCAGTGGCCAGAAGCGCCATGTGGCACAAACTGTTTTAAACCAGATTTGTCTGGTTCACACTGCGGGCAGCTCAGATTTGAAATGGTATCGTCCCCCCGGCCACTTGTTTTACCAAAAAACCAAAAACAAACAACCCCAATTCTTAACATGTCAAGAAAAGGGGGCAAAGTGTTCTCCTACTGCTGGAAATATGGCAGAGATATTTCAGGAGTGCCTAGAGTATTGGCTGAAAAATGGCTTTAGTGGTGAGGACTTTTCCCAAAAAGGGTCCAGAAAGCAAACCAATGTAGCCTTATGAGGCTTTGCCCTCGGGTGGGAAAAATATTGCGCCCGGGAAAGGGAAGTGGGAGTCAACAGACACTCAAGGAATAGTTTCGGAGAAAAAGGTTTATTTCTACCATCCATGAACTGGTAGAAGGAGCAAGTGTGATAGTCCACAAAAGCATGCACGAAGTTCACAGTCATGTGCACAAGCATATATACCTCTTTCCAGTTCCCTCCTCCTTTCTCCTCCCTCAGGAGTCCTGCCCCATGTTGAGGTTCCTGAGCATGTACAGAAAGCTGTCTCGGGACTATTGTGGACTCTTGGCAGGAAAGGGGGTGAGGGGGTTTTCAGAGTGTTCCCGTTGTTTCATTCTTGTGCTTTGGTGTGGTTCCCGGAGAGAAAGCAAGTTGCAATGTGGTTCTGAGAAAGGCCTGAGAAGACAATGGGCTCTGACAGCAGAAGAAGATTGGAAGAAATTTAAGGACTATCTTAAGAAACATTGCAAAATTAATGAATGTTAGAATGACGTTGGCTTAGAAAATATGTGGTTTCCAGTGGTAATGGTTAAGTATAGAAAGGAAAGGTTAAAAATTTAAACGGAAAATAAGGGAGAGGATTTGCTGAATTAACAACTGGAAATTAGAATACAGAAAGGGGAGGTATGAGGAATTTGGGGAAGTAAATTACAAGAAAATAAGGGATTGAAATTATAATTGTTTTTGTTTGTTTGTTCTATTGTTTTGTTTTGTTTTTATATAATCTTTGAAACTTTAATAAAAATCTTTTTTTAAAAAAAAGAGAAGACAATGGGCTCTGTTCTCTACCTTGTTGCAATCTTTTTAGTTACAGCAAGCGGAATCTTTCTGATGCTTAGCTGCTGAGAAAATGATTTTGAAAAGCTTTGAGAAGCTTTGAGCCTGCTTGGGGGGTGGTGTTACTTCGGGCCTAGGTGTGGTCACCTGTCCTCACCTTCCTTCACCAACACTTGGCAGTTGAAGCCTGCCACGAGAAAGGCAAAAATATCCAAACCAGGATGTGACACGCCCCCCCCCCGCAAGAACACGTACAATATATTTTACTAATCTTGCTGGAATCCTCTTTGTGTTCCCCAAAATTCCTACAAAGGTTTCATAGGAGCAAATTCACTTTAGGAGAAATTCCAAGGCTGTTCCAGATTTATCTGAACAGTTTTGTGAGCCGTTCCCCCCCCCCCCCCCCCCCGAAATGCATACTTAGGAACAAAAAGTTTGGTCAGACGCACACCAATATTTATTAGCAAAAATAAATTTATTCCACTAATGTAGTTAGACACAATGACAGCACGGGAGATCAGGTGTTCCTTGGATCATTCCTGTGCAGCAGCAGAAATGGAGAAAGATGGAGGAAAGGCCGTGTGCCAAACTCATTTGGATCTAAAGAAGTGACAGAAAACTTTCATTTATTTAAAGAAGCTGGTTCTTCACTGTTCCGTTATAAAATGCTTCAGGCATCTGGGAATGCAGAGAGAAGGGGGGTACAGAATAAGTAGCATATGCATTTATTAGTCTGGTGTAAAACAAGGAGGGGTAGCCTATTTCCAAAATGGCTTCCAAAATGCTGTAAAAACAGTGTTTTGAGAAACACAAAACACATACTTACCGGAGACCTGCTCTATCTACAAGTCATCAGTTCATACCCTCCCTTTTCCCAGTTCAGAGTGTGGTCCAAATATATTGGTCTGGGTTTTCTCCTTCTCCCCCCCCCCCCACACTTTTTGTTAAAGGTAAAGGGACCCCTGACCGTTAGGTCCAGTTGTGACCGACTCTGGGGTTGCGGCGCTCATCTCGCTTTATTGGCCAAGGGATCCAGCGTACAGCTTCTGGGTCATGTGGCCAGCATGACTAAGCCGCTTCTGGCGAACCAGAGCAGCGCACGGAAACACCGTTTACCTTCCCACCGGAGCGGTACCTATTTATCTACTTGCACTTTGACGTGCTTTTGAACTGCTAGGTTGGCAGGAGCTGGGACTGAGCAATGGGAGCTCACCCCATCGCGGGGATTCGAACCGCCAGCCTTCTGATCGGCAAGCCCTAGGCTCTGTGGTTTAACCCACAGCGCCACCCGTGTCCCTGACACTTTTTGTTAGAGGTCAGCATATGAACAGTATGTCAAAAGGAGATCTCCAACAGGCCTGTCCCACTTGGGGCAGCCAGTTCCTCTCATGTAGTATTGTGGTAACGAAGTGGGTCAGACTTGCCCCAAATGAATTGTGGAGTTACTAGCCAGTCGTTCGGGCAGATTTGGCAAAAGAAGATTGAGCTTGGAGATGGGCCTACGTTCCTACTCTTAACTAAATTATTTTTCTTTGCGATGGGGTTGAAAAGGCACGAAGCTCCTCCCTCAAGGATGGCCAACTGGCAGGTCCACTGAAATAGTATTTATTTAAAGATTTATACGATCTGAAGAGAAACCAGAGTATTGTTGAAATGTTGAAATATACATTTATAAAGAAACCAGAAGCATTTTTATTGGGCATTGTGGGGAGTGACATAAATAGAAAGGAATGTAAGCTCTTTTTATATGCAATAACAGCAGCAAGAATATTATTGGCCCAAAAATGGAAGCAAGAAGAGTTATCAACGATTAAAGAATGGAGGATGAAGTTAATTGACTATGCAGAATTAGATAAACTAACAGGAAGGATTCAAAACCGGCGAGACCAGAAATTCACGGAAGACTGGAGTAAATTTACGGACTATTTGAAAAGTAATTGTGAAGAAGAGATGACGTTTGTAGGGTTGCAAGAAGTTTTGTGAGGAGTATTATTGGAAGTATTGTAAAAATGGACAAGGGGGAGGATGATTTGTTAAGAGATGTAAAGGCAATATAAAGTTAAGAAGTGGTTAAAACGGTGGATCATCAGAGGTGCTGATGGAAGTCTAAAAAGACTGTATAAGTGATAAGTTTTGTGGTACATTTTATAATTTATATGTTAAAATTAATTTAAAAAATTATTAAAAAAAGAAATAGTATTTATCAGGCCTCTAGTGGCATTAAACCAGATTTCAAACTCATCTGAAGGAAAAATGCCTCTGGTTTCACTCGTAAGGACAAGAACCAGCCCACCACCTTCAAGCAGTTCAGTGGGAGATAGAAGCAAGTCCCACACTTTATATCATCAGATTTTGTACATATTTTAACAATCGAATCATGCCAAACTGCATAGAATCATAGAATTGTAAAGTCAGAAGGGACCCTGGAGGTCATCGAGCTCAACCCTCCACAATGCAGGAATATGGAGCTGTCCCCTAAATGCTGCCAACTTTATTACAGAGTCCGAGCAACTATGAAGTCAGTTTGTGCAGTGAAACACATTTCTAGTCTCTTAGCAGAACACCCCACATGCAATTCCTTTGCAAGCTACTACTAAGAAAATATGGCCGAAAGACACTCCTTGTTAATGCCATAGCCTCCTCAGTAGTGATACCTGAGAAGGATTGACAGCTTCTCAAAGCTGCCATTTAAACACAAGCAATTTAATACTTAAGGCCCTGCAATTGCTGTTAAAAGACATACAAGTACCGGTACATTTTTGGGGGTGGGTGTAGCAATAGGGCTTGGGCGCACAGAGACATTCATAGCACCTGAAAGAAAACCCCAGGCCCTTTTGAAGAGAGAAAAGGTAATCTAAGGCTTTCAGGGTCATCGATAAGCATACTTAAACGTGAGAGAATCTAAGAGCAGCCCACAGGCAGGGATAGACAACCCTGTTCTTTTACACACAAATGTAGCTGTTTTCCCAACCACACAGAAAAGCTTCTCTGCACAATCTGCAGCCCAGAAGGCCTATGTCCGTATTCTGCCTACTAACTAAATATGATTCAGTTAACGCTCAACAGGGTTATTTGTTCCACAGAGCTCTCCTTTTCCTTTCTTTCTTTTTTTACTGCATTGTTATCCATAGCTGACGACGTTTCCCTTTTTTAAAGGGAAATTGCCTTATTCCGAATAGGATTCCTCGCAAGAAAAGGGAAAAGTTGACAGCTATGTTGTTATCTCAAGCATCTTCTGGAAAGGCAAATGACTGCAGGAACGGCCAGTCTTTTTCAAGGGAGCTTGAAAGAAGCACATTCGTTCCTTGAAGATGCACACACACTGCTGCAAAGGTTTCGTATAATTTTAGATAACGTATTATCCAGAAAGGGGTTAGATCAGTCCAGTCCCCACATCTAGGGAAGGCTAGTGATGATTTACCCCCTTCAGGTGTTTGTCAGAATATCCCTCCTTTCCTAACTTTTTCCAAAGCATTTAGATGCCATAACTGAGCATAATGTGGCTGAATAAAATTGCCAGCATCTCTCTGGAGTCAAGAGAGAAACAAAGGAGAAGGGGCCAAGCCAAACACCAACAGGTAACAGGAGGAAGTCTCCCAGCAATGAACAAAAGCATTTAGATGCGTCTGGAAAAATAGGTCAGTCCCAATCATATTAATGCACATCTATGTAAGTGGGTTTCAAGTGTTCAAAGCATTTCACATACGTTAAGCACCTCAGTAATCCTGACTAGTTTTGTAAAACAAGCCAGTATTACCATTCCCTAGCTGCAGGTGTGGGGTTGAGGTTTTGAGAAGATGGTTTGCTTAAGGCCAGCTTGTAAGTTCTGGACAGAGGCAAGATGCGAATCATGGACTTCCAAGCTCACCCTTCGCCACTTAAGCCACCATGCTGCCCCAGGCCAATGGGGCTACTCAAAGGCAGGATGAGATGGTGCAAGGCCCTTGTGCAAAAAACGAGCAGCTTAACTTTCAAAGGAGAGCGGGGAGACACCAATGAAAGGGAGTGTTGGCAGTAATGCAACCTGGGGTGCGGGGTTGGCGGATCGCGGTTCTTTTGAGGAATGAGTCTTCTTCAATTATTTGCATGTGCTTTATTTCTGCATGGCTCTATTTCCATACTTCTCCAGAGCACAGCTACCTGCTATTCTCACCAGTAAGAAACTGCATATTTACCATGTCTTATTTGAAAAATCTCATGAGAAGAAAGACTCCCTGGAAAAGACCCTGATGTTGGGAAAGATGGAGGCCACAAGGAGAAGGGGACGACAGAGGACGAGATGGTGGGACAGTGTTCTCGAAGCTACCAGCATGAGTTTGACCAAACTGCGGGAGGCAGTGGAAGACAGAAGTGCCTGGCGTGCTCTGGTCCAGGGGGTCACGAAGAGTCGGACACGACTAAACGACTAAACAACAACAATTTGAAAACTAGGTTCTATTTGAAAACTAGGTTCTATAATAATAATAATAATAATAATAATAATTTATTTATACCCCGTCCATCTGGCTGGGCCTCCCCAGCCACTCTGGGCAGCTTCCATAAAAACCAAAAATACAGTAAAATATCACACGTTAAAAACTTCCCTGAACAGGGCTGCCTTAAGATGTCTTCTGAATGTCAGGTAGTTGTTTATCGCTTTGACATCTGCTGGAAGGGAGTTCCACAGGGCGGGCGCCACTACCGAGAAGGCCCTCTGCCTGGTTCCCTGTAGCTTTGCTTCTCGCAACGAGGGAACCGCCAGAAGGCCCTCAGCGCTGGACCTCAGCGTCCGGGCAGAATGATGGGGGTGGAGACGCTCCATCAGGTATACTGGACCGAGGCCATTTAGGGCTTTAAAGGTCAGCACCAACACTTTGAATTGTGCTCGGAAATGTACTGGGAGCCAATGTAGGTATTATAGGGATGACAGTTCTGCTATCATTAACTTTGCTTCGTATTCTTAGTGAAGAGCCATGCTCATTCACTTGTTACGTTTCCACTCTAGGTGTTTAAACCACCAATAATATACGTGTCAGGGATCTCTTCCAGTCTCTAAAACTGAAACCCAGCTGTTTTCCTCTGTGTTCAGGAGCCTAAGCAGCTAAGTTGGAAAAGGCATGCTAGTTACCCAAAAGGGATGACGTGGACCAGAACTGGCGGGCTCCTGAGGTCAGGAATGGTCTGTTCAGTCAACAGCCCTCCTATAGTTAATCTGCATCTCAGGACCAGATTTGCACATGCAAATCTTTTCTCTCTTATTGGCAAGGAAATCATAGGCCTCTGGGTGTTGATAGTGACAAGCACGGCATGGAAGATAGGGGTGTCCCTTTGGGGTGAAGGTGAGGGTCGCACGTCGCAAGCTGGCTTTGAAAGAAGGCGAAAGGGAAGTAGCGGGTAGGTTGGCTGGTGGGAAAACAGGAAAATGCTTGCTGTGAGGTTCTTTGGTGTGGGATCTGCACTCTCCATTGCTCTGCCATGACTGTTAGGAATAGTATCTGTGCCTGTTGCCATCCCCAGCACCCTTCCATTTCTTTACAACATCGTTCAAGTCCAAGACCGTATGGGGCGGTTGTTAGCCTTTGCTCTCCTAATCCAGGGAGCAGGAGGTGGTGCTGCGTGGGTGAGGCCTGACTATGCCCTACCACCAGGCTCATAGGAAGGACTGCAGAAGGAGACAAACCTTTAAAATGCCTGTGCCACTCATATATACCCAAAAGCACAGGTGAGGTTGTTGGTGGAGATAAGAGTTCTTACTCTCTCTCTTTTTTTAAAACAGATGCAAACATTGGCTTTATTGAAGGTAGTTTCACAATGGCTCAGAAGCTTTGGAATCCAGTTTAGTAAAAAGAAATCAAAGTATCTCCGGCGGGCTATCGTGGAACTGCGCTTCTACGCCTAAATTCAAGAAATCAGGACTGAGTTTTCTTCCAGGTAGCAAAGGGCTCAGATATACCTCAAGACGCCAGGCACAAAAAGTTCAGCTTCGTATCCGCAAAGTCCATCATGTCACTTTAACCTGGAACAAACCAGCTTTTACAAATTATACAGGTCTCCGATTCATATTTGAAAATTGTCATTTTGCCGCTGCTCCCAAACCATCCACATAAAAGCTCTGCAAGAACCTTGTTACACACTCTGACATTCTGAAGAAGGAATATGCTACATTTCCATGGTGGGGTCAGAATGTGTTCAGCTAAAGATCCCACAAGGCGAGGACGTTTTTATTTTTTTAAGCCCATTCACTCCCCTGACAATCACACTATCCATACGTGGTCTGAAATGGAAACCAACACCCCTTTCAACAACAAAGTCAACATGTTGCTCAACAATTCGTACTCCATTATAGATACAGAAATGAAACGCCCACACACATACATGGTGGCATAATGAGCACTTGCCGTGGTTCAACTAAGTTTTACTCAGAACAGACCCATTTAAATTAATGAACAGAACTAAGTCAAGCCCATTAATTTCAACAGGTTTAGTCTGAGAAAAACTTCAGTTGAATACCACCCCTTACTTCCCTCCACACACAGGCTTGCCGATTCCTTACCTGCCGGTTGCCACTGTTGCACACTCAGTGGGGTCAAGCACTACACCACATGTATGTGCTTTTACAACTGAGATACCTGCATGTTTTTTCGCATTTGTGCATCCATAAACCAGAGTAGGAATTGTTGCTGAGGAACAAGCATCGTGGGCATGCAGCGCATGCGCACAAACACACACACTCACACCCCTTCTCCAACCCGCTATCTGCTGACGCTCTGCTTGTCTCTCTCAGGCTTGGAGGAAGCCTGGGCGGCCCTTGCGGTACCTCATGCGCATGCGGAAGAAAGTGTACATGCCCAACAGGCACATGGAGGAGAGGAAGTACAAGACAATGCACAAGCTGACGTCCAATCTGGAGAAGCCTGCCCCCAGGATGTGGAACCACTGGCTCCTCCTCTGGATGACCCCGCCCTCCTTCTCAGACTCCTCCATGATGCCCACGATCTGCTGGGCTCCCAAGCCCTTCTGCTGCAGGAGCCGCCAGGCGGCATCATAATCAAGAGATTGGTGGCCACGGTCCTCCATCCGCACCAGCCCAACGTCCCTCTTACTGCGGCTGTGCCTGAAGCCGGCCTGGCCTGCCATCTTCAGCGCCTTGCTCCTGAAGTGCTGCTCGCTGAAGGTATCCAGATCGACAATGTTTTCCTCCAGCTCTTTGGTCTTGGTGTTCATCTTGACGATAGAGGGTTTGCGTGCCTCCAGGGTGCCTGATCGTTCGAAACCAGGTTTCTTCCTTTCTGTCCTCTTCTCCTCTTCCTCCAAGGCCTCTCCATCTCCTCTGCCAGTCTCTTGTCCTCCTCCTCCTCCTTCCAGCTTCCTGTCAGCTTCGTAGTCTCTCTCCTCAACATCTCGGCCCTGTCTGACCCGAAGCCCTTTCTCAACTTTGAGGAAATCCAGGTAAATGTTGCCTCGCGAGAAATGGCTCTTGAAGAATCTCAGGATGGCCCTCTCGTCCCACATCAGCCTTCCGTTGATGGTGATCTGGCATGACCAACACAAATCTTTGGGAGGCCACTGGATCTTGGGGAATTTGGGGTCCTCACTTGCAGTGCCTAAACAAGGAAGATAACAAGGGAAGTCTTAGATATTACCATCTGTGCATATTACCAGTAAACTATATTGGAAACTAGCAGTATCTATAAGCAATTTTGCTCTTAGGACAAAAGGAGGGCAGCAATTTTTTAGAATCAAATCATTAGTTGCCTAGGCTCCGCAGAAGAGAAAAAAAGTTCAGCTCAGTTTTTTAAAGTTCATTGGAAACAATGCCAGAAATTATTCAGCAAATCATAGTACAATGACCACAATTCTATATGTGCATGTGAGCAGTACCGCATAGTGCAATCCTAGCCGTGTCTACTCAGAATTAGGTACTATTCAGTTCATCAGGTCTTAAGGTAAAGGTAAAGGTACCCCTGCCCGTACGGGCCAGTCTTGACAGACTCTAGGGTTGTGCGCCCATCTCACTTAAGAGGCCAGGGGCCAGCGCTGTCCGGAGACACTTCCGGGTCACATGGCCAGTGTGACATCGCTGCTCTGGCGAGCCAGAGCCGCACACGGAAACGCCGTTTACCTTCCTGCCAGTAAGTGGTCCCTATTTATCTACTTGCACCCAGAGGTGCTTTCGAACTGCTAGGTTGGCAGGCGCTGGGACCGAGCAACGGGAGCGCACCCCGCTGCGGGGATTCGAACCGCCGACCTTTCAATCGGCAAGCCCTAGGCGCTGAGGCTTTTACCCACAGCGCCACCCGCGTCCCAGGATCATCAGGTCTTACTCCCAGGGAATCATGCACTGGATTGCAGTTTTAGTTGTGAATGACGCACCTCATGTTTGCTTGATCACCAAGGACCACTCAGTCCAGTGTTTTGTTTCCCATCAGTCAAATGCCTCTGAAAACTCACAAGCACAGGACATGCAGGAGATGGCCAGCCCTTGTCATTGGTCCCCACACAGCTGATGTTCATAAGCAGACTGTGCATCCCATTATACCAAGTCAGCATTTAAATCCTTAGCACAAACACTGCCAAGACTACGCTAGGAGAGGCAGGGAATCTGCCTTCTAGGCGCGTCCAATTTTCTGAACCAAGTGGAAGGTTACCGCGAAAGTATGGAGCCTGGTATGTTTTACATGCATTGCATGGCTGTGTTACAAATCGTATCCTAAATGTGGAATCCGTTGACAACTACAAAGGAACGCCAGCAGTCTGAAGGGAACCTCTGAGACTACGGTGTTACCGCAGTAGTGAATGTTGACAATGGCGAATTGCCTGTGTTCTTTATATTTTCAGACAGATGCGCCCTTGCACTTGTTGACAGTCCCAGCATTTAGAAGATTAACCAAAACACGCAGCCACCGAATGCTGTGGCGAAATTCCGAAGAGGATTTAGCATGTTTCAAGTGGCTGTTACCTATGGTGGGCTTGAAGAAATAAATAGGTTTGGGAGGGTGGGTAGGAGAGAACCATATCGGATAAACAAACCTCAGAGGCATTGTGAAGCTGGAGTACATGCTTTAGAAAAAGGGAGATTATGTCCCAGGGGGAGGGAGGAGAAGGTATAAAAGCCCAAGAGGGACAAAGAAGGAATAATTCCTTTGACTCCTTGGCTGGGCCAATGTGCCCCTCCTCTCTGCCACAATCATCTGTCAGCAGGAATCACCCCCTCCTCCTCCCCATGTCAAAGGAAACAGGCCCGGGGAACAAGGGATTGCATCTGTCTGCAAAAAACTGAACATGTGGGCAGCCGTCTCGGGAGGAGGGTCCTCCCAGGGCACGTGTCGGCCTTTAGAAGCCCCCCGCAGCAGGAAAGGCAGAGAAGATTTAGTAGGTACATCGCCACCAGCTGCTTGTTCAAGGACTGCGGTTGGCCCGCATTTCTGCCTCACCACTGAACTTGTGCGTACGGCAGGGGGTTAACTACCGTATTAGTGATGCATTTGGCTGCATTATATTGCTTCAATCCCTCCCTTTCCAGGAGGCAGGCGGGCAGCTCTCTCCAGAATGGTGGGTGGTAAGGCTGTCTTCTCTAAACTGCAAGGGCCTCCAGGTTGGTTAACAGACAGGGAGTTATAGGGACACCAGAACCAGAAATATGGCACGTTGCTGGGTGTCTTTTCCTCCAAAGCACGACAGAGTACAGAGAAAGAAAGGCTAATTTGCTTCCATCAATGAGGGGCGATTTATCTTAACTCAGGAACACTTTCTCCCTCAATCAGTCACTGACTGCAACACAACAAAGAAGATGAGGGTATCTTGTATCAAAAAAATTGCTCCTCCTTTTTACTTTCTCCAGCTGCCCACTCTCTGAATCGTGGCCCAGTAATTGCAGCAAAGAATCTGGCCAGAAAAGTCCAGTGGCCTTAACAAACCAAATCTGTGGGCGCAAGGTAGGTTTATAAACCTAAGCTACAGTCCAAATTTATCAGCAAGCTTTGAAAATAAATGTTCTTTCTGAAACAGAAACTACTTAATGCGCTATCTATTTATGGGAAGTTTCCACCTTGAACAGTTCTGAACCTGTCAGCTGCATTCAGGGTTCCCAAGTATTTTATTTTTATTTACTTTATTTATTACATTTGCATTCCACCCTTTATCCATGGGTCTCAGGGCAGTTCATGACAAAAATACAATATAAAAAACACAGGGTACATAATAAAAATAAGAACAAAAACAACCCAATAAACGCCTCTCCTCAACTTATTTAGAAGTCTTAGATGTTAATCACCCAAAGACCTAGTTAAAAAGGAATGTTTTCGACTGGCGCCTAAAGGTGTGTGATGAAGGCACCAGCAGAACCTCTCTGGGGAGAGCATTCCACAAGTGGGGAGCCACCACAGAAAAGGCACTTTCTCGTGTTGCCGCCCTCTGGACCTTTCACAGAGGAGGCACACAAAGAAGTGTTCCGGTAGGTTCATATGGAGAGAGGCAGTCCTTGAAGTATTGCAGTAAAGGAAAGCTACTCATCAAATGTGGAGACAGAGCAGCTTTTCTGTAACGCAGGAAACCTGCAAACTGTTGACTAGTTCATTTACTCTGAGGTAAGCCGTGGAAGATGGAATTCAACCAGAATACCGAGATTCTGAACATTCATAGGCTGAGCATTTTCACACAGCCACTTATTCCTGTTTCTCAGTGCCCACTCAGGAGTGACTTAATGAAATAGCAGGTTTCGATTTCATTTTCAGGTTTCCATGCTTGTGAAACATGGCCCACTTATAAACACCATCTCCAACTCCTCAAAAGATTCCATCAGCGGTGTCTCTGAAAAATGTTACATATCACTTGGGAAGATGGGCAAACTAATGCCAGTGTACTGGAAGAAGCAAAGATCACCAGTGTTGAAACAATGATTCTTCAACATCAACTTTGTTGGACTGGCCATGTTGTGCGGATGCCTGATTATCGTCTTTCAAAGCAGCTACTCTATTCCGAACTTAAAAATGGAAAGCGTAATGCTAGTGGTCAACAAAAGAGGTTTAATATAAGGTTTAGTATAAACACCGACAATTGGGAAACACTGGCCTGTGAGTGCCCCAATCGGAGAACAGCTTTTACCAAAGGTGTCATGTGCTTTGAAGACGCTCGAACTCAGGACGAAAGGAAGACATGTGCTAAGAGGAAGGCACGCTTGGCAAACCCTCATTATGATCAGCTCCCGCCCGGAAACCTATGTCCCCACTGTGGAAGGACTTGTGGATCCAGAACTGGCCTCCACGGTCACTTAAGGACTCACTGTTAAGACCGTGTTCATGGAAGACAATCTCACTCGGCTATGAGGGATCGCCAAAGAAGAAAGAATAATAATGAAATAGCAGGTTTCTGTTAGTCTGCCAATAGGGGGCACTCTTCCACGTTGCCCTGAGAGAGACAGCAATCTACATGCAGCCAACCAGCACCCACGCCCTTACCTGCCAAGCGAGCATTGACTCTGTTGTGCCTTGACCAAAGCCAGAGAATGCTGCCATCTTTGTTCCTCACTTTGTTCATGGACTCTGCTGCCATGGCCTCGAAGTGGTCTGCGCACTGCCGGCAGCCAAAGAAGTAGTGGACGTACCCTCTCATGGTAGGGAGGACTTCCGGTGGTGCTGGGGGGAGAGAAGGGAGGGGAGGGGCAGACCCGTTAAAATGCGAGTGGGCAAAACACCCAGACCAACTGCATGCACCCTGAGCCCTCTTGAGATGAATTCAGGTGCTGTTTGCTGAAATTATTACTGTGTGGAGTAAAGTACCGTATTTTTCGCTCTATAGGACGCAACTTGTTTTAGAGGGGGAGAACAAGGGAAAAAAAATCTCCCCCTCTCTGCTCAGTGCCCCTTCAGCGAAGCGGCAGGAGAAATGGAGCCCCTTCCATTTCTCCTCCCGCTTGGCTGAAGGGGCGCTGCGCAGCTCTCCCTCTCTGCTGAAGCCAGGAGAGTCTTGCTCTCCCGGCTTTCGCGAAAGGAACCCGAAACCTTTGGAGCGCAGCGCGAGGTCCCACTGCACTCCAAAGACTTCAGGCGGCTATCCCTGAAGCCTGGAGAGCGAGAGGGGTCGGTGTGCACCAACCCCTCTCGCTCTCCAGGCTTCAGCAAAAGCAACTCGAAGCCTCTGGAACGCAGAGGGAGCACTCCCTCTGCGCTTCGGAGGCTTCGCGTTGCTATCGCTGAAGCCAAGGAGCCTGCATTCGCTCCATAGGACACACACACATTTCCCCTTAATTTTTGGAGGGGGGAAAGTGCGTCCTATAGAGCGAAAAATGCGGTACTTCACTTCCATACTGTCCACGCTGTAAACTCAAGTCAAACCTAAATGTTTGCAAGCAAACCTCAGTTGCCCAATTGCAAAGTGTTGGGAGGAAAGGCCATTTTCTTCAAGGCAAAATAAGGAGATGCTTAATATTTCACTTGTGTACCACTTCTCCCCCCCCCCCCGGCCCCCGGCCGCTGGGGTTCTAGGCAAACCTTTGCCAGAAGGAAAGTGGCTTTTCGGGGGGAGTGCTATAGGAGAAAAGCAGAATGTGGGGGTAAGGATTTGGCACAGCTTTCTCTCCTGGTTCTTCTCTACTGCAAATATTATGGTTTTTATATGAGACTGTTGTTGTTGTTGTTGTTGTTGTTGTTGTCAGGTGCTGGTGTGGTTGCTCAAGAGTAAACAGGCAAGACTCCGACCTGTCTTTTCCAGGCTTTATTCTTGGTGCAAATGATTTACAGTGAAGAGCGTTGTAAGTTCATGTCTGGCTCAGTCGCTAGCAGAATCCGGGAGTGGTCGGTCTTTATACCTCCCCCAGCATAAAAGTCACGTCACCCCCAGCCTTTTCCACCCCTCCCTGCGCCGAAGCCTACTGCGCAGAATGGGCGCTGGCAGGGGCGTACTTCCCGCCTCTCCGGTTTGCTCAGACTCTGTGATGGCCTGGGAATCGGATTCAGAGGCTGAACCGGAGGAATCCCAGCCTGCACAGGAGTCCCTGCCTCCAGGGCCGGCTGAGCCGGGGCAGGGGCTTGAACCTGAAGGGCCCTCACCTGTGCCGGATCCTCAGGAGCAGACACCAGCTGGATCCGCTCTGGCTCCGTAGGTGATTGAGGAGCCATTGCCTGCAGATGCTCCTCTCCCAGCCCTGTCAGGGGAAGGTGAGGTTGCCTCTGGGTCCAGTAACCCTCCAGCCTCTCCTGAGCTGCATAGGCTCAGGGCAGAGAGGCGGAGGGAACTAAGTTCCCGCAGGAAGAGAGCTCGCCTCCAGGCCAGGGGAGGCGAGTTACCTGTGGCCCGGGGCCGCCCTATGCCTCAGAGGAGATAAAGGCCAGTCAGCCCAGTCCCAGGTTGCGGGAGCAACATTGTTGGTAACCTGTTCTTGTTGGCACCCTGTCCTGTTTTCTGCCAGAGTTCCTGACCATGCCTGACTCCCTGCCTTGGACCCCGCTTCAGCCTCGGACCGAACACGGACCATGCTGCACGGTAACCCCCCCAGGACCAGCACAGGCTCAGTGTTGAGGCTCTCCCTACCATCCCCTGGTCCCTGCACCTCTTCTCCACTGGAGGTGGGGCTTTCCTCCTCGCCAGAAGAGGAACTGCTTTGCAAGATTTTCACAGGCTCCCTATAACACAACTGCCCTTCCATCTCTTGCCTCTGAGCTGATGGCAATTATTATTATTAACTGCCCTTCATCCAAGGACCACAGGGCAGTTTACAATATAAAAACACAAAAATACATTCCAGTACAGTAACAAACAAAAACAATGCCCTCCACAAAGTTTAAAAGGCCATTCATTGTTTAATCAGCAAGAGGCCTGGGAAGAAGAAGAAGAGTTTGGATTTGATATCCCGCTTTATCACTACCCGAAGGAGTCTCAAAGCGGCTAACATTCTCCTTTCCCTTCCTCCCCCACAACAAACACTCTGTGAGGTGAGTGGGGCTGAGAGACTTCAGAGAAGTGTGACTGGCCCAAGGTCACCCAGCAGCTGCATGTGGAGGAGCGGAGACGCGAACCCGGTTCCCCAGATTACGAGTCCACTGCTCTTAACCACTACACCAAACTGGCTCTCAAGGGAGGAGAGGAATGTTTTTGGCTGGTGCTTACAAGATATATAATGATGGCACCAGGCGAGCTTCCCTGGGGAGAGCATTCCACAAACAGGGAGCCACTGCGGAAAGGCACTTTCTCGTGTTGCCGCCCTCCGGACCTCTCGATATCTTGAGGTATTGCAGTTTAAACAAAGTAATGGAGGATAAGGCTAAAAACGGCTCCTAACCATGATGGCTATGTTTTGCCTCCAGAGTCAGGGGCAGTCTACCTCTGAATACTAGTTGCTGGGAATCACAAGTTGGGAAAATGTGACTCTGCTCGGGTTCTGATCCATCAAGCCTTTTACATTCTTAAATCAATGTCTTTCCCTTCTACTCTACACATGTTTGGCATTAAGTAGGGAGCAAAGAAATTTGGCAGCACAAATTGCACAGGAGTGAAGCACTTTACTCAGTCAACTATCATGGTTTCAGAGCGTAAATGCAAAAATCCTGTGGGGGTTTTTAATTAAAATTCGCAGATGTAACAAAAATATAGTTCTGCACCAGCATCCCTAGTTACATTTATTTTCACTTTGGTGTGACCCCTCTGAATGCTTCCCATATGTGTACCTATTTCTTCCTCCAAGGTTCTTAAAATATAAACAGTGGACGCTCGGGTTGCGAACGTGATCCGTGCGGGAGGCACGTTCATAACCTGCAGCGTTCGCAACCCGCAGCGCCGCGTCTGTGCACACATTCGGCGAATGCACAAAGCGCGATTTAGTAACCTGTTCCGGTAATTCTGGATTTGGCGCAGTGTGCAACCTGAAAACGCACAACCTGAAGTGTCTGTAACCCGAGGTATGACTGTACAGCCGTACCTTGGTTGTCAAATGCTCTGGGACTCAGATGTTTTGGCTCCCGATCAATCAAAACCCGGAAGCGAGTGTTCCGGTTTGTGAATGTTCTTTTGGAACCTGAACATCCGATGGGAGCTTCCTGCAGCCAATCAGAAGCCGCGATTTGGAAGTTGAATGCTTTGGAAGTCGAAAGAAATTCCGGAACAGATACCATTCAACTTCCAAGGTATGACTTGTGACAAGTTTTTACTGATTTGACGTGACCCCCACCAATTGATTTGCGATCCTCAATTAGCTATTTATGGCAGCCCGGCACACTTCCGCTCGGACCAGTTGTCTCCCCCCTCTGAAAATGGAACAGGTGTCATTTTCAAAACAAACATTGTATCCCTGCTTCGTTAGAGCTGATACAGATAATAGACAACAATTCAGTCCCGGCACATGACTGTATAACTGAATATGGGCAACGACACTCAATTTTAAATACTCATTTCATTGCTGTAATTTTTGGCAAAAGACCAGCCAACCAACAATGAAGCTGATGAAGAGACTCCCACAAGAGGTGGTAGACTCTCCTTCCTTGGAGGTTTTTAAGCAGAGTTTGGATGGCCATCTGTCATGGATGCTGAGACCCCTGCAGTTCAGCGGGTTGGACTAGATGATTCTTGAGTCCCTTCCAACTCTGTGATTTCTATGATTCTATGGACTGACCCAAGAGAAACCAAAGATAGCCAAGCCAGGGTGTGAATCCAGGCCTTCCACTGCCAAGTCCATTAGCCTAATACACTTCTGCACATTGGCTGGGGATTAGAGGGCAATACAGATGATAAGCTGCCATGTTGTATGTGCTTTGGGGAAAGAAAACGATACCTGAATTCACCTGGACACGACTTGGGCTGTGGGTTTACTACAGACCACTGAGCAGGGGCTGCATTACTCACTGTGAGGTTGAGGGCTAAGCAGTGCTTCCTGCACCGTCAGGAGATGGAAGAGAGTCCAGAGGCCACATGGGAAACCTCTCTTGCTCCCTTGACACGCTACCCAGGTTGGATTCTCCGGCAGCCAGGCATTGGGAAGCTGAAAGGGAGAATGCAAAAACAAGGTGAATATTAGACATCTCTCTCTGTGTGTGTGTGAATATGTATAGGGAAGTTTTTAACGTTTGACGTTCTGCTGTGCTTAATGTGTTTTATTTGCCAGAGGGTAGAATATGATGATGATGATGATGATGATGATGAAGAAGAAGAAGAAGAAGAAGAAGAAGAAAGAGAGAGAGAGAACGCATATGTATGTACATACACACACACATTAAAAAAATCCCATACTAAGATTATGAAAAACTACCGTATTTTTCGCCCTATAGGATGCACTTCTTCCCCTCCAAAAATGAAGGGGAAATGTATGTGCATCCTATGGGGCGAATACAGGCTTTCGCTGAAGCCTGGAGAGCGAGAGGGGTCGGTGCGCACCGACCCCTCTTACTCTCCAGGCTTCAGGAAGCTCTGCGCAACCCTTGGGAGCTCGGCGCGAAGCCGCGCCGGGCTCCCGAGGGTTGCGCAGAGCTGCCTGCATTCTGAAGCCTTGGGCGCGCTGAAGAGCGCGCCTGGGCTTCGCGCAGCTTTCCGCAAGCCTGGGGAGACCGGCGCGGCTCCCTAGGCTTGCGGATAGCAGGCTGTTCTGGGGGCTGGGGTCGGGGGAAGCTCGGGCTTCCCCCACGCCAGCCCCGTGCCTGGGGGGAAAAAAAATAATCCCCCCTTTATTTCCCCCCCAAAAAACTAGGTGCGTCCTATAGGGCGGTGCGTCCTATGGGGCGAAAAATACGGTAATACAGAACAAGGCAATCCCTGTCTTCTAATTCTAACCCATTATTGACCACTGACTAGCTCTTGGAAAAGAAATATTAGCTGTTTAATCTCCTATGCAGGATTTAGAGACTGTTTTACATAATGCATCCAATTTTGTCCCTCCCCTGATGGAAAGGCTCTTTGATCCAGCACAGGCTTTGGGAGAAGCACAATTTCTGCAGATTCTCCCTTCCCTCTACTCTACCCCAAATGAGGGGTAGCAGCAGCAGTGGCACAAACCATCTCTCCCCTCTCACAGGCGCCTCTGCTGGATCAAAAGGCCCCACACCAGCAGACGGACACAACTGGAAATAAACCAATGTTTATCTTCATCATAAATGATATATTCCATAGTTTCTACAATTTTCAAAAATAATAAAGCCAACTTTGCCCACCCCACACAATCCAAATGGAGGCTATGTTTAATTTTGAAGCTAACAAACTTAATTTAACATCCAATGTTTCAGTAACCCCTTTTAAATAGGACAATCTATGGATCACAGAGAATATCTAAGCTAGCCATACATTCATTGAGATTTTAAAAAGTTGCCCAATGAATTTTAATCATGAGACCTGCTGCCCCAAAAAGTGAAACATGAATTACATTGACATTGTATGTATACTTTAATCTATGACAGGCATAGGCAAACTCAGCCCTCCAGATGCTTTGGGACTACAATTCCCATCATCCCTGACCACTGGTCCTGTTAGTCCTAGGGATCATGGGAGTTGTAGTCCCAAAACATCTGGAGGGCCGAGTTTGCCTATGCCTAATCTATGAGGCAAAGAGATACCACTTAGTGCTCACAGATTCATAGTTAGAAGGGACCCTGAAGGTTATCTGGTCCAACCCCCTGCAATGCAGGAATCTCAACATGTGGTCTCCCATCCAATTAGAAACCATATCGGACCCTGCTTAGCTTTGCAAATGTGTCAGCAGTTTTACTGCTGAACCACTAGGTCATTTTTTTTTAAAGCCAAATCTCTGGGAAGCTTCTAGATATGAGTTCCCCAAAGTGACGCCTATGGGCACCAATGCACCTCCCTCGACGCCCACTCAATTTGTCTATAACATTTCCCTCTCTCTTTTACCTTTGGCAGCAGTTAAGTCTAAATCAAAGTGATCCAAAGTGTTGTTCAAGCCCTAAACGGCCTCGGCCCAGTATACCTGAAGGAGCGTCTCCACCCCCATCATTCAGCCCGGACACTGAGGTCCAGCTCCGAGGGCCTTCTGGCGGTTCCCTCGCTACGAGAAGTGAGGTTTCAAGGAACCAGGCAGAGGGCCTTCTCGGTAGTGGCACCCGATCTGTGGAACGCCCTTCCATCAGATGTCAAGGAAATAAGCAACTTTCTGACTTTAAGAAGACATCTGAAGGCAGCTCTGTTTACGGAAGTTTTTATCTCTGATGTTTTATAATTTTTTATGTGCTGTAGGCCGCCCAGAGTGACTGGGGAAAACCAGCCAGATGGGTGGGGTATAAATAATAAAATATTATTTTAAAAAATAATTGAGCCATTTTGTGGTGGTGGCCACAGGTCCAAAGGGGTTGGGGCTATTCTAGATCCACATTCAAGCCACTCAGGGCAATGGTCAGGCTCAATGGATTTGAGCTCCAACCCCCCACCTAACCCCCTGCATGAACCAAAGGTACCTCAGAGCCTGCCCCCGGGGTATTCCATGGCAGACCCAGGGTTTTTCCCACAGCTTAGCATGGACAACGTTCCCAGAAGACAGAACATTTCAAAACCACCTCAGCAGAAAACGGAAGAGACCACCCATGCTTTTGAGGCAGAAGCAGGGCCAGTGAAATATACCTCATTTTTATTCCTCAGCGCTTCCTCCCACTCGCTCTTGGAAACATTTGTCTTTGGCCTCAGCCAAAAGTCCAGGTTGCGAAGGTAGTTCATGATCGGCAGGCGTCCAGGAAAGTACTGGTGTAAAGAAAAATGCAGTCAGGAAACAGGAAGGATAAGTAACAGAAGCCAACTAATGTCTGCTTGTGGCAGGTGAAAACGAAGGGGGTGGCCACAGACCATGGCGCTCCAGGGGCGAAAAGTGTATAATACCAATCATGTGATAGTACAGAATAAATAGTATGGGGGAGAGAAATCAATTCTTGTGACGTCTTCTTTTTCATGGGCAAAAAAAATTGGATCAAACTTCCTCTGTCCGCAGGTACAGAATTATATGCACAGGTACAGAGAAGTAGTAGATTATTCATATACAGTGGTACCTCAGGTTAAATACTTAATTTGTTCCAGAGGTCCATTCTTAACCTGAAACTGTTCTTATCCTGAAGCACCACTTTAGCTAATGGGGCCTCCCACTGCTGCCGGAGCACGATTTCTGTTCTCATCCTGAAGCAAAGTTCTTAACCTGAAGCACTATTTCTGGGTTAGCAGAGTCTGTAACCTGAAGCATATGTAACCTGAAGTGTATGTAACCCGAGGTACCACTGTACAGTGGTACCTCTGGATATGAATAGGATCCGTTCCGGAGCCCTGTTCGCATCCTGAAGCAAACGCAACCCGCGTCCGCACCTCTGTGCATGCGCGGGTCACAAATCACCGCTTTCGCGCATGCGCGTGACATCATTTTAACCATCTGCACATGGACGAGCAGCAAAACCCAGAAGTAACGCATTCTGTTACTTCTGGGTCGCCGCAGAGCACAACCTGAAAGCGCTCAACCTGAAGCAACTTCAATTGTTTGCTTCAAGACAGCAATTCCTCTCAGAGGAAGTCTCTATAAGGCAAAAGGTAAAGGTAAAAGAACCCTGGATGGTTAAGTCCAGTCAAAGGCGACTGTGGAGTTGCGGCACTTGTCTTGCTTTTCAGGCCGAGGGAGCCGCCGTTTGTCCACAGACAGCTTTCCGGGTCATGTGGCCAGCATGACTTAAATTGCTTCTGGCAGAACGGGACACTGTGACGGAAGCCAGAGCCCACGGAAACGCCATCTACCTTCCCACTGCAACGATACCTGCTTATCTACTTGCGCTGGCATGCTTCTGAACTGCTAGATTGGTGGATTTAAACTGCTGACCTTCTGATCAACCAGCCCAAGGGGCTCAGTGGTTTAGACCACAGCGCCACCTGTGTCCCTGGAAGTCTCTATAGCTTTGCACTGAGAGTCAGGTCAATGCACCAGGTGACTGAAATGAATATATGAAGCAAGGCAAGTTCCTTTGCTGTCCTTTGCTTTTCCTGTTGTCATTCGCCTTCTTCAGGCATCTGGAGAGAGGGGAGGAGGTGGGTTATAGCTACAACCACAGCCCCCAACATCCCTCCTACACTAACTTCACTTCGCACCCTCCTGTGTTCATTGGGGGTGGGGTGGGGAGCACCTGAAGGAGGTTTCTAAGTTCGTTAGGATGGACTTGGACTGCTCTTTCAAAAACCTACGCTCCAGCAAGCAAATCTAGCTTGGATCAATGGGAGGTGTGGTCATGCCTGACAGTCGTATTCCAGAAATTGACCAGAGCTTTGCCAGGTGTTAAAAAGGAAACTCCCTAACAGTCGTTAAGAGTCCTCGGGCTCCGTCCGCCTCCACATTATTTTCTCAGGCATTAACTCTTGGGTTGGGGCAACTGGCTAAAATGTTTTAAAATATTTTACGCCGTTCTATTTTTGGTTCCTGGTGGTTATTTTAATTTGGGTATACAGTGGTACCTCGGGTTAAGTACTTAATTCGTTCCGGAGGTCCGTTCTTAACCTGAAACTGTTCTTAACCTGAGGTACCACTTTAGCCAATGGGGCCTCCTGCCGCCGCATTGCGATTTCTGTTCTCCTCCTGAAGCAAAGTTCTTAACCTGAAGCACTATTTCTGGGTTAGTGGAGTCTGTAACCTGAAGCGTATGTAACCTGAAGCGCATGCAACCTGAGGTATCACTGTAACTGTAAACTGTTTATTACAGTGGTACTTCGGGTTACATACGCTTCAGGTAACAGACTCCGCTAACCCAGAAATAGTGCTTCAGGTTAAGAACTTTGCTTCAGGATGAGAGCAGAAATCGCACGGCGGCAGCTGGAGGCCCCATTAGCTAAAGTGGTACCTCAGGTTAAGAACAGATTCAGGTTCAGAACGGACCTCCGGAACAAATTAAGTACGTAACCAGAGGTACCACTGTATTGTTATTACTGTTGTTGTTGTTATTGGTTTCTATTGGTTTGTTTGTTGCTCGTAGAGGATATTTAGTTTTTTACTGTTTGATGCTTTGTTGTGTTTTTATACATGTTGTAAGCTGCCCAGAGTGGCTGGGGAATGGGCAGGATATAAATTTTGAAAACATTATTATTATTATTATTATTATTATTATTATTATTATTATTATTATTATTATTAAATGCAGACCAAACAGCAGCGGTGCATTGGGAGATGGGAAATAGAGTTGTTGTGACATCCTCCCAAAAGTGGGGGTGCTGTTTTCAGCAGGAGGGAGGGGGAAGGGGGAAGATACTGAAGTCGGAGGAGCACTGGGTTGGCGTCATCGGCGCCTGCAGTTTCTGCCAGCCCAGAGCTCCCTTGACTCGCCACTGGTACTCCAACCCCTCACTCACTGCTGCTGCTATCGATCCAGTCGCTTTGCATCCTCCTGGCTGGGGTCAAAAGTCTCTGTCCGCCCATCTTCATGGCGAAGGAGCCCCAGGCTGCTTGTGCAGCTTCTATTTACGCCTAGTGTCAGATATTGCAGAGGTCCAGCTACTGAGCCCTGCCGGTCACAGCAGAGGTGACAGGCAATTTGACTCCACAAGTCAAAATCCTTCCAGTCCTGGGGATCTGGGGACCCCGGAGAGCTCATCCTGCACCACAGCCTATGGAATCCTAGAATGGTAGATTTGGAAGGACCCCAAGAGTCATCTAGTCTATCCCCCTGCAATTGCAGGAATCTCAGCTAAAGCATCCATGATGGACAGCCATCCAACCTCTGCTTAAAAGCCTCCAAGGAAGGCTTGGAGTGCACCATCTCTCCAGACAGGGGTGCAGGAAAGGGGGGATGGGGGCAGGTACCATCATGGAGGGGGGTGACAAATTATCAAGGAACAATTACTGCCCTACTAGGGCAGTTCATAAAAAACTTTTTTTAAAAAGCCTGCTCCAAAGGTCCTGTCTTACTACACTAGGGATTATATAGCTACATATGAAATTTCATGCATATCAGTTAATATATTGACCCTCCTCTACGAAAACAGATCTTTTCCTATGTTGTGAAGGCTGAAATTTCAACAAAGCACGTGCCTTTGCTAGACTCTTTTTGGGCACCTGCTTAAAAGCATCCTTCTTTAGGCAAGCATACCTAGATGCTTAGGAAGTTGAAGTCATTTTAATCTTAACATTTTAGCTTTTGTATGTTTTAAAGTAGGGTTGTTAATTTTTCTTGATTTTACTGCTGTGGTGTTTTTTTGTTTTGTTTTGGTAAACCACTTTGCAGGTTTTTTAAAATAAATTTTATTAAATAAATAAACAATAAATATAAATAAAATAACACAGGCCAAAACACAATCCATCCTGTAGATTTAAATATCTGTCCACTTGTTATCAGGGGCTCAGAATCCACATCCCTTTGTAAGAAAATATGAAATAACATAAAACCATTTTTGCAGGCAAAAAATAATAATCCATGTGTGTGGGGGGGGTGACAAGAAATGTTCTGCACCGGGTACCGCCTGACCTTCCTATGCCTCTGTCTCGAAGGAGACCCTTCCAATGGGAATAGTCCCAATATTTGCTGCAACTTATTACCAGTGGCAAGGACGCGGGTGGCGCTGTGGGTTAAACCACAGAGCCTAGGACTTGCCAATCAGAAGGTCGGCGGTTCAAATCCCCGCGACGGGGTGAGCTCCCATTGCTTGGTCCCAGCTCCTGCCCACCGAGCAGTTCGAAAGCACGTCAAAGTGCAAGTAGATAAATAGGTACCACTCCGGCGGGAAGGTAAACGGCGTTTCCGTGTGCTGCTCTGGTTTGCCAGAAGCGGCTTAGTCCTGCTGGCCACATGACCCGGAAGCTGCATGCCGGCTCCCTCGGCCAATAAAGCGAGATGAGCGCTGCAAACCCAGAGTTGGTCACAACTGGACCTAATGGTCAGGGGTCCCTTTACCTTTAACCAATGGAAGCCACAAACCTATCCTTGGGTTTTCTCTTCTGCCTGCCTGCTGATCGCTCTGCTCCAAGTCCTTCCTCCCTGTCCAACTGTTGGAAGCTGGAATTCCTCTAACGTGGTGCGGCAGAAGGCATGGAGCTGCTCTCTGTTTGCATCCAGCTCCCCCTTCTGCTTTCCTGTGGGCGATGTGGGAATTCCCTGTCCGAATTCATCTTAGCCACTGCTAATACCGGGAGATCCTTTTGTTCATTCTGTATCCTTAGATGCTGCAATAAGCAAACATGCCGGCCCCTGCGGGCCAACGGCCAAGATCCAAATCTTGGTCGTAACTCCAAAATAGTCTCCAAGGAACACGCAAAGCTACTTTGACAATAAGTCAACTCAAATCCGATTAGCATCAGCACTTTAAAACCACAAGCACTCCAGGGAGAGGGGGGCAAAGAGCTACATACGTTCAAAGAGGCGATGGGGGGGGGGAGAGAGATTGGGGGGGGGCATGTCACAGGAAGGCAGACAGACAAGTGGGAAATTGACAGGTTGAACAGGGGAGGAGAGGGGGGGAGGGAAGGAACCAGGAAAATTGATTGGGAGGATGAATAAAAGGATATTAAGAACCCTCTGTTGCTATTCATTAAAAGCTCTGCAGATATACCTGCTCTGCTACCCAATCATGGGGTGCAACTTGCTCTAAATGGGCATTAACTTCCAATACAATAGGTTTAGGGACGCGGGTGGCGCTGTGGTTTAAACCACAGAGCCTAGGGCTTGCCGATCAGAAGGTTGGCGGTTCGGGAAGACACAAGATCTACCCACCCTGGAAGAATGGCAGATGGAGGTGATGGACTACATGGAATTGGCGGAAATGACTGGCAGGATCCGAGACCAGGGAGAAGAGTCAGTGGAGGAAGACTGGAAGAAATTTAAAGACTATTTACAGAGACATTGTAAAATTAATGAATGTTAGAATGATGTTGGATTGAAATTAAGTGGTTTCTAGCTGAAATGGTATAAAAGAATATGAAAAAATGGTTTTTTATAAGTACAAATTTAAGGTTATAATAATGTAAGATTAAAGATCTGGGTAGAATAAAGAGGAAAAGAAACTGCTGAGCTAATAAATTGAACTGGAATACAAAAAAGGGAGGTATGAGGAGGTCCGAGAAACAAGTAAATGAAAAATAATGTGATGAAAAGATTGATTGTTTTTAACTATTTTTATTTTGTATTTTTTTCTTTTTTCTTTTTCTATTTTGTAATGTAAAAATCTTAATAAAAATTTTATTAAAAAAAACAAAAAAACAGAAGGTCGGCGGTTCGAATCCCCGCGACGGGGTGAGCTCCCGTTGCTCGGTCCCTTCTCCTGCCAACCTAGCAGTTCGAAAGCACGCCAAAGTGCAAGTAGATAAATAGGTACCACTCCGGCGGGAAGGTAAACGGCGTTTCCGTGCGCTGCTCTGCTTTGCCAGAAGCGGCTTAGTCATGCTGGCCACATGACCCAGAAGCTGTACGCCGGCTCCCTTGGCCAGTAAAGCGAGATGAGTGCCGCAACCCCAGAGTCGTCCGGACTGGACCTAATGGTCAGGGGTCCCTTTACCTTTACAGTGGGTTTAAAAACCAACCAACCAACCTAGGGAAATACTCCTTTTCCCTTGATTTCTACCTTTCCTACGTAGTCTGCAGGAAGAGAAGGAGGACCCAGCACTTGCCCTGGGGCTACAGCGCTGCCTCCATTCATGCAAAGTTGCCCCATGCGGAATCAGACTGAAGTGGGGCCAGATGTGGACAGCAGCTGTCTTAGGGTCTCAGGCTCAGCTCTCCCCCACCCTGCTACCCAAATGTCTTTTGAAGCAGTGATGTTGGGGCCTGAAACTAGGATCTTATAGATGCAAAGCTATGGGTCCTCAGGAGCTTTCGATTTTTCAAGCGTGTACAGTGGCTTGGAGCATTGGGGCGGGTGGGAGAGAGAAACACGACTATCGGATGAGAGAAAATCCAAGAGCAATAATTAGTTTAATAGTTGGATCCTAGTAAGACTGCTCCATCTTGTGGCCAGATCTTGCATCGGGCACAAAACTGTTGCTTTTATCCCCGTTGCGCTTTTCTGGAAGCTAAAGAGCCTGTTACTAAATAAATAAATATTCATTTATTTTGCGATTTATATGACCCAACAATTTCATGGTTGGCACGTGCCCACTAAATATGAGTTTACTTGGCGGCATGCGTGACTATTTGGTATGAACCTTGTATTCCACAATGGAATTTAATTTACGCCATTCATTCTTTTTTTTTTTTTAAAGCTTCCTATGATTATTACGGTTGCTATTTTATTCTCTTGCAATTTTATTCTTCCTGTATTTATGACTGTTTTCAAGTACGGAGAGGGGGAATCTACAGAATCGGCATGTAGCTGCAATCAGCCCTTTGGGACATCCTTCTTCTCTGTTAGGGCCACTTATTTTTAAGGAAAGGGCTGGTGCCATGATGTTTTTATGGTAACAATCAGTACATGATCTTTTATAGGTAGTGTGCGTTCGTGTGTGTGTGTAAATCTATGCAAGAATCTTGTAGCACTTTATTGTCTACAAGATCTGTTTGCTGCATAAACTTTGGTGGACTCCAGCTTTCCTTGTCAGAAGAACAAAGTTGATATAAATCCACAGCTGGCAGGTGCATAGGCATATTTTCATTCTAGGGCCAAAAACCCCCTTAATTTAAGACAGGGAATGCAGAATCTGTTACCTTCCAATTGTCGATGGATTTCAGACACCAGCCAGAACAGTCAATGGTCGCGGGTGATGGGGAGTGGAAGTCTAGCAATATGCGGAGAGCGCGAGAGAGCGCCACAGGTTCGCCGTCCCTTGTTTAAGGTAAGACTTAACAGTCTTACAACTTCCCCCATCCACTAAAAAGCGCCGAAGTCGTACACTAAGGCACCTGCTTGCACCTTCCACACAAGTGTTAAGTTGTGGGTGAACATGTCAGACGACACAGCGATTCTTCAAACAGCTCTTGTTTATTCACAGGCCATAACAGAACTGAACTGAAGGGTTCAACCAGCCTGCTTATATGGAGCTCCACTACAACGCAACTGTAACAACTTTCTGTAACTATCCAATCACTGAACGTCACTTTCAATCCCTTATTTGCATAGGTGGACCTGAGTGAAAACTATCTACAGTACCCCCTGCTGGCCCAGGGTGAGAACTTCAGTAAATAACAATAAGCAGCAAACCGTGTGCTGCAGCCTCACATATTGTGAACACCTGCAACTTTGCTTCCATGCCCTCCCTTCCATCTTTCAGCCTCTGTCCCCTTACTCTGCAGATGGTGGGGGGAGAGGGACACACTGATGTGCAGGGCACTACAGAGGCCCTTTGCTTCCATTCCTGCTTTTATTTGGGTTAGAAAGAATGGCAGTCATTTGTAGCGACGGTGTGCGCAGGGGAGAACAGACACACAGATAACTTGATGGATGTAAATTCTTTTTCAGCACCAATTTTTCCTCCCAACACCACCTGTCTCTTAAGGCATCCCAGCCCCATCCTTTCCCTTCTTCATTCCCTTGGCAGCATCCTTCCTTCTCTCAACATATACGCCACAGTTTCTGTAAGAGACTACTTAGGCTGGTGACAGGCATTTAACTTCTGGGACAAGGCTCCATCCAGCCAAAGCCTTGCCAGCAATTCCCCTCCTCTCCCCGTTTTGCTTCGTAACCAGAAAAGAGGCATGCGGCGTACTATTTGGCCTCACGTGATTTATGGTTTCAGCTTTGAAACCTCACAACTTCAGACACTGGCGATGTATTGCCACCAAATTGCAGAGAGGGAGACCACTGCAATATCCCAGAAATATATTTCCCTTCCCTTCCAGAGGGAAGGAGAGAATGAGATCACATTCGGGTTGGCAAAAACAGGGACGCAAACATTGCGAAAGGTGTGGCTTTAACTCATATTTTTTTCACTATCTCCCCTTTGGTGTTTGGACCCCTTATCCCCCTCTACAGGTAGATTCTCTGTCTCAAGTCTTAAGATTATTATTGCCTTATTTAAATCAATCAATAAATGATTTGACTTTGTGCTTCTGCCGCCTGAGGCAGGTGCTTCACCCTGCCTCATTGGTGGGCCGGCTTTGGCTAGAATGTCAAAATACTCATATAACACAGGCACAAAGAGAGAGAGAGAGAGAGAGAGAGAGAGAGACTCCAGAAAGCACTCAGAGCAAAAGAGCAACATTCATATGCAAAGGTCAAACAGAAACGATATGTATCTGAGCTATAACTTAAGAGCTTTGAAAATAAATGTCACAGACTGTACCCTCTTGCGCTTTATGGCCTTTCGATACCAGGGTTTAAAAGATTTATTGCAGCAAAAGAAACAAAACCAAAAATTGCCTTTCAGAAGCCATGTTAACTCTTCTGTGGCTTTGTTATTACGACACTCCTGTCACAACCAGAGTAACCCCCTGTGTGATAATCTCAATGGAAGAGGCTTCGGTGGCAAAGAGGGTAACTGAGAGACTGTAGAGAAGTTTGGGTAACGTGACAAGACTGAAGGCCAGGGAAGAAAATGTATAGCAAAAACTCTACTCTCTAAATGTTGAAGCCCACGGAATACAAGGTCTAGAAGCCTTTTTTCTTTTTCTTTTTAAAAAGAAATGGAAGCTAAAGTTTTCGAAACTCCCGATTCTGTGCTATAAAACAAAGCTGATACAATTCTCTCCATGTTTGGAACCACGGAGATGGAACAATCATGACTACAAACAAACAAATGGGATCTGCATCAAAATGTTGCAGTGCATCTTGTTCCCAGTTCAGGCCTCCTGAAGGGGGAGTTTCAGGAAAGGGGACGGGTTTAAGAACTCACAGCTATATGTTGCTCCCCCTGCTGTGCTGTAATGCGCTAGAAGTTTGCCAACCCTAAATCTGAAGATGTTATAGCTGTAAAAATATTGTATAGCAAGCAGTTCTACGGACAGGCAAGGAATTTCCCTTGCCTTAATCCCACCCTCAAAATATCCCTTACAAATTCTCAGAGGCATGAGGAAATCGCTTCATATTACCTCTACTTTCCTTTTGTTGTTGTGGTTTTGTTTTCAACAGGAACATACACACCCCATGTCTCAGATTTCCCTCAACCACAGACTTGATTGGTAAGACTCACCTAATCTGGCTTAAGACCTTTGTCGCCCCTCTCCCTCGCTTCCCCTCTGGAGGTTCAACCACCACCGACATATTATGCAAACTCGCAGGTCAAAGCCCACATCCCCCTCAGAAAGACTTTACAAAATAATAATGATAACTGAGAAGTTATCGTTTTTGTCTTATGGGAAAGGAGGACATTTGACATGTGACTTTTAAGAATAAAAGAAAGAAACCCAGAACAAGATTAGTAGCTCTCACATATCATTTAAAAACAAAGTCACTACCGAGATAACAGGGAGGCAAGTCTGTATATATACAGAAGCTAAGATTCATGAGGAAGGAGGAGGAGAGGCAGGAAAAGTATTCATCAGAGCTCACCTTGACCAATACTGCCACATACTGCTTCATTGCGGAGAGTTGCTCTTTTTCAAGGAAATCGTATCGTGTTGCCTCTCTCCTTAGCGTGTAAAGCACTGCTGATTCCACGTCAGCCATGTACAATTTTCTCCTGTGGCAGAGAGAGAGAGAGAGAGAGGGAAAGAAAGAAAGAAAGAAAGAAAGAAAGAAAGAAAGAAAGAAAGAAAGAAAGAAAGAGAGAGAGAGCTCAACTTGGCAGCTACATTCGTACCTTGGAAGTTGAACGTAATCTGTTCCGGAAGTCCGTTCTACTTCCAAACCATTCAGAAACCAAAGCACAGCTTCCGATTGGCTGCAGGAACTTCCTGCAGCCAATCGGAAGCTGTGGAAACCCCATTGGGTGTTCGGCTTTCAAAAGAACATTCAAAAACCGGAACAGTCACTTCCGGGCTTCAATCGTTCGGGAGCCAAAACGTTTGAGAACTAAGCTGTTTGAAAACCAAGGTACATAACTTACACAGGAAGCATCAACCTTAAGGCTATATCCAGCTCCTGTTTCAGCCCAGCTGTAGCCACAGAATTTGCAACAATCCACTTTGGAGAAGGGGAAATGGGGACCTTTGCCCAACATCTCCCATTACCTCTTTGGAGTGAGCCTTCAGTAGAGCTGATGGCTGACACCAGAGAGTCTTCCACAGTCTCTGCAGAGGAGGCAGACCCTATCCATTTGCTGTAGCAAAAACGAAGATGGAAGCACCTGAACAAGTAGCAACTGTGTTGCGGCATGCATTTTTGTGGGACAGGGCTCGTCAAAAGCCTCCTGCGTCCCAATAAAGTTGGACCTAGAACACAAACAGCTGAAGTCATCATGAATCTCTTGGTTTTCAGAATGGCGCAAGACTTGCTTGTTGCCTGTGCAGCTTATCTGCATTGGCTCCCAGTACGTTTCCGAGCACAATTCAAAGTGTTGGTGCTGACCTTTAAAGCCCTAAACAGCCTTGGTCCAGTATACCTGAAGGAGCGTCTCCACCCTCATCGTTCAGCCCGGACACTGAGGTCCAGCTCCGAAGGCCTTCTGGCAGTTCCCTCATTGCGAGAAGTGAGGCTACAGGGAACGAGACAGAGGGCCTTCTCGGTAGTGGCGCCCGCCCTGTGGAATGTCCTCCCTTCAGATGTGAAGGAAATAAGCAGTTATCTTATCTTTAAAAGACATCCCTCTTTAGGGAAGTTCTTAATATTTAATTCTGTATTGTTTTTAACACTCGACTGGGAGCCGCCCAGATGGGTGAGGTAGAAATAATAAATTAAATAATAAATAATAAATGAAATAATTAATAATAAACTTGAGCCTGTGCATGAGAATTCCCTCATGTCCGGAGTGAAGAAAAATGCTCTCTTCTCCAGGCCTGAAGGGTTGGATTTTTCTCTTTTCATTTTAAAGGAATGAATTTGATCATCCTTTCCCAACTTAATTAGCATTTTCTGGAGGGAGTTTTCAAAAATTAGGGGCACCGCAAGGCTACTTCATCTGTTTTGTAGTATTCAGCAGAGCTACAGTGTTGTAAAGGGAGGGCCCTCGGCTAATGAGCTTGTGATGTCGAACCCTGACAGGGCCTTCATAAGCCACGAAGTGATGGAGGTGCTGCAAAAACAAAGCAGTGCTGAGCAAGAAGAAAGAGCAGGAAGCATCAAAGGTGGTTCTCACCTGTCTATCACCTTCCAGGGCCCAGGTGTAGTAGGTGGTACAGGTGGCAGCACAGTGGGCTTGAAGGTGTCTCCTCTAACAACCCCAGGCAGTTTCTTCAGGAAGTCTGTGTAAAGTGGTCTCGAGTCAACATGCCTGCGTGGGAAGGAGAGCAAAGCTTGAGATACCAACTGAGATCATGGGTTCTTTCACCCTTCTACCTGGCATCACACAGCATTTCTGTATCCTTCTGCTGTGCTGAAGAAGAATTCCATGAAACAGTGGGTATATCCAGAATTACTGTTCACTACGTCTGTTTGAGGACCACTTCAGCAGCGCTGGACATAATAAAACAAAGCTTTATGGCTTGTTTTCACCAGATAAGTATCTGACCTATTGCTTCTTTCAGAGACTTGCATAGGCTACAAAGACTTTCAGAGACTTCTAAGACTTACCGTATTTTTCGCTCTATAGGAAGCACATTTTCCCCTCCAAAAATTAAGGGGAAATGTGTATGCGTCCTATGGAGCGAATGCAGGTTCCTTGGCTTCAGCGATAGGAACGCAAAGCCTCTGAAGCGCAGAGGGAGCGCTCCCTCCGCGCTCCTTGGCTTCGCATTGCTTTCGCTGAAGCCTGAAGAGCGAGAGGGGTCAGTGCCCATGACTCCTCTCGCTCTCCAGGCTTCAGGGATAGCTGCCTGAAGCCTCCGGAGCGCAGCGGGAACTTGCGCTGCGCTCTGAAGGCTTCGGGTTCCTTTTGCTGAAGCCAGGAGAGCAAGACTCTCCTGGCTTCAGCGGAGAGGGAGAGCTGCGCAGCGCCCCTTCAGCGAAGCGGGAGGAAAAATGGAAGGGGCTCCATTTCTCCTGCCGCTTTGCTGAAGGGGCGCTGAGCAGAGAGGGGGAGATTTTTTTCCCTTGTTCTCTCCCTCTAAAACAAGGTGCGTCCTATGGTCGGGTGCGTCCTATAGAGCGAAAAATACGGTATGTTTATTTGTTTCTATGTTTTCAAGAGAATCCACCAAGAGTGCACATTTTGTGACTTTCAGAGATTTATAAGATTTCTGTTCCGTATAGCTTATATAAAGAGTTTATATTGATCTTGCATTGTTGTACTTGGTCATCGTGTTGCCTTGGATATTACTGGTAATTGTTTGCAACACAGGGGTTTAATTGTTTGGTTACTTATTGCCGTGCGTGGGAAGGAGAGAAGACCTTGAGATACCAACTGAGATCTTGGGTACTTTCACCCTTATACCTGGCATCACACAGCCATTCGGGTTTCAGAAAGTCAGCTTAACTTGCACGCAAAGGCGAACCAATCTGGCTGCTCCCCCTTCCATCATTATTCCATACACATGCACAGCTGCAACTTTTCCACATCACTACCAGAAGTAAATTTCAGATTTGGGGCCAAGGAATCTGGGACAGACTGAGGGAGAAATTTCTGGAGCAACAGTGGGATATCAGCTCCGCCCAAGGCATGATGGGTAACAGCAACAACCGGGGGAAAGACAGACATAACATTTCACAAGGACAGGAAGAAACACAACGGACAGAATAATTGCCACACAGAGAAAGAACAAGGATACAGTTCTGAATGCCTCACTTGTAGTTTTATAAATAATTTAATGTGTCACCACAAATAGATCTTACTAATATTGCAGTTGTTGTATAAGGGATTACTATGAGGACTGGAATATAATTGAAATCAATAAGATTTTGGAACGCAGAAGTAAAGAAAATCATCAAACCATAAATTCTAGCACACTTTGTCTAAATTATATAATTTGGTCTTAATAATTGTATTATAAATTGGTATGGTTACAATGAGGCTATTATTGGATTGTAACTGAAAACTAGCAACAATTATTATTTTAAAGAGAGAGAGAAGGAGAAGGTGCTGTTGCTAGTCTTAATAGTTCTGCAATGTCAAGCCTGACTTTCACCTCCCATGCTGCCTCCCATGTGCCGTTATGCGCTGAAAGCTGCGCGCACACCCCTGGCCTTGAATTGTTTGACTCTAGCTCCCATCAGCCTTGGCCAATGGTCAGAGACGATGGGAGCTGAAGCCTAGACTTCTTTCCCAACGTCTTAGGTTTTCTGTGTCTCCCTGCCTCTCTCCCTTTCACCGGATTCCCCATGGAATAAATCTCACCCTACCCACAGAATCCAAGAGGGAACAAGCTCCGCATCAGCCAGCCACCCATTTTCAGGCAAGGCGGCACAGAGCAGGAGGCGGCTCTGAATATCCTGATGAGAAAACCCGCAACCCAAAGTGGAACGAAATGAGCAGGAAAGTTGCCTGCCCATTCTATTTGAAAGACAATTGTAAACAATTAACATCGTCTTGAAAGACCTGCATTGGCTCCCAGTACATTTCCGAGCACAATTCAAAGTGTTGGTGCTGACCTTTAAAGCCCTAAACGGCCTCGGTCCTGTATTCCTGAAGAAGCGTCTCCACCCCCATCGTTCTGCCCGGACACTGAGGTCCAGCGCCGAGGGCCTTCTGGCGGTTCCCTCACTGCGAGAAGCAAAGCTACAGGGAACCAGGCAGAGGGCCTTCTTGGTAGTGGCGCCTGCCCTGTGGAACCCCCTCCCACCAGGTGTCAAAGAGATAAACAACTACCTGACATTTAGAAGACATCTGAAGGCAGCCCTGTTCAGGGAAGTTTTTTATGTGTGACATTTTAATGTATTTTTAATCTTTGTTGGAAGCCGCCCAGAATGGCTGGGGAAACCCAGCAAATGGGAGCGGGGTACAAATAAATGATGATGATGATGATGATGATGTTAGTAGGGTTACAATAAGTTTTGTAAGGTTAAATTTATCACTTATTATTAAGGATGATTTTTAATTGAATATTTAAGAATAGGATATAGGGGTAATAATAATAATAATAATAATAATAATAACAACAACAACAAAATGCAATATTAGAGTATAAATAAGAAAACCATGAGCCGAGGAAGAGAGAAGTCACAGGCCGAGATGGTCAATCGGTTTTGATGTATTATATATAAGATGGGTGTCATGTTTAAAAAATATTCGGAAAATTTAATAAAAAATATTATTATAAAAGAAGGAAAGCTGACCACCCGTGTGGGGGGAGGCGATGGCAGTGACAACAAGGCCCAGAAGGCAACAGAAGCCAACAAGCAGCCGCTCTGCTTTTTCCACCGCGTGCCTCCCTGCAAGCAGATGGTCAGGAGACGTCAACATCAGGCAAACAATTTTCTCCTCTACCAGCAAGGAGAACAATGGCTCTCCTTGTTGGGTGAAGCTGGCATGGAAGAACAAAGGCAGCCTCCTGCGGCATGGCTCACCGCCTCCCTGATTCGTTCTTGCAAATCCCATGCGCACCGGCTAGGAAGCCAGCTACAACAAGCGTGGAAGAGGCTCCCCCCTCTTTGGCAAGGGGGCGAGCAGAACCGTCTCCTCTCCGAGCCCCATTCCTGAGGAAGACACAGTGCCCATGTGCCCCTTTCCCTGCCGCGCTCATGCCTTCGCTGCCAGGTGGACATCAATCAAACTGCACGGAGGTTGGGGGGCTGGGAGGGAGGGAGGGAGAGACCATCTGCTTGTTATTTTCATGCCCTATTCAGCAGCAAAAATCCACCAGAGGGTCCAAGCCCAGGTTCTATTGTTCTCCGCCAGCATCTCCGAACCAGCCATTGTGTGGCTCCTAATGAACTTTTCCGCAACAAGAGGAGCAGGCAGAGGAGCAGAGCAGCTGGGTGAGAGGAGGGTCAGGAAACGAGAGCCGGTCGCTTGCCAGGCTTGGAATACCGTGCTTGATTATATTCAACGTTTCAAAAAATAAATCAAGTAAAGGCTCCTCTTCACTGTCTAGGTGGAGTCTTATAATCTGCAATTCATTAAGGAGAAAAAGACAGAAATCCACAACAGGAAATGAGAGGTCCTTGGCTACAGGTATCAGCTACCAAGGCCACTGGGACAACAAGCATATTACAATATACTGCCTTATCACAGAGCCTTCCAGTTCAGGTGGGACTATAGCTAAGTGACAAAAGCGTGTATTTTGCATGCAGAAGGTCCTAGGTTCCATCACTGGTATCTCAGCGCAGGGCTGGAAAAACCTTGCGAGGTGCTGCCAGCTTCCTCTGCCCAAATAGTCCAGCTTTTCTAAGGTCTCAAGCTTGCAGACAAATACTTCAGAGGACTCTGTAGGTTTTCAGTGTAGGAGGTTGTGGCACAAAACAGCAAGAGAAGGACAGGCATGCAATTATCTGGTCCAACTGCCTATCCATAATGGCTGCTCTACTGGTGCGTCCCATAGGAACATTCCAAGACACATTCCACACCCTCCATAAAGCGAGAGGCCTCCTTCCTCATTGGTTTCATCGCTAGGAGACATCCATGCCTGAGAAACACCCAAAGAGACATTCCCGTTCCTGGCTTCAGATGCAACAGGATCCTCCCTCCAGTGGAGAGTCTGTCATGCAGAGCCCATGTTTTTCCCAACAAGCGCTCACATGCCCAAGCATCTGGCTAAGAACAGCCTTGGGCAATGCAGTTGCCAGAGACCTGCCCATCTGCACAGGAGCTTCAGAACTAATGTCCTACCACAGAGATCGACCGGAAGAGGGGATATCTAGGAATCTGGATAGCTTTTGTTCATTTGTGGGCTGGCCAAGTGTGACCTCCCACAAAGAAAGTTATAAAAACCAGGAAAAAGAATCCTGTGGCAGGGAGAACTCTGGCAAATTTCTAACCATCGTTGTTACAGAGCCAAACCTAGGAGTACAGGGAACAGAGCTGTAGCTAGGTGATCTTGCAGAACAGTCCAGATTGCGCCCCCTAGTCATGGACAAATTATTTCCGCCTCTCCTCCAACCCCCAAACCCATTCAATTCACCCTCTATTTAAAATTTTCTTATGAGGCAATGATCAATTTTTTAATGTATGGACATATTTTAGCCGATTTTGCCCCCCCCCCCCAGCTACGGCCCTGACAGGGAACAGTTTTCCTCCAGTGTAATTCAAACTAGGTAGCAACTGAGTGGAAACTCCCCAGAGGGGTTAACTGGGATGCCTTTAAAGCCTGTGTCATCCATTCCCTGGACAGCCACCCACACCAACATAATAGTAATAATAATTTTTATTTCTAGCCCGCCCTCCCCAGCCAAGGCCGGGCTCAGGGCGGCTAACAAGCAATAATAAAAATAAGTTGAATGAATACAACTTAAAAACAAAATTAAAATACAACATTAAAATATTGAAACATTAAAATATTAAAATGTAGCCTCATTGCAGGAGGAGAAAGGAAAAGAAAAAAGAAAGAGAGGGGGGGAGGGAATCAAATTGGCTCCAAGCCAAAGGCCAGGCGGAACAACTCTGTCTTACAGGCCCTGCGGAAAGAAATCAGATCCTGCAGGGCCCTGGTCTCATGAGGCAGAGTGTTCCACCAGGCCGGAGCCAGTGTGGAGAAGGCCCTGGCTCTGGTTGAGGCTAATCTAACTTCCTTAGGGCCTGGACCACTAGGGTGTTGCTATTTATGGACCTTGAGGCTCTCCGTGGGGCATACCAGGAGAGGCGGTCCCATAGGTATGAGGGTCCTAGGCCGTGAAGTCCCAAGCATAAAAACATAAAAGCCAGAGCTGAAGCTCACGACCAAAGAAACTGGTACGTTCATTGATTGCAGAAGGGTAAGGGGATGAGGGTGGCGCTGTGGTCTAAACCACTGAGCCTAGGGCTTGCCGATCAGAAGGTCGGTGGTTCGAATCCCATTGACGGGGTGTGCTCCTGTTGCTCAGTCCCTGCTCCTGTCAACCTAGCAGTTTGAAAGCACGTCAAAGTGCAAGTAGATAAATAGGTACCACTCCGGCGGGGAGGTAAACAGCGTTTCCGTGCGCTGCTCTGGTTCGCCAGAAGCGGCTTAGTCATGTTGGCCACATGACTTGGAAAAACTGTCTGTGGACAAACGTTGTCTCCCTCGGCCAGTAAAGCGAGGTGAGCGCTCCAACGCCAGAGTCATTCGCAACTGGACCTAACGGTCAGGGGTCCCTTTACCTTTACCTTTTTAAGGCCAGGACAAGAAGCACACAACCATCTGGACCACACAGTCTCTACGTAGCCAGCTCCACAGGGGCAGAGCTGGTTCTCGAATGAAATTTTTTGATATCTACCTTCAAGGGTAGCATATTTAGTCTGGCCAGTGTAAAGGCCCGCCTGAGTTTTGGAATGGTTAAGGTAGACAAATAAGGTGCCCGAAAATCAAAGTGGGAGGGGGACAGATAAGCGTACCAAGCACTAAATTTCTTAATATAGGCCAGATTATTCTGCTGCTCAATATCCTTCATGCGCTGGTCAATAATAGTTTTTGCCTTTGGGAGACCCATTTTCAGGAGATGCTGTGCTTGGAGGCCACATATAAGTAGTTTTTGATGCACTACTTTGGACCACCGACTTCTATGAGCATCTCGTGCTACTAAAGGTAGTAGTCCGGATGGGTTTAAATTTAAGCGAAGCCAATAGTTAAATGTTCTTAACCAGGTTCGGGTTTCGACGGAGAGGAGAGAACATGTCCAGTAACCCTACCACAAGAACATGCCCAGTATCCCTACTGTATCTCCTATCATCTCCAGTGCTTGCACTCCCTCCCCCCACAATCATTGCACGCCCTCAAAACACACACCAACGAACAAGCAGTGCAGCTCACAACATGTTAGTCACATTTATGCAAATTTGTCTCGCATGAATTGATTGCAATGGTAGAACTGGGCCTTACCCTTATGATTGAATTCAGAACTGTTCAAAAATCCGGAGTCCCTCCGACAGAAAACTTTCAATCTACTAAAGCAGAACCCAAAATCATGGCTATGGGGCTTGTGGAGCAGCAGACTCCTTTGGACTGGTCTTTTAAGAACCATTAATGCAGAGCGTATAGTTAATGCAGGTCCGTATAGTTAAAGCCATGGTTTTCCCAGTAGTGATGTATGGAAGTGAGAGCTTCCATAAAGAAGGCTGACCGCCGAAGAATTGATGCTTTTGAATTATGGTGCTGGAGGAGACTCTTGAGAGTCCCATGGACTGCAAGAAGATCAAACGCATCCATTCTTAAGGAAGTCAGCCCTGAGTGCTCACTGGAAGGACAGATCCTGAAGCTGAGACTCCAGTACTTTGGCCACCTCATGAGAAGAGAAGCCTCCCTGGAGAAGACACTGATGCTGGGAAAGATGGAGGGCACAAGGAGAAGGGGGCGACAGAGGACGAGATGGTTGGATAGTGTTTTCGAGGTTACCAGCATGAGTTTGACCAAACTGCGGGAAGTAGTGGAGGACAGAGGTGCCTGGCTTGCTCTGGTCCATGGGGTCACGAAGAGTCGGACACGACTAAACGACTAAACAACAACAACAATGCAGAGCGTTCCCAGGTTGTACAACTGGAACAAATAAGTACTTATCACTTTGGACTCACCCCCCCCCCCGCCCAAAGATCCACGACTGCATGGTGAACTAGGTTGTTGTCATATTTGGAGCCTTAAAGAAAATGAATAGGGATCGTAAGAGAGTTGACGCATGCTAAAGAATATTGCTAGATAAGGAGGTACAGTAAGAGTGGCAACTCACACAGGGATGCTGCTGCAGGAGCCGTTCTTGACAAGGAGGACGCCAGAAGGGAAGGTGGTAATGTTGAATCTCCTCGCGAGCTCTTCGTTGCTCTTTAAGACTCGCCTCACTGCAATGTTCTCAAACTGGAGCATGTCCAGTGTGACCTAAAACCAGATACCACATTTAGTTAGTGTTGTGAAAACAGTTGGACTTTAATATATTTTTTTTATGATAAATTTTTATTAGTTTTCCATAAGTAAAGAAAAAACATAGCAAAAACATAAACATAAACAAACACAAAATCGACTTCCCCATACCACCCCTTTTCTGCATTCTTGTTTCAAGATTTTTCAGCAACCCTCTGATAATAGACTTAATTATCTTTCATATATTTAGCTTCAATTAGTTATTAATACAACTGTAGTTCTTTATCTCTTATAACTCTGAGCCCCTAATTTTCCAAATTACAACAGTTTTTGAGATAAACTTTAAATTTGTTCCAGTCTTCATCCACCGCCTCTTTCCCCCGGTCTCGGATTCTGCCAGTCATCTCTGCCAGTCCCATATAGTCAACAGTTGGACTTTAATAGATGGATGCAACAATCTATTTTTCTCCTCTGCCTCTAAACCCTCCATCTCAAAAATCTGTTTCTTCCAGAAGTGTTGCTGGACTCTTCTCTGCTGTTGACATTTTACCAAAACCCTGGCTGTACGGCACCCTCTCTCTCTCCCCACCCATACAAATACTACTACTACTACTACTACTACTACTACTACTACTAATAATAATAATAATAATAATTTATTTATACCCTGCCCATCTGGCTGGGTTTCCCCAGCCATTCTGGGCAGCACCCAACGTAATATTAATAATAATAATAAAGCGATAAAACATCAAACATTAAAAAACTTCCCTAAACAGGGCTGCTTTCAGATGTCTTCTAAAAGTCAGATAGTTGTTTATTTCCTTGACATCTGATGGGAGGGCGTTCCACACACAGAAGATGTGGAATGGGAAACGGAGGCACTTGTGACCTGGACCAGCCCAGATCTTGAGCATTTGGCAGGATATCTGTAAAGCGAAGTCTACGTCCGCGTTCAACATTTGGGAAACCTCACCGTACAAGGCTCCCTATCGCGTGGAGAGACTATACGCGAAGGCTCGATTTTGCAAATGCCCCGCCAAACTTGCCAGTGTTGGGGTGAGTAGGTGTTGCAGGCCCACTCCCGCCACCATGCAACGAGTGCATGTGCAGGAGATGTGCCATTTGAATAGGGCTTTGGAAAAGGGCAGGGCTGCTACCGTACTCTGGCCTCCACTCATGCTCTACAATGGCATCGTTAACTGGAAGTCGTCTTAATACAATTACTGCAAGATTAGTAAAGGTAAAGGGACCCCTGACAGTTAAGTCCACTTGCGGTCAAAGTTGTTGAGCTTTTTAGGGGAGCCAAAATTTTTGAGCTTCTTTGGGGGGGGGAGCCAGTGATCTACCTGTGATCTACCACAGATGCCCAGTGATCTACCGGTATAGGTGATGTGCCTGGTATAGCTGAAGCAGGAATGGCACAGGTGTGCCAGCTGTAGAAGAATCACTTATTCCCTGCCCTTCTCCAACAGTACCATGAACCAAACTGGGTGGAACTCCAGCTGCCTTCGAAACCAGTTGCCCAGTGTGAGTAATTTTGCTGAATTTCAAACGAGTCAACAATGTTAAGTACATCCACAAACGGAATGAGAAATTCTCCTTGCCATATGCTTGCTTCCCACCTCTTTTCCAGGGATTTGCCCGGCTTTACCAGTACTGTATGTGCAACACTCCCAATGCCTTAGTCATGGAAAACTGCTCTGTTGACAGCCCAACTACAGGTTACACCTACTTTGCGAGACTCTGCCTGGGCAAAATTTGGAAGGCTCTCCTGCCAGCAGGCAGAGAAAGCTGGCGGGCACTGAAAACCGTGTGCATGCACAATGAAAGGGGGTCTCTCTAAACATCCCTTACTGATCTCTTTTCTTGGCTGCTAACTTTATCTGCTCCTCATCCTCCCCCACTCCCAAGTCTTCAGGGAAGTTAGCTGCAAAGGAGAGAAATAAGGGAGAGATCAACAGACTCAGAAAGTGAGCCAGGGTGAGTGGAGGCTGTGTGTGTGTGGATATTTGTGTGTGCTGTGTGAACATGCAGGTGAATTTTCTGTACTTTTCTCTGCTTGCTGACTTGTGTCAAAAGGCAGAGCTCTCACATCATGGTGCTGGCCACCACACTTGGGAGTGTTGTAGAAGGGTAGATTCTTTTGTCAGGTATTTATATTACAAAGGTAAAGGGACCGCTGACCGTTAAGTCCAGTCGCAGACGACTCTGGGGATGCGGCACTCATCTCACTCTATAGGCCGAGTGAGCCGGCATTTGTCCACAGACAGTTTTTCCAGGTCATGTGGCCCGCATGACTAAGCCGCTTCTGGCGAAACCAGAGCAGTGCACGGAAATGCCATTTACCTTCCTGCCAGAGTGGTACCTATTTATCTACTTGCACTTTGCACTTTGCTTTCGAACTGCTAGGTTGGCAGGAGCTGGGACTGAGCAACAGGAGCTCACCCCGTCGCGTGGATTCAAACCACCAACCTTCCGATCGGCAAGCCCAAGGCTCAGTGGTTTAGACCACAGCATCACCAGCGTAGTCTATATTTATATTATTTTGGTATAAAAGGCCTGTGTGACTTGGCTTGCCTGGGTCTGACCTGAAGCCAGAAGTTCTAGCTTAGCCTGTCAGGAAAAGGATGCTGAAGCAGGCACAAGACCCTGTTGTTTTGCTTAATCCACGTTTGCTTTTGCTAATCGTACAGTTTGCAAAGGGGATTACTCTTCATGCTCTTGAAGAAAGAAGAAGCATTGTGAAGCAAGCAAAACACTTCCTTCTAGCATGGAGTGAAAGATGCTAGCCAGAAGAAAGCATCGTTCAGGCTTCCTGCTCAAGTGTATCTTTCCTGTTTGTCAGTTGCAGACAAAGGTGTCCCTTGTGCATTTGTTACACACTGTTACACACACACACACCACTTTACCGCAACACCAACCACTAGGTATACCTTTGATTGTAAAGGAGGGAATGTTTGTGTATAACTAGGTGAGGGACCTGGACCCCAAAGAGGCAGAAAACATAATGGGGGGAACGGTGGAAAACCCACAAGGGAAGGCTCAACAGAAAAGGAGAGAGTTATATTCAGGGCTTTGGGGGTACAGTGACAGCTAGACTATTTTGTGCCAAGCATGCCCACTGAATGCAGTTATCTCCAGTTTTCCATTTTGTTACAAAAGGGGGAGAAGATCCAGTTGGTTTTACGTTGGCTCCACTTTCCAATGATGCCTGTGCAGGAAAAGGCATGAAGGACTGTCAAACATTCCCAGAGGCTCTGCGATAAAGGGGACATCTTGTGTAGTTCCATATAATTAATAAACAACTTTTTTAAAAAGAAAAAGTCACCCCATATTTCCATGCAGACCTGCAGGGGGCCATTTGCAGCATAAAAGAGCGAAGGACCCTCTTCTCTAAAGCTAGGCTGCTGCAATGCATACATAGATTGTCAACCAGTCAATTAAGAGTCACCTCTCTGCCCAAAAAGGAGTCCTCCTTTTCAAATATCAGGGCCAAATAAGTCACGTTGTTTGTGTGGAAGAAGTCGTGAAGTTCTGCCGCACTGCAAAAGACAAAGAGCAACACACACGCTGAGCAACTCTGCTTTAAGCACAGGGCAAACAATTATTTCACACAGATTCAGGCATCTCAGCTTCCCCGCCATTTGAGGAGATCCTCCCAGATGCTCATATTTCCCCCCCTGGGCACAGTATGGAACAGCACCTATCCTTTAATCTAACTGGACCTATGGCCCTGTGAGGGATTATTATGGGATGGTTGGGTTGACACCTTTTCTTTACCGATCCTATTTTTGTGTTCTTAAGAGAGAAGCCCAATAGAGAAATCTAGCAGGTGGGTCGTTGTTGCTTTCTTGGCATGGAGATCAGCGGTGCAAAAGGCCTCACAGCTGTTGCCTGTGCATGCCAGGGTGGAATTATACATTACAAGAGATATGGAGCTGCAGCCCCAAATAGTGCAGAATTCTCTTCCTCCATAATATCATAGATTCATCGAATCGTAGAGTTGGAAGGGAACCTGAGGATCATCTAGTCCAACCCACTGCAGTGCAGGAATACGCCCTGTTACATCTCCATTGCCTGTCAGTGCTATGATTTCTAAAGCCACAAAAAGACACCCCTGATACTGATTTTTGGGCATCTCTTGGGGACCTTTTTATAATTTAAGTCCTTTTAATGATTACTTTGTACCGTTGTTAATGGTGCTTTATGTTTTATTGTGTGTGAGAGAGAGTTGTGTTGTGGCACCCTGATCTTTTTATGAGATTGGCAGATGACGAATACTTTATTAAAATAAATAAAATTAGCCCCAGGCGGTGGCGATTCTGGTCTGCTTACGTGATGTGTGAAAGCCTCAAGATGGCTTGCGAACAATTTCCCTAGAAACCGACCATTTTCTGAAAACCGGATAGTTATTAGATGCTTCGGTAAACGGTAAATAATTGTTAGAAGCCAGCCTCTCCAAACGCTCTATCCAGCCTGGGCAAGTTAGAATCATGCTCTGAGTTTGTGAGCCATAAGCCTTCTAAAACATGCATAGCTCCGCTCTGTTAACAGGTCAGTTCCTCTAATCACCCATTTCCTTGCAGGAGATGAATGGAACATCAGCGCATGTACTCTGAGTGGATAATTGTATCTCCAGACCTAACGCATAAACTTGAACTGAAGACTAATCACTTAAGATGCACAAAGGAGGACTGGAACAGGAAGCTGCTGAATTCTGGAACTGAACTGCTCAGCTGCTATTCAACAGTCTGCAGCAGGTAACACTAAAACAAAGGCTTGACAGTCATCGACGAACAAATGCCGTTTACTTTCCCAGGCCAGTGAAGCACACTTCTGTTCCGTGTGGCTTTCAGTATGTGGACACTTGATTCCGCTTGTCGTTTTGAAATATTTCCTGCTCTTTTCTTTATCTGGTTTTATTGTTTTCATTTTTGGTCACGGGCCAGATCCAGGCACTCTCGGAGGAAAAGGGTTTTCTAGATCCATTTCAATCAGGGTTTAGGCCCAGTTTATGGCTATGCGTCCCCCTGCGTCCCCCGGGGGGGGGGAGCACTGGAGAAACCTCCCACCTTTTGCACAGCTAGAGCAGCCACGAGACTCTTAATTCAGGGCTGTGGGTTCGAGCCCCACATTGGGCAAAAGATTCCTGCATTGCAGGGGGTTGGACTATGATTCCATAAGACGCATGACGGCAGATTCATTGGGAGCCGATTGCAGGAAGGGAGCTGAAGCCATCAATGAAATACCGTATATACTCGAATATAAGCCGAGGCACCTAATTTTACCACTGGGGAAACTTATTGACTCGAGTACAAGCCGGTTCACCACACCACAAACCTCCTGGTGGGCTGGAGTGCGTGTGCGCGTCCACGTATGTGCACACGGCAGAGGGGGCTTCTCTCTTCCCCCCCCCAGCCCCCTGCCTACCTAGGGTGCTGCCAAAAGGGCTGTATTCAGGCTGCCCGTTCCTCCTCTGCCACCGCCGCCAGGGACCTTCAATCGAGTATAAGCCAAGGGGGGCTTTTCCAGCATAAAAAATGTGCTGGAAAAGTCGGCTTATACTCGAGTATATACGGTACGTAAGCTATCTATATCTACATATCTCTCTCTGTGTGTGTACATTTCAAAACACCATCGTGGAATGTTACCCGGAAGCCAGCCCTAAATTGCAGCAACACCTATGTCTAACATTCAGTCCCACACACCAAGCAGGAAGTCTTTTGAGAACTAACTCCTTTTAATGAAAGGGCTGGCGCTGTTGTTATTGCAATTATCTGTATGTTTCTAATAGGTCATATATATTCATATACAGTTTTGATTCCATAAGTGTTTCACTTATGGTTTTTAAAGATTTTTTCTTTCTATGTTTATAGCTGCAAGCTGCCCAGCTGCCTTGAGTCCCTGTCTGGGAGAAAGGCGGGAAATTGGATGGATGGATGGATGGATGGATGGATGGATGGATGGATGGAAAAGAACAACAACAACTCTCCTCTTAGTTGTTACTTCAGCTCACATGTGGAATATGCACCAATTTAGACCTCCCGTTTCCAACTGTATTCAAAAGGCACATGTGCCTCTGGTAAACAGCAGCTTCTGAGACAGTTATTGTCCTCATGTGGGTAAAGGTACGGTTCAAGAACCGAAATATACAGAAACCTGTGTCATAGCTCCCGTTACTGCTTCTTCGCCCACATGGGTGAGTCAAGATAAATGGGTTGAAATTTGGGAGGTTTGTGGGGGATTTTTAACAGAGGTAATCCCCTGGCCTCAAAGTCTTGAGTCTGAAATTGATTCTCTTCCTTCTTAAGGTATAAAAACCTGCTAGATATAGAAATTCTAGAAGCATCCCAGATAATAGAACCTTGTTGTTTGTTGTTAAACATACCATGACAAGGTTTCCCAAAGTGCTTGATATTGACCCCCTGGGGTCGCTGGGACTGTGCAGGGGGTGAATGGAGACCTAGGGGGTCTGAAAGGGGGTAAAAAGGACCTGGGGTGGAAATAAGTTTACAAGGTATAGCATGTAAAAAAAATAGAAGCTACAGTGGTGCCTCGCAAGACGAAAAGAATCCATTCCGCGATTCTCTTCGTCTAGCGGTTTTTTCGTCTTGCGAAGCAAGCCCATTGACAGCTTAGCGGATTAGCGCTACAGCTGTCTAGCGGCTTTTCGCGATCAGCTGTTAAGCGGGTTATCAGCGGAACAGCTGATAGGCGGCTTAGCGGCTTAGGAAAAGGGGGGGAGCGGAAAAAACCCGCGGGGACGCGCAAGATTTTTTCGTCTTGCGAAGCAACCCCATAGGGAAATTCGTTTTGCGAAGTGCCTCCGCGACGGAAAACCCTTTCGTTTAGCGGGTTTTCCGTCTTGCGAGGCGTTCGTCTTGCGGGGCACCACTGTATAAGCTTCAGAATTAAGGGGCATGAGTGTCCAGACTGGACCTCCCTTGTCAATGAGGAACCTCTGTATTTGATCCTAAGATTCCACAATACAACAGTATTCTCAAAGTCACAAGCCCAATCCTTATACATTTGTTAAAGCACATCAGGTGCAGCCATCTCAGCACAGAGGTGAAGAAGCATGGTGTCATTAGAGCTGCCTCCCTTACTTTCTACATTTTATGATTCCTAATACTAGGGATTAATAAACGCCAGTTGGATACTGATATTTCTTGACTTTACAGTGGTGCCTCGCAAGACGAAAAGAATCCGTTCCGCGAGTCTCTTCGTCTTGCGGTTTTTTCGTCTTGCGAAGCAAGCCCATTAGCGGCTTAGCGGATCAGCTGATAAGCGGCTTAGCGGATCAGCTGTTAAGCGGCTTAGCGATCAGCTGTTAAGCGGCTTAGCGGCTTAGCGGATCAGCTGTTAAGCGGCTTAGCGGATCAGCTGATAAGTGGCTTAGCTGCTTGGGAAAAAGGGGGGGGGGAGGAAAAAACCCCTACAGGAACTCGCAAGACATTTTCGTCTTGCGAAGCAAGCCCATAGGAAATTCGTTTTGCGAAGCACCTCCAAAACGGAAAACCCTTTCGTCTAGCGGGTTTTCCGTCTTGCGAGGCATTCGTCTTGCGGGGCACCACTGTATTCAATTTACCCCTCTAAGAGGGAGTCAATGGAAACTTTGCAAAGGGTGAGTGAACTCACAAGTCTGGGAAAGCCCATGCTAGGCTTTGCATTGCTATAATTGTTTTTCATGCTATGATGCATTCTCCACCCAAATTACCTAATTGGCTCCAGTGGTGGGCAGGCGGGAGGCCACAGGTCTCCATGGCTCTCTATTGAGGTGATGATGGACTCTGTGAGGCTCCGAATGTCGTCTGCTTTATCTGTACAAGGGAGAAAACATATCAGGGTCACAATTCAGGCCAGGAGCTCTGCACCAGCCTACATGCTCCCTGCACCTGCCACATCCTAGGAAATGCACAACGGCAGCTTCTCTCATGTCGGATTCCTTGGGATCATTATGGGATGGTGTTACTCAAAGTCAGGCGTTCTCCTTACTCTACCTTTCGGTGCCAGGAAGCAACCTGGGCCTGGGAATCTAGAGACAAAATAAATGCTGCCTGGATACGAGATAAACATTGTGCCAGGCTGCCACCCATACGCACAACCCTACGCTTAGACCTAAACCCAGCCAGGGAACCACTCCCAACTTAACTCCTACGTGGTTCGTGTCAGACAGATACTATCTTTTCTCCAAAGTGCAATCTTCGGTCTTCGTGCCTGAAATGGGATTCCCTTTCCAGAAAGCATGAATCATTTTGGAGATTTTCCTCATGCAGAATTTCTCAAACTCTGCCATAATGAACCTTCCGCAGGTGAGGAAGAACAGGCGCACGATCCTCCCTTTGGTTCAAATGGAAGCAGCCAGGGCATAGCTGTCAACTTTCCCCTTTTCTTGCGAGGAATCCTATTCGGAATAAGGGAATTTCCCTTTAAAAAAAGGAAAAACTTGACAGCTATGATCCAGGGCCTATTGGGTGCTTTGCTTTTCTTGATTATGGGGTTCTTGATTATGATTATGTGTGTGCCTTCAGATACACAGGCCCAGTACGAGAGCGAAGGACTTCCAGGAAAAGCATTAATCTGCCTAGAAACACAGGGGGACAAAGAAGCCCCATCTCAAGTTTGATTTGGAGGGGAATATAAATCCTGAGACAAAAATGAAAATGAAAGCGTGGAATTGGTCTCAAGCTGTTGATTGTGAGATGAGAGACATGTTGACATTTCCTGGTCAAATTAAGAGACATCACGGAGGGGAAAGGGTGGGAAAGTTCAAAGGGATTGTGCCACACGCATCAACGACCTAGGGGACATTTTACGGAGGGTGACCACCAGCTTTGATTACCGGGGCCCTATAATTCCTCCATAAGCCTTCTGATTCATGAGCTTGGAGGATGGTGAGTGGGTACCCCTCTCTAGGCAGGCCCAGCCTGGTAAACTAAACTGCAGACATAACTTCTTGCTTCTAGCTTAGGTAGGAATTGACTTCAGGATACGTACGGTGAAGTCTGACGCCATCCTCGGGCTTCGTGGAGAACGCCTTGAAAAACTGGAAGGAAAGAGACCCTACGGTTAGGTTTTGCTTTTAAAGATTCGCTTCTGTCCTGTCTGTTACTGTGCCTCCAATTGCCTAAGCGGCTGCGTTGTAAGCTTGAAACCTGGGGAGATCACCCACCTCTTCAACAGATATGGAGCTGGAAAAGAGGATGAGTGCAGCCAACCCCTGGACATTTTGGAGAAGAATAGCAACGTGGGGCAGGCATTCCTTGCCCCCCACAGGGTGCCAAGCCAAGGGGGTGCAAAATGGAGAAGGTCCGTAAATGAGAAGATCCATTTGGGGGTGCCAAATTTTGGCCTCGCACAGGGAGCTGTATTATGAAAGACTATCAGATTCCACCCCCGAGAACAGCAAATTGGGCCCCTCTTCCTTTTCCCCAGAAAAGGGAAGTTCCTCAAGTTCTCCTGCCCGCATTTGACTTTTTCTGCGAGAGCACTGCATGTTGGAGTACGGTATGAGTATAGTACCGTATTTTTTGCTCTATAAGACTCACTTCCCCCCCCTAAAAAGTAAGGGGAAATGTGTGTGCATCTTATGGAGCGAATGCAGGCTGCGCAGCTATCCCAGAAGCCAGAACAGCAAGAGGGATCGCTGCTTTCACTGCGCAGCGATCCCTCTTGCTGTTCTGGCTTCTGAGATTCAGAATATTTTTTTTCTTGTTTTCCTCCTCCAAAAACTAGGTGCGTCTTGTGGTCTGGTGCATCTTATAGAGCGAAAAATACGGTATTTAATGTGGATACATTATGCTGCTGTTTGTACATGCCAGTAGGTTTGTGGCTGGGGTTGGGTAGAGCTTAGATTGCAATTTGGTGGTATGCAGTCTAACTGCTAGCGATTGGTTTTGCAAAACCACTGAATACAGAACGAAATATCAAGCGTTGCAAAATGAGATGGCGAAACTCCTGTTCTCCAAAACCCTGCTCCAACTGCCACTGAGCAATGCAAGAGTGTACAGTTTGCTTTGGCAAATGGGAGGGAAGGATTGGCAAAGGGAAAGAGAAGGAGCAAGGGTGCGAGGAACTGAGCCCAACCTGTTCTGCAGCTGCAGCAAATGCGTTAAAGCAGACCAGCTCAACCCGCCAAGCCAAGCAGGGCCTCAGGAACCCTAATGGTGTTTCCGTGTGCTCTGGCACTTGTCAGGGTGTCCCGTTGTGCCAGAAGCGGTTTAGTCACGCTGGCCACACGACCCGGAAAGCTGTCTGCGAATAAACGCCGGCTCCCTCGGCCCGAAATGTGAGATGAGCGCCACAACCCCATAGTCGCCTTTGATGGGACTTAACTTTTATCATAAGTCTAAGGTCTAAAATAGGGGACGCGGGTGGCGCTGTGGGTAAAAGCCTCAGCGCCTAGGGCTTGCCGATCGAAAGGTCGGCGGTTCGAATCCCCATGGCGGGGTGCGCTCCCGCTGTTCGGTCCCAGCGCCTGCCAACCTAGCAGTTCGAAAGCACCCCCGGGTGCAAGTAGATAAATAGCGACCGCTTACTAGCGGGAAGGTAAACGGCGTTTCCGTGTGCGGCTCTGGCTCGCCAGAGCAGCGATGTCACGCTGGCCACGTGACCCGGAAGTGTCTGCGGACAGCGCTGGCCCCTGGCCTCTAGAGTGAGATGGGCGCACAACCCTAGAGTCTGTCAAGACTGGCCTGTACGGGCAGGGGTACCTTTACCTTTACCTTTAAGGTCTCAAATATAGAATAAATGTTCATAAATGTACAAGGCAAACACATACATAAGTATATAAACCACCTGTCTGAAATAGTACAGAACAATCCTGAAGCCATTTTGACTCTCGCAAATTGACCCAAATATTTCTCTGCAAGGAGGAAGGAAATGGGAAAAGCTTTCTGGTTGTCTTTGGACTGGAGGGGCTTACACCTCACTTTTTGAAAAGGTAAAGGTAAAAAGGTAAAGGGCCCCTGGACGGTTAAGTCCAGTCAAAGGCGACTTTGGGTTGTGGCGCTCATCTCGCTTTCAGGCCGAGGGAGCCGGTGTTTGTCCACAGATGGCTTACTGGGTCATGTGGCCAGCAGGACTGAACCGCTTCTGGCACAATGGAACACCATGACGGAAACACCATTTACCGCTGCAACGGTACCTATTTATCTACTTGCACTGACCGTAGATACACTGACCGTAGATGCACTGACTGCTAGGGTGGCAGGAGCTGGGACAGAGCTTTTCTCCCTTTTCAAAGACAGCATGGCAAGTACAGTGGTACCTCGGGTTAAGTACTTAATTCGTTCCAGAGGTCCGTTCTTAACCTGAAACTGTTCTTAACCTAAAGCACCACTTTAGCTAATGGGGTCTCCTGCAGCCGCCGCGCTGCCGGAGTACGATTTCTGTTCTCATCCTGAAGCAAAGTTCTTAACCCAAGGTACTATTTCTATTAATTTTTTTTGAAATTTTTTTTATTAGTTTTACAAAATATTTTAAACAATACAAACAAATAAAAAGACATACAAACATGTATAATTTCATAACATTTTTGCCGAGGTACTATTTCTAGGTTAGCGGAGTTTGTAACCTGAAGCACATGTAACCCAAGGTACCACTGTATCTGTTAAGCTGAGCAAACTATCAATATGCGTAAGAGATTCAGGAACTAAAGTATTTACCATCTCAAAGGAATGTCCAGGCTACCCAGAAAATGCAATCAAGTAAGGCATTATCAGGCAGACAGGAGATTCTGCTGGAGGCCTCTCCTTCTGTGATATATGGTGGGGGGGGGTCCCTGGGCTACAGGGTGGGCAATTTCAAAAGTCTTTAGAGGGGCTTGTGCACCATTGCTAGGTGTTCTCCTCCCTGCTGCGTGTGGTGAGTGTTGTAAACAAATAAATCTGCCCTTTTCCCCTTATGGGGTATCCAAGAGCCCATATAGAGTCCTTACGTAGGTTCCCTATTGGTAGGAGAAAATAACAGAGGCCAACCAGAGTATATTGAGAAGCAAAGCAGCTAGTAAGCCTGATCTTTATTGATCTGTTGCAACAGGGTGCTCCCCTCACACGCAGGAGGGAGGAAGAACCCAGAACAAAAGTGTGCCTGCCCTTATACAGACATTTTAAATTCCCTCCCTGGAGCCCAAGACCACCCCCAGAAACATCATATATACATCCCAGAAGGGGTGTAGCTCAATACATCATACCTACATCACAGAAAGGGCGGTCTACAGCAGAAATCTGAGTGCTTTGTTTACCTCCTGTCTGCCAGGTTATCTGTTTAATGGTCACTTGATTGGATTGCCTGGGGAGCCTGGCCAGTCTTTTGTAATGATAAATACTTAGTTCCTGAGCCAGGTCACAGGCTCACACCCTATTCATATCTTAAATGTGCCCTTAAGACAGGATTTGTGAAGGAAAAGACAATGGGGAGGCTTTTCCATTTTCCTTTGACCTTACAGAGAAAACATTTGCTCAGTTTGAGAATCAAAATGGTTTCAGTTCGGTCTTCCTGTGCTGATCTATGTACGTACTTGGTTGGTACACTTATGAACATTTAACATATATCTAAGACCTCAAAATGGGACGCGGGTGGCACTGTGGGTTAAACCATAGAGCCTAGGACTTGCTGATCAGAAGGTCGGCGGTTCGAATCCCCGCGACGGGGTGAGCTTCCGTTGCTCAGTCCCTGCTCTGCCAACCTAGCAGTTCAAAAGCACGTCAAGTGCAAGTAGATAAATAGGTACCGCTCCAGCAGGAAGGTAAACTGCGTTTCTGTGCGCTGCTCTGGTTCGACAGAAGCGGCTTAGTCATGCTGGCCACATGATCCGGAAGCTGTACGCCGGCTCCCTCGGCCAATAAAGCAAGATGAGCACCGCAACCCCAGAGTCGTCTGCGACTGGACCTAATGGTCAGGGGTCCCTTTACCTTTAAGACCTCAAAATTCCTATCACGTGAGCGGGGACCCTTTTGCAACAGTTTATTTCCTTTAATAAAGATCAAGCTTACTAGCCGCTTTGCTTTCAATATACTCTGGTTGGCCTTTGCTTTCTCTCCGACCGACAGAGATCTCCTGAGGGTCTCTATAGGAGCTCTGGATACCCCACAAGGGAATTAGAGGTATTTTTCTTATAACATAACCATCCAGAGGTTACCTTTTTACCTAAATGTGGAAGGGCTGGCAACCACAATCAGTAGCTTGTGGGTTTGATGGGCCACAAGCTTTGGCCAGAGTAAAATCTTGCAAGCTCTGAGCTGTGAACAGGCAACCTCACCCGAGAGGCATGGGCTGTGACCAGCCTTTGCCCTCAGCCTCGCTGTGGGAATTTTGTCAAGTGCGGCTAATCTAGGACAGCCAGTGCTCCGAGACCTTCAGAAAGGAACAAGCAGTCCGAGATAAGGGAGATCTTCCTTTCCTTTTTTGTACACTCCTCCATCGCTGTCGGAATCCTGCCTCGGAGGTTCTAGGCACAGGCTGATTAGGCGTCACAAAAAGGGGAAAAAACAAACAATGCAGAGAAAGAGAGAGAACAAAAACTCCCAGAGCCAAAGGAGGCGGGGGGAAATAAATCTGCTTGGCGGTCTAACTCCTGGCAAAGGTCCCAGTGAACAAACAGAGCTTGTAGCTACAAACACTGCACGTCTAGAGGCACACAATCGAATGAACTCCAAAGCTGAGTTCCTTTCTCCTCACATATTTAAGCAGCAGCGCAAGCTGAGAGGAGCCCCAGAGTGCACAGTGGAGGCCCCAGAAAGAGAGAGAAGTTTGAAAGGGGACTTCTTCGCCTATTTATCTCCCCAGTCAAATTGTCAAACAAAGCACATTTTGAGAAACCTTCATCTCCAAAGAACTCTGTTAAAGCATAATAATAATAATAATAATAATAATAGGGGGCAGAATATTGCAAGACCCTACATACGCGGGTGGCGCTGTGGGTTAAACCACAGAGCCTAGGACTTGCCAATCAGAAGGTCGGCGGTTCGAATCCCCGCCACGGGGTGAGCTCCCGTTGCTCGGTCCCAGCTCCTGCCAACCTAGCAGTTCGAAAGCACGTCAAAGTGCAAGTAGATAAATAGGTACCGCTCCGGCGGGAAGGTAAACGGCATTTCTGTGCGCTGCTCTGGTTCGCCAGAAGCAGCTTAGTCATGCTGGCCACATGACCCGGAAGCTGTCTGCGGACAAATGCCGGCTTCCTCGGCCAATAAAGCGAGATGAGCGCCACAACCCCAGAGTGGGTCACAACTGGACCTAATGGACAGGGGTCCCTTCACCTTTACATATTGAAACAACACATAAAGACAATTTTAACAATACTGTTTGCCTTCGCTTTTCTCCCTTCCTGGATTACTAGGATTACACACAAACCTGAGCCTTCTGCCTAAACTGATGAAGGCAGTTAGTGACATTTGCTGGGAGCTGCAAGTGGGTAAAGTGCTGTTGTGGGGCATGTTATCTGTCGAGGGGTGAGCTATCAAGGGCCTCGTGGTAGCAGCAGAGAGGACCAGAACCAAGAGCAGGCCGAGCAATCCTTTCTCCTTTTCTGTGACCCACTTCTCTCACACTCAGGCTTCCGGGGAAAGGGCCGACTGCTCTTGACAGTTGCCCAAACTGCTTGCTTGCATTTGGGCTTCCCCCCATGCCCCTGCTGCCTCATTCAATTAGGCCTGAGGCCACAGGATATCTGCTCCTGCCCTATTAGGCCTAGGAACACAGGAAGATGCTTCCTTCCCAACCCATCCATCTCACTGCTGTCTGGACCAGTACGGTGGTCTAACCTGCAGCCCTCCCAGGTGTTGCTGACAAGCAACCCTGGCCATTGGGCTATGCTGGCAGGGCCTGATGGGAGTAGTAGTTCAACAGCATTTGGAGAGCGGCAGGCTAGCAACCTCTGGACTAGACTGACAAGCGGCAGCTCTTTCCAGGGCTTCAGGTAGAGGCTCTACCTGGGCTCTACCTGGACCTTACCTGTAGCATCGAAAGCAGACGCTACAGCTCATGCTCCAAGTGATTACCTTGGAAACGGAATGCTTTGGTCTGATCGAGGAAGGTAATCGTTACATTTGCTAGCTCTTCCCTTACGGAAAATGGTTTGTTTTGTGGGAAATATTGTCAGCTCAGTGAGGTCTCCTTGACTGCCCCCCCTGGGTGACAGTTTATTCTGCTCCCCTGATTGCTGGCTGTTATGTGGTTCGTTCAGCTTTCGCTCCATCCTCAAGCTTTCCCTGCCAGCTATGCGTTTACTTCCTACCTGCCTCAAGGTATCCATGTCAATGTTTGTTTAATGGGCTGGCCCTGAAATCTGTTTGCAGGAGTAGACAGTGCGTGAGCGAAAGGGAAAGCAGAGGTCAGTGCCACATCAGCAGGTTTCCCCGGAGATCTTAGAAGGCTACTAGCAAGCGGCAGAATAAAAGCATTTGCAAGTGGGAAAGAGGGAGGGAGGAATGTCTGGAAAACTAATGCTGGAGATCTCTGAATAGGATCTCCTGCACTTAAAAAAAAATATGTATATAACTTATAAGATGTTGAATTTAATCATTTAACACTCCTCTGATGGGTCTAGGCGCCAGCACTGGGGGATGAGTGTTTCCCCTCTATTATCAGTCTCCACCCTCCTAAGTTGCCATTTGCCTTTTGTCCCTAAAAAAGTACATTCTGGAGGGGGGGGTGCACGAGACTGCCTTGGCCCCTAGGAATTGGCACCTATGTCCTGAGCTATATCTAGTTTGGCCTTAACCCTCTCCCAGGGAATCTAATGTGTCATTAGATTAAAATTGTGCTAAAGTGGCAGGTTTATAGAAGACCTGTCAAGTCCCCACCATCAGCCTCCCAGGTCACACTGGGCGATGGGTCCCTTTTCTCCCTGACTGCCATGACCCCAGACAGAAAGTTGGCTCCTGCTGGCTAGAAAACAGCTTTATAATGTCAAGACATGAGGTAAGTTGCACCCCACGCTGTGGGAATGGAGGGGGTGAGCTTTACACTGGAGTCACGAGCATTTCTTTCCACCTTGAAAACCCACCTAGCTCTTTAGCAGAAATTCCCAGGAATTTTTAAGGTTCTGTTCCGTAATCGCGAGGGCTGAGGGCTCATGGTTTACCTCTGGATGCGAACGGGATCCGTTCCAGAGCCCCGTTCGCATCCTGAAGCGAACGCAACCTGCATCCACGGGTTTGCCACTTCTGCGCATGCGCGTGACATCATTTTGAGCATCTGCACATGCATGAGCGGCGAAACCCAGAAGTAACGTGCTCCGTTACTTCCGGGTCACCGCGGAGCACAACCCAAAAATGCTTAACCTGAGGTTACCGGTACTTCAAACCAAGGTATGACTGTACTTTACATGCTGTAGATGGAAATGGAAGTTCCCGGGTTCTTCTCTGAAGGCCAACGGTTGCGTCTTTGTGCACCGAAGCATTCCAGGTTTAATACAGAACAACCCTACCTATTGACACACATCCCTGGCGTGTGTCATATAATGTTGCTGGAAGGTTAGGGAAGGGATTGCTACCCCCCACAGCCCATGTAGAAAGGAGAGCTTCTGGGAGGACAGAAACTATGGCTATTCTAATGGCACCCTAAGATGGATGCATTGCATCTATTTCTTGATGCAATGCATCCATCTTAGTATGCCATTAGACTAGCCACGGTTTCTCTGTGCCTGAATTCCTTGGGGCTGCCCTAACTTTCCTTTCAACGGATTCCAGTCCATGCCTCCGGGATAGATCACACAGCTCCATCAAATCATCATAGCAGTTATGAGCACGAGTCCAGAACTGGAAGGTTCCCAGTTCAAATCTCACCTCATTCTTGAAAACAGCTTTAACTATGCAAGCCATTGTTCCCTAAAGCTTCCTCCAAATGTGCTATGGCTTACCTTACAATAATGTTGCAAGAGCAGCTGAAATACTGTGAAAATCTTCATGCCCCGAGGAAAAGGACCATATAAATGCTAATGAGAGTGCATCTGAGGAACATTCTTTCCTTAGGAGAGCTGGGAACAATTCATTTCAAGCCTGACCATTTTCTGGTGAGGTTTTGGCACTTATCCCAAGGTCTTCTAAAGACACTAATTATTCCTACCCAGCAGTGTAGTCAAGGTCCCCACAGGAATGAGCCTGGCTTCTTCCTACAAACCAGTCATGGGGTTTTGACAATAAACACAGAAAGAGGATCAGAGGCAAGGCACTGCACAAAAGGACACCAGACATTGTTGGTGCAATTGCGTCAGGGTTTTCAAGGCCGTGTCCGGTTCCCAGTTCTAACTTCTAACGCACAAAACACTCGCATGATCGTTCCTGTGGAACTACTGTAGCAGCATCCCCACATCTGAGTCCATTATCTGGAAGCAGTAGGGGCAGCAAATGAATGTCCATTTAGAAGGACAAATCTTCCTCCCAGCTCCCAGTACGTTTCCGAGCACAATTCAAAGTGTTGGTGTTGACCTTTAAAGCCCTAAATGGCCTCGGTCCAGTATGCCTGAAGGAGCTTCTCCACCCCCATCGTTCAGCCCAGACACTGAGGTCCAGCTCCAAGGGCCTTCTGGTGGTTCCCTCACTGCGAGAAGCCAGGTTACAGGGAACCAGGCTGAGGGCCTTCTCGGTTGTGGCACCCGCCCTGTGGAACGCCCTCCCACCAGATGTCAAAGAGAAAAACAACTACCAGACTTTTAGAAGACATCTGAAGGCAGCCCTGTTTAGGGAAGCTTTTAATGTTTAACAGACCATTGTATTTTAATATTTTGTTGGAAGCCGCCCAGAGTGGCTGGGGAAACCCAGGCAGATGGGCGGGGTATAAATATATTATTATTATTATTATTATTATTATTATTATTATTATTATGCAGGTGGAAGTAAGGGAATGGGGGAGTTTCTCAAGTGCTATGGTCAAGCTCAGGGAGGCTTCTTCACATGGAAGGAAACCAGGTTTAGCCTTTACTTTTTCGCCATGCAATCCTTGCTATGCGTGGGTTCACCTAGACCAGAGTAACCCGGAAGTGAATGAAGCTGCAGAAAAGGGCTGAACAGAGGAAAAAACAGAAAACAAGCCAATTTGCACATAGGAACCAGCCCTGATGCCTACTGCATTCCTAGACCATGGGAACGAAGGCAAACATAGGATTACCTATAAGCAACCACTTTGGGGTTTGTGTGATTTGTTTTGTTTTGTTATTATGTTATCTATTTTGTGTTTTCATTTTGCATTTTTATGTTGTAAACCACCCTGTGATCTTCAGATGAAGGTCAGTATATTAACAACAACAATTTTAATCACAAGAAGTACCAACAGTGGAGGAATGGCAGATGAAGATGATGGACTTTGGGGAGCTAGCCGAACTGACTGGAAGAGTCCGCGACCAGGAGGAGGAGGAATACCAAGAGGAATGGAAGAAATTCAAAGACTACTTAGCTAAATATGTTAAGATAAATTAAATAGAATTACTTGCGAGTATCAGATAGGCCTAGGATTTAAATATGTGATGTTGTAGAGTACTATGTTAAGTTAAAATGAAAAGAAAGAAAGATGCTAATTGACTAGGTAATTTTTAGTGAAAATAGTTTTGGAAAACTGCTACAATAATCTATATGGAAACTCAGCCAGGGGGATTTGAGGAAGTCACCCAAAAATGTTAACAAAAGTGGAACTATTACAATTAGGATAAATGTTTGTTTGTTTGTTTGTTTGATTGATTGATTGATTCTTTCTTCTATTTGTTATAAATTTGGAAAACTAATAAAAAAAATTTGGAAACAACAATTTCAAAAAATATTTTGCATACAAGCAAAGTGCTTAAACTTCAAAATCCGTTCAGCTGCTTTCTATTAAACACAGCTGTTTTCAGCTTCTATCCTCTTAATAAAAATGCTTGCTAAAAATAAAAATAAAAATCCACTCTGCTTGCCTGGCAAAGCAGGTGAGTCAGAAACACCTCCAGATAGCTAGGTGGGGAAGCTTTTGTAAACCAGAAGAGCCACGGTTCTCCTCCCTGCCATCATCACCACAATTGGCTAACACAGGTATGTGAGGGCAGGTAGGCTAGTAAAAGTTTATAGGCGCTTCTGACGACATCGTTGCAAGGGAGATCTTTTGTTTAGGAAGGGTTCCTGCAGGCACACACAGGTAACCCTATTTGCTCCATCCATCCTTGCTGTGAGGGAAGTATAAGAGGCGGCTCCATTACTGAGATGAGATAGGTGAGCAGGACCTTCATCCAGCGCCCAGTGCCTACAAGCGCACTGGCTCCCACCAGCCCTGCCCCACAGTCTGCCCCATGGCCTGAGGACCCCAGCAGGAGCAGCGTTGGGCTGAGAAGGCTTAGCAATGGGCGTTGTGTGTATTCTATGCATATTTTAATGACCTGAACAGAGTGAAAGATTATGAATCATGGGGGCATAGGAAGTGTATGTATCCCCCCCAGTCGCTATCTTGTTAATGCTGTTAACGTTGTTTTATGGATTATAAATGATTTGTTAATCATATAACATGACTTGCTGTAATTGTGATGTTTGGCTTATTTTGTAGTTTCGCTTTAAAGATTGCAATTATTTTATTGCAATGATTTGTTTATTGTTTTATATTATTTACATTGTATTTGTGGCGTTCTTTTGTGTTTTGTTATGCTGCTGTCATTTATTGTTTGTAAGCCGATTTGAGAAAGCGGCATAGAAATATGATCAATCAAATCTCTCCGTTTGAACAGGCAAACCAGATTTTCCTGCTTTGCTTTCTGAACAAAGGCCTGGTTTTACAGAAAGGGCCCCCTCCTTCAGTTTGGGGGCTCCTGCTCTCTGCTACCCTTCTGCAAAGGCATAGGGCATTCAGCATCAATCCTAAACACAATAGGAGAATCCAACTGAACTAGCTGCAGCGCCGTCACCCTTGAACTTGCCCTCACCTACCCCAAAGGCAACTTTACCTTCAGTGTTGGGTAGCCGGTGATCCCGAAATCCGAGCAGATTTTCTGGTTGCTCGCCTCAGCACAGTCTAGGACCCCCAGAGTCACAGCAGGTCTCCAATCTGGAGGGGGAATAAGATACAGACAGCAGAATAAAAATGATTAAAGTCATACCTTGGGTTACATAACCTTTTTTCAGGTTATGGACTCACCGAAACCCGGAAGTACCAGAACGGGTTACTTCCGGGTTTCGGCAGTTGTGCATGCGCAGAAGCACCGAATCGCAACTCGCGCATGCATAGACGCACTGCTACGGGTTGCGAACGTGCATCCCGCATGAATCACGTTCGCAACCCGAGCGTCCAGTGTATTTTAGATAGATGATAGATGATAGATAGATAGATAGATAGATAGATAGATAGATGATAGATAGATAGATAGATAGATGATAGATGATAGATGATAGATAGATAGATAGATAGATAGATGATAGATTGATTGATTGATTGATTGATTGATTGATTGATAGATTGATAGATGATAGATAGATAGATAGATGATAGATAGATAGATAGATAGATGATAGATAGATAGATAGAGAGAGAGAGAGAGAGAGAGAGAGAGAGAGATGATAGATGATAGATAGATAGATAGATAGATAGATAGATAGATAGATAGATGATAGATGATAGATAGATAGATAGATAGATAGATGATAGATAGATAGATAGATAGATAGATAGATAGATAGATAGATGATAGATAGATAGATAGATAGATAGATAGATAGATAGATAGATAGATAGATAGATAGATAGATAGATGATAGATAGATAGATATAGATAGATGATAGATAGATAGATAGATAGATAGATAGATAGATGATAGATAGATAGATAGATAGATAGATAGATAGATAGATAGATAGATAGATAGATATAGACAGATGGCGTTATTTCCTTTTCACTCTGTTAAGACAATGGTTTTTAGCCAGTGTGCTGTTGCACCCTGGGGTGCCTTGCATGATGGTCAGGGGTGCCATGGGCAACACTGGCCTCCGTCCCTCTTTTCCCCCCGCTGTGGACTCAAAAAGGTTGAAAACCTGTGTGTTAAGGAATACACTTGCTCATTCTTCCACAGTACAGAAAAATTACCGGAACAAAGTTGACTAGTATTATCTTCCGTGTGGTTTTTAGCTTATGACGGAGACTGGCTGAGCCTCCCTAATGTCCCAGAGAGGCAAAGAGTTGGATAGGAAGGAAGATCATGGGAGCAAAAGGTAGGAGGAGAAGCAGGAACAGAAGTGAAGAGGAGGAGGAGGGGCCCTGCAGGCCAGCCGAGGTGAAGGTTGAAAGAGGAGTAAGGAGAAGGATGAAATCAAAGAGGAGGAGGAGACCATGACCTGGGAGATGACTGGAGAGCTTTTAATGGCCGGAAAGGCTGAAGTTCACATACAGACTATACAACTCTATATATTTATCTAGACATTGAAATTGTCACTCTCCATGAACAGACGTGTGTGTGTGTGTGTGTGTGTGTGTGTGTGGCAATTTAATACAGTGGTGCCTCGCAAGACAAAATTAATTTGTTCCACGAGTTTTGTCGTCTTGCGGTTTTTTTCGTCTTGCGAAGCACGGTGTCGGGAAAGTTTTGGAAAAGCTTCAAAAATCACCAAAGTCTTTAAAAACCTCAAAAAAGGCTACCACACCGCATTCTATGAGTTGCTCCTCGAAGTCAAGTCGCAACTGTATTAACGGTGTTAAGAAAAAGGAAACAAACTTGCAAGACGTTTCTGTCTTGCGAAGCAAGCCCATAGGGAAAATCGTCTTGGGAAGCAGCTCAAAAAACAAAAAACCCTTTCGTCTTGCGAGTTTTCCGTCTTGCGAGGCATTCGTCTTGCGAGGTACCACTGTAAGGGGTTGTGTAAGATGGGATCAACTTATTTATAAAGTTGGTCAAGAACCCCATTCTAATGCATAGAAAAGGTTCAAACCATCAAAGACCACATTTTAGGAAGTACCAACAACCCAGAAAATCCCTGATGAAGGGCAACGGAAATACACTTTTTGGAAAGAACAAAAGTCTGTGGGGATTGGAAGTTTGTTGCCTTCTGCCAACAAATGGGTCCCTCCCATTTTCTTATTTATTTATTTCTTGCTTATTTATTTCTTATCATAGCAGCGTATGTAATTATAACACAAAATGAGTAAGATTCTTAATCATAGTAAAGGTAAAGGTACCCCTGCCCGTACGGGCCAGTCTTGACAGACTCTAGGGTTGTGCGCCCATCTCACTTAAGAGGCCGGGGGCCAGCGCTGTCCGGAGACACTTCCGGGTCATGTGGCCAGCGTGACAAGCTGCATCTGGCGAGCCAGAGCCGCACACGGAAACGCCGTTTACCTTCCCGCCAGTAAGCGGTCCCTATTTATCTACTTGCACCCGGGGGTGCTTTCGAACTGCTAGGTTGGCAGGTGCTGGGACCGAACGACGGGAGCGCACCCCACCGCGGGGATTCGAACCGCCGACCATGCGATCGGCAAGTCCTAGGCGCTGAGGTTTTACCCACAGCGCCACCCGCGTCCCATAACTGAACAACAAAACCATGATCTCTAAATAACCACTTAACAATAAGGTTACTAACCAAATGCTTACCCAGAAGATATGCTTTAATCTTCCTACCGGCGATGATCCCATGTTAAAATAATTCTAAAGCAGCATTCTCAGAAGGTCCTTGATCTACCTCGTAAGAAATGATATATATTCCATAACGCTCCTTCACAAATATTAGCACATCATAAATCCATAAATCTTATTCGGCTCAAAACCGTATCTCTTACTATAATCAATACACTTCTGCTGTTTTGCCAAGAAATTGTCTTCTTTCTTGATCTGTTGGAAAATATGTTAATTTGGACATTACTGCGGGGATTATTTGACCTGGATTTTCATGAGGTTTCACTGTCCCCATATCTTACACTTGCAAGAGGCTTAAGAAGAGAAGCAAGAAATACAGTGGTGCTCCATATGTGCTTAGCACTTTAAAGTATCAGGATTTGGGCCTGACAGAGGAAGAATATTGGTCCAGACAGACAGTTGGCTTGACCCAGATAAGGCTCCTTTCATGTGTTACTAAAATGTTAGACTAAGGCCAGGGAAACCTGGATTCAAGTTGCAGCTTGGACCATGAAGTCCAGTGGGCAACCTCAGACCAGTCATAATCTGCCTGCCATGCAGGGATGTTGTAATAATAAAATCATAGCAGCCACATGTGCCATATTGCATCTACCAGGAATACCCTGGTCCAGAAGAGCTGACTCTGAGCTGGTTCCTCAGGCACAGACTGAACTGCTTTTCCCCCCGACCCCACAAGTTTGCTCAACATTTTGCTTGCCTCTGGGCCTCCAGTCTTGACCCTGCCATCTTTAGTCTCATTCCATTACAGTGGTACCTCGGGTTAAGTACTTAATTCGTTCTGGAGGTCCGTCCTTAACCTGAAACTGTTCTTAACCTGAAGCACCACTTTAGCTAATGGGGCCTCCCGCTCCACTACACCGCCAGAACACGATTTCTGTGCTCATCCTGAGGCAAAGTTCTTAACCCGAGGTACTATTCCTGGGTTAGCGGAGTCTGTAACCTGAATCATCTGCAACCTGAAGCGTCTGTAACCTGAGGTACCACTGTATTCCCTCGACATCAGTCAAAACAATGTGTTGAGCAAATACAAGGAACGCAAATTCAGGTTCAGGACATGTTACTACAGGGAACAGCAGAAGGTGTTAACCAAGAGAGCTATTTCAAGATGGCACGTTGCGAACCCTCTGCATCAGGAGACACTCTCAGTCGACACCCTAGCAGGGAGTCACAACAGCAGCCCAAATCCCAGCTGCTCCACCCTAGGCTTTTGGTCCCAACTGTCTTGGAGATTAAGGAAGCCCTTGTTAAGATTCCCATTCCTTGCCACGCCTTACTCTTGTTTCATGGGAGTGGCAAAGATGATCGCCCATCCACATGCTTGATCCGTGGCCAAACTACATAGCCCAGACTACCTTGAAGACAGAGGCTGCACGTGGACCTACAAGGCCGGAGGTCAAATCCCAGCTCAGGCACAGATTTACTGGAATTGCTTTGCTGAACTCATCGGATCTTGGCCTCAGTTACCACACCCATCGCCTCTCAAGCCTTTCTAAGCCTGGGGTTGGGCCAGGCAAAGAATCAAAGACACCGAGAGACAATGGGACTGCTCAAGGAGCCCTGACCATAGCTGTCAATTTACAGATTTGAAAATAAGGGGCCAGCAGTCTCAAAAATAAGGGATCAGCAGCCAAAATAAGGGATTTTAGTCAACCAGCGGCCATACGAAGCCTCAAGCGGTGGTTCCCACAGCGCAGCAACCCGGCAAAGGGGATGCAGCAAGGAAAACCACCGTCACCTCTCCGCTGGGAAGCGCTGAGCAAAGGCGAGTCCCTAGGCAACGCGGCCGATTTGATTGGCACAAGGCATGCAAGCTCCACCCCCCAGTCATTCTTAGACTCCTTATTGGGCGAGCAACGCAGCCAAGCAACACAGTTGGAGCCTCCCTCCTCCCTGGCCGGCAGGGAGGGAGGGAGAGAAGCTGCTTCCTTTGAAACCCGGGGAATTTAAGGGACATCATCAATAAGGGACAGCAGCGGGACACAGCACTGGGATAAGGGACTTTCCCACCAAATAAGGGACGGTTGACAGCTATGGCCCCGACTATAAAATTGGAGAAATTGAGATACAGTGGTGCCTCGCAAGACGAAATTAATTTGTCTGCGAGTTTTTTCGTCTTGCGATTTTTTCGTCTTGCGAAGCACGGTGTCGGAAAAGTTTTGGAAAAGCTTCAAAAATCACCAAAGTCTTCAAAAACCTCAAAAAAGGCTACCACACCACGTGCTATGAGTTGCTCCTCGAAGTCAAGTCGCAACTGTATTAACAGTTTTAAGAAAAAAGGAAACAAACTTGCAAGACATTTTCGTCTTGCGAAGCAAGCCCATAGGGAAATTCGTCTTGCGAAGCAACTAAACCAAAAACCCTTTCGTCTTGAGAGTTTTTCGTCTTGTGAGGCATTCATCTTGCGAGGTACCACTGTATATATAGCCGCACCGGCAGCATATCTCTTCTTTCTCGTATCTAAAAATGCAAGAAGGGCCTTTACACTCGCCAGAAGCTCAGCCCTGCTCTCGCCGGTCCTGGAAGGAGCCTTTAAAAAAGTCCCATGCGCTCAGAGACTTTGCGCCTGTTCACTGGGGGAGATAGGAAGCCCAGAGCACTTGTTCTTTAGATGTCCCTTTTATGAAGAGGCACGTAGTAAGACCATTGATCCCCTACTGGTGAGGCTAGCTGACCTCCCAGAAAAGCAAAAATTCGACCTTTTCCTGTTAGGCAAGGATCAGAAGATGACCCGGATGGTCACCAGATTCTGTGTACAGATCTGTAGGCGCAGACCACCCTCTGATCCAAACCAATTCATTAAGAAAATCCCCAAACTCGGTTCTATGGGTGACTCTGGGTCAGATCCTTGTAGCACCTCTGATGTGCGTATTTTACTTCTGCCAACTTTGACAGGAGCAGGGCCGGCTACTGTGCAGGACCCAAGCCAGCGGCGGAGCAAGCCGGGGCAGGACACTCCGTGGGACCTCTGGGAGTCTGCCTGCCTCCTCCACTCAGCCGCCCTATAGCTGAGGGGGAGACGGCGGGCAGACCATTGGGGGCAGAGTGGTGCCTGCGCGCGCCCAAGCCACCACGCCACTCCCAGGAGAGACACATGGCTCGGGCGTGCTGCAGGCCCCACACTGAGTGCCGCCCGGCATTTTGTCACCCCCCTCCGTGGTGACACCCGGGGCGACCCGCCCCTGACCCAACCTGGTCAGCTAAACCAGGTGAAGGCAGCCAATGGAACTCAAACCCTCAGTGAGTTAGGGACTTCCTGCAGTTCTGGTGGTTGAGTGGACAAGACCAATGGCGGGTCCAATGGTCAAAAAGTTGGTTTCTGCATGTGCTGTAGAGGGAAGTGAGGGGCAGATGGGGCTTGTCCTCCTGGGAAAGGAGCCCATCTAGGAGATGGAAAACTCTGATCCTAAACCTCCACTGCCTTGTGGGATATCTTCAGGAGAAGAGAAGGCTAAGCTGTAAACCCTACACAATTCTGGAATGGCATCCCTAAGATGGTTAGATTGTGCCTTGTACGCTTGCAGCCAAGCTAGTGCTTTTCCTTTGGACCACATCCACAGTGAGGCTTGTTGCCTGGGCTGCCCAGGACCTCCATACACACTGCCCAGGCTTGTGCCCTGGAGAGGTCACTTCAGTGCGGCCATGCAGCAATTTGACTTCAGCCCTGAAGGCACACTCCTCGGCCCAGTATACCTGAAGGAGCGTCTCCACCCCCATCGTTCAGCCCAGACACTGAGGTCCAGTGCCGAGGGCCTTCTGGAAGTTCCCTCACTGCAAGAAGCAAAGCTACAGGGAACCAGGCAGAGGGCCTTCTCGGTGGTGGCGCCCGCCCTGTGGAACGCCCTCCCACCAGATGTCAAAAAGATAAACAACTACCTGACATTCAGAAGACATCAGGGAAGTTTTTAATGTGTGACATGTTAATGTATTTTTAATCTTTGTTGGAAGCCGCCCAGAGTGGCTGGGGAAACCCTGCCAGATGGGCAGGGTACAAATAATAAATATTATTATTATTATTATTATTATTATTATTATTATTATTATTATTATTATTATCATCATCATCATCTCTCAAGACAGGTGGATGCCAACAATAACTTAGACAGCCTCGGTGTCCACAATAAACATACACGGAAGAACGGTGTTTTCCCCCCAGGTGCTTACAATCCAAATTTTGACAAGGGAATGAGAGAAACATCCAGAGCAGTAGAAGGCAAGAGTGGCAGAACACCAAGACGACAGAGAGGCAAGGGAGATTGCAACGTCCACCGTGAGTCATTTTGCTTCGCTTCTGTTCCCTCAGATTCCATGCAGAATACAAGCTGTCCTTCCCACAGATGACGAGAGCTGTAGCCTGGGACTAAGAACATGCCAATTATCACTTCCTACGGGAGAAGCATTTGCGTTTCCATCTCTGCCACTGACTCAGCAAGACGTCGGGCAACTCTCTTGATCTCCATTTCCTCACTTAACCTAATAGGGGTAATCATAATGACCTGATGCCGGTAAAAAAGGACTTTGAAACATACCACGGACGTGCGCCATTCTGAACACAACACATTACTCAGCCTTCCCCGAATCGTCCCCAACTTGAGGGGTTCCCAGAGATTGTTAGCTTACCAAGGCAGTTCCTGATGGACAACGCAAGAACGAGGAAAGCGAGAGGAAAGGCAAAGCATCAGCGTGGTACTGGAAAAGATAAATTGTAGGAAAGTGGCACAAAATGCCAAATGTGCTTTTGTGAAGTCCTTCAGGGCCACAAAGATAATTTACCTAATAAGGCAACATCTCTTTAAAAACAAACGAACCCGGAAGGTTTGTCCCAGCTTCCCCCTTGAAGCAAGACCTGCACATTTTATACTCTGCAGCTGTGGAAATTAAAGGTAAAGGTAAAGGTACCCCTGCCCATACGGGCCAGTCTTGCCAGACTCTAGGGTTGTGCGCCCATCTCACTCAAGAGGCCGGGGGCCAGCGCTGTCCGGAGACACTTCCGGGTCACGTGGCCAGCGTGACATCGCTGCTCTAGCGAGCCAGAGCCGCACACGGAAATGCCGTTTACCTTCCCGCTAGTAAGCGGTCCCTATTTATCTACTTGCACTTTGATGTGCTTTCGAACTGCTAGGTTGGCAGGCGCTGGGACCGAACGACGGGAGCGCACCCAGCCGTGGGGATTCGAACCGCCGACCTTTCTATTCCCTCACTGAGCAGCAACTGCAGTCACAAGAATGTTTTGCATTCCACAGTCCAAGTTACTGTTGGATTCCCACGGGAATGGGAGACTGGATGTGACGTTCACTGCTTTCCTGTTTTTTCAGTGTTCTCTCGGTTTCTTTGTTAGAGAGACAGTTGCTTCTCTGCTCTCACAGAGGCAAGATGCATGTTTGTATTCTCTCAGCATAGAGTGGAAATAAAGTTAAGAATGTGGCACATACTGCTTATCCTTCTGCTGTGTGGACTACTCTGCTTGGGCTCAAGATAAGACGAGCCTGTATCAGCTTCAGGTGGGCCGAAGCTGGTCAAAATCTCACACATGCAACATTGCCCCCTACAATTGGAAGGCAAAATGAAGCCCCTGGATTGGACAGGCTGGGTATCTGTCAATTTAGGAAGACTGAGAGGAGGCTTAATCACAAAGCTCTTATAAGCAGTAAAGGTAAAGGGGTAAAGGGACCCCTGACCATTAGGTCCAGTCGTGGCCGACTCTGGGGTTGCGGTGCTCATCTTGCTTTATTGGCCGAGGGAGCTGGCATACAGCTTCCAGGTCATGTGGCCAGCATGACTAAGCCGCTTCTGGCGAACCAGAGCAGCACACGGAAACGCCGTTTACCTTCCCACCAGAGCGGTACCTATTTATCTACTTGCACTTTGACATGCTTTCGAACTGCTAGGTTGGCAGGAGCAGGGGAGCTCACCCTGTTGTGGGGATTCGAACCGCCAACCTTCTGATCAGCAAGTCCTAGGCTCTGTGGTTTAACCCACAGCGCCACCCGCGTCCCTTCTTATAAGCAGAGTACACAATAAAATTATTGATAAAGCAGATTTTTAATCCCCCCAAACTGAAAAATGCACACACGTAAAATAATTATCAATAAAAACATGGATAATACTTTAAAAGCAAACATAAATAACTAAATTTTATGGCTGTGTAGTCTTGCTGAAATAAAAAGGTTTGCTGCAAGCAAACAAGGCAGCGAGGGTGCCTCTGCCTTGTGTCAACAGCTGACGCCACACTGAAAGATCAGCTCCTAGCAAATGGGAAACATTATGAAGAGTAAATAATAGGAGCCCAGCCTCCTAACCTTGTCTGGGCAAGGCAGTATACGTATTCTGCCTGTAAAACACCAGCCACAATCTGCACTACAGACTGAAAGCAATGTCATACCCCTTTAACCAGTTGTGCCTTTCACCAAGGGATCCTGGAAACTGTGGTTTGTTTAAAGGGTGCTGAGAGTTTTTAGGGGACCTCAACTCCCCTCACAGAGCTACCAGTTCCAGAGTTCCCTGGGGTGTTAAATCACTCTGCAAGCTGTAGCTCAGGGAGGTGAATCCGGGTCTCCTAATAACTGTCAGCACCCTGAAATTAAAAGATGCCTGCTTCTTGGGAGAAGGACAATGACAGGCCTAGACAGCATCTTGAGAAGTAGAGACATCACCTTGCCAACAAAGGTCCGTATAGTTAAAGCCATGGTTTTCCCAGTAGTGATGTATGGAAGTGAGAGCTGGACCATAAAGAAGGCTGGTCACCAAAGAATTGATGCTTTTGCATTATGGTGCTGGAGGAGACTCTGGAGAGTCCCATGGACTGCAAGAAGATCACAAACGCATCCATTCTTAAGGAAATCAGCCCTGAGTGCTCACTGGAAGGACAGATCCTGAAGCTGAGGCTCCAGTACTTTGGCCACCTCATGAGAAAAGAAGACTCCCTGGAGAAGACACTGATGCTGGGAAAGATGGAGGGCACAAGGAGAAGGGGGCGACAGAGGACAAGATGGTTGGATAGTGTTTTCGAGGTTACCAGCATGAGTTTGACCAAACTGCGGGAGGTAGTGGAGGACAGAGGGGCCTGGCGTGCTCTGGTCCATGGGGTCACGAAGAGTCGGACACGACTAAACGACTAAACAACAACAACAACCCTGAAAAAACTACATTTCCCAGGATTCTTTGGGGGAGGCCATAACTGTTCAAAGTGGTATGGCGTGCTTCAAACCTTAAGTGTAGATGGAGCCCCCAGTCTCTTAGCACCTCGAGTCCAGCTCCAGCTCCAACTGAGCTAGGAGATTCTGGGTTGGAGAAAAAAACACTACAGATCATCCCGCTCACACCAGGGACGTTTGGCAGTAGGCGCACTCTGAGTAAACTCTGACTTTTAAAGTCACTTTAAAAGTCATTTCTCCATGAAATGCACAGATGAGAGAGAAGCTTCCCCTACAGTATCACTTTAAAAGTAATAGTGGCCAGCATTTGCAAGAGTTAGATTCGTGGGACCTTTCCGTTGCTGAATGGAGAAGCAATTAACCAATGGATTCTTTCGAAACACGCACACAGAAACATAGATTCTGAAGCGCGGAGTGGAAATCGAATCTGTAGGGCAAGGCATGATCAGGGGAGACGTCCAGGGTGTTTCGGCAGCACCCCGATCCCTCTGTTTCACTGACATCCCATTGGAAGGGAACTGAAAAGGGGACTCCCGACAACAGGGGTCTGCAAGGGTTACCTCGCCTGGGCCAGTTCACTCCAGCAGAGATCCCTCTGTGGGCTGAATAGCGTGCGCGGCCGCAATTTCTGGCGTCTGCATCTGCGCGGATGCAATTTCCAGCGCAGCGGAAGTGAGTCCCCGTGCCAGTTTTGTGCAGCACGGGAGGACTCGCTGAGTGGGCGGCTCAGTTCGGGGGCGGCTCGTGGGCTGGTTAAACGACCTCCGTGGGCTGTTTGTGGCCCATGGGCCTTAGGTTGCTGACCCCTGCCCTACAAGGAAGGCAACTAATTGTACCTGTTTGTCTTCAGTGCACCAATTGATTGACTTCCTTTACAAGAGATTATGCTTTCCCCAAAACACAGATGAGACACACATCAATGGAGCAGAGAAAAAAGATCATTACTAATGAATGCAAGACTGAAAAGGTATGGCCCATATGAATAAGAATGAACACCACCAGGACATCAATGGAGAGAGATAAAGCTCAGGAAATTACAGCCACTTGTGGGGACCATAATCTGCTACCAAAACACTGAGAATTTTAAATCTATCTCTTAAAAACTAAAGGCACAAGCAGTCACTGGTCCCATTCATTTCAATGGGAGGGTGAGATCACTGGAATCAATGGGACCCCTTGCTCAGTTTTGGTTGGATCATGTTTTGTGGTCTAGACTGCTAAGATTTTCGAGTGTTTCTTTAATGGAGGAAGGGAATGGACTGTGAATGGCCGTGGGAAAAGAAAATGTGAGAAGATTCCTATCCCCTTGCTCTTTCATTCAGCCAATGGGAAGGGGGATGGCGAAGGGGGGGGGCTGCAAAGGGCTTCTGGGGTGGGAGGGGGGACAAGAAAAACTGTTTGTCTTGTGGCTTAAGCATGGTTAGCTTAATAAACTATGGTTTAATAAAGTTAAATTATGGTTCAACTTTGGCTTAGGGAGGTGTGTGAACCAGGCCAGAGACTCCTCTGTAGTTGAAGAACACCCTCTCCTTGTGATCTCAAAGTCCAAGCCACAGAAACTTTGGAAAGCTGGAGCAATGAAGAGTCTTGCAAAAGGTAAAAAGGTAAAGGTAAAGGACCCCTGGACAGTTAAGTCCAGTCAAAGGTGACTCTGGGGTTGCGCCGCTCATCTCGCTTTCAGGCCGAGGGAGCTGGTGTTTGTCCACAGACAGCTTTCCGGGTCATGTGGCAGGACTAAACCGCTTCTGGCACAACGGGACACCATGAGGGAAACCAGAGCACACGGAAACGCTATTTACCTTCCTGCAAGAGTGGTACCTATTTATCTACTTGCACTGGTGTGCTTTCGAACTGCTAGGTTGGCAGGAGCTGGGACAGAGCAACGGGAGCTCACTCCATCGCGGGGATTCAAACCGCCAACCTTCCGATCGACAAGCCCAAGAGGCTCAGTGGTTTAGACCACAGCGCCACCCACGTCTTGAGACTAACACATTTATTGCAGCATTTTTGTGCATGACAACTTTCACCTGGAGGTTCGTATTGTGAGTTTTGATTGACTGATTGAACCCACATATTAGTCAATATGATTGATAGAATCATATAACAGGAATAGCAGAGTTGGAAGGCTATTCATTAGGGTCATCTAACACAACCCCCTGCAATGCGGAATTCTGTCCTAAAACATCCATGATCTTAAAGCAAGCATTGCCTCCTGGATGAATACAATTGCCACTGGTCATACATTGAATACTTAAATGCAATTAACTTTTATTCTTAAAAATCTGCTGCCCGTTTTTAAATCGGCTTAAGCTTACAACACTCATAACGAATTTATCTCATCATTCCAAAACAGTGCAAAGCAGTTCCAAGCTGCTGAGGCAATCCCATTCCTGCCTTATCACAGCAGGCTCCCCACAGCCTGTGTCTGTAATGATGTGGGCTCCTGAAGTCCAAAATCATGGCATGTCTGGCAGATAACATTTAAAACAGGTTATTAGAGTGTGGGAGGAAAGAGACATGACCGTCTATGCTGACTGACAAGCCAACTGGAAGCAGAAATGTATAGGCTACAAAAACTACTGTGTAGACTCCCGATGGGTGAGATTAGGAGGTCTAAGCCTAAAAGCAAATGTTTGGGAAATGTTTGGGGTCATCATCTTAAGACAAGCACTGGCACAATGCTCCAGCTGTAAAATACAGATTCAGCGTTCTAGGAAAGGCTTCCTCAACCTCGGCCCTCTAGATGTTTTGAGACTACAATTCCCATCATCCCTGACCACTGGTCCTGCTAGCTAGGGATCATGGGAGTTGTAGGCCGAAAACATCTGGAGGGCTGAGGTTGAGGAAGCCTGCTCTAGGGTGAATGTCTTCTCCTCATATTCTAACCCTCAGGAACACCATAAAACAGAAATCTAGTCCCTGATCATCCTGGCATTCAAAACCATTAACGTACAAATGTATGTCAACATTTAAAAGAAACAGAAAAGATACCCAGCCATACAGTATAATTACAGCCATCACAACATCCCCTGGCAGCAAGTTCCGCAGGTTAACTATCTCTTACCAAAGACAACAAACTTCCTGGTGCCCAGAGCAACACTCATTTGCATTTACCCACAGCTATGCTAAACTCATGCTGGCCACATGGCCCGGAAGCTGTACGCCGGCTCCCTCGGCCAATAAAGCAAGATGAGCACCGCAACCCCAGAGTCGGCCACGACTGGACCTAATGGTCAGGGGTCCCTTTACCTTTACCTTATGCTAAACTCAAGCAGCAATTTCCCATCTCCCCATGGAACAAGGAATGTTGAGCAGAGAGAGATGTCTTCCTCAAAGTCTGGGGTGTGGCCATGCCTAATTCTCCCTCGGTTTTGCAAAATGGGAGAAAAACCTGTCTCCCTTCTTTGAGGCAACCCATACAATCCCCTCAGGGGCTTTGGAAAGACGGGGTAAGCTAGGTCTTTTAGCACTGGGGGGGGAGGCATCTTGCTGTTGCCCTCAAGATGTAATTGGACTACAACTTCCATCATTCTTGACCATGAGCCATGCTGGCTGGGACTGAAAGAAGCTGGCATATATTACACACACACACACACACACACACACACACACACCTGTTTTAGCAGGAAGTCAACACAGCAGACACTTCCTTAAAGTAGGCAGCAGGAATTGTGGTGATTAACACCTTTTCCTAACGTACCACTGGGTGCTAATCTATGTTGAGTTTTGATCATGCTTTATGCCAAGGGTACGCAACCTAAGGCCCAGCAGCCGGATACGGCCCAATCACCTTCTCAATCCAGCCTGTGGACGATCCAGGAATCATCGTGTTTTTACATGAGTAGAAGGTGTCCTTTTATTTAAAAGGCATCTCTGGGTTATTTGTGGGGCCTGCCTGGTGTTTTGACATGAGCAGAATGTGTGCTTTTATTTAAAATGCACATCTGGGTTATTTGTGGGGCATAGGAATTCGTTCATATGTTTTTTTCTCCAAAATATAGTCCGGCCCACCACATGGTCTGAGGGATGGTGGACCGGTCCATGGCTGAGAAAGGTTGCTGACCCCTGGTTTATGCAGAAGGGACAGCAGAGGAGGCCTCTGTAAAACCCACATTCTGGCCAGCACTGGCTTTAGAATCAGCATTACAAACCTGATTGAGACAAGAGTCGCCATAGGACTTTGGATTTCAACCCACCTCCAAGCGCCAATTGCCCTAATGGCGGAAATACAGCGAAGGATGCCTGCCGCCTCTCAGCCGAGACATACAGTGGTACCTCAGGTTAAGTACTTAATTCGTTCTGGAGGTCCATTCTTAACCTGAAACTGTTCTTAACCTGAAGCACCACTTTAGCTAATGGGGCCTCCTGCTGATGCCACGCCGCCAGAGCACGATTTCTGTTCTCATCCTGAAGCAAAGTTCTTAACCCGAGACACTATTTCTGGGTTAGCAGAGTCTGTGACCTGAAGCGTATTTAACCTGAAGCGTATGTAACCCGAGATACCACTGTACTGCCAAGCTGCAGGATCGCTTCCCGTAAAGGAAAGAGGGCTGACTCAGTCCACTCGAAGGCAGAATCAAGTCACCATGCTTACAATTTCCTCTCGCCACCTCAAAGGGATGGAAATGTTCTTCACTTCCTGCCCTGACCCAGCACGGCAGCAATGAAGTGGACCTTTTTGATCAGCCGATGCACTCCACCCCAGAGATGGCGAAACTTCCACGGCTGCAAAGTGGTTCAGACAGCGCTAATTGTGCCAATCAAATAACAAAGTGATTAGCAAAACATTTCTGGAGGACGCACGGACCTATTAGCATGGGTAGGCAAACTAAGGGACGCGGGTGGTGCTTGGGACACGGGTGGCACTGTGGGTTAAACCACAAAGCCTAGGACTTGCCGATCAGAAGGTCGGCGGTTTGAATCCCCGCGATGGGGTGAGCTCCCATTGCTCTGTCCCTGCCTCTGCCAACCTAGCAGTTTGAAAGGACGTCAAAGTGCAAGTAGATAAATAGGTACCGCTCCGACGGGAAGGTAAACAGCGTTTCCATGTGCTGCTCTGGTTCACCAGAAGCGGCTTAGTCATGCTGGCCACATGACCCAGAAGCTGTACGCCGGCTCCCTCAGCCAATAAAGCGAGATGAGTGCCGCAACCCCAGAGTCGGCCACGACTGGACCTAATGGTCAGGGGTCCTTTTAAGGTAAAGGTAAAGGTACCCCTGCCCGTACGGGCCAGTCTTGACAGACTCTAGGGTTGTGCGCCCATCTCACTCAAGAGGCCGGGGGCCAGCGCTGTCCGGGTCACGTGGCCAGCGTGACATCGCTGCTCTGGCGAGCCAGAGCCGCACACGGAAACGCCGTTTACCTTCCCGCTAGTAAGCGGTCCCTATTTATCTACTTGCACCCGGGAGTGCTTTCGAACTGCTAGGTTGGCAGGCGCCGGGACCGAACAACGAGAGCGCACCCCGCCGCGGGGATTCGAACCGCCGACCTTTCTGGGGGACCATTCCACTGTCAAACAGCTCTTACTGTCAGAAAGTTCTTTCTGATTTTTAGCCAGAAACTCCTTTATTGTAATTTGAAGCCATTGGTTCGAGTCCTACCCTCCGGAGCAGGAGAAAACAAGCTTGCTCCATCTTCCATGTGACAACCTTTTAAACAACCTTTAAAATGGTTGTTGCCCCCTTCTCTATTATATACTTTGTGGCAACAAACTAACACATAATTTGTTGTTGTTGTTTAGTCATTTAGTCGTGTCCGACTCTTCGTGACCCCATGGACCAGAGCACACCAGGCACATAATAATAATAATAATAATAATAATAATAATAATAATAATAATAATAATAATAATTTATACCCCGCCCTTCCCGGTTCAGAAAAGCGGGCTCAGGGCGGCTAACAACAAATTTAAAACACTTAATTGTAAAAGCAGCATAAAATACAGTATAAAAACATGAATAACAATAAAATTCAAAGTTCAGAAATCAATTTGGGGAAAATCCATCTAATAAGCATTAGATAATCCCTAGGGCTAGTTGGTTGAATTAGTCCTACTTGGGCCAGTGTGGAGGCCAGGGGAGATTTAGCTGTGGGGTCTCAGAGCGGGTGATCTTCATAAAAGGGGAGGGGGAGGGAAGGGAAATAAAAGATCAGGCTGAATTCAAATTAAAGGCCATGCAGAATAGCTCTGTCTTACAGGCCCAACGGAAGGAGGTTAAATCCTGAAGGGCCCCAGTCTCCTGGGACAGAGCATTCCACCAGATCAGAGCCATCACTGAGAAGGCCCTGACCCTGATGGAGGATAGTCTGACTTCCTTAGGCCCCGGGACCTCTAAGCTATGGTTATTCATGGACCTTAAGGTCCTCTGCAGGGCATGCCAGGAGAGGCGGTCCCGTAAATAATAATTACGTAATCCTTTTGTTGCCCCTCTACCACCTTGACTCCACAATGCCATTTATTCACCCAAAGCATAAGCTCGATATCAGATATGCTGCCCAGGTGTGAAGTTTCTAAGAGTGGGTGCTGCGGCAAGAGAAACAAAGCTACAGCACCTTGTTCTGTGTAGGTCCCTAATCAAATTGCAGCTGGCCGAGGGAGGAGATATGTCTGCACTGGGGCAAACGTCTGTCTTGATTCACTGTCTCTCTGGGTGGAATCAGGCATTAGTCGAGGAAAGCCGAAAATAGCAGGGCGGAGACATTGTCGCTCAAATGGAAAGGTGTCATCATACCACCTTGAAGTCTCGAACAGGGAATCCACAACCGTCTCCAAGCACAGGGTGGGTATGTCCTTGGAAACAGGCCTGCTTGCCATTTTAAAATGGGCAGTGTAGCTCCTGTATAAATGGAGAGTTTCTGAACCTCTGATAAAAGTTCACCACACTTCACAGATGTTACAGATAAAGGACAGGAAGAGTTGGGAAAGATGCGTCCGAGAGCAAGTGGTTTTTGACCGGCAAAGTACAATGGCTCCGCCTGCAACGTTCAAACACACGTTCGTTGTCCAAGAGGAAAAGGCTCTCTTTCATCCACAGTGAATAATCTATCCCATTTCTTTTATTGGTAGATCCTTGTTGTGCAAAGCCAGGGTGTGTGTGTCAAAATGCGTAATGATAAATGACTGAACTTTGGCTGCTTCACTGCAGTCGTGACTGCTTTAAACCAAGTTGACAAGAATTTAAAAGCAAAAATATATATGTGTTCGAATCTTGGAAATAGAGTCGAACCCGTAAGAAAAGTATATATGGGTGGAAAGTATTCTGTGCACATATCCAAACCAAAGAATGGCAGGATATGAAGTGGAGATGTAGCCTTAAGGAAGTGTGTGAGACTGTCCTGGGCACACAGGGTGCTTCAATGTTGCACACACAACACACCATATTTTTCGCTGTATAAGACGCACCAGACCACAAGGCGCACCTAGTTTTTGGAAGAGGAAAACAAGAAAAAAAATATTCTGAATCTCAGAAGCCAGAACAGCAAGAGGGATCTCTGCGCAGTGAAAGCAGCGATCCCTCTTGCTCTTCTGGCTTCTGGGATAGCTGCGCAGCCTGCATTCGCTCCATAAGACGCACGCACATTTCCCCTTACTTTTTAGGAGGGAAAAAGTGAGTCTTATAAGCAAAAAATACGGTATTCCCTGGCTGCAGAATTCATAGCCATGGTGGTTGCTTCCATTTGGAAACACAACAAACATGAAAAGAGTAAAAACGTATGCAACTGCACTGGAAAAACACTCCAAACTATAATCCCAGGTGGCAACAGCAAGAAAGAATTTCAAGGGAATTCTATAAAAGGGTTTTTTTTAATCCCAAGAGTGCATAAAACTGCTAGCTGCAGCATACCCAAAACACATAACTAATCATGAAGCAGGGACCCGAAGGCTATGAGGTTGCACAGATAAAAAGTAATGTGGTTGCAGTGCAGCCTTGTAAAAAGAAACAGCCTGGATACAACGTGTATAATGGCACGTGTTTTAATTGCAGCATCGGTCTAAGACGGAGTCGTTCTGCTCAGAGTTAAGTGTGGTACAAGTCGAATTGATTAAAATTAATGAACTGAATCAGGACTTTCAGCTCAGAAGCACAAGTAGACCAATTTATATGAGAGTATCGTGGTTCAAGGGAAGACTTCTAGGCCACAAGGCAGAGAGGTTGGTTGTGGTTTATTTAAACCACAAATAAAGACAGAACCAAGGCAGCAGCTGTACCAGTACAGATGGAATTGGGAATATAGTATGGATGGCTACTGTCAACGCAGAAAGAGAACAGCACCGTCAAACAGAGCAGGGAGGGGAACCATTAGGAATAATTATTTGCACGACTGGGGTGGAAATCTGGTGGAAGTTTGCCAACTCAGCTTAAATTTGGTTTGAAATGTGTATGCATCCAATCTTCCATCTTAAGATTTTGCCTTATCAGACCATTGAGCCACCTAGCTCAGAATTGTCGACCCCCTTAAATAACCTTTAAGGTCAGCCTGAGGAGAGGTGTACAACATTGCGAAAGCTAACGCATTTATTGAAACAAAAACTTCCGTGTGCCAAAGCCCATTTCGTTAGGGAGAGGTTTAGCACACACAGTATGGGCAGAACTGAACACACCAGGCCACTACACGAACTGGCCCTCATAGGCTATGTAAATGGGGTGCTGGAAAATATAGGGGCCACCCTGCTGATCCCTACACCAGCCAGAAACACAAGGAGGCATACCGAAGTAATAATCCTCCTCTAGGCCTGCACCAGCTGGTTCAAGCATTCTGCAGAGTCCAACAGTAAAACCTTTTTCTGGACTATAGCAATTCAGGCCTCTGGTGAGCGTCCCCTTTAGAAAATATGATCTATTCAGCGAACGTGCTGAGAAATAGATTCTCCAATGGACAGATATCGCTCTTATGTGATTGTAATTGTGGGGCACCGGAATCGTTGCATCACATAATTCTTGATTGTGCTTTTCACTCATCGGCCAGGAGCAAGTTTCTTGCTCAATATCTAAAGGGAATTGCCGATGATACGAATGAAGCAAAACTGAGATATCTATTAAATGATGATGACCCCCTAAGATCACTCACGGTTGCCAGATTCTTGATCAGCGTCCTATCCCTAAAGAAGAGAAACGGACTCCTGTGCGGCTCGGAAAATCCCTTTAAACCATGACCTATGTTTTAGGATGTAACTAGGTGATATCACCACTGATGTCTTCTATTAATTTATGAGCTGAGGGTGATGTTTATGTTACAAATTTATTGTAATGTATGATGTTGGTCTTTTGTTTTTGTTCTGCTTTGGTTCTTGTCTGTTTTTTGTAAGTTTTGACGGTTTTAAATTTGGAGGTTCAAGTACATTATGTTGGTATGGGAAACTGTCGTGTGACGGGCCAATGGCCGCAATAAAGATCAATCCAATCCAATCCAATGATCTATTCAGCCTGCATATAGTGAGCATCACATAAGGAGGCAGCCTTATGTGAAGAGAGTACTAGTAATAGTAATTTATTATTTGTACCAAAAACTTCCCTGAACAGGGCTGCCTTCAGATGTCTTATTTAGATGTCTTTCTTTCTTTCTTTCTTTCTTTCTTTCTTTCTTTCTTTCTTTCTTTCTTTCTTTAGATGTCTTATTTAGATGTTATTTTGACATCTGATGGGAGGGCGCTCCATAGGGCGGGCGCCACCACCGAGAAGGCCCTCTGCCTGGTTCCCTGTAGCTTAGCTTCTCGCAGTGAGGGAACTGCCAGAAGGCCCTCGGAGCAGGACCTCAGTGGACAATGGGGGTGGAGATGCTCCTTCAGGTATACTGGGTCAAGGCCATTTAAGGCTTTCAAGGTCAGCACCAACACTTTGAATTGTGCTTGGAAACGTACTGGGAGCCAATGCAGGTCTTTGAGGACCAGTGTTATATGGTCTCGACGGCCACTCCCAGCCACCAGTCTAGCTGCCGCATTCTGGATTAATTGTAGTTTCCGGGTCACCTTCAAAGGTAGCCCCACGTGTGTGTGTGTGTGTGTGTGTGTGTGTGTGTTAAACGTCAAATGTCCTAATCTGCAGCCTGAAATTCAATTCAGGAAGTCCATTCCCATTTGATAGGGGTGAATGCGCAAACTGGCCCTAAATAATCAGTGTTCTAGACAAGCTGAATCTTCTGCCTGCTTTAATCAAACAAGAAGAACTGGTTGCTCCTAGAAGTCCAGGACTGACCTTTTTTTATTTACTACGTGTTAACAGTGGATGACCTATCATCTAACCTGTAAGGTTAGAACAGCTGATCTAACTTCTATCGTCACTGTAAACATTTCACAAACTTCCAGATAGGTGTTTTTTTTGGCAAGAGTTGACGCATCTGTCATATGACAGTAGTTAATCACTTTAGACAGAGCAAGAAAAATCCCAAAGAAAATGTGGTTGTCTTTTTTTTTTTTTTTGGTGATAGCCTAAAGCAACAATAATACGTTTCATGCAACTATGTATATGACTTTACAGTAGATGCGATCATATCGCCTTTAATTTTCATACGGGAAGGGATTGAACAAGAAGTCACACCAAACAATTTATTTCGTTCAACAGTCTGAGGAAGGAGCCCCATTTAAAAATGGGGGGGGGCGTAATTCTGCTTAGCATTACATGATTATTTTCAACCTTCATCCATCTACTGCCCTCTTTTTGGGGGGGGGGGGCTATAATCTCCCATTTGCTTTTAGTCTGGAATCTCTGCTATCTCAGATTAGCAGAGATAAGGGAATAGCCCAGCCCCAAGACAGAATCCTGCACCTCTCACTTTTAGAATTTGTGCATAACAATAGCAAACTTTAGCCCCTGGTCTCTCACTCCTGACCAGAGCAATCAACTGCTTTTCTCCAAAGCATGTGCCGTATTTTTTTATCTCAGTAACGCATGGTATGTCAATATTTTCTCCATACAGAAATCAGGATGGTGGAGGGGAAACTGAGGCTGAGACACAGTGGCTTGCCTGAGATCAGCGAGTGAGATCATGTCAGGATTTGAATTCAAGATCTGATCACATTCATTCAGTTCACAAGCTGCCCAATAACAATACCTCTCTGGGAATTGTACAAGACAATTGGGCCCCATCTGCAATATACAATATTAAAGGCAGGATCATGCCACTTTAAACAGCGCGGCTGAAGAATCAATCCCTCTTCACAGGGAACCCTGGGAGTTGTAGCTGTGCGAGTTGAATAGGGGTTTTCTAACAATGCTTAGGATCCTGAACAAACTACAGTTCCCGTGAAAAACGGTAGGATCCTGCTTTAAATGTATAGGGCATATAGGGCATTGGATCCAAAAGTTTCAAGATATGAACAGATACCACGGTTTCAATCAAATGACACACAGAAGCCAAAACTGTGGTTAGGTTTGCACACTTCCATAGACAGAAATGCACAACCCTTCCATAGATCACTACCGGATGCTTCCATCACATCCAAATGCATTTCTTGGAAGCAGGAGAAGGGGGGGGGGGAATCTTAAATTGTTCAAGCCTGCAAGAGAGAGAGTAAAGAAAGATAAATTTCTATCGTCTTGAACCTGGGAACGGGCTGTCAAAGATAGATGTTTTGGGAAAGTTCATTGACTGTGAATAATAACGTATGTTGACAGATAGTCAAATAAGCCAAACGCATTTCTTGCACCTTGGCTACTGATTCACTAGAGAACCTGCAAGCACCAACTGTCTCCGGATACATGCTGAATCCAGACAGGAGTTTCAGTACAAGAGGAAAAGGATTGTGGCGAAGACACCTTGATATGATATGACAAGAGACACAATAGACTGCAAACCGCAAAGCCAAACGCACTCACTTACTGAAACACAAGTAAGAACCACCCAACTAGCTTAGGGAAAGGAATGGCAGTCAAAAACAGAAATAGTACAGCAGGAAGAATCCAGTGTCGCACATTAAATTAATGAAGTCATAACTCAAAGAGAATATATGATGCAGTTTAACCCTATCCTGTAGAAATAATCACACGGCAACTATAAAAGTTCTAAGTCCATCGATATATCTGCTTCTTTCTTTGCCAAGTAAGATTGTCTTCCATAAACACGGTTTTAACAATGAGTCCGTAAGTGACTGTGGAGGCCAATTCTGGATCCACACGTCCTTCCACAGTGGGGACATTGGTTTCCGGGCGGGAGTTGATCATGGTGAGGTTTGCCAAGCGTGTTTCTCCCTTGCGTCCTGAGTTCAAGTGTCTTCAAAACCCACGACACCTTTGGTAAAGGCTGTTCTCCAATTGGAGCGCTCACAGGCCAGTGTTTCCCAGTTGTTGGTGTTTATACTACATTTTTTTTACAATTTGCCTTGAGACAGTCTTTAAACTTCTTTTGTTGACCGCCAGCATTACGCTTTCCATTTTAATATAGCTATGGTATATCTGGCTATATAAGAGGCAAAGACCAACTGATGCGCGTCCAATCGATGCACATATCGTCTCGAGCCTGGAAATGACTTTTAAAACAGCACAAACGGCCCTAAGAGAGCCCAGAAAGGATGGAAATTGTGCTTAGCAATCCCACGAACCTTTGCAAGTGCAACCCCAGGAGCCCCGGCACTAACTGTTGTGCCACTGATTTCCTAAACTGGCTTTTCAGGGGTTTCCGGAGCTTTAGCTCCACAGGCTTCGTCCACAGGCTTCTCCGATGGTGTTTCAAATATACGTGATTTCATGTAAATGTACGGTGCGCCGGAACGTAACCCCCGCATAAACTGGGAGTTGCCTGATACGTTGGGATGAATTAAATTAGCTACGTTTGTTATGAGGTGTCGTCATTAGGTTTAAATTGCAGTTGCGCATATGGATAATGCTAATAATAAATACGTGTACATGTTGAAAGCTCTCCTGCTCTAGCCATATTGAATCACACCAAAGCAGCACAACAACGCAGCAACACAACACAACACAACACAACACAACACAACACAACACAACACAAGAAACATGGCAAAGAAGCTGCAGGGAAGGAACACAAGATTGGAGAATATCCATGGGGATCGTGGCCAATGGCCAGTGCTTGATCATAAATAAACACGCATGTGCTTTCCCCCCCTCAAGGAACTTTTGGTTGGCTGCAGCTTCCTGAGACAAATACCCATCTCTTTAGATGCAGAAATGTTATACAAGCAGCTCAGGAGAATTGTTTGTGGAAAGCAGGGTAGATAAAAATCAGTGATTTTTTTAATAAAAAAACCCCAACAGATTTTTTTTTATTTAAAATGTTTTTTGTTTTTGTTTTTAAATCAGATTTTTAAAATAAAATGCTTTTGGGGGGGAAATCTTTCTAAACATAGTTTTCTATTTAAGTTACATTAAAGTCCAAAAGCTATTCATCAGGAGACAAGGATTTGTTCTAAGTTTTTCATGTGTGCTAAAACTCAGTCTAAGTTGGTTAAAAAAAAAAGTTTAACCACATCAGTTAACAAACATTGATACATATTCTATAATGTTATTTGCTTTAGTTAAATAAATTGTTTAAATTGTTATTAAGGAAATGATTATTTTTCTCCTTCCAATAAAGTACTGCCGCCGCCCGCTCTTACCGGTGCTGCGCTGCGCGGCTGCCCACTTCCAGGTCGGAGGAGCACCGGAAATAGCTTGTGCACATGCGCAAGCGTTATTTCTGGTGCACATCCGGGTCAGAGGAGGCCCGTGCACATGCACACAAGCTATTTCCGGTGTTTCTCTGACCCAGAAGTGCGCTGGAAATAGTGTGTATGGACACGCGCTCCCCCACCCTCCGGCCCGCCACGCGATCGGTGCTGGAGACACCAGCCCAGTTTGCTGACTCCTGACCTAGTAGGTAATTGGCATTTAGGTAGCTGCATTGCTTTCATTAACTCCTTGCTGGGGTTGCAGCTGCTTCCATTAATTTAACCTCCAGATGTTGCATGTCAGTGTTTTCAGAGGTATTTTCAGAGTTCAAAAGAGTCTTTTCAGAGGGAAAGAAATCTTCTGAACTGCACATCTACTATTTGGAAGCTGACAACTGGACAACGTAAATGGTTTCTTAGACGGATAATGATGCCCTGGAAAGATAAGGGTACAGCTCCAATGTAAAGAGAAAGAAGGTTCTTTTTATTATATGTAGTGGTCTTGTAGTAAGCTTAAAGCTTACTGGGAAATGATATATAATGAAATGAAAAAGATGTTTAAAATAACGTTTGTAAAAAACAACCCTGAAGCTTTCCTTTTGGGAATAATACGGACAGAACTACCCAAACTGTATAGAAATTTATTCATGTATGCAACTACAGCGACAATAATGTTATCCAAAAATGAAAAGAAAAAGTCCCGGTGAAAGAAGAATGCATACAAAAACTTGTGGAATATGCAGAAATGGAGAAACTTACCGAAAAAATTAGAAATCAAGATAACAAACTTTCTATAAAAGAATGGAAATGGTTTGTTGAATATTTACGAATAAACTGTAAACAGATAAGAACATTGGCAGGATTATTGTAATAACCTGCAGTTTTATAAGAGCATATATATTTAAAGTAGATGAATAAATGAGTAAATTAAGTTAAACTGGAATATGCAGGGAAAAAATTTTTTTAATTAAGGAACCGCAGAAAGGAGGAAGTCGAGTTTTGAAATGTTAACATGATTGCAAAATCATTGAAATGTATAAAACTGAAAATCGTAAATAAAATAATAATGAAGATTGGGGGGGATAAGGGCACAGCTCCATTTAATCAATGGATATGATCACACTTGCAACTTATGAACGGATTGCTTGTAGATAACGTAGACTTTGCATGGAGAAATATAATGATATCTGGAATGTATTTATACAAAATACAATAGATTATAAATATATATGTATTTGGAAAAGAATAACACCTGTGCATTAGATATGTATATATGGAATTGCAATTGTTAACTCTTATAATGTCATAACATACCTTTTGGGGGGTTTCCACTTTTTATTTTAATTGTATGTTGTTCAGTTAAACCTTTTTATTATTAAAAAAATGTTTTTATTTTAAAAAAAATTAAATTTTTAATTAAAATAATAATTAAAAGAACTCCAACTCCCACCAGGCCCAACCAGCATGACCAAGAAGAAGAAGAAGAAGAAGAAGAGTTTGGATTTGATATCCCGCTTTATCACTACCCGAAGGAGTCTCAAAGCGGCTAACATTCTCCTTTCCCTTCCTCCCCCACAACAAACACTCTGTGCGGTGAGAGGGGCTGAGAGACTTCAGAGAAGTGTGACTAGCCCAAGGTCACCCAGCAGCTGCAGGTGGAAGAACGGAGACGCAAACCCGGTTCCCCAGATTACGAGTCCACCGCTCTTAACCACTACACCACACTGGCTCCAAGCACTGACCAAGCACAAGAGATGCTAGGAGTTGGAGTCCATCAACATCTTTAACTTTAACTTTATATTTGCTTCTAGTAATAGCACCAGCACTGGTACATGTTCACAGCTGCCTGGCGGCATTAAATCAGCTATTGCTGAAGGATCCAGTTGCTGTTAGTTGCACACAGGAACAGCAAGAGCGGTTCTGGGTTGCAGAGAAATGAACTGCAAGCCCTGGCAGGGCAGAAATAGCTCTGCTGGATCAAAAGTCTACCTGGTTCAGCATCTTGTTTCCTACAGCAAGCCAACCAGCCGCTTCCAGGAAGTCCACAAGCAGGACTTGAACCCGGAACCTTGGCGCTCCATGTAGCCCATGACACACTGGTCCTCCCTACATTTAGTCTCACGCCCGTTGAAAGCCATGTAAGCTAGGCTAGCAGCCGGCAAGAGGCCTTGCGGTAGTTTTGATAAGATCCTGGTCATTAAACGCAGCATCCTCCCTGTGCTTTCTGTAGAGATGTAAAAAGATACACAGAAACTGACAGGACAATGGGAGGAGGAGGAAACACTGAAATACCTAAGCAGCTTATCTGCCACCAGGAGGAGAGCGGAATCAGCCCCAAGGAAAACAGAAGTGCAACACAAAGTTCATGGGGACATATGCCCACAAGGGCAGAAATCTACACAACAGAGAGAGGTGAGGGGATACAGTTGTTGGCCAAAAAAAAAAAAAAAAGTATTCCTAAGAGCAGACAGAGGAAGAGAGCATTTGCACAGGAAACTCGCTTGACAGGCAAGAAAGAAGCGTGTGACATCCTCTTTCTCTCTCTCTCTCAAACTCCCTGCCTTAGATATAAAAGCCCACAAGCCCACAATACAGAATACAGTGGTACCTCGTGTTAAATACTTAATTCGTTCCGGAGGTCCGTACTTAACCTGAAACTGTTCTTAACCCGAAGCACCACTTTAGCTAATGGGGCCTCCTGCTGCTGCCGCGCCGCCAGAGCACGATTTCTGTTCTGCTCCTGAAGCAAAGTTCTTAACCTGAAGCACTATTTCTGGGTTAACGGAGTCTGTAACCTGAAGCGTATGTGTAACCCGAGGTACCACTGTAATGGCAATGCCAGGGTGACTGTGGGGACCCAGGGCAGTTGCTTCCTCCATGTGTTCCAGGCCCTCTACTGATTATTCTTCAGGATCTTGGGCCCTCCAGATGTTCACAGGATTGTAGAGTTGGAAGGGACCTCAAGGGTCATCCAGTCCAACCCCCTGCATTGCGGGAATATTTCATACAATGTGGGTCTCAAACCCACAACCCTGAGATTAAGAGTCACATTCTCTACCAACTGAGCTAGCCTGGGCCGTTGCTGAACAACAAGGGAGCAGTAAAGGGAGAAAGGGGGAAAGTTGGCCACATGCAGGGCCTCTCTCTGGTCATGTTCCTGCTTTGTCCCAACTGCTGGGGGAAGTGGAGGCACCCAATTCGTATTAAAAGGCTGCCTGCCCTCACCATTCGCTCTTCCTTGCTCCTCTCCAAAAGTGAATCTCGACTTCCGTTCCCACCGCTTACGGGTTTCTACTCTGCTTAAGTTTTATCAAGCACGGCAAGAGTATTGTTAGCCCAGAAATGGAAACAAGAAGAATGTTTCCAACGAAAGAAGAATGGCAGACGAAATTAATGGACTATGCAGAATCGGACAAAATGACAGGAAGGATTCGAAACCTGCGGGACCGGAGATTTACAGAAGATTGGAAGAAGTATATGAATTATTTGAAGAGCAACTGTAATCAACAAATTACGCTAGTAGGACTACAAGAAGATTTGTAAGGAGAAATATATGAAGTGTAACAAAGTAGAAAAAGATAGAGATATTGGTTAAGAGTTTGAAATGTAACAGGGAAGATAAGAAATGTATACTGAGAGATTAGATTGGAAAATTTTCAGACAGGATTGATGGAAGTCAAAAATTTGAATAAGATGTAAAAGTATGGTTAATTACTGTTGAAAATGATATGTTTAAAAAAAACTAATAAAAAATTATATTTTAAAAAAAAGTTTTATCAAGCACGTCAGGAGAAGAGAGAAGCCTTGAATATTTTGGAAGAGCCGCGTCTCTCCAGTCAACGTTGCCAGTTCGATCCTGGGTGGGCGCAGAAGGGGAGAATCAGAAGTGAGCAGGGAGGCAGAAGGGGAAAACCGCACCAGGAAGTCGGCGCTCTTGCGCACCGCGAGGTTTGCTTGCGCGCGCGCTGCAAGAGGCGCAAACCGATTCGAGGGCTAACTGCCCAAATAGGGGAGGCTTAAATGCAAATAAAAACGCAACGGAGTTCCCACGTCACGGGGAGAAGGGCCGGCGCCCCCAGGGAGAGGGGCATCAGCAAGCGGCTTCTCTGCGTCTCCAAGTCCTCTCCAAGAACCATCACCGGGCAGCGCGCATCAAGAGAAAGCGCGCCTCTGAGCTCGTGCAGAGTGCCCTTCCTTCCCACTCAGCCATCACCGACAGGTGTCCCACCACCCTTCCGGCAACCAAGTCGCCGTCCTTACCTTGGATGTCGTTGGCCAGCGCTTTCCAGGTGGGGGCGAAGTGGATGCAGTGGCCGCACCAGGACGCGTAAAACTCGACCACCCAGGCGCTGCTGGAGTTGAAGATGCTGCGCTCCAGGGTATCCGCCGAGAACACCACCAGCGGGTCGTCGGGAGTGTAGAGGCCGACGCCGAGCGCCCCGGGCACGGGCAGCAACAGCAGCAGCAGCCACAGCCGGAAGGAGGAGGCGGCGAGCAAGGCGCCGGCAGCCGGCAGCCCCGGCCGGGCCCGGGAGAGCCGCTTGGGCATGGTGAGCAGCGAGACGCGAGGAAGGGCACGATGCGGCGCACGGCCAGGAGCCCGTCCAGTGCCCAGTGCCCGCCGCCCGGCCGACAAGTCCGTCGGCCTCTCGCAGGAGGAGGAGGAGCCGCGGGCGGAGCACGGCCAGCCAGCGCCGCCTCCGCGCCGCCCAAACGCCCGGAGAACCGCCCCGGCGCAGCGCACGTGCGGAAGCCCAGCGCGCACGGCCGGCCTCCGGCGCCGCCTCCCTCTCCGCGCCTGCGAGGCGAGAGCGGGGCGAAGCGCGCGGAGAGAAATCCCATAGGCTAAAGCGGGCTGGCTCCTGCGTAAAGCGTGCGGGTGATCGGACTGGCGAGCGGAGAGGAAATGAAAGCGAGCTCGAGAAGAAACGAGGGGAAACGCAGAATTCAGGGCCCCTATTACTTACGGGGTTTTGAATTCTGGTGCTGGAGGAGACTCTTGAGGGTCCCATGGCCTGCAAGAAGATCAAACCTCTCCATTCTTAAGGAAATCAGCCCTGAGTGCTCACTGGAAGGACAGATCCTGAAGCTGAGGCTCCAATACTTTGGCCACCTCATGAGAAGAGAAGACTCCCTGGAAAAGACCCTGATGTTGGGAAAGATGGAGGGCACAAGGAGAAGGGGATGACAGAGGACGAGATGGAGGGACAGTGCTCTCGAAGCTACCAGCATGAGTTTGACCAAACTGCGGGAGGCCTTGGAAGACCTCCAATGACTAAACAACAATTGACTAAATGACTAAACAACAATTACTTATGGGACGGGTAGCTCCTCTGGTAGTGGAGGACATGTTAGGCTCCTTCTGGGGTCGTTTTTCTCCACCTTCGGTCCCCACCCTGCACTCAGCTCCTGTGGCTCCTAGGAGCTGGGAAATGGCTTCGACTGGCCGGATGAAGCAGGTGAAGGTAGCGATGGGTATTAAACCCAGAGTGAGATATGGACTTGCCAAGCATGCAAAGACAGATTTGGTCAGATTGAGTACACAAGACCAATACAGTTGTACCTCGGGTTAACATACGCTTCAGGTTACAGACTCCGCTAACCCAGAAATATTACCTCGGGTTAAGAACTTCACTTCAGGATGAGAACAGAAATCGCGCGGCGGCAGCAGGAGGCCCCATTAGCTAAAGTGGTGCTTCAGGTTAAGAACAGTTTCAGGTTAAGAACGGACCTCCGGAACAAATTAAGTACATAACCAGAGGTACCACTGTAGAGGGTTCAACGGTCAAGAGGGCAGTTTCGGCACATGCTGTAGACCGTGCAGTGGTTATCAACCTATGGGTTCCCAGATGTTGGACTACAACTCCCATCATCCCCGAGCTCTGGCCTTGCTAGCTAGAGGTGATGGGAGTTGTAGTCCAAAAACATCTGGGGACCCCCAGGTTGAGAAAGTCTGCTAGAGGGGCAGGTGGGGCTCCTCCACCTGGGAAGGCAGCCCATCTAGGAGAAGGACAACTCTGATCATAAACCTCTGCTGCCTTGCGGGATATCTGGAGAAGAAAGGACTAAGGAGTAAACACAACACAAGTCTGGAGTGGAGTCTCTAAAATGGCTCAATGATGCCTTGCAGGCCTCCTTCCAGCAACTCCTGCAGCCAAGCTGGTGCCAGTCCTGTTGTTCTGCTTTCCTTTGGACCACATCTGCGAGGCCAAGAGGTCTTGTCTTCTGGGCAGCCCAGGAGGACCTCCATATGCTTTTGTGCCAGGGAGGTCACTTTGATGCTTCACCCCCAAAGGTGACCTGTATTGTCTCTTGAGACAGACAGGTGCCAACAGCTTCCTTTACTTTTCTTCTTTTTGCTCTTTTGCAAGTCCTGTCCAGCTTTTTCTACAGTTTACCTGAGCTGCACCTGTGTGGTTAACTGATGCTGTTGCAGGCCAAACTATAGTCATCTCTTGTGCTTGCCTTATGGGTCCACAGCTCCAGAATAAAAACCAAGCGAGTATAAAGTACCTGTCTCTTGGTTGCAAGGGACAAAACACAGTCTGTTTGTTCTTCTTGCTCTCTTATCCCTCCCATGGGAATATACACTGGACAGGATCCAACTGCATAGTTTAAAGTACATCACAGTGCTTCCCTCTCTGCAGAGCATGATGTACTTTTTGCCCAGCAGTAGATTTATCCAGCACTTTCCTTACCTAACAGATGTAGGGAAACTTGGGCCCCCAGATGTTACTGAACTACAACTCCCATCAGCCTTGGCCCTTGATTGTTCTCTGTACAGCTGGTGGGAGTTGTTGTTCAGCAACAGCCCAGGCTAGCTCAGTTGGTAGAGAATGCGACTCTTAATCTCAGGGCTGTGGGTTTGAGCCCCACATTGCATGAAATATTCCCGCATTGCAGGGGGTTGGAATGGATGACCCTCGAGGTCCCTTCCAATTCTACAATTCTGTGAACATCTGGAGGGCCCAAGGTCCTGAGGAATAATCAGTAGAGGGCCTGAAACACATGGAGGAAGCAACTGCCCTGGGTCCCCACAATCACCCTTGGCGTTATTCTGTATCGTAGGCTTGGGTACTTTTATACCTAAGGCAGGGGCAACGCTTCATTTGCAAAGAGGAGCTGCTTTCTGGGAAGTCACACCTGATCTGAGAGCCGTCCTGTCTAGTCTCATGGCTGAGCAACGCTTCTTTCTTGCCTGTCAAGCAAGTTTCCTGTGCAAATACTCTCTTCCTCTTTCTTCCAGGGGAGGGCCAGGGCCAGGGCTGGCTGCTTATTTTGCAGTACAGTGATACCTTGGTTTACAACCATAATACGTTCCAGAGGTCCAGTTATAAACCAAAACAGGTTGTAACCCAAGGTGCGCTTTCTCCAATGGGGCTTAAAAAAAAGGGGGGGGTGTAATCCAAAAAAAGGGACACACACTTCAGGGTTTGACGTCGTTGTAATCCAAAACGGTTGCAAACCAAGGTACCACTGTATGTTACTTGTACTCTTCTGATTGACTCTTACAAATGTCGCTGGAGACACCCTCCCCACAAGAACACAGATGCAGGGAAATCCTTTGAATAAGCATCCCCAGACACAAGCTACAGTGTAGAGGGCCTTCTTGGTAGTGATGCCTGCCCTGTGGAACGCCCTCCGATCAGATGTCAAGGAAATAAACAACTATCTGACTTTTAGAAGACATCTGAAGGCAGCCCTGTTTAGGGAAGTTTTTAATGTTTGATGTTTTGTTGTGTTTTTAATATTTTGTTGGAAGCCGCCCAGAATAATTAATTGTTATTATTCTTACAGTGGTACCTCCAGTTACGAACTTAATTCGTCCCGGAGGTCCATTCTTAACCCCAAACCATTCTTAACATGAGGCCCGCTTTCGCTAATGGGGCCTCCTGCTGCTGCTGCGTGACTTCCGCTCGCATCCCGGGGCAAAGTTCACAATCAGGAGCATCTACCTCCGGGTTAGCAGAGCTCGTTACCTGAAGTGTTCATAAGGAGGACGGTACATAACCCGAGGTTCCATTGTATTATTACTACTACTACTACAGTGGTACCTCGGGATGCGAATGGGATCTGTTCCAGAGCGCCGTTTGCATCCTGGACAGAACGTAAGGCGCGACTGTGCGTGCGCGGGTCACATTTTGCCACTTCCGCGCATGCGCGTGATGTCATTTTGAGCGCATGCGCGAACGGCGAAACCCGGAAGTAACATGCTCCGTTACTTCCAGGTCACCATGGAGCGCAACCCGAAAATACTTATCCTGAAGCATATTTATCCCGAGGTATGACTGTACTACTACTACTGTAGTTTTTCCCCTTTGTGGTCCAAGCCAAACCCCTTGGAGGTGGGGACCTGGTAAAGTGTGCACACACACACACCCCACACACTCCCTATTCCTGGGCTTTGCTTGTGGGTAGGTGTCAATCATGGGCTCTGAGGATTACATGCTCAGAAAGGGTACCTGTTGTACATACTTGAAAGGAGACCTCTGCCCACAGCATTATTTTAGCAACATTCAGTCGTTTCCCCCCTTGGGCAAGACACTGCCAGCCTCAGCCCCTTATCCTCCCTTCCCCACTTCTATGATCTGCAATGCATGGATAATGCTTCTGGCCTATACAATACTGTTGTAGCATCATGAAGGTGAAGCTCTTTCAGCACTCTATGCAGTGGTACCTCGAGTTAAGAACTTAATTCATTCTGGAGGTCCGTTCTTAACCTGAAACTGTTCCTAACCTGAGGTACCACTTTAGCTAATGGGGCCTCCTGCTGCTGCCGTGCCGCCACCGCGCAATTTCTGTTCTCATCCTGAAGCAAAGTTCTTAACCTGAGGTACTATTTCTGGGTTAGCAGAGTCTGTAACCTGAAGCGTATGTAACCTGAAGCGTCTGTAACCCAAGTACCACTGTATATGGACTATATCAGTGCTAAGCATTCTTATTATTTTGGAGTGAAGCACAAAAAAGACTCATGACTGGGTTTACTCATTCAAAGATCGCTTTAAATGCAACTGCTGTTTCTCGTTGGCTCCTGCTGGCTGCAGCATCTGCTGCCCATAATCTGCTCCATGGCAATGTGCAGCACACCTGGGCAACATTCCAGATGGACAGTTAAAGTTTTTTACTTTCCCACTGCAGCCGGCCATGCCCATGCAGCAATCTAGCTGACAGCAATACCAGAGACTGTATGTTTTTCAGAGTGAAACAAAACACAGTGGGCACAGAACTCCATGTTATATTTAAAATAAGCTTTGCTCACCTGAATACATTAGAAGAAGAGGAGGAGTTTGGATTTGATATCCCGCCTTTCACTCCCTTTAAGGAGTCTCAAAGCAGCTAACATTCTCCTTTCCCTTCCTCCCCCACAACAAACACTCTGTCAGGTGAGTGGGGCTGAGAGACTTCAGAGAAGTGTGACTGGCCCAAGGTCACCCAGCAAAGCGCAGAAATCGCAAAGCGCGATTTAGCGTGATCCCCGAAACCCGGAAGTAACCCATTCCGGTACTTCTGGGTTTTGGCGGTCCGTAGGGCTTGCCGATCGAAAGGTCGGCGGTTCGAATCCCCGCGGCGGGGTGCGCTCCCGTTGTTCGGTCCCAGCGCCTGCCAACCTAGCAGTTCGAAAGCACTCCCGGGTGCAAGTAGATAAATAGGGACCGCTTACCAGCAGGAAGGTAAATGGCGTTTCCGTGTGTGCTGCGCTGGCTCGCCAGAGCAGCTTTGTCACACTGGCCACGTGACCCGGAAGTGTCTCCGGACAGCGCTGGCCCCCGGCCTCTTGAGTGAGATGGGCGCACAACCCTAGAGTCTGTCAAGACTGGCCCATACGGGCAGAGGTACCTTTACCTTTACCTTTTTAACCCGAAAAAATGCAACCTGAAGCGTCTGTAACCCGAAGTATGACTGTATTCAGTTTGGGAATTGTAGCAACAAGCAACTGGGATCTGTGAGGCAACACATGACCAGGCCAAAAGGGTAAAGGCCAGCTCAAGGAAGCTAATAAAGTAAATTCCCAGAAGGAAGACGGCAAATTGTACCTGTCTGTCTCCAGTACATGATTACTTCCTTTACAGGGGGCAATGTTTTCCCAAAAATGCAGATGAGACACACATCAATGGAGCAATAATAATTAAAATAAAGATTATTTCCCACCACTTATGCCGGAGGCAAAGAATTTTTTTTTTTACATAAGACAAATCACTGCTGATGAATGCAAAACTGAAAAGCTATGGCACATGTGAATAAGAATGAAGACAGCCAGCGCATCGACGGTGAGCAATTGAGGGCAAGGACACCTCGCAAGGAACTTACGGCCACTTTTACCAAAGCATTAAGAATCAAAGGGCCAGACTCTTAAAAAGTAAGGGTGCAAGAAGTTCTTAACACTTTCCTTTCGATGGGAGAAGTAAATCAATGGGATCCCTTGCTCACTTCTGGCTGGGTCATGTTCTACTCCTATGCCCGTTGCAAATTGTAGGGAGAACATCTGAGATTATATATATATATATAATCTACGAAAATCTACGAAAGCATATATATATATATATATATATATATATATATATATATATATATATGACCTCGATCTTATTGTATCAAAACCAAAAAATGGAGCTTTATTTTGTGTGTGTGTGTGTATTATATTATTATTATATTATATTATATTATATTATATTATATTATATTATATTATATTATATTATATTAATGAAACTGGGGGAAGAATACGTGGTGCACTTGATATAGCCTTCTGTGCGGGTGGTGCTGTGGGTTAAACCACAGAGTCTAGGGCTTGCTGATGAGAAGGTCGGAGGTTCGATTCCCCGCGACTGGGTGAGCTCTCGTTGCTCGGTCCCAGCTCCTCCCCACATAGCAGTTTGAAAGCACGTCAAGTGCAAGTAGATAAATAGGTACCACTCCGGCGGGAAGGTAAACGGCGTTTCCGTGCGCTGCTCTGGTTTGCCAGAAGTGGCTTAGTCATGCTGGACACATGACCCGGAAGCTGTCTGCAGACAAATGCCGGCTCCCTCGGCCTATAGAGCGAGATGAGCGTGCAACCCCAGAGTCATGTGCGACTGGACCTAACGGTCAGGGGTACCTTTACCTTTACAGCTTTAGTCTACATAGAAGGAGTCCAGTTCTTATAGCATGGTCATCTCAAGAGGGGCTTGTTCCCCACAGCAGTGCTAGAATCCAGACCACTTCTGCCTTCAGCCAGCCAACCAATATATTTTTGCTCTTTTCCCAGCCATTCCAAGCCCCAAAAGCTTCTTGTGACATCACACCCAAACCCCCTGTTTCTGTCTTCACCTCAGGGCAGTGGGGAAGGACAGTTCCCTTACATTGCAATGGCCCTCAATGGCCCTGCATTGTTCATTAATGGTCCTAACTTGGCCAGGTCCTTTTTGCATAGGCTAGCCCAAGAATTTCCCTGCAGCTGTTTCCCCCCCTTCATATCCCAAATAATCAAAAACCTACCATTTCTTAATTTCTACTGTTCACTAAAAGACTCTGCTACCTCGTATCAGTAGCATTGTGATTAATGTGTTCCCGTCACGAAGCACATTTTCTCAGTATGCTTCAGCCACCCTTTACTGGGAGGGTGGTGTCCTTACTCTCTTGTGTGCTGAATGTGGAAACAAAGATCTAGGGAGCCACCCAAGGTGCTTCTGAGTCAGAGGCAAAGGCTCACTCTATGGTGGTGGAAAGAGCCCTATTGTATTTGGTGTGGCTTTTAACTTGCTAGGCTTGTGGTGCCTCTGCCTTGCCTTGCCTGTACCTTCCTACCCTCCCAAATTTTTAGCATATGGTTACCATATGCATATAACTTATGGTTACCAGATGTCCCCGTTTCCCAGGCAAACTGAAACACAGCAATCTTTCAAAATTTGCACTTCTCCGAATTTCGCAATGCAGTTTTCCAGCCAAGTAATGTGCTAAAAAATGCATATAACTTATGGTTACCAGATGTTCCCGTTTCCCAGGGACAGTCCCTGGATTTACAAATCTGTCCCCAGACAAGATCTGTCCCCGGAATGTCCCCAGATTTCATTTAATGTCCCCGGATTTATTTTTTAAGTGTTGTAGATTTATTAGTAGGGAATGAATGTTGCGTGATTGGTTCAACAGGACAAGACAGTTCAACGGGGACGTCCAGTGAGGAAAAATGGCGGGCGCCACAGCAGCGAACAGCTCCTGAGGCCAGCCAGAGCCAACTGTGCTACCAGGCTGGCTCCAGACAGCTGAGACTGCCGCTGCCACAGCCAAGGGGGAACCAGTGATGCCCGGCGCTTCAACTGGGGGAACCTCTGACCCCCCCCTGCTGGGACCCAAATCAAGTTGTGAGTGAGAGCGCCCAGCCACCCGGCTGACTGCCCAGCGGCGCTCCAGGGACAGTAAAACCCCCGGAGCTGACACAGGGAGAAGGAGGAGAGGAGGAGGAGAAGGAAGAGAGAGAAAGAGGAAGGAGAAAAAAGAGGGGAGCCCTGACCTTGCTGCACCGCCGCTGAGGAGGAGAGGTAGGAGAGCACTGGGAGGGCAAGGACACATGGCCGAGCCCAGGCCCGACCCCGAGACAACTCCACAGTGGCTAGTGCTCAAAGAGAGCAGGCCGGGGCGCAGAGGAAGGCCGCGCTACAGAGGAGACCACAGAAGAGAAGATATTAGTTCTTATTTTTTAAAAAATAAGGCTGAGAGACTTCAAAGAAGTGTGACTGGACCAAGGTCACCCAGCAGCTGCATGTGGAGGAGCATGGAATCGAATCCGGTTCACCAGATTACGAGTCTACCACTCTTAACCACTACACCACACTGCAACATTAATGCCAAAAACTTCCTCATCTCAAAGACAAGTTCCATTCTAAAGCAGCTGAAGAAGGAACGTTCTTGGACAAGGAGACAGAACGACAAGGAGACAAATGGGGCAAGAAGAAAGATTGGGGGGGTGGAGAAGGAGTTGGTGGCAGACAGATTACAGTTTGAACACTATGATTAGATGACCCTCCTATTTAAGCATACTGGTACTTCTGTATGCAATTCCTCATTGGGGGAGGGTGTCTAATGGGTAATAAAAGGTTAGGAGTGTCAATATGAGTTGACTATTGCATTTCTTAGCTTCGGGGTGTTAAAACGATTAGCATCCAGTACAGAATTAGGCGCGCGTCAACCCATTGAAGTGGATGGGTTTCAGCATAACTAAATCTGGGTTGGATGAGCCCAATTATTACATAATTCTGAATTAATAAATTGCATCATCTTTGTCAGCAATGCTTCATTCCCCAGAGTAATTATTTCTAGTTCTGTTACAGCTAATTGTCGTAATTATTGTCCACGTAATTTCAGAAGTTCCCATTTGTGATGGTGGTTCTTTCCTTTCCTCGTTCCTGTGCTACATTCTGGGAGAATATTTCAGGGGGTCCAATTACAAATCTATCCCACAGGGTCGAGTTTGTGCTTGTGGGAATTTTCCCTCATTTGCCTGTGCCACCTTGGGAGGGCAGGGAGAGGAGGAGTAAAGTCTGATGACCTCAGTGACCACTGGTAATGAGGATGTTGAATGCTTGTGGCAGATCAGTTAATAGTTCTGCACTGGATCCCAGCCAGGTTCAAACCTTGGCATCTGTACAATCCCCCCACCCCGCTTCTTTTTTCAGTCCACAGAAATATTTACTCAGCCTGCAAAGACAGAAGAGGGGGGAAATAGTGATAACGCATGCTATTTGCACTAATCTGCATGTGATTTGCATGAATATTTTTAAGGCAGACTTTCACCTAGATATATTATATGCATTTTTGAGCACATTACTTGGCTGGAAAACTGCATTGCAAAATTCAGAGAAGTGCAAATTTCGAAAGATTGCTGTGTTTCAGTTTGCCTGCTGCCTCAGAAAGTGCATTGGGTAAGCTCACTGTTCAATGTGAACTGAATTGAACTTCTGCCCCATTCCATCCTCTGGACAGGAAGATCTGTTTAGCTCCCCTAAGGTGCTAATTTCTATGTGGAAGACACCAAGGAAGATTATTGCCCTGTGTCTTGAGGTTGAAGGAAGGGAGATCATCATGGAGCAAAGGCTCCTGTGGAGACCAAGAGATTTGGATTAACAGATGTCCAGTTTGAATCAGAGATAGTCCAGCCCTATAGACAATATGAGATAACATAGCATGCACTGCCACCTCCTGCGGTGTCCTGCTTCAGAGAAAGAGCCAGTGTGGTGTAGTGGTTAAGAGTGGTAGACTTGTAATCTGGTGAACCGGGTTCGCTTCCCCGCTCCTCCACATGCAGCTGCTGGGTGACCTTGGGCTAGTCACACTTCTCTGAAGTCTCTCAGCCCCCCTCACCTCACAGAGTGTTTGTTGTGGGGGAGGAAGGGAAAGGAGAATGTTAGCCACTTTGAGACTCCTTCGGGTAGTGATAAAGCGGGATATCAAATCCAAACTCTTCTTCTTCTCTTCAGTCATGGCTAGCCTGAAACTGTGCTTCAAGATAATAAAACATTTGAGTTGCCTAAATAATAAATTGCAGGTGTTCTCCATCTTTTCCATTGGCCAATTACAGCTCAGTGTCCTTTGGTGGTACACCGTATTTTTCGCTCTATAAGACGCACCAGACCACAAGACACACCTAGTTTTTGGAGGAGGAAAACAAGAAAAAAAATATTCTGAATCTCAGAAGCTAGAACAGCAAGAGGGATCGCTGCACAGTGAAAGCAGCAATCCCTCTTGCTGTTCTGGCTTCTGGGATAGCTGCGCAGCCTGCATCCGCTCCACAAGACGCACACACATTTCCCCTTACTTATAGAGCAAAAAATACGGTAAATATTCCAAAAGAAACTTCCACTTCTTTAGGAATTTTCAGATGGTGAGGTAGAAGTTGCTTTGACTTCTTATTCTTGAGTAGCACTTGGGATAAATTCCAGCTCTCATCAAAACATTTGATCCACCTCTAAAATATTTCCCTGCAAAGACACTCCTCTTGACACATGCATTCTCACTGCGTTTATCTGCACTCCCCTAATAACATACACACATACACAAAACATCCATTATGGTATATTTTCATCACCTTTGCGGCATGTGTTCTTTTTTAAGGAGCACCCAGGACTAAGGTTGTGACATACAATCGGCTAAATTTAGTCACTGCATATTTGTAGATCTGTCAGCGGTATCCTCCCTCCCTGGTCCTGATCTCTCCCTCGTTGCAACCCTCACCCACTGGAACATGTGCCAGCTCACACATACTTTCACTTGGCTGGGCCATAAGCCCTCTAACCAGAACACCGCATGTTGCACACTCTCTGTTGTTGAAGAAGAAGAGGAGGAGTTTGGAGTTGATATCCCGCTTTATCACTACCCGAAGGAGTCTCAAAGTGGCCAACATTCTCCTTTTCCCTTCCTCCCCCACAACAAACACTCTGTGAGGTGAGTGGGGCTGAGAGACTTCAGAGAAGTGTGACTGGCCCAAGGTCACCCAGCAGCTGCATGTGGAGGAGCGGAGACGCGAACCCGGTTCCCCAGATTACGAGTCTATCGCTCTTAACCACTACACCACACTGGCTCTCTGAAGCGCTGGAAGACCATGAGCAGCAATGAAGCTCTGGGTCACAGACCAAGTGAGCTCCCTGATCAGTCCTGCAGCAGTCAGCTCCTCCCAGCCAATGAGTTACTGGGACTTGTTAACTGTTGTTAACACAGCTTGTTATGGCTTTGTTTATTTGCTAGGCCTATTAACCTCCCAGGGCTCCACCCAGCCATTCAGTGCGGACAGGTTCTGTTTGCTGCAGGAAGGCAAATTTTTTACATGGCAATTAGAATTCCAAAAGCCACCGAGAGGCGAAGCCAAAACTCTTGCCTCCCGCAGCTGGCTGTGGCAGGAGCTGCTCTACCAAAACTAAGTGGCTGTAAAGTACGGCTGCACTCCTGAGGCCTCTGGGGCATTCCTGAGTTACACAACAGCATCAAAAGGATGGACTATTCCCAGAGATGAAGCGGCGAGGAACTTGGAACACGGTATAATTATTCCAGGATCTCATCTGCTATAGAACCATGAGGAAGGAAACAGCAAAGAGTTCAGTTGAGGCCAGGAAAGGACTGCATACTAAAGTCAGTGCAAAAGAGGAACATCAACAGCACAGCAGCCTGATCAGAGGACAAAAAAATTAAGCTTCTGGACAAGGGATGTACAAGTGTGACGCTCAGAAGAGTACAGTGGTGCCCCGCAAGACGAATGCCTCGCAAGATGAAAAACTCGCTAGACGAAAGGGTTTTCCGTTTTTTGAGTCGTTCCGCAAGACGAATTTCCCTATGGGCTTGCTTTGCAAGACGAAAAGTCTTGCGAGTTCTTGCGAGTTTGTTTCCTTTTTCTTAAAGCCGCTAAGCCGTTAATAGCCACTAAGCTGCTAAGCCGCTAATAGCCGCTAAGCCGTTAATAGCCGTGCTTCGCAAGACGAAAAAACCGCAAGAAGAAGAGACTTGCGGAACGGATTAATTTCGTCTTGCGAGGCACCACTGTACATTGGTTTTGTATCAATCCACGTGCTTTATTGTAGAGCGGGAATTCCGCTTTCTGCAGAATCTTGAGACCTGCGCACTTTAAGGCCCTGTGTTTCAACAAGGTGATTGATACTGGTTTAGGAAGGAGCCATTGGCAGAGAGAAATGGAACTGGTATTCCAAGAGACAGGGGATGAGTAAGCATGCAGATTAGAGGGGTGCCACCCTCTTGCCCTAACACTGCTCCTGACACAGCAGCTTTTGACACACTTGGGAGTTCCCGAAAGTCAAGAAAGGTTTCCTCATTTGCTTCTGTGTTGGTGAAAGCTCTGGGCAGGCATCGCCTTGACACTGAAGTGAACTATTTACTCACGCGGGAGCTCTAGCATATGCTTTGGAGCCCTGCTGAGCCAATGACTTAATTTATTTCAAAAATACAGGGCTGGCCCATTCATGAAGCAGACTGAGGCAGCCGCCTCAGGTGGCAGAATCCAAAGGGCGCCAAAGCGAGGAGAAGTGGCTGCGGTGGCTTCTGTGTTCCGGCGAGAGATTATAAGAGCCCCTCATAATCGGTTTAGAAGGGCTCACGTGAGATTTCGCCAGAACCTGGAAGCCATGCTGCCACGGTAATGGGGTGGTGGTGGCAGGGGAAGCAAGGAGGGGCACACAGGGCAACACCTTTCCATTTTGCCTCAGGTGGCAAAACATGACTGGCCACCCCTGCCTCCATGAGCAACAAAATGCTAAAAATTCACCCTGAAAGAGAGCAAAAAGGGGGGGGGATCTAAATCAGGGAGACCTGCCACCCTCCAGGTGTCAATGGACTGCAACTCCAATCATCCCTGATCAATGGTTATGGTGACAGGAGTAGATGGGAGTTGGAGGCCAACAAGAGGGAACCTAAGCTTTACGGACATCAAATGTACTACAAGGATTTTACAGCTGTGGAGTTTATGTGCAGGGCACCAGTGCCTAGAGACCCAACCCTTTGCCCCCCAATATTTTGGGGAGCGGGCCTGCCCCCCATGTTAAAAAAAACTCGGGCCAAGCATCGAGCTGAGCGCAGCTTCAGTGGCCAGTTCCTCCTCCTGCCGCATAGGTGTGTAAAGGAGTAGAGCTGAGCTTGTAGCTCTTGACATCACACCTTTTTCTTTTGGGAAATGAGTGTTGCGTGTGCTTGTGTCAGAAAACGTTGGGGTTCGGCAGTATTGGGGCAGGGGACAAGTTCGTTGTCCTTATGCTGGTGATATAGACAGCCAAAGGCCCACCTAGACCAGCACCCTGTTCTCACTGTGGCCAACCAAATACCTGTGAGAAGTATCCAGTACATCTAGGAGACCATGGGTTTGGTGTTTCATACTGGGCAAAAAGAGTGTGATCTGTGGGTAGGTGAATCCAATGTGAATCTATTGCAGAGGTCAGATAAACCTGAGGACAGGACTCCTTTAAGAGATGGGCTGGAAGGAACAAGAGATATACTGAAAGTGAAGAGGTGTGGCTAGCAACAGAAAGGAGTCACACAGCTGAATGTAACAACAGTTTCCAGTGTTGCTTCATGACAACATGAACAATACAATACAGGGTTTAGACTTTGTAACCACCCTAAACTGCTGCTAAGGTGGAAAAACCCATTAAAATGGTTCCACCTTGAGAGGACAGATTCCTGATGGCTCTCACAAGAGTTTCTCGCTATCTGGGAAAATCTGGCCAGTCTCTGAAACAGGGAGGTGACCCAAGCAGTTGAGCTAGATTTCTCCTAAATATCCTCTTCTGCTTCTAAGAACCCCTTGCCCATATTCCTGCCAGCTCTTATTCTAGAAATTAAATGTCAAGACAGATTTGGATGGGTGCTGATCTCTCAATTCCTTGTGAGTTTTGTTGGAGGAGAGGCTTGCTACGTGCTACGTTTTCAAAGAGGGTCTAGCTAGACTGCCATAGCACTGTTGATGTGATTTGACAATAGAGTAAAACCCCACCAATGCAGAATTCCAACCCAGATGGAATCAGTAGATGGTTTCCACCCAGGACAGGATCTACGGCAGGGGAAAACACTGGTGGCAGCTGTTGCATCTCCATGCATATTCGCAGCCAGTGGCAACTTGATCTCTCTTGGCATCGCAGCCAGCAAGGGCACCAGCCAAAGCCTTTTGCTGAAAACTTCCACCATAAAAAGTGTTTTGTCTCTCTATTTGGGCTCTCTGCTTGGAGTTCAGCAAGCCTCTTTGGCCTCCCCTTGAGGAGAGAGCTGGAAACAAGGGGAAAAGTCTCTGTGACTATCAAACCCTTATATTTGTCCTGCTGTATTGGAATGTGGAATTTATGTAAAAGCACATAATCAGTCGAAAAGTCCACCACCATATTTACACCTGTTTAAAGACCTGACACGGGTCGGACACGGGTGGCGCTGTGGGTAAAAGCCTCAGCGCCTAGGGCTTGCAGATCGAAAGGTCGGTGGTTTGAATCCCCGTGGCGGGGTGCGCTCCCGCTGCTCGGTCCCAGCGCCTGCCAACCTAGCAGTTCGAAAGCACCCCCAGGTGCAAGTAGATAAATAGGGACCGCTTACTGGCGGGAAGGTAAATGGCGTTTCCATGTGCGGCTCTGGCTCGCCAGATGCAGCTTGTCACGCTGGCCACGTGACCCGGAAGTGTCTTCGGACAGCGCTGGCCCCCGGCCTCTTGAGTGAGATGGGCGCACAACCCTAGAGTCTGTCAAGACTGGCCCGTACGGGCAGGGGTACCTTTACCTTTACCTTTAAAGACCTGAATTGGTTGCTGATTTGCTACCAAGTCATGTTCAAAGTCTTTGTTTGCTTAGATCACTGGCCCTCTATGCACCTACTCAACTGCTTCAATCTACAGAACGTGCACTCTTGCAAATATCATGTGAGCTGCATCTGTGAGGAGTCCAGCGTTTCACTGTGGCAGCACCTGTGCTCTGAAACTCTTCGCTTAATATTTGGCAGGCTGTTCTAAATGCATGCTGAAAATGATCGCGTTTCAGCAAAGCTACCCAGACGTGCATAAATTGTCAGTATACCCGTTTTTAAATTCTGCTGCTTTTGATAACTGTTTAAAATTGTCATGTAGGTTGGGCTGGGAGATGGCAAGGGGGACAAAGTTTCAAAGTTGGGTGGGAAGTCACCCAGCGAGTTCCATGGCTCAGTGCCAATTTTAACCTGAATCCACCCAGTCTTGGGGCTTGTCCACACTTATCTAGAAAGCACGGGTCCAAGTGGTTCTGCCTTTGCTCCGCCACGTGCCCATGGAAAACCCACTCTTAAGCGCTAAATCAGAGCAAACATCAATCTGGAGAAAACCCAATCACCATTTGCTCTGATTCAGTGGTAAATAGGTTTTCCTGGGGGAAAGTACCGGGGTTAGCAGAAGTGTGGAAGAGCCCTTAATCCCAGGAATAGCCAGTGTGATACCCTCAAATGTTGTGAACTACAACAGCCACCATTCCTGACTACTGGCCATGGTGGCTGGGGGTTATGATTGCTGGGTCCCAAACCCCCAGAAAACACATGTGCCACACCTGCTGTAACTATTGCCCATCCTCTCTGGTTAGAGTTTGCCCAAGACTTTTTGCTGCCTGAGGTGAACTAGAAAATGGCACTCCCCTTGGGAATTGCAGTTCTTTAAGGGTACCGGGTTAAAGCTATGGTTTTCCCAGTAGTGATGTATGGAAGTGAGAGCTGGACCATAAAGAAGGCTGATCGCCGAAGAATTGATGCTTTTGAATTATGGTGCTGGAGGAGCCTCTTGAGAGTCCCATGGACTGCAAGAAGATCAAACCTCTCCATTCTGAAGGAAATCAGCCCTGAGTGCTCACTGGGAGGACAGATCCTGAAGCTGAGACTCCAATACTTTGGCCACCTCATGAGAACAGAAGACTCCCTGGAAAAGACCCTGATGTTGGGAAAGATTGAGGGCACAAGGAGAAGGGGACAACAAAGGACGAGATGGTTGGACAGTGTTCTTGAAGCTACCAGCATGTTTGACCAAACTGCGGGAGGCAGTGGAAGACAGGAGTGCCTGGCGTGCTCTGGTCCATGGGGTCACGAAGAGTCGGACACGACTAAACGACTAAACAACAACAACAAAGGGTACCGGGTTAGAGCATGGGTAGGGAATGTAAGGCTCAGAGAACAAACGGAAGCCTTCAGGCTTCTCTCTCAGGCCTCCAGTTCTGCTTTGCTCCTTCCTTGATTTTGACCGAATGAAATGTGTCTTTGGAGGGAAGGTAATATGGTGGGAAACTGCTCATCTCACCCACTTCCTCGCCAACCCTCCAAACACACCTCCGCTTTCCATTTTGCCGGCTGACCTCTCTCTCTCGCTTTTGCACCATGGCTTGCTGGCTAGAGATGGAAGCCGCTCTCTTGCAAAATTGGCAACCTGCCTGGCAAGAGGCAGCTGCACATGCAGCGTGGGACGGAATCTGTGGGTCAGCGGTTTGGGTGGAGGTGCGGAAAGAAAGGGAAGGTACAATGCTGTAAAATGGGGAGAGGTGCTGTGGTGAAGCAAGGGGGGGAGTGAAATGTTAAAGGAAAAGAACAGGGAGGGAAAGCTTTCCTGCATCCCTGGAGAAACTGGGCCAGGGAAGAGGGATCACTGCCACAAGTGAGGAGGCATGGAGGCAGGCGCAGACGCCAGGTGCACATCTGCCGCTCCTCCCAGAGTGCCGCTTGAGGTGACTGCCTCGGAAAGGTTTGTGGTGGTGCTGGGCCTGTCTTTTGGCTGAATGCTGTGTAGCTTCCTTCCAAGTAGCTGTTACTCTCATGTCCAGGCCTCACAGTAGAGGCGCAGGGTGGGGGAAAGAGTTTTTCCATTTCCTGGCTCTCTCAACCCCTCATTTTTCTCAGATTTGTGTCTCAGGCTGAACACAAATTAAAATTGTGTTGTTGTTTTTTCTTCCTTTAAAGTCACCTCAGAAGCCCTGGGAAGTTACTGTGAATTTTTAAAGATCATTTTTAGATGTGAATATAATATGAATGGCACAAAAATGTGTGTGTGTGTGTGTGTGTGTGTGTGTGTGTGTGTGTGTGCATGTGTGTGTACGTGTGTGTGTGTGTGTGTGTGTGTGTGTGTGTGTGTGTGTATATATGCAATATTTTTTTAAATGTAGTAAGATACACATATACAGAGAGAGAATTAGGATCACGTTTCAAAAAGAGAAATTTTTTTTGATAATTTATAAACCAGTTTATTTACAGTTTTTATTCTCTTAAAGTACATCTCAAATTAACAAAGATATTTACACTGGTATACACAGGGACTACCCTGGATATCTTACAGTTTACAGAGTGTTAAGGTTGCAATTATAATCTGCTGAGCTGCAGGTGTGATTGGTAGCAGAAATTGGCCTGGGAACCAGTCTGACAGGGTTATTTACACAGACACGTACGCACAAGCTTCATATCAGATACGAAGCGTGTGTGTACGTGTCTGTGTAAATAACCGTGTCAAACTGGTTCTGCAGCTGAGCTCAGTACATCCAAGTAAAATATAGCTTCTGTCATTGGAGTACGATATGGTTTTACATGTCCCCCTTTAATAAATTGGAGTTATTAAAATGAATAACCATGTTTACTATTTAGTTTCCATTGATGGATGTCTCATGCTCTAACTCAGTTAGCACCTCTGTGAGTGATTTTTGGGGAACCACTCACGGAGCTGCTAACTGGGCTAGAGCACGAGACATCCAGCAATGGAAACTAAATAGTAAACATTGTTCTTCATTTTAATAACTCCAAATTATTAAAGGGGGAAGATGTAAAACCATATTGCTACGGAAAAAAATATTCTGTGTCAGACGGGCAGCAGCAGCTTGTGTTTTTCATTAATCTGGTGAAGGACATCAACAGTGTCTTTAAGTAAGGCATCAAAAATTCCATCTGCCAGTTGCATCTTCACCTGCAGCTCATCTTCATCATAGTTCACCCATTGAGCTTCTTCCTCGTGCAGCTCCTGTGTCTTAGAATTTAGAGGGGGCAGAGGGAGAGAAAGTTCCTACTATTAAATACAAATCTGTATACATATTTAGAATAAGCACGCTCTTGTAAAAGCCTGCAGCTACCTTTGCTTCCTACCACCTTAGAACAGGCTTTGGGAAATCAACACAAGTGTTTTATTATGAACAACATAATATAGTCATCATTTATATAACAGCTTAAAAGCAAACTTGGAAATATTGCAATAACCTGTGCTTGCCAGTGACTACACTCACTTCACACTAGGGCTTCAGGCCAGTTGTAGTGTTATACCCCAACCTCCACTGTTATGTCTGTCTTGACAGCTGGCCGTGATTTTAAGCTCCGTCCATACTGTGCAATACAATGAAATGACAGCATGACGGAGTATATACTGTATATGCCCATTTAAGATGAAGTAAAATTCCAAACTCTTACATCACCACCAGCACCCATTCTACTCTCACAATTCAAGTAAAATTCCCTGCCAGGCTTCAGTATTTACTCTGGACAGTGTGCCTTCCTTCTAACATCCAAGTTAAGAGATGGTTGAGAATTGCCCCAAGAGCTGCATGGGAATCCTCTCTCTTCCCCCTTCCTTGAAAGGAAGGCTGAAAGTAGCTTGGTAGCTTTGTGGCAAAGACACGTGGATCATTTTAAACATGTAGGGCCCACACCCCCAGCAGGGTGGGGGAAAGGTGGCTGTGATTTTTTGGCTTTTGCACAGTGATGGGTGTTCTGAACACTGCCATCAAGCATCTGGTGTATTCCCCACCTGTCTTTCCTGCAGGAAATAGCAGTGTGTGTGTGTGTGTGTGTGTGTGTGTGTGTGTGTGTGTGTTCTCCTTGGCTGCTGTTGAATGAAAGTGCTTGTCTCCATCAAGGCAGGATGGAAGGAAGACAAAGCTGATGACAAACAATTTTTGGCTTGGTTTAGCAAGGCAGCCCCAAATGGCAAACACTGGGTCCTTGCTACTCATGAACTTAATACAAAGCAAAGGCTCTGCTCTGGAGTTAGTAGATTCCATTAAGCCATTACAGTCTAATGGGTTTTTAATGTGCTCAGTTTTGGTTGGAGCTTGTCCATGAGTTTCAGTATAAGAACAGAAGGGCAAATTATTTTATTGATAAGCAGATGAACTCCCTGTCCTTTGATAGCTATCCAGTAAATGTTTCAGCAACTAATTTTAAAAATATCTACTGACCAGTATATGATCCACTCTGTCACGTTTCTTGCGTCCAAATTTCATCATTTTCTGCCAGTCCGTTTTGTGGTTCGGCTCCTTCTTTAAACTTAAGAGCCTTAGCACCTCCGTTGTTATGAAACACTAGGGTAAAGTATATAAGAATGAGCTAAATATATTTGAAAGAAATATATCCTATTCACAGAATCCTCTCTACCAACACAATTCATAGGTGGAAGATATCCAATGAAGAATTTTGTACTGTTGGGTATGGGATGTACAATGTTTCCTTGGTCATTCTTGTGAAAATTCTGAAAATGTGTTGTCGGTTTATATAGTAGTTAAACATAGTAAAATCCTATTCACTATAGTCATCTTAAGAGGTGACAAGAGTACGTTCTTTAGGAAACCTCTTCCTCAGAAACTAAAATGCAGTGAATTTAACATACTATCCAGGAAGGACTCTCAGAATTGTGCTAGTTCAATTACAATAAAGCAACTTGATACCTAACTACAGCAGTAACTATTATAAACTTATTTGTGAACCACAAAGCTCATCAGTTTTACATCCCAGAATACAGGTCAGAGCAGTCATGTATTCATGGCAGAGCTTAAGTCTTCTTGCTATAACTAAAAGATAACAAGCCTTGTATGGGGCATAGGAGCAAACTGGCAAATGGAAAGGGTCACACTTAGGAAAGCTCACATTAAGTCATGGCTTGTTTTTTAAAATTCTAGATAAAATTATAAGCTATTTCTATACAACTTTTTTGGGGGCTTACAGATGAAGTGTGCCAAATCCCTAAATGAAATTAACAGCTTCATGCTTACCTTGATCTCCTCTAGATCATTTGGATCTTTTACTCGATGGAAATAACCAGTAATAATTCTGCAGGATTTCATCCATATGGGTTGGTTAATACTGGGATCTTCTGCAAAGATCTCTTCAAAAATCTCTCTTGTTAAGTCAAACACAGCCTTGGTAAACATAAGAATGTAGAATAAAAATAGATTCAGATGGTGTATCTCCAGGACTATCAATATGCAGTCTGTGGTTTATAATTACACCTGCACAGTGACCACAGCTATTCTGGTGCATGTCTCTCAATGTGGAAGGTGAATCTTCCTAATGAGGTACAACTTCTAGAATTACCGTATTTTTTGCTCTATAAGACTCACTTTTTCCCTCCTAAAAAGTAAGGGGAAAGGTGTGTGCGTCTTATGGAGCGAATGCAGGCTGTGCAGCTATCCCAGAAGCCAGAACAGCAAGAGGGATTGCTGCTTTCACTGCGCAGCGATCCCTCTTGCTGTTCTGGCTTCTGGGATTCAGAATATTTTTTTTCTTGTTTTCCTCCTCCAAAAACTAGGTGCGTCTTGTGGTCTGGTGCGTCTTATAGAGCGAAAAATACGGGTACTTTCTAATGGTCCCGCTCTTGTTGCACACCTACACAAACCCCCTGCATGCACCCCCTAACTTGGTGTTGGACTAAGGCCCAGAAGAGCTGTATTCAAATCTCCACTAGGTCATATAAGCTCTGGGAGTGACCTTTGGCTACTTCCTACCTTTCAGTTGTAAATATAAAATATAAAATTGGGGCAGAAAGGAGAAGCTGCCTGGAACTTCTTAGAGGAGAGGTGAGATAGATGTATTAACTAACTAACTAACTAACTAACTAGCTAACTAGCTAAATAAAGCTGGAGGCCAAAAGAGCACATTCCTTCTTTTCCAAAGGATTCCTAAGATTTTTTTCACATGGATCTGAGAGCAACAATCCCAACTGTCTCCCTTGATGTACCTGTTTATAGATCTGTTCACTAACAGCTTCAATGTCATCATCTCTGGGGGAATCGCTCAGGTCTCTGGGGAGCCTGAAAGCCTGAATCTCGTGCCCCAGCTTTTTGCACTTCCATAATTCTTCAGCTGCTGCATGCACCAGCTCCTCCACCTCTTCTGCAGTGTGTGGGACAGCCAATAGCTCTTCACATGGCTTGGAAGGCACTTTTGGGAGCTCTGTTTCAGACGGCACAGCCAGGTCCTCTGCTTCCTTCTGAACGAGTTTTTGAGAACTCAAGCCAAAGTCCTCTTCAAACCAATCTTGCTCATCGTCCGATAAATCTAGGAACTCCCGGCTAAGCTCCAGTTCTGCCAGCCTCTTGGCAAGCTCTTCCTGACCACCGGGGCAACACACAGGGCTTTCCTGTAGAATAAAAAGAAAGTGGTTGCTACTCAGAACGGTAGTGGTTTTCACCTATATTGTATGCCACATTTTGATACACAGTGGAATCTAGCAGGCATCAGCCCCAGATAAGCCCCATTCCATTCATCAGTCCTAAGACTTAATGGCTAGACTGGAAGTAGAGAACCTTTTTTAGCTCTAGGGGCTGGAACCTGTGGGCATACTTCGACAGGTAGTCCACCTATCATATTATGTCACTATGATGCCACATGATTGATAGCTGGGTTGCCCTATCCTTTTGTCAAAATCACATATGCTTCAAAAGTCTGCTCCACAACCAGAGCTTGAAATGAAAGGTAAAAAGTTTTGGAAAAAGAGTTTTGCAGAGCTCTCTGCAGAAGTCTTCCCCCCTCCCCAATAGAGATTGACTGTACTTACAGCCCTGGGATACATATCTGGAGAATAAACTTCTTCGCCATCATCCAGTTCAGAAATTAAAGTGCTCTGCAGGTCATTAGCTTCCAATCTTTTCTCTTGGACAGAACAGAGGTCTTGATTGCTAGACTGGATTTTTTCATTCTTGACCTTCCCGATTTGCCGCAGTTCATGAACTGTGTCCTTCACAAAAGCCTGCAGGAGGCTATCGGCCAGCAAGCCAACCTTTTTCTTTTGCTCTATCCGTTCTTCCTCCTTTTGGGATGGGACTCTAAGTTGTGCTTCTAATTGGCTTCTTTCTTTTGTCAGCAAGTCCAGGAGTGGAGAGGCAAATGTTATACAATCTTCGGCTGCAGGTGAGTCCTCTACGGCAGATGCATCTCTTGGAGAACTATTCTGGGGACATTTCTTACTTAGGTTTCTTCCTTCGCTCTCCTCTTCAAGATTCTCTTTTTCATTTTGATCCACTTTGTGGTGATTTAGCTCTTGTTTGCATAAAGAGTTTTCAGCTGTGTCCATGAAATTATTGGAGCTTTCCAAAATACGAGAAATTTTTTGTGGAGGAGCAAAAAGACCATGTTTTTCCTTACAATTAAAATATTGAACGCCATTGTAAGTGCCATTATTATTTCCTTCAGGCTTGTCCAACTCTACACCAGCCCAAAAGCCTCTAGCAAACTCTGTCAGGCCCTTGAATCTCAGTGTACCTGGCTGGATATTACTCACAAGAACTCTGTCACCAATGTTGAAACCTCTCAAAATGTTTTCTTCTTCTGTTTTGGAAATGGAACCCCAAAGTGATGAATCAACATGAGAAGGTTCCTCTTCCACATCACTGCGTTCCCTACTTTTCATAAATTCTGTGGGTGACTTCAGTTCTAATAATCTCTCTGAATGAACACTGCCAGCCACAGATGAAGACTTGTCACTGAGACATTCACTTACTTCATCGTCACTTTCAATACTACTCCTCGGAGTTTTTGTATAGCAAGATTTCTCCCCCTGTGACCTAGAGTCTTTTTCAAGGGACAATGTAAATGTGTCAAAATCATCCTTATAATATTCAGTAAGAGATGTCTCATCTTTTGACATCTCTGTTCCTGAGGAAGACACTTCAAAATCATTTGAATATGCTGGCTCTTTGCAAATGGAAATCTTTTCTGAAACCAAGGCATCTCCTTTCAGCAGCTCCTTGCTCAACGCAGGAGAGGATTTGATCGATAAGGCACTTTTATCATCCTTGTTAGTTTCCTTTGGCATCTCAGTTTTTCTCTCAACACATACAAAAGCCAACTCAGTCTGATTCTTTTCCAACAGCTCAGCCTCAGGACACACATCTGTCTTTAGAGAAGCCGGAGGTGAACTCTTCAGCTCTTTGTTAAATTTATAAGCATCACATCTTTCGGAAACCTTCTGAGAAACTTCTGCCTCTGATTCTACAGATTCAATTTCCTCTTGGATCACAGATCTAATAGTGGAAACAATAGAATCATAACTCTCTGCATCTTCAAACCTGTCCTGTGACACATGGGATGTTTTGCTTAAGTCTCCTAAGTCTTTGAAGAGAGCTGATGAAGCCAAACTGTCCAATGAACCACCAGGTTCTGCTCTAGATATTCTTGGGGACTGTACAAATGAGTTTAGTGTCCGGGAGTGCTCCTCGGTCTGAATTTCTGCTTCAATGAATTTTTTGGTGTATGCAGACACAGATTTCTCATGAGAAGCAGCATCTGGGGGGTGGGAATTAAGACATGAATGGCTTACATCATTTTGTATAACATTTGCAATTTAACCTTATTAAAGCAGTTAAGTCAATAATGCTTGTGTTCTAATGAAAAGGTGTAATCCTTGATAGCCAGGCTAAACAACTGTGCAGTCAAGTAGTTTTTCATTTATTTTAAAAATGTACATCCCAACTTCCTTACAAAATAACCCAGAGGGGCTTAACAGCATATCAGTTAAGAACGGCACTATATCCAACTAAAGAAATATATATGTAAACCTTTTCACAGATATTTTAAAAGGCCAATGTTTCACTAAAAGGGCAATAGAGTTGGACAGAGAAAATGGGAGGGGGGGGGAGTGAGTGGAGAAATGAAAGAGTGCACATCCAAGATTCTGGAGGTTCACAACTCCAACACAGTGAAAACTATCAATTAGCAACATAATAGGTAACAGGTTGTATTACGTTACATTATGAAATGCTAATCCCCTGCATTTTTCTGGCTTACATTCATGAAGTTGAAAGAGAGAGAGTATGAATGAGAGAACACCACAGAAATTAACTTGGGAGGTACAATGCAGGAAAAGACAAGGAAAGGCCTCTACATAGTTGAAGACAGATTTATTTCTAGAATTAATTCCTCCTCAGGAGCACATTTTCTACAGCAATTTCCACCAAGTTCTTAAACCACTGAGGGCGGAAATGTTTCTTCAAGCCCCTAAGGTTTCTTCCTGTTTCCCCCCCCTGTCCATGGTGCTTTCCCCAGTTTTGAGGACCAACAGAGACTACACATATCTACAGTCATATCCCTGTATTAAGAATCCTTAATACGGTTTTGTAGTTTTATCTTACAGTGCCAAACATAGATTGGTTTGAATCCGAAGTGGCTCTTCCAGTCACAACAAAATGACTTCATCTAGCTCCCATCCCTATCTGTAGTCCCTCATGCCAGATCCCACACTGTTCCAGGAGGTCCCTAACGCTCAGCAGCAGAATTGGGGTAAGAGCAGTGAGAATTCCAGAGTGAAGAAGCAAGGAAGGAAAGCCCCGTTCCATTCACAGGAAGGAAGAACGGAATATTTTAAACCGGGGGCGAGGAATCTTTTTCAAGGGCTGTATTCCCTCATGAGCAACTTTCTGGAGCAACGTGTCAGTGGTGAATGGGACCAAAAGCAAAAGTGGGTCTCGGAGAATCCTAGCGACCCTAGCCTTCGTAAAGCCGGCTACATTCCAGCCACGCAAACATCGAAGGGTTACATACATACAGACACACACGAAGACGTCTGTATCTCCACCACCTCCATCCAGGCAAGCAAGGGGCATTGATCACAGTTCAAGGACACATTCTAGCCAAGCAAAAGCACTCAAGGGGCAGGCAGAACAGGGACAGTGAGGAACATGGCCTGGTGACAGGGGACGCGGCCTGGGGAGAGTCCTCTGGGACACATTTAAACCAAATTTAAACGTTTTTATCTGTTATCTATTTGGTTTCAATCTCAAATTGGCATTTTTAAAAAGGAAGAGAAAGGGTTGAAGCAACTGACTTTTAAAAATCCTTTTTGTGCATAGAAAAGTTTTAATTGTTATTTTAGCATTGTGCACCCTTTCTAATACAGCCTCATTTCAACTTTAAAGAAGTACAGAACAATGAAAAGACACAGCGTAACTGCGCACACAGAGAAGGGGTGAAAAACAATAGGAAATATGTGCAGTACTTTGATACCGATATAAACTATATTTCTGAAATTCATACTTTCGGCGTGAAACAGTTTCCGAAATTGTACCTCCTTGTTCCAAGGCTGTAGTCAAGAAACTGTTACAATTAATTACTGGGGCAAGTGTTTATTGAACTGACGTTACTTTCAAAAACTACAGCCCCAAAGAAGGAAGAATCATTTATCTTGGATATACAGTGGTGCCCCGCAAGACGAATGCCTCGCAAGACGAAAAACTCGCTAGACGAAAGGGTTTTCCGTTTTTTGAGTCGTTCCGCAAGACGAATTTCCCTATGGGCTTGCTTCGCAAGACGAAACGTCTTGCGAGTTCTTGCGAGTTTGTTTCCTTTTTCTTAAAGCCGCTAAGCCGTTAATAGCCGCTAAGCCGTTAATAGCCGTGCTTCGCAAGACGAAAAAACCGCAAGACGAAGAGACTCGCGGAACGGATTAATTTTGTCTTGCGAGGCACCACTGTAGTTTACCCACAACGCCCCTCATACAGTTTGCATATTGTAAATATCCAGGAAGGTTTCGGCAGAGACAAAATCAGCAAGCATTTGTTTTTCAAGCTACGTACCAACATGCTCTGCAATGGACTCCAGGGACCCTCTGGGACGTTCAGAATCAGTTATCGATTTCCAACTTTTTGTTGGTTCTGACCTTAAAAAAAACCAATGGGAAAACAACAGCCATTATATAGTATGTGAAAGTGTGATACGCTAAAGACACTAAAGAAACATGGTAATAAAAAACCTGGCCAAAACTTGCTATCTAGGCCAGGGCATTTTTTAAAAAAATAAATAGATCTCCCCATAAGTTTTAATCTCCAACTCAGTGTGATACAACAAACAAATTTAACTTTGGTATCTGGAAGAGATATAAACCTTTTTTGAGATATACAATGGCATACACTTAGAAAGACAACTGTATTACCTAGTCAGTGAAGATGACTTGATCTTTGGTTTCTCAGTAGGTGAAGACGGGGTTTTGATTTGAGGCTTTGCAGTAGACGTTGCCTCCAGATCCCTACTCAGTTCTGCTTCAGTCTTCTTGATGAATTCATCGTAAGTCTGAGAATAGGTGAGGAAAGTCTGAGAACTTTAATTCTTACTTTGAAAATGGGTGAACAAATAGAAACAGAGGATGAGATTCTTGTGGAAATTCTCTTTGCTCCATTTTAATTAAGTTTACCGTGACAGTTGTCCTGAACATATGCCAATACAGCATGCTATAACTGAAAATAATTTATTTTTTACAAATAGCTTTTTTATATTAACTAAACTGTACCTCAGAAGAGCATTATTCTTCCCTATTTGTCAGCACCACTAAGACTATAGAATCTTTGAAAACTGCAACCTTTAAGCTGTGGTTACTATTTTAAAATTGTGCATTTTAAAAGGAAACATGGAAATAGTGGCACCATGACTACCAAGCTGGAGGAGAAAATGATTTTTCTTATAGATTCCATGACTATTTAAAACACCTCTTTCAAGTTATCCTTACCTCTAACTGCTTGATCAAACTGGCCTCTTGGGCTCTCAGTCTCTCCTTGTATCTCTTCTTCCGCTCCTTTTTCAGCTGGTAAACAACAGACTTTCTCTTCCGTAACTTATCCTTCAGAGCCTGAATCCGGCCTTCAACATCACTTTGATCAGATGCAGTTTCTGATAAGGAAAGTTTTCATAATTTCAGAGACAAATGCGTAGTACTACTATTTTTTTTACTGCTTTACTAATTGATTGATCATATGATTTTTGAGTCAGGGCCTTCTCTTGTTTGCTCATGCTATTAAGTTCCACCTAGTTTGATGGTGATGCATAAGTAAGCTAATATTTAATGTAGCAATCTTCACAAACCTGTTCATATATCAATGAAGCTAAGTGCAGTTAGGCACCCAGGTCATGTGGATTTCATCAATGGAACTTTGGTAGAACTCCCGAGCTTTTTCAAGCTTACGTACCTTCACACCTATTTTTTAAAGATTCAGTCCAAAAAGCCCCAAGGGGGATGTGTGTGTGTGGAGAACTGACATTGACACTTACTACAGTGAACAAGCTTCCTAAATGGAAACAATCAGTATGTACTTTCCCCAGCAAGAAAGAAATATTAATGCCTAAATGTTGAGTGTGACTTATGCTTGAAATACAAGACAGTAATCCCAAAGCTCTAGTACGTACCTGACTGAGTCATGGAAAAAGATTCATCGGACCAACAGTAAGATACATCTTGGGATATTGTAGATAAGTTTTGCTGCTCCGCAGTTCTGTGGGTTCCTTTGCTAGATTCTTGCTTTGACGGGGATGTGCTGCTTTTGGATGGAGACTATTCAAAGAGGGAAGAAAGTAATCTGCTTGTAAAATTCACATGGGAGATGGGTGGGAGACATGCATCCTGATAATCATTTTCAACAGACCAATTACAAGTATGGAAAACATTCTCTGGTCATAGTTCTTTAGTTACAGCAAACTGCTAAGCATCTGTGAACTTTTAGGAGAATTCCATCTGCAGCTGTAATTAGATATACTACAAGTTGCTGAAATCAAAATATTAATGCTATTTTTTCTTCCAAGAAGAAAATAAACTATATGCAATATTTAGTCACGGTGGAACATGGTTTTAGTACAGTGATAAACAAGTTCACTAACGTGTTTATAAACCATCTCTTCAGTAGGTTTGTGATCCAGGCTTTCCAACTGCTCTTGGTCCTCAGAGACCTTTGATAGGCAATTCTCAGCAGTGACACTGCCCAGTTCTTCAGGGACAGAACTTTCATTATTCAGGTGGGAACATGGTGGCACTGAAGACTCATCTTCACTGGCTATTTCTGGGGAAAGATAGTGGAGTAGAGTCAGTAGAGCAATAACTACCGCCACCTTCACATACAGAGATGATACAAATGTTCTGACTACAAATTTAATTCCCCTTTATTGAGGTGAGGGACACACACAAAATTAATGAATCCTCACAGAAAGATCACAGGCACAGCTGAACAACAAGCAATTGTAATTAGTAATTTATCATTATCACCACCACCACCACATCTACACCACCCTTCATCTGAGGATTATGGGGCTATTTATAAGCACAAAATACATACCATAGTAACAGACAAAAACAATACCCACCCCCCAGTTTAGATGACCATAGATTATTAAATTAGCTGAAGTCCTGGGAGGAGAGGAATGTTTTTGCCTGGTGCGTAACAAAGGCACCAGGTGACAGTGGAAGAAGACTGGAAGAAATTTAAAGACTATCTACAGAGATATTGTAAAATTAATGAATGTTAAAATGATGTTGGATTGAAATTAAGTGGTTTCTAGCGGTAATGGTATAAAAGAATATGAAAAAATGGTTTTTTTATAAGTAAAAATTCAAGGGTATAATAATTTAAGATTAAAGATCTGGATAGAATAAAGAGGGAAAGAAACTGCTGAGCTAATAAATTGAATTAGAATACAAAAAAGGGAGGTCCGAGGAGGTCCGAGAAACAAGTAAACGAAAAATAATGTGATGAAAAGATTGATTGTTTTTAACTATTTTTATTTTGTACTTTTTCTTTTTTCTTTTTCTATTTTGTAATGTAAAAATCTTAATAAAAATTTTATTAAAAAAACACACAAAGTCACCAGGTGAGCCTCCCTGGGGAGAGCATTTCACAAGCGGAGAGCCACCACAGAAAAAAACACACCCTGTTCTCATGTTGCTGCCCTCTGAAACTTTTGCGGAGGAGGCACACAAAGAAGCGCTTCAGATAATGATTGCAGGGTCTGGGTTGGTTCATATGGGGAGAGGTGATGCTTGAGGTATTGCTGTCCAGTGAGATGTATCTGGCAATGATTCAGTTAAATGTTACAAATATTTTATTGCTGCTTTTGATAGCCCTAGGGTCATCACTATAAAGTGATGTTATATGAAGTATGTAACAACCACAGTGACAAAAAACAAAGGCCCCAGATATCCCACTCATGCATATTATTTTCCTTGGAGATGTCAGCCAAAGGAAAAAGAGGTAAGACTAAGGAATAGTTACGGCAGCCCAGATACTCTTAGTCGAGAAATGGAAGGAAGAGAAGATTCCAACAAGAGAGGAATCAATAACAAAATTGATGGACTATGCCAAAATGGCTAAAATGTCTGGAAAAAAATCAGAAACCAGGATGATAAAATTTTTAATAAAGACTGGGGGGAATTTGTAACTTATTTGAGAGAACACTTAAACAATTTAAAATATTAGCAGGATTGCAATAACACTTGCAAAACACTTGAGAAAGAACTTTGGATAAAGTTGAGTATTTATGGACAAATAGATGACAATATGATATGAAGTGGAAAGTGATTATTTGCGAATTCCACAGAGGGAAGGAAGGAAGTCTGAGAATTCAGAGAATTCTACACTTTATGATTGTATTTTGTGTCTGAATGTAAAACTAAAATGTAAAACCAATAATTTTTTTTATAAAATAGAGTAAGGTATAGTTATATACCTCCTTCCTTCAAATACTGAACAAACAAAGTTCCTATACTTTGGATTTTCACATTTGGGGCCATTTAGACTGATACTGGAATTTTAATGTTTCATTTTTCACACAGAGTGCAATTTCAATTTTCCCCAATTTCATTTAAAGGAAAAGGTGGTTGAAGAAAGGTTGTTGTTACCATCTTTATCCTGCCAGATCAAAGCACTGGCATTAGTTCTTCACCAAATGCAACGAACTGGAATAGTTCAAGACAAGATCAACCATTCAAGAAAAGGTAAAAAGGTAAAGGGACCCCTGACTGTTAGGTCCAGTAGCAGACAACTCTGGGGTTGCAGTACTCATCTCGCTTTATTGGCCGAGGGAGCCGGCGTACAGCTTCCGGGTCATGTGGCCAGCATGACTAAGCCGCTTCTGGTGAACCAGAGCAGCACACGGAAACGCTGTTTACCTCCCCGCTGGGGTGGTACCTATTTATCTACTTGCACTTGACGTGCTTTCAAACTGGTAGGTTGGCAGGAGCAGGGACCGAACAACGGGAGCTCACCCTGTTGAGGGGATTCAAACCGCCGACCTTCTGATCGGCAAGCCCTAGGCTCAGTGGTTTAACCCACAGTGCCACCCGCACAGAAGGCTATATCAAGTGCACCAAGTATTCTTCCCCCTCCAGAAAAAAAAAAACACAACTACCAAGAACCGTCACACAGCAGCTAAACCAATGCTTAACCGATGATCTCCTCCCTTTGATTGGTGGCTGCTAGAAGAAGAAGAAGAAGAAGAAGAAGAAGAAGAAGAAGAAGAAGAAGAAGAAGAAGAAGAGGAAGAGGAATCTGTCTAATAATCATGTGAAATGGGCATAACCCTTTGATCTAACCCTTTGATCAGACTATCTATCTCTGGAAGATGTGTGAGCTGCTCCACTGTGGTGCAATTCCATGTTGAAGGAAAGGATCATCTTGCTCCTGTGACTTGGGCCAACTGCATGAGTCTTTCCTCCATGATCAGAACCCAATCAAGGTCTTTCTCAAAAGCACCCTCTCATTTTTGTACCTTTTGCATCAGATTTCTGGTCTCCGGCCCCCTTTCTGTTGACTTTTGCTTTAAGCAGCTCCATGTCCCAGGCAGCCAGGGCTTGCTTCTCTATTTGACGTATCTCTTCTTCCTCTGCATCTAAGCGGCGTTTCCATTCCAGCAGTTCTTCAGCGTGCTGGCGACGCTTCATCAATTTTTGCTCTCGCTTTGTCAAGAACCTGGCAAACAAAACAGTGAGAAATTGAGTTACAAGGGCCACAAAGTGTAGGAGACAAGGTACCTGACCCTCCATTAACACGTTTGGCCTAAGGTACATTATTTAATAACAATATTTCAATTAGTATCATGGTTGCTAATTCAGTACAACAAGAATACATGAAAAAGTAAGAGGAGGCAACAGAAGTTAATACATGTCACTTCACATAATTCTGCACAACCTGCCCTAAAAAGTAAGGGGGAGGGGATCTCCCATCTAGGTTGATCTTTCAACAGAACAAAGAGTGAGCAGCACGGAATTTAAGAATGTTACAAATAAATTCTAGATTATTTGAAGTAACAGATAATTGTAAGTTTAGGCTTACAATTTAATATAACTGCATTGCTAGCAGTACAGCAATTCACCTCCATATCTGGATGCTTTCAAACAATTATAGAATTCAGGATTTCTATCTCATCAACAAACTGTGTCAGGAACTGCAGTAGACTCTATGCCCAGAACATCAATGTAATCCTCCAGAAAGAAGCTGTTGAGATGGAATGCACACATCTCCACCAAGCCATACATTTTCCTACTGCCCCAAGTTACAAGAGATTGAAGAAACAAATAGTTCTTCTGAAATACTGACAACCATGAGAACAGGGCTTTAAGAAATACATATAGTGAACACAAATTAGCCAAACCCTGGTGGCAGAAAAAAATTTGAAAAGTGTCTCCCTATGGTGGTATGTATGTATGTATGTATGTATGTACGTACGTATAATAAATAATTGCTGTTTAATGGTAGCATAAATGGTGCCCCCTGGAGACAGACCACATCATCCTCTGATAAATGGGGCACAAAATGAAGATTGCAAAAACCTGATCTAGAAAGCTGAGAAGTAGATATTTAAAAGGTAATTATTACTGTGACTTTCCAATGAACCTTGACACAAAGCTATATCAATTACATTTCCAGAACTTCTTTCCTAGCAGTTCTTGAAAGTTCTAAGCAACAAAACCAAAATATTCAAGTTTCATATACTACAAAAGGAAGCAGAAGACTGGGAAAAGGGGGGATCTCCTCCTAAGGAGACTATTCACTAATTTTCCTTAGCAGAATAAGGAAATTTGACAAAGGAGAACCAAATGCTCAGGTATATGCTCGGATGCCAACGTGAATAAAATATTGGGGCATAATCGATCACAAGACGTGGCACATGAACACCATTTTTTTTTTTTTAAGGTAAAGGTACCCCTGCCCGTACGGGCCAGTCTTGCCAGACTCTGGGGTTGTGCGCCCATCTCACTTAAGAGGCCGGGGGCCAGCGCTGTCCGGAGACACTTCCGGGTCACGTGGCCAGCGTGACATCGCTGCTCTGGCGAGCCAGAGCCGCACACGGAAACGCCGTTTACCTTCCCGCTAGTAAGCGGTCCCTATTTATCTACTTGCACCCGGAGGTGCTTTCGAACTGCTAGGTTGGCAGGCGCTGGGACCGAGCAACGGGAGCGCACCCCGCCGCGGGGATTCGAACCGCCGACCTTCCGATCGGCAAGCCCTAGGCGCTGAGGCTTTTACCCACAGCGCCACCCGCGTCCCTATGCACACCATTTGAATGGCAATGCCCATCAACTTTGGGGGGCTCAAATATTTCATGGGGGGCAAAGGGACCTCGGCCCCTAGGAACTGGGCTTCTATGGGTAGAAGTCAGATAACCTAAAACCACAGCAGTGTCAATTGCCAGATAGCCACTTATGGAAGCCACACTTTCCATGGGAGCTAAAAAAGCATACCTAAACAATTGCCCTACGCTGTTGTCTAGGTTTGGGTTCTCCTGCTGTTAAAATAGAGATGTTCAGGCAAAGCTTTAATTGGAAGCTTATTGTTCCACATGCCAAAGGCTTAAGTCCGTAAGTCAGAACCCATCAGACAGTGGGGTGAGGATTGCTTCTGATCATTTGATTCCCCCCCCCCCCCATTCTGTTAAACTGGAAATTTCATGATCCCACTGGTCTCTATTCTCCAAGTTGAAAGCAGAAGGAGGATCTGGTGCCAGGGAGCATCCTTTCTCCGTTTTGATGTCTTTCAACCGAGAAAGCAATGAATTTTAAAGTCTTGTGCTAAGTAAAAACCTAAGCCGCATTAATTTTATTTTTTTGGAATAGTAAGTCTGAACCTCATAATTAGAGAGAAAATATTGGAAACAGCAAGGATCCTGTGAAGGTTAAAAACCCTCTTAGAACAGGAGCTAGGCAAAGCAGTCATCATGTGTCAAGGAAATAGAGAGTCCAGAACTATATTGTGTCTCTGTTTCCCCCATGGCTTTTGCAAGTCAACAACCTTTGCTTGCTGTACCTCCCTCTGCTAATTCTTGTATCCATGCCTTTTAAAAATCAGGCCCATGAAAATACTGCAAATTATTTCGTGGAAGATGCAATTACTGGAAACAGAAACACATTTGGTTAGAGTGCATCATTATTCCTAACTCTGATTTATAAGCAATTTAGTTTGAGCAGGATAAATTTCAACCAATGTGGCCATACACAAGGCACCAACATTATTTTCAAATCAGTCTGAACAGCTTAATGAAAGCAAATAATTGAACTGAAGAATCTTTTATTTATATACAGTTAAAAATCTCAAAAACTGGTGATCTCAGCTGATAGGTAGGTGCTAAAAGACAAATTAAATCTCAGAATCTCTGCCTAAACCATTGTTCTCTAACACTAAATTATGCATTGGGTAACTCAGAGAGGCAGGAGACTGCCAGTCACATCTACAGAATTACCAGGTAAGAGCTGTGAAAAATCCGTCCAATTCATGAAGAGCCTCCCAGTCATGTAAAACTGAACAGAGCATGCTCGATCAAAGAGTCTACCGCTTAAAAAGGTAGAACGTTACCTGACCAATTGGTTGTAGATATACAGCTGGAATTTGGGATGGAGGTTGGGAAAACAGACACTGAGAGAAGCCCAGTGGTGAGACGTAAAGACAGAGAAGAAGTAGTGAACAGGAGAGCAGTGTCTACAAAATAAGGAGGAAGAGTTTTAAGCCAAGATAGCAAGAAACAGACAGAAAAATGAGAGCAGGAGAGCATCTTGCACAAATGGGTCTTAAATGTCAAACACAGCGTCTTTCCACAAGTAGAAGGCTCCAAAGGCAACAGAACGTAACCATGTATCACCTACAACCCTTCGTTCCCTGTCAAAAGCCAGCCATTTTCTACACTACGAAACATATCTTACTCTTGCTGCATTTTATGATTCCCCCCCCCCCCCATTGTTTATAAGAGGAAGGGATTCCACCTGTCCATTTCAGTACTGAATTTTAAAAGGCTTGCTATTCTGGCCATTTGAACAAAGGTTTCAAGCCATGTTCTAGCTAGGAGACACATTCCGACTAATGAGAACTCTAATTAACTGCCCTAAGCTAAGCAAATGAACGCCAAATAAAAAGAAAAAAAAGCTGCAACTTCAATGCACAGAACCTCCTGGCGCAAAACTTCAAAATGATGTGGAAAACTAATGTCAGTTGAAGAGTTCGTATGCTGCCATTTTTCACTAGAAGTTGGTTTCATTCTTCGGATTTCACACTTCACACACTTTCCTTTTCAAATACTGCTCTGCAACAGGACATCATCTCTATACTAAAATGTCTACATGGCAAAAATGTTAAAGCCAAACAAAGAACTGGCTGAGAAAGTTGGTAAACGGTAAACGTCATGCTATTTATAGGCACTAATCAGTTATACATGCACAGCAAGAACTCACTAAGGTACAGCAACATGAAGTATCACTTGTGTTTGGGACGGCTCCATGTCAAGGGGCTGAATATGCCAGGATCACAAGGGGTTAATTCTTTGACAGAGCATGCTCCTGTTCACATGCAAACTACAGACAAATTCTTTTATTTCTCCTCTAACCAAACACAGATCCTGATAATTCCTTAGAGAAGGAATCCTACAAACTGTCAGATAAAACATAGTTTTGCAGAAAGCCCAAGAGCATCATTCTCTAATTTGTCGGCATCTTTGACAATTTACAAAATATTCTGCTTTTACATACAGACTTGCCAATTCCAGACATGAAACAGGAGGCTAAGCTGCCTGTTGCTGTAAATATGCTATAAGCTTCTATGTACCGTATTTTTCGCTCTATAGGGCGCACTTTTTCCCCTCCAAAAATTAAGGGGAAATGTGTGTGCGTCCTATAGAGCGAATGCAGACTGCGCCACTAAGCCCAAAGGCAGAACAGGGAGAGGGAGCGCTGCGGAGCGCTCCGTCTCGCTCTACTAGCTTGGGGATGGCTGTGCGCAAACCTCTCCTGGGCAGCGGGGTGCCTTCACCCCGCTCTCCTGCAGAGGCTAGCAAGGCTGGTTCCCAAGCCAGAACAGTGAGACGGAGGGCTCCGTCTCGCTCTTCTAGCTTGGGGACAGCTGCGCGCAAACCTCTGCACTCCAAAGGCTTCAGGGATCTTTGAGGCTGGGAGTTGGGGAAAGCAGCGCTTGCCCCCCCCACCAGCCCCACAAGCTCGGGTGAATGCACCTTGAACGCACCTTGTTTTAGAGGGGGAGAACAAGAAAATATCCCCCCCCCTGTTCTCCCCCTCCTATGGTCCGGTGCGTCCTATAGAGCGAAAAATACGGTAATTTAGCGGAATGATTTATTAAAGAACTCTCCCATTAAGCACATGTAAAAAATGCAATAGTTTGAAATATACCAGATATATGTTTCTTTTAAACATAAAAGAAACACGCTGTGCCTTCATCATCATGGAAGCCAGCAACTTTTTTTCCATGGACAGCAGACCCTAATAGAGCCGGGGGGGGGGGTGTCAAAAGCTGTCAGAGTGTGTGTCTTAGGGAGAGTGCCAAACTGCCATGGCCTATTGCTGGCTCCGGTGCCAGGCAACATCCTGATGTTCAGGGGCATCTTTTTGAAGGCAGCTATGAGGGCAAACCCCAGTGCTTTTATGGAAACCCTGGCACCTGCCCCACCCACACCCAAAGCCCCGCATGGTAATTTAAATCCTGCACAGACCTAATAAAAACAAATTTTACTGTGACTGAAAGGCAGTATTTCAGTTTAAAGTCCTCACCAGTGGGAAGATGCCTAATACTACATGCGACAGAAATAAAATAATCTTTTTTTTTTAATGCAAGTACTCAACCCAACACACAACCTCAAGCTGCACCATCTTATTTCATGAATTGTTCTCCTGATGAATTTGAGCCTTCGAGGTTAAGCTTCAAAGATCACATTTGGTTTGGAGGGTGCAAAAGCTGAAGAGAAAGACCACCTCTTTACAAGCTGCATTGAGGTAGATATCACATTATCTAGCAAGCATTACGCATTAAAGTAATGTATCTATACAGCTGCAGCCCTGCAGAAGATGTGTACGCTGAACAATAGAGGATGCTTTGTATAACTCAGTGGGAGAGCATGCATCTTGCATGCAAGAGGTCCCAAGTTCAATGCGCAACACGTCCAGTCAAAAAGGGATGTCAGAGAGATTTCCCTGTCCAGGACTTTAGACAGTCTCTTGTTACCTATCAGAATAGACCAGCAATTGCTAACGTGGTGCCCTGCAGACGTTGTTGGACTCCAGATGTTGTCGGGGGAAGCAGATTATCTAGATCCATTCCAGTCTGGTTTCAGGTTGGCACCAAAACAGCCTTAGTTACCCAGACTGAGAGAGACAGGAGGAATGTAACCCTGTTGGTTCACCTTAGTCTCTCAGTGGCTGACCATGTGTTCTTCTGCAGCGACTCAGAGAGGTGGAAAAACTGTTATAGTGGTTCTGTTCCTACCTGCAGCTTGATGATCAGATACCAGTACCAGGAGAATGTTGCTTAGCTCCATGGCTTTTGGGGTCCCACAAGGGTTTATTTTGTCTCTTTTGCTATTTAACATCATATAAAATTGCTGAGAGCTGCCATCTTGGGAAATGGAGCCTGGTGCCATCAGTATGCTGATGACACACAATTTTTTCTCTCTCTCCATTCCATCTAAATCAGGAGAGACTGTGAAGGTGTTGGTTGGACGGGTGTGTGGGAAGCAGTGAAGGGCTGGATGCAGACTAATAAACTGATGCTGAATCCTGATAACAAGATTGAAGTGCTATAGGCGGGTGGTTCTTTTGTTTGGGGATTAGGTGTCTAAACTGTCCTGGGGTGGCTTGCACTCCTCCTGAAGGAACAGGCTCATAGTCTGGGAGTACTCCTGGATTCCAACTTGTCACTGGAATCTCAAGTGGCTAGGAGTGCCTAGGTCTCAGTTGTCCACGCTCTGGTGAACTCCTGTCTGGGCAACTGTAATGTGGGGCTGCCCCTGAAGATGGTCTCGAGGCTGCAGCTAGTGAAGAATCCAGTGGCTAGGCTGTCCAGTGGGGCAACCCAATGGAACAATGTGTCACCAGGCTGCCAGTGAGCTAACCAGGTCAAATTCATGGTGTCAGTACTAAAGCCATAAATGGCTTGGGGACCAAGTATCCAAAAGAGCCCCTTCCTCAGTATCAACCATCTCAGATCCTACAATTGGCAGGTGCTTGTGCTGTTGCTTGTGCTGAGACTGGGGACTGCTCAGCTGGTGGTGACCCATGACAGGGCTTTTTCTGTGACAGGTAGGTCTGTCTCCCTCATTACTAACTTTCAGGGAAAATGTAAAAATATTTGCGTTTACCCAGGCATTTGATCAGAATACACTGTTCCTGGAAACCCTGAAATCACTCATTAATAATGTTTTAAACTAGATTTTTTAAAGAATGTTTTAAAATTGTTTGTGGGTTTATTTGCGTGTGTTTTTAGTGTCTTATTAATGCTGTGTCTGCCACCCCAGCTTCCTGCGGGAAGAAGGGCAGGATATAAAATGAACAATCAAAGTAACAACAACTCCCATCTGCCCCAGCACCGCCAATGGTAAAGGATTATGGGAGTTGGAGTTCAGCAACGTCAGTAGAGCACCATGTTGGCTACCCCTGGAATAGGTGATACTTGACGAAATGGCAAGGCAACTTTGTATATTCACATTCATTCATATGTTCAATATACAATGCCAAGCCACCAGTGAGGCTAGCTAAACTGAAATGACACTACAGCTATAGGAAGCAAAAGTAAACCCCAAAGAAGGAGCCAACCTTATAACCAGTTACTGATCTCATCAATAAAAAACCACCAATAGTTACTTTTCATCCATGTGGCTGCGCATTTTCTTTAGTTTCTGCATAATGCTACTGGTCTCAGAGCCGGAAACGGAGGAGAGGCTCCATGTTTCTGCATCTGATGGCAGCGGGGTTGAAGAACGTGTTCGCTTTACATCGTCCTCACTAAAATGCTCCTGTGGCCAAAAACAAACAAACAAAAAAACCCCAAATAGATATTTAACATGTAAAAAGCTATTTTCTATTATCTATACATATTTCTCTAGCTATTATCTTTCTCTTTCTATATCCATGTACCTTGCATTTTTTACGGAATATTTTCCTCTATCCATTTTATATACGCTTTGATCAGCATCTTAATATAACTCCAATATCACTGGATGCAAATATTTTTAACTGTAAATGCTTTTAGATGCAATTGTTTTTAGAACGTTTTAACTGCTTTAGTATGTTTTTGCTTTTTTCATTTTTGAATTGTGGACCTGTTTGCCACCTTGAGCTCCTTGGGGAGGAAGGGTGGGACAGAAATTATACTGAGAGACTCTAGACCTATGAGCACGATCTGCAGTTCCAGCAACAAAAACAGATCTTATTATTTTAGAAGTCACTGTTGTGTGGCTGGTCTTTTTCAAGCATAAATGTTAGCAAGAAAGTATTCAGGACCAGCTTATTTATTTTAAAAACTTATACCCCCCCCCTTTTTTGTCTCTGTTATTTTTCATTCAATCTGAGAACGGCAGTGCTACAAATAAAAATAACAGGCTAACTCTCAGGTGCATGTTTCCAGCTCTTGCAGTGAAGCTTACCTGTTTATTTTCCCCTGCAGACTTCAGTTTTTCCTGCAGTTTCATAGTGGTTTGCCGTATTCGCTCTATCTCTTCCTGCTGCTTAAGGATCAGTTGCCTCTCCTTTCTGGCTGCCTTATTGGCTTCCTTAAGACGCTTGATTTCTGCCTTTATGAGTTAAGAACAATAAAGCAAAACAAAAAAAGAGCAGTAATGTTTTTGCAGGCTTCTCTCTTATTGTCAGCCTTTCACTTCTGCTCCTCATTATGCTGCTTGGTACGTTTGTCTTCACCTGTAGTTTGGACCACATCTCTCTCCCCTTCCCCCATCCCTATCACTACTTTATGCTTCTTGCTTTCGTTACAAGCTTTTTATTCTAATAATTAGCTTTCTCAGCTTTTCTGCCAATCTTCTCGTCTTCTCTTCTGTCAATCAATGTTCCTTCCCACTTCCTTTGTTTCACTGGCTCCAACCCTCTTGAAATAGACCTACCTTCTCTCTGCAATGTCCTGTTCCAGTGTGTTTTCTATAATGCACTGGTTGAAACTTACGTTTTCTCCCATGGTTTTTGTTCCTCCCCTCTGCCCCTTTCTGAATTCAGTGCCTCACCTCCAATACTCATTTCCTCCATTCATCCGCTCTCACTTTCCTCATACATCATGTCTGCTTCAGATTCAAAGATTTAAAGTATGGGCAATGTTTTATATGCAACTGTCTAAAACATTCCCCGTCTCCCAATTTTTTAGCCGAAAATAAATTCCCAAAGGAGTTTACAATAGGCCTGGGCGATATATCAATATATTGCCCAGGACTGGTATGAGGAGCAGACAGTGATGTCGGCTTCACTCAGCGGTATATCGCTGAGTGAAACCGACATCCCACTCTGCCCCCATACTGCACAGATGGAGAAAAAGGCTTCATTGGCAAGGCTCCAATACAGCTTGTTCCTCCCTCTGCATCTTTCAACTGCTCAGCTTAGGACTGTGCAGCTGCCGCTCCCGTTCGAGCATTTAAAGGATTCCCCATCCCAGCACTGGCTCCCACACAAGCAGGGGGGGCACCAGGGATGGAGCCCTCCTGCACCCCAGCTGAGCCGTACAAACAAGCTGCCATGTCCCACCCTGCTGGGCGCTGTGGCAATTTCTTACAGGCTGAGACCAATGCAGCTTGTGGTATGTTGCCAGTCTGCGATGTTTGGCTGGTGATATACAGTGATGTTGAAAAGCTGTTATCACTATGCCTCTGCATAGCTCCAACCTTATTTCAGACACTGTGATCGGTATCAGTATATCACAATGTTTAGGTGGTGATATATCACTATGTTGAAAACCAGATATCGCCCAGCCCTATACACCAGATCAAAATTCAGTGATTAAGGAGAAACTTGGCACAGGTGGATTTAAAATTAATTTTTACCTTTTCCTGCTGCAACTTCAGAAGTAGACCACGCTGTTTCTTTCGGATAGGAGGCATTTTGTCGTCCTCTCCTTTGTCTCGTAAACGCCTGTGAGAATCAAGGCAAGGAAAGTTCACTTTCTCTCACTTCTGCATTGCAATTCTGTTTTGGTAGTTATGGATTTTCATTTACGTATCGGTAATACAGTTTTATTTTGGTTAGCAAATGCACAGGTAAAGGTAAAAGACACCTGGACGTCAAGTCTAGTCAAAGGGGACTATGGGGTGGTTAGCAAATGCACAAAGCATCTTTCACCCCACATTGATCCCACCCCACAACGATCCCACTGCCCACCGGGGAATTTTTCAACTACACACCTCCCCCAATTCTGCTAGACTTTGCACAGCTTCACCTTAAATGTTTTGGATTACAACACTCATTGTTCCTGACCATTGTTCATGCTGGCTGGGGGTGACGGGAACTGGAGCACAAAACATCGGAGCCCCATAGCCAATATAATCTTGTTCTAATTCAAATCTAGCTAATGTGTTGAAGTAATTTAGATGCTTCTACATCATGTGGGATGGCTTTAGGATACTATACAGACATGCTCTTCCTGTGCCTACACTAGCCAACACCTGAAAGGGTGGATCCAAGAGCAACCATGGCACTCACACTCTCAACTTACCAGGTGGGCAATAACCCTATGCAATGCTGGTACCTCATATTTGGCCATTTTGGTTGTTCTTGATGAGACAGCAGCAGCACTCATTTTTTAGTACTAGCTGATTACTTCAAGTAGGACCATACTCCCCAAAACATAGGGCCTACGGGATAAAGAACCTGGGCCTTTCTGGGGTAGAAATAGCCAAACTGTTTTTTGGAGGCAATTCTAATCTCCAGATGCTAGGCCAAGAAATGGAACTCTCCAATCCCATCACAGATGATCAGGTTCTGTAATAATATTATAACCAGCAAGCAATAGGTGCTTGACGGTTCACATGTGTGAAAAAGAGTAGGGTGATCAGCTGAAGAATGGATTGCACTGTCTGGAAGATCTCCCTCAAAAGAAAGATGGACAGTAATTCTTTGCTTTTCAAGAATCCACATGATAGACTATATTAAAGTTAATATGAAATATACAGAAAGACTCACTGTTTCCTTACAAGTGAGGCAGAGCTATGCTTTTAAAAAATCACACTTCATTTAAACTCCATCTGGCTTCTGCAGCACCACTGTGCACCAACCTTGCCCCCAGGGCTTCTATTTGGGTAACTACAAACACACTTCTTTGTTTAATCATTATTTCATGGCATTCAGAACATTTGCAAAAGGGGTTTGGAAGCCGAGTTTAACAAAACTCACACAAAACCAAAGAAGTCCTAGGATGGAGCACAAATTACTAAATTTGGGGTCATTATGTTTTCTGAACACACTTACTTTTTCTGGTGATCCAGCCAGGCTAGCTCAGCCCTTGCCTTCTCTTTCAGTGCTTTTTCACGTAGCCTAAGCAGTGACGACTGGTGAGCTGACCGCACTTCTTCCTCCTTCATGTACTGCCGCACCATTTCCATGGTAAATTTAGAAAAGCTATCTTGCCCTCCCGAGAATGGCAGGCTTAGCTCCTAATTACAAGAAAACAAATTTAAAACATACATTTGCCAAATGTAAATGTTTGTATAACAGGATAAGTACTTTTGCTAAGATAAGAAGCATTACTAAAGAGGATGCCACCTCTTTGATCAAGCATCCTTCCAAACAAGTATGAATAGATGGTTTAAAAAACTAAGTTCATGCCATGAAGAAGTATGCAAGTGCTTTGAAAATGCACATGCACTAACAACTGTATTATGCAGTTTGTTTCCCTTGCTCACAAAAGGAGGTTCACACGATATACCATGCCCACAGTTTTTAAAAGTCTGCAGATACTAAACAATTATGGTGTTCATTTATGTACAGGACATCCTCACTAAAATTTACTGAAAGGTTCTGAAAGCACCTAGAGGAGCCTCAACAAACATGTGGCTGCAGAGTATTGAAAACTTACTTTAACAGGTGACACGCTAGTCTTTCCAGGGAAAGCCTCCTCATCAGAATAATCCTGGTGAACTCGCTTCTTCAAATTGATCCGGCGGTGACTTTCAGAAGGTAGCAAGGACCGGAATGACTTTTCTTCAATCTCATCTTCTGTCATGGACTCATCAAATTTAAGAGAATATTCTGTTGCTACAGAGGCTGAGTCTGAAGAAAACCCCCCCAAAATATTTAATTAAGGGAAAGTTTGCATTACAGAACGAGTAATGTATGAAGTAGTTTCATGTAGTGGGTGGAACGTATGGCTGAACGAGTGAGCAATACAAGTAAATGAATACTGACTGAATGATCAATATCGTCGATGACTGTGAATTATACCCCATCAGATGGGCAGGGTATGTATGTATGTATAAATAAATAAATAAATAAATAAATAAATAAACTAGCAAGACACCTGTCCATATCACAGAACGGGTCTATATATTGCACATAGGTAAAGGTAAAGGGACCCCTGAGGGTTAAGTCCAGTCGCGAACAACTCTGGGGTTGCAGCGCTCATCTAGTTTTACTGGCCGAGGGAGCTGGCGTTTGTCCGCAGACAGTTTCCAGGTCATGTAGCCAGCATGACTAAGCCGCTTCCAGCGAACCAGAGCAGTGCATGGAAACGCCGTTTACCTTCCCGCCGGAGCGGTACCTATTTATCTACTTGCACTTTGAAGTGCTTTCAAACTGCTAGGTTCGCAGGAGCTGGAACTGAGCAACGGGAGCTCACCCCGTCACGGGGATTCGAAACACCAACCTTCTGATTGGCAACATGCCCTTTCAATGGTATTCAGGACACTCAAGAGTTTGGATGATGGAGTAGATATTATCTCCAATCTGCAGCACTTTCCCCGCTTACAACAAATGTCAAAAAGTATGGGGTCAAAGACTAAAAGGATATCAATAAGTAGCGATGTCAGCATGGGAGCTAAATATGCTTCCTGGAGTCCCATGTTTCTTGGAACTAGGAAGCTGGCTTTATCCTCCCACAAAAGAACTTCTAATTGCAACAGATCTTTTTGCTCCATAAAACATGCTGTCAGCCAATAATAACCAAGCCCCATCTGACGTTCCATCACTTAAGATATATTTGTGTAATAGAAATCAAGCTCAGGAAATTGCATCTTGCGTAACACTCACTTGTAAACAAGTACACACACTGATGTAAAGACTCGTGACTTAAAAAAAAAAAAAAAACCAACCTCAGTGATTCCCAGAACAAAGGAAGGAGGAACACGCAGTCAGTGGCTCCCAGAACAATGGAGGCTGGAAGCAACAGCTAGCCAGGAATCAATGTGGCTATCATGGTGTCATTATCAGACTGCAGATTCCCCAGCAGCTCAAGGGGCTGGCTAGCCAGAAAATGACATATAAAAGTAATTGTGGATTGCCTGTGATGGGGAAAGAGTGCTGCAAGCAACAGCCTGGTAAATATTTCACCATTTTATATTTCTTCTATGTGACTCCACCAGCAGAACAATCAATAGAGCAAGGGAAATAACACAAGCATCAAGTAGATGGGAACAGAACTAGGAGTAAACACTGAAGTAGTTGAAGTACTCAACCAAGGACCCACCTCTCTCATCTGCAATGGATGGAATACTATTATTCATTAAAGAATCATTCACAGCCATAGGAGCCTGCTCTTCAATGGAGCTGCCTGACTTTTCACGACGGGAAAGTTTCTTGGTCCCCTTGGAAGGTGAGACAGATGGACTTCCCGGGCAACTGCTGCTGCTGCTGTTTTATAAAAAGGTATAATAAAAGCACAGAAGTGAATCTTGAATTAGGGTTGTAAAACAGGCCTCAGAATTAATAAATGCATAATAATAATAATACCAACAGTGTGCTGCTACACAATAAAAAACAACTCCAGTTTAGTTTTAGATCATTTCTGAACGAGGCTCTGCATAAGTGCAAAAACCGTGTTATGTGACTGCACAGAAACTATGAAGAAGAATTCAGTTCATATTCATGTCATGGGGCATCAGATTAGCATTAAATGCCACTCCAAAATATAGCAACTCGGCTAATGCAATGGTCCTTGGATAGGCCTGCATGACTTGTGATCCAACAGCTAGCTCTATACTATGTTCTACAATATTTTATTGATCCCATGTGAGTTTGCGGGCTCAAAAGATCTGCAGGTCTGGACTAGAAGAAGAGACACTAGACATCAAGTACTGCTCAAAGTCTTCCTCTGCTAACTACCATTATAACTGACAGTAACTGTATAAGTTATGCTTCTTACCTCTGATCATGTGCCTTTGATCTCGACGATTCTGAATAACTTTCAAATGAGGAATAAAGGATTTTTGAGTCATCTAGCTCCTCTTTACTTTGTGAAGGTGTAGATTCTGCTTTCCTATTAAAGAAAATAAGCAAGTTTGAGTTATCCTGAAAATAAAAAAGAAAGTTCAAGCTGATTGTCATAAGTAGCTGAAAAAAAGCCTTCCAAGACAAAATGATTATAGTGAAATAAATGAATGAGAAACATCCAATTAAGTATCAGTAATGACAAACAAGACAGAAAATGTATTTAGCTCTGCATAAAAAGAGCTTTGTGTGTTTCCAAAGTAGGCCTAGTTTCTCTTGTGTACAGAACAAATGGAGAGCAGGCGACGCTTCCTGACACTTGTCACTCTGGAGCACCCAATATAAATTGGCATGGTCTTCTTCCCACTCAGGATGAGTCACGACAGGGAAGGAAGACTCTCCTGCCAAGTGGCATGTGAAATAGGCCTCTGATTTGGCAGGCAGAAAGTAGAAGTCTCAGTCTCCTAACTCCAGGAGTTTGAGGGGAAATAAAAGGTGTGTGGAGTAGCCAACATCAGAGGCTTTGGCTTCTGATCATGGATTTCAACATGGAAGACAGGAACTTACCATTCTTCCATTCCCCAATGGGAAGAAATGGACAGGATGTGCAAACTGGTGTGATAGCCCTATGCACAAAGTCTTCCCTGACGCCTACAATAAGTCAATCAAGGGACTATCAAGTAAACCCAACAAGTACAAATGCACATACAGTCAAACCTCAGAAGTCGAACGTAATCCGTTCCAGAAGGATGTCCGACTTCCAAAACGTTCGACTTCCAAGGTGCAGCTTCTGATTGGCTCTTGCAAATGGAAGAGCCGGTCGGAAGCCGCTTGTCTGCTGCAATGGACAGTCGACCGCCGAAAATCGTTCGAAAGCCGGAACACTCGCTTCTGGGTTTTAGACGTTAGGGAGTTGAAACATTCGGCAACTAAGCCGTTCAAGAACCAAGGTTTGACTGTATTCCCTTTCCTTAAGAATTCCCTTCTACACTCTAATGCTGGAGCCAAATGACCTGCCTTGCTACAGTATTGGCTGCTAGTGTAGAAAATCAAACAATAAAAGGTCACAAGGGCTGAAAGGAAGGGGGGACTGCTCTTTATTGATGAGACAGGGAAAAGAAAGTAAAGAGCAGCCTTGGGGAGTTGCGTAGTACTCATGCGGACATCATATCCCCCCCCCTCACCTACGCATATCAGTGGTGGTGGGTGTTTTCTGGAGTCTGCCTTCATGCCTCTGGTGAAACACCGCTCACAATCTATTCTAAGAACTAAAATGTCATCTAAAATACCTGCTTGTATTATGAGATTTTAGCTTCTTTATGAATGCTGAATGTTGCTTCCGCTCTTGGTCAAACAGTGTGGTAATTGGGGCTGCAGGAGCACCAATGGCATCAGAGATCTGGACTCTTGCAAGCTCTGTCATCTGAATAAAGAAGCACAGTCAGATGTACTTTTCGTAAGTTAATATTTGAGAAATTAAGAACACACACACACATCCTCTCTCTCCCATCCTTCAAATAGGCAGCGTGCTTTCCTTTCCCAAAGTAGTCTGCTGAAGAGCTCTTCGTTACAATCAGCAAGCTAGCTTCAGCAGCCATTCTGCACAAGGCCAAGCCTGCCAAGGATTTCAGAGCAGAATCTAACCTCACGTATCTGGCTAGCAGCTTCTGTGGTGAGCAGAGCAGTCTCCGCCTGCTGAGCTGCAATTTTGCAAGTGGTCTCCTGCAAAGCATCTGCTTTCTCCTGTTGTGACTGTACCAGCTGCTGCATAGATTCTGCATGGCCCTATGTATTAAAAAAAAAAAAGTTCTACTTTAGTTCAGGTGCCAAAGGGGCCAAACTGGAATTTTAGTATGCCAAACGTATTTTTGTTGGTTTTAATTCTTCTTTACGCACAGAAGCAAAAACTGGATGAGATACTTGGCTCTAACGTTTCTGCGACTGTCAAAGCAGAAAATTCTGAGGCAGAAAAAAAATCTGTTCAGGCAATAATAAATGCTTGAAACTCATGGTAAATGATTAGGACATAAAAGAAATAAACAATAATTTTATTTAAACTTGTGCACACAAAAGTGGCATAGGTAAACTATTTTGGCTTTTTCATTCTCTTCTTCCAACAAGACGTACGTTGTGGCAAATGTGAGCTCGTTAGAGCAGATGTTATGTGGGGTTGTATCCACCAGCATCATACTAAAATCAGCTCCATTGAAATGGAGATATAAAAATGATGAAAATGTGATTGACACACCATAATACAGCATCTGGAACCTGGACTATTTGCTTTCATAGAAAATGTAGACTTGCCTTGGCCAGACGAACCTGATATACCAGTATACCTGAAGGAGCATCTCCACCTCCATCGTTCAGCTGAGGTCCAGCTCCGAAGGCCTTCTGGCAGTTCCCTCATTGCAATACGTGAGGTTATAGGGAACCAGGCAGAGGGCCTTCTCGGTAGTGGCACCTGCCCTGTGGAACGCCCTCCCATCCAATGTCAAGGAAATAAACAACTATCTGGCTTTTAGAAGACATCTGAAGGCAACCCTGTTTAGGGGAGTTTTTAATGTTTGATGTCTTATCATGTTTTTAATATTCTATTGTGAGGCATCCAGAGTGGCTGGGGAAACCCAGCCAGATGGGTGGGGTATAAATTATAAATTATTATGACATGCCCAGCACCTTTGCTATTAGGGCACGGTCCTCATTGAGACACACTTTGCAACAATACAGTTTAAATTTTGTTGAGTGTAGGGAGTGTCAGGCAGAAGTGGAGGTGCTGGGCATGAACTGATCAATGTGAACTGATGCTTTTGAGTTCTGAATACAATATGTTTTATTCAGTACAGTATTATTTTTTTAGTGAGACATTCTGTCTGTGTGATCTGCTAGGTCCAAAGACCTCACTTCCTGTCATTTCCCTGGCTTAAGAAGTGTCAGTATTTGGCATGGTGTGCGCTGGCTTTGACTGGATCTCCAAATTAACACATGGCAGCCATTTTGTGATCTGTCATGGCCCACATGGTAGCTATTTTGTGACTGAAGCCCATAGTGCCCCCTGGCCCACTAATGTTGCAACTTCTAAAATCTTGCACCTCTAGAACAAGATCTTTTTCTGAAGTACATTGTGATGACCCGATTTCTTGTTGCCTACTATTTGTGAGATTTGGATTAGCATCCATTCGCACCAATTTCTCCACAGGAAAAGAATTCTTCTTTTAAGTTTTACATACTGTTTGAAAGACCTCATTACCTGAGCTGCTTTCTTCATCGCCTCTTCTAGTTGCCTCTGACTTTCCAGAGCTTCTTGCTCTGCCTTGAGCTTCAGAAGAGCCAAGTCATGCTCATGTCGTTGCTGCTGTGCCTATGGATTAAGTTTAGTTTAGTTTTAGTTTATTAACTTATATTCTGCCTTTTTGCATACAATGTAATTCAAGGTACCTTACACTTAAAATATATTTCCATAGGGATATTAATGCTCCTGTCACTGAATCCTAAATATTTCATTAATGATTAGCACTTATACTTCTGCATCTTTTAGTGTATCTCATGACTTTCATTGCCAATTTTACAAAGTTCACAACTTCCACCCTATACAATAATACTGCAATAAATAAAACTTGTGGTATGAAGTATTGAAATTGCACACAGCTACTTGTGACAAATGTGGTTATCATTTTCAGGAACCGCAGATTTTGTTCCTCCTTTTTCGAACAAGAGCCTGCCTACTGGTTTTGTAGCTTTAATGGAAATATAACAATATTCATCTGATCGCAACCACTCTTATCTTTGACTGAGATACTTCAGAGGAGTGCATACAGCAAATAAGGCAGAGATAAGAACGCCTACGGTTACCTTTAGAATCTGAGCCAGTGAAACACTTTCCTGCTGGGCAAGTGATATACCTCGGACTCGTTCAACATCAGAGATCTGGCGAACAGACTCCTCAATTGCACTTAAATAATTAAGTTCTGCTGACATACGATGTTGGAGACCAGCAGGTGAGAAGCGCATGGTACCTGTAAGGTAAATATGAAATACTAAACACCTACGTCTTCGTGTAAATCACACTTTTTAGAAACATAGGAAGAGTAAGAAGCATCATGAGCCATCTATTTTTTGCCAGCTCACCATTCATGTTACCTGCTCCAGGCCTGTTGGTTCCAAGGTTCATATCAGAGAAGGCATGGCTTGCCTTGGGTCCAGAAGTTATAGTCCCTGGAGAGTTTGAAAGGGGGCTAATTTTTTCTGCTGTATTTACTGCAGGATCCAATGGTTTCTGTAAGCTTGGAGAATGAGGAGAGCCTGGTGTCCTTGGAGACTTTATCTTATCTGGGAGACTAACAGAAATGTTAAACAAAAATTGAAGCAAGTCTTTATTCTTTCAAGAAAGAGTAGTCACACAGCAAAACCAGTTTGAAAAATATCATATATTTCCATCAGTACACAAAGAAAAGAGTAATAGCCAGTGCTTTTCTTCTAGAAAAAATTGTCCCGATACTCATCAGTATGTGCCACACTTTTAACCTTCTCGGGGAAAACGGTGCCAGTACTGCCTACATTGAGAACCCCAGAAAAAAAAGCTCTGGCCATAGTTGAGATTTACACACACAAAATAAAGTCTTCAGACTATTTGAAGAGCTTATATGTTACTTCAAAAACACTGGTATAATTCAGATTATCATACCTCGGTTTTAAAACAGAGATATTAAATTACTGTTTTGCCCACACAAGCATCCACCTTCGCTCTTCCCTTTGTGATATGATCAAATGAGTCAATCTCTAATCAATCATAATTTCCTATTTCATCTAAACCAGGACATTCTGGTTACCAGCTTTGGAACAGTTTAGCTTATTAGATCAATTTCAAAACTGTGGTTTAAAAACCTGGTTTGTTCCAAAGCTGTTAAATATGGCTCTTTGCTTCATTGCACAAGCAAAAAGTCTGAATGCATGGAGAAAAGACACGTTGACATCACTCAGTATTAAGCCAATATATGATTATCTGAATGTGGCTATGGTTTGGTAATATGCAACTAAATGAAGTGGTTCACGTTACCTCATCAAGGAGTGATCAGAAAGTTCTTCTAAAGTGCTGTCAGAATCTGGGCTCTTCTCTTCTCTGTGAGATATTCCATTATTAGGTGATGCATTCTTCACCTGTTGCGATCCATACTCTGACCCTGGCAACATTTTGTTTTCCTCCCTCAGAGAGGCACTTGAAACTGGGCTGAAAGATTCTGACTCTGTAACACACATTTTGGCAAAAAGCGATTTAAATATAAAATAAATATACACTTTCCCCCACTTGACAAGTACACTTGACATTTTCAGATTTTAAAACTTTGCCAAAGGTTTCAACCCAGCTTTGGGAGCGTAGTAAATGGCACTTACTTTCCTTTTTCACTCTTTTTTTAGACGATGCAGACGAGTTGGAAGAACCTGCAGAAAGTGTTCCTGAGGAATGGTGGGTAAATTCTACAGCTGGCTGCTCGTACAATGACTTTCTGGTGGCAAACTCTTCTTTGAGGCTGGGGCTGCTGCCACTGTCAATATAGACACGGAAGTAAAATATTGCTGGACTCTCTCAGTTACATTTATACTACTTGCGTAATGAGCATTTTAAATTGTTTAATAAAGCCTTACAAGGCACAAGAGCAGGACTTCTATTTACCTTTAAAAGCAGCTGAATTTTAAACAACTTTGCATATAGCTTAAGATAGGCACATGGGCTAGACCTGCAAGCTTTAATGTATAGTTGAATTATGGTTTAGCCCATTAATATTTGGGCTGAATCTTAAAAGCATATTTATTCTTTTAAGTAGATGTTGTCGCAATCAGGAATTACACGCAGGACCAGCCATCTGCCCACAATGCATTCCTCCTCCCAACAATGTTTCTGCCTAAAATGGCTGTAGCCAGCCAGCAAAAGAGAGACAGAAAAACTGATTTGTCCTGCTCTCTTGATTGGTCTGCTCTATCTCCCTCTTCCTCTCTCCATGGTTTCAGCCCCAGAATGAATGCCGCTGACAAGCAAAGCACAAAGTGGGCAAGCTCCAGCTGTTCAGATATCTGACTCTGCGGAGTGTATAATTCTTTATGTTTGGATAAGTGAACTGGTGGGTATCCAGTGGATGGATAGTGGGACCTGCATGTAAACTATTACAGACGCCTTTCCTTTTAACATTACCATAATGTTTGTGTTCAGAACTGAGTTCCTATTCTCCAACACCCTTAAGGATATTGAAATATCTATACTGAAAAATCAACTGAATTAATAAATTAAGTTAAATAGTTACTTTCTCTAGGTCTCTTAAATAGATTAAATAGTTGTCAATCCTGATTCGAAACACCAGCAAAGGGAATTCTGTAGTACTTAAAGAATTTTCAGGTTGATAATTCAGGATTTTCAAAAACGGTTGAGCTGAGTGTCATTTGTGCCATAAAGAAAGTACCAGGTTGTGACTCGAAAGCTGTTCTAAGTAGACGAAATATTCATTTACTCTGCTCTATTGCCACAACTCAGATTTGCTATACTCTATAACAAGGAAGTCTTCCCTTCCCATTCAGGGATGAAAAACAACTCTGTAATAGTTCTTTATTTAATGAACATGGTTTTTCATTGATTTTCGCTGCCATTTGTGAACTCATTAAGTACCTGGGCTCAAGAGTAGCTCTTTTATCTGCAATGGTTACACTTTCCTGTGAGGAAATGAAATCATCTTCATAGGAAACAATGCTAGCTGGGGGACTCATGACTGGAAGGAAAGTTTCCCGAGTTGGTGGTGCTTGCTCTGACCACTGCTCAAATCCTGAAAAAGCAAAAAGAAATCTGTATTTCAGAAGCATGCCAAATAATCTTGCTGACAGAGATCCAAAGCCCATTCAGAGCAGCTCTGGAAAATTTCCTTTATATGTATGCAACAACGTTCAATTATAATCTGAAGACAGTTAAGTGATTTCATAGTAAAGAAGTAGTTGCCAAAATTTCCAAAAAGGACTGGAAACTTCTTGCTTATCAGCAAATACTAGTATCAGGAAAAAAACAAGACAAAATCCGAGCTACAGGTTTATAACTTAAAGAGCTCAGGATTTCAACTACAGTGGTGCCTCGCAAGACGAAATTAATCCGTTCCGCGAGTCTCTACATCTTGCGGTTTTTTCGTCTTGCGAAGCACGGCTATTAACGGCTTAGCGGCTTTAAGAAAAAGGAAACAAACTCGCAAGAACTCGCAAGACGTTTCGTCTTGCGAAGCAAGCCCATAGGGAAATTCGTCTTGCGGAATGACTCAAAAAACGGAAAACCCTTTCGTCTAGCGAGTTTCTCGTCTTGCGAGGCATTCGTCTTGCGGGGCACCACTGTATCCTGGAAGTGCGGTCATTTTGACAATTACACCAACGAAACACCAGAGGCAGCAATAAGTCTCTCATTGCCTTACCTTTCCCACGCTGCTGGTAATGTTTTGTAAAGACGTTGATGGCACTATGGGGACTCCCCCTTATCAGTTCTTCCCAAGTACTCCTTATATTTCTAAAAATGAGTAAACACTTCTCTGCCTCCTTCTGAACGTCTTTTACGGGCTCACAGCCAGCTATCTCTGCAGCACAGAATTCTTTTTCCTTTAACACTTCCACAGTCTTCCAAGTTGGATGCTCACGCCTTTCTCCTTCCTCCTCAGACGCAAGGCCATCACTGATTGGCCCCTCACTTATTGACTCTACGCTACCATCACGCGGAGCTACAACTTTACTTTCAGCACCTGGGGAGCATGCTTGTTTTTTGGACAGATCTCCTAGCATTCCTTCAGCTCTGTAGTTACCTGGAAGGCTGATAGCTGCAGCCCGAGGGCCGAGGGTCTCTGGGAGCCTTTTAAACTCACCAAGGTTTCCAACACCGGGAAGGTTATCATCAAAACTTGCATGTGGGGTGCAAGCACCCAGCATCTTCTGCAGCCTGGCTGAAAAGACATCGCTTTCTTCCACAGGGGGGCTGCTGGCCTTTGCCCAACGGCCATCGCCCTGATCTCCTTGCAACAAGTCACGCTCAGAATTCCACACCTCACCATAGTTAATGCTGGCCCCGGCTAACTTCTTGGCTTCGCTTTCAATTCGGCTCGACAAAGAGGCTGCTGTTGCCTTCAGGGCTTCAATGCGGTTCAGTTTACTTTTATAATGATTAATGGTAGGCTGTACAGCAGATGCCATAAATGGCTGAGATGCCAAAGGCATGGATCCCACAGCTGCACTGTAACTCCTCCTGCTTGGTAATGCAGAGTCAAAGTCGTTTTGCAAGACATGTGTCTGATCTAGGGCCAAAAGCTGGGAGACAAATCCTCCAGTCAAGACCATTGAAGGTTGTTGGGAAGAAAGCTGGGCTTCTGAAGTCAGCCTATCTGGCTGAATCCATAAAGGGTTATTCCTATAAACAAAAAAGTTGAATTCTCATAAACTTGGAATAATGAAGGCTGAACAATGTTTGACTATTAAATGTGCACATATGTTAACGTATTGGAAATCATTTTTAAAACTAGACTTCTTAGCCCAGATTAGATTTTCCCCGATCCCCCCATACACATAGTGGGAGCAGTGTAAAGGTGTAAAATTTGAAGCTGTGGGGTAGGGGACGTGTTTTTTTCCAGGGTGTGAGATTTGGAAAGAGGTTTTTTTTGGGAAAAGCTGAACAAATGCATTACTTTTCTTTATATACTGAAAGCCACTTTGTTACTTTAGGAACATAAAAAGCATTGTGCATAAAATGGTTTATCATAAATTTATATCTGCTATATTAAAAGTACAGATTATTCAGATAATAATTACAAACTGATTAAACTTTTGTTGCAAATGGAATACAAGCTGCTGAACTGTAAGGAACCTAGCATTCAAGCTTCCCAAATTCTGCACCAAGAGGACTGAAATCTATTAACATTTTCTAAAAAAAACAGAGGCTTTTTTACTAGGAATAACAGGAGAAGTGCCAAAGAATTTAAAGAGGCTACTTATGTATGCTACTACAGCGGCCAGAATGCTACTTGCCCAGAAGTGGAAGGAAGAAAACGTCCCAATGAAGAATGGGTAACTAAGGTGACGGACTATGCCAAAATGGCAAAATTGACCATGAACATCAGGCACCAAGATGAGAAAAAAATTAACCAAGAATGGAAAAAAATTATAGATTACTTTAAAGAACACTGTAAATGCGTTAAAACATTAGCAGGATTGATGTAACATTTATGAAGTAACAATAGAATTAGGACTGGAAAAAGAAGCTGAAAGTAATTGGAGAAATATAATTATATGCAAGGAGAAGAAAAGGGAAAAAATTGGAAACCAGGGGTGGGTGTAGGTGGGTCTAAGTCAAACAATGCCATTTGGATTAGGTATGTGTGTATAACGTTGTCATACTTAAAAATTGAAAAATATATTTGAAATATATGTTTTTTTTAAAAGCAAGTGAACTGAAATGTACAACACCTTTCAAATTTCCATAACTCAATCATGCTCAACTTGTTTTTCAAAATAATTTCTCTTGATTTTCTAGTCATAGAGGAGGAAAAAGACACTAACAGGAACGTTCCCCAGCCACTGGAATTCTGCCCAGTCAGTAGGAATTGCCCATAAGCTTTCAAGAATACCGTTGTAACAATAAGGGCATTTTGCATTAAGGAAAGTTATTTATCCCAAAATATTTATGTATTTTTTACGCAGTGTCATAGAATCCCATCACACACAGAGCAGTGACTACGCATAAAGAAGACGATTGCTTTTTCAACCTGTATTTCACGCAGGGACATGTCATTCTTATAATGCGGAAGCTTACAGAATCTAAAGTGCTGGATTTTAAAATGTCACTTATGTTTGCAGGAAAAGTCCTCCAATCTTGCTGCTGCTTACACAGGGCATATTGCTAAGTCCATTTTCTACTATACTGTACCAAGTTTCTAAGGTGTTAACAGTGACTTTTCACAAAAAATAGTGTTTAGTGTTCTATTAAAACACTTACAAGTTGCCTTAAAGATAGTCCTGTTTTCTTACCTAATAAGAGGAGGAGGAGGAGCAGCTTCAGAGAGAGACATATCGCTACTGGAAGATGCACTGGGTGGGCGCTCCTGCGCTTTGTTTTCTTTATCAGATTCTCCAGACGGTTGATATCCAGGTTTGGCCTGGGAAGAAAAATGGAGATATTTTTGAAACATGAAATTCTGTTAGAATTAATCAAGATAAAAAAAGTTAAAACATGTGAGAAGTCCCAAGTGACCAAGCAAACAGCTGACATTTGTTTTCCGCACTAGACAAAAGTAACAACATATTAGCCATATTAGCTGGTCCTTTGGCAAGAACACCTTATATTTAAGTCAGTATTTTTTCTACTTCTGCAAACGATGGGGTTCTCCCAAGGCTGCCAATAAATCCCTTGGTGGGGTGTGGATGTTGTAATTTTGGCTACATGTGACTGGCACTCAGTGATTCAAGATCACTATTCGAATATAAAGGTAAAGGGACCCCTGACCATTAGGTCCAGTCGTGACCGACTCTGGGGTTGCGGCGCTCATCTCGCTTTATTGGCCGAGGGAGCCGGCGCACAGCTTCCAGGTCATGTGGCCAGCATGACTAAGCCGCTTCTGGCGAACCAGAGCAGCACACGGAAACACCGTTTACCTTCCCGCTGGAGCGGTACCTATTTATCTACTTGCACTTTGACGTACTTTCGAACTGCTAGGTTGGCAGGAGCAGGGACCGAGCAACAGGAGTTCACTCCATCACAGGGGTTTGAATTGCCGACCTTCTGATCGGCAAGTCCTAGGCTCTGTGGTTTAACTCACAGCGCCACCCGCGTCCCTTTATTAGAATATATGATGGCTTTAATCCTAACTACGGCAAAAAAGAAAAAAAGGAAGGTCTCACAAGGGGACACCAAAACACTCCTTTCCAAAAAGCCTTCCTGGGCAGTCAGGAGACCCTCCTGAACAAAGTGGGATACAGCAGGACCGGGGGCTGGTGTGGGAGGAAGGGAAATTGTGCCAAGTCAGGCACAACTGGATGCCGAGGTGACATTTAAAGGTCTACACCCTTCACAGGAGCTACTACACACACATTACATAATCTGCCCCTTGGTGCGCCTGAGCTTCCTGCCTTCCCCTCATCAATGCTTCTTCAGAATACGAGCTGGGTAGTTGAATTGATCAACATGCTGCCCAACGTCTGGATTCTTACTCTATGCCATGACAAATGCTGTGAGCTATAGCTGCAGCCATCTTTAACTCTGGGCATGTTTCTTGCTCCTACTAGAGCTCCACACTGCAGGCGCAATCAAAACCTCAGTTTAAGCATTATTCGGCATGTGCAAACCTAATGCCTATCTTTTGCTGCTGCTAATACTTTACAAATCTTTTCTTTAAAAAAATGACATTAATACAAACTTTCAAACTGCAAGGAAATACCCAAGCACATCTTGCAAAATAGCTATCCCTGTACCTCCTGTCCAGGGACCAGGGGCTCCTCCAGTAAGGTTTGCTCCAGAAACAGTTTTGAGTATGTTTTTTGTAGTTGTTTGGTGGCTAATTCAGGAGCCAATGTTTCCTTGGTCTTATTAGCAAAAGCTTCTTTCTGTTTCTTGTAAAGTTCTTGAAGTCTTTTGTTCTTTTGTTCTGTTGCCACTTTCTGCGCTTTCTTCTCTTCATTCTGCCTCTTTTTCCTTTCTTCTTTTTGTCTAGCAATATACTGGCGAACTTCATCTGTATCATAATAGCGTTTCTTAGAAGTGACTTGAGGCTCTTCATTGGCAGAAAGCTTATCTGGCTTTCTTTTGGTTGGACTGTGGCTCCTAATAAGTGCAAAAGGTGGTGATTTTTGATCCTGTCTTCCTTCATCCCTCATTTGTTCTGCACCCTGAGATACAGAGTCCAGCTGCAGGTCATCAAGCATTCCACGGATCTCCACTGGCAAGAAGTCCTTGTTTACATGGTCTTCTTTCCGTTTTGAATCAGGGAAAGTCGATTCTTTTTTCTTCGTGTTATTCTCCACTCTGACTTTACTTTGTGATCTTTCAGAATTTCTTGATCGGGTTTCTATGGTCACATCCAACTTGAAATTAGTGTCTGTCTTTTCACTGTGGAAAACTGGGGTGGGGATAGGGGGACAAAAGTAGTGTTAGACACTCTCCACTTGTAAGGCAAGGTGGATCTATTTATTTGACCTCTCATGTGACAGCTTTTTGTTAAGTGTTAAAAGCCTGTCCACTTAAGCACTTTAGAAAGGCAAGAAACCCTGAGACATTCTAGCAAGTGCTACAAGAAACGAGCTGCAAAAACCTGAACACATCAAAAACAGAAATAGGCTGCATTTGGTTGACGCTGGACTTCAGCTCGTGCAAGCAGAATTACTCCTTCCTCTCTTTCATCCTGCACCTCCCTGTCTGCTCTGTAGTGCCCAAACCTTCTGGAGCAGTTTTGGAAAGTTCTGCAGCAGAAAAGGGGAACGCCTCACCAGGGTCAAATGTTCCACTTGTGAATGGACACTGTCAAATTTCATCCTGTACTGAAGCCAGAATGCAATGCATATTTTGCCAAGTGGGCTACTGTCTTTGATGTTCTTCTCAGATTTTCACTAGAAATGGCCATACTGATGAGACACTGTGTGAACATGGTTCCTTATAGAACACATACAAGCAAACACAAACACAAACACAAACACAAACACACACACACACACACACACACACACACCAAGTAGTAGTAGCTTCTACAAATTAATTCTAATCTGGAAGCTTGGCCCTGTATCTATGCACAGCATCTCAAGATCGTTTGGGTAAACATGTTGGAACATAGTTCTGATAAGGATATCAGTTTATTCAATGATAAAGAATTAGAGCAACCTCTGCAGTTAAAAACCCCCACTTAGGTTAATTTAATCTGTCACCAAGCACTGGGGCCAAGATTATAAGAGTTTCCAATATTAGTTTACTTATTTAATAGGCATATATAGTCAACCTGCCAAAATGTGGTCCCAGGGCAGGTAATATGCAGCTCAATACAATTAAACCATGTAACATCTTCCACCCGCAGTGCAAAAATATGCATCTTGACCCAATGTTGAAATGTATATAATGACAAGGCTAGAAACCAATCAAAGGAGAAGGCATTCCACAATCTGGGGTCCACCACAGAAAAGTCCCTCTTATGCACCAGCACCCCATGGACCTCCTTGCATATGCTGCATAAAACAAGTTCCACACAGATTTCCAGCATTTCTAGAGTAAAATTGGCTCAATCAAGCATTGAAGGGCATTTATATTATAAAAAAAACTTCAGCTGTGGCAATTTTTTTAAGGCAAATCTGAAGACTTCTGATAAAGTGTATAGACGCTGGATCAGCAGTCAGAAATCTCAACAGTTCTTGTGGGAAAAGACATTGACAGTGGAATGCCAAGAAGGGATTAATGGCTGGGACTGTATACAACAGCAACTCAATAATACTGAGGAGCTCAAGTCACAGCCAAGGAAGGTGAAAATTAAACTGATTGGATTTGAGCAATGCAATATCATTTAAGCCCCAATATCTCATGTAAGAGAGTAGTTATTTTTATCTCTTTGATAGTCCCTTGGGTAGGAGGTAAACAAGGCTATTTAATTCTAGTGGTTCATGGCCATAGGCCATTTCACTTATTGAAAATGAAATAAACAACTTGAAACCAGCTGGGTCCCAATTCCATTGTTCTGCTTCAATCACAGTCACACATGACTTGTTGCACACAAGCTATCTCATCCGATACTGGACGGGGAAGTTACCAAACTGTCACTAGTCTAATGTTCAAGTTGTCAAAGATGCTGGGGTATTACCATCTGCCCTTCCTAACTATCCTACAGTTCTAGCAGAAGAGGAAAAGGAAATAGGCAGTGACAACAAAGGTGTCAGCTAGGAGAGAAAACAAGATCCTTCAAGATAGCCAAACCAGAACCAATTTCCAAGGTAATGGTTGAGTTAAGAGCTACACTGGTGTCACCCAAAGCCTCAGGAGATCTCAGAAAACTAAATATATGGTGGAAAGCTCCGCAGACCAGAGATGGGGAATCTGTGGTCCTCCACTTATGTTAGACTATACTCATCCTGACCATTGACAATGATGCCTGAGACTGATGGAGCTGTCATTCAACAACACCTGGAGAGTCACAAGTTCCCCGCCCCTAATGCAGAAAACGCAAATGTGCACTATTGCTTCATTTTCCAGTTGACAGTTCCTCGTCAAATGCATAATGTCCTTTCTAATAATAATAATAATAATAATAATAATAATAATAATAATAATAATAATTTATTATTTGTACCCCGCCCATCTGGCTGGGTTTCCCCAGCCACTCTGGGCGGCTTCCAACAAAGATGAAAGATACACTAAAATTTCACACATTAAAAACTTCCCTGAACAGGGCTGCCTTCAGATGTCTTCTGAATGTCAGGTAGTTGTTTATCGCTTTGACATCTGATGGGAGGGCGTTCCACAGGGCAGGCACCACTACCGAGAAGGCCCTCTGCCTTGTTCCCTGTAACTTGGCCTCTCGCAGTGAGGGAACCGCCAGAAGGCCCTCGGAGCTGGACCTCAGTGTCCGGGCAGAACGATGGGGGAGGAGACGCTCCTTCAGATATACTGGACCGAGGCCGTTTAGGGCTTTAAAGGTCAGCACCAACACTTTGAATTGTGCTCGGAAACGTACTGGGAGCCAATGTAGGTCTTTCAAGACCGGTGTTATATGGTCTCGGCGGCCGCCCCCAGTCACCAGTCTAGCTGCCACATTCTGGATTAGTTGCCGTTTCCGGGTCACCTTCAAAGGTAGCCCCACGGAGAGCGCATTGCAGTAGTCCAAGCAGGAGATAACCAGAGCATGTACCACTCTGGCGAGACAGTCCGCAGGCAGATAGGGTTTCTACAGCACAGCAAGAGCAAGTCAGATAGGGAGCGGTCTTTGTTGCGCTCGATGACCCAGAACACGACCCCAGTGCAAATCAGGGGTGGCCAGTATTTGCAAAACCTCAGCATCCCATTCCCAAACATGCACTCCCAAGTGCAGTCAATCCCAACAGTTATAAGCAGCGATTTGAACCCTGCTTTCGGCAGGGATCGGCTGCACTTGGGAGCTCAAGAAAGGAACCAATTCCAGCAGGGCTTGTGTTTGGCACCAAATTTGAAAGGCCACAAATGTCAGGGAACCATCGACAGCACGATTGCTGCTCCGCAGCCTTATTATTATCTGCCCCATAACTGGTACACAAAGCTTAGCTTACCAGATTTAGTGGGCTTATCCTTGCCGGCTCTGTCAATGGATAATGGCTCTTGGTCCTGCTGCCCTACTTTAGGTGCTGGACCCAGTATCTTCTTTGCAAGTCTCAGGCCCTCCCGCCAGGATGATGTACATATTACACTGGTACTACCTAAAACAAAGAACCAAGAAGGACATACGGAGTAATTTTCCAGTGCTTCATTAGCAATATAAACTTCAGGACACAGCAAAGATTGCAAAAAAGGAGGGGTAGCACCACTGGATCAAAAGAAGAAAAAACTGAACAATGTTTAAAGAGTGCAAGCCAAAGTTTGTGTTTAAAAGCTAACTTGAATTGACCTGGTTTGGAATCGGGACTTGAAAGTCGGGCCACTTTCTGGATTTTGCGCACTGGTCTGGTTGCTTTTTTCCCCTTGGCTTTTCCAGCAGGTGTCTCTTTCACAGTCAAATTGTCTTCTGAAAAACAGTGTGAGAGAATCATTGCCACAACTAAAAGAACACACAAAGACATGTATCAGAACTGTAGGAGCTTGCCTTCTTAGCTAGTCTCTAGCCTATCAGAATTTAAATACACAACATCAGGCTTTCAAGCTAGACTTCATAGTCTTTCATTTTTGTTTTTTCTTTAATCTAAGAAGTCTGGGAAGTAGGGCTATAGGTTTTTGTTAATTTACAGGTTAATTATGCAGGATGTGTAGTTGTTCTTAGCTTTCCATGTGGCTATTAATAAGATGTTTTGTGCTTTTATACTGTAAACCATTCTGTGATCCTTTGAAGGATGGTAAATTAATAATAATAATAATAATAATAATAATAATAATAATAATAATAATGTTTTCTTCTTACCTGCTAATTGCAGTTCTAAGTCAGGACCTAACTCTCTACTGAGATTAATATATTCCTCTTCACGCCACACCTTTCCATCAGGTGTACGGATCTTGGCTTCTGATGGATTGAATCCTAACAAAAGTAGTATACCTACATTTAGCTGACTTTGCCTTAAAACAATCGGTTAACATAAAGGTGACCAATGCATAATGCGGACATAATTTATCTGTTTTAAACATCTAATACATTTGTTACTAGAAATAAAGAAACTCGGATTCCAAATCCACGTTGCATAAAATAGATTAAACGAGAAATTTCTGTACAGAATTATTACGTAACAGAAAAATAAGATACATTCCTGCAAAAATAAAAAAAGTTGCAATGAGGGGGCAAGTACACTTCAGAGTAGTTTATACACATGACTGACTGATGCCTACAGAACCGCTAAAATGCAAAGACTGTGTTGTGTGGCTGCTGTGCATGTACAGCCAGTGGTTTCCTGCAAGCTGTATCGGAAAAATCTCTTGTGCTACCATGACAGGCGGCAACTGTGATAGTTAGCACCAATGACAAGGAAACTAACGAAATAAAAGCAATTAATCCCCACAGTTAGTCACAATCCAAGGTTTGTGAATTCAACTCTAAACGTATACAGTGCATCTGAACAAAAAACATCTTCATGGATGGAAATGCAGGCAAAGTTTGGAGGGTAATAAATAATAAGAATTCGAACAATCCTTTGTCTTTCATGTGTTCCTATCTAAGGCAGGGTGCACCTATCTCAGAGTGGCAACAGAAACCACATTCTTGGTTTCGCAAACCAAATACAGTGGTGCCTCGCAAGACGAAATTAATCCGTTCCGCGAGTCTCTTCGTCTTGAGGTTTCTTCGTCTTGCGAAGCACGGCTATTAGCGGCTTAGCGGCTATTAACGGCTTAGCAGCTTAGCAGCTATTAGCGGCTTAGCGGCTTAAAGAAAAAGGAAACAAACTCGCAAGATGTTTCGTCTTGCGAAGCAAGCCCATAGGGAAATTCGTCTTGCGGAACGACTCAAAAAACGGAAAACCCTTTCGTCTAGCGAGTTTTTCGTCTTGCGAGGCATTCGTCTTGCGGGGCACCACTGTAAATATATTTCTCACACAGATTCAATTTACAAGCTATGTACCTTTATATGAAGGAGCAGGAGGTGCAGCTGCAACTTTTCTGACTTTTGGAGTTACAGCTGCAGCAGGTATAGGATGGTCATCGTATCCCAGATGATTTCCTCTGCTGCTCAGCTCTTCTGGGCGCCCCAACTGCTTCCTAATCCGTTCCTTCAGTTTTTCCAGTTTAGCCTCACGCCGATGCTGCTTTAAAATATCTAATCTGTGTGCACTGGATGTATTGGTAGAAGACGAGGGTTCTGCCAGCTGCAATTCTTTAAGGTCAGCATCCTGGGTTGTGGTACTCTGAGAAGTTTTACTATATTCATCTCTAGATTTCTCAGCCTTTTCCTCCTCTGATACAGATTTGAAGAAAACCTCAGAATTTTGTAAGGCATCAATTGCTGGTCGGTCATTTAAATATCTGACAACAGTTTCATCGGCAAAAGATGGGCTTTGGAAATCTCTGCTGTGCAAATCTGATTCACTTTTTTCAAAGGTAAAATGTTTCATTTTTTCAGTCTTATTCCCCGCTTCTTTACGCTTTAAACATCTAGCCTCCGGTTGGTAAGATGTTTTATAAGGTGGGGACCATGGAGGGCCCCTAAAAGAAGTAAACAGGAAAAAAAACCCTGAGAATCAGCTCTAAAAACATATAATAAATACAAAACAAAAGATCTAACAAGACTTTTGCAAGTAGAATCGCTATTACAGTGCAAGTATCCAATTAACAAATTATTCTTATTTTTGTTGAATTTCTTATAATGCAGTTCTGAAGGTGAAACAACAGAATGTGCAAGAAATTTAGGTTCCTCTTCATAATCTTTTTTTCCTGCAAGCTGCCTGGGCTCTACGCCTCTCCATCAAGCATCAACTGAAACCAGAATGTTTCCCAGTGTACAAGATTGCTGCTCTCTAGGGATAGACAAATACTTTCATGCTTAAGTAGTGCTGAGCCTCAGCAGTCTACAACTGCACACTGAACATTAACAGTACAGTGGGGGTATATATTTATTTTTTCCTGCATGGAAGGCTTAGGCAGTGAGGGACTGGAACCAGATTTTTGTGTGTGTGTGTGTCTCACGTTATGCATCTGAAAACCCAAACTTCAGTCCTTTTTCCAGGGCGGTTTAGGTTTTAGAGATTCTGCTCCTTCATAGCTCAGAATTATTCAAAACTAGAGGTGGTGGTTTTCCTTCAATACTAATTAATCTCCCCTGCACCATGAATTTTCTCTATGAAGTGAGGAAGAGCCCTCAAAATCTTTGTTGCATCCTGGATACAGGAGAGGGAATACAAGCACTCCTAACAGTCTACTCTAACAGACAACACAGTTAGTAAGCCAATTCCCTCCCCCCCCCACTCCATTCCCTCACTGACATCTTCAACAGTCTGTGCAACGTCCAGCTCACAAAAGCCTGCTTGGATTGAAAGGTGGGATAGGAAGTTAATAAATATTCGTTCCTTAAAAAACGGCAGGTTCTGTGCTTACGGTTTGATTCCATGAGTTAGCAAACTTTCCTCTTATTTCATACTGACCTGAAAGAAGCCACAAGGGGTTCATGAAATTCAACATGTCCATTCTTTCCAACATTGCTATCCAAAGTGGTGGTACGAAGGGGGCAGCGAAGGGACCTCTCCTTCTGGCTGGAAGACCTGGAAGCTGAAGAAGAAAGCAAGTGGGGGGGAGGTGCTCAATTAGCACTCAGGAGTACATTAAATAATTCCTCAGAGTCTCTAGAATGTAGTTTCAAGCGCTCGGAAAAAAATGGCAAGGAAGTGGAGTAAAGTAACAAACTTATTTTAAAACTTTGTAAAATATATTAAAAGCCTGCATTTTGGGGGTTGCCTGTATTTCAAAAGAACACTTAAAAGGACATCTTGGTGAACTCACTTCCTAGTCAACGGATAAAATTCAACAATAATGTCCACGTTTCCCCCCCTCACTGGAAAGTTTATGAGCCAGAATATTTACAGGTTTTATGCTATTTGTCTAAATGGTAGCAGAACATCCATCATTCCCAGAGGGAAGAGGGAATCATACTACATGGATTACATTGTATTATTTTAAAATTAGCTTTAGCGTCCAATCTCAAAGTATTTTCAATGAGGCCTTCTACTGAACATCCATCTTCCCTAGCCTCAATGCTGAGGCAAAGGGAACAGTTAAAGCACTAAAAATGAATTGTGTGGGGAAGCAGCCACAGCCCTGTGAGCCATTAACTGAAAGGCCTTAACTATTGTGCCAATGAACTACTTATGACAGGGGTGTCAAACTCAAATTCATTGGGGGCCGCATCAGCAGTTTGGTCACCCTCAAAGGGCCGGTTGTATCTGTAGGAATGCATGTAAAGTGGAGGTTTCCTGTGTAGAACGGCCGGTGCCGCTAGAGGGCAGACGTTCTCTGGCTTGTAGGCTGCCGCACATGCGCTGAAGAGGCGGCTTTCTTGTGTCAGGGAAAAAAAAAACGAGAATAAAAGGTGAAGGCTGGTGGCCGGCGGCGGCTACACGGGCCACATGACGAGGTCTGGCGGGCCAGATTCGGCCCGCGGACCTTGTGTTTGACACCCGTGACTTATGAGATCTGGTTCCAAGCAGGGAAAAGACCAGCACCTGCTGTTCTTTCTGCATACCTTCCAGCTCTGCCTTTCTCAAAGTCCTATGGTACACTCCCCAAGGCATGATGATGATGATAATGATTTATTAAATTTATATACCACCCTTCATCAAAAGACCACAGGGTGGTTTACAGCATAAAGCACAAAATAGATTCTGTAATAATAGTAAAGAAGAAAAAGAAAAAAGGGCAATTACCCCCCCCCCACACACACACTTAAAAATGCCATAAATTGATTAACAGCTGAAGGTCAGGTTGAAGAGTAAAGTTTTCACCTGGCCCCTAAAGATACGTAACACTGCTGCCAGACGAGCCTCCCTGGGGACAGAATTCTATGAATGGGGAATCACTGCAGAAAAGGCCTGTTCTTATGTTTTCCCCCTTCAGAACTTGCCTGGAGGAGGCACATGAAGAAGAGCCACAGATGATGATCACAGGATCTAGGTCAGTTTATATGGGGAAAGGTGGTCCTTGAAGCATTGAGGTGCTAAGCCACAGAAGGCTTTATAGGTTAAACTAGCCCTTTGAATTGGGACCGGAAATTAATTGGCAGCAGTGAAGGGCCAGGTCTGTCATTATATGCTCATGCTGCCTTGCCCCAGTGAGCAACTGACCACTGATTTCTGCATCAGCCGAAGTTTCCAAACCACACTCACATAAAACACATTGCATTCATCTAATCTAAAGATTGCCAGAGTGTAGACAACAGAAGTTAAGCTGTCCAGACAGGGGGACAGCTGAGCCACCAGCCAAAACTGTTGGAAGGCACGCTGTGCCACCAAGGCCACCTGAGCCTCAAGTGACAGGAATGGATCCAGAAGAACGCCCAAGCCAAGTACCCGCTCCTTCAGATGGAGTGTAACTCCATCAAGAGCAGGCCATCTCCCATCCATCTGGTCTAGGGAACCACCCACTAACAGAGCTTCAGTTTATTGGCTCTCATCCAGTCCATTACCAAGGTAATACTCATCCAGCGTATGAGTAAAGATATGAGACAGACTCCAGCCAAACGACTTCAACCATCTAACACAAATGCTCAAATGGACCTTAGTTTTACATAGACTCTGTCAGAATGGAAAAGCTGTGATCGCCAATCTATTATGACAACGCAGACACTGTTGCCAAGATACTCTACCTTTAACATTCCAAGCATACTATTACCAAGGCTACCTGTGTGCTGATAATGTCATAACAGAGGCATATTTCAAGATTTGGGGCTAAAGAATAAGTTGTTATTTTATAGATGTAAAAGCCATCTTGGATGATTTAACTGGACAGATAGGATTTAACAAGCTGTTAAATAAATAAAAAGTCCAATGGACACAGACACACAAAAACTGAGGCAAGAGGTGCAGAACACCATAGTAACATTGCACTACATTTTAATAACCAAGAGATAGTTACATAGATCAGCAATCCCCAACCTGAGCAAAACAGAAGTTTGTTTAGTGTTAAAGCATGCCAAAATCGTGGCAGAAAATAAAATGCTGTGCTATTACAAGTTTTGAGAAAGAACACACCTGGTTAATGAGTACGAAAAACTGCCCCAAATGATATCTTTATTTTTGTTCTTTATGGTACTTTTAAGCATCAGTCAACAATGGTAGTGCCCAAACAAAAATTTAAGAAAAAGTACTTCCTAGAAGAGGTAGCTTCTTATTGCAGGAGTTGAGAGCACCTACCATTTACCATTATATATCACAGGTGGTTTGCCTCCTGTGCCAAATCTTTTAGTCTTCCAATTTGCCAAAGGTATATTGTGTCAGATGGGCATCCCAAACTGGAGTGTGAACCACCTACAAGCTTATCTGTGGAATGACTCCTCTAATCAAATACATACCTTTCCGACTTATTTTCCTGGTAGTACTTGCGGGCGGCTTCTTGCTGTCCATGACAGGCTCCAACACAGCTGTGCTGTTAGGAGCTACTTCCAATTTGTTCTTAATGTGTTGCAACTAAGATGTTGATATATAAGAAATATGTGTATTAGAAATTAAATATTTAGATCACTTCTCACATCCACAAAAAAGCAGAGAAGCCAAAGCTGTACAGATTGGATAGATTTATAAAAGGCTGAAATGCCTACCAATCAAAGTAGAATGGAGTTCAGTTTGTAACTTTGTACAGTCATTAGTCTCATCTAATGTGGAGCCCATGTTAGATTATGAAGTTGAGTTCAAAGTAGGTTTCATTGAAGACATAAGTGGCATTTTCCAAAGATGAATAAGACAAATGTATTTTAATATTTGCCCATGTTGAAATATATGCACTAGGAATTAAGCTTGTACAGTAGTTTTAGACTCTAGTCTAGATGAAGTACGTACAGGACAGCACATTTCATAGAGGATCCTGTTTATCTGGCTGCTCAACTTGGAGGAGGGGGGAAAGGCCCACCTTTAAAAAACAATTTCAGGGACTGCAAGAGTGGTTTACACTGCTGCAGCTAATGCAAAGCCCTCTTTCTTTCTTTCCATTGTGTTTTTCTTTATTTGCAATATAAATCAATGATAAACAGTGATTCATACAGAGAATACACACACACACACACACACACACACACACACACACTACCTCCACCTCACAGATGAACCATACGTCTATATAATTACGTTTAACTTTTAACCCATTTTGGTTTTTAAACAAAACTGTCATTCCACAAATCGCCATGACTTCCTGGAGGCATATAGCCATGTTCTACTGATGTTGCATAGGTACTAAAACTATGCCAAGATGATTGAAAGGTGGTGATTTTCTTGTTTGTTCGACTCTCTCAGCCATGAGTTGTCAGTTTGTCCATTACGTCCCAAAGTTGTGAGATCCAGATCTCAAACAGGTCTGAATTTAGAGTCTTTCAATGCTTTGCAATATTATAAGCCATGCAGCAGTTGTCAGGTGAGTAATGAGATCTTTGTGGGAAATTTGTTGAGCAGTTTCTGAATAATATGGTGATAGTGCTATTTTAGGATCCAAAAGGATATCCTGTTTTGTGATAAGGCCTGCTTCATGATATACTTTTTTCCAAAAGAAAAAAAAATGGGGCATCCCCACCACATGCGGATGAATGAGCCAGTGCCATTTTTCTAGCAAAAGAGGTGCTGGAACTCACTATGAACACCTCCGTTCTTCTCTTATAATGGCAATGGCACCCACCTGAGTGGTGCTGGAACTGAGTTCCAGTGAGTTCTGGCTGAAAAAAGTCATGTGTGTGATATTATATTTGGCTTATCATTTCATGGTATATGTTACCTGTAATTTACAAAAGTTGGGATTTGAGGCAAATTTTCTATAACACAGTGATCTGGCTCAGATAATGATTATTGCAGACCTTCTGCCTGCACATTTCAAAATGTGGTTTCATATCCTGGTCTACTACGGTTAACTAAAGACCTCTTTGTTTGATTGCTTGCACTGCAAATGGAAGAGAAATGGGACCATGCATGCAGGCAAAAGGCATATTCACCTCTTTGGCTTCTTACGTATGTGACTATCCAAATGCGGCTTATATTGCTGAAAGGGGGGCGGGAATATGCATCGTCCACAACCACCTACCAGTTCCAAGTCACACACAAAAATTCTCAGTCTTCATTTAATATGTTTAGAACTATGGAAAACTGGTGCATACACTATTATTTTCACAGGCCTTTTCCTCTTTCACTGCTAAAATAATACTTACTGTTGCATTAGTCTGTGAAAAAGCATCCCGTGCTCTGGTTAAGACTGCACAAAGAAATGAAAGCAAGTTTGTTAGTTTCATGATAGCTTCAATGCAGTGTTAGAAACTGAAATATGAAAGCTAGGAGCTAAATGGCACCGTAAGCCTAGGTTACGGGTGCAACAATGGAATGTCTAGGCACACTTTTTTATATAGTGGTACCTCGGGTTAAGAACTTAATTCATTCTGGAGGTCTGTTCTTAACCTGAAACTGTTCTTAACCTGAAGCACCACTTTAGCTAATGGGGCCTCTCACTGCTGCCGCGCTGCCAGAGCACGATTTCTGTTCTCATCCTGAAGCAAAGTTCTTAACCCGAGGTACTATTTCTGGGTTAGTGGAGTCTGTAACCTGAAGCGCATGTAACCCGAGGTACCACTGTAACAAGAATACAAAGCTGAAAATGAATGAACTGCAGCTAAAATATTACGTTCATTTTTCACATGGTCTAGTCCTTCCCCTGCCCACCCCCCTAATATTCTCAAGAGGGCCTATTCTCCAGTTTTCACAGAGTAGCTGGAAGGGGGGGGGGAGGGTCCTCTTTTCTTTCCACTCTGCAGTTTTTTAAACTGACATCTTAGACACAGTACTGCGCCCAGAGCTCAGAAACTGCTCAGGCTAATGAAATTCCCTGTCGCAAAATGCGCCTAGAACAATGTGAGTTTCGAACACTGCTTCAATGGCAAATATTTTGCATGCTTCAATAATATTTTAAAATGAGTATAACTCAGTTATAGTAGGAATTTTTTGCTTGCATGCATAATTGCTTGATATTGTCATTCTCTCCCTTTGGGAGAGAGAAACACTCAGAAGCTCATCCTTTACCTTTTAATTTATGTGATGATATTTTTTGTAACTTATTGCAGTGATACCAAGTGCATAGGATAACTGCACAGAAATTAGGTAACATGTGAAGAAGCAGTCCTTGAAACTCAAAACTGCAGTAGCACAGGCTTATTAAGAGAGATGCTAAGAAAAAGGACTTAATTGGGTAGTCAAAATAATTTGCTTCTGCTATCTTTTTATACCTATGATTCCTTTACTTTGAACAGCTTATTTTCATCTAGTTGTAGGACATATGCAAACAGCTTTAAGAGGATTTTTAGTCAGAGAAAGTGCAGCTTCCCTTAAAAGCTGTGACAATTGTGGTTTCAACACTCTTTAATGCAATTTTTATTGCAAAGTTTGAAAGTGGCAACCTGAATGTGTATTAACAGAAGCTGGGAGTAAAGAAAGGATGCCAACATCATCTGACCACTTTCCCAGAAACAGTATTTCAAAGCAGATCTAGAAGCCATTATGTCTTGCATGGCAAACTGCACAACACAGGCACACGCTGCCAAAATTTAAGAGACAGTCTGGCAAAACTGCTTTCAAACTTAGGCAACAAAATAAATCCGAACCTTTGACGGGGATTCGACTCTTGAACGACCTTGGATTTTGTAAAGGCACATCATTCAACTCGTTCCTCCACATCGTGTCAATTCACCTAAAACACAAACAAATATTCACTAAGAAATCAAATAAAACAAAATCACAAGTGCATACAAAGGGTAAAGTGAACACCATGCACAACTAATGGTTTTTTCATCATCCTGGAAAAAGTGACAAGTGGGATGTTGCCTCAGGGTTCTGTCCCAGGCCCATTGGTGTTCAACATCTTTATAAACTTGGATGAAGGAATTGAGGGGATGCTCATCAAATTTGCAGGTGACACCAAACTGGGAGGGGTAGTTAATGCTGCAGAAGACAGAACTGGGATTCAATGTGACCTTAAGCAAGGTTCAACATTTTGGGCAGAAATAACCAGCTGCACAAGTGTAAGATGGGAGACACCTGGCTTGCCTGCAGTACATGTGAAAAGGATCTTGGTGTCCTGTTAGACCACAAGTTTAGCATGAGTCAACTGTATGATGTAGCAGCAAAAACAGCTAATGCTATCCTAGGCTGCGTCAAGTGAAATATGATGTCCCAATGAAGGGAAGCAATAGTACCACTCTATTCTGCCTTGGTCAAAACACATCTCAACTACTGTGTCCAGTTCTGGGCACCACAATTTAAGAAGGATATTGGCAAGCTGGAATGTGTGCAGAGAAGGGCAACCAAGATTATCAAGGGCCTGGAAACCAAGCTTAATGAGGAACAGTTGAAGGAGTTGGGTATGTTTAGCCTGAATAAGAGGAGACTGAGAAGACATATGATAGTCATCTTCAAACATCTAAAGGGCTGTCATATGGCAGATGGAGCAAGTTTGTTTTCTCCTGCTTTGCAAGCTTTGGCGTCAAGTTACAGGAAAGCAGATTCTGGCTAAACATCAGGAAGAACTTTCTGGTGGTAAGAGTTGGGTTTTTAAAATTTTCTTTTGTTTAAGATTTAACTGTGGACTTCTCAGTTCCACTCCTAGGGTGGTATCTGACTGAGTCATACTTAGAGTAGACCCAATTAAATCAATATCTTAAGTAAGCTATGAATAACTTATTTCATATACAGTGGTACCTTGGTTTAAGAACAGTCCTGTTTACGAATGATTTGGTTTACGAACTCAGCAAAACCGGAAGTAGTGTCCAGGTTTGTGAACTTTACCTCGGTCTAAGAATGGAATCCGAATGGTGGAAGGGCACCGGCGGTGAGAGTCCTCCTTAGGGAAAGTGTGCCTCAGTTTAAGTAAGGTTTCAGTTTAAAAACGGACTTCCGGAAGGAACTAAGTTTGTAAACCGAGGTACCACTGTATACACATACTGCTTAATTATAAGAAAAAGACCTCAAAACATTTTGCAGTGGGTCTATGCTGAGTACGACCTATGTGGCTACCAGCCAAAGTGACTCCACCAGTTGTCTAAATACTGGGGGGTGGGGGTGGGTAAGGGACCCCTGGGTAGCTATGTCCATTCAAAGGTGACTACGGAATTGCAGCGCTCATCTTGCTTTCAGGCCAAGGGAGCCGGCGTTTGCCCACAGACAGCTTTCCAGGTCATGTAGCCATCATGACTAAACCGCTTCTGCCACAACGGAGCACCGTGACAAGTGCCAGAGCGCACAGAAACACCGTTTACCTTCCCACCACTTTGCTGATGAAAAGCAGCATATAAATACTTTAAAACAAATGAACAGTGTCCAGATTAATATTTGTTATACCAGTTTAACTGTAGGGAAGCTTTACAGACACTAAGCTATTTCCTATCAGAGCCATAGGTATTTGTTCATTTACACTGCTGACAACCAGTATAGGGTTGTCACATTAATAAGAACCTATTAATCTAGTTGCACTTTTTGGCATGCTTTCGAACTGCTAGGTTGGCAGAAGCTGGGACAGGGCAACAGGAGCCCACTTCGCCACGTGGATTCGAACAGCTGACCTTCCAATCAGCAAGCCCAAGAGGCTCAGTGGTTTAGACCACAGCGCCACCTACTCCCTTGTATTCATAAATACTATGAATATACCCACAATACTGGGACAGAAGGCAGAAGAGAACACACTGAATCAGGCACACGCTTCACTTCTGTGCCCTTAGGATGCCACTACCATGCAGAGCATAGAACCGAATCAGAGCCCTATTTGGTGCCTTCTTTTAGTTTGGCACAGAGTAACTCTGTCAGCTGAAAAGTGTAACTGTGAAGCTTTGTGTCCATTTATAAGGCAAGAGGAAGCAAAATGAGATACAATTGAAGGCATAAGCCTCAAGTTTTATACAGTAACAGGAATATTGTTGGAAAAAAATAGTTATGACTCCTTCCAAAATGGATAAGCCATCCTGTGATCTTTGCTGATGAAAAGCAGCATATAAATACTTTAAAACAAACGAACAGAGTCCAGATTAATATTTGTTATACCAGTTTAACTGTAGGGAAGCTTTACAGACACTAAGCTATTTCCTATCAGAGCCATAGGTATTTGTGCATTTACACTGCTGACAACCAGTATAGGGTTGTCACATTAATGTGAGCTGCGAACCAGGAACTCACCCCCAGTTGAACTCTCAATTTGTCCATAGCAAACAACAATTCTCTCAAACTCACGTCACCTGTCTATGAAACGTAAGGATAACGCCATGTTCACTTTCTGTAGTTCAGAATATGTGTTTTCTTCCTAAACTTAAAGTGAAATTTTTGTTGCATCTGTAGTATTTTATTGAATTTTTAAAATAACTTAGTAGAAGTTATTTCTAAGTAAATATGATTATGCTGCTCAGCTGCAATTCTACACAAGGGATAAGCTTCAAGATACTCAGCAGGAATTATCTTTAATAAACATGCACAGGATAGCACTACGTTCCACTGATTTTAATGAAGCCAATGAAGGAAGTTAAAGCAAAGGCCAATATGCAAGTGAAGCAGCAAAATCCACAGAAATTGTCTGGGGGAGGGCACCTTAAAGAGGAGCCCTCTTATTCAATGGGTTCCTAAACCATCCTTCAATAATTTTTTCCAATGCAGCTTAGAACAAAAATAGAAAATACAATAACGTAATAAAAACAATAAAGCCACAACAACGCATAGAACAGCAGACAAGAATAACAGTATCAATTCCAATAACAATTCTTGGATAAAGGTATTCATGATACGCTTGAGGATTTTCCCTTCTGCTTGTGAAGCCTCTGAAACACACACACACACACACACACACACACACTGCCATTCACTGCGCCCTTTGTCATGAAGTGGTGAGGATGGTTATCTTCCCACTCTCCCTTTGAGATAAGCATATAGACTTGATGGAGGAAGTTTCAAGAGTGACACTCTGTTCCTCTTTTAGCATCATGCACTTCCCAGGGCTCAGATGGCACCTGAGCAGCTGAACAGAAAGCAGAGCAATAGTGAGGGGCCAGAAGGGAAGGGGGGGGAGGGATTCATCTGAAAGATTGGGAGGAGGAAATTGGAGTGACCATAGGTGAGAAAGTAGAGTGTCATAGGAGTCAGCAAAATGGAGTTTCAAAGAAAGACAAAGTCACTTCCAGTTAAACCTACATAAATTACATATTTTTTCAAACTACCACCCCGCAACCCCATCACACCACATATCACCAGCCTCCATTGATGGAACCAAAAATATCATGGTTCTGGTGCTTTCCAGTGTTGCTACACTACAAAAACATGTATCTGTTTTTTGATATAGTATTAACTAACTTTTTTTCATAAATGATCTGGGGTCAGGCATGAAAAGTGAGGAAGCCAGCTATATAAATGACACCAAGTTATTCAGATGGTGAAATCCCAAGTATCAAAAGAATTTATCCAAACTGGGTGAACAGACACTAAAAACCGCTAAAAAGACACTAAAAAGATCAACAATGAAAAAGTGACGCAAAATGGGGCAAAGAAATCCAAACTTCACATGCATCAGGGGTGCCAAGCCTGCCTATGAGCTAGATGAGACCCACAGAATATACCCCATCTGGTATATTAGCCCTCTTCCTAGGCTTCCTTCTCTCCTCTTCAGCTCAGCTGTGGCTGCTGAGTAGCTGCTGTGGTTGTGGGAGATTTGGAGTGGGGGGTGGAGGCGAGGTTTGGCAGCTGAGAAGCAGGGAAGGGGTGTGTGGCTGTAGAATCCTGATGCTTATGGGAAAAGATCGCTCTCTTCCTCCATTGGCAGCTGACTGTGTTTCTGTGCTGCATGCTGAAAAAGCGAAGCCTGCTTCTCAGCACCCATCACAGAAATGCAGCAAACAGCCAATGGAGAAAGAGCACAATCTCTTTCCACATCAGCAACTCTCTGTGTCCCTATGCAGAGCACTGAGAAAGGGAATCTTCTTCTCTATATAAAAAGGTAAAGGTAAAGTTACCCCTGCCCGTACGGGCCAGTCTTGACAGACTCTAGGGTTGTGCGCCCATCTCACTCAAGAGGCCGGGGGCCAGCGCTGTCCGGAGACACTTCCGGGTCACGTGGCCAGCATGACAACGCTGCTCTGGCGAGCCAGAGCCACACACAGAAACGCCGTTTACCTTCCCACTAGTAAGCGGTCCCTATTTATCTACTTGCACCCGGAGGTGCTTTCGAACTGCTAGGTTGGCAGGCGCTGGGACCGAACAACGGGAGCACACCGCGCCGCGGGGATTCAAACTGCCAACCTTTCGATAGGCAAGCCCTAGGCGCTGAGGCTTTTACCCACAGCGCCACCCGTGTCCCTTCTTCTCTATATAGATTTGTCTAAATCAGGGTGGGTGGGTGTACAGATGTGTGTGAATGGGATATGGGTGGATAGATGTGGCTTTGGTCTTGCCCACTTTGGGCTCTGGCCCTACCCTGAAGATTACTTGAAAAAGCTTGCCCACTGCTGACATTCATGATGGGGTCACAACCAAAAGTGACTAACTAGGAAATCAATCTTGAGGCAAAGCTCAAAAAAGTCAGTGTGCAGCATAAAATAAAACCATGAATTCAATGCTAGCAGTCACATTCAATCGACTTAAGTCTGGCAGTGTAATAGTGTGGATGAATTCAAGACACAGCCACATCTGGAATATTATGTGCAGTCCTGGATGCTCAACCTCAAAAAGGACACTGTAGAATTAGAAAAAGTCCAGAAAAGGACAGCTAAAATTATGAATAGTGTTTGCAATTTTTTTGTTTCAGATAACCGTCCATTCCCTCATTGCGAGAAGCAAAGCTACAGGGAACCAGGCAGAGGGCCTTCTCGGTAGTGGCGCCCGCCCTGTGGAACGCCCTCCCATCAGATGTCAAAGCGATAAATAACTACCTGACATTCAGAAGACATCTTAAGGCAGCCCTGTTCAGGGAAGTTTTTAATCTGTGATATTTTACTGTATCTTTGGTTTCTATGGAAGCCGCCCAGAGTGGCTGGGGAAACCCAGCCAGATGGGCGGGGTACAAATAATAAATTATTATTATTATTATTATTATTATTATTAGGCATGATAGAGGCTTATAAAATTATGAATGGTGTGGAGACATAACTTTTTCTCCACTTCCTAGAATATTAAAACTCAAGTCACTCAATGAAACTGACAGCTGAGGGCAGATAAGAGAAAGCACTACTTTGCACAATACATGGCCTATGGAATTCACTGCCACAGTATACAGTGATGGCCACTGGCCTAGGCAGCTTTAAAAGATTAGATGACTGCATAAGATATATAGGTCTTTTGGCATGACAGCTAAATGGAACCTCTGCATTCAGAAAGCAGTATGCTACTGCTGACTACCATTTGCTAGACAGCAAGAGAAAGTTTGTTGCCTTCAAACTCTGTCGGGTTCTTGGGGCATCTGGTTGACATGGTGAGAAATGGGTGACATGGGTGCTGGACTGGATGTTTTTTTGATCTGATGCAGCAGAACACTTCTTACAGGAGAGATGAACGGACACCCAAACGGATCCAAATCCATGTTTACTCAGAAGTATTTTAGACTAATGGGCCTGATGTGTACATGCAATTGCAGCCTTAGAAGTGCATGGCTTATATCGAGCCCTTATTTACATTTCTTGGTGGCAGAGGCCTGCCTTTTCTTTCTCTCTCATCTTACTTTTTAAAAGCGCACAGGCAAACACACGTGCCTGGGGTACCTGCCCGCGCACAAACACAGCCTTATGCATCCTCCCTGTGGCTTAAATGGCAATTTGCAATCCGAATCCCAAAGTTAGAAACGGCATCACTTCTGCACAAACTTCTGAGCCCACATGTATTTCTTCTCCTTCCCAGTCTCAACATTTCATGTTCCTCAGCAGGCACTTTGAATACTACTACTACTACTTATTATTCTCTTAATAATATTATTATTATTAGTAGTAGTAGTTGTTGTTTAGTCGGACACGACTAAACGACTAAACAACAACAACTACTACTACTACTACTACTAATAATAATAATAATTTGTTATTTATATCCCCCCCCCCCCCGCCTGGCTGGGTTTCCCCACAACTGAATTCCCCACAACGGCCGGGACACGTAACTAACAAACAACAACAACAACAGTAGTAGTAGTAGTAACAACAATCTACGACGGGCTCCCTGAAATTAAAGGGCAGCGAGTCTGAAAACAGGGCCAGCCAACAGGAAACCCGAAGGGAGAACTCGTCCCTTTAAACCAGGAAGCAGCAGTGACAGCCCCGGCCGAACCTGAGAGAGAGAGAAACAGGGCGGCGAGGAGAGGGGAAGCGGGGCGCGGGAGGTTCGCCCGCGGAACCCCCCGCTACTAGAAAGCACCCACCGACCCCACAGTGGGGCCACCACACCCGGCCGAGGAAGGGCCCCCCCCGCCCCGCTCGCCCTCCCTTCATAAAGCCCAGCGCCCCGCTTCGGCCTCCGGGCCGGTCCCAGGGTGGAGGCCGGCGGGCCGGACAGCCCTGGGGAGGCCTCCTCCTCCCCTCACCTGCTCTGCCGCCGTCTCCGTTCTCCCCACCCGCTTCCCGGCGGGGCGGGTGAGGTAGCCGGTTCATCTCGTCAGCCTCCGGGAACAGGGCGGCGCTGAGGGGCGGCGGCGGCGGCGGGCCCAGAGGCGGCTTCAGCGGCAACGCCGCCGCCAGCCCGGCGCCATTACCGGCCAGCAACTGACACACAGGGACGCGCGGGGAGGGGGGGAGGAGAGGCGGCGGCGGCGGCGAAGGCGCGCGGCAGGGCGGGAGCCGACCTCCGGAAGCCTCGCGAGATGTCAGAAAGCGGGGGGGGGGGGGAGAGAGAGGGAAGTGGCAGAGACCTTCTAAACATGGCGGCGGTTCCGGCCCGCCACGCCACGCCCTTCTCCGGACGTTGAGCGGCTGGCTCCGCCCACTTCGCCGGCTGCGCGAGGCGGTTGGGAAGAGAAGGGAAAGGCTGGTGTTCTATAGCAGGCGCGTTCAAAGCTAAACAACTCTGGTCATCCCTCCCCCCCCCCCCCATCAACAGCACCGTGCGATCCTCCCCTTCCAACCCACCCTCGGTCCTCCTCCCTCCAATGAAAAAACTGCATTTTTTTAATACTAGGAGTAGATCGCAGTCTCTCGGGAGTTGGACGTGCCTGCTCAATAATAGCACCTGGTCCCAGTGCTGCTAAAAGGTACCTGGCTGAAATAACTAAAAGTATTTGCACTTCTTAAGCAACACCTTGAGATTACTAAAGATCCAGTGACATTTGCCAGACTTGCATATGCTGTCAGCATGGTTGTAACTGGTCTTACTCAGGGTCGGAACTTTTTTTAAGAGTTCAAGACCTCATTCAAACATTAGTGTATCAATGTTGGCAAGCTGCCTTCCTGTGATAGTAAAATGTAGGCATCAAGAACCTCACAGTGAGACCACTGACTTGGTTCCTTGAGGGGAAGAAATGACTGTCTTCTCCACGTAACTGACATATTTATCAAGGTGGCAAAGAACTAAACAAGGTAGCATTTGCGGTGCTGTCAGCTGGCCCTTAAAAGCAGTAAACTCTCAAATGACAACCCCTCGCATAAACACGTATCAAGGTGCGCAGTACACAAAGCCAAGCCATTTTTGCAGCCAAGGCAGAAATTGCAGGAGGCAGTTCTCCCCTTCCTTGGTAGTAAAAATGCAACAAATTAGAAAATATAAAGAAGAATTTGCTACCCTGCCTGAAATCAAATCCCTAAAGCTGTGGCTTCACTCTGCCTAGTACAGTAATGGCAGAGCCAGCCCATACTTGATCGGACCATTCTTTGACTACCCCAACCATGCCTCTTCCCCTTGCATGTTCCAACTTCCTCCATTTGGAGGTTAAGGAAACCAGTTTGCTATGAAAGTCAAAGTACACAGGCTACAGTAAGCGTAAACCATACCTTCCCCTCCGATGCCGGACTGGAAGTGCACTTCAAACTGTAGTTAGAATTCTAAATGACTGTTAGCAGTAGGCCGTTATAGTCCCGATTCAAACAACCACAAACTCATTTCCCAAGCAAATAAATGGGGGGGGGGGTCCAACAAGACAGAGGCACATTTGATCAATCTGCTATCTACTAATAACATTGATCTACACAAGCATAAATCCATCCCATTGATTTCCACAGTTCACAAAAGCAGCCAAGGGTTTACTTGCAGCCAAAGCACACAAGATTTCCCCTGCAGAGTCTACATCCTATATCTTAGTACAGAATGGATTTTTTAAAAATGAGAAAGAAGTGGTGCACACATGCAAAAAGGGCACTTGTAAGCATATACCCCAATACAAAATCACTGGCAAAGGCTGATTACTCCCATTCCGATTACTGCAAAGGGCTACTTTAAATAAGGTTAATAGGGCACCATTACAGCTTTGAACATTGCATGGCTTGCTTAATTTATTAGTTATGCTGATAAACTACAAGCCAGTTTCTATGAGTAATTTTCACAAATGTACCTTTGGGGGGGAGGGAATCACCATAATTCCTTACTCACAGTGATTGCCACTTCCCTCCTCTAAATAGTTTTTAAAAATCCACTCTAGATTTGCTTTTGCTTTACAAGTGAGTGAAACCAAAATAAACAGATACTCCACTTGCCACAGATTTTGCTTCATTCAGTGTTTCCCTGTTAAAACCTACAGGCCTGCAGCAGGAGAAGACACAAGACAACCCTGGTCCTTTGCAGTAAAGTCATATTCCATTTTTAACTTGACCCTTTTTGAGAAAATAATTAGCATTTTAAGAAACGCAACAAAGCTTTTACCTGCTGGAAACAAGCACAGATGGCAAGTAAGGGAAGAACCAAGAGAACTTGCATTTTAAAGCTCTTTCGGGTGAACTCCTACCAAGTTCACAAAGCAAGTAAATCGTAGCTGGGCATTCTAAATGCTGGCAGTGAAAGAGAGGAGGGCTGTATGTAAAGAAGCCTGCTATCATTTTACATCATTATTGTGACTGCAAAATATTTGCACTTCTAAGCAACACCTTGAGATTACTAAAGACCCAGTGACATTCGTCAGACTTGCATACATGTAAGCATAGTTGTAACTGGACCAAGTACAGTACTGCAAAGGGAACAGTCTGACAGCCATTTTTGCAGCTAAGGCAGAAATTTCAGGAGGCACTTTCCCCCTTCCTTGGTAGTAAAAATGCAACAAATTAGAAAATATAAAAAGGAATTTGCTACCCTGCCTGAAATCAAATCCCTAAAGCTGCCACTTCACTCTGCCTAGTACAGTAATGGCAGAGCCAGCCCATACTTGATCAGACCATTCATTGACTACCCCAACTATGCCTCTTCCCCTTTCATGTTCCGACTTCCTCCATTTGGAGGTTAAGGAAACCAGTTTGCTATGAAAGTCAAAGTACACAGGCTACAGTAAGTGTAAACCATACCTTCCCCTCCGATGCCGGACTGGAAGTGCACTTCAAACTGTAGTTAGAATTCTAAATGACTGTTAGCAGTAGGCCGTTATAGTCCCGATTCAAACAACAACAAACTCATTTCCCAAGCAAATAAATGGGGGGGGGGAGTCATTTAATCAATCTGCTATCTACTAGTAATATTGATCTACACAAGCATAAATCCCTCCCATTGATTTCCATAGTTCACAAAAGCAGGCAAGGGTTTACTTGCAGCCAAAGTACACAAGATTTCCCCTGCAGAGTCTACATCCTATATCTTAGTACAGAATGGATTTTTTAAAAATGAGAAAGTGGTGCACACATGCAAAAAGGGCACTTGTAAGCATATACCCCAATACAAAATCACTGGCAAAGGCTGATTACTCCCATTCCGATTGCTGCAAAAGGCTACTTTAAATAAGATTAATAGGGCACCATTACAGTTTTGAGCATTGCATGGCTTGTTTAATTTATTAGTTATGCTGATAAACTAGAAGCCAGTTTCTATGAGTAATTTTCACAAATGTACCTTTGGGGGGTAGGGAATCACCATAATTCCTTACTCACAGTGATTTTCACTTCCCCCCTCTAAATAGTTTTTAAAAATCCACTCTAGATTTGCTTTTGCTTTACAAGTGAGTGAAACCAAAATAAACAGATACTCCACTTGCCACAGATTTTGCTTCATTCAGTGTTTCCCCGTTAAAACCTACAGGCCTGCAGCAGGAGAAGACACAAGACAACCCTGGTCCTTTGCGGTAAAGGCATATTCCATTTTTAACGTGACCCTTTTTGAGAAAATAATTAGCATTTTAAGAAACGCAACAAAGCTTTTACCTGCTGGAAACAAGCACAGATGGCAAGTAAGGGAAGAACCAAGAGAACTTGCATTTTAAAGCTCTTTCGGGTGAACCCCTACCAATTCACAAAGCAAGTAAATCGTAGCTGGGCAATCTAAATGCTGGCAGTGAAAGAGAGGAGGGCTGTATGTAAAGAAGCCTGCTATCATTTTACATCAGTCAGATTATTGTGACTGTAAAACAGGGGCGATGGAAAGTTTTCCACTCCACGGTGCTCTTGGACACCCCTCCTAAAAATAGAAAGTGGCAGCTGGGTGTTGCAACTGAAACCAAAGATGATCCATGAACGGCGTTAAAGGAAGCCTGATGGTATTTTGGGAAGGGCTGCCTCCACCTGTTGAGGCCGGGATGAGAATTGGCCACACTCAGAAAAATCCATATTCTACTATCGTGGTTTGAAATTGGATAGAACTGGAGGAAGCTGCGAAATGAAAACTGGTGCCAAAAATACTGTGTGTACATTCTTCCTTTTACAAGGCAAGCTTTCTATTCCTCTTAGCTGTCTCCAGCGCTATAGTTTTAACACTACTTCTTTGAGCTGTGGTGCTGTAAATCAATCTTAATAAAGCAGAGCATTAATATAACTCCATCCCAGATTTGGAATCACTACTTTTATTGATACTGCCCTTCTGTAACACAGCCAAAAGCTATCAAATTAATGTCTGTTTCTATATGTTGATCATGTGTACAATTAATTCTTAAAAAACACAACAGAGAAACAATCTTTTTTCAAAAGGGTATTGAAAATAAATACTATAGTATTGAAAAGCTGAGCAGCAATATATGGCAGTAAGTTTATAAAATATTTATCTGTCCTATTAGTTGATCTCCAGGAATTAAAAGCTGTTGTATTTCAGAAGCATCTGATCCACACTGAGTTGATTTGCTGATTGTTAGGAAGCTCAGTTCATGAACAGTGCAAAGTAGTACTGATGCTCCAGGAGCCACTACCAAGAAGTCCTACACAAAATGTTCAGCATACACTTAATAGAGAAGACAACTGTTATAGCCACTCCTCATAAAGATTTTCTGTCCACTCATTCATTTAATAATTGTGCTGGCAGGCTGTATGAAATCTCTTATATAATTATAGTAGCACTAAGAAACAGCTGAGTAGTCAACAAATAGGAATTTACATGTTTTAAAATTATTTAAACATGTATATACAGGGCAACTAGATCCTGGGTTAACAAGTAAATGGAAGGGAGATTTCCCCTTTCTGAAAGCTTTTCTGGAGGACTGGGCCCTTCTGAATAATATGGGATGGGGAGGCGGGGTGAGACACTGTTGGGGGAATGGTACAAAGGTGAACCTCTACCCAATTTTGAGCAAATCCCTGTTCCTGTAGCAGCTTCCCAACACCATTGCGCAGAAGGGCATACCTGCCACACTAAATGGCATTTTGGGAGGTGCAGGTGACCTGAGCTCTACGAGTTATGAGTTCCTGGCCTAGAAAACTTCAAGACACTAATGCCTACACTTATAAACCACTTTACAGGAAAATATTTTCTTAAGACCTTCATGTATACATAAACATTTCCATGTGCTCTGGCTGCTGCTTGTATTCCACACTCAAAAAGGTGTATTCAGTGTTAGACCCCAGGAACCTTCACTTTAAGGTATGACAGCCAGTTTTAATATAAGCCACTAAAGCATTTCTGACCCTGAGTCAGGAAGGAATGTGTAGCTGCATCATGTGCAAAAGCTCCCAAATAAAGAAAAAACATTCTACAGAACATGGCCAGGGGCTTTTCTAGCACTTCCAGAGGCGGCCATAGTTATCGCGGTTAAAATCCACTTACTGTAGATACACTTGGGGACAAAGAATGGCACTCTGGTGAATCTTCAAAAAGCAAGGACAATTGTGCTGAGAACATATTTTGAAAATGCAGGTTTTGCAAGTTTCTCAAACACAGTAAAATCCAAGTGGCTCAATTACATAAGAATCAGTAAATATCAAAGTCCTGAGGTTTGCACATTACCATTTACATTCAAGTACATACATTCATATACAATTAAGATGTATAGCCTGACATAAACTGAAGGCTGTCTGGAATGAAGCATTCAAAATATGTGGGCTGTCACACTTTACCAGTTGTCAGATTCAAATTTTACACGGAAAGTTCCATCTTCCTGCAGGGCAGGAATCCAAACCATGGCGGGGGGGGACTTCATTTCTGCAATAAATAAGTTCTGCCCAGCGCAAAGGCAACATTAAAACCTGTGATTATCTAAAATAATAATTTCAGATTTAATATTCATAAGTTTCAGAAGAGTGAATTATTTTGAGAAAGGAAGGACCTTGAAGCACACAACTCTTTTAAAAATCTTGATTGAACTATGGGTTAATCTATATCAGTGATTCCTTCACTCCTTTTTGGGCAAGTGCAAAAATGTGCGTTTACAAAGGCTGCATCTTGTCCACCTGGGACTCCCATATGCAAAAGGAAATTCATATTGGTCAGTCTGGCAGTGGATCAACAGAGACTGACGAGCCTTGTAGTTCTGGGTTAAAAATACTGGCATTGTGAAGACAATCCCAAAGTTAGAATCTGGACAGGGCATTTGTGTTTGTATGTGAAGGCCTGCCACTCCGGACTAGAAATTTGAATTGCATCATTATGTTAATCAAACCCAACAACAGGACGTGGCTAAAGCAAACTCCAAGAAGCTGCAATTATAGGAGAGTTAGTCCATCCGAGATTTTGGTAAATGGATGACAAGAGTTGTTACTGGATATACGAAGTATTAGTGACACCTTTGAGTTTGCATTTTATTCTAATACACTTCAAGTACAAAGAAGACAGAACCATGTGCTTATTACTATTCATTAACTTGTTGCTCCCATTTGCAGTATTCTCTGAAAGGACTTCAAATTGTTAAGTAGTTCTAGCAATCAATATTCTTTTGAGATGCAAGGTCCTGAACTCTAAGAATTACAGGAGTGTCACATAAACAGAACTATGTTATGCTCTACAAGTTCTTAATATGTGAATTTCCAGCTTATTTGGAAAGGAATAAATCAGATTTAAAATTTTGAAGCACACACCTAAGAGTCAGTTCTGATTACCAAGCTGGAAATACATACCCTATCCAGCCATTAATAGATGTACATGCTGTATTGTTTTCATTCTCTCTTACAAAAATATTATTTCACCTGCAAACAGTTTTCCTGAGGAAGGACATTTTCAGGCCACACAGGTAAGACCAGGTGGGATATGCGGCTCCACAGCCCACTCAGTTTGTCTGTGTCCATGTGCTTATAGGAACCTGGCATGTCTGAGTTGGTAAATTTAGCCCAGAGGAAGTCCCTCACTTTCTCCTCAACTTGCAGTGGGCTAAGGTCCTTTCTTAGAGTCTCCTCATCCAGAAGAACAGTTAAAAGTAGGGCAACATCCTTAAATGCTGCATTCTCATGGTCACAGTACTTGTAAAATATCAGGGTGGAACCAGCAGGCAGCGACTCAAATCGATGCACGACTGCCACCTTCCTGCCTCCCTTGAACCCAGAACTCAACTCTTCGTCCACAAGGAGTTTGACATCATCACTGTCTAGAGTGGCTTTGCTGGCCCCGTCAATTTTTATTGTAGAAGCGTGCTGCGAGGATGAGAAAGCATCAGCAAGCTGGTTGCTTAAACATTTCAGGGCACCTTCAGCTTCTTTTGCAGCAGTGAACAATAAAACAGCTGGTTGCAAAAACGGTTGAGAAGAGTTGAGGCGTTTCTCCAAGATGACTTGGATTCCCTTCCACAACTTTTTGTCTTGACTTGGGTAGCTGCTCATGAGATCTCTCATTTGTTTCTGAAACGCTTTCAGGGCTTCAGTTCGCAGGTTATTTTCCAAACTACGGTACGATGAAGACTGAAGCACATACCATCCACCACCAGCAAGGCAAACTACTACTACTACTACTATAAGTGGCAGAATCCATGCAAATGCGTGTCCCCGATTAGACTGTTTAGAACCTAGTGCACACACATACACAAAACAAAGGATGAGAAAAAATACATACATCTGAGTTTCATTTTAGAAGTTGCTTTTATTATTCTGGCTGATTTCATCACCATTTCAGGCAGATTGGAAGGCACACTATTGACAATTCAAAAGAACTGGACTTCCCCAGAAAAACAGCAAAAAGCAAAGTGTTAACTTTAACAAGTTCAAATTAAAGCTTGCTTTTTGGAAAAATGTTCATAAATGAAATATTGGGACTGAAAATCTCACACATGGCACAAGCGGGCATTCTTAAAGTCAGTATTTGGCAGTATTTATGGCTTCTCCGTTATTGTTCATTGCAAGCTTGTTTCTGCTGGAAAAAATACATCTTTAAGTAAAAATTCTCCAGTCTCAACCAATAGATTTGTCTGCTAAAGTGAGTGAAATAAGTATTCTCCCCAACCATCTTATGGATTGTGACCACCTGCAGGTAAGATTGCTAGATGGAAACAACCTCCTGTTCATAGCCAAGTGGGATCTGCCTCATAGTTGCAGGGGTGGGGGGAGATTTTCTCCTAAATATGACTTAGGGAGGGAAAGGGGTAACATATCCTCTTAACAGGTGCAGCCCAATGACAATTGACCCCACCTGTAGTGAGACCCCATGTCTGCATTTTTTTTTCTTTTTTAAAAAAAAGGTGCAACTGCACAAATTCACATTCAATGTAATGTGTAGTTTATCCCCACCTGCCAGAATCTCTCCAGTGTCTCAGACAGGGATCGTTCCTAGTCCTATCTGGAACTGTTGTGGACTGAACATGGGGCCTTTTGCATGTGTACTTTACCACTGAGCTATAGCCCTTCTCTATTCCATCACAACAGAAATAGATCACCAGAAATAATGCTCAGCTGGTAGAGTTTTTACACCACAAGGAATAAGAAGGTATGTTTTAACATCTTTCAAGGCTATTCCCTTCTCATTCAAAAGGAAAATGTCTATCGTACGTGTTTTCCTGCTCGAACAACTCTGCAGGAAGCAAAGTTGAAGTGACTTCTCTTCCTTTGATGGAAAGAGTGTTCAAGCATGATGGATTGGTTGTGCAACCAAGTTCCCTATGAGAAATCTAACTGCGCAACCAATCCCTGCAGGAAGCAATTTTGCCAACCTTATGCCCAGCATAAGACTAGAAAAGCCCCTCGAGCTGTAGTACCCAAGTGCTAAACAACAGAATTTTGACACATGGGCAGAACATCCCAACATGTCAATCATTTCCCACCCATCAAAGTTGTCCTGTGGAGTGGAGAAAGATCTAGCGCATTGAGGCAAAATGGTTCCCCACCCGATAAAAAGCCTAGATTCTAGACAAGCAAGTCTGCATACATAATTACAGAGGTGTAAGGTTGTCAAACACATTTCAGTAAAAAAACCTAGATTTTATCAGTGGTATGCACAGACACTACAACAACAACACATAGTCTGAAAGAGGAAAATACCTTACTTTTGGGAGCAGCATGTGGTTGTTTCTTTGGCACATGGGCTAGAATACAAACCAAAGATAAGAGATTTAAGTGCAAACCAATCCAATTATTTTCAAATAAAATTCAATAAATAAATTCCATAAACTTCATGATCCAAATTGTCTTCCTACAAAAAGAGGAATATTCTCATCATATTCATAAGGCAACGGGAGAACAGCACAACAGGAATTCATATTTGAATCCAAGTAGCTATAATATTTGTAATTTCTGGAAAACCCAAACATGCATTTGCTTTGCTGTTTTAAGGCTATAAAACATATTCTGTATAACTTATTACATAATAAATGTAGCAGAGTATAAATGCCTTAGTTTAAAGTGTATAGCACAATTTAAGTATCTACATTTTGTTCAAATTGTTACAAATGCAACAGCTTTCTCTGTTCCATCTTTAAAATACTGTACTAAATGTATATATTTTTGCCAGTTGGAAAAACAGGAAGCATTACAATAAATAAAAGCAAGTATTATTATTTGGGTAAAGAAAACAGACTCCATTCCAGTCAACATTATCCAAAAAGATGAAACAAAAAAACACACCCTGCATCACTTTGAGGAAACAGTGGCAAGGTGGTACATACTACAAACAATTATCCCTCTTCAAACTTTTATGCAAGTCTTCAGAAGTATTTAGCCAAGCAGTATTAGTAATTACCCAATACAATAGCCATGTTTGGACATAACAATATGTCATGGCTCTTTTGTCAGGAATGCCTAAGGCTAGCTATGCATTTAGGTAGAGAGGGTTTCAGGAACTTTGTTTCCACTTTTTGTTAAGTTGATTCCCTGTGCTGTCCAAATCTGAAAGTCTTAGTTAAAGACTAGTTTAAGCAAGCCAGCTTCGTGACTCATTGTTAAAGTAAAGGTAAAGATAAAGGGACCCATGACTGTTAAGTCCAGTTGCAGACAACTCTGGGGTTGCGGTGCTCATCTCGCTTTACTGGCCGAGGGAGCTGGCGTACGGCTTCCGGGTCATGTGGCCAGCATGACTAAGCTGCTTCTGGAGAACCAGAGCAGCCGTTTACCTTCCCGCCGGAGCAGTACCTATTTATCTACTTGCAGTTTGTGCTTTTGAACTGCTAGATTGGCAGGAGCAGGGACCAAGCAACAGGGGCTCACCCCATCATGGGGATCAGCAAGCCCCAGGCTCTGTGGTTTAAACCACAGCACCACCCGCTGGTTTTAATTCAATGAATGCCTCCTCCTTGCTATGTGGGAAGAGAAAGAAGAACCCGAGCCAGAGGCTCACTACAAATACAACTCGTTTGTGACACTTAACATAGCTTGCCATGATGGCTGAAGGCTACCACTATCTGAAACCATTCCTGGGACCCATTTTGAGAAAGTGAACTGTAGTCAACACATTATCTTAAAACCCTGCCTTAAAAAGCATTTCATTAATTATTCAAAAATAAAAGTTCAAGGTTTTTCTCCCCCAGTTTACTCCTATATTTCCATTTTTCCCCCACAGAAAAAAATTGAAAAAAGATCTCATGAGAGGACCTAATATTTCTGTTTCCCTGCCCAAAGCCTTCAACAGAGGTTAGAGTCTTCCTTACATAAACCTCATTACACTTGCTTATTTTAGTGAAAGTATCTATGCAAGGGGGAATAGGTGAAGGAAATAGGTTTGGGACAACAGGTATCAAGTGGGGCATATATTTCAAGAGAAATATATTGGGTTTAATGCCAATTCCATGCACTGCTGCCAAAACATAGTACTGGAACATTTCACACTTATCACACCTACCTAGGACAATATGACCATTATATACTTATGAATTCAGACCTCACATTTAGATACACTTTCAACAAAAATGCATCTGTTTAGAAGAACGCAGGGAAATCCTCTTATTCAACCACAGGCTATGTCCAATAAAGTCATCCTGTTTGAGCAAGGATTTCCACATGTGCAACAGAACTTTCCCTGACTCTCCTGCACTCAAATCTGTTCTATGGGATTCCTCCACCTTCCAGAGCCACATGGGGGCATTTGGGGAGAGGGGAGCACAAGGAAGTTCCACTGTGCAAGTGGAAATCCTTGCACAAACAGGATAACTTCATTGGATACAACCCAATGTTTCAGACTAACAAGGTCTGTCTGTCTTTATTTATTTCATTATATACCACTGCCAAACCAATGTCTTAAATCTCTCCTCTTTTACGTTCCAGCCCAGAACTAGATCTACCATATCATCCTGTCAGTGTTCTATAATCATGTAATGTGGAATGAATACACATTTAACCTACTGCTATAAACATGAAAGTTTTAAAATAAAAGCAGGCAAAATACCCATACACAAAAACTGAAGTTCCATACAAACCTTGCGTTCTCGCTCTTAATTTTGTCTTCTGATTAAGCCCTTGTGGTTTCTGAGCAAAATAATGTGCATCTAAAAAAGAGGATGCAAGAAAAAAATACGGCATCACATTAGTGATACAAGGAACCAACACAATCCTAAGACTGCAAAAGGAGCCCTAGATGGAGAAAGCTAGCTAGGGATATAAGAGTAAGACAAGCTTGCAAGGAAGCCCAGCTCTAGGTGCACAGGGAGCCCCAGACAATAGTTCAATCAGAAAGTTAAGCACACAGGTGAGGTAAGAATCTCTGTGGGTTAAGGGTTAACAGCTTACCAAATTTTCTGATTTCACCAAATTGTTCAGAATGGTAAGAACAAAAAAAAAAGATAGCAAGGAGTTTCAAAAGGAAGTAAACTTGGGGAAATGGGAATTAAAATGGCAATGCAAAGCGTCAATGTAAGCACGTGTAAAGTGAGCACAGTGGGGCAAAAAATCCCAAGCCACAGATTTGGTCTCCACTTGCTGGGACTAACCAGGAAAGAGACCTTATGGTCACACAGTGAAAATGTTGATTTGGTGTGCTTGGAATACTGTGAACAGTTATGGTAACTGCACCTCAAAAAATTGTAGAGCCTGGGGGGGGGGGGGAATCCAGAAAAGGGCCACCAAAATGATCAAGGGGATGGAGCTACAACTTTTTGAGAAAAGTTTACAATGTTTAGGGATTTTTAGTTTAGAAAAAAAAGCAAGAGGGGAATATGATACGATATGATAAAGCTAGGCATGGTGTGGAAAAAATGAATAGAGATAAGCTTTTCTCTCTCACGATACTAGACAGCCAAAAGGAATTACTTCACACAGGACATAGTTAAACTGTGGAATTTGCAGTGATGGTTACCAACCTGTACAGCTTTAGAAATATTAGGTAAATTCATGGAGAACTAGACTAAATAGCAACTGGTCCTGATGGCTGTATACAACTTCCAGGATCAGAAGCAACACGCCTCCAAATGCTGGGGGATATGAGCTGGGAAGTGCTATTGTGCTCTGTTCTGCCGGCAGGTTTCTTGTTGGTATTTGGTTGGCACCACTTGAGAACAGAATGCGGACAATACCGGCATTTGGCATCAAGAGTCATCTTACGTTTTGTCACTATATTGCATGTCAAACTGCTACCTGCATGAACAGGCTCTGATCCAACCAGAGTTTCAGGCAATGCACACAACCGCTTTTGGATATGCACAATTCAATCTATGGGTGCTGCAATGAATTCCTCACAGATTATAGCTCTATATTATGAGCTGCCTAAATTTCTGGAAAACCGCAGTGGATAAAATACAAAAAGATCCTGCACCACATAACAAACTGACACCCTGCCAGGAATAGGAAAACAGGCGACTGCTACCTTCTATGAATCTGCTAGCTGACTGAAAATTATCATGCCAGATTTCAGGTCTGTTTTCACTCTCCACTTCAGTTGCTTCATGTTCTGAAAAGATACAAATGTTGAATCAGAGCCTAAAGCAATAAAACTATTTAATCCCATATTTACTTACAGCCCCATCTTTAGATTTAGGTTTGGTCAGCCATGTGCTTCAACTAATTCATTAAGCTGAGTAGTTAAAAAAAAGGTAAAGGTAAAGGTACCCCTGCCCGTATGGGCCAGTCTTGACAGACTCTAGGGTTGTGCGCCCATCTCACTTAAGAGGCCGGGGGCCAGCGCTGTCCGGAGACACTTCCGGGTCACGTGGCCAGCGTGACAAAGCTGCATCTGGCGAGCCAGCACAGCACACGGAAACGCCGTTTACCTTCCCGCCAGTAAGCGGTCCCTATTTATCTACTTGCACCCGGGGGTGCTTTCGAACTGCTAGGTTGGCAGGCGCTGGGACCGAGCAACGAGAGCGCACCCCGCCGCGGGGATTTGAACCGCCGACCTTTCGATCATGCATATTTCAAGAATGAACTTAATTTTAAGAAATACGCACATGAAGAGCACCACACTGAATTGAGTTCAGACACTTCCTAGAAGTTTGCAGAGTTGCTTCAATATAGATGGTCCATATTAGCAGTCTAGCCAGCTCAACAGCACGAGAGTGGATGCTCAGGAACCATTGTTTAATTGTCAATTGTTCTGGTCATTTCCACGTTTCACAAAGTGACCAAAGTATTGAAAGAACCACCTGGAGCTCCAAGAACATGCAGCAATCCATTGGATTCCAGAAGACCATAGGAATAGGTTTACAGTGGTACCTTGGTTCTCGAATGTAATCCATTCTGGGAGTCCGTTTGACTCCCGAAACGATTAAAAAGCCAAGGTGCAGCTTCCGATCGGCTGCAGGAGCTTCCTGCACTCAATCAGAAGCTGTGGAAACCATGTTGGACTCTAGGCTTCTGAAAAACGTTCACAAGCCAGAACATTTACTTCTGGGTTTGCGGCATTCGGGAGCTGATTTGTTCAGGAGCCAAGCCGTTCGAGTACCAAGGTACCACTGTACTACCCTTGCAGAAAAGAACACACACTACATACAATCTTAAGCCTCAACAGGTAGCCTTCTGGTTATAACATGGGAGTTTAGCTAAATATCCCATTTAGACCACCTTCCAGTTTAATTGATAATACTAGATCCAAAGTATAAACTACTAGACATGTTGGGCTACAACACATTGGGACAGAATCACTGTAAGTCTACTCCAACAGTAATGACTAATAAATAATTAAATCCCCCTGTAAGAAGGCCCTCCTCCAACATGAACATGCTGATAAAAATATCAATAGTGCTGTCACCAATAGTGTTAAGAGAAGCTCTTATAGTTCCTAATTTATTGTCATCATGGATCTAGGCAATGACCTTTTAATTTGCCTGCAATTTTAATCTTTGATAAAATGGTAGCATTAGAAATCTGTTGAATAATTGCTATTTTCTTTAGTTACTACCTTCTTGCAATACACTTGGAAATGTTTTATAACAAAAGGGTGAGGTATAAATAAATTCGAGTTCTGTGTAGGCAACACTACAGACTACTGCATTTCACAAACCTCTGGGTCCCACCAGTTAGATTATTCCTTCATATCCATGTGTATGTGTAGACATGAATGTACCTCCCTGTAGGGATAGCACTTCATGCATCTATTAATTTGGGTTCTGGCGCACAAAAAGCATATGCCACAATATGCTTTAGTGTGCCGTAAGTCCCAGATTATAATGGCTGCCTTTCTGAAATTCAAAAGCAAAGTGATCCAACCTGATTTATTTCTTGTAGAGTCTCTGGCTTGGTCATAAGAAAGCCCTGTTAAGACAAGAAATTATTCATTAGTAATCAATATAATAAGAAGTAAAAAAAAGAAAGCTGGTCAATTTCTGAAGTGAGATTTCAAATAATGCTACAAGGGAAAATGCATTTACTTCAGCTCTAGCTTCCACAATTCTTGGAAATGCAAAGTTATGTTTTGTTCCTTTATTTTATTGGTATAAATAAAGGAACAAAAATTAGGAGCTGGGTATCTGTTACAGAGGATATGTTTGGACGATCAAATCCTGGTATAATAAACCAGGATATACATGAGCTTTGTTTACCTGCACACAGCCTCTTTGACCCCACATTATCCCACTCTTTGTGGAAACGGGGCAACAAGCTGCAGTTGACCATAGCTTCCCATTGCATCTGAATAAGGAGCCAACAATTTCCAGACATGCAAAAATATGAAGCAATTTGTTTACGGATGACTTCCAAATCCTGGCTTGCTTGGAAGCATATCCTAACCATAGTTTCTCAGTTCAGATGCAACAAGGAACCACGCTTGTTTCCAGACTCATGCAAACGCAGCAGCAAACAGGCTGTATAAAACATGAATCTGAACAGCCAGAGTCAGAATCAGTTGAATCTAGTCAGATTTCTGAATTTCCATGAATATGTACATGTAAGCACTGTACATATTACATCCGAGTAATATAGAGCAACACAACTTTGTTCAAGACTGCTGTAGGCATTTTACCTGTCCTTGGACTTCTTCTAAGAGCTGGTCGAACAAGCTCAGAGTCATCTGCAATTCCCAAGATGTTTTTACTCCCTACCAAAGGAAGCAAAGTAGAAATGCAAAGAATTCAGTAATCAAATAGCTACCGCAGCCACTCATATCCCTCAATTACGGAGAAAAGGCATCAATTTAAGAGCACAAGTAGAACATGCAACCCATGAGCCCCTAAGGACTCTGAAATAGAGACTGAATATTTGGCCTTCACAGGTTTTATACACCTGTCACTAAGTCATAACATTAAATGTAGGTAAGCAAGGCAGATTTTTGAAGATGTAATCAAGAAATGCTCCAAATATCTACTACTGGTTAGCCAATTTTTTCCCCTGCCAAATGATCACAGAATCATTAAAACATTATTTGCTAAGCATATTTTTCAAAGAAGATATAATAATGACTATGTGACAAGTAAAGTCCCCATGTTTGGGGCATAGAAGAATTGACAGAATCTGATTAAAATAGTTTCAATAATTATGTCAATTAAGCAATATTGTCTGATAACAGTTAACTACAGTCATACCTCGGGTTGAAGTTGCTTCGGGATAAGTATTTTCGGGTTGCGTGCTGCGGCGACCAGGAAGTAACACGCTCCATTACTTTCGGGTTTCACCACTCACGCATGCGCAGATGGTCAAAATAACGTCATGCACATGCGCAAAAGCAGTGAATCGCAACCCACGTGGGCATGGGTTGCGTTCGCTTCTGGATGTAAACGGGGCTCCAGAACGGATCCCGTTTGCATCCAGAGGTACCACTGTACTGTTTTACAATGATATGCAACTGGGCCTATGACTTACTTTGAGAAGACATGTAGACATTCCTAGAAACTTAACAATATACAGTGGACGATCGGGTTGCGAACATGCTCCATGCGGGATGCACGTTCGCAACCTGCAGCGGCGCGTCTGCGCATGCGCGGGTTGCAATTTGGCGCTTCTGCGCATGCGCAACTGCCAAAACCCAAAAAAACGCAACCTGAAGCGTCTGTAACCCAGGGTATGACTGTTTAAGCTAAAGGCAAAAAGTAACCATTTACATACCATGACATCCCTCACGTACCATTTTTCTTAGTCACTTATTGTTTACGCAATTCTTTCCTTCTGTGCATTCAAAATAGATGAAAATGAGGAAAAGGAAACAGAAACCTAACTTAAGAATTGTTGCAGCTTGTGAAACTGACTGTGCCTTCTCAACAGTAAGCCCAACCAAGTTCAATGGGACTTACTCCTAAATAAGCATATATAGGGTTTGCAGCCCAAAGATATAATTTGATTGGGAATTCTCTGGAAAAAAACTCCATCAGGGGGCTGCCGTGAGATGCCACCAACCACTGGACTTCCAATCCAGCAGAGGCAGACTTCAGGTAACCTTTCGTAATATGGCACCCTGCGCGAGGGCAAAGTCCCGTGTGAATCTTCCCAATGTTGTGCCCCCTTGGCGTTGCCCATGTGTGTAGGGAAACCACCTGAAAACAGCCTTCTTCAACCATGAGCATCCTGCCCCCGGAGAGGTTCCTAGACTACAAAACCCATCATCCCTAACCAACAGGTGGTGGATGATGGGTGCTGTAGTCCCACCAACATTGGCTGGGGGAGGAAGGGTTGCTTCGGTCCTGTATACCTGAAGGAGCATCTCCACCCCCATCATTCTACCTGGACACTGAGGTCCAGCGCCGAGGGCCTTCTGGCCGTTCCCTCATTGCGAGAAGTGAAGTTACAGGGAACCAGGCAGAGGGCCTTCTCGGTAGTGGCACCCACCCTGTGGAACGCCCTCCCTTCAGATGTGAAGGAAATAAACAGCTATCCTATCTTTAAAAGACATCTGAAGGCAGCCCTGTTTAGGGAAGTTTTTTTTATTAAATAATTTTTTATTAATTTTCATCCAGTTATACATTTTACCCCGAATACAACAAATTATGTCTGTTTTGAACTTCCTTCAGCGTCTCTAAGAGTCACCCATTTTTATATCTTTAATACGCATTTCCCTTTTTTTATATTGCCATTGTTCCTCCTTAATCCCATTATTTTTAATAAACAATACTTATTTGATTTTTTACAGTGCCTCTTGAAAACCCACTAACGTTGTGTTTATACCACATATGTTTTTCAGATCATCCACCAGTTTTGGTGGTTTAGGGAAGTTTTTAATATTTAATGCTGTATTGTTTTTAACACTTGATCGGGAGCTGACCAGAGTGGCTGGGGAAACTCAGCCAGATGGGCGGGGTATAAATAATAAATAAATTATTATTATTATTATTATTATTATTATTATTAGACCAAACCGAAGGGAGCCAGACAAGCTCGCCCCCGCCGCTGCCCACTCACCTTCCGAGGCGGCGGCCGAGGCTTCTCGCAGGGCCTGCCGGTCCTCCGCCCTCTCGGGCCTCCTGAACGGCGTCGGCGGGTGGCGCCTCGCGCCCGAGCGGAGGCCGTAGGGCGCGGCGAGGGTCGCTTCCTCGCTCGGCTCCCCTTCGCCGTCGTCCTCCTGTTCGTCGTCGACGTCGTCGTCGTCCTCCTCCGCTCGCCTCATCCTCCTCCTCCTCCGCAGCCTCCTCGCCGGCGTGGCCGGGTGCTCCAGCACCTCCTCGGAGAAAGTCACTCCCCGCCGCGGCGGCGGCTTCCTCCCGGCCGGGCGGGAATAAGGAGTGGAACTGCTGAGGGGAGTGGAGGCGATGCCGCCACCGCCGCCGCCATCTTGAGAGGCGGTTCTCCTCAGGGGCGGCCTGGGCGTCACGTGACAGAAGGCCCCGCCGCCGCCGCCGCCGGATCCTGAGGAAACAGCCGGGCTCTCTCCCAGCATCGCCTCCCGCTCGCCCCGGGCGCTGCAGGCCGCCCTTGGCGGGCAGCCCGAGATGATATATGGCCGGCTTCAAACCCCCGGCTAATACGCAGCCAGCCACTGGGGGAGAAGCTGCCTCCCGCCTCGTCCTCTCTGCAGTGCAAATATAGTAAATAAATAAGCAAAACTCCGCTTCCTCACGCTCGCCTCCGTCGACTGCTTGGCCGCCTCAGTCCCTTGCCCAGTCTCTCTCCTTCCCTCCCCGGAACTCGCGCATTCACACGAGCACAACTTTCCTCCTCCTCCTCGACCTGAGGAAATTCTTCCTTGGCGCCTCACCGCCTTCGGAGCGAAAGGAGCGGGCTTCCCAAGCGAGGAGGCCGCCCCGCCGCCGCCAGCTCTCTCCCGGCTCCTTCGCAACGCTTTACCTTGCGAGGAGAAGGGCCGGGCTGCTCCTTCGCCAAGCGGCGCTTTAGTCTTGGGATTGGCGAAGGGAGGGAGCGGGGTGAAGGCCCGGCCCAGCTGCTGCTGCAGCCGCCGCCTGGGAGAGCAAATAGGTCGGGCAGGAGGGGAGCGGAGGTTTTTTAAAGCACCCTTCTGCGGCGCCGTGTAAATATAAAACAATTGGATAAGCTCCAGATCGGGTTGTAGCAGGGCGACGCCGGGAGCCTCGTTACGTGTCGGTGTGAATAGGCCGGCATCCCCGCAGGTTCATTCCTTGGCAGCAACAGGGCGCCTTTTCCCCCCACACCTTCCGAGGGGAGCCGCTGCCTCAGTTTCTGTTGCCCTTCGCAGATGAAAAGCTTAATTTCGTTTAAAGTTTTGGCCGGCATTTTCTTTGGAAGGAAATTATTTCTGACTGCTTTCCCCCCTTTCCTTTTATAAACGCAAACGCGACTTTCCTTTTTTTTTTTAAATATATTTATTGAAATTTCAAATAGTAAAACAAACTTCACAATCAACCAAAAAGAGAAAAAAAGAAAAACCCATCATCACAATCGAACAAAAACAGAAAAATACAGTAAAAAACAAAAAAAGATACAAAAAACAGAAAAAAGGAAAACATTAAAAGACATAAAAATCCAATTTTTAACTTATTGTTTTTATGACCTTCTTTTCTGACTTCCTCACCCCTCCCTTTTCTGTGTTCCCTTTTACACACTCATGTTCAGCAATACTTTACCTTCTTTCAAATCTTATTCTATATTATACTTTTCATCCTATTATGTCTCCAATTTTTCCTTTCCCTTTACATCCATTTTTACCTATTCTTTATAGCTTAATCCCTTTGTGTCATTTAATTTAAATTTGACATAATATTATTCAATTTTTTCACCCTTATTTCTTTAAAACATTTTTTTACATATTCTTTTCAACGCAAACGCGACTTTTCAAGACACAGTGACTTGGGCACAACATTTATACATGATTCTCTCTACCCCCCCACCCTCCTTTATGGGTAGGACTCGAGGCAACATCTACAGGCCAAAATTTGGAATTTTTTTTGTTTGTTTGTCAAAATGGACTTAAGCCCCTTTCGGAATTAAGTTCTTCAAATTCTAGCCGGCAGCAGTTTTGCTGATGATGCTTCAGCTCACAAGCACCTGCCAAAGCGCAAAGCTCAGCCCTAGTTAGTCATCTGAGAGGGACATATCCTGCGGTTTTATACACATCTAAAGTAGATGAATAAAGTTAATTTTGGAATATGCAAAAAATATGAAAAATAAATTTAAGGAACCGCAGAAAGAGGGGGAAGAAAGTCGAGTTTCCAAATGTTAAAATGGTTGTAAAATTATGGAAATGTATAAAATTTAAAATCATAAATAGAAGTTTTTAAAAGATCATTATTATTACCAGTGCTATTTTTCTAGAAAAATAGGTGACAGAATTCACCATTAACACCTGCGATGGCACATCACTTTCCCCCTGGCGCCGTTGGGCCTGCCCTCGCTTAAATATAGTTCACCCCCCTAACAGAACACCAATTCCACAAATTCCTACAAACTACCCCAGATTAACTTGTGGGGGGGGGAAATTTAATAATTTGGAGTCTCAGGCAGGATTTGATCAAATAAACAGTAAATATTTTATTAAACAAAGGAAGTTTATGGCACAAGTGGGTAAAACATAGGATACTTTGGATTATAATGCTATTTCACTTTAGTTCTGTCTCGATTGTTGCTTGCCGCTTAATACTTTGGTTCTTAAGCAAGGTGGTATTTTCTGTCAGTTACACACCCCCTGGACAACCCTGCTCCTGAGGTCCTCCAAGTAACAGACCCAAGGGGTCTCCACACCCCTCTTAACTGGTTTGGGAGTCTTCTTATTGTATTTTAGTGTTTTGCTGGAAGCCGCCCAGAGTGGCTGGGGAAACCCAGCCAGATGGGCGGGGTATAAATAAATTATTATTATTATTATTATTATTATTATTATTATTATTATTATTATTATCTTTTTGGAGCAGAATCTCTCCCCTCCTGACTGGAAGGAGACCTAAGTAGACTGTATCCCCACAGCTTCTACTTCTCCTGGCTCAGCCTCAGCCTCCCAGTTAATTCCTGGCCTATTACTCTTACAGGACACCATACACTGTCCTTCACGCTAAGCTCAGAGACTCCTTTCTCTAGATTGTGATATATTTTCTACCCAGAACCAACTGTCTCTCCTCTCCCATCCTGACTCCCAACCTAAAGAACTGTCTCTCCAAATCCTCTCCTTTTCAAACCTCCCTTCTGGAACCTTGGCCAATCAGAAGCTGCCGTTCGTTAACCGTTTGCCGGCAGGGAAAAAGAAAAAGAAAGCGCTTCTTGACCCAACCTGCCCAGCAAAAACAAACTTTTCCATCACAGTGCCCACCTGAGAGGTGACGGAACTGAGTTCAGGCAAATTCGGCTGGGAAAAAAAGCCCTGTTTATTCTTCTTGTCCAAAGTTATATCCAGGCCCTTCTCCCAAAGGAGCCCAGGTTGTACAGACAAACAAACACTGTAAACTCTGTTGATGTCTTCTTTTTTGGTCAAAAGCCCTCAAAGCAGCGTGCCAAGTTAAAATGTTTAATAAAAATGTTAAAATGTTTAATAAAATTTGAAAGCAAGCAAATTACTTACATGTTAGCAGCCAGTGAGGTATAGTAGCTGTCGTGCTGGACTTAGAATGGAGAAACCTGATCTCAAGTCCCCACTTAGCAAAAAAAAAGCTTATTACTAGGTGGCCTTGTAACACCTACTAACATTAGCCTATCAGAGGGGACTATTGCTAAGGTGAAATAGGGAGGAACACCCAGTATGTTGCCATGAGGTCATTGTCAGAAGGTTGTAATAGTGCATAAAACCATAGTGTTTTTAAAGACAGATAAACTGCTCAGAAGTATCAAAACTGCTGAAAGTGCAATCCTGATGTCATTTTTCCTGTTTAAATCTAGTGAGCACAGCTGAGCAAGAAGTCCTAAGTCCATAAGATAACTTTCAGACAGAAGGAAAGGTGATAAGTTGCTGTTAAGAACCAGGCAGAGGGCCTTATCGGTAGTGGCACCCGCCCTGTGGAATGCCCTCCCATCAGATGTCAAAAGAAATAAATAACTATTTGACTTTTATAAGAGATCTGAAGGCAGCCCTGTTTAGGGAAGTTTTTAATGTTTGATGTTTTATCGTGTATTTAGTATTCTGTTGGGAGTCACCCAAAGTGGCTAGGGAAACCCAGCGTATAAATTATTATTATTAGTGTTAGAATTTAGTTAAGTCTTGGGGTGTTAGAAGCTTATTGAGACAGGCTAGTCTCCAGTGTGAGGTGCTAGCTAGCTCCATGTGTGTATTTGTGCCAGACTTTGCTAATCCTTTAATTAAGCAAGTGTCAAAAGCCAATTAAGTCAAGACTAGCCTCCTGCTTGCAGTGAGGTGTGAGCCTGGGGTAATGAGGTGTTAGCAAGACAAAGGATGAAAGGACAAATCTTATTTGCAAATGAGTGGATTTCCTCCCTCAAGTGGAAGTTTAGTTGAAAAAGACAATGCCAGTGTTTTAGGTGAGGTTCAAGTTTAAAATAGTGGGGAGGGTAGGCTGGGATTTGACTTGGAAAGCAGGACAACAGAGCAAGGATGTTGTTGGGCCTATGAGGAAGCAGGACCCTCTTGCAATGCTGATGCTCTAAACCCTTCCAGGGCAAGCTCAGTTGTATATTTGTGTCAGTAAACCATACATCATAAAGACACCACAGTCCCTGCTGTGTCCCATTTTCCTGGGTAAAGCTCCTGGAGTCTTGCACTGCCATGGAGATTGGGGGTGGCATATAACAATAATATCCCTGCTGGATCAGAACCAAAGGTCTCTCTAGCCCAGCAGCCCCTTTCCTCCAGTGGCAAACCAGATGCCCCCCCTTACTTGCTACCCCCCAACAAAAAAGCCAAAAACATTGTAACCATCTGATAAGGGAATTGTTCCAGCTCCCTCAACCATTTTGGATAACCTTTTCCACAACCAAAATATCCTTTTTAAGAAGCAGCAATGGAAACATTGTATTTCAAGCCAAACACAGTTGTATTATAGATTGTACAAATGCATCACTATACAGTGGTACCTTGGTTTGCATATGTCTTGGTTTGCATACATTTTGGATTACAAACATGTCAAACCTGGAAGTGTGTGTACCGGTTTGCAACCTTTTTTTGGATGACAACCCATTTTTTTGGGATCACCAACAAAAAAATTTTGGAGGCCCCATTGGTGAAAGCGCACCTTGGGTTACAACCTGTTTTGGTTTACAAACGGACCTCCGGAATGGATTATGGTTGTAAACCAAGGTACAGTCATACCTCGGGATGAATGTGCTTCAAGTTAAGTATTTTCAGGTTGCGCTCCGCGGCGACCTGGAAGTAACGGAGCGCGTTACTTCCGGGTTTCACCACACGCATGCGCAGATGGTCAAAATGACGTCACACATAGAATCATAGAATCATAGAGTTGGAATAGACCACAAGGGCCATCGAGTCCAACCCCCTGCCAAGCAGGAAATGTGCGGAAGCGACGAAATGCCACATGCGCAGACGCGGGTTGCGTTTGCTTCAGGATACGAACGGGGCTCCGGAACGGATCCCGTTCGCATCCCAAGGTACCACTGTACCACTGTATTGGCTGTTTTTAATTCCTTGCCTAATGATCCCTGGCAGGGAATATGCCTTTTTCGCAAGTGCCACATACTCGGGTGATGCTTTAATTAAGCCACCCAACATAGTCCCAAGATCGCTTTCCCGGTCAGTCATTGCAAGATCATACCCATTAGTGTACTGGTGAAGTTTATCTGATTAATGGCTTTCTTTTAGGCAAGTACGTGTATAGATAATATGTAAGCACTCACAGAACTGTCCATACATTCATTAAAGGTTTCACTGGAACGATTATGCCCGTGTCCAGACAATTCCCATTGAAACCACTGGGTGCTGAATTAGAATTGCATTGCGTCCTTTTGTTTATTTCAAAATTTTATAGCCCTTTTTTTTGCAACCTCGGAACAGTAAACAACGTAATAACAAAAAGTAAAAGTAAAAGACAGCCGTTCTCTTTTGCCATCCCAATCAAACACTGCCTGCCACCGCGGCTGGTGGGGGGGGGGGACCCTCACAAATTTATTCAGTCTCTCCCCTCCCCGTTTATTATGCTCGGGTTGTTTTCCAGACTTGCTGCGCCACGCACCGCGCGAGTTTTTAACAGGAGAGAGGGAGCCTCGTTTCTTCTCTTCTTGTTTAAAAGGAGTACTTTGCCCTTCCAACCAAAGCGGCCAGGGTTTTACGGCCTCCTCTTCCTTCTTTCTCAAGAGATAAAGCACAAAAGCGCAGCAGGAGTCGGAGAGCGCAAACAAAAGGGACTTTTCCAAGCTGGAAGGAACATTGCCCGGGTCCTCTTGCAGCTCCTTCCTCGTCAACCTGGTTTCTTTTTCTCCTAAATAGGACACGGAGGGTTGAGAAAACTACATGTCCCAGCATCCCTCGGGTGGGGGGGAACCCGGTGCCATTAGGGATGAATGGTGTTGACGTTGGTAGGAAAGTCCTGGGCGTGTGAGTGCGCTGCGCTGCTGGGCTTCCAGTAGGAATTGCTAGGAAGTTTGGGGAGGCTTTGGGGGTCGTAATCTCTCTGCGCAAAAACAAAACAAAACCCCTTCTTGCAAGCAACACACACACGCACAAAGGGAAGGCCTGCCTGAAGTCACTTTCTACAGGGAAAGAGTCTGTTTTCATCTTTACTTCCTGGTCAGAGAGTGGAGGAGGAGGAGGAGGAGCGCAAAAGAGAGAAGAATTAGCCAACGCTTGGAAAGCGCGTGAAAGGTGGGTTTCGGTCGCGCCTTTCGCTGGGTTCTGGGAGAAAGGGGCGCGCGAGGCGAGCGCCCCGTTTTTCTTCACCACCCCTGGCTCTCCCCAATGCATGGCCGTGATCGGCTCTTGCAGTTGCGGCTCTTGGAGTTCCTCTGCAGCGCTTGGTTAGCCAAACAAGTCTGAAAATAACAAAACGCGAAGCAGGCAAGGAACGGGTGGGAACCCTCTCCACGGACTGGCAGCGCCTGCCCACGTTGGCTCTCCGCGTGAGCACCCAGGTGTGGGTGTTATGTGAGTGCCCTGAACGGGTGAGCAACTTGTGACCCCCCCCCCAATGTTATCGGAGTGCAGTTTCCATCATGTCTGACCAAGCTGGTAGGAGCTGATGTCCAGCATTTGGGCTGCCCCCGTTCCTCCACCCCTGGCCTTGGCTACAAATGTGTTCGGATGGACTGGAGAGTAATCAATATTTTCGAGACCACCGTAAGATATAGGAAATAGACGTGGGTTGAAACTAGGAAAGCTGGTTTCCCTGCTTTAAGGCAAATTCATGTTCCTTTGCCTTATATAACAATATTGCTCTTTATCTGGGATTTACGCTCAGACACATTCCTCATTAGGAGAGACAACCTCTTAAACTCCTCATGCCCTGAAACTAGAATAAACTTGTTCCAGGATTTGATTTCACTTCTTCAACCCTGTTTGACTCCAAAAAAAGCAATGCGACAACTATTAAAGGTAAAGGGACCCCTGAACATTAGGTCCAGTCGTGGCCGACTCTGGGGTTGCAGTGCTCATCTCGCTCTATTGGCCGAGGGAGCCAGCGTACAGCTTCCGGGTCATGTGGCCAGCATGGCTAAGCCAATTCTGGCGAACCAGAGCAGCGCACGGAAATGCCGTTTACCTTCCTGCTGGAGCGGTACCTACTTATCTACTTGCACTTTGATGTGCTTTCGAACTGCTAGGTTGGCAGGAGCAGGGACCGAGCAACGGGAGCTCACCCCGTTGCGGGGATTCAAACCACTGACCTTCTGATTGGCAAGTCCTAGGCTCTGTGGTTTAACCCACTGCGCCACCCGCGTCCCGTGACAACCATTATACTCCAACAAATCTAAACCCTGGTTCGATCAGGAATGCCTCGCTATGAAGCGCACTTTGTTGGGAAAATACAGGAACTCTTTATCAAGGGAAATTTCCTTCCACCTACATGCACTGTAGACAGGGCTGGCCCATCCATAAGGTCAGATGAGGCGATCACCTCAGGCAACAGGGTACCCAGGGCAGGGGCGAAACTATGCTTATTTCCTTGACATCTGATGGAAGGGCGTTCCACAGGGCGGGTGCCACTACCGAGAAGGCCCTCTGCCTGGTTCCCTATAACCTCATTTCTGGGAAATGAGTAATCCTGGGAAGTCAGAAAGTGAAACAGAATAAAGCTCCTTGAACAAAGGACAGGATAAAATTGTGAACAATAGGGCTGGCTTTGCCACCGGCTACTATTTTGTTGGTTTATTTAAGATACTTTCAGCCCACCTTTCAGCCAAAGACTGCCCAACATACCATACAAAGAATAACAAAACAATAGAAATAAAACAACAATAAATATTAATCTGTTTGAAGCTGTGGTTTGTAGCAATCTACTGGATGTGCAGTGTGATATCTCCTCTGCATGGAACTGTAAAAGCTTCTTGAATACATAGGGACTCTGGTTTTATTTTATTTTTTTATTATCTATCACATTTATGTCCTACCTTTCCTTTAGGGAGCTCAAGGTGGTGTATATGGTTCTCTTCTGCCCTGTTTTGTCCTCAAAACAAGACTGTGAGGTTTTAAGTAAGTTGTAACTCAAAATCACCTGATAATTCCACAACAGCCCGTTATTTTTCTCTGTGGCCCATACAGGCTTCCCTGGAAAAGAGAAGCTGATAACACACTGGAAAATGACTCTTCAGCCCCCAAATACGGACGATATCTCACCCAATACTCTACAAAATGAAACGGAAGAAACCATAGAGGATTCCTTGTTGGAAAAGCCCTTGGAGTCTGACAGAGTTCTGCTGAAAATGGAGCCCAGTGGCCCTTCGGGATGCAACGCAAGGCTTTCCCCGGGTTCATTTAGCATATCTGGCAGTTCTGAAGATAAAGATGTGGTATACCCATTAGGTGAAAGGACTGGGTGTGTAGCCCAAGTTACCCGGCAATATTCTCTCACAGAAGAGGAAAACAATTTGCTCAACACTACTCCAGAAGACAAAATGAGCTCAGAGGACCAGCAGAGCCTGCACTCCTTGGAACAACTTGAGGGAAGAACAGAGGACTTAGATTCTGACGGAAATCTCCTGAAAATAGAGACAGGTGGTCCTCCAGGATGTGATATATTGCCTTCCTCAGGCACAGATAGTTTATCAGACAGTTTTGCACCCGAAGATGCGGTAGGTTCCTTAGATGAAAGGGCTGAATGTTCAGCCCAAGTTGGTCTACAAGATTCTCCAATGGAAGAGAAGAACAGTTCACCTGAAACCATCCTTCAGGAAAAAGTGAGTTCACAGAGCCAGCAAAGAGAGAACTCCTTGGAGGATCCTCGTGATGCAAAAGAGAATCTGTTGGACGAGGAAAGTGAAACCTTTGTTCAAAAGCCTGAAGGCCCTGGATTGGAAAGATCTTTGACTGAAGGTAAGACTGTAGTAACTATTCCATGGTAACTAACCTTGACTGCATATACACATGAAAGAGACCAGTCTAAAATTCTGCACTAAAGAAACAGATCAGGACCAGCGGGTTTAAATTAAGCACCTGGAATAAAGTACATAAAAGTATAAAACTGATTCTTGTTGCATGATTATTTTTTAAAAAGTTGCTCCAGCATGGAATGTGTGATGATTGGTGTGGTGTTGTTGTTTGTTTTGTTATTAAAGAGGAAGAGGATAAAGCTCATATATTTTAAACAGGCAGTTAGCTGTTAGAATTAGAAGTCAGAAGAACAGACTAGAAGGAAATACATACCACTCCTAACCTGACTTTTGGTAATCTTGTTCTGTGGATTTGATTTAAATCAAATCGAATTGATTTAAATCATGATTTAAATCATTAGTAAGACTTGATTTAAATCATTATTTATTTTTTACAGAAAGACTCATTCTTGCTGGTATAATCTTAATATTTACAACCAGATGAAGGTTTCATTTTTGGAATAATAAATTTTCAGAGTAGTTTTTGCAGTTATATCAAAAATTACTGATTTGGTTATACTATTAGAAATACATTGACAGATAATTATGAAATTATTGTGAGGTTTAATAAGTTAACTTTATATTTGGACAACTTTTCTGCTGTGATTTATTGGAAGGAGAAAAATAATTATTTCCTTAATAACAATTTAAACAATTTATTTAACTGAAACAATAACATTATAGCATACGTATCCATGTCTGATGTGGTTAAATGATTTTTTTATATAAAAAAACTTAGACTGAATTTTAGCACACATGAAAAACTTAAAACAAATCCTTATTTCCTGATGAATAGCATTTGGACTATAATGTGCAAGACATTTGGACATTTAAGTGCAAGATGGAAAGGGGGGGGGGAGGAGGTGTGCTACGAGAGTGTAGTTAAAAGCATTGCCACATTGGAAACGAAACTTACGCCCTACCTAAATCTCATTTTCCAAAATACCAGAGAGCAAGAATTTGAGCTGACTCACCTCCACATTTATAAGAAGGGAGCTTTCGGGGCAGGCGCCCTCACGTTTTAGCTGGTACACTACATGATTTCTTTTTCTTCTGGTCTTGCTTTTGGGCCGGCTGGACTTCTTCCTTGCTGCTATTTCTGGTAATGCTGATGTTCTTCTCAGGGCACACGGGACGCAAAGCAGAGGCTGATCCCTGCGCAGAAGAGGCAAGCCAGCAGAGCGCCAGAGAACGACCGATGGAGCAGCCGCGTAATGGTGAGAAAACCTTTGTCTTCTGCATAGCAACAAAGCTGATCAAATGAATTTTAATTAAGAAATGACAAAAAGGGAAATTAAATTAAAAGGGCTTGTATTGGGAATGTTACTCCAGTTCTTAGTATCCGAAACTGTCTATTCCTTTTCAGCCAGGGTTTCTTGTGCAAGAAAGGGGTGGCACATCTCTCTCCCACGGGTCGAATGTGACCCACCCCTTCTCTCTCTCTGGCCCTTGGGACCCCAGGCCACGTGTTTAGGGAAGTTTGTAGTGACTGATGTTTTAATGTATTTTTAATCCTTTGTTGGAAGCCGCCCAGAATGGCTGGGGAAACCCAGCCAGATGGGTGGGGGGTATTGAAGTGAAGGCCCAAGACAGGTGTTGATCATGATATGAGCTGCGCACAGGTGGTCTGAAGCGAGCAAGCTCCCACCATTCCTGTGGAGCCTCTTTTTATTGAGACAAATATGCAAGCCAGGCAGATACATTTTTGGGCTGGGACCTTTACACATCTTCCGTCCCAAAATCGTGGGGTGGTGGAAAGCTATTTTGGCACCTGTTCCACAGCGTCATTTTCCCCTTGCACAGTGTATGACGTAGGAGACAAAAGGTCTCAGGGAAAAACTTACAGACAGGACACCGCTGACTCTGAGACCGCAAAAGGTCAGACATAGGGGACAATGTGGCTTGTCTGAGGGGGAGTTTTCCCTGCACCCCAGGGTCACGCGTGCAGGCAGATTGTGGCCGGACCCCGCTCCGCGATATCCCTACAGGTATAATTATTATTATTATTATTATTATTCCCTGCCCTATACCCTCCCCAATGCTTCTACCCAGGCGGCAGCAGTGATGGCATGGTGGGTCTGCCATGTTCACCTGACCTTTGGTCAGTTGTGTTGCTACTTACCAGGAGGGAGAGAGAGGAGGATGGAGGTGAGGCTGGCAAAGTGCAAACTCGGCCGCAGAAACCCTGGATGGGCTTGGCTGTTTCGCTTGCAACATTCCCACCTCACCAACACCTCTCCTCTCTCCTTCCCTCTACCTCCTGGTAAGCAGCAGCAACATCAGAGGTCAGGTGAGCTTTCATGCGGCTAGAACATGGGTAGGCAAACTAAGGCCCGGGGGCCGGATCCGGCCCAATCGCCTTCTAAATCCAGCCTGTGGATGGTCTGCGAGCTCTTACATGAGTAGAATGTGCTTTTACTTAAAATGCAGCTCTGGGTTATTTGTGGGGCATAGAAATTCGTTCATCCCCCCCCCCCCAGTAGTCCGGCCCCCCACAAGCTCTGAGGGTCAGTGGACCGGCCCCCTGCTGAAAAGGTTTGCTGACCCCTGGGCTACAAAAATAAGAGGCACAGACATTGCCTTGCTCATTTTATTGCTGCCCCTGCTCCTCAGTTTTCTCTCTGGCCCTCCCCACCACTTGCATGCGGCCCCTGGGAAGCTGGCCATGGGGCAGAGCTGGTGTTTGACAGCAACTTTGCTGCCAACGGAGCCTGGTGTGCGTGTCAGGAGGTGGCAGCTGCCTTTGGAGTATGAAATATTTTCAGTACAAGGTGAAGCTAGTCTATGCCGTCCGCCGTGTGTCACCCTGAGTCTATTGCCATGTGGATTGATTGACTTTTAGTGATTTTAAAATAAAGCTTTTTATTGATTTTCACAGTGCAACAGACAACAATTTGATTGATAGCATTTTTTATCCTGCTCTTCAGCCGGTCGGTGGGGAGAGGGGAGAGAGACTTCCTTGAGTGGCTTACAAATATTAGTAATGATAAGGCATTTTGTGGTATATTGGGCTCCTTTCTGAATCATGTTTTTCTGTCTTTCTTCAGGTTTTGTGTCCCATGGGTTTGCTCTGGGAGCTGGGGTGCTTTTGGCTGCTGTTTTTATAAGCGTTTCTGGCTATCTCACTTCTCCCCCTCTGAATGTGCCCAAAAACCCAGTTGTGGAGGCCTTCCTGTCAAGATTTGAACCTCTGAAGGAGAGCTTCCCGGGTCAGAGACCTTACCTGTGGGCCCGGGTCCGCAAAGTCCTACAGAAACACCTGAATGCTTCCCGCCACACGGAGCCAGCTATCTTACTCCTTGCCTCGGCGCAGGAAGGCAAAGCAACCTTGAAGTGCCTCAGCTCCCAGATTGCAGATACCTACTCCTCATCCCTCGGCGGCAGCACGGTCCAGGTGGATGGAGCCTCGAAATCCACTCTCAGCAGCGATAGGGCCAAGCTGGCTGTCGACGAGGAGCTCACCTCTGGCTTCCACAGAGGGGGGAAGGCGGCTGTGGTGCACCAGTTTGAGTCTCTGCCTGCGGCTTCCACCTGGATCTTTTACAAGTACTGCGACCACGAGAGCGCAGCTTTCAGAGACGTGGCGCTGATTTTGACAGTCTTGCTGGAGGATGAGAACCTGGAGCCTAATGTTGGCCTACAGACTGTGGAGGAAAATGTACGGGACTTCCTCTGGGCCAAGTTCACGGACTCAGACATGCCCACATCCTACAACCACATGGACACGGACAAACTGAGTGGGTTGTGGAGCCGCATATCCCACCTGGTCCTGCCAGTCTACCCAGTACAAGCCATAGACGATGCTGGTTGCCCTTTGCAAGCCAGAGCCCAGAGCTGAACAGGGCGGAAAGCCAAAAAGCTCTGAAGGATTTGCACCAATCAAGGAAACTTGTTTTCCCCCTACATGACCGTGTGAGCCAAGCAAGGGTCTAGAAGCATTAATGAGGAGCTGGCTGATTTTATATCAATAATGCATTTTGATGTTGGTATTGATTGACAAAATGAGAAGTATATTAACTGTGCTACTTCTGTAGCCGTTTCAGCATTTGTGATGCAATCCAAGGACAATTTTTAAAAATACTAATGGACAGGTGGGTGGTATTTATCTCTTGCACGTTGCACATCCAGAATGTTTTTTGCCACTGGAGGAAAACAGAATGAATGCAGAGACCCAGGAAATTGTCCTTAGCAAACTCTGCCCTTGTTAAAAGTTAGTTTTGATACAGCAGTGTGCCTAAGTTTTCCGTTATATTGATTAAATCCTCATGTGCAGGGGTGGAGAATACACCCTGTAATGTGTACCTGAAATTTGGAAGGCCCTGGTTAGCAGCTTCTATTAACTCTTCACAAGCAAAGAAAAAGCAATAAATCCTACATCTGTGACCAGCCGTAAAACAGGGAAGGCTGTCTTTCCCTTCAATATATTTCAGCACAGGATCATTCTGTGTGTCTTATTTGGTGCTGACACTGAATCAAAAGCATAGAAAGAATACTATAAATACATAGATGAAGCAAACGGTGCTTCTTGAGCCGGCCTCAATATGGTTCACGTCTGTTGTACTGATAGGGGGGAGACCAGTCCAGGTTAAACTCAGGGTACGGGGGTTCACACAGTTGAATGCAATAAATCGGGAAACTCCTGAAGAATGATGCAACCTTACGCTTGGGTGTGCCTTAGCCAGTTGCACAAATTTCTTTCTTAGGTAGTGAGATGAGTGGAAAAGCAAGTCATGTATGTAAGAACCGGAGAGCATGGGTAGCTAGGGAGGGAAATGTTGTTGTTTTTTTCAATTTAACTGTTGATAATCTAGCGGTGATCATATCCCCAGACAGTATTGCAAGGCAGGTGTGCTACGTGGAAACCACAGGAGGCAGATAAATGCAGTTGTCATTTCCCCATGTGAAACTGCAAAGCATTTCCATTGAATAATACATTCTTTAGGAAAAAAGCTACTCTGGATGGGAAGAATTTTTTGATGTTTTTTTAAAGGACTATGTCTTTGTATAGGAGAGTCTCTCAGGAAGGCAAATCTGTCTGTTCCAAAGTAACAGAGAACAAACTTCATGCCAAAAGAAGTGTCTCCTTTTTTTTTAATCCTAATGGATATTTGCTGGTGATTTGGTAGAATCCTGGGGCAGTATCCAATACGCTTGTTCCACAAGCTCAAGAGTTCCTGTTTGCACAGTGGAACTCTCTCATTCTCTCCCTGCGTGTGCCCTGCACCCTCCCAAAATCTGCTCTGGAGGGTGGGAGGGGGACCCCTGAACAGATTCAGGGGGTGCATGAGGAGAGGGAAGAGAAGTTCTGTCAAACAGCCCAAAGTCCTTGTGCTGATGGAACTAGTTCATTGAATACCACCTGCTATAGTTACATGGCAGGTGCCAGCTGGTTCTGTAGCTTGAGTTATATCAGCACCCACCATTCAATCATATTTTAATAATATTCTATCCCTGTATTAACTGCTACATTAATTGTTTCACATCTGCACCATTTGCACTTGCAGCGCCATCCTGCGTATGTCTACTCAGAAGCAAGTCCCAGTATATTCAGTGGAGCTTATTTCCAGGAAAAAATGCATAAGATAGAAAACTTTCTTTCCTTCTGTTACCTGGCTTTGTCTCCTGGGAAACAAAGGGCAGTATCCAACATTAGGCATACCCAGAGTAACCCATGGGAATTTCTGAACACGACTAACTTAAGTTCATTAATTTCAGTGAGTGTAACTTGGTTGGATACAACCCGGCTATTGTCTCCTCGCTTGCAATAGAAAGGGTAACCATCGCAAATCATTAAGACTGTGCATGCTGCTTTCTTTAAAGGTTCATATAGCTTGAATCCAGCTGTTCTGTGTCTCCAATCAGAAGGCAAGTTTTGTGTGTCTCTGTTCAGAAGGCAAGTTCAGGTTCTTGGCTGCCGAGCCAAGAACAACTCACTTAGATTATTTTTGATTTGAAGTAGAACATGGAATTGCAGTCTGAAGGAGCCACACTTGAGAATAGCATTGCCAACCTAACAGGAGTTTGAACTGTAGCAATGAGCACATCCATCTTATAAAAAACCTTGCCTTCTGATTTCTGCAAATCAAGTTGCTGCTAAAGGCACAAAAGCAAGTACGTTTTGATCAGTTAGCAACACTACTGGACAGCAAATAAAGAAGTACAATTAATTTGTCATTTTAAGTAACACTGAAAATAGTCAAATAAATATGAGGATAAGAATGAAGTGCATTAAAAATATTTTTGATCTTTGTGTGAAATAAAAGTCAAAGTGGAAGTTATCACATATTACTAGTGACACTTGGGTATCGTCCACAGTTTACCATGTGTTTGCAGCCGTTTGTGTTCTAATTTCATTTGCATTACGTTACCCTCAGACAACACCATTCTCAATGCTTTCCCCCTGTAAATTTAGGCTTACCCAGTATGAGGATAATCCAAGAAGTTGGAGGAAACCAGGCTCCACTCCTGCCGATCAGCTGAGTCTACACAGTGACATCAGCTGATGAGCAGGCGTGGGGGATTTGGGTGGGGGGTGGTTTTGCAGGCTGGAAGCTCTGCAATCCTGCCCTGTGTTGGCCAGAAGCAAAAGAGGACAGATTTCCTGATCCTTAAATAAAGGTAAAGGTAAAGGGACCCCTGACCATTAGGTCCAGTCGTGGCCGACTCTGGGGTTGCGGCGCTCATCTCGCTTTATTGGCCGAGGGAGCCAGCATACAGCTTCCGGGTCATGTGGCCAGCATGACTAAGCTGCTTCTGGCGAACCAGAGCAGCGCATGGAAACGCCGTTTACCTTCCCGCTAGAGCGGTCCCTATTTATCTACTTGCACTTTTTGGGCGTGCTTTCGAACTGCTAGGTTGGCAGGAGCAGGGACCGAGCAACAGGAGCTCACTCCGTCGCGGGGATTCGAACCGCCGACCTTCTGATCTGCAAGTCCTAGGCTCAGTGGTTTAACCCACAGCGCTACCTGCATCCCTAAATAATTAAATAATTGTGCAGAAACAGGCATTTATGTTTAGCTGTTCTCACCTACTGAAAGCCCCTCTTCCCCAGAGCCATGAAAGATACAGGGAGAACCCTCTCTGCCCTTCTTTCCACTTGTTGCTCAGCGCAAAAAGTCGCTGCAGTTTTTAAAGTTTTATTTTCAAAAGTCTGCAGTGTCAAGCGCATGGTGTTCAAACTTCCTTCAGGAAACCACTATTCCCATCTGAACTTTTCCGCTGAGGAGCTCTTGCATGTTTGCCGCAAAATCCCTGAACATTGAGGATCCTGGGAGGTCTAGGGTGGCGCTGTCCGATCAAGCAGACCACTCATTTTTGCCCCAAACGAACTGAGTCTCTGCTAACACAGGCATATCTTCAAAAAGTGTGGCACTTTCTGGTCAATACAGGCACCTTTTTGTTAGTATTTCATGCCTCTGATGCTGCAGATGTGATTGGTGTAATTCACATGCCTGTCTGGGAGAGTGTGGGAACAGAAGACAGTCTTATCTCTTCCGCTAAGTGTAGTGCTACACTGTACTTTTGCTTTTGGCCTGCCTGTTCTCTGAAAGCTGGTGGTTAGCCTCCCCTTCAAATGGTGGAGCGGCCAAGCCACACTATTCTCAAGTACATACATACAGGACACATAGAAATCACACACAGAGACGGATGGATGGACAGGAAGACACTTTTAGCAGAGATGGGGGTATAAAAACAGACACACTCAGCAGAGAAGACCACAATGCTGGGGCAGGAAGAGAGGAACATCATCATCATCATCATCATCATCATTATTATTATTATTATTATTATTATTATTACAATGGGGAGGAACTCACAACCTCTGCTGTGTGTGCTTTTCTGACCTCTTTCCTCTGAGCAAACGTGTGCCTGCCTGCCTATATGGTATGAGTGGACCATGTGTATTTGTGAGTTGAGTGCATCAGCCTGTAGGTGTCGTCTTCTTCTTCTTCTTCTTCTTCTTCTTCTTCTTCTTCTTCTTCTTCTTCTTCTTCTTCTTCGATTACTCGTAGCCGATTAAGATTGTCTTCCATGAACACGGTCTTAACAGTGAGTCCGTAAGTGACTGTGGAGGCCAATTCTGGATCCACACGTCCTTCCACAGTGGGGACATAGGTTTCTGGGTAGGAGTTGATCACAGTGTGGATTTGCCAAACGTGCCTTCCTCTTAGCAAGTTTCTCCCTTTCATCCTGAGTTTGAGTGTCTTCAAAGCCCATGACACTTTGGGTAAAGGCTGTTCTCCAATTGGAGCCCTCGCAGGACAGTGTTTCCCAATTGTTGGCGTCTTTACTACATTTTTTAAAGATTTGCTTTGAGAGAATCTTTGAACCTCTTTTGTTGACCACCAGCATTACGCTTTCCATTTTTAAGTTTGGAATAGAGTAGTTGCTTTGGAGGACGATAATCGGGCATCCACGCGACATGACCTGTCCAACAAAGTTGATACTGAAGAAAGTCCGTTGAGGACTTATTGGATCATTCTTTGTCTAGCTCCTCTCCTTTGACCTTACTGCCTTGGGTGACCCTGCTGGGAGTAAGAGACTCCCAACGGCTTCGCGCACAAGGGTCATAGGAACGTGCAAGCCCATTCACCACAACAAGGTGATGATCCAGCGAGTGAGCCTGTATGTATATATACATTGATATGTGCCAATTAGTGACAGAGCACAGGAGATGTGTAGCAGATGGCACCTCCTATTTTGCCATTTAAGAGAGGATTGAAGCCTCCAAAGAAAGCCAGAGGAAAGCTGTTTCGTAACCAGTTGTAAACTTGTGCTCTTTCCCCAAGGATATGTTTTGAGAGACGGCAATGTTATCTCAGAGCCTGTGTTGGAATTGCAACCAACTTTGCTTGGCCTTGTTGACATGTATGAGTTCCCAGCAAAGATACAGTGACCTTGGAGTCTCAAATTTCAGCGGCATCCTGTGCAACACCAAAGTTCAGCACCAGCAGCCTCTCGCCTCCCATTCTACATCATAGTTGTGGTGCCCCTGAGGCTCCGAACCAGTCACACTCCCCTAAATCCACCTGTGAACCCCAAGGTCTCCATGGAGGCTGGTGGAGAAGGGAGAAGATTGATAGACCTGCCTGTCTTAAGATTAGAATGCTGGGAATGGAAATGAATGACGATGGACTGTTGACATTAATCCATCCTTACTTACTTTTACCTTTCTGTCCTATTTTATAAATATACAACAATATGAACAAAAAGTCTAAAAATTATAATTTCCCATTTTCTTATCAAAGTGATGCCCTACTACAGTGGACGCCCGAATTGCAAACGTGATCTTTGCGGGAGGCCCGTTCACAACCTGCAGCGTTCACAACCTGCAGCCCCGCATCTGCGCACGCGCAGGTTGTGATTTGGCGCTTCTGCACATGCGCAAAGCGCGATTTAGTGCTTCTGTGCATGCGTGAGTGCCAAAACCCGGAAGTAACACATCCCGGTACTTCCAGGTTTTGGCACATCCGTAACCTGAAAACGTGCAACCTGAAATGTCTGTAACCCGAGGTATGACTACATAGGCTCAGCTTGCTTGAAATTAGCAGCCTTTTTGTCCTTGGGAAGTTTGAGGTACTGCTAGCCTCCCAGGTTCAGGGGGAAAGGGGTAGGAGAGCCTGATTAATGTGTGTTCTCTCCTCCTAGTCCAGTGCTGCAACGGGGAGAAAAGCCCTTGCCAAACAGCATGCCTCTTAGAGAGGAAACAGCAAATAATGCTAAGACTGCTGTCTAAGAACGGCAGTCTCTCCACTGAGTTCACGGGGGCTTACTTCAAAGGTTGTTATTTTACAAGCATCACAAACAGTTCCCACTTACAAAAGAGTAAAGGGAACCTCTTAGCCTGGATCACACACAGCCAGGTTTCCAGTACTTTGCGAAAGGCTGACACACACAACTTTTACATTCTCGTAAAGGACCCCTGACAGTTTAAGTCCAGTCGCAAATGACTCTGGGGTTGCGGCGCTCATCTTGCTTTACTGGCCGAGGGAGCTGACGTTTGTCTGCAGACAGTTTTTTCCGGGTCGTGTGGCCAGCATGACTAAGCCGCTTCTGGCAAACCGGAGCAACACACGGAAACGCTGTTTACCTTCCCGCCGGAGTGGTACCTATTTATCTATTTGATCTTTGACGTGCTTTCGAACTGCTAGGTTGGCAGGGGCTGAGACTGAGCAACGGGAGCTCACCCTGTTGCGGGGATTCGAACCGCCGACCTTCTGATCGGCAAGCCCAAGGCACAGTGGTTTAGGCCACAGCGCCACCCGCGTCCCTACATTCTCGTAACGTAACCATAATACCGCTCTGCATGTAGCTTGCTCCTTGTAATGGAGTTCTCCCCCTCCACTGTTGTATGCTTTCCTATGCTTTTAAAATGCCTATTAAAAATGAGATTAAAACACAGCTTCTGCAGAGATCAGCTCCCTTCCAACCCATCAAGCGAGCTGAAAAGCACTCTGCTGCAAAGCAGGGTTTGCATGCTTCCTTGCAGGCTCACTGCTCCAGCCACTTGACTCCGTTCCTATTTTTGTCCTTTGATTTGGACCTGTACCAAGCAGCTTCCACTGTTAAAGATATAACAGATCAAAGAGGCACAGGTGGCACAGCCATGCAACACAACGGAAATTCCTGTGGAGGTCAGGCCACCATCCATCAACATGGGCTGTGCAGGCCTGCCCACAAGAGGGCGCCCTGCTCCTCTTCTTGAGAGCAAAACAAAACTGTGCATTTCTGAATGAACAAATGAGAGCATCAGGAAGTAGAGAAACTCTGGTTTACAGTGGTACCTCGGGTTACATACGCTTCAGGTTACAGACTCCGCTAACCCAGAAATAGTGCTCCAGGTTAAGAACTTTGCTTCAGGATGAGAACAGAAATCGTGCTCCTGCGGCGCGGCAGCAGCAGGAGGCCCCATTAGCTAAAGTGGTGCTTCAGGTTAAGAACAGTTTCAGGTTAAGTACGGACCTCCGGAACGAATTAAATACTTAACCCGAGGTACCACTGTATTGCTATGGCATTTGCATGCTAGCATGTTCGACTCTGAAAGGCTCCCATAGCTAATGAGGAAAATATTTTATTTTAACACAAAGATAAATCATGCTATTCCTGCCCCCCCCTTAAACCCTTGAACTCCTCCAACAGTACACATGTCTACTCAACATCCCACTGCCTTCAGTGGAGCTTCCACCCCACACCCTGTAATTTATGAGTGGGATTGCAACTCCACATGTTTTGCAAGACTGTATTTATTTATCTAAGTATAGCAGTAGCACCTTTCAGGGCAAAACCCTCCCAAGGTAGCCTATAAAAGAGAATAAAGTTCACACACATCAGGTGGCATCTGTCTGTCTCAAAAAAATAATAATAATGACTTTTGGGGGGGGAATACAAAGATTAATATCGGATATCTTTTTATCAAAACTAAAAAGCTAAATAAAAACACACAGCAGAAATAGAGAGGAGGAGGAGGAGAATGAGAAGAAGAAGAAGAAAGATGAAAGGGGAGAAAGAGGGAAAGAAAAAGAAATTAACAAGAAAGAGAAAGAGAACTTCTGATTCTTCATCTGTCAGCTATCCATAGAAAATTATTCAACACATCTACTTCAAGATAACACACAAAAAACCAACTTCTATAAACCAACATTATCTTCAATCCTCAAAACCAGATTATCATAAGTTCTGCAAGGAAGTCTTCAGGGCTAGTGAAGAGGCGGTTCCTCCTTCCAGCTGAGAGGGAGGGAGGGAGGAGATGCCACCACTATTGCCCACCAAGGAGAGGCTCTGGCAACCGCCTCCTTTGCGAACAGAGCGCCACAGCCCTCAGGTCTGCCGTCCTTGTGGGGCAGCTTTGAGCCTCTTTGTCCCTCCCCTTGTTTCACCTGACTTCATGCACGCCGCCCGGTCTCCTCCATCTCCCATCAGACCACTGCGGCTTGGTTGGTGGTGAGGTTTTGGGCTGGTGCGGCCATCCTCCTTGTCCCACTGTGCATATTTACGCCCCGGGCACCAACAACCCATGCTATGCAGCTGCCTAAGACGGTTAGATGGCGCCTTGAACTCCTCCTTCCTGCAACTCCTGCAGCCAAGCTGGTGCCAAATGTACTGCTCTGCTTTCCTTTGGACCACATCAGCCAGGCCAAGAGCCTTGTCATCTGGGCAGCCCAGGATCTCCATACACACTGCCCAGGTTTGCGCCCAAGGGAGGTCACTTCAATGCTGCTAGCCCAATGGTTTGACTTCACCCTCGGAGGTGCACTCCATTGTCTTTTGAGACAGACGGATGCCAACAGCTGCCTCCGAGAATGAGTTCTCCATTGAACTACAACAGTCTGTGAGTTCACCCATATCCATGAATGTGTCTAAAAGGTAAAGGGTAAGGGACCCCTGACCGTTAGGTCCAGTCGTGGACAACTCTGGGGTTGTGGCGCTCATCTCGTTTTATTGGCTGAGGGAGCCGGCGTACAGCTTCCGGGTCATGTGGCCAGCATGACTAAGCCGCTTCTGGCGAACCAGAGCAGTGCACGGAAATGACGTTTACCTTCCCGCTGGAGCAGTACCTATTTATCTACTTGCACTTTTGATGTGCTTTCGAACTGCTAGGTTGGCAGGAGCAGGGACCATCACGAGGATTTAAATCACTGACCTTCTGATTGGCAAGCCCTAGGCTCTGTGGTTTAACCCACAGCGCCACCCGCATCCCTACATGAATGTGTTTAAAGGTAAAGGGACCCCTGACCATTAGGTCCAGTCATGACTGACTCTGGGGTTGCGGCGCTCATCTTGCTTTATTGGCCGAGGGAGCCAGCATACAGCTTCCGGGTCATGTGGCCAGCATGACTAAGCCGCTTCTGGTGAACCAGAGCAGTGCACAGAAACGCCATTTACCTTCCCACCAGAGCGGTACCTATTTATCTACTTGCACTTTTGGGTGTGCTTTCGAACTGCTAGGTTGGCAGGAGCAGGGACCGAGCAACTGGAGGGCACTGGAGAGCAACTGGAGTTGCAGGGATTTGAACTGCCAACCTTCTGATCGGCAAGTCCTAGGCTCAGTGGTTTAACCCACAACGCCACCTGCGTCCCTTAGGGAATACTAGGGGGAGGCAAAACCAACCAATGTTGTTCCCCCTCCTGTAGCTCCCCCCCTTTTCTTTTGAGGATAATGTACCTTAGCAGCTGCCAATAGTAAGCCAAAGAACAAAGGGCCCTACGAAGGGCATTGCAGGCAAGTGCCATTAATCAAACTGATGTCGATGCCCTTTAAAGGACACAATGCCTTGCCATCCAAGTTTTGTTTTGCATTATGGATTATTTCCTGGACCACACATGCCGAACCCATCAACCTCTGCAGGTCAGCCATCTAATCCAATAATGATTTTCCCATCTGCAGTTGGGGCTGGGGGTGACTTGATTAGATTTCCTCTTAAATTCACAGGAGGGGGAAAAGAGAGAAGGGGAAACACTGCAGAAGGCCCACTGTTTGCAATTTCTAAGCTTTCTGGCAAATGCCTAGAAGAAAAGAAGTTTGGTTAACAGATTAGAGTGAAAATTAGGGTAAAGGGTTTGTGTCGATCATTGTCATCCTATGCTAAATCCCTCTAGACATGCTTCTCCCTTGGGTTCCCTTTTGTTTTAGCACTGTATTTAGAATGGGAAACTCTGAAAGTGCGGAGGATCTTGCATTTGTTTAGCTCTAAATAGGGACGCGGGTGGCGCTGTGGGTAAAAGCCTCAGCTCCTAGGGCTTGCCGATCGAAAGGTCGGCGGTTTGAATCCCTGCGGCGGGGTGCGCTCCCGTTGCTCAGTCCCAGCGCCTGCCAACCTAGCAGTTCGAAAGCACCCCCGGGTGCAAGTAGATAAATAGGGACCGCTTTCTAGCGGGAAGGTAAACAGCGTTTCCGTGTGCGGCTCTGGCTCGCCAGAGCAGCGATGTCACGCTGGCCACGTGACCCGGAAGTGTCTCCGGACAGTGCTGGCCCCCGGCCTCTTGAGTGAGATGGGCGCACAACCCCAGTGTCTGGCAAGACTGGCCCGTATGGGCAGGGGTACCTTTACCTTTAAATAGGCAATAAAGGGGTTTCGGGAAAAGAAGAGACACGGATTAGTCTTTGAAAGCTAATGTGGCTGTTCCCCCTGTTAGGACCTAGCTCTTCAGCTCAGTAACTGCAGTGAAATGAACAACTGGAACTGCTAAGTTTCAAGTTACTATCACTCAGCCTAACCTACCTCACAAGATTCTTACAAGGATAAAATGGAAATTAGCCTGTGATTGTTAGTCCTGACATCTATGGAGGAAGGTAAAAGTAAAGGGACCCCTGACCATTAGGTCCAGTCGTGGCCGACTCTGGGGTTGTGGTGCTCATCTCACTTTATTGGCCAAGGGAAACGGCATACAGCTTCCGGGTCATGTGGCCAGCATGACTAAGCCGCTTCTGGCGAACCAGAGCAGCGCACAGAAACGCCGTTTACCTTCCTGCTGGAGTGGTACCTATTTATCTACTTGCACTTTGACGTGCTTTTGAACTGCTAGGTTGGCAGGAGCAGGGACCGAGCAACAGGAGCTCACCCCATTGTGGGGAATCGAACCACCGACCTTCTGATCGGCAAGCCCTAGGCTCTGTGGTTTAATCCACAGCGCCACCCGCATCCCTTATGGAAGAAGAGAGGGATACAAAAAAACTCCATATTATACACACACACACACACACACACACACACACACACACACTTTATAGCTTACCTCTCAGCCCTAAGGCATTTCTTTTGGAGACTTTGCAAAAAACAACAACTCAACAACTATGCCAGAAAAAGCTCAACAACTAACAACTTTTAGGTTTAGATCTTCACTTTTTGAAATACAGCAACCTTATCCTATTCCTCTCTGAGCAGGTCACACAATCCAGCACCCTGTGCCATTTGCTGTACCCAGTGCTGCAGGTTTTTCCAGCGGCAGAATACGGGATTGAATTCAGGCTTCCCCCGGCTGGTTCCCTCCCGATGTTTTGGAGTCCAGCTGCAAGTGATGGGAGCTGGAGCTGAAGAACATCTGGAGGCCAGCTAGAGGAGGAAGCCTGGGATAGATTCTCAGCCGTTGGTGCTGGATGGAAGGACCCCTTGAAGTTTGGGGGAAGGGCCATGATTCAGCAATCCAGCATCTGCTTTGCAGGCAGAAGGAGTCAGCCTCCATCGACAGCATCTCTGGGGCGGGCTGGGACTGGCAGTGCCAGTCCACTGCCCGTCAGGGTACTCAGTCCTGAGCTAGATGCACCTGTGGCCTGATGCAATAGAAGGCAGCTTCCTGCATACTTCCTATGAAACAGGGAAACAACAGAGGCCTATGAACCCCTTTTGCAAGAAATGTAGTGTGGATACCTGCACAGAAGCTAACATTCTGTGTCCAGGGCAGCTGTCTACCAGCTCCATCTGGTACAAAGGCTGAGACCCTACCTGCCCGCGGACTGTCTTGCCAGAGTGGTGCATGCTTTAATCTCCCGCTTGGACTACTGCAATGCGCTCTACGTGGGGCTACCTTTGAAGGTGACCCGGAAACTGCAACTAATCCAGAATGTGGCAGCTAGACTGGTGACTGGGAGCAGCCGCTGAGCCCACATAACACCGGGCTTGAAAGACCTACATTGGCTCCCAGTACGTTTCCGAGCACAATTCAAAGTGTTGGTGCTGACCTTTAAAGCCTTAAACGGCCTCGGCCCAGTATACCTGAAGGAGCGTCTCCACCCCCATCATTCTACCCGGACACTGAGGTCCAGCTCCGAGGGCCTTCTGGCGGTTCCCTCACTACGAGAAGCAAAGTTACAGGGAACCAGGCAGAGGGCCTTCTTGTGGTGCCCAGCCTGTGGAACGCCCTCCCACCAGATGTCAAAGAAATAAACAACTATCTGATGTTTAGAAGAAATCTGAAGGCAGCCCTGTTTAGGGAATCTTTTAATGACTGGTGTTTTAATGTACTGTATTTTTAATTTCTTGTTGGAAGCCGCCCAGAGTGGCTAGGGAAACCCAGCCAGATGAGCGGGGTATAAGTAATATGTTAATATGTTGTTGCTGTTGCCATAACAGATATCTTAATCACAGATCACAGAATCATAGAGTTGAAAGGGACTCAGAGGGCCACCTAGTTTAACCCCCTGCAATGCAGGAATCTATTGCCCAGCATGGGGGTCTAACCCACGACCCAGAGATTAAGAGCCTCATCCTCTACCAACTGAGCAATCAACCCCTGTAACATTCTACTCCTCTCAAGGCTAGACAAAACATTGTGTTTCTCATTATTTCCCCAGCACTGAGAGTCCTTGAGATGCTGCAGATGGAAACTCTTCACTCAAGATGGACCTGAGGACTGGGATGAAAGAGTTTTCCCTTGAGAAGCTTAGGGGGAGGGAATAATAATGTTCTTTGGGGATGGGTGGGTATAGCTGGGTCATTGTCACTTTGAATTTATAATAAATTGTTCTTGGAGACTCAGTCTACATGCTGTATGTGCAGACAAAATTATATATCTTTTTTACTCTTATATATCTTTTTTACTATCATATCTTATATATCTTTTTTACTATTATGTTTACGGGTGGTGCTGTGGGTTAAACCACAGAGACTCGGGCTTGCCGATCAGGTTGGTGGTTCGAATCCCCGCGACGGGGTGAGCTCCCGTTGCTCGGTCCCTGCTCCTGCCAACCTAGCAGTTCAAAAGCACACCAGTGCAAGTAGATATATAGGTACCGCTCCAGCAGGAAGGTAAACAGCGTTTCTGTAAGCTGCTCTGGTTTCACCAGAAGCGGCTTAGTCATGCTGGCCACATAACCCAGAAGCTGTACGCCAGCTCCCTTGGCCAATAAAGCGAGATGAGTGCCACAACCCCAGAGTCGGCCACAACTGGACCTAATGGTCAGGGGTCCCTTTACCTTTACCTTTTCTTCCCCTGACAAAGGAGCTGTTGTTTTTTGAAGCTACAGCTGTCCCTACAGTTAGTTGCCCTTAATAACTTCTCAGTAAGGGTGCACTAAACAACATCCACTCTTACTAAACATAATAAGGATATTGTTATGGTGGCTGATTAACAATTCCTATGTCAGGCAATGACATCACCTTACCGACAAAGGTCCGTATAGTTAAAGCTATGGTTTCCCCAGTAGCGATGTATGGAAGTGAGAGCTGGACCATAAAGAAGGCTGATCACTGAAGAATTGATGCTTTTGAATTATGGTGCTGAAGGAAATCCCATGGACTGCAAGAAGATCAAACCTATCCATTCTGAAGGAAATCAGCCCTGAGTGCTCACTGGAAGGACAGAGCCTGAAGCTGAGGCTCCAATACTCTGGCCACCCCATGAGAAGAGAAGACTCCCTGGAAAAGACTCTGATGTTGGGAAAGATGGAGGGCACAAGGAGAAGGGGACGACAGAGGACAAGATGGCTGGACAGTGTTCTCAAAGCTACGAACATGAGTTTGACCAAACTGCGGGAGGCAGTGGAAGACAGGAGTGCCTGGCGTGCTCTGGTCCATGGGGTCACAAAGAGTCGGACATGACTAAACGACTAAACAACAAGAAATGTTGGGCAATTACTGCTTAATTGCCTGGGGTGGTCAGTTGATTCTTTCATCATTGATTTAGGAGAAGGAAAACTCTGTTCCTACACCTCCACTACCTTGCAGCTGTACAGTGGTACCTCGGGTTAAGAACTTAATTCGTTCCGGAGGTCTGTTCTTAACCTGAAACTGTTCTTAACCTGAGGTACCACTTTAGCTAATGGGGCCTCCCGCTGCTGCAGCACTGCCGCCGCCGCGCGATTTCTGTTCTCATCCTGAAGCAAAGTTCTTAACCTGAAGTACTATTTCTGGGTTAGTGGAGTCTGTAACCTGAAGTGTCTGTAACCCAAGGTACCACTGTACTCATCCATGAGAAAGGCTTCGGGAGTACACCTGGAGGAAAAATCTATACCTGCTGCCTATGGGAGAATAAAAGGCTAAGAAGCAAACCTTATACAAATCCAGAGTGGAATTCCTAAGACGGTTGGGTGGCACTTTGTAACCTCCTTCCAGCAACACCTGCAGCCAAGCTGGTGCCAAATCCTTTAAAAGGTATTTAAGGTAGTTCAAGGTTGCTGCCTCCACAGTACAGTACAGATTGGAGTAGAATTTGTCCAATGCGGGGAGGAACCCCATACAGGGATTGTAAGACAGTAGTACTTTAAGACCAACTCCAAATCACAAAATGGCGGGTTCATTTTAAGTCCCTGCAAACTCTTCTTCAGGCTGGTTGCTTTATTTTATTTCCTTGACCTAATCCAGGCTTCCTCAACCTCGGCCCTCCAGATGTTTTTGGCCTACAACTCCCATGATCCCTAGCTAGCAGGACCAGTGGTCAGGGAGGTGGGGAATTGTAGTCTCAAAACATCTGGAGGGCCGAGGTTGAGGAAGCCTGGCTTAATATCTAGTGCACATAAGAATTTTGGGAAACTCAAGTGTTTGTTTACCGCATTGTGATTTGGGGTTGGCCTTAATATATTTTGCTTTCCCCACAAAAGGGAGGATAGGCCTGTTTTCCACACAGATCTTATCAGGATTCTGCAACGGAAATGGCCAGCTGGCAGCCCACAGTCAGTCTGGTAAAGTGCTGACAGTTCCACTCATAAAGAGACTATAAATATTCCCAGGTTGCCTGAAATAGAGAAAAACCACTTCTTAACGTTAAATCATTTTGGATACAGCATGCAATAAGTTATAAAATATGTAGGCGCACATGTCTGCTGTGCCTGAAACACACACATTCTTTTTTAAAGGCCTTACTGCAAAATGATACAAACCTTTATTGTGGAGCCTGACCACCTGTGAAGGAGTTGGTTTGTGAAACACACACACACACACACACACACACACACACACACACACACACCAGTCATTCTCTGGAGAATAGAATGGTCCCAGAGAATGCACACATTGGTCATTGCACATGTTGGCTCTGTAGGATCCTTGTGGTGTATGAAACTGCAGAACTCCTTGAGATATCAGTATACATGCGTGGCTGGATCTACATGGATCTGTAAAAACATTAGTAAAAATAACGTTAAATAATGTTATATAATGCTCAATGCATTTTGACATTGCCGGCAGATCTCCTCCTGGTGTCACATTTTTAGAACACATTTCTTACATTATAACTAACGAATGTATGTAGATTTGCCCCATGGACTGAGGAGATACATAACTGAGGAGACACCCCAAGCAAAGTTACGTAAAATCTACCAACAAACTGCAGGCACATATAACTGTGCCAGCACTAATTAATGCTGATCTACATGAGAAAGGGTAAGAGGATGTCACACTTCTAATGGAATTGAAATCCTAGGCCGTGCTTTGAAGAGGAGGGGCAGTGAGAAGCAGGGACTCCTCACAACTATTTGCATTGACCACCTTTACATCTTCAGACATATGCCAGTCATCATGTGGACTAGCCACTTGCTTTGTTTTAAATGGAAACCAAGAGCCGTCATCTCAGTTGTGCCACAGAGACTAGATTTTGCGGAGATTTTGCCTCGTCAGATCACAGAACATGAACAATCAGTGCTAGCTCCCAACCTATGTTCAAAGTTGCATGCATCCTAGCTTTTACTTAAAAAAAAAGAGAAAGATTTCTAAGACTGTATAGTTACCGATATATGTTTGAAAGGGTGTGGACAATGTCTGAACATAGGATCGTTTAGGGCCGAAGTCTGCCAAAGTCTGCTGAAACCATTGAAGCTGTCCGAATAAGACAGTGATTCTCAAAGGGTAATTAGGTAATTTTAGACCCTGGCTTTAATATTATTACAAGGACCCACCTCTTTCAAATCTCTTTGTTCCAAAATATGGTAAGCCATCCCTGCTGCCTTTGAGGACCTTCCTGTTCCTCCTTCTGAGTACGGTCCTGGACTTCTGCTCCAAAACCACTGCCTTTTTTTACAGTGTTGAAATTGGTCCCTCCTTGCTTTGCTCTGTGTAAATGACGGCTCTGGAAACTACATCTCCCCAAGAATGAGAAGAACAGAAGCAGAGGCAGAGTCAAGGAAAGGGAAAGCGGAAAGTTAAACCTGCTAAGAAAGGAAGACCGGCGTCTCCCAAGCGGCGTTTTAAAATCAGAGACATTTGAACGCCAAGAATGATGGACCCAAAGAACTTTATAGGTACCATTTAAATTCTATTGTGCAGCTCAAGGAGTTCCAGTGTTTATAATCCAGGGGCACTGCTTTCTGAAGACCTTTTACATCTGTGTATACCCAGATGGATCTTAAAAAGCAGAGACATCACCTTGCCAACAAAGGTCCATATAGTTAAAGCTATGGCTTTCCCAGTAGTGATGTATGGAAGTGAGAGCTGGACCATAAAGAAGGCTGATCGCCGAAGAATTGATGCTTTTGAATTATGGTGCTGGAGGAGACTCTTGAGAGGCCCATGGACTACAAGAAGATCAAACCTCTCCATTCTGAAGGAAATCAGCCCTGAGTGCTCACTGGAAGGACAGATCCTGAAGCTGAGGCTCCAATACTTTGGCCAATTCATGAGAAGAGAAGACTCCCTGGAAAAGACCCTGATGTTGGGAAAGATGGAGGGCACAAGGAGAAGGGGACGACAAAGGACGAGATGGTGGGACAGTGTTCTCGAAGCTACCAGCATGAGTTTGACCAAACTGTGGGAGGCAGTGGAAGACACTCGTGGTCCATGGGGTCACGAAGAGTTGGACACAATTAAACGACTAAACAACAACAACAACATGCCCAGGTGGGCTCTGGGGAAAGGAAATCCCTTCAGGACTCATTAGAAACATGCTCTCTTCCAGTCCTTTGGGGTCACATGGATTGGCAGCCATAAACTTTGATGCTGGCTGCTGTCAAATCCTAATGCACCTTGCAGGCTTATATGCTTGAGACAGGCATTGAGAAGGTGGTTATTTGGCTCCTCTGCTTTCAAGAGAAAGCCAGTTTAGTGAGAAGAGGGATTCAGATTTCTGGGATGGACTGGGACCTCATAAGGAGCCTCCCTGGATAAGACAAACACCCTGTTTAGCATTTCCAAGGTAAAATTAAGAAAAAACAACCATGGCTTGGTCAGTAGTATTAGATTCAACAATTTTTCTTTCTATAATACTGTCCTTACGGCCAGAGCTCTTGGGCTCTGAGCTCATACAGCTCACTAGCCTGAGCTTGTGAGGTTCATGGTTCAAGTCCTCACACTGAGGAAATAATTGAGGTTTGGGATGAAAGGCCATCAGCGTAAATCAGATGGTACAGGGCATGAGACTCTTCATCTAGGGTTACCAGACATCCCCGTTTCCCGGGGACAGTCCCCGGATTTGCGAATAAGTCGCCGGACAAATTCCATCCCCGGAATGTCCCTGGATTTTATCTAATGTCCCCGGGAAACGCAGCAGCGGCAGTCTCAACAGCCCAGAGCGGTTGGCTCTGGCTGGCTTCAGGAGCTGCTCAGAAGTCCCCATATGATGGTGGTGCAGGGGCTCTAAGATGCAGCTTCCGGGCTGCCTCCATCCTCTCTGACCCCCAGCAACTAAGCTGTGAAGGGAGCCTTAACTCTGCCTATTGGAGCAGCCTCCCAACTCCTATTTGCATGCAAACAGGAGGGGGCAGGGATCTCTCAGTTAGGCAACGGGAAGCCTCCCTTCCCCGCTGAGGGATCCCCACCCCCTCCTGCTTGCACGCAAGTAGGAATGGGATTGGGGCTGCTCCGATGGGAAGTGAGGCATCGCGCTGCCCGAGCCTCAACGCTGCTCTCGGCCCTCCTTCTCCGCCTTCCATGCCTGACCCACTGCACACTGCTTCCCCACCACCACCAACAAAGAACCAACAACTCAGGGGCGCCCAGGCTCATGGAGAAAGGAGATGGAAGCCTCGGAGGAAGGGGAAATGTGGTGGTTGAGGTCAAGGCGGTGGCCGCCCCTCTGCCACCATCATCACTGCAGTGTCAACATCCCAAACGTGTAGTATTTATTTAAAGTGTCCCTGGATTCATTGAAAAAAATCTGGTAACCTTATCTTATTCTCAGGGTTGTACGTTGGGCAAAAGATTCCTGCATTGCAGAGGGTTGGACCTTTGTAGTCGCTTCTAACTCTACAATTCTACGATTCTGGTAAGAAAGGTGTGGTGTAGCTTAGTGAGCCAGACGTTCTAGAGTCCTCCAGGTCTTGGTTCAAGGTCTTGAAGGCCCCTTTTCGGAAATATTTTGTCCTTCTTGAGCTAAGCTCTTGAGACGCCTATGCTCTCTTGATCTCCTAACAGTGCATTCATGCAGTGCAACTCTCTTTGATTTCTGTTTTTAAAGAAAGAAAGAAAAAAAAAGGGGGGGGGGAGAACCACAGTCTATTTTCATTTTCTTTGGAAAGATATTCTTAGCAGTGTACAACTTCAAACTCACACACAGACTATACTGCACACACACAGCCCTCTATAACTGTAATTGTGAGCTGGATGGCAGGGCAGGGTGTCTGGTCCAAAAAGAAGCGTGCCATGAAACTAAGGTTTCATGCTTGCATGGGACGAGGAGCAAGTTTGAACTCAATGCAGACATGTGTAGGGTTGTGCTGTAAAGAACTTTGCATTTTCTTTGCATGCACACTGTAGACATCGAAGGTAAAGAAATCTTAGTTTGGAATAAAGTTGCAGGGTTTAATTATCTCTCAAATAAGTCAGTAGTTTAGCAGTTTGGCCTGGCTTTGAAGGCAAAGCTTCTCATTTTACCCTGTAAAACGAGGTGGTTGGAGGTTGGATGGCGGCTAACAGATTGAGGTTGAATCCTGACAAGACAGAAGTACTGTTTTTGAGGGACAGGAGGCGGGCAGGTGTGGAGGATTCCCTGGTCCTGAATGGGGTAACTGTGCCCCTGAAGGACCAGGTGCACAGCCTGGGAGTCATTTTGGACTCACAGCTGTCCATGGAGGCGCAGGTCAAATCTGTGTCCAGGGCAGCTGTTTACCAGCTCCACCTGGTACGCAGGCTGAGACCCTACCTGCCCGCTGACTGCCTTGCCAGAGTGGTGCATGCTCTGGTTATCTCACGCTTGGATTACTGCAATGCGCTCTACGTGGGGCTACCTTTGAAGGTGACCCGGAAACTACAACTAATCCAGAATGCGGCAGCTAGACTGGTGACTGGGAGCGGCCGTAGAGACCACATAACACCGGTCTTGAAAGACCTACATTGGCTCCCAGTACGTTTCCGAGCACAATTCAAAGTGTTGGTGCTGACCTTTAAAGCCCTAAACGGCCTTGGTCCAGTATATCTGAAGGAGCGTCTCCACCCCCATCGTTCTACCCAGACACTGAGGTCCAGCACCGAGGGCCTTCTGGCGGTTCCCTCACTGCGAGAAGCCAAGTTACAGGGAACCAGGCAGAGGGCCTTCTCGGTAGTGGCGCCTTCCCTGTGGAACGCCCTCCTACCAGACGTCAAAGAGAACAACAACTACCAGGCTTTTAGAAGACATCTGAAGGCAGCCCTGTTTCGGGAAGCTTTTAATGTTTGATGTATTATAGCATTTTAATATTCTTTTGGAAGCCGCCCAGAGTGGCTGGGGAGGCCCAGCCAGATGGGCAGGATATAAATAATAAATTATTATTATTATTATTATTATTATTATTATGTATTCCCTTTGCCTTGTATGTCTTGTCTCTTTAGTCCAGGGGTCAGCAACCTTTTTCAGCCATGGGCCGGTCCACCATCCCTCAGACCATTTGGTGGGCCGGACTATTTTTGAGGTGTGTGTGTGAAATTAACAAATTCCTATGCCCCACAAATAACCCAGAGATGCATTTTAAATAAAAGGACACATTCTACTCATGTAAAAACACGCTGATTCCTGGACCATCCGTGGGCCAGACTGAGAAGGCGATTGGGCCGCATCCGGCCCACAGGTTGCCTACCCCTGCTTTAGTCTGTTAGCCTCATCATGGCAGGGCCTGCCTGCCTGCCCCTTTCAGTTGATGTGAACCATTTTGGGACACAAAGAATGCTTCCAGACTGCCACTGTTTTCAGGTGGAATTCAATCACCTGCCAGCAAATTTAGATTGGACACCAAACCTGCTTCTTCAAAATACTGGACTTTTTGGGATAAGGGAAATGTTGGGGCAAATGCATTTAGAAGTTGCGGATAACACTCTGATTGTATTCTAGCCCAACTTTACTTGCTTAGTACTATAAAATAAAATAAAATATATCTCCACGCCAGGTAGGGTGATGTTTTCCTTCTATCTTCAGGGATAGATAAATGAACTCCATATGACCATATATATTTGGAGCCTTTGGGAAAAGCCAGTGGGTTTAGGATCCACAGACACAATCTACCGAGAAGATCTCAGGCACAAGCCAAGCTCCATTAAAATGCACGGCACACGACTACACTTCTGCCACTTCCATTCATTTTAATAGGGTTTTGCACTGGACCGGGTGAAGAACAAAGAGAGGATTTGTAGCAGGAAAATGGAGCAGGGAGAGGTTTACGGAGCAAATGAGTTGCTTGGTATCAGACAGCATAGGGCAGATGAATTAATTTATCGGTTTAGGAACAGCTTTGGAGAAGCTGTTCTCGGACAGCCCTGGCTTCCAGGACATCCCTGAGACGGATGGTTTCCAGTATCACCTCCTTCCAGCGGAGGATCCCCACAAACAGCTTTCATCTTTCTTTCTGCTGTGTCTATGAGGCCAAGACCTTTTGGGGGAGGAAGGGGGAGATGGTGAGGCTTAGGCCGACTTCCTGCACCAGCCAGCGCTACATCTGGCAACCAGATCCCTCTTCCTTCCCAGCCTCTGCTATTATTAGTAATTGATGAAATTCTTTGACTGTGCAAAGTGCTTTGTGGCATAATCTCATTCATCCTCCCAGTGACCCTTTGAGATATATGGGGAGCCTTTCTTGGTAAAATACAGACATGCACACACATATCCAGTGGCAAGGAAACTCAAAATAAATAATAATAATAATAATAATAATAATAATAATAATAATAATAATAATTGCACCCCACCCATCTAATGGGGTTACTCCAGTCACAAAGGGGAAACGAGGAAGTCGCTTTACAAAGTTAATAACTGTTATTTTCAATAAGGTTATGATTTATGTTTGTTATGTTTGTTCGTTTTGTGTTTTTGTTTGTTGTTAATATTGTAAAAATCAATATTTTTGGGGGGGAAAACCCAAAAACCCAAAGATGGCTTGGCTGGCCGTGTCACTATCTTTACACATGACCAGAGGTCAGCAACATTTTCCAGCAGGGGGCCGGTCCACTGTCCCTCAGACCTTGTGGGGGGCCGGACTATATTTTTTTTGGGGGGGGAATGAATGAATTCCTATGCCCCACAAATCACCCAGAGATGCATTTTAAATAAAAGCACACATTCTACTCATGTAAAAACATGCTAATTCCCAGACCGTATGCGGGTCAGATTGAGAAGGCGATTGGGCCACATCTGGCCCCCGGGCCTTAGGTTGCCTACCCCTGCATAAGACTGTCCCAGACACTTTTTATTATTCCTGTATTAAGAACTTTCCCATGGAGTTAGTTCACACATTCAATGTGTCAATAATCAAGTATAAGCAAGTGATTACATGCACCGGGGGGGGGGGGCAGGGACGACACTTATGCATTACTCAAAAAAGGGGCATATATTTGCATATGCTAATTTATATGCCTATCTGCACTTTTCAAAATAATTACAGTCATACCTCGGGATGAATACGCTTCAGCTTAAATATTTTCTGGTTGCGCTCCGCGGCGACCCAGAAGTAACAGAGCATGTTATTTCCGGGTTTCACCACTCGCACATGCGCGGACGCTCAAAATGACATCACATGCATGCACGGAAGCGGCAAAACATGACCTGCACATGCGCAGATGCGTCTTAGGTTCGCTTCAGGATGCGAAAGGGGCTCCGGAACGGATCCCGTTCGCATCCAGAGGTACCACTGTACTAATATTTACAAAGAAATCCAATACATCTGACCCTAGGGCAGGAGAGTGTCGTCAGGTGACCTGTGTGCCTCCTTAATATGCTGTTCAGGTGCTAACTTTTGGAGGGAAGTTTTAAGGCCTCTGCTCTCCCTTCTTATGGTTCTCTTATCTTTAAATCAAACTAGGACAAGACAGCCTTTCAGAGGGCTGTCTTCTGAAACATGGGACACATTTGTTGTTGTTGTTGTTTAGTCGTTTAGTTGTGTCCGCCTCTTCGTGACCCCATGGACCAGAGCATGCCAGGCACTCCTGTCTTCCACTGCCTCCCGCAGTTTGGTCAAACTCATGCTGGTAGCTTCAAGAACACTGTCCAACCATCTCGTCCTCTGTTGTCCCCTTCTCCTTGTGCCCTCCATCTTTCACAACATCAGGGTCTTTTCCCGGGAATCTTCTCTTCTCATGAGGTGGCCAAAGTATTGGAGTCTCAGCTTCAGGATCTGTCCTTCCAGTGAGCACTCAGGGCTGATTTCCTTCAGAATGGATACGTTTCATCTTCTTGCAGTCCATGGGACTCTCAAGAGTCTCCTCCAGCACCATAATTCAAAAGCATCAATTCTTCGGCAATCAGCCTTCTTTATGGTCCAGCTCTCACTTCCATACATCACTACTGGATAAGACACATGCCCCCCCCCCCCATTCTGTGAACCAACTCAGAGAGTTCACAAACAGAGAAGGGTTCACTACACACAGGAACAAATGGCACTGCCTTGTGCAGAAGAAGACTTCTGGTCCAACCAACTCTAGATTGTCTACATTGACCGAGTTTCAGAGAAATGGCATTCCCAGCTGACAGGGGTGGATCTACTTTGAAAATAATGGAGCTTAAACTTCAGGGTCCCAGAAGCAACTTTAATTCATATTGCTTAAAATCTTGCGGTTTAATAGACCCAATTTGAGCTGCATAACTCAAACCCAGGGGTCAGCAATCTTTTTCAGCAGGGGGCCCGTCGACTGCCCCTCAGACCTTGTGGGGGGCTGGACTATATTTTGAAGAAAAAAACTGAACAAATTTCTATACCCCACAAATAACCCAGAGATGCATTTTAAATACAGTGGTACCTCAGGTTTTGAATTATGGTGCTGGAGGAGACTTGAGAGTCCCATGGACTGCAAGAAGATGAAACTCATCCATTCTGAAGGAAATCAGCCCTGAGTGCTCACTGGAAGGACAGATCCTGAAGCTGAGGCTCCAATAGTTTGGATACCCCATGAGAAGAGACGACTCCCTGGAAAAGACCCTCATGTTGGGAAAGATGGAGGGCACAAGGAGAAGGGGACGGCAGAGGACAAGATGGTGGGACAGTGTTCTCGAAGCTACCAGCATGAGCTTGACCAAACTGCGGGAGGCAGTGGAAGACAGGAGGGCCTGGCGTGCTCTGGTCCATGGGGTCACGAAGAGTTGGACACGAGTAAACGACTAAACAACAACAACCACCTCAGGTTACATACGTTTCAGGTTACAGACTCCGCTAACCCAGAAATAGTGCTTCAGGTTAAGAACTTTGCTTCAGGATGGGGACAGAAATCGTGCTCTGGTGGCGCGGCGGCAGCGGGAGGCCCCATTAGCTAAAGTGGTGCTTCAGGTTAAAACAGTTTCAGGTTAAGAATGGACCTCCGGAACGAATGAAGTACTTAACCTGAGGTACCACTGTAAAAGGACACATTCTGCTCATGTAAAAACACGCTGATTCCCGGACTGTCTGCGGGCCAGATTTAGAAGGCGATTTAGATCCGGCCCCCAGGCCTTAGTTTGCCTACCCCTGCTCAAACGATTCTTTTTTGGTTGCATATATCTCAACAATCCCAAAGGTTGAGAGTCAGTAGCACAGATGTTGTAAAGGTGAGATGTTGCAGTAAGTAGGCTGTTGTGCTGCGGCTAATCTCCCCACCCCCTTTTGAACAGGGGTCAAGACTCTATGAATAACAATGAGTTCACAAAAGTATTTAAGTTAGGGTTCCAAACATCTGGAATTTCCTGGACATAGCCAGAAAATGGCAGTCGGAAAGAGTGTCCAGGCGGAAAATGCTGAAATGTGCAGGAAAATCCCGACTATGGCAACCCATATCGGAATTCTAGATTTTGGTGAATATCCTTAGAAATAGCTCAAAAACTTTTGTGTCCGGACTTTCACTTTTTGAAATATGGCATCCCTAATTTAAGTGGATACCAAAAATGCAAACTTGCGGGAAAGTTGTGCTGATCTGTTGTGGAACAACCCCATCGAAGAAGATAACAGTGGTTTCCCAGACCTTGTTGCTGGTTGAAACGGGAGTGGCCCCCATAACATTTCAAGCTTCGGGGCCCAAAATTGTAGGTTCACCACTGCCAGACATGCCTGGAGAGGGAACATGAGACCTGCAAAGGCAGTTGCTTCACCTTTGAACTACAGCTCTTCACCACAGTGGTCCTCTGTACACACAGGGCAAGATTTCTTTTAACCATATCGCTAATTTCAATATTTTTACCAAAATATTTCTGCTTCCAGCTTCTTCTTTTTGGTTCCTGGCAATTCCAGTTAATGCTGGTGAAATATACTCAGGGTTGAGAGTGGATTTCATGCTCTTTATTCAGCTCATAGGGGTGAGGAGGAATGGAAGTTCCCCCAGAATGTCTGCTTTATATACATTATTTACACAATGGGCCCCACGTGACTGGCTAATTCTCCTGTAGGCCAATCAGGTTGTGGATTCACTTCCACCTGGAGCTGGATTGGGTGGTCCTGTGGACCAATCAGACTGCTGCATTCTAGATCCTATTGTTCTAGGACCAATCAGACTGCTGCATTCTGAATCCTATTGTTCTAGGGCCAATCAGACTGCTGCATCTGGATCCTATTGTTCTAGGACCAATCAGACTGCTGCATTTTGGATCCTCAGTACATAACAGCTGGGAATACTGGCTGGCATCTGCCTATCTCGAGAGACAATGGAGTGCATTTGTGGAGGTGAAGTCAAACCCCTGGAGAATCACAGCGCCTGCTGTAGCTGCAGAGACCGTTAACTCATAAACTGCCACATTGTTTTTGCTGTGTTAGTAGCACCAAAGTGACCCCTCTGGGGCGCAAGCCTGGGCAGTGTGTAGAGAGGTCCTAGGCTGCCCAGACAACAAGACTGCTCTCTCCATGATGTACAAACGTCTATAAAAAGTTGACAGTTCAGGTCCACATTTGCAGAAATACAATAAAAGGGGTAGGGAGGAGACACTCTCCATTTTATGCAGTAGTCGCCTGGCATAACCTACCTCACAGGGCTGTTTTGTTGGGGGGGGGGAGCAAAGGAAGAGGGTGAACCATAAGCACAAAGGGTATATATAGCTTTTCTTCTAAGCGCTTCTTATGCGTTATCTCAGTGAAGCTTACCCAGATATCAGCAACGGAAGACCCCGGCCGGGGCTAAATTTGGCTGAGAGAAATTCCAGATGTCCCTTTAACTGTCAATACAGAGAACAGAAGTGTCTCTGCGTGAGAGAGTGTTGAATGGTGGAAACAGCAATGGGACATCTTCACAGCCACTTTTGGAAGGGGTGCGTCATGTCTGTGTGTGCCAGGGGCAAATGGGGGACTTTCTGCTCTTCGTCCTCTTCTCAGAACAGTCTTCTAGGAACTCTCTTGCTGAACGGGGTCCTACAATAATTGAATCCACAACAATCCACCAATCCAGTGGTGGTGATCTCAGAACAGTGTTACTCAAATGGGGCAGCAGCTGCCACACTGGTGTGGCATGAGAAGGTGGCAACCGGGGTGGGAAGATTCAAGGACAGAAGAAGCATTTCATATAGTATCAAAACACTTTTTAATTTATTTCTTCAGAAAACGGATGTTTAAATATTGTTTTAAAGGACGGCAGGAACATTAAGTGACACTGCAGACAATCCTAATTGTGATTCAGAATCGTCGCAGTTCAAAGCGCTGGAGAAGACTTGAGCACTGCTAGGAGTGGCTTCTTTTGGTTTGCGTCTCGAGGTCCCCAGGTCCACCCCAATAACTCACACATCACACAGAATTTTTGTTTAAGGTTTTTGGCATAATTTTGGCCACAACTTTATTAAAATACAAATTTGTGAGTGGTTGCTTAGGCATTAGTTGCGACTATCTGCCCCCACCATGGGGGACAGACTGACATTACGCACGATGCGAAAGTCAGAATGGGGGAATACACTTGGGGGTTCCGTGGAGCAGGGAACCTGCCCTCACCCCAAATGCAACCAGGAGCTCATTGCTAAGGCCAGAGCCCCCTTGACAGAGTGGACAAGCAAGAAAGGTAAAGGTAAAGGTACCCCTGCCCGTACGGGCCAGTCTTGACAGACTCTAGGGTTGTGCGCTCATCTCACTCAAGAGGCCGGGGGCCAGCGCTGTCCAGAGACACTTCTGGGTCACGTGGCCAGCGTGACATCGCTGCTCTGGCGAGCCAGAGCCGCACACGGAAACGCCATTTACCTTCCCGCTAGTAAGCGGTCCCTATTTATCTACTTGCACCCAAAGGTGCTTTCGAACTGCTAGGTTGGCAGGCGCTGGGACCAAGCAACGGGAGCGCACCCCGCCGCGGGGGTTCGAACCGCCGACCTTTCGATCGGCAAGCCCTAGGTGCTGAGGCTTTTACCCACAGCGCCACCCGCGTCCCTGGACAAGCAATAGTTAGCCCCCAATTCCTTTAACGGAATCCCTTGCAGCAGCAGCATTAGAGGGGCAGGCACAGCCAATCCATGCCCATCAACCAACCAAACCATAAACCAATGCCTAACCAATGTATTTCATATAGAATCTTAGAGTTTGATGGGACCCCCAGGGTCATCTAGTCCAACCCCCTGCAATGCAGGAATCTCAGCTAAAGCACCCATGACAGATGGCTATCCGACGTCTGCTTAAAAACCTCTGCTTATTTCTTCCCAATAAAAAAAGTCGGCATGGCGCGAGCAAATTAAGTGTGGCCCGCGGAGGAAAAGTTTGAGAGCCACTGTTTCAGAATTAGGGAAGGATGCGCTGGTGACAAAGAGCTCTGTTATACTCGGAAGCCTGCACGCGCCGGATCCCAAGGAAAAGTCCAGTTATTACCCTACTTTTCTGGGGGGGGGGGGAATGGTTAAGGACCCCCCCTCCGGTGGAAAGGATGCGACCCCCACCGCGCTCTCTTCTTCCTCTTCCAGAAGCCGCGGCAGGAAGGATGCTGCTAAGCCGGGCTCCTTTGTCTCCCTTCGCCGAGCGAGGTCTCGCCGGGGGCTGGCCCAGCTCCCCCCGCCTCCGGCTCCCTCCTTCCGCCCCCCCTGGCTGCCGCGGCTTCGGGTGGCTCTCAGGTCGCCTTGTCAATCACGGCCGCCCAGGAGCCGCCGGGTTGCGCGCCGCGCTCTCGCCGCCGCCCGACAGGTTGGAAAGCCATTAATTACTCGCTCGGCCATGCAGGTTTGCGCGCAGGCGGCTCCTCTCGCCGCCGCCGCCGCCGCCGGGGCTTTGCTGCTGCTGCCGCCGCCTCCTGGCTGCCCATGGAGCTCTAGCAGCGCGCACGATGGCCGCGCCTCCCGCCTGCTCTGCCCGCCGGCTCCTCGCCGCGCCCTCGCTGCTTCTGCTGCTGGCCGGCGCCCTGGGCGCTAAGGTAAGGGGGCTGGTGGCCGCCGCCAGGGACGCGGGGAGCCTGGGCTGCCGTGCGCCCCGGCGCGCTCCGGGTTGGTGCGCCCTCCCCGGGGGATCCTCTGCGAGGCGACTTGCCAGGGGGGCAGCTGGCTGCCTTGGCCGGCTCAGCCCCCGGGACTGGGGAGGGCAAACGCCGTCGGCTCCCAGCCGCTGGCCACCGCGCCCAGGGCCTGGGAACCGAAGAAATGCGCCCCAGCGCGCGCCTTCCTTTTCCCAGCCGCTGTATCACCAAAGTCTGACGCGCCCGGGTTTTTGTTGTTGTTGTTGTTTAGTTGTTGTTGGTCTCCCTCTCTTCCTCGCCCCCGAAAACCAGCCCCTCTCCAAGCCGGAGATCATTTTATCACGAATTTAAGGAGGAAGAGGGGAACGGGTGGCAGTTTGCGCCAGCCACTCCCTTCGCTGCTTTGGATTCCCAAGGGATTAGGAGACCCGGAAAGCGAAATGCTTTGAAAAGTCCCCTGCTAGGATTTCCTTTGGCTCCGGAGACCCCCCTTCTTGCTTTCCCCTTGGCCGGTTCAGCTACCAAGTCGTCTTCCCTTTGAAGTCGAGGCGTTTTTAACACATGGCACGAAGAACAGCCTGTGATCCTCTCCGGCTGTTTTTGCTCACGTGTGAATAACGTTAATACCGAATGGAAAAAACGTACAGGAGGGTTTTTTATAATAAAAAACCATGCACTTGTATTGCATTTGAGTTAGAGACTTGGAGAAGAGCAAAGCCTGGTTTGGATAATGTGTGGAAACAGAATCCAAAGGAAGCTGTAGCCCTTAATGCGAGCTGACATCTGGACCGTCCTAAATCCTGATCCTAAATACATTATGTGGCAATGAGGGCAATTCACAGGTGGGGAGGACCCAAGACTGTAGTGCTATGCAAACTTCTGACTGTATCCATATTTTCACTGCATTATGTGCATGTGATTCCCAGAAAAGTGGCTGTACTGAGAAGCCCACCCCGCTGGATCCCCCTTGCAGACAGTCTTGCTGCAGCACAGCGGTTGGATTGCATGTACACCTTCTGGGCGGCTTCCATAGAAACCAAAAAACACTAAAATATCATACATTAAAAACTTCCCTGAACAGGGCTGCCTTAAGTTGTCTTCTGAATGTCAGGTAGTTGTTTATTGTTTTGACATGTGATGGGAGGGCGTTCCACAGGGCGGGCGCCACTACCGAAAAGGCCCTCTGCCTGGTTCCCTGTAGCTTTGCTTCTCGCAATGAGGGAACCGCCAGAAGGCCCTCGGCGCTGGACCTCAGCGTCCGGGCAGAACGATGGGGGTGGAGACGCTCCTTCAGGTATACTGGGCCGAGGCCATTTAGGGCTTTAAAGGTCAGCACCAATACTTTGAATTGTGCTTGGAAACGTACTGGGAGCCAATGTAGGTCTTTCAGGACCGGTGTTATGTGGTCTCGGCGGCCGCCCCCAGTCACCAGTCTAGCTGCCGCATTCTGGATTAGCTGTAGTTTCCGAGTCACCTTCAAAGGTAGCCCCACGTAGAGCGCATTGCAGTAGTCCAAGTGGGAGATAACTAGAGCATGCACCACTCTGGCGAGACAGTCTGCAGGCAGATAGGGTCTCAGCCTGCGTACCAGGTGGAGTTGGTAGACACCTGCCCTGGATACAGAATTGACCTGCGCCTCCATGGACAGCTGTGAGTCCAAAATGACTCCCAGGCTACGCACCTGGTCCTTCAGGGGCACAGTTACCCTATTCAGGACCAGGGAGTCCTCCACACCAGCCCGCCCCCTGTCCCCCCAAAACAGTACTTCTGTCTTGTCAGGATTCAGCTTCAATCCATAACCAAAGCATTGTGCTCCAGCACCTCCTGTGCTGGGACTGACTTAGATGGTGTATAGTTGGTACAGCCACTTGTGGTAAGAAAACTCTATGGAAGGAAGCCTAGTTCACATGCAGGATCAATCCCATGCACTTTCATTGCTCCAACTTCTACATACCCTATATTAGCATCTGGCTGTTCTTTATTCATTTATTATTTCAGTTTTTTTCACCTCCTTTTTTTCTGCCCAGGACAGCTCGCAACAATCATTTTATAGGAAACAATTCAAATCATCGTGCATAGCTGTTAAAAACCAGAAGTGAAAAACTTAACACTATCAGCCAAAATCCTGGAAACATTTTTTTATAAAAAGTATTTACGTGCTTCATGAATGCAGGTGAGGAGGTGGGAGTGCCCACCTTTCCTTGGGAAGGGGCTCCACAGTGGGGGTGCTGCCCCCGAGAATGCCTTAGCAGTGGTCCAAATATAACCCACTCTAAATTGCATCAGTTGGGCATGTTCTGCTGGGCTGAATCTAGAGCGGTAGACGTTTTGATATTTGGATAAAGTGAAACCTCAGCTACAAAGCACTTGCCTTGGAAAGAGAATTGAGGTTGATGGGTGTGTGTTTTTTAAGCAGCAGAAAACCCCCACCCCCATTTTCCTGGACCTTCTGTCTCTGGGGTAAACTACCCTTAAGCACCCCTCCTTTCCCTCTGCCATTTCCCCATGAACAGCAGGTGTGGGCCATTCATTTGGGGAGGGAGGCAAGACACACCTTCGGACCTGACAGAGAAGCTCTAATTAGAGCTCTGTGCTCTTTAATAACACTTGTCTCCCTGCAGCTGTAAAAACTCTGTCAAATCCTCCTCATTATTACAGAACACCCATTCAGAGGCCAGGCCAGCAAGCTCTACCTCTGCTATTCTAAACGGGGGGAGGCAACCCCGCCCCCCACTAACTTCAATCAACTTGCCTGAGCCTCCCAGATTTCATGGGTCACTGAAGCCATTGTGGCCCTGTTTCTCAGAGCCTTGTGAGGAAGCCCTTTGCCGTTTCCTCACTGTGAATAGCCAGAGGGAGACATCTCTCTCCGCGTCTAGGTTGGGAGGGGCTGTCGCCCCCTCTCAAATGAGGCCTACGTTCTCTTTTGCCACCGTGCCGCAAACCTCCGGCAGCCGAGACACACTCTTCGCCTGAAATAAATTGGATGCACACTTCCCTGTTGTTCCACAAACTATTTACTTTGCTACGGATCTTGCCTTGCTAAACGCACATGCGGAGGTATTATGTTGCATCTCTGTGTGAGTTGCTGCTGTAGAAGTGCCTCTGGGAAGAGGCATGCTCAGAGCAGGGACTCACGCAGAAGTGCAAGGTGGCCTCCTCTGTGAGTGGCAATCCCGATGGATAGACTCAGCAGATTAACTGTCCTTAGAAAAAGCTGATTGGAAAGGCTCGCCTGTGCTGCACACGGATTCTTCAATCTTTTAATTAAGCTGTTTCTCAATATTGGTTCAATATTGGCACATAGTTCACCTTAATCATGGTGCTCTGTATGTTCCCACTATGGCAATGTTAGAAACAGAGATATGAAAACTAGGAGCTAAATGGCAACTTAAACTGAGGTCATGGGCGCAACAACAAAATGTCTTGCCACACTTTTTTATAACAAGAATACAAAGCCGAAAATGAATGAACTGCAGCTAAAATATTACATGTTTATTTTTCACATGATCTAGTCTTCCTCTGCCCGCCCCCCCCCCCATATTCTTAAGAGGGCCTCTTCTCTTCAGAGAGTAGCTGGAAGTGGGGAGGCAGAAAAAGGTCCTCCTTTCCTTCCACTCGGCAGTTTTAATCTGAAATCTTAGGCGCAGTACTATGGCCAGAGCTCAGAAACTGCTTGCGCTAATGAAATTCCCTGTCGCAAAATGCGCCTAAAACCATGGGAGTTTCGGACACTGCACTGTGGACATATTCTTCCATTCTTTTATATGCAAGTGGCTTCTACCCACTCATCATTGTCTGACGCAATTGAGCTTTTCGGAAAGGAGACCAGAGAAAGACAGAAGGACCGAGACAAACACATTTTGTCCACACAGAGGAATTTGGAGCTGCTTCACGCTTTTACCATGGCTAGGATGCATGTAAACTTCAAAATACTCAGGACATGGGGCTAGGAACAGGGGATGGTCATGGCTCCTTGGTGCATGCCTACAATGTGTTTGAAGTCAAGCTGTTCCGCTTCACGTTTGCAGGTGTACTTTGACAAAGACGGATTGTAGACTGGTACATCCAGTTGCCATGTTTTCTTGGAGTGTTCAAGAAGTAGGAGCGAAGTTTCGGATTGCTGATAATCCCTTGCAGATTGCTAGCCAAATGTTACTCTTATCCATTGAGCCCGTGACAAGCTGAGTGGATAACCAAACTGCCATGGTGTAAAACACTCTCATCTTAGAATAGCTTAGTCTCTGTGTTATCCTGCACAATGAATTGTGTGTAGGTTGTTGTTTTTACACCACACATCTGGTTATCTGTATGGGCTCAGTAGGATTGGTGAAACTAGGAGCCACGTGGGACCAATTCTACCATTAGGCAGAGTGAGATGGGTGCCTCTGGTAGATTTTGGGTTTCAGTAAAAAGAAAAAAGCTTTAAAATATAGTTTGTTGCACTTTTCCTGCCAGGGAGTGGGAGAGGTGACTGAGATTTTCTGCCTCAGGTCAGTGGCGTAGCGTGGGTTGTCAGCACCCGGGGCAAGCCAGCACTGCAGTGAGAGAGAGTGAGTGAGCCAGGTAGGGGCAGAGAGCTGCGAGTGTGAGCGCGCCCCCCCCCAGATGTTGCACCCGGTGCGGCCGGCCCCCCCTGCACCCCCCCACGCTACGCCACTGCCTCAGGTTCCAAAACAAATTGGGTACTATGCAATGCGGTGTGTATGTATTTCTCCACCGAAGGCAGCAAAATGTCTTGGGCAAGGCCTGAAAGATGGAGACTGAGAATACCAGCACAAAGTTCTGGAGTTCCAGACAAATAATTTAATCCACAGCTGAATCAGAGCAGCAAGCATTGTGGGAGTTTCAGAAAAAGACAATCTGTTTTTGGTCTTTTTCTACCGTTGGACAGTATGTCAATATAATCATAGGCCCCATCTGCACTGTAGTATCATACCACTTTAAACAGTCATGGCTTCCCCCAAAGAGTCCTGGGAATTGTAGTTTCTTACAAGTGCAGAGAATTGTTAGTGATATGATACATCTTTAAAAGCATAGGGCAAATGGGACCCAAACTTTAAAACCCACAGTTCTGCAGCAGGGTAATGCAAGTCCTTGCACTCAAAATATATCATACCTGAATAGTATGAATAGTATACCTGAAGGAGCATCTCCACCCCCATCGTTCTGCCCGGACACTGAGGTCCAGCGCCGAGGGCCTTCTGGCAGTTCCCTCATTGCGAGAAGCCAAGTTACAAGGAACCAGGCAGAGGGCCTTCTCGGTAGTGGCACCCGCCCTGTGGAACGCCCTCCCAGCAGATGTCAAATAGATAAACAACTACCTGACATTCAGAAGACATCTTAAGGCAGCCCTGTTCAGGGAAGTTTTTAATGTATGATATATTAGTGTATTTTTGGTCTTTGTGGAAGCCGCCCAGAGTGGCTGGGGAAACCCAGCCAGATGGGCCGGGTACAAATAATAAAATTATTATTATTATTATATCATGAAATTAAGCAAAATGCAGGGCATGCTGCAAGCGTTCTCAAGTGGCGCGATTCAGTCTCGACCAAATAAGATGGAGCGTTTGCTGCCCACAAAAATAATAATAATAAAAAACGGCTAGCTCAAAATGCATGTGTATATGAAAAGCCGCAGAGCTGTGTGGTTGGGAGAACACGCGGGGATGGAGTCCCCATGCTAACCATTCCCTGTTTTTGTCAGGACAGTAGGGAGGCACCAGAAGGAGCCGGTACCTGGAACGAAGAGGTCACCAAGTGGTGGGGGGAATGGGGCTCCTGGTCTACCTGTTCGCGCACCTGTGGAGGGGGGGTGATGTCCCGCGAGAGGCACTGCTTACGGCAGAGGTAAGTACCAGCTTGGCACAAACGCTGCGGCAAATAGCTGAAGCTGTTGTCGCCACCGCAGTATAAAAAGAGCAGAGAAGGGAAGGGAAGAGTTGCCGGCGGCCGAGGTTCTCCCTGTGTTTGGCCCAGTTCCTCTCACTTCCTCTCCCTTCTTATTCTGCGCCCCTTTTCCTTTGAATATCATTGTATTCCCAGGGTCCCAGCGGGCTGCTCTATTCATCCTCCTGAGGTACAACAGCTCACATCCTGAGCCGGTTCCCCGGCTGAAAGGGAAGGGGAGGCGTTGCACAATGATGATGACAGATTCCGTTCTCACGAATTCCAGCCGCATTCCCGTCCTCGGCCCGCCCACTCAAATTCCCGTCCAGAATTGGCTTGCGAGGCCTTTGCAGAAGCCCCTGCCTCCTCTCCCAAGAGGAGCTGAATGGGAAGCCTTGAAGAGGCACCTCTTTGAACCTGCTACTCCAGATCCCATGACGCTAATGAGGCCTGCCAACCAAGAACTCAATATGCTTTGCCTCACACCCCCCCACCCCCAAATCCCTCCTTTCTATTCTGCATGAACGCACTTCTGAGCGGAGGAAGCCTGATCTTTTCCTCTTTCCTTCCGTCAAAAGGAAAGGTGGGGAAAACTTCTTTTATGTGGGCTGGCTGGCTGCATAATTAGGGTCCAGATATGCCGAGGTGCCTTCCGTCTGGAGATGGCAGGATTCTCAAACATACTTTGAAATAAACTGCGCCGTTAACAAGGCACCTCAGTGTCTCTCTGAAAAACAGCAAACCCAACTCGACAGCTAACAGCTCCAGTCACCCCGTTTAAAAAAATTCTATTTATCTATGCACACTCCACGGAATGTAATGACAGTATTCGCTCAAGGAAGGAGGGGCAGGTTTGTGCATCAAAGCCCCGCCGAGTTCATGCAACAGGACTATGAAAAGAAGCTACACAAAGCCAGGCGCTTGAAGGAGGCGTCTGTCTTTCTGCCCATGGCCCTTCCAAGTCCTTCAGAGCTGAGCCCTACAGCCTCCTGACTTCAGATCAGGAAGTCTGCTCTAAAGGACTCCATAGATCTAGGGCCGGTAATGATGGTTGTTTTGGAAAGTTGTGCTTTTTCAGGGGCCAGTGGGTTTGGAGTGTTGGGTTGAGGGGTTTTCTTTTTTGGTAGTTACAGGCATTTTCCAAGAGAAGCTATCCTACTTCCCGTGCCTGTCTAGATGACACACACTTAGTAACTCCCGAGTTACCTTTAATTGCAGCATGCATGAGTGCTGGCTGGGATTACTTTTGCTGACAAAATAGCACTCTGCACATGTTCTTTTTTAAAAAGAGAGTTATTTATTGATACTTATTCAAAGATAAACAGAACCACATAGCCATTACAGATTATCTTTTTATCATATCATCATATAAAAAAAGAAAAAGGACAGAAAGTCGAAAAGAAAAGAAAAGAAAAAACCTAAAGAGAGAGAAGAAAAGATAAAAGCATTTCCTGCAGCCAAAAATAGTATTCATTCATTAAAATTCAACCGTTCTATCTTCTATACACCAGTATTTTTTCAGTGTTCAAATCCAGATATTACAAGTTAATTTTCTCTTTCAGGCAAAAAGTCCATAGGAAATTTCCAGTCCTTAATAAATTTCAGTAATGATTTTTCTCTAATTAAACATGTTAACTTTGCCGTCTCTGCCAAGTGCAAAAGTTTTTTTTATCAGCCATTCCTCTACAGTGGGCAAGGCTGCATCTTTCCATCTTTGCACTCTGCACATGTTCAGAGGCACTTTGATCATGTTCCAGGACCGAAAGCAGGTTCTGGGACAGGTCTAATGAACTCAGATAGAAGCCCAGGAATGGGAGTCCTTACACCCACCCCAGTCTTGGAGACGATTGCTTCTCCTCTCCACTTCTGGGTTGTGTATGATGGCAGTAGCAAACTGACAAAGAAGGGCAACAGAAATTGTTACGGGTGTTGCGATGACGTTTCAAACCTTGTATAGAAGGAGAAGCTATGGCAAGCATAGGCAAACTCGGCCCTCCAGATGTTTTGGGACTACAACTCCCATGATCCCTAGCTAATGGGACCAGTGGTCAGGGATGATGGGAATTGTAGTCCCGAAACATCTGGAGGAGGGCCGAGTTTGCCTGTGCCTGGGCTATGGGGTCCCTGAGCCCGGGAAGCAAAAACTTCCACTGGTTTTTTCTCTTGCAGGCTGCAAGTTTCTCAGGGGACAAATAGTAGCATGTGCCTGGGTCAGTCCAAGCACTACCAACTGTGCCAGCAGCAGGTAAGAGCAAGTCTCCTGGATACTTATTTAGACATGGATTCGTTCTGTGGGATGATGTGCAGAGGCGGAGCTAGCTGCTCTGGCACCTAGGTAAAGGTAAAGGGACCCCTGACCATTAGGTCCAGTCGTGGCCGACTCTGGGGTTGCGGCGCTCATCTCGCTTTATTGGCCGAGGGAGCTGGCGTACAGCTTCCGGGTCATGTGGCCAGCATGACTAAGCCACTTCTGGCGAACCAGAGCAGTGCATGGAAACTCCGTTTACCTTCCCGCCGGAGTGGTACCTATTTATCTACTTGCACTTTGACGTGCTTTTGAACTGCTAGGTGGGCAGGAGCAGGGACCGAGCAACGGGAGTTCACCCCGTCGCGGGGATTCGAAGCGCCAACCTTCTGATCGGCAAGTCCTAGGCTCTGTGGTTTAACCCACAGCGCCCTCCATGTCCCACTGGCACTTGGGGGCGGGGCCATGGGGATGGGGCGAGTGTCCCAGGGGGCAAGCCGCCTATGGCGGGCTGCTTCCTGGGCGGGGGGGGGGGACCACACCGCTTTGCCAGCAGCCTTCCTCCCTTCCCTCTTCCTTTTGACAGCTCGGGCGAGGCTCCCCCCCCCCCCGAAGCAGCCCAGGACCAGGGCGCAATGCCACACCACCCGCCCGTGACTCCCAAGCCTCCCCCAAGCTGTCAAAACTAAGGGGGAAGGGGAGAAGGCCGCTGGCAAGGTGGCACAGCTCTGCCCCTTCCCCCGACTGCTCGGGGTAGGCTTGGGAGTCGTGGGTGGGTGGCACTCTGACTGTCACCCCCCCTCAGTGATGACACCTGGGGCGGACCACCCCCACCGCCCCCTTCCTCCACCCCTGCTGCTATGAGCATGAAATCCAATAGAATTCAACTAGCAATTGGTTGGTTACTACTATCTAGATGCAGGCATCAATATGTATGGAACTTGAGAGCGTGTTATTGGGCTTGCCAGGCTGCAAACTGCAGCTCGGTCTTATATGCATCTACTCAAAAGTGAGCACCATTGAAGTCCTGTGAGTTTAGTGGGGCTTATTCCCAGGACTGCAGACTCAGAAGGGTGCTCAGGTCTGCTCAAAGATCACAGTGGTACCTCGGGTTACAGACGCTTCAGGTTACAGATTCCGCTAACTCAGAAATAGTACCTCGGGTTAAGAGCTTTGCTTCAGGATGAGAACAGAAATTGTTCGGCAGCAGCGAGAGGCCTCATTAGCTAAAGTGGTGCTTCAGGTTAAGAACAGTTTCAGCCCTAAACTGAGATAGACAGAGAGATAGAACATGAATGAATGAGTGAGTAGTGGATGAATGAAGGGGAGAGAGAGGGTGGGTGCTCATGTATTTGTGTCAATGGGTGTGCATGAGAGACAGAGTGACAGGAAATGAATGCCTGATGGTTGAAAGAAGTGGGCACAATTGGAGGGGGGGAGAAAGGGCCGCCCGTCACAAAACGGCTGCACTGTGGGGCTATGCTAGAACACAAAACAGCTGCCACAGCTATTTGTAAGTGCCCTGGCACCCATAGGCTCTAGGGCAGCCTTTCTCAACCTGTGGGTCCCCAGATGTTGTTGAACTACAACTCCCATCACCCCTAGCTAGCAAGGCCAGAGCTCAGGGATGATGGGAGTTGTAGTCCAACAACATCTGGGGACCCACAGGTTGAGAACCGCTGCTCTAGGGAGTTCAGAAATAAAGGAGTTTGTTTAATTTTTATCCCACCCTTCTAAGAAGCCATGTGTGGCCCACGTGGCCCTCTGTTATCTACATTAACAACCCTGTAAGGTAATTCAGCATAGCAGGGGGAGAAAAAATCTGACCCACCCCTCCGGTACATATGGAAACTGCTTCTCAATTGGGGCACCATCTGGATCAAGACCACAGTGGGCCTCCTTGCCATGCCAGGATCCAGACCGCCCCCGCCCCCCAACAGTGGCTTGCTTTTAAAAAGCTGATCTTGCAATTGCATTGCTGGCATCTTGTCCTACTTTGGCCCTGAGTCTTTCTCTTTTTATCTGGAGATCTTAAAAACCCCACCTGCTTGAAATCTTGAAGTTCAGAGCCTTTGCAAATACAGTGAGAACCATAGCTGTCAACCGTCCCTTATTTGACGGGAAAGTCCCTTATCCCAGCGCTGTGTCCCGCTGCTGTCCCGTATTGATGATGTGCCTTAAATCTCCTGGGTTTCAAAGGAAGCCGCTCCTCTCCCTCCCTCCCTGCCGGCCAGGGAGGAGGGAGGCTCTAACTGTGTTGCTTGGCTGCGTTGCTCACCCAATAAGGAGTCTAAGAACGACTGGGGGGTGGAGCTTGCGTGCCTTGTGCCGATCAAATCGGCCGCGTTGCCTGGGGACTCGCCTTTGCTCAGCGCTTCCAGTGGAGAGGTGACAGTGGTTTTCCTTGCTGCATCCTCTTTGCCGGGTTGCTGCGCTGTGGGAACCACCGCTTGAGGCTTCGTTTGGCTGCTGGCTGGGCTTTCAGCCTTTGGCTCGGAGGGGCTCAGAAGTTGAACATACCTGTGCCTGAAAAATCCCTTATTTTGGCTGCTGATCCCTTATTTCCGAGGCTGCTGGCCCCTTATTTTCAAATCTGTAAGTTGACAGCTATGGTGAGACCCACCCTGGCCTGCCTTTCGTTGAGAGGAAAGGGGATTCCATGATGAGCTGAGTTTCTCTCTCCCTCCAGCTTTGTCCTGCCAACACCGCCAGCTTCAAGCAGTACCAGTGCGCCAGTTTCAACGCCAAGGCCTTTGGAAAGCAGCACTATCAGTGGATGCCTCTCTACCCAGGTTTGCCTTCGCTAAGTTACTCAGCAGAAGCTTTCGGATGAAGTTGCTGTGCATACAAGGCTTGGTGGAGTCTTCAGTCCGTAAGACTCTTGGAGCAAAACAGCATAAGTCCCCTGGCACTTTAAAGACAGAGATTCATTGTGACCTAACTTTTTGTAGAGTAGAAACCGCAGCACGCGACGACACACGGAGATAGATATATAGATTAGACAGAAAGTGCCTAAATGGTATGAAATGCAAGAGAAACGGTGGTAGGCTGAATGGAATTCTTGAACAAGATTGTGACCATTTCCAACATCAGTCACTGGTGATAACACAGCCTTCTTAGCTTACTTATGCTTCTTTAATTCAGGGAATGGGAGAAGATTTCAAAGCTTGGAAAATGTATTCCCATCAGTGAGTAATCACTGTTCAAGGAGCTACAACAAGCAGCCCCCCTGCATAATAATAATAGTAATAATAGTAATAATAGTAATAATAATAATAATAGTAATAATAATAATAATAATAATAATAATAATAATAATAATAATATATTATTTATACCCCTCCCATCTGGCTGGGTCCCCCCAGCCACTCTGGGCAGCTTCCAACAAAACACTAAAATACAATAACCTATTAAACATTAAAAGCTTCCCTGAACAGGGCTGCCTTCAGATGTCTTCTAAAAGTTTGGTAGTTATTTTTCTCTTTGACATCTGATGGGAGGGCGTTCCACAGGGTGGGCGCCACTACTGAGAAGGCCCTCTGCCTCGTTCCCTGTAACCTCACTTCTCGCAGTGAGGGAACCACCAGAAGGCCCTTGGCGCCGGACCTCAGTGTCCGGGCAGAATGATGGGGGTGGAGACGCTCCTTCAGGTATACTGGACCGAAGCCATTTAGGGCTTTAAAGGTCAGCACCAACACTTTGAATTGTGCTCGGAAACGTACTGGGAGCCAATGTAGGTCTTTCAAGACCAGTGTTATACGGTCTCAGCGGCCACTCCCAGTCACCAGTCTAGCTGCCGCATTCTGGATTAGTTGCAGTTTCCGGGTCACCTTCAAAGGTAGCCCCACATAGAGTGCATTGCAGTAATCCAAGCAAGAGATAACTAGAGCATGCACCACTCTGGCGAGGCAGTCAGCGGGCAGATAGGGTCTCAGCCTGCGTACCAGATGGAGCTGGTAAACAGCTGCCCTGGATACAGAATTGTCCTGCGCCTCCATGGACAGCTGTGAGTCCAAAATGACTCCCAGGCTGCGCACCTGGTCCTTCAGGGGCACAGTTACCCCATTCAGGACCAGGGAGTCTTCCATACCTGCCTGCCTCTTGTCCCCCCAGAACAGTACTTCTGTCTTGTCAGGATTCAACCTGCATGCAGTGCCCAGGGTGCCCTGGGTTTAGGCGGGATCGATGGCGAAATCTGTTTGTGTCGGTAGCGTAAATTCAGCCGATAGTTTTCCTCACCCAGGTTCGCCCAATGTCTCAGTTGGGTGGCAGTGGATGTTAAAATCATTTAACTGAGCTTAGCACCCAGCTTGCACAAAGCTCCAGCAGAGTCAGCCTGATCCCATTGGTCCTTAGAGGAGAGCACCTTCTGCCTCTCTTCTCCTGGACCGCTGCCATGTCACCCTGTCTTCCAGTTTTCTCCTCTGTTTCTGCTCTAGATGATTACACCAGCATCTCTAACAAGCCATGCGATCTCCAGTGCACCACCAGGAACGGAGAGAGGCAGCTGATGGCGCGAGCCCAGGATGGCACGTCGTGCAAGGACAGGGCCTACCAAGGGGTCTGCATCAGTGGGAAGTGCGAGGTAAAGCACTGTAAGGAGGACCCACCTCCTGGACTCAGGAATGACCCACAATGGCTGTGTTTTTCCTTCACTGTTGGAGGTAGTATGCCTCTGAATATCAGTTGCACGGAATCACAAGGGCTGAGGGGTGCACTGCTGTACCTATGCCCTGCTTGCTTGTACCTATGCCTTGTTCCCACAGGCATTGTCAGGGACATTGTCAGTTTAGAATCACAACAGGGGTTTGAGGGAGGTCCCAGCTTGGAGGCAGATGAGGGGAAAAGCTGGGAAATAATGGGAGAGGAGGAGGAAGCACCACCAGGGGGCGACACAGTGTTTTAGAAAGCCTTCCAGACCCTCCATCTCCCAGAACCCGGCGAGCCTTGAAAGTAGGAGAGCAAAGAGCTCAAAGACAGAGGGCACGTAGCAGCACCTGTAGGAGAGACGATGAGAATGACGAATGAGGTACTTAACACCTACCAAGATAGCTAAAATGTATAAGACAAAAACAAATCTGTGCTGGAGGTGTGGTAAAACAGAGGGGACACTTACACATGTCTGGTGGACCTGTGAAAAAATAAAAAAACTTCTGGAATATAGTATATGACGAGCTTAAAAAAATGTTTAAGTATAACTTTGTGAAAAATACAGAGGCTTTTCTATTAGGGATAACGGACACAGGTATAGCAAGAGAAGATCAGAAAATATTCCTCTATGCCACAGGAGCGGCAAGGATCCTAATTGCTAAAAACTGGAAAAAAGAAACTGTGCTAACAAAAAAGGAATGGCAAGACAAACAGTATATTGAACTGGCTAGATTAACAGAGGCAATTAGAGATTGCACTAGACAAGAGTTTCAAAAAGCATGGGGAAAATGTAGAGTATACTTCACAAAACAGTGCCCTAAAATACATACCTGGACTTGTTTCGATTAATGTCTGCAGGAGACTTTGTGGATCTTCAAGTTATAATTAGAAAAATCTTAATAATTATTCATAAACAGCTTATAAGAAGTAAATAAGGAGGCCAGATACAGGATAAAGGAAGTCTTTTATTTGGTTGTTTGTATTGTTGTATGTTATGCTTACTGTATGTTATGTTCACGTTTAATGAGGGTGGATTTCTGTATTGGGGGTGTGCAGGGTTTATGGTATGTTGTAAATAAAATTTCTAATATTAAAAGAGAATGATGAATGAGAAAGTGGGAGAGATGGGGGGTGGAGATTCACTCAGGACAATGCCATTACCCAGTAGGCTGGGTTATAAAGCCTCTCTCTGTAAATACTAAATAAAAAGTGGACGGTAAGAACATTCCTTGTCTTGGTACGTTCCTGGGCAACCGGCCGTGGCAGCCACTGGCAGCAGCCGGACTGGCATCTGTTTGGCCACAGTGAGAGCAGCACGCTGAATGAGATGGGCTCTTCTTACAGTCTTTTGTACAAAGGATGGAACGTGAGCAAATGCACAGCGATCCGCGCGTTTCAATTTTGAAAGTGATTAAAGGGGTTCCGAAGAGATGGCTTCTCGTCTGGGGTATGGATTAGGCTCACGGAAAGTTTTCGCACTCTTAAGTCTGCCCCCACTTTTCTCTCTCTCCAGCCAATCGGGTGTGATGGCAGCCTCTACTCTTCCCAGGTGATGGATCGGTGTCAAGTATGCGGAGGGGATGGAACTACTTGCTACCGCGTCTCGGGTAGCTTCCGAAAGGGGATCTCGCATTTAGGTACACTTTGCTAACAGCACTCAAGCTATTTCCTGCACTGCCTCTTGGTACTCCTCTTGCTTCTCCTCAGGAAGTTGGCAGAAGAATCACTTAGGCTAGAGTAGGAGCTCCCCCCCCCAACCCCATAAAAGGTAAAGGTAAAGGTACCCCTGCCCGTACGGGCCAGTCTTGACAGACTCTAGGGTTGTGCGCTCATCTCACTCTATAGGCCGGGAGCCAGCGCTGTCCGCAGACACTTCCGGGTCACGTGGCCAGCGTGACAAGCTGCATCTGGCGAGCCAGCGCAGCACACAGAACGCCGTTTACCTTCCCGCTGGTAAGCGGTCCCTATTTATCTACTTGCACCCAGGGGTGCTTTCGAACTGCGATCGGCAAGTCCTAGGCACTGAGGCTTTAACTCACAGCGCCACCTGCGTCCCCAACCCCATACCTGAAGCCAAATCAACAACCAAGAAGGAGCTTGAAGAATTAACATAAAATATAGTTGGGTGCTACTGAGCCTTTGTGCAGACGTGGGTGGCGCTGTGGGTTAAACCACAGAGCCTAGGGCTTGCCGATCAGAAGGTCGGCAGTTTGAATCCCCGCAACAGGGTGAGCTCCCGTTGCTCGGTCCCTGCTTCTGCTAACCTAGCAGTTTGAAATCACATCAAAGCGCAAGTAGATAAATAGGTACTACTGCGGCGGGAAGGTAAACGGCCTTTCCGTGCGCCGCTCTGGTTCACCAGAAGCGGCTTAGTCCTGCTGGCCACATGACCCGGAAGCTGTCTGTGGACAAACGCCGGCTCCCTCGGCCAGTAAAGTGAGATGAGCGCCGCAACCCCAGTGTCAGCCATGACTGGACCCAATGGTCAAGGGTCCCTTTACCTTTACCTTTACCTTTACCTTGAGTCTTTGTGCTAGAAGGTGCAGAACTGAACTGAGAAATCACGTTAGCTTAAGAGCAGAACTACACATTACAGTGGTAGCTCGGGTTACATACGCTTAAGGTTACAGACTCCGCTAACCCAGAAATATTACCTCGGGTTAAGAACTTTGCTTCAGGATAAGAACAGAAATTTGCTCTGGCGGCACGGCAGCAGCAGGAGGCCCCATTCACTAAAGTGGTGCTTCAGGTTAAGAACAGTTTCAGGTTAAGAACAGTCCTCCGGAATGAATTACCGTATTTTTCGCCCTATAGGATGCACTTTTTCCCCTCCAAAAATGAAGGGGAAATGTGTGTGCATCCTATGGGGCGAATGCAGGCTTTCGCTGAAGCCTGGAGAGCAAGAGGGGTCGGTGCGCACCGACCCCTCTCGCTCTCCAGGCTTCAGGAAGCTCTGCGCAACCCTCGGGAGACCGGCTCCGAGGGTTGCACAGAGCTGCCTGCAGTCCCGGGCTCAGCGCAGCTCTGTGCGGCCACCGGGAGCCAGGTGCAGCGCACTTCTCCCCATCGCCAGCCCCACAAGCTCGGGGGACAGCGGGGAGGCAGAGCGCGCCTTCCCGCTGTTCCCCGACCTGGTTCTTCCAGCCATGCACCTGGAGGGGGAAAAATAATTTCCCCCCCCCTTTATTCCCCCCCCAAAAAACTAGGTGCTTCCTATGGGCCGGAGCGTCTTATGGGGCGCAAAATATGGTAAGTACTTAACCCTAGGTACCACTGTACATACAAAGGTTCACGACAAAACCCCCAAAGGCAATTTCTGATTAGGAAAAGCGGTTTCAGAATGGGGTAATTTAAAGCAGAGGAATGGGATTCGGCGATTAATCCTTCACCTGCCTATTGTTTTTCTACGGAAGGTTAGGGTATTGTCACCATCTCCTACCCTAAGGGGTTCCAGTTGCATGCTTACCTTGCAAACACACATCTATAGTCCTGAGAAGGGGGGAAGCAGCTACAGCGTTGGTGGACATTTTCAGCAGAAAAGCAGGAGGCAGAGGAAGGGTTATTGCACCCCTTTCCTACCTCTGCACTGCTCCAGAATTTTTCTTTCCAAAGCTGCTTTGGGATGGCTGGGAAGAGTTTGTTAAAAGCCTTTGTACGTGATGTGCAGTTCTGCCTTAGGAGAGAGTTCACTTCCAGGATGTTAATATCTGATGCCCTGCGATCTATGGCTGTAGGGTGGTATAAAGGTAAAGGTAAAGGGACCCCTGACCATTAGGTCCAGTCGTGACTGACTCTGGGGTTGTGGCGCTCATCTCGCTTTATTGGCCGAGGGAGCCGGCGTACAGCTTCCGGGTCACATGGCCAGCATGGCTAAGCCGCTTCTGGCGAACCAGAGCAGCGCACAGAAACGCCGTTTACCTTCCCGCCGGAGCGGTACCTATTTATCTACTTGCACTTTGACGTGCTTTCAAACTGCTAGGTTGGCAGGAGCAGAGACCGAGCAACGGGAGCTCACCCCGTCGCGGGGATTCGAACCGCCGACCTTCTGATCGGCAAGCCCTAGGCTCTGTGGTTTAACCCACAGCGCCACCCGCATCCTTGTAGGGTGGTATACTAATTTAATAAATTAATGTTGGTGATCTCAACGAACCTTCAGATTCTGTTTTTAAAACAATTCCATAAGATCTTTTGCAAACACACAGACATTACTCTGCACTTCGTGTTTGTGCTTTTGCCAAATGTGAGATTTTTGTGTAAGTGTGAAAGAGTTTATGGGATTTGGGAAAGGAAGTGAAGGACAATTTGGAGCGGAGGCATAGGATAGCCAGAAGGCTGGTTAGAAAGCACTGCATGCAAGTGCAGCAATGTTGCTTGAGCACAATATCCTACCTGTGTTTTTCTTTCCCTCTGAGTGGACTGGGAAACATCAGAGACAGATGAAATGGAGGACTCCAGATTCTGCAGGAGATAGTGACCTTGGCAGAAGTGGAATCACAGAAACCAGGAAATCCCCCCCCCCCTTGTCCTTTAAACATGGACAGCTGGGACTGTTTGCTAAGGCTCACAAATCAGTGACTCTTCCAATGATCATCACAGCACTAGATGGGGGTAGAGTACTGTTCCTTGTGCACGGCGACATTTATTTCTGTGTTAAAATAAAGCGCAGATCCAAATTGTTTTGCCTTTTATAAATGAAGGCACACAAAACTGATACCAACGCAGAAGCCATATAAATCACACCTCCCAACAATCTATATTTAGGGCATATCGCCCTGTTTCCAGGTTGAAATCCCTCTTCCCACATCCTCAGCCGTCTTGCACTTGTTCGGAAAGCTCAGGAAGGCCTGGTGCCTCAAGACCCAAAGTGCTGTGTTGTTTCTGGGTTCTTGGTAGGGTTCCTCCAGTTGCAGCCAGTGGTATCTTGTGCAGGCTGTTGAAGGACAAGTATTCACTTATTTTCAAATCCCTGCATCCCGGATCCTGCAATAAGCGAGGTCTCTGGGCCGCATGCTGGATGCCAGGAAACATTCCGCAGGGAAACAGGAAGGGGCTAATTGGGAAACAGGATCCTAGGGAGATGTGCAATGAAGAATAGATATGTTGATGCCCTCTGTTATGTTGGGCCAATCACCCATCCAGCACAATACATATTATCCACTCTGGCCGGCAGAGGCTCTCCGTGAAGTCAAGCAAAGGTCTTTTTTTTTTTTTTTTAAAAAAAAGATATTTATTAGAGGTTTAATAGTTACAGAAAGAAGAAAAAAGAAGCAATAAAAAGTTAAACAAAACAAAACAAAACAGTACCTTACATCAGAAGTAAAAAGAAAAACAAAGAACAATACAGCAAAACAAGTCAAACAAAAACACTTAAAAACACATCCAATATTTCTGTATCTTTACCTTTCATTTACTTGTTTCATCGACCTCCTCGCACCTCCCTTTTTTGTATTCTAGTTCAATTAGCTATTTCAGCAAATCCTTTCCATCTTTCTCAATTTTTGTTCTATAATTTATCTTAACACAATCTAACCTTAAATTTTCCACTTTGGCCCATTAACAATCTATTTTTACTTAATTCTTTATAACATTTCTGCTAAAGCCATATAACTTCATTCCAGCATCCTTCTAACATTCATTAATTTTGCAATATTTCTGTAAATATACTTTGAATTTTTTCCAATCTTCTTCCACCGACTCTTCTCCCTGGTCTCGGATTCTGCCAGTCATTTCCGCCAATTCCAGTCAAGCAAAGGTCTTTCCCAGACTTGCAAACTGCAGGTGCCTGGGATCTTATGCTATCAAAACACCTGCTCTGTCACTGAGAGGTGGCCCTTGCTTTTCTGAAATTATCCACCTCAAGGTGCATGCTCTGCAAAAGTTTAGCTGGGACAGCCATTTGTCAAGTTACGCCTTTCAATCAACTCATCAGCATTTTCTATAGTCTTTGTCCCTATTCCCCCCCCCCTCACAATATTAATATGCATATGTATGGCTGCTAAAGCTGAAACAATTTTCAGCTGAGGATCATTTTATTGTTGTTGTTGTTAGATGTGGGTGGCACTGTGGTCTAAACCATCGAGCCTCTTGAATTTGCAGGTCATAAGGTTGACAGTTCAAATCTGTGCAATGGGGTAAGCTCCCGTTGCTCTGTCCCTGCTCCTGCCAACCTAGCAGTTCGAAAGCATACCGGCGCAAGCAGATAAATAGGTACTGCTGGAGCAGGAAGGTAAACAGTGTTTCTCTGAGCTCTGGCACTCATCGCGGTTTAGTCATGCTGGCCACATGACCTGGAAAGCTGTCTGTGGACAAACGCTGGTTCCCTCCGCCTGAAAGCAGAGATAAGTGCAGCACCGCATAGTCAAATTTGACTAGACTTAACCATTCTGGGGTCCTTTACCTTTACCTATTTATTATCTGTGCTTTGCAAGCCTCCTCAGCAGACATGTGTTTCACATATGCATGTTCTAGAAGGCTCGTGAATTAGAATCCTTATAGTAGAACACCCTGGCAGATTTACCCAGTAACTTAGGCTCACACCCAGTTCATACATTATGTTGGACCCTCTCATGGTGGAGAAATGGCCTCCCCACTCTCTTTCACCATGCAGATGACAACAACAGCAACAACAATTTTATTATTTTTACCCGCTCATCTGGCTGGGTTTCCCCAGCCACTCTGTGCTGCTTACAACACACAAGAAATTGTAAAATGTTAGACATTTAAAATTTCCCGATACAGGTTTGCCTTCAGGTGTCTTCTAAAAGTCAGATAGTTGTTTATTTCCTTGACATCTGATGGGAGGGCGTTCTACAGGGTGGGTGCCACTGCCAAGAAGGCCCTCTACCTGATTCCCTGTAACTTCACTTCTCGCAGCGAGGGAACTGCCAGAAGGCCCTCGATGCTGGACCTCAGTGTCCCGGCTGAACAATGGAGGTGAAGAAGCTCCTTCAGGTATACTGGGTCAAGGCCATTTAGGCAGACATATTCAGATGGTCTAAATATACAGCTAAACTAAATATACAACTAAAAAAGGAATGCATGGAAAATGTATATCCTACAGGTACCGCTATTCAGTCACTGGTTGCAGTGCCTTATTGAGCATCCAGTCTTTGGCAAACTGGGGTTTGCCTCTGTGCAATGTGTGAAATGGTCCAGACACACTCAACTAAATTAACACCTGTGACCTAGTGGAAACAGAGAAACTGCTTCATGGAGCAATGCCAGTTCCCCTGATTTTCGCTTTCTGATTTGTCTTGGTTCCTGTTTCCTAGGCTATGTGTTCATCACCAACATCCCCGCTGGTGCTACAGACATCCTCATTATAGAGCGAAGGAAAACAGAGAACATCCTAGGTAAGCGATGGACAGAAACGCTCCACTGGGGTAATTTGTCCCGCAGCACAGCAAGGAGAGTGCTTAACTGACTTAATTACTGCATGCAAGCCTTAAAGAGCATTCAGGAGAGGGCTTTTTTGTTCTTGACCAATCTGTTCAGAGTAAATGCTATCCCTTGATTTCAGCTTCAGTGGCGTCAAAGAAGAGGAAAGCCTTAAAGTTACAGTGCCTTTTATCAAGAACTTTTAAAGAAATGAATTGGTTCTGACCAAGCAAGTTTTTAGTTAGAGGGGCATCTTAATAAAACTCTCTCAATGCATGCATTGTCTTTTTTATTTATAAAAATCCCTTGCCTAGATTATGTCTAGGGGAAGGAGGAGGGAAATATATCTAAGATACATTTGTGGAGTACACCCAACCCCTCTGCTCTGATGGTTCCCACTCCTGGGCACATGGCAGACATAACAAATATTGGTACAATATTTTAACAAAAGTAGTAGGGCACATTCCTGCCAACCTAGCAGTTCGAAAGCACATCAAAGTGCAAGTAGATAAATAGGTACCGCTCCAGCGGGAAGGTAAACGGCGCTTCCGTGTGCTGCTCTGGTTCGCCAGAAGCGGCTTATTCATGCTGGCCACATGACCTGGAAGCTGTACGCCTCGGCAAATAAAGCGAGATGAGCGCCGCAACCCCAGAGTCGGTCATGACTGGACCTAATGGTCAGGGGTCCCTTTACCTTTAGTAGGGCACATGCCCCAAAATGCTACCATTGAGTTACACTCTTTGTAATCTCTAGCACATCCAGGGCTTGTCCTGAGATCTGAAAACTTGGGAGAGCCTCTATCCAGTGGCATAGCATGGAGGGAGGGGGCCTGAGGGGGCCGTCACCCTGGGCACAGTTTTTTGGGGGGGCACATCACAACACCCTGGTGCCCTGCAGCTGGAGGGCAGTTGAGAAGGATGCAATAGGCTTGTGCCCTGACCCCTAGGAGCCCAGCATTGCTTTTGGGAGGGCACTGTGAGCTGTTGATTCTTTCTCACCGTGCCCTCTAGGTGGGGGGCAGCTGAGAAGGATGCAACAGGCACGCGCCCTAGCCCCTGCAAGCACCTGCAAGGAAGATGCCTTTGTCTTTCATCCCCTCTCTGTCTCCTTGCTAGCGTTAGCGGACGAAACTGGGCGCTTCTTCTTCAATGGGAATTCGGCTATCGACAACCCACAGAACTTCCGAGTTGCTGGCACTGTGTTCAAATACCGCCGGCCTTCCAGCCTGCACTCTGATGGCCTGGAGTACATTATTGCACAGGGGCCCACCAACCAGTCTCTCAACGCCATGGTAAGTGATGGAGGCTACAAAAAGATTGCTTTCTTGCTCCTTGTGTCAGCCCCAAGAATGGGAGCGCAAAGTTAAAGGGGCCTGATCCGCAACAGTGGGTTGAGGCAAAGTTCTCAAATCGCGTTAGATGTCAGGAGCGAGGTGGCAGTTCATCACGCCGCGCAAGTTGGAATGAACTCTTTATTAGCAAGAACACGATGTGCACAGACTTGGCGGAGTACCTTTGCCCCATAGATCAGTTGCTGAGACTGAAAGTCCTGGGCTCGTCCCCTCCTCTCCAGGGCTTTCCCCAAGCAATCAGAGACTGCACCTGCATGCAGCTTGTTGCTGCTCCGCCCGTTTCAGCCCGCTTCTGGTTCTGTGAGACAGGTGGAGCGGGGAGCTGGTTGCAGCAGGAAGGGGAGACACTTGGGACTCTTCACCAGGCTGACTCATCTCTGCCTCCTGGCCTCCCTGCTCTTCTGCTCCTGGCTTCTGGACTTCTCTCCACCACAGACTCTCCCTGCTCACTGAGCCTTTTACCCCTTCAGCTTCTGATACCTCCTCTTCCCAGTCTTCTCCCTCTGACTGCTCACTGTTGTCCCACCACTAATCCCTGGGCTCTGAGCCTTCTTCCCTTGGTGGTTCCCCAGCTAGTTTCTCCCACCATTCTTCTGCAGCCAATCAGTCCATGACATTACCTTCACGTGGACTGAATCTGTTAAAACCCCCAAGCTCATTTGGCTTTTGGTTCGAATTGCAAACTATGGAAGATCAGTTTTATATCAGATGAGATTATCTTTGTTGTTTTCAGAGTGTGAATTGATAGTTTTATTTTTCTGGAGTTTGTTGAATTGCATTGTTCTTAGAGCTTGTGTTTGATTCTGTTTTGACAACGCTCACTGCTTTGCTAGCTTTATGCTGTGAAGTGGTTTATTAATGACAATAACAGTAATAGTTTTAATTATAGATTAATTGATACCGAGTGTAACAATGAAAGGATGTGCAAGAAGATGTTGTTGCCATAAACTGGTAATATTTCAGGCTACAGATGGAAAAGGAGGCAGTGAGAATCACATGTCTGAAGGCTCCCCTACATCAGAATTGTAATTCTTGGATAGACTATTAGATAGCATTTATGACATGTAATGAATCTTGTAATAAGCACCCAGCCACACAATACTCTCTTTTCCTGGTCTGTATCTGCCTTGTATACCTGCAAAGGAAGACCCATTGTCTGGATGCTATTAGGAGCTCCCGGCTGGTTGCCAAGAAACGTGCAAAGACAAGGAATGTTCTTACCATCCACTTTTTATTTAGTATTTACAGAGAGAGGCTATAGAACCCAGCCTCTTGGATAATGGCCTTGTCCCGAGTGAATCTCCACCCCACCTCGTCTCTCCCATTTCCTCATATGTCTCTCCTACAGATGCTGCTATGTGCCCTCTGTCTTTGAGCTCTTTGCTCTCCTACTTTTATTTTTATTTTTTTTATAATAATTTTTATTCATTTTCCAAACACATAATAAAAAACAAACACAACACAAAACAGAAACATACAAAACATTTAAACATGTATAATTTCATACTCTTAATTTCATGCACCTTCTTTCGCCCGACTTCCCCATACCTCCCTTTCGCTGCATCCTTATTTTACAATTTTTTAGCAACCCTTTAGTCAATTTATCTGTTTAATTCCCTTTCATTGAGTTTTCTTTAATTTGTTAGTTACAGCTGTAATTCTCTGCTTCTTACCCCTTGACATCTTAACACTCCTCAATTTTACAACAGTTTTTAAGATACATTTTAAATTTCTTCCAATCCTCTTCCACTGTCTCTTTCCCCTGGTCGCGGATTCTGCCAGTCATCTCTGCCAGTCCCATAAAGTCAGTCACCTTTGTCTGCCATTCTTCCAGAGTAGGTAGTTCTTTGCTCTCCTACTTTTAAGGCTCACCAGGTTCTGGGAGATGGAAGGTCTGGGATGCTTTCTAATAACAACCTGTCAGCTGGGTGTTGTTCTGTCTCTCCCATGATTTCCCAGCTTTTCCCATCTGCCTTTGAGCTGCTACCTCCCTCAAACCCCTGTTGTAAATCTATACTGTCTTCCTCTTCCTCCTGCCGGGAAGGGTCAGGAATGGGAGGCGATATCCACTATTCCTAAATGGAGAGGAATGATCTCCATTTATCCAGCAATGGTTGCAGGAACAGGTTCCAGCTATAGCAGGTCAGGGAGTTAACTGGCTTGGAATAACTGTGCCCCTGATGGACCAGGTGCGCAGCCTGGGAGTCATTTTGGAATCACAGCTGTCCATGGAGGCACAGGTCAAATCTGTGTCCAGGACAGCTGCTTACCAGCTCCATCTGGTAAGACCCTATCTGCCCGTGGACTGTCTTGCCAGAGTGGTGCATTCTCTGGTTATCTCCCACTTGGACTACTGCAATGCGCTCTGCATGGGGCTACCTTTGAAGGTGACTCGGAAACTGCAATTAATCCAGAATGCGGCAGCTAGACTGGTGACTGGGAGTGGCCGCCGAAACCATATAACACCGGTCCTGAAAGATCTTCATTGGCTCCCAGTATGTTTCCGAGCACAATTCAAAGTGTTGGTGCTGACCTTTAAAGCCCTAAATGGCCTCGGTCCTGTATTCCTGAAGGAACATCTCCACCCCCATCATCCAGCCTGGACACTGAGGTCCAGCGCCGAGGGCCTTCTGGCAGTTCCCTCGCTGCAAGATGTGAGGCTACAGGGAACCAGGCTGAGGGCCTTCTTGGTAGTGGCGCCTCCCAGCAGATGTCAAGGCAATAAACAACTATTTTACTTTTAGGAGACAACTGAAGGTAGCCCTGTTTAGGGAAGTTTTTAATGTCTGACGCTGTATTGTTTTTAATATTCAGTTGGAAGCCACCCAGAGTGGCTGGGGAAACCCAGCCAGATGGGCGGGGTATAAATAATAAATTATTATTATTACTACTACTATGCCCAAGTGCTAGTGCCGATGGACTAATTCTGTTTCCCTTTGCTTTTTTCCTTTTCCTTGTTGAACCCAGTACTATAACGTCAATGGGAAAGTCCCCCATGTGACCTACGACTACACAGTGCCCAGGGCGCTATCGCCGGCTCTTCAAACTGTTCCCCCCGCCATCAAGATGCCAACGCTGTACCTTCACTTGCCGGAGCCCAGCCACAATCGCCAGGACGCCGTCCCACCCATTTCCCAAGATTTCAACGCCACTTGGTTATCTCTCGCGCCGGATGACGTAGGGGAACCTTTCCCACGGGGGGAGGAGCACGGAGGGGTGGCCTTCAAAAGCCAGGGCTTCTTCCCATTCAACTCAACTGTGCAAGGCAAGGACTGGGGCTGGAAGCATGGGGCGGAGGATGAAAAGTTTGGCTTCCAAGTCCAACGTGTCTACCACACCAACGGAGCAGGTGATGACGAAAAGATTGAAACAGATCTGGGTTGGTATATTTTCTTGCCACTATATTTGCAGTGTTGGATTCCTTCTGCCCCCACATGAAGGGTGGGGTGGGGCAGGGTAGCCATGTCTTCCCAGTCCTGCCTACTGGAAACCTGTGCTTTTTTTGCATTGCTATTCTTAGTTATGTAATGCCTTATTCCTGACCCATATACCTGAGCCTTCTGTGGGGGGTTGGGAGGAAGTAAATAATGGTTGTGGGTTTACTTGGTTTCCATATCAAACTACCTGGGTCCCTGAGATCATCTTCTGAGGCCCTTCTTCATGTGCCTCCTCCTCAAGAGGTCTGGAGGGTGGCAACATGAGAGCAGGGCCTTCTCTGCAGTGGCTCCCCATCTGTGGAATGCTTTCCCCAGGGAACTTCGCCTGGCACCTTCATTATGCACCTTTAGGTGCCAGGCAAAAACGTTCCTTTTTAACCAGGCCTTGGTTGATTCAGTTGACATCCTATGCACTTTTAAAATGTGGGTTTTTTTTGGGGGGGGGGCGTTATTTGGGTGTTGTTTTTATTTTGATTATTTATTTTGTGGTTTTATATTTTGATTTTGTTCTGTGAACTGCCCTGAGACCTCTGGGTATAGGGCGGCATATAAATTCAAATAATAATAATAATAATAATAATAATAATAATAATAATAATAATCAGTCTTGTGGTAAGGGGACAACTGTGGTTTGATGAAGGGCTGTAAGGGACAATGTGCAAAGTCAGAAAAGCTAATAGCTATTATGAGAATTTAATTTTTTTGGAAATTCAAACATTGAGATTTAGGGTTGCCATATTTTGAAGTGCAAAAAAAGGGAGGGGACACATTTGCCGACTTTTAACTATGGATCACTAGGACGACACTTGCTTTATGTGTCCTGAAAAGGAGGGCATGTCCTGAAAAAAGAGGACATATGGCAACCTTATGCACACACCTCCTTGCCGAAATCTGAAATCATCCCTAAACCCTGAACGTAAAAATTCTGTAATTGTGACAACTCTGAAATGATGAGGGCTGGAAACTCGTTTTTATTTTAAAGCACTGAGAGTGTGTCCTGTTTAAACTTTCTACCAGATGCTAGATTGCACTGCCCACATGCCAAATCACACCAGAAGATTTGTCTTGTGAGCATAACAGGGGAAACGAGCTTTGTCCCATGTCTCTTGAGGAACAAAAGCCTTAAACTGGATTGGCTGCTATCCTGTGTTTTCTTTAAGCCCTCAGACTCAATCACCTCACAATCAGCACAGCGATCCCCCACGGTGCAGCGAGGCCTGAGCTCCAGGAGGCCAGCAGGATGGGGCCGTCCAGGCTACGTCTCTTCAGGAAACTGTGTCTGCAGGACCCTCAGAACGCCGCTTTTTGCAGGGAATTGCATTACCTAGCGATCAAGCTGGGGAGGAAGAACTCAACGGTGGGCTTTTGGGGCGAACCTTTGGTCGAGTGGTCCGAAGGGCTGCACAAGCCACCTGCAAAAAAGAACTTTCTGGAGGATGCGGATGCGGAAGCGCATGCAGTGGACGACTCAGCGAACGATACAATCGTGGCGATGCCGTCCAAGCCTAGTTCCAGCACCGGTTTGGGGAGCAAACTCCTGTCAGAACCTCTTCAGGCTCCTGGCACTGAAAGGCAAGTAGAACGAACGTTTCCTGGAGCAAAGGACCAAATGTCCTCTTAGGGGGAAGATAGATGTCATGCGAACTCCCAGCAGAGCACCTCCGCCATGGTGGGAGAGCACCTCCTCTCAGCTTCTCCATCTGAATGGCTGAGAGCCAGTGTGGTGTAGTGGTTAAGAGCGGTGGACTTGTAATCTGGTGAACTGGGTTCGATTCCCTGCTTCTCCACATGCAGCTGCTGGGTGACCTTGGACTAGTCAAACTTCTCTGAAGTCTCTCAGCCCCACTCACCTCACAGAGTGTTTGTTGTGGGGAAGGAAGGGAAAGGAGATTGTTAGCCTCTTTGAGACTCCTTAGGGTAGTGATAAAGCGGGCTATCAAATCCAAACTCTTCTTCTTCTCTTCTTCTGACAAACACACCAGCATGTTGACTTCGGTCTTACCCCAAACCCCAGGATTCAGATCGGCTACCCACCCATCAACGATAGTTCTGTGGGTCACAGTGAAGGCCAATGGGAAGACCGCAAAGCCAGAGCAGGGACCCACCTAGGGGCGCAGTGGGCAGCCTCTTTTGCAAGGCCCCACTGAAGCTTTCCCCTGCTTACGCAGTGGACTCATAATCTGGTGAACTGGGTTCGCTTCCCCACTGCTCCACATGCAGCTGCTGGGTGACCTTGGGCCAGTCACACTTCTCTGAAGTCTCTCAGCCCCACTCACCTTACAGAATGTTTGTTGTGGGGAAGGAAGGGAAAGGGGAATGTTAGCCGCTTTGAGACTCCTTAGGGTAGTGATAAAGCGGGATATCAAATCCAAACTCCTCCTCCTCCTCCTCCTCCTCCTCCTTCTCCTCCTCCTCCTCCTCCTCCTCTTCTTCTTCTTCTTCTTAATTTATGCCTTCCTTGTGGCATGCTAAGTTGTCTGAGTGCATTCTTTGGGAATTACAGTGGTACCTCGGGTTAAGTACTTAATTCATTCCCGAGGTCCGTACTTAACCTGAAACTGTTCTTAACCTGAAGCACCACTTTAGCTAATGGGGCCTCCTGCTGCTGCCGTGCCGCCGGAGCACGATTTCTGTTCTCATCCTGAAGCAAAGTTCTTAACCTGAGGTACTATTTCTGGGTTAGTGGAGTCTGTAACCTGAAGCGTATGTAACCTGAAGCGTATGTAACTCAAGGTACCATTGTACTGGTGTAAAGAATGGCATCCTTGCCAGGCCACCAGCACTTGAGTTTTGAAATGCGTCAGATCTGGTCTGCACCAGACTCTGGGGGAGCAACGACTGCATTCACACCCGGCCTCCTTTCCTAGTCCCCTCAGAATCCCAGAAAGGATGGCCTTTCCTTCCCAGAGTAGACCATCCACCTGTGAGTTCATGCAAGCTCCTTTTCCCCTGCAGCAACGACTTTGAGCTGAATCCCCTCAGCCACGACGACATCAGCCTGGCTGACATGTATCGCTGGAAGGTATCGGCCTACGCCCCTTGCAGCTCAACGTGCACGTCAGGTAGCTTTGCTTCGAAGGTGATGGTTTTCGAGAGCACCCAATCTTCTGCTTAAACGTGCCTCGTTTCCTAGCACCCAGAGAGATCTCCTCTAGAAATAAGTCTGGTATTGTAGGTTGACAGCAATGCATCTGCTATTCATTCAGGTATCCGCTGGCTGTGTACTTCGCCTCTGCATTCTTAACTTTTCAACCACAAATTCTGCATGGAGCAGCCCCTCAAAAGTTGGTGCCACTCCAGCTGTCTTGGACTACAACTCCTATCAGCCCTTCCTAGCACAGCCAGTTGGTCCATTTAGTCTACTGTTGCTTGCATGGACAGGCAGTGCTAAATATTATTTATTTATTTATTTGTACCCCGCCCATCTGGCTGCGTTCCCCAGCCACTCTGGGCAGCTTCCAGCAAGGATTAAAAATACATCAAAATGTCACACATTTAAAACTTCCCTGAATATGGCTGCCTTCAGATGTCTTCTAAATCTCAGGTAGTTGTTTATCTCTTTGACATCTGATGGGAGGGCGTTCCACAGGGCGGGAGCCACTACCAAGAAGGCCCTCTGCCTGGTTCCCTGTAGCTTTGCTTCTCGCAATGAGGGAACCGCCAGAAGGCCCTCGGAGCTGGACCTCCCTGCTGCCCTATCCCTGTGGTTGGTGGGGGCTGAACCTGGACCTTCCTACATGTGACCCTCAGTCCTTCCCCGTTCTAAGCCACTCTGTGCATCCATATGGCACAACCACTGACTTTTTAGCACGTTTGTTCGCTAGCTGCCCTGGGGCGTTTAACCCGCCACAGTGCACATAGGCAATAAACTATCATATTTTTAAATTAATTGATACAAATTAAATTTAATCACATAATTGTTCATTGCACAGCCTTGATTCTTCATTCATATCCCAGCATTAACTGTGCAGCTTTAAGATGCTGTCCAGCTGTGCTGCTCAGAGCTCCTTCAGGAAGAGATGAGAAAGGAAACACAAGTAGCTTGCCCTCCCATGTTTCTGGATCTTCTCTGGAAAGCAGAGGTCTACAAAGTCCCTCTGGAAAGATGGGCATTGTGGGGACAGGATGCTGGTCTCCCTGTGGAGGCAAGGCCATCTTCTCCCATCAGATGAGATCTGGAAAAGTGCTGGTTGCAGCAATGGGAAAATATCAGTCGCTTAGGCTGCTTAGCAGCTGTCAGGGAAGCTACTAGGGGCCATTTAATGAACAGGGACTAAAAAGAAATGTTATGTACTGAAGTTCTCACCCTGGGCCAGCAGGGGGATACTGTAGATAGTTCAGTCCACATATGCAAATAAGGGTTCAAAAGTGACGTTCAGTGATTGGATAGTTACAGAAAGTTGTTAAAGTTACGTTGTAGTGGAGCTCTATATAAGCAGGCTGGCTGAACCCTTCAGTTCAGTTCAGTTCTGGCCTGTGAATAAACAAGAGTTGTTTGGAGAACCGCTGTGTCGTCTGATATGTTCACCCACAACTTAACAAGAAACACTTTTGGTTGTCCACCCAGGGATCAGCAGCTCCTACGCCATGTGCGTCCGCTATGACGGCGTCGAAGTGGAAGAAGCGTATTGTGACGCCCTGACGCGCCCTGAGCCCACCCATGAGTTTTGTACAGGCAGAGACTGCCAGCCTAGGTGAGTGACAGGAGCCAGGTCCCAGAATGGGACTGGGGTGGGATCAGTGGCGTAGCGTGGGTTGTCAGCACCCGGGGCAAGGCAAGTAATTTGCGCCCCCTAACCCGTGGGAAGGTAAACGGCGTTCCGTGTGCTGCGCTGGCTCGCCAGATGCAACTTGTCACGCTGGCCACGTGACCCGGAAGTGTCTCCGGACAGCGCTGGCCCCCGGCCTCTTGAGTGAGATGGGCACGCAACCCTAGAGTCTGGCAAGACTGGCCCGTACGGGCAAGGGTACCTTTACCTTTTTAACCCGTGGATTTGTGCCCCCTAACCCATGGATTTGCGCCCCCTAACCCTAACCCCCAGATGTTGCGCCCGGTGCGGCCGGCCCCCCCTGCCCCCCCACGCTACGCCACTGGGTGGGATTGTAGGTGTGTAATCCTAATCCGGAACCAGAATATGAAATCTATATTTTGAGGTTGGTGGAAGGTGGTTGACTGTAATGTTCTTCTGTCTTCCTTTACAAAATGCAGAAACTTTACATTTGCAAAATGCTGGGGAAATTATAAACAACCGCAGGACTTATTATAACCGGTCTGCTTTGCAGTTGCTTACTTGATTGGTAAACCAAAATCAGCCTGCAGAGTTTACATAGATAAAATTTTTATTTATACTTTTCAAGTTTATACATTTTATTAGTTTTACAATCCATTTATAATTTCTAAGCTTGACTTCCTTCCCCCTCTTTCTGCAGTTCCTTTAATTTATTTTTAAATATCTTCTGCATATCCAAATTCATTTAATTATTTACTTTAAATATATACTCTTATGAAACTGCAGGTTATTGCAATAATCCTGCCAGTGCTTTTATCTGTTTGAAATTTATCTGTAAATATTCAATAAACCATTTCCATTCTTTTATAAAAAGTTTGTTATCTTGATTTCTTGTTCTTCCGGTAAGTTTTGTCATTTCTGCATATTCCGTAAGTTTTTGTATCCATTCTTCCTTTGCTGGGACTTCTGCTTCTTTCCACTTTGGGGCGAGTAGCATTCTTGCTGCTGTAGTAGCATACCTAAATAAATTTCTATACAATTTGGGTAGTTCTGTCCCTATAATTCCCAAAAGAAAAGCTTCTGGGTTTTCTTTAAAACAACAACAACGTTATTTTGAACATCCTTTTCAATTCATTATGTAAAAAGAAGGTTCTTTTTATCACATGTGTTGGTCTTGCAGTAAGGTTAAAGCTTACTGGGAAATGATATACAGTCATACCTTGGGTTGAATGTGCTTCAGGTTGAGCATTTTCAAGTTACGCTCCGTGGCAACCCGAAGTAATGGAGCGCGTTACTTCCAGGTTTTGCCACTTGCTTATGCACAGACGCTCAAAATGACGTCACGCGCATGCGCAGAAGCGACAAAACATGACCCGTGCATGCGCAAATGTGCAGTCGCATCTTATGTTCTATTCAGGATGCGAACGGGGCTCTGGAATGGATCCTGTTCGCATCCCGAGGTACCACTGTATAATGAATTGTAGAGTTGATATTTTTAGTGGGAAATGCATTTCACTCTTGTGTGATTATAAATCAGGGGTTGGCAACCTAAGGCCCACGGGCCGGAAGCGGCCCATGGGGGCCGGTTAACCGGCCCCCGAGCTGCCCCCGAACCGAGCTGCCTGCTCGGTGAGTCTCCGTGCGCTGCACTAAATTGGCGCAGCATGGCACGGGGGTTCTCTTCCGTGGCTCTGGAAATTGCTTCTGTGCAGGCATGGTTTCCGGCATCTGGGCATGTGCAGAAGCGATTTCCGGCGCCGCAGACGTGCTGACACGATTTTCGGTGTCACGCTGCGCCAGTCCGGCCCACGGAGGATCTCTTGCTGACCCCTGTTATAGAGCCTCATGTAGTTTGGAAGCTTGGAAGGCTCTTCTGTTTTCTTGACTCGGGTAATTCTACTGCTCTGACCTCCCAAGTTTGCTCAGACTAAGCCATGGCTGCTCTCTCTTCTCTCTCGCCATTGGCGCCTGCCTGGAGGTGGGAGACCAGCCGATGGAGCGAGTGTTCCAGGACCTGCAGCGAAGGCTATCAGTACCGAACGGTGCGCTGCTGGAAGATGCTGGCTCCGGGCTTTGACAGCTCTGTTTACGACGACATGTGCGAGTCGGCAGGGCTAGCCAGGCCCATGGAGCGGAAATCTTGCAAGAACAAAGCTTGCGGGCCACAGTGGGAGCTGTCAGAGTGGTCTGAGGTATGTGGTTCTTTGGCAAGTGCAGCAAAAAAATGGTTTATAGCATGGGCCGGGGGAAATAGCTAAGCGAGCCTCTCTGCAAGCGCAAAGACAAAGGTCCTTTTTAGGCACTTGGGGAGGAAAAGAAGAGAATTGTGATGTTTTAACCCTGATTACCTTCATCTTCCGCAATAGAATCACGGGCATGAAATCCGTTTTAAGGAAGATAGCAGCCTTAGCATATTATTATCATTTGAATCGGGGTGGGTTCAAGTGTGAGGGTCAAACTGGTGTTACCTGTTTTCATTTATTTCTATTTCCATCAGTAAATTTCGTTGCCCATCAGCACAAACTCCCAGGAAAGGGTAAAGCACTCCATGCTTTTCTGCTTCTCTTTCAACCACGTTCACAGCCCCCTCTGGGACCTTTTCTATATTTCCCCACCCAGGGACTGCTTCTTGAACATCAATGTATAGCAAACAATTAATAAATCAGTGGTGGTAATAACCTAATGTCTCATTTCACTCGGAATGAGTGCTCAGTGGCTCCACAATTATTAGCACATGTATTCAGAAAGCCAAGGAAAAGCAAGCTTAGTCTACTGGCGTGTCGTCCACCTGTACTGTGTGAGCCAGAGTGGTGCAGTGGTTAAGAGCGGTAGTCTCGTAATCTGGGGAACCGGGTTCGCTTCCCCGCTCCTCCACATGCAGCTGCTGGGTGACCTTGGGCCAGTCACACTTCTCTGAAGTCTCTCAGCCCCACTCGCCTCACAGAGTGTTTGTTGTGGGGAAGGAAGGGGAAGGAGATTGTTAGCAGCTTTGAGACTCCTTAAAGGGACTGAAAGGCGGGATATCAAATCCAAACTCTTCTTCTTCTTCTTCTACTGCCTGCCCCCTCCCCATCTAAGGAATAAAAGAAAGACATGTTCAGCCCCTTTCTGCTTTTTCTGAGTACAGTGGTACCTCGGGTTAAGTACAGAGGTCTGTTCTTAACCTGAAACTGTACTTAACCTGAAGCACCACTTTAGCTAATGGGGCCTCCTGCTGCCGCCGCGCCGCTGGAGCACGATTTCTGTTCTCATCCTGAAGCAAAGTTCTTAACCTGAAGCACTATTTCTTTTTTTAAAAAAAATATATTTATTTATTTTTCCAATAAAAGAATAAAACATCACTTCAATTCACTGAAGCACTATTTCTTAACCTGAAGCGTATGTAACCTGAAGCGTATGTAACCTGAGGTATCACTGTAATCTGAAAACTAGACCATAATTTCCAGTATGCTCTTGCCAGGGTGGGGGGCAGAACCGTGAGATCTTAGACTACACAGCAACTATTACAGTGGTACCTCGAGTTACAAACGCCTCAGGTTACAAATGCTTCAGGTTACAAACTCCGCTAACTTGGAAAAGTTACTTCGAGTTGAGAACTTTGCCCCAGGATGAGAACAGAAATTGTGTGCCGGCGGCGCAGTGGCATTAAGAGGCCCCATTAGCGAAAGTACGCCTCTAGTTAAGAACAGTTTCAGGTTAAGAACGGCCCTCCGGAACAAATTAAGTTCGTAACTAGAGGTACCACTGTATTTATGTAGAGTATTAGGCTATGGCCTAGCTTCAAGGCGGGCTATAGCTGGAGTCCAGTTGGGACCTGGGCAGATGAGGACACGGTTGCAGGTCAGCTGGAGGTTGGGCGTCCGGCAGACACTGGAAAGCTGGCTGGATTCCTTTGGGGTGGAATTCTAGGCTGGAGGACACTCTTTTCTGAAGGCCTTGTGTGAGGATACAGAGTGCTAATGGGCGCAAAGTGCTGGAAACTGGCTGCAGTGGTTGGGACACACACAAACCTGAGTGACACCCTACCTATATTACTCCAGTGGTACCCTCACATTTCACATGCTGGGATTTTTGCATGGCATAACCTCCTGGCGGAAATGGTGAAACTTTCCACAGCAGAGGGGGCTCATTTCCAAGACGAGTTTCAGCCCAACGCCTCACCGCATGAAACTGAGGGAGTATGGTACCAGTTCATGTAAGCAAGGCCAGACCCAAACATTTCGGCCCTAAACAGCCCTAAACAGCTTCGGTCCAGTATACCTGAAGGAGCGTCTCCATCCCCATCGTTCAGCCTGGACACTGAGGTCCAGCGCCGAGGGCCTTCTGGCGGTTCCCTCACTGCGAGAAGCAAAGCTACAGGGAACCAGGCAGAGGGCCTTCTTGGTAGTGGCACCCGCCCTGTGGAACGCCCTCCCATCAGATGTCAAAACAATAAACAACTACCTGACATTCAGAAGACATCTGAAGGCAACCCTGTTTAGGGAAGTTTTTAATGACTGATGTTTTAATAAAATAAAAAAAAAACCCTTCTAGTAACACCTTAGAGACCAACTAAGTTTGTTATTGGTATGAGCTTTCATGTGCATGCACACTTCTTCAGATACACGTGTGCATGCACACGAAAGCTCATACCAATAACAAACTTAGTTGGTCTCTAAGGTGTTACTAGAAGGATTTTTTAAATTTTGCTTGGACTACAGCAGACCACCACAGCTACCTACCTGTATCTAGAATTATGTTTTAATGTATTTCTAACCTCCTGTTTGAAGCCGCCCAGAGTGGCTGGGGAAACCCAGCCAGATGGGTGTGGTAGAAATAATAATAATAATTATAGAAATAATAATAATAATAATAATAATAATAATAATAATAATAATAATAATAATTGTTATTGTTGTTTAATATTATTATTATTTCAATATCTGAGGCAAAACACAACAACAACCCAACTTCCCCTCCCCACAATAAACTATACTGTGAATAAATTAGCTACCATTTGCTTTTTTAAACCGTGCTTAAATTCTGCTGCCCGGGGCAGATGGCTCTGTCAGGAAGGCATGCATGTTGACCTTGAGCTGACATGAATTGTTTGCGATATTAATCACTTTGGGAATATTAGGTCGCTTTCCTGAGCGGAAAGGTTGATCCCATACTGTTTATGAAGGAACAAGCTTGTCCACAGAAGAGTAATTGCCTCCTCGGGGCTTGCATCTTTGACGCTGTTTTTCACTTTCCCTGTCCCATATCATCCTGTCCCCATCTTTATAGTGTTCTGCTCGATGCGGTGGCCCGGGGACAATGAAGAGGGAGGTGCGCTGCTCCGTAGAGCCCAATCTGTGCAGTGAGTCATTGAGGCCTGTCGGGGAGCGGGAATGCTCAGGCCCCCCCTGCGACTGGCACTGGACTGCCTCTGACTGGGGGCCGGTGAGTCACAGAACATTCTTTCTATTTTCTCCTCCTCTCCCCTCCCCATCTTAGAGGATCGGATTAAGAGGGCATGGAGGTGACAGGTCTGTCATCCGTGGGGAGCCTCTGGGTTTTGAGGTGGGCAGCCGGCGACTCATACCAATTCCTGTCTCTTTGCTGCATGCTTGCATAACCAAGAAAATAGGCTGGCAAAGGATCCCAGCGTGCCACAAACTCAGTTCCCGGTCAGACTTGCTGCCTCCCTGGAATGAGAGTACACTTTCATCTTTTTTCTGTATACGTTTCGGAGCAAGGTTGGCAGAAGCAGAACAACTGTCTTTCTGGGAAGTTTCGTTAGCAATGTCTAGGCAACACGATGACCATGTACATACGCAACAGACAATCTTTATAGAATTCCTTCAAACCAGTACAAAATGAAATCTTTAGTCTCAAAGTCTCTGAAAATCTTTAAATGAAGCGAGGTACCAGACTTTGTACGATGAAAGACAAACTGTGAAGCTTTGTGTTTCAGCAACTATGATGTCCAACACTGGACAGTGATTCCGAATATTGACTACTGTTTCATAGAATTCTTCATCAGCGTGGTGGGAGGATATAGAATTGCTTCATAAACCCATCTTATTTCGAATGCATGTATGTAAATGAAAATATCAAATGCCGTGGAACAGTGCTCATGTAATAAGAACTTCTTAGCCTGGGGGTCCTGTACCTGGATCAGACCCTGCATGCATATTTTTAGAAATTATTCTGCAATTGTGAGGTCTAGGTTAAGGTTACCAGATTTTTTTCCAATTAATCCGGGGACACTTTTCAACTTCAATGGATTTCGTATGGGGAATGATTTGTAAATCTGGGGACTGTCCCTGGGAAACGGGGACATCTGGTAACTTTAGTTAGGTACTTTTTTTAAAAAAAAGAAGGCAATTTCTGCAACCCGTCCATATTACTTGTGGCTGCATGGAATACACCCGTACCATAAATGTGTCCAAAGTCTTACAGATGTCCCAAATGCCCTCCTGATTAGAGACTGATGCTCAGCCACTGTTACCTTGAAAGGCCTCTTTGTTTCTCCAAGTGCTCAGGTTTGTGTGGCGAGGGACGAATGAGCCGCTTTGTCACGTGCCGCAATTTGGAGGGGAAGGTGATCTCCGACTCCCTGTGCAACCCCAGCACCAAGCCTCTAGCAATCTATCCCTGTGGAGATAAGAACTGCCCTGCGCATTGGGTTAAGCAGGAATGGGACCAGGTGAGTCTGGGCTTGGTCAAGCCCTCCATATGAACAGGATGCTCTTGCCAACACCACCCACAAAAGGTTTGCCTTCTGCTTCCGATCTCCCTTGAGCTTTCTCTTTGTAGGGTGTCAAAGCAGAGGGTTCATTGTTTCTCTTATAACCCCCACCCCCCAGTTTCTATAAAAGGACACAAGGCAGCTTGCATAAAATCAGCACACCACAAAACAAGATTTAGGGGGAGAAATAGCAACCTTAAAAATAAACCACCCTTTTATAAGCAGATGACAGTGAGCCATGGGATTGCATCCTCCTTCCCTCCCCTGGTCCCCAATTCACCAACCTCAACTAGGGTTCCCTCTTAACCAAGATTTGAAACCAGGATTTGAGGTAGCTCAGTGGCGTAGCGTGGGTTGTCAGCACCCGGGGCAAGGCAAGTAATTTGTGCCCCCTAACCCGTGGATTTTAGCACTCGAGTGCGAGCACGCCCCCCCCCAGATGTTGCGCCCGGCCCCCCCTTCACCCCCACGCTACAACACTGGGGCTGGGGGCGAGCGAAGGAGCCAAGGACCCCCCCAAAGGCTCAGCAGGAATTTATTAAATTTATTATTTGCGGAGCCCCCACGGGCCGAGGCAGCCGAAGCCCCCTCCCCTCGGGCGCCTCCCCACCCCCTCCTCTCCTTGGGCTGTAGGTGGAGCTCCAGATCCGGGCTTGGCGAACGCCTCTCCTCCTCCCGGCCGGGTCCGGGGGCTTCCAGCCATGCTCCGTCCTCACCCCCCCCCCCCCCGCGGCTGACACTTGCGCTGAGAGCCGGAGCCAGCGGCGCCCCCTTCCGCCGGGAGACCCTCGCCCGCCCGCCGGCTTCCTCTTGGAGGGTTTTGGGGAGCGCAGGGCACGGCAAGGCCCCTCGGAGCTCTCCTCCCTCCAGCAGCCGCCGCCTGTGGCTGGGCCGAGGGGATGGCGTCGGGGTGCGGAGGCTGCCCGTGCCCGGCCAGGCATCCGTGGCGGCGTCGGCGCTGCTGCAGCGGCTGCTCCTCCTGTGAGCAGTGCAAGGCTGGTGGTGGCGGCGGGGAGCCTGGCGGAGGAAGGAACTTGTCCCTTCCCTCTGGACTCGCACCCCCCCAGATGTTGCGCCCGGTGCGGCCGGCACCCCTGGCACCCCCCACACTACGCCACTGAGGTAGCTTCCATAGTTACGGAGAAACCTCACTAGCATCAATATGGTTTTGGCTCCAAGCACCATCACCACATCTGCAGGTGGCCAGAAGGCAGGCCACCACAGCTCTCAGTCCACCTGCAGTCAGTGGTATCCCTTCTGGCACTGTGCAGCTACTGATGCTGGCCTGGTTCCTCAGTCTCCGCTGCTCATAGGCTGCTTTTCTGCTAAAACATCTGCCTGCATCGCAGATGAGGAGCTTCCCCCGCCTATCCAGGGCTGCATCGCTTTGGGAGTAAACTATTGCGGGTAGCTGCACGCCAGAGCAAAAACTGGATTTCTTTCTGGGCAGAGCCACACCTTAAATTTAAAGCACATCCAACACACATTTTAAGCACATTACGCCCCCCCTAAAGAATCCTGGGAACTGTGGTTTGTTAAGGGTGCTGGGGATTGTAGCTCTGTGAGGGGGAAACTAAAGTTCCCAGGATTCTTTGAGGGATGTCATGTGCTTTAAATATGTATTTTAAAGGTAAAGGGACCCCTGACCATTAGGTCCAGTAGTGACTGACTCTGGGGTTGCAGCGCTCACCTCGCTTTACTGGCTGAGGGAGCCGGCGTACAGCTTCCAGGTCATGTGGCCAGCATGACTAAGCCGCTTCTGGCGAACCAGAGCAGCGCACGGAAATGCCGTTTACCTTCCCGCTGCAGTGGTACTTATTTATCTACTTGCACTTTGACGTGCTTCCGAACTGCTAGGTTGGCAGGAGCAGGGACCGAGCAACGGGAGCTCACCCCGCCGTGGGGATTCGAACCGCCGACCTTCAGATCGGCAAGTCCTAGGCTCTGTGGTTTAACCCACAGTGCTACCCGTGTCCAAATATGTATTAGATGTGCTTTAATTTCTCCCTTTTTGCCATCCTCTCTCCTCCCCCCTCCCCGCCAAAGTCGGCCCTACCCATCAGCCCATTGGCTTGCTGAGAGAGACTGCTGTTTATATTTCATGTTTCTTGAGATAACTGGCTCTGTTTTTCCTTTTAGTGAAAAAAGGGCTATGAAAAAAGCAAACAAAACAGAAAGCAAAACTGCATTACCTCCAGTTTGCTGAGAATGGATCTAGACACATCAAAGAAGTGTTTCGGTTAAATGCTTCGCAAACTTTGCATGAGAAATCGGGTTGGCAAAAAAGGAACTCCACAGCGCCATCTGGCGTCCCAGTGTTAGCCTGCACAAACAACACACACAAAGTGTTTTTTCCTTTGGCAGTGTAGCTGAGTCCTTGGTGGGGTACAGCTATTAAGGGGGAATAAAAACAAAAACATCAACAAGGGTGGGGTGGGAAGTCAAAAGAAAATGTGCAATGCAAAACACCCCTATTTATATGATTGGAGTTGGGTAATAACTTGGAAGATTTGATAAAAATCATTATTAAAAAATATTTACTGAGTGGATTGGAAATTTTATAATTAAAATAAAATAACTTGCATCCTTGCAGTAAGGGTAGACATAATGAAAATGGGAATAGATCGAGTCTCGAATCAATAAAAGTTAACTTTTGCTATGTGCTAGATTTAAACGAGGCAACTGTACCTTTGCCTTCCAACACCTGCCTCGCCAGAGCACATCTTGAGCTGGTAACTGGCATCAGTCAGAAGCACGATGGGCGATTCCACGGGGCAACTGCCCAGCATAACCCCATGCAAGATTCTATGCTGACGACTGAATGAAACCCCTCTTCCTTCCTTTCAGTGCAATGCGACATGTGGCCGAGGCGTCAAGATGCGGACAGTGCTGTGTGTGGGGCTGGAAAATGGACTGTACAAGGAGTACCCCGAGAAGCACTGCGACGCTCTCCCCAAGCCAGAAGTGCAGGCGTCTTGCTTCAAGAGACCCTGCTCCACCTGGTTCTCCACCTCTTGGTCCCAGGTAGAGGAAGGGGGGTAGTTCTGTGGTGGGGCTTAAGATGGGGATGAAAAGAGGGTAGATGAACTCCATCTGCCCTTCACTTCCCTCTACAGGCCATGCAGAAACTGCCTTCTTAACTGATGGACTCACTATCGGTCTCATCCACTCAGTAGATGAGGAACCACACGTACCTGTGCGGGTCCTCATCCTGTTCATCACCCAGCCTTAATAAGATCACCTTAAGCAGGGGGCTAGAGCAGGGGTCAGCAACCTTTTTCAGCCGTGGTGTGACTGGACCATGTGGTGGACTGGACTATATATATATATATATATATATATATATATATATGGAACGAATTCCTATGCCCCACAAATAACCCAGAGAAGCATTTTAAATAAAAGCACACATTCTGCTCATGTAAAAACACCTGTGGAAAAAAGACAGTCACGGAACCAAGAAATTACACAAAACAAACGAAATGTCGTGAAAATCCCTGAAACCAGAAGTAATCGACTATAGAGTTAAACTAAATAACAAAAAATCAAAAAGTTTAAGGGGAAAAAAATTAACCAGAATTAAAGGAAGACTTAACGAGATGCCAGCTACAAAACTCGTTTCACTGAACTAATCAGTTTCCTCAGAAGGAAATAAAGAAATTAAAAACCTTAAATGATTTTAAACAAACTCAAGAGCAGGGATTTTCACAGCATTTCATTTGCTTCATGTAAAAACACCGGGCAGGCCCCACAAATAGCTCAGAGATGCATTTTAAATAAAAGGACACATTCTACTCATGTAAAAACACGCTGATTCCCAGACCGTCCACAGGCTGGATTTAAAAGGCGATTGGGCCGCATCCGGCCCCCGGCCCTTAGTTTGCCTACCAATGGGCTAGAGTGATTCCCGGGCCACAATCAGATTTGATCTGATCAGGCCCACATGCAAGCCACCCTGGCTTCTGTGCACACTGAACCCCTGCTCCAAATAATAATTTACATTTCACAGTGCTGCTTTGCTACAACAGCCCTTTGCCAGCTTAAGCCAGCTCTGCAAAATTCAAGTCCCTTCAGGGCAAGAGCTTTCCATCATTTCAGGACAGCCTCCAGGGATCCCTTTTGACAGGCCGCCTCTGTTGCTATAAACGTTGCACTCTGTATCCCCCTTTATTTAGTTATCTTGATTTTTAACTCCCGCACCCCTCTGCCTCCCGTAGTGCAGCAAGACCTGTGGCACAGGCCTGCGTTTTCGTGAAGTGAAATGCTACCAAGGAGAAGTCCTGGGGCAAGGCTGTGAGTCAGCTTCCAAGCCTGAAGCCAAGCAGACATGCCAGCTCCAGTTGTGTCCCACAGATGCCCCAGGTAAGGGGGGCAGTTTCCTCAGGGGGTGCCCTTGCGGGCTCAGTCTGGAGAGAGGAGAGAAGGGTCACAGCTATTTTTGCTTTGTAATGCATGTGGGGATTGTGTGGCAGAGAAGCAGAACGGCAACGTAGATTGGCTCTCCTAACGATTGGCTGACCGGCTGTGATGTCACAGAAGGGTGATGCGAGCAGGAGGGTCTGTGGTTGCCATTGGAGGACCGGTTTAGCTCCAAGAGAGAGAGACAGGGCAGGCAGGTGCATGGAAAAGAATGGCACAGTGGTGAAACATTGGGTCCAGGATGGCAGGATTTGTGGAATGGTGGTCTTGACAAATGAGCAGAAGGGAAGGCCAGAGGAAAGGATTGGAGGAGGAGGAGGAAAACTAGGGAAGAGAATGAAATAAAGGGTGCATGTTGGCCAAGAACTGCAGAGATCAGGAAGACCACGGTCCCCTTATAAATTTGAAGTCAGCCACATACTGGAAATAAATTAGCCTAGTCCTTGTGGGATGGCCAGGGAGGGATCAAGGGACTCTCTTACTGACGCCTGTTGTCCTATTTCCACTCTTTAGATGAAGACTGTGAAGACAAAACGACAGCTAACTGTGTTCTGGTCCTAAAAGTGAAGCTCTGCTCACACTGGTACTACAGGAAGGCTTGCTGTAGATCTTGCAGGAGCAAGTCCCCCTGATTCCACATCTGGCTGTTGTAACTTCCCTGCCCAGAACAAGGAGCAAAATGTCCTTAAGCACCAGAAGACTTGACTGAAATCTGCATTCTAGACCGGAAGCCATGGTTCCTGACTTGCAACAACTCTAGAGAACATCCTAGCCAGCTAGCAAGTATTTTTTTTCCATGTAGCAGTCAAAAGGACCCTGTTTACACGGCCTTTCAAAAAAAGACATCAGGTCTCTAGATACCACAGTACCAACATGTAACTATCAGATTTCAGAGTGTCCCTCGCAGGTACTTCATCATGCTACATGAAATGCTAAAATCCTTGACCTCCCCCATATTGTGGAACACCTGGGGCTTAATAAACTGCCACCCCTTCCCATTCCTTTAGCCTGTAGGTGGTCCCCTGCTGATATCGGCATCTAGGTGAATCCAGGCCTTTGCATTTATGTAGTGCATCAGATTGTAAGAAGCATTTTGCAGTCATTCAGATGTAAAGAACAGCCCTGCTGGATCCAACCAAAAACTCCATCTAGTCCAGCATTCTACTTCTCACATTGGGCAACAGATTCCTTTGGGGAAGCTCCCCAACCGGACGTGATGGCTTCCTCCTGCTGTTGCTCTGGGTCTCCAGAGACCTTTCATTTAGCCGTTGTAGCTAGTACCACCTGATAGGACTTTCCTTCATGACTTTGTTCTTTGCTGAAGGCCACCTGGAGAGTTCATGAATCCAAAAGGAAAACGGGAGCGTGTGCTCTCTGAGTTTTTCGGAGTGGTGCCAGTGCAACAATTCTGCACAACCCAGTCTTTTTGCAAGCTGCGTAGTCTCCATTTATACCACCCATACGATGCCTCTGGTGTTGCGCATGGCAGTTGGGAATTCATGGGGGCGAGAGGCACAACCCATACAGCGCAGGAGAAGCAGCGCATTGCTCAAAAACATTCTTTGGTTAGGGTGCATCAAGTTTTCTGCCAAGCGTCAGTCTTAGAACTTGGTACACAGGAATCTCATGTGCAGACATATGCACGGAGGAAAGTTATGCCATAGCATGAATAAACAAAAGGGGAGAGAGAGAAGGTGGATGCCTTGAATGTTCCATCCTATAGATATAGCAAGTTGTCTGTGATTAATCTACAAAATCTTTTTAAAAATCACTTTACAATAAAGAGAGGGAAACAACACATTTGTGCTTTCACAATGTGAGGAGACTTGTGGTGGATGGAAAGGGCCCGTGCAATGGAAGTTGCATGTCCGTGGCAAGAAGCAGCAGGAATGGGGAGGTGGCTGACTTGGGAATCTGAGGGGAGAAGCTCTCCAATGTTTCTGTGAAATCACTGGGTGGGATTTTGGCCTGGAATGATGGGGACACATCTCGCACCCAAGGTAGGCACAAGACATGCGCAACTACGCTTCTTGATAAGGAGGAGCCTTTTGAGATGGGGTCTTACAAGGATGAAGCTGTGACCTTGGGAGAGGTCATCGGGAGAACGCAGGGGGTCTACAAGAAGCTTAATATCCCACGTTGAGGCCTCTTGGAAAATATTACTTGGAAGGTTCCCCTACAGAAATGCCTCACTTTTTTGCAAGCATTGTTTCGTCCCAACCCCACAGACCGGAGGCTGTGCATTCTTCCTTTCAGTTACCAGTATCCCTCATTCCTGTGAAAGATTTGTGGGAATTTGTACAAAGGGAAGTAAGCCGATAAGGACATGGTTGACGATCATGTGGAAACCTCAGGTGAGAAGGCCATACTTGCTTTCTCCAACACAGCTTGACGTGCCCATGTCTGCACCACCTGTTTAGATGCAAGTCTGTTACAGTGTTTGGCTTATTTCAAGTCTGCCAGGTTTATGTTGAACAAGAGAGATTACCCCAATCCAGAAGCGGGTTTCCCAAATCTGCAAGGGCAGTTGGTGTAACTGGAGTGTAAGCTTTAGTTGGCAATTGAAGAAAGGTAAAGGGACCCCTGACCATTAGGTCCAGTCGTGGCCGACTCTGGGGTTGTGGCGCTCATCTCGCTTTACTGGCCGAGGGAGCCAGTGTACAGCTTCCGGGTCATGTGGCCAGCATGACTAAGCTGCTTCTGGCAAACCAGAGCAGCACACGGAAACGCCGTTTAGCTTCCCGCCAGAGCAGTACCTATTTATCTACTTGCACTTTGACATGCTTTCGAACTGCTAGGTTGGCAGGAGCAGGGACTGAGCAACGGGAGCTCACCCTGTCGTGGGGATTCGAACCGCTGACCTTCCAGTCAGCAAGCCCAAGAGGATCAGTGGTTTAGACCACAGCGCCACCCGCATCCCTTGCAATTACAGTAGACCTGGTCGAAAGTATGGTTCTGTTGACTCAGGCAAGAAGAGGCCAGGCCCTTAGTATTTACACCAAGTCTAGTCTGTCCAAAGGCTTCACACTCAAAGCAGTTGATGCTGCACACTTAAGTTTCCCTTCTGTGGCTGAAGAGGACTTTGATACCTGAGGTCCCACAGCCCCAGGTAGATGTCAGGGCCACAAATGGTGAGGATTCCAGCTCCAGGGGGAAGTTGTCTGCCCACCCCGAGGGCCAGAGTGGCACACTTCCAGTTTAAAAGTAGGAAACAAAGACCTAGAAGAGCCAGCAGCAGAAGACACCAACAGGAGACTGAATTCCTAAGGTTGGAGCAGGACAGAGTGGTGGGGGAGCTTAGACTGGTAGATTGTCATTGAGAATTTGTTTACTTCCTTTTATTTTGAGAATACGAAGGTTGTGCCACATTCTCTTCTATGAGACGAGTTACTTAAACGGAAGGACAGGTTCAGGGGCCAGGATTTTACAGTCTGGTGGAGCTGGTTTGGCCTTCAGATGCGCTGAAGAACGCATCTGAGTCTGGCTCCATCTGCACTATATGTTTAAAGCAGTATCCTACCACTTTGAGCAGTCATGGCTTCCCCCAAAGAATCCTGGGCACTGCAGTTTGTTAAGGGTGCTGAGAGTTGTTAGGAATCCTCCGTTCCCCTCACTGAACTACAGTTCCCAGAGTTCCCTGCTAAGAGGGAATGGTAGTTAAACCACTCTGAAAACTAGCTGGGTGAGGTACAACTCTCAGTACCCTTAATAAATTCCAGTTCCCAAGATTCGTTGAGAAAAGCCATTCCACTCCACGGTTGCGTGGAGCTTGGCCACTGGAAGCCCAACCAAGGCGAAGCCCACACTTTGTACATCACCAGGGGTCCCAGCCACAAGCCACAGGTTTTGATCCAGCAATGGACAAATGGATAGATGTAATGGAAGACATCAGACATCTACTTTAGAATTTCAAAGTCTGTATTATTGTTTGTTTTCATTTTAACTTCTAACCTGGCCCCTTTGCTGAGCAACCAAGGAAATACGTTGAAGACAAACAGCAGTTCTGAAGTACAAAAACAACGGACCGGGACCTTCTTTCAGTCATACTTTCTTGTATCGATACTGTTTGCCCCTGCCTCTCCTCTACATGCTACGGAAGCTGTGCAAAAGGTTATGGTTGGTAGTTTTCTTCAATGAAGAAGGGAGGGGAGGAGATTGGGGGAGGAATCAGCACCTTGAGCAAAAAAAAAAACCTCACCTGTGGCTTGGAAAAGAGGACACACCCATGTTTTACCTGTGTGCCAAAGAGAGAACAGGTTTTCAGGGTCAGCACCCTTGACGCACCCAGGAGAGATGAGCAGTGCAGAATGTCAACACTCCAAGTTTGGATTCAGGAGTTTGAGTGGCAGCACAAGGCAAGGAGCAGTGCACCATGGGTTATCTGGCCTCGCCCCACCCCAATGTGCCCACTTCTATTGGGGAGGATGGCAAATACAGCGGAGACACTACTGGGATTTTGTTCTGCCAAGATTTTAAAGGAACCTTTTTAATTCAAGGTGGGGATGTGTCTGCAAAAGGCCACTCGGCACCGAAATAATCATTTCTCTCTACAAAAATTGTGACAGGGTTTGGACGAGCGTAATATCGGCTCTTAGGGACGCGGGTGGTGCTGTGGGTTAAAGCCTCAGCGCCTAGGGCTTGCCGATCGAAAGGTCAGCGGTTCGAATCCCCGCGGCGGGGTGCGCTCCCATTGCTCGGTCCCTGCTCCTGCCAACCTAGCAGTTCAAAAGCACCCCTGGGTGCAAGTAGATAAATAGGGACCGCTTACTAGCGGGAAGGTAAACGGCGTTCCGTGTGCTGCGCTGGCTCGCCAGATGCAGCTTGTGACGCTGGCCACGTGACCCGGAAGTGTCTCCGGACAGCGCTGGCCCCCGGCCTCTTGAGTGAGATGGGCGCACAACCCTAGAGTCTGTCAAGACTGGCCCGTACGGGCAGGGGTACCTTTACCTTTACCTTTAATATCGGCTCATTTTAATTCTAGAAGTTGGGGGTCACAATGGCCGAGTTGCAATCTGGCCTTGATTTGAACCTATCTTTAAATACCTGGCAGTAGTTTTAAGCCTCATTAAACCATGCTCCAAGAAAAATGTAGTTCTCAAACTATATTTACTGCAATGGGCTGATGTTCCTGCAAGAGCAGTTGGCTTGAAAAACCTCCTTAATCCAGTCCTGTTTGTACTTTGCTGTGTACAATGAGTGACCCTAGACGAAAACCACTTAGCAGCTTGGGTGATCAAGCGGTTTATACATAGCTGGAATAAATAAAGATAAAAATAAAATGTGCACCAGCACCCAACACCTCAGCTAATTGCGGTGGAGATCAGGTGAGCAGCATGATGAATATTCCCATCCAGAACCACACACAAATCTCCCTTCTGCATCAGAACAACTCTCTTAGACCTTGCAAATAGGATTTAAATTAAGGCATGTGGGTCAAACAGGAGCGATATTACCACAGAAACACTTGCTTGAGTAGAAACTGGTAACCAGGGGACCAAAATAAATTCTGCATACATCTAGTCCACTGACCACAGTTTTCTACCTAGGAAACCGCTGACCACAGTTTTCTACCTAGGACTAGTAGAAAACTTTATTAGATGCAACCCAGATGAAATTAGTTGCCACTAAATACTGCTGAAAGCAATGAACTTTGAGTGAGATATCTTATCTAACAGCCATTTCTCCCGTTATGCTGGGTAGCCATGTGATCCACATGTTGCATCAGGGTAGCCAACACGGCGCCCCCAGATGTTGTAGGACTTCAGCTCCCATGAGCCCCAGCTGCATCGCCAGTGGTCAGGGATGATGGGAGCTGTAGTCCACAATGCACAAAGTGCAACAGGATGAATAATAACAACTGTGAACATTTTATTGATTATTTCCTAACGTATTGATTATTTCCAGAATGTGCAACATGTGCAGTTCATATATTTGGTATATAACCTATGATAATTCATTTCTTCTTTTCTCATTGTTTCTTCTTGTGAGTTCCTGTATAACACAATCCTGAGGCTTTCTTATTGTTTGTAGCTGCACCAGTCAGCTTGTGCCAGCCGTCTACATCAGCTGTGTTGTTCTCGTTACCTTGAGGACTTTTCTGTTTTCACCTAAGGATCGTGTTATACAGGAACTCGCAAGAAGAAACAATAAGAAAAGATGTAAGGAAGTGAGAGCTGGACCATAAAGAAGGCTGGTCGCTGAAGAATTGATGCTTTTGAATTCTGGTGCTGGAGGAGACTCTTGAGAGTCCCATGGACTGCAAGAAGATCAAACCTCTCCATTCTGAAGGAAATCAGCCCTGAATGCTCACTGGAAGGACAGATCCTGAAGCTGAGGCTCCAATACTTTGGCCACCTCATGAGAAGAGAAGACTCCCTGGAAAAGACCCTGATGTTGGGAAAGATGGAGGGCACAAGGAGAAGGGGACAACAGAGGACGAGATGGTAGGACAGTGTTCTTGAAGCTACCAGCATGAGTTTGACCAAACTGCAGGAGGCAGTGGAAGGCAGAAGTGCCTGGCGTGCTCTGGTCAATGGGGTCACAAAGAGTCAGACACGACCAAATGACTAAACAACAACAACATATACCATATATATATGAACTGTATATGTTGCACATCCTGGGCTAGCCCTTTACGTTAGGAAATAATAAAATGTTCACAGTAATTATTATTCAGCCCGTTGCGCTTTGTGTATTGTGATAACTGTATCTGCGTAGCAAGGTATTGAATTTGTTTTGAGGGGGTTGTAGTCCAGCAATGTCTGTATCCATGTTACAACAGAGGCAGATGAGTCTGTGCAGCTACACTCCTTTTAGTAATGTGAGAAGGCTTGGACCGCGTGACGGGAACCCAAACTGCAGCTCCTGTCTTTGCAATGCCAGTCCTTTGGTACCTCGATGGCTGCTGCAATTCTGATGGCACCGCAATGTGACTACTCAGCAGGAGGTAGGAGGGATGTGAACTGTACCATATCCAGCTACCAGTGGAAGGATGTGTGCCTTGTTTGGTCTTTATTTTAGTTTAAAAAACCAAGAACTTCCCATCATGCGCTAATTTAGCACACCAGGGAAACGGCTAAGCTAAAAAACTTCTCCTTTATGTGCATCATGAAAGGAGGATTCTTATTTAGATATTTAAAACATTTCTCAAGGCAGCTGACAAAATAAAATAAAAACAATGCAACTATTGAGGAATGACGTATCAGACAAAGCAGTCAGAGTAACAGCAGCAAAGGTGATTTAAGAAAAGTCGTCTTATTCGCCTTTTACTTGGCACTGGAAAAGGAGAGTGGATGCCAAGAGGACATTTCGAGCAGATGAGAAGGCCTTGTCCCTGCTTGCTACTCACCCAACCTCTGGTGGTGAGGACATCCAAAACAGGTCTCCAATAATGATGTAATTGGCAGGATCATGTGGGAGAAAGTTAGCCCTCCTCCCAGACTGTTTAAGGCAGCCTTAACAAACCTAATGCCCTCCACATGTTTTGAATAGCAACTCCTATCAGCCATGCTGGCTAGAGCTAATGGGACTTGTAGTCCAGAACATCTGGGCAGCACCAGGTTGACAAAGGCTGGCTTAGGGCAAATAGGCCAGTTGAAGGACTTTGAATCGCACCCAGAAACCAATTGGAAGCCATTTTTATGTGTGGGTCGGTCTTCATTTTCATGTAGTGCGATGTATATAATGGATTTCCGTCAGTCCCGTTGTGTTGCTTTCACTGGAATTTAGCAGGAGCTACACATTCAGTATAAGTCAGGAGGAGGTGGTAGAACTAGCTAAGATAAAGCCTATCTCTTTGCCAGGTTAGTTTTCTCCTGGAGTGCAGGTTTAAAACAAAACAAAACAGGGACATTTTAAAATTGCATCCTTCCAGTGCAGATTGGCAGCATGGCCCAGTTAACCACCTCATTTTTCTGGGTGTTAGTCATGACTAACATTTGGTGGATTGTGCCTATTTTCCCAGCAAGGAAATATTCAGTGTGGAAAGTGTGTGTGTGTGTGTGTGTGTGTGTGTGTAAAAAACTCTCCACAGAGGAAGTTCAGTGAGTCCTCAGATGGTTTGCAGGTTCCAAGAGCTGTTGACAGCTCACAAAGCTGTACATAACCAAGTTGGGTGGATTTGCAAAATTAGCAGGTTGTTTTAGGACTCTAAATGTACATTTGAGGCTCTTGTTTGCGTGTTTGCTACCCCCCCCCCCCCGCCGCCCACTGCAACCCGTTCTAGACCTCTGCAGGGATCTGATGAAACATGCTCAAAGCTCAGGACCCCAATGTCTTGCAAGTGCCAAAAGATTTTGGCATGTTTTGATAAAGCAGAATGAGGCTGCAATCCCATGCACATTCCCTGATAGTAAATCCCAGCTGAGGCAATGGGACTGACTTCTGGGTGAAATGGTTGCTCTCACTCCACACTAGACTCTCCAGACAAGCAACTCTGTGTAACCAGGTTGTGAATGTTATGTAATTCTTGTCTCAAGTGTCTCAAAAATCCCTGAGCTTGCTACGAGTACAGCCAGTGGCGTAGCATGGGTTGTCAGCACCCGGGGCAAGGCAAGTAATTTGCGCCCCCTAACCCGTGGATTTTAGCAGGGGGCAGAGAGCTGCAAGTGCGAGCGCACGCCCCCAGATGTTGCGCCCGGTGCGGCCGGCCCCCCTGCACCCCCCACGCTACGCCACTGAGTACAGCAGGCATAGGCAAACTCTGGCCCTCCAGATGTTTGGGACTACAATTCCCATCATCCCTAGCTAACAGGACCAGTGGTCAGGGATGTTAGGAATTGTAGTACCAAACATCTGGAGGGCTGGAGTTTGTCTATGCCTGGAGTACAGTATGTGCAGAGGTGTCAGTAGGTACTTAAAGGGGCCCCAAAAAAGGCCCAGGGCACAATTTTTTCACATGGCATTTGCATATGTTAATATGCCTCTGAGAAATTAAGATGGGCAAGGTCTTTGCTGGGTGCCTCTTCTCGCACCCCTGAACTCCAGACAAGTCCAGAAAACTGCCTTGCTTTGACAAATGCATCTTTGAGCAAGAGATTGTGGGAAGCCCCTAGGGCAGTGGTTCCCAATTTGTGGTCTGCACATCTCAGGGGTCCATGTAACCCACCCAGGGGATCCGTAGCACCATTCACATAATGAAAACCACCATAGAGAGAGAAAACCTTTCAAAAGTAGGGGGTCTGTAGCTTGCCTTTTGTAAAGCAGAGGGTTTGCAGTACTTAGCTAACTGGGGACCACTGTTCTAGGGGCTGAAGTTTGGAAGAGAGGAGGGGCTATGTGGCCAGCAGAACACACCCAGTATGACTGGGAACGCAATCGCGGTGAAGGAGGGGAATGCTGCTCCCAGTCCATCCATCCTTCCATGCCTCCTGCCCAATCTCTCACTCTCACACTCGCTTCAGTCTTTCCAGTTACTTAGGTAAAGGTAAAGGGACCCCTGACCATTAGGTCCAGTCGTGACTGACTCTGGGGTTGTGGCGCTCATCTCGCTTTATTGTCCGAGGGAGCCGGCGTACAGCTTCCGGGTCATGTGGCCAGCATGACTAAGCCGCTTCTGGCGAACCAGAGCAGCGCACGGAAACGCCGTTTACCTTCCCGCCGGAGTGGTACCTATTTATCTACTTGCACTTTGACGTGCTTTCGATCTGCTAGGTTGGCAGGAGCAGGGACCAGGCAACAGGAGCTCACTCCGTTGCAGGGATTCGAACCGCTAACCTTCTGATCGGCAAGTCCTAGGCTCTGTGGTTTAACCCACAGAGCCACCTGCGTCCCCTTTCCAATTACCTACCATGCTGCCAATGTTAGTGTTTCACCAACCAAGCCTTGTTTGGGCATATTTGCATATAGAAGTCCAAGAGACTTCTCCCGCATATGGAAGCCACCAGTTTTATACATCAGAACTCCCACTTGTGTAGAAACTCTATAAAGAGCTCATTGGGTGTTAGAATCGTTGCCGCTTCAGTATGCAAGTAGGCGGTGGTATGACTGTTCCAAAAATATTCTTACATTACAGAACTAATTTTCCATGGGCAGGGACTTCTTACACTGGAAATGATTTTTAGAAAACCTAGTCTTCTGGTTAGGAACTTGGAAAGCTATCTTATCCTAACTCAGCTCATTGGTCCATCTTTGTCAGATCCTGAAAAGTCCAGCATTGTCTCTACTGAATGGAAGCTGTTCTCCAGGGTTTTAGACAGGAGACTTTTCCAGCCCTATCTGGAGATGACAGACATTGAATCTGGGACCTTGTGGTTGCAATGTGTGTGCTGTACTCCTCCCCCTTCCCTAACATGCTCGTTTTCTGTACGCAAGGAGTTTTTGCATGAGAAAGTGTTTGCTTGGAACGAAAGCTTCCGGCTGACATGCTAGGTCTATATGCAATCTGAAGTGGCCATCTAGAAACTATTTTATCACCAGTTGAAACATGGTTATCAGGGTGAAGTGCTACCATCCAGATTCCAGATCATGCCCATCTCACTCACACACTATACACTGAAAGTGCATCATTTCTGCCTGAGAATCCTGGAAACTGTAGCTTGTTCAGGGTGCTGGGGGTTGTGGCTCTGTGAGGGGTAAGCTACAGTTCCCAGGATCCTTTAGGCAAAACCTTGTGCTTTCAATGTGCTATAAATGATGAGAGCCAACATTTAAGCGCTTCAAAGGGCAGTGGGCCATTGTGCTTATTCAGCTGGGCAGGGTCCAAACATCTGGAAAAAAATGGCAAACTGAGACACCTTCCATGCAAAGCTGGTGACGGAGGACCCTGAGAGACCCTCCCGGGTGGATCGAGCCCTTAGTAATTCAAATACAGAAACAACACTTGACAAATAACAAAGGGTGAAATTGCAAACATTGTAAGAGAAACGAATCCATAACGCAACCCAGTACAAATCCTTCCGCAGATCCAGAGTTCTTTTTAAAGAGGCGCATGATATTGTCTTGCAACTTTCATGAAGCTCTCAAGCTTGGCCTTAGCTTTCAACACTCACTTCACCCGTGGCCCTTCTTAGCCTTGTGAAACATGGTTTGTCGTCATCCTCCGCATTCCATATCAGTACTTATAAAAAAATATTATATTTTGCAGTTTCATCAAAGGTGTATCAGGAGGTTCCCCTAAACATGGGCTTTGAATACTAGGGAAAGGGAGGTGGACGAGAGGCCACTAACTCCTCAGTGGTGCAGTGTGTGGATGTCAGAAGTCATCATGTCTATGAAAGCCTGTGAGAGTTAAGGAAATTGAGAGAACAGAGTCTTTTCTTTTTTGCAATAGAAAAGCCACCCAAATGCAGAATGCTAGTAATTGCACCACTTCCCAATCTCCCAGTTCCTTTCCTATATCTTTTGCATATTACGTGCTTGTGTGTATGTGTGTGTGTGTGTGTGTGTGTGTGTGTGTAATAAGCAGAGAATGGTTCACCTATTTTTACATTCTAGTACAGAGAATAGCATTCCGTTTGTAACTATTATATTACAAGGATATTAATTCCATTTACCGTATTTTTCGCTCTATAAGACGCACCAGACCACAAGACGCACCTAGTTTTTGGAGGAGGAAAACAAGAAAAAAAATATTCTGAATCTCAGAAGCCAGAACAGCAAGAGGAATCGCTGTGCAGTGAAAGCAGCAATCACTCTTGCTGTTCTGGCTTCTGGGATAGCTGTGCAGCCTGCATTCGCTCCATAAGACGCACACACATTTCCCCTTACTTTTTAGGAGGGAAAAAGTGAGTCTTATAGAGCAAAAAATACGGTATTTGTTTTCCTCGTCTCCGCTTCCAGTGAACAGGAGCACTGGAAGTGAGTTTAGCAAGGATTTTGCCATCCTTCTCGCTAATGCCACCATCATTACTGGGTAGGACAGTGTACAATAAATGGTGTGTTGGCTGACTTAGTATGTACTCATATGACCTGTCAAGGGAGACCAGTGGCTATTGCTTTGGAGAGAGAGAGAGAGAGACAAGTAGGGTTTTCTACAGGTAGACACCAAATATGTTTGTGGGGGTCAGGGTGAACCTGGAAGAGTGTTTAAATACAAGTTAGTTTGTACTGTACATAGCCCTCCTTAGACAAGACCCTTCAGTGGACCCAACACTGTTTGCAGGTTCAGAAACCACCAAGTTCAATGTCTTGGGCGCAATGTCACCACTTTCCCTCTTAGTAAGAAGAGCCTTGCTGCGGCGATCGGGAACAATGTTGGGTCTTAGATGCACGTTCCGTTTTTGTTGAAAGGTTTCCGTAGCAATCCCCGCTGCCCCAAGGGGATCAAACCGAAGCACCCTACGGCCGTAACCGATTGTGATCAGACTTCTGTACTGAAAGCCCTCGAGTTGGGAAAGGTCTCGTGGATGATGCAATGGTGATGGGTCACCGGGAAACTCTGGAGGCCAGCCATTTTGAGGGGCAGCCCCATTTCTTTGCAGCATGTAGGCATGTAGGTGACCCTCTCGCCCCCGTTACGCACCAGGTCAGCGGTCCGTATGTAAAAGGGGGAGCCATAGGGGGAGCAGGTGGGGCAATGGTTCCGATTGCCTGGCTTGTTAATCTCATGGGGAGGAAAAGAGGAGTTGCCCTGCCCGTCCATGATGCGAGAGTTGCAAGCGTTGCACATGGCATAGTGCGAGTGCGAAGGAAGGTCAGTCTCCTCCTGCTCCTCCTCCTCTTCCTCCTCTTCCTCTTCATCAGTGTCATCCTTCTTGCAGCAATAATACTAAAGCAGGAGGGAAAGAACTGGGGTTAGGTGGCACATGCAAAAAAAGGACATTAAAAATATAATAATGCTTAGCATGTCTTTAGTATAGTGGCAAGAGGGATGCGGGTGGCGCTGTGGGTTAAACCACAGAGCCTTTTAGGCTTGCTGATCAGAAGGTCGGCAGTTCGAATCCCCACGACGGGGTGAGCTCCCGTTGCTCGGTCCCAGCTCCTGCCAACCTAGCAGTTCAAAAGCACGTCAAAGTGCAAGTAGATAAATAGGTACCACTCCGGAGGGAAGGTAAACGGCGTTTCCGTGCACTGCTCTGGTTCTCCAGAAGCGGCTTAGTCATGCTGTCCACATGAGCCAGCAGCTGGTTCCCTCGGCCAATAAAGCGAGATGAGCGCAGCAACCCCAGAGTTGACTGCGAATGGACCTAATGGTCAGGGGTCCCTTTACCTTTAGTATAGTGGCGGCCACCATAGTCTCTCTGTTGAGCCCATGAGGCTGTTTTGGGCAAACCCTCTCCCTGGGCATCCTATGATGCCAGGTGTTATGAAAATTATAAGGTCTAAAATATAAAATAAATGTTCATAAATGCACCAGGCAAACACATACGTAAATATATAAACCACATGTCTGAAACAACACAGGAAAATAGCCCTGAAACCATTTTGACTCTCCCAAATTGACCTCAAATGTTTCTCTGAGGAAATGGGGAAACCTCCCCATTGTCTCTTTGCTCACAAATCCTGTCTTAAGGGCATATCTGTGTATGAATAGGGTGAGCCTGTGACCTGGATTCAGGAACTGAGTATTTACCATCACAAAAGAATGGCCAGGCTGCCCAGGTAATGCAATCAGTGACCATTATCAGGTACCCTGACAAACAGGATTTCTGCTGTAGACTGCCTCCTAAGCTGTTGACCGCCTCCTTCTGTGATGTATGTATGATGTTTTGGGTGGGTGGTCTTGGGCTCCAGGGTGGGCAGTTTCAAAAGTCTATATAAGAGCTTGCACACCAAGATTCTGGGTTCCTCCTTCCTCCTGCATGTGGGGAATGGGGACCCTGTTGCGACAGTTTGATAAAGATCAGGATTAAAGATAAAGGTAAAGGGACCCCTGACCATTAGGTCCACTCGTGGCCGACTCTGGGGTTGCGGCGCTCATCTCGCTTTATTGGCCGAGGGAGCCGGCGTACAGCTTCCAGGTCATGTGGCCAGCATGAAGAAGCCGCTTCTGGCGAACCAGAGCAGCACACAGAAATGCTGTTTACTTTCCTGCCAGAGAGGTACCTATTTATCTACTTGCACTTGATGTGCTTTCGAACTGCTAGGTTGGCAGGAGCAGGGACTGAGCAATGGGAGCTCACCCTGTCGCAGGGATTCGAACCGCAGACCTTCTGATCGGCAAGCCCTAGGCTCTGTGGTTTAGACCACAGCGCCACCCGCGTCCCTGCTAAGATCAGGCTTGCTTCTCAATATTCTCGGGTTGGCCTCTGTTATTTTCTCCTACCGATAGAGAACCTACATAAGGACTCTATATGGGCTCTTGGGTACCCCATAAGGGAATTAAGGGGTGTTTTTCTTATAACACCAGGCATGGGAAATTAAAACGCCTTCTTGGGCACCGAAATTTGGCCAGTTGCCAGGCACCTTCCTTTCCCCCCCCCCCCGCCACTGAGATACCACTGGATGCTCAGAGTGTGGTGGGGAGCGCAGTAGGAGAAATATTTGCACAGAGGCTTAAGACAACTGCAGGCTGTGAGCTCTGTGGCTCTAGAATACTGCCGGAAGAGGTTTTGAGAGAGGGTCTGTGAACGTGAGTTTGTGGGAGGGAGGGAGGGAGGGAGGGAGGGAAGGAAGGAAGGAAGGAAGGAAGGAAGGAAGGAAGGAAGGAAGGAAGGAAGGAAGGAAGATATTCGTTGCACATGTGGCGCTTCTGCGTTTGAGGGCAAAGATTCACCATGCAGGACGAAATGGCAGGCCATGACTTGAGCATACCAAAGTTCCTTCCATTGCAAATGGTAGAGGCGAAAGGTCCCCTGCGTAAGTTTATGCCGGAAAATCAGTGGCAACGTTTATAGGTCTAAATGTTCTATATGTTAATTATGCATGTATACAATTAATATATAACGCCTTTTGACTTCTGCAAAGAGATATGGAGAAACATTCTGGACTGAATGAAGCAGTAGCTTATAGTGTTTCGTAGTTTGGTAGTGTTGTGTATTATTATTAAGATTACAGTCTTGCAAAGACCTGCACTGTCAACAATGTTTTCTTGTAATGAAAAAAATACTGTTATGAACTGTGTTGAATAAGATCCAAATTGCAGCAGTCTGATTGGCCCTAGAACAATAGGATTCAGGATGCAGCAGTCTGATTGGTCCTAGAACAATAGGATCCAGAATGCAGCAGTCTGATTGGTCCGCAGGAGCCACCCAGTCCAACTCCAGGTGGAAGTGAATCTGCAACCTGATTGGTCTACAGGAGAATCCCGGAATTAGCCAATCACGTGGGGCCCATTGTGAAAATAATGTATATAAAGCAGACATTTTGGGGGAACTTCCATTCCTCCTCACCACTATGAGCTGAATAAAGAGCATGAAATCCACACTCGACTCCGAGTATATTTCAAATGCACAAAGCAAAAATAGAGACAGATAGCTATCTACCAGAGAGAAGTACCATAAAATATTTGTTTTTATTCTAATTTATTTTGGTTTGCTTTAAGTTGTTCCACTGGAGGAAATTTTTCTTTCTTATTCACTTCATATTGTGTTACATTACTTAATTCTTACGCCTGGTTTTTGCCCCTCCCACTTCTGCCTTCCGCCCCACTCATAATTGGAATGAGGTTCTTTGGATTTAGCACAATTCTGTATCCGCGCAGAGAAATTGTCTGACCAGCCCTGATGGTGGCTGAGAGTGTGAATTGCGACCCGGGAAGGCCCTTATCCAACTGTCATCTCACCCACGTGCCCTTTGACCAAGATGCTTTATCTGAACCTTAGCCACCTGTAATATGGGGATAATACTGACCTACTTTACAGGACTCCTGCAAAAATTATTGGGAGTCATTCTGCATAGAAACAGTAAAGATGTTTGTACCTTTAAGAACAGTTTTTGTGAGCTCTGGGCTGATTGGTTGCAGCTGGCCATGACTACAAAAGGATAACAGCTGCAGTTTGAACTTTGCCTGCAAGAAAAACACCCACAAGCTTTGCTGTTTGTTGCTTTGAAATAAAACCTTTATTTGGTTTGGTTTTACACTGGTCTCATGGTGTCACAGTCTCTGTCATCTGCCACCAGTGGAAAATCTCCCTCTAACAAAAATTGCTAACAGAACAATCCTATGTGTGTTGACTCCGAAACAAGTACTACTATTTTCAGTGGCGTTTACTCACAGGATTGCAACCTGAACTAATAGATTTGAAATACTGGTGTGACTCCCATGTTTCCCACAGCAAACATAAAATGTGGATGGCATTCAAACACGGACATGTGTCTTTAAACAGCCATGAATCCAGATTGGGCCATGCATGGTCTCCATCCTTCTGATGTTTGCTGAAAGACCATGTAACTCTGGTGCACCTGCAGTAGAGTTGTTTCTTGCCTAAAATACGACGCTTTCTTTGGATACAGAAGCAAAACAACCCATAAAAGCATAGATTCTTACCTGTAGCCTACAATAGCACAGAACAGCAATGATACACAGTAAGATCACTGTCGCTAGTATTCCTCCAGTGATTACAACAGTTCCTGCTGTCATCCGACCGATTCTCCATCAAACTCTAGAAGAACAACAAAGATAATAATAATAATAATAATAATTTATTATTTGTACCCCGCCCATCTGGCTGGGTTTCCCCAGCCACTCTGGGCGGCTTCCATAGAAACCAAAAACCCCACTAAAATATCATACATTAAAAACTTCCCTGAACAGGGCTGCCTTAAGATGTCTTCTGAATGTCAGGTAGTTGTTTATCGTTTTGACATCTGATGGGAGGGCATTCCACAGGGCAGGCGCCACTACCGAAAAGGCCCTCTGCCTGGTTCCCTGTAGCTTTGCTTCTTGCAATGAGGGAACTGCCAGAAGGCCCTCGGCGCTGGACCTCAGCGTCCGGGCAGAACGATGGGGGTGGAGACGCTCCTTCAGGTATACTGGGCCGAGGCCATTTACTAGATAACTAGTAACAATTCAGAATCCCTATAGCAAGGGGAGGCAGAAGGTACGACTGAGGTGTACAACTAGTAGATCTCTGGGGGGTTTGCCGTAGATCTAAAATTCTTCAGCAACAATAAAAAAGCGGCTTTCCCCTCCAAGACTGCTGAAATAAAGAAAGCTTAGGGTAACCAGGAGTGGACTCTTCACTTCAAAATGTGCTCAGAGACATCCTCAGAAGTTACTTGTCATGCTGCCTCCCCTATTGGAGACCATATGCCTCTGAATTGTGGGAAATGGCAGTCAAATATAACTAGAAAGGTTAGTGCTACTTAATGCATGAAGGGGTTAAGATCATAGAACTGTATTCCTAGACTCAGCTAGCTCACATTCCTCACCTGGAAGGAAGTTATGTTTCCTCCTTGGTTCATTCTTTTTTTAAAAAATAAATAAGTTTTATTTAAAGTTTTTGTGACAGAAAAAGAAGTAAAAACTAAGGGGGGGGACCCAAAATCATTCAAAATAATTCAAATTACAAACACAATAATTTTGCTTTTTCACATTCTCAATAATTTTCCAAGTACCACCCTCTGCTTCGCTCCCCCCTCCCCCCGAATTCCCCTCACCCATGTGAGATCTTATTGGCATTTGTATTATTGTTTCTTGTTGTGTTAGCAGTTATTTATACCTAATAGTCATATCCTTTATAATATCACCTTGTATCCTTGCGAGTCTTTCCTTTTACGTTTATGTTAAACTTAATTTCCATGTCCATCTTTTTTCATATATATCTCTACACACTCCCACTCTCTCTTAATTTTTTGCTTGGGGCAGCCCCTAATCGATGCTGTTCATTTTGCCATCTCCATAAATTCACAGATCTTAATTCTCCATTCTAATAATTCTTGTATTTTTTCCTGTTTTCCATTTTTTTTGCCACTAGTAATCTAGCTGCTGCTGTCACATAGAGGTATATATTCTTTTTATCTTTGGGGATATCGTTGGTTATTAAGCCTATCAGATATGCTTCTGTTTTTTTGAGAATTGTGCTTTTAAATATTCTTTTCAACTCTTCGTGTATCTTGGTCCAAAATTGTTTAATCACCTTACACCCCCACCATATATGGTGTCACCTTGCCAACAAAGGTCCGTATAGTTAAAGCTATGGTTTTCCCAGTAGTGATGTATGGAAGTGAGAGCTGGACCATAAAGAAGGCTGATGGCCGAAGAATTGATGCTTTTGAATTATGGTGCTGGAGGAGACTCTTGAGAGTCCCATGGACTGCAAGAAGATCAAACCTATCTATTCTTAAGGAAATCAGCCCTGAGTGCTCACTGGAAGGACAGATCGTGAAGCTGAGACTCCAATACTTTGGCCACCTCATGAGAAGAGAAGACTCCCTGGAAAAGGCCCTGATGTTGGGAAAGATGAAGGGCACAAGGAGAAGGGGACGACAGAGGACGATATGGTTGGACAGTGTTCTCGAAGCTACCAGCATGAGTTTGACCAAACTGCGGGAGGCAGTGGAAGACAGGAGTGCCTGGCATGCTCTGGTCCAGGGGGTCACGAAGAGTCAGACACGACTAAACGACTAAACAACAACAAAAGATCAGACAAGCATGAAATCTTCCCACTCTTGCCCTGATGCCTCCAAGTATTGCTGCTGTTCTCTACTGTTATTGTCTTATGTTGTTACTTATTTTTAAAATGGCTTTTTAAAATTACATTTAAATAGGATTTTAGAAAGGCAGTGCGGTGAACCAGTTTAGTCAGTTGATTAATCTATTGAAGCTTCACTGATGAATCAAGTTTTAACCAGCGAGAGCCACATTTAATCTGTGGGATCAAGAGTTAAAGATATTGTTAGTCTGTCTAGTGTGGTAACAGTTCTGGGATGCTGCTGGAATTGGAAATGTAAAAGGAAACATTAAAGATGACTTTTAGCTCTGATGACGTTGAGGATCAGATTGAAACACCCCCATTCAAGCAGCTGGTCTGTTATTCCATTGAGTTGCGGGTTGTGTAATGCCTTTATTCCTAATTAAAAGAACAGCTGAGGCACAGCACATCAGTCTCATTAAAAGCCAAAGCAAATGAAAGTTTGTATTGATTCCTCGATCAATCTGTTACAAAACAAACTAAACATCTCGCAGTATTTGATTTTCCTCTGCAAGAGTCCTGGATCTGGGGCTTTCTTCCTGGAATGGTCAGTTCCTTATCTTCTAGATACTCCAGGGACAAATCCAAAGGGTCTTGAAATGGCAAGATAAAGGGTCTCCAAAACTAATACAGATAATATATTACTGCCTTGGTAGCATGTGGCTTTCGACAGACTATGTCAGGGGTTGTTCTCAATGTTGGGTTGCATCTAGAGATCTGAAACATTGCCCTTCCATTAGAAAACAGCAGGGATATGGCTTTTTCCAATAAAGAGTAATTTATTGTGAAGAGGACATCACAGAGCACACATTTCTGAACAGGCTTATTATTATTATTATTTAAGGAAAGGTACCGTTCCCCCCCCCCCTGCGAACCTAGCAGTTCAAAAGCACGTCAAAGTGCAAGTAGATAAATAGGTACTACTCCAGCAGGAAGGTAAACAGCGTTTCCGTGCGTTGCTCTGGTCCGCCAGAAGCGGCTTAGTCATGCTGGCCACATGACCCGGAAGCTGTACGCCGGCTCCCTCGGCCAATAAAGCGAGATGAGCACCGCAACCCCAGAGTCAGTCACGACTGGACCTAATGGTCAGGGGTCCCTTTACCTTTACCTACCATATTTTTTGCTCTATAAGACTCACTTTTTCCCTCCCAAAAAGTAAGGGGAAATGTGTGTGCGTCTTATGGAGCGAATGCAGGCTGTGCAGCTATCACAGAAGCCAGAACAGCAAGAGGGATAGCTGCGCAGTGATCCCTCTTGCTGTTCTTGCTTCTGAGATTCAGAATATTATTTTTTCTTGTTTTCCTCCTCCCAAAACTTGGTGTGTCTTATGGTCTGGTGCATCTTATAGAGTGAAAAATACGGTAATTGCCTCATCCAGTTTTGAACTATGAGCCTTCATGCCACACATCAGAAGCGGGGATAAACTGCTTATCGTTCATAAGTAACTTGAAAGTTTTACGATTATTTTATAAAGCAATTTCCCGCCATTCCACCAAATTGGCAGCAGCCCAGGTGCTCTCCAGGTGACTTTGCCTTCAATGCCTCACTTTGAGGAAGAATTGTCTAAGGGTCACTTCCTCAAAGAGAGGGATGAGGCATCCATGCCTCTGTTACCTTTTCAGGTGCACAAGGAGGAACGCAGGAGGAAGAGGGCATTAGCAGGGAGCAGTGCGGTGGGGCATGTTGAACATTTCAACTTCCAACTTCCAAAAATGAGGGGTGCCAGAAAGTTGTAACATGACTTGAGAATTCAAAAGATATTTTGGTTAAATTAACGTAATTTGGTTTTGCTTGGTAAGTCGCAACCTGTGTAAAATTGCATATTAAATATCAAATGTGATTGCAGTTATAGATTTATATTCTTATTTAGCATGACATTTTCAGAAGGTAAAATTAACATTCTTGAGTTTCTCAAAAGTTTTTTTGTGTGCTTCTTCATCAAACATAAACCTACTGAGCTAAACGTTGTCCAGTCACACAAAAATTCAACAGCAGATTTGCATTCCTCACGCCCCAGAGCATATTTTTACGACTGAAGAAATTTGCAAAGATTAAGTTTCAGCCCCTCAAATGACACACCCTAGACTGGCTGTGTTGGCTGGCTATGAGCCAGTCAGTCAAGGCAGGCAGGTGGCTGGCCGGCCCTGTGAGAGGTGGATGAGGGAGATCACATTCCTACCTGCCCTCCTGATCATTCAGCATCATCTCCTCAGCGTCATTCACAGGGAGGGCTGGTTCTGCCAGCCTAAAACAGTGCATAGCTGTCAAGCGTCCCTTATTAGGCGGGACAGTCCCTTATCACAGCGCCATGTCCCGCTGCTGTCCAGGATTAATGATGTCCCTTAAATAAGCTACTGAAGGTAATGGGGCCCTTTCTATGTCCAGCTGTCCTTTGTCAACAACAAATTGTTGCTGGTTTTTTGTGTTGAATATATGCTATATGGTCATTTATAGACCTAATAGGTATCTAAAGCCATTTGCACGCAACAAAATATGTATTTTATCAAAGTAATTGTTGATCCCTTATTTTGGCTGCTGATCCCTTATTTTCGAGGCTGCTGGTCCCTTATTTTCAAATCTGTAAGTTGACAACTATGAAACAGTGAGGTGAGATTGCATGAAAACTGAACAACGTGGCCTCTTGGGGACAAAACCTGAAGTGTCTGTTATCTGCAGTGGGACGGATTACCTGAGACAAGAGGTGATTAAACTGAAGCTGGGTGAAAGGGATACTCTGAAACAACAGGAAAATTAGCAGAGTCGCTGTCACTACAACAACGAGTTTCCGGCTGCAGTCTGATTGGACAGTCTTGAGGGGCAAAGCCAATTGAGGCAAAGGGTCCCAAGACCATGCCGTATTTGAACCTGAGTATTCAGGATGTGTCATGTGAGAAATGGCAGTGAGTGTGTTTAATTTGACGATATGCAAATGGATATGGATTGTATTGCCAATGGGGCAGTGTCAGAAGGAGACACTTGCTCTTGCCAGTGAGCTAATGGAGTCCCATCAGCCCCGATCAGAATGCTCAATGGTCAGGGATGATGGATGCTGTAGTCCAAAACACCTGGATGCATAGCTGTCAATTTACAGATTTGAAAATAAGGGACCAGCAGCCAAAATTAATGGCACTGATGGAGCCATGTTGCTTTGGCTGCGACTGACTATGAATTTGCAGCACCGTGACGGCCCCTAAGTGCTGCTCTTCTGCGTCCCTCCCCATCCCTTCCTCTTCCTCTTCCCTCAGGCTGCCTCCTTAGCCGCCGCTGCCACCTCCGGCTTCCCCTGGCAGTGCGGCAGAAGTCTTGCAAGAGAGGGGCCGCCTGCCTGCCCGCCCGCTGCCACCTGTCTCCTCACGACGCACCCCTGAGGGGGAAAAAGGAGAGATGGAGACGCGGCAGCTCGTGCGCGCTCTCTTTCTCACTCTCTCAAGGCAGAGGACCCCGAGCCGCTGCTTCCCTCCTGAGCCAGGCGAGCATGAAACCCGGGAAATTTAAGGGACATCATCAATCTGGACAGCAGCGGGAAACGGCGCTGGGATAAGGGAGTTTCCCGCCAAATAAGGGACGGTTGACAGCTATGCCTGGATGGCATCGCGTTGGCTACCCCTAAAACAATGTTGGCAATTGGCAAAGAGTTTGGGGTGTATAAAAGGGATTAGCATACAGCCAGAGTTCTTGTGCTTCTCAGTCAGAGGATGAGGACAAGAAATCCCATTTCAGTGAGGTTATGGGTTGCTTCCTCTGCTTGAAAAGAGGACACACTCATTCTGCAGCTACCTGTAGAATGGAACTTAAAGAACATTGCAGTTTTGGGGTACACAGAGGACTGGGCTACTTGGCAAGAAGGTTCTATTTAGCAATCTTTTTTTTTAAAAAGCAAATTTTAATATTTATATGCTGCCCATCTGACTCAGTTGCCCCAGCCACTCTGGGGTTAGAAGTGGGACCTCCAACAAAATGTTGTGGTGTGGAGTGCTCCTGTTGAATGTTTCAGCCAGCCAGCTATGCCTTATGTCAGAATACTCCATTCCGATCCAAACTCACATACAACCAGCATGGCCACGGAGCATGTTCAGTCCCTTAAAGGATTATTATTATTATTATTATTATTATTATTATTATTATTACTATTATGAGAGTCAGTGTGGTGCAGTGGTTAAGAGCAGTGGACTCGTAATCTGGTGAACTGGGTTTGCGTCTCCGCTCCTCCACATGCAGCTGCTGGCTGACCTTGGGCTAGTCACACTTCTCTGAAGTCTCTCAGCCTCACTCACCTCACAGAGTGTTTGTTGTGGGGGAGGAAGGGAAAGGAGAATGTTAGCCACTTTGAGACTCCTTCGGGTAGTGATAAAGCGGGATATCAAATCCAAACTCCCCTTCTTCTTCTTCTTCTTCTTCTTCTTCTTCTTCTTCTTCTTCTTCTTCTTCTTCTTCTTGCCCTCTTGGTATTTTTCTCAAAGACTTCTGCAAACCTTTGAGTTCTCCCAAGCTTGCTGATACCTCTCTCTTGTATATGGATGGTGACACTTTGGCTACATTAGGACCCAGGACTCAGACAATGAGCTCACTTTGAGTATAGGATACAGATCGGGTATGATATAGGCCTATCCTCCGTGAAGCCAATCTTCTATATTTTTATTTGTTTTTTTAATTATTTGTCTGCACATTTATTCCCCGCCATTCTGCCCATCAACAGCTCACAGAGCAGCTCATGGTTGGAATCAACAACTAATACACAACCCAACGGAAAGTAGGATTTGAAAGGTTATGGGGTACTTACGTTCAGTGAAGGGTGCGCTGGGCCTGCAAGACAGAACAGAGGCGACAGATAAATCAATCTCATTCTTTCATTCTCTGATCTCTTATCAGCGGTGGGAAGCAGCTACGCCACCCTCTAGGATCTAGTTAGATGTTCACCAAATTGTTGTTTGTAATATTGCATCAGTGCATAGATGGTACCTGACAGAGTAACATGGGGGTAAAGAAGAACAAGCTCTGCCTGAAGGAACTGGTAGCCTAAAAGCCAGCCATGGGAAAATGGAAGACAGAGGAAAGCATGGCTGCTTAAGGTAGCATTTGAGAAGGAAGAGCACAGTTGTGCTATCCTACTGATGTTGAGAAAGAATTCCAAGAACAGAAGGCAGCAAGGCAGACTGGATGGAGTCACCGAAAGGAACAAGAGGCCTGCAGTTCACAGGGCTGGAGGAGCTCTGACTTCACTCATTGGCTAAAAACACTGGCAGGCTGACTCATTTCGCAGAAATTGTTTCGAAGGATACCCGCACATTTTGCTTGATAACTTTCTTTCCAAAAGGACTGAATGCTTATTGTTATTGCCGTATTTTTCGCTCCATAAGATGCACCTGAGCATAAGACGCACCTAGTTTTTAGAGGGGGGATGCAAGAAAAAAAAATATTCTTTAAAGGGAGCGCTGAGCAGAGCCTGTATGCATCCCAGGCTCTGCTCAGCGCTCCCTTTCACGAGCCGTGTGGAGCCTGTGTGTAGCGCTTGCAGGCTTTTCCCCGAGGAGGGAGAGGGAGATGTGAATCACTAAAGCCGTCATCTTACACAGACTGACAGTTGGGCAACTGAGCAATCATTGTAATATATTTGTAGGTGGTTTTGTATTATATTTGATACAGCTATCAATATCTGTAATGCAATATAAACATAAATAAATTTTATGCCCTTCTCCCTCCTCAGGGAAAAGCCCCCAAGAACACACACTCCACGCGGCTCATGAAAGGGAGCGCTGAGCAGAGCCTCCCGCCTGCATTCGCTCCATAAGATGCACACACATTTCCCCTTACTTTTTAGGAGGGGAAGTGCGTCTTATGGAGTGAAAAATACAGTATTTTAAATGAAAGCTCAAGAATCTGGGGACCCTGATCAGGGACAGCAGTGAAGGCCTTTGTGGGTGCCAAATGGGTGACCCTGCCTCACAGTGCAAGAGGCATTGAGGTGCAACCCTTCTGCCGCCACAGTCCTCAGATGTCCCAACAAACGCTTTCCTGCTGAATCTTTGGGGCCCTGCAGATCTCAGAGGAAATGACTCTGGTCTGGAAATGAGTTTTGACTTAGCACTCTTTTACTGCTGGGGGCTCCATGGCTGTCAACTTACAGATTTGAAAATAAGGGACCAGCAGCCTCGAAAATAAGGGATCAGCAGCCAAAATAAGGGATCAACAATTACTTTGATGAAATACATATTTTGTTGCGTGCAAATGGCTTTAGATACCTATTAGGTCCTATAAATTACCATATAGCATACATTCAACACAAAAAAACAGCAACAATTTGTTGTTGACAAAGGACAGCTTGCCGAGCTTGCTAGACTAACAGGTAGAATACGAGACCAAGATGAACAGAAATTTAATGAAAATTGGAATAAATATTGGAATTATATCGGAACCAATTTGTAGAGGAAACTGGCGGGGTTGGAATTAATCTAACAGTGAGTGATTAACTTTTAAGAATAAAAACAAAATACGTGATTGTGGAATTTATTTGATACTTACCAAAAGGGTGGAGGGGAGTCCAGGGCTCGGCAGAGCCCGAAATATTATGATTTCCCTTTTCTTTTTATGATTTTTTGTATAATTTGGGGAAGGGAAATAATAAACTATGTAAATATGTACTTATATGTATACTGATATGCTTATCGGTATGTTTATTTGTATATTTTCTTTGTGTAATTTGAATAAAAATGTACTGGGGGGGAAAAAAAGACAAAGGACAGCTGGACAGAGAAAGGGCCCCATTACCTTCAGTAGCTTATTTAAGGGATATCATCAATAAGGGACAGCAGCAGGTCATGGCCCTAGGATAAGGAACTGTCCTGCCAAATAAGGGACACTTGACAGCTATGGGAGGCTCCCAAATGAAGATATGACAGAAAGGACAAGCAAGCTAAGTACTTACTCTGAAACTATCTCAAATGGCACCTGTCACATGGTCCTGAGAGGTGCAGGCTGCTGTCAAAAGTTCCACATCGTCACACAGAGATCAGTCCATTTCTACAGAGGAGAAAGCAAAGCACAATTAGAAACTCATCATTTCATTTACCGCAGAATCCAGAAATTAGGTTTACCAAATGGCTGCTTTTCCCCAAGCCCAACTTTGGACAGAAAACATTGCCTTGTGAATGTTTTAAGAATGCTGGTATTTTTCCTGTTTTGTTTTTTTAATGCACATGGTTAAAAAATATATGCATACTAAAACACTTCCCTTTGGCAGATTTTCTGTTCCATTCTTTGGTTTGGTCGGGACTGAACATGCCTGGAGTTTTACACACATGTAGTCTGCTGCCTTCATATGCAGCAGATGAAGGCGGCCATTTTGGAACATACAATCCAGGGTGTACATTCTTTGAAGTGGATGCAAATGTGAATCACTAAAGCCATCCTCTTACACAGATTGACAGCTGGGCGTCTGAGCAATCATTGCAATATATTTGTAGGTGGTTTTGTATTATATTTGATATAGCTATCAATATCTGTAATGCAATATAAACATAAATTATTATTTTTTTAAAAAACGGATAAACATGTTAAGCTGCACAAAGGAGGCTACACGAGTGTAATAGTCACCTACTGTCTACTATCTGTAACATGGCTAGGAAAACTAAGGCCCAGCGGCTGGATGCGGCCCAATCGCCTTCTCAATCCAGCCCGTGGATGGTCCAGGAATCAGCGTGTTTTCACATGAGTAGAATGTGTGCTTTTATTTAAAATGCATCTCTGGGTTATTTGTGGGACATAGGAATTTGTTCTCCCCCCCCCCAAAAAAAAAATCTAGTCTGGCACCCCACAAGGTCTGAGGGACAGTGGACCAGCCCCCTGCCAAAAAAGTTTGCTGACCTCTGATCTGTAACATCAACCTCCTCCACCCCAACCTAGGACTCAGCTATACAGCTGCAAATAAGACGTTGTAAGTGTGGATTATACAAATCTGACACTAGATGGCGATGGTGAGCTGTGGCAAATTCAATATATTTTTCAATACGTTTTTCAAAAAAGTATATTCACAGTGGTTTTTTTTATATGTGTCTAGATTCCACCCTAGTTATGTTACGCTGTGAGGTTTTTTGTATATTTTTTTTAAAAAAACAATCTTTCCAGTAATCTTGCATGGCTCATGTTCATTTCAATGAGGTTGTGCCCCAGATTCTCAGTTAGAATTAGAAGTACTTTAATTGAAAATCTAGATCGCAACCTCCACTGGGAGGAGCTCCGCTGAAATGAATGAGAGCCGAGCAGTTCATCCTAACCCTTCTCTCGCAGGAAAACCTCACCCGCCCCCTTTTTTGATTCTCTTTCTGAAAGACTGCCACCATCCTCTTGGAGTCTGTGCAGGAAAACATCAAGTGACTTTAGGGACCTGTTTGGCATACATTTCAGCTACACTGGAACGGGCTGAAGCTAATGGAAGGGGTGAAGGAAGCAAGGAAAGTGCTTACATTTCGAGGCTGACTGACACAGTCCCACACAGTGCATGTCAGCTTCATTTATTTCCTAGTACTGCAAAAGTTGGCCCCAGCTGATGTAGTCACATTTAATTAACAATCCTTCCCTCTTGTTGAGTCACACTCGCAAACTGAAGGGCCTGATTTCCTTCCTATCGGACACAATTAAAGTTTCCCTTGCAGTTTATTTATTGACTCGTGAAACGGATTGAGCAGCCCAGATGACAGAAACAGCAAACTGGCCCCTCATCTCCCTATGGAACAGAATTCTTCGTTACTCAAAAGGGATAAAATGCCCAAGCTGGTTGTCCCCATTACAAAACAAAACAAAACTGTTAAGTTGTGGGTGAACATATCAGACGACACAGCGATTCTTCAAACAGCTCTTGTTTATTCACAGGCCAGAACAGAACTGAACTGAAGGGTTCAGCCAGCCTGCTTATATAGAGCTCCAGTACAACGTAACTGTAACAACTTTCTGTAACTATCCAATCACTGAACGTCACTTTCGATCCCTTATTTGCATATGTGGACCTGAACTAGCGACAGTATCCCCCTGCTGGCCCAGGGTGAGAACTTCAGTACATAACAAAAACAAAACCAAACCAAAAACCACACCTGCACCTCCAATCTTCAGAAGTGAAAATTATAAACTGTGCACAAACTTCTGCCATGCATTAACAATATGCTAAGCTTGCTGGACCAAGTGTCCATCTAGCTCGGGGGTCAGCAAACTTTTTCAGCAGGGGGCCGGTCTGCTGTTCCTCAGACCTTGTGGGGGGCCAGACTATATTTTGGGGAAAAAATTAATGAACGGATTCCTATGCCCCACAAATGACCCAGAGATGCATTTTAAATAAAAGGACACATTCTACTCATGTAAAAACACGCTGATTCCCAGACCATCCACAGGCTGGATTTAGAAGGCGATTGGGCTGGATCCCGCCCCCTGGCCTTAGTTTGCCTACCCCTGACCCCCGATGCTCAGACCGTCTCTGAAAGTGCAGGTCCCACTTAGCAATGAGGATCAACAGAACCTTCAGAACAGCACGCAGAAGGAGAGGAGGGGAGAGCATATTTCCCTCTGTATAAGATGATATTTTTCTCCATAGAAAAAATATACACAGAATATTGCTGCAGCCGTGGCAATTGGGCAGTTGATTTACTTTAGTGGAGAGGTATGTGTGCAATGGGTGGTACTGTGGGTTAAACCACTGAGCCTAGGACTTGCCGATCAGAAGGTCGGTGGTTCGAATCCCCGTGACGGGGTGAGCTCCCGTTGCTCGGTCCCAGCTCCTGCCAACCTCGCAGTTCGAAAGCACCTCAAAGTGCAAGTAGATAAATAGGTACCGCTCTGGCGGGAAGGTAAACAGCGTTTCTGTGTGCTGCTCTGGTTCGCCAGAAGCGGCTTAGTCATGCTGGCCACATGACCTGGAAGCTGTACGCCGGCTCCCTCGGCCAATAAAGCGAGATGAGCGCCGCAACCCCAGAGTCGTCCGCGACTGGACCTAATGGTCAGGGGTCCCTTTACCTTTACGTGTGCAATTGTCTGTGGTTGCATCAAGTGGGCAGGTGGAGTTTTTGCTGTAAGCATGCAGACAAAGCTCAACAACTCTGGGCAATTTTCTCCTCAAAATTTGTTGTTGTGGTCCCCCAAAATAGGGGTCATCTTATATATGGGGGCGTGTTATACATGGAAAAAGTAAGATAATTTTGACACATTTCTTCAGTGTGGGGTCTTAAAAACACATTTTTGAGCGTGAGGAATTCAATCTGCTGTGACCGCACAACATTATTTTTGTGACTGCACAACTTTTAGCTTTGTAAGTCTACGTTTGATGAAGAAGCACATAAACTGCTTTTGGAAAAATGAAGAAATTGAATTTTACCTTCTGAAAGGCAAAATATTAATACATTAATATTAATACAGTGGTACCTCATGTTACGAACTTAATTTGTTCTGGAGGTCCGTTCTTAACCCGAAACCGTTCTTAACCTGAGGCGGCCTTTCGCCTTTCGTCACGGGGATTCGAACCGCCGACCTTCTGATTTAGTCAGGCATCAATCCTATCTGGTCTGGATGATGCATGCCAGTCTGTAAATAGGTTAGCAAGGAGACTGGACGTAGGTTGCTCACAGATCCTGTATTATGATAGAGTCCCATGATTCTATACCAGGCATGGCCAAACTTGGCCCTCCAGATGTTTTGGGACTACAACTCCCATCATCCCTAGCTAACAGGACCAGTGGTCAGGGATGATGGGAATTGTAGTCCCGAAACATTTGGAGGGCCAAGTTTGGCCATGCCTGTAACAGTATTAACATCTTACCACACTGACAGAATAGGACCTAGCAATAGCCTGATGGAATCTCACAGAAGCCTGACGACATCCCATCAATTCTGTGTAGGAGGCACTTTCAAGATGCCTCTTTGCAGAACAGATGTCTGACATCTGTTCCAATTTTGAGTGCCCAAGACCAGATGTTGTGGTTGCACCTAAGTTGTCTCTCTCGCTCTGGGTGTTGTTCAGTCACCCTTGGTCAGCATCCTTTTAAACTGCATTTCCGCGAGGATTTACTCTGCAGGAAGCAATTCGCAGGAGCAAATGTTGTAGTGGCAGAATACATCAATTCTCCGCATCTCAAAAAAGATATTCTAGAGCTGGGAGAGGTGCAGAAAACGAGAGCCAAAAATGGCCAAAGGAATGGAGCAATTCTTTAGTTTGGGGGGGGGGGGAATGGCAAGGGGAGGCACAGCAAAAGCATATAGAATTATGCATAGCGTGGAGGAAATGGACAGAAAGAAGTTTTTCCCCCTCTCCCTTTCTCATAATAAAGCAGAATAAGATTCGGGACAGGAAGTGGTGGGGACAGGGAACAGTGCATAATTAAACTATGGAATTTGCCACCCTCTTAAAGGTAAAGGGACCCCTGACCATCAGGTCCAGTCGTGGCCGACTCTGGGGTTGCGGTGCTCATCTCGCTTTACTGGCCGAGGGAGCCGGCGTACAGCTTCCAGGTCATGTGGCCAGCATGACTAAGCCGCTTCTGGCGAACCAGAACAACACAGAGAAACGCCGTTTACCTTCCCGCCAGAGCGGTACCTATTTATCTACTTGCACCGGCGTGCTTTTGAACTGCTAGGTTGGCAGGAGCTGGGACAAAGCAACAGGAGCTCACCTCGTTGCGGGGATTCAAACTGCCGACCTTCTGATCGGCAAGTCCTAGGCTCCGTGGTTTAACCCACAGCGCCACCCGCGTCCCTTGCCACTCTCTTAGATGGCTCTAAAATGGGAATTATTTGACAGAGTTAGGGAAGATAAAAGGTATCAATGGCTACTCATCATGATGGCTGTATACTGCTTCAAGGATTCCTCAGTATGCAGGATGAGTGCAGCAGGGGGAGAGGGCTATTGCCAAAATTGAGCAGGGGCTGGTGCCCATGTCTCAGTGGGGTGAAATGCAGGGAGCTGAAACTATAGGTGGAACCAGAGCCAAAGGCAGGCAGAGCAACCAACTGTAGCTTTGCCTTTGCCCTCCTCCCTGCAGAATTTTGGGACTGCAGCACTGAGACTGAGGAGGAGGAAACTGACAGGAGGAACTTTTGTAAGAAGGCAGGGCAGGTGGGACAGTTAGACCAGCTCCACTGCCAAAGTTCTGCTCCTAGATGTCCTGCTTTTATCCTACCCAGAGACATCTGCTTAGCCACTGCTGGAAAGAGGATGCTAGACTTGATGGTCCACTTCTACGATTCTATGACTCTCCTTATTTTCCTTTTTTTCAGCTTGGTGCTGCACTCTCCAGCACACATTATAAAATATCCATCCTCATTTATGTTTTGCTTTCATTTGGATTTGGATATGATATCCCGCTTTATCACTACCCTAAGGAGTCTCAAAGCAGCTAACAATCTCCTTTCCCTTCCTCCCCCACAACAAATACTTTGTGAGGTGAGTGGGGCTGAGAGACTTCAAAGAAGTGTGACTGGCCCAAGGTCACCCAGCAGCTGCATGTGGAGGAGCGGGGAAGCGAACCCGGTTCCCCAGATTACGAGTCTACTGCTCTTAACCACTACTTCTAATTCTATTCCTACAATGATTTCAAGATAAGATGCTTCAAGCCAAAAGACCATCCGCCTAGGCCAGGGGTCGGCAAACTTTTTCGGCAGGGGGCCGGTCCACTGTCCCTCAGACCTTGAGGGGAGCCAGACTATATTTTTTTGGGGGGGGAATGAACAAATTCCTATGCCCCACAAATATCCCAGAGATGCATTTTAAATAAAAGCACACATTCTACTCATGTAAAAACACACGGATTCCCAGACCATCCGCGGGCCGGATTTAGAAGGCGATTGGGCCGGATCCGGCCCCCGGGCCTTAGGTTGCCGACCCATGGCCTAGGTGATACCTCCTTCAGCCATAAAGATGCCTCAGGAAACTCACAAAACAGGGCATCGTAAAGGACGAGGAACGATACGTCGTGTTGCTGGTCTCCAGCAGGTGCTACTTAGAGAGGCACACTAAGTCTGGAGAACGTATTAAGCTATCATGGTTAATGGTCACTAGTAGATTAGTCCTCCATGAATCTGTCTGATACTCACATCTTGTGGTAATGAGTTCCCTAAGTGAGTTGGATATTGTGCGAATAAGGGAGCAGTGCTATGCTCCCCCAAGGATGGCAGTTGAAGCGGTCTCTCAGCTTGTGAGAGGTAACTCAGGCTGTTTTCCTGAACCAAATCTTATGTTCAGGGCACATCCCAAATACTGCTCATGTGCTTTTGCCACCACCATAGAGTTTCGGAGCCGTTTCCGCAAAAATCTGGACCCCTGATTTTCAGAGAGGCAGTTGTCTGTTTTTATTCCGATTCTATTTCATGAATTAGTTTAATGATATTTCCTTCTCCCCAAGCATCCCTAACATTTGTGAAGGGGTTTTAAATAGAAATCTCAGTTCCCAGGGTCCTGGGGGGGGGGGGAACATAACAGTTATTGATATTAGGTTTATGCCAGTTTTGTGGCATAGATTGAACAGCAACTCCCTGGAGGTGTTCTCTGACTGCCCCCCCTCCCCAAATCTCTGACAGTCATGCACTGGGACTCCCACAACTTGCGTCACTGGGATATAGTTAGCTGCACCCCCTATTCACCAGCATCAACACATAATTTGCAACCTCGGAAGACTGTCCTTTCATTTTACCAATCCTCCTGTTCCAATCAGTAATACTGGAACCGGCAGAAAGAGGAGCAATTAGGGTGCCCCTCCTTTGGTTGCCATGGGAACTCAAGTCCCCATCTCTCTTGCAAAGTTTAAGTCCCAAAATTAGCTCCCAGTGTACGAGAGGCCACTTCCTTCAAGAAACCGGAGCCCAGGTATCACAGTACAATTCTATTCTTATCCTCCCTTCTGAGCAAGGAGGTGACCTGTATGTTTTGCTGCAGGAGAAGATTTATGCAGAGAGTAGAGTCACTGCCTTTTTAATTTCTCTTTTTCCGTTTTTGCAGTCTTGGATTCTCTCGCAGAGCTGACCTCCAGAATGGAAAGTCCTGCCCCCGAGAGAATTCCCTTTCCTCAGGACAGACCTTTCTAGCCAGTGATGTCACAGAAGGAGGTGTGAGAATAGGAACATATCCACCCTGCACTTCTGAATTGACAACATCCCTTTTGAGCAGTTTATTGGTACAAATGTAGCAGATTATTGATATAGACGATTGAACAGTTATGGAATTAGCTGGGCCATTATTCTGTACACATGACACTCAAAGAATGTTAAGTGGGTATTTAAGACAGGATGCAGAATCTATGAGAATCAAAGCATTCTTTCATCTTTTAATTAATTTTTCCAAAAAACCCACCCATATGCTCTTGCCACCATTCTTGCAAATAACCCCACAAAACATATTAACACACTGTTCTTTCTTAACTACTTTGCCTGTTTCCCATATAACTGTTAGGTGACACGTCAATGGCCTGAAAAAACTACGTAGAGAACCAGCTGTCTTCTTATCTACCAAAGCTTCTCTGTCTGCTCACCTGTAAGCAACTCTCAACACGCCACAGGTAACTAGGTGAATACAAAGTTTGCCTTGACAATACAGGCATTCCATGAAGAACAAAAAAATAATAAACTCCAAGCATAATTTAAAACGTCTTAAACCAAATCTGTATGTGATGGGTTTAAACATGTATGATGCACGTGTAAGTCAGCCTCACTCTTCTGATGAGTGTTTATTTTTCCAGATCTTTGCCAGTAATACTCTAGCAAATGTTAAAAGATTCCACCGTGAAGTATTAATTAATTAATTAATTAATTAATTAATTAATTAAAGTATTGATAAATTGCATGTTTCTCCCCTCCCTTCCAACTCCTACATCTAGGGCAAATTGCTGCACCCTGTATGGTTGTGGCAACTTGTTTTTAAATGGGCCAACCTAGTCAATGTTGGTGACCATCAAAACTGGTGGTGCTCAAAAGCTCACTCCCAGCTCCATTTTCATGCTTCTTGCCAGGACACCTACTCGGTTCACTCCAGTTTCTGTCACTGATGTTCCACCCAACTCTCCCACCTCCCAAGTCCACCTGCAATTCTCTCCTACGTAAGGATGCTCTTAAAAATTGAAGGATGAGGAACCTGCGGCCCTCCAGACATTGTGGACATGGCTAACGGTCAGGGATTATGGGTGCTGTAGTCTAATAACACTTGAGGGTGACAGGTTCCCAGCCCCTGCTGTAAACGATCATGTTTCTGCCAAATGTGCATGTAGGTAAAGCCTTCTCATTATACTGAGTCTGTCCATGCTGAGAAGTAATCATCTGTTCATTCTGTAGAACGTCAGTGAGCGGTTGGCTTTTCTGCCACTTATGTCATATATTGGAGGGAGAAAGGTTGTTTTCTGCTGCTCCAGAGAAGCGGACATGGAGCAATGGATCCAAACTACAAGAAAGAAGATTCCACCTAAACATTAGGAAGAACTTCCTGACAGTAAGAGCTGTTCAACACTGGAATTTGCTGCCAGGGAGTGTGGTGGAGTCTCCTTCTTTGGAGGTCTTTAAGCAGAGGCGTGACAACCATATGTCAGGAGTGCTCTGATGGTGTTTCCTGCTTGGCAGGGGGTTGGACTCGATGGCTCTCCGCTCCTCCACATGCAGCTGCTGGGTGACCTTGGGCCAGTCACACTTCTTTGAAGTCTCTCAGCCCCACTCACCTCACAGAGTGTTTGTTGTGGGGGAGGAAGGGAAAGGAGAATGTTAGCCGCTTTGAGACTCCTTCGGGTAGTGATAAAGCGGGATATCAAATCCAAACTCTTCTTCTTCCTTGTGGTCTATTCCAACTCTATCATTCTATGATTCTATAAACAGTCTGGGGAAAACTGGTTCCTGTGCAGATAGATTATGTTGGGGCTGATTTTCTAATTGTACGATAACAATGTTTTCCAGACTATACAGCTTCAACCAGCAATTTTTTTTTAATTGACCAGGAATATCCAACGGCACACAATGTTTTCGTATCGTCGTAAACCGCTGTGATGAATACCTTTATGATATTTTATACATAAAATAAAAACAAACCGGCCTTCTCAATGTAAACGGGCAGTTTTACAGAAGGCCGTTGCCAGAGCCTACAAGCAATAGAAGCAACATTATGCTACAAGTCCCTTTTATCTGATGCAGAAGAAGGAATGAAGTTCTTAAGTGGAATAACCCACGGATGAGAAAGTGCAGGGCTTGGTGGGGTTGTCTGCTCTCAATGGTCCTCCTCCTCTTCCTTCAGGCCCTCCTGCAAAGATACACAAAATTCCTGAAGTGCCTTTGTGTTACTGGTGGTATAGGTCCTGGGGGCTGAGCCCTTTTACCCATGGCAGGTGCTGGGGGCCTACCATGGTGTGCTGTGGCTCCTGTGGCCAGCTCCTTCTCCTCCTGCCATGGAGGGGAAGGAGGGTCTGTGGGATATGAAACACAAGAGCATTCAAGTACAACATCCCTAGAGTGGACATAAAAGGGGATGTCTGGACCAGCCAGTCAGAACTTCCTGTTTCTCTTAAGCTGGGACAGACTTCCTCTGCATGTGACTAGAGGTGGGCATGGCCTCACCTGCCCAGGTAACAAAAGAGCAAGACTGGTCAGCCATCTCTCTCTCTCTGACCACATTCATCAAAGGAGCAACATCTGCTTAGCCTAAGATGCTAAAGGGACTGTTTCCTTATGGGATAGTTTCCAGGTATATTACTTTTCTAACTTAAGTCTGCCTTCTGGGATCCATTTGTGAACCGAATGTGAGTGAGTAAACTTTTTTATACTTTTATAGAAGACTGTGTCATGTCTATCTTTTTATGAGGGACTAAAGGGGAAATTACCAATGAAACTTACTATAGAGGCTTTAGCAAGCCTGAGCAAACGCATCCGCTGTGCAAGTTTAAAAAGGGGAATGTTACTCTGCTAAATTGTAGAACTTGTTAACATAAGTTGGAAAGGATATAATCAAACAATATATCCTCTCCTGCATCCCTGAACTCTCCCACAGGGCCAAAGCAGCCTCCCAGCCATGTTCGGCTCCACCCCTGGCTCCTCCCGACCTCACACACGTGGCGTGGTCCTCCTAATCCTTTGGTCTTCTTGCCAGCACCCTTCTGTGGTGGTCTGAGCCCAGATTCGCAAGTTGCTTCCAGCCTATGATTGTGCCACACTAGGCATGGCTAAGCCAGTCTCCTGATGCCTAATTTAATTCAATCCACTAGGCAAATCTGAAAGGATATCTGTGGCAAGGAAAGCAAAGGCATCAGGTGAGACTCCAGTGGGGTGAGAAGGTGCCAAATCATCCCTTTGGTTAAATAGACTGAAACCTTGGCCCTGTGGCATGCTCTGCAGAAGATGACTCAGTTGCAGCTGGACCCATTCAGATGCAGTCTGAGCTGGATTGCATTAAGGCAAGAGTCCCTCATTGGCACTCACAGCTGCCCAGCCAAAAGGCTGAGGCCTTGGGCTGCAGCCAGTGCTTTCATTACCTCTCCCTTTCTCTTTTTAAAAGCACTTATCTGAATGCCTTCCTCCTCTTCTCTGCAACCTAAGGGGAAGAGATTATTCTGGCTAGAATGAGTCAAGGACAGATTTGGAGTCATCGCGCCCAAGGCCTCCGCATTCAAAACACCTGCGACAAGTCCAACTCTCAGCCCTTAGCAAAAGTGTGACAGCACCAGGATGGAGCAGCAAGTCATGCTCTGTTCTAAAACAAGCTTTGCAATGCTAGCGGGGAAATGGCTCACATTAAAAACAACAACCTGCTGTTCAAATAGATGTAGACTCAGTGCAATTGGGTGCATTTGCACCAATAAGTAAGCACAGGTTTATTGCTGGAAGTCATCCAACCAGAGCAGGGTTTAGAGTTCCCCCATGGTAGCTTTCTGAATGGTCAATATAAAGATACTCCAATTGTTAGGAACCCCCCAACAAAAGTCCTGGCTAAACCCATGCTGGGGAGACCCACAGGGCTCAATCAACTGCAGTGGCGTAGCGTGGGGGGTGCAGGGGGGGCCGGCCGCACCGGGCACAACATCTGGGGGTTAGGGTTAGGGGGCGCAAATCCACGAGTTAGGGGGCGCAAATCCACGGGTTAGGGGGCGCAAATTACTTGCCTTGCCCCGGGTGCTGACAACCCACGCTACGCCACTGATCAACTGGGCCAAACTGGCCACTTAGCGATCTAGATGGCAAGCCCAGTGCAAGAGGGAATGGAAAACACACAAATGAACATTTTATTCAGAATAACATTTTCCAAAAGACATAGGTGACCTTGGAAGTTGAAGTTCCTTTTTCAGAATGCGATTAGGAGATTAAAATTTTGCAGGTGAATTAAAACACTTCAAATTCTCCACTAAATGTAGCCACGAAATGCTTGGCATTGCTTTTTTCAAAGATTTCATTACTTAAAACAAGAGTCGGAAAGCATTTACATCTGCCCCCAGATCTTTTCCTTTTGACAAGTAAAGGCAGAAGAGCTCACTCTTGCTCTCTCTTTCAGATGAAAGTGAACAAATGGATTTACTGCCAGTTCTGTAAGTAAATCCACTCTTGCCTCGAGACATTTTGCAATTCGCTGAATCCCCAAGTGAGTTTCCTCTTTTCCTTTTCCATTTCGTTAAAAGAGGTCTCTGAGAAGCATTTGCACAAAAGGATTTATGGTGGGACCAGCTGCCAGAGGAAGTCAAACTTCATCAGGTGTGCTTTCTTCTGAGCTTTCCCTCTGTTAGAGGAAGCTGATGAAATGGAAAGATGAAAAGCTACTATGGAAAAGTATATTACACAGAGATGGGTGGAACTACTGGACCCACTTTGAACAGTGTTAAGAGGAGGATCTGGCTATGTAGAAACCTGGAAAAAAGGTAAAAGCATCTTATCAGTGCTCTTTGGAAACTGGTCCATGACCCTTTGCCTTTTCTGTCACGTTGCATTTCGTCAGAAGATTTTAGTTTTCTTGTGTCAACATCAGCAGTAAATGGGTAGGGTGAGTCTTCAACACGTTTTCCTGCATACAGTGGTGCCCCGCAAGACGAATGCCTCGCAAGACGAAAAACTCGCTAGGCGAAAGGGTTTTCCGTTTTTTGAGTCGTTCCGCAAGACGAATTTCCCTATGGGCTTGCTTTGCAAGACGAAACGTCTTGCGAGTTCTTGCGAGTTTGTTTCCTTTTTCTTAAAGCCGCTAAGCCATTAATAGCCACTAAGCCGCTAAGCCTCTAAGCCATTAATAGCCGCTAAGCCGCTAATAGCCGTGCTTCGCAAGACGAAAAAACCGCAAGATGAAGAGACTCGTGGAACGGATTAATTTTGTCTTGCGAGGCACCACTGTATCTGACTCTATAGCATATATCCAAATCTTTGCAGGTTTTAATTGCATCTCAAAGCTCATGTTACACTTTAAGGACACTGGTGCAATTCCATGCATCAGCCATGTGCTTGAAAATATTTGCTATGAATAAGTGCACCTCATATAGCAACCAGAAGTTACAATGGGTCTGCCAAAGAGGAGTCAGGGGGGCAGGAAAGATGGGAGACAGCGACTTGTGCAACACGTGCACCATGAAAGGGCCCTGGCCTATTACTGAGTAGTTTGGAACTACGTGCCAAAATAGGGATGGTGTCAAGTCTTTCACACTTGAGTTTTGTTTGCTAATTAGCAGCCAGTGCTTTTTTCCCCTCTAAAAAACTGTTTAGGGGTACTCTCATTTTCCTACTCATATTGAAATACTGCCCCTCAATGAGGCCAAAGTTAGATTCACTAAATGTTTAGGGGTATGCGTACCCCTGCATCCCCCCAGGGAAAAAAGCACTGGATACGGAAGTCACTTTCAACCAGGACCATAGCTTGTGGGGAGCAGGATTTTAACCCTTTTCTACCATGGTTTCAATCTGGATTCCCTCCCACTTCACCCCACCCCACTGCTGTTATTTGTGCTCAGAAGAAAACTGCATGGCACTCAGTCCAGCTTTCCTTGGGGGCAAATAGCAGCTGAAGAGGGTGAGGTGATCTGAATCGGGACCACACTGCAGGCAAAGGGTTAAATCCCCTTTCCCCAAATGGCCTTGATCCAGATCAGCCTCCTTTGGGCAGTGACTGCTATTTAGAGCACTTCCAGGCAACCCGTTTATTGAGCATTCGTCCTCATATACGTTTGCAGGGATGATGCTTTCCTTTTGATTTCTTTGCAGCAAAGTTAGATAACATATGTGTCAAGGCCAGTGTCAACCCACACTTCCCACTGCATCTCCCTATCAGGTTCCTTATCTCAGGAAGTCTGATATTTTGGGGAAGTGGGTTTGTTGCGTAAGAGCTCCCAGTCAGACTATAATTGTGTAACCTGAATTTCCTGGTATGTGATTGAGTCCTACATGAAAATAGCCAGAGTCTGGAAGTGCCCTTAGCAAACTGGCCTCAAACACACAAGGGTAAGTCCAATGCTTAATATCAAGTCTAGTTTGGCCCTCGGATGACCACTAGACTTGCACTTTGCCCAATAAGAAGTCAGTCAGGAATTTGAGAGGGAGCTATAATGAACACTAGTTAGACTGGATGCATGTACAACAGCTGACTACTTCTTGCTTTGAATGGGAGTCTGTGGTGAGCATCACTTAGACCAAATGGATGCACAGCAGCTGTTTTTATGCTGTTCCATCAGGAACCATAAGCAAATAAAATGAGTCTCTGCACATTTGGAGGAAGAGCAATGCTAAATGAATCGTGCTGGCATGTGAACTAGTAAGAATTGGGAAAACACTACCTTATCAGAAACTGCCTATCTATTTTTGAGGAGAGGTTTCTTGAACATGTGATGCAGCTTTTAAGCAAGATGGAAATACAACCCACGGTATCATTTGGATGCGGGTGGCGCTGTGGGTTTTAAACCACAGAGCCTAGGACTTGCCGATCAGAAGGTTGGCGGTTTGAATCCCCGTGATGGAGTGAGCTCCCATTGCTCAGTCCCAGCTCCTGCCAACCTAGCAGTTCGAAAGCACGTCAAAGTACAAGTAGATAAATAGGTACTGCTCTGGCGGGAAGGTAAATGGCATTTCCGTGCGCTGCTCTGGTTCGCCAGAAGCGGCTTTGTCATGCTGGCCACATGACCCAGAAGCTGTACACCGGCTCCCTTGGCCAATAAAGCAAGATGAGCACCGCAACCCCAGAGTCGGTCACGACTGGACCTAATGGTCAGGGGTCCCTTTACCATTACCTTTACCGTGAGCAGTTGGCACTCTTAACCTTCAATTCATCCCTCTTCCCTGCATCATCTTTAAAACAGGAGCCACTGTCATTTGTCTACGTGACAAGACGGCTGGGAGAAAACAGTAGTCAAGGACTGTATGAAACACGTCTCCTAAAAACATTACATTAATAAAGAAAAAGCAGGGTAGGACAAAGAACGAGCTACGGTGGGGAGGCTGGGACAAACACGTTTTGATGGCCAAGCTGTGCCCTTCTGTTTTTGAAAGAGCACAGGGGAGAAGAGATGCCCATTAGATTAGCAGCTTTCAAATGGCTTTGATAGTAAGGAAGGGTAATTGCAAGCCGTTGGGAGGCAGCAGCAGAGAGTGACCTTTGGTGACTTCCCTCGAGTGAGCAATGTCCAAGAACAGGCTATGATTTATGGAGCCAGGAGCTCTTTGCATCCAGAAAACTTCATTTCACAGGAGCCATGATTTGATTTAGAGTTCTGAGAACAGCATGCAATTATCCCAAGGTTCAGAGCAAGCAAGCAAACAGGCAGGCAGGCAGGCAGCGGAGAAAGCACACAGGGAGGCTGGGGAGAGGGAAGCAGCAGAATGCCAGGCCACAGGAAGTAGCCTGGGCAGTAGCAACTGCAGCTGCAAACATCGTTTACATTATGGCACAGCCTTTGGGGGCAGCTCCTACTGCTGCACGGTGACTATCTGGCTGGGATGAATTGTTCCATGAACTGCTTTGCCCTCTACAGAAAAGGGTGTGTCATCATGCAATGTTGTTTGTTTCCCTACCGTCCCAATCAGTATTATTGGCTATGACTGACAGGTCTGGGAAAAGCACAATATCATGATGTCGCAAGCAAGGTATCCCTGCCCACAGTGGCGTAGCGTGGGGGGTGCAGGGGGTGCCGGCCGCACCGGGCGCAACATCTGGGGTTAGGGCAAATCCACAGGTTAGGGGGCGCAAATCCACGGGTTAGGGGGCGCAAATCCATGGGTTAGGGGGCGCAAATTACTTTCCTTGCCCCGGGTGCTGACAACCCACGCTACGCCACTGCCTGCCCATAAGGCAGCGCATGTGTTGGTCCCATGAGAACACAGAGTAAGTTCTTTGTTGGAGCCGAGAGATCCAACAAAACATTGACTTTTTTTAAAAAAATGTATTTTTATTAAAGATTTTCTTGGTTTACAAAAGTATGTGCAATGTCTCTCTCTCTCTCTCTCTCTTTTTCAAGTAACATTTTTTACAGATCAGTTTCATTTGTTGAGACATTAGGAAGAAAAGGGGGAAAGAGGAGGGGGGAAGGTGAGTGGGGGTGGGGTCGGGTTGCACTGTTTCTATTTTACTTAATATATGTGGGTTTTTGTGTCAGCGTCGCTTGTGTTTCTTTGGTGATGAGAGAGAGGTTGGGGTTGGCCTAGGGTGTGGTTGTTTGTTTGTGATTGGCTGTGGTAATCTTTGTTTTCATGTGTGACTGGGGTAGGTGGGTGTTTTGGATCAGGTTAGCCATATTGATTTGTATGTTGTTGGTGGATTTTTGTCATTGTCTTGTTGGGCTGTGTATGTGATAAAGGGGAGCCATACTGGGGTGAAGACATCTTCTTCTAATTGTCCCCGTGTCAGTTTCAGTTTATTGGTTAATTTTTCTAGTTGGGCTGTTTCCCATACTATTTGGTACCATTGGTCTATGCTTACTCCTGACAAGTCTCTCCAGTGTCTGGTTATGATGTTTCTGGCTGCTGAAAGTAGGTGGGTTATGAGTTCTTTGTGGTGTAAATGGGCATTGTTGTCTTGGAAGATGTTTAGTAGGGCCAATTCTGGGGTGATGTCTATTACTTGCTTAGTTATTTTACATATTTCTCGTATGGCTGTTGTCCAGAATAGTTGGATTTTGGGACACTCCCACCACATGTGGAGGTATGTGCCTGTGGAGGTACACCCTCTCCAGCATTTTGGTGAGGTTCCTGGGCGTATTAGCGCTAGTTTTCTTGGTGTTAGGTACCACCTGACATTGACTATTTTTTGTACTATTTTTAAGCCAATGCTGGATGGGACATTAGGAAGGTCTCTGGCTGAAAATGCCAGGCAGATTTGGAATTTGGCAGCCCTCCTATTCCTGAATAGACTGTAAGGCACTGGGAATCCTGCAGTCCTTCCTCTAGGTAGCAAATAAGTGGGTGGTGGCAAGAAGTGGGTAACACAATGGTATGGTGGTAAACCCTACTATGTTTGCACAGGAACAGAGTGTTGTGGTCCGTGGCATCTGGCTGTTAACAAAGCAAGCAAACTAGGGTAGGGAAATTGGCTCACTCCTGGAACGTTAGATACAGAAGGAAAATGAATCAGGATATTGGTCTGCAGAATACAGATATAGATATCAACAGCCTGTGTTGCACGCACGTGTATCTTTTCTTTTTAATTGATACTCAAAAAAAGAAAAAAAAGACAAGAATACAAACAGAACAGTAATAAAGACAGTATTAGTTACAAATCAATAAAGCAAAAAGCAGTCCTTAAACTACAGACCCGACCTCCCATCCATTCCTTGTTTCAATTATCTATTATTTGTTGCCAAAAACACATTTTTATCTTAAATTAACTAGTTATTGGTTTATATTAAATTTCATATCTTTCTTAAATCTACTACTAAAGTTGTTCAAATGCTGTGACAGAGTTTAAACTATTGCAGTTGTTTTTCAAATAAACTTTGAAGACTTCCCATTTTGAAATAAATTCCTGTTTTGGTTTGTTCTTTATTTTTTCTGATAATCTAGCTCCTCATAATCTGTTAGCTTTTGGATCCATTCATGGGTAGTGGGGATTTCATCACTCTTCCACTTTGTAGCGATAAGGACTCTTGCATGCATGTGTATCTAGAAATGGCTTGCTGGTCAGCCCAACAGGACAATGACAATAATCCACCAACAGCATACAAATCAATATGGCTAACCTGATCCAAAGCACCCACCCACCTCACTCACACACAAAAACAAAGATCACCACAGCCAATCACAAGCAAACAATCACACCCTAGGCCAACCCCAACCTCTCTCACCACCAAAGGAACACAAGTGAACAGCACAAGCAATGCTGACACCAAACTCTACACACATTAAACATAATAGAAACACCGCCACCCGACCCCACCCCCATCCATCTTCCCTCTCTCCACCCCCCCTTTTCTTCTCTCTTTCTTTTTTCTTCTCCCCCTAATGCATCAACAAATGAAATGGATTTGTAAAAATGTTACATGGAAAAAAAAAATGAGGCACTACACTTCTGTAAAACAAGAAAATCCTTAATAAAAGATAAAAAAAAAAAAGAAATGGCTTGCTGGGTGAGGCAGAGGCACAACTCTAACTTCCCAGCAGGAGGGTCACTGCTGCTTACTGGGAGGGAAAGGGGAGGCGGTGCGGAGATCCAACACACTGGTGGTGAAGAAGAAGAAGAGTTTGGATTTGATATCCCGCTTTATCACTACCCTAAGGAGTCTCAAAGCGGCTAGCAATCTCCTTTCCTTTCCTCCCCCACAACAAACACTCTGTGAGGTGAGTGGGGCTGAGAGAATTCAGAGAAGTGTGACTGGCCCAAGGTCACCCAGCAGCTGCATGTGGAGCAGTGGGGAAGCGAACCCGGTTCACCAGATTACGAGTCTACTGCTCTTAACCACTACACCGCACTGGCTCACGTGGTGGAGCCAATCTGGAGCTCCTGGTGGTGCTTTTGCACCATACTGACCTCACTCCACTCATCAGTCTTCAACATCAGCAGTAACATCTAGACCATGGGCAGTAACATTTAGACCTGTTCTTGAGGTTGTTTAAAATCTAAAACAGCTTTATCTTATATTCCTTTCTTTGAATTTGTGCTATTTAGGTTTTTTAAACCTTTTTGTAAAGGCAATACTAAAATTTTCACAGCTGAGTCCTCAACTCTTTATTACTGTGTTTGGCTTTCTTCAAGTTGGGCTGTGTCTAATACTTGCCATTTAGGTTTTCAAACCTTTTTTGTAAACTCAGTTTTAGAAACTGTACCTTTGAGTCCTCAGTCCTTTATTACTGCGCTTCACCTAGGTTGAGCTAGGATTATAATACTTCAGAATTTTGGGGAGTTTTATCCCCTTTCTTTGAATTTGGTCATTTAAGGTTTATGATTTTTCTATTTCCTTCTGAGGAAACTGAATAGTTCAGTGAAACGAGGTTTGTCGCCGGCATCCCGTTAAGGCTTTGTTCAATTCTAGGTTTTTCTAATTTTTTCCTTAAACTTTTTGATTTTTGTTATTTGGTTTAATTCTATAAGATAATATTTCTAGCTGATTACTTCTCGTTTCAGGGATTTTCACGGTGCTTCATTTGCTTTGTGTAATTTCTCGTGACTGTCATTTTTCTACAGGACCCTATCCCAGGCAGATCCACCCCACCAGTTGGTCATTCAAGGCCGGCCGATGCCCACACAATTCAAATTTATACTTGGGTACATGTGAAAATAATCTATGAAGTATAAGTGTGGGTGTGGGTAGCTTTTTTTCTTCTTCACTGGGGGAAAATAAGACGAGGGTGAAATGTCAAATAATGTTTGCAATAAGAGGGATGGGATAATGCTCACTGAGCGGCACACAGCAGTAATGAGATGAGCACTTTAGGATTACATAACTTTCCCATAGGAAGGATACCAGGCTACATCAGTCAATATTCCGTATAGATGCTTCAAAGATGCTGTCTTTGGATTGGAGATAATTAGCGCAACTCATTGGGAGCTGCCGCCACATGACAGATCTACTGAAATTCATGGAGCTAGGCTTTCGTATGGTGCTCATTAATTTCAGTTTTGTATAGGAAACGTGCTCATTATTTATTTTCATGTTGTTTTAAATTATATGTCCCCATCTCCTAGCCTGTTTGCAGGTTTCCGTGGCAGTCTGCAACAACTGAAATCATCATCATTGCAATCATCATCACCATCGCATAAAAACATATTGCTCTTTATACAAAAGCCAGTTCCCCACATTATGTTCCACTTATTCCGTTGCCTTCCAGTGCAATAGTGGGGAACCTCTGGCTATCCAGAGGTTAAAGTAAAGGTAAAGGGACCCCTGACCATTAGGTCCAGTCGTGACCGACTCTGCGGTTGCGGCGCTCATCTCGCTTTATTTTGCCGAGGGAGCCGACGTAGAGCTTCCAGGTCATGTGGCCAGCATGACTAAGCCGCTTCTGGTGAAACCAGAGCAGTGCACGGAAACGCTGTTTACCTTCCCGCCGGAGTGGTACCTATTTATCTACTTGCACTTCGTGGTTTCAAACTGCTAGGTGGGCAGGAGCAGGGACCAAACAACAGGAGCTCACCACGCCATGGGGATTCGAACCGCCAACCTTCTGATCAGCAAGTCCTAGGCTCTGTGGTTTAACCCACTTAACATTTTACCCACCTCTTACTCTGCAAATGTACAGTGTCAGTTCTCCTGCTTTCAAAAGAACTGATTATGTATTTGCAAAGCAAATTTTCAAAAAGGACTAACAGTTAAATCCGATGCCTAGGTTCAGTTCACCTTACTCCCAAGTAAACATGGATAGGACTGCAGCCTTAGTAACTTCAAGGGAAAGCTACTTTCCCATCTTCTACCACCATTGATGTTAGTATTTTTATTAAAGATTTTCTTGGTTTACAAAAGTACATGCCTTGTCTCTTTTTGCAGTTTGTACAGTCTTTCTTGGGATGCAGGTGGCGCTGTGGGTTAAACCACAGAGCCTAGGATTTGCCGATCAGAAGGTTGGCTGTTCGAATCCCCGTGACGGGGTGAGCTCCCGTTGCTCGGTCCCTGCTCCTGCTAACCTAGCAGTTCGAAAGCACACCAAAAAGTGCAAGTAGATAAATAGGTACCGCTCCGGCGGGAAGGTAAACGGTGTTTCCGTGCGCTGCTCTGGTTTGCCAGAAGCGGCTTAGTCATGCTGCCCACATGACCCACATGACCCAGAAGCTGTACGCCGGCTCCCTTGGCCATAAAGTGAGATGAGCGCCACAACCCCAGAGTTGGCCACGACTGGACCTAATGGCCAGGGGTCCCTTTACCTTTACCTTTTACAGTCTTTCTTACAGATCAGTTACTTTTGTTGTGAGACATTAGTTTTGAGTACAGTATAAGATTGGGGAAGAAGACGGTGGGAGAGGAGGGGGGTGGTAAGGCTTATTTTCTTTTATATAGTGTACATAATAATAATATAATTTTTTTTTGATACCCCGCCCTCCCCAGCCAAGGCCGGGCTCAGAGCGGCTTACAAGCAATAATAAAACCAAGATGAATGATTACAACTTAAAAACAAAAATAAAATACAACATTAAAATAATGGAACATTAAAATATTAAAATGTAGCCTCATCGCAGGAGGAGAAGGAAAAGAAAAAAGAAAGAGAGGGAGGGAGGGAATCAAATTGGCTCCAAGCCAAAGGCCAGGCAGAACAACATGTGGGGTTTTGTGTCAGCATCAACTGGGTATGTTCTCTTTAATAAATGTTTATTACATTTCCTTGGTAGTGAGAGGTATTGGGGGGCAGGGTGAAGTTGGTTATCTATGGTTGGCTGCAGTGGGGGTTTTTTGCATTTGTGATGTGGGGAGGGCAGTGATGTTATTAACATCATTTGAACATTTTATTCCAAGACTAGAACTTTCAGTCCATTGTCTTGCATAGAAACAAACAAATGAACCGCTCTGGGTCATTAGATAAAAGCTTTATTTGTGCAGTCAATATACTAGTGCATGGGTTGGTTGTGGATTAAAATGTGGATTCATGTTTCGATTTTAGTAGGAGCAAAACATTTAGAAGTGATAGCATTGTGGGAAACAATTGTTTTGATTTAGGTGATGCATTGGAACATGGTTGTTTTTTTTTAAAAAAACCTCTCTTTTGCCTGTTATCTTTAATATTTGTTGGCATTTGTCTGTTTCAAGGCTGCCCCTCGTTTCCCTCTACAGCATGTGCAGAAACTGCCTTCTTGACCAGTGGTGGTCAACTATTGGTCTTGTTTGTTCAATCCCCTGGAGCCTGTCTTAACATGCAGGGGGAGTCCCTGTGGGATGTGATAAGTAGCAGTCAAATACAACATTCCTTGTTTTTCTAGAGTGGACATGCAAGGGAATGTTTGGTCCAGCCAGTCAAAAACTTCCTGTTTCCTCCTGGCTGGGACATACTTCCTTTGCATGTGACTAGAGGTGGGCGTGACCTTACCTGTCCAGGTAGCACAAAAGGACAGGACACGCAGCACTCACTCTCTCTTTTTGACTCCATCCATCGTTGGACCAGCTTTTTAGCTAGGAGTGCTCTGCTAACTAGCAGAGGCACTGGGATCATTCCTCCCTATGGGGTAGATCCGCACGCACATACAGTGGTGCCTCGCAAGACGAAAATAATCCGTTCCGTGAGTCTCTTCGTCTACCGGTTTTTTCGTCTTGCGAAGCAACCCGATTAGCAGCTTAGCAGATTAGCGCTATTAGCGGTTTAGCGGCTATTAAAGGCTTAGCGGCTTAGTGGCTAAAAGGCTATTAGCGGCTTAGCAGCTTAGAAAAGGGGGGGGAGCGGAAAAAATCGCAAGACTCGCAAGACGTTTCCATCTTGCGAAGCAAGCCCATAGGGAAAATCGTCTTGCGAAGCAACTAAAAAACGGAAAACCCTTTCGTCTAGCGGGTTTTTCATCTTGCGAGGCATTCGTCTTGCAGGGCACCACTGTATCTGTAACTGTCTGTCTTCAGGGATCCAACTGTGAACTGATGCTGTGAGTAAACTTTTTTTCTTGACTTTAAATAAGATTGCCGTGTGTTTATTCTTTTAAGAGGGATAAAAGGGAACTCACCAGGAACATACAATTCAATACTGAATTGTATGATAGCGAGAGGCTTACACAAGCCTGCAACCAGCTACCCGTTGTGCGTTTAAAAGGGAATGTAAAACTCTGCTATGTAAAAGAACTGGCTAGCGCAATTTAGGAAGGATATTAATAAACAATATATCCTCTCCTGTTGCATGCTGACAACTTCTGGGAGCCACAAGTGGGAGCTGAATGCAAAGTGGGGACCAAAGATGGACAACCCCCCCCCCCAGAACAAGCATGACCTATGCTTCCCCTAATGCCCCAGGAACTCTGTCTTTAACAGATGCCGTTAAAATATCACATATTGAGACTGGATTCCATCATATGCTTTGATCTAACGTTGCTCTTCAGGGATCCAACTGTGACGCAGGGATTCAGGGACGCGGGTGGCGCTGTGGGTTAAAGCCTCAGCACCTAGGACTTGCCGATCGAAAGGTCGGCGGTTCGAATCCCCGCGGCGGGGTGCGCTCCCGTTGCTCGGTCCCAGCGCCTGCCAACCTAGCAGTTCGAAAGCACCCCCGGGTGCAAGTAGATAAATAGGGACCGCTTACTGGCGGGAAGGTAAATGGCGTTTCCGTGTGTGGCTCTGGCTTGCCAGAGCAGCGATGTCACACTGGCCACGTGACCCGGAAGTGTCTCCGGACAGCGCTGGCCCCCGGCCTCTAGAGTGAGATGGGCGCACAACCCTAGAGTCTGTCAAGACTGGCCCGTATGGGCAGGGGTACCTTTACCTTTAACGTTGCTCTAATCAAAGTAAACAAAACGTCATGTCATCATTGGAAACCATTAAAGGAAACACAAATGTCTGTGGATGAAAAATAAACTGAATATTCGGCTGGCAGATTAGGGGTACCAATTTGTTCTGGCCCTCCAGACACCGTTTTTCATCCCTGCTTCATGAGAGAATGAGTGTCCCAGCTACATTTTCACAGACGTATTTAACACAGTGGAACTTCTAAGGCTACATACACATGAGCAGCTTAAAACGCAGAACAGCAATGTCTACACAACCTAAATATTGAACTGTGAATCTATCCAGCTTATTATTTTGTTTCTCTCCCCACCCCCCAAAAATTCTTAGTTGATTTTTCGATTAACAACATACAGCACAACTGTGCCATTAGCTATGTACTTCCACATTAAAATAAACAACAGGAGAAAACAAAAGCGTAAGAACAAACCAGTTTTTCAGATCTAAAATGTCATTTACTTACATCAGGGGTCAGCAAACTTTTTCAGCAGGGGGGCAATCCATTGTCCCTCAGACCTTGTGGGGGGCCGGACAATATTTTTTTTGGGGGGGGGAATGGAAAAAAAATCCTATGCCCCACAAATAACCCAGAGATGCATTTTAAATAAAAGCACACATTCTAATGTAAAAACACGCTGATTCCCGGACCGTCCGCAGGCCCGATTTAGAAGGTGATTGGGCTGGATCCGGCCCCTGGGCCTTAGTTTGCCTACCCATGACTTACATCCTCTTACTTATCGAGTTTCCACTGTGCTTCAGCCCTGAGCATCAGCTTTGCCTGTTATGTGGCATGAGACACTCAGTGACTAACTAGCAACTATCGGAGAGGCCTCCTTTCCCCCAAACTGGGTAGCATTTCTAGCAACTGCAAAACCACTGTTTCCTTCTCCCTTCTGCACCTGACGTAGCCAATCTGCTGGCTGGACTGCTGCTGTAACGCATCAGGAATGATACTAAAGCATAAGAAGAAGATGTCAATCAGTTGATTTCGGAAGCTTGATCCATGATAAGTAGAAAATGGGTTTTATGTCCTGGACCCTAACCCATATGGAAGGACAGATCCTGAAGCTGAGACTCCAATACTTTGGCCACCTCATGAGAAGAGAAGACTCCCTGGAAAAGACCCTGATGCTGGGAAAGATAGAGGACACAAGGAGAAGGGGATGACAGAGAACGAGATGGTGGGACAATGTTCTCGAAGGACAGGGGTCCCTTTACTTTTACCTCCACTGTAGAAAGGCAGTGAGTTTGACCAAACTGCGGGAGGCAGTGGAAGACAGGAGTGCCTGGCGTGCTCTGGTCCATAAGGTCACGAAGAGTCGGACATGACTAAATGACTAAACAACAACAAGTCCCATATGGTCTGGTTTTCTATTACTAAAACATGTGTTTGAGAAAAGGGTGGCCAGGGGGTGGGGGTGGGTTGGGGATTCTGAAAACAGCCATGAGCCACAAGACAACTATTTCAACAGGCAGGTAATAGAGGGTTGTATCCTACAAAGTCATCCCATTTCACCCAAGGAATTCCACTTGTGTGATGCAATTTCCCCTCCATCTCCTCCCTGGATGTGCCCCCCTAATCGATTCTGAACCCTGAACCCTCCAGATCAGATTTGGGAAGAGCACAGAGGGAGATGAAAGATATGGGAAGGTTTCCTGCAATGTTCTCCTATCATCTATCTATCTATCTATCTATCTATCTATCTATCTATCATTTATTTATTTATTTAAGTGATCCTATATCCCTATACAGGGGTACCTCGGGTTAAGTACTTAATTAAGCAGTTCAGAATCAAATTAATGGCAACCATTGGGCTAGAGTTCAATGAAGATTACAGAAGCAGAGAGGGGGGGGTGTCAGACTGTGCCTTGGCCAAAGGCCTGGTGGACCAGCTCTGTCTTGCAGGCCCTGCAGAAAGATGCCAAGTCCCGCAGGGCCCTAGTCTCTTGTGACAGAGCGTTCCACCAGATCGGGGCCACGGCCGAAAAAGCCCTGGCTCTGGTTGAGGCCACCTTAACCTCCCTGTGGCCCAGGACCTCCAAGATGTTTTTGTTGAAGACCGTAAGGTCCTCCGTGGGACATACCAGGATAGGCAGTCCCGTAGGTACGAGGGTCCTAGGCATACAGGGAATTATACCCCATAGCCCTTGCCCTGATCCAGAAGGTAGTACTATTTTTCTACAAAAAGAGGTGCTGGAAGTCACCATGAATGCTTCCCTCTTTCTCTTAGAATGGCAATGGCATCCACCTGAGAGGTTCCGGAAACCACCTGAGAGGTGATGGAACTGAGTTGTTGTGAGTTCCCCCTGGGGGGGGAAGCCCTGCCAGAAGGGAAGCTCACGTGTCTGTAAAAACATTTTTGCTGTTTGCAATTCAGAAAGGTCACCGTGTTCATATTTGATTTAAAGATGGCTATTTATCTGCATTTTTACATTGCGGGTTTCAGAAATAATTAAACGGATAGCACACAAGGAGTTAAAAGGAGGGAGGGAGGGGGTGAGGGAGGGAGAGCAGGCAATCCATGGCAGAGAATGGAAATGGTGTTAAAGTCCACTGGGGCCAGTTGGTGCAGAGATACATTTGCTTTAATTGATGCTGCACTCTAATGTGAAGTTATGCTCCGAAAAGTGACTCTGTAAATTAATAACACAGTGATGTTCTATATTTATTCTCCTCCAATGACGTCTATGCCAAAATGTGCACACTATGCAAGTCAATGTGAGGTTTTGCCAACAGTCATGGCACAGACAGCATAACCCACAATAGTTTTAAGACATTAGGGCCTGCTCTGCTCTTTCATTACACTAAAAGTCCCAGCAAGACCCAGAAACAATTTGGAAGGCTGGTTACTTGATCGGTTAAATATTGGCAACTGAACAGTTATTACTGGAGTGTGGTCAAATATTGCTAATTACTCTGTATGTAGTCAAGAACGTCCTTGTGTAATTGGCAACCCATCTTCCTAATTACATTATGGGGGCATCTAACAGCAGTGGCAAGAGGGAAGGCCCCTTGTTTCTCAGGATCTTCTTGTAGGGCCAGACAAACCCAGGTCACTCAAGAGAGCTTGTTTTGCCTTCCCTCCTTGATGTTGAAGAGCCTTGCGGTTTTGCCCAGCTCTTTCCAAGTACAGGCCTGCGTTTTTAGGGCCACGTCCGAGCTCCCACCGCCCCAAGGTTTTCCCTATGAAAACCTGCTCTTTGAAGCTGAACTGGACCAAATGGCAACTCAGGTTTTCTACATATTGCTGCTTATTTCGACTGAGCTTTAAAGAGCAGCTTTTCACTGGGAAAACTCTGGGGCAAAATAAAGGGAGGTTGGACATGGAGCTTTAAAGCGTGGACTGGGCCTGGAAAGCATGGAGGATTGTGTGGACAAGCCCTAAGTCAATAGGCCTACCATCTTTTCTTGGTCATGTGCTACAGCTGCAGGCACCTCTGAACAGGAAGAGGAATATGGGAATCAAACACACACAGTCACAAATTAAATTACAAATTAAAACTCAGGGTGCCTCCAAGCTGCCAGGGTTTTATGGGAGGAACTGCAGCACATGCCAGAACATTCGCCTTCCCCCTACCATGAAATACTGCTGCATTTGAGACTTGTTCAGTTTGGAGAAAAGGTAACAGGGGACGTGATAAAGGTAAAGGTAAAGGTACCCCTGCCCGTACGGGCCAGTCTTGACAGACTCTGGGGTTGTGCGCCCATCTCACTCTAGAGGCCGGGGGCCAGCGCTGTCCGCAGACACTTCCGGGTCACGTGGACAGCGTGACAAAGCTGCATCTGGCGAGCCAGCGCAGCACACGGAACGCCGTTTACCTTCCCGCTAGTAAGTGGTCCCTATTTATCTACTTGCATCCGGGGCTGCTTTCGAACTGCTAGGTTGGTAGGCGCTGGGACCGAGCAACGGGAGCGCACCCCACCGCGGGGATTCGAACCGCCAACCTTTTGATCGGCAAGCCCTAGGCGCTGAGGCTTTTACCCACAGCACCACCCGTGATAGAAGTTCATAAAATTATAAGGTGGATAGAGAAAAGTTTCTCTCTCTCTCTCTCTGACTCTAGAACTTGTGGACATCCATTGAAACTGAAGGTTGGAAGTTTCAGGACAGATAAGAGAAAGGACTTTTTCCATGCACCACACGGATTAGACAAATTCAGGGAGGATAACTGTCAGGCTTTGGGGAATCAGATCCCTCCCCTGGTGGCAGTAAATAAGCAGATCAAATGAAAGGAGTGTTCTTACCAGTTAGTTTCTTTAATAATCACAGCGAGAGACAAAGGAATGCATATCTCTCTAGAAATGGCGTTGCTCCCAGTAAAGGTTTACCCCCTCTGTCCCCATTAATCTACTTTACTCCTACATCGGGTAATCTGAGTATGTTGCTGCTGCGCTTTCTATTCTATCACTCTCAAAGCCCATCTAGTCTTAGGCGAAAGTGGGGGGGGGGGGGGTCAGGAATGCTGTCCAAGGACACTGACTCTGCCAGCTGTCTCTCTCCTGGTGTTTCCTCTACGAGCTGTTCCTCAACCACTATTTCCCAGCTTTTCCTCTCTGGACTATGCCCTTCTGCAAACCACTGTTCTAAATCAATACTGTCAGGGCCGTCTTTAGCATATGCACTGCAGGGGTGCAAAGATCCGCCCAGTGCCCCCAAATTTAGTTTAGCCACTCCCAGATCTTTTGGGGGGATGACGAACAAAAGTTGTTGAGCTTTATTTGGGGGGGGGGGGAGAGCCAAAGTTGTGGACCTGAAATCGCTCACATGAAACAACGACGCAGCAGAAGTAACTGCTTTTGTTTCCTGCCTCGGCGGGAATATTTGATACTATGGAGTAACAGAGCAATGGAGAAGAAGGGCAGGGACTTTCGCTCCATTGCTTTTCATTGCCGCTGATCGAAAGGGACCGGTATATAGTAGGTATACATCTGGCGCCCCCCATAATTCAGCGCCCGGGTGACCACACCCCTTGCACCCCCGGGTAAAGACGTCCCTGAATACTGTCCTCCTACCCTTGGGAAGGTTCAGGAGAAGGGGCGGGGCTCTCACCATTCCTCCTCAGACCAGCCCCTGATATCAACGCTATTAGCAGCTACTAGCATGGATGGCTACTAGCATGGATGGGAAAAGCCATGGTTTTCCCAGTAGTGATGTATAGAAGTGAGAGCTGGACCATAAAGAAGGCTGATTGCCGAAGAATTGATGCTTTTGAATTCTGGTGCTGGAGGAGACTCTTGAGAGTCCCCTGGACTGCAAGAAGATCAAACGTATCCATTCTTAAGGAAATCAGCCCTGAGTGCTCAATGGAAGGACAGATCGTGAAGCTGAGGCTCCAAGACTTTGGCCACCTCATGAGAAGAGAAGACTCCCTGGGAAAGACCCTGATGTTGGGAAACATTGAGGGCACAAGAAGAAGGGGACGACAGAGGACAAGATGGTTGGACATTGTTCTCGAAGCTACCAGCATGAGTCTGACCAAACATGCAGGAGGCAGTGGAAGACAGGAGTGCCTGGCATGCTCTGGTCCATGGGGTCACGAAGAGTCGGACACGACTAAACAACTAAACAACAACAACAGCATGGATGGCTATGCTGTGCCTCCATGGTCAGAGGCACGAACGCTTCCCAATACCACTTGCTGAAAGCCCAAGGAGGAGAGAGTGATCCTGTGTTCAAATCCTGCTTCCTGGTTTCCTACAGGAATCTGGTTGGCCGCTGTGAGTAAAGGATGCTAGACTAGATGGGCTACTGGTCTGATCCAGCTGGCTCTTCCTATGTTCTTATGTTAAGTAATTAAGTGAACAAGGCCATTTTGTAATATTTATAGGATACTACTTGAGTCCTATGTTTTAATGACTCCTATATTTCAATTATTCAGTGAGGACTAGCTGGAAATTAACCCATTAAATATTTTAGTTCAGATTCAGATTCAGCTGTGTTTGAAGTTGTGCCAGGCTGGCTCCAGCCCTAGCCTATAAACGTTTGGTAATCTCTTCAGCTCACCTCCAAGACCAGATCACTCCCAATCCACATGGGAAGCCTTTAAACGTCTGTACTGATAGTGCTGAATTGCAAAGAGGATTGGGGCAAGTTAATGGGTCTAATGGGACGTGGGTGGCACTGTGGGTAAAAGCCTCAGCGCCAAGGGCTTGCTGATTGAAAGGTCGGCGGTTCGAATCCCCGCAGCGGGGTGCGCTCCTGCTGCTCGGTCCCAGCGCCTGCCAACCTAGCAGTTCGAAAGCACCCCCAGGTGCAAGTAGATAAATAGGGACCGCTTACTGGCAGGAAGGTAAACGGCGTTTCCGTGTGCTGCGCTGGCTCGCTAGATGCAGCTTTGTCACGCTGGCCACGTGACCCGGAAGTGTCTCCAGACAGCGCTGGCCCCCAGCCTCTTAAGTGAGATGGGCACACAACCCTCGAGTCTGTCAAGACTGGCCCGTACGGGCAGGGGTACCTTTACCTTTTACGTAATGGGTCTAATGGTGTAACTAAGACATAAACCATAAGTACAACGAAGCATCAGATAAAAAGGACTAGATCATTCAATATTAAATATATAACATGTTTTCAATTTGCACTGTTTATTTACAATGGAGTGCAACTTTAGCCCCCCCAACAGAAATCTTTTGTCCTAACTTTTATTCATTGTTTTTGTTATTATTTTTCATGTCCCACCATTTCCCCCCCGATGGGACTCAAGGTGGCTTTAAAGATAAAAACAAGAACTGCTAAAAACATAGCAAAAGCAATCATTAAAATGCAATTAAACATTGGCAGAATTAAAACTATACAGTGGTACCTCTGGTTGCGAACGGGATCCGTTCTGGAGCCCCGTTCGCAAACTGAAAGGAATGCAACCCGTGTCTGTGCACACGGGGGTCACGATTTGCCGCTTCTGCGCATGCGCGTGATGTCATTTTGTGCGTCCGCGCATGCGCAAGCAGCAAAACCCAGAAGTAACCCTTTCTGGTACTTCCGGGTCGCTGCAGGACGCAACCTGAAAAGATGTAACCTGAACTGAACGTAACAAGAGGTATGACTGTATACATATATAAATTATGTTCAAAACATACCAATAATTACAATAAACACAGCATGGCACCAGCCCTTTCATTAAAAGCAGCTGACTCCCAAAAGCCTATTGGAACAAGAAAGTCTGTTCCAACAGGCTGGCAGAGAGAACAGCAAGGAGGGAGCCTGTCCGGCTTCTGTTGGGAGGGAGTTCCAGAGTCTGGGAGCAGCCGCAGAGAAGGACCTGTCCTGCATCCCCATGCCTGTGATGATGGTGGGACTGAGAGACAGGTCCCCAGGCATGAAGATTTCAAAACCTGGGCAGGTTCATATAAAGGAATATGGTATTTCAGGTGGCTTGGAAATAAGTCATGTAGGTGATAACCAGCACTTTGAAACTGACCAGTAGCCGGTGGATTTTTTCTAGCAAGGGGGTCATCTGTTCCCTAGAACCAGCCCTTCTCAACAATCTGGCTACAGCTCTTTGAGCCAGTTGTCTCTGTAACATTGAACTGGCTTTGGACTGATGGTGTGTGTTTGTGTGCAAATTATTTTTCAAAAAAATTAAAATAGCTTTTTATTGTTTAAGTTTGGTGGTAGTAGTGGGGGGAAAGTTCTGTTCTGTTTTTGTTTTTAAAGATATTTATTAAAGTTTTAAACAATAAAACAAACTTCACATTCACAACCAGATAGGAAAAAGGAAAAAACACCATCACAATCAATCAAGAGGGAAAAAAATACAATAAAAAACCCCCTAAGAAATAGAAGAAAAAAGACCTAAAAAAGAAATAAAAAACCAGTTTCTTAGTTATTGTTTTCATAACCCTCCTTCCAGACTCCCTCACATCTCCCTTTTCTGTGTTCCCTTTTACACAATCTTATTCAGCAATGCCTCACCTTCTTTCAAATCTTATTTTGTATTATACATTTCAACTATTATGTCTCCAATTTTTCCCTTTATTATCAGTTATTTAAGTTTGACATAATATTATTCTAACTTCACCTTTGTTCTTATAGACCATTTTTTACATACTCCTTTCAACTATGTCACTAATGCCATATTATCCTTATATCCTGCATCATTCTAACATTCATACAATTTGCAATACTTTTGCAAGTAGTCTTTAAATTTCTTCCAGTCCTCTTCCACTAGCTCTTCTCCCAGGTCTCGGATTCTGCCAGTCATTTCTGCCAATTCCATATAGTCTATCAGTTGCATCTGCCATTCTTCCAGAGTGGGCAAATCTTGTGTCTTCCAATGTTTTGCGATAAGTATTCTTGCTGCTGTTACTGCGTACATAAAGAAAGTTCTATCCTTTTTTGGCACCATTTGGCCAACAATGCCCAAAAGGAAGGCCTCTGGTTTCTTAGGGAAGGTATATTTAAATACCTTTTTCAGTTCATTATAGATCATTTCCCAGAAAGCCTTTACCTTTGGGCACGTCCACCAAAGGTGAAAGAATGTTCCCTCAGTTTCTTTACATTTCCAACACTTATTATCTGGCAAATGATATATTTTTGCAAGCTTGACTGGGGTCATGTACCACCTGTATATCATTTTCATAATATTTTCTTTCAAGGCATTACATGCCGTAAATTTCACACCAGTGGTCCATAACCGTTCCCAGTCAGCAAACATAATAAGCCAATGTCTTGCGCCCACTTTATCATAGCTGATTTGACCGTTTCATCCTGAGTGTTCCATTTTAACAGCAAGTTATACATTCTTGAAAGTACCTTAGTTTTGGGTTCTAGCAATTCTGTTTCTAGTAGTTCTGTTTTGTTTTTGGTTCAGGGATATGAAAAGGATCACTGGTCTGCACAATATACTTAAGAAATATTTGTTAGGCTTCATGTGCACTAGAAGGGACAGTGTGGCAAAGAAGTGGTGGGCAGGTCTCCTAGGAGAAGTGATGTCTGCTACTACTCTCTTTGACTTTGGTGGAATCTACACACATATAAAAATGCTTTTTCAAGGTGAAAACGTTTTTTAAAAAAATTTGGAAAAATATATTGAATTTGCTGTAGCTCACAATCGCCATCTAGCGCCACATTTGTATAATGCACTTTAAAGGTAAAGGGTAAAGGGACCCCTGACCATTAGGTCCAGTTGTGACCGACTCTGGGGTTGCGGCACTCATCTCACTTTATTGGCCGAGGGAGCCGGCGTACAGCTTCCGGGTCATGTGGCCAGCATGACTAAGCCACTTCTGGCGAACCAGAGCAGCGCACGGAAACGCCGTTTACCTTCCTGCCAGAGCGGTACCTATTTATCTACTTGCACTTTTGATGTGCTTTTGAACTGCTAGGTTGGCAGGAGCAGGGACCGAGCAACGGGAGCTCACCCCATCGCAGGGATTCGAACCGCCGACCTTCTGATCAGCAAGTCCTAGGCTCTGTGGTTTAAAACCCACAGCGCCACCTGCGTCCCTCCATAATGCACTTTGCAACACACTTAAAAAGTTTTATCTTCAGCTGTATATCTGAGTCCCTGATCTGTAAAAGCTGGGTCAAATTGAGTTACAGCCACACACGACTTCTGTCACCTTTCATAAAGGCACTTGCCGCCTCTTCCCCTTCTCCATGGAGTGGCAGGTTCAACCATCTCTTACCAGCTTCCCCCATCCGTCATGTCTTTGTTGCAACAGACAATAATAGTGACATTTTAAAATTTATTAGCACTCCTCTGTAACATCACATTCTGGCCATTGCTAGGAGAAATGATTGACCTCTGGACACCCTGATCCTTCTTGCAATAGCAGAGTAGCTTGGACTGCTTAAAAACACACAAAACCCTATAAAAAGCAGTATTCTGCTATCACTTCCCACAATCTGGCTGTTTTTAGCCATGAAGGAGCGTTCCTGGATATCTAACATGCACCTGTCCTGGTACAAGTTGAACCCATGCTCCATGCTCTTGGCTTCCATAGTGCTGATAAACACCTGTTCTCTTCCGTTCTTTTTGGTAAGAGGATGAGTATGGAATTAATTGCTCCTGTTTGCTCAAAGATATGGGCAACAAAAGGCTCCTCGCTAAACACGCAACTACCTCTGTTTTACCATTATGTGTTAACAATCCATTTCCTGCCATTCAAAGAACCTGGCTCAACGTGTGGGAGACCTGAAATCAGAGCTTCTTGTCTTTTTTCTTTCATTTTCAAGCGTTAAAGCGAGAGGAGTGGGATGGATTAGGTTCACAGTGCTGGTGGGGAGGTGAAACAGAGAGATGCCTTAATATCTCTGTGTGTTTTGCCTTGCAGGCAGAGATGTAGTTTCAAGGGAGATCGAGAGAAGCAATTTTAACCAGGAAATGGTTATTCTTTTGCTGCTGTAGCACAGTGGTCTCAGCCTGAATCAGCAGCCCCTGCCCCAGTTGCTGTTTATATTCTATGAAATATAATCGGAGTTGAGAGTGGATTTCATGTTCTTTATTCAGCTCACAGTGGTGGGGAGGAATGGAAGTTCCCCCAGAATGTCTGCCTTATATACATTATTTACACATTGGGCCCCACGTGATTGGCTAACTCCAGGATTCTCCTGTAGGCCAATCAGGTTGCGGATTCCCTTCCACCTGGAGCTGGATTGGGTGGCCCCTGTGGACCAATCAGACTGCTGCATTCTGAATCCTATTGTTCTAGGACCAATCAGACTGCTCCCTTTTGGATCCTATTCAACTCAGTACATAACACCCTACATATAGAGATGCTATTTGAATGTTTCCCATGCCCCATCTAGTTTTGCCTGCGTGTATCCCAATCCTGGGATGTGGGTGGCGCTGTGGGTTAAACCACAGAGCCTAGGACTTGCCGATCAGAAGGTTGGCGGTTCGAATCCCCGCAACGGGGTGAGCTCCCGCTGCTCGGTCCCAGCTCCTGCCAACCTAGCAGTTTGAAAGCACGTCAAAGTGCAAGTAGATAAATAGGTACCACTCCATCGGGAAGGTAAACGGCGTTTCCGTGTGCTGCTCTGGTTCGCCAGAAGCGGCTTAGTCATGCTGGCCACATGACCCAGAAGCTGTACGCCGGCTCCCTTGGCCAATAAAGCGAGATGAGCGCCGCAACCCCAGAGTTGGTCAAGACTGGACCTAATGGTCAGGGGTCCCTTTACCTTTACATGCCCCATCTAGTTTTGCCTGCACATATCCCAATCCTATTACAGGCCATAACCAGAAGGGTTATAGGGTCCAGGTCCCTTTAGAGCACTGCTTTAGAGCAGGGGTCGGCAAATTTTTTTAGCTGTGGGTCGGTCCACTGTCCCTCAGACCTTGTGGCAGGCTAGAGAATGAGCACTGAGGGGGGGGCGGAGCTGGAAGAAGAGGCGAGGGGGGCAAGTAGTCCTCCTCCCCACCTCCCAGCCCCAGCCCCAGCGGCTGCGATTTTCTTCCCTGGGGCTGCTGCCACCATCGCTGCTGCTTCTCGTGGGTAGGCAGAGCGAGATAATCCACTCCGCTCTCTGGCCCACAGGAGCACCAGGGTGGTGGTGGCGGAGGGAAGATGAGCGGCGTGAAAGGGCTGGCTCTGGAGAGGGGCTGCGTAAAATGGCGCTCAGCCAGCTCAGCCCTGCCCCCTTCCTCCTCTAGGCAGGGCAGGGAGAAGCCAGGAGGAGGGAGGGAGGGAGGAGGCGCCGCCGAGGTGTGTGTGCGAGAGAGGGGGGAAATGGAATGGTGCAGCCTGAACAAACAGAATCCCCACGCCGATCCACGGGCCAGATCCTGAAGGCAATTGGGCCTGATCCGGCCCACGGACCTTAGTTTGCCGACCCCTGCTTTAGAGGCTATTTTCCTTCTCTCCTGAATATCTCCCCCCAATAATAAACCATATAAATCTTTACATGGCTTGGGACCCCAGTGCTTCACAGACCGCAGTGGCAGAGCTTGGGGTCTCAGAACTTCATCGATGCCAAAATTCAGCCTTCCATTCTAATTCATAGCAGCAGCTTCTCCTGAGGTGGCCCAACGTGATGGCCTGGGAATCTGATTCAGAGGCTGAACCGGAGGAATCCCAGCCTGCCCAGGAGTCCCCGCCTCCAGGGCCAGCTGAGCCGGGGCAGGGCCTTGAATCTGAAGTGCCCACACCTGTGCCGGATCCTCAGGAGCAGACACCAGATGAATCCACTCTGGCTCCGGAGGTGATTGAGGACCCATTGCCTACAGGTGCTCCTCTCCCAGCTCTGTCAGGAGAAGGTGAGACTGCCTCTGGGTCCAGTAACCCTCCAGAGGCTCAGGGCAGAGAGGCAGAGGGAACTGGTTTCTCCCAGGAGGAGTGCTCGCCTTAAGGCCAGGAGAGGGTGGGTCACCTGTGGGCCGGGACCGCCCCTGGCCTCAGAGAAGATAAAGGCCAGTCAGCCCGGTCCCAGGTTGCAGGAGCAACGTCGTTGGAAACCTGTTTCTGCCAGCACCCAGATCTATTCTTCCAGAGTTCCCGACCTTGCCCGGCTCCTCGCTTTGGACCCCGCTTCGCCCTTGCTGGGCAGTCCCCAAACCCTCGACCCAGGACCAGACTCTGACCACGCCTCACGGTAACCGCCCCCCGGGACCAGCACACCCAAAGGCTTAGCGCCCAGTGCGACCAAACCAGTCACACTTCCCTGAAACCGCTTCTGCAGACTGCCTTCCCCGCTATGAACCTACCCAGACCCTGAGATCACAGTCAGACCCTTTTCCACATGGCCCCTTCAAGAGAAGTTGGGTGGGTGGTAACAACAGAACTGGCTTTTTCAATAGCAGCCCCCTCCTCTTTGTGGAATCCTCCCCCCGCCCAGGTTTGACCTTGACATCTTTTTGGCACGAGGTTCCTTATTCTCCCAGGCACTTGAGTGAGAATGCTGTTCTGGTCTTTGCAGCTATTTTTACTTGCATTTTCCATTGTTGTCTTGTATTATAGTATGGAGAGAGTGTTTTTACTGTTTACTACTGATTGCTTTTAGTTTGCCGTTATTGATTTTGATGTTATTGTTCCTTGAATTGGATTGTATGATCTTTTTTCCTCTCTCTCTAGCCCTGCTTTGAATCTTTTTTGTAAGAAAGACTAATAAACGAAATAAATAATAATTGATATTATAAGTAGCAATGAAATAGCCATAATTAAATGCTACATACTGAACTCTATAACATATTTATGATTTCAATATTCCATGTTCTTAATAAATAAATAAATCTACTACATATTTTGGAAAGTGGTTTGTCGGCTTGCCCATTTCTTCCTATGTTCTTTGTGGCTTTGCGTATCTCTCTAGATATTGTCACCAGACCAGGCATGAGGATTCCTGAGGTGGGGGAAGCACATTTTATTGACACCTGGATGCCAGTCACCATTTTGAATCAAGATGGTGGATCAAAACGTTGCTTTGGCATGACTTTGCCTGTTTTTTGGCATGGGTTTGGTTGCCTCTCGAGATACCACCGGCAAACTCTGCATGAGGGTTCCTGAGGTGGGAATGGAAGGCTCAATCACCATTTAGACACTAGGCACTGTTTTGAGCCAAGATGGAAGACGAAAACATGACTTTGGTGTGACTTCACCTTTTTTGGGGGCATAGGTTTGGCTGATATAATCACCAAATTTGGCACAAGGGTTCCCAAGGTAGCAAACTCCATTGCCATTTGGACCCTGGGTGCTATTTTGAAAATGCTACTTGGGTGCGACTTCACCAGTTTTTTGACAATACGTTCTGCTGTCTCTCAAAATATCACCACCAAACTTGGCACCAGGATTCCCATAGTGGAGGTCTTGATTGGCATTTGGCTGCCGGTGTGACTTCACCTGGGGTTTTTTTGGGTTTTTTTGGCATGAGTTGGTTGCCTCTTGAGTCTTCAAACTGAGCACAAGGATTCCTGAAGTGCAGGCAGCCTGTTGGATGCCAAGTGCCATTTAGAATCAAGATAGCAGACCAAAATGCCACTTTGGCATGACTTTGCCCATTTTTTGGCATAGGTTTTTCGGCCTGCGTTCTGTGGAACATGTGAACAAGTCTTGTGTTTTACCCCAGGCTCCATTTCATCTCTTTGAGATCCTGCCTAGATCACATTGAATCAAAGACAGAATTTGAAATAGATTTGTCTCGGGGCCTTTCCAACAGCACCTGATTTTTCAGCCTTCAAACTTACTAAGGAAAGGCTTCAGAGTTGAGGTCTGGATGCTGCTGAGAACATACACAGAAGTGACCAACAAAACCAGGAAGCATAGGAAATAGGTGGTAATACACTGGTTCCAATATTACCAAATTAATGAACTGTTCAAAGCAGATAAAAGAATAGGATTTCTGCCATGAAGTTCACAATTTGAAAGAGAAGTGATAGAAAGTACAGAAAGGAAAAATTCTAAAATATATAAGATACTATTAGAATGGGAAACAAGAAAGAGCTGGTAAAGTCAGCGATGATTCACTGGGCAAGAGATATTGGGCATAATATCGAATTGCTGGCATGGGAAAGACTGTGGAAAAGAGATTTGAAATTCACAGCCTGAAGGAGAACTATATGAAAATGATGTTTCGGTGGTATAGTAAGCTAGCGAAAATGTGTAAGTCCTAAACATATATTTGCTGGAAATGTAAAGAAAAAGGAATAACTTTTTAATCATATGTGTTGGACTTGCAAATTAGTAAAGGACTTCTGGGAAATGATATATAATGAAATGGAAAAAAGAATGAAAGTATTTTTTAAGAAGAAGCCAGAAGCCTTTCTTTTAGGAATAATGGGGGAGAAGATTCCAAAAGATCAGAAGAACTTATTTATGTGTGCTACGACATCGGCACGGATGTTATATGCCCAGAAATGGAAGGAAGGAGTAACACCGACAAAAAAGGAATGACAGGTGAAACTGTGGGAATACGCTGAACTGGCTGAGTTAAGAAGCAGAATTTGAGACCAAGAGAAGGAGATTATTTAGAAAGAATGGGTGAAATTTGTGGAATATATGAGGAATTATTGTAAACATCTTAAAACACTAGCAGTACTAGAATAATCAGAGAAGAGAAAGTTTAATAAAATGAAATAAGACCGAAGGTGAAAATAAAAGGGTAAAGGAGTCAAATAGAAAGTATTTTAATGAACCATAGAAGGTGGGGAAGGGAAGTCGGGGATAATGAGATGATTTTAATAAATATGTATTTGTTGTAAAACTGAAAACTATAAATAAAATGTAAAAAAAAGGAATCATAGGAACTACACTTCCCATTATCGTTAGTGACCATGGACACTGCTGCCCAGGTATAGAATTATTCACTCTTTCATGTTCCTGCCCTTGCCAAGGTGACTTCAGAATGGGGGGGTGGGGGAGGTTTGCAGCAAAGACGTCTGGTATTGTGGGTTGGTTGTGGGGAAGTGATAAGGTCACATTATAGAGATAATAAATGCTGGATGATTTGAAAGCTATATAAACATTGCTAGCAGCAGCAGCAAGCAGCCAATAGCCTGCCCCGGCCATCCCAAGTAATGGCCAGTCCAGTCATTTCACATAACTGCTTGGCAGTCATATTCCACCACCACCACCCCAAATCAACCAAGAATACCTAAACATGTAAGATACCTATTATTTTTACAAGTGTGAATTTAAAGTTCACTGTTTCTGTATTTTGCATGCACTTTCCCCCCCCCCCCTGTATTCCATCAAAAAAATATGATTAGGCAGGCAGAGATTTTTCACGCCGGCTATAGGTTTGTTCTGTTATGATATACAGTATTCGAAACAATATCTCGGTGGAATTTTTAAATTGACTCTCATAGATAAAAACCAAACTGTGCCTTAATATATCGCTGTGAAAGAAAATGCTTGCCAGCTAAGAGATTTTGTAAAAAAAAAACAAAAAACCCTTGCAGCAGTGACCTTCATTGTGACAGCAGGCTTTGCAATGACCATCACATTGTGTGCACCTGAAACTTTCATCTGAACAGTATTGACACAATATGTATCAAAATGCCTATATTGGCCAATTGGTGCCAAAGAAGGATAGAATTATTATAATTTTTTTTATGTATGCAACAACAGCAGCAAGAATACTTATTGCAAAGTATTGGAAGACACAAGATTTACCCACACTGGAAGAGTGGCAGATGAAGGTGATGGACTATATGGAAATGGCAAAAATGACTGGCAGAATCCGAGACCAGGGAGAAGAGTTGGTGGAAGAAGATTGGAAGAAATTTAAAGACTATTTGCAGAAATACTGTAAAATTAATGAATGTTAAAATGATGTTAGATTGAAAATAAGTGGTATTGGTAATAAGGTTAATAAGAATATGCAAATATGGATTGATATATGGATGAAAATATATAGTTATAATAGGTTAAGATATAGAGTAAAGATAAATGAAAGAGGGTAAGGATTTGCTGAAATGATTTTGTAAACGGGAATACAAAAAGGGGAGGTGTGAGGAGGTCAAGGAAACAAGTAAATGAGCTTAAAGATATTGAAAAATGGATTTATTTTTAATTTTTTTCTTAGTTATTTGTTTTTTGTATTTTGTATTCTCTTTTTTTCTCTTCTATGTATTTTTTGGTAATTTTTGTATTTTTCTTGTTATCTTTTTTCTTCTTCTTTCTATGTTTTCTTTTTAGTTTGTTAATTTTTGTTTTAATTCTCTTAATTCTTTAAACCTATGTTTATTGTAAAATGCTAATAAATATTTTATAAAAAACAAAAACAAAATGCCTATATCAAAAAAGATGTTTCTTTGGTATGATTGGATGGGCTTTTGATATCATCCAGCAGGGCTTTGTTGTTGTTGTGGATTGGTTGGCATCCGTCTATCTCAGAAGACAATGGAGGATGTCGCCTTCAGGGGTGAAGTCCAACTATTGGGAGGTTACAATGCCTGCAGTGGGAAGCCTGAAACTTGCTCCCTGTAGAACACAACCTTGGTGATTTGTGAATCACCTTCCACATATATTGTGATGGCCTGGGACTCGGACTCGGAACCAGAGGAGATTCAGTCTGCACCGGATCCTTTGCCTCAGGCATCATCTGAACCAAGTCTGGGGCCTGATCCTGAAGAGTCCCAGTCTGCACAGGTTCCCCTGCAACAAACACCAGCTGGGCCGAGTCAGGGGCCTGAGCCTGCCCTGGCTCCAGATGCGGGGATGACCTCGTTGCCTTCAGCTGGGCCATCACTTACAGCTGCTCCACTACTGGTTGGGTCAGGGGAGGCTGAGGTGGCCTCTGGGTCTAGTAACCCACCGATGTCTCCAGAGCTGCAGAGACTAAGGTCTGGGAGAAGGAGAGACCTGAGTACTCGCAGGAGGAGTGCTTGCCTTTGGGTGAAACAGGGAGGTGAGTCACCAGGGGATCAGGACTGGCCGCTACCCTGACAAAGATAAAAGGCCGTCGGACCCCAGGTTGCGGGAGCAACATTGCTGTATGCCAGATCCTGCCTGAGATCCTGTACCTGTCCTTGCCTGGTTTCCTGCCTCATGTCCTGCCTTGGCCCTGTCACACTGATTCCTAGTGGAACCTTTGGATTCTGGACCAGTCCTGGACCATGTTTATATGTGCCCAGCACATATATGTCCCAAGGTGATTTGCACCCTCATCCCTTGTTTCGAACTCCCCACTATCATATAATCCTCTTGCTCCTCCTCATTGTAAGTCTCAGTCCACCACTTCACTCCAGAGAGTGTGTTTGCGGGTAAAAAAGAAAAGGGAACCAGTGCAAGCAGCTGAGCCCCCCCTTTATTTTTACACAATTCTCCCATTCCCAGGCTGTACCTTCGCTGGCCCACAGTCCCTGGGATAGAAAGGGCACCCCCAATCTTGTCAAGAACAACATGTTCCAGACACATTTTGAAAGCACAAACAGCTATATGATAACAACAAAAATAATGCCAATAGGTCTTGTGCCAATCAATGTCAAAAGACATCAGACTGGGAGAAACTTACAGCATAAACATTTCAGGCATGAGACCCACCCCAGCTCTCACCTGGGGTACATTTTTATGTTCTTATAGTGATGGCCACCAACCAGGATAGCTTTCAAAGGGGGGTTATTCATGGAGAATAAGGCTAGTAAAGGGACCCCTGACCATTAGGTCCAGTCGTGGCCGACTCTGGGGTTGCGGCACTCATCTCGCTTTATTGGCCGAGGGAGGCGGCGTACAGCTTCCGGGTCATGTGGCAAACATGACTAACTCGCTTCTGGCGAACCAGAGCAGCGCATGGAAATGCCGTTTACCTTCCCGCTGGAGCGATACCTATTTATCTACTTGCACTTGACGTGCTTTAGAACTGCTAGGTGGGCAGGAGCAGGGTCCGAGCAACGGGAGCTCACCCCGTCGTGGGGATTCGAACCGCTGACCTTCTGATCAGCAAGTCCTAGGCTCTGTGGTTTAACCCACAGCGCCACCCATGTCTCAGGAGAATAAGGCTACCAATAGTTAATAGCCATGATGGCTGTACTACCTCTAGTAGTGGAGTGACAGGAATGAGCCAGCAGTAAATCACACCGAGCAAGTTGAAACTAACTCTTTGTTAGCAAAAACAGGAGCGTCAGACCTAATGAACACAGCAACACATCTCCGGTAGGTCTTGTCTTCATGAAGAAGTTGCTAAGGCTGAAGGTCCCTGCTTTCTCCCAGCCGCCCCTCCCTCCCTTCCTCTTCAGGGTTTTCTCCCAAGCAATTGGAGACTGCAGGTGCACACGGTTAACCTCTCCTCCACCCTTTTCACGCCCCTTCTGGTTCTGGGAGACAAGTGGGGTGGGGAGCTTGTCAGACAGGAAGGGGAGACGCCCGTGATTCTTCACAAGGTTGACCCATCTCTGCCTCTTGGTCTCCCTCATCCCACTCTCCTCCTCCAGCTTCTGCCTCTAATTCTGGACTTCTCTCTGCTACAGACTCTCCCAGCTCACTAAGCCCTGTTGCCTCTCCAGCTTCCAGTGAATGTCCTCTCCCTCTTCATTGCCCCTCCACCAGTCCATGGGCTCTGAGCCTTCTTCCCCTGGGGTTTCCCAAGCAGCTTCCTCCCACCATTCCTCTGTGTCCAACCAGTCCCTGACGTTGAGGCAGGATGGCAGTCAAGACTGGTTGCTGGGAATCACAAATGGAGAATAATAATAATAATAATAATTTATTGTTTGTACCCCGCCCATCTGGCTGGGTTTCCCCAGCCACTCTGGGCGGCTTCCATAGAAACCAAAAACCCCACTAAAATATCATACATTAAAAACTTCCCTGAACAGGGCTGCCTTAAGATGTCTTCTGAATGTCAGGTAGTTGTTTATCGTTTTGACATCTGATGGGAGGGCATTCCACAGGGCAGGCGCCACTACCGAAAAGGCCCTCTGCCTGGTTCCCTGTAGCTTTGCTTCTCGCAATGAGGGAACCGCCAGAAGGCCCTCGGCGCTGGACCTCAGCGTCCGGGCAGAACGATGGGGGTGGAGACGCTCCTTCAGGTCAAAAAGTCAATCTGACTTTTTTTTTACAGTGCTTCTCCATTCTACTTGTTCTATGAGTTTTCACAGACCGAAGAATTGATGCTTTTGAATTATGGTGCTGGAGGAGACTCTTGAGAGTCCCATGGACTGCAAGAAGATCAAACCGATCCATTCTGAAGGAAATCAGCCCTGAGTGCTCACTGGAAGGACGCACCTCCCAGAAGGTGCTGTTGTACACATTTCCGCTTGCAGGCTTCCCACTGGCCACTGTGGGAACAGGATGTTGGCTTAGAAGGGGCCTCTGGCCTCATCCAGCAGGGCTCCTGATGGCTTCTCTGGCACTGTGATGGGCGCTGGGATTTTCAGCAAGTAAAGTCATCTATTTGTACATTAGCAACATTTTCATTAAACTTTGTCACACTGCCATTTTCTACATCTTTGCAGCTTATTTTTTTCTTAACGAATGCATTTATGTTAAGCTATTTTCCCTTTGCTGTTCTCATGTCTGCAGTCAATCTGACTTTTTTTTTACAGTGCTTCTCCATTCTACTTGTTCTATGAGTTTTCACAGACCGAAGAATTGATGCTTTTGAATTATGGTGCTGGAGGAGACTCTTGAGAGTCCCATGGACTGCAAGAAGATCAAACCGATCCATTCTGAAGGAAATCAGCCCTGAGTGCTCACTGGAAGGACAGATCGTGAAGCTGAGGCTCCAATACTTTGGCCACCTCATGAGAAGAGAAGACTCCCTGGAAAAGACTCAGAAGATTGAGGGCACAAGGAGAAGGTGATGACAGAGGACGAGATGGTTGGACAGTGTTCTTGAAGCTACCAGCATGAGTTTGACCAAACTGCGGGAGGCGGTGGAAGACAGGAGTGCCTGGCGTGCTCTGGTCCATGGGGTCACGAAGAGTCGGACACGACCAAATGACTAAACAACAAAACTGAGCCCTTTGCTGTGTTCTTTATAATTCTGGTTTCCAGGTGAGCTCTTTTTAGGCAGTACTCACATCATGAATGGGGCAACTGTGGCAAAAAGTGTTGTGGGGGCTGCACATTGAGGCTCATTGCTACAGATGTTCCGCACGACAGCCGTTCTGGGGCTACGTGCATCGTAGAACTTCTGCCACATTCTGATTATATATTTACAATTTTGTAGAAATTGCTTTAGAAACATTCATAATCTCACCCCAACTTCATTGGTTTATTATTAGTATCTGGTAATCTACAAGCATTGTTTTCCCCTTTCTCAATATGAGTCACTTTTCAGAGAGGAAACGTAAACACCCTTTAAGCTTTTCGTTACAGGTTTTCTTTTCTTTTCTTTCACTGAGTTTATTCTATTAACTTCCTAAATTGCTAGTTGTTCCGTTTCTTCAACATAGTCGCTGCCGTCAACAGTCTTTTCTCCCCCTCACAAAATTTGTATTTGCAGTCGTTGCCTTTCTTTTCTCCTTAAGCTCCTACAATCTTTCTAACTTTAAGCAATCGCTGCTCTTTGAACTCAGACACCTTTTCTACTATATTCTAGCTGCCAACGCCTTATTTCATTTCCCTTTATTCTTAGCTGTGTCATGTCTGTTTTCATCTTGGTTCCTTTTATAATTTCACTCCCTCCCTATTTTCCTCTGTACATTTCCTTCTTCCCTTTCTTAGACTGCTCATCTATATTTCTCCCACCTCAGAAATTCATGTTGTTCAATCTGAAAAACAACCACCATCCATGAATCCACCATAATGTGGGACTCTCACATTAGTAATTGGTGCAGTGGTAGGAAACTTAAATTGGGAAACTCCCACCACATCTGAGGGGTTTGCCTAAATCCCCCATCAAGCTCGCAAGACTGGGGAGCTGTCAATCAAGGCAAGAGTGTCAGGATCAGGTCCAAGGCAAGGCATGCTGAAGCAGTATGGGAGCTGTGCCGCAAAGGAGACAGAAGTTGAGAAGAATGAAATATCGAATCAGCATTTGCAAGCTAACAATTGAACAGTTTCATTGTCTCTGCTGACCTTCCGCTTCCTGTAGTATCAGAATGGCTCAGATCTAGAGCACAGATTGGTTTTTGTCTCCTCCTCCTCTTGTGCAAGAGTCAGATATGGGAGGCATCGTGTTCCCAGTCATGTGCTGCAACTTCCGGATCTTGGCTTCGGTTTGGGCATTTTGCTGTCTCTGCTACTGCTGGGGTCCTAAGTAAGATGGTGGAGGATCTATAAGAGAATCTGCAGTGTGTTTTCTGTCTCCAGTCGGGGAGGCACTGGTTTCATAGTCCCACCAGGTGGGGCTCTTCCAAGATTGCAACCTCAGGATGCATCAACTCGCCTTGATCCCAGTACGCACTGGGACCAGTGACAGAAATGCTCTCCTCTTCCAAGGTTTCTTCCATTTCTGGCCTTGGGTACAAGCTGGTCCTCATTGAAGGATTATGGTCATTAGATCTATAACATTCCCAAATTCAGTAATACCTCCCAGGGGGTAAAATAGGCCCATGATGATATGGGGTGATATGATAGCCATGTTCAAATATATAAAAGGATGTCACATAGAGGAGGGAGAAAGGTTGTTTTCCGCTGCTCCAGAGAAGCGGACACGGAGCAATAGATCCAAACTACAAGAAAGAAGATTCCACCTAAACATTGGGAAGAACTTCCTGACAGTAAGAGCTGTTCGACAGTGGAATTTGCTGCCAAGGAGTGTGGTGGAGTCTCCTTCTTTGGAGGTCTTTAAGCAGAGGCTTGACAACCATATGTCAGGAGTGCTCTGATGGTGTTTCCTGCTTGGCAGGGGGTTGGACTCGATGGCCCTTGTGGTCTATTCCAACTCTATGATTCTATGATTCTATGATTTCCTTACCACAAATTATCTAAATCAGTGATTTGCTATAAAGGCTGACCAACTGACCTCCTCATTTATTTATGTCCTGCAATAACGTTGGCACCGACCTAGCAATAAAGGGCTGGACTTGGTGGTTCTGATGCACACACACTCAACATTTGCCAGGACAAAACGTACAAAACTTTACGGCAGATGTAGCATTAAAGCATGGACTCTTCTCGACCTAGCACAACCTGAAAACATTCCTTTTCTTAGTGAGTAAAACCAATGGCAAACATTTTACCAAACCTTGACTAATATTTACGTAGCAGGACTACCAAGAAAAGGAGACAGATTCCATCCCACAGGAGGCCAACTGACCCTCCTTGGTCTAGATCTCAATCCAGTCCACAATGAAGAAAAAAATGTGCCGTGCGTGGTCTGTATTGCAGTTATCACACCAGTCATCTTTCTGGTGTTGAATGTTGCTGGCTCACTTGAAAAAGCCAAGCCAGAGTGCCTTGTTGGGAATGGACAAGGCAGGAGGCCCTTGGGCAGAAATATCCCAGGGAAATGTACCTGACTGACCGAGATGAGAGAAGCCCTCCTCTTGGCATGCTAGGCCCACTGGCTGGCTCTGGGAATAAAGCTAAGCAAAGGTTATTATTTAATTTATAATGCACCTGGGGTGAATTGATCTGGGATGCTTTGATTGTGATAGAGAAGAAACAGGAAGGGAGGATAATAATAATAATAATAATAATAATAATAATAATAATAATAATAATTTATTATTTGTACCCCGCCCATCTGGGTGGGTTTCCCCAGCCACTCTGGGCGGCTTCCACAAAGACCAAAAATACACTAAGATGTCACACATTAAAAACTTCCCTAAACAGGGTTGCCTTAAGATGTCTTCTGAATGTCAGGTAGTTGTTTCTCTCTTTGACATCTGATGGGAGGGCGTTCCACAGGGCGGGCGCCACTACCGAGAAGGCCCTCTGCCTGGTTCCCTGTAACTTCGCTTCTCGCAATGAGGGACCCGCCAGAAGGCCCTGGACCTCAGTGTCCAGGCAGAACGATGGGGGTGGAGACGCTCCTTCAGGTATAGTGGGCCGAGGCCGTTTAGGGCTTTAAAGGTCAGCACCAACACTTTGAATTGTGCTCGGAAATGTACTGGAAGCCAATGTAGGTCCTTCAAGACCGGTGTTATGTGGTCTTGGCGGCCGCCCCCAAGCACCAGTCTAGCTGGTCATTGTATGTGGTGGCAATGTAAAATCATTAAAAAGGCCTGGGAGGAGACTTATAAAGACTGGAAAGGATTGTGGAAAATGATTGTTAATAAAAAAAACAACTGACGCTATGATTTTGAGATGTACAGGTTTTGTTGGACTTACCGAACAAAAGACTTTGTTCCTGTACTTAAGAGTGGAGGCCAGGCCAGGACCTGCTAGCTCCTACAGAAAGAAGAAGCCTTTGCCAAAGAAGATAAAGAAGATTGGCAAAATGAACTACTGTATTGAACTACCGTACACAGGATAAATCGGTGAACTTGAAATCCAAGAAAGAGAGGACTTTGAATTTCAAAAAAGGGATAAATGTTTAATGCATATCTTTAAAGCTTTGTGTACAGATTTTTACATTAGAATAACTTTAAAAGACACTTGTAACAAGATGGAGAAGATTAAAAATTGAAATATTAAGAGTACAAGGTGTTAAGGACGTGCGTGAACGAGTATTGAACAATGAAACCAAGAAAGGGAGGGGAGGGAAGTCAACCAAAACTATGGTTTAAAAATTTGTTGATGATGCTTTTGTTGTTATTTTTGGAAATTTTAATAAAATGTTATCAAATAATAAAAATAATTTATAATGCACCATGCATAACAACTCTTCTACCCCTAGGAGAGAGCCATTAACACTTCCAAACGACAAACCCGTTGCAAAAAGAAACTACAGAAATCCAAGGGAATCGAGACCAAAGGCTTCTTCACACTTGCAAGAGGACCCAGGCAGAACCACCACGAACAACCCCAAATCCTCTGACCGGTGAACCATTCTGCCTTCTTTGTTGTGGTTGGCGCTCAAAGGCATGGCAAGAGAAATAGACAGGATAGGAATCTGCGCACAAACACCTCTTGTATCCCTCCCTTCCCACTTCGTTACTGAAATAGTAAAGGTAAAGGGACCCCTGACCATTAGGTCTAGTCGTGGCCAACTCTGGGGTTGCGGCACTCATCTCGCTTTATTGGCCAAGGGAGCTGGCGTACAGCTTCCGGGTCATGTGGCCAGCATGACTAAGCCGCTTCTGGCGAACCAGAGCAGCACACGGAAACGCCGTTTACCTTCCCGCCGGAGTGGTACCTATTTATCTACTTGCACTTTGACATGCTTTTGAACTACTAGGTTGGCAGGAGCAGGGACCAAGCAATGGGAGCTCACCCCATTGCGGGGATTCGAACCGCTGACCTTCTGATCGGCAAGTCCTAGGCTCTGTGGTTTAACCCACAGCGCCACTCGCGTCCCTCTCTTTACTGAAATACCATCATCCAATTTATGTGACGTTTCACAGCACATGGGGGGAAACAAGGGAGACATTCAACTTCACCTAAGGCGTCAGTGCAAGTATTTAGGCCTGCCAGATGGAATGACCCATCCTCTCCTCCCCTCAGGTTCTGGTGGTTCTCGTGACGCCCCTGAACCTATTTCAGGGATGCAGGAGGAGGTGCCCGGGGAAGGGGAGAAAGCCCCAATTGCACAAATCGGGTCCTCCCTTAAAGAGGGCACGTATTGTGGTGAGACATGGAAAACCGACACCCTGTGTTGTGGGTGGGTACAATTGGTCAGCCACAACACCCGATTAGTAGGTCCCTCGTAGCTGGGTGCAATCTGGCCAATGGAACACAGTCCAAACCATTTGAGGGACCTATTTATACCCATGCACGTGACCCAGAGCTTTCTCTTTCGGCGCCTGCATTTGGAAACACCCGCCCACCTCTCCCTACTTTTAGGGCTTTGCGCTTGATCTTGCTATGCCATCGTGTGTTGTCTGTCGTTGGGACAGGGGCACGGCAGGAATTTTCCCCACTTGGCTGATTGGCTGTTGCCATTTGGGTTTCACCTGCTGCGTAGCAAATCGTCACAACTTGTAAGGTTGAGGATAGGCTCTGGTTCAGGTGATAGTGATGGGAGAACGCTCTCGCCATCCCTATGTGGAAGGTATTCTGTTAAAGGAATCCAGGGACTCAATGGTTTGGTCAACCCCTGAGAGGGGGTTGCGCCCGTGCCTGAGTCCAGGGGGACACTTGGGGGGCAGAGTTAGCCCATTCCCAGCTTTCCGCTTATCTAGGTGTTCACCCTTGGCTGACCTATGCTGGAACCCTGGGTCAGCGTTACCTGCATGGCAGGGAGCTAGTCGAACCAGAGCCTATGCAACCAGTCACTTTCTGTAATCAATAAAGTTGTGGCCTAAATTCTGCCAAAAACCAAAACCAAAATTTTGAGTCATGTGTGAATTTATTTAGGGGGGAGGTTTTTGGGTCTGAAGAAGCAAATGGAAGTCCTTGTACATGGCTTCTTCCTTCAGGACTCATGAGTTAAATGCTGCCCCAGGTACCTAATTATTTATATAGCACAATTGGTGCTTTACAGATTCATGCCCCGAGGAGCTTACAATCGAAAAATGAACCTGGGAAGCAACTGAGGAAGCAGATGGCAGAAGTAATCAGGGAAGAAAAACACAACTGTTTCAGTCAGACGTGCTACATGTAGGCTTGGTTGTTTTTCCTGTGGCTCTTGCAGCACATTGAGTTATTTTATTGTTGACTATTAGATTGCAAGACTGCATGGAGGGACTCCTCAAACGGAAATGTATTCTGCTTCTAATGCCTTGTAAAGTGCTGTGAAAACAAAGCTCTAATGGATAAACCGACAGGATAGATAAGAGATCAGGTGAAACAGAAATTTAGTAAAGACTGGAATATATTTAAACAATACCTGAAAGACCACTGCGGAGAATTAAATTTTTTGATTGGTTTAGACTAACTCTTGTAATGAGAAACATCAAAAAGTATCAAAAGAAATATATGTGTTATTATATATATTCAACTAAGAACTCTAAAGGACCCAAGGAAGAAGGGGAGGGAAGTCAGAAGTAATTAGAATATTAAGGAGTTGAATGATTAAGAATATGTCTTTGTTTTTCTTTGTTATGATTTAGAAATACATGTACATCAACAAGAAACAGAAACGTTATTGTTATGTACTTAGTTGAATAGGATCCAAATTGCAGCAGTCTGATTGCTCCTAGAACAATAGGATCCAGAATGCAGCAGTCTGATTGGTCCTAGAACAATAGGATCCAGAATGCAGCAGTCTGATTGGTCCTAGAACAATAGGATCCAGAATGCAGCAGTCTGATTGGTCCTAGAACAATGTAGCAGTCTGATTGGTCCACAGGAGCTACCCAATCCAACTCCAGGTGGAAGTGAATCCGCAACCTGATTGGCCTACAGGAGAATCCCGGAATTAGCCAATCACGCGGGGCCCATTGTGTAAATAATGTATATAAAGCAGACATTTCGGGGGAACTATGAGCTGAATAAAGAGCATGAAATCCACACTCGACTCCGAGTATATTTCAGTTATACTGTGATTTTATGTTAAGAAAGCATTTCTCTTGTTAAAAACCAATAAAGATGAATTGCGAGAGAGAGAGAGAGAGAGAGAGAGAGAGAGAGAGAGAGAACAAAGCCTGTCCCTGCAGAGAGAGAGAACAAAGCCTGTCCCTGAAATGCACATTGCGCTCTTTCTTTCTTTCTTTCTTTCTTTCTTTCTTTCTTTCTTTCTGGTGCTGCTACTGATGCATCTTAACCACAGAAGAACTTCCCAGTGGATTGTCTGGCTCAGGGATGTAACAAAAGACCTGAACTTCTGAAGGAAAACTACATGGCAGCCTTCATCATCCTGGAGTCCTCCAGATGCTGTTGAACTACAATTCCCAACAGCCCCAACCAACACAGTGATACTACTACTACTACTAATACTGTAGTCCAGTGTTTTTCAACCTTTTTTGGGCAAAGGCACACTTGTTTCATGAAAAAAAATCACGCGGCACACCACCATTAGAAAATGTTAAAAAATTTAACTCTGTGCCTATATTGACTATATATAAAGTAATTCTGGGACGCGGGTGGCGCTGTGGGTTAAAGCCTCAGCGCCTAGGGCTTGCTGATCGAAAGGTCAGCGGTTCGAATCCCCGTGGCGGGGTGCGCTCCCGTCGTTCGGCCTGCGCTGGCCCCTGGCCTCTTAAGTAAGATGGGCGCACAACCCTAGAGTCTGGCAAGACTGGCCCGTACAGGCAGGGGTACCTTTAGGTAAAGGTAAAGGTACCCGTGCCCGTACGGGCCAGTCTTGCCAGACTCTAGGGTTGTGCGCTCATCTCACTCTATAGGCCGGGAGCCAGTGCTGTCCGCAGACACTTCCGGGTCACGTGGCCAGCGTGACATCGCTGCTCTGGCGAGCCAGAGCCGCACACGGAAACACCGTTTACCTTCCCGCTAGTAAGCGGTCCCTATTTATCTACTTGCACCCGGGGGTGCTTTCGAACTGCTAGGTTGGCAGGCGCTGGGACCGAACGACAGGAGCGCACCCCGCCGCAGGGATTCGAACCGCCGACCTTTCGATCGGCAAGTCCTAGGTGCTGAGGCTTTAACCCACAGTGCCACCTGCGTCCCTCTGGGGGTACCTTTACCTTTACCTTAAAGTAATTCTCTTGAATAGGAATCAAATAAACACAAAGAAAGTATTTTATAATTACTTTATTATGAAATAGTAAATAAACAGAAATATGAAAAATTATAAAATACTTTATTTTTAAATCTTTAGAATTTTTCAATTTTTCCCACGGCACACCAGGCAACATCTCGCGGCACACTAGTGTGCCACGGAACAGTGGTTGAAAAACACTGCTGTAGTCCAACAACAAACTGGTGAGCACCAGGTTTGTGATGTCTGCTGCCTGGGGTCGCTGATGCGTCGTGACAAAAATGCATTGTGCTGCTCACACTGCCCATGATTCCGATAATATTTAGTCTTCCCAGTGCTGGGAACCTGGACACTTTCCCTCCATTTGGGGACCTTGGATTTGGCTGGGATGCTTCCTTCTGGAATATGTAGCAGGACAGTTGATCCACCCTTGCTTCCATATGAAGACCACTCCGGAAAGCAAACAGGTTTTATTTCCCCAGAGGCAGAGATCTCTCATTTCAGAGGCAAAACCGAAGGACTGCAGCTGGCAAACAACGCTGAGAGTTGTTTGTTTTCCAACTCCGCTAACCTCTTTTTATTGCAAATTGGCAGTAATAAAGAATATTAGATGAACAGTCGAGCCCACGTCATCCAAACCTCCCTCCCCTCCGTTCTTCCACAGGTCTGCATTCTGCCCAGCTCCAGCTTCACTCTCCATTGTGTTTTCTTAATTCAATGAAGTGTCTGTCTGTCGAATTAAACCGCTTTCAGCCTTACCAGAATCTTCTAAAAGGCCTAATTGGAAAAAATAGCAAGAGGGGCTACCTTTTCAAAACAGATTGCATTGGGAAAGGTCTAATCCCTCCCTGATCTCGATGACTTAAATCAGACTGAGATTATTTTGGCATTTAGACCGCTATGTGATATTAGCCAGGCGGCCCCTGCCATGGTATGGCTAGGCCAAGATTCTCAGGGCTGGTGCACATGCAAAATGCTCTTCGCTCGATTTCGTACCACATAATATCTTATCACCCGATATTTGAATCTGTGAATGAATTGTAAGGACTGCATGTTGTTTTAAATCCTTCATGCGATGACAGTCAAGACATTTTGCTGCTTGAGGCAAAGGATAAGAGGCTTTGCCCACCGTTCCACATATAGAAGCCAAATGGACTGGCAGCAGAATCTGATTTCAGTACTGGCAAGAAGGAAAACTGGATGGCAGCACAACTGAGGACAGTGGGCTAGTTATTCGGGTGCACTGCAGGCTGTATGTAATGGCAAAGAGTACTCCGTTCTTCGACCAAAAGGGTACAGCAGGGGGGTAGGACGCAGGTGGTGTGGTGGGTTAAACCACAGAGCCTAGGACTTGCCGATCAGAAGGTCGGCGGTTCGAATCCCCGTGACGGGGTGAGCTCCCGTTGCTCGGTCCCTGCTCCTGCCAACCTAGCAGTTCGAAAGCACACAGTGCAAGTAGATAAATAGGTACCACTCCGGCGGGAAGGTAAACGGCATTTCTGTGCACTGCTCTGGTTCGCCAGAAGCGGCTTAGTCATGCTGGCCCCATGACCCGGAAGCTGTACGCCGGCTCCCTCGGCCAGTAAAGTGAGATGAGCGCCGCAACCCCAGAGTCGGCCACAACTGGACCTAATGGTCAGGGGTCCCTTTACCTTTACCTTTACAGCAGGGGGCAACCAAAGCTGCAGGTGCTACATGCCCCCTGTAAACATCTGCTACCTGAGATTGTTGCCCCACTCTTTCTAATGTATACCCGAACAGTGGCGTAGCGTGGGTTGTCAGCACCCGGGGCAAGGCAAGTAATTTACGCCCCCTAACCCGTGGATTTGCGCCCCCTAACCCTATCCCCCAGATGTTGCGCCCGGTGTGGCCGGCCCCCCCTGCACCCCCCACGCTACGCCACTGTACCCGAAGGAGCGTCTCCATCCCCATCGTTCAGCCTGGACACTGATATCCAGCTCCAAGGGCCTTCTGGCAGTTCCCTCACTGCGAGAAGTGAGGTTACAGGGAACCAGGCAGAGGGCCTTCTCGGTGGTGGCGTCCACCCTGTGGAATGCCCTCCCGTCAGATGTCAAGGAAATAAGGAACTTTCTGACTTTTAGAAAACATCTGAAGGGAAGTTTTTAATGTTTGATGCTGTATTGTGTTTTTAATATTAAGTTGGGAGCCGCCCAGAGTGGCTGGGGAACCCAGCCAGATGGGCGGGGTATGTATAAATAAATAAATAAATAAATAAATAAATAAATTATTATTGTTATTATTATTATTATTATTATTATTATTATTATTATTATTATTAAGCTGGCCCAGTGGGGAGCAGGATGAGTGCAGTGTTTCTCAAACTTGGGTCCCCAGCTTTTGTTGAACTACAAATCCCATCACCCTTGACCACTGGCCCTGCTAGCTAGGGGTGATGGGAGTTGTAGTCTAATAACAGCTGGGGACCCAAGTTTGAAAGCACAGCGTTAGAGGGATGATTTCTGAATCAGGATTGCACACCACATGTGGAACCTATATAAGTACAAAATGCTTCCTTGCTGCAGAAGGTGTCCTCCAATTCATGGAGGCTGAGGGAGACAGGAGGCAGATCTGTGTCTGAGGGATTTAGACCAGGGGTAAGCAAACTTTTTCAGCAGGCGGCTGGTCCACCGTCACTCAGACCTTGTGGGGGGCCAGACTATATTTTGAAAAAAATAATAATGAACGAATCCCTATGCCCCACAAATAGCCCAAAGGTGCATTTTAAATAAAAGGACACATTCTACTCATGTAAAAACACGTTGATTCCCAGACCGTCCACAGGCCGGATTTAGAAGGCGTTTGGGCCAGATCCGGCCCCCAGGCCTTAGTTTGCCTACCCATGATTTAGACTGTCTGAATAGGTCATTTGTGGCTACAGTGGTACCACGGTTTAAGTACTTAATTCGTTCCGGAGGTCCATTCTTAACCTGAAACTGTTCTTAACCTGAAGCACCACTTTAGCTAATGGGGCTTCCTGCTGCCGCCGCGCCGCTGGAGCACGATTTCTGTTCTCATCCTGAAGCAAAGTTCTTAACCCGAGGTACTATTTCTGGGTTAGCGGAATCTGTAACCTGAAGCGTATGTAACCTGAAGCGTATGTAACCCGAGGTACCACTGTACAGTCATACCTCAGGATGTATACACTTCAGGTTAGGAAAATTCAGGTTGCGCTCCACGGCGACCCAGAAGTAACGGAGCACGTTCCTTCCGGGTTTCCCCACATGTGCATGTGCAGACCGTCAAAGTGACACCACGCGCATGCGCAGAAGCGCCGGAACACGACTCACGCACGTGCAGAAGCGCCATCGCATCTTGCGTTCCATTTGGGATGCGAACGTGGCTCTGGAACGGATCCCGTTCGCATCCCGAGGTTCCACTGTATATGAAAGTTGAATGTATGGTCTGCGAGGGTTCATTGCCATATTCAAAACACCATCTATTGCTGCAGTCAGTGGCGTAGCGTGGGGGGTGCAGGGGGGGCCGGCCGCACCGAGCGCAACATCTGGGGGGGTGCTCGCCGCCTCCGGAGTCGCCGAAGAGCCTCGGGTGCAGGCTGTAGCAGAGCCCCATGTCTCACGGAACCGATGAGCTGGCAGCGGCTCTCAGTGCTCGCCGCGGTCCCCGCGCGTCAGGGCCTCGGAGGGCGTGCCAGGCAGCCCCTCCTCACAGCCCCGCCACCACCGCTGCTGCTGCTGCTGCAGCTGCTGGGCCATGCTGCATTTTCCTCGCCTCTCTGCCCTCCTCCTCCGGGCAAGCGGCGTCGTTTGGGCGGCAGCGGCAACTCGCCTCACATCACCTGACACGGACCCGCCACCGCCGCCGTGGCTACCTTACCGTAAATACCCCAGCCCAGGCAGCAGCAAGAAGAAGCTGGCAGCAGCGGCAAGTTAGGGGTTAGGGGGCGCAAATTACTTGCCTTGCCCCGGGTGCTGACAACCCACGCTACGCCGCTGGCTGCAGTTATCAAGTGCTGAACATGCATGTTCAAATCATCCCCTCAAAGCCTAGACTGGGTCTGTAATCCACCCTCACACCATTTTTTTACATGTTATGATCCCGTTGGGTGAAGATTCCCCAGCCAAGCCCCGCCCATGACTGCTATTTACTCCTCCCCCCCCCCACTGCTATTTGCTCACAGGAAACACAGAAATATCTTTATGGCGCGGGAGCTAAACCTGAGGCATGGCCACTTAAACCACTCACACAAACAAAAATTAATAAGGCATCTCCAAAAAGCTCTTCAAAATATCCAGTAGATGCAGAGATTTATAAGGAACAGATACCAGAAAAAGGGGGTTGTCTGTGCATCCCTAGTAAATAGGCAGAGCTGAAACTCTCTGCGCAACATTTCTCTGAAATGAATAATCAGATTTCCCTCAATAAAGCTTATTATTCTTCCTTACAGATGCTTCTTCTCTCCCTCTTCCAAACTCTCGGTCTTTTCATGATGGACAGGAAATGCATTATGGTGTCCAGATGAGAATTCAATCTGTCAGGGAAAAGTTTAACATGAGGGCAGCTGCGCATATAGTTATATATATATAAACTCAGAGGCATTTGTTCGATGGATATCTGTCTCTCTCTCTCTCTTCCCCACTCTGTTTCTTCTGCTTGTAGCAAATGTCAGAACCGGAGGCCCAGTTCTCACTTGTAAAAGTCATCGGCTCACAAGGCAGCACGAAAGAAAAGCTTGCCGGGCCACATGCTGCTGTCCCTGCTCCATCGCTCCAAGGCAACGTCTTCATGCTCCACACAGCAAGGAGAAGGGAATTCATCAAGTCTCCCATGCAAGAACTTCCCATCTGACTTGCCCCCACTCTCCCTCTTGATGGCCTTTGAATGCACCTAGAAGGCTGCTCCTTTCGCAGTTCCCAGGACTTGCCAGTTCTTATGATTGAAGTACAGGCTCTAGTGTACCATCTCACCCTCACTGCCCTTTAAAGGTAAAGGGACCCCTGACCATTAGTCGTGACCGACTCTGGGGTTGCGGCACTCATCTCACTTTACTGGTCGAGGGAGCCGGCGTACAGCTTCCGGGTCATGTGGCCAGCATGACTAAGCCGCTTCTGGCGAACCAGAGCAGCGCACGGAAACGCCGTTTACCTTCCCGCTGGAGTGGTACCTATTTATCTACTTGCACTGTGACGTCCTTTCGAACTGCTAGGTTGGCAGGAGCTGGGACCGAACAACAGGAGCTCACCCTGTCGTGGGGATTCGAACCACCGACCTTCTGATCGGCAAGTTCTAGGCTCTGTGGTTTAACCTACAGTGCCACCTGCGTCCCTTTCCTTTTAAAACAAGCTGCTAAATTTGGAGAAGAGGCAGGTGCGGGGGGGGGGGGGGGTTGCGCCGATTCTCGTCCAACCCTCCTAGTCTTTCTGTCCGCCCCGCTCCCTAAACTTGTCGTATGGCACACTCAAAGTCCCATTTGTTACAGCAGGCAAGGGAGGGGTGGTGGTCAGAAGGACTCTGTGAAAAACAGGTGGTAAAAGCTGCTGCTGCTGCTGCTGCTGCTGCTGCTGCCTTGCGGCCTCCCATTCCAAGCCCTCCGTTTGAAAAGAAAGAAGGGGAAGCTTGTGATTTGGTTGCTAAATTCGGAGATGAAATCGCGCATTGTCAATATAGCACAGGGTCTCGGAGACCACAGCTGAAATTTTGCCTCTGCTGTGAACTCACTTGGCGACCTGAGTGAAGTCGTACCCTCCTAGCCTTGCCTCTGTAACTGGAGCACGGAAGATGATAATACTGATCTATCCTACAAGGCTGTGTTGGTACAATAGGATGATATTGCAGTATGTGAAACAGTTTGAATGACTGTCATTAAGAAGGGCCTTTTAACTTCTATATCGCCTATAATCCTACACTAGTTTGGTGTCCTATAAACAAAGGCATATCAGGTACGGCTGAACTCCATGTTTTGCCATTTCCTACCCAAGACTGGGTGTGAGAGATTTTACTTTCTTGGGCTCCATGATCACTGCAGATGGTGACAGCAATCACGAAATTAAAAGACGCCTGCTCCTTGGGAGAAAGGCGATGGCAAACCTAGACAGCATCTTAAAAAGCAGAGACATCACCTTACCAACAAAGGTCTGTATAGTTAAAGCCATGGTTTTCCCAGTAGTGATGTATGGAAGTGAGAGCTGAACCATAAAGAAGGCTGATTGCCGAAGAATTGATGCTTTTGAATTATGGTGCTGGAGGAGACTCTTGAGAGTCCCGTGGACTGCAAGAAGATCAAACGTATCCATTCTGAAGGAAATCAGCCCTGAGTGTTCACAGGAAGGACAGATCCTGAAGCTGAGGCTCCAGTACTTTGGCCACCTCATGAGAAGAGAAGACTCCCTGGAGAAGACACTGATGCTGGGAAAGATGGAGGGCACAAGGAGAAGGGGGCGACAGAGGACAAGATGGTTGGACAGTGTTCTTGAAGCTACCAGCATGAGTTTGACCAAACTGTGGGAGGCAGTGGAAGACGGGAGTGCCTGGCGTGCTCTGGTCCATGGGGTCACAAAGAGTCGGACACGACTAAACGACTAAACAACAACAACAACCCAAGGCTGGTCACTGTGAGGGCACTTACAGAATAGCTCCCCCTTCTCTAAAATGGTTACATCCTCATCACCATTAGTGGAATGGTGCCTTTGCTAACCTTATGCCCAGTTGGGAGACCTCAAGGAACCATTTGGCATCCTCCTCTTAGCTTTGGCCGTAATCCAGTGCATGAATCTACTTCGTAAGGACAAACAGAGGTGATTTCTTCCAGAAAGCTTTAAATGGATGCCCATGAAGCCCTAACATTGGGAGGGGGGTCATTAATGCCTCTCTTGGATGCCAAACCTTCTGTTCTTGATGTCATAGCTGATGTATTATAATTCTCCCCTCAGCCTTCCCTCTGCTATTTATATTTCAGTTGTTGCTCAGACACATTTTTAAAGTCATGGTGGATTCCAAGAATGTGTTCTCCAGGAGAAGATACTGTGGACTTTTAGGTGCACAATCGATTCCAGTTTGCCTAGCACAGAAACGACATCTGTTCATCCTGAAGAATTTTGCGGATTAAACAAGGACCTTCAGTGTAGGAATTAAACAAGGGTTTACAATTTAGCAAGCTTTGAGCTGCTCCCCAAACACCATCCCAATACACAATCTACAAATATTTTTCCCAGAAAGATAGATGTATTGATTGTTTGCGTGTTTCTCCCATTTTATAACACTTAAGCAAGGTAACACTTTTTTAAAAAAGAGAGAAAACAGAAAAATGCAAAATGCTGTTGAAATGTCACACAGTTGGCTTAATTCTCATAATCAAATACCAGCCAGAACTTCCCCCACCTCAAAAAAAGAGGGATTCCAAACTCATGTTTGCCTTGTAACACTGTTATAGCAGCAATCACATTTTTAGAAATACATGTTTTTGCTGAGGTAAAGGTGTTCTTCCCACATAGAAAGCAATGGTCTCCCTGTAAAATGGCTCTCTTCGGGGAATTCCCAACAACTTAGAATTTTAGGTCTTTTAAATCTATTTATTCTGCACTTTTCAGCTTAACCAAAGTCCACCAAGACAATTCACAATTAAAACTATCAAACACTATGGCAGTTAAACAGTATAAACAACAATACTGGAAAAAGCATCAGTGAGGAAAAGCTGCTGGTCCCATGCACTATGGCAGGACAAAATTAAAGCAAATAGTAAACACATCTGGGGATGTATAGCAGAGGGAGAATAAAATGAGCTATTGAGGAAGCGCTGAGTTGATGACTTCTCCCAAGGCTGTTCTCTCTCCCCACCTTGCTATGGATGTTCTAAATTCCCAGGGGCTGCTAATTTATTCCCATTTCCCAGATAATTGAAAATGAGAAACTGACAAGAGAAAATGGAAACAGACTGTACTAAATCTTGTGTGTTTGCAGCTTCCTTTGACATCCAGTTCTGACAAGTTAAAGGGACGCGGGTGGCGCTGTGGGTAAAAGCTCAGCGCCTAGGACTTGCTGATCGTAAGGTCGGCAGTTCGAATCCCCGCGGCGGGGTGAGCTCCTGTCGTTCGGTCCCAGCTCCTGCCCACCTAGCAGTTCGAAAGCACCCCTAAGTGCAAGTAGATAAATAGGGACCGCTTTATAGCGGGAAGGTAAACGGCGTTTCCGTGTGCGGCGCTGGTGCTGGCTTGCCAGCTGCAGCTTCGTCACGCTGGCCATGTGACCCGGAAGTGTCTTCGGACAGCGCTGGCTCCCAGCCTCTAGAGCGAGATGAGCTCGCAACCCTAGAGTCTGTCAAGACTGGCCCGTACGGGCAGGGGTACCTTTACCTTTACCTTTACCTTTACCTCTGCAAATTATACAGCGCCTTTCATCTGTAATCTCGAGGGGGCTTGGAAAGAAGTGACCAGTACCACAACCTTTATTCAGGTCTATAATTTGTTACGGAAGGGGGGGGGCATGTCTTCTTCACCTTCTTCGCTACAATATACTGTCAAATCACTCTGCCAAACCTTTCCTCCGGGCAATGCCAGGTGACAGACTACGCATACATGGACCATTGTCTTCTCAGGATGTGCTTATCTGCGCATATCTCCAGCTCTGCATATTCCCCCCTCCCTCCTCCATATCTCCAGCTCTCTGCATATTCCCCCCTCCCTCCTCCATATCTCCAGCTCTCTGCATATTCCCCCTCCCTCCTCCATATGTTAATCCAGTGTAACCCAACCTTTCCTTAATGTATTCATGACGTAACTGGGATGTATTTTGCACTGTATTCTGGGACATGGAGGGAGTTTCAAAAGTCCATGTCACCCCTTTCTCGCTGTTCAATCTCGTCTTGAACCTGTTGCGCAATAAACTTGGATCTTCTGCAGTTTGCTCCTGTCCGGCTGAGCTCATTTTCTTCCGCAGGGACCCGCGGACTTACTTAGTCCGACGAGCTGGGTGGCAGAGCAGCCCCGCACCCAGATTTAGCCGTAACAAATTGAAGCCCTCAAAAGGGAAGCCATTTGTATTTTAATTTTTTTAGTGAAGTCACCTCCAGGCCAGTGAGGCTGTCAGGAAGCCACACAAAACAATTCTTGAATCCCTGGGCCGAGGGGAGGTGTGCTGTTTCATTTTCCACTAGACTGCTCCATCCTGGTTTTCCTCTACTGCCACCAAAGGCTTTTTAAAGACATGTTTTCTGTGACAGGTACAAAGAGCTCCAAAGAGACAATATGGCGGGAATCTCTGAGGAGAGGCATAGCCAGACTCACAGATGTGCAGCCTGAGGGGGAACTAGCAGGAAACGGCTATTTAAATGCTGACAGGACCTAGGGTTCATTGTTGTGTGGGTGTTTTTGTTTGGTTTTGTAGCTTCGAGGCCACAATTCGTTTAACACATTGAGGGCTCCAGGCATCTTGACAAGAGCAGAGCACAGCAAGTTCAGAAAAAGTTCAAGCACCCAAGCATGCCCTACGGCCTGAGCCCTAAACAGACCTCAAATAGTTGCTTTCATTCATCCGCAACTTGTCATCTCAACACAAAAACCTACCTGAGGGAACGTTCATAAAAACCAGTGAAGTCAATTTTGATGGCTGCTGTAGCAGCAGCTTAGTGGTTAAGACAGCAACATGTGAGAGTGGAGAAGAATAAATCTTGGTCCACAAGCAATGAGTATATTTTGCATGTGCCCCTCTACAGTGGTGCCCCACAAGACGAATGCCTCGCAAGACGGAAAACCCGCTAGACGAAAGGGTTTTCCGTTTTGGAGGTGCTTCGCAAAATGAATTTCCTATGGGCTTGCTTCGCAAGATGAAAATGTCTTGCGAGTTCCTGCAGGGTTTTTTTCCTCCCCCCCCCCCTTTTTCCCAAGCCGCTAAGCTTCTTATCAGCTGATCCGCTAAGCCGCTTAACAGCTGATCCGCTAAGCCGCTAAGCCGCTTAACAGCTGATCCGCTAAGCTGCTTAACAGCTGATCCGCTAAGCCGCTAAGCCGCTTATCAGCTGATCCGCTAAGCCGCTTATCAGCTGATCCGCTAAGCCCGCTAAGCCGCTAATAGCGCTAAGCCGCTAATGGGCTTGCTTCGCAAGACGAAAAAACCGCAAAACAAAGAGACTCGCGGAACGGATTCTTTTCGTCTTGCGAGGCACCACTGTATTTTCACTTCTTGGGGGGGGGGATATGGTTTTACTACATAGTTTGCTGTATATACTAAATTACCATGCCCGTTTGCTCTGTCTTCATGCTGGGCTGGCTTAATTGAACCACAACTGAGGTAAAAGTACGGACCAATTTAACTGCAGTAACAGCTGTGTGGAGGCCACTGGGGAAAAAAAGTTACCCATGCAGTTGGGTATGCGTACACTCAGATCCACCTAGCGACACTGTGTGGAAGCAGGTTTCTGTATATGTATACTTCATACCTTCCAGGTGTCCCTATTTTCCAGGGACAGTCCCGGATTTACGGAATCCGTCCCAGTTTCTAATTTGATCCTGGAATGCCCCCCTTTTCCTTTGGACATCCCTATTTTCACATACCCTCCAATATTTCTCCAATGAAAATAGGGATGTCCCATTGCATAATGATAATTTTACTATTTATACCCCACACATCTTACTGGGTTGCGCCAGTCACTCTGGAAGGCTTACAACATATATAAAAACATAATTAAACATGAAGAAAACTTCCCTATACAGCATTGCCTTCAGACGGCTCAGGGGTTGGATAACTCCATACCCTCCTTCCAGTAGCACCTTAAAGACCAACTAAGTTAGTTCTTGGTATGAGCTTTCGTGTGCATGCACACTTCTTCAGATACACAAGTGTGCATGCACACGAAAGCTCATACCAAGAACTAACTTAGTTGGTCTTTAAGGTGCTACTGGAAGGAATATTTTTTTGTTTTGACTATGTTTTGACTATGGCAGACCAACACGGCTACCTATCTGTATCCATACCCTCCAACATTTCTCCAGTGAAAATAGGGACATCCTCAGAAATCAAATCAGACCAGGGCAGCTTCTCTAAATCAGGGATGTCCTTGTAAAATAGGGACACTTGGAGGGTCTGTTTTCATCGGAGAGATGTTGGAGTGTATGGAGTTATCCAACCCTGAACCATGTGAATGCAGTTCTGTTTAGGGAAGCTTTTTAATGTTTAATGTTTTATTATGTTTTTATATATGTTGGACACATTTTTATAAAGATTTATTGTCTTTTGTGTCTGCCTTCTGTAATAAAAGTTAGACATAGATATAAGCGATGTCCCAAACTTTAACAGGAATCAAGAGATGGTGGTGCCAGGGCCGTCTTTACACATGGATGCAAGGGGTGTGGGGCACCCAGGCGACAAATTTTGGGGGACGCCAGGCGCCCACCACTGAAACCGCTGCCTAAGCGAATGTTGCTGCTGGGAGAGCTCTCTGGAAAGTCTCGCTCACCAAAGCCGGGAAGAGAGGGAGTGACAGGGAAGAGGGTGATACAGACAGAAAGAGAACGTGCCTATCTAGCGATGGGAGCATGCACAGGCTCCAGAACCTTCCCAAGAAGAACTCATATATGCGCGCTCGCAAGGGCCCTCCCAACTCCTCTGGAAATAAGGTTGCTCCCACAATGAAAGGCTGCCTGTGATGGTTTTCCCAAGCACAATGCCCACCTGTCTCATCTTTCAGTCACCTCCCTACGACCGTAAGCGCATGCGTGGTGTCTTTACACTGACTCCCAGTGTGTTCTTTGTCTTCTTTAAAAAAGCTGGTTTTAAACAAAACAAAAAAAACTCCTTTTGGAGCCGTGCAGGCGTGAGCGCTATTTATCAAATGATAATAGTGACATAAGCATATTAAAAGGTTAATTTGGGGGCTAAACTAAATTTGGGGGCGCTGGGCGGTTCTTTGCACCCTGGTGGCACATACAGTGGTACCTCGCAAGACGAATGCCCCGCAAGACAAAAAACTCGCGAGACGAAAGGGTTTTTTGAGCTGCTTCGCAAGACGATTTCCCCTATGGGCTTGCTTCGCAAGACGCAAACGTCTTGCAAGTTTGTTTCCTTTTTCTTAACACCGCTAATACAGTTGCGACTTGGCTTCGAGGAGCAACTCGTAGCAGGCGGTGTGGTAGCCTTTTTTGAGGTTTTTGAAGACTTTGGTGATTTTTGAAGCTTTTCCAAAACTTTTCCGAAACCGTGCTTCACAAGACGAAAAAAATCACAAGATGAAAAAACTCGCGGAACGAATCAATTTCGTCTTGCGAGGCACCACTGTACCCTCCAATATTTCTCCAATGAAAATAGGGATGTCTCATTGCATAATGATAATTTTACTATTTATACCCCACACATCTTACTGGGTTGCCCCAGTCACTCTGGAAGGCTTACAACATATATAAAAACATAATTAAACATGAAGAAAACTTCCCTATACAGCATTGCCTTCAGATGGCTCAGGGGTTGGATAACTCCATACCCTCCAACATTTCTCCAGTGAAAATAGGGACATCCTCAGAAATCAAATCAGACCAGGACAGCTTCTCTAAATCAGGGATATCCTTGGAAAATAGGGACACTTGGAGGGTCTGTTTTCATTGGAGAGATGTTGGAGTGTATGGAGTTATCCAACCCTGAACCAGGTGAATGCAGTTCTGTTTAGGGAAGCTTTTTAATGTTTAATGTTTTATTATGTTTTTATATATGTTGGACACATTTTTATAAAGATTTATTGTCTTTTGTGTCTGCCTTCTGTAATAAAAGTTAGACATAGATATAAGCGATGTCCCAAACTTTAACAGGAATCAAGAGATGGTGGTGCCAGGGCCGTCTTTACACATGGATGCAAGGGGTGTGGGGCACCCAGGCGACAAATTTTGGGGGACGCCAGGCGCCCACCACTGAAACCGCTGCCTAAGTGAATGTTGCTGCAGGGAGAGCTCTCTGGAAAGTCTCGCTCACCAAAGCCAGGAAGAGAGGGAGTGACAGGGAAGAGGGTGATACAGACAGAAAGAGAACGTGCCTATCTAGCGATGGGAGCATGCGCAGGCTCCAGAACCTTCCCAAGAAGAACTCATATATGCGCGCTCGCAAGGGCCCTTCCAGCTCCTCTAGAAATAAGGTTGCTCGCACAATGGAAGGCTGCCTGTGATGGTTTTCCCAAGCACAATGCCCACCTGTCTCATCTTTCAGTCACCTCCCTACGACCGTAAGCGCATGCGTGGTGTCTTTACACTGACTCCCAGTGTGTTCTTTGTCTTCTTTAAAAAAGCTGGTTTTAAACAAAACAAAAAAAACTCCTTTTGGAGCCGTGCAGGCATGAGCGCTATTTATCAAATGATAATAGTGACATAAGCATATTAAAAAGCTAATTTGGGGGCTAAACTAAATTTGGGGGCACTGGGCGGATCTTTGCACCCCGGTGGCACACACAGTGGTACCTCGCAAGACGAATGCCTCGCAAGACAAAAAACTCGCTAGACGAAAGGGTTTTTTGTTTTTTGAGCTGCTTCGCAAGACGATTTCCCCTATGGGCTTGCTTCGCAAGACGGAAACGTCTTGCAAGTTTGTTTCCTTTTTCTTAACACCGTTAATACAGTTGCGACTTGACTTCGAGGAGCAACTCATAGAACGCGGTGTGGTAGCCTTTTTTGAGGTTTTTTAAGACTTTGGTAATTTTTGAAGCTTTTCCAAAACTTCCCCGACACCGTGCTTTGCAAGACGAAAAAAATCACAAGACGACAAAACTCACGGAACGAATTAACTTCGTCTTGCGAGGCACCACTGTATGCTAAAGACGGCTCTGGGTGGTGTGGGATTTTTCTGGTTTCTGACAGATTCCTGAGCAATCGTAAGTAGACAAACTGTTATTCCCCAGTCGTCAGGTATAATGCCCTGCAAATATATGTTACCAGTAGGAGATTATGACCCAGAATACGTGTCATTTCTGTCAACACAGATTCCCAAGAAGTCCTGATCATTCTGCATTCTCCTATCACAGAATTATAGAGTTGGGAGGGACACTAAGGATCATCTAGTCCAACCCCCAGCAATGTAGGAATATGCAGCTGTGATCAAACCTGCAATCTTGGCGTTATGAGACCACCCTCTAACAAAATGGGCAACCAATCCATTCAAGTCCTGGAGAAGTAACAGTGCCAAAGCTGGCAGTTAAGAGCATACTGGAAATTGGATGAAAGCAGCCAAAATCTGTTCAGCATGAATACAGGCCAGGGGGTTACAAGTTGAGGGTCCTGACTGGCTGCATATTTTCCTTGAAGGAAGCCCAGTGCAACTCAGGAGGACTTAAATTCCTAATAAACATTCATAGGATGTTTCCATCCACTTCTCAGACTCAGAACAGGCTGCAGGTGCTTTTATCCCAGTGAGTCAGGATTACACCTCCCTCTAAATCAGCACAACTCTGTATGGTGATGGCTACAGCACCCCAATGATGAAGCAGAGTATTTGAATTGAAACGTGCCGGGTTCATGAAACCTTTCCTTCAGCAGCTAATTTAATTCATACCTCATTTAGCCGAAAGAGCCGCCAGATGGGATTCAGACATTCCAAGCCACAGCGCCTGGCAGGATCAGTTAATCACTTACACAGCTTAGCTAAATCCCTTTTTTTCTGTGCAGCTCTCTCGTTTCATAGCTACCTGTGTTTTCCTTAGGAATCAAATAGAATAAATAAAGGCAACGTGCTTCTGCCCTTGTTTTAAGGGCCAAGCAGCCTACCAAATTTCCCCCTTTATTCTGCACTATCCCGGGAGGAACGGATTCTGAAAAGATATCTGTAAGGTTGTCAACCAGCAGGGCTTCTCTGTCTTGGACAGCAGCCCGCAGACAGCAGAGGGGCAGCCTGCTTTCCCATGTCTTTAAATTTTTTACTATGTTGGACCTATGCTTTATTTGGAGACTGTAGAACTGCTTACTTTAGGCATATTTACCAACTGTGCAACTTCTCAAACATACGGACATACTTCAGTAAGAGAAAGAGCCAGCAGCCTTTGTTTATGGCAGTGTTTGGCTGGCTTAGTATAAATCCTGTTCAAACCAGGGTTTCCAGTTTTGGTTTAGAGAGCAAATGCAAACCATGGTTTGCCTAAAAACTGACAGTTAGGGAGGGAATGGGAACCCAGAAGGTTCAAAGGCTCAAACAGCTGAGATTCATGCATTGCAGGGGGTTGGACTAGTCCTCTGAACTCTACAATTCTAGGTTATATATGCAGCTCTCTCCATAATCATGGCATCACTTTCTCCAGCAGCTCATTAACTTGGGGGGGGGGGGAATAATAGCAGCATGAGTTAACCCAAACCACTCATTTTAGAGGCTGAAAGGACAACCTGCAGCCCTAGGTCTGCAAAGGTAAAGGGACCCCTGACCATTAGGTCCAGTCGCGGACGTTTGATGGGTGTTTGATGAGTGTTTGGTGGAGGGCAAGAGGAACCATGGGGCAGGGTCCAGGATGCTCAGATTGCTGCCACCAGACCTCTCCTTTCATGATGTAACTGTGATGTATGAGTGATGTAGTTGGGGGGGTGTAACATGGGGATTAGTAAAGGTAAAGGGACCCCTGACCATTAGGTCCAGTTGTGACCGACTCTGGGGTTGCGGCGCTCATCTCACTTTATTGGCCGAGGGAGCCGGCATACAGCTTCCGGGTCATGTGGCCAGCCTGACTAAGCTGCTTCTGACAAACCACAGAGCAGCGCACGGAAATGCCGTTTACCTTCCCGCCAAAGCGGTACCTATTTATCTACTTTCACTTTGACGTGCTTTCAAACTGTCGCGGGGATTCAAACTGCCGACCTTCTGATTGGCAAGCCCTAGGCTCTGTGGTTTAGACACAGCGCCACCCTTAAGTCTGCAAAAGCCCTCCACAATTTATCAGTTCAGACTTCTGGAAAGAGTGATCTGTCCTTCTCCTAGCAGACCACTGCCCAGGGAGGAAGAGGGAAAGGAGGAGGTGTCTGAAAGGGGGTGGAGGGAAGAAATGCCCCAGCCACTTTTGATGCTAGGCTTGTCTGCCTCTGCCCCTGGCAGATTACCAAACTGACCTTGGGAACATGTGAACTATTGATTCCAATACTTGCCCTGATACACTGATGCCACTGTTTTGCACCTGTTGTGGAGAGATGGGAAGGGGCTTCTAAGTCAGTGTCTGGAAGAGTGCAGAAGAGTTGCCATTATTGCCCCTTCCATCAAGACTCTAAATCAGGAGTAGTGAAGCTGTGCACCAGACCTAGCCCACAAAGTTCTGAAACCCTCTTCCAAAGTTGGGTGCCTCTTTCCCCCCTTTGAAAAGTGCCATTTCTGCCTCTGGCATGGCACTGTTGTTAGAAGCTCTTAGAAAGACATTTAGATGAATTCACTCTGTTAAGTCACCTGTGCTCCTTTGCCAGAACCCAAAGGTATTTTCAGATGCATCCTTCAGAAAGCAAAATTAAGCCCAGGCAGCAAAACACGGGCAGTTTGAAGATCACAAGGGACTTATAATTCTGTGTTGGCTCTGGATGAAAACTTTGCAGCTCATCCAGCGCTATCAGACCTTTAATTGGTTTGCTGAAGACAGAAAATTTGGACAGTGCATGATAGGATAAAATAAGGGGTTGTTGTATTGATAATTGTTTCCATTCTAAGTCCAGATTGGTATCTTCAGGTAGCGATAGAGCAATGAGTATGCCAGAAGCCTGCAATGACTGAGCTAAACAGCCCCTCTCCTTGGAGCTGGTACGATTGCACCTTGCTGAACCTGTTCAATATTTGATGCTTTCTTCTTTCTTCCTAAGCAGAGAAGTGCTGATGCTTTTATTCTAGGAGGCAGCACAGACAGGTAGAGGGCAAGAAACTTATTTAAAAGGCAGGGAGAAAGAAGGAAGGAGGGAAGAAAAGGAAAAAAAGACAGAGAAAGAAATGAATTAGTGATGGGCCATCCCAAGAGAGGGTTGCGGTTGGGTAGGGAGGGAAGAGCCACGAGGAGAAGTCAGCCGCGCGTGAGCATAGGATGTGACAGATACAAATGTGTACTACACTCTCCAGACATGTGGGGGATTTAGGAGAGCATGGATTCTTGCAGGAGGTGTTGCCTTTTACATAGGGGGGAGTTGTATTGTGTGTCTGTCCTGTTTTGAGCAATTAGGAGAAATGCTATATAAAAGTAGCGACCTGTAAACAGCCAGAGGGCTAAAGCTGGGATACGATTCAGTGAAAGTGTGGAACTTTTTCAAACTGGGTGATAGTTGAATGTTTATCGTCACCACCATCTTCCTTCCATCTAAAGATAATTGCGATGGTTGAGTGCATTTGCAAGTGAAATGGGGCAACCAAAACATAAGGCAGTGATTTCTGCACAGCTGCGGGACCATAGGAACCAACTCCTAGGGGGTGTGGGGGCTTTGCTCCCCACAATAAAAGATTGGGGGGCAGACCCCAGAAAGCTGACAAACATTCCCACTCAAATGGTGAGTCTGCACTGCACCTTCTGTTTATGCAAATCATTTGTTTGTTCCCTTCCAAATCACAGCTAGGCAAAAATCCTGGATTCCTAACATTGTTTTCTTCTGGCAGCTCTCACTTGTGAGTCGAGGACCCGTCACCCACATAGGAATATAATAAGACACAAAGACACATTATTTTAGGTTAATGGGCAAACATTAACTCATTAGCTCACTTATGGCTTATGTGTGTGGTACGGAAGCTGTACTACCCAGGACAGGATGGGGTTGTGCAGAGTTGTTAAGGCAGCAGAGAGCATTGTTGGCTGCCCACTCTCCACCTTAGAGCAGATTTATGCCACAAGGTGCCATAGGAAGGCACTGGACATAGTAAAAGATCCATCGCATCCTGGTCACTGTCTCTTCGAGCTCCTGCCGTCGGGACGGAGATACAGGACGATGAAGACAAGAACGAGCCGTCTTAAGAACAGCTTCTTCTCCAGAGCGATCTCGGCCCTGAATGGGAAGCCTGGACTTTGAAAGTCATCTAATCTTCCTTGCTGTACTATACTGTATTGTTTTAATTAGTGTTTTTATGGAGCAGTCAAGTAATTTCGTTGTCCCCGAGAGGGGGTAATGACAATAAAGATATTATTATTATTATTATTATTATTATTATTATTATTATTATTATTACTATTATTATTGTTGTTATTATTATTATTATTATTATTATTATTATTATTATTATTATTAAAAATAGGCCACAATTCTTATTGGTTACAGCATGTGAGTAGGCTTAGGCATTGGATGAAACAGCAATACCAGACTCCACCCCACACAGCCGGGAGTCATATTAGGGTTAACAACCAATGGGAGGAGCTTGTTGATGTAAATACAACTGGAAGCTCCCCCATGACATCACTGGGGGTCGTACCATGGCCCTAGCCACCAGCAGGGCATCGGACAGGATCCATGACCGCTGGATTCCTTTAATGGAATACCCAAAAGAGGAGGGGTAGATGATGGCACATACCCAATCCTCCAACACAGCACACCTATTCCGATGCCTAACCGCCAATACCAGAAAGTTGTGACGAATTGCTACACGGTAGGTGAAGAAACCAAGAGGCTGGTGCCAATTTGCCAAATGGATAAAAAAGTCCTACCAGGCCCCTTGGGCAACCAACCGAAGTCCACAGCAAGAGTCAAAGGATGCAGACCCTTGGGTGAAATTGTGTAGGTACAACCATTTAAGCCAATGGTTGAGAGCAGCTGAGGCACAGAATCATGGAACCGTAGAGTTAGAAGGGACTGTGAGGAACCAACCACTGCAATACAGCAATCTTTGAAATATGAATTGAGAGGAAAGCAAAATGGAAGGCAAGGTTGTGACAGGGCTTCAAGAACGTAAGGAGAGCCCTGCTGTTCAACCCAAAGGCCCATTCTAGTTTAGCACTCTGCTCTCAGGGGGGTCAACCCTCTGGGAAGAACGCAAGAAGGACCTGACCACAGCAGCGACCTCCACGCTTGTGATTCCTACGTACTGGTATTCAGAGTACACTGCTTTCATCAGTTGAGACGGAACAGTCCATTGTTTTCCACGAATTTGCCTAATCCCCTTTTAAAGCCATCTAAGCTGGTGGATTTTGCAGGATCAGATTCCAGTTTATGTGCCCTTTGTGTGCTTTGTGGAGAAGGGCTTTCTTTTGTCTGTCCTGAAACTCCAATATTCAGCCTCCTTGTATGGCGCCAAGCTCTGGTGCTGGGAGAGAGGTAGACAGCCTTTGTTCTCCCTTATCCATATTCTCCATAATATGCATGATTTTAAATGCCCCTCCATCTTACCTTTTTCCTACACTAAAAACTCCCAAATATCGCAACCTTTCTTCTTAGGGCAGTTGCCCCAACTCCTTAATCATTTGGGTCGTCATGCTCTGAACCACTTCCTCTCCAATATCCTGTTTGGGTTGAGGCGTCTAGAACTGTACACAGTGTGCCAAGTGCATTTACACACATAGATTTGCACAATGCCGTTATGACGCTGGCAGTTTTATTTTCAACTCCTTTCCTAATTATCCCTAGCATGGCATTCACCTTTTCCACAGCTGCCACACACTGAGTTGACATCTTCATGGAGCTATCCACTTCGACCCCAAGCTTTCATTCAGTCATTGGTTCAGACCCCATGAATGCATATGTGAAATTAGGAGAGGAAAAAATGCGCCAGTGTGCATCTCTTTTCACTTCCTTACACTGAATAACACTTGCCAATAGCTGCCCATTCACGTAGTCTTGAGAGATCCTTTTATTGCTCCTTACCATCTCTTTTTATCTTAACTGCCCTGTACAAAGTGGTGTCATCAGCAAACTTGTCTACCTCACTGTTTGCCCCTAACTTTAGGTTGTTTATTAAGTGCATTTGCAGTCTTAACTCAGCTGCCTAAAGTCTCCTAAACGCGCTTCTATTTTGAGCTATACTCGTTTATTTTTTCTTCATTTGTTTTTTCTCTTTCAGCATGAACCACTTTTGAAGCAACATTTTAAAAAACCAAATAAAGATGTGCCAACCAGGCCTCTGCAACTGCTGTTGAGAGAAGTGTACTAAAGCACGGGGGGGGGGGGGGACTGTGAGAGAAGAACAGCCTCCAGCATATTAGGTATTCTGCTCTATGGGAGTGTCATAAGTCTTCCAGCTCTAGCTTCAACCTCATGAACCTTCTGTCTAAAGCTGTTCTTTCCCAGTTCCTTCTAAAAGACAGAGATTAGCATTTCAGTCCCCGAAGAACAGTCATAGGCATCACTGCATTTCTCATAAACTGGACAGAAAAACTGATGCTAGCATTACATCAACTGCTACACATATAAGATCTATGCGCCACCACAGGAACATGGAGAACATCATAACAAACACTGCACATTTTTTCGCCCTTCTTGCAGGAATTTATGTCTAGGTTGGGGGGGGGGGTTGCCCCTCCAGCAGATATCATACACATGCAGCCCACTACCAAAATCAGCACAACCATTTTTGTGACTTTTGTGATTTGTCCCCACAAAACACTTCATCACAGTTTCTTCCTATCTATTCAAACGGCCTTTGCTGCATGATACCAAAATAATTCACTGATAAATGCATCTGTGTACTGGCTCACAGGGAAAACTTCAGAAATTCATATAGACATGTGAGCTCAGCTACTCAGCAGCCCCTCTGCCTGAGTGATAATCCCTGGCATCCTGATACAGGAGTGCCAGACAGGTAGCCATTCCAGAAATAACAAACCCAGATGAAGACAAAAGAGTGTGGTTAACCTGGCTGGGAAACAGGGAAATGTAAATATCTCTTTTGTTACATTTGATGGGTGTTTGGTGGAGGGCAAGGGGAACCATGGGGCAGGGTCCAGGATGCTCAGATTACTGCCACCAGACCTCTCCTTTCATGATGTAACCGTGATGTATGAGTGCTGTAGTTGGGGGGGGGGTGTAACATGGGGATTAGTAAAGGTAAAGGGGCCCCTGACCATTAGGTCCAGTTGTGACCGACTCTGGGGTTGCGGCGCTCATCTCACTTTATTGGCCGAGGGAGCCAGCATACAGCTTCCAGGTCATGTGGCCAGCATGACTAAGCTGCTTCTGGCAAACCACAGAGCAGCGCACGGAAATGCCGTTTACCTTCCCGCCAAAGCGGTACCTATCTATCTACTTTCACTTTGACGTGCTTTCCAACTGCTAGGTTGGTAGGAGCAGGGACCGAGCAACGGGAGCTCACCCCGTCGCGGGGATTCGAACTGCCAACCTTCTGATCGGCAAGTCCTAGGCTCTGTGGTTTAACCCACAGCGCCACCCACATCCCTAACATGGGGATTAGCAGCTAATAAAAGTTTGGGGGCTCTTATGTTTGGGGCTTCCATTTTGTTCCACCTGGTGGCAGGTGGGAGTCCTGTCGCGACAGTCTTCCATAAAGACCAAGCCTACTGGCTGCTGTTTTGCTCTGGTATTCCTGGCTGGTGTCCTTGTTTTTTGTCCAAGGGAGCCCTCAGATTTCTCCGTTAACACCCTGTACCATTTTCTGCAGCGGTGGCAGCAGGATGGTGGGGGGTTGGTGAGCCACCTGCTCCCCTGCCCTCCCCTCAGCCATTGCCTAGTCACCCTCCTTGACTGTTGTGGGGGGAGGGGGCTGCCCAAGTCCAGAGTGGTATGCAGGGAGGCAGAGGTGGCTTGGCGGGTGAAGGAGTGTACATGCACAGTGGCTACAGCAGCCTGCGTGCATGGATGTGCTGCTGCTGCTGCTGCGACTGCCCACGCTTCACCTCTTAACTGCTGACAGGGAGGTGCACCAAGCATTCTCCCTTCCTCCCTCGTTGGTCGGCCGCCTCTCCCTCCTTCCCTCTCTCTCGGCTGGCACAGCGGCAGGGCTTGCATGGGCATCCCTTAGCTGACCACAAGGAGAAGGAGGAACTGCCACCACCCCAGCCCCAAAGGCCCAGCCACGCGCGGCTTGCATCCCCACAGCTCTGGCTTAGTGAGAGAGCCTGTTTTGGGGGCACCCAGGCAGTGCACACCCCCGAGGGCTCCGGCAAGCCCAGACATGACCCCACCCCACCCCAGTAAAGTGGGGCCATGCAGAGCCCCTGCCCACCCCCACAAGGGGAAGCCCTGGCAGCCGACATGGTGAGTGACTCCTCCCAACATAGGCAGAGAGGAGCGCTGGGCTGGGGGCACCTTTGTGAGGGTGCTTAGTTTGCACCCCCTCGAAAATTGCGCCTGGGGCAACAGTCCCTCTGACACACACACCCCAGGCTGCACCACTGCCATGTCCACATCCTTGAGCCTTACTAACTGAAACTGATCCAACACAACAGGACTAGACAGTGCTCTAGACACCCAGTGATACTCACCTGCTATAACAGCGGAGTCAGGATTTTATCCTCACAATGCTTTGCAAACAAGTCACAGCGAGCTATTGTTGGTTCCACCACCTCCATTGGGCCACCCCTCTCACCCCTTCTTCCCTGGTGGGGCAGGCACCATTTTGTGGTGCGCCTCAGGTGCCAAAATGTCTTGGGCCTGCCCTGCTCCAGGAGGAGCCAATGGTCAGCCTAAAAGACTCTTCTGAGAGGCTGCAGTTATGTGACACACCTCATGCAACAGGGTTTAGCACAGGGGTCGGCAAGGGTTACCTCGCCTGGGCGGGTTCACTGCCACAGAGATCGCTCTGTGGATCGCGTCTGTGTCTGCGCAGACGCAATTTTCAGTGCCGCGGAAGCGAGTCCCTGCTCCATGTTGTGCCTGTATAGTGCAGCACGCGGGGACTCGCCAAGTGGGCGACTCGGTTCGGGGATGGCTCAGGGGCCGTTTAAACGACCCCCGTGGGCCACTTGTGGTCCATGGGCCGCAGGTTGCTGACCCCTGGTTTAGCAGCTTCTGACACCTAAGTATTGCCCTCCTCTTCAGGCTTTTGACTCATGGGGAAAAGTAACATGCAAGCAGAGACAGTGTGGAGGGCTCATTTCTGAAGAGATGATGATGATGATGATGATGATGATGATGATGATGATTAATTATTTGTACCCCGCCCATCTGGCTGGGTCCCCCCAGCCACTCTGGGCGGCTTCCAACAAAACACTAAAATACAATAACCTATTAAACATTAAAAGCTTCCCTAAACAGGGCTGCCTTTAGATGTCTTCTAAAAGTTTGGTAGTTATTTTTCTCTTTGACATCTGGTGGGAGGGCGTTCCACAGGGCGGGTGCCACTACCGAGAAGGCCCTCTGCCTGGTGGTTCAAAACAATTGGGGTTCAAAACTGCACAGAGAAGGGCTGTAGCTCAGTGGATAAACAGTGGCTTTGCATGCAGAAGGTTCAATCCTGGGCATCTCCAGGTAGGGCTAGGATGAGACCCTGCCTAAAATCCTGAAGAGCCACTGCCAGTCAGTTCAGACCATGCTGAGATAGATGGACCTACGATCTGACTCCATATAAGTCAGTTTCAAATGAGTTGCTGACGAGTCCTCTAACCAAAGAGGTCTTTTTAAGTCCAAAGGGGAAGAACACAAGACACCACAGACTGTGCCACTGGAGCTTGCTCCAAGCCAAAGTCTACAGCCATCAAAGAAAATTAGAATATTTTAAATTCATTTAAAAATGATTACGGCCGGTTCGTTTTCTCCTGCAGTTTGTAGATAGCAACTCCCATAAGATAGAGAAATACCATTTGCCACCTGAGCGGAATAGTAGGTACATGTATCCAATGTTTCATTCAGAGATCTTCAAACACTGAAACAAACTTTTTAATTAAGTTTCAGAGCTCCCTTGGGCAAGAGGTATTATTAGCTGCTATTAACAGATGGAACAGAAACTTTTATAAAGTGTGTGTGTGTGTGTGTGTGTGTGTGTGTGTGTGTGTGTGTGTTTAGGAAATTGTCTGAATGAAAACTTTACAGCACAAGGGAAAAAGAAAGAGAGGGAAGATAACCGGACCCATGAGAACCATCTGCCTGCTGACCATCTGGAAAACTGAAGCAGGATGGCAAAAGGATTTGACATTGCATACCTCCAGCATGAAGTCCAACTGTTTAAAATGGCCCTAGACCAAAATATCTATTTAAGGCGTTTTGAAGTCACATCCTATGTTTGGGCCTAAGTGATTGTGCTCTTTCCTAATTCTCTATCCAAAACAGTCTCTCTGCAGAGCTCAAACAGGTCAAGAGTAATTCAGGGTTCATCTACACTTACCTTTGCAACCCACAAAAAACAAAACAAAACCACCCTTGATTGCCGTTTGATCTGATTTAGCTGCAAAATGCGGGTTTCCCTGGGGAATGTGCCAGGGCCAAACAAACACAACACCTGGACACAGACTTGGAAAGCCCAGATCTGTGACTAGAAATGCAACACAAAAGGATGTGTGGGTGAGCCCTCAGTTGCTTAGTCTAACAACAGAGATACAAAATACCAGCCCCTGAAGTATGCAAGTTCCTGAGTCACACAAAGCATTTGTAATTTTCTGTCTTAAATGCAATTGTACAATGGCAAAACGTCTTAGGTATTTTAAAGGTAAATGTAAAGGGAACCCTGACCATTAGGTCCAGTCGTGACCGACTCTGGGGTTGCGCGCTCATCTCGCTCTATAGGCCGAGGGAGCTGGCGTTTGTCCGCAGACAGCTTCCGGGTCATGTGGCCAGCATGACTAAGCCGCTTCTGCCGAACCAGAGCAGCACACGGAAACGCCGTTTACCTTCCCACCAGAGTGGTACCTATTTATCTACTTGTACATGACGTGCTTTCGAACTGCTAGGTTGGCAGGAGCAGGGACCGAGCAATGGGAGCTCACCCCGTCACGGGGATTCGAACCGCCGACCTTCTGATCGGCAAGCCCTAGGCACTGAGGCTTTTACCCACAGCGCCACCCGTGTCCCCTTAGGTATTTTAGGAAGACCTTAAACCATTTTCTCCTTACATGGGATAGGGAAGTAAAATCCTCCTTTCTGACCCCACTCCGCCAAGTATGACTATCCCATCTTCTAGCCTGCAAGGCATCCATATATGGACATGATGTTTGCATATACAGAGTACATGCGCAAAGTCCAACACATATTGGCTCAAATTATGCAGCTGATTGGACTAAAGGCCTTAAAAGCTCCTGCCATCAGTCTACCTCTCTTAAGCTCCACCCCCTTGCTAGAAGAATGGGGATTCTTAACAGCCAAACCCCTCGCATGAAGATCGGCACTTTCCTGGTACCTCCTCAGGCTTGGGAGAAGAGGTTCGTCAGGGTCCTAGTCCCAGTTCTGTCCACAAACTCCTCACTTAGCTGGTTCCTGGCCACCACCTTCATGTTCAGTGTTAGGAGCCTGTTCCTCAGCCATCAGCATAGCAGCTTCTGACTTAGGACTCAGCTACATTAGCAAAGAAAAAGTGTTTTATATGCGTTATATGGAAGTGAGAGCTGGAGTAGAAAGAAGGCTGATCACCGAAGAATTGGTGCTTTTGAATTATGGTGCTGGAGGAGACTCTTGAGAGTCCCATGGACTGCAAGAAGATCAAACCTCTCCATTCTGAAGGAAATCAGCCCTGAGTGCTCACTGGAAGGACAGATTGTGAAGCTGAGGCTCCAATACTTTGGCCACCTCATGAGAAGAGAAGACTCCCTGGAAAAAACCCTGATGTTGGGAAAGATGGAGGGCACAAGGAGAAGGGGACGACAGAGGATGAGATGGTTGGACAGTGTTCTCAAAGCTACTAACATGAGTTTGACCAAACTGCGGGAGGCAGTGGAGGACAGAAGTGCCTGGCGTGCTCTGGTCCATGGGGTCACGAAGAGTCGGACATGACTAAACAACTAAACAACAACAACATGCGTTATAACACTGCGACACCAACCTCTTTGAGGTTTACAACTCATTTTTCTGAAACCCATTTCTGATGCGTCTAGATCCAGCCTTAGACTGCTCATCCTTCCCCTCTCGCCCTGAACTCGAGGCCTGGGCCATGACAAGGGAGCCGTTTGCTCTGCAAGTTCAATCAGCCCACAAATGACGATCTCTAATGCCATTTCCTTATCTAACCTCATCACAGCTTGACCAACTCAGTTCTCTCAAACCACGGATAATTTCCTGTCCCTTCCAGATATGGTGATGCAGAGGAAAGCTATGACCATTCACATTTCCAAGAGAATGCAATTAAGTAAAAGCTGATGGGAACACGACAAGAAGAACAAGGACAGGGACAAACGAAGAGTAATAGAAGATCTGGGTGTAAGATTAGACGTCTGCAATAAAGCCTAGCCTTTGCCCTGAAGAGGGAAATTGCTCTAAAGGAACATCTCTACCCAGGAAGCTTTGTTTTTTACTGTGCAGTTGGAAAAACTAGCAGTTTAGAAAACTTTCCCCTCCTTGATAAGGCAATATGATCCTTAAACCAGATGTTTGAAAACAGTGCTACTTTGTGTGGTTCTACACTCGCATGGCATCTGGGATAGGATCTGAGACCTGGATCAATGGACAGGTTTTGTTTTGGTTTTGGAAAGATTCTGTGAAAGGTTGTTTTTTTTTTTCAGTCACTCCATCTTATTGAAGATGTACAGCATGGCCTTTTGGCTAATATCAAGGCTCTGTGCACACGTAGCATTTGAAATGGACAGGGGTCATTTTTGCAGAGTGCCCTTTCGTACACAGCTATTTGCAATCGTACACACCTTTGAGCAATAACATAATCTGAAGTGGCAGCTACTATTCGTGTTGTCTGTACACACAGGTAGGCATGTTTTTGAACTAGTGTGCAATGTTGCTCTCTTTTTCCTTCTCCTCAGTTGGTGTTTCCACAGACTTAATTAAAAAAAAAACACTATTTGCAGGCTTCTGAAAGAGAGGGGCTGGAAACTGGTGTGTTGGTATAATAAACTAAACTATAACAACAACAACAACAACAACAACAACAACAACAACAACAACAACAACAACAACAACAACATATTATTTATACCCTGCCCATCTGGCTGCGTTTCCCCAGCCACTCTGGGTGGCTTCCAGCAGAATATTAAAATATAATGATTCATCCAGTATTAAAAGCTTTCCTATACAGGGCTGCCTTCAGATGTCTTCTAAAAGTCTGGTAGTTGTTTTTCTCTTTGACATCTGATGGGAAGGCATTCCACAGGGCGGGCGCCACTACCGAGAAGGCCCTCTGCCTGGTTCCCTGTAACTTGGCTTCTCGCAATGAGGGAACCACCAGAAGGCCCTCAGCGCTGGACCTCAGTGTCCGAGCAGAACAATGCGGGTGGAGATGCTCCTTCAGGTATACTGAGCCGAGAGTATATTAGGACACAGAGGCAATTAAGTTACTATACTACTTCCTACTTCACAAATTTCACTCACAGACAAGTCAAACACGGTGGGAGAGACTGGCAAAGCCCTGCATGGTTGGCAGCTGTACCCCAATAGGATGTGACCTGAGAAAGTGCATTCTTGCCACAAAATAGAATATAACCAGAGGTTTTTTCTGGGGGCACTCAAGGGAACACAGTACTGGCACCTTACTCCCCCCCCCACCAAATGTTAAAAGTGTGGCACTTACTAGAACCAGTACCTTTTTTGCCTTAAAAAACCCCACTGATATAACTTCCCCTGCAAATAGGGGGTTGCCATATTTGTCAAGATTTGATTTGATTTCAAAGGTGAAATATACTCAGAGTCGCTAAGTGATTTCATGCTCTTTATTCAGCTCATAGTGGTGAGGAGGAATGAATGAAAGTCCCCTCAAAGTATCTGCTTTATATACATTATTTACACAATGGGCTGCACATGATTGGCTAATTCCGGAATTCTACTGTAAGCCAATCAGGTTGTGGATTCACTTCTATCTGGAGCATGATTGGGTAGTTCCTGCCAACCAATCATACTGCTGCATTGTTCTAGGACCAATCAGACTGCTGAATTCTGAATCCTATTGTTCTAGGGCCAATCAGACTGCTGCCTTTTGGATCCTATTGTTCTAGGACCAATCAGACGGCTGCAGTTTGGATCCTATTCAACTCAGTACATAACAAAAGGGGTGAAACAAAGGGGGAGGAGGGGTGTGGTTCAAGGAGGAAAACAAGAGGACAATTTGCCCCGGGATATCCTGTGCCCAAGGCCCCCCAGAAATCTAGACCCTTGCTTATTATTCTATCAACCAGCCTCTTGCTCTATAATAATGAGCAGGACTTGTAAGCAGGGCTGTTGGGTGAGGGTGTTTTGAGGGTGAGGCCCAGAGTGCTGTCTTACAGTGTATGTAGGACCAAGAGACATGGATGGCGAGGGAGCTGCTGCAGCGACCCGCAACACGTGTGTCATGTTTGGCAGCCCTGTATAGGGAAGTTTTTAATGTTTGAAATGGGGTGGTGTTTTTATATTTTGCTGGAAGCTGCTCAGAGTAGCTGGGGCAACCCAGTCAGATGTAGTTTGGATTTGATATCCCGCTTTATCACTACCCGAAGGAGTCTCAAAGCGGCTCACAATCTCCTTTCCCTTCCTCCCCCACAACAAACACTCTGTGAGGTGAGTGGGGATGAGAGACTTCAGAGAAGTGTGAGTAGCCCAAGGTCACCCAGCAGCTGCAGGTGGAGGAGCGAGGAAGTGAACCCGGTTCACCAGATTATGAGTCTACTGCTTACTGATGTGTGGCATATAAATAACAACAACAGCAACTATTACTATTACTATTACTATTACTATTACTATACCACAAGACACCAATAAATTGCTAGAACCAGAGCTGCTGTATAATCAGGAATAGAATCTGTGGCCAAATACATCACCATGCAGGTCTGCTTCTCTTTGGCATTTGTTTATTTCCTTGTATACTTTGCTGTCACAAGACTGCTGTCGCTTCACCAAGAGATGTTTTTGTACTGGGTAGGGAGCTAGGCAGATAGACAGCCAGGCTTCAGGTGAAGGGATTTTGGCTGCTTCCAGACTGGGGTTTAATTTGAACATCGGCCATTGAGATTACCATACGAGTCGTTGGCAACCGTTGTTTTTTTTACCTGCTGGATTTAACATCAGAAAGGGACGATCAGGATTAAACTGGAAGGGACCATAGACAAACTCACTTGGCAGTAAGCCCCTCTGAACTCAGCCGGACCTTTCCCTGCTTAAAGCCGTGTGAGCCAGCAAGTACAGCCACCCCTCCCCACTCCCTCTGCTTGGCCCAATAAAGGATACCCTGGCCCCAAGCAGGAAAGCTCAGAGAAGATGGGTGGCTTCTTTTCCTCCAAAACAACAACAACAACCACAATTTTAAAGTTTCCCCTTGACTGGCAGAGGTTGTCTAGGGTTGCACACAAAAGTTCTCCAGGCCTAACTTGGAGATGCCAAAGAGAGATTGAAGTAGGGACGTTTTGCATGTATTGCAGGCGATCTGCTACTGAGCAATGGATGTTCCCTTAATGAATTTTGGACTTTAATGAATCCAAAATACCAAACTAGACAGGGGGCAGCCAATCAGCCTCTGCTAGAGGCAGGTGATTTCCACCGAATGTGAACCAATCATACATGATACTGCCCTTTGCACACCTGCCTAAATCACTGCTGTAGGCATATTTCCTTCAGGTAAAGAAGGACAGGTAAGTCACAGGCCCAGGGAGTAGGCGTCTCCAAGGGTTGGTAATTCTTACTCTGAAAGTATCAGACATGTGAGAAATACTGCTTTAAATATCAGTGACCTTTGCATCACACACAACCTTGCCAACTCGTACAGCAACATAAGCCCCGCTCAGAAGGGGTGGCCTCACTTTATCTAATTTGTACCTCATTGCACGGCTTAGACTAATCCCAAAAACATTTTTCAAATTCCTAGGTGCCAATATCAAATTACGGCAACCCTGGCTTAGGGCCAGAGGACACACCAGTTGCATGCCAACGTGCTCATTAAGACTCCAACAGCTGCTGCTTCTAGGGAAACGCAAATTTGGGAGGAGAGTTTCAGCTGACAAGTGTAGCTTGTGGGGTGCGTCACTTTCCCCCACTTGGTGCTTTGCCACTCAGAGCCCCCCACCCAACTGCTTTCCCATCGAAGGGAAGCCAGATGCGTGCTTGCAAGGGTAAATTCGCTTGGATCTCAATAGAAGGGAAATGGCTCTGTTGGAGTTGGAGAGGGCAATAGGAACGCTGTCCTCCAATCTGTCACTTCTCAACTGAAAATAGCCCCCTGCTTCACCCCTACCAAAAGGATGCTTCCCTAGAAGAAGCAGCCAAGGAGAGCTCCAGATTTGGACGTGCCTTGGGGAAAGTGCTCATCGTGGGCTTCTAACACCCAGTGAGACTTCCCCACAGGCTTACCGGAAGTGGCACTGACAGGAGCGCCACTGCTGTGTGGATGGACCATAGGGGCGCCCAGTGTCCCCTTTCACACCAGACAAACTGGTATTGCAAGTGCTGCCCAGGGTGGTATCCAGTTTCCCCAAATGTCCCATAACATCAGATGTGGCATTCGGTTTTACTAGATGTGCAGACAAGAGAGTTCTTACCGTAGGTTGAGGTGGCTGCGTGGTCCATCTTTGTTATTTGCTTCTTCTTCTTCTTGCTTAACTAAAGGAAGCCTCAGCTCAGCAGGGGAAGTGCTGTACACCTTTGTGCCTTGCCCAGGAAACATCCAAGGCAGTTCCATTTTGAAGGCATCTCCAGCATTTGTCTAAGTATACTGTGCACTACGGGATGCGGGTGGCGCTGTGGGTTAAACCACAGAGCCTAGGACTTGCTAATCAGAAGGTCGCGGTTCGAATCCCTGCGACGGGGTGAGCTCCCGTTGCTCGGTCCCAGCTCCTGCCAACCTAGCAGTTCGAAAGCACATCAAAGTGCAAGTAGATAAATAGGTACAGCTCTGGCAGGAAGGTAAACGGCGTTTCCGTGCGCTGCTCTGGTTCGCCAGAAGCAGCTTAGTCATGCTGGCCACATGACCCGGAAGCTGTATGCTGGCTCCCTTGGCCAATAAAGCGAGATGAGCGCCGCAACCCCAGAGTCGGTCACGACTGGACCTAATGGTCAGGGGTCCCTTTACCTTTACTGTGCTCTACACTGAATCTGCCATTAGCCATTTATAACTCAATACACCTGCTTGTCTATACTGTAATATATAATGTGCACTTTGGCCTTAGCAGGAGGTTTTGGGGGGTCTTTTTTTGCCCCAGTTACTTTTCCATTAGTGAAGAAGCTGCATTACCCTAAAATAGTAGGTGATCAAATTAAAGGGATGCAGCCGCTGATGTCTAGACTGTCTAGCTCATGAATGAGGCTGTGAAATATTTTTTTGATATGGCTCCATATTTAATTGTCACCTTTTTTGGGGGTAATATTTCTGTTTGAAGTTTTGTAATTGCGGCTCTTCCAGTGGCACCCAATGATAGTTTATATTAATTGTGCACTGCGCCAGAGGGGGAGATAAACCTTTGAAAAGAGCAAGGCTAATTCCTGAGGAACTTGTAAATCAAAATAGGGCCTATGAGCTGGAGGAAATTGCAGTGAGCCTGTACAAGGCTGGAGATGGTTTCGAGTCCCTTAATTATGCGGTCCTTGGTTCATTATTCAAAGGTGCTGATCTCAGTCCTGGCTGAAACTGCACTTCCATATTAAATGAGGGGGTAACCGAACAACCTTAGCATGTCTGCCCAGAGACACAAGCCCCAATATGACTTTCAGGAGTGTCTCAGGGGCCATTTTACCCTCTACGCTCCAGGTGGAAGCTGAATGCAGTCATGTAATGGAAAAGAATAGTCATCCTGCAGCTCATTTGGGGCACTGGTAGTTTTTAACCAGCCTCTGCTTTTGTGCAACTGGACCTGCAGATGTTACTTGGAATTCAACATAGCAATGTGGGGTATGTTTTTTTTTGGGGGGGGGGGAGATGAGGTCCACTCGTGCAACAGGAATTTCTCCCTCCTCCCTGAAAGTGTTCTGGGGGTTCCCCAAACCCCCCAGAGCAGATTTAGGGGGAGAAACAGAGGGTGTGGGAGAGGAGAAGGGAAGTCCTGTTGAGCTCAATGAACACGTTGACCCAGTGTGTGCCAGCTGTGGACAAGGTAACTTCCATGCAAGGGATCATTAGGAGAGGAATTGAAAATAAAACTGATGTTATTATATAAATCTTCAGTGCGACCACATTTAGAATGCTGTGTTCAGTTCTGGGCACCCACACCTCAAAAAGGATATTGCAGAGGTAGAAAAGAGCAGCTGAAATGATCCAAGGGGGTAGAGCAACTCCCCTTGAGTTGCAACATTTTGGACTTTTTAGTATAAGATAAGGCGAGGGAAAGATGACATGATTGAAGTCCAACACTATCTTAGATCAAATCTATGCTTCCAGGTGCCATAAGAAAGCTGCAGAGATAGTGCAGGATAGTGCGCACCCCAGAAATGATCTCTTTCAGCTTTTTCCTTCTGGAAGAAGGTACAGGCTTATAAAGACTAGGATTAGCCGCCTGAGCAACAGTTTCCATTCAAATGCGATTTTGGTTTTAAACGTAGTGTAAGGAGTCCCTATGGGAGTATATTGTATTTAATTATGGGGTATCAGAGTTTTTAGGGGGCTAACCAGGCTGGGATAGCAGGCTGGTTGGTTTCTGAATGTCTGGTGTAAATTTTCAATTTCCTTGTTCTGTATGGGACAATGACAATAAAGATTATCGTATCGTTATTTTAAAAAATGCACAGCACAGAGAAAATGAACAGAAAAAGGTTTTCCTCCCTCATTACACTAGACATCCAGTGAAACTGAATGTTGGGAAAATCAGGGTGGATAAAAGAAAGTGTTTCTTTACAGAGGGTATTGTGAAACTATGGAGCTTACTGCTCCAGGGGGCAGGGATGGTGGCCAACATGGATGGCTTTCAAAGAGGAGCAGACAAATTCATGGAGGCTACTAGCCATAATGGCTATGGCTCTGCAGTTGGAGGCAGCAAGGCCAATTTCTGGAAACCACAGGAAGGGAGACGGCTCATGAGTTCAAATCCTGAATTCTGGTCTTCTACAGGCAACTGTTTGGCCACGATGAGAACAGGATGTTGGACTCGATGGGCACCGGGAAGGCAGGGACCGCCAGTCCTCGCAGCTGCTTCCGTGGGGCAAGGCCTCCTAGAAAGAGCTGCAGAGACCACTAGGCCTGAGCTGTGCTTTGTTTAATTGAATAAAGATCTAAGTGCACTGGCCTTGGGTGATTTGTTGTTTTGGTTGCTGTGCTACGCCTGACTCCAACCCTGACAATTCCACAAGCGAGGAGCCACTGCTTTAATTGTGTGGAGAAGGCATTTTCTTTTTCCATGAATCTTCCAACATTCAGCTCCATCGGACATCCACAACTTCTATGAGACAGGAAAAACAACACTTTTTTTCTAGCCCCTTTCCCCATGCCATGCATAGTTTCACAGAAATCCACCATGTCTCCTTTTACTCACCTTTTCTCCAAACTAAAAATGTCCAAATGTTGTAACCTTTCTGCAAAGAGCAGCTCTTGAACATTTCAGTTGCCCTTTTCTGAACTTTCCCCAATCTGTTAATTCCCACAGACCCTGAAATCTGCCTGCTTGCCTTCCTTCTCCACTAATCATGGCACCAGCAGGAAGGTCTTATGCTGGGAGAACTGGCAACTGCCAGCCCTTCATTTCCTGCCCCGCTTTGCCAAAATGAGCTTGCTTGCCGATGGAGGAAAGTTGCAGGAAGAGCTAGCTGTCAATGGCAGGAGAAGACCCTCTTATGAACTGGCCCTAAATTTGAAAAGATCTGAGCTTGGCTTGCAATGCAGCATCAAAATCTGAACTGAAGGAGTTCATATTTCGAACTCCCACAATTCCAAATCCTTCTTCATCACTGGTTAGATCCACTTCCAGAGGATGTTCAGGAGCATTTGTTATTAAGAAGGATGGGAAGGACACTTCAGAAGATTACAGTCAAAACTATCAATCATCACCCCCAGCAACACCACCCATCATACAACTATGGTACACTTCAGTCCTTTGAATTCTAAAACATTTAGAATCACCTCTGCTGATTCATGACGCCAAAAATTTGACTGACTACCAGTGCCTTTTGTAAAGAAAATATAAAAATCAGCTGTCGTTCACCTCCATTTATCTACTGTCATATGTCACCCTGGGCTCCTTCAAGAGAAAGGGAAAGATATAAATTCAATAAATAAATAAAAATATAACAGGTACCACTTTTCACACGGAAAACATACAACTTTACGGTCATTTCAGGCAGTCCAGGAAGCTATGCTATCCCCCTTTCAAAGTGGCCTCATATATCCAATGAGTTTTCTCATGCTATCAACAAAGCCTTTCTACTGGTTGATGATCCCTACAACACCTTTCTGGCTTCCATAAAGCATTTGCAGAGGCTGTCTCTACTTCAGCACGTCTTTGCCCTTAAATATCCAGTCCCAATCCCCGTAAAGGCGTAAAGGCCACGTTTAACATATTAATAGGCACACACATAAGATGTAGTACTTCTGCCCTTCCAACAATGAACAAGTTGGTTATATCCATATTGCATCACAGAAAGTTATGGTGGGAAACCTGGGCTATTTTGCTGCATGAGTGTACCTGGAAGCTGGTAAAAAATAAAATAAAAAGGTAAATGACCTCTGGGCGGTTGAGTCCAGTCAAAGGCAGCTGTGGGGTTCAGCGCTCATCTCGCTTTCAGGCAGAGGGAGCCAGTGTTTGTCCACAGACAGCTTTCCGGGTCATGTGGCCATCATGACTAAACCGCTTCTGGTGCAACGGGACACTGTGATGAGTGCCAGAGTGCTCAGAAACGCCATTTACCTTCCTGCCATAGTGGTACCTATTTATCTACTTGCACTGGTGTGCTTTCAAACTGCTAGGCTGGCAGAAACCGGAACAGAGCAATGGAAGCTCACCCCGTCATGCGGATTCGAACCGCCAACCTTCTGATCAGCAAGCCCAAGAGGCTTTTGCTGCATCAGTGTACCTGGGAGTTGGTACACTGTGGTTCTGCCTCTATTCACTTAGCTCAGTGCCAGATTACCAAATAGGCAGAGCACCAGCCTATGGGCCCCATGCCTTTTAGGGGCCCCACGACAATGGATCAAAAAAATATTAATTTTGAAAGAAAATTACAAAAATGTATTAGGAGATAATTAGCAACAGAGATTTTGACTGCCCAGGGGCCTCCACAGGATTTGATCCGGCACTGACTTAGCTACCAGATGTTGGGAGATATGTCAGTGGAGGAATTTGCCTTATCTCCTTTTAATGCCAGGTAAGTTCAGTTCTGGAAATCACTGCCAAATGACTTAACACATTGGCCACAGTCATACATAATGCAAAGCCTTGGTTTCCTATACCATACAAGACCGCATCCAGACAAGCCCTTCTGGTTCACTTTTCCCTTCATGGAAGCAGATAAACAAACCACAAGGGGGAGCCACCATTTGTTGCAGGCCTAGCAACCATGGTTTGTTAAGGCAAAAAAGCCCACGGCCCAGAGTTTGGGTAGAATGCTAAGCTACCGCTTCATGGTTTGTTTTTCCATTCACACAGTAAAGGTAAAGGTACCCCTGCCCGTACGGGCCAGTCTTGACAGACTCTAGGGTTGTGCGCTCATCTCACTCTAGAGGCCGGGAGCCAGTGCTGTCCGCAGACACTTCCGGGTCACGTGGCCAGCGTGACGAAGCTACTCTGGTGAGCCAGAGCTGCACACGGAAACGCCGTTTACCTTCCCGCTAGTAAGCGGTCCCTATTTATCTACTTGCACCCGGAGGTGCTTTCGAACTGCTAGGTTGGCAGGCACTGGGACCGAGCAACGGGAGCGCACCCCGCTGCGGGGATTCGAACCGCCGACCATGCGATTGGCAAGTCCTAGGCGCTGAGGTTTTACCCACAGCGCCACCCGCGTCCCTCCATTCACACAGAGGGAGACGCAAAACAGAACTTCTGGAGCTGTGCGCACAGGATCTGTGGCAGCTGGTGCCTCTTGTTGCTGGAGGGGCAGAGTTGACAGCAGGAAAGTTAATGGTAGGCAAAGCCAGGGGCAACAACAGACAGAGCTGATGGTAGTCTGGGCATTTCAAGGCGCACCTACTTGAGAGTAAACCCAGTTAACACAGTAGAAGTTATTTCTGAATAAAACACACAGGAATGTGTTAGCAATCACAGCTAAGTAGTATAGCATCAGCACGTATTTCATATTATACATTACAGAGAGTGACAAAACACCTCCAGGAACAGGAAAAGCAAAAAGGAAGCATGTTGGTCCATAAAGGGGGAACCCTCAAAAATCTATAGCTAATCAATACTTTCATTTGAACAAACCATCACAAAACAGAGGGAAAGCTTTTGTGTTCTCTAGAATTCTTCATCAGGCTGGATGTTACACAAAGCAAGGGATGGGAGGATGCAGAAAAACAAAACAATTAAGTTGGATATTGCAGCCGTTAGGTCATTTATTTAATTTTGTAGTCATGACATCATTTATTATGCCTCATCCACGCCCTGCTTTGTTAACATCCAGCCTGATGAGTTCAGGAGAACTCAAAGGGAAGGAGAGGAGGAAAGAGAAACTGCGGGTGGAGGGGAGATAATCTATTTATGTATGTACCAGGGCCTGTGCCTCTGCTCTTCCATCCCCTGCTATTCCCTTCACATTAACCCTCTAGAGCTTCTTTTTCCTACCCCTTCCAACTACCTAAGCTCACTTTTTGCCAGCCCAACCTCACTTCTGAAGCCACTTCTTCCTTCTATTCTGAAGCCCCACTTTGCACCAGGTATCTCTCTCACTCCCTGCCTCCTCGCCCTCCTTTTGTGCAACCCCTCCATGCACACAGACGGCTTGCATCCTCTTTCTCCCACACACTGCAGCTACTAAGCCCTCTTTTTACCGTCTGCCCAGTTATAAATACACCACCCTTTCTATTCTGCAGACCTTTTCATGCCTCCGCTTTCATCTTTACCTCATGCCTCCCACTCCCTCCTTTTTTGCACCTCCGTTTTTACTTGCACTCATTATCTCCCCTGCTCCTTGCTTTTCTCGACTCTCCCTTGAACACAGACCTCTCCACGCCCATGGCTCACCCTCTCTCCTATTATGCAGCCCCTTTTGGGCACAAACCCCATGATTATATACATTATTGTATCTGAAGAGCCAAGCTGTCAGCTTGTTCCATTATGAAGCTAGTTCAGTTATGAATGTTGTACATATATGGGTGTTTGCTTGTTAACAAAATATATCTTCTAAATTACTGCATTGAATCTGGAACTTCATGTTGAAGACAACGCACGGTGCCAGGAGTTAAATACATTGTGTGAAGGCACTGTGGAATATCTGAGGGCTCTTCATATTTTCTCTCACACGTATGAGGCAGCTGAGGAATGAAAGAGGCAGAAGTTTGAGTAGAGTGAGAAGGGAAAGACACTGAAAGGAAAAATGTGGCTGTTTTAAACAGCAGCAGCCGTTTCAGTAAAGTAGGAGCGGAATATTACTGAGAGGAAAATGGCAATTTTAAAGCACAGCAGAGGTTTGAGTAAAGCTGGGATGGAGAGGCATGGACAGGTTGTTGTCATTTTTTAAAACTGTTTTTAACAAAGATAAATAGGAGAGACGGGTGCAACACAGAAGCTAACACTAAACAGCTGGCAGAACAGAGGCTTTCCAAAATCCCTTCTTGCTGTACTCAAACCTTATTTTAAACTGCCACTCTTCCCAGTGTAACTCTCTGCTTGCTCTGCGAGAAGCCAAGTTACAGGGAACCAGGCAGAGGGCCTTCTCTGTGGTGGCACCCGCCCTGTGGAACGCCCTCCCACCAGATGTCAAAGAGAAAAACAACTACCAGACTTTTAGAAGACATCTGAAGGCAGCCCTGTTTAGGGAAGCTTTTAATGTTTAACAGACCATTGTATTTTAAGATTCGGTTGGAAGCCGCCCAGAGTGGCTAGGTATAAATAATAAATTATTACTATTATTATTATTACTCAACCCTCTGTCTGCCATTGTTTTAAATGGCACTTTCCCTTCTGTGTCTCTCCACTCCTGCTTTATCCAAACCTCTGTTGTTTGAAATGGCCACTCAGTATTATTCCATACAAGCTTCATTCAAACCTCAAATGGGGTTTAAACCATCCACTTTTCCCCCTTTCAGTGTTCTCCCCTGTTTTACTGTACTCAAACTTCTCTCACTTCCATTCTTCGGCTACCTCATCAAGGAGTCATCAAGGATTCCACAGCACTTTACTCAAACCTCTACCATTGTTTTAAATCACTGTCTTCCTCTGAAATTTCTGCTGTTGTTTTGAACTACCACTTTCTTCCTCTCAGTGTATGCCACTGCTGTTCTGCAAAAGAACACCGTAACGGAAGCCAGAGCACACGGGAATGCTGTTTACCTTCCCGCCACAGCAGTACCTATTATTGAAATACCTGACCATAGTAAAAAGAAGAAGAAGTAGTCAACTGACAGGTACACGGCAAATGACTGTTTCCTCAGCCTCTGTTAAAATTAGGCACTGATACTGCCCAGGAGATCCACATTTATACAGGGAGTTTTGCAGTGAAATAGTATCACATTGAAGGAGATTTAAACAGGTGAAAAAATGGACATCAAGATTCAAGTACACACAGATGACTGCATCATATGGTCACTGAACATATTTGTACATAGGCTCACACACACCTCTGCACGTCTCACGAGTGTGTGCACACACCCTTTACAGATTTCCAGCTGAGAGGAAAGAAAAAATATGGCATGAAATCTCTTAACATCACTGGCAAATGAAGCATGAAACATACTTTCAAGGAAGAGGCAGTAACGGAGCCAAGTTAAATATTTCATTTCAGGAGCAAACCCATTAATGTTGAGGATTCTGACCTTCAAATTGTGAAATTGCTGGGGGAAGAAATCATAGAACTGTAGAGTTGGAAGGGACCCTGGGGGTCATCTAGTCCAACCCCCTGAAATGTAGGGATCTCAGCTGGATCATACATGACAAGTGTGCCTTCCAACGACACAATTCTATGGTTCTATGATTCAACCTCTGCTTAAAATCCTCCCAGGAAAGAGTTGGAGTCTCGTTGGAGACTGTTCCACTGTCGAATTTGACACAAGCACACACAGAGAGAAAATCAGACTGCAGTGGAGAGAATGCCTATTGCTTCCCATTCTTCTAAATGAACGCCGGGCTGGTTGAAGTCCAACAGTTAGTCACATAAGAGTCAACAGCAAATTGACAAGAGCAACAACCCGATATTAAATTATCTTGCCCAGGAACAGTTTTTTATTAAGGCCATAATTTACTCATGCCTGCTAAAGGAAGGTGACCGCAGATTGAATTGTGCTGTCCCTACCTGTGAGGATTTTGACCCTGTAGGCAAAAATAAATAGGGAGGAAAGAAAAAAAGAAATGTGACTTTTCCTCTCCCTGACCTCCCCTTCTTATTCAGATTTTACATGCAGCCAGTTAGAAATACAATAGAATGAATCAACACCGGTTGCAAGAAACAGCCCGTGCTACTCCTTGTTCAACACACCACAAATGGCTGCCCAGAAAAAGTTTTAAAAGATAATTGTAGGGTTGCCGTATGTCAAGAATTTCCCAGACTTATCTGGAATACTTTTCTGATTTTCACTGTTTGAAATATGGCAACCCTAGGTAATTGACTTTTACACAGGGCCGCCCCAAGAGTCACCTACAGTCAGCTAGTTGTGTAATGCTATATAGCCAGGGCCGGCCCACACATGAGGTGACCTGAGGCAGTTGCCTTAGACGGCAGAATCCAAGGGGGGTGGCATTGCTATGGCTGCTCCACCTGTGATCTGCTCTGGATGATAGAGAAGTAAGGAGAAGCAGCATGAAATCTCAGCAGAAGCCACCACTTTTATATGTCACAGAAGATATATTTTATTGTTTTGATTTGAACCAGCTAGTCAGCTCTTTGGCTACTAGTCAAATAAACAGTATTTTGAAGCTGATCTCTGGCTAAAGTGAAGACCTGTGTAACTACAGATTATTACGCACAGTGAAAGCAGGTATACTCCTTAGGTGTCATCAGCATTTGTTTAAACCGTTTGATCATTAACCTTTAGCTTTATTGCAAGGTGAAGCTCTTTCCTAATTACCTACAAAGTATATTACAATCCTTAAACTGCTAGTAAAGATGCTCAGTCAAAGAACCACAACCTAAGCTTTCTGTTGCTATATTAATCACAGCAGCTGCCTGGCTGCAGAGCAAACCCGAATGCTGTTCTATAACAGAAACCCTACAACTGGCATCACACTACAGCTAAAAAAACCCCCCTCTCTCCAGATAAAGTTGTCTTTCTCAGCAGAGAGAGAATATTCTAAAATATGCTTGAATGTCCTCTCTCTCTCTCTCTCCCTCTCTCTCTCTCTCTCTCTCTCTCACACACACACACACACACACACACACAATCAGAATCATGCACAATGAATACTGTGGAGAGAAATAGCAGCCGGAATATATGGTGAATGTTTTCATAGGTCCAATGTCCCCACTGTGGAAGGAAGTGTGGATCCAGAACCGGCCTCCACAGTCCCTTATGGACTCATTGTTAAAACCGTGTTTATGGAAGACAATCTTAATTGGCTACGAGTGATCGCCAAAGAAAGAAGAAGAAAGAAGAGGTGCTCTTTTGCAAGAATCAGCATTTAGAAGTCCAAGACAGGCCTAACACAGAGATTATTATATGGAGTTGTGCACTGGAGGGATATAAATGACCAGGCTAGGCAGAGCACGATGCAGTACAGAGTGTGCTTTTCTGTTACGGATGTGGAGAAGGAAACAAATAAAATATTTCCAGGGAAACCTTCCCCCTGCCAGCTCGAGCCCTCCCCGCTATAAACACTATTAAGAGATATAATCATATAACTCTCACCCCTTCCAATTTTCAGGAGTGAAGGGTACATTCGCCAGAACGAGTTACAGGCTGCTGAATGGTGACAGCAACCCAAGATCTCTGTTCAGCAAGATAATGAGTTTTAATTCGCAGACATTCCTTTCAAAAGAAAGTTATGATATACATTTCCTTTAAGGACAGACTGGGCCATGAAAACTGCTCATCCACAGGCAACACTTCACACAGAGCTGCTCTGTGAAAGAGATTGACTTTTAAAAACTTTGATTAGCCAGTCCTGTTTTTAATGGCTTTACCTTTTTTTTGTATACATGTTGTTGTATAAAACCCTGAAATATAAATACATTTACATAATCTGTTAACTGACTTAGAAGTGTGTTCTCAGTTCTTCAGCAAGCAAATAACAATAATAAAAAAGATGTTCATGCATCCCACCATTTAAACCCAAAGAAAGCTTTCTTTCTTCAGAACTGTTATCTTACTTGTGGGTGCATCCACACAGAGCAATACATTTACACGATCTTGGCTTGAAAGAGTTGCCAGAAGGAGGCATACAACTTAGGGATCCTGAAATTGTGGAGGGTTTACTCCTATTCTTCTAGAAAAAAGAGGTGCTGGAACTCACCACGAACACCTCCCTCATTTCCTTAGAATGGCAATGGCGCCCACCAGGAGTGCCAACTTGGCCGCACGACCATGGGTGCCCGGGCCGTGGGTGCCATGCAGCATGCGTGGCCCTGGCATCAAAATTTGTGGGGAATTTTGTGGGTGCTTGGGCACCCAGGTCCCTAGAGGGTTGGCACCTATGGTGCCCACCCGAAAGTTGGCATAACCCACTTGAGAGGTGCTGGAACTGAACTGGGGGGGGGAGCCCTGCTCCTTAACCTTTTCTTCTCTCAAGGATATCCTGCAAGGCAGTGGAGTTTAGGATCAGAGTTTTCCTTCTCCTAGATGGGGTCCCTTCCCAGGTTGACAAGCCCCATCTGCCAACTCACTTCCCTCTTCCCACATGCAGAAACCACTTTCTTGACCATTGGACTGGTCTTGTCCACTCAATCTGCAGGAGCCTGTCTTTGCATGCAGAGGACGTCCTTCACTCACTGAGGGTCTGAGACACATCAGTTACCCTCACATGGTTTAGCTGGCTTGTTGAAGCCGTTCTCTGGATGTGGCCGCTGCCACATGCTTCTAGGAGCCACAGGTGAGAGGTGAGTGCAAGGTGGGAACCAAAGGTGAGCAAACTACCCCAGAAGGAGCGTGACATGTCCCCCACCAGAGGTCAACAAAAAAGGCTTAAAGACTTTCTACTACTTTTTTTAGATTTGCCTTGAGAAACACCAACAACTGGGAAACACTGGCCTGCGAGTGCTCCAACTGGAGAAAAGCCTCTACCAAAGGTGTCATGGACTTTGAAGACGCTCGAACTCAGGACAAAAGGAAGACATGTGCTAAGAGGAAGGCATGTGTGACAAACCCTCACCATGATCAGCCCCCACCCCGGAAACCTATGTCCCCACCATGGAAGGATGTGTGGATCCAGAATTGGCCTCCACAGTCACTTATGGACAGTGTTAAGACTGTGTTCATGGAAGACCATCTTACTTGCCTACGAGGGGTCACAAAAGACAAAGACTGCCCCCCCCAACATCCCATAGTAATGACTACTGGGATAGAACCAGGTGCAGTTTAGTTTGTGTGCAGAGCTGTTAAATGTGGTCTCTTTAGTGACTACAACACACCAACAACTTAACTGGATTCAACATAAAAACAGACTCAGGGCCGACCTGAGATACTTTGCTGCCTGAGGAAGAAAATAAAAACACACAGAGTGTGTGCTCTGCTCTTGCTCATCAGCATCACATACAATCCACCAAGAAGTAGATTGTACAAGCCCCATTGAAATGAATGTTCAATGAAAACTTCTTCATGAAGTGTGCCTCGTGGGTGAAATCACACTCTGCCTGCCCCCCTTCAGGGCAAAGGAACCCCGGAGTGTAACTCAAAAACAAAATACTGAATTGCTCCCCTCTGTAGTTATATGTGATGCCTGGATTTCATTCCACCACCACCCATAAACTCACAAGCAAAAGGACCAGCTTCGTTTACAGAGACTGCTACAAAGAGTTGCCCTCTTTTCTCCCAATTTTATGATCCTTCTAATTTTTACAGAGAGAGAGAAACCCGAAATGTAACAGAGTTCAATTAGCCCAAACGCCTTGGAGGTCTGTCAAAGGGAGCGGGTAGGAACCAGCCCTAGCATAACTCAGCAATCTTGTGTTTATTTGCATTGCATCCCGCCGCCCCCCCCCCCAAACTGGCAGAATTCCAACACAAAGACACCCTTCTCCAACAAAGGAAAGCCAGAGGGAAGGAAAGCAAAACACACAAATCCATATATATATTTCAGGAACTGACTGGAAGGGCGCAGAGAGCAAAAGAAAGCTTCGGTCTGCGAAGACCCTCTGAATACTAAGCAGCCTCAAGGCGTCTCTCCACCGCGTCTCCGCGCCGCGCAGGTTTGTTTTCCAAGGCGCGATCGCGCCAGATCCGTGGATCCCAGAACAAGCAAGCTGTCTTCAGAAGGGGCGGGATGTTAGGGGAAACCGAGTGACCATTCTCCACAGGGAGGGGGGTGTCGGTGGAGTGTCACTCCAGCCGACAAAACGAAAGACCGTGGCAGCTGGAGATAGGTGGAAACGCGCCGCGAGTCTCCACGCAAAAGGGAGGGAGAGAGGACGGGTCGGTCCCCCAACCCTGTCACTACACAAACACACCACACAAACACGCACTGTGCAAGCCCTTCGCGCCGTTTTACAGGGAAATGCCCTTCGGACTTCCCTTCCCCTCGTGTCACAAAGCCCACAGTGCCGCCACTTTGCTGCAGATTCCCTCCAACAGATCTTTCAGAGAGGCAGGGGCGCAACAGAGAAAAACACAGACACACACATGCACCCAGGCGAGCGTGGATTCCAGAGCAACTTACCTGGGAGGCGTCTCTGTTTTGGCTGGATGGGCCGATTGCCTATCCTGCGAGGGTCTGAGCACCCCTGGTTCCAGCAGGCAAGGCAGTGGCGGGTGGGAAGTGTGTAGACTGGCAGCAGAGGCGGCGGGAGCGCAGCGGCGCGGGCAGGAGGGAGGTGGCGCACCACGCGCCCTCAAGCTCTCTCCGAGGCGCGTCTGGCGTCCTTCCTGGCCGGGCTCTCCAAAAGCGTGCGCTGGATCCCCCCCTGCTGCAGGGGGCGCCGATGCTTCATGCTCTGCCGAGGGGGGTGGGACCCCCTTCCTCCGCCCACGCGCACTGCGAGATGCCAGGCGGAGAGACGAGCATGCGAATGGGGCGGAGGGGGGTAAATGTGGGGTGCGATCAGCGGGAGCCCGAAGCCACAATCTCAATCTGCTGGGATGACTCCCCGAGTTTTCAGCCAGCTCCAAACAGTCCCGTTTAAGAGACTGTGATGCGCGGAGAGCAAAATCACTGAAGTTCGCCGAAACAATGCAACGTTTAAAAAGACGTTTTGAAAAGGAAGGAAAGAAAGAAAGAAAGCTAAGCGGTTTGCGTTTTCTCAGGTTGGGCTTCAGGGACCTCGCGAGCCCCTGCTAAGAACCGCCAGCCGCCTCGTTTGAGCGCAGCTCAGCTGGGCAAAGAGGGCAGAAGGCGCTGCAGAGCATCTCCCACCTCCAAGAAGCTGCAGCATCGGCTTAAACACACACACACAAACACACACGGAAACTTCGAGTTCTGCTCCGACTCGGTGACTGAGAAGCATCCGAAGGGTGGAGCCTCTGGAGGGAAGGAGGCCCCCGAGAGATTTCGCTTGAGCTGCAGAGCAGAAGAGCAAAAGGAAAGAGAGCGGGAGCTACGAGCCCATTTGGCCCAACAGGTTGCCAACTCCCCTCTGGAGTCCGTTTAAAAAGATGCTAACTGAGGAGTTGCTGCGAGCGCCAGCTGAATGCGATTAAGCAGGCAGCTCCGGCCCTCCCTTTGGCTGCTGTCCGTGGTGCTGAAAGCTCTCCAGTAGCTCGTTATTGGGGATAAAATCCTTTTCTAACCTCATTAGTCGGCGCTCATCAGCGGCGCGCATCCTGATCCTTCGCCTCAATCATCGCAAATGAAGCTTTACGTCCGCTTGGCCGGGTTTTAATTATTATTCTTTTGACCTTTTGCCTGGACCAAAATAAACGGATTTTCTGATTAACAGGATAAAGACAATGCGAGAAAGCGAAAGAAAAGCTGGCTGCTTTGAGTCTGTGCGTCCGCTACGTGCCTATAGGATCGCGCGTGTTTCTTTGAAATCAAAATGCCCCATCTTTTTTCTGGCTGCACACCCAACAGCGGGTCACTAGTGTGCGTCAAGTATCTTTTTTCAGGGGGCGGCGGAGGAAAAGCAGAGGGAAGCAGCGACCCAGTGCCTGCCGTTTGGCTGAGGTACCATGGAACGTTCCCAAAAGGATGCAATAGGAAAGATTAAGCGAACAAATGAAAACTTGTCATAGTATTAAAAGAGAGAGATTAGTACGTGCACTCGCAACTCTATTATCCTCTTGCCAAATATATCAGACTTTTTGAGCATATTAAATCTGCACACCAAAGCCTGCTATTTTCTGCTTAAATCTCTATCTATGGAATAGACTACATCCCTGGTATCCCTTCAAAGGTCCCTCGTGCTGTGAAAAGCCCCATCCAATCAGAATGCTTTGATTCCCCAATAAGGCAGGGTGAAAGAGCATGGCTACAAATCTCCTTTGTAGTAGTGGCTGACACTATCCAAAGAGTTTGGGGCTGGTAAAATTGGGCATTATCCCCACAGTACCACTGTGGCATCTAAAGCCATCTAATACTGGCCTCTTCTCAATTCCCCAGTCCAGGCCAGCAAAGGGACCCAGAGCACTGGTTCCAAGTCTAGCTCAGCACTGCCTACTTTAGGCATTCCTTGAAACACAGTGGGCTGAAGTGAGCCCAGCAGTCATGTAATTAGCTGTAATTCGCTCTACGCGGGGCTGCCCTTGAAGCTGTCTCAGAAACTCCAGCGGGTGCAGAATGCTGCAGCGAGGCTCCTCACGGGGTCCCTCCCATGGGAGCATATTCACCCAGTGCTTTTCCAGCTGCACTGGCTCCCGGTGGAGTACAGGGTCAGATTTAAGGTGCTGCTTTTGACCTTTAAAGCCCTTCACGGCCTAGGACCCTCATACCTATGGGACCGCCTCTCCCGGTATGCCCCACGGAGAGCCTCAAGGTCCATAAATAACAACACCCTAGTGGTCCCAGGCCCTAAGGAAGTTAGATTGGCTTCAACCAGAGCCAGGGCCTTTTCAACTCTGGCTCCGGCCTGGTGGTACGCACTGCCTCATGAGACCAGGGCCCTGCAGGATCTGATTTCTTTCCACAGGGCCTGTAAGACAGAGTTGTTCCACCTGGTCTTTGGCTTGGAGCCAATTTGATTCCCTCCCCCTCTTTCTTTTTTCTTTTCCTTTCTCCTCCTGCAATGAGGCTACATTTTAATATTTTAATGCTTCAATATTTTAATGTTGTATTTTCATTTTGTTTTTAAGTTGTATTCATCCAACTTGTTTTTTATTATTGCTTGTTAGCTGCCCTGAGCCCGGCCTTGGCTGGGGAGGGCGGGGTATAAATAAAAAATATTATTATTATTATTATTATGTGCTGGTGGTTTTCCAGGTGTTTGATAGCAGCCTGTTTCTACAGTTCCTAACAGGGAGCAAAAACAGGTATTTTTTAATTTAGCTTCTAGTGGGCTCAATTGTCCCTAGTGGGCTAAGTTTGGCTCAGCGTGCCATAAAGTGCAAGCCTGGTCTATTTTGATTGGTAGTAGTTTTCCCAGGTCTCAAGCAGTTTAATGTCCGTACGCCAAGAATCTATAGTGCTTGTGACCCTTCTAAACAGCCTTCCAGCCACTTTTAGGCCTATAATTCTGAAAGACCATCATAAAGCTTGAAGGCTCCTAAAACAGGAACGCAAAATGGAAAAGCACTGGCCGTGCCAGATTGTAGCTCAAGATCACCAAAAGAGAGCTGGCAGCACAATCGCTTCTTTCCTTGATACAAAGGCAATGCTGCACATTAAGTTGGGCAGCTGGGCAATTCTTCTGGCTGAGACTGAAACCATGCCAGAGGAATGATAAATAGTTGCTGGTTACTGGCTCATTAACTCTGCCCTTTTGCTAAGGCAGAGTGGGAGAGGAGCCTCTCCAGAGACATTCCAGGAACGACCACCGTCCATTTGACATCATAGCTAGAAGATCAGCCTCCACATAACTGACAACCAGCTAACTAGGAAGAGTTATTTTCACCTGAATTATGTCTGCCTCGTTCACTAGCATCTTTTAATTTGTTTGGAGGCAGTGGAAGCAGAGAGGCTAACACACACCATAGCTTAAAACCCCCCTTCTTCCAGCCACTGGTTCCGCCGCACTGAGTGCCAAGCCTAGGGGGAGCCACAGAGCATTGCAACTATGACATAGTGAATTGAGCAGAATGGAAGGCCAGAGGCGGGAGGGCACCAAATTTTGGCCTCACACAGAGTGCCACTGAAATGTGAAAGACCAAGGCCTGCCCATGCCAGCTCTTTGGCAAGGCAGGGAAAATGGGAAGCCATGATCCCCTGAATCAGTGGTTTTCAACCAGTGTACCAAGGCACCCTGGGGTGCCTTGAATGATGATCAGAGGTGCCGTGGGAAACACTGGCCTCTGTCCCTCTTTCTTTTCCTCCCTTCTCTGATGCATTCTCCCATCTCTGCCTCCCAAAGGCTTGCACAGCTGTTTGTTGCAGCAGCCCTGGCTACAAGCTCCACAGGCAAATGGTGCCTCTGGGGCTGGTCAGAGGGTGCTGGTTGCCATGAGTTGAGGTGGTCTCCGAGCAAGCATGCAAGCAGGTGATGGAGCCCAGCCAGCCAGTCTACCAGTCCTTGCTGTTGGGAATGGACAGACAAGTCCCAGGCCCCTGTGGGGCAGTTTGAGGTGGGCAGCTCAGAGACCAGGGGTGGCGGCAGCGGCTGCCCAGAGGACTCCCAAGGAGAGGGGAGAGGAGGCCGAGGGAACACTCCGCATGGGAGGGTGTTCAAAAAAGGGTGAGAGGCTGCCAGCTCTGCAGGCAAGGGGTGACATAACTGGGCTCCTGAGCCCCATGGGGGTGCCGCAGAAAGAATGTCGTTGGTCAAGGGAGCCGTGAACTTAACAAGGTTGCCCTCTGCCCTAAATAATTATGTATGTGGAGAAGCAGCACATTTCCAGAAGGGCAGGAAAAAACACCTGAGCCACTATCTGGGACACCCACCTATAATCATAACCCCTGTTATCCTAATGGAACCACGATATCCCCCAAACCCAAGCAAGTGTAACCTAAACCAGGCATAGGCAAACATGGCGCTCCAGATGTTTTTGGACTACAACTCCCATCATCCCTAGTTAGCAGGACCAGTGGTCAGGGGTGATGGGAGTTGTAGTCCCCAAACATCTGGAGGGCCGAGTTTGCCTATGATTGACCTAAACTCTCAGCATCACTAAATGAAATTGGTCCACAACCAATCAACTACAGTGGTACCTCGGGTTACAGATGCTTCAGGTTACAAACACTTCAGGTTACAGACTCCACCAACCCAGAAAGAGTACCTTGGGTTAAGAAGTTTGCTTCAGGATGAGAACAGAAATCACGTGGCAGCAGTGTGGCAGCGTCAGGAGGCCCCATTAGCTAAAGTGGTACCTCGGGTTAAGAACAGTTTCAGGTTAAGAACGGACCTCCAGAACGAATGAAGTTCTTAACCCGAGGTACCACTGTATAACCTTAGTTGATTGGGTAGGTAAAGTAAAGGTAAAGGGACCCCTGACCATTAGGTCCAGTCGTAACCGACTCTGGGGTTGTGGCGCTCATCTCACTTTATCGGCGTACAGCTTCCGCGTCATGTGGCCCACATGACTAAGCCGCTTCTGGCGAACCAGAGCAGCACACGAAAACGCCGTTTACCTTCCCGTCGGAGTGGTACCTATTTATCTACTTGCACTTTGACGTGCTTTCAAACTGCTAGGTTGGCAGGAGCAGGGACCGAGCAATGGGAGCTCACCCCGTCATGGGGATTCGAACCGCTGACCTTCTGATCGGCAAGTCCTAGGCTCTGTGGTTTAACCCACAGTGCCACCCCAGCTTCATTCAGTGAGGCTGAAAGTTTATGTTACATTTGCGCAAGATTTACCCACGTTGGAAGAATGGCAGACGAAGGTGATCGACTATATGGGACTGGCAGAGATGACTGGCAGAATTCGAGACCGGGGGAAAGAGGCGGTGGATGAAGACTGGAACAAATTCAAAGTTTATCTTAAAAACTGTTGTAATTTGGAAAATTAGGGGCTCAGAGTTATAAGAGATAAAGAACTACAGTTGTATTAATAATTAACTGAAGTTAAATACATGAAATATATTTAAGTTATGATCAGAGGGTTGCTAAAAAATCTTGAAACAAGAATGCAGGAAAGGGGTGGTATGGGGAAGTCATGTTTTTGTTTGTTTATGTCTATGTTTTTGTTTTGTTTATTCTTTATTTATGGAAAACTAATAAAAATTTATTATAAAAAAAAAAGAAAGTTTATGTTACATTTGTTGACTGACCTCATTTAAAGCCTACAGCCATATTTAAAGCGCACCTTTCATAAGGCTGAGTCATCTCGGGAGTGATGAATGGGCATATGTTGGAACATAATCCATTCCTAATATTTTGCTAGCCTTTCATGCCATTTGGCACCTCTAGATATGTTTAAAAATGCTGTCTAGTTGTAGTTCCTCACAGTTTAGCATTCTCTATCCTCCTCTCCTTCGCAGTTTCAAATGGTTTAGCTAACAGTTGTATCTTCTACTGCCAAGAAGGCAGTCTGTGCGCGCGGGGGGTGGGGGGGGAGAGGAAGCACATGATGATAACCAGGACATATTTCATCATTTTTACTCCTAAAAGCCATAGGATCTCATTCTCAGCTGCTTAGGCACTTGCAGAGATATTTCCTACCAGTCAAAGCGAGTGCCAGAAAAACACAGAGAACTACTAAATCAGAATGACAGCAGTTCATAGCTGCTTTGTGCTGGTGTGAAGAACTACAGAAAATGCAGGGTAATAAAGAATTAGAAGAACTAAAGGTTTTGAGGGTAGCTGTCTTTTAAAAATTGGCTGGCATTCCGTGTACTTGTAGAGAGATTTCTTTAAAGAACAGGCAAGGAGGAGTGTGTTCATTTTAGATTTTGCGCATGCACGCACAAACACACATACACACAGAAGACCAGAGAAATAATGGAATAACTGCAGACAACATAACAAAATCTGACTTACATAGACACAACAGCTGCCAATAGCCAGCCAGCTTTTTGGTCGCTTATGGTGGGCTATTGGCATATTTCATATCTATATAAATTTTAGAATGCTTTAATTTTGCATTCAGATACAGTGGTGCCTCGCAAGACGAAAAGAATCCGTTCCGCGGTTCTCTTCGTCTAGCGGTTTTTTCGTCTTGCGAAGCAACCCTGTTAGCGGCTTAGCAGATTAGAAAAAGGGGGGGAGAGAGCGGGGGAAAAATCGCAAGACTTGCAAGACGTTTTCGTCTTGCGAAGCAAGCCCATAGGGAAAATCGTCTTGCGAAGCAACTCAAAAACGGAAAACCCTTTCGTCTAGCGAGTTTTCCGTCTTGCGAGGCATTCGTCTTGCGGGGCACCACTGTAAAGGCTGCAATTCTGTGCATAGCTGATATTGGGGAAAGTAGACCCCCCCAGTCACTTATTTCTGAGCAAACATGGTTAAGACTGAACTGCAAGGTGCTTGAACCTTTGGCTGGCTCAGGTCCCGAATCAAAGGTCATCTTCTCATCAAAGGTCCCACATCAAAGGTCATCTTCTCATCACCCCTGACCACTAGCCATGCTGGCTGGAGCTGGTGGAGGCTGGAGTCCAGGAACATCAGGAGGTTCACAGGTTCCCCTAAATAAATGCATGAGTCAATATGCTCATTAGCTAAAATGTTAATACTTTACCAGAATGGAATGTTTAAATTATTCTCCCAGAAGCTGCCAGTCTCTCTATGGATCTCTGAAGTTTTCAAGGTAGCTGGTTATATCATATTCTGCATTTCATTCTGCTAGCAATATCCTAAACAATAAATAAAATAATTTGGGCTTTTGTTTATTGACAGGCATTTATTTCCATTAGTTGTTTATCTATCTTAAGAATCCTGCTGCAGGACAGCAACCCGATTTAAGATTTTCTGCAGCCTAGAACAGCTGCTGGGGGGGGGGATTGAAGCTGCTGGGATCCACACACACCTACTAGGGAGAAAGTCTCACTGAAATGTCCTTCAGTGTAATCTTATAAAGATGAAGGTGGAAGGATTTAGTGCAGCCTTCCTCCTTAGCATAAGAGCTTCATGGCAATAAATGGAAGCCGCCTGCTAGCAGTGTGTGGTTGACAACAGTACCCTTGAAATGCTTTCTTTATCCTGCTGAATAACCATCTAAGACTGAACCCAGTGGGACTTACTTCTGCGTAAACATGCACAGGATCAGGCTGCAATGCAAACAGAGTATTTCCACCCTCAAACTGTTATGTACTGAAGTTCTCACCCTGGGCCAGCAGGGGGATACTGTAGATAGTTCAGGTCCACATATGCAAATAAGGGATCGAAAGTGACGTTCAGTGATTGGATAGTTACAGAAAATGGTTACTGTTGCATTCTAGTGGAGCTCTATATAAGCAGGCTGGCTGAACCCTTCAGTTCAGTTCTGTTCTGGCCTGTGAATAAACAAGAGCTGTTTGAAGAATCGCTGTGCCGTCTGATATGTTCACCCACAACTTAACACAAACCATTTTAATTTTGTTTGTTTGTTTGAAGGAATTGTTATCCTTCATTTGGGCTAGAAAGTAGATTTAATTGTTAAATTGCTGTATGGTTTCATTTAGTATCTCTTTATTGCATTTATATCCCACCTTTACTTCAAGGAGCTCAAGGTGTGTGGTTCTATTCCTCCCCATTTTCCTCTCGCAGCAACCCTGTGAGGTAAGTAAAGCTTGTGACTTACCCAAGGTCACCTAGTGAGTTTCTTTTTTTCTTTTTTTTCTTTTTTGGTAACAGATATTTATTAGAATTTTACAAAATGAAAAAAGAAAAAAGAAAAATACAAAATAAAAATAGATAAAAAACAATTCCATCTTTCCATCACTTTCTTTCATTTGCTTATTTCCCGGACCTCCTCACACCTCCCTTTTTGTATTCCAGTTCAATTTGTTAGTTCAGCAAATCCTTCCCCTCTTTGTTTATCCTAATCTTTAATCTTGAAATAATGTGTAACATTAACTTTTGACTGTTAATACCCTGTTTTTTTCATCCTCCTTATAGCGTTATAGCTAAAAACCACATAAGTTTCATCCAACATCATTTTAACATTCATTAATTTTACAATATTTCTGTAGGTAATCTTTAAATTTCTTCCAATCTTCTTCCACCGACTCTTCTCCCTTGTCTCGGATTCTGCCAGTCATTTCTGCCAGTTCCATATAGTCCATCACCTTCATCTGCCATTCTTCCAGGGTGGGTAGATCTTGTGTCTTCCAATACTTTGCAGTAAGTATTCTTGCTGCTGTCGTGGCATACATAAAGAAAGGATAGGGGCACCTAGTGAGTTTCATGGCTGAGCAGGGAATTGAAACCTGATGTCCCAGGTCCTAACCCAACACGACACCACATTAGATCTTCCTTATTTTCTCTTCAGCTCTGCCAAGATCTGCACTGCACAACTTTGGGGAAACAAGGACAAAACCATAATGCCAAACTGGTTGAAGGAGGCCCTGGACCTTCCCTGTGGGTGAAAATTATCTCAGGGTGGAACTGCACCTCATGTCAACCAACAGGTCTTTGGCAGACAAGTATTTGCTGGCCAGCAGAAAATGCAGAGAGTATTTCACATCAGAAAGGGCTGTTTAACCCTTCCCGTGCCCAGTGATTCTCCCCCAAAATACCTCCACCAATCCAGATCCTCCCCCCCCCACCCAATTTTAGATTGTATGTGCATTTCCGCTCATAAACACACATTCTGAACTCTGCAAAGGTGAGGCAGCTGGGGGGGGGATTTCCTCTGTTGCTTTGAGAGTCTCAAACATATTCAAGTGTAATGCAAATATTAACAGGAGTTTCTCACCCAGAGTTTTAGGCACATGCTGGCCATGATCCAGCTCAGAGTTATGCATCCCAAACCCCCTTTTAGTCCCCCTAACGGGACTAAAAATGTGCATACCTGTCTAGTGAGCTGGGACGTTTCCTGCCTGCTTAGGGACAACAAATCACCGGTTGAGAGATATACAGTGGTACCTCGGGTTACATATGCTTCAGGTTACAGACTCCACTAACCCAGAAATATTACCTCGAGTTAAGAACTTTGCTTCAGGATGAGAACAGAAATGGTGTGGCAGCGGCGGGAGGCCCCCATTAGCTAAAGTGGTGCTTCAAGGTTAAGAACAGTTTCAGGTTAAGAACGGACCTCCAGAACGAATTAAGTACATAACCAGAGGTACCACTGTACCTTCAAGCATTCCCTTCAGCTCTTGCATTGTCCTATCCACAACTATCCACAATTCTTTACTGTCAAAGTCTATTCACTACCTTCCACCTCCAGAGAGCCAGTGTGGTGTAGTGGTTAAGAGCGGTAGTCTCGTAATCTGGGGAACCAGGTTTGCGTCTCCGCTCTTCCACATGCAGCTGCTGGGTGACCTTGTGCTAGTCACACTTCTCTGAAGTCTCTCAGCCCCACTCACCTCACAGAGTGTTTGTTGTGGGGGAGGAAGGGAAAGGAGATTGTTAGCCGCTTTGAGACTCCTTAGGGTAGTGATAAAGCGGGATATCAAATCCAAACTCTTCTTCTTCTTCTCAGTAAGACGTGAATGAGATACACAGGCAAGTGGAGTCAAGAGTTTTAAGGCCTGGGTGCTGATTCTTCCAAGGCAACCTCTCTTCTCCATGGCTTTCAATATAAAGCTACAAATACTTAGGGTGGAGGCATAGAATGAAGAGCCTTAAGTAACTGGTTTGATCCAGACCTGACCACTTACAATGAAGCTGAGTTGGTGCTTTTTTCCTGGGGTGGGGGACCTCTGATCCCCTCTTGATTCTCATGCATCACGTATACCTTGAGAGGGAAACGTGTGTTTCTTTCCCCCGCTAACGAACACAGGCCTTAATATTTTATGAACGAAGAAGCTCTTTCCAGATCTTAGAAGGATGAGGTTAGGTTATAGAAGTGTCTTTGCCAGAGGGATAGCAAAGCAGCCTCTCTTAATGGTGTGTAGCTGCCAACAGAACAACAGAGGCATCATCAAGCAGAATGGCCTGGAATTCAGGGATGCACCAACCAAAGAGATGGGGACCCTAAATCAGTAAAGCATAATTGTTCTCAAAACACCTCCCCACTTCCCACAGTCAATGTTTTTTAAGAGAGGCTTCACTTCTCACTGTTTATAGTTCCACCTTCGTTCCAGGGTCACCAGTAGTCAAAAAGGGGGGAAAGGATAATTGCACTGCTCTCAACTCCATTTGAACATAATGCCATGAGTCCCTTGGAGGTGTCATGGAAGGGGTGGTTGGACCCCAAGGAACCATAGAAACGTGGAATCATAGACTTGGACAGACCCTGTGGGTCATCTGGTCCAAACCCCTGTAATGCAGGAATCTCAACATGCCATCCATCGTCCAATCTGATACCATACTGGACCCTGCTTAGCTTTGCAAATATGCTAGCAGTTTTATTGCATGCAGTCTGGGAGGGTCCCAGTGTGGTGGGGGTAAGGTAAAGGTAAAGGGACCCCTGACCATTAGGTCCAGTCGCGGGCGACTCTGGGGTTGCAGCGCTCATCTCGCTTTATTGGCCGAGGGAGCCGGCGTACAGCTTCCGGGTCATGTGGCCAGCATAACTAAGCCGCTTCTGGCGAACCAGAGCAGTGCATGGAAACGCCATTTACCTTCCCGCTGGAGTGGTGCCTATTTATCTACTTGCACTTTGACGTGCTTTCGAACTGCTAGGTTGGCAGGAGCTGGGACAGAGCAACAGGAGCTCACCCCGTCGCGGGGATTCGAACCGCCGACCTTCTGATCGGCAAGTCCTAGACTCTGCAAGCCCCAAGAGATGTCTGATCCCAGGGAGGCTTCCAGCCACCCTCTGAAGGAGACTCAGGCAAACTCTCAGCAATGCCACCCATTTCCCCACTTGCAGACACTCTCCTCAGCTTTTTCAGCCATAGAGCTGCCTCTGGTGCCTTTACGTTACACAGGAGCCCCCACTTTCAAAAGAGGCAGCTGGGAGGAAATGTGAGCCCAAACTGGCACCAATTCCACCTCCAGGGTGGGGGAGGGTGGGGTATAAATAATTTATTATTATTTATTATTATTATTATTAAAATTCATCGGCATTTTATTATTTGTTTATTATACATATATAGCACCTTATCCTCAAAGGACTCGAGGAGGTGTGCATGTTAGTGTAATTTTCCTAATATTTTTGCAAAGCAATTTCCTGTAATATAATGCATTTTATATGTTTATTTCCTTACTACATGCATTCACATGCACACTTTCATCCTAGGTATTTGCATTTTTTGGACAGATTACTTGGCTGGAGAAACGCACTGCAAAATTCAGAAAAGCGCAAATTCGGCAGGGTGGCCACGCTTTGATATGCTTCTGGAAAATGCAAATGAGATAAATCTGCCTTTAAATGAGAACGGAATCAGATTTATCCCCCATCACTAACCCCAGATAACCCAATTCCTTCTCAGCCTTTCAGGCTGGAGACAGGTAAGGCTGAAGGGAGCCTGAAACAGGGAGTCCTCCTCATGCACATCAAACTACCTTTACTTCTCTTGAAATTGCTTACCTGAGAATGAATGGAATTCCTTTTCTCTCTCTCTAAAAGAAGAAGTTGCTCATTCATGAGCTGGTCTGCATCTTGTCATCTTGTCAGGATCTCTTCTCGACTCTTGGTCACTGGGGGGAAATCAAGTATTGATTTCTAATCACCCACTTCGCTGCTAAGTCATCTCCCTCTTCTCCCCGCCAGAAACTCCTCTCTCGACCTAACAAGCATCACTGGAAATTTGCCAAGTCACTCTTTCTTCCCCCTCTTGTCCATGATTCCCCCCCCCCTCTCTTCCTCCTGCATCATAGGAAATAAATAGCATGCCCTTTCCTAAAACTCTGTGTGTTTATTTCAGAATTCATAAACGCACCCCCTCTCTGGAAACCACAAAAGTGTCACATTTAGATTGTCCCACAGAAAGGTTCTGAAGAGGAAGAGATATTGGCTGATTTTTCTTTAGAAGTAACTGAGGGACGCGGGTGGCGCTGTGGGTAAAAGCCTCAGCGCCTAGGGCTTGCCGATCGAAAGGTCGGCGGTTCGAATCCCATCGGCGGGGTGCGCTCCCGTTGCTCGGTCCCAGCGCCTGCCAACCTAGCAGTTCGAAAGCACCTCCGGGTGCAAGTAGATAAATAGGGACTGCTTACTAGCGGGAAGGTAAACGGCGTTTCCGTGTGCTACGCTGGCTCACCAGATGCAGCTTTGTCACGCTGGCCACGTGACCCGGAAGTGTCTGCGGACAGCGCTGGCTCCCGGCCTCTAGAGTGAGATGAGCGCACAACCCTAGAGTCTGTCAAGACTGGCCCGTACGGGCAGGGGTACCTTTACCTTAACTGTTTGGCCTAGTAAAAAATGCAATACACAATCTTCTAAGCCAGGGGTCAGTAAACTTTTCCAGCAGGGGGCCGGTCCACTTGTTTATATTTGGACAACTTTTCTGATGTACTTTATTGTAAGGAGAAAAATAATCATTTCCTTAATAACAATTTAAACAATTTTTTAAACTAAAACATTATAGCATATGTATATGTTAACTGATGTGGTTAAACAATTAAAAAAAAAACCTTAAAACTTAAAACAAATCCTTATTTCCTGATGAATAGCCTTTGGACTATGCAGGGGTCAGCAAACCTTTTTACCAGGGGGCCAGTCCACTGTCCCTCAGACCTTGTGGGGGCCAGACTATATTTGGGGGGGAATAAAATGAATGAATTCCTATGCCCCACAAATAACCCAGAGATGCGTTTTAAATAAAAGGACACATTCTACTCATGTAAAAACACGCTGATTCCCGGACCATCCATGGGCCAGATTTAGAAGGTAATTGGGTCGGATCCCCCCTTAGTTTGCCTACCCATGTTCTAAGCTAAGTCAGTAACCTGGGTGACCCACACCCAAATTTCAGATGAATCTGCCATTCATTTGGCAGCCTTGGACAAATTGCCTCTCTTACCTCCTCCATTCCCTAATTGGCCTGTCTCAACAGGAGACATTCTTCCATCTTTAGTATGATGTAGGGAAAGCGTACCACTTGCAACATGGAAGCTGTGGACTTCCTCGATTAATTGATACAGAACTGCTATGCTTCCCATCTCACTGCTGTTTGTTGCAAGTGTTTTGCTTGTTTGTTTGCTTAAACTTGTTAACATCCCCAAATGTCCAATGAGGATGGCAGAGGGGTTAGAATAATTGACACCCCCCCTCTGCACAGTCCCTTCCCCATTGTGCCACTTCGTACCAAAAGCAGAATTAATCAAATATGATTATGAGTTATGAGGGCAAGATGTAACTTTGTATATGCAGCCAAAGAGCTGGTACCTAAATGAATAGACTATCCCTCACGTTAAGAATGCAGGTGGTGCTGTGGGTTAAACCACAGAGCCTAGGACTTGCCGATCAGAAGGTCGGCGGTTCAAATCCCTGTGACGAGGTGAGCTCCCGTTGCTCGGTCCCTGCTTCTGCCAACCTAGCAGTTTGAAAGCACATCAAAGTGCAAGTAGATAAATAGGTACCGCTCCGGCGGGAAGGTTTCCATGCGCTGCTCTGGTTCGCCAGAAGCGGCTTAGTCATGCTGGCCACATGACCTGGAAGCTGTACACTGGCTCCCTCAGCCACTAAAGCGAGATGAGCACCGCAACCCCAGAGTCGGTCACGACTGGACCTAAAGGTCAGGGGTCCCTTTACCCTTTACCTTTACACATTAAGAACAAAACACCCGCTTTGGAATCGGGGCAAAGGGAGAACTAAGGTACATAATTCACATGAAACCCACATGTAATAATTTAAGGTGCCATGCAATTCTTTGGTGCCTAAACTAATTGGTATCAGCCTTGCTCCATCCCAGGACAATCAGGACCGACATTTCTGCCTCACCTTTGGCCAGGCTCAGGTGGTTGGCTCATGACTCTACAAAGAGACGGAGGGGGGAGTCATGACTAAACAAGAGAGAAGGGCTGTCTCAGTAAGGTCAACGCTGATCAGACAGGAACAGGCCCTTGGGTACGGCACTTTCTTTCCCTGTGCCTGCCAAGCCACAGATGTTATTTGGCTTGGCAGATTCTCATCTATCAGCATTGAGAAACTTGTGGGCACAGTAGCTTAAATCAGTATCTTCAGGCAACAAGCCCTCCGGGACATGTGGTTTAATATGGCTTCAGTCTCTGCTCACATCCCAGAATGCACTACCGAATATGGTACTGGAGGGCAAGCAGGAGTCACAGAAATCGTTGGGGCTGCCAGACATCTGGGACTGACCCAGGGTGCAGAAGAAGCGCTGCACTGTGCACTGTCAAGGACAAACACAGCCTTTACTGAAAAGCATGGGGAATAGAGAGTGTGCAAGGCTGTGACTCAGAGAAATTAAGGAGTTCCAAGTTGAGTGCTCCAGGCTGTCACTGTAGCTTCAGATTGTTCTGGGCCTTTTTCACAGCAGGCTACAGTTCACAAAGCTTTTTCTTCTAAGCTTTTAAAATGTGCGTATAAATATTACACACACTAGGGTTGCCATATCTTGAAGAGCAAAAAAAAAAAAAAAAAAAAAGAGCTGCTACCAGCCTGAGACAGCACGCCTCTTTCCCCAGCTCGGGCTGGCGGCAGCAGCAGTGGCATGCAGAACAGCCTGAGCCCAAGCCCTACCCCACAACCCAGATATTTCCTTTAAAATGTAAAAATCAGCCTGGACAGACATGTTGGCCTCCAAAAGAGGACATGTCCGGGTTTTCCCAGACATATGGCAACTCTAACACACACACACACACACACACAGACACACACACACACATTGTTCCCAGTTTGTTTCATGGAAACCAATTTCAAAGACAACAACTTAATTTCAGAAAAAAACTTGAACTACACACAATACCAGATCTGGCATGAAGACAGTAATCCATTTGTGAAACCAAATATCTCTATTTGCAAAATCAAACCCAACTTAGGATAGTCGCTTACAGCACTTTAGCTAATTTGTTGTGCATGGAACAGGACTTGTAGAAGTTCAGGGGTTTATAAAAACATAAGGCAGTTTCCTACACAACCCACACCATCTTTGGAAGAACTTTCCCTCCCACTAATTAATACACTACACTACACACACACTTTTGGGTTCACCTCTTTTACCCTCCTGCAGCCCCATATATTTCACTGTCTTTGGAAGAGGTTTCCTTCTATTATTAAAGGTAAAGGGCCCCCTGACCATTAGGTCCAGTCGTGACCGACTCTGGGGTTGCGGCGCTCATCTCGCTTTATTGGCTGAGGGAGCCGGCGTGCAGCTTCCGGGTCATGTGGCCAGCAGGACTAAGCCGCTTCTGGCGAACCAGAGCAGCGCACGGGAACGCCGTTTACCTTCCCGCCGGAGTGGTACCTATTTATCTACTTGCACTTTGACATGCTTTTGAACTGCTAGGTTTGGATTTGATATCCTGCCTTTCATTCCCTTTAAGGAGTCTCAAAGCGGCTAACATTCTCCTTTCCCTTCCTCCCCACAACAAACACTCTGTGAGGTGAGTGGGGCTGAGGTGTGACTGGCCCAAGGTCCCCCAGCAGCTGCATGTGGAGGAGCGGAGACGCGAACCCGGTTCCCCAGATTACGAGACTACCGCTCTTAACCACTACACCACACTGGCTCACCCAGTGGCAGGTTGGCAGGAGCAGGGACCGAGCAACGGGAGCTCACCCCGTCGCGGGGATTCGAACCGCCGACCTTCTGATCAGCGAGTCCCAGGCTCTGTGGTTTAAGCCACAGCTGCAAACCCCTTATTGCTCCCTCATATTTCTCTCCCAATACTTTTGGGCCTCTTCCTCCAATGTTTCTTCACACATACCCTTTAAATCATCCCCATCAGTCCACCCCAATACACCTAATTTAAACCCTTAGTTTACATAGCTGACAAGTGTAAACATTGCAGAGGAGGCCCACAATTCTGGCTTCCACCCAGTGACTGTGAATAGTTTACTTGTCTTCCAGTAGTTTTGCAAACTGCTTGCCACTGCCTTGAAAGGAGGAAAAGCTTTGAACAGCTCTACTATCTGTGTAATCTCAGCTATTGGAAAGGTTTGGCTCATAATGCCAATGTCATGTTGGTCCTTTTGTGTTTTTTTAATCTTATTTTATTGATTGCAGGTCACCTCCAAAATGACCATGGCTCATCAGTTACTTTTCAGCCAATTCCTGCGCAACTTTTGGAAACCGTTGGCAGGAAGGGGAAGGCATCAAATTGTGTTACAAAGCAAACCTTCCACTAATGCAAAATCCTTTGGCTGAGGTGGAGCTTACGTCACAATCAGAGACTTCATGCCAACCGGGACTCCAGCTCCAAGCTTTTAATGAAATGTCCAGCCAGATCCCATGAGCGACTGCTTCAAGCCAAACCCAGGGAATGTACAAACATAGGGAGCTGCCTAGCGAAGCTCGTGGTGCCTGCTCTTTCCCTCTCTTTCAAAGACAGTGAAATATGTGGGGCTGCAGGAGGGTAAAACAGGTGACCCCAAAGAGTTCCCTCTCTTTGCTATCCAAGACCCTTGCAACTGGAGAAGCTGTCGGCAAATCCATGTGCTCCACCAGTAAGCTGTGGGGACTCCCATGTTCAACGGAAAGTGTGCAGGAAGAGGGAACAAGGATCACTGTAGGTCACAAAATGGAGGTTATTCTGCTACCTCTTCAGGACTGGGGCGATGCTGGGGCAGAGGTGCCCTCAGAAGGCACAGCAGAGCAACAGGGCCCAATACTGTTCTGTACCACACTGGTGGGTCAAGTAGAGACTCCAACATTTGCACTCAATGGGGGCTGTAAAAGGGGGCAAGTGTTTATGTCTGATGGATTTTGCCACATTCGGGGAAGTCTGTATGTATTCTATCAGGTGGTTCTCAAACTGGGTTCTAAACACCGCCATGACCCTGGGATCAGATTCCCATTTGCTAGGGGGTGAGATTGTGGACTCTTAGAAGGGAAATCAGCCCTGAGTGCTCAAGGAAATCAGCCCTGAGTTCTCACTGGAAGGACAGATCCTGAAGCTGAGGCTCCAATACTTTGGCCACCTCATGAGAAGAGAAGACTCCCTGGAAAAGGCCCTGATGTTGGGACAGAGTGAGGGCACAAGGAGAAGGGGACAACAGAGGACAAGATGGTTGGACAGTGTTCTCGAAGCTACCAGCATGAGTTTGACCAAACTGCGGGAGGCAGTAGAAGACAGGAGTGCCTGGCGTGCTCTAGTCCATGGGGTCACGAAGAGTTTGACATGACTAAATGACTAAACAACAACAGAAGGGAAACTGTCATCAAGGCCAGCCCGGCTCCAGAAGCAAGCCTGCCAGATGAGCCTGGAAGACAAAACAGGACCGCCCATGAGCCGGGGTGAAACAGCCATCTCAGGTGGTGGAAACCCCACCCGCCCCACCACTGCTGGAGAAGCAACCCAGGTAAGGGAGGTTTGGGCAGTGGCACAGCAGCAGAGTATTCTGCCCCCTAACTCTGCTTCTAGGCAGGGAGACCTTGCTGAATCTCCTCCCCCTTCCAGGTGGGATGGTGAGGCTTTATAAGTGATACTACTTAGGGAGAAGCCCTTGCAAAGCATAACCAATCCACCAGGTGGGGAAGGAGACCCAAGGCTTCCTCTTGAGTTTGTCTGCACCCAGCAGCAAGACTTTGTGAGGGCACTTCCACAAGGGGAAGTCCATGCAGAGCCTCACACCCCTCCTCCAGTCATGGGGGCAGCAGCAGCAAGGCATTTTGCCTTGGGCGCTGAAGCGTCTTGGGCCACTGATGCCCTTCCAACCCAAGGCTGTCACATTGCTGACCCAGAGGATTCCAGCACAGTAGCCTTGGTACAAGGAGAAGCTAACCTTGCTTTGACTGACTTTAAAAGTAACAGAAAAGGCACCTTTCAGGAAAGGCAGAACTGAGAAAGGACTGCTCAGTCTAAGGCTCATTGAAGCAACTTCAAAACTTACTGCTTTTCTGGTGCTTTGTGGGGTTTTTTAAAAAAATATTGTGCTTGTATATATTGCTGTGCACCACCTCAATATTTTATGAGTTGGGAGTACATAAATATTTTTAAGAAATAAATCCAGCCTTGCCTAGCATTCCACCTACGCTCTACAGAAGTACCGGCCTCACCTGGGATGAAGTCAGCTCTTGCATCGTAACAGAGGCACCTAAAAGTCATCAGATTTGCAGATGACACCAAACTGGGAGGGGCAGCTAATGCCACAGAAGGCAGAATCAGAATTCAAAATGATCATAACAGATTGGAAAACCGGGCCCAAGCTAACATAATGAATTTCAGCAGGGACAAATGTAAGCTTCTGCACTTAGGCAGGAAGAAGCATATGCACAAATATAAGATGGGGGACACCTGGCTTACTAGTGGTACATGTGAAAAGGATCTAGGGGTCTTGGTGGACCACAAGCTTAACATTAGCAAAAAAAGCTAATGCTATTCTAGGCTGCCTCAACAGAAGTATAGTGAAGTAATAGTACTACTCTATTCTGCCTTGGTCAGACCACAGCTGGAATAATGTATCCAGTTCTGAGCACCACAATTTAAGAAGGATGTTGACAAGCTGGAGAGTGTCTAGAGAAGGGCATCCAAGATGATCAAGGGTCTGGAAACCAATTCTTATGAGGAGGGCTTGAAGGAGCTGGGATGTTTATCCTGGAAAAGAGGAGATAGCCATCTTCAAATATCTCAAGGAAGATGGAGCAAGCTTGTTTTCTCCTACTCCAGTGGGTAGGACTCGAACCAATGGCTTCAATTTACAATAAAGGAGTTTCTGGCTCAAAATCAGGAAGAACTTTCTGACAGTAAGAGCTGTTAGACGGTGGAACAGTCTCCCTCGGGAGGTGGTGGACTCTCCTTCCTTGGAGGTTAATAAGCAGAATGTGATGGCCTGGGAATCCGATTCAGAGGATGAACCGGAGGAATCCCAGCCTGCACAGGAGTCCCCGCCTCCAGGGCCGGCTGAACTGGGGCAGGGCCTTGATTCTGAGGCGCCTGCACCTGGGCCGGATCCTCAGGAGCAGGCACCAGGTGAATCCCCTCTGGCTCCAGAGGTGGTTGAGGACTCAGTGCCTACAGGTGAGCCTCCCCCTGGGCCCAGTAACCCTTCAGCCTCTCCTGAACTGCAGAGGCTCAGGGCAGAGAGGCGAAGGGAACTGGTTTCTCCCAGGAGGAGTGCTCACCTTAAGGCCAGGAGAGGCGGGGCTCCTGGGGGCCGGGGCCGCCCCTGGCCTCAGAGAAGATAAAGGCCAGTCAGCCCGGTCCCAGGTTGCGGGAGCAACGTCGTCGTTGAGTACCTGCTCCTGTCCGGACCCAGACCTGACCCTCCAGTGTTCCTGTCCCCGCTCGGCTTCCTGCTTCGGACCTCGCCCCGCTCTTTGCGAACTGTTTCCAGGCCAGTGACCCAGGACCGGACTTCGACTACGTCAATGGTAACCTTCCCCCTGGGACCAGCACACAGAAGTTAGATGGCCATCTGTCATGGATGCTTAAGTTGGTTCGTTTTTGTCTCAGAAGCCAGAAGCTGGGCAATTACCAAAACTCCAGCCGTGCCCCTAGCAGACAAGAGGCAGGGTGCTGTTGCTTTAAGACCTCTTTCTGCATCTGTCCATCACTCTCCTGGCCAAAGCACTGTCCTCATTTCAAGCCCGACTAGTGGTAGGCTGGGCCCCAGAGGTAGGAGGATGATGCCCAAATCTCCTAATGGAGCTTGACAGCAGTGGGATTAAAAGCACAAGCGCGCTGCCCAGAAAGTAGTGAGTAAGATCTCATCACCCAGCAATCAGCCTCTTTCTTTAAAGAGCTGAACCATAAAATAAACCTCTTGCTTGAGATAGGCAGGGGATGGGGGAGCCAACAGAATGATTAAAGAGGTGTATGGAGGGGGGTTGGAAAGGGGAGGGGGTATGTTTCTCTGCTGAAAAGCGAAAGAGAGCAGAAAAACCAAAAGAAGAGGAGACTTCGCCCTTGCCAAAATGTATTAGTGGTCTCCTCCCCAAAGATGCAGGGACGCGGGTGGCGCTGTGGGTAAAAGCCTCAGTGCCTAGGGCTTGCCGATCGAAAGGTCGGCGGTTCGAATCCCCGCGGCGGGGTGCGCTCCCGTCGTTCGGTCCCAGCGCCTGCCAACCTAGCAGTTCGAAAGCATCCCTAAAGCGCAAGTAGATAAATAGGGACCACTTACTAGCGGGAAGGTAAACGGCTCGCCAGATGCAGCTTTGTCACGCTGGCCACGTGACCCGGAAATGTCTCCGGACAGCGTTGGCCCCCGGCCTCTTGAGTGAGATGGGCGCACAACCCTAGAGTCTGTCAAGACTGGCCCATACGGGCAGGGGTACCTTTACCTTTACCCCAAAGATGCACAGAAAGACACACCTGGCACAGGTAAGACTCAAATGAATTAGAGAGTAGAGACTCATCGCCCCATACGATTCAGTTTAAAATACAGTCATACCTCGGGTTACAGACGCTTCGGGTTGCACGATTTTGGGTTGTGCAAAGCGCCGAACCCGGAAGTACCAGAACGGGTTACTTCCGGGTTTCGGTGCTTGCGCATGCGCAGAAGCACTAAAACGCCTTTGCGCATGTGCAGAAGCACTGAGTCGCAACCCGCGCATGCGCAGACGCGGCGTTGCAGGTTGCGGACGCTGCGGGTTGCGAACGTGCTTCCCGCACGGATCACGTTCGCAACCTGAGCGTCCACTGTAATGGGCTTGACACCGTAATGCAAAATGGAGCTGTAAGGGGAGTACTGGCAAATAATCAGGTGTTCCAGCGCTCCAACTATGAAACGCGTATTTTGAAAGTAGAATGGGAGGTATCAACAAGGCTCCAAACTCAAGGGCTTGAGGCTCATTAGCATTTCTTGTTTTCACTCTGGCAGACATCAAAGGTCACAAACTACCAATGGTTAAATCCTAAATACCACTCCATGACTGCATGCAAATATTGTGAAACACTTACTTTAGTGGCACTGCATACACCCAGAACCAAATTTAAATCGGGTCACCAAGCTGACTGACCGTACATCTTAGGCCAAAGATCCCTGGCTTATTAACGTTGTATGTAAGGACAATGAGACCTGGTTTGTTTTTGTTTGTTTGTTTGTTTGTTTGTTTAATCTTTATTTATACAACAACAAAAACACACACACAAAAACACAAATACAAAATTACACACAAATTACAAAAATAACCATAGACACATAATTTTCTTGGCAAACAATAAAACATCTATTGGTCTTAACCCTAAAGACCCAACTTCCCGTCTATTCCATATTTCAAATTCATATTACTTATTGCCAATACACATTTTCATAATTAAACTTATTCTCAATAAATCTAATATCTTCTATCAACCTAGCAACTATTACTGAAGTTCCTCGAATGCTGCAACAGAATTTAAACTACTATATGTATTTTTCAGATATTCTTTAAAAACCTCCCATTTAGAAACAAATTCCTGTTTTGATTTATTCTTTATCTTTTCTGATAAACCATCTAATTCGGCATATTCTGTCAGCTTTTGGATCCAATCTTGTATAGAGGGGATTTCATTACTCTTCCATTTTGCTGCGATCAAAACTCTTGCTGCCGCCGTCGCATATAAAAAGATACCCTTCCTCTTTTGTGGAATATCCAAATCTGTTATTCCCGGGAGGTAGGCCTCTGGTTTTTTATTGAAAGAGATCTTTAGCATTTTTTGCAGTTCTGCATGTATACTCTCCCAGAATACCTGTCTTTTCCTACATATCCACCACATATGGTAGAATGTTCCTGAGAATGAGACCTGGTTTGAATGAGATGGAGAAATGTGCAATGATGCAGAGGTAAAGTTCTTCTTGCTACTTCAGTGTAATTTTAAAAACTGAGCCTAGATGGTTGGAAATGCTGTTGCAGAAAAGTGTGGCATGCTGACTCGGCCTTCCTTGAGAAGATGAACATCCACTGCAGGGGTAACCGCTCTATTTCAGAGGTGTGGACACTGGTGACTCCTGTATAAGTATCCATGCATAAGTACTGCAATCTTTGGGACTAGTCTGGCAAAAAATACGGGACGCCAGGAACTAAGTAGGGCGATTTTTGAAGAGTTGCTGCTAGTGTCAGGGGACCTCAGTGGGAGACACGTCTGGTGGTGGATGTTGGAGAAAGCATGGCCTCTGAGCATGATTATGAGGTCTCCATAGGAGAGCCACCCTCCCCAGTGGCTGCTTCCCAAGGTAGTCTAGAAAAGATGGTCCCCGCTAGTCTAGAAGAGCTCTACTAGTTTATACCCCTATGTAGCCCTAGACTCCTCCTGTAGTGTAGATGCATCAGGAGGTTTTAACAGTGCATAGTACTGGTAGAATCCTCATTTCTTTGCTGCCCACCTCTAGCCTCCAGCATTTTAAGGTATTTGGGACACTCAGTGCATTAGGGCAGATGCCGTGAGCATCCTAGATAAAAGCCGCTGGTGTTCATATCTTCCAGGAATTTGCCTCCGTCTTTTAAAAAATCAGTTAGAGGCCTGGCCATTGCAGTAGTTGCTCCCCTCTACATACTTGGCCTCCAAATGTCATAATAATAATAATAATAATAATAATAATAATAATAATAATAATTTATTATTTGTACCCCGCCCATCTGGCTGGGTTTCCCTAGCCACTCTGGGCGGCTTCCAACAAAGATAAAAAATACACTGAAATATCACATATTAAAAACTTCCCTGAACAGGGCTGCCTTCAGATGTCTTCTGAATGTCAGGTAGTTGTTTATCGCTTTGACATCTGATGGGAAGGCGTTCCACAGGGCGGGCGCCACTACCGAGAAGGCCCTCTGCCTGGTTTCCTGTAACTTGGCCTCTCGCAGTGAGGGAACCGCCAGAAGGCCCTCGGAACTGGACCTCAGTGTCCGGGCAGAACGATGGGGGAGGAGACGCTCCTTCAGATATACTGGACCGAAGCCATTTAGGGCTTTAAAGGTCAACACCAACACTTTGAATTGTGCTCGGAAACGTACTGGGAGCTTCTTCCCATGTCACAGATGGTTCCTATGAGCCATTACACAGTGGGCAGGCCAAAGTCAGTAGCACTGCAAGTGAAAGGACATTTTTTAAATGTCACCCCCAAAACCCTTTTTCTAAATACTTGCTCAATGTAACTAACTAGCATATTTGGTTCAGTGTAGCCTTCTGCCCCATTCTCTCCCCCCCCCCCCACACACTCCCTGCCTCCTCCCACACCACCTCAACACTTGCTGGTCTATCACAGGTATAGGTCAGAAGTTAAATTTATTGCCCTGCTAAATAATAATAATAATAATAATAATAATAATAATAATAAAATTATTTATACCCCGCCCTCCCCATTCAAGACCGGGCTCAGGGCGGCTAACACCAGATATAAAAACAATTGATTGACATACAACTTAAAAAAACAAGATTAAAATACAACATTAAAGTGCAGCCTCCTTTCAGTAGAAACTCAAATCAAAAACTTTATTGGGGATGAAAACGTCAAGTCTTCACCAAGGCTAACTATCCAAACTGGTCCTATGTGGGCCTGAAAAAAACAAGGGAAGTCCCCAAATAGGACTTGGATCACAGAAGGACAAAGGGAAAAAAGAAAGAGGGGGAGGGGATGTTATATACTGAGTTGAATAGGATCCAAACTGCAGCAGTCTGATTGGTCCTAGAACAATAGGATCCAAAAGGCAGCAGTCTGATTGGTCCTAGAACAATAGGATTCAGAATGCAGCAGTCTGATTGGTCCTAGAACAATGCAGCACTATGATTGGTTGGCAGGAACCACCCAATCATGCTCCAGATAGAAGTGAATCCACAACCTGATTGGCTTACAGTAGAATTCCGGAATTAGCCAATCATGTGCAGCCCATTGTGTAAATAATGTATATAAAGCAGATACTTTGAGGGGACATTCATTCATTCCTCCTCACCACTATGAGCTGAATAAAGAGCATGAAATCACTTTGCGACTCTGAGTATATTTCAGGGGATCAAGTTGATTCCAAGCCAAAGGCCAGGCGGAACATCTCTGTCTTACAGGCCCTGCGGAAAGAAATCAGATCCTGCAGGGACCTGGTCTCATGAGGCAGAGCGTTCCGCCAGTGTTGAAAAGGCCCTGGCTCTGGTTGAGGCTAATCTGACTTCCTTAGGGCCCAGGACCTCTAGGGTGTTGCTATTTATGGACCTTAAGGTCATCTGTGGGGCATATCGGGAGAGGCGGTCCCGTAGGTACGAGGGTCCTAGGCCGTGAAGGGCTTTAAAGGTCTTTAAATATGTCTTTGCCTTCAGAAAAAAACATACAGGCTGTGCTCCGAAATGCACTTACTAAGTGACCAAGCCCCACTTTAACAAATTGGGGCTACTTCTGAGTAAACATGCACAGCAGGGCATATCTCTCAATAAACATGCCTAGGGTTGTACAGACAGAGGAGATACGTCCCCAGGTATAAACTGGATGTTAGAAACCTTCCTGGCGTAGAGAAGCTCAGAAACAGAAGTGTACTTGCGGTTCACTGCCTGGCACACGTAGCAGGGGTCTTCGGCCTCATCAAACTCTCATGCCCCCAATACAGTGGAACCTCTACTTACAACCATAATCTGTTCCAGAGGTCCGGTCATAACTAGAAACGTACATAAGTAGAGGCGCACTGTTCCATAGAAAGTACAGTGGTACCTCGGGTTACATACACTTCAGGTTACAGACTCCACTAACCCAGAAATAGTACCTCGGGTTAAGAACTTTGCTTCAGGATGGGAACAGAAATCCGGCACCAGCGGTGTGGCAGCAGCAGGAGGCCCCATTAGCTAAAGTGGTGCTTCAGGTTAAGAACAGTTTCAGGTTAAGAACGGACCTCCAGAACGAATTAAGTACTTAACCCGAGGTACCACTGTAATAGAAAAGTGAATTGATCTGTTCTAGACGATGAAAAACACCCCCTAAAACAGCAATTTAACACAGATTTTACTGTCTAACGAGACCATAGATCCATAAAATGAAGGCAATAATCAATGTACTGTACTATAAAATAAATAAGACAGTATTGTAGATGAAAAAAATTAACATTTATTTATTTTCTTACGTGCACTGAAGGTGGGTGGGCTTACTTGGCTACAAGCTGGGGGTGGGGGGGCAAGGGTCAGTAAAGAGCTGATTCACTTTGGCCAGGGTCACTTTTTTTCTTGCTGGGCAGAGTTCTTCTCTGGACTTCCTCAGGTTGGTTCCTCGGTGGGGTTTGGGGCTGCAGTGTGCCCTGCTGTGCCTGTTGCAGGCGGCACCTCTTCCACAGGTTCGGGGGTGGGGTGGGGGCCCTCTCCCCGGCGGCTGAGGTCCCAGCGCTGATCCACAGCCAGCCAGGCAAGCTCCGGGCTGCTGGCAAGGCCTCCATTCATATCTAGAGGAAGGTTCATAAGTCGAAGCACCTACTGAAGGTCGTAACTGGAATCGTACGTAAGTAGAGGTGTACATAGAAGGCTGATCGCCGAAGAATTGATGCTTTTGAATTATGGTGCTGGAGGAGACTCTTGAGAGTCCCATGGACTGCAAGAAGATCAAACCTCTCCATTCTGAAGGAAATCAGCCCTGAGTGCTCACTGGAAGGACAGATCGTAAAGCTGAGGCTCCAACACTTTGGTCACCTCATGAGAAGAGAAGACTCCCTGGAAAAGGCCCTGATGTTGGGAAAGATGGAGGGCACAAGGAGAAGGGGACGACAGAGGACGAGATGGTTGGATAGTGTTCTCGAAGCTACCAGCATGAGTTTGACCAAACTGCGGGAAGTAGTGGAGGACAGAGGTGCCTGGCGTGCTCTGGTCCATGGGGTCACGAAGAGTCGGACATGACTAAACGACTAAACAACAACAACAACAGAGGTGTACATAAGTCGAGGTCCCACTGTACGCCTGAAATAGAGGTGGAACTTAATTTGCTCTCACATGGGTGGAACCTGGCGCATGTGGGTGGGGGGATGGGAGAATTGTCTCAAGCACCACCGAAGCACTACCTGGGGCCCCTCAAGACATTCTTTTTATTGAGCACTCATGATGATTTCTGCTCATAATACTGTTGGGACAGCCCGTTTCCAGTACTGTTGGTGTGTGCAAAGGTTTTGGGGCAGTCACACTGCTTCATTCTCAATCAGTGCATATCCCGCAACTTCCTGCTGAAATCCCGTAACTTTGCATGCCACTAATGTTCTTGGGAGAAAAGCAATGACAACCCTAGACAGCATCTTAAAAAGTAAAGACATCACCTTGCCAACAAAGGTCCGTATAGTTAAAGCTATGGTTTTCCCAGTAGTGATGTATGGAAGTGAGAGCTGGACCATAAAGAAGGCTGATCGCCAAAGAATTGATGCTTTTGAATTATGGTGCTGGAGGAGACTCTTGAGAGTCCCATGGACTGCAAGAAGATCAAACCTCTCCATTCTGAAGGAAATCAGCCCTGAGTGCTCACTGGAAGGACAGATCCTGAAGCTGGGGCTCCAATACTTTGGCCACCTCATGAGAAGAGAAGACTCCCTGGAAAGACCCTGATGTTGGGAAAGATGGAGGGCATAAGGAGAAGGGGACGACAGAGGACGAGATGGTGGGACAGTGTTCTCGAAGCTACCAGCATGAGTTTGACCAAACTGCGGGAGGCAGTGGAAGACAGAAGTGCCTGGCGTGCTCTGGTCCATGGGGTCACGAAGAGTCGGACATGACTAAACGACAACAAATGTTCTGATTTATTTTCATCCCACTTCTGTTGCACTATAACCCCTCCAGACAGCAATAATGTGGCAGCATTGGGGAAGCATTGCAGAATGAACGGAAGCAGAATAAACCCACCACTATCATTGTGTCAATAATGTGCTGCAGAATATACCCACAATAAAACACCAGTCCAGTGGGCAGGGCAGCTTAACCTATCGACCAGAAGACGTTGTTTGAGGAATAAGGAGTCATTCCAGATGACTTTTTTATTTCATCCTCATTTGCCTAAGCCATTGATATCCCACTTTTCCATTGAATGCCGGGATATGTATCCTTTCTGGTAGTCTTGCTTTAATCTTTATAAAGAAAGGGTTTTTTTTAAGGCTACATAAAATCTCTCATTCAAGTGGCAAGGCAGGAAACCAAAAATAGTAGCTTTTCCTGAGGTGAGCAACTGAAGACGTCAGAAGGTATCTATTTATAATTCCATTCCATTTTTTACATCACTTCCTATAAAACATCTCAGAGTGATTTAACGATAGCATCGGCAATTAAAGCAACTAAGACAATTCCGTACATAAAAAGGATTTCAGTTCCGAATTACTTCAGGGATGGGGAACCTGTGACCAGCCTGATCTTGTTGGACTCAAACTCCCATCATCCACAGCCAGCATGGCCAATGGTCAGGGATGATGGGAGTTGTAGTCCAATGTCTGGAATGCCACAAGTTTTGCATCCATGGATTACATGAGGCAGCTGCCAGCAAACTGGGCCTTTTATTTTATTCTGTCTTAAAATCTGATATAGCAAAATGTACCTGACCAACTCAAGACAAGAGCTTAGACCCTTAGAAACTAGGGACCCCAAACTGAATTGTCTGAATCAGGGGATCACCCCCCACCACTACCACAACCTTGCCCACAAGCCAAGTAAGGGGGGCCCAGACTTCCTACAGGAGCAAAAGGATGAGCTGAGTGGCCTCCAGCGCTCAGCACTCAGAATTTGGCAGCAACAGCAGCACTTTGTTAAAACTGGAATGAGCTGTCATTTCCCAGCCTCTTTCTGCCGGTGCCAAATGCTTTCTGACAGCCCATTTAAAACTCAAAGCACTTCCATTTACAATATCTGCAATATAACTGCTGACTGCAACAGCAGAGGAAGAAACGAGTTAGATGGTACGAAGGCCTCTATCCTTTCCCAAGACACCTGGCACCAAAGATCCAGCCGCTTCACTACATCCGCCCACCCCCAATCTCTCAACGTGTCTGCTACCTTGCCAAGTCCTCATACAGTCTTCTCATGCTGTTGCCAGTACACCCAGCTCCAGATAGCAAGGACCTTCCCCTTGCGCTGATGTCCCAATTGCCATCTTTCTCCCTCCCTCAAGATGCTAAAGATGGCAAGCACAGAGACAGGCTTCTTTCTTCTTCTTCTTCTTCTTCTTCTTCTTCTTCTTCTTCTTCTTCTTCTTCTTCTTCTTCTTCTTCTTCTTCTTCTTCTTCTTCTTCTTCTTTGGCGATCACTCCTAGCTGAGTAAGATTGTCTTCCATAAACACAGTTTTAACAATGAGTCCGTAAGTGACTGTGGAGGCCAATTCTGGATCCACAAGTCCTTCCACAGTGGGGACATAGGTTTCCGGGCGGGAGTTATCACGGTGTGGATTTGCCAAGCGTGCCTTCCTCTTAGCACATTTCTCCCTTGCGTCCTGAGTCCGAGTGTCTTCAAAGCCCATGACACCTTTGGTAGAGGCTGTTCTGCAATTGGAGCACTCACAGGCTAGTGTCTTTAAACCTCTTCTGTTGACCACCAGCATTCCGCTTTCCATTTTTAAGTTCGGAATAGAGTAGTTGCTTTGGAAGACGACCATCAGGCATCCAAATAACATGACCAGTCCAACAAAGCTGATGTTGAAGAATCATTGTTTCAACACTGGGGATCTTTGCTTCTTCCAGTACACTGGCATTAGTTTGCCTATCTTCCCAAGTGTTGTGTAAAATTTTTCAGAGACACCGTTGATGGAATCTTTCGAGAAGTTGGAGATGGTGTTTATAAAGGATCCGTGTTTCACAAGCATACAGTAAGGTTGGCAGTACAATAGCTTTGTAAACAAGCATTTTGGTTTCCCTGCGAATGTCGCGGTCCTCAAACACTCTGCACTTCAGTCAGGAGAAAGCCACACTCACAGAGCTCAGGCAATGCTGGATTTCGGCATCAGTGTCGGCCCTTGTGGAAAGAGAACTGCCCAGGTAGGAGAAGTGATCAACATTTTCCAACCTTACACCATTGAGTTGGATTTGTGGCGCTGCAGAAGCCCATTGAGCTGAAGTGGGCTTCAGCACACTGCTCTCCTTGTTAGGTGGTGGCTGCAGGTGGCCTTATCCCAGCTAGATGTATCAAAGCCTACTGACTTCCATGGACCCTAAAATGGAGCTGTTAGTCAGTTGCAGTCCAGGAGGATGTAAGGGGACTAACTAGTGATGGACACAGCAATCCAAACTATGGACTACAAGACGCAGCCACTGGAGACCCACCAGCACAAAAATCGGATCACCTGAACTCCATTCTGTGGCATCTCAGAAAGGCCACAGCAAACCTCGTAGTAGCCCAAAACACACACCCAGAGCAAGCCCAAGGCTACCAGCCAACCAGAGCACATTCACCCAGCAGGGACCTCAGTCCCCCATGTAAAGTCAATCACCACTGCACACATGCAACTCCCGTGCCCTAGGATGATGACATAAAGAAATTGACATGGCCCCACCAGCACCCAAAGCACACAGCACTTGCCCCTGCCCAGTGGTGACAGGTGCCCAAGAAGATTGGTAAGGCAGAAAGACAGGGAGGCCAACAGGAGATGGAGCCAGGGCACAGGACAGCCAGAGCCAACTAATTCTGATTTTGTCCGCGTCTTCCTCCCTGTGGAGTTCTACAAAGGGCAATACTGAGGCTGGGGAGAAAACTGATAGCCAGAGCCATCCACTGGATCTGGGTTTGATGGGTCATTGGCCTGATTCTGCAAGTCTCTTCTTGTTCATGGAGGCACAGGTAACCTCTGTGTCCAGGATCGCTGTCTACCAGCTCCATCTGGTACACCGGCTGAGACCCTGCCTTCCTGGCCACTGTCCTGCCAGAGTGGTACACATTCAGGTTATCTCTTGGACTACTGCAATGAGCTCTATGTGGGGCTACCTTTGAGGGTGACTCAGAACTACAATTAATCCATAATCCGAATGCTAAAGCTTGGAGCAGCCACTGGGACCATATAACACCTGACCTAAAAGACCTACATTGCCTTCCAGTATGTTTCCAAACACAGTTCAAAGTGTTGGCGCTGACCTTTAAAGCCCTAAATGGCTTTGGCCCTGTATACCTGAAGGAGCATCTCCACCCCCATCATTCAGCCCAGACACTGAGGTCCAGCTAGGCTGGAGGGCCTTCTGGCTGTTCCCTCACTGCGAGAAGTGAAGTTACAGGGAACCAGGCAGAGGGGCTTCTCGGTAGCGGTGCCTGCTTTGTGAAATGGCCTCCCGGCAGATGTCAAAGAGTTAAACAATTATATAATTTTTCGTAGACATCTGAAGGCAGATTCAGGTAGGTAGCCATGTTGATCTGATCTTAGAGACCAACTAAGTTTGCTCTTGGCATGAGCTTTCGTGTGCATGCACACTTATTCAGAGACTGAAGGCAGCTCTGTTTAAGGAAGTTTTCAATACAGTCATGCCTCGGGTTGAAGTAGCTTCGGGTTGAGTGTTTTCGGGTTGCGCTCTGCGGTGACCCGGAAGTAATGGAACGCATTACTTCTGGGTTTAGCCACTCGCGCATGCGCAGACGCTCAAAATGACGTCACGTGCATGCGTGGGAGCGGCAAATTGCGACCCGCACATGTGCAGACGCGGGTTGCGTTTGCTTCAAGATGCGAACGGGGCTCTGGAACGGATCCCGTTTGCATCCAGAGGTACCACTGTATTTCATGATGATGATGATGATGATGATGATGATGATGATGATGATGATTTGCTTTGTTTTATTTGTATTTTTATTTGTATTTTTGTTGGAAGCCACCCAGATTGACTGCAGCAACCCAGCCAGATGGGCGGGGCATAAGAAATAGATTACTATTAAGTCCTTATTAACTAGTCTTCCTGTACCTTGCTGGGTATTTCACAAATCCCCATTGCCTCTTCTATTTGGACCACTGATTCTACCTGGGGTCTAGGGGTGCAGAGAGCCAGCTTAGTGGAGACAAATCCACTGGGTTTCACTGCTGGCCTGAAAACACACCATAGAGAACGCTCACCATGACTGGGTTGCACATGAATGTCTCTCTCTGTGTGTGATGGGGGGTAAAGGTAAAGGGACCCCTGACCATTAGGTCCAGTCGTGGCCGACTCTGGGGTTGCGGCGCTCGTCTCGCTTTATTGGCCGAGGGAGCTGGTGTACAGCTTCTGGGTCACGTGGCCAGCATGACTAAGCCGCTTCTGGCGAACCAGAGCAGCGCATGGAAACGCCGTTTACCTTCCCGCCAGAGCGGTACCTATTTATCTACTTGCACTTTGACGTGCTTTCGAACTGCTAGGTTGGCAGAAGCAGGGACCGAGCAACAGGAGCTCACCCCATCGTGGGGATTCGAACCGCCGACCTTCTGATTGGCAAGCCCTAGGCTCTGTGGTTTAACCCACAGCGCCTCCTCTCTAGAAACTTGTCCACCAGTCTTCTCCCTCGGGGCATTCTGAGAAGTGTGAAAGGAACGACAGACTTCCCTAGAAAAAGCAGCTTGAAAAACCACGGACGGAAGGAAGCAAAACCGGCTTCTCTAACACCCTCAAAATCCTTTCCCCACACAAGTAGCCTCAGAGGAGGCCCGGGGTGGGCTGTTCACTGCGCACCTCTGTTCTAAGGCTACATCAATATAAATGTAGTGAACTACGACCCCACACATCACTGGATTCCATTAGAAGCTCCCCTGGAGAACACACCTCACTAGGGGTTACCAGGCCCTGGCTTTCAGGAACAGCTGGAGTGAGAGGGAACACTCTATTGAAGTTCAATTTTTAATTCACTTTAAACATTTTTGTTTCCCCCCTAGGGAATGGCCATGCAATAATCCTGCTTGCTAAAATAGCACCTGTTACCAGCTACAGGACTAACTTGCTGCAAGTTTTGCCCACGGCTGATTGTTCTCACAATGCACCACGGTGAGTTCTGAGCATCAGTGCTGGCGTAGGAGACCATAACCCCAAATGGCCTACCGTAGAAGAGATTTGGCGCCACTTCTGTTGGCCAAGGCCGAAGATGGAGGGCATTTCCACTCTCCTCTCTTTAGTGGTGCCAGTTCCAAGCTGGGGGCCCAAGTGGATTCAAAGCATACAGTGACTGAGGATGGGTGAATATGCCAAATTTCAGTTTAAGTTTCTCATTTGTCCAATCCTAAGTTCGTCTCTGAACATTTCCACATCAGTTTGCGATTAAAAAAAAGAAAAAGCACTTTGTGAAAATTTACCAGCATTTTAGCGCCAATTTCTCCCAATACACACATTTTTGTATTCAATTTTGCCTTACATAAAGGCGGCTCCCCACTTACCCGGGGTTACTGTAATGTACTGAGTTGAATAGGATCCAAAAGGCAGCAGTCTGATTGGTCCTAGAAGAATGGGATCCAGAATGCAGCAGTCTGATTGGTCCACAGGAGCTACTCAATCCAGCTCCAGGTGGAAGGGAATCCGCAACCTGATTGGCCTACAGGAGAATCCCGAAATTAGCCAATCACGTGGGGCCCATTGTGTAAATAATGTATATAAAGCAGACATTCTGGGGGAACTTCCATTCCTCCTCACCACTATGAGCTGAATAAAGAGCATGAAATCCACTCTCGACTCCGAGTATATTTCAGTTATGTTCCCGGGTACCCCACGTATAGTGGCAACTCGCCATTTGCGCAGGGGTTGTATTCCATGTCACTGCACACATCAGCAGAGTGCATGTGAGCCTGTTCCACTCCCTTCCGGAGTCGGAAATGTTGTGTGTGTGAGCAGTTGTGCGCCAATCGAACACACACAAAATGGTCACCGCCTGTACATCGCATATAGCAGGGAACACCATCTAAAAAGTCAAACTATGCTTCAAATCCACAAAAGCCTGCCAAACCCCACCACAATTGTTCTTTCCAAACCTTCTTTCCCAAACGCCAACTCTCCACAGGCCTCAAAGGCCGGTGCAAAGGCTCCTGGGATTGCTACAGTTTTCCTGCTCTTTTTGTGCCATTTTTGCAGTTTAAATTAATGTATTTAATTATTTCCCAGTGTTGCACAGATACACAGTCGAGCGCAAGTTAAGTAGAGAGATGCCTGTACACAGAACAAGGTACAGGGCTTTGCCCCCTCTCATCCTTCTGTGCCCCCCATGCCCCCTAAAACTGATCTGAAGGGTTGGGGCAATCCCCAGAGCAGCTTTGGGGAGAGGCACTCATTCCACTCATGAATACCCAACTTAATGCGACATTGAATTCCACTCCCAGTTTTGCAAAGCACTTCCCCTTAGAATAATCTGTTTTTGTATGTTATTTTCACCCATACATACATACTGTTTTTATGCACACTTTATGCTGGTAAAACTCTATGCATTTCTGAACACATCACTAGCTGCAGAACTGTAGTACAAAACTGTGACTTTTAAAATATGCCTGTGTGGCAATCCATATATTGTTTTAGAAAGTGCAAATTAAGTAAGTTTGCCTGAAGGAGTGTCTCCACCCCCATCGTACTGCCCGGACACTGAGGTCCAGTGCCGAGGGATTCTGGCGGTTCCCTCGCTGCGAGAAGCCAAGTTACAGGGAACCAGTGGCAGCAGCACAGGCAGAAGAGGCACAGGCAGTGGAGGCATCAGCGGCAGTGGCAGAGGCATAGGCGGTAGAGGTAAAGGCGGCAGTGGAAGCGACACAGTCGGCAGAGGCACAGGCGGTGGAAGCACAAGAGGCAGGGGCAGCAGCATAGGTGGTAGAGGTACAGGCAGTGGAGGCATCAGCGGCTGTGGCAACAGTTTAGGCACAAGAGGTAGAGACATCAGTGGAAGAAGCATAGGCTTAGGAACAGGCGGTAGAGGTACCAGCGGCAGCAGCACAGGCAATAGAGGCACCACGGTGGAAGCACAAGAGACAGAGGCAGCGGCATAGGAGACAGTGGCAGCAGCACAGGCAGAAGAGGCACTAGCAGCAGCGGCATAGGCTTAGGCACATGTGGTAGAGGTACCAGCGGTAGCGGCACAGGCAAAACACTCATAGGTGGTAGAGGTCCAGGCAGCACTGGAAGCAACAAAGGCGGCAGCGGCAGTAGAGGCACAGGCGGTGGAGGCATCAGCGGCAGAGGCACAGGTGTTAGAAGCAGTGGCACAGGCGGTAGAGGCACATGTGGTAGAGGAACAGGTGGTGGAGGCGTCAATGGCAGTGGCAGAGGCATAAGCGATAGAGGTACAAGCAGCAGTGGAGGCGGCACAGGTGGTAGAGGCACAGGCATTAGAGGCATAGCCGGTAGAGGTACAGGCGGCAGTGGAAGCAACAAAGGTGGCAGCGGCACAGGCGGCAGTGGCAGTGGCAGTAGAGGCACAGCCGGTGGAGGCATCAGTGGCAGAGGCACAGGCACAAGTGTTAGAGGCAGTGGCACAGGTGGTAGACGCACAGGCGGCAGCGGTAGCAGACAGATGGTAGAGGCACAGGTGATAGAGGCACCCACGGTGGAAGCACAAGCGACAGTGGCAGAGGCAGAGGTGGCAGCGGCACAGGTGGTACAGGAATAGGCGGTAGAGGTCCAGGTGGCAGTGAAAGTGGCAGAGGCAACAGTGGCACAGGCAGTCGAGGCACAGGCGGTGGAGGCATCAGCAGCAGAGGCACAAGCAAAGGTGTTAGAGGCAGCGGCACAGATGGTAGAGGCACAGGCGACAGGGGTAGCAGAAAGGCGGTAGAGGCAAAGGTGATAGAGGCACAGGAGGTGAAAGCACAAACAGCAGTGGCAGAGGCATCAGCCGCAGAGGCACAGGCGGCAGTGGCAGCATTGATGCCTTGACCGCCTGTGCTTCTGCTGCCTGTTTCGCTGCAGCCTGTGCCACTGCCACTGCCACTGGACCTCTGCCACCTCTGCTTGTGCCGCTGCCGCTTGTGCGTCTACCGCCTGAGGTGCTATTGCCGCCTGTGCCTCTGCCGCCTATGCCACTGCCATTGATGCCTCCACTGCCTGTGCCTCTACCGCCGGTGCGTCTGCCGCCTATGCCTCTTCTGCCTGTGCTGCTGCCACTGCCGCCTGTGCCTTTGCCGCTGATGCCTCTGCCACTGCCGCTTGTGCTTCCACCTCCTGTGCCTCTATGACCTGTCCCTTTACCGCCTGTCCGCTACCGCTGCCGCCTGTGCCTCTACCACCTTTGCTGCTGCCTCTACCACCTGTGCCTGTGCCTCTGCTGCTGATGCCTCCATCGCCTGTGCCTCTACTGCCTATGCCGCTGCCCCCTGTGCCGCTGCCCCCTGTGCCGCTTCCGCTGCCACCTGGACTTCTGCTGCTTATTCTTGTACCGCCTGTGCTGTTGCTGCCTGTGCCTCTACCACAAGGCGCTGTCACCTATGCTTGTTCCGCCTGAGGTGCTGCCACTGCTGCTGTGCCTCTGTTACCTCTACCGTTTGTGATTCCACCGCCTGTGCCTCTACCATCTGTGCCTCTACCGCCTCTGCAGTTGCCGCTGGTGCCTCTTCCGCCTGTGCCTATGCCGCTGTGGCTGCAGCTGATGCCTCTGCCTCCTGTGCCTATACTGCTGCCACAGTCTCTTGATACCTCGACCGCTTTTGCCACTGCCCCTGCCTCTTGTGCTATCACCACCTTTGCCTCTACCACCTGTGCCGCTGCCTCTACCACCTGAGCCTGTGCCTCTGCCGCTGATGCCTCCACTGCCGGTGCCTCTACCCCCTGTGCCGCTGCCCGTTTGTGCTTCCACCGCCTGTGCTTCTACCACCTGTGCCTTTACCGCTGCCACTGTGCCTCTACCACCAGTGCCACTGCCTCTACCACCTTTGCCTGTGCCTCTGCCACTGATGCCTAGGGAAAGGTGCATGTGTGCTAACCTACTGTACAAAAGTAACATGTGTGCTCAGTTGACAGAGCATAAGACTCTTAATCTCAGGGCCATGGGTTCGAACCCCAGGTTGGGCAAAATCTACCTGCACTGCAAGGGGCTGGACTAGATGACCATTGTGGTCTCTTCCAACTCTGCAAAGGTCACCCAGAAGGGAAGATGACCTTAGAAAAGGTTCCCCACCTCTGCTCAAGAGTGTCAGGTAGGTGTCCGTAAGCCATACTACCCTGTGCACGTTTTAAAATGAGGATTAGCTGTATTCAGAGAAGTTTTGGCATCAACACCCGTTCCAAGGAGGTGGTAGGATGGATGCAGAGAAACCGCCCATGCTTTTCTTGAAAAGATACTCTGCCGATTCTGAAAGCTTTAGGGGTTTCGTCTGTGTTTTTAAAGAACTTGGCAGACTGCTCAACTTTAATTAAATCCCATTCACCAAAGGCTACAGTGCATGTTATCTCAAATCTGTCAATAAGCTGCTGATAACCTTTGGAGAGCAAGAGCTTGGCTAAAATGTGAAGCTGCCCTGTTTGAAATATAGGATGCAGCCATGCTAGGAAGGCGGATAGGCATTCTGGAAAGGAGTAATGGGTGCAAGTTGCGGATTGGTTGCAACAGCAGCAGGACAAGGGAGGCAACAATTAAACACACTTCAGCACAAAGTGCAAGCAACACTGTGGAATGAGTACAAAGTAAGACTGACCTTCACCAACCTAAGTCTCCACTAGGTACTTTGGACTAAAACTCCCATTAACCCCACTCAACGCTGGCTGGGGCCAATGAGAACTCTAGTCCAAAATATCTGGAGGGCACCAGGTTGGCAATGGCTGCGCTAGGAGGCACTATAATATTTTAGCCCATGAGCAGAGAAGATAGGTTTGGATTATAGGCCAGTGAGCCACCAACACGCAGCACCTTGTCTTTGGCAAAAACCAACATGGTAATTATAGAGAAGTCACTGGGGTTTTCATCCATGGTGCTACAGCCCGACATGGCAAGATGTATACCCCGACATGGCGTCAGCCACACCCTTCCTTTTATTCTTCAGGTGGGTGCCCCTTTGTTGTTGTTTTTAGACCCCATTGTGTTAACATGTGCATATGTTCATCCATCACTTCTTCTCTTTAAAGGGAAGCATTTTGGGAAATGATTGCAATATCATCTTCTGAGGCCCTCCTTCGTGTCTCCTCCTCGAGAGGTCCAGAGGGTGGCAACACGAGAATGGGCCTTCTCTGCAGTGGCTCCCCATCTGTGGAATGCTCTCCCCAGGGAAATTTGCCTTTTAACCAGGTCTTTGGTTGATCTGACTTACATCCTATGCCCTTTTAAAATGTGGCTCTTTTTTGGAGAGGGGGTGTTATTGGGTTGTTGTTTTTACTTTAATTATATATATATATATTGTAGTTTTATGTTATTGTTCTGTGAACCGCCCTGAGACCTCCGGATATAGGGCGGTATATAAATTCAATAATAAAGAAATAAGATCACACATCCATCAACACTCTCTGTAGCTGTCTTTAGGTCCCCTCCCCTTTGAAAAACAAAACAAAATACAAGCTTCTCTCAACCCTAATGAGAAAAAAAGTTTGTTTGTATTAAATGTTAGGAGGACACTTCCCAACTGGGCCATCTTTTCACCTTATCTCCTGAAGTGGCAGGGAAATAATATCCATGTATGAGCAAGTGTGGAGTGCAACTGTACCTAAACCAAAAACCTGTACGCACCAGAGAGCGAGGGAGGGAGTAGGGATGCCTTCACACACACTCTTGTTCATGAAGCTGTCATATGCATATGTGCAATAGCTATCTTAAATGTACACGCCACGGCTTTACTGTGAAGTGAGTATGTATTAAATTTTCAATTCAGGTGGAAGCTGGTTTCAGGCAAAACACATCGAGTAGAGTTTTTCTTAAGAAACTATAGAGTACATATGGATTATGGCTAAGAGCATGCGTAAACAGCTCCAAACACCAGCAGTGAAAGCACACTGGAGACAGAGTAAACTGTAATGTGTACACAACCTTAGAGACAGAAAGAAGAGACAGGGAAATGAAGGAGGAGGAAAGGAGGGTTTAGGGCACTTAAGCCTACTACTTTATAACTAGCACTGAAAAACCGTCTTCCAACTGGCGTTTCCCCATGAAAAAACGGGTCTTCCAAAAAGTTGTTGCACTGTATTTACAAGGCACCTTTATAAGCTTCTGAGTAAGCTTCATTTATCTCAGGTGGGATCTGCTTCTGAAGAGTGTTAGGATTGATATTCAGATTCTAAAGGCTGCTTTTACACATGCGCATGACTGGATGGCCACAACCCTATTACGTTTTCATCCCTTCCTCTAGCAAGTCAAGGCTGCACATTTTGTTATTGTCTTAACAACCTAGAGAGGTAGCCTAGGCTCAGAAAACACAATGTACAGTCTCCTGCTCTGGTTCATGGATGAGCGAAAGTTGGAATGTGGATCTTCTGGTCCAATCTTGACAAGTTGGTATAAGGCAGCTTCCTCCATTCCCAAGTCAAGCCACTGGTCCACCTAGCTCAATACTGCCTACAGCAAGGGTGGGGAATGTGTGACCTCCAGATGTTTGTTTGGCCAGGACTCCCATCATCCTTGACTACTGGCCATTGCTGGCTGGGAGTTGAAGCCCAATAACATCTGGAGGGCCACAGACTCCCCAACTCTGGTCTACACTGACTTGCAGCACGTCTCCAGTTTCAGGAGTCCTTCCCAGACCTACAGTGACCTTTTTGTATGTTATGCATACGGCCAACGGCTAAGCTATAGTCCTTCCCTACATGGTCTGTTTCACACATCAAACACGTATAAGGCACCTCTAAGCACAGAGCAGATGGAACTTTAAAGGTAAAGGTAAAGGGACCCCTGACCATTAGGTCCAGTTGTGACCGACTCTGGGGTTGCGGCACTCATCTCGCTTTATTGGCCGAGGGAGCCGTCGTACAGCTTCTGGGTCATGTGGCCAGCATGACTAAGCCGCTTCTGGCGAACCAGAGCAGCGCACGGAAACGCCGTTTACCTTCCCGCTGGAGCAGTACCTATTTATCTACTTGCACTTTGACATGCTTTCGAACTGCTAGGTTGGCAGGAGCAGGGACCGAGCAACGGGAGCTCACCCCGTCACAGGGATTCGAACCGCTGACCTTCTGATCGGCAAGTCCTAGGCTCTGTGGTTTAACCCACAGCGCCACCTGCATCCCTTAGATGGAACTTTATCCCATCTTAATTTAACGCAATGCCTCTCAGAGAAGTCAGGTCACACATTCAGCCGCTGGACATCAAGCTAATTGTGCATTATCCATCCATGTTTGATCAAGCCCTAACTTGCAGGCAGGATATTCCATAGGAAGATGATTAACACAGAGATTTGTAACATCTGCCTCATATGATCTAAACTATGAAAGAATGAAACGGTTCTAAACACAATTTTCCTGATTTGCTTGTAATGTTGTCAACTGCTTTCTCCATCTGAAAAATACCCATTTGTTTCCCATCTTCCAGAACGGGACAACTTAAACCACAGGTGGAAACCACAAAACAGCACTGAACACCCTCCATGCTATCCTTACAGGTCTACCTCCTGGTCTTATTACTACTTGGAACATCAATATGCCAAACTAAAGAATTGAGGTAGTTCTTCCCTGAATTAGATTTTTTAGGTTAAACATTTTAGCATATCCTTCAGAAACCTTAGGACAGCTGTATAAAGAGGGGATCATCACACCTGTGGCTGATAACCTGTACTTGAGTGCCATCTAGTTGCCAGAAGCTGGAGCACAAGTAGTCCTGTTGGATCAGCATAGAAGTCCATGTTCTGCCTCCAACTGTGGCCAGCATTTGGCAAGGTCATGGCAACAGCCCTATTTAAAGGCTGATTCCAAAATCTAAAAGGAACCTGTCAGCCAATTTATATATTACCTCTGTTGCATGGATCCACACCACAGCAGTAGCTATGTCTAAATCTAGTAATCATGTGTGATGGGTGCATCACGTGGGACATTACCATGGCAACGGGTGCTGACATGTTAACATGTATGTAATCCGCTTACCCAGTGCTATCTTTCTAGAAAGAAAGGTGCCGAAACTCCCCCTGATCGCCTCCCTTGTTTTATTCGAATGTCAGTGGTACATTCAAATGTCTTCCACCAAAGGTGAAAGTACCTTCAGTCTCCTTACATTTCCAACATTTATTATCAGGCAAGTGGTAGATTTTTGCAAGCTTGACTGGTGTTATGTACCACCTATAGATCATTTTCATTAAATTCTCTTTTAAGGCATTACATGCCGTAAATTTCCTACCTGTGGTCCATAACTGTTCCCAGTCAGCCATCATAATGTTATGTCCAACATCTTGTGCCCATTTAATCATAGCAGATTTCACCGTTTCATCCTGAGTATTCCATTTCAACAGCAAATTATACATTCTTGACAGATTCTTAACTTTGGGGGTCTAGCAATTCTGTTTCCAATTTTGTTTTTTCCACTTGGAAGCCTATTTTTTAATCCAAATTATATGCCTCCATTATTTGATAATAGTGGAGCCAGTCTCGCACCCTATTTTTTAGTTTTTCAAAACTCTGCAATTTTAGTCTGTCTCCCTCTTGTTCCAAAATTTCACAATACTTCGGCCATTTGGCCTCCATATTGAGTATTTTCTGACCCTTTGCTTCCATTGGTGACAACCATCTTGGGGTTTTGTTTTCTAGCAAATCCTTATATCTTACCCAAACATTAAACAGTGGTTTTATTCGAATGTCAGTGGTACCTACCTGAGAGGTGCCAAAATCCACCTGAGAGGTGCAGGTGAGTTCCAGCTGGAAAAAAAAAACCTTGAGCCTACTACCCCCATGGGATTCCAAGCTTCTATACAGAGGCAGAAACTGCCCCTACAAAGTTAATGTAATTTGGCTCCAAGTGAAAATGCAGGCCGAAGAATGGTTGTGGTAGTTGGGAGAGGGGCAGTGTCCATGGCCTGCCTTGGACAAGATTAACAGGCAGCAAACTGACATTTTTTAAGGATAATTTTATCACACTGAGGGAAACTTTTTGGCTTTTCCATCTCAGCTACCAGAAATCTCTTAGGTTCTCTCTCATCCTATCTGTATTCATCCAAATAGCTTAAATCTGAGTGTCATGCATGGGGTTATCCCACTGTTTACTTGTAGTATGCTTATGCACACAGACAAAGCACACAGTCATACATGCTCAAGATGCTCAGGTAACTTTTCTGACACAGGGAGAAAGAGGGTGAGCAGGTTTCAAATTTGCTCCAGAGGCCATGTAAGCTAAAGATGGTAAACACTGCCCCCAGGTGAAGGATGTTAGGAATTTTCCCTCTGCATTTGATTGGAAGCCGTAAACACTATGATCATGAGGCGCCCCACACCGCTCCCTTAAAACCCTAAAAATTGGAGGCTTAAGGAGTATCGTGGGGTGGGGAAGTGGCTTCCTGTGAATGGAAACCACTTCCCCCACTCCTCGAGCAAGGCATGCTCCTAAAGCACATCAACTGTGCCTTTCTCCAGCAAAGGAACAACCTGGAGCCCACTTTAAGCTCCCAATTCCTCCTGTAAAGTCCCACCCAACACCAGCTGGCATTTATTTATTTACTGAATTTATATCCCACCCTTCCTCCCAAAGGAGTCCAGAGCAGCAAACACATCCACAGCATTTTTTTGTTTGTTTTTATTTTCCACAGGCCCCTAATCAATGGTATCAGGCTCATAACAAGGAACCTGGCCTGACACTTGGCGGGTAAAACTGTAACTTCTGACTGTGTCCTGGTTGCTGCTGGACTCTGCGCTTATACAGCCAAACCTCGGTTGTTGAATGTAATTCATTCTGGAAGCCCATTCGACTTCTGAAATTTTCGACAACAGAGGTGCAGCTTCCAGTTGCTTGCAAGAGCTTCCTGCACTCAAGCAGAAGCCGCGTCAGACATTCAGCTTCCAAAAAAAAATGTTCAAAAACCTCAGCACTTACTTCCAGGTTTTCGGCGTTTGGGAGCCAAAACGTTCCAAAACGGAGGTGTTCAGGAGCCGAGGTTTAACTGTACATCAAGTTATGAAGACAAACAAACAAATCCTTTCTGAAATAGCCTGGAATAGCTCCTTTCTTTAAATGCACTCAATACTTCAAAAATATATACAGAACTGTCTAGCTACAATAAAATATCCAGTTTAAAATAGTCTGGTGCAAACATAACAATAGGACAACTCACTGATTACTTTTGGAACAATTCTATTAAGAACAGGAGAATCAAGAAAACTATACAAACAGGGGAGAAGTTAGCACTCATTGCCGCATTTAGTCCAAATTGAAACATAGGTAGAATTCCCATAGCCTTCAAGCCTTTTTTTCTTTACCAATGTGTACAAGAAAGCAACCAGCCACTGAAGTCTCGAACAGCCATCCAGCCACTCCTTGGGCTTTCCTCATATCGCCATCTTCTTAAGATGAAAGGAGAAAAAGCCACCAGATGTAGCTAAGCGCGCTGAGGCTCCAAGGGCTACACTAGGGCTGCAAGCGACGCAGGATGCCGGGGAACCCTGAAGTCTGGCAGTGAACACCAAGGCATTGTGGCCTGTGCCCCCTTGGTTAGGGCAGCTGCGAGCGGTATACAGGGTTATTACTTGGGTCCTGGAGGCGTCATCCACCTTCCTCTCTGAAGGAACATTTCCTGAACAGCAAAGAGAGAGAAAAATGACCTTGGGCTATGTAGTTCACAGGATCCGGATTCGGCTCTCTGATCTGGCAAATCAACAGGGAAATTCCACGAGCCAATTCACACTTGGGAGACATTTTGGCACCTGAGGCAAAACTCAAAATGGCACTCCCCACCCCCCCCACCCCGAAAGAAGGGGTGAGTGAAGATCTACATCTGGAATAAACATCTGGATTGGGACCTGCAGATCTTATCACCTAAAGCGGTTGCCTTGCTTTGCCTCAGGCCGGCCCTGACTGAAGAAAAACTTTACTGGGGAATGAACAATGTAGTCCCATCCCCACTTTTTATTTCATTTGTTAGTCACCCTACACAAAAACATCTCAAAGTTACTTAACAGATAGAGAAAATAAAAACGGATAAAATCAACTTTAGGAACCAAATTAAAAACAATGTACAATACAAAATTCCTAAAATGCTCACCCAATGATACAATAAGAAGGGCAAATCCTACCCCACCCCACCCTACTAAAAGATGAGCAGCACAGCAGAGGCTAATTTAGCCACCAAATGCCTGAGTAAATCAAAATGTCTTAGATGGGTACCTAAAAACTGAGAGTGAGGATGCCAGGCACGCACATTTTTATTGGAATACTGTGAAATTGAACCATGGGAAGCAGCTCCCATGTGGGTGCAGTAATGCACCAACTGCGCCTCGATATGAGGTGCAGGATCCTCCCACGTGTTTCAGTAGGATATGCTGTGCACAAGCAAGCATTCAAGGCACTTAGGCAGTAAGGTTTCCACACTTTTTTCTCTGCTGCAACTTTAATGATGAATGGGGTGTCCACTTCGCCGCTCAGACTCCAAGTGGGACTCTGCGCAGACATTCTTAGGACTTGCAGTTTAATGTCAATAGAGTAGTAAGGGTACGAATATAGCCAGATTATGCACTCAAACAGTTTTTGCTTTAAGCAGCCCACAAGTACCGTGTATGGCAGATGGTGATGGAAGTGGTTGGGAACCGTAGCCAGATAATTTGTTCAGATCCAAATCTAATTTGTTCTCCTCTGCTGATTGCTTGGAATGGACAATGGAGATGTAAAACTCTTGCAGCGTTTGTGACAAAGAATCAGATGTAGCTCCAAGAGTGTTTCTTGCCTGTAGTCAAATGGACAGGGAAGAAACCTGATTTAGGGCAAAAGTAAACCCATGTGACCCATGCCACTGTCACAGGCCACTGAAAAGAACTGAGAGTTTATTTTCCTTCATACACAAACAGTACCTGCCACAAACACACCGCTATTTGGCAAACTCTGTAAAAAGCAGAGGACATGCAGTGAACACGTACACCCGGACACCAGGGAGGGCTAATCACCACAGGTCTCTATGCGTTCACACTGCGTTAACAAATGCACTTCCTTTTTATATTTTATGGGGTTTTTTACTGCTAATTCACTGGCATTTGTGGAAGCAAGCTAGTCCTTTTCTCCTATTTATCATCTCAATCCATATTTCGGCTACAAAACAGGTTCCCATGACAGAGTTAAGAACAGAGAAGCAAGGGGAGTGAATTTGTAGGGCATGACTGGCATCAAAAATGGAGACAGAACAGAGGCACTGCAACCATGGTTAACAGGATTCACTCAAACACAGCTGAAAGAATCCATGGCACTGGGAAAGTGGAACATTCAGGGACTCTTTCTTCCCCAATTTGTACAAAATATGCCAGCCTGCATGTGGAAGAAAGTTATGGCGCAAACTTAAGCAAACCTGAATACACACTTCCCATCTTGATGTTTAGCACAACTTCCATTTGTCCCTCCTTGCCAGAAGTAGTCTGGAGGTGATGTTCCTCTTAGCAGCCAGATTGGCTTCTTCTCTATGTTAGAGAACTGGCCTCACTACCAGCTGAAAGGGGGGTGCTCCTTGCCAGGGATGCAAGCTGTGCCCCCTTGCCAGAAAGTAGCCCGGGAGCAATGCTCCTCCTATGGTCATAAGATTACTTTCTTATTCAAACAGAAAAGTTGGCCTCATTATCATTCCTCAAAGAAGGATCGTTTCTGCCTGAAATGCTTGTGACTAATGCTAGACACTAGTTCAGGAGCTATGCCCCTCTTTGCAGTCAGTTCCACTTTGCTTTTCCATGGGGGAAACAGCAGTAATGTGACAGAAGCTTGATATCAGGGCCAGATAAGTTGTCAGGTAAACAAATGCTGAATCAGGCTGCTAGCACAATAAAAAAAATGTTCAAAAGGGCTAGAAAATCCCAGCTACCTTGAAGCAGGCAAGATGGGACTGGGGGGAGCCTCCTCTCACAGAATGGGACCAAGCACAAAGCCATTTTCATAGCCTTGCCTTTCAAGCTAGTGGGGAAAGTAACCCACTCCTGGATAACCACCACCATTAATGGAGTCAGACAAGAAGAGGACGAAAATGCAAGAGCGACAAGGTTTACACAGCTAGCGTTCTGCGGCAATGAAATAGTTGTGCAGGCTCAAAAGCCATACCTCTGATCTTGGAAAGCCTCACCTAGAATGTTAGCAGAGGACTCACAGGTTCTTTTCTTGGAAGCAATGATGCTTTCAGAAGGGGTGGAGGAAATGTTCATGCCAAGAAGCTGCGTGCTCTTGGAGGGGGTGGGCAACATGCCAGTGGGGGGCAGGGCCAGAGGTGAAAGTGAACAAATGAACATGTTGTATTTGTGCAGTGAGCTGGTTTCCACATGCACTCCTCTCTAGCCTCCATCCAGGGAAACAAGAGGAATGATCAGAGTTCAAGGACACATGCTAGTCAGGCAGTAACACCCAACATGCGAAGCAGTCAGTGAAGGGTATAGCCTGGATAGAGTGAAAGATAAAACAGACTTGCAGGTCCCCATTAGACCTCTGGGTTCTCCACAACCACACTAAGATTCAACAAGTATGTAGGGTCTGACAATGTATCTTGGGTTATGCAACCATGCATGCCATCCCAATAATGGAATTCATCTGTGCTACTTTAAAGCCGGAAATCAAGTTTACAAGGTAAGCCAACGGAAATGACTTTACCTCCATTCTTCCAGATGACTCCACCTTTCTGTTCAGGGGTTCCAGACTCAGACAGTTTGTTCTCTCAATGGGAATGGAAATATCCACATTCTGCCAAAAATGTGTAAGTAAAAGGTAAGTAAAAGGGGCCCCCAAAAGTGATGCTCATTGACAGTAAAAGCAAGAGGGATAATGTGAACATAGCTCAGCAAACGTACTGGCAGAAAAAAGTGGTTAGGATAACTAAGATTAAGAAGAAAAGAACTTTCTCTGGTAAGTACAATGGGAGTGGCAAGGAAGGGCTTTATCCTCCCTAAAACTGGCATCTAGCAATAGCCATTCCATCAACCTACATTAGTGATGGGACTGCATCAACTCGCCTAAGGCCAGCAACTTTTAAATTTCCATTCCAGCAGGTCTTTGTAAACAGTCTAGGAATAGCTATTGTCTGAATTTTCTTTTTCCCCTCCTCCCCACCAAATCCATTCCGTTTTGTGTTGTGTCTTTTATATTATAAACGCAAGGGCAAGGCCACTTTGGAACTCATTTAATCCTAAGGGAGATGGGTTACAACCCGCTAAATCTTGCCTGTCCAACAGGGTTGATCGTGGGCTGTCCCAGTCTCCCCCTAAAAAAAGCTCAACAACTCTGGTCAATCCAATGGGTAGATCACTGCCAGTTAATTTATAGTGGGAGTTGATCGCCGTCTTTTGGAAGCTGGACACCCCTGCTCTAAATAAATTACTAGCATGGTTTAGGTATTTCCTGCTCATCATCCCCACTCTGTGTACTCCTCTTTGTTTTCAACAGATCCTAGGGAGACAATGCCATGCCAGCTAATGCAGTGAAGAACTGGAGAGGGAAAACAAACTTAATCCACTTAAGACAGAAATACTGGAATTTTAAAAAAGTATTTGCATTGAAATTTATCCATATAACCTAAATAACTTCATGAGAGAAATGCATAAAAAACTAAAGCAACCAAACCAAGGCTGACATGGGAAGTTACATTCACAAGAAATCGGAACTATTGTTGAAGGGTGGGGGGAGTTGGATCAGGAAGATACAGCCAGTCATGGATGGGACTGTAACCTCTACCCGCGACAAGACATAGGTTTTGCAGCCTTGGGATACGTCTTGATCCAGTGCCGATTTATTGAAGGTCAGATGACAGCAGGAAGTAGGAGTGCTTTTCACAAACTTTCCCTGCTGTGCCCTTTACTGGAGAAGCTTAACAGCACATGATTCAGAACAAGGAAAATGGAACTACTTTTTCACACACTGCATAGTTCAACTATGAAATTTTCAACTAAAAGATGTAATGACCACTGCCGAGTTGGATGGCTTTAAAGAGGGATTCGACACATTTATGGAATATAAGGCTATCAACGGCTGTTAAGGATGAAGTTTGTGGCCCATCTCCAGTATCAGTGGCAGTATGCTACCATCTTCATATCCTGCTTATGGGCTGGACTAGACACACCTTTGCTGGGTATGCTGGACTAGATATGCCTTTTCAGCAGGGCTGCTTTCAACAAGAAACTAGACCTGGCCACATCCACACTTTATAATCAGTTATCCACACACTGATCTACTGGCTCTCAGCAACTCAATTTTAATGGAAGTCTTCTAGAAGGCAGGGCCTTTTTAATGATGATGCCAGTTTTATGAAACATGCTCCCGAAGGTCTGCCAAGACCTAACCCTGGACACCTTCAGGTGAAAGCCTGACTCTTTTGGAAGGCATTTGGCTAAAGCTTAAATTACTTGCGATATATCTGTTGTGTAGCCTTATGTTTGTTCCTGGGGTTTGATACTTTTGCTTTATTTGTATTTGATGCTTTATAGTTTTCAGTTTTTATGTCAGCCAATTTAAGTTTTTTCCTGAAGGAAGGATATAATTTTTTTAATAAATCTATTGTGCTGGAGAGCACTGCCTCTGGTCTCAGACTTTGGGATAATAAACAGGCTAGAAGGACATGGCTAAGGGATATGAAAAGGCTTTGCAACTTCACCAACAACCCATCTGACCATTTCCCTCCCATCAACACTGAACAACCACCACCTGTTGAGTCAATTCCTGGCTGTGCTGAGTCTCCTCCTCATTCCCTTCATAACTCGAAGAATGGTGAGGAAACACGGCGTTGTCAGGGGACAAAGTATCACCATTTTTCTCTTCTTCATAATGCTTGGAAGGTGTCCAGTTCTCATCCCAGATTTCGTCGCACATATATACTGGCTCGAGGAGCGGCATCTCAGAGCCCGAGCGTGAGCCTGCTGTACCCTAGAAAACGATTCAGGGCCAAGTTACAGTACCGTCAACTTTTAAAAGGAATATTTTTAATTCGATGCACTTCGTTTTAAACAATTCACATGCTGATAAAACAAAACTGTCTGCTAGAAGGAAAAGAGAGAGGTAGCAAGGCAGCCAGCTAGTCCTTTTAAAGGTACCCACCCCAAACTTTTCACAAGAATCTCACCGGGCCACATGAGATACTGTAGGACTCCCAAGAGGTACTCTCCTCCTCGCTGGCAATATTGGCCACCTCACTACCCCACAAAACAGCTGCCGGCATCAAGAGTGGCTGGGGAAACCCAGCCAGATGGGCGGGGTACAAATAATAAATTATTATTATTATTATTATTATTAGAGGCTTGTTTAACACCTTCACCACACACCCCTTTAAACTGCAGAGCAGTTTAAGTTAAATGTTAGTGGGATTAGATTGTCCCAATTAAATCTTTGTTTAAACAAATAAAGAAATGGAAGGTATTTGATGAGATCTCCAAACGAAACTAGTATGGTATCTTAGATCAAAGTGATTCCATTACCTATATTAATCTAATGGGTCTTGGAGACACTCTCCCTGTTATTTTGCTCATGTACTTATTTTAACTGCTTGGCTATACTTCACTAGATGCAACATCAATGCTTCTTTAATCATTTTTTTAAAGTATCTGTGCATTTCTGAAACTAAACAAAATTATCCTTATATTTGTATCCAAAGCTATAAAAGGCAGAAAACTGGGGGGGGGGGGGGCTGAGCAGATTCCTCAACACAATACAGAATTATGTCCATTCTATCATTAAGGAATTATTTTAAACAGTATGTATCTTGTGGTTTTATATTCTGATTTTGTCTTATGAACTGCCCTGAGACCTGCGGGTATAGGGCGGTATATAAACAACAACAAGTTTTTAAAAATTAAAAGTTGCATTCACAAGGTTTGGGTTTTCTAGCACAGGAGAGGTTAGAAGAGTTAAAGACAGAAGGAGAACAATAGATTGGGGTGGGGTGGGGGGAACAGAAAAACTAAAAAATCTCCACCTGGGAAAGCACTTTATTGTAGCAAGACCCTGAATCTGGTACTTCTGGAAGGTCACAAAGAGATTCCTGTTCAAGCAAGGGCATTTCAGCTTTTGTCAAACCAGACTGCTGCTCTGGACTGAGTTTGAGATACAATGTGGAAAACGATGGTTCTCCGAAATTCTGTTAAAGGCAGGAGAATGAAGAATTTTATTTATTTAATAAATTTGTATACAATTTTATTTATTTAATAAATTTGTATACAGTTAAAAAAAACCTCTTACCAAAGTAGTTTACAAGACATTTGCCAGTGCAATGTTAAGATAATATGAAACCAAAAACTCATATGCAGTACAGTATTTCAAAGCATTACTAAAAGTCAAGAAGATCAACACTACTACCAGCTCAATACTGAAAGCTAGAACAAGCAAACCAGGGTTTACAGGGGCTTGCTTGCTCTCATTTTCTATCTTTTTACAACTTTGGCTGCTAGAATCAATGGTAACTGAGTCCTTGTTTTTTCTACGTAGCATGCCTCTCCCAACAATCTAGATCTACTGTGTATTTTCTCCCCTTGAAAAGCACTTCCTGAGAAACTGGTTATATTACAAAAATAAAAGTTTGTTGCAGGTGGATTATGCATTATCTCACAGTGTTTCCTTTTGAAAAAAGGTGTAGGCAGTCCTGGTATGTACCCACACTTGCCCAATAACTGTGTGGGTTATACCAAAATCACAATTGCCACTTCTTTATTTCTTTATCTGGGGCACGTGCAGGAAGGAAAAGGCATGGCTGGGTTCAAATGCCTACCACGTAACCACACCTAACCTTGCGGATGGCAGGATCTAGAATCAATCTAGACTGAAAGCAGCATACTGAAGACACACACGAGCAATTTTGGGTCCAGAAGAACTTTCTCTGGTAAGTACAATGGGAGTGGCAAGGAAGGGCTTTATCCTCCCTAAAACTGGCATCTAACAATAGCCATTCAATCAACCTACATCAGTGATGGGACTGCATCAACTCACCTAAGGCCAGCAACTTTTAAATTCTTTCCATTCCACCTGGTCTTTGTAAACAGTCTAGGAACAGCTGGTGTCTGAATTTTCTTTTTCCCCTCCTCCCCACCAAATCCATTCCGTTTTGTGTTGTGTCTTTTATATTAGAAACCCAAGGGCAGGGCCATTTTGGAAGTCATTTAATCTGAAGGGAGAGGGGTTAAGGTAAAGGTACCCCTGCCCGTACGGGCCAGTCTTGACAGACTCTAGGGTTCTGCGGCCATCTCACTCTAGAGGCCGGGGGCCAGCGCTGTCCGGAGACACTTCCGGGTCACGTGGCCAGCGTGACATCGCTGCTCTGGTGAGCCAGAGCCGCACACGGAAACGCCGTTTACCTTCCCGCTAGTAAGCGGTCCCTATTTATCTACTTGCACCCGGGAGTGCTTTCGAACTGCTAGGTTGGCAGGCGCTGGGACCGAACGATGGGAGCGCACCCTGCCGCAGGGATTCGAACCGCCAACCTTTCGATTGGCAAGCCCTAGGCGCTGAGGCTTTTCCCCACAGCACCACCCGCGTCCCGGGAGAGGGGTTACAACCCTCTAAATTTTGCCTGTCCAACCAGGTTGATCGTGGGCTGTCACAGCTCACAGGCCAAAAAAAACCCCTCAACAACTCTTGATCTCTCCCCCTAAATCTTTTTATAATATTTTTAATAAATAAATCTATTGTGCTGGAGAGCATTGCCTCTGGTCTCAGACTTTGGGATAATATACGGGCTAGAAAGACATGGCTAAGGGATATGAAAAGGCTTTGCAACTTCACCAACAGCCCATCTGACCATTTCCCTCCCATCAACACTGAACAACCACCACCTGTTGAGTCAATTCCTGGCTGTGCTGAGTCTCCTCCTCATTCCCTTCATAACTCGAAGAACGGTGAGGAAACATGGCGTTGTCAGGGGACAAAGTATCACCATTTTTCTCTTCTTCATAATGCTTGGAAGGTGTCCAGTTCTCATCCCAGATTTCGTCGCACATATATACTGGCTCAAGGAGCGGCATCTCAGGGTCTGAGCGTGAGCTTGCTGTACCCTAGAAAACGATTCAGGGCCAAGTTACAGTACCGTCAACTTTTAACTTTTAACAGGAATATTTTTAATTCAATGTACTTTGTTTTAAACAATTCACATGTCTGCTAGAAGGAAAAGAGAGAGGTAGCAAGGCAGCCAGCTAGTCCTTTTAAAGGTACCCACCCCAAACTTTTCACAAGAATCTCACCAGGCCACATGAGATACTGTAGGACTCCCAAGAGGTACTCTCCTCCTCGCTGGCAATATTGGCCACCTCACTACCCCACAAAACAGCTGCCGGCATCAAGAGGCTTGTTTAACACCTTCACCACACACCCCTTTAAATTGCAGTGCAGTTTAAGTTACAGTGGTGCCTCGCAAGACGAAAAGAATCCGTTCTGCGAGTCTCTTCGTCTTGCGGTTTTTTCGTCTTGCGAAGCAAGCCCATTAGCGGCTTAGCGGATCAGCGCTATTAGCGGCTTAGCGGATCAGCTGATAAGCGGCTTAGCGGATCAGCTGATAAGCGGCTTAGCTGATCAGCTGATAAGCGGCTTAGCGGATCAGCTGTTAAGCGGCTTAGTGGCTTAGCGGATCAGCTGATAAGCGGCTTAGCGGCTTGGGAAAGGGGGGGGGGAACCCTGCAGGAACTCGCAAGACATTTTCGTCTTGCGAAGCAAGCCCATAGGAAATTCGTTTTGCGAAGCACCTCCAAAACGGAAAACCCTTTCGTCTAGCGGGTTTTCCGAATTGCAAGGCATTCATCTTGCGGGGCACCACTGTACATGTTAGTGGGATTAGATTGTCCCAATTAAACCTTTGTTTAAACAAATAAACAAATGGAAAGTATTTGTTGAGGTCTCCAAACGAAACTAGTATGGTATCTAAGATCAAAGTGATTCCATTTCCCATATTATGTTCTAATGGGTCTTGGAGAAACTCTCCCTGTTAACTTTGCTCATGTACTTATTTTAACTGCTTGGATATACTTCACTAGATGCAACATCAATGCTTATTTAAACAGAAAAACTCAAAAATCTTCACCTGGGAAAGCACTTCATTGTAGCAAGACCCTGAATCTGGTACTTCTGGAAGGTCACAAAGAGATTCCTGCTTAAGCAAGGGCGTTTCTGCTTTTGTCAAACCAGACTGCTGCTCCGGTCCGGGTTTCAGATACAATGTGGAAAAGAATGGCTCTCTGAAATTCTGTTAAAGGCAGGAGAATGAAGAATTTTATTTATTTAATAAATTTGTATACAGTTTAAAGAAAAAGTCTTACCAAAGTAGTTTACAAGTCATTTGCCAATGCAATGTTAAGATAATATGAAAGCAAAAATGCAGGAATAGGAGATGAATTTTGAAAATCATGAGAAGGGATTGATGGAAGTCATAGGCTAACTATAGCCACAAATGTATAAGATGGGGTGGGATGGTTGTTTTGTCTGGAAAGTATGTTAAAACCAATAAAAAAAAATATTTTAAAAAGAAAAGAAGGAATAGTTCCAACCAAGGAGGACTGGTAGATAAAACTGATGGAATATGCAGAGACAGCCAAACTTACAGGAAGAAATCAGGAAGAGGAAAGAAACTAATAAAGATTGGGGTGCATTTATTGACTATTTAAAAAGTTATTGTAAACAACTTAAAGCTTTAGCAGGGTTAACTTAAAACGAACAGAAAGTTTGTGAAGAAAGTTTACAGGAAACAAACAATTGAGGCATTTTGTGGATATGCAGAAGTACAGATAAACCGAAGGAACCATGAATGGGGTGGGGGGAAAGTTGATTTGTTCTTATTTTGGGGTTTGTCAATTTGTATGCATTGTTGCAAAAGGAAAAATGATAAATAAAATTTATTTTTTAATAAGATTTAACAACCTGGAAATTAACTAAAAATAACTAGGTTTTTTTTTAAAAAAATGTAATAATGCAACTGAATTAAATATAATAATAATCATGTGGGTCACTGATTTTTAACAAACTTATAATCATCAAACTATGTTTCCACATGCTTTCACATGGTGCTCTCTTAGGGAAAAAAAGCATGCCATGTCATTCTTTTTATCATCCTTCCACAGACTTAACATTTTTTGGTTTGGTTTAGTTAGCACTAAGAACACTTGGGACATCCCCATCCCCCCTCGGTTTTCAATGGGTCATCATCACAAATCAGTTTGAGAACCTCAGGCCCTTAAAATATATTTATCCATTTTAACCTTCCCTTAGTGCCCCCTGCAAATATTTGCCCTCACCTTGGAAGGAAGGTTTTCTCTGCAGATGAATGCATGGCCCTTTAATCTCAGTGCATTGTGCAAGTAGATATCTTCGTCAGAGCTGGTGTCACAGAGGAAGAGGTAAAGGATTCCATCTATGTATTCATCCACGACTCCCACAAGCAGCTTCAGTTCACACAGCCTTTGGAATTCATGTATGTCACTGGCAGTCCAATTGTCCTTGATAAAGGAAGGATAAGGTACAAAGTCAAGCAGAGTTGAAAAAATAATGTCATTTGCTCTGCACATCAGAGTCTATTTGATTAGTCTTAACACATTCCAACTGCTTTTTGTGTTCTCCTTTTGTATCTCGATTTTTTTTTCTAAAATAGCACTTCAAATCTTATTTATCTTTACTTTCCAAAACATAGCTACACATTTTTCTTATTCACTTATTCTTTGAGCTATTCCACCTTCTGAACTTTAAAATTCTGATGTTATCATTGCTCTTAATCCTTCATGACTCTTCTTCCTCCCTAAAACCTTGTGATATACAGATATAACAGACAAGTATACCCTTGGTTGCTCCTTTCACTCCAAATAATATGCAACAAAATAGTTCAGTTGATTAGAGCATGCGAATAATGCAAAGGTTGCAGATTCGATTCCCATGTGGGAAAGCTGCATATTCCTGCATTGCAGGGGGTTGGACAAGATGATCCTCAGGGTCCCTTCCAACTCTATGATTCACTCATCCACTAGATGTAGGGCATGAAGAGAAGCAGTCTCAGCAAATACCTAACCATTATGAGATTTCCTTCCTTAAGTACCGTATTTTTCGCCCCATAGGACGCACCGGCCCATAGGACGCACCAAGTTTTTTGGGGGGGAAATAAAGGGGGAAAAAATATTTTCCCCCCCCCCAGGCGCTTGTGGGGCCGGCAGCGGGGAGAAGCGCTCTTCTTCCCGCCGCCCGCCTGCAGACCAGGTCCGGGGACAGCGGGAAGACGCGCTGCGCCTCCCAGCTGTCCCCGGAGCTTGTGGGGCATGTGGCGGGGAGAAGCGCTCTCCTCCCCACCGCCCGCCTGCAGACCAGGTCCGGGGACAGCGGGAAGACGCGCTGTGCCTCCCAGCTGTCCCCAGAGCTTGTGGGGCAGGCAGCGGGGAGAAGCGCTCTTCTCCCTGCCGCCCACCTGCAGACCAGGTCCGGGGACAGCGGGATGGCGGCATTCCGCCTCCCCGCTGTCCCCCGACCTTGTGGGGCTGGCGCTGCGGCTCTCCTGAAGCCAGGAGAGCGAGAGGGGTCGGTTCGCACCGACCCCTCTCGCTCTCCAGGCTTCAGCGAAAGCCTGCATTCGCCCCATAGGACGCACACACATTTCCCCTTCATTTTTGGAGGGGGAAAAGTGCGTCCTATAGGGCGAAAAATACGGTATTTGCCAAAGCTTGAGCACTTTTTGGATGCAACATAAAAATGCTACAACATTGGTAAAAAATGTGCAGTAAACAAACGAACACATACGTTCAATTTTAAAACAAGAACAGAAAACAAAAGCCAGTTTATTTTTAAGTTGTTCCCAAACATTTAGTGTAAGGTTAGTTGAAAAAATAATACATATATACATACCTCTGTAGGTCTCACCCAAGCTAAGGAACAAGGGATTGCTTGAGCAGGAAGCTTTGCATAACAAGACCTGCAACAAGAACAAGGTAATTCACAGGGCCACTTTTGACTTGCTGCCCCAAGCCAAGTAGTCTTGCATCAAACAGGATAATGAACAAAGCGTTGACATTTGGCATTTCCCATGAAAGAAAGTAAGCAAGACTGAGTTCACACAAAGGTGGATTTGATTTAAATCACGATTTAAATCACTAGTCAGTAAGACTTGATTTAACTCATTTTCTTTACAGAAAGACTCATTCTTGCTGGTATCATCTTAATATTTACAACCAGAGGAAGGTTTCATTTTTTGTGTGATAAATTTTCAGAGTAGTTTTTAGTTATATCAAAAATTACTGATTTGGTTATACTATTAGAAATACATAGATAATTATGAAATTATTGTGTGGGTTAATAAGTTAACTGTTTATATTTGGACAACTTTTTAAACAATTTATTTAACTAAAACAATAACATTATAGCATATGTATCTATGTTTGTTAACTGATGTGGTTAAACAATTAAAAAAAACCTTAAAACTTAAAACAAATCCTTATTTCCTGATGAATAGCCTTTGGACTATACAGGGGTCGGCAAACTTTTTCAGCAGGGGGCCAGTCCACTGTCCCTCTGACCTTGTGGGGGGCCAGGCTATATTTTTGAAGAAGAAAAAATGAACGAATTCCTATGCCCCACAAATAACCCAGAGATGCATTTTAAATAAATATATACTCATATATAAATAAATACTCATGTAAAAACACGCTGATTCCCGGAACGTCCACGGGCTGTATTCAGAAGGCAACTGGGCTGGATCCGGCCCCCGGGCCTTTGTTTGCCTACCCATGGACTATAATGTAACTTAAACAGAAAACTATCTTTAGAAATATTTTTCCTCCAAAGCATTTTATTTAAAAAATCTGATTTAAATTTAAAAAATCTGGTTTAAATTTTAAAAATCTGATTTAAATTTAAAAAATCTGATTTATTTTATTTTTTAATCATTATTTTTTATCCACACACGGCTTACCAGGACCATGGAGCGAAGGCTGAATCTGCTTTGCTCCTCCTCCATCCTTTTTTACTCCCACACCACTCTGAGCTATACCAGGGTCCAGCTAAGCATGTCCTCAGAAGCCAGGCTTGTGATTAAGATCTCTCCTCACTAACCATGAGCTGTAGCAACTACCCAACGGCTGGAGAGGAGACCCAGTCAGAGAGCACGGCAGTTAAGAGTAGCACGGTGACTAGAGCATTGTTCTAGTGACACGGTGTGGTGCAACTTCTAAGTCTGCATGCCTACCTTTCTCTTGAAAAGGCTAGGAATTAAACAGGGTGGGAAGGATGGTAAAAGCAGGAATGGTCCTTAGGACATAGGAGCAGCAAGGGCAATGGGGAAATGGTAGCCCAAATAAATCTTAGCCTTTCTTACTGCCTTAAATGATGTTTAGCATGATGTTTCATGCTATGAAAATGCACTGGACAGAACAAGACTATTAAAGCCTATCCATTTGATGGGTGAAAGTTAAAAAAGAAATGGATGGATTTTCACCCACTTATGCTAAATAGCAAGAGTAATTTTGCACTGTACTGTCTGTGTTCCCAAACGCTATTTTACTGCCTATGGCAGAGGACAAGTCAGTTTTGAAAGAACTTTGGATTTTAGGTACGAGATAGAGACAGCGGAAGAAGATTGGAAGAAATTTAAGGACTATCTTAAGAAATACTGCAAAATTAATGAATGAAAGAATGACGTTGGCTTAGAAATTATGTGGTTTTCAGCTGTAAGGGATAAGTTAAAAGAAAAGAAAGGTCAAAAATTAAATGAAAACTAAGGGAAAGGATTTGCTGAAGTAATAAAATAGAAATTGGAATACAGAGAGGGGAGGTATGAGGAAGTCGGGGAAGTAAGTTATAAGAAAATATGGGACTGAAATTATACTTGTTCTTTTTCCCCCCGTTTGTTTGTATTATTGTTCTGTTTTGTTTTTATAAAATGTTTGAAACTTTAATAAAAATCTTATATAAAAAAAAGGATTTTAGGTACGAGATGACAAGATGTGGAACTGATATGTAAGTGCTACCTTTGAAATCAGCCTTGGATGGTGTGGGTATGTGGGGGGGGGGGGGGTTAGGCGGACGGGGAGACAGAGAAAGTGAAAAGAAAGTTGAGTGAATGGATGTGTGTGTGAGAGGAAGGATGGGTGAATGGGATTTGCGTATGAGAGCATAAGAGTCATCTCTGCTGAATGAGGTCAATGACCCATCTAATGAGCATCCTGTTCTTGCAGTGGCCACCTAGAAGCTTTTGGGAAGTCTGCAAGCAGGACCCGAGTGCAGCAACTCATATCCAGGAACAGACTGCCTCTGAAAGTGGAGGTAGAACATAATCTTATCCTCCATTAATTTTTCTGAGAGCAAGAGTAGAAGAGAAAGAGGTCTCACCATCCACCAGTTCTCAGCCGATAAGCATTCCCTGCCTAGCACACGATTTACTTACTTCAGAAACCTCAGCGAGGATTTCTGGGCAGTCCTCGTATTTCCAAAGTCCGGGTAAAACACTTCCACTTCCTGGTCATTGAGCACTCGGTGAATGATAACTCTGTACCACCATTTGTCTTCCGAATTTTTTATACAACAAAGCTGACCAGGACTGATTGAGGCTTCGGGCATGATGTATCGGTCAGCTACATGTTTACTAGAATAGCATCGTCTGAAATACAGGATCCAAGTGGGTCACTAACAGTACAATCCTATGTCCAAGTAGCAGACTTTGAAGTCTTAAAAAACTTTTGAGTCTCAGATATCCCTATATCATTATTAATCTGCATTGAAATCTGCAAGAGAAGTCATCCCTGTGGTCCTGTTGATGGGACAAGTACCCCATGCAGTGACCAGAGATAGGGTCTTTTCTGTGGTGGCACCTTGGCTATAGAACTCCTACAACTGGCATAGAAGTAGATCCAGTAGCAGATGACAGGGTGGGGACATTTTTGCATTGCAGGGGTTGGAATATTATTATTATTATTATTTCTTATTTATACCCCACCCATCTGGCTGGGCTTCCCCAGCCACTCTGGGCGGCTCCCAACCGAATGTTAAAAACACAATACAGCATGAAACATTAAAAACTTCCCTAAACAGGGCTGCCTTCAGGTGTCTTTTAAAAGTAAGATAGTTGCTTATTTCCTTGACATCTGATGGGAGGGTGTTCCACAGGGCAGGCGCCACTACCAAGAAGGCCCTTTGCCTGGTTCCCTGTAACTTCACTTCTTGCAATGAGGGAACCACCAGAAGGCCCTCGGCGTTGGACCTCAGTGAATGATGGGGGTGGAGATGCTCCTTCAGGTATACAGGACCAAGGCCATTTAGGTCAGCACCTCCTTCTTCTTCCTCTACAATTTCATGATTCTATGATTCATCTGATGTTCAGTTGCTTGTGTCACTGTTGCACTCTGGCAGATAGGTAAAGGGGCAAGGAGACTGTAGTGAAAACACTAGCATGTTTGCACTGCACTGACTTTGTCCCTCCTCTTCCCTGCCTGAGTGTGCAGAGCAATGAGGACAACTGGAGGACAGGTGAACACTGCTGATTCTCCCTCTGATTACACAGACTGCTTGGGTGGCAGCTGAAAATGCACCTGTTCACCCAGGCTTTTTTTTTTTTTTACTTATTAATTTACAAAACAAAACATACATAAAATTTCACATCCAATTTTCACAAATTGCTTCTTTTCTGGGCTTCCTTCAGCTTCTCCGTGAATCATCCATAGTCATTATTTTAAATACACGTTTCGTAATTTATATTGTCATTATTTATACCCTTAATTTCCTTTCTCTTTAGACAATACTTCTTAGTTTTTCACAGTGCTTTTTTAAACCCCTCTAGCGTTATCTGTCCCTCACTTATATTTTCCAGATATTCCACAAATTTCCCCCAGTCCTCGATGAACCTTTGGTCTCTTAGGTATCTAATTTTCCCAGTCAATTTATCCAACTCAGCATAGTCTAACAGTTTCATTCTCCATTCTTCCACTGTCGGTATTTCCTGTTGTTTCCATTTCTGAGCCAGTAGCACTCTTGCTGCAGTCACTGCATATTGGAAAAATTTACAGTCCTTTCTCTTTATCTCATTTCCTAGTATTCCTAACAGAAAGGCTTCAGGTTTCTTTATAAATGTATATTTTAGAATCTTCTTCAATTCATTCATCCTTTCCCAGAAGCCTTTCACTTTCTTACATTCCCACCACATATGATAAAAAGAACCTTCTTTATTTTTACATTTCCAGCACTTATTACATGTCTTATACATTTTTGTTAATTTCACCGGAGTTGTGTCACTGTTGCACTCTGGCAGATAGGTAAAGGGGCAAGGAGGCCGTAGTGAAAACACTAGCGTGTTTGCACTGCACTGACTTTGTCCCTCCTCTTCCCTGCCTGAGTGTGCAGAGCAATGAGGACAACTGGAGGATAGGTGAACACTGCTGACTCTCCCTCTGATTACACAGACTGCTTGGGTGGCAGCTGAAAATGCACCTGTTCACCCAGGCTTTTGTAGGGGATTGACAAGATGGCACCGACCCAAAGAGATATGGGAAGTTTCATTGGTTGGATGCTTTAAACATCTGCTAAAACCCCATTTGTTTGTTCAGACCTATTTTGATGTTTAGAAGGGTTTTCTGTTCGGTTGATTATCGTGCTGCTTCAATAAAATAAAATAGTAAAACCATGCACACTGAAGTGTATACATCAAAGAATACCCTTCCCAAGAAACAGGGTAAAGTTTTTGCACATGAGTTTTGACAGGGACGCGGGTGGCGCTGTGGGTAAAAGCCTCAGCGCCTAGGGCTTGCCGATCGAAAGGTCGGCGGTTCGAATCCCCGCGGCGGGGTGCGCTCCCGTTGCTCGGTCCCAGCGCCTGCCAACCTAGCAGTTCGAAAGCACCCCCGGGTGCAAGTAGATAAATAGGGACCGCTTACTAGCGGGAAGGTAAACGGCGTTTCCGTGTGCTGCGCTGGCTCGCCAGATGCAGCTTTGTCACGCTGGCCACGTGACCCGGAAGTGTCTCCGGACAGCGCTGGCCCCCGGCCTCTTGAGTGAGATGGGCGCACAACCCTAGAGTCTGTCAAGACTGGCCCGTACGGGCAGGGGTACCTTTACCTTTTACCTTTGACAGACCACAAGAACACCCAATACCAAACTGGGTTCCCTTTTCTCTCTGCAATCCTAGCTCATATACAACGAAAAGCCCAGACCGAAATGGGTAAGTTCCCCCTCACCTCATTTCCAACATCATGTTTTCTAACTTCACTGACGTTTCTGCACTGTAGAGTCGGACGTAGAATTGCGAAGGAGAGACAATGTATTCCACAAATAGTCCCACTAAAGCACTGGTGTCCAGCTGGGGAAGGCTGTAAAGACTTCTGTCCTGGACGGCATCTGGCGGGATTTCATTTTCCATGATCTCTTGAATAATGTGCGTATCCTCCATTCCCAGGTGCTGCAAACATAAGGAAAGTAAAAGAAAGTCATTCTGATCCAAGCAGTACAACAGATTCATCCGGACCACTCAAGAGATTTCCAGGGCTGGAAAATCCCAGGTACCTGACTACACGGGAATCCAAAACGCTTTCCTAGTCTTCCAAGTCTCCATCCCAACAGCAATGAGTCTGGATGCCCTAACATGCAACAAAAAGTGCCACACAGACAGCCCTAACTCCATTACATCCCTTCCTGGTTTTCCATACCCTCAGTGAATAATTCCTCTATGACATGGTTCTGCTGAAACATCAAAGCCTCTCTCGCTCACATTTTCCTCACTTACTTATGTGTTTACATACTTATATCCCATCTTCCCAGGCCAAAGCACTGCAAAGCAGCTTGGAATATCACCAAACTAATATAAACACAATGTAAATAAACATTCATAAAACAATTTTAAAATGCAAACCAGAGAGATTTTTGAAAAACAAACAAAGGTAGGAGAGTTCCAGTAACAGATAGGTAGCCATGTTGGTCTGCCATAGTCAAAACAAAGAAATTCCTTCCAGTAGCACCTTAAAGACCAACTAAGTTAGTTCTTGGTATGAGCTTTCGTGTGCATGCACACTGTTTCAGTGTATCTGAAGAAGTGTGCATGCACACGAAAGCTCATACCAAGAACTAACTTAGTTGGTCTTTAAGGTGCTACTGGAAGGAATTTCTTTGTTTTAAAGGTAGGAGAGACAGAGGTAGGAAAAAATCCTAATTGTGGGGGTGGGGCTATGGCTGAATACAGCCTGGAAACTTCTGTTACTTCAGAATTTGGTTGAGAGAAAGCTAACTGAGATTGTACGAAATTAGTGTATCACGCCAATGCTTTGTCGTCTTCACTGTCTCCCAGACTATTCCCAGACCCAATCGAAGGTGTTGGACCTTTAAAGAGCAGTTTGGACCAGGGTACCTGAACCATCCTTACTCGCAACACATGCCTACCCAACCTAGATTTAGAGATCTTCTCAGAAGTCCTACTCCAAATGAGATGCGGCAGGAAAAATGGGGGGGGGGGGGGGAATAAGGATATGTTGCTGGATAATATGTCTTGTTATAACTTTGAATAAAAAAATTAATAAATTAATAAATATTTGTTACAAGTTCCTATTGAATGATTTTAAAAAAACTAAAATAAGGAAGCGGCTGAGATCTATAGAGATGGATAACCACACAAGGGGCTTGGGCAGGGGTCTGCAACCTTTAAGACAAAAAGAGCCACTTGGACCGAAGAAAAAAAACCTGGGAGCCGCAAAACCATTGCGACATTTAAAACAGTGGGGAGTGTCAGGGCACACAATGCGCCTCCTCCCCTCACTAGTATCCGCCCTGGAGCCGTGGCAAAGGTGTAAAAGAGCCACATGCAGCTCCGGAGCCGCGGGTTGCTGACCCCTGGGCTTGGGCTTCCCAAGCAGAATTTTTAATTTCTTCTTTGAAAAGTATTTCATCTCATGGCACAGCAATCTGCTTTTCAAACTCTCCTTAGTTTCAGGGTTTGCCATGCAGCAGTGGAAGGGAGCAGGCTGCTCTTCAAGAAAATGAATCTACAGCCCCTGAATCTACTTAGTCAGAACTTGTACAGTTCCTTATATCCTAGCTAACAAAATTCAAAATAGTGAAATCAATGTAAAAATTGCTCTGACCGTCAAGACGGGAGAGTAAAAACAGGTATTTACAGCCCTAGAGGTAAAGGATAAAAATTAGTTGCGTTAGTGACTATGGATATTATGCTTCTTAATATATGTTTATGTGTTATGTTCTGATCTGGATGAATTCTAAGGTTAGTATATCTCATCCATGTTTCTTGTGTGGGTGTACTAGAGTAAAGATATAAAGGGAGTGTCTTGCTGCGATCTATAAGCCAGTAGGTGGAAGCAGGTATTTTAATGGACATCTGGACTTGGAGTAACTCACCTAGTGACCTCCTGGAGAAAACGCCTTGAAAGGAACCTTGGGGGAGACCACAAGTGATTTCAAAATAAAATATTCTAAAGCTTGTTAAAGCCTCAATGGCACACTGGGCAACAGATATAGGACACAATATAGATTTTGAACTGTGGGGAAAACTTTGGAAAAGTGACTTGAAGTTTACAGCATGTTATTCTTTGAAGAAGAACAACCTGAAAATGATTCACAGATGATATTTAACTCCAAGTAGGCTTGCAAAGATGTAGAAGACTGAATCAGATAAATGCTGGAGATGCAAAGAGGTGGAGGGAACCTTCTTTCATATGTGGGGGACTTGTAAAAGGGTAAAATAATATTGGGAAATGATCCATAATGAACTGAAAAACATGTTTAAAAGTACATTCCCCCAAAAACCAGAGTCCTTTCTGTTGGGGATAATTCAGACTGAAATTCCCAGATGTCAAAAAAATGTTATTTATGTATGCCACTGCTGTGGCCCATGTTTTGTTAGCCCCAAAATGGAAAACGAGCAAGTTCCCAACTAAAGAAGAATGGGAACTTGACAGAATATGTACAACTTGCAGAGTTAACATAAATAATAATAGAATAAGAAAAGCATACGTTTAAAAAAGATTGGAAAATGTTTACTGAATATATGGGAAATAATTGTGTACAGCTGAAAACGCTGGCAGCATTAAGATAAATTCAACAATGTAAATGTTGATGGAGGCAATAATGGAATACTGAAAGGTATAGTTTTTGTAAAATATGCAGGGATTTATGATATGTAAAATGAACCAGGAAAAAGAGAAGAAGTCACATCACTGATATCTTAAGGATGTAAAATGAGTATGTTAAATTGTAAAACAGAAAAAATTATAAAAATTATATACAAAAACAACAACTGATTTCAAAATAAAATAAATACAATCCAGTGTTAGTCGTCTCTTGATATCTATCTGACTGTTGTAAAACATGACACTACTTTTTAACCATGATAGCACGGCAATGTCAGCCTACCGATGTCGTCATCTTCGTTACTACACTAAGTTTCACATCTGGCGCCTTAGATTCCTCCAGAGGAAAATTCCAGCTGAGCAGCTCATGCACATCTGGCGTCTCTTCATGTGCTAAAGAGTCAGGCTGGGCAATCTTATCACTTGAATGCTCATCTGTAGGAACAACAGATACTTATGTTTAGAAGACAGATACACAACCTTCATTTCTAAAAGTCTGAATTGGCAGTTCCCAAAGTTCAAGCCCAAAGGAGGAAGTTTGCATTCAAGAATCATACATCACAGAGGCAAGGCCAAACTACACGTGACAATAGTTTTATGTTTTAAAGAAACATGCTTCATCTGCCATTTTCACACCTGGGAAAAACCAACCAAGGTGCCCAGTTGGAATAGGCTCCCATTCTGAATCAGGGCAGGGTCCTGACCTGCTTTTCTGTTCAAAATTTCCCCTACTTGGCTGCTATTTCCCCCCCCCCCCAAAGGTGTTGTTAAATTCGAAAATAAAATTAGTCTATTAAGCATGCATGCTTAATGTATCTTCACACATCACAGAAAATTAGGAAGGATCTAAGACAGGCTTAGGCAAATTTGGCCCTCCAGATGTTTTGAAACTACCATCCCTGACCACTGGCCCTGTTAGCTAGGGATGATGGGAGTTGTAGTCCCAAAACATCTGGAGGGGCTAGTTTGCGTATGCTTGATCTAAGAAGAGGGAGGGAAGCATCTGAAGACCATCTCAGAGCCTGTTCAGCTGGACATTCCCCCGACCTGTGAAAAGAGCCTTGATATAAACATAGGAAGCTGCCATATATTGAGTCCATCTACTTGGCCCATCTAGCTCAGTACTGCCCACACTGCAACTGACTGTGGTTCTCTAGGATTTTTTTTGGGGGGGGCTTTCCCAACCCTACCTGGAGATGCCAGAGACTGATCCTGCTTGCAAGACAGATGCTCTACCACTGAGCTATAGCCCTTCTCTGCTTTGGTAACTTTGATATGTTGATATTGTTTAGTGCAATTTGTAAAAATATAGTTTAATGTTTCTTGGGATCCACCTTGGAAGGATCTGTAAAGCTGGAAATTAAAACAAGGTGCAATCTGCCAGCCTTTCTGAGGGCTAAAATTACAAGCTGCAACCATGGTTCACCTTTGTTTCACCCCTGCCAAATATTCTGGAGCAGATCATCCCACTTGTAAGGACGCTATTATCCTGCGCACACTCAGCCAAGGCGGACAAACGGCTGGTGGTTTAATTCCTTATTGACAAAAGCATGCACTTGCAGCAGCTCCTAGGGGGCACAGAATGCACACACACCACTTCTAGCCTCTACATAGCTGGCATCAACTTTTTCAGGCTTGTGCCCCAGTTGAACAACTGGCACATTAGTGGGACACCCCCCACCCCCCGCCTTAAGCACCCTTATCAGACAAGAGTGCACGCAAGCAACTGGCAACTTCCTGGTGAGGCGATAGCCTGGGTAATGGGCCATTAAGGGAAGCAAAGGAAGGGGCTCTGTGCCATACAGCAAATGGGTGGAGGCCTCTTCCTCAACTCGTGGGTAGCTGGAAGGACAAAGGCAGAGTGGAGAGTGTTAAGTGATGTGAGATAGAAGCCAGAAGGTGAAAAGCAACAGGCTAGGAAGCCAGAGTCAGAGAGATGTTTGATTTCTGTTTGAATCTAAGGCTGCAGCTCTGGAAGAAGCAAAAGCTCATTGGGGTGTTAATGCTGTGAATCCTGCCATCTTAGACTCATTTTGTATATATGTGTAAATAAATCTCATATTATAAAGACACCACAATCTCCACTGTGCCTCATTCCAAGGAAACTGAACCTTGGTAAGCACCTGGAATCTCACACTACAGTGGTACCTCGGGTTACGGACGCTTCAGGTTACAGACTCCGCTAACCCAGAAATGGTACCTCCGGTTAAGAACTTTGCTTCAGGATGAGAACAGAAATCCGGCACTGGCGGCAGCAGGAGGCCCCATTAGCTAAAGTGGTACCTCAGGTTAAGAACAGTTTCAGGTTAAGAACGGACCTCCAGAATGAATTAAGTTCTTAACCCAAGGTACCACTGTACTTGGAAATTGGGACGGCATGTGATAATATATTGTGTGCCAAGGGGAAAATAGGGGCCTATCAACACACCTTTGGTATGAATTATAGTCTATTGCAACCCAAATGCAAACTTGCTTTATTGAATGGCATGGGTTAAGCAGTTTGTTTTTTTGAGCCCAATCCAACCTGCACCTTGGAAGTATCTGCAAAGGCAGTGTTGCCCACTTACCATCTCTTAAGCACTGTGACTCAATGTCAAAGATGCGCCAGTCTTGTTCCCCTTCTTTGCATTCAATATGGAGAACATCACTAAGGGCACCAACCAGTTCCATCAGGTTTAAGAAACCTAGTTCCTTTACTGCCAGTATTTCTTTAAAATGTCGCTAGATATAAAGAAAATCTGATTAATCAAAGCAAAAAGGACGTCCTGCAATATTCTTCCTTTGGACTTGCAATAGCTATACTAACAGCAATAAAAAATAGGTACTTTTTGGAAGCTAAAATGCTCTCCAAAACATTTAGCTCAAGTGATGGTCAGGAAGGAAATGGGCAGCGAGTGGGGTGGACAAAAGGGAAAATATTGAATTTGAACTTTTCATAGGAAATCTCTTTGAATCTGGTCCATAAAAACTGGAAAGTATCTCCATTTTCACCCAGAGAATATAACCCAGTAAAATTTCTTGTCTGTTTTGTTCACTTTTGGTCTACGCTGAACAATATTTTAGCCTACTAAATTGAAATTCAAATCAGAGATTTTTGTTTAACTAAGCAAAAGAAAAGGAAAATTAGAAGAACTTCCCTCATCCCACCCCAAAAGTAGAGTAAGATTACAGGGAGGCAACAATAAAACCAAACCAGGAGCAGGCAATGCTTTTTCTGCTGAGGGCCACATACCCTTAGAGGTAACCTTTTAAGGGCAGAACCATCACTCCCCCCCCCCCCCAATAGCTGTCAACTTACAGATTTGAAAATAAGGGACCAGCAGCCTCGAAAATAAGGGATCAGCAGCCAGAATAAGGGATTTTCCAAGCACAGGTATGTTCGACTTCTGAGCCCCTCCGAGCCAAAGGCAAAAAGCCCAGCCAGCAGCCAAACGAAGCCTCCAGTGGTTGTTCCCACGGCGCAGCAACCCGGCAAACGGGATGCAGCAAGGGAAACCACTGTCACCTCTTAGCTGGGAAGCACTGAGCAAAGGCGAGTCCCCAGGCAACGCGGCCGATTTGATCGGCACAAGGCATGCAAACTCCACCCCCCCAGTCGTTCTTAAGACTCCTTATTGGGTGAGCAACGCAGCCAAGCAACACAGTTGGAGCTTCCCTCCTTCCTGGCCAGCAGGGAGGGAGGGAGAGAAGCTGCTTCCTTTGAAACCCGGGAAATTTAAGGGACATCATCAATAAGGGACAGCAGCGGGACACGGCACTGGGATAAGGGACTTTCCCACCAAATAAGGGACGGTTGACAGCTATGCCCACCCCCCGCTTCCCTTCTTCCTAAAGACCAAATGCTATATGATATTAAGTCAAGGGGTGTAGATTGTGCACTAATGTGCTGAACCATGGTTTAGAAGAGTGTGCATGAGCTGAAACGAGCCCAAGCAAACTGTGGTCTAGCATGCTGAGCTATTGGCTGTCTCTCTGACTCAGGCGCCAATATTTGTTTCAGTAGAAACATACACAGAAAAGGACAAAAGCAAAAGCAACTTCTGAAAGGAGGAAACATACCTCAAATTCACCAGGTAACTTAGAAACAAGCAATCCTTCGGGATGCTGCGCTACAATCTAAATTACAAACAACATAAAGTCAACAATTAGTTGTCATGCAGTCTAAACAGCCGATAAGAATGTTGTGCATGACACAAACATTTACAACAATACCCCCCAACTAGCCACTTGTCTTGCATCTAAGAAAACATTTGCAAAATAAAAATATACAGGCACAAAAGTTTATTTTCTATACACAGCTACATGCAATACAATTTCCCAATTTTTTTCTTTAAAGGACCCAGGACTCAGCTACACTGGTTAAAAAAAAGTGATTTATGTGTTGTATGTGTGATATAACATTGTGCCACCAGATGGTGATGCGGAGTCCTATTTTTCTCCACCTGTTTTCTGTTTAAATTTACAATGCTTTACACTGAAACGCTTCTTTGATGTGTCTAGGATCCAGCCCAGGTTTTCTGGAATATAAGAGGTCAAGGAGAGGGGCACACAGGCTGGGTTTTAAGATGATTAATTCAGACATTCTTCCTTAGTTTTCAATCCTGATTTGCAAAGTAAGCACAAGACAGTCTGCCAGCTCAGGCAAATGGTCAAATCATCATATGCCTCACACCAGGAAAGAAGGTGGGAAGCATGGCAGGGAATGTTTGCCTAAGGCTCCGGAAAGGCTCCTTTGCATAGTTTTAATTAATGACATGCCTTTAAAAAAAAACAATCAACCTAAGTTCCTTAAATTATGAACACTTACAGTTTTTATTTTTTCCTTCAGTTCTGAGCTGATTGTCCCTCCAGGTCCTTTCTGGGAAAGTGCTATCTGCATCTCCTTCTCTAGCTTTGAGAAACAGATTCCACAGATATGAAGAAAGTGAGAGGAAAAGCTAGTGAATACAAATTGGCATCCATTCATATCAATGTGGCATTTACATTGGAAACTTCACACTGAAAGTTTTGAACACCACGCAACAATCACTTCAGATATATTAATGGTAGATTACAGTGGTACCTCGCAAGACGAATGCCTCGCAAGACAAAAAACCCGCTAGACGAAAGGGTTTTTTGTTTTTTGAGCTGCTTCACAAGACGATTTTCCCTATGGGCTTGCTTCGCAAGACGGAAACGTCTTGCAAGTTTGTTTCCTTTTTCTTAACACCGTTAATACAGTTGCGACTTGACTTTGAGGAGCAACTCATAGAACGCGGTGTGGTAGCCTTTTTTGAGGTTTTTAAAGACTTTGGTGATTTTTGAAGCTTTTCCAAAGCTCTCCCGACACCGTGCTTCGCAAGACGAAAAAAATCGCAAGGCAAAAAAACTCGCGGAACGAATTAATTTCATCTTGCGAGGCACCACTGTACATATCAAGATTACATGATAGGATTGGTACAAATATTGTAAATAAGTTCCATTTTTTTAAAGCAGCGGGTTGAGTCTTTACATTTCCCGGCCTTTGGTGCCCTCTTCTTCCTGCTCACTCTCACACAGCCTGACCTCCCACCTACATCTAAAATATACATAATATTGTATAATTATATAGCAGGAATGACATCATCGGACAAAATAGTTTCCAATACCCGAAAGTTAGAGGAACCTGCTTTTAACAACAGCTTCTGTTTAGTGATAACCCTGTCCTCCTCTGCAGGAGCCAAAGGGGGGAAAAAAGGTATGCGCCCAATTCAAGGTGCTCACATTAGTGTTTAAAGCCCTAAACAATTCAGTCCCAATACCTGAAAGATCACCTCCTTCCCTACAGAATCTCAGGTACTAAGATTGGCAGAGGGGTCACTCTTAGTTGCTCCATCGCCCTCAGAAGCGAGAGAGGGAGAAGGTGGTTCAGCAGAGGGCATTCTCCATGGCAGCCAGAGCTGTGAAATTTCCTCCCCACAGATGGGCATCTAGCACCATCATTATACGGCTTCTAGGGAACGCTGAGATGCACCGCTTTACCCTGGCTTTCCAAAGCTGAGATGTACAGTGGTGCCTTGCAAGACAAAAAGAATCCGTTCCGCGATTCTCTTCGTCTAGCGGTTTTTTCATCTTGCGAAGCAACCCATTAGCGGCTTAGCGGGTTAGCGCTATTAGCGGTTTAGCGGCTATTAAAGGCTTAGCGGCTGAGCTGCTAAAAGGCTATTAGCAGCTTAGAAAAAGGGGGGGGAGCGAAAAAAAATTGGCAAGACTCGCAAGACATTTTCGTCTTGCGAAGCAAGCCCATAGGGAAATTCGTCTTGCGAAGCAACTCAAAAACGGAAAGCCCTTTCGTCTAGCGGGTTTTCCGTCTTGCGAGGCATTCGTCTTGCAGGGCACCACTGTATATTTTTAGGATCCACATTATTTCTGTGGTTTTAAGTTGTTTTCACCTGTTTGTAATATTGTAATGATGCAACCAGCCTTGGGACCTTAGGGTAAAGGGCAGGTAATAAGGTGCCCTCAACCACCAAACCGCTGCATCTTCCCCAGTGTAAGTGTAGTCCATGCTGCTGCTGCTACTTTTTTAATTCACTGGACACAAGCTTACATTTTTAGTGGTACAGTGGTACCTCGGGTTACAGACGCTTCAGGTTACAGACTCCGCTAACCCAGAAATAGTACCTCGGGTTAAGAACTTTGCTTCAGGATGAGAACAGAAATCGTGCTCCGGCGGCATGGCAGCAGCGGGAGGCCCCATTAGCTAAAGCGGTGCTTCAGGTTAAGAACAGTTTCAGGTTAAGAACGGACCTCCGGAACGAATTAAGTACTTAACCCGAGGTACTACTGTATAGGGTAAGGTGGACAGGACTGCAGCAATAACTGCCGACTGAACTCCCACCCATTGACTGAGTCAGGCAAGAAGTCTTCTGCCTTGTTTTTTCAAAGACCTCTGCAGTTTGCAGTACTTTTTCACTGATAGAAACGCAAGATAACAATTCCAAGCCTGCTTCCATAAGGTAGCTGCTAGAGCTAATAATTGCAGTGAGCTAAATATGGAAAAGCAATCAACTCTCCACACTATCAGGGGCACTGTGTGTTTCCAGTGTCTACATCCTTATATGTTCTGCCCACACAGAGCATGTAGCACAGCAGCTGTGGTTTGGGAGTGTCTAATATGTCTGAGCAGCAAAAAGAAATAAAAATAAAAGTCTAAGTGATCCTTCAAAAAAAAAATTAATTAACACTAAGAGCATTCTCTGAGACTTGATTGTCCATTGTACTCTTCAGTAAATGCCAAAACGACAAGCAATTTAACATTTGTATGGAAACGTGTTTAAATTGAAGGGGGGGGGGCAAAAGCATTGTTACAATAGTGGTGACAAGAAAGGCAGCAGGGTTCATTTTTAAAAATTGCATAGCTACAGCTTTAGAACATTTGTTCATTAAAAAGATCTATTTTAGTAATATTAATATTTTAATATAAATGCCTACACAAAGCTCTTCAGTGCTAATTAAAAGCTGGTTAACAAAAAAAGGTCTGGATGAAAAGTGATGTTGAATGGCACTACTGTAATCTTCCGAAAGTCACTACACGCATCAAAAACCCTTTTTAAAAAATAACAAAATAAACTGAACAGAAGCACCAAGGCTGTCTACACCCACAGAAACTGCACTGTTTTTCTGATCTTCCTCTGCAGTCTGAAAAATACGGAAAAACCACAGGACCGCGTAACAAGTGTGCCCAGTAAAGAGTGAGTGAAAAAGGCACGGCATTCCCACACCAAGTGTCTAGTGTGGAAGCACCCAGATCAACAAACTGTCTATGCACTCAGTGAGCGTTCCTTTGGAAAACTCCTCTTTCGTCCTATTTACATTTTCCTTGCTCTGACAGTCATTTTGATTAACTGTTTGCATTTGCTGCAGAAGCATATTATGCTGGGAGGTAACTGTGAGAAGAGGAGCTGAGCTTCTCTCTTTCAGCAAGTACAGCAGCAATTCCCACTGACGGGGGGGGAGGCACATCTGCACTATTCTGTGGCCTTCATTTTTTCTCTTTTAGATATGGCAGCTAATTTTTGTCATGACACACCCCACTGATGCCTAGTGATGTGAGGTGATGCTAGAAAATTCTCTGGAGAATATTCTCCACAAACTGTAAATTCTGTGTCGTCTACACAGCTGCTTTAAATTCATTAATCGAGATTATTCTCGAGAATTTAACATCACTAATTATGTCAAGTGCCCATGGCAGCCATTTTGTGACTGGCAGATTCCAAATATGCCCACTGGCCCAACAAAGAAGGCTGGCAACCTCTGTCCTCACCCAGCTTAAAGCAGATCTTTTCTCATCTTTAAGAACTTAGGTTTAAAATCCTTCTACAGGGACGATGTGTACTAATTAAGACACCAAACAATATGAAATGTGTCCATACGGATTCTCATTTTCTCATAATAACTAATTAAATATTCCCTTAGTTTAGTCACCTTTGGAGTGCAATGTTTCTCTTACTTACTTGTTTCATCCTCTCATCAGTTCTCGCTAATGGGGTTTCCACTGGTTTCAACTCTACTACTAAAGCATCAGATTCTTGGCTTGGAGATGGATTGTGATTATCCATAGGCAGGGAAGGCGTTGAAGATTTCTTCACGGCGGGTGCTGGCAGAGTAGTAGGCAAAGTCTGCTTTGTCTTATGTGATGGAATCGCGGCTTTGCCTTAATAAAGCCAAGAAAGGGTTTACAGACATGATTTCACGTGACAGTTTCCTGTTTTCCCTAGGTAGGCAATGCTGGAAGGCTCACACTCATTTCCAAGAACACCTACAAGCGCAGTGGAATCTCAATATAAGCCAACAGCACAGCACAAAACCCCTTATTGTATTGTTTCATTTATCACTTGCATGTTTGAGCAGATACAAGATGACTCACTCATCAGCGCAAGTGCACAAGGCTTAGAACAAGGATCACCATTTTGCTTAACTGACAAAGCAGAAAGGAAGAAGGAGCTTAATGCAGAGCCTTCATGAATACTTACTGTCATGGGGGGGGGGGAGAGAAAGTACACCCTTCTTTGAATTCTGTGGTTGTACATATGAGGACATAATGACAGTCATCTGTTCCTTAGCAGGTCTTAAAATTAGGTAAATACAACCTCAGGTGAACAACATCAGATGTCATATTACAACATGCCTTGATTTATGTAACAAAAATAAAGCCAAAATGGGGAAGCTATTTGTGAAAAACTTACTGCTTCCATAGGATTTAAGGGGCTAAGTAAAAGACAGGTGCTGCTAATCAAATGCGCTTGCTTAATTGGTCATCAGCAAGTGCACCCACCTCTACAAAAGCCGAAGTTTTATCAGTTTGCTGGTCTAGATAACACAATGCCAATGAGGAAAGGCATCAGCAATAATTGCTGCCCATGAAACTGGGAAGGGTTATAAAGCCATATCCAACCAATTTTAATTCCATCGTTCCACAGTGAGAAAGATTATTCAAAAGTGGAAAACATTCAAGATTGCGAGTAACTCAGAGTTACATCTACAGGCCTTGGCATGTTAAATGTTAAAGTTCATAACAGTACAATCAGAAAAAGAACAAGCATGCTTTGTTTGGAAGGGTTGCCAGGGGAAAGCCTCTTCTCTATAAAAAGAATACGGCAGCACGGCTTAGGTTTGCAAAGTTGCATCTGAACAAAGCACAAAGCTCTGGAACAATGTCCCTTGGGCAGACGGTACCAAAGTGGAGATTTTTGGCCATAATGCACAGCGTCACATTTGGCGAAAACCAAACAGCATATCAGCACAAACACCTCATATCAGTTGTCAAGCACAGATGTGGAGGGTTGATGGTTTTAGCTTGTTTTGCAACCACAAGACCTGGGAACCCTGCAATCATTGAATCACCATGAACTTTTCTGTATACCAAAGTATTCTAGAGTCAAATGTGAGGCCATCTGCCCGACAGCTGAAGCTTGGCTGAAACTGGGTCTTGCAACAGGACAAGGATCCCAAGCACACCTGCAAATCTACAAGAGAATGGCTGAAAAAGAATCAAGGTATTGAAATGGCCTAGTCAAAGTACAGACTTCAACTCAATTGAAATGCTATAGCAATACCTTTAGTAAGCTGTGCATAAAGAGATGCCAGCAAACCTTAATGAACTGAAGCAATGTTGTAAAAAAGAGTGGGTCAAAATTCCTCCACAACGATGTGGGAAACTGATAAAGTCATACAGAAAACTATTACTTCAAGTTATTGCTGCTAAAAGTTGTTCTACAAGCTACTGAATCATAAGGCTTCTCCATTTTGGATTCATTTCTATTAAATAAATCATGACACGTTGTGATATGTCATGTGTTGTTGTTCATCTGAGGTTGTATTTACCTAATTTTAAGACCTGCTAAGAAGCAGATGATTGTTACTATGTCCTTATATGTAAAACCATGGAATTCAAAGAGGGTGTACTCCCCGCCCCCATGACGGTATTTCACTATGGTTTTCAGTTTCAAATGCTACTGAAAAATATTTGGCAATTTGGTCATAATTTTGCAGTAACAAAGCCAAGCTCTCTGAACCTAAGACCACAACCTTTTCCCAAGTTTACTCTATTTACTGGCACCTGGGACAAAAACAAATCAATTGTCTACCTATAGAAATGAGCACATAATGTATTTGTAGATTTTTGTCCACAACTGTGTGCAATCTGCAGTTGGGTGCAAAATTCTACGTGAATAGTACACACTAAGATTAATGATTTGAATTGAAGTGCACCAACGTCTTTGCTTCACCCCTCTACTCCCACTCTCATGCTTGGCTGCTCTCTGAGAAAGAGCAGGACAGAGCACATGCTCTCAGAAGGGAATTAACTCTACCCAGTACTACTCATTTTCCAGTAACAGATAGGTTTCTCAAAGTTCCTATATTCCTCTTCCAGCCATACCTCTTGAGAGGGGCGCTTATCTACACGTTGGGGCAGAAGGAGTTTGTATGTTTAATGTGGACAGGAACCATAAGTCTGCAAGGTAGTATTGGGTAAAGCAAACACGAGTTGTAGAGCCATCTAGGGTCAGCTAGTCAAACCCCTTGCAATGCAGGAATCTCAACTAAATGAAGGTGCCAAGTAAGAGCAATTTTCCCCTAGAGCTGAATTTAAGCAAACATAAACTTACCCTCTGACAGCTTTTCTGGATTTTTCTTAATGGAGGGCTTTAGAGTCAACAAGGAGCCTGCCCTTGTCTGCACAACCGTGATGATATCTGAAGCTGCATTCAGCACTTCTAACATAGAGAAGAACCCAAAGCGCATAAATTCAAACTTCCGTCCAAAGTGCCGACTAAAGGCTTTGTCAAAATCGGAAAGCAGGACAGGTGAAGATCTCAGCAGTTCCTTCAGTTCACTTTTTACCACAGCTGGCAGAGTAGGAGAAACCCGACCCCGCCGGGGCAGAGAAATTCGGGGGGGCTGAGGCAGGCCAGAGCAAGATCTGGCATGAAAAGAGAAATTTGGCTTTTCCCTGGAAAAATATGGCTTCGGTTTGCTTTTCTGTCTGGCAACCAAGCTTGCAATCAACTCAGTGGACTCATCTGGAATAGCTAAAAGACAGAAGCCCATATGGTTAAAGTTGCATGTTGACACAGAAAATTACTACAATTCTCTCCTCTCCTCCCCCCCCCCTTCTTCTTGCCATCCTCTTACAACCAAATGGTACTGCCAAAGAAATACAGCTAGTTATCAAAATACTAGTACACAATATTTGTAGATCTGCAAGCATAGGTATTTTCCCAGCTGTTCAGACCAGAAGATCTTCCTTTCCCTAAGTTATTAGAGCTCCCATACCTCTCTATTTAATCTCATGTACAACCCTCCATTTCTATACTTACTTCCCTGCTTACCACCATCAAGGCAACCCAACCACCCACCCACCCCAGCCTACAGTATTTGTGATTCATGTATGTGAAGGGAAACACCCACAACCATAAAATCTGTTGAAGATGTCGCATGGTGTGCTCTCTCCTGGAGTGCTGGCTCTTGTTAGGTAGACATTACACATCAAGCATGACCAAATAAATATGCTATATACATAGAATTGAAAGTACTTTGGATGTCTTGGGCTACGTTATGTCCAAATCTGTACTTTCTATTTGTTGTGGGAATAGCTTAATTCTGTTAACCCTGTGAGTGAAGTCTAAGTGCATTATACTCTGCAACATAGTAAAGGTAAAGGTACCCCTGCCCGTACGGGCCAGTCTTGCCAGACTCTAGGGTTGTGCGCTCATCTCACTCTATAGGCCGGGAGCCAGCGCTGTCCGCAGACACTTCCGGGTCACGTGGCCAGCGTGACAAGCTGCATCTGGCGAGCCAGCGCAGCACACAGAATGCCGTTTACCTTCCCGCTGGTAAGCGGTCCCTATTTATCTACTTGCACCCGAGGGTGCTTTCGAACTGCTAGGTTGGCAGGCGCTGGGACCGAACGACAGGAGCGCACCCCGCCGCAGGGATTCGAACCGCCGACCATACGATCGGCAAGTCCTAGGCGCTGAGATTTAACCCTACCCTGCAACATAAAGACATTAAAAAAATACTCTTACATGCAGATTTCATCTTCTTAGGTTTAAAAACTGGTTCATATTTAAACCATGTTTGGGGAATGTGTCACCATGACAATACTGCAGAAGAATTGCCATTATTGTAAAACAAACCGCACTCTGCGGGGAAATGCAGGGTAATGCCCTTGACTGCTTTATGTTCAGGGGGACCTCAAAATCAAACTACAGGACATATTTACAATAGGCAACTTTTTGGCCAAGTTCCATTCTTTCTTGAACCACCCAGCCTAAACTCCCTGTATGCCTGCCAAACATTATTCCCCATTTATTGGCATTCCCTGCTCTTGCCGACTAATCCAAAACCCACCTCTGAGGACAGTATTGCCATTTCCACTAGGGCAGATCCTAACAACATCTGGCATATCCATCACCAGCTCCATGACAGAATGGTAACCCAGGGCACGAAACGGAAGTGGTTCTCCTATCATAGACTTGTATTCTTTGTTTAACTCCATAGGGGTGAGGCCTTCCTTGACTGGTGTCAGCAGGGACCTCACTACTTTCTTCATTGAGTTCATCAGGCGTTCTTGATCAGACATGTTGACACTGGGGGAGGTGAAAAGGAAATGTTAAAGGACAAAGAAATACTGCTTTTGGTGATAACCGGCTTAATAATCACCAGATAACGTTACTGTGAGATGGACAAGGGAGAACACAGTACAGGTACACAAACTGGAAAAGATATACTGCTTGCCTTGGAAACCCAGAGGGATCTGAAAAAACAGGTGCTCAGAAAGAGCTGCTTTGTTTTTACAATGATAACCTTTGCACGGTTTTTAGAAGGGAGTGGGGCATATCCTGATCAGTTCTTTTTTAATGACAGGATTGGGATTAGTACCCCACCACAGAGCCTCATGTGCATCAGAAGCACACAACTATAACAAACCCTTACGGTTAAAGTCTGAGCAAACTGGGTACAAGGTTTATCTTTCATCTCATCTCTCTTTAACAAACTCCCCCAAAAGCAATACTTGCAAGCATCACGTGCACAATTCAGTCATTCATAAACACTTTAGGGCTCTGTCATGGACAACTGATAAATGTAATCCCCACTAAAACCTGCTGAATTTAGTAAGTGCTGAGATTCTGCTAGATTGCACCCATAAATGGATATAAGAACTTTGAAGGTTCTAAGCTAACGGCATCAAGATTTAGGGACTATAAAAAGGACCAGCCCTACCACTAGGCAAAGTCGACCGCCTAAGGCAGCAGCCTCCTGGCTACTCCTCCTATGTCCCTTGGCCATTCCCCTCTGCGGGAAGACAGAGCTGTGCAACTACACCACCTGTTCTAGCCACCCTCAACTATTACGTTGCCTTAGGTGCAGTGGAGGATGCTATCCTACTGCCAGTGTGGAAGTCAAGTGCCACCTATTTAGTTTCTGTAGATAGAATGAGGCAGGGGTTGCCATCTGGCCCTAGCAAAACATCTTGGATCAGCCTTGGCTTGGTGCAATTTTAAGTTTTCTTTTTCTTTTTTTAGAATATATTTATTAAGATTTTCAAAATATTACAAAATGAAAAAAGAAAAATACAAAATAAAAATAGTTAAAAACAATTCCATCTTTCCATTACTTATCTTTCATTTGCTTGTTTCCCGGACCTCCTCACACCTCCCTTTTTTGTATTCCAATTCAATTTGTTAGTTCAGCAAATCCTTTCCCTCTTTGTTTATCCTAGTCTTTAATCTTAAAATAGTGTAACATTAAATTTTTACCTGTTAATAATCCATTTTTTCATATTCCTTATAGCATTATAGCTAAAAACCACTTAACTTCTTATCCAACATCATTCTAACATTCATTAATTTTACAATATTTCTGTAGATAGTCTTTGAATTTCTTCCAGTCTTCTTCCGCCGACTCTTTTCCCTGGTCTCGGATTCTGCCGGTCATTTCTGCCAGTTCCATATAGTCCATCACCTTCATCTGCCATTCTTCCAGGGTGGGTAGATCTTGTGTCTTCCAATACTTTGCAATAAGTATTCTTGCTGCTGTCGTGGCGTACATAAAGAAAGTTCTATCCTTCTTTGACACCGATTGGCCGACCATGCCCAGGAGAAAGGCCTCTGGTTTCTTCAGGAAGGTATATTTAAATACCTTTTTCATTTCATTATATATCATCTCCCAGAAAGCCTTAATCCTTGGGCACGTCCACCAAAGGTGAAAGAATGTACCTTCAGTTTCTTTACATTTCCAACATTTATTATCGGGCAAATGATAGATTTTTGCAAGCTTGACTAATTTTAAGTTTTCACTATCCCATGGGGGAGTTTGGGAGCAGAGGGAAACGGCGATTGAATATAAACCTGGAAAGTTATCTTCTGTTAACTTTCATAAGCCCAATAAACCCTTTCCCCCTTTTTTTACAGGAAGGGGATACCCAAAGCCTCTGCTCCCACAAGCCACACCTGCCCTCTAACAACAACATTGCAACCAAGCCTGTCACCTCAACCTAGACATACATGATTCTTGTAAGCTGTTTTATTTTATTTATTTTAAAAAAGGTGGGACTGAATGTTTGTTTAATTAACAAGCAGGTATGAATACGCCATCTTAAAATCAAACCAGAAAAATCCCTTCCACAAAAGCACTTCTAATGCAACGACTCTAGACACCAAGGACAACACAACATAAAAACCTGCATTATTCTATATTGTCCATGCAACCCTGTACCTTCCACGTGTTATCTGAGGGAGGGATATTCGTGTAAGAAATCTAGGCCGCCCAACCAAGCTTGCATCCCACTCTTTCCCAAGGGCTAAAACAAGTTAGAAACAATAAATAGCCAAATCACGACCCTCCCTCCCTCCCTCTTCGGACCTGCACGCCGGCGACCCCCTCCTCACCACTTCCCTTCACGTGTAGGAGGAGGAAGCCCCTCGCCCGGACAGCAGGGTCGCGCCCTCGACCGCTTGACACGGGGCTGGGCGCGTTCAGACGTACGAGCCCCGCCGACCGAACCCAAACTGCTCCGACGCCCTCCGGCCCTCCCTCAGTTTGAACCCGCTCCCTCTTAACGGCCAGCCGAATTTATATACGGGCCGTGTTTGTACCTCCACACGCGCAAACACGCAAGGATAGGCCCGCCCTCTCGCAGGCGCCGCTCTTTTGAAAGGCTTCTCAAGGAGCCAGACCTCAAGGCGGCGGCGGCGGCCTCTTCTTCCCTCCCTCTTCCCAACGTCTCCTCGCGCCTTTTTCAAATAACAATTAAAATAAAACGAGCACAGCCCACCCCCTAACAAAAAACCGACACCAGAGCCGAGAGAGGAGGGCGGGAAAGGAGGGCCGCTCCCAGCCCTGGGTGGCGGGAATCGCCTCACGGGCGGCCGCTCCACGCGACGCCCTGGCCGGCCTGAGGAGAAACGGGGGGGAAGGAGGGAACGGGCCTGGGGGTGATACTGGTCAGTGTGTTTGTGAACTGGGCTGGGGTCTTGAGTGAGGGGCATGACGTAATAATAATAATAATAATAATAATAATAATAATAATAATAATTAATAATATGGGAAAGTTTGAAGCACAGCAACTTTTGACAACATGAGAACTGCAGCTATGCTGCAAAAGTAAATGAGTTCTCAGTATTCCATGGCGCCTGTGAAGCATTCTTTCCCTCAGATAATTCTGGACAACGTAGTTAAGGGTTGTGGGAATTGTAACTCTGTGAGGTGTAAACTACACGGCCCAGAATTCTTCAAGGGATGCTTTGGATGTGCTTCAAAGGCAGGATGAGGCTATGCAGACCAAGAGGCAGAGCTACAGAGAGACACCAGCTCTGTTCTCTGGTAATCCCTACCTCCATGGGTAGGCAACCTAAGGCCCGAGGGCCAGATCCGGCCCAATCGCCTTCTAAATCCGGCCCGCGGACGATCCAGGAATCAGTGTTTTTACATGAGTAAAATGTGTCCTTTTACAGTGGTACCTTGGGTTACATACGCTTCAGGTTACATATGCTTCATGTTACAGACTCCACTAACCCAGGAATAGTGCTTCAGGTTAAGAACTTTGCTTCAGGATGAGAACAGAAATCATGCTCCGGCGGCGCAGCAGCAGCAGGAGGCCCCATTAGCTAAAGTGGTGCTTCAGGTTAAGAACAGTTTCAGGTTAAGAACGGACCTCCAGAACGAATTCAGTACGTAACCAGAGGTACCACTGTATTTAAAATGCATCTCTGGGTTATTTGTGGGGCCTGCCTGGTGTTTTTACATGAGTAGAATGTGTTCTTTTCTTTAAAATGCATCTGGGTTATTTGTGGGGCATAGGAATTCGTTCATTTATTTATTTTTTCAAAATATAGTCTGGCCCCCCACAAGGTCTGAGGGACAGTGCTGAAAAAGTTTGCTGACCCTGCTTGCACCCAAGTGTACCAATTCATCTTTCTGACATAGCAACAGCCCTGTTAATGTGCATAACTGTCAACCTTCCCTTTTTTTGCAGGAAATTCCCTTATTCCAGCGCCATTTCCCGCTGCTATCCCGGATTGTTAGATATCCCATAGACTGTCCCTGGGACAGGTGAGGCTGCTGATCCCTTATTTTCGAGGCTGCTGATCCCTTATTTTCAAATCTGAAAGTTGACAGCTATGGTTAATGTGTGTGCTGTTACGCTTTGTGTGCTGCGGCGTGGAAGCTTGTGTGGCAGGCATGGCATTGTGCGGCTCACAGGTGAGACCTTTGTATTTTGTCAAAACATTCATTTTGACTAGGTGCAATATTTGTGGCCATGCCGTCACTTCAGCATTGCGCTCTGCACAGTGCTCAGTGCCAACTGCTTCGCTGTTTAAATTGCTTAGTCACCACCACCTGTAAGAGTAGAACTCTTTACTTTTTCTAAACTGCTTACACAAGGGGATTTTAAAAAGCCGAGTCACTTGTGCTTACTTAGCAGAGTGGCACACATTTCTAATTACAAAGGAATTCAAGGAGGGGGCAAAAATAACACAAGGTTACCTCCTGCAGCCCCATTCATTTTCTTCTGCACGCACCGTGATGATTATTACTAAGCCAGTGCTAATTTCAAAAGCTTGAAGAGTAAACAAATACAGCAGGAAGACGTAAAATGGGAGGCGGTGATCCTTATAATAATGATTGGGGTCTTAGCCGGGTGCCTAGTCTCATCAGTGAAATATTTTAATTTATTTAAATTATTTATAACTCTTTTTTCACACAATCCGAGAGCAAGAAGCATTAAAATACAAAAGAGCACTATTTCATGTAAATACAACATAATTACATCACCCAAGTCTAAAGCCACATATCATGGTTTTATGTTTTTATGTTGTTGTAAACTGCTGTGATATATTTTTATGGGTTTTTTTTTATTTATTTCATAAAATCTGCACGATGTTTGGTTGTAGGAAGCCTCAAGGAGGTTTTCAAAAATATAAAACAAGAAAATCAAGAAAAAAATTTGACCCTATTTCAAAACATCCAAAAATTAAAATACTAACACAGATTAAAATTACGGTACCTCAATTTTCTAAGCATCTGGATAAGCATGTATAGGCAAGAATGTTTTTAGCAGGCATCAAAAAGAGTACAGTGAAGGCACCTGCTTGATCTCAATAGGCAGGAAGTTCCACAGTGCCAGTGCTGGTAAATGATCGAATGCGGAATGGGTATTATGTGGCACCTGTATAGTGCAGCTTTTGCCAATCAAAACAGTCAAGTGGGCACGTGTGGGGTAAAACGATCTCGTAGGTAAACTGGTCCCAAGTTGTTAAGGGCTTTTCATTCTAATGAACCTGGCCTGGTAACATATCAGCAAACAATGCAGGTATCTGAGCCCAGGTGTTTGTGCTGTCGAGGCCTCACTCCTGTCAGCAATCGTGCTGCAGCATTCTGCATTAGCTGCAGTTTCCAGATCCAGCACGAGAGAAGCCCCACACAGAGCACATTGCTGTAATCCAGGCTTGAAGCAATCAGCAAATGAACTATTGTGGCACGGCATTCCCAGTCCAGTAATAGCCATAGCTGTTGAACCAGCCACAGTTGTTAAAAGGCACTTCTAGCCACTTCTAGCTACCTGAGCCTCCAGTGACGGAGCAGGATGCAGAAGCACCCCTAATCTGCAAACCTCCTTTTTATTATATTTTTTATTTGGCATCGGAAGACCATCAATGCTGGTGCTGCTCTTATCTGAAAGAGGAGGGCATTCTACAGTTGAGATATCACAAGTGAGAGAAATGTTGGACACTATTTCCTCTCCACGTGGTTTACTATCAGTTCCTCAAGGAACTCTTGAAACCAGAGGGCTAGCTATATTCCTGACATGAGATCTGGGACCCATAATTTGCATCAAGAACAACGACTACACTGCTCTTGTGATTGCTCTTCAGCAACCCTTTCCAACCTGGTTTTCTCTGGCTGTTTTATACTATAACTTCCATCAGCCCCTGTTAGCAGGTGCTGGCTAATCAGAGTGGTAGTCCAAAAAAAACAACCTGGAGGACACCTGGGTTAGTGGTCCCCTATTCATACTGTTCTAACACTGCTTCATGTCCCATAAAATCTGAAAAATTGATATATTTTTCCTAATGGTAATGTGCTTGCACCTCCAGTTCACCCCACCTACTCTGTGGGTTCTGCCTTTCCAACACCATGTTGATTGTATTGAAGGAGAGTTGAACACATATATAAAATAAATGATTTCATCATGGATCAGATTCAAGGCTGTGGAAGCATATTTGGCAGTTTAGGTCTTGTTTTGAGAGACCCACCTCTTTTGTTTAATCTATGCTGTTGGGTTTTGAACTGTTTTACTAATTTTTTTAATGTAATGATTCTATTATCATAACTCACCCTGGGACCTTATGGCGAAGAGCAGGTAAAAAAAAGTCCACAATGCATTGATATTCATGTGCAGCAGAATCCTCTCATTTTAGTCACAGCATATGATGCTCAATTTTTAAAAAACATTTATTGATAAATGCAATACAAACGCAAACCAGAACACTAAACACACTTATTATACATAGATACATACACCTCTCAACTTAAATTACAAAAAAAGAAAACATACAAACTAAACATACAGACATATATTTTGACTTCCCTCCACCTATATGTGACTTCCTTTGTTTCTTTTCTTCTTTTCACTGTGTTATCAATATTTTTGACTATCTCATCTTATACCCATTTCTTCTTAATTTTTTTACTCTATAAGTTTCATTCATTGCATATTGATATGTTAATGCCAGAACAATGTTTGTTGATGTATTCCTTCACGCTAGTCCACTCCTCTATCAGTTTTTGGCCTCTTACCACTGCTGTAAGTTTTGCTGATTCTATGATGCTCATAATTTTGACTGATTTCATTGTCCAATAGCTCCAGTGGTGCAAATAAACATCCTCCTCCTGGGTAATGGCTTTCCCCTCTCTGGCCCTCCCTTTTGGACAGGATAAATGGCCAGGCAGCACAGACTCCCACATCCTCAGCGAAGAGTTGCTTTTCCTTAGCACAGGCTCCCTAAATGAGGGCAGAAAAGAAGCCGCAGAGCTCTTCTAGGGAGCACCGCGGGAGAAGCAGAGAGCAGGCCACTCAAGATGGCAGGAAGAAGGACAAAGTGGAACACAGCCGGAAGACTAGCAAAGAGAGGCAGCAGGAGTTAGGGAGAAGGAAGAGGGAAAAGGAGACCCAGAGCAGCCTTCAGGCAGACAACCAAGTCCACACTTCCACAGTAGTGGATGTGGATGATGTCGTGTCGTTTGAGGAGGAAATGGAGGTGATGGCCTTGCTTGAAAGCGACAAGCAGGAGGAAGGTAAGGGGGCAAGTAGTTAAGGGGCACGCAAGAGCACAGGGAGCTCAGAAGGGCTCCAGGATTACCCCACTGAGCTTTCCTTACTATTCCAGAGTTTGAATCTACTGTGCCCTGCTAAAAAGGTAAAGGTACCCCTGACCATTAGGTCCAGTCACGGACGACTCGGGTTGTGGCGCTCATCTCGCTTTACTGGCCGAGGGAGCCGGCGTTTGTCCTCAGACAGCTTCCGGGTCATGTAGCCAGCATGACTAAGCCGCTTCTGGTGAACCAGAACAGTGCACGGAAACACCGTTTACCTTCCCTCTGGAGTGGTACCTATTTATCTACTTGCACTTGACGTGCTTTCGAACTGCTAGGTTGGCAGGAGCTGGGACCTAACAATGGGAGCTCACCCTGTTGCGGGGATTCAAACTGCCAACCTTCCGATCGGCAAGCCCTAGGCTTCGTGGTTTAGACCACTGCACCAAATAATAGTCTGAAGAAGACTGCGGCTGCATAAGGTGGCCACTTACATTTCGCCAAAAAAAGGTAGGAAATGCATCACCAAAAAGGGGGCACAAATAATCACAGAGTGTGAATATAACATTGGCGTATAGATGTGCATTTAGAAATAACTGCCATAATTTAAGTTTGGTACATCTCTCCATAGTGGGGAAGACTAGATCAGGTAACAATTGATGGTGGGGAACTTCAGGGCTTGCTCACCTTTCTAATGGTGCTTTAACTTCAAAACCAGGCCTGGAGCTGGGACCCTTGCACATACAGGGCACCTTCAAATAGAGGGCTATCCTCTCACAAGCCTTCCATCAGAGGATTGTCTTCTGTAAAGTAGGATACGTGACCATAGTACCAACAACAGTGGCCTCCATCATCTTACTGTGTTTCCCCAGTGAGATTAAAGGTAACACAGTGTCATCACATTCCATTTATGCAAGGGTCCCACATGTAGTAGCTAATTGAGTACACTTCATATTGTTCACAGCGTCTCCTGTGAGTGCAAATCAGAGCCATTTTTTAATGGTAGGTCAGAAGTCAAATCTCCCAGTGGAGTTGCCCAGGTGTGAAAATGGGAAGGAGGGGATGGATTCTACTGTGACATTTGAACTTGAATGCAGGACTGTTGGATCCATCTTCCGGGGCTTGCTCCAGGTATGAGTTGGCCCCATGCAAAGCACCTTCTGGCAAGATCCCTTTCCATTGCTTCTGAGTCTAACTGCCTTTTTAAGCTCCTGCTGATGTAGTGCTGCTCTGAGGCATTGTGGGAAAATTAAATGGCAGCGAGACATAACTGCCCAGGCCTGATCAGAACATTGGATAGCATTTACTGCAGGGCTTAGATCAGGCATTTGTGGTAGCAGTTGCCCAAGGATGCCAGGTGCTGACAACAGCCCTCCCCGCCATCTGGCTGCCTGGGATTAATTAAGCTTAGCAAAACACGTAAGGAAAGGCTATTCTAGCAAGCAAGATTGGCAGAAAGCCCACCCAAGTCCCAGACTACACGATCAGGCCTCACGGCACCAGGCTTCAGAAAGGAATAGGAAGCTGCTAGCTACCTAGCTCAGTAGTCCACACTGGCTGGCAGCATCTCTCTGAGGTTTCGACGCTGGGATCTCTCCCAGCCTCACGATCTCGAACCTTCTGCATTCAAAGTAGATGCTCTACCACCTAATTCTAGGCCTTCCTCAGATAAAGGATGCTGCTGTGCTAATGGCTTCCATAGACATCTGGCTGTCCACCATGATAAACAGAATGCTATTATTACCCCGGGACGCGGGTGGCGCTGTGGGTAAAAGCCTCAGCGCCCAGGGCTTGCCGATCGAAAGGTCGGCGGTTCGATCCCCGCGGCGGGGTGTGCTCCCGCTGCTCGGTCCCAGCGCCTGCCAACCTAGCAGTTCGAAAGCACCCCCGAGTGCAAGTAGATAAATAGGGACCGCTTACCAGCGGGAAGGTAAACGGCGTTCCGTGTGCTGCGCTGGCTCGCCAGATGCAGCTTTGTCACGCTGGCCACGTGACCCGGAAGTATCTCCGGACAGCGCTGGCCCCCGGCCTCTTAAGCGAGATGGGCGCGCAACCCCAGAGTCGGACACGACTGGCCCGTATGGGCAGGGGTACCTTTACCTATAGCTACCTAGCTCAGTAGTCCACACTGGCTGGCAACATCTCTCTGAGGTTTCAACGTTGGGATCTCTCGCAGCCTCACGATCTCGAACCTTCTGCATTCAAAGTAGATGCTCTACCACCTAATTCTGGCCTTCCTCAGATAAGGGATGCTGCTGTGCTAATGACTTCCATAGACATCTGGCTGTCCACCATGATAAACAGAATGCTATTATTACTTCTGTTGCTCTGTGTTTGTCCTGGTTTCTCTTTCGAAGCCCCCAAACCCAGCATGCTCCAGTTCTGGTCTCTTGAGAAGCGCAAGCAAGAACTCCAATCCTGATTTTTAAAAGAACGCTAGCAGATCCCCCCAAATCCAGGGATAATTCATATGGTCCTTCTCAAATGTTTATGTTAAGTCCCTCTGGGATGCTCAGAATTTCTGTCAGGTAGGGTTGCCTGGTCACAGGAGAGGTCTAGCCAGAATCTAAGGGATTCTATATTGTTTTCTCATTGGGTTTAGATGTTTTGGCACTCACTCTGCCACACTGTACCCATTGGCTCTACCTGGTGGCACCACTAGGCTCTTCCCTAGACCAGGTAGGTGAAATCCTCCACATAATCTTTTACCCTGCCAAGCTGCCAGTCGCCACTTCCTTCATCTCCAAGTCTGGCTTCAAGAGACCAGACAATCCTCGGTCATCTGGACTTCCTTTGTTGAATTACTTCCCTGAAAGAACTACAAAGGACTGGGTCCTGACAGTCACAGTCTTGTATTAATATTATATTTTATCCTGGTATTCCTCCAGGTCCTGAAATGTATTGGGCCAGCCCTGGTAACAGGTGTGATCCCCCCCCAAAAAAAAGACTGAGATGGAGCTAGCACGCAGCACTTTCCAAATTCACCTGCAGGTTCTGGAGCTCTGCTATCATAAAGCTTTTGAGACGTCTATACAGTTCAAGTTGCCTAAGCAATATCTGGTGTTTGGGTTATATATCAGGGTCCCACCAGAGTAAGTCACAGCCGGTGGTTTGGGTAACACATCAACTTCCCACAAGAGCAAAAGACTGACAAATATTTGGCAACCAAGTCAACAAAGATAATTTCCAAGGCTAGCCAGACTCCTTATTCAAGGTGTCAGCATGAGATCGGCAAAAGCTTACAGAGAAGGTAACAATTCTCACACAGCGATGTTTTGGCATAGGTAGGCATGAGAAGCTACCATTTTATAGACTAAATATAATTAAAGGCCTAGGCCAACAGGATTTTTCTGGGCTTTATCTGGGCATTTGAGGGGCAATTGCTGGCCACTATCTTAATTCTTTTGACATGACATCTTCCATTGCTTGGTAGTGGCTCCCTTTGTATGCTGTGGAATCAGCAACACACACACCCATTTAAAATTTGCAGCACCCATCGCTAAGTGGTGTGGTGAGTGGGCATAATTTGGCACACATGTTTAAGAATCCAGTACAGGATTGGCTAATAGAATAAATGAATATGGCATAGAGGTGGCAAAGAAGAGCCTCCAACTTTATACAAGGGTTAATAAAGAATTCTTAGTGTGAGAATAGAGCTGTTACCAAACATAAGGTGTTTCCCGTGGAAGCTGGGCATTTTATCTCAATTCCTTCTCCACTTTTCTACCCTATTTCCAAAATAGCCTGAGCCGCTCAGGCTACATTCAACCTCAATATTTATTGAGCATCTGATTTGTGCAATGACACAAGCAGGTTTCCATCTATGGGAAAGACCCTGTTCCATCACCTACTCTTTATCTGTTCCCCTGCAGGTACAAAGTCTCCAGGCCTGGGCCTTTGTGAGTGGCTTCTTGTCATCCTTTCTCTGCTCCTCCTCATCGTCACGTTCCCCATTTCCATCTGGTTCTGCATGAAGGTAAGTCATTGGGGCTGTTGCACGTGCAGGAACTACAATTTAGCAATGTCCAGAGTTCGCGTACAGGCCCAGACAGAAGACCAAGCATCTCACATACACTGCTATGTGTACAACTCAATGCGAACGAGGTTTTACAAAGGTGCTGTGTAAGTAAACAAGTAGTTCCAAATTGATGTGAGTGAAGCATCCATATATAGACCTCAGATAACACTAAACACTAATTCTTCCAGCAATTACAATCTGAATACCAAAGTCTTCACAAAGCCAAGAGTTCTCCTGCCTGCTCACAGCAGTCTCCCTCATCTATTTTATCATGTTCTAGGGACGCAGGTGGCGCTGTGGGTTAAACCACTGAGCCTAGGACTTGCCGATCAGAAGCTCGGCAGTTCGAATCCCCTTGACAGGGTGAGCTCCCATTGCTCGGTCCCTGCTCCTGCCAACCTAGCAGTTCGAAAGCACGTCAAAGTGCAAGTAGATAAATAGGTACCGCTCCGGCGGGAAGGTAAACAGGATTTCCGTGCGCTGCTCTGGTTCGCCAGAAGCGGCTTAGTCATGCTGGCCACATGACCCGGAAGCTGTATGCCAGCTCCCTCGGCCAGTAAAGCGAGATGAGCGCTGCAACCCCAGAGTTGGCCACAACTGGACCTAATGGTCAGGGGTACCTTTACCTTTAAATTACCCATATTGTGAATAAAAGTACTACTGCCCACTTGTCTTCTTTCACCTCAAGGTGCATTTCAAGTGGAGTAATTACTGCTACAGGGACGCGGGTGGCGCTGTGGGTAAAAGCCTCAGCGCCTAGGGCTTGCCGATCGAAAGGTCGGCGGTTCGAATCCCCACGGTGGGGTGCACTCCCGTTGTTCGGTCCCAGCGCCTGCCAACCTAGCAGTTTGAAAGCACCCCCGGGTGCAAGTAGATAAATAGGGACTGCTTACTAGCGGGAAGGTAAACGGCGTTTCCGTGTGCGGCTCTGGCTCGCCAGAGCAGCGATGTCACACTGGCCACATGACCCGGAAGTGTCTCCGGACAGCCTCTTGAGTGAGATGGGCGCACAACCCTAGAGTCTGTCAAGACTGGCCCGTATGGGCAGGGGTACCTTTACCTTTACCTTTTTTAATTACTGCTACTCGGAGGCAGAGATAATGATAATTAATTTTGCTTCCATTTCATTTATATGCCCAAGATCTGCTAGAATTGTTCTCATTTGTAATCGTTTCTCCTTTCAGATGTAGTAGCTGTTCTACAGCACCTTACATAAACGGGGTACTTTGGAATAATCTAGGTAGGCTGAAAGAGCCTACCTTAGAAATAATGCCGCTTACATTTATTCAGCTTTCTTCTACATTTCCCTTCTGAGTTTAAAAAAAGTGAAGAGAATAAAAGAAGCTGGCAGAATGGCTGAAGATGAAAGGATGGGGCCTCTGTACCTTTAATAACTTTGCAGAATGGGGGATTTTTGCAAGGTGGAGTTGGTCGTTCAGGAGCGCAATTAATTGTACTTGCCACGATTCCCCTTTCCGTACAACTCTAAAAAGATACAAAAGCCCTGTTTTCTTTTGCAGTTGGTCATGCAACTTACAAACATTCCTTGTGGTGGCTTGAATTGCAGGGAAGAAGATAGCATGTAGGTGTGGACTGTAGCAAACACTCTGCAAACACTCCCACAATCAGACATGAGGCATAACAATGTTTGGTTCCTTCCATTGCCGGCCCTTTCAGACAGCCAACGCCTCACAAGGGCCAGAGCCTCTGCACATGGTGTGAAATATACTTGGTGTCGAGTGTGAATTTCATGCTCCTTATTCAGCTCAAAGTAGCAAAGAATGAAACTTTTCCCAAAACGTCTAGCTATATATACATTATTTACACATTGGGCCCCGTGTGATTGGCTAATTCTGGGTTGCTCCTGTAGACCAATCAGATTGCTGATTCACTTCATCCAGGAGCCTGATTGGCTGCTCCTGCAGGCCAATCAGGTTGCTGATTCACTTCCACCTGGAGATGGATTGGGTGGCTCCTGCGGACCAATTGGACTGCTGCATTCTGGATCCTATTGTTCTAGGATTCAGCTCAGTACACAACATGGTATTTTTAAGAAACTGAAGCCAGAAACAGAGCAAGTGAATCTCTCTTAATCCTCAGTCACAAACACTGGTGGCCAGTTGGAAGCCCCTTTAGCCTCACATGCTACACTTATCCATACCCTACATTGAAAACATGCGCCTTCCCCTCCAAAATCCTGGGGAAAGTAGTTTGTTCTGGATGCTGGGAACTGCATTGCACTTCCCAGGTTTCTTGGGGGAAAGTCATGCACTTGAAATTTGCTTGAAATGCATGGTGGCTGTGAAACAGAAGATGATTCTTCTCACTCAACAAAGGCCCGTCATCACTTTACATTTGCTGCAGCAGGCGGCACCAGGCATTTCCGTTCTCGTGGGCTTTTAGAGCAGAGGTTTCCACACGGTACGTAGTTCCGCTTTATCTCACAGATTCCCACCATCCATTTTTCCAAGACAGATTGTACGGGAGTATGAAAGAGCCATTTTGTTTCGATTTGGACGCCTTCTTCGCGGAAGGCCCAGAGGGCCCGGTAAGTATAGAACTATCAGCCTTTCAGGAAGCCTCAGGTTATGTACCAGCTGGGGAAGTTCTGGGGAGCCAAATACAGGTAAAGGGACCCCTGACAGTTAAGTCCAGTCGCAAACGATTCTGGGGTTCTGGCGCTCATCTTGCTCTACAGGCCGAGGGAGCTGGCGTTTGTCCACTTCTGCAGACAGTTTTTCCGGGTCATGTGGCCAGCATGACTAAGCCGCTTCTGGGCAGAGTGGTACCTATTTATCTACTTGCACTGGTGTGCTTTCGAACTGCTAGGTTGGCAGGAGCAGGGACCGAGCAACGGGAGCTCACCCTGTTGCGGGGCCTTGAACCACCAACCTTCCAACTGGCAAGTCCAAGCGGCACACTGGTTTAAACCACAGCACCACCCACGTCCCTCCGGGGAGCCAAATACCTTCCTCCAAACCGCTCTGCTTGGCTCTTGGAAGGCTTTCGAGGCAATGCCTCTCCCTAATCTGCACCTTCTGACCCCAGGCTGTGCCCTTCAATAGATGTGCGCCACCCAGCTCTGGAGCTGCTGTTGCTTGCCTGCTTGGAGAGATGTGCGTGGGTGTGCACAGACCTGACATTTGAACAGCAGGCTCCATTTCAGTGAGGCAAAGGTTGGAATCCTCCATGCTGCTCTTCCCACTTTTGCCCATTAGGAAATGCAGCCCTCAGGCTGGAAAAGGTTCCCTGCCCACATTACATGTCATTGCACATAGTGGCCTGCATGCGGATCGCACTATTGGTGCTCAAGAAGCTGAACTTGACATTTAGATGGACCCTCCCCATGGCTGACTTGAGAAACAATTGCCTGTGTAGTTTTGTACAGATATACCATGAGCATTGTGTAAAGGAAAGGTACTGTCCGCTCTCCTCCTTCAAAGTCACATGGTGGTCTTTGTTAAATTCTCTACCTGGTAAGCTGAAGCGCAGGGATGCGGGTGGCGCTGTGAGTTAAACCACAGAGCCTAGGACTTGCCGATCAGAAGGTCGGAGGTTCGAATCCCCGCGATGGGGTGAGCTCCCATTGCTCGGTCCCAGCTCCTGCCAACCTAGCAGTTCGAAAGCACATCAAAGTGCAAGTAGATCAATAGGTACCGCTCCAGCGGGAAGGTAAATGGCGTTTCCATGCGCTGCTCTGGTTCACCAGAAGCGGCTTAGTCATGATGGCCACATGACCCAGAAGCTGTACGCCGGCTCCCTCGGCCAGTAAAGCGAGATGAGCACCGCAACCCCAGAGTTGGTCACGACTGGACCTAATGGTCAGGGGTCCCTTTACCTATACCTTAAGCTGAAGCGCACATCAGTTCGTAAAGCCTTATGATTATGGCTACTTCAGATGTTCATTACCTTTGGTCCGCATTTGTGGAGGGATGAGAGAAGAGGTGCCCCATGTACATATGTAGACTCAGGCAGGGGAAATGCAACAAGCTGGTGATGCCAGGCTGCTGTAGGAAGGCACAGGTGAGGAGGGCACGGTTTAGGGAGAGTGCTTGGATGAAGAGACCAGGCAGGACAGACGATGCCCAGGCACTAATGTGAGCCCATTACGGGGCCCAAGAAACCACTAGTTTCTTCAGGGCAAATAACACTCATTATAAGTATAAGAAATAGGACAATCATGACTCAGGATTGTTAGACAGATGAATGAGAAAGAGAATTTTGCTGAATGAGCCAGCACCGTTGGGTCATTTAAACTCAATTAAAGACACAATTGAGATCAAGGTTGCGTGGCGAATTCCCGCCCCCCACCAGGATAATAAAGACACGAGACACCATAATTTAAGGTTAATTGGGCGAATTAGGCCACAACTTTATTGAATTCAGGAATGAGAGGCATTGGCTTAGGCATTGGTCCTAAAACGTGAGGGCAAGCCGGCGAAAAGAGGGCGAGCCCCCTCCGCACCGGCCCTAAATAGGGCAGGCCACGCCCCCTAGCCAGCTGATTGGCTGGCTGGGGGGGCAGACCCGGCTGGGATTTCCCTGCTCTTGTGGGGGCTGGAACCAGCCCCCGCTCACGTGGGGTGGGCGTGAAGCCCGCAACCCCACCTCCTGGGCAGGCCGGAAGTGGCTTTATCAGCAAGGAGATCAGAGTTATCAGGATTTACCCCACAGGCTGGAAAAATAAACAGCTTTAGGTTCCTTTGAGCAAGTCTGAAACTGGAGGCCAGAAAGTTTGTCAGAACATCTCCCCATTGTACCTGTTCAGATTTGTAGCACTTCAGAAACCTGTTTGAACAGAAACAGCACCAAAACTAAAATTTTTGTGTCTGTGTCTGTTTATACATGCATGATCAATCTCTCTCTCTCTCTCTCTCACACACACACACACACTGATGTAAAAATTGGGGATTGGCTTTTGCTGCCCAAGTTCCCTAAGTCCATGATAGGTCAGAGAAGAATGGATGGAGGCAGGATCCAGTGGAAAGCAAGACAGATATTTATTATTCTGTTGCAACAAAGTTCCCTCCCTTCCTACCAAGGAGGAAGAGACCCTGAACAAAAATGTGCAAGAACCTGTAAGTCCTTTTGACATTTCCCAACCACCTTAGCCAAAGACCACCCCAAAATCATCATATATACATCACAGAAGGAGGCGGTCTACAGCAGAAATCCTGTCTGCCAGGATACCTGATAACGGTCACTGATTGCATTACCTGGGCAGTCTGGCCATTCTTTTGTGATGGTTAATACTTTAGTTCCTGAATCCAGGTCACTGGCTAACCCTATTCATACACAAATACGCCCTTAAGACAGGATGCATAAGCAAAAAGACAATGGAAGGCTTTCCCCATTTGCCTCCCTTACTGCAGAGGAATATTTGAGGTCATTGGGAGAGTCAAAAGGGCTTCAAGATTGCTCTCTCCATGCTATTTCAGATACATGGTTTATATATATTTAGATACATGTGCATTTATGAATATTTATTCCCTATTTGAGACCTTAGAATTCTTACAACAACACACACCTCTGTTCTACATCTTCAGGTTCCAAAAAAGCACTGCTGCCTAACTAAAAAGGCTGGATTCTCTACCTAGTCAGTCCAGGCCTATTACCTTTTGCACTAAGAAATGTGAGTTTTCTTCTTTATTTACACCATCCAGCTTGCAAGTGCTGCTGTTTTCTTTCTCCAAACAGGATTATTCCTTTTCCTGCCATGTTTGGACACCTACCACAAAATAGACCTTCGCCTCAAAACCTTGGAGATCCCTTTCTATGAGGTAAGAGAGACACAGTCTGCCCCTTCTGCTCTATGAGCTTGTTTGCAGGAGGCAAATGCAGTAGAAGTTTACTTAGGTTCACCATTCCAATTAATTAGGAAGCCCCGGGTTCAAATCTCACCTTGTCTATGAACTAACTACATTGCATTTCGGCATGCCATTTTGACTCAGCCTCACCCCCAGCCCCACAATAATTATACTGATCTACCTAATGGGACAGTTGTGGGATTGCTTAACGTAAAGGAAGGCTGTAGATCAGTGACAGAACATCTGCTTTGCATGCAGAACGTCCCAGGTTCATTCCCTGACATCTCCAGCGAAGGTTAGGAATCTACACAGTCTGATGTTTATTTGTTAATACAGTGGTACCTCGGTTTACGAACTTAATCCGTTCCAGAAGTCCATTCTTAAACCAAAACCGTTCTTAAACCGAAGCGCGATTTCCATAATGAGGCCTCCCATCACCGGTGCCCTTCCACCATTCAGATTTCATTCTTAGACTGAGGGAAAGTTCTCAAACCAAGACACTATTTCCGGTTTTGCGGAGTTTGTAAGCCAAATCATTCTTAAACCGGACTGTTCTTAAACCAAGGCACCACTGTACCGTATTGGCCCAAATATAAGTTGCACCCGAATATAAGCCGCACCTTTAAATTCAAGGGGGGGGGGAGACAATACCTGATTATACTCTCTTAAAATTCCGTAGGCACTCACACCCGTTCTGTTTTACTGTATGCCTGTTTAAGCAGCAGTATCGTAAAAGTCCATTTTTGTAAGGTTGCAAATTTAAGCCGCACTTTCAACTTTTCACGGCTGGAATTTGGGGGGGAAAGTGAGGCATATATTTAGGTCAATACGGTACGTAGAAACAGCTCAGTCCAGCCCAGGGCTGGAATCAGATTTCCTGTTATTTTTCCATTGGCAAAACTGTATTTTATTGTTATAGATTTGAGGGGACTCTCCAAAAAACAACCCTAGGAATGAATAAATACTAGGATTTTGATTAATTGGGATATGGATTAAAGTACAAGCTGAAGAGCTGTGTCAGGGAATTCCTGGGCTGGTTTATACAAAGCAGCCTGGCTGCCTTAGGGAAGAACAAAAGGTGTTGTTGGGCCACTGGAGAATGAGATGTTACCAAAGTGATGGGGTGTTTGAGGGGACAGGAAAAGGGATTTTTGAGCAAGGGTTGCTGGGAAGAAAAATCAGGAAGAAGAGCTGAGATCCATCTTTGGAGGAGGCTGGCTGCAGAGATGCCTTGGGCTATAGGGCCACACTGCTGTGGGGGACAAACCCCTCTTGAAATGACTGTGCAGTAAGACCTGGACTCCCTCCATGCAGACTGAAGGTGTGAATAGGTGAAAAAACCATATTTCTTAAAGCCACAACAATCTCTGCTGCGTCTTCAATTCTCCAAAGGAACGCAGACCCTGGGTGAGTGCCTGGGACCCCATGGGCTCTTGCCACCACTCGGCAGACAGGGGGCAGGCACCCAGCTTTCATAACATTCTATTGCAGGGGTCGGCAAGGTTTAACTCACCTGGGCTGCTTCACTCCGGCAGAGATCCCTCCGTGGGCCGGATTATGTACGCGCGCCTGCGATTTCCTGCGTCTGCGCAGACGCGATTTCTGGCGCATGTGCAGATGTGATTTCTGGTGCCATCCCCGCGCCGCACTGCGCCCATTTAGTGCGGCACACTGGGACTTGTCAGTTAAACGACCCCCGTGGGCTGCTTGTGGCCCATGGGCCTTAGGTCGCCGACCCCTGTTCTATTGGATGGTCACACAATGCCTTCTGCTTGCCCTAGACCATAACCAAGGACATGGCAAGTCTAGAAATAGATACCATCTGTTACTATCGAATGGAGAATGCCACACTCGTCACGACCACCCTCGCCAACCACTCGAAGGCAATCCAGCTGCTCGTGCCGACCATCGCAAAGCGCTTTCTGGCACAGCGGTCGCTCACAGACATCCTGATGGAGAGGAAGAGCATCAGCCAGGAGATAAAGGTGGGTTGGCTGTAGCGCTGTACAGAGGACATGGTGGGGAAGTCCATCACTCAGGGTGGGAGGCTTGCCCAGTGGCTGCTACAAGCAGAGCTGGGGAAATGGTATGGTAACCAATGAAAGGACACGAGGGAAATGCTTCTGCCTTGCTATTGGGCACCTTCTCCTTCCTGAAAGTGGCTTTACAGTATGTAAACTCAGAACTGCCTTTCAAGATCCACCCAGGGCAGCATTTCCTTTCAAACAACAACAACAGGCAACCAGACACTATACTGCCTCCAAACACAGGGTTGCCAACTGACTAGGTGAACCAGCCTACTGTGGTCTCCTGCGCCTTTAAGAACAGCTTGCAGAAACTAGAAAGTGATGCTTTGAATAGCTTGGTGATAAATGTACTATTTTGTGAACTGCACATTGTCTTAGTCTATTCTGGTTGATAGGGAGAGACAATTTTATAAATATAAGATTAACCGCATGCCCTTTTAGTGAAGTGAGTGGCTAGAGAGGCCTTTTTCTCCCTCTCATAGTAGACCTTTAAGTGGCCCAGTAAATGATTGGCAGTTAGGTTTGGGGCAGACAAAAGGTAATAGACTTTGCTCCAGTTTAGGTAACTTTAGATAGGAATCTGACAAATTAATTAAGGATTGACCTATAATCAGCTAGTATCCAAGGTGGGAGAAAAGGGAACCTGTTTGAAAAAGCTGTAATCCTTTACTGAACAGCTCTGTACTCACCTAACTCAGGGTAGCTTTACTCCTTGGTTTGCATCAAGGAGACAGCCATCCCTGCTAGAGCACTTCTCGCTGGAAATGTTAGGACACTGCTGTTTCTGCATTTTTTAAGTTGCTCATCCATCATATAAAGCTGCTGCCAATAAGAAGACACTTTTTTTGCAGGTGGCTGTGGACGCCATCACCTGTCAGTGGGGGATCAAGGTGGAAAGGACAGAAATGTAGGTATGAAATGTGAGATCTGCGGAAATAATTAGGTGACAAAATATCAGGAGAGGGGTCTCCGAGACATTTCACTATTGTTAATGCCGCCCCTATGAGTATAATCAGTTTTTGTTATTTCTCCCCTTGAACAATCCCTGGACATAGGGGGTCACCCTGGTACAAGCCACCATTTTTGGGGCCGCCTCCTTTATCCTTCTGCTGCTGTCTCTCGCAGAGGCACAGCTAGCTCCTCGCCCATCTGTTTTGACATGGCTGGGGTTGAAAAGGGTTGATTTCAATGACCAGAAATGTAAGAGGAGCTGCTTAAAAACTGGCAGCTCAGAGCACCAAAAGTTACCCCGTTCCTGCAGCTTTATGAATCTACATATGGCCAGAAAGGCTACAGCTGACCAGCTCTCCATTTGTTTAGAGTCACCTTGGACTAAACTTTTGAGGAGCTCCCATTTTGCTATGATATCCTCAAGGCAAGGGTGCCAGGTGGCAATTGGCTCCACAGCCCCACCAAGAGCGGGGAAGGGAGGGCTGTGGCCAATTACTCCCATCCCTTCTGGCAGCAAGGCAGCCTTGGATATCTTCTCACTGATCACAGTAAGGGCAGAATAAGGATTGCCTCCTGTCCTGATCCCAGCGCTGAATCAGTTTGGCGCCATCCAGAAAAGGCAGCTGTGAACCAGATGTATCGCTCAGCCTTCCTGGTCTGTCAGTTTTCTGCTGCTCCTGCAATCCTGCTGGGGAAGTGGAACAGGATGAAAAAAGCTGAGGTTTTATTGGGTTGGTGGGAGCCAGAGTCCAGCAACAGTGGGAGGGCAACAGGTTCCTGATTCCAGAGCTATGGGAAGTGTTTGTGTATATATGCAGCCATGGAGGACATCCTAGGGCCATTTGAAACTTCTTCAGGGCATTCCTACATCAATGGCAAATGTCCCTTTCCTAACAGAACAAATGAGAACGAATCTGACACAGGGATGTAAATGTCGCTAGAGCTGCTAACAAATGAGTAGGCCCACTCAGGAGTGGCAATGAGAGGGATATTCAGCCAGTGACTGGCTTTTCACAAAACAAATGAAATACAGTGGTACAGTGGTACCTCGGGTTAAGTACTTAATTCGTTCCGGAGGTCCGTTCTTAACCTGAAACTGTTCTTAACCTGAAGCACCACTTTAGCTAATGGGGCTTCCTGCTGCCGCTGCACCGCCAGAGCACGATTTCTGTTCTCATCCCGAAGCAAAGTTCTTAAAACTATTTCTGGGTTAGTGAAGTCTGTAACCTGAAGCGTATGTAACCTGAAGCGTATGTAACCCGAGGTACCACTGTACCGTGAAAATCCCTGAAACGAGAAGTAATCAACTAGAAATATTATCTTATAGAAATAAACTAAATAATAAAAATCAAAAAGTTTAAGGTAAAAATTAGAAAAACCTAGAATTGAACAAAGCCTTAGGCTTAGCCTTACGTTTTTCTAATTTTTACCTTAAACTTTTTTAAACCTTTATTTCATTTGTTTTGTGTAATTTCTCGGTTCTGTGACTGTCTTTTTTTCTACTAGTGACTGGCTTTTCAGCTGGCACCCAAGACAAAGGTCCCATTTAACCTGATAACTAGCTGGCCAGTTGGCCAGCCAACCCTGTAGGCATAGTTACAGCTAGCACTCTCCCCCCCCCCCCCCCCGGTGTAGTACAAAGTTTACTTCCTGAGCTAAATGGTTGTCCTAACCACAGTGGCTATGTTCCCCCTCCACCCTCTGCATACCAGCTGCTGGGAATCACAGGTGGGCAGAGTGCTGCCATGCTCAGGTCCTGCTTCCCACAGGGTGCTGGACTAGATAGGCCATTGGTCTGATCCAGCAGCCAGGCTCTTCTTGTGTTCTTAAACAGAAAATCATATACAGTGGTACCTCTGGTTGCGAACAGGATCCGTTCCAGAGGCCCGTTCGCAACATGAAAAGCCCGCAACCTGAAGCACCGTATCTGCGCAGGTGCGCAGCGCAATTTGGTGTTTGTGCACATGTGCAAAGTGCAATTTAGCGCTTCTGTGCAAACCCGGTGGTGAAACCCGGAAGTAACCCCTTCCGGGTCGCCGCAGGACACACCCTTAAAAAACCTATCATGAAGCATACGTAACATAAGGTATGACTGTACGTAGTTTCCAGTTTAGGTCTGCAGTCCCAGATTTTATTTATTTCATTAATTCCAGTAAAGATGTGCGGTTGCCAGCGGAGCTTCAGGAGTCACTGGCTGCACAAGCCGAAGCCCAGAGACAGGCCAAAGTGAGGGTAAGGCAATACACTGACACGGTATGTTTTTATTACTGGAAGCTATGGGCAGGAGGGAGCTAATGGGAGAGATGCTGTCCTCCCAAGCTTGCTTCTCTTCAGGTCTAATCAGACAAGCGTTCGCCATGGTTCTGCCTGCATCTCACAGCACATGGGAGTGGGTCACTGGTCACAACTAATTCTGTTGGTTATCCAGCTTTTGTTAATCTAAAGCAGGCACACCCATACTCAGCCCTCCAGATGTTTTGGGACTACATCTCCCATCATCCCTAGCTAACAGGGCCAGTGGTCAAGAATGATGGGAATTGTAGTCCCAAAACATCTGGAGGGCCGAGTTTGGGGGTGCCTGATCTAAAGCAATGAGTCCTTCTTGTTTGCACTAGTTAATTTATAGGTACTTAATGTAAATTAATTTACTTTGGCTGGAAACCTAAGAGATGGAGGAGGTACAACATGAAGGCTGTTTGGGAGCTGCACTGGAAAATGGAAGCTCCAGACTGTTTCAATTCTATGCAGCACAAGAATGAAATAAATTTCTTCCACGCTAACCCTGCATGCTTTCCTTTGGGCTGTCGGAAACAAAATGGAAATTGAAGCGATGTGGCGCCCAGGAAAATATCACCACATGTAACACACTTCAAAACATCCAATATAAAGTCAGGTTATAAGTGACTTTATATTGACTTTTCTTCCTTTATCCAGAGATTGGGAAAATCCAAATCCATTGACAGGGGAGTTTGGGCTGCTACATGAATAAGATATTGTCTGGATGCTGCCCCTTATAAGCCAGTTGTTCCCCTGTGGTAGGAATTAATTACAAGTTTCTTTTCATTATTCCCCACCACCACCACCATTTTATTACTTTTTATAGGAAAACAGTGCTATTTTACTAAAAAAGAAAAAAAATGCAAGGAAATAAGTCATTTATCCCTGCTCTCCTCCGAATAGGAACAAATGCTGACTAATAAGAGGAAATTACCTCAGGAAGAAACAAACGCCCAGAACCTGCACATAAGTAGTATCTAATTAACACTGGAGGGCTTTTATTCAGTTGAACTTGCTTCTGAGGAAACATTAGACGTGGTTTTTGGCCTTGAGGGTGAGCATTCAATGTAGCACTATTTTAAGTGCTGTGCAGAACCTGTTTTCGTTAGCTGACGAACAGCGTTGGTTCTACAACACTGAAGGACACCATTATGGAAGGAACCACGGCGGTACTCGACAAAGTTTTACTCAGGGTAGACCCATTGAGATTAATGAACACATCAAAGTTAGTCCCATTGATATCAAGGGGTCTACTCTGAGCAAAACTTCGTTGCCTCCTGCCCCAAAGGAAGATCTTCTAAATACCTTGTGTTCTAGGTCATAGCTGCTGAGGGAGAAAGGGCTGCTTCCGAATCGCTGAAGGTGGCAGCAGAGGTGCTTTCCCACACACCAGCCGCCCTCCAGCTCCGCTACCTTCACATGCTGCAAAGCCTGTCTGCAGAGAAGCCGTCCACCTTTATTCTTCCTTTCCCCCTTGACCTCATGAATCCTTCATCAGGAGACAACATGAAATCCACAGGCTGCAACCGCTCTTCAGGTGTCGCCAGCAACCCAGAGGCTCCAAAGGCGAAGGATTCCCCAATGTTGTAGGACTAAACCAGGGGCAGCATCTAGGCCTCTCTGTCTAGCTCCTCAGGCCGTAACCCATTGCCTAGTCCATAATTCGTACCCACCTGCTTTGCACCCTCCTGAAGTGTTTTTGCCTGGCTGAAATGTGCCCTTGAACTCACCTGGATGGAGGGTGAGAGAGGGGATGTTAGTCTGTGTAGGAACTGCCTACTGGATGAAGGCAAAATTCGCAGCTGTTGCTCTGCCCGCATTTGCCTTGGGCCCCATTCACTACTGGAATGCGGCCCCTTGGAGGCTGCTTATGAGTCAATGTGGCCCTTGGTCTGAAAACATTTTGCCACTCCACTACAGGAATTCGGCAGAAGAATCTGCATTTCAAACTGTAGCTGATGTAGTCATGGTTGATCCTCTATTGGGCCCCCTGTAATTAAATCTGCTTAAACTTTTAAACTCCTGAACTGAGAGGTCAGCAGCTGGGCTACATATGATGAGGGCGGCTGCTTTGCCACCAAGTGTATAAAACAGGGAATTGCAGCCAGTCCTACCTGTGTGGGGGGAGTGTATCCCAGCCCCATTTTTTTTCAAATGTGTATTTGTTTCTTAACACATTATATTTTTAGATGCACAGTCAAAGCTTGCTAGGTGTCTAACCACCCCCATGTGATATTATTCCCAGTTAAAATCCAATACCGAGGTCAAATTATTATTCTGCCGTAAAGCTCACTGAGTGACCCTGAACCAGTCATAATTGCTCAGTAGACATCACCTTGCCAACATATAGTCCATATAGTAAAAGCTATGGTTTTCCCAGTAGTGATGTATGGAAGTGAGAGCTGGACCATAAAGAAGGCTGATCGCCGAAGAATTGATGCTTTTGAATTATGGTGCTGGAGGAGACTCTTGAGAGTCCCATGGGCTGCAAGAAGATCAAACCGATCCATTCTTAAGGAAATCAGCCCTGAGTGCTCACTGGAAAGACAGATCGTGAAGCTGAGGCTCCAAGACTTTGGCCACCTCATGCGAAGAGAAGACTCCCTGGAAAAGAGCCTGATGTTGGGAAAGATGGAGGGCACAAGGAGAAGGGGACGACAGAGGACGAGATAGCTGGACAGTGTTCTCGAAGCTACCAGCATGAGTTTGACCAAACTGCGGGAGGCAGTGGAAGACAGAAGTGCCTGGCGTGCTCTGGTCCATGGGGTCATGAAGAGTCGGACACGACTAGACAACAACAACAACACTTTACCTTGCAGAGCCATGTCATCAAGATTAAAAGGGGTGTAGATGTTGGGAAAGATGGAGGGCACAAGGAGAAGGGGATGACAGAGGCCGAGATGGTTGGATAGTGTTCTCGAAGCTACCAGCATGAGTTTGACCAAACTGCGGGAGGCAGTGGAAGACAGGAGTGCCTGGTGTGCTCTGGTCCATGGGGTCACAAAGAATCGGACACAACTAAACGACTAAACAACAGGGACAGAGAAAGTTAATGCATGTTTCCTTTTAACATCTTGGATGAAGGGCTGGGTAATAAACTCACCCGTTGGGCGTTCTTGTTCTCTAGTCATTCCATTCCTTGTCCCTATTTCGAAAGGCAGGTACCATTGCAAGATACGAAGATAAGAAGTGTTGCTGGTGGAGCGCAAGAAGCTTAAGGCCAGTCCTCCCACCTCCTTGGGCCTGAAAATGGTGTGTCCTGCCTGAGGCAGTTCACAGAGCGAAAGTGAGCAGCACAGCACAAACGAAGTTTGGGAACTTGCTGCGAAAGCTCTTTGCTGTCTGTTTGCTTTAATTGTTAATTGGCTCAGGGAGTAGCCCTCCCTTCCCGTCTATCATTAAAGCCAACAGAGGTGGGACACCATCTGTGTCTCTTTCAGCAGAGGCACAAGGATTGGGCTGGGCCTGGACAAAGCAGGCTGGCAGTTCCATCAGCAGCCCAAGAGTCTCAAGACTCAGTAGAGACGATTTAGTGGAAGGAGCAAAAAACCAAATGGGTGGTTTCTACTGAGCGGAAGGAAAACACAGGAGGACCGGAGTGGGGCTTCCTCACAAACACAACTTGAGCTTAGCCCTTGTTCTGTTCTGTTGTTCCCATCAAAACAGAAGAAAACCTTTGAACACAAAATGGCAAATTCTGCAAAAGAATAAACTCAAGCTAGTCAACAAATTCATCTAAGTTGTGCTAAATCTGAGGTATATTCAGCGCCAGGTGAAACCTTCTTACTTGATCAGCTCTTGCTAAGAGCTTTTAGAATGGTAAATTTTGTCTGCTGTTCTTATTGTCAGCCTCACTGCTACTTGTTTTAGTATTTTTGTGGTTTTTACATGCTCTGATATTATGTGAACTTTGTTAACATCACCCTTGGAGACTCTGGGCTGAAAAGCAGCCTATTATATTTTTTAAAGTAATAATAATAATACCTAAATATAATCTGAATGTGCAAATTTCCTTTCTTCCTTTAACAATTTTAGTGGGTGGAGTGTGCTTCCTTTCTCCGGCACTGGCCTCTGGTATTAAAAAATATTTCTAAAATAAGCAAACAGGCATTATTTCCTCTATATTTCCTCTATATTTCCTTTTAGAAGACATCTGAAGGCAGCCCTGTTTAGGGAAGCTTTTAATGTTTGATGCACTATTGTATTTTAATATTTTGTTGGAAGCCGCCCAGAGTGGCTGGGGAAGCCCAGCCAGATGGGTGGGGTATAAATATTAAATTATTATTTATTTATTTATTTATTTATTTATTTATTTATTTATTTTAATTATTATTGCAAGGCTCCTTCATCCCTGACTACCACCATGGTCCCTCGCTTGCCTTCATTGCAGTTGCCCAGCTTTTGGGGCAGGATTAAAGCTACAGCAACCAAAGCAGTTTGGGAGGAAAAGCACTCCAGCCTGAGTGATGTTGCATTTCCTCCAGCATCTATATTAATCTCATTTTAAATGAAGTCTCCAACTGAGCAGCACATGGAGCACCTATAGCTCAGTGGTGCAGCCATTTCATGCATTTCCAATTAAAAGCATCTTGGGGAACAGGGAACAGAAGACACTTCTGCCTGTGATTCTAGAGAGCTGTTGCCACTGAAAAGAGAGAATGCTGTGTCAGATCAGGGGCAGACTTTGGTAGTATGATGTCCTGAGCAAAAACAAAATTTAGTGCCTCCTCCAGTATTTCTCTCCCCTCCCTCGCCTTCTGTTCTGCGCATGCTCTCAAGTGCACTATGTCATAGTTGTGGCAACTCAATCGCCTGTCTGACCAGGGCTTAACTGTGAGTAGGCAACCAAATAAATACAGGTATTAGTAACATTGCTATTTTGCAACCATTCAGCTCAACGCCCTGTGTCGGGAAACTGCCTGCACCGATCTAGATCTGGCACTGGTCAGATGAACCAATTATACAAAGCAGCTTCTATGTTCTCTGCAGAAAGGAAAGTGGAATGTGCTTAAATACCGTATTTTTCGCTCTATAAGATGCACCAGACCACAAGACGCACCTAGTTTTTGGAGGAGGAAAACAAGAAAAAAAATATTCTGAATCTCAGAAGCCAGAAAAGCAAGAGGGATCGCTGCACAGTGAAAGCAGCAATCCCTCTTGCTGTTCTGGCTTCTGGGATAGCCGCACAGCCTGCATTCGCTCCATAAGACGCACACACATTTCCCCTTACTTTTTAGGAGGGGAAAAGTGAGTCTTATAGAGCAAAAAATAGGGTAAATCAAGCTGCATTTCTGCTCATTTCTGCTAGATGGCGTCTTTTGGCCAGGATTTTACAATGCCATGAACAGGTGTGCGCAGCCAAACTTTGGCTTACTCTGCTTTCCTGTTCAAAATACCATGCTAGCTCTTATTTCCCCCTGAAGGAAGAATGGGGTGGCAATGAGGCAGAAGACAAAGGGGCAAAATATGTTCCCCTATGAAGACACATTTCTTCAGAAAAGGCTGTAGAACGGATGCAGGGTTGGGACAGAAAAAGTACTGATACCAGATCAGTCTAAAATATTTGGTAAGTCGTCTTCCATTCACAAAGGATCAGGGTTTCACAAGTGCCATTAGCAACCACCAATCTCTTCCTGATGACTTGTGGAAAAGGACAGCAGCCGTGACCCTCTCTTTCACAGAGAACTTGGAAGTTGTGAGGGGGGTCTCCTGCTTCATAATAGGGACTACAAGTCCCATCATCCCTGACTGTTGGTCCTGCTAGCTGATGGGAGTTGTAGTCCAACAACAGCTGGGAACCCAAGTTTGAGGAAAAACTGTAGGGCCTTCCCCTTCCCCGAGTCCTCCAGCACAGGTACAGGATCTGGGTGAAGTAATCAATCAAGATCGCATCTTGTGACAAGGTAAGAGCGTCTCAGAAGCAGTTAGATTCCATCTGGCTAGTTCTAAGTGTCTCCAAAGCATGGTGTGATTTGAGTGAATAGCCTGCCCTTTGCAGAAGATCCCACAGCTAGAAGAGTCTTCTTTCTGTTTATGAGTAGCCAGGAACAGTGGAAGTCTCTCACTGCTTCTGTCAACTCCAATACCTGCATGAGATTAGGGAACTATCCCTCCCTGCTCTTTGGAAGGCTGGGCTTGTTCATTCACCTTGTGCTATGCTTGGGAGACATTTGGAAGTGCTGCTTCTAAGAGTCTCCTACCTTACGTAAACAAAGAGAACTACTAGAGAACTTGAGGGAAGGGAATCATGCCAAGTAATTAAAGGTAACCATTAGGTCCAGTCGTGACTGACTCTGGGGTTGCGGCGTTCATCTCGCTCTATAGGCTGAGGGAGCCGGCGTACAGCTTCCGGGTCATGTGGCCAGCATGACTAAGCCACTTCTGATGAGCCAAAGCAGCGCACAGAAACGCCGTTTACCTTCCCACCGGAGTGGTACCTATTTATCTACTTGCACTGCGTGCTTTTGAACTGCTAGGTTGGCAGGAGCTGGGACCGAGCAACAGGAGCTCACCCCGTCGCAGGGATTCAAACCGCCGACCTTCTGATGGGCAAGCCCTAGGCTCAGTGGTTTAACCCACAGTGCCACCCACATCCCATGCCAAGTAATTACCAGATACTAAACCCTCTGGTCCAAGACACTCCCAATGCATCTACTAGTGAAAAACTCCTAAGACGGATCGAGTGTTCTTTTTTTTTGGGGGGGGGAGTTCAAACAAAAACCCCAAATATTTCCTATTGAGTTATTCTTCAATTCAACCTGTATAGGTAAATACAGTGAAATATCAGGGCAACTCCAACCTAGACCTTGAATATGTTCTATATAAATAACAGAAACTGGGAATCAATCCCACTTGGTTGAGTTAACTCCTTTCCATGTACTGAACCAATAGTTTAACAGAGCTGGGAGAATTCCAAGTAGCCACTAATAATCCTCCATCTGTGTCCAGTGCCAGCTACAAGCAGGAGCCAAAGGCCTTCTGGAGATCACCCTCCTCTTCAGCGTTTGGGCTTGGGGAATTTCTTCGTTCGTGGCTTAGGAGTGCTGGGCTGTGAAGGTGATTCAGTTTGCTCCTTAACGACGACTTCTGCAACGACAGATACACAGCAAGAAGCACTTACACACTTACATTGCCAACAACTAGACAATATGAGAACTAGTAGCTCAGAGAAACCTCATACTCTACTCTGCGACAAGTCCAGGTTTCAGCCCAAGCATAGCCTTGAGGGAATCAAGACCAAACCCAGCTGCCCAAAGAATGGTTATGAACAGCATATGCATCCACAAACCCATGTTTGTCATGTTCACACTTCGTAAGTATACCTGTTCTCAGTGGGAACCTCATCCATAATGGGAATATTCCAACAGAGCATTATGTGCTCAACCCCACTTATTTCAATGATCTAAGACACACCGATCTCTGACATGTACACAGTACTTTGTTCAAAGTAAATCAACAATCCTGATACGACCAGTATCACGCTGCAGATGAGCAGCTTAGGCTGATAAATGCTTGCTCGGACCACCAATTGGGTTAGGTAAGAGTTCAACTAGGCACTTCCCAGCTCACATTCTGAGCCAGTGCAATGCAGTTTGCTTCTTCAGCTCCCTGGGTTGGTTCATAACATGCATCTTCATTACTTCATGACTGCAGCATCAAGTGAATTATGACATGTGAATTATGACATTATTAAGCAATGAAGAACTTTCCTTCCACCCCGCAACACACTGCTTTTCAACAGAAACATCACCTATTCAGGCCAGAGCTACACATGTAGCAGATTGAGGATGCATAATGGGTTGTGCCACTTCAGCAATGCAGATGGAAGAATGGTCTTCTTCTTCTTTGGCGATCACTCGTAGCTGAGTGAGATTGTCTTCCATGAACACGGTCTCAACAGTGAGTCCGTAAATGACTGTGGAGGCCAATTCTGGATCCACATGTCCTTCCACAGTGGGGACATAGGTTTCCGGGAGGGAGTTGATCATGGTGTGGATTTGCCAAGCGTGCCTTCCTCTTAGAAACGATGCCTTATGAGGAACGGCTAAGGGAGCTGGGCATGTTTAGCCTGGAGAAGAGGAGGTTAAGGGGTGATATGATAGCCATGTTCAAATATATAAAAGGATGTCATATAGAGGAGGGAGAAAGGTTGTTTTCTGCTGCTCCAGAGAAGCGGACACGAAGCAATGGATCCAAACTACAAGAAAGAAGATTCCGCCTAAACATTAGGAAGAACTTCCTGACAGTAAGAGCTGTTTGACAGTGGAATTTGCTGCCAAGGAGTGTGGTGGAGTCTCCGTCTTTGGAGGTCTTTAAGCAGAGGCTTGACAACCATATGTCAGGAGTGCTCTGATGGTGTTTCCTGCTTGGCAGGGGGTTGGACTCGATGGCCCTTGTGGTCTATTCCAACTCTATGATTCTATGATTAGCACATTTCTCCCTTGCGTCCTGAGTTCGAGTGTCTTCAAAGCCCATGACACCTTTGGTAAAGGCTGTTCTCCAATTGGAGCGCTCACAGGCAAGTGTTTCCCAATTGTTAGTGTTTATAATACATTTTTAAAGCTTTGCTTTGAGACAGTCTTTAAACCTCTTTTGTTGACCACCAGCATTACGCTTCCTATTTTTAAGTTCGGAATAGGTTTCTGAAAGTGGAAACCTAACACACCAGGGAGAAAAGTTCTAGATTAGTCCATTCCCTGCTGTACTAACATTCTACTTACAGGATACACTTTATAATAAAGACCAACCAAAAAGGTGATTTTCCTGGCTGCAGTTTGTAGTGGCACAGTCCAGTCTACTACCTCACCCTCCTGGGCAGACCAGGTGACAGCTGCCAGTCATCAAACACTAATCAAGAACAGATAAATCAAGCAACTGATACACAGGTGTGAACTAGGCCTCTGTTTGCTGCCCGTGTGGAAAGGATTCCCCTATCAGACTCAGGAGCTGGACTGGGCAAGTCAGCTAATTCTCAAGTTACCATTTTTAAATGGAGAAATAAACAGCCTGCTGTTATTGAGGGGGCGGGAATGACAAGACCTTCAAACAGCAAACCATCTCTCTCCCCAGCCTGCCTTAGCTACAGCCCATCATTTTGATTCTTGCAACCTTCAGGGAGTAGTAATGATGGGGAAGTGGCTACACATATTTACTTACTAAGAGCAGAATCAAAGGAACAGAAAGGCATCTGGGACAACTTTTGCAGTAACATTCCATTTCTGACTACAGGTGGAGAAGGGGGAAGATGGTGGGTTGTATTCAAAGTAGCGCTAAGCCAAGCATTCTGCCAGAGCCTGCCCTCTAGTTCCCCCCAACCTTCCAGAGCAGTTTTGGGGATGTCAAGGGGAGGAGGAATCCCATTGCGCTAGCCCAACATATTTAGCACAACCTGTATCTGGGAATGTTCTCCGCTCTCCTCCAAAAGCACACTTCCCGTACATTTTTTCCCATTGTGTGGTAGGCAGCGTGGAAATATAATACACGTAGTCTGAAATGGCACAGCTCAGCAAGAGCTGCAGCACGTGACTTCCCTATGCCTGTTTTGTCTATTTTGAGCCATTTCGCACATTAGGCAGCAGCACCAGCAGCATACTCAATTATACCACCCAAATGTATGCTTGAGACGTAAGTGCGGCCAATCCTGGTTCTCCGACACATTTGTACCTTGAACGCACCTGAGCCTGCAAACCAGTTTATCACCTTCACATTTTATGTTTCCAAACGTACACCTAAACGTGTGGTGCACGAAATTGCCCTTAAAATTCCAGAGCATTTTTTAAGAGCCTACAATTCCACCTTTCAAGTCTTTAGCCATACCTGCTTTGAGTTTTGTTTCTTTTTGCTCAGAGTCCTTCAGCTTTGGTGGCTCACCCTCCATGTTCTGGATTTTTGCCAGAGCTTCTTCCAAGTCCTCATGAAGGGCTTCAGATTTTTCCTCAGCTTGCTGGGCTCGCTTTTCAGCCTCTCTGAAAGAGTAGGTGCCAGATAGAACTCATAGCCCTGACCAGGCAAGAAACCAATTAAACTAATTTGATTTACTCTAGCTGGTCACTTCCTACTGTGAAAAATACATTTTCTCTTGCTTCTTCAGTCCCCAAAATGTTCCTAACAGCCAATATTACTGCAACCTATGTAAGAATCCACACCTGAATAGTACATTGCAAGTCTATAAAACCTACAGGAGAATCTATTCCAAGCACTGCAAAACCACATGAGAACTCACATATCACTAAAGGTAAAGGTAAAGGACCCCTGATAGTTAAGTCCAGTCACGAATGACTCTGGGGTTGTGGCGCTCATCTTGCTTTACTGGCCAAGGGAGCCAACGTTTGTCTGCTGACAGTTTTTCTGGGTAATGTGGCCAGCATGACTAAGCCGCTTCTGGCGAAACCAGAGCAGCGCATGGAAACACTGTCTTACCTTCCCGCCGGAGCGGTACCTATTTATCTACTTGCACTTTGATGTGCTTTCGAACTGCTAGGTTGGCAGGAGCTGGGACAGAGCAACGGGAGCTCACTCCATTGAGGGGATTTGAACCGCCGACCTTCCGATCGGCAAGCCCAAGAGGTTCAGTGGTTTAGACCACAGCGCCACCTGCGTCCTATTTTTGTTTAAAAATGGAATGTGTTGTGGCAGAATAGACACCTGCAATCACATAGGCCACCTGTTCAAGATACCCTGTAGTCTCTTGTCTGCACAAGAATGCACACATCCATTCATCTCCTCCCTGTGGTTCTATACTCACACGAGTCGCTCTTCCAAAATTTCCAGTGACGCCAGCAACTCAAATTCCTTCTTTGAGGCCTTTGTGGTCCACTGGCTGGCATGCAACTCCCTCTGGAATAAGAAGAGTGAATAACTTATAGGAAATGAAAGGAAATAAATCAACAGGCTACTTTCTGTCTCAGAACTGGCATACTGAAGTCCCTGGCTCAAATCTTGCCTCAGCTATGAGCACACTAGGTAGCCTTAGACAAGTGATGCTCACTCATCCCTTACATCTTCAGAATGGGGATAAAGATAATTCTGGCCTACCTTACAGGGTCATTGCACTGTTTTATTTACAGAGGCACAGAGTTGGAAGTTGCCATTACTCTGCCTCTGAGAATAAAAGGTTTATACAGGGCACAATTGCCTGAGAATATCTCCTGTAAAAACCCCATAACGGTGTCCATGTACCACTGCCGTTCTTTTCAATGGGGCCAGTGCAGGAGAACTTCCCAGATCTGTTTCTTGCTATAATAGTGTGTTGTAGTGGCCAAAGAGTTGGACTAGGACCTGGGAGTGTTAGGATATAGTTCCGTTCCACCTTAAATGGTCAGGCATGATTGTTGTGTATCACATGCCTGTTTCGTTCCAGCTCTTGCTGGGAAGTTCCGTTTTGTATATAGCTTTTGTTCCGGCTGTTTTCCTGGACACGGAGGCAAGCAGTCATGTTTTTCCTTTGTTCTGATCTACGTTGAATAAAGCTGTAAATATGCTCTCCTTTCTGCATCTTCCGTTGTGGAGACTTTGCTGAAAGGGTGCGCACGGGTCTTGGAATGTCTCTGAGGCTCGTGTCGCTAATTGACTGATGCTGTTCCACGGGAGACCGGTGATCGTCCGGAGACGACTGGGGGCCTGCCTGATGCCTCCGTCTCCCTGGCAGTATCCCAACAGGGAGTCCAGAGTTCAAATCCCCACTCGGCCATGAAGCTCACTGGGTGCCTTTGGGCCAGTCACTGCCTCTCTCAGCCTAACCTGCCTCATAGGGGTTTCGTGGGGATTAAATGAGGAGGGGGAGAACCATCTATGCCACCTTGAGCTCCTTGGAGAAAAATGGTGGGATACACTGGTCTACTGCCATTAGTATCGCAAGATTGTCATGGGAGCACTTGGACTATAATTGTCAACCGAAAGCTCTACTTTTCTGGTTTATCACCACAACAGTTATTAACATCTGGCTTCAGTAAAGCAAATAATTTAATTAGACAGCGCCTATATGACACTGAGCGACAGAATAATCTGGCCAAAATAAGGAAATTTTGTCCATGGTATGATTATTTTCCACCTAGACACTTTGGCACCCTATTTGCAAAATGTAACAATTTCAAAACACAGACGCGCTTTCACTTTCGCAAGATTGAATATGCTGCCTTTGGCTGTACTCGAGGGTCGATTTCAAAAAAATCCACTGGAAAAACGGTTATGTCCCTGTGGAGGTGGCAGTATTGAGTCAGTGGCTCATGTGCTTCTGGCTTGCACTCTTTATAAAGATTTGAGGAGTGGAGTTATTATCCCTCTATTATTGTCTGTGCCAGGTCGCTCAACCATTCCTACTGTGTCCTTTCTTTTAGCAGATCAAGATGATCAGGTGACAGCAAAAACTGCAGGGTTTTTAGAGGGGACAATTAGAATAAGATCTATTATTTGTTATTGATGTAAACCCCCAAATGTATTTTCTACAGTTAAGTTTTTACCTCTACCTTCAGTACATTATATTTGGTTTTATTGCTATGGCTAGTGGCTGATGCAAATAATGATTCTTCTGCTGCAAGGTGGGACATAAATAACTAACACTGAGAACCTGTCCTCTAAAGAAGCTGCCACACCTTGTTCCAAATAGACACACCTCTTCAGAGAAGAGCTATCTATTAAACACACATACATACCCGTGACACTGTGATTTCTTGCACTTGCATGGTTTTGACATACACATTAGCATCATCACCAATGTATCTGACTGGGTAAGTGACCGCAAGACTCTCGGCCTGCTCACCAGTGCTGGTGCTGGGCACGGGCGGCTGTTCCTGCAAGGACAAACAGAAGGAGCAAGGGGAAATGGAAGGACCACACAATGCAATGTTTGTTTCCTCATCATCAAGGAAACTTCTCACAGAAGTGACTCAGATAGTGTATGGAAGGATCATGATGATCAACGCCAGTCCTTTTTCTCCCCGGGGGGTACTCAACAGTATGCAGTACCGGCAGCTTTTTAATGGATATGTTAAAAGTGTGGCACTTAACTGTAACAACTTCATGGTGAGTGCCGGCACCATTTTTTCTAGGAAAAAAGCTCTGATCAACACAATCTTCAATTATTTTCATATTCTACATAAGGCTACGCTGTCAATTGTGGTTCAGGAGCTCCTGGAGTCAGTGTTCACAGCAGTGGCAGAGGGGCAGGGCAGCCCATACGAAGTGCGCATGTGCGGCATCCCGTACGGACTGCGCATGTGCGGTATCCCACATGTGCGCACTCCGTACGGGCTGCCGCTTACATGGCGACTGTACGGGTTAATGCACAAGTGGCATCCCAGAGTGTGCATGTGTGGTAGCCCGTACGGACGCCATGCAAGCGGCATCCTGTACAGACTGCGCATGTACGGTGACCATATGGGATGCTGCACATGCGCAGTCTGTACTGGCTGCCACTTGCACGCGGTGTCCATATTGGCTGCTGCTTGCACGGCGACCGTACAGGCTGCTGCACAAGCGGCATCCCGTACGGAGTGCGCACGTGTGGCAGCCCATACGGACACCCGTACAGTTGGCGCGTGAGAGTGGCAGCCCGTACGGACACCGCACAAGCAGCACCCATATGGACTGCCGCACCCTTGGCCGCTCTACAGCTGGGGGGAGGCAGGGGCCATCTTGTCACCCGCCCCCTCCGCCCCCCTTCCTATGCCCCTGGTTCACAGACCATGCATGAATTCTGGGGCTGATTCTCTGCTGCTGGAGAATCGGAAGCGTACACACTCTTGGCTTATCCACTTTCCATATTTAAACATGTTCAACCACCCTTGGAAAGGAGAATCCGCAGCACTTCATCAAACTACAATTCCCAGGATGCTTTGCGAGAAAGCTAAGACAGATAAAGCGGTATACAACTTTGTAGCATGCAGTTTCTGACTCAAGCAGACACTTTATGACCAACAGCTGGAGAAAGGGGGTGCCTTTCCTTTGTGAGGCTTGCTTTTGCTGCATTGCCCCCAGTCCTGCCTATGTTCTGCACCAGAAGAAACCAGAATCCAGAATCTGTAGCAAGGAATTCTCAGTTCAGTGACCAGTATTTACTGGCATCAAATTCCAATTCCTCAGATTTTTCAAAGCTTTCACAATTTTTCAGGAAGTGGTCAAAGAGGGTGGTGTTGGATGTATGATCAGAACAGCAAGGAATTTAAGTCACAGAAGGGGAGAACGCAAAGCATTAAACGGGCAGTTCATGCATATCCAGCAATGTGATGCAGCCAACGAATACCCCATTGCTCCTGATAGTATGTAAAGGAAGCTTATCACGCGGGACACAGTTGTAAGAAAAACAGCCACATTGCCAGCCCCATCCATGCAATCTGCTTCCTCCACACTACCACTCCTGACACCATTAACAACTTCTGTGTGGCCTATTGGAAGTAGCTTTTCCAGGTAAAGGTACCCCTGCCCGTACGGGCCAGTCGTGTCCGACTCTAGGGTTGCGCGCTCATCTCGCTCAAGAGGCCAGGAGCCAGCGCTGTCCGGAGACACTTCCGGGTCACGTGGCCAGCGTGACAAGCTGCATCTGGCGAGCCAACGCAGCACACGGAACGCCGTTTACCTTCCCACTGGTAAGCGGTCCCTATTTATCTACTTGCACCCGGGGGTGCTTTCGAACTGCTAGGTTGGCAGGCGCTGGGACCGGACGACGGAAGCGCACCCCGCCGCGGGGATTCAAACCGCCGACTTTGCGATCAGCAAGTCCTAGGCGCTGAGGCTTTTACCCACAGCGCCACCCGCATCCCAGTTTTTCCAGGTAGCATCCACAATATGTCTGCAATCTCTTCTCCATAGTCATGAGGGATAGATAGATATATATTTCTTCTGTTTGTAAACTGCAGGCTTCCCTTTTCATGATGTCAAAACTTCCACCAGATAGCAATAAACACGCGGCCATGAGCCCCAGCGAAAAAGAAAGAAGCCCTGAAAGAAGAGGGACAGCTTTGTACATTTCCTAATGCTCACCTCTGCTTCTAACACTTGCTTCTGTTCTGCGGCTTCCTGATCTTTTAGAACATCCACAGCTTCTTTGTCCTTTTTCTCTTCCTCCACAGGTACATCTGTGGTGGAGGAGCTCTCCACTCTCTGCTCCGGACGAGGAGGCAGCTGTCGTTTCAGTTGAAGCACCTGCAAAAAGGTTGCAAGTGAAATTCTCCTTCTGAGATCTCGCCCTGCGCCAGAAGAGAGGTGGAGGGCGGGGGAGAGAGGGAGAAAAAATCCCCCCCCCACCAGTCACACCAAAGGTTATTTCTGCCAGTACCTCTAACCCAAACAGGCTGACCAGGTCTTCTTGGCTGATTAAAGTGGTGGGAGTGGTCTTCATCCCAGACAGGAGGAGGTTGCAGGTTTCAATCCAATCCAAGCACTCTGTCTGGAAAAAGAGAGAGCAAAAGAAGCAACCAATCACCAAAAGGGAAATACAGTGGTACCTCGGGTTAGAGACGCTTCAGGTTACAGACGCTTCAGGTTACAGACTCCGCTAACCCAGAAATAATACCTCGGGTTAAGAACTTTGCTTCAGGATGAGAACAGAAATCGTGCGGCGGGGGGCCCCATTAGCTAAAGTGGTACCTCAGGTTAAGAAGAGTTTCAGCTTAAGAATGGATCTCCAGAACGAATTAAGTTCTTAACCCGAGGTACCACTGTAAAAACAATTGCCCTGTGGTGCTCTTCCAGAGGGCTCAAACAGAGCTGCTTATGTTGAACTACGCTTAGAGGAAGTTGTACAGTGGTGCCTCGCAAGACAAAATTAATTCGTTCCGCAAATTTTTTCTTCTTGCGAGTTTTTTGTCTTGCGAAGCACGGTTTCCCATAGGAATGCATTGAAAATCAATTAATGCGTTCCTATGGAAACCGCTTGCCAGGCTGGCGGTGCGGAGAAGGGCTTTTCTCCCCACCGCAAGCCTTCAGGACAGGTACGGGAACAGAGGGGAAGGCGCGCAGCGCTTCTCCTCTGTTCCCGGGGCTTGCGGTGGGAGGAGGGTTTTTCCTCCCCACCGTCAACATTCAGAACAGCATTCTGAATGTTGGCGGTGGGAAGGAGAACCCTCCTCCCATCGCAAGTCTTCAGGACAGCCATCCGAAGGCTGGCGTGGGGAGAAGGTCTCTCCGCCCCCCCGCCAGGCTTCGGAGCATCCTTCCGAAGCCTGGCGGCGGGAGGAGGTCTCTCCGCCCCCCCGCCAGGCTTCGGAGGAGGTCCGAGGACAGTGGGGAAGACGCGCTGCGCTTCCCCGCTGTCCCGGAGATTTCCCTATGGGCTTTCGTCTTGCGAAGGAAGCCCATAGGGAAATTCGTTTTGCGAAGCGCCTCCAAAACGGAAAACCCTTTCGTCTAGCGGGTTTTCCGCCTTGCGAGGCGTTCGTCTTGCGGGGCACCACTGTACAGTGTTTTGCTTAGCATATGGCTCTCCATTTCAGCTTCCCAACCCAAATGGGCAGTAGGTGGAGCTGGACTTTGTAGGGGGCCAAGGATTTTTGAGAGGTCCACCATTAATCCCAGCCATTATCTTCCCTGCAAATGCATACTGTCATTCACACCTGTACTATCATCGATAGGTCCATGTATTTGCTGCCTAGGGAGTAACAGCCTTTGGGTTGGAAAAACCTTGCCCTAATTGCAGGTGTGCTGTGGTTGCTTGTGTTTGTGTAACACCCACCAATGAAAAACACTATTTCTTACATTCTCAGTGGTACTGTTGTCATAAATGAAGATTAAGAGGGATGACTATTAAAGGCCCGCTAAAACCTGAAGTCCCATTGGGCCAATGCCCTGCCCCTATCGCTATCACTATGCAACATCTCCTCCAGAGAGTCCCAGCGTTCCAAAATCCCAATATCTCACCTAGGAATTCAGTCTTTGTGAATTCTGACATGAACTGCACATCTATCAGACTGACTTGATTACTAGAACCTATTTCTTTGTTATATTTGTTTCCTGCCTTTCTACCAAATGAGGCTGGCTTTCACACAATAGAGTTCAGTGCGACTTACCTCTGAGTAGACATAGTTAGGAGTTTAGCCTGTGCTCCTAAGACTCATTCCAACTTCCTTTTTGTTTGGAACCAGCTATTTCTCATATCACAGGGCTTATGAATTTGCTGCCCTGAACTCCTTTGGGAGGAAGGGCAGGATATAAATTCAATAAATAAATACTCCCATCTAGAACCCACTTGCCTGAGAGCAAGCCTCATTGAACTCAATAGGACTTACTTCTGATAAGACAGGATTAGGCCTGCTCTGTTAGGCTTCTAATGCCAATGTGGGCACACTTCAATTCCCAGCATGCAGTAGTAGCAGCAGATTGTATAAACACACAATACTGCGCAAAAAAAGTTTGCACACTGCAGAAGACATGACTGGCAGGGATTAAAAGGCTTGGAAAAACTCCAGGTTATGGGAACTGTTAAGAAACAGTAGGTGCCTTGCGGATGTGAAGTTGCAATTGCCTCACAGAGATTTACAGGGTAATCTCATGCATGTTTATACAAAAGCAAATTCCACTGGGTTCAAAGGAGCTTGCACGCGAGGAACACAATCCAGTTTCTGTAATGTTATTACGTAACGTTCACAGCTTTGGAACAAACAAACAGTGGTGTCAGTCAATGCTGCTTTCATTCACACGAAGTGAACCTGGTCCTGAAAATGAGAGACGACGTGAAGAGCAGCAATTTTTGCACCTGTTTCTGTTTCCATCGGAATCCTCCAACATCCCTAGTGATGTCGGAAAAGCGACATGGGCCAAAGAGAGACACGATTGTCCCAACCCTACTTGAGACTTTCCAAACAACCCAGCCTCAGCCTACCTTCCCACTCAGCCTGAAGCGGCCCAGACCTTACTGCATGCCTTCAAACAGCCCACACTTCTCTTTTCCAATCTATTTCACAAAAATGGCTCACAGAAACATGAGACTCCTATCCTCCCTTGCTGATGGCTGCCATAATTGACACTACCACAAATTTTCAGCCTTTTCTTCCTCCTGCCTAGGGAGGAACATGAAATATTGGGGGTACCTTCCATGCGCCGTCATGATTTCTGTGACACTACTGGGCTCAACTGCAGACTTTTTCTCTTCCTCTCCAACTAGGTACCCCCTTAACAGCACCGGCCCAGGCTGGATCCTGGAACTTCCTGAACAAGGGTCACCACAGCCCAGATCAGCGGTGTTAACAGAGTTCAAATTTCACAATGCGTAAGAAAAACCACGTAACTGAAAATTGGCTGGGCTTTAAAAAGTACGCACGGCATTGCCCGTGGGCAACTGTGAGCAAGCCATCTTTAAAAGTAGGCAAGAGGTACACAATGTACCAAGATTTGTGGAAATTTTGATGGCAGCTTGTTAACCGCAAATGTAGAACACTCTGGCTTTTGTGTGGCTGGAATGATGCCTGCTCTGCAAAAGTTAAGAGTCACAAGAATCCCACTTGTCCTCTTTCGCCTGCGGCCCCATCCACCCCTGGCATGCGGACCCTGGAAAGCTGCCCACAAGAGAATGTGAAAAATGTTTCCCATTGCTTACATGCAGACATGGGGACCGCAGAACTATGCGTGCAAGGACCCTGGCCCAGAAGCAGCACTTGGCACAGTGGGGCCATGAGCTTGAGAAGACCCGTCAAAGCGGCTGATCCTCTCCTTTCTGTTTGCTTAATGTTTCCTTTTTGGTCCAGTGCTCAGCAAAGAAGTGACAGGCTGAAGCTGCTGAGAGAGACAATGACATCTTTATTACCCCAGAATGCCCCGGGGCTCTGATGTCGTGCCCAGGGGTATTCTGGGACAATAAAAATGGTGGCGGCTGAAGCCACATCACACAGCAACTCTCTTCTCATCGCTGGACTGGCTGCCATCCGACATCCCCATCAGACCTAGAAAGCTCACCAGAGGCTGCGAATGAGGGACAGCCTTAAGCCCCACACTTAGAAGTGCCCAGCAGCTGAAGTTATCTCCATTGCTCCAGACAGCCTTTGCGCACTGTGCTGAAGCTTGAAGACATTCCAGGGTAATAAATTGTCGCGTATTCCTTGCGGCACTTTCAGCGAAACACTAAGAGTTCCAGGTTTTTCCAGTGCAGTCTTTTTTAATGTGAGCTATATACAGGCATTTACAAAAAAACAGTCCATACAGAGTACCTACAAACGAATACTCTCCACCACAGCACCACCACACTACAGCACAACCACCACACCCACTGTTAAACAGGCTTTCCTTTTTAAAACAGGTGATAGCCAATCACACTAATCACACTCCTGCTGAGTCACTCTGACCCAGCAGAGTATTGCATCATCCTGTTGAAGCCTGCAGACTTATCCAGTATCCTGCGAATCCCAACATAAATATGGCAGTGTTATGGAAAATATACTTAATTTTGAACAGCAGCTGATAAATTCACATCATCACCATCACCATAATCAATATAGCAGAAGCAGGAACAGCAACAAAGACCATCTCAGGGTTTGAAATATTGTGAAGGCTTTAGCACAAGTAGAGTGACCCAATCGAGGAACTATTTCACTTATTCAATGACCAACGTCAAAACCAAAAACAGCAGGATGGATTTGGACAGTGATGCACAAATGGCAAGAGACCACATTTGGTCTCGCTTACCTTGATCCTCTCTAACTGTTGCAATTCATGTTCTGCATCTGGTTGGAGAGCTACCATCTTCTGGCGTGTTATCGTCGCTACCATCTCCTTGCAACAGCTGAGGAGATACATGATGTCAGTGTACCCACAGCAATAGGTTGCGGCACAGCAATGCCACTTTAATATGAGAAAGCCAGTTTCGTCACGTTCCTTCTGTCATGAGGACCATTTGCATTTGAAGTTTACACATGAGAAAAGTGGGGCAACTAACTGTAGGCAAGGAGTTTGGATTTGATATCCCGCTTTATCACTACCCGAAGGAGTCTCAAAGCGGCTAACATTCTCCTTTCCCTTCCTCCCCCACAACAAACACTCTGTGAGATGAGTGGGGCTGAGAGACTTCAGAGAAGTGTGACTGGCCCAAGGTCACCCATCAGCTGCATGTGGAGGAGCGGGGAAGCGAACCCGGTTCCCCAGATTACGAGACTACCGCTTTTAACCACTACACCACACTGGCTCTCAAGGGGGGGGGGGGGCTACTATTTGAAAGCCAGGAATTACTTGTTTCAAATCTTATCTCAGTGAATTCTCTAGGCAGCCTTGAAAAATGTCAACCCGTTATCTCAGCCTCCATCCCCATTCTGCCTTCTGAAATATGAGAATGAGAATACTAATCCTAACTAACAGCATTGGTCAGGATTACTGAGAGAATGTATGCATTGAACACTCTGTCTGAAGTGCTCAGTGTCATTCTTATTGACATCATTATATGCTCAGTATAATTATTAGTAATAATTATCAATTGATCTAGGACCCAAAATCTTTCATTTTCTAAGCAAGCTTTTCTGACGAGCATTATTCTGGCAAATTAGACCTGAAAACATGCCAGGAACAACGTTACCTGCTTCCCTCTCTGCTGACTCGTATCTAGAGAGATGGAATGGTGTCTCTTTGCTGCCTGCAGTCCTGGTTTTGGCTTTCCTGCCTAGATTTCTGGGAGAGTCCCCAGAAGGCTTGCTTCATAAGCCAGATGAATTATAGCATTTATAGAATACTGTATTTTTCGCCCTATAGGGCGCACTTTTTCCCCTCCAAAAATGAAGGGGAAATGTGTGTGCGTCCTATGGGGCGAATACAGGCTTTCGCTGAAGCCTGGAGAGCGAGAGGGGTCGGTGCGCACTGACTCCTCTCGCTCTCCAGGCTTCAGAAAGCTCTGCACAACCCTCGGGAGCCCGGCCCGAAGCCGCGCCGGGCTCCCGAGGGTTGCGCAGAGCTGCCTGCACTCCCGGGCTTCACGCAGCTCCGCGCAACCCTCTGGAGCCGGGCGCGAAACCGCGCCGGTCTCCGGAGGGTTGCGCAGAGTTGCCTGCACTCCCGGGCTTCGCGCCAGGCTCCCAAAGGTTGCACAGAGCTGCCAGCATTCCGAAGCCTGGGGTGCGCTGAAGATGTGCACTTTGATGTGCTTTCGAACTGCTAGGTTGGCAGGAGCAGGGACCGAGCAACGGGAGCTCACCCCATCGCGGGGATTCGAACCGCCAACCTTCTGATCGGCAAGTCCTAGGCTCTGTGATTTAACCCACAGCGTTACCCGTGTCCCTTTTAATATAAAAACCTCCTTCAGTACTTGGTCATGTCATGATCTACATCTATACCACATATAAATAAAAATGTGCGTTCATCCTCCAACAGCCTTGTGAGGGAAACATTACTATTCACTTACTGTGTGGGTAGCTGAGACAGAGATATCACTAGATGTGCCCTATCATGGTGCTCTCTGTGATTACCGGAGGTCATTGCCACACAGCTTTTCCGTCATGGCATGGGCTTCCTTCCTGCCTGGTGGGGTGGCTTTATGAAGCGGATGAGATTCTGTGGGATCAGCAATACCTGACTATGTAGCAGGAGAATGTGCTCAGCTTTGCAGCCAGGCCTGTGGCTTCTCCTTCCAGCTTGAAAATGTTCAGCAGCTTCCTTTCCGCCTGCCTTGCCGCTTCTGCATCCGTCAAGGGGAGGGTATCACGAGAGATGTGGTCTGGAGCCATGTGGATGAGCAGGTTGACCATCCACTTGCTCAGAGCATTGTGGAAGTCGTTCAGCTGTAGGAAGTTTAGAGCAAGGTGGATTCAAGTTACACCACAAACTCACAGCATGAACACTAGGGCTGAAATCCTAGGTCTGCTTGCACAGGAACAAGTCCCAGGGACTTACTTCTTTTCTCTGTACATCTGTACACACGTACAAGACAGACATCGTATAGGAAGAAAGGGGGAGCTTTTCAGATCCAAGACCTATCATTAGGCTGCAACAAGACCCACTTTTTATATTGTTGTTTTTTAGCTTTGCTATAGAAATCTACATCTCTCCAATTCTGCATCAGCTGCAAACTGACCATTTCAATTGCTCTCAATACAGACACGCAGCAGAACTGCTGGCTTTCAAAAAATGTTGCCTCTTTATACTTTATACTGAGTATAAAGTTTACGGCATGTAATGCCTTAAGAGAGAATATTATGAAAATGATTTATAGGTGGTACATGACCCCAGTCAAGCTTGCAAAAATCTATCACTTGCCCAATAATAAATGCTGGAAATGTAATGAAACTGAAGGCACCTTTTATCACCTTTGGTGGACTTGCCCGAGGATTAAGGCCTTTTGGGAAATGATCTACAATGAAATTAAGAAGGTTCTTAAGTGTACCTTTTATAAGAAACCAGAGGCATTTCTCCTAGGCATGGTTGGCCAATTGGTGTCAAGAAAAGATAGGACGTTTTTTAATGTATGCTACCACAGCAGCAAGGATTCTCTTAGCAAAGTATTGGAAGACACAAGAACTACCCACGCTGGAAGAATGGCAGACGGAAGTGATTGACTATATGGGATTGGCAGAGATGACCGGCAGAATTCGAGACCAAGGAAAAGAGACGGTGAAAGAAGATTGGAAGAAATTTAAAGTTTACCTTAAGAATTGTTGTAAAATTGAAGAGTGCTAAAATGTCAAGGTTAAGAAAATATAGAATTACAGCTGTAAATTGATTAAGTAAGAGAGGAAAGGGGGGGGGAAAGAAAATGAGTAATCAGTCAATTGAAGTGAGGGGTTGCTGAAGAAATTTTGAAATAGGGATGCAGAAGGGGGAGGTATGGGGAAGTCGGGGAAGTAAGGTTTATGAAAAAGAGGTTGTGAAATTATACATGTTTATATGTTTGTGTGTTTATGTATTGCTTATTGTATTGTTTTTATTTATGTTGGAAAATTAATAAAAAAATTATATAAAAAAAACAAAAAAGGTTGCCTCTTCTCTCTCTGCCTGACTTACTTCTTTGGGATTGGCTGCTTCTAACCAAGACACACACTCAGAAGAGTGACACATGCAGAAACACAAGGTGGGCCTCCTCTGAGGACAGGTAATTATTACCTTATACATAAAAAGGCTTACATTTAGAGTGTTTTAAGAGTGAAGTTCGCCCTCCATTTTAGTTTGAAACAATTGTGCCTCTGCTGTTAGAAGTTGGAAAAACACCGGGACACCTACTTCATGGCTGAGCTGATCATTTTCTTTCTCAGAACCACTAGTGGTTGTCAGGATCCACTGCTGAATCTTCTTGAACACATCCTCAGGTATCAACCTTAAAGGAAACAATTCAGTCAACAACAACAACAACATCATAGCCAATTAGATCAGGACCAGACGCTACCTTAGACTCTTAACTGCCAAAATCATTATTAAAATGGGCTCAAAGAACCCCCAAATTCTGAGCTGAGAATAAAATTCCACACACTGATCAAGCTGAAAGTATAATTTCCATTTCAAAGGATGCAACACTGATCTGGCAAGGGCTGCTGAACTCTCTTCCTCGTAACGGTCTTCTTGGAATCACATCTTCCAGACTTTTTTGCATTCATGAGAGAAAAGACATGGAGCTCTTCTATCTTTTCTTTCATGGTAAGAAAACAAGAGATGAGCCAAGATTACAGGGGAAATCATTTTTTGCAATGACAATACAGTGGTGCCTCGCAAGACGAAAAGAATCCGTTCCGCGATTCTCTTCGTCTAGCGGTTTTTTCGTCTTGCGAAGCAACCCCATTAGCGGCTAAACGGATTAGCGCTATTAGCGATTTAGCGCTATTAGCGGCTTAGCGGCTAAGCTGTTAAAAGGCTATTAATGGCTTAGCGGCTTTGAATAAGGGGGGGAAAAGCGGGGGGGAAATGGCGAGACTCGCAAGACGTTTTCGTCTTGCGAAGCAAGCCCATAGGGAACTTCGTCTTGCGAAGTGCCTCTGAAACGGAAAACCCTTTCATCTTGCGGGTTTTTCGTCTTGCAAGGCATTCGTCTTGCGGGGCACCACTGTACTTGTCTTCACCAGTTGCCATCTGTCTGACTTCCATGGTTCAATATTATGGGGATTGATGACAATTTTTTTGCTGGACCCCAGCAATCCAAAGACGCCTGGTTGCTCTCTCCCATACAAGCCAAGACATGGACAAAGGACTTTTAAAATTGCATGGCGTAACATAGGTTTTTGCTGTGCCTCCCTGTTTATCTGTCCTATTGACTGCTCTTGAGGGCCCTTGACATATGCAACAGAATGAGGTGGGAATGAAGTTGTGGAGAGCTGAACGATGTAATGGGACATTTCCATCTGAGCCTAGTAGAAATTTGACACTGCATAAAAACGAATCCTCTTGCAAATAGAAAGCAAAGGTGTCGGGGACCGAGGTTCTTGCATGTGTCCACCAGACTTGCGACACAGCCAAAGCAGGAGGGTGTGTTGGGGCAGAGCTGTGGCAGGGTAGGGCAGAAAGGGAGTGAGGGCAGGGCTGTGCAGCTGGACCAATTCCCCTCCAGGTAAGGTGTAGCAATGGCATCAGGAGGGGGGCGCCACACAGCTGACCCATACTGATCCATTACTGAGCCAAAGGGCTCTTTAGTCCAAGCCTCAGTGTGACCAGCAGCAAAAGCTCCTTCAGATTACCAGCAGAGCTGCAAGGAAAGGGAGAGCTCCGTCTACCCCCCTCTCGCTGTTCATGCCGGAGGGAGGGGTTAAAGAGCCCCTGCCAGCTTTTTGATTGGGGCAGGAAGAGGTCAGTGGTGGGTGCCAATATTGCTGCACTTTAAACTCTTGCTGAATTCCAAATTCTGTTAAAATTATTAGTTAACGGTTATTCAAACGTGTCTCCACCCAACCATCTGATCTCAACTGATGACTCAGAAGTGAAGGGCTCTGTCATCTGAAAGTTTCTATCAAAAGACTGTTATCTGTCCAGATACAAGTGCTCTACAGCAGTGTTCCCCAACCTTGGGCCTCTAGCTGTTTTTGGACTACAATTCCCATCATCCTTGACCACTGGTCTTGCTAGCGAGGGATGATGGGGATTGTAGTCCAAAAACAGCTGGAGGCCCAAGGTTGGGGAACACTGCTCTACAGAAGCAAAGCAAACAGCTTTGAAAATCATCTTATCTTACAAGCTATGAAATGCTCTAAGCCTTCGGTCCTCTACAGTGTCGCCGGAACCAATGAAGCTCAAGAGATCGTCTATCTGGGCTATCCATTCAGAAACTGTCTGGAAAAATTTTATCCACTCCGTTTCATGCATAGAACCCTTTTGCTTGTTGGCAAGCAGCTTGAAGCTCCAGTCTTCCAAGCTGTTGATCAAAGACGTTAAAATTCTAGCAGATCCTGAAGAGGACAAAAAAAAAAAGTAAAATAACAAGGAATGATGTAGGAAGGCAATTCGAGTTAAACATAAACCTAAGGGGTGGAAACACCATGCTAAGGCAATGCTTTCGTCAGTGCAAGCAAACGTTTCTGCTTGCCCAACAGAACGATGCTGTTATACAAATCTACGGTGCAACCACAGTTGGAGTACAGTTTACAGTTCTGGTTGGCTCATCTTAAAAAGGAAAAGGATCAGAAAAAGGTGGGCAAAATGATCGAAGGGATAGAATGACCTCCCTATGAAGAAAGGCTGCAGCCTTTGGAACCTTTTAGTTTAGAGCAGGCACCCCCAAACTCGGCCCTCCAGATGTTTTGGGACTACAACTCCCATCATCCCTAGCTAACAGGACCAGTGGTCATGGATGATGGGAACTGTAGTCCCAAAACTAGTGGAGGGCCAAGTTTGGGGATGCCTGGTTTAGAGAAACGCCAAGTGAGAAGCAACATGATAGAAGTTTATATAACGATGCGTGGCATTGAGAAAACGGAGAGAGGAAGTTTTTTCTCCCTCTCTCTCCTAACTATAGAACTTGTGGCCATTCAATGAAACTGAACGTTGGAAGATTTGGGACAGGCAAAAGAAAGGACTTATTCACACAGTGCACAAACTATGGAACTTGCTCCCCAGGAGGCAGTGATGGAGGGCTGTCAGTGGCTACCAGCCGTGAAGACTATGCTCTACCTCCAAGTTGGAGGCAGCAATTCTTCCAAATACCAGTTGCTGGGAACCACAGAACGGGAGAGGTGCCCTTGTGCTCATGTTCTGCTTGTTTCCCATGGGCATCTGGTTGGCCACTGTGAGAGCAGGATGCTGTACTAGGTAGGCGACTGGCCTGATCCAGCAGGCTCTTCATATGTTCTTATGAATCGTATCAGGAAAAGGTTCTTAATTTCCTTTGCAAAATCCAGCTGTTTCTCACCGTTATCTCCACAAATCCTTATACGGTACTGCTCACAGAGAAGAGTGGTCTGCTTGTTGATTCTCTCCAGCATTTTCAACTCAACAGGCATCCTTCCCTTGAGAGTCTTGTGACGCCCATGCACAACAAGTCCCAGATCGACCCATTGCTTCTGTAGATTAATAGCCGCCGTGAGGGGCTCTTGCCTCAGAAGGAGGATTTCTCCACCAAACTGCGCCAACTCCTCATTCAACATCTAGCAGGAGAAGGAACAAATCCCATAATTTCCTGAAACCTTTCTCAGGGACTGTATGCTCAGTTCAAGTCCATGCAACAAGGTGAGCTCCCATTGCTCTGTCCCAGCTCCTGCCAACCTAGCAGTCTGAAAGCATACCAGTGCAAGTAGATAAATAGGTATCGCTGCTGTAGGAAGCTAAATGGCATTTCCATGCGCTCTGGCACTCGTCACGGTGTCCTGTTGCGCCAGAAGCAGTGTAGTCATGTTGGCCACATGACCCGGAAAGCCTAACCATTTTAGGACCAAACAAGATGTGAATTCGTGGGCACTGGAAGGGTGCCACTGTTTATTTATTTATAACTTACAGAAAATCAACCCTTGCCCCTTCTGGAGCCTCCAAATTTGACTGAAGTAATGAGTGATGTGGGGATACTCAACCTTTTCCCCGTGAGCAATTTGCTGGGTAAGACTTGCTCTGCCCTCCCCTATGCTGCTTTTCTCCACACAGAAGAAAAAAGATAACACATAACTTGTGTCCTTTCACACAAACTGGAGAGGAGTGAAACAGCAGAGGTAATTCTGGTGAAAACACACACATTCAACACCATGCTAAGACTGCTGCTTTCCTTGAATTCAGAGCCCTGCCCTACAGCTGCAGTAAGCAGAGGAATTTCACAGTCCTCCTATGCCATATCAAGCTTGCCCTTTACTGGCTGCAGTGATAATATGAGTCAATAAATACACTGATAAACATTAGCAGAAGCAGTCCTAATTAGGGACTGAATGGCCGCACAAGCCACTTTTAGCTTCCGAAGGCAGAAGAACATTTAAGGACAAGAAATAAAGTGATGCATGATCGGCTGCCTACAAACAAGCATGTTACCTGCAGGGAAGACATCTAAATACCCAATACATAATAATATTTAATACCGTGTTCGTTGTGATTGGTACTGGAAACCCCTTACCTTTTCCCAGACCTTCAGATCCACAAGGATTTGATCCAATAAAGAGGCGCCTTTTGCAAAAGTGTAAGTTCCTTTTCCACTGGGAAGTCAAAGAGAGGAGGTGGGAATTACATAGCAAAGAATACACACTCTTGTCCAGGGTGTCTAAAATCGGAATAAACTCCTGCTGTGTGCATACCTTGCTTGAGACACAAAGAAAGAAACTGAAGCACTTTCAAGGGCCTATTATTTGGAACTTACTCTGAATGGGTTTATCACTGTGGCATTGCTTACCGTATTTTTCGCCCTATAGGGCGCACCGGCCCATAGGGCGCACCTAGTTTTTTTTGGGGGGGGGAAATAAACCCCAGCCCCCAGAACAGGCTGCTATCCGCAAGCCTTGGGAGGCCGGCGGGAAGTCGCGCCGGGCTCCCAAGGCTTGCGGAGAGCTGCCCAAAGCCCGGGGTGCGCCCCGCTGCGCTCCCCGGGTTTCGGGTTCCCAAGGCTTGCGGATAGCTTCCTGAAGCCTGGAGAGCAAGAGGGATCGGTGCGCACCGACCCCTCTCGCTCTCCAGGCTTCAGCGAAAGCCTGCATTCGCCCCATAGGACGCACACACATTTCCCCTTCGTTTTTGGAGGGGGAAAAGTGCACCCTGTAGGGCGAAAAATACGGTAATTCATGGATGCCACAAAGGGTCACCATCCCTAGCTTAATGAATCGCTTGGTCAGTCTAAGGATTTGACAAATGAACTTTAATATTCATTGATGGCCTTTGCAATGCAGCACCTATCAGCAATTAGGAGAGCACAAGAAATAGTTCAGAGAGAGCTTTCCAGTTTCAATTTAGGGAGAAGCAACTATGACCATGAAGCAACTTGTGTGAATATATTCTCTGAGAAATACAGGCAGGTTCGGTGGAGCCTACTGCACGGTTATCTGTTTGCTTCTAATAGGTTCTGCTTCTGTAACTGTAAATAAACCAGGTACAGTGGTACCTCGCAAGACGAATGCCTCGCAAGACGGAAAACTCGCAAGACGAAAGGGTTTTTTGTTTTTTGAGCTGCTTCGCAAGACGATTTTCCCTAGGGGCTTCCTTCGCAAGACGGAAACGTCTTGCAAGTTTGTTTCCTTTTTCTTAACACCGTCAATACAGTTGCGACTTGACTTCGAGGAGCAACTCATAGCACGCGGTGTGGTAGCCTTTTTTGAGGTTTTTGAAGACTTTGGTGATTTTTGAAGCTTTTCCAAAACTTTTCCGACACCGTGCTTCGCAAGACGAAAAAAATTGCAAGACGACAAAACTCGCGGAGCGAATTAATTTCGTCTTGCGAGGCACTACTGTATTTCAAAGATAGCTAAGGAGTAAACCTTACACAAATTTCAGGATTGATGAGATAGGTCAGCTGTATGTGAAACTAGTGTTAGCTCAGTGCTGATGGCAACCTGATGTTTAAATCAAGTACACATAGTGGCACCCTTAAAAAATTAACCTCCTTTTTTTTTTAAGGAATCAGAGGAAGCTGAGCTGATTTAATATATATTAACAAAGCTGTATTCGACAGATGAAAGTACATTATGTTTGACATGACTGAGAATCGTGGACTCAGGGACAAAGAATTATGAAGCGTTAAAATCGAGATGTGGAAAATATGGAAGCAACGAGGAGAAGCAAGATGTGGAGATATGCTTCAGAGATCCAGACCATGGGGAGCTCTGAAAAATTAATACATATAATTTGGACTATAATTTGGTCTTTTTTATTTTAATTGGAGTACTATGATTGGATATATTAAATGGATGTTTTTTATTGGACAATCAATAAAAATGATTTAAAAAAATAAAAACAATTATCTTTGAACATGTACTGCTCCAGGGAATGTGGAAGGCAGCACAGAGCCCCCCCCCCCCCAATAATAAAGGATCATTCCTTGAGACTCACAGAACATGATTCTGGAAGTAACTGAGCCAACCAGCCAAACCATTCTGAATACTCCTAGCCCTGTCCCTACTGGTTTCTTCGATTTGTTCCACTTCTGTGCCAATTTGGCTCAAGCGTTCCCGAAACTCCTGTGTCAGCTCCTGCAGAGTGGAAAGATCAGTCGCATCCTGAATGAATCACAAGAGAAAAATGGGATTGGGGGGTAGAGAAAGAATCCATAAGAAAAATAGATTTTTAAAAAGCCATAAAAATCAAAATAATCATAAAAGCCTGCTTACAGCAGACATCTAAATTGCAAAGCAAATAATATTATGCATATTTCCACAGTACACACAGCTAAAATCTTACAAGTGCAACACTAACATTCAAACATGCTTCACTGGACATATTTAGACTGGGACATAGGCTTTTAATCATATGAAGCACTAGACACACTGCTGCCAGTCAACACTACCAGCTTTTTAGCCATTTTGCCAGCCTGGGCCCAACTAACATGGAGTGTCATGAAACTGTTCTAAATATACAGTCGTCCCCAGCTCCCTGCCCCACTTCTCTAGGAGTACTCGAGCAGAAATGTAATCCAGAAAAATAGACTGTGTAATGGAGACACATATGCCCAGAATCAATATTGTTGCCATTGTTGTATTTGTATGACGCCCTTCATTCAAAGATCACAGGGCAGTTCACAACAGAAAAATACAACACGAGAACACAAACTACATTGGAAAACAAAAGCAAATCAATAATCCCCCCTCCCACAAACACATTTTAAGGGCCACATAATGTTTAATAAGCCAAAAGCCTGGAGTTATGGAGAAACATTTTCAGCTGGTGCCTCCCTGGGGAGAGCATTCCACAAATGGGGAGCCACCACAGAGAAGGCCTGTTCTCCTACTGTCGTACTCCAACCCTCTCATGGAGGAGCCACATGAAGAAGGGCCTCAGATTATGATCAGAGGCCAATTCATATGGGAAGAGGCAGTGTGTGAGGTTTTGTGGTCCTGACCATTTAAGGCACGGGTCCCCAAACTAAGGCCCAAGGGACTCGTTTATCCAGCTCGCGGCGACCCCCCACTGCCGCTGCCCGCTCTTACCGGTGCTGCGCTGCGTGGCTGCCCACTTCCGGGTCAGAGGAGCACCAGAAATAGCTTGTGCGCATGCAAAAGCGTTACTCGCACATGCGCGTTATTTGTGCATGCGCGTTATTTCCGGTGCACATCCGGGTCAGAGGAGGCCCATGCACATGCGCACAAGCTATTTCCGGTGCTCCTCTGACCCGGAAGTGCGCCGGAAATAGCGTGTGAGCACGCGTATGGGCACGCGCTCCCCCGCCCTCCGTCCCGCCTCGCGATCGGCGCTGGAGACACCGGCCCGAGGCACAGTAAGTTTGCTGACCCCTGATTGAAGGCTTTATAGGTCAAAACTAGCACTCTGAATTGGGTCCAGAGACTAATGGGCAGCCACTGCAGTCATGCCAGGAGCGGTATAGTATGCTCAAACCATCTTGCCCCGCTGAGCAACCTGTCCACTAAATTTTGCACCAGCTGAGGTTCCTGAACTGTCTTCAGAGGCAGCCCTATGTGTAACACATTGCAGTAATCTAACCTAGAGGTTGACAAAGCACAGGTGACAGAGCATAGGCTATCCTTGTCTAGACAGGGGCACGGCTGAGTCAGCAGCTGAAGCTGATAGAAGGAACTCGAGCCTCAAGCGACAGCAAAGGATCCAGGAGTACCAGCAAGCCACCTTTCACACACAGCCACTCTGGAACAAACGAACAAAACTAGCTGACATCCCTTTCCCAGTTAGGTGCTCTTAAGCAATTCTACCTGTGATGCCAACATCATAATGAAATGCCTCATGCCTTTGACCCAAGCCTTTTCACTGTCATACATTCTGCGAGCCAAGATCAGCTTGTTCTTTTCAATTACCTGAAATGGAACATAAAATGATGAAAGGGATGGAGTGTGCCCAATTAAGTATGCACAGCACAGCTTAGACGTTTGAGGTGTTTCGTCAACAAAGCTGTAAAACTAAATTAAAAGCTGTTGATCGGTTCTCAGTTAATCTGAGCAGCATGTTTTAAGTGTTAAAAAAAAACAACCACAGGTGGCAAATGTCCTCTTCGCAGCATTCTTCCTTCTTATAGAAGAAGGGATATTTCTTCTAACCTGACACCCGATACAACTCGTGCATGCACCACAACCCAGCACTTGTGAGTGGCAGACACCCTCTTAGAAGAGTCCTTCTCTTTGGAGAGAAGATGGGGAATGTCTTTTCAAGAGGACGCCTACTGGCACCACATGATAACATTGAGACAGCTGTTCAGTAGTCTCCTTGTTTCGCAAAAAGACCTAAGGTGTGTTCCCCCAATAAAGCTTTCTTCATCAAATGGCACTCAAGATTGCAACATGGAGGAGGAGGGAATTGTGAATTTCACTGGCCAGGAAGGTGCATTGGAACAGCAATAGAGGAGGGGCAAAACCATCGCCGTTCTCTTCTCCACCCACCACAAAAATAAGAAGCAGTTTGCACTCTGCAAATTTGTACTTTCTAATTAGTTTGAAATCAAACTTAGTGCATTGTGCTATGCACCACATATGCACAGGGACGTTTTGAGTTCTGGTGGATGTCTACAATACCAAGGTACCAAAATATATTCCCCTGCCAGTGAAGATCCATTTCCAGAATTACAACTATTTCAACACAATATTTATGTTTTTAAGGAGAATAATGGCTGGTTAATGCTCTCAAACAACAACAACAACAACTGCTGTGTTACATTTATATGGAAATCTTCCCATCAATTAAAATTAACACAAACAAACAACTTTAAGGCACAATCCCTTCCAGGATTTGATGGAAGGCCCCTAGACTGGTGTATGTTGAGCTATGCCTACATTCTGCCAAAATGGGACAGTGGAATGTCTCGGAAGGAGTGGGACTATGTCAAACTCTGAAACTCCTTCAGATGTTGTTCTTGGCCCCTACTCCAAAGCCACACAATTCAAACCAAATAAATGGTACTCAGTCATAACACTGCCACTGTTGCGAAGGTCACTGGGTGAGTGGCTGCTTTGTGCTTTGTAATGCTTGTCTTTTCTCCTCATTTTTTGTACTGGGAGTACATAGGATGGCAACTAACTTATGCCAGCGTAAGTGGGTCATTGGCTGGAAGGCCCACAAGATTGTTCAACTAGACTTTTTAATTGTGTGACAGCTCTACCAAGAAACTGATGTCACAGAAATTAATGTTCTTCATGCCTTTCACCCCTCTGTTCAAAATGGGACAGTGGGTGTCCAATCCTGGCCTCCAACAAAAAGAGGGCACGTTTGGGGAGTTGTCTGTTGTAGAAGAGGCTGAATCTGCTCAAGCAGGAACTGAGCTGAAAGAGCAAACACTCTTGTGCATTTTTGAAAATATATTTACTTAGACTTTTGCAGGCTCCATAGGAGGCAACAGTGGGCAGAGTGGTGCCCGCAGACACCATGTTGGCGATCCCTGACTTACTTGCCACTGTAGAGATATATTTTTTAAAAACCATACAGCTAGCAGAGAATGAAATGCAATGTGCCTATTCTTTGTTGCCCTCTGTAAAATGGAAATAATTTGTTTTAAAGGAGATACTTTTAGTTTAATAAGTGATAAAGCAACAGAAGCAGCCAAAACAATCTAAATCAGGGGTCGGCAACCTAAGGCTCATGGGCCAGTAGTGGCCCACGAGGCTTGCCTAACCGCCCCATGGCGCCCCCTGGTGCCCCTGCCGCCTGCTCTTACTAGACCGACTTCCGGGTTGATGGCGCCAGTGCGTCTGTGCACGGGTGCTCCTCCGACCCAGATGTGCGCTGGAAATAGCGTGTGCGCACGCGTGCGGGACGGAGAAACGCCTGTGTGCATGCACACACACTATTTCTGGCACACTTCCGGGTCGGAGGAGCACTGGACATAGCGTGTGCACACACGCACGGGCGCTCCTCCGACCCAGAAGAGCGCGTGTGCACAGACGCTCCGGCCCATCCTCCAATTAAGGTTGCCGACCTCTGATCTAAAGGATCTTCTAGCAGAAGCACCGGACATAACAGGGAGAGAATAACATTTTTAACAAAAGCAGAAGCACGCAATGCCTCTTTGGCCAGCTACCTTGAGAGCCAACTCATACGTCGCATTGCTCCACAGCTCTTTTTCTTGGGTTAACTGGTGGATCTGGGCCTCAAGTCTTCTTCTCTGCAATTCATACAGTTCACGATATTCATCCAAAAGGCTGAAAGGGTAATGACATGAGATATAAATATAAAGGCCTTCTACTATTCTCCTACGGCAACCCTACCTTCCAATCTTATCTGGAACTCACTTTGCATTCATCTCGGAATCCTGTACCGCCTTTGCCAGCTCCTCATAGGCTTTCTCTGCTTCAACAGTGACTCTACGGTCATGTTCTCGGATGGTATTTAGCTCCCTGCAGTTGAACAGAGCAATACCCTCAGCTGCCTTGTACAATCACAACTTTTATTTGCAAAGTTGAATACAAACACCAGTCAATATCAACACCTTGTCAGTTTTCCTATAGCTTCCTTGAAATGGAATAATTCATCTGTAATGTGTTTGTCCATTACTCTCTGTGCCATCATTTCTCTGTAGAGATTTCTCATCTGTCTTGGAATTCGTTCTAGCAGCTCAACATACCTTTGTCTGTAAGAGAGACGATGTCAGAAAAAGTGAGGCGGGGGGGCGGAATAGCCCTGTTTCACTCAAGCATATTTGCTAAGCAATCATTTAAAGTGAGAATCCTTTCTGAAAATAGCTGGGGAACAATAAATATAGAATAAAGCTTTTTGCACACAAGCAGTTAGAACTCTCAATACACTCAGAATGCTGAAAACATGTTGATACTGCACAGCAAAACTGCCTTATCTGTCCTGACACCCATCAATATTATAACCTCAGGAAATATATTGGTGTATGAGAGGGGTAGCCAACGTAATGCCCTCCATATGTCCTTATGGGGAAACTAGCACTAGTTGAACCCATGCAAACCAACATTTAAATTCCATTTCCAGCTGATTGCATGTTTCAGCACTGCAAAAGGGCCCTAGCGCAGAAGTCAGCTATCTTTGTCATCGTGTGGATTGGAATCCTCATGCAGCATTATTAAAATGTAATAATCCCTGAGATATGTGTTAGGGTTTCGTTTCCTACTTTGCTAATGTTTGGGCTTGCTTGCTCTTTGTTAAATTAATAGATTAAAAGGTAAAGGTACCCCTGCCCATACGGGCCAGTCTTGACAGACTCTAGGGTTGTGCGCCCATCTCACTTAAGAGGCCGGGGGCCAGCGCTGTCCGCAGACACTTCCGGGTCACGTGACCAGCGTGACAAAGCTGCATCTGGCGAGCCAGCACAGCACACGGAAACGCCTTTTACCTTCCCGCCAGTAAGCGGTCCCTATTTATCTACTTGCACCTGGGGGTGCTTTCGAACTGCTAGGTTGGCAGGCGCTGGGACCGAGCAACGGGAGCGCACCCCGCCGCGGGGATTCGAACCGCCGACCTTTCGATCGGCAAGCCCTAGGCGCTGAGGCTTTTACCCACAGCGCCATTTATTGAGGTGCATGAGAGACAACTTGAGTCAAATCCCTCTGCACAAGGTGGAAGGTTTTTATATTTAAAAGGTGTCAAAGAAAGATGACAAAGGTAGCTGACTCTGCAGTGCTGCAAAATGCTGCAGCTTCAGAATTCTTCTTCTGCTACCCTTGGAGATGGCATGCAGGGCAACGATGTCCTGCCTCCTGGCCCCTGGAATCATATTCAGACCCCCCGGCTCTCTCACATTTCACCAGGCATTTCCCACACACTTTCAAGCACATCTTGAAAGAGGAAATAAAGAATGTGGGATGTGACATCACATGGACTAGCAAGTAGTTAAAAAAAATAAAATCAAAGGCAACATTCCCAGAAAGCTGACTTCTGCGCCTAGTGCAGTACCACAAGCTGTGTTTTTTCTGCACTTGTATATAATTGTACAGACACTCAGCCCTGCAGTGCAGGCCAAAATAGCCACCTACTCCTCTTCTTGCAGGACTAATTTTAAGGTGCTGAGCTCCTTAGATCGCTGACCTGAGCTTGGAAAGGAGCTCTCCCCGTTCTGCGCAGTCCACACTGACTTGCCGGATGATTTCATGAAACACTATGTTGTAGATGTTCTGTTCCACCTTAAGCACCTCCAGGACATTGTGCATCTTGGGAAAGAGGCAAGAAAGAAGTCATGATTTTTGTAGAGCTAAGCACAAGCTGTTTCATACTGCCTTTATTGTCATCATTGGGGGTTCTATTGCTTTTATTTATAGGCAACCTTGAAAGGATTTTTATTGAAAGGAGGCATATACATTATTTAAATTAACAAATGAATGGTCAGTTAAATGCTTCAGTCATGTTCTTAATTTATCAGGTGGATAATATTTTTAAATCACAAATGTGTTTGCTTGCATATATGTTTGTCCCTTATCTTAAATACAGTGGTGCCCCGCAAGACGAACGCCTCGCAAGACGGAAAACCCGCTAGACGAAAGGGTTTTCCGTCGCGGAGGCGCTTCGCAAAACGAATTTCCCTATGGGCTTCCTTCGCAAGACGAAAGCCCATAGGGAAATCTCCGGGACAGCGGGGAAGCGCAGCGCCTCTTCCCCACTGTCCTCGGACCTCCTCCCGCCGCCAGGCTTCGGAAGGCTGCTCCGAAGCCTGGCGGGGGGGGGGAGAGGTTTTTTTAAAAACCCGGGACAGCGGGGGACTTCTCCGCTGTCCGGGGCGATTTTAAAATGCTGCTGGGCGGCAGCGCTGACGCCCGGCAGCATTTAAAAAAACCCGGGACAGCGGGTTTAAAATCGCCCCCGGCGGCGCGTTTCTCCGCTGTCCCGGAGGGCTTTTGAAGGCAGGCGGGGGGAGCAAAGACTTTCGCCCCCCGCCCGCCTTCAGAAGAGGTCCAGGACCTCTTCTGAAGGCGGGCGGGGGCAAAAGGCTTTGCTCTCCCCTGCCTGCCTTCCTGGGAGAGCGGAGAAATGCAGCGCAGTGAAACACAAGACTGCTTCAGTGACACAGAAAGCTTTAAACCAGGAAGAGCAAGATGAGCAACAGCATTAAGAAATCAGTTACTGGGGAGCATGGATAGTATCAGGATCCTCAGGACCTGAGCACCCAATGCATTAGTGGCTACTATTTCTTGACACCTTAAAAAGCTAAAGGTAAAGGGTAAAGGACCCCTGACAGTTAAGTCCAATCGTGAACGACTCTGGGGTTGCGGCGCTCATCTCACTTTACTGGCCGAGGGAGCTGACGTTTGTCAGTTTTTCTGGTTCATGTGTCCAGCATGACTAAGCCACTTCTGGCGAAACCAGAGCAGCGCACGGAAACGCCGTTTACCCTCCTACCGGAGTGGTACCTATTTATCTACTTGCACTTTGACGTGCTTTTGAACTGCTAGGTTGGTAGGAGCTGGAACCGAGCAACGGGAGCTCACCCCGTCGATTTGAACCGCCAACCTTCCAATCGTCAAGCCCTAGGCTCTGTGGTTTAGACCACAGCGCCACCCGCATCCCACCTGGACACCTTCGAGAACTGCTAATAGAAAAAGGCGTTAGTCAACCATCCTGGCAAGCTGCATGTAAGTTCAATGTATGCAGGAGAAGAATGACATTATGTATCATATGCAGTCCCCCTGCGTCTTGGGGTGAGTTTGACTTCAGTGAAGGCCTGCATCACATACAAAAGGTAATCAAATGAAAGTGTAAATAATTTAAGCTAAAAGTACACAAGTCTCTGGAGTGTGCGCAATGACCAGGGCCATGGTATGTGCCACGGCTGCTTTTGGAGCCCCCATTTCTTGCTATTACGTTCCCAGTGACTGAAGGGACATCAGCTGCCTGCTTTTGCACTACCCTGCCTTTAAATAAATTATGTTATGAAGGAGCAAATCTTTATTCTTTGCCTTCTCGGAATCCACATGAACTTCTGTTTCTGACAGAACAACTGGCACAAAATGTTCAGGAATAGAGTACTCGACTCTGATTTTCAACCTGCTGATTTTCAACCTGCCAGTCAACTGTTCCTAGTAAGCATGTGCAGCCAGAGTGGGAACCCTAAACCTATTCCCAGAGTCAACCACTTTGTGGGGTGCATGGCTGATTCTTTCAACTGATTCTGATTCTGCTTGAAAGCAAAGCATCAAGAGTGCAGCAGATTCTTCCTTCGTAGCCTGGCTTTAATTTAAGCCATGGCTGCAGTAGAAAAATGCTCCCTTGCAGGTGCAACTTAAATCTAAGCCAGGGATGCAAAGGAAGAATTGGGAGTGTCCTGAGAGTGAACTCCTGCTTCTTTCTTTGCATCAAAAAGTCAGTTCTTTTTGAATGTGGCACCTTTTTTCGTTGTCATGGCAAGGAAATGAAAAAGAGTGCCAAGTTCGAAAAGCGATGATGACTTTGATGCGAGGGACGAATCGGTAGCATACTTAAGAGTGCACTGCCAATTCCCCTTCCTTTAGCCAGAGCTGCAGCTTGAACTCTCATATATGACGTCAGGTCTAGGGGAGGTGGGCATCGCTTGCCCCAAATGGCTGGGGGACAGACTCTGAGGTCTGGCAGGCCTAACGAGGCCCATAAACTAGAGGTTCACCAGCAATGATGTACAACATAACTAGAAGTGGGCAATATCAAGGAGGATGAGATTGAATCAGGATTGGCAGGAATTATTTACCTGTGAAACCCCTGTTACGCCAACATCCTTATTATTTGTTCCAGCCCTTTCCAGCATGGTGTCCATCACCTTCATCAGCTGCAGGACCTCCAGCCTCCCAGACGGCTTCCTAACAAGGCAGCAGCAAAGGGACATGCCTCTGATTTACAACACCTTCTATAGCATGCGCTACAAAAGCATCTTGATTCAGAGTGTCACTCACATGGATGGGAAAACCCTCAGTCTGTTTTCATCGTCTTCTAGTAGGGTTGTATATTTACTGCAACAGATTAATAATGATGATGTTAACAGCAATAGACTACTGTACTTGAAAAATCTCTTTGGACTCTAGGATTCAACCATTTATTTTATTTTTATTGTGTAAATTTAAAAATACAGTAGACTAAGAGACGGGCCACTCTGTTGCAGGCAAGTGAATTAATTGAAGAAGTTCTCTGTTACAATGAGACTCACGGTGACATAAAACAACTACAATGAACCTGAGTAAGGAAAAGCATGGGGCTGGGGAATGGTAATCTGCTCTATATTTCTCATGCAGAAATGGGGCTAAACTAGATGAGATTATGCATCCCTGTTTGTCCTTGTTCTTTCCCACCTTGTGTCATTCAAATTTATTTTCCTTCCAGTCTTAACTCCAGTACAAGAAGTGAATCAGGCTGGGAGAAAGGTGCCAGATCAGAGATGCCCAATGGGCAGAGTGGAACCCTGATTCACGCTTTCAAGTCCTAATTCAGATTTCTGGCCTCTGGGCTCTGTTAATCGATCCATAGTAGACAAATGTGCTTGCAGTTTCCCTCGTTCACATCTATGTTTGAGATTTTTTTATTTAAAAAATCTAATTCTAACTGAGACCCACTTCATTATACTGCCTGGCCATCCATGAGGAAGTCAGTTTGGGTGGCATTTTCAGTCCCTGGGTCTCTGTCTGAGAATATATGCAAGTTGAGCACCCCTTAGTTGAAAAATGGAAAGTGTTGAACTCGGCAAAATGGTGAAATAGAATTTTTATAGGTTTCCTGCCCAGATGCAGGTGCTTTTGGCCTTGCCACTTCATCCCATTTAGGAGGTGCAACCAGGAGCAGCTCGCCAGGTGGGGTGGAGTTGCAGCACTGGCCTCCTGGCAGCTGAGTCGCTGCTGCTCACCAGGACATGGAGGGGCAAGGCAAGGCGGTGGAACCGACCTGGAGCTTCAGCTGGTACACAGGCACAACCTCACCACTGCCTCACCTGTTCCCTCCGAGTAAGCAGTAGCAGGTCCACTGCTGGGAGGCTATTATTAGCCAAGTGAGTCACTCTTGGATGCAACGCAGGAGCAATTAAAGGAAGTGCAGGAACACTCACTCATCATAATACTCCAAGCGCAGGACACCTCTGTTCTTTAGAATATGAAATTCCTCTGGAACAAGACTGTCTGCTATACCTGTTGGCTAAAGACAGAACAGACGGAGAAGGTCTTAAAATATGCTACTATGAGGCATAGGGAATCCACATATTCCCAAGAGTATGGGTTTTTATACAGGCATACACACCTCCACTTAATGTGCATCCCACTTGCACACGACTGTGTTTATGTGGATTGCCACGAAATAAATATATAGACTTGCTTTCCCTCGCTGGAGGCCTCAGCTTGGTTTACAACTGCCTGCTTGTTTATCTGCATGCCTATCTGCATGCCTGCCTTCTGGCTGGGGCAATTATTCAGATTAAGTGCTTAACCGTCTTTAAGAAAAACTGTGATTAAGTGCTACAACTGCACAGGACTATTATGTACAGCCTAGAAATCAGTGGGTAAATGTTTTCTAACGGATTTTTTTTTCAGCCAAGCAAAATAAATAGGCAAATGCCATCTCAGACTCCTTGTGGCTTTGGGGAGTGAATTTAGCAAGCTTAGAAAACCACGGTACACAAAAATGGTAAAGTCCTCATTTTCAATTCCCACTGCTCATTCCAGATTTAAAATATTATGCTGGGTGAAAAAATAAATTCAGAACACTCTAGTCAATGCTCAGCTCAAAGTCCATCTTGTCTCTCAGCATTCTGAAAGAATTTGTAAAAGCTGATTCCTGTGTTTAAAGTTATCACAGTTTCTCGATACAGAGTCAGATTCAACTCACAAGTTTAGTTGCCGTGGGTTCCTGCTGCTGCAAATTTGTTGAAGTTTTGTGAGAGACAGGAGTTGGGGGAGGATTCTTTGCCTCTTTCTCAGCAGCGAGGTCATACAGAAAAGAGACATCCCTTAAAAGCACAAAGAAAACTATCACTCAGTTAAAAGGTAAAGGTACCCCTGCCCGTAATATCAACAACCTCAGATATGCAGATGACACAACCTTGATGGCAGAAAGTGAGGAGGAATTAAAGAACCTTTTAATGAGGGTGAAAGAGGAGAGCGCAAAATATGGTCTGAAGCTCAACATCAAGAAAACGAAGATCATGGCCACTGGTCCCATCACCTCCTGGCAAATAGAAGGGGAAGAAATGGAGGCAGTGAGAGATTTTATGTTCTTGGGCTCCATGATCACTGCAGATGGTGACAGCAGCCACGAAATTAAAAGACGCCTGCTCCTTGGGAGGAAGGCGATGGCAAACCTAGACAGCGTCTTAAAAAGCAGAGACATCACCTTGCCAACAAAGGTCCGTATAGTTAAAGCTATGGTTTTCCCAGTAGTGATGTATGGAAGTGAGAGCTGGACCATAAAGAAGGCTGATCGCCGAAAAATTGATGCTTTTGAATTATGGTGCTGGAGGAGACTCTTGAGAGTCCCATGGACTGCAAGAAGATCAAACGCATCCATTCTTAAGGAAATCAGACCTGAGTGCTCACTGGAAGGACAGATCGTGAAGTTGAGGCTCCAGTACTTTGGCCACCTCATGAGAAGAGAAGACTCCCTGGAAAAGACCCTGATGTTGGGAAAGATGGAGGGCACAAGGAGAAGGGGACGACAGAGGATGAGATGGTTGGATAGTGTTCTCGAAGCTACAAACATGAGCCTGACCAAACTGCGGGAGGCGGTGGGAGACAGGAGTGCCTGGCGTGCTCTGGTCCATGGGGTCACGAAGAGTCGGACACGACTAAACGACTAAACAACAACAACAACCCCTGCCCGTACGGGCCAGTCTTGACAGACTCTGGGGTTGTGCGCCCATCTCACTCAAGAGGCCGGGGGCCAGCGCTGTCCGCAGACACGTGGCCAGCATGACGAAGCTGCTCTGGCGAGCCAGCACAGCACACGGAACGCCGTTTACCTTCCCGCTGGTAAGCGGTCCCTATTTATCTACTTGCCCCCGGGGGTGCTTTCGAACTGCTAGGTTGGCAGGCACTGGGACCGAGCAGCGGGAGCACACCCCACCACGGGGATTCGAACCGCCGACCTTTCGATCGGCAAGCCCTAGGTGCTGAGGCTTTTACCCACAGCGCCACCCGCGTCCCTATCACTCAGTTATGAAGGTGCAATTGGTTCACTGTGCAGCCGCCACCTCTCTTCTGGTTATCAAGAATTCACTAAGTATCTGATCCAAAGGCAAGCCCTTTGCCATTTCAACCCAATAGTGTGTCTACCACTTTCTGCCAGAGTGTTCTGCCTCAAAACCATTGCTGCAGCTACAATCTTCCCATTTTCCCTGAGTACCCTGATTACGGTTAGCCACCCTCATATAACACAGAATCATAGAATTGTGGAGTTGGAAGAGTCCATGAGTTCTTTCTGATGTACAGTCAGAATCTTTCTTGTAACTTGAAGCCATTGATTCAGGTCTTATCCATGTGACAGCCCTTTAGATATTTGAAGATGGCTATCATATCTCCTCTCAGTCACCTTTTTTCCAGGCTAAACATACCCAACTCCCTCAACAGTTCCTCATAAAGCTTGGCTTCCAGACCCTTGATTATCTTGGTTGCTCTCATCTGCACACATTCCAGCTTGTCAATAGCCTTCTTAAGTTGTAGACACAGTACTCCAGGTGGGATCTGACCAAGGCAGAATAGAATAGAACGTGGGTGGCACTGCGGTCTAAACCACAGAGCCTAGGGCTTGCCGATCAGAAGGTCGGCAGTTCAAATCCCTGCAACATGGTGAGCTCCTGTTATAATAATAATAATAATAATAATAATAATAATAATAATAATAATAATAATAATTTTATTATTTGTACCCCGCCCATCTGGCTGGGTTTCCCCAGCCACTCTGGGCGGCTTCCATAGAAACCAAAAATACACTAAAATATCACAGATTAAAAACTTCCCTGAACAGGGCTGCCTTAAGATGTCTTCTGAATGTCAGGTAGTTATTTATTGCTTTGACATCTGATGGGAGGGTGTTCCACAGGGTGGGCGCCACTACCGAGAAGGCCCTCTGCCTGGTTCCCTGTAGCTTTGCTTCTCGCAATGAGGGAACCGGCAGAAGGCCCTCGGCGCTGGACCTCAGCGTCCGGGCAGAACGATGGGGGTGGAGACGCTCCTTCAGCTCCTGTCAACCTAGTAGTTTGAAAGCACGTCAAGGTAGATAAATAGGTACCACTCCAGTGGAAGGTAAACGGCGTTTCCATGCGCTGCTCTGGTTTGCCAGAAGCAGCTTAGTCATGCTGGCCACATGACCCGGAAGGACCTTACTTGTTATCCAGTAACCCCTGGCTATTACCAATTCTGGCCCAAAACATTTTGCTGCCTGAAATGAACCCCAAAAGGTGCGCCAATCAGATGCTTATGGAAAGACCACATGCAAGTTATGAGTGCAACAGCCCTCTCATGTTATTGTTCCCCAGTGACTGGTATTCAGAGACATCCTGCAGGAGAAATGGGGCAGGGAGCCAGATGGAGTGATGGGAGAGAGAGGGGGGAAGCAGACCCTGCAAGTGATCAGTTGAGAACTCTGGCAAGGAGGAGGGAAATCATGGTGGTGGTGGTCTCAAAACGGACAGTGCAATGGAAGAGAGGGGGGAAGTGCACTGCAACCAATCAGTTCAGGTCTTTTCCAAGAGCAACAGATTGCTTGATGGGAAGAGGTGGAGAAAGAGAAAAAGAAAGAGAGAAGACCTGCCTGTTTCTTGCCTCTGCTCCCAGCCACTTTTGGTCTACCAACCACCAACATCTACCCTCTAGTGCAGGGGTCTGCAACCCGCGGCTCCGGAGCCGCATGTGGCTCTTTTACATCTTTGCCGCGGCTCCGGGGCGGATACTAGCGAGGGGAGGAGGCGCATTGTGCGCCCCGACACTCCTCACTGTGGCGGGCGCTGTACTGGCTGTGACGTCGCATGGGGGCGGTGCATGCGTTAGTCACGCACCGTCCCGACGTCACCTTCCCGCCTGCTGTCAGATCGCGGCTCCGGAGATATGTTTGTTTTAAATGTCGCAATGGTTTTGCGGCTCCCAGTTGCTGTTTTTTCTTTGGAAACGGGTCCAAGTGGCTCTTTTTGTCTTAAAGGTTGCAGACCCCTGCTCTAGTGGATTACTCTCAGTGGAAGGCAAACTCCTTCATGGTTCCCCCTATCCCTGAGTTAAAATGGAGCAATGTGTTGACAAGGGGGGGTCTTGAAAGGGCTGGTTTTCAAACAGTGGTGGCCACCGCTTTTGCCAAGTGCACCACAAGTTAAACCCAAGTGTGAAACAGAGCCATCTTGCTGAATGCTGAGCAACATACGCAGCCTCCCGTGCACTGGAATGGTTTGGCTCTGTGGGTGCAGGCAGCAGCATGAGGAAACAGGCCAAAGTGCAGACTCTAGGGCATTCTTCCCCAGCCAGGTGCCCTCCTACGTTTTGGAATACAACTCCCATCATCCCTGATCACCAGCAGAACTGGCTGGGCCTGATAGGGGTTGCATCTAACAACATCAGGAGGGTGCTAAGTTAGCAAAAGCTGCTCTAGAGTCCTAGCTAGGTTCATGGGCATTCCTACTCATCTCCAAGCACACTATCACCTCGGGTTAGCCACTCTTGTGTAACACACTTAATGGGCATTTCCCTAGCAGTCTCCATCACCCTTGCACTGTGGCTCCCAAATCCTAGCACTGCTACTGGTTATTGCAAAGAGGCATGTGACGTGCCAGGGCCCTATTAATTCCATTCTATTACCTTCCAGCTCCTGTGAGGCAAATTGGATTCTCTATCAGATATCGAAACTTGTTTCTGCGTACAGGATGTTGCCAGACCCCATCAGTAGTACGAATGCACCCCTGAAGAGTGAACAGAAAAGACTAGTTCAAGAGGTTCTTCGGCATCAGGTGGTAAGCACAGACTACATCTCCAATATTGATAAGCCTAATGACACATTACACACAAATGCACATAGCAGTGAGACCCTGTCAGCTGTTTCTTCTAAGTCTTAGCTGAAGTCTTTTTATGAGCTGGCGAGAGATGCATGTGAAATATACATCAAAAACAGGACGGAGAACATGCAAAAGACAGATGCGATAAAGGGATGGGTTCTTTATTTATACAACATGCCCAAGGCATGTTTATTTGTTTCTTACTGAACCAATCTCAAAAGTTTCTGTTGCTGAAAGTGGTTTGTGATATGTATGATAAGGAACAAAAGCTGAAGTGCTAAAATCTCCTTAATAAAACTCTAAGTTGCCTGACAGTGCCAGTTCTTTGGCCCAAATACTGTCTCTTGCCTCCCCCACCATTCGGTGAACTTAAGGTTCTGAAGCATTTCTCATTCCGCCATGTTCCCAATACAGGAATGCTCCCTCTTGCAAAGCGTTGTCCTAAAATACTGATGTCTATGTGCACTGGCATAATTCACAGTCACCAGCAAACATCTATAGCAAGTGGGTTTGGTGGCAAATTTTGTATTTAAAAAGCAAATACTCATAGACTGGAAATGAACTTATGCACCTGAAAGTCTTTTATACTTTTTGTTTTCTTGGGGGGTCTTAAAACACTGGGACAGGGGACTGGGTTGGCAGCAGAGGTCAGTGCAACGAAGATCTCTTCTGGGATGAAATCACGCTGTAAAGATGTGGGAAGAGGCTTTGAACTGTCTAATGCAGCTGACTTGTCTCTTAACTGAGGGAGTTCTAGAAAAAAGAAAGAAACAGCAAGAGTAACTGTTAATATTTGGTGGTGGCAGCAGATTATCTCTACCCCCCCCAAAAAAACCCTTAAAGCTGACAATTCTATCACACACATTTCATGTTAGTGCTCAAGAATAACATTTAAAATCCGTATTTATCCCTAATATAAACTGGCCTTCGAGTAAAATTACAGAAGCCCCTGTTGTAACTGTTTCGTAGGAGCATTGCTAAAGGAGGAAAGAAGCAGCAACAACGGAGAAAAATATCCACTTACATACCATGCACTCTCAATCAAGTAAATAAATAAATAAATAAACTTAACTAACTGATCAATGGCATACAGATAACTCAGTTCTACCCGCCCCCCATATAAAGACTGCCACCCTACATTCGCAGTGTTCTTACTTTACCGCAGAGCTTCCCAAACTGTGTGTGGCAACATGTTAGTGTGTCAGTTGAAGTGTGTCATGTGAACAGTGCCCGCGCTCCTCCCGGGGCTGGAAAGGGGTCAGTTTAACCTCTGGTTTGCTCTGAATTACTGTGTCATGAAATGGTGCACATCTAAAGAATGTGTCACCAACATGAAAAGTTTGGAAAGCTTTGCTTTACAGGTACACGATACTCAGAATTTTTAAAAGGTGCTTGGAGCACTCAAAGACTCACATAAGAGATACATTGCGATATGCTTCTAATTTCTGTTCTTTGACATTTTCTCCATCTTAATTATGAGAGATCATCAGGGGATTTGGGCTGGGTGTTCATCAGTATGCGGATGATACCCAGCTCTACCTCTCTTTCAAATCAGAACCAGTGAAGGCAGTGAAGGTCCTGTGTGAGTGCCTGGAGGCGGTTGGAGGTTGGATGGTGGCTAACAGATTGAGGTTGAATCCTGACAAGACAGAACTACTGTTTTTGGGGGACAGGAGGTGGGCAGGTGTGGAGGATTCCCTGGTCCTGAATGGGGTAACTGTGCCCCTGAAGGACCAGGTGCGCAGCCTGGGAGTCATTTTGGACTCACAGCTGTCCATGGAGGCACAGGTCAAATCTGTGTCCAGGGCAGCTGTTTACCAGCTCCATCTGGTACGGAGGCTGAGACCCTATCTGCCTGCAGACTGCCTCGCCAGAGTGGTGCATGCTCTGGTTATCTCCCGCTTGGATTACTGCAATGCGCTCTACGTGGGGCTACCTTTGAAGGTGACCCGGAAACTACAACTAATCCAGAACGCGGCAGCTAGACTGGTGACTGGGAGCGGCCGCTGAGACCACATAACACCGGTCTGGAAAGACCTACATTGGCTCCCAGTACGTTTCCGAGCACAATTCAAAGTGTTGGTGCTGACCTTTAAAGCCCTAAACAGCCTTGGTCCAGTATATCTGAAGGAGCGTCTCCACCCCCATCGTTCTACCCGGACACTGAGGTCCAGCACCGAGGGCCTTCTGGCAGTTCCCTCACTGTGAGAAGCCAAGTTACAGGGAACCAGGCAGAGGGCCTTCTCGGTAGTGGCGCCTTCCCTGTGGAACACCCTCCCACCAGATGTCAAAGAGAACAACAACTACCAGGCTTTTAGAAGACATCTGAAGGCAGCCCTGTTTAGGGAAGCTTTTAATGTTTGATTTATCGTAGTATTTTAATATTCTTTTGGAAGCCACCCAGAGTGGCTGGGGAGGCCCAGCCAGATGGGCGGGGTATAAATAATAAATTATTATTATTATTATTATTATTATTGGAAAGCCACTTCTTTAAATGATAAGCAACCATATGTAAAGAGGCATATTAAAAGATACCTATAGAAGAGGTGGAAGAATTGATATTCCTGCTATAGGCAGTAACAAACAGCAGACACAAGGGATTCAGGTCCAACCACTTCTTCTTAACCTGATCCCCACATGTCCTACTTCCTTGTCTCTGATACAATCCTGAAGGACCTGTTCTCCCCATGCACTCGGATGGCAACAACCGCATATCTTGTTAGGCCCAAAATGTGCTTGAACTGAACCAAATATTAACAGTCCTACTCCTACAAATATATCACAGTACTTTCAGGAATCCAAACACTGCAGACAGAGGCAACAAAACTCAACCCTGACTGCAGCTATGCGTTACTGAACAACCTGCTGCAAGATTTACCATTACTATCCTTGCTGACAGATACTAAGGAAGAAGCATCTCTCAGTTTTTTGTTTTCTTGCTTTGAAGTAGAAGGCGGCACTGGAGCGAGTCCTTTGTTTGCAGACATGACGAAATGTTGATTTTGGCTGGCTTGCTCACTGACTCACAGATTGTTGGCTGCTGCATATATCTGGAAGGGATATATAACCCACATGGATAGACTGTATGACTGTGATGGATGTGATTCAATTTCAGACTTGGTTTAAAGGTATGCTAGCATGGGAGAAAGGATATAAATTGCAGGAGGCACACAATGTGTTCCTACATTTCTGCTTGCGCTGCAAGCTGCTCCATCTGTGGCTGTTAACCCATTTACAAGGAAGAAGTGGGACTCCTGCAGTAGGGAGTCACTTGCCATCAATATATACTCTGTTTCACACCACCTTTTCCCTGTAAAACTGAGGAGAGAGAGGCATGAATACTGTCTTAAGATACATGTATCTGTTTTGAAATGGTCAGTAGATTTAGGGAAAAGGGCAAGAGGAGGGAGCACTGAAGAATAGGGAATAGTGTGAGGACATTTGGTGGGACTCTTTTGTTTCTATTTTAGTGCTCTGTGTTTTGCTTTTAGAATACAACCGAGTAGGACCCGCAGAGCCCCGTTTCCCGAGACAGCACCTTTCCTTCTGCCAAGGATGGGGAAGGAGTTTTTTGGCTGCCTCTCCCCTCATCCCTGGCCAGGGCTGAGCAGAGTGGGGAGTCTGGCCCCCCGCGCCTGGCTCTGCACTCCCGACCCAGGCAGGCTGCCTTCAGAGGTGCTCTGGATCCGGTCCTGATCCCCATTCTCCGCTCTCACCTCCGCAGAAGGTTCGTGGCCTCGGGGCTGCCGGAGGGTCAGTCCGCCCGCTGCTGCATGGCGACCCCGCTGTCCTGAGGGGGAACGGGGCACGTGTGAATGGCCTCCCGGGCAGCTCCCCTTCTCCCTTCCCTCGCCCCCTGCTCGGTCCCCGGCGACCTCCATGAGGACTAGAAGCCCCGCCGGGACCTCGGCCTCGCCCCCCCCCCCGCCCGGAGCACCTCGCGGGGAGAAGCGGAGGAGAAGCGGCGGCTCCCTTTACCTCTCTCCGCGCGCTTCCCGTCGGCGTCTGTTGCCATGGGAACCGCGCGCGCCTCCGGCAGGCGTCCCTCACAGCGCCTGACAGAGCAAAGGCCGCTTCCGCCCAGAACTTGCGCCAGGCGCTCCCTGCTTTCACCCCCGCTATCCGCCCGCTTCTCTCCCACGCGCCCCATTTTAGAAAGGTTTTGTTTTGTTTTAAGGCACCGAGTTAGACGCCTTGACAACGGCGATGGGAGCCGGGAAGGGTCCTTGCCCTAAGAAGCAACGGAGCATGCGCACCAGGAAAGGCCGGCCCGCCGCGCTTGCGCCCAGAGAGAAGGAAGGAAGGGCAGTGACGTGTCCGCCTCCCCTGCCAGGCCAAGGACTCGCGCGCAGTGATGGGTCCCTTGTATATTCACTGAGTCGAAGCATAGCTGCCAACTCTTCCCTTTTCTTGCGAGGAATCCTATTGGGAATAAGGGGATTTCCCTTGAAAAAAGGGGGAAGTGGACAGCTATGGCACGAATAGTAAAACCCAATTTAGAAAGTGCTTTGTGTCCCCTTGGCGGTCAGTAGAGCCCGTGGCTGTGAATGCAGCTGACAGCCGAGGGGCCACTTAAGGAAGGCGGAGCGGCCCTTTCTGGGATCGGAGGGGCTGCAGCCCCACGCCTTACCCTCCTCAATGTCTCCACCCCACACTCGCCTGCGGTCCCCTAATTTTATGAGGGGGTGATGCCATAACTGCAGCATGCAGTGGAAAATCTTTCCTGAGACCTGCCTACTGAGCAGTTGTGGTTGCTTTTACTAAGATCGAACAGATGCCAGTCTTGATGTCTGTCAGTTGTAATTATGTGAGTCTTGCCCAAGGATATTTTTCTGGAAAAAGAGGTGCCAGAACTGGCCAGGATCGCCTTCTTCGTTCCCTTAGAATTGGCCATGGTGCCCCTTGGAGCATAGCTGCCAACGTTTCCTGTTTTTTAAGGGAAATTCCCTTATTCCGAATAGGATTCCTCGCAAGAAAAGGGAAAAGTTGACAGCTATGCCTTGGAGAGGTGCCAGAACTGAGTTCTGGGGAGTTCCAGCAGGAAAAAGGCCCAGTCTTGCCCCCTCCCCACATTTGACAAGGCAGAGAGCATGACCCGGGTTGCTTGTGGGACCCTCCTGCCCTCCAAGCGTGATAGGGATAAAACACAGGGAATTGCTGGGTCCTCCAGGGCTCTGCCCCACCCTGTCCCCCAAACTGCAGTGTAGGGATAGCAACACTGGAGGATACGCCAGGGTTTTGCCCTGCTCCCTCAACTGCTATTCACCTCACCCTTGAAACCTGCAAAAATTATCAGCGGGTTATCTTTAACCCTTTTCACCATAGCCCACCCCCAACCTCCCATTTAGGGATAATAGGTGACTGGTTTATAAAGGCCTACTCTTCATGCTAGGTTATGCTGTGAATCCAGATGGACCCTTAGATGGGTTACATATAAAAGCATCTATCACTTCTGCCTGGAAAAGGGGAATCATAGTAGGGCAAACTCAGCCTGTTCAGTGGGCATCATGGGAGCCTACGCCTAAGGGCAAAGGTCCCTTCACTACCCCCAATATTTGAGGTGGCCACCCCCCACCCCCCAGTTGATGGGCATTCAAATGGTGTGCGTGCACCACATCATGTAATCAGTTTTGCAGGGTGGGGCTTACCTGCCCCCCATATTTTATTCAAGGCTGCACCCCGGTGGGCATAGAATGCGGAGTGTCTGGGGAGGGGAGCAGAGAAAGAGAAAACCGAAGGGGAGACTAAATGATGATGGCTGAAGCCCTGCTGGACTAGCACACTGAACAGACACACTCCACGCTGCAGCATTTTCTTGCAAATCCCACGTCTCAATGAACACCACAGATGCGCATAGATGATCATGATGATGATGATTTAAATTTGTAGCTCACCCTTCATCCCAAAATCCCAGGGCAGTTCACAGCAGAAAAATACAAAATGAGAATACAAAATACACATAAAACAAAAACATAGAATGGAGAATACAGTGGTACCTCTGGTTACATACTTAATTCGTTCCGGAGGTCCATTCTTAAGCTGATACTGTTCTCAACCTGACACCACTTTAGCTAATGGGGCCTCCCACTGTTGCCGTGCCGTTGCCACGCAATTTCTGTTCTCATCCTGAAGCAAAAGTTCTTAACCCAAGGTACTATTTCTGGGTTAACCTGAAGCGTCTGTAACCTGAACCGTATGTAACCCGAGGTACCACTGTACCACACTTTCAACCAGTTCGTTGTCTAGGTGCAGTACATTGAGGCTGGAATGAATGCAAGCAGACGAGTTTCATGGATAGCAAAATATATTTTAATTTCTGTAGTACAGTATAGATCACATAATCCCTTGCAAGTAACAGAATAGGTCACAACAGACAGTTCGATACATTTTGGACTCGGCTAACAATTCTATATCCCACCATCAACAGCCTTCCCTGACCCATAATGTCCTCCATATTACAAAAGATGCAAGTGAGGCTTGGGAAGACCATTCCAGTGTCAGGTACAGTTTGTCCTCTTCTCACCACCATCTGTGCAAGAAAAATTTTCCATTGCTCACTCTGAGAAAGAGGAAAACTACAGCCTTGCAATCCAGCACCTTCCAGGTAAACAGGATGTCTCGTCGCAGAGGTACAAAGGTTACAATCAGTTGTGTAGATAATTTGCAAGAGATTTGCAACCATGTTGTATCCATCCAGTTTACATTCACAGATTCAGTCCCAAAGCATGAGGTTGATTACAATTAGTATACTGATCTTCCCACACGTCCCCCTTAGAAAAAAGTACACGTATTTCCCAAAGACAACAGGATTTATTTGATAAGATTCTCAAATTATATTCTGAAGATTGAGGTTTGTGGGGAGGGGGGGTTCTCTTTAAACAAGCAGCAGAAAAGGACACAATGTGATGAAAATTCTTTGGGTGGATCCCGGCCATCTTACGATGACAATTACAGTGCCATCATAGACAATTTAAAAACAAAAGCAAAAAGCTTTTTGGAATGGATGAGTCGACCATGTTAACACTGATTTAGCAATACTACAATCTGCACATATAGTTTGTAATGTTCTAGGAACAGAAATCTCTCTCACACCTCTATCGAGAACCTGCAAGTGAGTAGCCTCTAAAAACAGTGTGTTTGTTAAGGGTACTTATCAGACTCCTTCAGAGCTTACACAGGGTGTTGATCCAAATTCAGATGTTTATATTTCCTCATCTTTCTCCAAAAGTGGATACTGTTTCAGTGCATTTTTAAGTTTTGAACTAGATTAAATACTGTACTTGACGTTTGGCATCTTGAAACTACTGTTCATAATATTCAATCCAGGTGGCACTTCCCCCAAAATCCACAAAAATTATCAATGACACACCCACCTTAGTCAAATAAACCTGGAGCACATGGCTTAGCTAAATGGCAATACACTTGGGTCATATCAAAGTACTGATTAAAATTAGAACACTTATCACTTAAGCTGTTTTCTGCAGTATAAATCAGAATTAAGTTTCTTTTTATTTTTTGCTGCAGTTAGATGACATGAGAAAAGCCGCCAGCACCTAGAATTTACTAGGGCACCAAATTTAGGACAATACAAAGGACAGCAGCTCAAGAACACAAAAAACTTGCATTTCCCCTATGTGCCTACGCTAGTACATAGCGCTGCCCCCCCCCCCCGCACTCTTAGAACATGTCAGAAATGCACTTTAGGGCGGCTGAGAGAAAAGCTCCAGATTATAGACTACACAGTGAACAGTCAGCAATATAGGGGTATTGTTTTTCACAATGACACAGTCCCTCCTTCTGTAGCTCTAAGCACACCACCCACCCAAGGCTGTCTCACAAAGTAAACCAGCGTTTTCAGTGCAGCAGCATGATCATTTCAAGCCAACACACTCTCTAGGTTCTTCAACACAAACTGCATTTGCCCTCCAAATCGCTGCAGTAATCCTCAGTGAGGAATGCAAGAAACTTAAAACTGGACACGTAGCAAAAGGCAGCATTTTCCTGCTTATAAAAATTTTAATCCACATAGCACTGTGGGGATCCCCCTAATCAAAACTGGCAGCCTATTGTTAAAGCTCCCCAGCCCTATGCCTCAATTCCAATCCACATTGGGGCTTGACAGATGCTATTATTTTCAAAAGAACTAATTGCAATAAACAGCATCAGGTCCGCTTGGGTCCTTAGCTAGAGAGCAGGAACCCCTGAAGACACTGGTTCTGGTTAAAATGGGAATGATACAGCCCTTAGTAGCAGACAGCACCCACTTTTGCCATAACTAAAGACAGTTTCCCTTTAAAAAGTCTGCAGTCATTTCAACACGCTAGCCCAACTTGTTGTCATTGTTTAAAAGACAAGCATCTTCTGGCCTTGACGCGGAGGGATATCCCAAAGGGTCTCAGACCTTAAGATGGCATGTCCAGGAACGCGGTTTCACATTGTCAAGGAAAGTGGGCTATAAAACACAAGAGGAACAGTAATGTTAGGCAGGAAATGCTGGGCACTTTCACTTCTGTAGAGTTATCCCTTAGCCATGTGAACAAATGCCAGTGATGAAACCAAAATGTTTTACTTTGCTGTCTCTCAAGCCTGGGCGGCCACCCAACTTGCAGTAGCCAATCTAGGCAATTAGAAGTGGGGTGGGGGTGGGGAAAGGCTTGCCTTTCCCTGTAAGACCCCCCAAATTGGCTCTTCTTTGGGTCAGCTTCACCCAGACGCTTTAACTCTCTGAATGGCAGGTCTTTCAGGTCAAGCAGAATTGCTAAGGTGTCTGCAACCCTGAAACTACAGTCCTACTTGGCTCCAGCTACTATGAGGCCTCGACAGTCCCAGAACCAGCCCCAGGGGGTTATGCATAAGCATGTGGGCTGATCTGGCACTGCATATTAAATGCGGCAAAGATGTAGTGAATTCTCTCTGTTTGAACCCAGGAGATCCAAAGGTGGCAGCTGAATCAGAGAACACAGCAAGTAGAATGAAGAAACCACTGTGCTCCACTAAGGCCTCTCACTCTTTTCCATTACCTTCCTCTCCCTCCCTTCTTTACTGCCCCCTTCCATCCTCTGAGAACCTTTGGCTTTCACCTCTCCAGAAGGGCAGAAACTCGCTCAGAGCTTTACATTATTCATATAAAAAGACGTGGAGGAAGTTTCAAAGTTTTTTTTTTCTGACCCTGCTGCTTGTTATTCTTGTTAGAAAGAAACCTCTACGGTAGCTATTCTGGGCAGAATGCAACCTTCTAAAAATCTGGTTTTCGAATTTTACGTTCACATCTTAGGGCTTGAATGAATAGTCCAGAATAGCAGCTCAGCTCTGTTCCTCTTATTTCCATTGACAAGTGGGATACTCACATTTTTCAAAGGGCAGTGCTTATGGGCATTCCATTCCAGGCTGTAGAGGTAAAGTATCATAGTCGTACCAAGCCCAAGCGTAAGCCACAGGATCACCGTCCAAATGGGGCCTTTCCGACGGTCGCTGAGAATGAAGTTGAAAAGCGCTGACGGAAGAAAATTAAAATGCACTCAAAATTCATGTTAAGGACACCAGCAGCATTCTTTCCTTGATCCCCAGTTAGCAAAGTGTCCGTATCAGTATGACACGTTGTACCTCTTTCCATAGAAATAAATGGCTCTCAACGGAGAAATACTTGTCCACCATGACAGATGGTTGATACTGCCAGTGTCAAGCAGGGGGAAAGGGCACCTCTTTTCAGGTTGCAAGCTGAAGACCTCCAAAGCAAGGATCATCTCAGAAGTCTTTGAGAAAGCCGCATATTACAGTTTGGAGCATTATCAGAACTTCTTCCTCAGCCAAGCCAAGGAAGTCCTCCCTCCTACTCTGGCCATGATCAGTCTCAGAAAATGGAGATTTAACTGGGGTCAGGAGAGGCTTCTAGGTTTAGAGGGAGCAAATGGTAAGCCAGGCTGCAACACAAGCCCCTTGCATCTTAGAACATTAAGTACAGGTGGCAACTAAAAGCTAATCCTCAGAATTTACAGAAACTGCTGCTGCTGGGAGGTATATTTGGTAAGGTAAAGGTAAAGGTAAAGGTAAAGGTACCCCTGACCGTTAGGTCCAGTCACGGACGACTCTGGGGTTGCGGCGCTCGTCTCGCTTTACTGGCCGAGGGAGCCGGCGTACAGTTTCCGGGTCATGTGGCCAGCATGACTAAGCCGCTTCTGGCAAACCAGAGCAGCACATGGAAACGCCGTTTACCTTACCTAGTTATCTACTTGCACTTTGATGTGCTTTCAAACGGCTAGGTTGGCAGGAGCAGGGACCGAGCAATGGGAGCTCACCCCGTCGCGGGGATTCGAACTGCCGACCTTCTGATCAGCAAGCCCTAGGCTGTGTGGTTTAGACCACAGCGCCACCCGCATCCCCTGTTACATTTGGTACTTACGTCCAAAACACATGTAGACGAACAATAATACTGGACAGAAGAAACCAAAGGTCATCGCCAGGATGTATTCATGCACAACGGCGGAAAAAAGGAAGACCGACAGCATAGCAACTGCTTTGAATTTCTTCCCAAATAACTGGTGGTGAGAGAGAGACACAGACAAACAAGGGGAAGGGTGAATCTCTGATAGGTGAATGTATCAGAGGATATCCAATTTTCAAAAACAACAGTGAACAGCTTGTGATAACCACCCTTAAATTGCCCATTCACATTTATTGCACAGGGAGGGTTGTCTCCAGTGGTGGCCTTGCTCTATCAAAAGGACTTTTACTTGCACAAGGCAGGGCAGCTCATTTTTGCTGATCCCTCCTACTCAATGCAGCCCCACAAACACTTAACGCGAGAGCTGGAACAGTGTGGGATACGGCATAGAGGGGTGAAACTGGTGGTAGACTGGTAAAAAAAAAGTGACTTCCCAAATACTGGATACAAACCAGACTGCATAAGTACAAGCTTCTCTCTTTCCACCTTCTGTCAGATCTCTGTATGGGTAAAGTGACTAGGTATTTTACATGTCGTGTAATTCACCTTTACATTAGAACTTTAATAAAATCATTTTGTGGGGGAAATGTAAAGATCTCTGCCATTCCTTTTAAAAAATTGCTTTCTTTTAGAGTTGAAGCAAGGGGGTGCATTAAAAGATGGTTGCTTACCCAAAGGAAATCTTTGTATGCATAGTAATACAGCCAGTCATACACCACCACATTCATGGTTCGGAAATAGCTTGCATAAGATGTAGAATTCCACCAGTCCTGCAAGAGAGGATCAGGGAAGTAAAAAGAGCAGAGACCTTAGAGTCAGTGTTTAAAACTGCAGGATCAAAGTGCCAAGTGCATTCCTGCTACTCAAGTGTTTTAGAGCAATTGGCAATACAATCTCTGTGAACACCTGGTGTACTGTTGCAATGTATAACTGAAATTCCCCAAGAGCTCATTTGCAGGCATTAAATCCTAACCTCCTCCTTCCCAAACAGCCACCCTCAGAATAAGTCACTGGTGTCCCAGTATTTGTAGCTACACTAGGTCTCCAAGGCTCAGATCCAAAATGATCAGAGCTAAATCAAATGTGGCATTTTCTCTACATGAACACTAATTCAATGTGGGGGGGGGGCAACCTGCAAACCACATTCAGAAAAGAGAAATATAGAAGGTAGCTGAAATTCAGAGGCCTTTTCTATCACTGTCCTCTAAACTGTTCAAACTAATCATTAATGGCCCCAAGTGGAAGCAGCAGGAGGATCAGAACACACATTTGTATGATCCCTTGGAATTATTCATTTATTTAACATGTCTATATATACTGCTTGACTACAAATAGAACCTCTGAGCATTATACATAAGGCATTAAAATTGCCAATAAAAGTTTAAAAAGATTATATGAAGAAAATAATAAAAATTTATCTGGAAAAAAATCTGTCTAAAATGTATAAGTTACTGTTGGAGTGGCATACAACGGATGAACAAGTTAAATCAGTAATGATAGATTGGGCAAGAGATGTAGGACATAACAATGTTTGAGGATTGGGAAAGATTGTGGAAGAAAGGGGTTAAGTTCACTGCATGTACAATGTTAAAGGAGAATATAATGAAAATGATGTATAGATGGTATTTGACCCCTGTTAAATTAGCAAAGATATATCATATTTGTGATAATTTATGCTGGAGATGTAAAGAAAAAGAAGGAACTTTTTATCACATGTGGTGGACCTGCCCCAAGGTGAAAGACTTCTGGGAAAAGATTTATAATGAATTGAAAAGAAATGTTGAAATATACATTTATAAAGAAACCAGAGGCCTTTCTTCTTGGAATAACAGGTTTGGAATTTGTCAGGGAAGAGTTAGAGGTTTTCAGTTTATCAGAGGGAGAAAGCATTCCCCAAGGGGGGGAGGAGAGCAGTGAGTCTAATAGAAGGGAGCAAGAGGAACAACAGGGAGGGACCGGCTGTTCCCAGGAAAGGCCAGGGTTCAGTTCTAGCTCAGATTCGGAGGAGGGGAGATACAAGCCAGCTCTAGCCAGGAGGTTAGAAAAAAGAGTGGGAAAGCGAAGGGAAAGGCGCCTTCGCCATTTGGAGAGTGGCTGCTCATGGAGAAGCAGAGCTCAGAAGGTATCTGAAAGAAGTGACTCTGAGGAAGAATAGTTAAGAACTGTTTATAATAATGTTTTGTTAATACGCAATAAAAAGTTTTATAAAAGAACAAGAAGCGTTTCTGTGGTGATCTGAAGAGGACAACGACCAGTCCTGACAGAATACCTTCTGCTCTGTGCCTCTTCACTATAAGTAAAGAAGGAGAAACCAAAATGGATGGAGCTGTGGCGCCAGTTGGGCAAGGAGAAACCCCAGCGCTCCAGCTAACATTACAGGACTTATGGCAACAGAACTTACAGTTGAAAAGTCAAGTCGACGTACTATCGGCAGCACTGGGAGAACATAGAACCATGCTGCAATCGACGTGTGGAGATAGAGGGAGTAAAACATTTACTGTACGTCCACGTAGCTTCAAGGGAGAAAGCTCTGAATACATGGCTTTCAAGACAGAAATTTCTTACATAATTGAGATAAAGGATAAAGAATTTCAATCTGAGCAAGAGAAGGTTGCTTATGTGATTAATTTCTTGGAAGGGAGGGCTAAGGACTGTGTTATACCCCTCATATCTCGGAGGGATGCCGCCCTAGGAAATCTACAAATTTTTCTGCAGTATCTAGACACGATTTTCTTAGACCCTGCGCATGAAACAACCACAGCTAGGCAGCTGTTGAGAATGAGACAAGGAAAAGACACTGTGGGAGTTTATTGGTCCAACTTTAGTTTGCTGGTGCAGAAATTAAAATGGGATCTGAATTCCCCAGCAGTTGCAGCCCTTTTTAGGGAAGGACTGAATAATGAGATTTTAGACCAATTGGCCCAAATGCCAGAACCTAGTTCCTTGGACTCTCTGGTCCGAACGTGCCTGCAATTGAGCCTACGCGTGGAACGGAGGGCTAGTGAAAAGAAGGAACAATGGAGACCACGGTGGCGGGAAAATAATATTATCGAAAGTACAGAGAGCAGAGTGGGCAACGTGACAGGACGAGAGCGACCAGAGGCCATGGAATTAGGAGCAGCCAGACCCCTCCCAGTTACTACCTCTTCCATGGTAAGAGGAAATGCAGGGAAAGGAAGAGATGCAAGGCGTTGCTTTGTCTGTGGAAAACCAGGGCATCTAGCACGACAATGTCACAATCGTAAAGGATGGGAGTCTCTATCTGGAGCAGACATGAGAGACGACAATTGCCCAGAGGAACTGCATCAGGGAAACGAATGTCCCCGGCTGGAAATGGGAGCTTGCAGCCGGGTGGAGAAGCAATAGAAGGCTCTCACGCGGAACCACCTATCCCAGGGCTAACGGTGAAGGTGCAACTACAACTACCCAATGGACACAGCGTCCAGGTAGAGGCGTTGTTAGACTCAGGAGCGTCAGCAGATTTCATAGACCAGAAATTGGTACAGGAACACAAAATCGCTTTGTTACCTTTGAGTTTCCCACTGCGAGTGAAAACAATCGATGGCAGACCGCTACTTTCAGGAGAAGTGACTTATGAGACTCCACCAATGAGAATGGATATGGGTCATCACTCAGAGACCAGGGCATTTCATGTGACCAAACTAGCTGGGCACCCAATGGTGCTGGGCATGAGTTGGCTCAATCGTCATAATCCGGTGATTGCCTGGCATCAAAGATCTTTGGTTTTTGGTTCGATATATGCCCAATGGTGCTGGGCATGAGTTGGCTCAATCGTCATAATCCGGTGATTGCCTGGCATCAAAGATCTTTGGTTTTTGGTTCGATATATTGTATGACACATTGTTTGGGGCAAAAGGGAAAAATCTCGGTGGAAGTAATGGGAACAGAGGTAGAAGGGAAGTTGATGGGGAATGAAAGTGAGATTCCATCACAATATATGGCTTATCAGGATGTTTTTTGTGAAAAAGAAGCAGATAAACTTCCACCACATAGGCCCTATGATTGCAAGATAGATCTAGTCCCTGGGGCACAGTTGCCACCAAGCAAGATATATGCCATGTTGGAAGTAGAATCTGCAGCATTGAGGGAGTTCCTGCAAAAGAATTTGCAGAGAGGTTTTATTAGAGAGTCTACGGCCTCTGGGGGTGCTCCTGTCTTTTTTGTCAAAAAGAAAGGTGAGGAAAGGGCACCAAGATTAGTATGTGACTTCAGAATCCTTAACAGTCAAATGAAGCCTCGTGTGTGCCCACTGCCACGTATAGATGACCTCTTAGAGAGAGTAAGGTCAGCCAAAGTCTTTACCAAGCTTGATCTACGAGGAGCATATAATCTGATAAGGGTCAGAGAAGGGGATGAGTGGAAAACCAGTTTTTGTACTAAGTATGGTGCATTTGAATTCTTGGTAATGCCTTTTGGCTTGCAAAATGGCTCAGGGGTATTTCAAACTTTCATCAATCACGTCTTAGCAGGTATACTGGATCAGTTCTGTGTCTCTTATTTAGATGACCTCTTAATATATAGTGAAAGTATGGAGGAACACGTAAAACATGTCACACAGGTGTTAGAGAGATTGAGGACCAACAGGTTATATGTGAAGTTAGAGAAGTGTAAATTCCACACACAAAAGGTGGAGTTCCTGGGATATTGCATTTCCCACAAAGGGGTGCACATGGACCCCAGTAAAGTTCAGGCAGTGGTGGAATGGGAGGCACCTAAAACTAAGAAAGATCTACAGAGGTTTTTAGGATTTGCTAATTTCTATCGTAAATTCATAGGTAATTACTCCAAAATCACAGCGCCACTAACTGATTGTCTAAGAGGCAAGGTGCCATTCAGATGGACTGAGGAAGCACAGGAGGCCTTTGATAAATTAAAGGCGGTGTTTGCTTCAGAAAAATATCTTATGCACCTAGATCCAAGTAAGCGTATAAAGGTAGAAACTGATGCCTCTGACAGGGCTATTGGGGCCATTCTGCTGCAACAGGACAAGGAAGGGGACTGGAGACCCTGTGCATTCTACTCTAGAAAATTAAATCAATCAGAACAAAACTACACCATATTTGATAAGGAACTTTTAGCTGTGCACGCTGCCTTTAAAGTGTGGAGACATTTTTTGGAAGGGGCATCACATCAGGTGGTGGTACAAACAGATCATAAGAATTTAGAGTATTGGAGAACTGCTAGACAGCTAAACCAAAGGCAAATTAGGTGGGCAGAGTTTTTTGCTGGGTTTAATTTTAGGATTGAGTACATACCTGGGCATCAAAACATTCGTGCAGACGCGCTATCGCGCAAACCTGAGTATATGGAAGGGGAAGCACCTCCCAAGTTGCGAGAAATGCTGAGATCGGATCAGTGGGGGTGTGCAGCCATAGTAGTGGACGGCAGGGAATTCCAGCAATTGACAGTAACAGATGAGTTTGCACAAAAGAAAATGGAGGAACTGAGAAAAGGTAGAGGGGAAGAGGAAGGTTTCAAAGAAAAAGATGGATTGTTGTACAGGAGAGGGGTGCTGTATGTACCTGCAGGTGAATTAAGAGGTAAAGTGTTGAGGCAACATCATGATAACCCGACTGCAGGACATTTTGGTAGAGAAAAGACCCTGTATCAGATCACACGGCAGTTCTGGTGGCCAAAATTGAGGAAGTAACACAATATGTAAGAGGTTGTGAAGTATGTCAACGAGGCAAGGCACCCAGAGCAGCTCCTGCAGGGTTGTTGCAACCTATGCCCACGCCAGGAAGGCCTTGGGATGTGGTGTCTATGGATTTTATAACGGATCTACCGTCATCGCACAGGCAAACAGTGATCTTTGTAGTGGTTGACTTGCTAACCAAGATGGCACATTTCATACCATGTACCAAAATTCCGACCGCACAGGAAACTGCAAAGATGTTTTTAGATAATATTTTTAGGTTGCATGGTATGCCATCACAAATCATTTCAGATAGAGGGGCCCAATTTACATCACAATTTTGGAAGAGGTTAATGCAGTTACTAGATGTGGAGCTAAGCCTCACGTCAGCGAGACACCCGCAAACCAATGGGGAAGCTGAAAGAACGAATGCAACACTACAACAATATCTGAGGTGTTATGCCGGTTATCAGCAGAGCGGGTGGTTAGAGAAGTTGAGTCTAGCAGAGTTTGCGTATAATAATGCAATGCATGTGTCTATGGGCAGAGCCCCATTTGTGGCAAACTATGGCTTGCACCCAAGGGCATTCCCAGGTCAAGAGGAGCAGTTAGCAGTACCAGCAGCAGAACAAATGATAGAGGAGTTGAGGTGCATTCATGAGATATTGAAAGAGGATTTGGAAGAAGCTAAAGAGGCTTACAAGAAAGCTGCAGATAGGCACTGGCGAGTTGGGGAAGAAATCCAAGTAGGGAGCTGGGTATGGCTGTCTACCAAGGGACTACCAATACGAGGGAAGTGTAAAAAGCTAGAACCAAGGAGATTGGGACCTTTCCAAGTAAAGGCTCAAATTAACCCAGTCGCTTTCAAGCTTCATTTGCCTGAAAATATGAGAATACACCCTGTATTTCATAGATCTTTATTGTCAGTGTTTGTACCAGCACATAAGTATCAAATTTCAAGGGAACCACCTCCTTTTCCCACCATGATGGGGGAAGCGGAGACCGAAGTGGAAGAAATATTAGACTCGAGAATAAGTAGGAGGAAATTACAGTATTTGGTTGCATGGAAAGGGTTAGATGAGTCTGAGAACTCATGGGAACCAGCAGAAAAAATTAACGTTCCGGAATTGCAGAGAGAATTTCATAGAAGATATCCCCACAAGCCAAAACCCCAGAACTGGCATCTTCAAGAAATTTTTGAAGAGACAGATAGCGAGGAAGAAGAGTTCATAGGGTTCGGTCCTTCAGAAACAGAGGAGAGTGAGGAGGAGGAAGGGGGGCTTAGGGGAGGGGGTGATGTCAGGGAAGAGTTAGAGGTTTTCAGTTTATCAGAGGGAGAAAGCATTCCCCAAGGGGGGGAGGAGAGCAGTGAATCTAATAGAAGGGAGCAAGAGGAACAACAGGGAGGGACCGGCTGTTCCCAGGAAAGGCAAGGGTTCAGTTCTAGCTCCGATTCGGAGGAGGGGAGATACAAGCCAGCTCTAGCCAGGAGGTTAGAAAAAAGAGCGGGAAAGCGAAGGGAAAGGCGCCTTCGCCATTTTGAGAGTGGCTGGTCATGGAGAAGCAGAGCTCAGAAGGTATCTGAAAGAAGTGACTCTGAGGAAGAATAGTTAAGAACTGTTTATAAGAATGTTTTGTTAATACGCAATAAAAAGTTTTATAAAAGAACAAGAAGCGTTTCTGTGGTGACCTAAAGAGGACAACGACCAGTCCTGACAGAATTGCCCAAGAAAGATGTTAAATTATTTTTGTATGCCACAACTGCCACTCAAATTTTATTAGTATAAAAGTGGAAAATGCAAGAATTTCCTACGGTGGAAGAATGGCAGATGAAGATGATGGAGTTTTCGGAGCTAGCCGACCTAACCGGAAGAGTCCGCGACCAGAAGGAGGAGGAGTATCAGGAAGAATGGACAAAATTTAATGATTATTTAGTTAAATATGTAAAATTAAATTAATTGGAAATAGCTTGCAGATATTTAATTGGCTTAGGATTTCATATAAGTTAAGTGATGAATCAATATGTTTAATTTTAAAATTAAAAGATATAAGGATGTTAATGCTTTAGTTAAATTTCATAAGAACTTTGATTTGGAAAACCGTTAAAGGGAAGTGCATGGAAATTCAACCAAGGGGAAGCGAGGAAGTCACTTAACCATGTTAATAAGTGTAATTTTAATAAGATTATGATCCATGTTTGTTTATTTGTTTTGTTTATAATTTTGTGAAAATCAATAAAAAAAATTATAAAATAAATAAAATAAAGGTGCCAGTATATGACAACACTAAAAGAAGGCTGCAGGTGAGTTCTGCTAAATAATTTATAGAGTGGACACACTTTTCTTCCATGACGCCATACCCAAAACTATTTACATTTGTTTAAAAGTCACAGCAAGGTTAAAATTCTATCCAAAAAGCTCAGTAACACAACACATAGCAACAAATGCTTTTGAATCAGGAATGTCAACAGAAAAAAAGGCACAGGTTCCCTTTTTCACCAGAGGTAAAGGAATGTATTAACAGGTTGTCCAGAAAACTGATGGTATCTGATCGGCCTCTCTAGGCAGGAGGAACCTCATCAATGGCAAAATGACACACACACACACACACACACACACACACACAACATTTCTATCAAATGGAGCGTTCCACGAACCAAGGTACACTCTAAAACTGATAGCAAATACTTCTTTGCGTGTTGTGTTTTGTGCATGTGTGTGTGTGTGTGAGAGAGAGAGATATCATGAGCCTTGCACATCAATTACCTTGTAGAACATTCTGTCAGCAAAGCGCAGCATCTCAGCAAAAGCATTCTGCCAGCAGTGAAGGAGTAAATAATATAAGGTTATTGTCGCCAATGAACCTGTGGAGCAATGAAGAAAACATGTATTTCAGCCAAATTTATTTCAATCATGTGGAGGGGGAAATGGCTTGCCCTCCCCCCTCTGTATTCCTCCCCAAGTTTCCATAAAGGCTCTAGAGTAGCAAAAACTTGAAATGGAAGCAATGAAAGTATTGATTGACCTTGTTTAGGACAATATCTGAGGATGTTTGCTCTTGGCCATTTGCTAATACAGTGTTGGGCAAAGGTTTGTTGATCTTATGCCACATATACTGTACAGTGGTGCCTCGCAAGACGAAAAGAATCCGTTCCGCGATTTCTTCATCTAGCGGTTTTTTCGTCTTGCGAAGCAAGCCCATTGACAGCTTAGCGGATTAGCGCTACAGCGGTCTAGCGGCTTTCAGCGATTAGCTGTTAAGTGGCTTATCAGCGGAACAGCTGATAAGCGGCTTAGCGGCTTAGGAAAAGGGGGGGGAAAGCGAAAAAAAACCCGCGGGGACTCGCAAGATTTTTTCGTCTTGCGAAGCAACCCCATAGGGAAATTCGTTTTGCGAAGCACCTCCAAAACGGAAAACCCTTTCGTCTAGCGGGTTTTCCGTCTTGCGAGGCGTTCGTCTTGCGGGGCTCCACTGTACTGCAAAAGCTCTGTGAGGGGCAAATGGCAGCAAATAAGCTAGCAAGGATAAGAAATGGGCCTAGCAATAAAGATCATTAAAGATTGTTAATGTGTAAATGTAAAGCTATGTATTTTAGTTGCTTTGGTCATATTTGCTAAAGTATTAGTTAGCTTGAACCTTTATATATATAAATAGAAGATGTATAATGTTGTGCTTCTGTTTTCAGGCCACGAACTGAGCAAGCAGACTTTCCCACCTCTCGGGGGGGGGGGCGGGGGGGACTCCATGAGGAATTTAAAAGATAAAAAAGGAGTTTACCAAAAACAAACAAGCAAACAAACACTGGAGCCTTTCTGTCAGGGATTATATGGTTAGAAATTCCAAAAAAGGATGGTTAAGTTGTTTATGTATGTAACTACAGCTAGGTTTTCAGCTAAAAGCAACAGAAAAAATTAGAGACTATTGTGTTATGATTATGATAAATGAGTGACAATAGGCTGCAGCAAAGGGGGGGGGGATAAGGAAAATATCACAGAAAATGGGCTGAGAAGTCAAGAACAGAAAAGAGATCCCTTTTTAAAAATGCATTGGAATGTTATGTGTAAAATGTTCAGAAATTTAATAAAAGTATTATTTAAAAAATTGTTAATGTTTTAGATAATTCTGTTGCTTTAGTCATACTTGGTAAAGTATTAGTTAGCTTGAACCTTTATATACCTGTATATATAAAGAGAAGGTATATAAAGTCCTTTACCAATATCAGACTATATAGACTAGAACCAAGGATAAAGAATCTGCTTTTTGAGTTAAAGATTTACTTTTGTGTCATCTGTTTATTGTTTGACTTGGCTGTTCTAGTCTGAGGTTAGTCTATTGTACTAAGTGATGACTTGTAAGGGGGTCTTGACCAGAGCATGGAGGTAACATGACCAGAGCATGAGGATGTCATGTCATCGCTAATGCATAATGGACAACGTAGAACTCGTTATATATTTAGCATGATGTAAACTGTATGTGAAAGAATATAAAAGTGTCTTGAAACCAGTACAGTACAGGATCAGTACAGTACCCACCATTTTAGGGGACTGTCCTTGACTGCAGTAAAGTTAATAAACGGGTACTGTCTTGCTGGAATCCTTGGTTGAATTTCTTATTTAATGGGACGAACCTGGGGAGTGATTTTGGCCCCTCGCTTGACAATGACCATGTAAATAACTGATTACCCTCCCATTAGGAACCATTGTCTGTTTTTTGACTGGCATCTAAAACAATGATGGAGCCAGACACTCTTCCCTGGGGGCCGCATTCTACAATCAGGGAGCCACCACTAAAAGGGTCCCTTTCCATGTTCCACCCTCCACTCCTCCTTATGCAGTGACCAGGCTGGTTTACCAGCAGAGAGGAAGCCCTTCTGGTGTTGGGGTCCTGAGCCGCATGAGGATTTATAGGTCAAAACCAGCACTTTGAACTGAGTCCAGAAACTAACAACTGCTTGCATCCCCAACACAAGACTAAAAAGCAGAGTTGGATGAAGCAGGATCGCACCTTCTCCAGTCTACCAGGACTGCTGTTATTAAGGAACATACTGCAAAAGCTGTTCAGAGAGAAGAGCAGTAGCTCAGTGGGAGTGAGGGCATGCAAAAGGTCAATCTGCAGCATCTCCAGGTAGAGCCAGGAAATGTTCCTTGTCTGGAAACCCTGGAGATCCACTCCTGGTCAGTGTGGACGACCCTGAGCTAGATGGGCCAGTGGTCTGATCGGTGTAAGGCAACTTCCCATGTTCTCTCTCAGAACAGTGAGATTCACGCTCAGCTTCAGCTGTTGCCCCAGTAAAAGGTTTTCATGAACCCTACAAGTCAGGGAACTACAAAGCTAAGATCACATATCCAACAGGCCATACACTGCCAGTTGTTGCCAATATCACCACTGTATCTGATTATTTATTTGTTGCTTAGAAATATTCCAGAATTAAAAGGGGCCAGGGTGATACGCAAAAGCACTCACTTGGAAGCATGGTGTGCAAGATGCAAAGGACCAGCCCTCGTACATTAAAGTGCTCTCCGCCATATTTCCGAAATACAGGAAAGATGTATATTTCACTTATATAGTACACATAGAAGAGTGACGCAAGGACCTAGAGAGGAGTAAAAACAAAAGCCCCTGATTATAAAAGTAGCACAGGAGGAATCCGTAAGAGAGAAAGCTGATCCCAGTTACCAATATGCACAGATCTAAGCTGAGTAAAGATCATACATTTAACGCACATGGCATTCCCCAAAGAATCCTTAGACATGCACTTTAAAACGCCCCCCCCCGAGCTCTAATTCCCAGCACCCTTAATAAACTGCAGTTCCCAAGATTCTTTGTGGGGGGAGCCAGGTGCTTTGAATGTCCGGTATGTATGCAGCCGTAGGCAACAGCTGACCAATCATTTCAGGGACACTACGCTAGTCCGTGCTTCTTTCAGATAAACGGCATTCCACGTGGGCTCCACCATGTGCAGAATTACTATGCCAGCAGTTGGGAGGCCTGGGTAGGTGCGCTGCTGGGATGTGTATATGTGGAGGGGCCCAGGTGGAACACCTGCTTTACCGACAGCAGCTGCCGTGGTAGCGGTTTCATTGTCCTGCAAGGAGCAGGTCCCACGAGTAGAGACTGATTAACAGACTATATTTTTATCCAAGATTGTCCTTTGAACTTTTAGGATATGTGACACTGCACGGCTAGCCCAGCCCAGGGAAGGACTACGTCTCCATTTGAGAAATACGACCGTGCTTGAAATTAGCTGATCTGCTCCACTCGGCAAAATAAAAATACACTATACAGATTGCTGCACTGTTCATAATTTCCTAAACTCTGGAAAATGTTTACAGATGATAAGAGGACTAGCACACAGGCATCGGTTATAAGTCGGTTTCGGAAGCCTTGTCATTTAGTACTATTGTATCCTGAGAAGTGAAACTGTTTTATTTATCTTACAATGGGAAGGTGTGTTTGTCATTAGTTTAGGGGTAATTATTCATTCAGTGATCCAAATCTAAGGGAATAGGATGCAATTCCAGGTGAGCAGGCATGGAAGCTTCAGAAAGCATTGTGTCTATTTTTTTAATGCCAAAATAAAAATAAGTAATACAGGCTTGTGCACTCCAGTAGGCTAGTACATATTTTTATGAACCAGTAACTCTTATCAGCTTTCAAGGCTGTATAATTATCTGCAGAAACACAGAAATCCCCAAAGGAACAGAAATACCTAACCTCTGCAAACATGGTAGCTACATAGCTCCATCTTATTGTAGGATTTCTGAAAAGAAAAGGAAATCACAGTCATTACACCTAAATCAAGATAAGAACTTGCTTGGCATCAACTGAAACCCAATTTGCAAGAATTTTACAAACAACTGCTAGACAGCAAATCACTTTGAGTTACTTTCCATAATAAAAGCAACTAATAAGTGCAAAAGAAATAATAATAGCAGAGCTGATGTAGTCTGCAGTAAACACAATCCAATTTCTATTCCAGAACAGCAAATATTTAAAGTAAGAAAGTTTGTTTGCTAGTTATGGCTTTGCTCAAATGGCATGTTTTACTAAATGTGCAGCTGCACTATTTTTTTTTTTAACAGTTCATTATTTTGCATAAAGAAGGAAAGGAGTAGTTGAGGGCAATAGGATACAGACTGCAGAATGTGGAATACCATGAAAAATAGAAAGACAACGCTGTATAACACAGCAACTTATACAAAGGAACTCTAGAACCTTATATATAAAAAACCCCATCAAAACCCATGAAGTGTAGAATATCTTAAAGCCAAAATGGTCAGACTCAGCACTTGTTACTGGAACCAGAAACAAAAAGCTCTGATGTATGTGCTCAAAAGAGATATGCATTGAACCAATCCATTTTGGATCCTACTAGGCTTGCTCCGGGAAAATTCAGAGAAACAAATGGTTGTCTTCAACTAACCTTTACTCAGAGAAGACCCACTGAAATTCAGGACCATGAGTTAAGTTAGAGACCCAGCAGTGGGTAGGGTCAGAGGCAAAAGTGGGTAGTGCAATAGATAGAGAGGCTCAGAGGCCAGTGGTGTAGCGTGGGTTGCCTGGGGCCGTGCGGACAGGTTGGGTGGGAGGGAGGGAAACACATTCAACTGCCTAATACTATCCGCATCGCCCAGGAGACATAAGAAGAGTCGTTCTGTGGTCTAGAGAGGTCCCTCCTGTTTCGCATGGAGAAGCTGTTTTCAACGGACCCCAGCGACACAATGTGCAGTTATATTGAGGCTGCCCCGAGTGTTAAACTTTTGCATCCATAACAATTTTGCGCCCAGGGCAACCGTGCCTGTGACGCCACCATGCTACGCCACTGCAGAGGACTGCACTTGCCCCCTGGGCCTGAGGTCCCCAACCCGTGTGTTATGCCCTCCATTGTGAAGCATGCATCCAGTCCAACCTCACCATCACAATGGCTATAAGAATTGCCAAGTCACAATGGAGCAACTACATTGACATTACCGGGGATAGGCATCTCTGTAAATAAGGGTGGGAGCAAAGAGGAAATACAGGTACTGGGAAACTTTAGGAACTTGAACGGTGTCTGAAAAAGCAGAAGGGAGAGAGCTGTTTAGTACCAGATAATGCCACATACTAAAACATAAACTCACAGGGTTCCATCCTATTTTCTATGGGTCTCAAACTGTTCATTAATGCTTGAGTTTAACAGTAATACATTTATACAATTTCTCAGTCCAAGAAGATGGTTTGTATGCCATTCTTATTCTACTTTTTTTCCCCAATGAGTAAGACAAGTCTGTGACAAGTCCCTTACCTCTAGTCCACCCCAAACGCCCTCCCACCCCAAATAACCCCCCTATTGTCAGAGCACTTTTCCCTGTTCCATTAAACCCAGGATTCTCTTATATCCTTTGCAAGATGTGTACTCCTATTCCAATAAGCATTAGAAGACTGCCAAGCTGCATGGTATTGGTAATCTTGCAAAACATGGGGAGGCCCATACACACATTCTTCTGAACTAGAACAGGTCTTTGAATTGTCTCCATGTCACAGAACCCAACCCTCAGAACAGGAAGAAGGGAGGGTGCCTTCATCCCCACAGCTGTACAATTATTGTAGGAAACAGTCACTCACTTGTCTTCTGTGGCGTAAAGGAAAGTATTCGAGAAGTATTCTCCCTAATGAAAGAGTAGCCTTTCATCAGCAGGCGCACCTAAAGGAGTGGAGTAACAGATAAAATGTATTTGACATCTTACAATTAAGTGAGAGATGGTCCAGAAGGATACCATGGTCAATAGCATCAAAAGCTCCTCTGCCCCTCTTTTGATGAAGGTGAAACCAAAGCAGATTCCGTCTCAAGCCAGGTCTGCACCCAGAATGCAAGAGGTCGAGAGAATCAGTATCCTCCAAGAATGCTTCCAGTTGTACTGGCATTGCTCTCTCCTTCATCGTGCTCAAAAAGAGGGTGTTTGCAGCAAGTTATTACAGTGGTTTAAACCATCAGCGTATCTGAAAACAGAAGTACCTACTAGACCTTAAGAATTATGGTGCGTTTCTTTTTGCATCTGACCATTTCTAACACCCTTAGGTTCAATCTCTTGGAAAAAATGAAAACTTGTCACCGTTAATATTTCCCCAAGTCAGGCAGAAGCAAAAGTAGAATGTGTACACAAAATTACAGGTTAGCTAAGGACTCAAATCCTGGCATAAAGCAGCATTTTGCTAATTCAAGCTTTGTGAAATGACCTTGAGCTACATCCAGAAGAAACTAGCTCTCCACATGAAACTCACCTGCTCAAAGGTCACTATGGCAGCAGAGGCTGGTGGTAAATTGTAGGCGACGGCTATGTAAGCTGGTCCCACTCCAAGCCCAAATATCTGGAAGATCATGAGGAGACCCCCAAAGAAAGCGGAGCGGATTGTCTTGTGGGAGGAACCATGGTAGCCCTGGGCCCACAGCAGGAAGAGCCCATAGGGCACAGTCAGGGTGGACAGGAACATGTAAAGCCAAGTGGAAGCAACGACAGAGGATTTGCCAAAAGCGTAGACCAGGAGATCAAACTTCACCACCAACCTTCAAAAGAGATTCAAACAACACAGAACATTAAAATCATATACTTGGGTTAAAATATATCTTCCATCAAGTTAAAGCAGTAACAGCTAAGGAATTCTATAATGAAAGTTGAGGTACTTTTAGTCTTTTTTAGTATTTTAAGTTTTGTATGTATCAGAGTATGGTTGTGATTTTTTTCATGGTTTTCTTGTTTTATCTTTCGTAAACCGCTTTGAGGTTCCTTTTAGAATCAGGCAGTGTATAAATGTTATGAAACAAATACTGAACTTAAGTATACACCCTAAGGTTTTATACAGGACCCCTTGGATAAGCACACGCATGTGGGAAAACTTGTAGTTATTGTGGCATAGCCTGCAGCCTTTCAGTTAGTACTGAGAGGGCTCCACATCTTCCAAGACTTTGCATGCAGATACATTTTCATTGGTTCAGGTATGAAATGACTCAAGTCCAACACTAAAACAAAACAGAAACAAACAAACCTCCAGCTGATCCCTTCAATATTTTCCTACCTTCCTTCATCAATGGAGTCTACTATGAGGGTGCAGAGAATGATCATGATGAAGAAAGCAATGAACACATGATGTATGGTCCGGATGTCTTTCACTTCAAATAGCTCACTGAGGAAAATAATTATAAGAAGTACATTAGAACATTTCGGGGGGTGGGGACAAACTCCAGGACTTCCAGTGATTAAACTTAAGAGCTGAAAGCAACAGGAATATGGTCAGAAGATTCGGAGGATGTGGCCATGGCTTCCCTGGGCCATTTGCGTTTTCTCCTTCAAATGTAACATGCGATCACTCTTTCTCAGTGCAATTTCTCTGCATATGTTCTGCAAAATTCATCTGTCAACAAATATAAGACCTTCACCACTTTTTAGAGGGGGTAGTATGGAAAGAAGTGCCGCTGTACAAGAGAAAGAGATTCCCGAACTGTTTCCAACCAGCAGGCAGTGGCGGAGCTTCATGCACCGGGGGGCGGAGAGCAGGTGGGGGCGTAGCTGGAGTGTGTCCTGGGGGGCGTGGCACGCATCCCAGGGGTGTGACGCGCTGCCCACAGGGGCGTGGTGCATGTCCTGGGGGCATGGCACACCGTTTGTGGGGGCGCAGCCACGATGGCACCCCACTGGGATCGCTCTGCCTTTTAGTCAAATTACCCGTATATGGTTTACATCTTTGACTTCCAAAAGCCCACGTCGAGGCCCCAATCGCTGGTTCTATAGTATTAGCCGCAATTTTATTAAAATTAGGAGGATACGGCCTGATTCGTATTTCATCCATATTAAACCCCTACCCACCTACCCTCATATTCCTGATCATAATTTTAGCCCCATGAGGTATTGTAATAACTAGTTCAATTTGCCTACGACAAGCAGACCTGAAGGCTCTCATCGCCTACTCATCCCTAAGTCATATGGGCCTAGTAACCTCTGCTATTATTATACAAACACCATGAGGCTTGACCAGAGCCATAACCCTAATAATTGCAGATGGCCTAACTTCCTCAGCCCTCTTTGCTCTAGCAAACACTAATTATGTGTGCGCACACACCCAAACTTTACTTCTTGTACGAGGCCTACAACTTGCCTTCCCATTAATATCAACTTGATGATTATTCATTAACTTAACCAATACAGCCATGCCCCCCTCAACCAACCTACTTGGTGAGTTATTAATTACAGTGGTGCCCCGCAAGACGAATGCCTCGCAAGACGAAAAACCCGCTAGACGAAAGGGTTTTCCGTTTTTGAGCTGCTTCGCAAGACGATTTTCCCTATGGGCTTGCTTCGCAAGACGAAAACGTCTTGCGAGTCTTGCACTTTTTTTCCGCTCCCCCTCCCTTTTCTAAGCCGCTAAGCATTTAATAGCCGCTAAGCCGCTAAACCGCTAATAGCGCTAATCCGCTAAGCCGCTAATAGGGTTGCTTTGCAAGACGAAAAAACCGCTAGACAAAGAGACTCGCGGAACGGATTATTTTCGTCTTGCAAGGCACCACTGTATTACTGCCCTATTTAACTGATCATCCCCCACCATCATCATCACCGGGGTTGGAACCCTCATTACTGCCACTTATTTCCGATACATATTCTTAATAACCCAACGTGGAGCCGTTTCAAATCAATTTCGCCTTCTCCCTCCCACCCATGCTCGAGAACATCTTATCCTTATCCTACATTTGCTGCCCCTAGGACTTCTAATTCTAAAACCCACCCTAATTTCAGGATAAAAAAAGGTAAAAGGACCCCTGACCATTAGGTCCAGTCGTGACTGACTCTGGGGTTGCGGCGCTCATCTCGCTTTATTGGTCGAGAGAGCCGGCGTACAGCTTCCGGATCATGTGGCCAGCATGACTAAGCCGCTTCTGGCGAACCAGAGCAGCACACAGAAATGCCGCATGTGGCTCTTTTACACCTTTGCCGCGGCTCCGGGGCGGATACTAGCGAGGGGAGGAGGCACATTGTGCGCCCCGACACTCCCCACTGTGGCGGGCGCTGTACTGGCTGTGACATCGCATGAGGGCGGTGCGTGCGTTAGTCACGCACTGTCCTGACGTCACCTTCCCACCCACTGTCAGATCGGAGGGCAGCGGCGCACATGCTTTAAATGTCGCAATGGTTTTGCGGCTCCCAGTTTTTTTTCCCCTTCGGAAACGGGTCCAAGTGGCTCTTTTTGTCTTAAAGGTTGCAGACCCCTGCCTTATACTTACACTTTTTGCAACAATAGCAACCGCAACCTACACCTTACGAATAACTTTTTACATCCAATTAAATACACCACGAACAACAACATCCATTATAAATGAAACACCCCCGACCCTTACTAACCCCTTTATTCGTCTTGCCATTGGAAGCCTTCTAACAGGCCTAATCCTCATAGCCACTATTTTACCAACAAAACCAACTCCAACTACTATGCTAACCTCTATAAAATTATCCGCCATCATCGCCATCAAGCTGCTTTATGCGGCTTTTTTGCCTCCTTCTACACCTGCCGCTTTACTTGTACTTACTACATGTGAAAACAAAAAAAATTCCTTCCAGTAGCACCTTAAAGACCAACTAAGTTAGTTCTTGGTATGAGCTTTCGTGTGCATGCACACTTCTTCAGATACACATGTGATTATCTATTTACTGTTATGTATATAGTGCATTAACTGATTTACCCCATGAAAAATTAAATATACATTATCCTATAGGGCCATTCATTCCAGTCCCGCCTGCCCAGTGACTCTTTAAACGGCCAAGGTATCTTAACCATGCAAAGGTAGCATAATCACTTGTCCCTTAAATAGGGACTGGAGTGAATGGCTAAATGAGGACTAAACAGTCTCTTACAGACTAGCCAAAGAAATTGATCCTCCAATACAAAAGCTGGAATAAACCCATAAGACGAGAAGACCCTGTGGAGCTTCAAAACCAAGACCATTAAATCATGCTTCCTTAGGTTTTTAGTTGGAGCGACTTCGGAGCATAAAAAAACTTCCAAAATATGAAACCCATTTCATCAAGATTAGCACACCAAAAATAACCATAAGATCCAGCAATAACCCGCATATTGTCTGATCAATGAACCAAGTTACCCCAGGGATAACAGTGTCATCCCCTTCTACAGTCCATATCGACAAGGGGGTTTACAACCTCAATGTTGAATCAGGACACCCCAATGGTGCAGCCGCCATAAAAGGTTTGTTTGTTCAACGATTAAAGTCATACGTGATCTGAGTTCAGACCGGAGAAATCTAAGTCGGTTTCTATCTATGCGGCACTGTCCTCAGTACAAAAGAACCAAGATAGTAGGACCTATACCAAAAGAACGTCCCAATTAAAACTACTGACCACCGCTTAAGTAATAAACATGCCACCCCTCCACCCCAAAATTAGGGTTTATTAAGGTGGCAGAGTCAAGTAATGCAAAAGACCTAAAATCTTTCTACAGGGAAGCAAATTCCCTTCTTAATAATGCATAAATTTATATCCTATATTATTAATCCTGTTACATACATCATTCCCATTCTCATTGCCGTAGCATTTCTAATGCTACTTGAACACAAAATTTTAGGCTCTATGCAACTCTGAAAAGGTCCAAACATAGTAGGCCTTTCGCATATTACAAGCAATTGCTGATGGAGTAAAACTATTTATTAAAGAGCCCATTCGCCCAACATACACATCCCCTATATTATTTATCCTGCCACCAACTTTAGCTCTTTTACTAGCCTTCATAATATGAACTCCAGTACCAATACCACACCCCCTAGCAGACATAAACTTAGGCCTTCTATTTCTTCTTGCCCTCTTAAGCATAATAGTCTACACAATCTTATGGTCCAGATGAGCATCTAACTCAAAATACGCCCCAATAGGGGCCCTAAGAGCCATTGCACAAACAATCTCATATGAAGTTACCCTGGCCATTATTCCACTTTCAATTATTAGACTGACTGGCACCTTCTCAATACACACCCTTATCATTACACAAGAACACATTTGACTAATCCTACCCACTTGACCCCTCGCAATAATATTATTCTTATCAACCCTAGCAGAAACAAATCACGCACCATTTGATTTAACTGAGGGGGAATCTGAACTTGTCTCAGGGTTTAATGTCGAATATGCAGCAGGTCCGTTTGCACTTTTCTTCCTAGCCGAATACATAAACATTTTGATGATAAACACCCTCTCATGTATTTTATTCTTTAGGCCTACCATAACCACACAAACAGAATTATTTACAATTAACCTAATAGCAAAAACTACCCTACTGACCACTGGATTCTTATGGGCTCGAGCCTCTTACCCACGATTTCGTTATGATCAATTAATACACCTCCTATGAAAACAATTTCTCCCTGCCACACTAGCACTATACTTGTGGTATATCTCACTTCCAATCTCACTATCAGGGTTCCCGCCACTAAATTAATAACTATTACCAAGATGTGTGCCCGAGAAATTAGGGAATACTTTGATAGAGTAAATCACAGGGATTTATAATCCCTCACCTCCTCCAGAAGAATGGGATTCGAACCCACACCTGAGACTCCAAAACCCTCTGCTGCCACTATACTACCTTCTAGTAAAGTCAGCTAATAAAGCTCTTGGGCCCATACCCCAAAAATGTTGGTTAAACCCTTCCTTTACTAATGAACCCCTACATCTTATCCATTTTAATCTCCAGCTTGGCCCTCGGAGCTACCATTGATTTCTAGCCTGAATTAGACTAGAATTAAACACCCTAGCCATTAACCCAATCCTGGCCAAACAACATCATCCATGAGCCACTGAAGCCACAACAAAATATTTTATCATTCAAGCAATGGCCTTATCCATCATTTTATTTTCAAGCATTCTTAATGCGACACACTGGAATTTGAGATATTACTCAACTCACCACGCAACCAGCCCCCACCATGCTAACAATTGCCCTAGCCATAAAATTGGGCCTGGTTCACTTCTGACACCCAAAAGTCATACGAGGCATAACAACTGCTCTAATTATTGCAATATGACAAAAATTACCACCAATATCTCTACTATATATAACTTCTAATCAACTCCCGACAACAATTTTATTACTACTAGCTATTTCCTCTACCTTAACTGGAGGATGATCTGGACTAAATCAAACCCAACTATGAAAAATCATAGCATTTTCGTCAATCGGACCCCTAGGCTGAATAGCTGCCATCTCCCCTATCTGCCAGAAACTTCTTCTTCTAACCTTAATAATTTATCCATTAATAACTACCTCCATGTTCCTAATTTTCATCACTTCAACTGCAAAAACCGCCAAAGATTTAGGAACAATATGAGTAATCTCTCCAACACTCTCCACCATCACAATAATTACCCTTATAGCATTAGGGGGACTCCCCCCATTAACTGGCTTCTTACCTAAATGATTGATTCTAGAAGAATTAACTACCAACCACCTCATCCCACTAGCAACTGCCCTCGCCTTAACCACTTTACTAAGCCTAATATTTTACATGCGCTTAACTTATACTAAGCTTCCCGTCTTGGCCACAGGAATTACAATGCTACTAACAGATCGAAACCTAAACACATCATTTTTTGACCCAGCAGGAGGAGGATACCCAATTCTCTACTGTTATGTACTGAAGTTCTCACCCTGGGCCAGCAGGGGGATACTGTAGATAGTTCAGGTCCACATATGCAAATAAGGGATCGAAAGTGACGTTCAGTGATTGGATAGTTATAGAAAATGGTTACTGTTGTGTGCTAGTTGAGCTCTATATAAGCAGGCTGGCTGAACCCTTCAGTTCAGTTCTGTTCTGGCCTATGAATAAACAAGAGCTGTTTGAAGAATCGCTGTGTCATCTGATATGTTCACCCACAACTTAACATCTACCAACACCTATTTTGATTTTTTGGTCATCACGAAGTATACATCCTCATTCTCCCTGGCTTTGGCTTAATTTCCCATATCGCCACTTACTATGCAGGAAAAAAAGAACCATTCAGCTACATAGGTATAGTGTGAGCCATACTATCAATTGGCTTTCTAGGCTTCATTGTATGGGCCCACCACATATTTACCGTAGGTATGGACATTGACACCTGAGCCTATTTTACCTCAGCCACAATAATTACTGCCATTCCTACTGGAGTAGAAGTTTTTAGTTGACTCGCAACCCTTCAAGGCTGAACAATTAAATGGGATGCCGCTATACTTTGGGCCCTGGGATTCATTTTTTTTATTTACGGTAGGCGGCCTTACAGGTATTATTTTAGCCAACTCCTCGTTAGATATTATTCTTCATGATACCTACTATGTAGTTGCCCATTTCCACTATGTCCTTATCAACAGGAGCTGTATTTGCAATTATAGGTGGATTTGTCCACTGATTTCTGCTCTTTACAGGTTATACTTTGTGTTAAGTTGTGGGTGAACATATCAGATGACACAGCGATTCTTCAAACAGCTCTTCTTTATTCAGAGGCCACAACAGAACTGAACTGAAGGGCTCAGTCAGCCTGCTTATATAGAGCTCCAGTACAACTTTACTGTAGCAACTTTCTAAAACTATCCAATCACTGAACGTCACTTTCGATCCTTCATTTGCATAACTATCTACAGTATCCCCCTGCTGGCCCAGGGTGAGAACTTCAGTACATAACACTTTGCATTCCTCATGAACAAAAATTCAGTTTGGCATAATATTTACCAAACAAAACATAACATTCTTTCCACAACATTTCCTCAGATTAGCGGGCATGCCCCAACGTTACTCCGACTATCCAGATGCATACACCCTCTGCAATACTCTTTCATCAGTTGGCTCCTTAATTTCACTGACAGCAGTAATTATAATAATATTTATTATCTGAGAAGCTCTGGGAGCTAAACATGAAGTACTTACCCTCGAATTAACAAACACAAACAAGGAATGACTTCTCGGCTGCCCGCCTCCATATCTTACCTACGAAGTATCAACCTATGTACAAACCTCAAGGGAGGGGGGACTTGAAACACCTCTAACCACTTTCAAGCCAGTCACACAGCCTCTTAAGTTTCTCTCCTTATGAGGTCCTAGTAAATAAATTACATAGCTCTGTCAGCGCTAAATTATAGGTCAATCAAGCCTATGTGGCACACCCAGCACAACTTGTTGTTGTTGTTTAGTCGTTTAGTCGTGTCCGACTCTTCGTGACCCCATGGACCAGAGCACGCCAGGCACCTCTGTCCTCCACTACTTCCCGCAGTTTGGTCAAACTCATGCTGGTAACCTCGAAAACACTATCCAACCATCTTGTCCTCTGTCGCCCCCTTCTCCTTGTGCCCTGCCCTCCATCCCAGCACAACTAGGCTTCGAAAATGCAGCCTCCCCCATTATATAAGAACTTCTTCACTTCCATGACCATGCATAATAATTGTTTTTTTAATCAGTGCCTTAGTACTATATATTATTAGTCTTATATTATCAACAAAACTCACACTAATACTATAGATGCCCAAGAAGTGGAAATAATCTGAATTATCCTCCCCGCAATAATTTTAATCCTAATTGCACTCCCCTCCCTCCAGATCCTTTATTTAATAGATGAAATTAACATCTCTCATTTAACTATTGAAGCCATTGGCCACCACTGATACTGAAGCTATGACTATACAGACTATGAAAATCTGCTGTTTGACTCCTACATAGTCCCAACATGCAACCTACATCCCAGAAATTTCCGCCTACTAGAAGTTGATCATCGAGTTGTAGTCCCAAGAGAATCCCCCATCCCCCAGCAGAAGATATCCTGCACTCATGGGCAATTCTAGCACTCGGCATTAAAACAGATGCAGTCCCAGGTCAATTAAATCAAACAACCTTAATTACATCTCACCCGGGCCTATTTTATGGGTAATGTTCAGAAATTTGCAGATCAAACCACAGCTTTATACCTATTGTAGTAGAATCAACACCCCTCAAATACTTCGAAGCATGATCTAAAATAATAATCTCCTCATCACTAAGAAGCTAACTTACAGCACTAGCCTTTTAAGCTAGAGAGGGAAATCTGCTTCCCTTAGTGACATGTCTCAACTTAACCCAGACCCCTGATTCCTAATTTTCATGCTAGCCTCAGCAACCCTTATTGCTGTAATAATGACATCATGGCAAGTCCTTTGCCCATGCAGTTTGAAATCAAAACTGGAACAAGGCTTTGCAGGCACCAATGGTCAACTGTGCCAGCAAACCCAGTTTCCTGTGCCTGCGTGGTTTGAAATCAAACCACGTAAGCAAAGGCACAGGGCTTCGTAGGCACTGCCAATCAGCTGATTGGTGGTGTCAGCAAACCTGCTTTCAGTAGGGAACTGCATCTTTACCTGTCCCACAGGTGTACCCAGTTTGAGGAAGGTGGCCTTGCGGGTCAAATTAGGATGCCAGAACAGGCCAGAACTCCACAGAGCTGCTGTAGACCACATTTCACTTGGACATTCTCCCATTTTGCACCAACTGAAGCCTTTTGTAATCCCCACTCCATGCTATGTAAATATTTGGGTCTCACAGGCTTAGAGTGCTTCATTTATTATTAAATTGATAATCCCACCTGGCCTCCAAAGGAGCCCTGGAGAACACAGGACTGTATCACATCCAAATCTGAACCTACATGGGCCAAGGTACCATTCCGTTATGGGTTCTCCTAGGCAGAATATAAAAGAAGTTAGGGACAAACTTTATTGGAGAACCAGACCACCCATGAGGAGTTTGGATTACCCAGCAATAGACATTCCATTCCAGGCATCCCCAAACTCGGCCCTCCAGATGTTTTTGGGACTACAATTCCCATCATCCCTGACCACTGCTCCTGTTAGCCAGGGATGATGGGAGTTGTAGTCCCCAAACAGTTGGAGAGCCGAGTTTGGGGATGCCTATTCTATTCTGCAGACCAGTTTCTACAGAACAGAACAGCCCCTGTGAATCCAGAATCCAGCCACATCCAAGTTAGAATTTGGGATGTGCAATAGCCAATTGGCTAGAACACTTATAAAGGTTAGGAATACCAACTTTCAGTCTACACAGTATAAAAATGAATGGGATCTGCTGGGAGGGAGAAGCGAGATGTGCAGATAAGCCACCCACCGGATCAAGGCAACTTTAACTTTAGCAAGGGCTCTAGTAAAATATAAAATCTAATTAATATACTCACTCCAAGACAGACTTTCTAGCAACAAAAACTTTTCCATGTTCTGGAGGTGCTCTTGATTCCCTGTGAAAAGAACAAATATTCAGCAACAAATCAACATATCAACTCTGCTTCAGGCTCAGCCAAGAACCAACATAATTGCTTTTGAAGCCACTGTCTTTCTCTGAGCACACGGCTGAGAAGGCAGGGGGCGAAGTCTCAAGCTGCACAGACTTTGCAATCAAGCCATTTGCGAATTCTGTAAAGTGGCTGTCGATCCGCTGCCCCTGACTTAGGCGGCTTGGAGTTTTACGGAAATATTGGTGGTGAGGGAAATAAAATTTAAATACATTCTGGATTAACATGGCAAAATCTGGTTTTGTAGCAAGAATTTGTTTGTGTTTTCCACATTTTATTAACAAGACCAAATAAAAATACCCTAAAAAGAGAAAGAAAGAAAGAAAGAAAGAAAGAAAGAAAGAAAGAAAGAAAGAAAGAAAGCCCAAACAGTTTTGGATCAGGAAAGCCCAAACAATTGCCAGTACAGTCATACCTTGGGGCTCAAACAGAATGCGTTCTGGGAGTTCGTTCGACTCCCGGAACCAGTTGAAAACCAAGGCACAGGTTCTGATTGACTGCAGGAGCGTCCTGCACCCAATCGGAAGCCGTGTCAGACGTTCAGCTCCCAAAAAAGCCTGAAAACCGGAATACTCACTTCCGGGTTTCGATTGTTTGGGAGCCAATTTGTTCAGGAGCCAAGACATTTGAGATCCAATGTACGACTATATTGGAAATTTTGTTCCCAAATCAACAAAATATCTTGGTAGGCATCTTCTGGAACAAAACAACAACCTGATAGGACCTTCAACTGAGCCAAGTAAAACAACCAATAACGTTCTTATCTACCAGAGTTGGAACAAGGCACATCTTAATGCTCATCTAGACCTTGAGCATTTGTGCTGCAGGACAGTGTCCCAGAAATGTGATGGATTTCAAGAATGGAGGGGAAACTGGCATTCTGCTCCCAAGGAAAACAGACAAAACTGAATTGCTTTTCAGCAACAATTCTAGCAGACTGCTTTGCTTAGAGCTGAAGTTCCAAGTATGGATAGTTCTAACTAGTATCTGCTCTTCCTCCCAGACTCCTCAAGCAGTAGTACCAAAGTTTAATGTTACATATTTGCATTTGCATATAAAGCTCTTGCTACACCTTGGAAGAGGAACTCAGGGACAGATGGCCTCCAGAAGGTCCTGGGTCCAACCTCCAGTTTAAAAGGATCAGGTAAATTGCCATGGGAAAGGCCACTGCAATAAGCATTGGAAAACCACTGCCAGTCAGAGTAGATAATTATGGGCTAGATGGACAGACCAGCCTGGTTCTATTAGGGCACCTGTTTGCTCATTGTGAAGCCCTTACTACTAGATAGGCGCAAACTTTACTGGAGAACCAGACCACCCATGAGGAGGCTGGATTGCTTAGCAATAGACACTTCTGGTCTGTAGATCAGTTTCTACAGAACAGAAGAGCCACATCCTTGTTAGAATCTGGGATGTGCAATAGCCAATTGACTGGAGCACTTAAAAAGATTAGGAATACCTGCTTTCAGTCTACACAGTATAAAAATGAATGGGATCCCCTGGGAGGAAGAAGCAAGATATGAAGATAAGCCACCCACTGGATGAAGGCAATTTTAACTTTAGCAAGGGCACCAGTGAAATTTACAATCTCATTAACATATTCACTCCAAGACAGACTTTCTAACAACAAAAACTTTTCCATGTTCTGGAGGTGCTCTTGATCCTCTGTGAAAAGAACAAATATTCAGCAGAGTAGTTGTAGTTTTTTTAAAAAAGAAAGAGAAATCAACAAATTGACTCTGCTTCAGACTCAGCCAAGAACCAACATACTTGCTTTTGAAGCCACCGTCTTTCTCTGAGCACACGGCTGAGAAGGCAGGGGACGAAGACTCAAGCTGCACGGACTTTGCAATCAAGCCATTCACGAATTCTGTAAAGTGGCTGTCGATTCGCTGCATGAAAGCTGGCTTCATTTGCTGATAAAATTTGGAGGAAGGAAGGAATAGAAAAGAGAACACCTTAAGTATACAGTGGTACCTCGGGTTACATACGCTTCAGGTTACATACGCTTCAGGTTACACACTCCGCTCACCCAGAAATAGTGCTTCAGGTTAAGAACTTTGCTTCAGGATAAGAACAGAAATCGGGCTCTGGCGCGCGGCAGCAGCAGGAGGCCCCATTAGCTAAAGTGGTGCTTCAGGTTAAGAACAGTTTCAGGTTAAGAACACACCTCCGGAACTAATTAAGTACTTAACCTGAGGTACCACTGTAATTGATAAGTATTGCCTGGAATTTGCCTGCTAAAATGGCATGTTACTCTTTACCTTCAAATGCAAGGCTGACTTCCTAACACCATGCTAACAGCACATCATGAACGTGTCTCATTTCCTGACAACTGACGACATATTCTTGGACCCCAGTCAAAGTCACGGCCAGTGGGGACAATGGTCTGCGCTGATAGGACTTCCTAGTCCAGCAACATCTGGTTCCCCATTCCTGGTTTAAGCCACCTATCAGCAGCTCCCCAAGAATGTGGAAGCAAAGTAGCCAACTGCAGGGCCTTTCTAAGAAAACCATAGTTAGCCTAGCTGCCTCCCATCTTGCTTACAAATAAACTCACTCAACATATCTGACAGAAATCTGACCAGAAAACTGACTTGTTCTGCAGGATCTTTTTGTTTTGTTTTTGTTTTGTTTTTGTTATACTAGTCAAATACCAAACGTATGCAAAACATACTCTTTTAGTCTCCAGTTTATAAGAGCTCACAGGATGTACTGAATAGCTCAGTTGGTAGAGCATGAGACTCTTAATCTCAGGGACGTGGGTTTGAGCCCCACATTGGGTAAAAGATTCCTGCTTTGCAGGGCGTTGGGCTGAATGACCCTCATGGTCTCTTCCAACTCTATGATCCTTTGTTTCCTACTTGGCAGGGGGTTGGACTCGATGGCCCTTGTGGTCTATTCCAACTCTATGATTCTATGAAAGTGAGCATTGTTTATAATTTTTGAATTTGAGGAAATCTTTCAGCAGTCCCAGTTTCAGTGACTCCCAATTTACAGGATTTAGGATTTCTAACAGGCCCATACTATGCATAGATCTGTCACAAATGGGAGGTTTCTTTTGCTGTCTAGGGATTCCTCCTTGTCAACTCATATTAACTACAATTCAGATAAGTTTACCTCAGCCTCCACCAAAAGCTGCATCTTTCGAGTGACCAAATGGTCAACGTCAACATGACCTAAGAGGAAAAAAAACAAATCATTGCTGTATTTTCAATGATAAATACAATAAATAAATAAATAAATAAATAAATAAATAAATAAATAAATGTTGTCCGCAAGTATGAAAGGCAAAACAGAAAAAGTATGCAAACTGGAAATTTAAAGTATTTTAATATCAGTGCTGCAAATAAGTCCACAAATGTTACTAGCCCTCAACATTTCACTTATTCCCCTGCCCAGATGTACCTGTATTAGTTGTCCGCTACTGACCAAAAGGAAAAACAACCTATTCCAATTTCCAAGGCTTCGCTTCCTAGAGTGCATTAAAACCATAGTTAATTGGGGCAGATCATTTAAACTTATCTACCCAAATACTTCCTGCCAACCTAGCAGTTCGAAAGCAGTCAAAGTGCAAGTAGATAAATAGGTACCGCTCCGGTGGGAAGGTACACGCCGTTTCTGTGCGCTGCTGTGGTTCGCCAGAAGCGGTTTAGTCATGCTGGCCACATGACCCGTAAGCTGTACGCCGGCTCCCTCGGCCAATAAAGCGAGATGAGCGCCGCAACCCCAGAGTCGGCCACGATTGTACCTAATGGGCCAAATGGGCCCTTTACCCAAATACTAAAAAAAGGAGGTGCTAGGGAGAAGGATTCTAGCTTGGCCACCTGCCGGACATCTGTATGATTCAACCGTCCATGCACCGCTTGCCCCCTGCACCCTCAAGTGGTACAGCCCAGGCACCAGTTCAATAAGTTTTTCTGAAAACAAAAACAAATTTGTTTCTGCAGAATTGCAATTAGATGGTTCTTCTTGAAATTCCTCTCATTAAACAAGCATTCAGCAATTGTATTTGGGCATATCTTGAACAAAATTCCAGCCAAACTAGGGAAGGGAACATTCATATTAATCAATGAAAAATAAAAATCCTTTTTATTGATGAAAGCCCCTTTAGCTTGGTTTTGCTGAGCTCTAAGTAAGCGTGTAGGAATGTGCCAGGAATGCCTGAGGTTCTGCTTAAACCACCAGCTTGATAAGTGAAGAACTTGCTATGTGAACTATTGAGCTTGCTATATCACTGGAAACTAGGATGATAACTTGGGCAATGCTTGCTTAAGCAATGTATGACAAAATAAGGAGTATCAAAGTGCAGCTGCCTACAAGTTGATCACGCAAGAGCATGTTGATCACAATGTGCATTCCTCAGGAGTTGACATGATAGGTGGAATGCTATAATTGGAGGTGTTGAATCTTTCTGTGTTCTGTGAAGCTACAACTGTTTCCTTTCACGTGTTTGGGTGTGGTCTGAGTTTCTTGCACCCCACAATAAATTGTTTCCTCCTCCAAGTGTGGGACCCCAATCATCAAACAGTAAATATCAAGTAAACAATAAAAATACACTAGATCACTAAACTCTGGCTGGATGTAGACACATCAAAGAAGCGTTTTAGTTTAAAGCATTGTAAATTTAAAACAGGTAGAGAAAAACAGGACTCCACGTCGTCATCTGGTGGCAAAATGTTACATTGCACATACAACACATATACAGTAAATTGCTTTTTCTCTATCAGTCTAACTGAGTCCTCTGATAGCATGCCCTTTTGAAAAATCAAAAACACAATCCCTGGAGCATACTGTAGTTACCGGTTGTTAAATCCCTGGTTATGGCATCACAAGATTCATTAAATACAGATTACTTAAGATGAAAAGATGGGCTTGGTTACTGCTCATTACACCTAACGTTCACCACCTGTCATTGCTATCATATCAGGTGATGCTTTGCTTTCAAAAAGTGATTTCAGAACCACAAACCACAGTGATGAGCTTTGCAAACCAAAGGTTCATACAGATTCATACTGGGCTTTTTGAAAACTGTCTCATTTCGTTTGAAAACTTCCAGATTTTGGAGGTTCAAAGGGTAGCACTGAGTTCTTTGAATGCCCTTCCTTTCCAATGCCAACCATCTCCTAAATCAGCATTTGAATTATACTTTTCTTTATACAGAGTGATAGGTAAAATAGCACCAAGTTTAGCCCTTGTTTTTTGTGCAGTTTTATATAAGAGAATAAATCTCAATTTTAGTTTTCTTTGCTGTTCTTTCCTCATCTTCCTCTACCTCAGGGTATTGAAGGTTGTCTTTCACAACAGTCAGAAATCCAGTGGTCTCAGCAATTAGCACCAAGTCCTCCACAAAATGTACTGTATCATTGGCACTGTGACAAACATCTTTGAACATCATTTATTGCTACATCACATACATTGCCAAAGGTAGGTCTTAATTATTGCAACAATTATTACCAGAATTAATTGTTGCAACGAGCTCTGCAGACATGTGCAGACAGGATGGGTAGCCACTGTTAACACACTTGTAACAGGGAAGATGTGCCACAAATGTACGCACATGATGCCTCTCTCTTCAGTAGGTTCTGATGGGCATAGTTCCAAGAGGCTGCTTGTTTATGTTGCACTGCTTGTTTATGTTGCACTGTGCATACAAGACACTCCAAGCACCATACACCTATGAAAGCTCATTTCAACATATTCCTCTTTATCTTCAAGCTCAAGAGGGCTGCAGCAGGGACACTCACCTGGAACAATGATGCAAGTGCAATTTCTTCTTGCTGTAGGCATGGAATACAGTGGTACCTCAGGTTACAAACACTTCGGGTTAAAGACTCTGCTAACCCGAAAGTACCGTAGTACCTCGGGTTAAGAACTTTGCCCCAGGATGAGAACAGAAATCGCACGGCAGCGGTGCAGCAGCAGCAGCAGGAGGAGGCCCCATTAGTTAAAGTGGTACCTCAGGTTAAGAACGGTTTCAAGTTAAGAACGGACCTCTGGAACAAATTAAGTTCGTAACCAGAGGTACCACTGTACCTAGATGCATCTTATATCTTTTTGTATCATCACCTACTTTTGAGAGGCGTCTTCCATGAATACGGTCTTAAGAGTTAAAAGTAGGATTCCGTTCTGGTTGCTGTTGCCAATTCCTTCTTTCCCAATATTTCCAGGCCACAGATCAAAATCTCACCCAACTCTTGCATTAAAATCACCCAGGAGGAGGATGTTATCTTTCTTAGGCATCTCTGTTAAGATGGTCTCCAGCTCCCTGACCACTAGCCATCCTGGGAGTTGGGAGTCCAACAATATGAGGACAAGTGGTTCTGCATCCCTGCCAGCTATGCCTCTCACCCTCGGAGCCCTCTGCAGTGGTTTTAATCCATACAAACAAGATGGGAGCAACTACACGTCATCCTTCTGTGACAGAAGGATCTAAAAAGTCACGTACCTTGGCAAGAACCTTTGGGCAGGCACTGCCAGCATGGGCTTCCCCTCTCCAACAGCTAATTACCCAGTTGGAAGGTATCATGCAGAGACATCAGCGCGCACACACACACACACACACACACACACACACACACACACACCACTCTGCAAGCCCTTTAGCCCTTGTAGAATGAAAGCTTTAAAGCAAAGCACACAGACACCATTCAAAGAAATTGTTTTGTGAGATTTGAGCCTGCTCCTACATTTTAGTGATTTTAGCCAATGAGTGAAGTCAGAGCTGTAACTGGCAAGTGCTGGAAAGAAATTTATCACACAAGCAATATCCATGTTGCAGAGGGAGTATTGTGCCTGAGGAAGCATGGGCTACCACCGCCCTGCAATGTAGCCTATTGTTGCTATACAGTGCTAAAATTACAGGGGAATCATAGAATTGCAGAGTTGGAAGGGACCACGAGGGTCATCTAGTCCAGCCTCCTACAATGCAGGCAGGAATCTTTTGCTCAGCTCAAACCCACAACCCTGAGATTAAGAGTCTCGTGCGTTACCAACTGAGGAGAAGGCAGAGAAGGAGGCAGAAGTGCATGACAACCCTCCAGACTCTTGTGGGGAGGAATTTTAGGAAAATCAGGCAGGGGACTATTAAACAGATTACAACAGCAACATGGGGGTGGGGGCAGGTGATTAATTGCTTTCCCACCCATGGAGGGAAGCTTGAGGGTGGTTGCTGCTGGTGTGAACACTTAAACGGGTATATTCACATCAAAGGCACAAAGGCTTTTTTTAACTCAAGAAAAGAAAAGAAAAGAGTGGCCATGTGACCTGAGTTAATAACATTGCTAAAGTTTTTTAAACTTCATAACCAACAAGAAATACTGATGGAATGCACTGGTTGCTTTTTATCAATTTAATCCTGAGTTTATCCAAGCGTACAGAGGAGGGAAACCAAGATGATTTAGGGTCTGGAAACCAAGCTTTATGAGGAACGGTTGAGGGAGCTGAGTATGTTTAGCCTGGAGAAGAGGAGACTGAGAGGAGATATGAAAAACCTTTTAAAATGTGGGCAGTTCCAGAATTTACATCATGTAAATGCCAGGGAAAACAATTTTAAGTTGGCACCAAAAGGAAAGGACTATATGTGTCCCACTGTTACTACACAATGCGCTGCTCCTGGCTGTGGAACCTCAAGAAGCACCTCTCCTAACGATCTTTATAACTGGATATAAGATACACGGAGATAAGAAGATTCATTATGCATGACAAACTCAATATGTCCCAAAATGGGATTCCATAAACAATTATTTTGGAATTTGCATTGATGGGTATTCCCCACCCCGCTTTACACTGCCTTTCAAGACCTAACGTGGAGTCTTTCAAGTCTATTTTGTTTAGGACATCAAGTCAAGGAATTTGTAAACGAAGTAGTAATGATACAAAGGAGTACTTAAGAGAAAAGTCTATGAGGAATGATATCAATTTTCTGAGCAAGGTGTCAAGCTGCTGCCAGCGACTTCCGGCTGCTTGCCCAGGAACGTATAAAGACAAGGGAATGTTTCTTACTGTCCGCTTTTTATTCAGTATTTACAGAGAGAGGCTATAGCACCCAGCCTCTTGGATAATGGCGTTGTCCCGAGTCAATCTCCACCGCACACACACACCCCCATCTCTCCCACTTCCTCATTCGCCATTCGCATCGTCTCTCTTACAGGTGCTGCTATGTGCCCTCTGTCTTTGAGCTCTTTGCTCTCCTACTTTTAAGGCTCACCGGGTTCTGGGAGATGGAAGGTCTGGGATGCTTTCTAATAACAACCTGTCAGCCGAGTGTTGTTCCGACTCTCCCATGTTTTCCCCCTCATCTGCCTCTGAGATGTGACCTCCTTCAAACCCCTGTTGTAAATCTATACTGTCTTCCTCTTCCTCCTCCCCAGAAGGGTCAAGCTAGGGAGGCAGTCTCCAACATCCTCCTCTGACCAGTCTCTGACACAAAGTTGGTGGAACATGATGCTGGGGAGATGATAAAAGATGTAAGAAATCATATCTGTGATTGAAGATGGGAATGAACTGTATGAGATGTATGTAGGGCACTGGTTAAATTGTGGAGTAGGCACATGTTTCTTCCTCCTGTGGTTTCAGCATCCCATCACTGGCAACATTTCCTTCTGATGCTACAGCCTTTGCCAACCTGGTGCCATGACAGGTTTTGGACCACAACCCCCCCATCCAAGCACCTGGAAGGCACAAGGTTAGTGGAGGCTGCCATAGTGCAACAATGCACATCTGTACACATAGCCCACCAGAAGTAGGACACTGCGCAGGCTTCACATGCAGCACAGAAATTTGTAGGAGCAAAAGCAGTCCAGAGAATGAAGTATGGAGATGCAGAGGAGTCAGCTGGGGAAGCCTGGGATGAGAATCAACATCCTATACCCCTCTGAAATGTGTTTTATTTTCAAATTGACAGACCACAATCAGGGCCATCGCTCAGCCTCCCAAAGGTCCTGCTCCCTGGAGACAGGGTCTGAGCTTTCAAACAGGACTGAGCTTACAATGTTGAGTGCTGTGAGGCTAGAAAACAGGAGCAGCTTGAAAACACAATTTGCCAGCTACGCAAATTCATCATAACTCAATTTCTCATTTGAGTTCTCAGCTATGGTTAGAATCCAGTGGTCATCGATATGACAACCCTAAGTGCACGAGTCAGCAGAGGCCATCCCAGGCACCCACAATATTACACACCCACAACCCACACACCGAAACTTGGCTTGAAAGCAGCATGTTTTCCTATCACAAATGATAGAATAGTTTTCAAGATGTGCTTTGTCGTACAAGGCAAAGATAGTTTACAAGATGTGCTTTTCATAGGGTGTGTGTAGCAACACAACAATCAACCCACTTTACAGATGTGCCAACAGGTCCAGAAAGATTGGAAAGCCAAAATACATGTATTGGGTTGTAACAAAGTTTTACTCATAGTAGACCCATTGGACATGGTGAACACTGGAAATAATCCATTATTTAAGATCTGAGGAAGAATTCGTATTTACTGTACTTCAGAACTTTTGTTCATTTGCAGATTCAAAATAAATCCACTGATAAATTCTTATATTTATTCACATAAGATTTCTGCAGTTACTAATAAAGAAATCTCATAATTGCATCTACACCAGGGATTGGCAACCTAAGGCCCGCGGGCAGGGAAAGGCTGGTTGGGCGAGTGGACCTCATTCTGCGCACACAAAGACTTGGTGGAATCCCACCCGACCACAATAATGTGGTCTGAAGAGCTACTGCCTGTCTGAGTAAGCAGTACTGGGTGAGATGAACTGCTGGTCCAACTCAGTAGAAGGCAGTTTCACACCCAGCTTGAATTTGAGTAAACAAGCTTAGCAATGAATGCAAATCTTGAGGCAAATATCTGGTAGCTGTTGAAACAAAAACTACAACACGGATAATTTAAGTATAGATGCGTTTCCTAGTCAGGTGATAAAAGTTCTCTAGAAGAATCCCCTCCGCTGGCTTCACAAATTTGGCACACAGCTAAAAGAAAACTAGTCAGGGAACAAACACAGTGCTAAGGTCAAGTTATTAGCACAAGGCAAACACGCTCAGAACTGGCTGAGTACCACGTTGAACTACACCACCAAAGATACATGCACTGGGTTGTAGTCAACAAAGTTTGATTCAGAATAAACCCACTGAACATGGTGAACACTGGAAACAATTAGATTCATATTTACTTCAGATCTTTTGTTCACATGCAGATTTAAAATCATGTCACTGCTTATCATTTCATCTGCTAATCAGGTAAGATCTCTGCAGTTACTGATGAAGAAAACTCACCATTGCTTGATTGTGGGAAAGACCAGTCTGCTTCATGCCTCTTTGATAAGTCTTCTTTCTCTTCTGCCGTCTCATAAGTTGATCGGCGATTCCTTACGGAGATATTTTCTTCACCCGCCATGGTGTCAGGCTAACACACTGTAGAGGAGAAAACTTACTCATATGAAGTAGCTCAGCTTTTTATGACCATGCACTTATCGTTCTTTATTATATGATGTATAATTATAATCATTCTAAGAACCTCAGTGCTTTCTCAATCTTTCTTTTACAAAACAAGTCCCTAGGCGTCCTGGCTGCCAGAAAACATTTCTAAATACACCAGACTGATGAAAGTTGTGAAAGTAGAGGATAGGGTTTGTTCAAAACCACAAACTGTTCCCTTCACTCTCTGAACCAGCCTCTCTCAATCTTGGTTGGGTCCCCAGATGTTGCTAGACTACAACTCCCATCATCTTTGACCACAGGTCTTCCTAGGTAGGAATGATGGGACTTCTATACATCTCAGGATGTATGGTTAAAAAGCTGCCTTAAACTTGTATCTTTCAAAAGTTTTGTTTTGGTTGATTATTAATGGAAGTTAAAGTTGCAGAAAATGTTATCTGACCCGATCTTTGTTCCTTTAAAATCTTCCATAAGGATAAGATTTCGCCACTTGCAGCCCTTGTGTTTAAGGTGACATCTCAGTTTAGAGGGATAAATCACACATACACAGCACTTTTTGGCCGCCAGTTCTGATGATCCTTGCTTAATAAGCAAAGACATTAACAAGCCTTTTGCCCAACAACACAGCCCTTTCCCCAAGCTGTAAATAAACCAGAAATCGTACAAATAACCATAGTTTTCCATTTCATCCAAGTTAGAAAACTATGGCTCCCACTTCCCAGCTTGGAACCCGGTGGGCTCAGCCTTTACGCACGGAAAGGAGAGGTGGAAGAGGGGACCAGCAGGCTTCCTTCGCTCCTTCTCCCCCTCTCCGCACGCTATCGCTCCCTCTCGACGGCGACCGGGAGATTCAGGAGGGGTACCTGCGCCCCTCTCCAGCCCTTGACCGCCCCTCGCCCTTCGCCCCAGTCCGAGTCCCATCACCACCGTCCCCGGAGCGCCCACCTGAGTCTCCGTGTCTCTCTCCTCCTTGCGTCTTTTGCAGCTCCGCAAGCGGAGGGGAGCGCTATATGGCTTGGCTCCACCTCTGCCTTCGTCAGGGCATGTAGGCGAAAGAGGAGGAGAAGCCGGAGGAGGAGATGGGAACAAGATACGTCGCTGCCCCCTTTGGAAACAGAATGGTGGACTAAATCACGCAGGGGGAACCTTTAGTCCGCCAGATGTTGCCAAAGGACAACTCCCAGCATCCTTGGACATTGGCTATGCTTGCTAGAGCTGATGGGAGGTTGGGAGCTTTGATGGGAGGTTGGGAGCTTTGAGGATGGAGGTTGTTCCACAACATCTGGAGGGACTGTGGTTCAGCACACCTGGGCTAGTTAGCTAATCCAGCAGTGCTTATGTTTCAGTCGAACAGTGCCACCTAAAGGCGCCTTGCAGAAAACTATACAGTTGGGAGATAACGGTAATGATTCAAGGCAAGCTGACGCGGGAAACTGTCCTACGGCGTTTAATACAGCTTGTGCCAAGGGAAGTGTTCATAGTATGGCAGCCAACCTCATGAGATTTTTTGTGGAACTAGAATATGGCAACCCCATTTTGGAACCAGGATATGGCAAGCGCCTTGTCACACGGGGCAGCCAAAGAAGGCAGTTTTAATGGTAGAAAACAGCAGACCCATTGCTAGTCTGTAACATGGGGACAAGGGCACTAACTTGTGCAAGCCTTTTTTATTTCTATTTTCTATTAAGATATATGCTTATTGTAAACCACCCTGGAATCTACTGGACGAAGTGTTTTAAACAGTAAATACAGGCTCCACACACACCATATGTGGGAAATGACTTAACTGGTTATCTTGTATGTCTCCTGAATCCTGCCTTCTGTGTATTGCATGGAAGCCATTCTTTTTACAGGAGGTGATAGCGGTAATTAAAGTTTGCTGGTAACACAAAAGCCCTGTGCTTTAGGTCTTAAGAAGTCAGGAATGTCAGAGAGTCTTTGGTAGACCCACAGATTGACAACCCCACCCCCTTGTTTTGGTTCCTATTCCTTTAACTGTAACATGGCATTTAGGAATTAAGCATAAGAAGCTTTCCACATTGCTCTGCAATTGCATGATAGGTTGGTAGCAAGAGGAATCATTGCAGTAAAAAAAAGGGGGGAAAGAAAAGAACAAGTAGATGGCAACCCTACATATCTCAAGAAGGGGGCAGTGGAGCTCTTTCACAAAGCTTGCCTCCACCCCAGGCCAAATGATCTCATACCACCACTACAAATTTGTCTTCCCAAAGCATTTGGCAGAAACAAAGAGGGGGTTTAGTGGGGGGGGGGGAACCCTCATATATTGGCTTGCCATAGATGAAAACATCTGAACTAGGGCATTCTTGCCCCAATCTCCTTGCACTGCTGTTGCATTAGAGTAACAAAGCCTGCAGAAGAGCAAAGAATGAAGCACCTAGGTAGCCAACAGCCTAGGACACCCCTGTTAAAACATCTGCACTGGTTGCTCATTGGCCACATGTATCATTATCTCCCAAGTATACATATCGTTTTCTGCAAGGTGCCATTAGGTAGCGGTATTTGACTGAAACATAAGTGCGGGTGGATTAGGTAAAGGTAAAGGTACCCCTGAGGTCCAGTTGCGGAGGACTCTGGGGTTGCAGCACTCATCTCGCTCTATAGTAATAATAATAATAATAATAATAATAATAATAATAATAATAATAATTTATTATTTGTGTCCCACCCATCTGGCTGGGTTTCCCCAGCCACTCTGGGCGGCTTCCACAAAGACCAAAAATACACTAAGATGTCACACATTAAAAACTTCCCTGAACATTCCCTGTCTTCTGAATGTCAGGTAGTTGTTTATCTGATGGGAGGGCGTTCCACAGGGCGGGCGCCACTACCGAGAAGGCCCTCTGCCTGTTCCCTGAAGCTTTGCTTTTTGCAATGAGGGAACCGCCAGAAGGCCCTCGGCGCTGGACCTCAGTGTCTGGGCAGAACAATGGGGGTGAAGATGCTCCTTCAGGTATACTGAACCAAGGCCATTTAGGGCTTTAAAGGTCAGCACCAACACTTTGAATTGTGCTCGGAAACGTACTGGGAGCCAATGTAGGTCTTTCAAGACCAGTGTTATGTGGTCTCGGTGGCCGCCACCAGTCACCAGTCTAGCTGCCACATTCTGGATTAGTTGTAGTTTCCGGGTCACCTTCAAAGGTAGCCCCACGTAGAGCGCATTGCAGTAGTCCAAGCAGGAGATAACTAGAGCATGCACCACTCTGGCAAGACAGTCAGCGGGCAGGTAGGGTCTCAGCCTGCGTACCAGGTGGAGCTGGTAGAAAGCTGCCCTGGATACAGAATTGACCTGCGCCTCCATGGACAGCTGTGAGTCCAAAATAACTCCCAGGCTGCGCACCTAGTCCTTAAGGGGCACAGTTACCCCATTCAGGACCAGGGAATCCTCCACACCAGCCCGTCTCCTGTCCCCCCAAAACAGTACTTCTGTCTTGTCAGGATTCAACCTCAATCCATTAGCCACAATCCATCCTCCAACCGCCTCCAAGCACTCACACAGGACCTTCACTGCCTTCACTGGTTCTGATTTGAAAGAGAGGTAGAGCTGGGTATCATCTGCATATTGATGGACACCCAGTCCAAACCCCCTGATGATCTCTCCCAGCGGCTTCATATAGATGTTAAAAAGCATGGGGGAGAGGACAGAATCCTGAGGCACCCCACAAGTGAGGGCCAAAGGGTCTGAACACTCATCCCCCCCCCACCACTTTCTGAACACGGCCCAGGAGGAAGGAGCAGAACCACTGTATAACAGTGCCCCCAGCTCCTATAGGCCGAGGGAGCCGGCGTTTGTCCGCAGACAGCTTCCGGGTCATGTGGCCAGCATGACTAAGCAGCTTCTGGCGAACCAGAGCAACGCACGGAAACACCGTTTACCTTCCCGCCAGAGCGGTACCTATTTATCTACTCTCACTGGTGGATTAGCTCAACACAAAGATGGCCAGTCAGGTTCCTCCATAAGTTCACAAGCAGCAGGGTATCAGCAGAATAAAGGTCCCAGGCATCCGGCACTCAGGGGTACATTGCCTCTGAACATGCAGGTTCCATTTCCTCTCGTGGTTGAAAGTTGTTCACAGACCTACCTTCCATAAATCTGCCCCAAAGTCTTTCTGAAAGATACCAAAACCACTGCCCAGCTCAGTCAGTAGAGCACAAGACTCTTAATCTCAGGGTCGAGGGTTCGAGACCCACATTCGGCAGAGATTCCTGCACTGCAGGGGGTTGGACTAGATGACCCAACTCTACAGTTCTACGATTCTGCTATGCCCAGTGCTGATCCTAAAACTCAGCAGAGGAAGATGAATACGTCAGACATCATCACCACATCTCGTTGCGTAAGCTCATCGACACCTTGCCAGACAGACTAGCTTGTCAAAGACAAGAATCTAGTTAGCCTTCTGTTTGAACACATGCCTGTTGCATCCCAAAGCAATTCTGCTGTTTACCTGGACGGCCGGGTGACAGTGAGGTTGGAGGATGCACAGGAGTGCGGAATTGCTGGTGGCAGTTCCACTGGTGCAGCTGCACGGCCTCGACCTATTCAGATAAGCAGCAGCAGAGCCACTGACATCGGGAAGGTGGCTTAGCCTCTCCACACACATTGCTGCGGATTAGATGAAACCCAGCCCTGCCAACAAAATTGCTCGAAATACATTGCTGGATGGAGAACTTCCAGGTGGGTTCATCCAACTTTGTTCAAAGTGCTTTCAAGCTGGAATGGTTTCGCTGAACTCGTGTCTCCAGGATCCTGTTGTCCCCCAGGCAATATTTCAGCTCTGTTTCTCTCATTATCTTTTTAATGTTTCTTTTTTAAAAAATTCTCTTAGTGCCCTGATAGAAAGGCAGCTTTATCAATCTTATTTCTATTATTTCTTGCCCACATAGCCCACCTTCCCACCAAATGTTGCTCAGGGCGGTTCACACCACCAGAAACACTGTTTTTGAAACATAATAAAAACACAAAGTAATCTATAAGGATTACTTATAGTAATCCTTAAGGATTACTTATAGTAATCCTTAAGTATTACTTATAGTAATCCTTAAGGATTATAGATGGGATGTGGGTGGCGCTGTGGGTTAAACCACAGAGCCTAGGACTTGCCAATCAGAAGGTCGGTGGTTCGAATCCCCGTGACAGAGTGAGCTCCCGTTGCTCGGTCCCTGCTCCTGCCCACCTTTTTTTTAAAAAAAATAATTTTTATTGAATGGTTTTATGTTACAAAAAACAATACAGCCATACTACCACTAAATATAATTAAGAAATAAAAATTACATACATCGATATGCTCCTGCCCACCTAGCAGTTCGAAAGCACGTCAAAGTGCAAGTAGATAAATAGGTACCACTCCGGCGGGAAGGTAAACGGCGTTTCCGTGCGCTGCTCTGGTTCGCCAGAAGCGGCTTAGTCATGCTGGCCACATGACCTGGAATCTGAATGCCAGGTCCCTCGGCCAATAAAGCGAGATGAGCGCCGCAACCCCAGAGTCGGCCACGACTGGACCTAATGGTCAGGGCTCCCTTTACCTTTAATCTATAAGGAACAGGGTCTTTCCCACACGAGCCTGCTCAAACCTTACGGTCATCTTCAGAGGCCTTCCTGAAAGGCCCCCTCCCTCGCAGCAGGTAGTGACTACTGGAGCAGGGCGTTCTCGGTCGTGGCCCCCGGACTTCTGACCATCCTCCCCACCACCACCACCCGGCCAGGAGGTTTGCCTGGTGTGACAGACAGCAGAGCCAGAGAATCATAGAATCATAGAGTTGGAAGAGACCACAAGGGCCATCGAGTCCAACCCCCTGCCAAGCAGGAAACACCATCAGAGCACTCCTGACATATGGTTGTCAAGCCTCTGCTTAAAGACCTCCAAAGGAGACTCCACCACACTCCTTGGCAGCAAATTCCACTGTCAAACAGCTCTTACTGTCAGGAAGTTCTTCCTAATGTTTAGGTGGAATCTTCTTTCTTGTAGTTTGGATCCATTGCTCTGTGTCCGCTTCTCTGGAGCAGCAGAAAACAACCTTTCTCCCTCCTCTATATGACATCCTTTTATATATTTGAACATGGCTATCATATCACCCCTTAACCTCCTCTTCTCCAGCCTAAACATGCCCAGCTCCCTTAGCCGTTCCTCATAAGGCATCGTTTCCAGGCCTTTGACCATTTTGGTTGCCCTCCTCTGGACACCTTCCAGTTTGTCAGTGTCCTTCTTGAACTGTGGTGCCCAGAACTGGACACAGTACTCCAGGTGAGGTCTGACCAGAGCAGAATACAATGGCACTATTACTTCCCTTGATCTAGATGCTATACTCCTATTGATGCAGCCCAGAATTGCATTGGCTTTTTTAGCTGCCGCCTCACACTGTTGGCTCATGTCAAGTTTGTGGTCAACCAAGACTCCTAGATCCTTTTCACATGTACTGCTCTCAAGCCAGGTGTCCCCCATCTTGTATTTGTGCCTCTCATTTTTTTTGCCCAAGTGCAATACTTTACATTTCTCCCTGTTAAAATTCATCTTGTTTGTTTTGGCCCAGTTCTCTAATCTGTCAAGGTCGTTTTGAAGATTGTCTGGTGGTGCAGTGCCTCAGAAATCCCACCAGACGGCTGTAGCCTCTTTCTGATTGGCTACCAAGGCATCCAGTTGGGGGAGGGGGAGCAGCACTTTTGGAGGGAAAATAAAAGGAACCGTTTCTGAGGGAATGTCCATGGGCAAAGCCAGAATGTACGTTGGGGGGGGGGGCAGTGTTACCTCAGTTTGTATTGATTTAATTGATTTATTTGAAGAGGGGCAGCTGTCCCTCTCTGCCACACACACACACACACACACACACAAGGCTGCGCTCATGCCAGATAGATATAGATAGCGACAGGGAGGTGGTTTAAGAGAAACCGTGAGTTAGAGTTAGGGAAAGTGTGTTTCGCATCCACCCTGAGGGAAATATCTACAGCTAGAGAAAGGAGTCTCTCGACTGAGTGTCTAGGGAGAGTATTCAGACGGGAGTGAAGTGGAGGAGCTGAGTTCGAGTCAGGAGGGGAGAGATCTTCTAGAAAGAGACGACTCCCAAAGCAGTGAAGGGATGGTGTGGGGAGATCCCCTGGCTCCGCAGTACTATTTGGAGTACCTCAGTGAAGGAGGGGAGGACAGGTGACCCCACCTAGGCCTGAAGTCACCCCCCCCCCCCAAAGCAGGCTCAAAGCTCAATGCTTCTCAAAGCTTTTCCAAAATCATTTTCTCAGCAGCTAAAAGGCATTAGCTAAAAAGCATCAGAAACATTTCGCTCTGCTGTAACCAAGGTCGCTTCTCAGGCTAGCTGACCTTGCCGAAAGGTACATTCAACTTGCCACTTTTCCTTCCGGGAACTGTGCCAATAGAGCAAGAGAAAAGAAACATATCTTGGACACGATGGAACTCAAGGCTTCTCTTTTTTTTTATTAAATTTTTTATTAAATTTTCTTTTACAAATTAATCAACACAATCCTGTTCTCAAATTTCCAATTTTTGTACTTCCACCAGCTCCTCCGCCAATCATCCGTATTTTCTATTCATAACGCATTTTCCATTTCTTATATTGCCAGTTAGTACTAACTTACCGTCTCAGTTTTTTTTTTTTTTGCAATACATCTTTAACAGTCACAAAGCCTCTTTAAAACCGACTAACGTTGTCTGTACATCACATATATTTTTCAGATAATCCGTAAACTTTCCCCAGTCCTCGATGAATTTGTGATCCTTCTGATATCTAATTTTCCCAGTCATTTTATCCAGTTCTGCGTAATCCATAAGTTTCATTCTCCACTCTTCAAGTGTCGGTAGTTCCTCTTGTTTCCATTTTTGGGCCATTAATATTCTTGCCGCTGTTACTGCATATTGAAAGAGTTTATAGACTATAAACTAGGAACTCAAGGCTTCTCATCCCTCTTTCCTGGGAAGAGTCCAAAAGAGTCCCAAGACAGCTTTCTGTTCATGCTCAGGGGAACTCATGGGGCAGGACTCTTGAAGAGGAGGAGAAAGGGGAGGGAAACTGGAAGGGGAATATATGCTCTGGGCAAATGACTTTGAAGCCGTGCTTGTTTTGTGAATCTTGCTCCTTCTGCCACCCCGGTTGGCAGAATAAAGCTTTTTCTCCGAAACTATTCCTTGCGTGTCTGTTGACTCCCATTTCCCCGTCCCGGGCGCAAAGCTCTTCTCACCCGAGGCTAAAAAGGCTACATCAGGAAGTGTGAATGTCAAAAGGCTGTCTAAGAAACCAAAGTATGAATCTGTAACACCTAAGCAACAACTGAGGGAACTGAAGTCAAGTGTCATAACCACCCTGAGACGTGAGGGTGTAGGGCGGTATATAAATCCAATAAATAATAATAGGAATAAAATAACTGGAAATAAGCTGAGCCTTTTACCATCTAATCTAGAAGCCTGTAGCATCTACCTGAAACGTAATAACGGAATATGAGCAACTGAAGTTTAAAAGAAGCTGTGCTTGATGAGAGGCCTGTCATATCCATTCAATTTAGTATAATTATGAATAGGCTGTTTCCTGAAAGAACATTATCTCCTAAAATATTCCTTGTTTTAGCCACTGTGCTCTGTCAAATAAACCTTTCTTACTTGTTCAACTTCTGTTTGAGTCTCCAAGCATCTGATTTTTACCTCACACAAGAATCCAAAGGCGTAGCCAGGATTTTTCTTGGGAGGGGCAGGCTTTTGTTGGGGGGGGGGGGAACCCTCAGATTTGTATTGATTTTGATTGATTTAGGGGGGCAGCTGCCCCCTGCCCCCCCGGCTATGCCCATGCAAGAACCAAAAGATAACCTATGGTGGTTGAAAATCTATATAATAGAGTGTTGTACGTAGTTTGAATCCGCTGTAATTCGTAGACAGAGGTGCTAGGCAAATTATTTATTTGCCAGGTCTTTTTCTTTCTTTGAAATAATTTTTATTTGGTTTTACAAATACAGTACTGTATAGAATTATAACAATACAAAATACACATCCCTATTTAGAGATTTTTCTGAATCTATGGACTTCCCACCTTCCCCTCCATGGGTCCTCTTGTCAACCTTTTCAACTGCGTATTATTTCATAATCCATATTTTATGTCTCTCCATTTTGTCCATAATATTTGCTACATTGCAAGTGTTATTGCAATCCTGTTAATGTTTGCTTACAGTGGTCTCCTAGATAAATTATAACCCCCCCACCCCCCCCATTCTTTATTGAAGTTTTGGTCTTCTTGATTCCTGAGCTTTCCAATCAGTTTTGTCATTTAGGCATGATCCAACAGCTTAGTTTGCCATTCCTCTCTGGGAGGGACTTTGTCTTCTTTCCATCTCTGGGCTAGTAACATTTGTGTGGCTGCCAGGCCTTTTAATATACCACTAAAGCTGTCTTTAACTGATTGTGCCCAGGGACACCACTCACTTTATTATTCTTTTGTTCTGTGTCTCTTGAGTTTTAAAACCGTGTGTGCATTGTATTGTATGAATTTGTGAGCTGCCCTTGGAGTTTTTCACTGAAGGGCAGCATAAATAACATCTTGTACTTGTGGCCATGAACATTACGCTGGTGTCCATGACTATCCCAAAGGCTCAGGAAAACATTCAGTCAGGAACAAAATGTTCATATACCAGCTTTTGTGGGAACGGATTAGCAAACGCACAGAAGAATGATCTGTATGGGGAAGGCTAAGGACTGAGAAATTATACACAAAGAGACACTAGTTGTGGTGAATTGTAAACAGTGAAGTCAGAAGGAAAGGAAATGTCAAAAAGTTTGGACAATGATTGTAATAAACGAAAATCTGCCCTTATTCCCTTATAGGGGACACAAGAGCCCTTATAGAGTCCTTTGTAGGTTCTCCATCGGTCAGAGAAAAGAACAGAGACCAACCAGAGAATATTGAGAAGCAAAGTAGCTCATAAGCCTGATCTTTATTGAACTGTTGCAACAGGGTGCTCCCCTCACAAGCTGGAAAGGAGGAGGACCCAGAACCAAGGTGTGCCCACCCTTATATAGACATTTTAAAATCTTTTGGAGAAGCTAAGTAGATAAAAGGTAAAGGTAAAGGGTAAAGGGACCCCTGACCATTAGGTCCAGTCGTGACCGACTCTGGGGTTGCGGCGTTCATCTCGCTTTAGTGGCCGAGGGAGCCGGCGTTTGTCCGCAGACAGCTTCCGGGTCATGTGGCCAGCATGACTAAGCCGCTTCTGGCGAACCAGAGCAGCGCACGGAAACGCCGTTTACCTTCCCGCCGGAGCGGTACCTATTTATCTACTTGCACTTTGACGTGCTTTCAAACTGCTAGGTAGGCAGGAGCAGGGACCGGGCAACAGGAGCTCACCCCGTCACGGGGATTCGAACCGCCGACCTTCTGATCAGCAAGTCCTAGGCTCTGTGGTTCAACCCACAGCGCCACCCGCGTCCTGCTAAGTAGATAACTGATATGTAAATAACTTTCTTGGCACTGTCAAAACCAGACTTTAATCTACCATTGTTTAATCTACTCATTGTTTTCTGAAATCGTTCCCTAAGCAGCGGTGGAGTCTGGCACACCACATCTGAGGAGTGTGAGCAGCAACATTGCCATGACTCTCCTCTCTCCATCCCCAGGTCAGGCTTGAGTGCAGTGGAGCTGTGGCTGGCAGTGTTTGGTTGATTCAGGCTCCGGTGAGGGAGGCTGTCGTGGGGGCACCTGGTCGCACCCCCTCAAAAAAATGTTCCCAGGGCATGGCTCCCTCAGCCCCCCCCCCTGCCCTAAGACATAAGAAGAGTCTTCTGGATTAGACCAAGAACTCATCTAATCCAGCACTCTGTTCTCACAGTGGTCAATTAGATGTCTGTGGGAAACCAGCAAGCAAAACCTGAGTGCACCAGTGCCTTCCTCACCTGTGATTTCCAGCAACTGCGGGAGGCAGCGGAAGACAGGAGTGCCTGGCGTGCTCTGGTCCATGGGGTCACAGAGTCGGACACGACTAAATGACTAAACAACAACAGCATTCAGAGACATACTGTCTGTCACAGTGGAGGGAGAACAGAGCTACTGCGGCTAGGAGCTGTTGATAGCCATATAATCCATGAATTTACCCAATCCTTTTTTAAAGCTACCTAGGTTGCTGGCCATTACTGTGGGACAGTTATGGAGTGCAATGGTGGCTGTGTGAAGAAATACTTCCTTTTGTCTGTCCTGAATCTGCCTACATTGAGCATCACTGGATGACCCCAAGTGAAAGAAAAGGGCATTCACTTTCTCTACATATTCTTCTCCCTCCTTCTAACAAGATTTGTTAGAACGAGCTTCATAGAAAGAATGCAGTGGAACGAGCTGGGTGGTAGAGTACTTCTGCAGTGGCAGAATTATGTGGGAAATTGCAGTCAAGCATAACTGCATGACAAGTGGTTAATATATGAAGGGGCTAAGACCACGGAGTTCTTTCCCTTGTCTTAAGTGGGTCGCACCCCCTTTTCTTCATAAGGAAGTGAAGCTTCTTCCTCTTCTTCTCTTTCTCCATGTAATTGACAAAGGAAGACATGTCCAAGCTTAGAGTGCATGTTTGAAATCATCTTTCTGTATTTTCTACCCAAAGGTATTCTGCCTGTGTTCTCTTTGCTGCTGCTTGGATAAATGCATGAATCTGACCTTTGAATTTGTAAGTAAAGCATTTTTAACTTACTTAGCAGTGGGTGGTCTATTCATTGCAACAGGGGCAGCGCTGGATGCAACTAAACAGGATATGAAAAGGGTCTCATGGCCTACATTCCCATGGTACACTGCTGCTTTACTTTTGTGAGTTTAAACTCTGCTACTGGGGCTCTCCCCTGCTGGAGAGTGAGTTTAGGCCCACAATTTGAATCCAGGCACCCAGCCATTTTTTTGTTATTTACCTTCCTCCGCCCCCACCTGGTCACAGGGATTCATAATGTTTGATGTTTTACTTTGTTTGATGTTTAAATTTGCTGGAAGCCATCCAGGGTGGCTGGGGCAGCCCAGTCAGATGGGTGACATATAAATTATTATTATTATTAAAGGTAAAGGGACCCCTGACCATTAGGTCCAGTCGTGGCCGACTCTGGGGTTGCAGCGCTCATCTCGCTTTACTGGCCGAGGGAGCCGGTGTGCAGCTTCCGGGTCATGTGGCCAGCATGACTAAGCCGCTTCTGGCAAACCAGAGCAGCGCATGGAAACGCCGTTTACCTTCCCGCCAGAGCTGTACCTATTTATCTACTTGCACTTTGACATGCTTTTGAACTGCTAGGTTGGCAGGAGCAGGGATGGAGGAATGGGAGCTCACCCCGTTGCGGAGGTTCGAACCGCCGACCTTCTGATCAGCAAGCCCTAGGCTCTGTGGTTAACCCACAGCGCCACCTGTGTCCCTATTATTATTATTATTATTACCCTCCCACAAATTCAGGGTACAGTGGTGCCCCGCAAGACAAATGCCTTGCAAGACGAAAAACTCGCTAGACGAAAGGGTTTTCCGTTTTTTGAGTCGTTCTGCAAGACGAATTTCCCTATGGGCTTGCTTCGCAAGACAAAACGTCTTGCGAGTTCTTGTGAGTTTGTTTCCTTTTTCTTAAAGCCGCTAAGCCGTTAATAGCCGCTAAAAGACGAAAAAACCACAAGACGAAGAGACTCGCGGAACGGATTAATTTCGTCTTGCAAGGCACCACTGTATAGGCAGTGGTGGTGAATATGTTTTCCCCCCATCAGCGCTCACCTCCATCAACAAAGCCCCAGAGATTTATTGTGTTAGGAAAGTGCGCATTGTCTCTATTTTCTGGTCCAAGAGTCTTTTCTACGGATCGGTTACATTCGGTGTGAGACTTTAATAATAATAATAATAATTTATACCCCGCCTTCCCCAGCCAAGGCCGGGCTCAGGGCGGCTTACAAGCAATAATAAAAACAAGTTGAATGATTACAACTTAAAAACAAAAATAAAATACATTAAAATATTGAAACATTAAGATATTAAAATGTAGCCTCATCGTAGGAGGAGAAGGAAAAGAAAAAAGAAAGAGACTTCAAATGTTGACTACAGCATACGGAAAATAAATAATAATAATAATAATTTATACCCCCCCTCCCCAGCCAAGGCCGGGCTCAGGGCGGCTTACAAGCAATAATAAGAACAAGTTGAATGATTACAACTTAAAAACAAAATTAAAATACAACATTAAAATATTGAAACATTAAAATATAGCCTCATCGCAGGAGAAGGAAAAGAAAAAAAGAAAGAGACTTCAAATGTTGACTACAGCATACGGAAAATTAATAAATGAACCCAGAGAGAGAAACGAGGGCGGCACAAAAAAAAGCGTGTCACCACCCGCTCTCTTCTCCCCCAACCTTACGCAGGGATTTCTGGTTTGGCATTGCCAGAAGAGACCGCGCGGCGACCTGCCCTCGGAAGCACGTGCGCGGACCCCGCCGAAGGCTCCCCCGGCCGGCCAGTAGCCGGAGCCCCTCGCCGCTGCGCAGCGCCGTTTCCTGTTCCCTCCGCCTCCCCTTTCGCCGGCCCGCCGTGACGAAGGCGGAGGAGGAACCCAGCCATAAAGCGGCCGCTCCTGCCCTTCCCCGCCGCGGGGGGAGCTGCAAAAGCCGGAGCTGGAGGCGACGGCGCAGGCTGGAGAAGAGACGCGGAAACGCAGGTAGGCGCGCCGGGGACGGTGATGGAGGAACTCGGAGTGGGGCGAGGGGCGGCGAAGGGCCGGGAGAGGGGGCGCAGGTACCCCTCTGAACCCCCCCCCCCGGTCGCCGTCGAGAGGGTGCGGGGAGGGGGAGAAGGAGCGAAGGGAGCCCGTTGGCCGCCCCTTCCTCCTCTCCTTCTCGTGCGTAAAGGCTGAGCCCACCCGCGCCACCGGGAACCCAGAAGGGCATTTGCCGCCCCCTCTCTTTACTCACGAGTCAGCCCCGTTGGATCCAGGGGGATTAACTGGCCAAATCAGTGTGTAACCGAGGATTAGGGGTCTGGCGAGTTCGAGAGGTTTTCTGATCCCCGCACCATCGTTTTCCGTGCACGGCCCATAGCGAGCGCATGTGGTCCTTTGGAACAGGAAGCTCAATGGAGGATGCGGGTTTACTCGGAGTGAGGCATGGAGGCAGAAGGAGAAACCGGGGCAAAGGGCTTCCTTTTTTCCACCCGCCTTGGAGAATTATTTACGCAGTTTAAGCTTTATAGAATAAGAGCTTAGTGGGGTTTTTTGTTTGTTATTTTTTTAAGGTTGATTCCCTCCCAAGAGGTTACGGTTCGAAAATGAATGATTGTGTACCCAGAGTGGGGAAGATGTCAGAGGGGAGGGAGAAAACTTAGGCAACGATGAAAAGAGGGAAAACAGCAGCCAGTTGGTGGCACCTTAAAAAGTAACCTATTTATGGTGGGAGAGGCTTGCCTGACCGGACACCAGAGGCCACTTTTTATCAGGTGTGAACTGCTCCTATCATTTCCCAGACTGAAGATAAGCAGTGGCATCAAATGACAAAGCAATGCAGAAAATTCAGTCTGTGCTGATTTGATCCAAGCTTTAATTCAGTTGCCGGCAGCCTGTGGTTTTTTGCATTTTGTTGCCATTTTAGACCACTGCTGACCACACTTTCTCTCTGCATGCCAAACTGAGGATAACACTTCATGCGTCTATTCCAAGACAGCTTATGCACTGTTAATCTATTACTCTTTAAGGGTCATGAGTGGGGGCAGGGGATACCTAAGCTGCTCCCTTTCTTTGCCTGGCGAGTTCCCGGCCCCCCACCAGGATAAATAAAGACACGAGACACCATAGTTTAAGGTTAAATGGGCGAATTAGGCCACAACTTTATTGAATTCAGGAATGAGAGGCATTGGCTTAGGCATTGGTCCTAACTCCGGCTCCAGCCCATTTGCTGGAGACACGGGGAAGGGTTAACACTATATCGGGGGAGTCTCCTGCAGAGGCACTTTGACTAGGAGCTCCCCCGGGTCACCGCTCGGGGGTGTGCCTTTGGCCCACACCTCCATAGGCTTCGGACAGGGCCACGCCCCCCGGAGTCCTTTAACGGACCACCCTTCGCTCACTGGAGGGAGGTGATGGCGTTCCTCCCCCCCCCACATCCTCTTAACCCCTTCTTACCAATGCCTACCGCCAATGGTGAAAAGTTGTGACGAGTTGCTACGAGGTAGGCGAAAAACCAAATGGCTGAAATTGCCAATTGGGAAAAATTCCTGCCATGCCCCATGCGGCGACAGACCGAAGTCCATAGCAAAGTCAGAGACCTACCTAAAGCCTACCTAAAGGGAGGGAGGGTGGGAAAACGTGGGGGCTAGCCGGCGAAAAGAGGCCGATTGGCTGGCTGGGGGGGCAGACACGGCCGGGATTCCCCTGCTCTCGCGGGGGCTGAAACCAGCCCCCGCTCACGTGGGGGGTGGGCGTGAAGCCCGCAACCCCACCTCCTGGGCAGGCCAGAAGTGGCTTTCTCAGGAAATGGATCAGGAGGACCCTGGGGTGGGTTAGAGGTCCTGTAATCCAAACCATTGGATATCTCTGACCCTGGGAGGGTCCCCGAAGGATAGGAGATGGGAGACACTGGAGAAGGCAAGAGTAATAAGGAATGCTTTGCTGTGGGGTCACAAATGCAGTTCAAAGCTGATGGGCTGGAGACACATTGATAAAAGAGATGTCTGGAGAAGTTATAATATAGATCTTGGCTGAAGTACAGTGGTACCTTGGTTCTCAAACTTAACCCATTCCGGAAGTTTGTTCCAAAACCAAGGCGTTCCAAAACCAAGGCGTGTTTTCCCATAGAAAGTAATGCAAAATGGATTAATCCGTTCCAGACTTCGAAAAACAACCCCTAAAACAGCCATTTAACATGAATTTTACTATCTTAACAAGACCTTTGATCCATAAAATGAAAGCAATAAACAATGTACTGCAGTCACACAATCAATCAGTAGCTGAACTGGGTTCCACATAGTCACAAAAACAAAACAAAAAAGCCACAAAAACAGCAAAATAAAGTTGTTTTAGCACCGAGGTGTTTGAGAACCAAGGTACCACTGTAAAGAGTTTTCATACAGTGGATAACTAGAGAAGCTCATGAGTGGGAACTGAACCTCTGAAAGGGGTTCTTCAAAAATCTGACGCAAAATGCTCATTCCCTTTCCACAGAGGAATTTATAGGGTAAGTGATTCTACAAATTGCTCTTAGCCCATTTTCTTAAGGACTGCTGTCCTAAGATCTAGATTAATTTTGCTTTCCTGGAGTTCAAACCCTCTTTGTGATTGTAAATCCCCGGAGGTGGTAGATTTTGAGACCCATGTCCCTCCTGCTCCTTTAAACGTTCCTCTCTGTTTCTGAGGTGATGGCCAGCAGTTGTCCTTTTTATACCTGTTTTAGTCATTTGGAAATTCATCTAGTTTCTTGTTCCTAAATTATACACTGTCACATCTTTTTGTGGTTTGATCACATGGCACCCTATGACTACCAGTGCATTCTGTTACACTTGCCCCTCCCTTGTTTCTCTAATATGCAGGTTTCCTGGAGTTCTTTCAACTTTTCTGGTTCTGATTGCCTGAAAAATCCAAATGGTTTAATCTAGCATCTGCATCAAATTGGAGCCATCTCAAATCTTTGAAATGCCTTAAAAATAGACTTTTGTGGCTCTTAAAAATTAAATTATAGTCAAATTTCCTTGTTTTAAAACAAAGCTGCTTTTAATGAAATTTGAATTCAAGGCAGGGGAGTTCAAAGTTTTCTTCCTTCTATGTAGGAAGATCTGAATTACAAATGAGAAACTTTAATTGAATCAACTAATGCTGAGCTGGTGTGGTGTTGTAGTGACCATGGAACTGAACTATATGGGCCAGGAAATCCCTGGTATAGATCTTCGGCCTGCCATGAGCTTACATTGGAACCTTAGACAATCATTGGTCTCTTTCCCTTCACTTCTCATATGCAAGACATGGGATAATAATACTGACCTACCTTAAAAGGTTGTAGAATAGGAGCAAGAAATTGTATGTGAAGTATTTTGAATATTCTAAAATGTTATTTTGATGGCTACATAATTGTTATAATTATAATAATTGGTCTTGAATTGAATCCATCCTGAATTGGACAGCACAGTGAATTTCCAGAAGTGATGCTAAATCCCACACGGCACCAGGAGATCTGTGGTTGGGTCCTCCTGTTTTATTTATGTATGCACCCATCAATTTATCTCCTAAATTTTAAAATGGGGCTATGGTTTCAGCTTCTGATCGAAGCACCACCACCAGAGGATGGAGGGTTCTCACATGCTGTTTTCCAAATATAAATCCCTCTTCCCACCCTAGTTGCTGGTAGCCTAGTGTGAAGTAAGAGTGCAGGTAGAAATGGCTAGTGGCACCTTTGTATCGCCAACATCTTGTTGTTTCAACGGAAAGCTGTGAGGCATGCAAAAACTCCTTTAAGCTCAGTTATTGCCCTTGGATTTTCTGTGTAAAGTGAATGTCAACTTAGGCAACTAATAGAGGCAGTTAATAGAGTTGGCATTTAATAGAGGTTATTGTAGTGAGTCAGGTGGACCATTGTTTTATCTTCTTAATGTATGGCTACATTAGTAGTGGTGCTATAGCCTGACATGCAAGAGAAGTGGTTTTGATGAAACTGGGCTGAGGAACGTTCCACGTTGGCAGCTTTTATTTTTCTTAAAATATTGTTTAAGGGAGTCTTTAAAAAAAATAAAATTAGATTAGATTAGATTAGATTCTTTATTGTCATTACACAAGTGCAACATTGCACAAGTGCAACGAAATTGGATGCCATCCCTTAAAAACAACAAAAGCAAAACAACAACAACAACCAAACAAACCACATTCCAGCCACATCCACACCCACACCCATGCAGATAAACCTGACTGAGAAGACGAATTAAAATCAACAGACTTAAAATTCAGTTGTAACCCTTGATTTCAGTGGGTCTACGGCCAGTGTGACTTGGTTAGATATAGCCTCTTATTTTGACCTCAAGTTTCTAAAATGATTAATTGATGCTTGGTAAACTATTTTGAATAATACTTGCAGATAAGTATGGAGAGTCTGCTGAATGGAGTTTGACATCTATCATAAGCATAAAGCACGACTCTTAAATAGGCTTGCAGTAAACCATTTGCCTGATTGCATGTGGCAAGTAAAAATTGCCTGTAGGGGAACTGGTGTACTTTTCCTATGGTAGAGAAGGTGAGATAGTGACCAAATATGCATGTCAATAACTTTTTTTCTCCTCCTTTTGTGGTAAGAGCTAACAAAGCTGGAAACCTTTAGTTAATCACATTTTCTGGTTTTATCTGAACCAGGAAACTCTGGTTGCCAGCTGTGATGGGATGATGAGCTGCTTGTGCGTGAAATCCTAGTCCCTCAGAGTTTGGCCAAGTCCGCAAACCTCTGCCTACGACGGAGCCCCTCAAGCATGGCTCCGTCAGTCGCTAGCAGAGTCCGACAGTGGGCGCTTACGGAATCTCTTCCAGCATAAAAGCTCCTTAACGGAAACACGTCTTCTGGACTCTCTGCGCGACAGTTTCTGGCGAGGAGTGGGTGTCCCTATAGGAGGTCCTGAAACCTCCCCACTATTTTCGCTGGAAGTGTCCCTGAGCCATCCCTCCGACTCACTTTCCCTTGGAGCTCTTTCTCTCCCCCTGCTGGTTCCCTCTTCAGCTGCTAAGTCTCTCTCAACCTCTGTGAGCCCTTCCACCTCCTGTCCTTCTGATGGCAGTTCCCTGACATCCACCTCCCCTCCAGGGCCCCCTTCACCCCCTCCCGTCCCCTCCTCTATGGGCGGTGAGGAAGCAAAACCCCTGAAGGAACCTCCCTCATCTTCCGAAGTCTCGAACACTTCCCTCCACCGGTTGTTGTTCCTGGTCTCCAAGTACTCCTCCTCATCGGAGTCTATTCCTTCTTCCACCTCCGATTCCGTGAATCCTTCCAGTTCCTCCTCCTCGTCGGTGGTGCCGAAGTACTCCCTCCTGAACCTTGCTACAGGCTGAGGTTTCCTCGGGAACCTTTGGTGGAACGTTTCTATTAAGACCTCGTCATTGACCTCCTCTGCAGTTACCCAGGTGTTTTCTGACTCCGGTTCCCCTTCCCACGCCACCAAATATTCCACCTGATTTCCCTTCCACCTGGAATCGATGATTTCCGCTACATGGCTGCTGCGTTCCCTTTCTTCTAAGGCTGGTCCCCTGGTGGACTCCCCTTCACGTCCCCCCCTATACGGTGACAGTAAAGACCTATGGAATACTGGGTGCAATTTCATGTGGTTGGGTAACCGGAGTTTGAAAGCCACTGGATTGACCTGTTGAATGACCTCAAATGGTCCCAATCTTTTGGGTCTCAATTTCTTACAACCCCCTTTGAACGGCAACCCTTGGGTTGACAGCCACACCTGATCCCCCACCCTTATGGTTTCCCCTTCCCTTCTGTTCTTGTCTGCCTGCCTCTTATATTCTTCTTTGGCCCTTTCTAAGTTGAGTTGGAGCTGACGATGGATCGCTTCCATTTCTTCTACAAAATGTTCGGCCGCCGGGACGCTCCATCTCTCCCCTCCTCCCCCTGGAAAGGCCCTGGGGTGACACCCATAATTAGCCAAAAAGGGGCTCATCCCTGTAGACACATTCTCCGCATTATTGTAGGCAAATTCTGCCAGCGCCAACTTTTCGACCCAATCGTTCTCTCTGTCATTGACATAACACCTCAGGTATTGTTGGAGGATACCGTTTGCTCTTTCCGCCTGCGCGTTGGTTTCAGGGTGCTGGGCAGTCGAAAAATTGACCTCCACGTGCAGTAAGCTCATGAGCTTCCTCCAGAACCTGGAGGTAAATTGTTTGCCCCTGTCTGAGACCACCCTCAAGGGGGCGCCATGCAACCTAAAAATGTGTTCTACAAACAATTTCGCTGTCTCTTCCGCTGTGACTGCATGTGAGCATGCTACAAAGTGGCACATCTTTGTTAACAGGTCTACTACTACCATGATGGCTGTTTTCCCCTTGGACTTCGGCAGATCCGTCATAAAATCTATCGATACCGCCTCCCATGGCCGTTCTGGTGTGGGTAATGGTTCTAATAACCCTGCCGGTGCCCGCCTTTCCCCTTTGGCTCGCTGGCATTGTCACACCCTCTTACATACTCCCTAACATCTTCCCTCACCTTGGGCCACCAAAATTCCCTGGTAACCAACCACATGGTCTTGTGTTGTCCAAAATGCCCCGCTGTGGGGCTGTCGTGCAACTGCTTGAGTACTCTCCCCCTCAATTCCCCTTCGGGTATATACAGTGCCCCTTTGTAATACAATGCCCCATTTCTTTCCTCAAAGCCTCCGGGGCTCTCTCCCTCCCCCCTGAGACCTCTGAGCTTATCCTGGGCGTATTCATCATTCTCCGTTTCCTCTACCAGTTCTCTTTGCCCCACCAATGCCGCCCCACACACCCATCGGTCCTCTGGGATGACATGTCTCTCTTCGGTTGCTCCCTCCCCCTCCAAATACTCAGGTTTACGTGAGAGAGCTTCCGCCCTGACGTTTTCTGGGCCTGGCACGTAACAAATTTCAAAGTGGAATTTGGAGAACTCCTGGGCCCATCTCACTTGTCGTTGGTTGAGCACTCGTGCCGTTCTCCAATACTCTAAATTCTTGTGGTCTGTGCACACTTGCACCTTATGTTGTGCACCAATTAGTAAATGCCTCCATCTCCGGAACGCTTCGTGAATGGCGAGTAGTTCTCGGTCATACACCGTGTAGTTCCTCTCGGATTTATTCAGCTTCCGCGAGAAGAAGGCACACGGTCTCCACTCCGACTTACTCTTCCCGGGTTGTAGAAGCACCGCCCCTACCGCCCGGTCTGATGCATCGGTTTCTACTCTCATAGGTTTTTGTAAATCCACATGCAGGAGTTGTTCTTCCGAAGCGAACGCCCTTTTCAGTTCTTCAAATGCTCGCTCCGCCTCCGCCGTCCAAACAAATTTCTTCTTGCTGCTGAGACAGTCCGTGATGGGAGCCGTCAAGTGGGCAAAGTTCTTGATGAACTTCCGATAAAAGTTTCCAAACCCTAGGAATCTTTGCACATCCTTCTTCGTTTTCGGTGTTTTCCATTCCAGCACCGCTTGGACCTTGCCTGGATCCATGGCCAATCCCTTGTCTGACAAGCGGTACCCCAGGAACTCCACCTCCTTGGTATGGAACTGACACTTCTCCAGTTTCACCCACAGCTGGTTTGCTTGCAGCTTGCCCAACACTTCTCGGACGTCCCTCACATGCTGCTCCTCATTCTCTGAATATACCAACACGTCATCTAAGAAGGCCACGCAATTCTTGTAGAGCAAAGGTCCCAGGACGTGGTTCATAAACGCTTGAAAACACGCTGAGCCTGCTTGTAGACCGAAGGGCATAATGAGGTATTCAAAGGCCCCCAAAGGGGTGAACATGGTGGTTTTCCATTCATCTCCCTTCCTTATTCGTATCAGGTTGTATGCCCCCCGCAGGTCCAGTTTAGTAAAAATCTTTCCCTTCCTCACCCTAGTCAAAATGTCATCAATTCGGGGCATAGGGAAAGCCAGAGGTTCCGACACTGCATTTAGGGCCCGGAAGTCCACTACAAGCCTCGGTTTATCTGTGTTTTTTTTTGTCCACAAAAAACACTGGGCTGCCCCCCACCGCTCGGGACTCTCTGATGAAACATCGCTTCAGGTTTTTGTCAATGAACTCTCTTAACTCCTGCATCTCCCTGTCTGACATGGCGTACAGCTTGCCCACTGGGAGTTGGGCCCCAGGGAGTAGATTGATTTGACAGTCAAAGGGTCTATGCGGCGGCAGTTTGTCTGCTTCCCTTTCGCTGAAGACGTTGCTCAGATCGGCGTATTGTGGGGGCACCTTCCCTTTGTCCGTTACTTCCGTCCCTGCTAGGGTGACTCTGGCCCCTTCCGGAGCCTTCCCCTCTTTGCAGTGTTCTAGGCAATGCGCTGACCCAAAGGAGACCACTCTCTGATGCCAGCCCACTAGCGGATCGTGTAGCGCCAGCCAGCTCATCCCCAAAATAATGGGAGCTCCTCCCAAGGTAGCCACATTGAACGCTATCCGTTCGGTGTGCCTTGCCACCCTCATTATCATGGGAACCGTCTGTTGACTAACTTCTCCCCCTAGTAGCTTCCGCCCACCGATTGTGGTCACCTGCAAGGGATTGCTTAGAGGGATAGTCTGTATCTGGTGCTCAGCTGCAAACTCCTTACTCATGAAATTGCAGGAGCTGCCTGAGTCCAATAGCGCCTTTATCTTTAGTGGGTGTCCGTTTGTCAGACAAGGGATTGGCCATGGATCCAGGCAAGGTCCAAGCGGTGCTGGAATGGAAAACACTTCTATCACTAGAGCTGGTCTTGGAGGTTCCGGCATGGGCACTTTCACTACTCTTTGGCCTGGCTGCTGTGCCCCGACGGTGGCAGCCAGGCGTTGGCTTTTACTTGCTCCTTGCCTTCCTCCTCTTTTCCCCCAACAGCTCCCGCCATCCCTTGCCATTCCTTTCCTTGTGGGCAGACTCTGGCAAAGTGACCTGGCTGTTGGCAGAGATAACATTTCTTGGCGCTCTTCCCCTCCTTCTTCCTCCCTTCACTGGGATTTGAAACTGCGCGCGCGCGCGCGCTGTTCCAATTTCCATCGGCTCTGCTGGCGGGAAAGGTGGCTCTGGAATCTCTGGAATGCGGAAATCCCTCCAACGTTCCCCTCTCCCTTCCCGCTTCTCCAACGCCCTCGCCTCCTGGCGTGCTCCTATGGTCAGCGCGGATTTGGTCAGCTGGTCCATAGACTCCGCCCTGGGCGCCCGGGAAAGTTCATCTTTCACCGCCGAAGAAAGACCTTCTTCAAAAAGCATTTGTATGGGCTCCGCCGAGAGATCCCACCCCAATTTATGGATCAACATGGTAAACTCAGCCCAGTACTCACGGACAGATTGGCTCCCCTGTTTACAAGCCATTAACTGTCTGCGCACCACTCCCTGCTCAATGTCGCTGGAAAACATCAGGTCCATGGCGCGAAAAAACTTCCTCGTGTCCTTTAGGATCTCATTATTCACTGCCATCAGGGGCCTAACCCAGTCTTTCGCCCCCGCTTCGAGATGGCCAATCACAAAAGCCACTCGCGACTCCTCGTCGGGAAAGTCATCAAACTGCAGATTGAGAGCATATTGCATCTCTGTCCTAAAGGCGTGATAGTTCCTGGGATCCCCCCCCAAACTTCTGCACCAATCCTGGCACCTTTCTTGCGAGTGGGGTGGTTTTTCCCTTTTCTGCATCCTGAGCCCTCCTCTCCTCGAGCCTCGCCGTCTGCAGCGCTAGCTGGACCTCCAACACCCTGTACCTTTCTTCCAGGCTTGGACCCGCTCCAGCTCCTCCTGCTTCTCCGGTTTCTGCTGGGTTGCTCATGATGCCTCTCCCTGCACAAGCTGCTTTCAGAGACTGTCGGACTGCTGTGATGGGATGATGAGCTGCTTGTGCGTGAAATCCTAGTCCCTCAGAGTTTGGCCAAGTCCGCAAACCTCTGCCTACGACGGAGCCCCTCAAGCATGGCTCCGTCAGTCGCTAGCAGAGTCCGACAGTGGGCGCTTACGGAATCTCTTCCAGCATAAAAGCTCCTTAACGGAAACACGTCTTCTGGACTCTCTGCGCGACAGTTTCTGGCGAGGAGTGGGTGTCCCTATAGGAGGTCCTGAAACCTCCCCACTATTTTCGCTGGAAGTGTCCCTGAGCCATCCCTCCGACTCACTTTCCCTTGGAGCTCTTTCTCTCCCCCTGCTGGTTCCCTCTTCAGCTGCTAAGTCTCTCTCAACCTCTGTGAGCCCTTCCACCTCCTGTCCTTCCAATGGCAGTTCCCTGACACCAGCTTTGGAACTAACCAGCTTATTAAACTAGTGTCAAACTTTGACTTAATATCCCAGTCTGTTCTGAGGTGGGAGCTATAGTTTTCTGATTTGGATGAGATAGAAAACTATCGTTATTTGGATCTTTTATGGTTTAATTGTAGCTTGGGCAAAGGGCTTGTTCATGATTTGCTTATTAAGCAAGGATCATCAGAACTGGCGGCAAAAAAGTGCTGTGTATGTGTGATTTATCCCTCTAAACTGCCATATCACCTTAAACGCAAGGGCTGCAAGTGGTGAAATCTTACTTTTATGGAAGATTTCCTTTGACGGCATTAAAGGAACAAAGATCGGGTCAGAAAACATTTCCTGCAACTTTTACCTTCATTAATACTCAACCGGAACAAGTCTTTTGAAAGATACAAGTTTAAGGCAGCCTTTTTAACCATACATCCTGATAATGTTGTTAGATTACAAGTCCCATCCTTCCTAGCTAGGAAAACAAGTGATCAGAGATTATGGGAGTTGTAGTCTAGCAACATCTGGGTACCCAACCAAGATTGAGAGAGGCTGGTTCAGAGAGTGAAGGGAACAGTTTGTGGTTTTGAACAAACCCTATCCTCTACTTTCACAACTTTCATCAGTCTGAAGTGGTGTATTTAGAAATGTTTTCTGGCAGCCAGGAGGCCTAGGGACTTGTTTTGTAAAAGAAAGATTGAGAGAGCACTGAGGTTCTTAGAATGATTATAATTATACATCATATAATAAAGAACGATAAGCGCATGGTCACAAAAAGCTGAGGTACTTCATACAAGTAAATTTTGTCCTCTGCAGTGCGTTAGCCTGACACCATGGTGGGTGAAGAAAATATCTCCGTAAGGAATCGCCGATCAACTTATGAGACTGCAGAAGAGAAAGAAGACTTGTCAAAGAGGCATGAAGCAGACTGGTCTTTCCCACAATCAAGCAATGGTGAGATTTCTTCATCAGTAACTGCAGAGATCTTACCTGATTTAGCAGATGAAATGATAAGCAGTGAAATGATTTTAAATCTGCATGTGAACAAAAGATCTGAAGTAAATATGAATCTAATTGTTTCCAGTGTTCACCATGTTCAGTGGGTTTACTCTGAATCAAATTTTGTTGACTTCAACCCAGTGCATGTATCTTTGGTGGTGTAGTTCAGCGTGGTACTCAGCCAGTTCTGAGTGTGTTTGCCTTGTGCTAATAACTTGACCTTAGCACTGTATTTGTTCCCTGACTTGTTTTCTTTTAGCTGTGTGCCAAATTTGTGAAGCCAGCGGAGGGGATTCTTCTAGAGAACTAGTATGACCTGACTAGGAAATGTATCTATACCTAAATTATCCGTGTTGTAGTTTTTGTTTCAACAGCTACCAGATATTTGCCTCAAGATGTGAATACTGGCATACATTGCTAAGCTTGTTTACTCAAATTCAAGCTGGGTGTGAAACTGCCTTCTACTGAGTTGGACCAGCAGTTCATCTCACCCAGTACTGCTTACTCTTGACAGGCAGTAGCTCTTCAGACCACGTTATTGTGGTCGGGTGGGATTCCACCAAGTCTTTTTTTTTTTTAATAAAATATTTATTGAGATTTTTTAAACAACAAAAATAACATCAAACAGATAAAAAACAAAGAAGCATCAGAATAAGATTATAAGAAAAAGTAAGAATATAAAAAGAAAATACAGATAAAATAAAAATATTCATGAATCAAATTTTCATAAACTTTGGACTTCCTCACGTCCCCCTTCCCTGCGTTCCCAACCATGTTATTATATGCAGCAATTTGTTACCTTACTTCCATTCTTATTTTGTAAATCTCAAATATTCAATTTCAACTTTAGAATTATATTAGTCATAAATTCAACTGCTTATATTGAACCAAATATTGCTTCAAATTTCAACATTACCTTAGACATCACATATTCTCATATATCTTACAATAATTTTGCTGCTGCCATGTTTCTTTCAATCGTGCACTCTCCTAGCATTCATACAATTTGTAGTGTTTTTGTAAGTAATCTTTAAATTTTTTCCAATCCTCTTCCACCGTCTCTTCTCCCAGGTCTCGAATTCTGCCAGTCATTTCAGCCAGTTCCATGTAGTCTATCAGTTGCGTCTGCCATTCTTCCAGAGTGGGCAAATCCTGTGTCTTCCAGTGCTTTGCGATGAGTATTCTTGCTGCTGTTGTTGCGTACATAAAGAAAGTTCTATCCTTCTTTAGCACCCCTTGGCCGACAATGCCCAGAAGGAAGGCCTCTGGTTTCTTAAGGAAGGTATACTTAAATACCTTTTTTAATTCATTATAAATCATTTCCCAGAAAGCCTTAACCCTTGGGCACGTCCACCAAAGGTGAAAGAATGTTCCTTCAGCTTCTTTACATTTCCAACATTTGTTATCGGGCAAGTGATATATTTTTGCCAGCTTAACTCCACCAAGTCTTTGTGTGCGCAGAATGAGGTCCACTCGCCCAACCAGCCTTTCCTTGCCCGCGGGCCTTAGGTTGCCGATCCCTGGTGTAGATGCATTTATGAGATTTCTTCATCAGTAACTGCAGAAATCCTATCTGAATAAATATAAGAATTTATCAGTGGATTTATTTTGACTCTGCAAATGAACAAAAGTTCTGAAGTACAGTAAATAGGAATTCTTCCTCAGATCTTAAATAATGGATTGTTTCCAGTGTTCACCATGTCCAATGGGTCTACTATGAGTAAAACTTTGTTACAACCCAATACATGTATTTTGGCTTTCCAATCTTTCTGGACCTGTTGGCACATCTGTAAAGTGGGTTGGTTGTTGTGTTGCTACACACACCCTACGACAAAGCACATCTTGTAAACTATCTTTGCCTTGTACGACAAAGCACATCTTGAAAACTATTCTATCATTTGTGATAGGAAAACATGCTGCTTTCAAGCCAAGTTTCGGTGTGTGGGTTGTGGGTGTGTAATATTGTGGGTGCCTGGGATGGCCTCTGCTGACTTGTGCACTTAGGGTTGTCATATCGATGGCCACTGGATTCTAACCATAGCTGAGAACTCAAATGATGAATTGAGTTATGATGAATTTGCATAGCTGGCAAATTGTGTTTTCAAGCTGCTCCTGTTTTCTAGCCTCACAGCACTCAACATTGTAATCTCAGTCCTGTTTGAAAGCTCAGACCCTGTCTCCAGGGAGCAGGACCTTTGGGATGCTGAGCGATGGCCCTGATTGTGGTCTGTCAATCTCCAAAAAATGCCATACCATCTTCATATTTCCTTAGCCATGGGTTGGCGTGACGTCTGAAGTAAGCCAAAAGAGGCTTTTTTCCTGGATTGGTTGATCGATTATTTATTTATTTATTTATTTATTTATTTGACCACTTATTCCTAAATGGGCCTAACTTATTATTAAGCGGCCCTGTTCTTAATTTAGCACCTTTTTTGGTTCGGATAAAAGGTCTAACGAGTTAAAAAAATCCAAGCCTGATGCGAAGAATCTGCCTCGGTTCGCATAATGTTTTATGTCATTTCTTGGGTTTTTGGGTGGAAAGAATCCTTCATGGAAACGGAATGTTCTGCCCCTGGAGTTTGATAGGGGATTGGGCTGGTGTACCACTAAAGATAATATGCAAGGGTATGTGTTCCTGGAAGGGCTTTGAAAATGCCTTTGTCCTTCTCTCAAATAGTGTTGGATTTCAGCTGTGACTAATCTGTCTTGAGAAAAGCATGTGGGATCTTTGTCTTGTAGTCCGGAACTTGCAAGGCCGTGGTAATTTCCCAAGGTGGAGGTTACTCCAGGTCATTCCTTAGTCTTGCAAACACAAATGATATGTCAGAAGAATGAATGTGCAGGGGGAAATTGAAGCTGAGGAGGAAGAGGACATAGTTGGTTAATATTAAACACAGGCTCATTTGTTTTTTTCTTTGGAAAGTTACTTTTCTTTCTCGTTTCTCTCCTGCCTTTCCCATCCGTTCAGTGGCTTGTCATTACTATTTACATACGTCACAATTTATCGTTATGTTATTTTTAGCCTGCTTTTCAGGCAGTGGGAGCTCCCAAAGTAGCTTTCATACACTCCTCAATTAAAAGTGAGCGTCAATGAAACACTGCTAAAATGACCACAAACAGCTAATCAAATATTAAGAGAAAGTATAGGTAAGTCTTTTTATATAACTCATTAAAGCCAGAGTTTCCTTAATGCTTGGGCTATACTATAAACACTTTGGCAAAGAAGAGAGATATGTGATGTTCCTTCAGATAATGCTGTGTGTTGCAGGTAACTTTTCAACTTGGTACTAAGCCAACTCTGAGCGTGTTTGCCTTGTGCTAATAATCTGACCTTAGCACTGTATTTCCCCCCTTAACTGAATAGTTTCTCTTTTAGCTGTGCTTCAGCTCTGTGAAACCACTGTAGGGTATTCTCACTAGTGCTCTAGTTTTACCTGACCAAGATACAAATCCATAGCTCACTCATCTGCATTGTACTTTTTATTGAAAGAGGTACCAGACATTTGCCCCTGGGTGTGAAAACTGGCATTCATTGCTAAACATGTTTACTCAAATTCAAGCTGGGTGTGGAACTGTCTTCTACAGTGGTACCTCAGGTTAAGTACTTAATTCGTTCCGGAGGTCCGTTCTTAACCTGAAACTGTTCTTAACCTGAAGCACCACTTTAGCTAATGGGGCCTCCCGTGGCTGCCGCACCGCCGGAGCACGATTTCTGTTCTCATCCTGAAGCAAAGTACTTAACCCGAGGTAATATTTCTGGGTTAGCGGAGTCTGTAACCTGAAGCGTATGTAACCCGAGGTACCACTGTACTGGGTTGGACCAGCAGTTCATCTGACCCAGTACTGCTTACTCGTGACAGGCGGTTGCTCTTCAGACCACCTTATTGTGAACGGGTGGTTTTCCACCAAGTCGCTGTGTGCGCAGAATGAGGTCCACTCGCCCAGCCGGCCTTTCCCTGTCCCGTAACGCATCAATCTGCTCTGGAGAGTTGGGGGAGTCTCCTCAGAACAGGTTTAGGGGTCATGCAGGGGGAAGAGAGAAGGGAAAGTGTCATTGCACGAGTGAACCACATACCCTACTTAGCACTATGTTGAATTCCACCCATCATTTGCAACTGGAGATGCCAGATCTTGAACCTGGGGTTTTCTGCTTGCAACACATGCATCTTCCAATGACCTGAGCTGTGCCCCACTTTCCAGGTCCCTCTGTCAGGTGTACTCTCTGTCTGAGCTCAGTAGACTGTATATGGGTTGGACCCACCACCCCATTCACAAAAGAGGACACCAATTTGCATGTGCTTTATGTCATCTTCCAACTTATGTCCCACTCTGGGTGGGGTGGAGACCTGAAAAAATAGGTTGGGGGCTAAACACAAGTAATAAGATGTCAAACAAATAAAATGTAAGCTTCCTCCAGAAATGTATTTTCATACTAGGCAAAGCTTGTTGAATTTCTGCAGGGAGAGTATTGTGCCTGAGAAAGCATCAGCTACAACAGCTCCAGTCTCTTGTGGGAAGGAATTTAAGGATGTGGTGGGTGGGTGCAGTTAAGCAGATTGCTACAACAACATGGGGTGTGTGATCAATTGCTTTCCCACCCTGGGAGTAGTTGTTGCTGGTGTGAACACTTAAATGGGTATATTCACGTCAAAGGCTAACCACTTTTTTAACTCAAGTAAAGAAAAGAGTTGTCATGTGACCTGGAATAAATAATAACCTTGCTATAATGATTTAAACTTCATAACTAGCAAGAAATACTGATGGGATGCTCTGGTTGTTTTTTGTCAGTTTAATTCTGAGTTTATCCAAGTATATTGTTTCCAATTTGAACCATTTTGTCTCATATAGCAAGCTAAATAAATCACATAGCAAATTCTTCATTTACCAAACCAGCAGTTTAAGCACAACCACAGCCATTCCCTGCACCTTCTTTCATACTTAAGAGCACCTCAAAACCAAGCTAAAGGGAAATTCATTAAGAAAAGGGATATTTATTTATCCTTTAGTAATATGAATGTTCCTTTCACTAGTTTGGCTGGAATTTCATTCAACATGTGCCCACTAAACTGATAGAAATGTCAAGAGTTTCTTCTTGTGATGATGTAATAATAAAATAGATCACGGGTTCTGCAGTTTGTCATGCTGGTTTAGTGACTCATTTCTGACAAATCTGGAAGAACATTAGTCAATTCAACTTTCTGTCCTGTGGTTCCATCCAAGTTTGGCAATAGGTTGACTATGCAGTCTTGCATTACAGAGTTTGTTTGTTGTTTTTTTTATAAAATATTTATTAAGATTTTTTTAAACAACCAACAGATAAGAAACAAAAAAGCATGAAAGAAGTAAAGATATAGAAAGAAAATACAAATAACATAAACGTATTCACAAATTATTTTTTTTCATAAACTTTGGACTTCCTCACATCCCCCTTCCCTGCGTTCCCAACATTATAGTTATATGCAGCAATTTGTTACCTTACTTCCAATCTTAATTTATAAATCTCAAATATTCAATTTCAACTTTTCAATTGTAATTGTCATAAATTCAACTCCTTCTATTGAACCATATATTACTTCCAATTTCGACGTTAGCTTAAACATTATATGTTCTCAAATATCTTACAATAATTTAACTGTTGCCATGTTACTTTCAATTGTGCATCCTCCTAACATTCATACAATTTGTAATGTTTTTGTAAATAGTCTTTAAATTTTTTCCAGTCCTCTTCCATCGTCTCTTCTCCCTGGTCTCGGATTGCATTACAGAGTTTGAATTATATATACATGACATGTAGCACATATTAATGCTGACCTGGCACAAAAGCCCATTCTATATGTACTCTCTGGGTTGCTGGTGATCAGGCATCGGCACCCTTTCCTTGCCTCGAGCCGGTGTCTCCAGCGATGATCATGCGGAGGGCAGGGGAGTGCACGCCCGTACGCGGTCGCACACGCTAGTTCCTGCGCACTTTTGGGTCAGACGAGCACCGGAAATAGCTTGTGCGCATGCGCACGGGCCTCCTCCAACCCAGGTGTGCACCAGAAATAGCATTTGCGCATGCGTACAGGCACTCCAAGCCTATTTCCAGTGCACATCCGGTTCGGAGGAGGCCCACGCGCATACGCACAAGCTATTTCTGGTGCTCCTCCGACCCAGAAGTGGGTCCCCGCACCATGCCGGTAAGAGTGGGCAGGGCGGCGAGGGTCACCATGGGCCGAATAAACGAGTCCCTCGGGCCTTATCCAGCCTGCGGGCCTTAGGTTGCCGATCCCTGGTGTAGATGCAATGATGAGATTTCTTTATTAGTAACTGCAGAAATCCTATCTGAATAAATATAAGAATTTATCAGTGGATTTATTTTGAATCTGCAAATGAACAAAAGTCCTAAAGTATAATAAATACGAATTCTTCCCCAGTTCTTAAATAATGGATTGTTTCCAGTGTTCACCATGTCCAGTGGGACTACTATGAGTAAAACTTTGTTACAACCCAATACATGTATTTTGGCTTTCCAATCTTTCTGGACCTGTTGGCACATCTGTAAAGTGGGTTGATTGTTGTGTTGCTACACACACCCTACGGCAAAGCACATCTTGTAAACAATTTTATCATTTGTGATAGGAAAAAATGCTGCCTTCAAGCCAAGTTTCGGTGTGTGGGTTGTGGGTGTGTAATATTGTGGGTGCCTGGGATGGCCTCTGCTGACTCGTGCACTTAGGGTTGTCATATCGATGACCACTGGATTCTAACCATAGCTGAGAACTCAAATGATGAATTGAGTTATTATGAATTTGCATAGCTGGCAAATTGTGTTTTCAAGCTGCTCCTGTTTTCTAGCCTCACAGCACTCAACATTGTAATCTCAGTCCTGTTTGAAAGCTCAGACCCTGTCTCCAGGGAGCAGGACCTTTGGGAGGCTGAGCGATGGCCCTGATTGTGGTCTGTCAATCTCCAAAAAATGCCATACCATCTTTATATTTCCTTAGCCATGGGTTGGCTGGAGTGAGCCAAAAGAGGCTTTTTTCCTGGATTGGTTGATCGATTATTTATTTATTTATTTGACCCCTTATTCCTAAGTGGGCCTAACTTATTAGTTGGTCTGTCAATTTGAAAATAAAACCATGTATAGAAATAACTCTCCTCCTTCGTTCTGGGTGCATGTAATGTTCTCTTACATAACTCTCCTCCTTCGTTCTGGGTGCATGTAATGTTCTCTTTATTTTTCGGTCTTGAATTTAAAGATTTTCCTACCCCAGGCCATTTTATGATGTTACGGCAAAATCTGGGTGCGAGGCTGCTCTGCCACCCAGCTCATCGGACTAAGTCCGTGGGTCCCTGCGGAGGAAAATGAGCTCAGCCGGAGACAGGAGCAAGCAGCAGAAGATCCAAGTTTATTGCGCAACAGGTTCAAGGCGAGATTGAACCCCGAGAATGGGGCGACCTAAACTTTTGAAACTCCCTCCATGTCCCAGAATACAGTGCAAGAAACGTCATGAATACATAATGAGAAGGTTGGGTTTCACGGGTTGCATCATGAATATATTACACACGTCATGAATATGTTTACAGAGAGGTGGGGTTACATTGATTTACATTTGAGATAAGGGAGAGGGAATGTGCAGAGTGAGGGATATACATAAATAAACATTTCTTGAGTACCGGTGGTGGCATGACAATGGGACAGTGATATGCATCGTCTGCCACCTGGCATTGCCGGGAGGAAGGGTTTGGCAGGACGATCTGACAGGATTAAGAAGTTCCTGTGTACGTGACCTGTCGCTTCAGGGATTATGGAGGTCGGGGTGGCATCATGGAGTCCAAAGGGAGCTGAGTTGAATGACACCAAGAGCTAGGAAATCGGAGTTATGGTTGATTTTATATCAATTTCCAAAGGTTTCCTATGCTGTCTGACCCATTCCGTATTGGTGATCAAAAGCGGAAACAAAATGGACACATTGTAGCAAGAATGGATACATTTTGACAGTTTTACGAGGTCTCTGGTTTCGGATCCATTGTTCTCACAGTGGGGGGGGGGGCGTCAGCAGCTTGTCAGTAGGTTCAATGAGGCGTGCAAGGGCTCCCTGAGCTAGCTCCTGCAGGACGAATGCACGGCTGTGATTGGCTAAAGCGTGGCTCGTTTTATGAATGGGGGATACAATATAATACGGTCGACTCACGTTAGGAATAGGGCGAGAGAAAGGCATAGGAAAGATGGGGCTTATTCCGCCCGCGTGAAGACAGGAAAGAGAGCCTTTTATTTACAAGGCAGGGGTACAGTGTGGTGCCTATGCAATGGTCCGGGAGCTGAGGGTTCGAGGCCGGCTGGGCACTGCAGGGGCCATCGCCTCGGACCCCTTCAGGGAGTGGTGGGGAAGGATGGGTACCCCCCCCCCTGTTCCTTCCGTATCAATGAGAAAAGCGTAGGCATACCCTTATGAATGCTTGTTTAATGAGAGGAATGTCAAGAAGAACCATCTAACTGCAATTCTGCAGAAACAATTTTGTTTCTGTTTTCAGAAAAACTTATTTCTATGCATTGTACACTCGTGTTGTCACAGTTGAATGTCTTGTGTGCACCGTCTCTGCCGTCTTGCTCTCACTTGGCTAGTGAACTGGTGCCTGGGCTGTACCACTTGAGGGTGCAGGGGGCAAGTTGTACATGGACGGTTGAATCATATAGATGTCCGGCAGGTGGCCAAGCTAGAATCCTCCTCCCTAGCGCCTCCTGGGTTTTTTTAGTATTTGGGTAGATATGTTTAAATGATCTGCTGCAATTAACTACAGTTTTAATGCACTCCAGGAAGGGAATCCTTGGAAATTGGAAAAGGTTGTACATATTTCCTTTTGGTCAGTAGCGGACAACTAATACAGGTACATCTGGGCAAGGGAATAAGTGAAAGTTTTGGGGGCTAGTAACTTTTGTGGACTTATTTGCAGCACTGATTTTAAAGTACCGTATATACTAGAGTATAAGCCAACCCGAATAAAAGCCGAGGCACCTAATTTTAGCACAAAAAACTGAGAAAACCTATTGACTTGAGTATAAGCCTGTTCACCACACCACAAACCTGGTGGTGGCAGCGGTGGCGGAGACAGGACCAACAGCGAGAAAGGGCTCCTTTCGGGCCACTCATCCCTTTGCCGCCGCCCACCTCACTTGAGTATAAGCCGAGGGGGGCTTTTTCAGCATAAAAAATGTGCTGAAAAATTCGGCTTATACTCGAGTATATACCGTACTTTAAATTTCCAGTTTGCATACTTTTCCTGTTTTGCCTTTCATACTTGTAGAAAACTTATACCCAGTATTTATTGTCTTTATCATTTACATTACAATAACGATTTGTTTTTTCCTCTTAGGTCGTGTTGACATTGACCATTTGGTCACTCGAAAGATGCAACTTTTGGTGGAGGCTGAGGTAAACCTATCTGAATTGTAGTTAATATGAGTTGACGAGGAGCAATCCCTGGATAGCAAAAAACAAACAAACTCCCATCTGTGATGGAATCTATGCACAGTATGGGCCTGTTAGAAATCCTAAATCCTGTAAATTGGGAGTCACTGAAACTGGGGCTGCTGAAAGATTTCCTCAGATGCAGAAATCGTAAACAATGCTCACTTTCCTGTGAGCTCTTTTAAACTATCTAATCATGCTTCCTGAGAATATCAAAACTAGGGCTTCTGACATTTTATTTTATTTGAACCATTACAGTCCTTTGTACTTTTATTATCCCCAACCCTTCAAATGTTCATGCTTTTCTCTGATGCCGTAGAAATCTTCAGCTGCTGTTGTAGGGCACAGGAGGCGGCTGGGCAGCTTTCCTCCTCTAGTCTGTTAGCAAGTGGGATGCTTAAGGAATTCATTCTTTGTGAATTCCAGTATGAATAACCTGATTTGGTTTGATCCCTGGAGGCACACTCCATTGTCTCTTGAGACAAGATGGATGCCAACAATAACAACCTGATCTGCACCTCCTGGCCAGATTGAAACTTAAACCGTTCACCCACTTCCACCTTTCTCAAATATTCCAGCTCTTCGCTAAGAAAGCATATCAAAATGCATTTAGAAATATTGAGAGAGAAATGTGTGTTTAATTGCATTAAAAGAAAAAGCAGGACAAAAGAGAATTGTGAGTGCATGAGAAAGCAGATAAGTTCTCAGATATTTGCTGTTGTATGTGAAAAATAAAATTCTTTTATCTTAAGAAGACTGGCTATCCATCTCACAGACTGGCTATCCATCACTAGCCAAAGCATTGCTGCTCATATTTAGTGCAGCTAAAGCCACAAGAGCTGCATATCCATGTTTTTGTAAACTGGGACTGGAAGGCTGTGGGATTAGGCTGTTCCGGCATGCTACTGCTTTGGACTGTAGGGAGGGTTCACATGTGGCTCTGGAACTATTGCTGGTACCCTTTTGAGTCTTTGAACTTATCAGGAATTAAATAGTGGGAAGATGGTGGAGAAGCTTCCCTGGGAATCGGTTTATCCACCTACCGGCTTTTTCCTGGTAGTGAGCAGATAGAGAACAGGATACATCTTCCTAGTTTCAGGTGGGGTAGCAGTGAAGCCCAACAGGTCTTGCCAGCATGTCAACTGCCTCAGGGAAAAGGAGCCGCAAAGTACACACAGTCCTTTCCTTTTGGGGCTGTGTCTGCAATATGTGAATGGATAACAGCAGGTGACCTCATTCCCAGGCAAATTCCCAGGGCTACATGGAAAGCAAGAACTCTGTTGTTGCTCAGGTGCTGTTTGCCCTGTGCAGCAGAAACCCTGCAGCTTGCTTTCCCTTCCCTTGGTTCTTTCTCTTTGTTTATTTTTCACTCTCTCTTGGCATCATACTTTGTTGACTGTGTGGAGCGGCAATGGCAGTTCAATCAGCCCTTTAATTTGTAAACAAACAAACAAAACACCCTGTGCTTTGTGAACACCCTGTGCTAAGCAAAGCAGCCCGAAAACTTCCTACCACACTACCACACTTGTTTGCTCTTCTTGCTTAATGTTAGCCATCACAGCTTCTGTTTTTTAATAACTCTGGAAGTACAAGAGTATTCCTCTCTGCTGTTGCTGCCCTTGCCCCTGCCGCCAAATAAAATGCCACATCAAAGCAATCTTAGTGCTAAACTTCTAAAAATGCATGGGAAATCCTAAGTGAAATGTGTTTCCCTGTTTAATTTCTTTAGACATTCTTCCCTCCATTGGGAAGAGTTGTGAGAGACCTTTTTGTTGGGTTCTGCCACCCGGGGCGCCACCTCTGAAGCAACTTCATTAAACTGTTAGCTGTTCATTTTTTAAAGAATCTTTGTGTGTATGGTGGGGAGTTAACCAGAACTGAGCATTTTGTGGGTGACCATGGTGCCTTCTTATATCCTGTTCTTGGACTTGTCATCTTTCCTTAAATTTAATAGACTAATAGAATGTGTTTTGCATACGGTTGGTATTTGGCTAGTATAACAAAAACAAAACAAAAAGCCCCTGCAGAACAAGTCAGTTTTCTGGTGAGATTTCTGTCAGATATGTTGAGTGAGTTTATTTGTAAGCAAGATGGGAGGCAGCTAGGCTAACTACGGTTTTCTTAGAAAGGCTCTGCAGTTGGCTACTTTGCTTCCTCATTCTTGGGGAGCTGCTGATAGGTGGTTTAAACCAGGAATGGGGAACCAGATGTTGCTGGACTAGGAAGTCCTATCAGCGCTGACCATTGTCCCCACTGGCCATGACTTTGACTGGGGTCCGAGAATATGTCGTCAGTTGTCAGGAAATGAGGCACGTTCATGATTTGTTGTTAGCATGGTGTTAGGAAGTCAGCCTTGCATTTGAAGGTAAAGAGTAACACGCCATTTTAGCAGGCAAATTATAGGCAATACTTAACAATTATACTTAAGGTGTTCTCTTTTCTATTCCTTCCTTCCTCCAAATATTATCAGCAAATGAAGCCAGCATTCATGCAGCGAATCGACAGCCACTTTACAGAATTCGTGAATGGCTTGATTGCAAAGTCCGTGCAGCTTGAGTCTTCGCCCCCTGCCTTCTCAGCCGTGTGCTCAGAGAAAGACGGTGGCTTCAAAAGCAAGTATGTTGGTTCTTGGCTGAGTCTGAAGCAGAGTCAATTTGTTGATTTCTCTTTCTTTTTTAAAAAAACTACAACTACTCTGCTGAATATTTGTTCTTTTCACAGAGGATCAAGAGCACCTCCAGAACATGGAAAAGTTTTTGTTGCTAGAAAGTCTGTCTTGGAGTGAGTATGTTAATGAGATTGTAAATTTCACTGGTGCCCTTGCTAAAGTTAAAATTGCCTTCATCCAGTGGGTGGCTTATCTTCATATCTTGCTTCTTCCTCCCAGGGGATCCCATTCATTTTTATACTGTGTAGACTGAAAGCAGGTATTCCTAATCTTTTTAAGTGCTCCAGTCAATTGGCTATTGCACATCCCAGATTCTAACATGGATGTGGCTCTTCTGTTCTGTAGAAACTGATCTACAGATCAGAAGTGTCTATTGCTAAGCAATCCAGCCTCCTCATGGGTGGTCTGGTTCTCCAGTAAAGTTTTGCGCCTATCTAGTAGTAAGGGCTTCACAATGAGCAAACAGGTGCCCTAATAGAACCAGGCTGGTCTGTCCATCTAGCCCATAATTATCTACTCTGACTGGCAGTGCCTTTCCAATGCTTATTGCAGTGGCCTTTCCCATGGCAATTTACCCGAGCCTTTTAAACTGGAGGCTGGACCCAGGACCTTCTGGAGGCCATCTGCCCCTGAGTTCCTCTTCCAAGGTGTAGCAAGAGCTTTATATGCAAATGCAAATATGTAACATTAAACTTTGGTACTACCGCTTGAGGAGTCTGGGAGGAAGAGCAGATACTAGTTAGAGCTATCCATACTTGGAACTCCAGCTCTAAGCAAACCAGTCTGCTAGAATTGTTGATGAAAAGCACTTCAGTTTTGTCTGTTTTCCTTGGGAGCAGAATGCCAGTTTCCCCTCCATTCTTGAAATCCATCACATTTCAGGGACACTGTCCTGCAGCACACAGGCTCAAGGTCTAGGCAGGCATTAAGATGTGCCTTGTTCCAACTCTGGTAGATAAGAATGTTATTGGTTGTTTTACTTGGCTCAGTTGAAGGTCCTATCAGTTTGTTGTTTTGTTCCAGAAGATGCCTACCAAGATATTTTGTTGATTTGGGAACAAAATTTCCAATACAGTCGTACGTTGGATCTCAAATGCCTTGGCTCCCGAACAAATTGGCTCCCAAACAATCGAAACCCGGAAATGAGCATTCCGGTTTTCAGACTTTTTTGGAAGCTGAATGTCTGGCACGGCTTCCGATTGGGTGCAGGACACTCCTGCAGTCAATCAGAACCTGTGCCTTGGTTTTCAACTGGTTCCGGGAGTCGAACGAACCCCCAGAACGCATTCTGTTCAAGAACCAAGGTACGACTGTACTGGCAATTGTTTGGGCTTTCCTGATTCAAAACTGTTGTTTCTGCCGTCCGTCCATTTGGGCTTCTTTCTTTCTTTCTTTCTTTCTTTCTTTCTTTCTTTCTTTCTTTCTTTCTCTTTTTAGTGTATTTTTATTTAGATCATGTTAATAAAATATGGAAAACACAAACCAATTCTTGCTACAAAACCAGACTTCGCCATGTTAATCCAGAATGTATTTTGCAGTTTAAATTTTATTTCCTTCACCCCCAATATGTCAGTAAAACTCCAATCCTCTATTCTTTAAGTCAGGGGTAGCCAATATGGTGCCCTCTAGATCAGGCTTCCTCAACCTTGGCCCTCCAGATGTTTTTTTGGCCTACAACTCCCATGATCCCTAGCTAGCAGGACCAGTGGTCAGGGATGATGGGAATTGTAGTCTCAGAACATCTGGAGGGCTGAGGTTGAGGAAGCCTGGTCTAGATGATGCTGGACTGCATCTCCCATCAGCCCTAGACAACATAGCCAGTGGTCAGGGATGATGGGAGTTGTAGTGTGGAGGGCACCATGTTTGCTACTCTTACTTTAGGTGAAGGTTGTTAATCTTTGTATAAAATGCAGTGGGTTTAGTGTTAACTTGTGTCATTTTCCCACAGGCATAGTGTTCCACATAAAATACAAAAACAGTATTGGGGACTTGCTTTGCAAGCTGTAAACATGCAGCTCCCATTTAGGAAATTGTTAAGTTCTTCTTGACTTCCTGTTGAATTACTTACTTTTCCAAATTCCCTTTTGCTAAATATAGAGAATAATTGTATGAGCAACTGCTGAACCCAAACTCCCTGTCCTCTGGGATGTGAGACAAGGGCACCACAGTGGGAGACAGCTTCTTGTGACCCATGGGGCATAATCCACTAGGAGGTTCTCCTGTGCAAGCCCCACATTAGAGGCTGAGGAAGAACTGCTCTTGTGCAGCTTCCATTCATCTGAGCAGGAGAATTTTCCAGTGTGTGGTACTCCACAAATAAGGTGTATGTGCCTGTGTGCCACTTAGATTTTCTGTCTCTCCTGCAAAGTGTTCCTCAAAACAAGGTTTGTCATGATCCTAGTTACTTTGGTGGATGTAATGTGGAACCATCAACCAACAATATAGGTTTCTCACTTCTTTTATATACTGCCTAGGAGAACCCATGAGGTAATGGTACCTTGGCCCATGTAGGTTCAGACTTGGATATGATACAGTCCTGTGTTCTCCAGGGCTCCTTTGGAGGCCGGGTGGGACTATCAATTTAATAATAAATGAATAAAAAGCACTGTAAACCTCTGAGATCCTAATATTTACATAGCATGGAGTGGAGATTACAAAAGGCTTCAGTCAGTGCAAAATTGCAGAATGTCTGTGTGAAATGAGGTCTAGAGCAGCTCTGTGGAGCTTCTGGCCTGTTCTGACATCCTAATTTGACCCGCAAGGCCACCTTCCTCAAACTGGGTGCACCTGTGGGACAGGTAAAGATGCAGTTCCCTACTGAAAGCAGGTTGGCTGGCACCACCAATCAGCTGGTTGGCAGTGCTAACGAAGTCCTGTCCCTTTGCTTATGTGGTTTGATTTCAAACCACGCAGGCACAGGAAACTGGGTTTGCAGGCACAGTTGACCATTGGTGCCTGCAATGCCTTGTCCCAGTTTTGATTTCAAACTGTACGGGCAAAGGAAAAGACTTGCCCTGATGTCATGGTTATGGCAGATGATTCACAGTTGAATGCTTCCCTCCCCACCTGTCAGAATGGCCCATGGGGGTTGGGGGAACCAAAGCATTCAGCCTGCTGGTTCGAAACAATTCTAGAATCTCTTTGTCCTATGCAGCGGCACTTCTTCCCACGGTTAACCCCCCCCCCCCCAAAATGGTGATGGTCCTATGTATGCTGACAGATGGATTTTGTAGAAAATATTCAGAAAATAACGCCTAAATTTAACCACTGGAAGTCCTGGACTTTCATCTAGATTGAGGGGAGTTTGTTGTCAAAGTGAAATGTTCTAATGTATTTCGTATATTTTTCCCCTCAGTGAGCTATTTGAAGTGGAACACATCCGGACCATATATCACATGTTCATCGCTCTCCTCATCTTGTTCATTCTCAGCACCCTCATAGTAGACTTTATTGATGAAGGAAGGTAGGAAAACATTGAAGGGATCAGCTGGAGTTTGTTTTCTGTGTGTTGGACTTGAGACATTTAATAGATAAGATAAACTTTATTCGCATTAGCCAACGGCCATAGCAACATAAAACAAGCAATATATACAAATAAAAAGACTGCAATGGGTGAAAAGGGCAATCAAATGACCAAGATTATCGTTCAGATAGTGGCCCTTAATCTCCTTGCACGTTTAATATTTGAACCAATGAAAACGTTTTGCTTTGTTTGGGTACAGGCAGGTGGAGGGGGTGTAGAGAGTCCTGTTGCACAAGAGGAAATCCTTGCGGTGATGGGCTGCTTATTTAGAGTTGCGTTGAATATAAGCCCCAGTGTTTTATTTGAAGAAACCCATCAGGCATTCAGATGATGATAGTACCTCACCCATCTGCCTGAGTTTCCCCAGCCACTCTGAGTGGATTACAGCACATAGGAAAACAGCAAACATTAAAACCTTGCTGATACAGGGTGGCCTTCAGGTGTCTTCTAAAAGTTGTATAGTTCTTTATCTCCTTGACCACGGATGGGAGGGTGTTCCCCAGGGTGGGTGCCACTGCCGAGAAGGCCCTCTGCCTGGTTCCCTGTGACTTCACTTCCTGCAGTGAGGCAACCACCAGAAGACCCTCGGAGGTGGACCTCAATGTCCAGGCTGAACAATGGGGGGTAGAGATGCTCCTTCAGATATTCTGGGCTGAGGCCATTTAGGGCTTTAAAGGTCAGCACCAACACTTTGAATTGTTCTCGGAAACGTACTAGGTGCCAGTGAAGCCCCTTTAGGACCAGTGTTACATGGTCCCGGCGGCCGCTCCCATTCACCAGTCTAGCTGCCGCATTCTGGATTAGTTGTAGTTTCTGAGTCATTGGTCAAAATCAAGCAGCACTTAAAATCCAAGTTCTGCATCCAAATTCTTGGAAGATGTGGAGCCCTCCCAGTACTAACTGAAAGGCTGCAGGCTATGCCACAATAACTACAAGTTTTCCCACATGCGTGTGCTTATCCAAGGGGTCCTGAATCTCTGTAGGGGTTGTATCTGTCTGTATCTCTGTGTTTGCTTTCTTGCTTTAGAGTGTTCTGTGCAATATAAAACCTTAGGGTGTATACTTAAGTTCAGTATTCGTTTCATAAGATTTATACTTCCTGATTCTAAAAGGAACCTCAAAGCGGTTTACGAAATAAAACAAGAAAATCATAAAAAAAATCACAACCATACTCTAAAACATGCAAAACTTAGAATACTAAAACAGATTAAAATTACCTCAACTTTCATTATAGAATTCCTTAGCTGTTTCTGATTTTACCTGATGGAATATATATTTTAACTCAAGTATATGATTTTAACTTTCTGTGTTGTTTGAATCTCTTTTGAAGGTTAGTGCTGGAGTTTGATCTCCTGGTCTACGCTTTTGGCAAATCTTCTGTCGTTTTTTCCACTTGGCTTTACATGTTCCTGTCCACCCTGACTGTGCCCTATGGGCTCTTCCTGCTGTGGGCCCAGGGCTACCATGGTTCCTCCCACAAGACAATCCACTCCGCTTTCTTTGGGGGTCTCTTCACGATCTTCCAGATATTTGGGCTTGGAATGGGACCAGCTTACATAGCCGTCGCCTACAATTTACCACCAGCCTCTGCTTTCATAGTGATACTTGAGCAGGTGAGTTTCATGTGGAGAGCTAGTTTCTTCTGGATGTAGCTCAAGGTCATTTCACAAAGCTTCAATTAGCAAAATGCTGCTTTATGCCAGGATTTGAGTCCTTAGCTAACCTGTAATTTTGTGTACACATTCTACTTTTGCTTCTGGCTGACTTGGGGAAATATTAACGGTGACAAGTTTTCATTTTTCCCAAGAGATTGAACCTAAGGGTGTTAGAAATGGTCAGATGCAAAAAGAAACGCACCATAATTCTTAAGGTCTAGTAGGTACTTCTGTTTTCAGATACACTGATGGTTTAAACCACTAATAACTTGCTGCAAACACCCTCTTTTTGAGCACGATGAAGGAGAGAGCAATGCCAGTACAACTGGAAGCATTCTTGGAGGATACTGATTCTCTCGACCTCTTGCATTCTGGGTGCTGACCTGGCTTGAGACGGAATCTGCTTTGGTCTCCCTGCTCAGAGAATTGTAGAGTTTGACGGGACCCCAAGGGTCATCTAGTCCAACCCCCTGCAATGCAGGAATCTTAGCTAAAGCATCCGTGACAGATGGCAATCCAGTGTCTGCTTTAAAGCCTTCATGGAAAGAGATTGCACAACCTCCTAAGGGAGGCAATTCCACTATCAAGTAGCTCTTATTGTCAGAAAGTTTTTTCTGATGTTTCGTCCGAAACTCCTTTCTTGTAACTTGAACCCATTGGTCCAGGTCCTGCCCTCCAGGGCAGGAAAAAAACAAGGTAGCTCCATCTTCCATGTGAAAGCCCTTGAGATATTTGAAGATGGCTATCGTACCTCATCTCTCCTCTTTTCCAGGCTAAACAAACCCAGTTCCTTCAACCGTTCCTCATACAGCTTGGCTTCTAGACCTTTGATCACCTTAGTTACCCTCCTCTGCACACATTCCAGCTTGTCAATATCCTGCCTAAATTGTGGTGCCCAGAATTGGAAACAGTATTCCTGTTGTGGTCTGACCAAGGCAGAATAGAGTGCTACTATTACTTCCCTTGATCAAGACCTTATACTTTCGTTGATGCAGCCTAGAATAGCATTAGCTTTTTTTGCTGCTGCCGCACACTGTTGACTCATGTTAAGCTTGTAGTCCACCAAGACTCCTAGATCCTTTTCACCTTTACCAAAAGAGGTGCAGGGGAACTGTGACTCTTGGTTATCTTACTCAATCTCTCAGCAGCTTTTTATACTATTGACCATGGTATCCTTCTGGACCATCTCTCCCTTAATTGCAAGATGTCAAGTACATTTTATGTGTTACTCCATCCTTTAGGTGCGTCTGCTGATGAAAGGCTACTCTTTCATTAGGGAGAATGCTCCTCGAATACTTTCCTTTACACCACAGAAGACAAGTAAGTGACTGTTTTCTACAATAATTGTACAGCTGTGGGGATGAAGGCACCTTCCCCTCTGAGGGTTGGGTTCTGTGACATGGAGACAATTCTAGTTCAGAAGAATGTGTGTATGGGCCTCCCCATGTTTTGCAAGATTACCAATACCATGCAGCTTGTCAGTCTTCTAATGCTTATTGGAATAGGAGTACACATCTTGCAAAGGATATAAGAGAATCCTGGGTTTAGTGGAACAGGGGAAAGTGCTCTGACAATAGGGGGGTTATTTGGGGTGGGAGGGCGTTAAACCTGGGGTGGACTAGAGGTAAAGGGACTTGTCACAGACTTGTCTTACTCATTGGGGGGGGAGTAGAATAAGAATGGCATACAAACCATCTTCTTGGACTGAGAAATTGTATAAATGTATTACTGCTAAACTCAAGCATTAATGAACAGTTTGAGACCCATAGAAAATAGGATGGAACCCTGTGAGTTTATGTTTTAGTGTGTGGCATTATCTGGTACTAAACGACTCTCTCCCTTCTGCTTTTTCAGACACCGTCCAAGTTCCTAAAGTTTCCCAGTACCTGTATTTCCTCTTTGCTCCCACCCTTATTTACAGAGATGCCTATCCCCGGTAATGTCAATGTACTTGTTCCATTGTGACTTGGCAATTCTTATAGCCATTGTGATTGCGAGGTTGGGCTGGATGCATGCTTCATAACGGAGGGCATAACACACAGGTTGGGAACCTCAGGCCCAGGGGGCAAGTGCAGTCCTCTGCAGTGGCGTAGCATGGTGGCGTCACAGGCACGGTTGCCCTGGGCACAAAATTGTTATGGATGCAAAAGTTCAACACCTGAGGCAGCCTCAATATAACTGCACATTCTGTCGCTGAGATCCATTGAACAGCTTCTCCATTTGAACCAGGATTGACCTCTCCAGACCACAGAACGACTCTTCTTATGTCTCCTGGGTGATGCAGACACCATTAGGCAGTTGACAGTTCATGCATACTCCGTCCGTTTCCCGCCCTCCCACCCAACCCCTGTATGGCCCCGCGGGCTAGCAACCCACAATACACCACTGGCCTCTGAGCCTCTCTATCTATTGCAGTGTTTCCCAACCTTGGGCCTCCAGCTGTTTTTGAACTACAACTCCCATCATCCCTGACTAGCAAGACCAGTGGCAAGGGATGATGGGAATTGTAGTCCAAAAACAGCTGGAGGCCCAAGGTTGGGAAACACTGATCTATTGCACTACCCACTTTTGCCTCTGACCCTACCCACTGCTGGGTCTCAAACTTAACTCATGGTCCTGAATTTCAGTGGGTCTTCTCTGAGTAAAGGTCAGTTGAAGACAACCATTTGTTTCTCTGAATTTTCCCGGAGCAGGCCTAGTAGGATCCAAAATGCATTGGTTCAATGCATATCTCTTTTGAGCACATACATCAGAGCTTTTTGCTTCTGGTTCCAGTAACAAGTGCTGAGTCTGACCATTTTGGCTTTAAGATATTCTACACTTTATGGGTTTTGATGGGGTTTTTATATATAAGGTTCTAGAGTTCCTTTGTAGAAGTTGCTGTGTTATACAGGCTTGTCTTTCTATTTTTCATGGTATTCCACATTCTGCAGTCTGTATATCCTGTTGCCCTCAACTACTCCTTTCCTTCTTTATGCAAAATAACGAACTGTTAAAAAAATAATAGTACAGCTGCACATTTAGTAAAGCATGCCATTTGAGCAAAGTCATAACTAGCAAACAAACTTTCTTACATTACATATTTGCTGTTCTGGAATAGAAATTGGATTGTGTTTACTGCAGACTACATCAGCTTTGCTGTTATTTTTTATTGCACTTATTAGTTGCTTTTATCATGGAAAGTAATTCAAAGTAATTCAAAATTCTCACAAATTAGGTTTCAGTTGATGCCAAGCAAGCTCTTGTCTTGATTTAGGTGTAATGACTGTGATTTCTTTTTCTTTTCAGAAATCCTACAATAAGATGGAGCTATGTAGCTACCAAGTTTGCACAGGTTAGATATTTCTCTTCCTTTTGGGATTCCTGTGTTTCTACAGGCTTGAAAGCTGATAAGAGTTACTGGTTCATAAAAATATGTACTAGCTTACTGGAGTTCACAAGCCTGTATTACTTATTTTTATTTTGGCATTAAGAAATAGAGACAATGCTTTCTGAAAATTTCTGAATTGTATCCTATTCCCTTAGATTTGGATCGCTGAATGAATAATTACCCCTAAACTAATGACAAACACACCTACCCATTATAAGATAAATAAAACAGTTTCGTTTCTCTGAAGACAGGATGTAATAGTTCTAAACAAGCCTTGCTAAACCAACTTTTAACCAATGTCTGTGTGCTAGTCTTCTTATCAACCGTGAACGTTTTCCTAAGTTTATAAAATTATGAACAGTTCAGCATCTGTATATTGTATTTTTTATTTTGCCAAGTGGAGCAGATCAGCTAATTTCAAGCACGGTCGTATTTCTCAAATGGAGACGTAGTCCTTCCCTGGGCTGGGCTAGCCGTGCAGTGTCACATATCCTAAAAGTTCAAAGGACAATCTTGGATAAAAAGATATTCTGTTAATCAGTCTCTACTTGTGGGACCTGCTCCTTGCAGGACAATCAAACCGCTACCACGGCAGCTGCTGTCGGTAAAGCAGGTGTTCCACCTGGGCCCCTCCACATATACACATCCCAGCAGCGCACCTACCCAGGCCTCCCAACTGCTGGCATGGTAATTCTGCACATGGTGGAGCCCACGTGGAATGCCGTTTATCTGAAAGACGCACGGACTATCGTAGTAGCACTGAAACCTTTGGTCAGCTGTTGCCTACGGCTGCATACACACCGGACATTCAAAGCACCTGGCTCCCCCCACAAAGAATCTTGGGAACTGCAGTTTATTAAGGGTGCTGGGAATTAGAGCTTGGGGGGGGGGCGTTTTAAAGTGCATGTCTAAGGATTCTTTGGGGAATGTCATGTGCGTTAAATGTATGATCTTTACTCAGCTTAGATCTGTGCATATTGGTAACTGGGATCAGCTTTCTCTCTTACGGATTCCTCCTGCGCTACTTTTGTTTTTACTCCTCTCTAGGTCCTTGGGTCACTCTTCTATACTTACTATATATTTGTCAGACTCTGTATACCTACATTTCGGAACTATAAGGAGAATTTAAATGTACGAGGGCTGGTCCTTTGCATTTTCAACTCTATTCTTCCAGGTGAGTGCTTCTGTGCCCCTTTTAATTCTGGAATATTTCTAAGCAACAAATAAATAATCAGATACAGTGGGGATATTGGCAACAACTGGCAAAGTATGGCCTGTTGGATATATGATCTTAGCTTTGTGGTTCCCTGACTTGTAGGGTTCATGAAAACCTGTTACTGGGGCAATAGCTCACTGTTCCGAGAGTGTAGGGATCAGATGGGATTACCATGAGGAATTATAAAATATACATCAAGCCATCGTGTCCACGATGAACGCATTGTGTTGACTGGGTTTGATATATTGACAATAATTTCTGATTATATCCCATAAGATTCTACATTCATGCCCTTTTCATGCCCTTTTCATGCCCTTTTGCCTCTGCTGCCCATTTCTCCTTGCTCTTCACAAATCACATACACACTTCGACAGACAGGCAGGCGTCCTGGGTCATCTAAAGACTATGGGCAGTTTCTTTGATGTAACTTTTCTAATAGGTAATCTTAGGGTGTTAATCTTAGGGCCAGGAAACAGGTTTCACATTAAGGGGATAATGGTCACTGTCCTCCTGGCCATCCTTATCATGTGTACTGATTGTTTATGACCTCCAGGGTTGCTGTATTCGCTCCTTTGTAGTATTCATTTATTTACTCCAGAGTATTCATGCCCAACTAGTGTTTATAGTTTAACTTTGTCCCCACTTGGGGTTTGTTTGAACGCTCAGAGGAAATCTGATTCGTTCTTATGAGCACTGTGTAAAGGATTCTTTTGCTAATAAAATGGCCTGGTAAGGGGCGTGGTGCATGCACTTTCTCCGAGAGCCTTGCTGGTCAAAGCCTCGTGTCTTATTTTAATCAGGGTCCGGTCCTTTCCTTTGGCCTCAGAACGCAACACAAGACAACATGGGAAGTTGCCTTACACTGATCAGACCATTGGCCCATCTAGCTCAGGGCCGTCCACACTGACCAGGGTTTCCAGACAAGGAACCTTTCCCGGCTCTACCTGGAGATGCTGCAGATTGACCTTTTGCATGCCCTCACTCCCACTGAGCTACTGCTCTTCTCTCTGAACACCTTTTGCAGTATGTTCCTTAGTAACATCAGTCCTGGTAGACTGGAGAAGGTGCGATCCTGCTTCATCCAACTCTGCTTTTTAGTCTTGTGTTGGGGATGCAAGCAGTTGTTAGTTTCTGGACTCAGTTCAAAGTGCTGGTTTTGACCCATAAATCCTCATGCGGCTCAGGACCCCAACACCAGAAGGGCTTCCTCTCTGCTGGTGAACCAGCCTGGTCACTGCATAAGGAGGAGTGGAGGGTGGAACATGGAAAGGGACCCTTTTAGTGGTGGCTCCCTGCTTGTAGAATGCGGTCCCCAGGGAAGAATGACTGGCTCCATCATTGTCTGTTTTAGATGCCAGTCAAAAACCAGACAATGGTTCCTAATGGGAGGGTAATCAGTTATTTACATGCCCTTTCTCGGGCTCACACTTTTCAGTGGGGTGGGTAGGATTTGTTGCTTTTTAATACAGTGGTACATCTGGTTAAGTACTTAATTCGTTCCAGAGGTCCGTTTTGAACCTGAAACTGTTCTTAACATAAAGCACCACTTTAGCTAATGGGGCCTCCCACTGCTGCTGCGCCGCGGCTGTGCGATTTCTGTTCTCATGCTGAAGCAAAGTTCTTAACCCGAGGTAATATTTCTGGGTTAGAGGAGTCTGTAACCTGAAGCGTCTGTAACTTTAAGCGTCTGTAACCCGAGGTACCACTGTATATAGATTGTTGCATGGGCACTTTGGGTCATGTTTTGTTACTGCTTTTATATTTGATTTTAATGTTTTTGGTCCTGTTTTTCTTATGAAAGTTGCTTTTGAGATACTTTGATATAGTGACAACTATGATAAATAGTAATAATGTCATTATGAATGATATTAACCTAAAATACATATTTTCCTCGCTGCTCTCCAGGTGTATTGATGCTGTTCTTGGTCTTTTTTGCATACCTTCACTGCTGGCTGAATGCTTTTGCTGAGATGCTGCGCTTTGCTGACAGAATGTTCTACAAGGTAATTGATGTGCAAGGCTCATGATATCTCTCTCTCTCTCACTCACTCAACACAACACACACAGAAGTATTTTCTTTCAGTTTTAGAGCGTACCTTGGTTCGTGGCATGCTCCATTTAATAGAAATGTTGTGTGTGTGTGTGTGTGTGTGTGTGTGTGTGTGTGTGTGTGTGTGATTTTGCCATTGATGAGGTTTCCCCTCCCTAGAGAGGCCAATCAGATACCATCCTTGTGGTCTTCTCGACAACCTGTTAATACATTCCTTTACCTCTGGTGAAAAGGGGAGCCTGTGCCTTTTCTTCTGTTGACTTTTCTGATTCACAAGCATTTGTTGCTATGTGTTGTATTTCTGTTGCTGGGCTTTTTGCATAGTATTTTAACCTTGCCGTGACCTTTAAACAAATGTAAATAGTTTTGAGTATGGTGTCATGGAATAAAAGTATGTCCGTTCTATAAATTATTTAGCAGAACTCACCTGCAGCCTTCTTTTAGTGTTGGCATATACGGGCGCCTTTAAACGTCCGCAATAAAGTGTTGCTATATTCCTTTTAGCACCTGCTAAAAACATTTTGCCTATCCAGACATGTAGAAATTGAAATGTGTCTTAATATGTTTTAGCTTATCTGCTGATTTTATCTGATGTTTTAAACTTTTATTGGCGATTTTAACGCCTTATGTATAATGCTCAGAGGTTCTATTTGTAGTCAAGCAGTATATATAGACATGTTGTTAAATAAATGAATAATTCCAAGGGATCATACAAATGTGTGTTCTGATCCTCCTGCTGCTTCCACTTGGGGCCATTAATGATTAGTTTGAGCAGTTTAGAGGACAGAGATAGAAAAGGCCTCTGAATTTCAGCCACCTTCTATATTTCTCCTTTTTGAATGTGGTTTGCAGGTTGCCCCCCCCCCCACATTGAATTAGTGTTCATGTAGAGAAAATGTCACATTTGATTTAGCTCTGATCATTTTGGATCTGAGCCTTGGAGACCTAGTGTAGCTACAAATACTGGGACACCAGTGACTTATTCTCAGGGTGGCTGTTTGGGAAGGAGGAGGTTAGGATTTAATGCCTGCAAATGAGCTCTTGGGGAATTTCAGTTATACATTGCAACAGTACACCAGGTGTTCACAGAGATTGTATTGCCAATTGCTCTAAAACACTTGAGTAGCAGGAATGCACTTGGCACTTTGATCCTGCAGTTTTAAACACTGACTCTAAGGTCTCTGCTCTTTTTACTTCCCTGATCTTCTCTTGCAGGACTGGTGGAATTCTACATCTTATGCAAAGTATTACCGAACCTGGAATGTGGTGGTGCATGACTGGCTGTATTACTATGCATACAAAGATTTCCTTTGGGTAAGCAACCATCTTTTAATGCACCCCCTTGCTTCATCTCTAAAAGAAAGCCATTTTTTAAAAGGAATGGCAGAGATCTTTACATTTCCCCCACAAAATGATTTTATTAAAGTTTTAATGTAAAGGTGAATTACACGACATGTAAAATACCTAGTCACTTTACCCATACAGAGATCTGACAGAAGGTGGAAAGAGAGAAGCTTGTACTTATGCAGTCTGGTTTGTATCCAGTATTTGGGAAGTCACTTTTTTTTTACCAGTCTACCACCAGTTTCACCCCTCTATGCCGTATCCCACACTGTTCCAGCTCTCGCGTTAAGTGTTTGTGGGGCTGCATTGAGTAGGAGGGATCAGCAAAAATGAGCTGCCCTGCCTTGTGCAAGTAAAAGTCCTTTTGATAGAGCAAGGCCACCACTGGAGACAACCCTCCCTGTGCAATAAATGTGAATGGGCAATTTAAGGGTGGTTATCAAAAGCTGTTCACTGTTGTTTTTGAAAATTGGATATCCTCTGATACATTCACCTATCAGAGATTCACCCTTCCCCTTGTTTGTCTGTGTCTCTCTCACCACCAGTTATTTGGGAAGAAATTCAAAGCAATCGCTATGCTGTCGGTCTTCACTCTTTCTGCTATTGTGCACGAATACGTCTTGGCTGTCTGCTTTGGTTACTTCTATCCGGTCCTGTTCTGCCTCTTCATGTGTTTTGGAAGTAAGTACCAAATATATCTTTCAGCAGCAGCAGTTTCTGAAAATAGTGAGATTTGGCTTTTAGCTGCCCTCTGTACTTAATGTTCTAAGGTGCAGGAGATTTGTGCTCCAGCCTGCCCTAGCATTTGCACCCTAAAACCTGGAAGCCTCTCCTGACCCCAGTTAAATACCCATTTTCCGAGACTGATCATGGTCAGAGTAGGAGGGAGGGCTTCCTTGGCTTGGCCGAGGAGTAAGGACTTCTAATGCTCCAAACTGTAATTTGTGACTTTCTCAAAAGTCTCATGAGATGATCATTAACATGCATTTTGAGTACATTTTAATTTTCTTCCGTCAGTGGTTTTCAACTTCATTCTCAATGACCGTCGGAAGGGCCCCATTTGGAATGTGTTCATGTGGAGTACGCTCTTCCTTGGCCAGGGTGTCATACTTACCCTCTACAGCCTGGAATGGTATGCTTACAAGCACTGCCCTTTGAAAAATGTGAGTATCCCACTTGTCAATGGAAATAAGAGGAACAGAGCTGAGCTGCTATTCTGGACTATTTATTCAAGGCCTAAGATGTGAACGTAAAATTCGAAAACCAGATTTTTAGAAGGTTGCATTCTGCCCAGAATAGCTACCGTAGAGGTTTCCTTCTAACAAGATTAACAAGCAGCAGGGTCAGGAAAAAAAACTTTGAAACTTCCTCCACGTCTTTTTATATGAATAATGTAAAGCTCTGAGTGAGTTTCTGCCCTTCTGGAGAGATGAAAGCCAAAGGTTCTCAGAGGATGGAAGGGGGCAGTAAAGGAGGGAGGGAGAGGAAGGTAATGGAAAAGAATGTGCCTTAGTGGCGCATAGTGGTTTCTTCATTCTACTTGCTGTGTTCTCTGATTCAACTGCCACCTTTGGATCTGCAGGGTTCAAACAAAGAGAATTCACGACATCTTTGCCGCATTTAATATGCAGTGCCCACTACCTTTCCCTATTTAATATGTAGTGCCAATTCAGCCCACATGCTTATGCATAACCCCCTGGGACTGTTGAGACCTCATAGTAGCTGAAGCCAAGTAGGACTGTAGTTTCAGGATTACAGACAGCAGTTCTGCTTGACCTGAAAGACCTGCCATTCAGAAAGTTAAAGGGTTAAAGAAGCTGCCCTGAAGAGGGGTCTTACTGGGAAGGGCAAGCCTTCACACACACACACACACACACACACACACACACACACTTCTAATTGCCTAGATTGGCTACTGCAAGTTGGGTGGCCGCCCAGGCTTGAGAGACAGCAAAGTAAAGACAGCAAAGTTTCATCACTGGCATTTGTTCACATGGCTAAGGGATAGCTCTACAGAAGTGAAAGTGCCCAGCATTTCCTGCCTAACATTACTGTTCCTCTTGTGTTTTATAGCCCACTTTCCTTGACTATGTGAAACCGCGTTCCTGGACTTGCCATCTTAAGTTCTGACACCCTTTGGGATATCCCTCCGCGTCAAGGCCAGCGTCTTTTAAACAATGACAACAAGTTGGGATAATGTGTTAAAACGACTGCAGACTTTTTAAAGGGAAACTGTCTTTAGTTATGGCAAATGATGGCATTTTGTCACTCAAGGCAGCTAGGACTGCAGGTGGTTCTCTTTCCTTCGGTAGCTCCAACCTGAGCCATTTCCATGCTGGTCATGAAACCTACTGAAAGGTTGGTGAAGGAATTTCCGGTGAAGTTTTTTGCCTATTGCAAACAGTACTTTTATGTGTTACTACTTTTCTCTCTTAGCTGTCTGAAATTGGCAGTATTGTGATTGGGGTTAGGCTTGCCTGTCTGACCATAACCGTCCTTCCGAATTGCCTTTTGAAACAGGACACTTCCTCAGTATTTGTATGCATTCTTTTGCTTGCTGCTACGGCACAATATGTGATGGAGCCAGTGGCCCACAAACACGGACTTTGCTTTTTATTTACTGTCTCCACCCAACCTCCTTTCCTCCCCAATCCCAAGTATAGGCAGATGCTTTGAGGGAGATGCAGGGCTTTTTGCATTGGGGTGTGGAAAAGGTAAGGAGAGTGGGAGAGAGACTTGGGGTTTCTTACCTTTCCCAAACCACGGCCAAAGCGAGGAGGGCTTGAGTCTGGAGATGTCAGTTACTGGACACCAGTCTTGCTGGAGAGCCAAGTTCACTTGCCACTTGTATGTGACTTTGTGGATACCTGGTTGGAGAAGCAGTAAGATGTTTTACACCCTTTTACGTGGAAGTAGCCTTAATGGAAGCATATGAGTTTGGATTCATCCACCACCTTTAATTTGCTACAGCAAATAGTTGTTGAAATGTAAATTGGCCTAGGATATATGGAAACTTCTGCTTTGAAGGATAATATTACTGATTCTTATGTGTCACGAAAGGTACGTCATAACTTTTTGCCTTGTTTTCAAGCTTTATTCCCTCCCTTCCCCTCCCCCCTTTTGAATAAATTTTCACTGGCTGAAGTGTAGGATCTTCCTTTGGATACTTAGCCTCTTAATAATATGAGCAGTAAAGGTTAGTCTTTTCCTTACCAGGGTCACTTTGCCCTTTGGCTTCTGATCCAGTAAAACAGGCAGCATTAAATTAAGTACCACAATTAAGGTGCGACTTAAATTGCAAACATGTTGCACTGTGAGTAACTTGCATTCTCTCTGCCAAGGATGGCCATTTGCTGCTTTCCTTTTGGCAGCACCGCAATGCACACAGTGGCCCATGGTCCAGGAGCCTTGGTGCACACGTGGGACTGTTTTCTATACCAAAAGTGGGTGGTGTCTGCTACTAAGGGCTGCATCATTCCCATTTTAACCAGAACCAGTGTCTTCAGGGGTTCCTGCTCTCTAGCTAAGGACATAAGCGGACCTGATGCTGTTTATTGCAATTAGTTCTTTTGGAAATAATAGCATCTGTCGAGCCCCAATGTGGATTGGAATTGAGGCATAGGACTGAGGAGCTTTAACAATAGGCTCCCAGTTTTGATCAGGGGGATCCCCAGAGTGCTATGTGGATTAAATTTTTATAAGCAGCAAAATGCTGCCTTTTGCTACATGTCCAGTTTTAAGTTTCTTGCATTCCTCACTGAGGATTACTGCAGCGATTTGGAGGGCAAATGCAGTTTGTGTTGAAGAACCTAGAGAGTGTGTTGGCTTGAAATGATCATGCTGCTCCACTGAAATCGCTGGTTCACTTTGTGAGACAGCCTTGGGTGGGTGGTGTGCTTAGAGCTACAGAAGGAGGGACTGTGTCATTGTGAAAAACAATACCCCTATATTGCTGACTGCTCACTGTGTAGTCTATAATCTGGAGCTTTTCTTTCAGCCGCTCTAAAGTGCATTTCTGACATGTTCTAAGAGTGCAAAGGAGTGGGGGCCGGCTATATATTAGCATAGGCGCATAGGGGAAATGCAGGTTTTTTGTGTTCTTGAGCTGCTGTCCTTTGTATTGTCCTAAATTTGATGCCCTAGTAAATTCTAGGTCCTGTCATCTAACTGCAGCAAAAAATAAAAAGAAACTTAATTCTGATTTATACTGCAGAAAACAGCTTACGTGATAAGTGTTCTAATTTTAATCAGTACTTTGATATGACCCAAGTGTATTGCCATTTAGCTAAGCCATGTGTTCCAGGTTTATTTGACTAAGGTGGGTGTGTCATTGATAATTTTTGTGGATTTTGGAGGAAGTGCCACCTGGATTGAATATTATGAACAGTAGTTTCAAGATGCCAAACGCCAAGTACAGTATTTAATCTGGTTCAAAACTTTAAAAATTCACTGAAACAGTATCCACTTTTGGAGAAAGATGAGGAAATATAAACATCTGAATTTGGATCAACACCCTGTGTAAGCTCTGAAGGAGTCTGATAAATACCTTTAACACACACACAGTTTTTAGAGGCTACTCACTTGCAGGTTCTAGGTAGAGGTGTGAGAGAGATTTCTGTTCCTAGAACATTACAAACTATATGTGCAGATTGTAGTATTGCTAAATCAGTTTTAACATGGTAGACTTATCCATTCCAAAAAGCTTTTTGCTTTTGTTTTTAAATTGTCTATGATGGCACTGTAATTGTCATTGTAAGATGGCCGGGATCCACCCAAAGAATTTTCATCACATTGTGTCCTTTTCTGCTGCTTGTTTAAAAAGAACCCCCCCCCCCCAAACCTCCATCTTCAGAATATAATTTGAGAATCTTATCAAATAAATCCTGTTGTCTTTGGGAAATACGTGTACTTTTTTCTAAGGGGGACGTGTGGGAAGATCAGTATACTAATTGTAATCAACCTCATGCTTTGGGACTGAATCTGTGAATGTAAACTGAATGGGCACAACATGGTTGCAGATCTCTTGCGAATTATCTACACAACTGATTGTAACCTTTGTACCTCTGCGACAAGACATCCTGTTTACCTGGAAGGTGCTGGATTGCAAGGCTGTAGTTTTCCTCTTTCTCAGAGTGAGCAATGGAAAAATTTTCTTGCACAGATGGTGGTGAGAAGAGGACAAACTGTACCTGACACAGGAATGGTCTTCCCAAGCCTCACTTGCATCTTTTGTAATATGGAGGACATTGTGGGTCAGGGAAGGTTGTTGATGGTGGGATATAGAATTGTTAACCGATTCCAAAATGTATCGAACTGTCTGTTGTGACCTATTCTGTTACTTGCAAGGGATTATGTGATCTATACTGTACTACAGAAATTGAAATATATTTTGCTATCCATGAAACTTGTCTGCCTGCATTCATTCCAGCCTCAATGTACTGCATCTAGACAATAAACTGGTTGAAAGTGTGGTACAGTGGTACCTTGGGTTACATACGCTTCAGGTTACAGGCGCTTCAGGTTACAGACTCCGCTAACCCAGAAATAGTAAAGGTAAAGGTAAAGGTACCCCTGCCCGTACGGGCCAGTCTTGACAGACTCTGGGGTTGTGCGCCCATCTCACTTAAGAGGCCAGGGGCCAGCGCTGTCCGGAGACACTTCCGGGTCACGTGGCCAGCGTGACAAAGCTGCATCTGGCGAGCCAGCGCAGCACACGGAAACGCCGTTTACCTTCCCGCCAGTAAGCGGTCCCTATTTATCTACTTGCACCTGGGGGTGCTTTCGAACTGCTAGGTTGGCAGGCGCTGGGACCGAGCAACGGAGTGCACCCCGCCGCGGGGATTCGAACCGCCGACCTTTCGATTGGCAAGCCCTAGGCGCTGAGGCTTTTACCCACAGCGCCACCCGCGTCCCCCCAAAAAACCCAGAAATAGTACCTCGGGTTAAGTACTTTGCTTCAGGGTGAGAACAGAAATTGCGCGGCGGCGGCACAGCAGCAGTGGGAGGCCCCATTAGCTAAAGTGGTGCTTCAGGTTAAGAACAGTTTCAGCTTAAGAATGGACCTCCGGAACGAATTAAGTACGTAACCAGAGGTACCACTGTATTCTCCATTCTATGTTTTTGTTTTATGGTGTATTTTGTATTCTCCTTTTGTATTTTTCTGCTGTGAACTGCCCTGGGATTTTGGGATGAAGGGTGAGCTACAAATTTAAATCATCATCGTGATCATCTATGCGCATCTGTTGTGTGCACTGAGACATGGGATTTGCAAGAAAATGCTGCAGCGTGGAGTGTGTCTGTTCAGTGTGCTAGTCCAGCAGAGCTTCAGCCATTATCATTTAGTCTCCCCTTCAGTTTTCTCTTTCTCTGCTCCCCTCCCCAGACACTCCGCATTCTATGCCCACCGGGGTGCAGCCTTGAATAAAATATGGGCGGGGGGCAGGTAAGCCCCACCCTGCAAAACTGATCACATGATATGGTGTATGCACACTATTTGAATGCCCATCAACTGGGGGGTGGGGGGTGGCCACCTCAAATATTGGGGGTAGTGAAGGGACCTTTGCCCTTAGGCGTAGGCTCCCATGATGCCCACTGAACAGGCTGAGTTTGCCCTGCGATGATTCCCCTTTTCCAGGCAGAAGTGATAGATGCTTTTATATGTAACCCATCTAAGGGTCCATCTGGATTCACAGCAGAACCTAGCCTGAAGAGTAGGCCTTTATAAACCAGTCACCTATCCCTAATTGGGGGGGGGGGGGCTTTGGTGAAAAGGGTTAAAGATAACCCGCTGATAATTTTTGCAGGTTTCAAGGGTGAGGTGAATAGCAGTTGAGGGAGCAGGGCAAAACCCTGGCGTGCCCTCCAGTGTTGCTATCCCTACACTGCAGTTTGGGAGACAGGGTGGGGCAGAGCCCTGGAGGACCCAGCAATTCCCTGTGTTTTATCCCTATCACGCTTGGAGGGCAGGAGGGTCCCACAAGCAACCCAGGTCATGCTCTCTGCCTTCTCAAATGCAGGAAGGGGGCAAGACCGGGCCTTTTTCCTGCTGGAACTCCCCAGAACTCAGTTCTGGCACCTCTCCAAGGCATAGCTGTCAACTTTTCCCTTTCTAGCTAGACCTGAGAGACACACAGCAAAGCTTAAGTCAGAGAGGAAATGCTCCTGTAATCCGTTTCCCACAGTCAAAACAAAAAAAATTCCTTGCAGTAGCACCTTAAAGACCAACTAAGTTAGTTCTTGGTATGAGCTTTCGTGTGCATGCACACTTCTTCAGATATACTGAAACAGAAGTTGCCAGATCCTTCTATATAGTGAGAAGGTGGGGAGGGGTATTACTCAGAGGGGGGTGGGTATTACTCAGAGGGGGGTGGGAATGGATGACAAAGCCATTTTTCACCTTCTCACCCCTTGCTTTTTCCTGTAAGACCTACAGCAGTCGTTAATAGTCGTCAACAGGCTCATCACAGCTATCTGCCAATCGCCCATTCCCACCCCCCTCTGAGTAATACCCCTCCCCACCTTCTCACTATATAGAAGGATCTGGCAACTTCTGTTTCAGTGTATCTGAAGAAGTGTGCATGCACACGAAAGCTCATACCAAGAACTAACTTAGTTGGTCTTTAAGGTGCTACTGCAAGGAATTTTTTTTGTTTTGACTATGGCAGACCAACACGGCTACCCATCTGTAACCGTTTCCCACAGGGCAACGATAGAGACATGTGACAGGTTTATTGCATTTCTTCGGAGAATCAGCGGGGGAGGATGGATTGAAGCCATCATCGTTGCCCGAGGTATGCACACTCCTTCTCTGGGCGCGAGTCCTTTGCCTGGCAGGGGAGGCGGACACGTCACTGCCCACTGCCCCTCCTTCCTTCTCTCTCTTTGGGCGCAAGCGCGGCGGACCAGCCTTTCCTGGCGCGCATGCTCCGTTGCTTCTTAGGGCAAGGACCCTTCCCGGCTCCCATCGCCGTTGTCAAGGCGTCTAACTCGGTGCCTTAAAACAAAACAAAACCTTTCTAAAATGGGGCGCGTGGGAGAGAAGCGGGCGGATAGCGGGGGTGAAAGCAGGGAGCGCCTGGCGCAAGTTCTGGGCGGAAGCGGCCTTTGCTCTGTCAGGCGCTGCGAGGGACGCCTGTCGGAGGCGCGCGCGGTTCCCATGGCAACAGACGCCGACGGGAAGCGCGCGGAGAGAGGTAAAGGGAGCCGCCGCTTCTCCTCCGCTTCTCCTCCCGAGGTGCTCCGGGCGGGGGGGGGGGCGAGGCCGAGGTCCCGGCGGGGCTTCTAGTCCTCATGGAAGGGGGCGAGGGAAGGGAGAAGGGGAGCTGCCCCAGAGGCCATTCACACGTGCCCCGTTTCCCCTCAGGACAGCGGGGTCGCCATGCAGCAGCGGGCGGACTGACCCTCCGGCAGCCCCGAGGCCACGAACCTTCTGCGGAGGTGAGAGCGGAGAATGGGGATCAGGACCGGATCCAGAGCACCTCTGAAGGCACCAGACTCGCCTGTCTAGGTCGGGAGTGCAGAGCCAGGCGCGGGGGGCCAGACTCCCCACTCTGCTCAGCCCTGGCCAGGGATGAGGGGAGAGGCAGCCAAAAAACTCCTTCCCCATCCCTGGCAGAAGGAAAGGTGCTGTCTTGGGAAACGGGGCTCTGCGGGTTCTACTCGGTTGTATTCTAAAAGCAAAACACAGAGCACTAAAATAGAAACAAAACAGTCCCACCAAATGTCCTCACACTATTCCCTGTTCTTCAGTGCTCCCTCCTCTTGCTGTTTCCCTAAATCTACTGACCATTTCAAAACAGATACATGTATCTTAAGACAGTATTCATGCCTCTCTCTACTGAGTTTTACAGGGAAAAGGTGGTCTGAAACGGAGTATATCTTGATATGAAAAAATGGATTGTTAACAGGTGAAAATCTAAAGCTACAATATATTAAGATTAAAGATCAGGACAAAACAAAGAGGGAAAAGATTTGCTGAACCAATAAATTGAACTGGAATACAAAAAAAGGGAGGTGTGAGGAGGTCCGGAAAATAGGCAAATGAAAGATAAGATACGGAAAGATCGAATTGTTTTTAACTATTTTTATTTTGTATTTTCTCTTTTTTCTTTTTTGTAATACTTTGAAAACTTTAATAAAAATCTTAAAAAAAAAAAGAAACGGAGTATATCTTGATGGCAAGTGACACTCTAATTCAGGAGTCCCACTTCTTCCTTGTAAATGGGTTAACGGCCACAGATGGAGCAGCTTGCAGCGCAAGCAGAAATGTAGGAACACATTGTGTGCCTCCTGCAATTTATATCCTTTCCCCCAGGCTAGCATACCTTCTTAAACCGAGTCTGAAATCGAATCACATCCATCACAGACATACAGTCTATCCATGTGGGTTATATATCCCTTCCAGATACATGCAGCAGCCAACAATCTGTGAGTCAGTGAGCAAGCCAGCCAAAATCAACATTTCGGCATGTCTGCAAACAAAGGACTTGCTCCAGTGCTGCCATTTACATTATCTCAGCCAGAAGATAAGAACTTACTCTGAAATTCACTCACAGATGGTACCTAACACCACAGAATCTAGCGCTGATACGCCCAGGAACCTCACCAAAATGCTGGAGAGGCTGCACCTCCACATGTGGTGGGAATGCCCCAAAATCCAACCCTTCTGGACAACAGTCATACAGTAAATATGCAAAATAACTAAACGGATATTAGAAGTCACCCCAGAACTGGCCCTCTATCACACTATAAAGAGCTCATAACGCACCTACTCGAAGAAGACGCCTTCACCCTGGTATGGCTCCCCTTTATCACATACACAGCCCAACAGGACAATGACAACAATCCACCAACAGCATACAAATCAATATGGCTAACCTGATCCAAAACACCCACCCACCTCACTCACACACGAAAACAAAGATCACCACAGCCAATCACAAGCAAACAATCACACCCTAGGCCAACCCCAACCTCTCTCACCACCAAAGGAACACAAGTGAACAACACAAGCAACGCTGACACCAAACTCTACATACATTAAACATAATAGAAACACCGCCACCCCACCCCACCCCACCCCACCCCCATCCATCTTCCCTCTCTCCACCCCCCCTTTCTTTTTTCTTCTCCCCCTAATGCCTCAACAAATGAAACGGATTTGTAAAAATGTTACATTAAAAAAAAAAAATACGAGGCACTACACTTCTGTAAAACAAGAAAATCCTTAATAAAATATTAAAAAAAAACAATAACGCACCTACTCTCAGCAGCCAGAAGCATCATAGCTGGACATTGGAGAGACCTGTCAGGAGTAAACATGGACCACTGGTATCAAATTACAGGTAGGTAGCCATGTTGGTCTGTCGTAGTCAAAACAAAACAAAAATTCCTTCCAGTAGCACCTTAGAGACCAACTAAGTTAGTTATTGGTATGAGCTTTCGTATGCATGCACACTTCTTCAGAAGTTCTTAGTTGGTCTAACTTAGTTGGTCTCTAAGGTGCTACTGGAAGGAATTCTTTTATTTTTATTTATTTATTTATTTTATTTCGTATCAAATTGTATGGGAAATGGCCTTACTAAAAAAGCTAACCAATAAACTGAAGCTGACACAGGGACAGATAGAAGAGGACACCATCACCCCTTTAGTACATACACAGCCCAACAAGAATCCACCAACAGCATGTGAATCAATATGGCTAACTTGACCCATACACACAAACAAATCTCAGCGGAGCCAACCAAAGACAACCAACCACACCCTAGGCCAGGCCACCCCCCACTTCGCTCACTATGAAGGAAATATAACAAGCTGATAGAGAACCTTCCCAAGTGATGCTGACACAACCCCGCACACACACACTAAGTAGACGAATATTAGCTACCCCCCTTTTTTGTGAAAGGAATTCTGAGGTCTTAGATATATGTTCAATGTTCATAAGTGTACCAACCAAGCACAGGAAGACCGACCTGGAACCATTTTTGATTCCCAAACTGTCCCAAACGGACCAAATGTTTTCTCTGCAAGGTCAAAGGAAAATGGAAAAGCCTCCCCATTGTCTTTTCCTTCACAAATTCTGTCTTAAGGGTATGTCTGTGTTTGAATAGGGTGTGAACTTGTGACATGGCCCAGGAACTAAGTATTTATCATTACAAAAGACTGGCAAGGCTCCCCAGGCAATCCAATCTACTAAGCAGGGTATCCAATCAAGTAACCTGCCAGACAGGAGATAAATAAGGACAGGAGAAAAACAAATTTCAAATTTCTGTTTTAGACCGCCTTTTCTGTGATGTAGGTATGATGTATCTGGGGGGTGGTCTTAGGTTACACCCCTTCTGTGATGTATGTAGGATGTATGATGTTTCTGGGGGGTGGTCTTGATCTAAAAGGTAAAGGTACCCCTGCCCGTACGAGCCAGTCTTGACAGACTCTAGGGTTGTGCGCCCATCTCAAGAGGCCGGGGGCCAGCGCTGTCCGCAGACACTTCCGGGTCACGTGGCCAGCGTGACAAGCTGCATCTGGCGAGCCAGCGCAGCACACGGAACGCCGTTTACCTTCCCGCTAGGAAGCGGTCCCTATTTATCTACTTGCACCCGGGGGTGCTTTCGAACTGCTAGGTTGGCAGGCGCTGGGACCGAGCAGCGGGAGCGCACCCCGCCGCGGGGATTCGAACCGCCGACCTTTCGATCGGCAAGCCCTAGGCGCTGAGGCTTTTACCCACAGCGCCACCCGCGTCCCGTGGTGGCAATTGATCTACAGGGTGGCAATTTCAAAAGTCCATATAAGGCCTTGTCCGCCATTGTTCTGGGTTCTCCTTTCCTGTGTGTGAGGGGAGCACCCTGTTGCAACAGATCAATAAAGATCAGGCTTACTAGCTGCTTTGCTTCTCAATATCCTCTGGTTGGCCTCTGTTATTTTCTCCCACCAATAGGGAACCTATGTAAGGACTCTATATGGGCTCTTGGATATCCCATTAGGGAAAAGGGCAATTTTCGTTTACAACACTTTCCGACCTTCTACTGCACACAGCACTTAATTACCTCACAATAAATATAACTGATCTGTAGAAAACACAGCCTGAAGATTGAATCTTCCAGAGGGTGACCTCCAGCACGCCATGGTCAGGGAAATGGTGGGAGTTATGGTACTGTTACAGAGGTGGTGCACCACCCCAAGTTTCTGCCAAGCAGTAGGAAGATTCCAAAGGGTCCCAGGCACTCACCCAGGGTTGTGTTTCCTTTGGGAAAATCAAGGCACAGCAGAGGCTTTAGGAAATATGCTTTATTTTATACATATTAGCACCTGGAGTATTCAGTGGAGGGGCTGCAGAGTTTACAGCAGGTATAGGCAAACTCGGCCTTCCAGATGTTTTGGGACTACAACTCCCATCATCCCTAGCTAACAGGACCAGTGGTCAGGGATGATGGGAGTTGTAGTCCTAAAACATCTGGAGGGCCGAGTTTGCCTATGCCTGGTTTACAGTGTTCACATCTGAATAAGTTCTTGCACTGATGGTGGTTTTCATTAACGTGTTAGTGGCAGGGCCACCATCTCCCTCTGCCTGACAGAAAAACAAGCTTAGCCTGTTTGCTCACCATGATTATCAAAAGCTCTGATTAAAACCCCAGCACCCAAGAGGCAAATACCTTGCACCTGGGGTTCGGGGGGGGGGGGGGAGGGTCCCCGTTCCCTCGCTAACCCATAGCAGTACAAACACCTTGGCTGCCCCCGTGTTAGCCTGTTGCAGCAGAACCAACAAGAAATCTTCTGGTAGCCTAAAACTGATTTTGGCAGGAAAAATTAATGAATGTTAGAATGATGTTGGATTGAAATTAAGTGGTTTCTTGCTGTAATGGCATAAAAGAATATGAAAAAATGGTTTTTTATAAGTTAAAATTCAGGATATAATAATTTAAGATTAAAGATCTGGGTAGAATAAAGAGGGAAAGAAACTGCTGAGCTAATAAATTGAACTGGAATACAAAAAAGGGAGGTACGAGGAGGTCCGAGAAACAAGTAAATGAAAAATAATGTGATGAAAAGATTGATTGTTTTCAACTACTTTTATTTTGTATTTTTTCTTTTTTCTTTTTCTATTTTGCAATGTAAAAATCTTAATAAAAATTATATATAAAAAATAAAATAAAACTGATTTTGGCAGGAGTTTTCATGGACCCGAGTCCTCTTCGCTTTCGCTTTGTCTGTGCTCATTGATTTTTGTTCAGGGCTTTGAATAGAGATGCTGGGCAAAAGAAAGGAGTGTGCATACCTCGGGCAACGATGATGGCTTCAATCCATCCTCCCCCGCTGATTCTCCGAAGAAATGCAATAAACCTGTCACATGTCTCTAGGCAACGGATTACAGGAGCATTTCCTCTCTGACTTAAACTTTGCTGTGTCTCTCTCCCAGCGGTCTAGCTAGAAAGCATGTTGCAACTGTGTTTGCATAGGCAAGTCCTTCCTCAGTGTGGTGTGTCGTCACAAGTAAACAGGCTGTACCCAAGGAAACCCCAATGGGAAGCAGATAGGAAGTGAGGTCAGTGTTCCCGGCAAGCAGATTAGGAAGTTAAGTAGCTGCAGGGCTAGGTTTGGTCACAGCAGCTGCCAGAACAAGGCAAAGGGAATCGGCTTTGTGGCTAACGTGCTCCTGTCACCCTCCTTGCCAGCGCCATGGTGTGCAGGGCTTTGCATTCCAGCCCTTTGCTGTTTTTCTGCCTCTGCTTTTTGCTGACAGGAGCAGAGGGGCAGGCGAGGCAAAGCAAGCCTTGGGAGCGCAGAGACGCAGCTCAGAGCTCAGCCTCGCAGGGCAGCGAACACTACGAGCGGCTGAGGAGTCACCTGGGCACCATGAGGGACCTGTCCAGGAGATATTGGCAGCTCCTGGCCTGCCGGCTGTGGCAGGAGGACTGCGAAGAAGAAGAAGAAGTGGCAGAGAAGAATGAGAGAATGAGGACGGTGATGATGGAGGAGGAGGAGGAAGAAGAGGAAGAAAGAGGAGGCACAGTCATTGTGGAACACCAAGGTAAAGAGATGTCACAGCCTTTCCTCTTCTTCCCGACAGTTGCTTTTGCACAGAGGTAGCTACTGCTTCTTAGAATTTAGCTCACTAAATTTAGCTTCTTAGAATTTAGCTCACTAAATTTAGCTCACTGAGCAAGGACGAATATGTGTGCATGTAGTGGATGGTCTGAGCGGTCTCTCAATTCTTAGTTTTGGGCCACATATTAAGACTGCAATCCTATACTCACTTCTCTGTAGTGATTCCCATTTTAACCTAGTGGGACTGACTTCTAGCATTGCACTGCGTGCTAGTCTCCCTGTGAGTATTGTGTTTCAGAGCTGTGTATTAATTATGATTGGGGTGAGGGGTTCGTTGCTTTTTAAAAACCGACTTTTAATCATTTTCATATGTTCATCCTGATGTTGTTTTTGCATATATTGTACATTGCACTGCACACTTTATAAGGGGAGCAGTGATTACTGTAAGCAAACAATGACCTAATTTGGCTCTGGATAAAATCACTCCTGCCTCCAAAAAGTGGCTAGCGGAAATTTAAAAGAGCCTATGAAAAGAGAAGTTTTAGTATATAGTTTTCTTTTTCTGTTAATGTAAGCCTTTTATTACACAGGTTTATGATTTTTGTAGTGGTTTATTGGTTCCCTTGAATGCAAGGATTACAGAAATAAATCTGACCAAGAAAGTTTATATAGAATCCTGAACCATCCAAATCTCACCTTACTGTGGGCTCTGCACTGCAATCTCCTCAGCTGAGCTAGGCTGCACAAGTTGGAGAGTAAAGTGGCAAAATCCTGTGTAGAGTGGGTCTTACTACTTCAGGCAGCAGGTGCACACTTTTAAAAGTATGTTACTTCATCCGTAGCCTGAGGTGGTAAAGTCCTTGGCAGGGCATTCCTATCTCCTCCTGCTGCATGCCAGAGCAGGCCGTTATTAGTTGTCATACTTCTCAGACGCCTGTGATGATAAATAATTGGATGGTGGGAGAGGCCACCCACAGATATGGAAAACTTACAGACTGCTTGAGTCTCTTCCTGGACTAGCAGAGGTCTTCACATGTGTTATTGCCTCTTAATAATGAAAGCCCTAGATGCCTTTTGTAGGGACACGGGTGGCGCTGTGGTCTAAACCACAGAGCCTAGGACTTGCCGATCAGAAGGTCGGCGGTTCGAACCCCCGCAATGGGGTGAGCTCCTGTTGCTCGGTCCCTGCTCCTGCCAACCTAGCAGTTCGAAAGCACATCAAAGTGCAAGTAGATCAATAGGTACCGCTCTGGCGGGAAGGTAAACGGCGTTTCCGTGCTCTGCTCTGGTTCGCCAGAAGCGGCTTAGTCATGCTGGCCACATGACCTGGAAGCTGTACGCCGGCTCCCTTGGCCATAAAGCAAGATGAGCGCCGCAACCCCAGAGTTGGCCACGACTGGACCTAATGGTCAGGGGTACCTTTACCTTTAGATGCCTTTTATTAGCACACAGTGTGGCATCCAACAGAAGTGCAAGCAAGGACGTCCGAGGAAGTGGAGCTGAAAGCTTTTGGGAAAAAGGCAAGAGCAGACAAGTGTCTCTTGTGCCTGCCCTACAAACCCTTGCCATTTCTGGTAGCATCAATGGAAGTGGGTGGGGAGAGTGCACCAGCGGCAGAGGTTGCTTTGGGCAAGCCCATTTCGGACACACCTCTTCCATCAAGAACGGCCAACTATGCAAAATAGTTGTGAGGATGAATGCAGGGCGGGGGTGGTGGTGGTGGAGAGATGTGGCCTGCTTGAGTCGTGGGCACTGGGGTAGCTCCCGGCTTTCTTTCCCAAAACTGGCTTGGCTTTCTCCTAGGGTGGAGCCTGCCCATGGTGAGGGAGATGGTCTCCAGCTGGTACTGCAGCTTTGGCAAGTGCTGCGCAACGGGAGACTGCAGAGTGACCAACAATATCACAGGTGAGGACTGTGTTTCACCTGGCACCCTGCGTATTTCACATGAACTGCCTTCGGGACCCTGGCACCTGGTGCCCATCAGAGCTGCTGGGGCAGCCCAGCAACTAAGGAGGTCATGTGGGGTTGGGGTGGGCAGGGGCAAGGGCAAGGGCATAGGCGCAAGGTCAAGGAGGTCAGATTTTCCTCCCCATCCAGCCTTGCAAGTACAATCTGGACACTGAAGCATTGCAGTCGTACTAATACTTAGCACCTATGTCAACATAAAAATGAGGGTAAGACCCACAGTACAAGTGGAGCTCATTTCAGAATAAGGTGCAGACAATCCCATTAGTAGACACAGCTAAGTCTGTCCTGTAAAATAGCTGGAAACACCACAAAGCTAGCACTGGTTTATTTCACTTGTCTGAGACTAAATCATGTTAAGGCTATTATTATTATTATTATTACTGCAACAACAAAAACGAGGATGGCAACAATAGTAATGGTAATCATCATAATTAATGAAGAGTGTAAATAGAAAAACATTTGCTCCCAACAAAAATAATGAACACATTTATTGTGTTCTGGCTAGACTGGGTTTTTATGCCACAAAAGTCATGTCTACTCAGAAGAAAGTGCCAAGGAAGTGGGGCTTAGGATAGCAGCATAAACTGCAACTCCATTTTTCTCTGTTTAATCCTGTGAGCGCTGGTGAGTAAGAAGTTCTAAGTCCCCCAAATAATTCTCAGATAGAAAGAAGCCTAGCAGACTGAAGGCACCCTGGAAATGTTCAGCTGCAGTGTCCGGGTTCAGCCTCTTAGAGGTGAAGAAAAATTACATTTTTTCAGAAATGCAGATGTACTCCAGATGTTGCTGAACCCGAGCCCCAGCCAGTGGGGTCAGTGATCAGGAATGATGGGAGTTGTAGTTCAGCTACATCTGGGTGGCTGTTTCATAGGATACCCACCTCTATTTTGAGTCTCACAATGAAAGAATTAAGCACAACCCAGTCTCACTAAAACCTGTGGATTATATAAAAAAGCTTAAATTATGACTATCATTTTTGGGATAAAATGGTTATGGGAAAGATTCAAAATCCCATACCCAGTTATATGGAAGTACCGTATTTTTCGCCCTATAGGACGCACCTTTTCCCCTCCAAAAATGAAGGGGAAATGTGTGTGCGTCCTATGGGGCGAATGCAGGCTTTCGCTGAAGCCTGGAGAGCGAGAGGGGTCGGTGCGCACCGACCCCTCTCGCTCTCCAGGCTTCAGGAGAGCCCCAGCGCCAGCCCCACAAGGTCGGGGGACAGAGGGAGGCGGAACACCGCCATCCCGCTGTTTCCCGAAGTGGTTTGGAGGCTGACGGCGGGGAGACCCCGCCGCCAGCCCCGCCAGCTCCGGGGACAGTGGGGAGGCGCAGCACGTCTCCCCGCTGTCCCCGGACCTGATCTCAAGGCGGGCGGCGGGGAGAAGAGCGCTTCTCCCTGCTGCCTGCCCCGCAAGCTCCAGGGACAGCTGGGAGGCGCAGCGCGTCTTCCTGCTGTCCCCGGACCTGGTCTGAAGGCGGGCGGCGGGGAGAAGAGCGCTTCTCCCCGCTGCCTGCCCCGCAAGCTCCGGGGACAGCTGGGAGGTGCAGCGCGTCTTCCCGCTGTCCCCGGACCTGGTCTGAAGGCGGGCACCTGGGGGGAAATAAATTTTTTTTTCTTTATTTCCCCCCAAAAAAACTTGATGCGTCCTATGGGCCGGTGCGTCCTATGGGGCGAAAAATACGGTAAGTCCCACTAAATTCAGCAGGGGTCACTTCTGCGCAGACATGTTATAGAGTTGCACAGGAAGACAGAACTCTATTGTGAGGAAGCACCAGCATATATTTGGGGTGGGCAGATTCCAGACCTGAACCCTTTTGCCATATTTCCTGTCTGCAAGAAGAGACCGCTGCTCTCATTGTGCAAAATCAGGGATTCCCTTGCTCCAGTAGAGCTTTCTCCTCATTCCACGACAAACTGGAGGGTGGGCGAGTAAGGAGCATTTGCCTAGGACTGACCAGTACCACATGCAAAGTAACCTGCCCAGCTACCCTAACCTCCCAGCTAAATAGATTTTGGGAGGTGCTTCCTCCAGAAGCCCTTGACCTCAGGGTCAAACACACTACAAGCCCCGCCAACTCTCTCTCCCTCTTTTGAGCAAATACAAAGGGAATCCTCCTCTCGTGATAAGAAGGGATTGAATGAGAGGCCTGCCATTTTTTGAAAACTGTTTCCTCACCCTGCCAACCAAGCCTCCCTAACTCAGTTGGTTCGTGTGTGGTGCTGATAACGCCAAGGTTGCAGGTTCGATCCCTGTATGGAACAGCTGCAAATTTATGCATTGCAGGGGTTGGACTAGAGGATCCTCAGAATCCCTTCCGTCTCTACAATTTTATGATTCTATTTCTCTCCCTCTGTTGTTGTTGTTTAGTCGTTTAGTCGTGTCCGACTCTTCATGACCCCATGGACCAGAGCACGCCAGGCACTCCTGTCTTCCACTGCCTCCTGCAGTTTGGTCAGACTCATGTTTGTAGCTTCGAGAACACTGTCCTACCATCTCGTCCTCTGTTGTCCCCTTCTTCTTGTGTCCTCCATCTTTCCCAACATCAGGGTCTTTTCCAGGGAGTCTTCTCTTCTCATGAGGTGGCCAAAGTCTTGGAGCCTCAGCTTCAGGATCTGTCCTTCCAGTGAGCACTCAGGGCTGATTTCCTTAAGAATGGATAGGTTTGATCTTCTTGCAGTCCAGGGGACTCTCAAGAGTCTCCTCCAGCACCATAATTCAAAAGCATCAATTCTTCGGCGATCAGCCTTCTTTATGGTCCAGCTTCTCTCCCTCTAAGCCCCTTATTTATTTTCCCTTCCCACAAAAAAACCACCATAGATAATGAAATAAGTATCAAGTCTCTGCCTGTATGTAGCTGGCACATTTTATCATGTCATGCAAATAAAACAAAACATGATAATGGCTAGCTAGCCAGCACTCACAAACATTCTCTTCTCCTCATCCATCAATATGCAAGGTATGACTTAGAAAAAGCCCCCACCCCATGCCCAAAGACTGCCAAGTCATTGAGGGGTGAATTAAAACCATGTTCATCCCTTCTGCCTCCTCCCCATGAAATCTTTCCCTCCTCCCACCCCCAAAATAATATTTTATTGTCTCACAAAACAAGTTGTTTCCACATTCATTTGTCTCCTTGCCTTCTGCGCCACATATTGATGTGGGCTGATGTACTCTTGGTCTCTCACACACTCAGGAACGTCAACCAGTTGATGTTATGAAAGCAGCAAGGCTGCTTTTGGCTTAACTCAACGGGGCTTGCAGCAGTGGAGGGAAAGGATGGTTGTGCAGACTCAGGAAGAACCTATGGTTGTGACTGGGCTTCAAAGACACAAAGCCCAGCTGATTTGGTAATGCTAATTGTGTTGCATGTTAATTCCTGTACCCTGATTGGCTGGATTGCCAATCAGGTTGGGAAAGCACACCTAGTTTACCATTTGCCTCCTACATCTTAACAGCCTGGGAATGGCAGTGAACTTGCTGTTGCGGTTTTGGCCAACAAGTGAGTGAAACTCAGAGCTTTCTGTGGCTACAAATAACCCTTGTAAAACACAAAGGCTCCAATTCAGCTGAAATCAGCTGCAATTAAATCCCAAGGAAATAAATGGACAAAGTTTTCATTATTAACTTTGTCCCACTGGGACAATGGGCCCTAATTCAATTGCGTTTAAAAAACACACAAAGTGGAGACTCTCAAATGAAGCCTGTTGTGGTCTTTCATCTTTTTAGGACTGAACAGATACCCCTTTGAATATCTCAAGTTGTCTAGCAATACAAATGATTCTGTGACAAAGAAGGCTGGGGGAATTATACAAATTTGCCAGATCTCCTCTTATTTTGCATGAATTAGTCTGCTGCTGTTCTTTTAACTATTTTACATTTATCCTCCTGCTGCTAATCACTGGTAAACTCAAGAGATTACAAAACTCACAGAAATACCATAACTAACCACTGGTTCTGCTCACCTGCCCTTGCCTAGCTGCCCAGCCGTATTGGTGTAACTTGTTTAAAGAAGGAAGATGAAGGTCTTTGAGAGGTGGAGTTTGTCACTTCTCTACAGTTCTGGGGAATCGTCACACACTTGCGCCCAGAGATCTCCTCTACTGCCCTCCTTCCATTGTGCCTTTTCTCTCAACCACAAAATGATATTCAAAGGATTTCCTGCCCTTCTATTCATCACCAGGGTTGGAGCTGGAGCTGGGCAGGCGACTCCATGGGCAACACTTAGCAAAAAATGTTGTCCTGAAAGCTGTTCAAGGCTTCCTGGAAACCCCTCAACCAGAGAAAGCCTTGGCCCTTTCCTTCCACGGCTGGTCTGGCACAGGCAAGAACTTCGTGGCCCGGATAATGGCAGAACACCTTTACCAAGATGGCTTGAAAAGCGACTGTGTCAAAGTCTTCATCTCACCATTTCACTTCCCCCATTCCAAGTATGTGGATATTTACAAGGTGAGGGGAGTTTTTCTCAGACGATAATTAACCAGTGTACCGGTTGTTTTGATGTTTCAGTGTTGAATGAGTGTCCCTCTTTGCTCCTCAATTCTTAACTTTTGTAAAGTGCCGTCATAGAACTGTGGCAGAATTCTAACCTTACAATGCAGCCTCCCTCCCCTCCCAAATCACTTTTTGTCTGCATTTGCCTACAACCCACTCCCACGGTGATATGGCTTGTAATTAAAACCATTTTGTGCCACTCAGCTTTTATGATTTTATACCTGCGCTATGAAGGCGCCCAAAAGGTTTTAAAGCAAAGATTATGGGACAATGCACACAGTGACTTGCGATCTCGGTCACACGCAGTCTGTAGTCCGCTGGCAGCAGGAGTTCAATATGGGTATGTCTTTGAGTTAACATCTTACATCAAAAACTTGACAGTACCTAACTATCGAAGGCTTTTCACCAAAGCCAGACTGAATGTCTTCCCCTCTGCAGTGCTGGATGGTAGGTTGAGAGGAGTTCCCTACCAGGACAGACTTTGCTCGTGTGCTCAATACATCGATTCCATAAATCATATTTTGTTACATTGTGTGAAGTATGAGCAGGCCAGGGCTGAACTGATACTACCCTTGCTGGTGCCTTTCCCGGGAAAGTCAGAGGCTCACTATGTCAAGCTAGAACGTTGGCAGTGGCAAAGTTTTTATCGGTGGTTGCAAGAACAAATGAGCCCTATATTCCAAACAAAGTGCTTGATTAACCTGGAGGTAGGCTGTATGAACTCTGTATTGATTTGTAATGTTTTGTTGGGTCTCTGGACCGTAATAAAGATCGTTGTAGTTGTTATGGATTCTATACTGGCTTCATGACATGACTGTCTTTCCTTTTCGTTGCTCAATTTATTGGCTTCAAGTTTTTATTGTTTGATAGCTTGTACTGCAATAAGTTGCCATGCAAGATTTATTCCTTAAAACAGGGGAGGAGAGCCTGCAGTCTTTAGATTTTGCTGGACAACAACCACTTCCTTCCCTGACCATTGACTGGGGCCAATAGGAACTGGAGTGTAGCAAAATCCAGAGAACCAAAGGCCCTCCTCACCCTGCCCTAAAAGGTGGGGAATAAATCCTATGAAATTCATTTCCTGCTGCGAGACTCATGCCTGTCTCCTTTGGCCGCTCAGGTTCAGCTCGCAAAACAGATCAGTGAGACGGTCCAAGAGTGTGAGCAGTCACTGTTCATCTTTGACGAGGCAGAGAAGCTTCACGATGACCTCCTAGATGGCTTGAAACCCTACATGGATCACTACGACAGCATTGATACAGTGGATTACCGGAGATCCATCTTCTTATTCCTTAGGTGATTACCTCCCCCCTTTTTTTGTAGTCGATGTACCAAAGAGGGGTCTCTTTTTCCAGAGGCTCTTGAAAGGTATATGTGAGTTTGAAGAGGAGTTTCTAAGCTTATGCAGGTGAAAACCTTGGGATGCATCCATCTGTCACAGGCAGTTCCTCTCCCTGCTGTAGGTGACAAGCTGCAGATCCTCAGGAAAACCTCCAGTGCTGGCCAGCTTAGCAGTTCGATGCAATAAGCAATATCTGCTGTGAAATATCCAGTGGGTTCCATCCCAAAATATGCAAGGGGAAGGACATGCATTTCTGTTTGGGGTGGGTGGGGGAAGAGTTGTATCAGTCTCAAAAAAACCTGCTTTTCTGAATCCATATCCAAGACGAGGCCTTTGAATCGCGTTGAGAACTTTACCTACTCTCGCTGAAATCTGAATTGCTCTTGTTACTCATCCTTATCTACGAAAAAGAATGTGGAAATGTCTGTTTTGATAGCTTGTTGTCCCTTGATGTCTGGTGCTTTGAAGCTGTTGGGATTTGTGCCAGTTTTTTTGCTGACTTTTGGGGGGTAGATTGGAGTAGGGCCAAGAGTTGCATGCTGTTCAGCATCTCCTGCAAACACAGCTGGGGATTTGCTGACATGCAGCTGCCCAGGACTAAGTCAACCTCCAGCCGGGGCAGTGGAACCATATCACTGCCATGTCCTCTGTCCTCCTGGCTGCATCCCCAATACAAAAGGGGATGTATTGCAATGGCTGAAGGTGCAAACAAGGTATTGCTGGTTTAAATCTCCCTTCAGCCTTCATTTTCTCACCTGCAGGCTACGTCAAGTGCTCTGAACACAGGCCAAGCTAGCTGTACCATTGTGTAGGCTGGTTCTCTTTTCCTCTGCGCAGGGGGTGGTCAGGTTGGCCACCACCAAGGGCACAGGCCTGGAAGGGGGAAATTGCGCCTCTGCGCTCTGGCTCGGAGCCTGCCTGCTTGCCTATGCGCTCTCCTTGCCAAGGCTCGCAAGGGAACCTAGCTCCGCCTCTGCACCCTATGTGCTCCATGCTAGACTTTCCATGACCTTCAGGGTAGGGAAGGGGTCTACTGAAGCCATGGAACAGGGCATGCCTCCTACCCCAAGTGTAAGCCAGGAGACCAACCATTTCCAACATAAATTATTACACAGACAGCTCCTGGTGATTTTCTTAAGAGATGTAGCCGCCCCATGCAATCTGCTATAGCACCTTCTATTCTTACATCTGTGCATGGAACTTTCAGAAACTAGGACTTTCCCAAAGTTTCTGATCCCTGGTTTGGGACCTTTGTCACAATGGTTGAACGCAGAACAGGTTGTGTGGCAAAGTTATTTTCCCTAGCCGTGGCCTCCTCATTCTGTCGGACCAACTCAAAAATAATTCTCTCTCTTCCCTCTCAGTAACACCGGCAGCAACATCATAAATGAGGTGGCTCTTGACTTCTGGCGCGCCGGTCGAGCCAGAGAGGAAATAACCATGGATTCCTTAGAACAGCACCTACGGACGGAGCTGCTGGAGTCCACAGGTGAGACGCCCCTGGATCCTGACACAGTAGGCAGGATTTGCGAAGTTCTCTTTCCCCGTAGGGTTCTAAGGGACTGCTTCACACATCACCAAAGAATCAACATTTTCCTGTAGACACTGCATTGTGAACCTGTATCAAAGCATTTGTTGCAAAAACACATGCTTCACATGTGATGATGGCTTACATCAAGGGTGGGGAAGCTCCAAGGTTGCGGAATTCGTCGAGATGGGGCTGATGGGAGCTGCACTCCCCCATCCCTGGTGTAAGTGTGCATCTGAAAATCCAAGGAGATGGCATATCCTGTCAAGAACGCATGCTGTGGTCAGCCGGTGTCTACTGACAGGGTGAGCTCCTGTTGCTCTGTCTCAGCTCCTCCCAACCTAGCCGTTCAAAAGCACGCCAGTGCAAGTAGATAAATAGGTACCTCTGCATCGGGAAGGTAAACGGTGTTTCCGTTGCGCTGCTCTGGTTTCGCCAGAAGCGGCTTAGTCATGCTGGCCGCATGACCCAGAAAGCTGTCTGTGGACAAACGCCTGCTCCCTTGCAGGGCCATCTTTACCTGGGGGTGCAGGGCACCAGGGCACCAAATTCTGGGGGGTGACAGGCGCCCGCTTTTTGGTGACTCCATCTCCAGTGCCGCCACCACCACCACCTCTGAGACCGAGCAACAGCCGCCACCACTACTGCCCAGAGCCCCGGCCAAGGGAGGAGGACAAGGAAGCAGCGCAGGGGAAAGCTGTGGCTCCCGTGGAGAGGGACAAGGGGCAGCAGCAGCAGCGGGGGCCATCGCCACACCCCGCAGCAGCGGCGCTGCCTCAGACCAAGTGAGTAGGGCTTGGCGGCGAAGCAGCAGCCGCTGGCACGGCAGATACCTTGGGAGAACCTGCGCCTGGAGGAGCTGGAGACGGCGGCGAGGCAAGTCCCATCTCAGCCTCTCCCCTCCCTGCTCTGCAGAGCCCGCCTGCTGGGAAGGGGCAGCTCCTTTGCCTGCCCATTCCAACAGACGGACCCTTCAGGCTGGCAAAGGGCCGTGCTGTAACCCCTCCCCTGGCGCCGGGGGGGGGGGGTCAGCTCTGCCAGCCGCGCTCTCTTTTCCCGCCTGGGGAACCCGCCGCCCACCACAGCGCAGGCTTCCCTTCCTCCAGGCCGCCCTAAATTTGGGGGAGCTGGGCAGATCTTTGCACTCCGGCACCACATGTGCTAAAGACGGCCCTGCTCCCTTGACCTGAAAGCGAGATGAATGCTGCAACCCCATAGTCACCTTTGACTGGACTTAACCGTCCAGGGGTCCTTTACCTTTTTTTTACCTTTACTGATACATAATGTCAGGAGCTCCTTTAGATAAAGCAGCTATAAATGGAGCAGCTATAAATTCACTGGAAATGTTTACTGCATTGCTAATGTTTACTACATGCTAATGTTTACTACATGCTTCCTTCACCGCGGGTGGCGCTGTGGGTTAAATCACAGAGCCTAGGACTTGCCAATCAGAAGGTCGGCGGTTCGAATCCCTGCGACGGGGTGAGCTCCCGTTGCTTGGTCTCCGCTTCAGCCAACCTAGCAGTTCAAAAGCACGTCAAAGTGCAAGTAGATAAATAGGTACCGCTCTAGCGGGAAGGCAAATGGCATTTCCGTGCGCTGCTCAGGTTCACCAGAAGTGGCTTAGTCATGCTGGCCACATGACCCGGAAGCTGTACGCCAGCTCCCTCGGCCAATAAAGCAAGATGAGCGCTGCAACCCCAGAGTCGGTCACGACTGGACCTAATGGTCAGGGGTCCCTTTACCTTTACTTTTTATGCTTCCTTCCCACTGTCCTGCTCTTTCCCTTCCCTTGTCTCCTCCTGCTGCCAAAATTTAGACTGTTAAGATTCCTGGGACAGCATTCTATCTGTTTTGTTACTCCACTAAAGGCCACATACGCTGATGTTCCTGTACAAAGAGCCCATGCCCAACTCAGCTAGGAAAGCAGCAGTCTTTCCTAGCCAGCTTCTGTGGCAACCTGGAGACACAATACCTTGGTGGAAAGGGAGGGAAAGTGTCTTATGCACCCCTTCCACTTCTTTTCCTCCAGATGAGGGTTATGCCCACAACCGCCTTCTGGAAGAGAATCTCATAGACTTCCTGGTACCGTTCCTGCCCTTGGAGTTCCGCCACGTGAAGCTGTGTGCCAGAGATGCTTTCCTTGCCCGGGGCCTTCCGTTCACCGAAGAGGCACTGGATGAGGTTGCAAGGATGATGGTGTTCGTCCCCAAGGAGGAGAAACTTTTCTCAGCCCAGGGTTGCAAGTCAGTCTCTCAGCGTATAAACTACTTCCTTCCCTGATGTTGTCGAAGTTTGGCTGCACAAAGGGCTGCAATGCAACCTGCTCTACTTCCTCTTGCACAGGGAGCGAGAGATGTTTACTTCACTGACACCCGGCATTAAATCCCCTACAATGTGAGGGCTGCCGGACTGGGGAAAAGCAATAATTCTGAAGCCTGTGGAGGAACATGCGTCAGCAAGTGAAGACATTGCCAATGAGTAGACACTATGCAGCAGGAATCAACATCAATGGTGCTGTTAAAAAGGACATTTTCATGTGCTGCTTTGGAATAAATGGTGGGCATTTAGGCAGGTCCTGAGGCAGAGAAACTACAGCAGCAAGTAGAGTTGAAGGCTGTTTCCTTTTTGTCTTGAAGACTGAGATTCCTTTTGGCTGTTGTCTGAAAGGAGACATGACTTCCTCCTCTGCCCCTTTAGGGGTGTGACTGAACAAGGAGCTGGAATATTTGCTTTGTATGCAAGAAATGCCTCCAAGTTATTGCATGAATGAGGGGACTTGCCCTGAACTTGGAGAGGTAGTATTTACCTTCACAGTACTTAATAATCGGCTTTTAAAGGATGCGGGGATACTGCAGCAAGCAATCTGCTGCAAAGTTTTGGCTAATGTGCATCCCTGTATATATGTACACTATGAAGAATGCACATTTGCAATTTTTGATTTTTAATCTGCTGAGGGACTTAAATCCAGGGCACCATCAGGGTGTACTCAACTCAAAGTCTGTGTTTGTGTTGGATGGGTATGGGGTGGGAGGCAGCGACAAGTGCCAAAAGCTCAGCGCGGAAGTTGAGCAATAAAGCTTAGTCAGTGCGAGATAAAAAGCAAACACTGTTTGCATGAGCCAACGTTCACTGGTTTTGCAAACCTGCATCTTTATGAATTAAAACTTGGCACCGTTACCCATTTCTGCCACAATACAAAGCACAGGGTGGTCAAGGTTGGCATCCTGAGGCTTGTTCTGGCCCACTTTGGACGTACTTTAGAGAGTGTAGCAGCCTCACATTGGCCAGATGTGTCCTACTGCTTAGCCCACCGGAAAGAGATGCAGTGCTTGCTTGGCAGGGAGGAACACAGGCCAGAATGATACAGGAATTTAGTAATGAGCTAACATTTCAAGCCTCCACACATAAGCCCTGGGCAAACATTAACCCATGCATGGACATCAACTAACTTCCTCTTGAGTTATTTTAGTGCCCTCAAGACCCTCAATAATTTGGTGCCAACCTTTTATTAGGTTTTCCCCCCCCAACTGTTCTGCTCTGTGCCATAGTCTGCTGTGGTGTGCAGCTTCCTCCTTCTTGAAAACTTGCATCTGAAGCACTTGCTAAAAATAAAATAGCAGGAACCACCCGAATCACCCTTTCTTCTGCACTGGAAAAGTCCCTCTTGCTCTCATGGCGAAGCAGAGCTGTAGAATCACTGCAGTGCTCTAAGAAGGCTGTCTTAGTGCTGCAAGGTTGAGTGAGACGGAGAGAGTGCTCACCACAATTAAAGTTGAGACGTAGCTATGGAAAGCCCAGGCATACAAGCTTGCTCATTGGGTCAGCACTTCACACATACTTGGGAAATGAACAGGAAAACACACTCCTGGCCCAAGCTCTGGTTGCTACAAGATGAAAACAATCGTCCAAGTCCTCTTCCATCACTCTGGATCTTCTCTCTCTCTTGGCAGGGAAAATAGCTTGTCATTAGTTTGTTTCTTTGCTTTACCAGGACATCATGGTTCTAGCTTATTAGAACAGAAATGTGCATTTTACTTCCTTTGAACCCGTCTCTCATAGGGCTGGAAAATCCAACTGCTTTCCTGAGCACAGACAAAGTGCGAGAGCCACAGCAGGGGTGGGGGGCAGCAATGACGACAGAGAAGCTTTAAAAGCCTCAAAATACAACAGCTGGAAAGCACACTGAGATAGCCTCCAAGATGAAGAGGTGGTCAGGCATTCTGCTACAGGAGGCACTTGTGGAAAACGCGGGGAGGGGGCAGAATTAACATCTTCAGACAACTTATCATTGTAAAAGCAACAAATCCATGTTTATCCCTTCTACGGAAGTAAAAGGTGAAAAAACCCACACTACTACTAGTTTCTAATTATGAATTTTTATAAACACCATTAAATTATTTGAATTGTGAAAATAATTCCAGGGTCGTCGTTTCTGTTAACTCAAATTCGTTCTAAAATTATTTGTCACAAGAACTGCCGCTTGGCTTTGAACTCACCCATTTCTGGTTCTTCAGCCATGGTCACTTTGGCATGTGGCTCCTACAGAGCTTGCAATGGGACAGCTAACACTCTGAGATGTGGCAAACAGATCTGGCATTGATATGTCCCGATGCTCCACAATTTGGCCGAAAACCTGTGGGTTCAATTGTTTCTGCACCTCTGGCACCACTGAGTGGCAGAGCCAGTCTGCTACCACATCGTTGACTCTGGTCAAATACTCTGCTCTCAGATGCTAGATGCTTTTCTGCCCACATGAATAGTTTTTCTGCCTCTCAATTCTGCTTTTTTGACCAGGTCCTAGCCTCCTTGTTGACATAGGCATGGGCAGCAGTTTTGTAGGTCCACGCCAGCAGGTGCTGATCCTAGAACATCTGAACAGAGGCCCTGGATCACTGACTCCTCCAGTGTGCTCCTCAGGTAATGAGACTGGCATTTGTCATAAGAACCAGCCTCCGTGGCTCCTGAAGACTTACTCCTGAAAAATGATGGGGGTGCAGTTAGCAGTGTAGCACCTCCTTCAACACAGGAGGCATAGAGAGCAGTATCCATTCTTTCTGGATGATCTAGTTCTGAAAGGGGAGCACTTGCTGCAGCGACCTGGAGTGAAGTCTTGCACATGGCACTAGATTGTAGGCGCTCACCAAAAGGCCTTGCAGATGAGCCAGAAACATCAGATCCTCAGGGAACCTGCAGAGCAGGTGTTCTCCATGCTCTTGTCATGATATGAACCTTTCCATGTCCAACACCACATCCCGGAGGGGAAGGTTCTGTAGTAGACAAACCTTAGGTAATTATTCTGGCGGCAATGTGGAGACAAGCCTCTGAGAGGTCTACACATACCATCCAATCACCCTCTTTTAGTGCCTCTATGATTGACCATAACTTTTATATGTCTTTGTCCATGGAGTTTGAATTCTGGTGCTGGAGGAGACTCTTGAGAGTCCCATGGACTGCAAGAAGATCAAACGTATCCATTCTTAAGGAAATCAGCCCTGAGTGCTCACTGGAAGGACAGATCGTGAAGCTTGGGCTCCAATACTTTGGCCACCTCATGAGAAGAGAAGACTCCCTGGAAAAGACCCTGATGCTGGGAAAGATGGAGGGCACAAGGAAAAGGGGACGACAGAGGACGAGATGGTTGGATGGTGTTTTCGAGGTTACCAGCATGAGTTTGACCAAACTGCGGGAGGCAGTGGAAGACAGAAGTGCCTGGCGTGCTCTGGTCCATGGGGTCACGAAGAGTCGGTCACGACTAAACGACTAAACAACAACAACATGATTGACCATATTGTTTCAATTTCGAACAGGTTCTTTTTTTACCCATTTGTTTAGTTATTTGAAGTCTAGAATTGTGCAAGTGTCTCCATGCTGTTTGGCACCAAGGACGCGACTGAAGATATTTCAGATCTCCCAGAAGAGGAGCAGAACCTAGGGCTCTGATGTCCAACAAGTGTTGAGTGGTCTATCAGTAAGCCCGATGTTTTACTGGATTTCTGGAATGAGGGGTTGGGACAAACCGATCCTGAGGTCAAATTGTATGGCATTTGGATACCGTCTCTATCACTCACCTCTCTGTTGTTATGTGGGACCAGAGATGGGCAAAGGAGAGGAGCCACTGGGCACTAAGACACCCCTCTGTTGTAGTCATGCTGAGCTGGCCTTCTTGGCCCCTTTCTGGAGCTTGGGGGACTGGAAGGGTGGGCGGGTGGATTGTTGTCTCTGCCTGCCTCCCGCTGTCCTTCCTCCCCCAGCTGTGGAAAAAATGTCCTCCAGGTAAACTACAGCAGCACTATTTGCTTGAAGACTGCTGCACACAGAAAACAGTAAGGTTATGTTTGCTGTCTAGGTTTGCTTGCCAAAAGATCAAAAAGCACCTGCAACCAAGGCAATATGACACAACATGCAGAGTAACCACACTCTGGTCTATAGGGTCAAAGATACCTTCCAACGTTGTCATCCTTGTGAAGAGGATTTGCAATACTACACACAGAAGTGTGGCCACTGGACTTATGGACCTTTGGCACAATTTCATGGTTGAAAACCTCAAATGAAAAATAAGCACACAACTTCCATACTGTTCAGAGAAGGGTGACTTGGCAAATCGGAAATGTTTGAGACTGATGCAGAGTTTGTGTTCCAATGTCCCATGTGCCAATGCTGAGCAGAGGTCTTCCAGTGTGATGATTTGGCCAGACCTGGGTCATGGAAACTGGGATTTCCAGTCAGGAAACTCACAGGGAGGCCTCAGGTTTACTTACCGCACTTTGCAAGGATAACACGGGATGCTATTTATGCTGTCTTGAACTTCCTTAAGGAACAGCAAGATACAAGCATGATAGATAAGATAAATACCAGCATTGCTTTTTGATAAAAGCTCCCCACTGGCAAAAAATAAAGCACAGGATTTTGGAGAGGATGAACAAACAAAAAGTCTTTAAGGAAGAGCAGCCCTAATCATTTGCAGACTCAGGTGGCCCATAAAAGATACTGACATCCCACATTTATTTTGACAGCTTGAGGACTAGCTAGATATGGCGACACTTTTTAAAATCTCGTGCTTCTAACTCCCCACTTGTTTTTTGTTTTGATTTTTAAATCAGCGCAAACAGCAGTGCTGTGGTGGGGTAAGAAAAGTGCTTACTCCTCTGGCAGGCCTGAACTGGATCAGGGCCCCATACTGCTGTTTTAAGAACAGTGTGAATATAAGCCCAATGGCCAGTCATATGGATATTCAATCCCTACCTCTATTCTGCAACTTGATGTGTCCTTTGCCAGTTGCCCATTTGGTTGCTTAGTTTTTTTGGGGGGGTTACAACATATGAAATAAATCAATGTCATATTATGAAAGAAGATATTTATGTGTCTCTAATGTTATGTCCTTAGTTACTTTGTCTTTTTTATTTTTAAAGAAGGATATAGATTCCATATCTGAAAATACCAATGGTCAATTGTGGACTTGGCATATTATTTGTAGAACCTATGATGTGCTGTCAGTACTCAAAACATTAGTGATTCTTTGCGCAGAGGATTTTCTGTGACAAACAAAAGAGAACAACAGTCACACCTGCCATTGTGCTGGTTTCTTTTTGGTTAGTAGTAGTCTTCAAGTTAGGGACACGGGTGGCGCTGTGGGTTAAACCACAGAGTCTAGGACTTGCCGATCAGAAGGTTGGCGGTTCAAATCCTCACGACGGGGTGAGCTCCTGTTGCTCGGTCCCTGCTCCTGCCAACCTAGCAGTTCGAAAGCACCACAAAGTGCAAGTAGATAAATAGGTACTGCTCAGGTGGGAAGGTAAACGGCGTTTCCGTGCACTGCTCTGGTTCGCCAGAAGCGGCTTAGTCATGCTGGCCACATGACCCGGAAGCTGTACGCTGGCTCCCTCGGCCAATAAAGCGAGATGAGTGGCACAACCCCAGAGTCAGCCACGACTGGACCTAATGGTCAGGGGTCCCTTTACCTTTTAGTCTTCAAGTTCTGTTTGGCTAGGCACCTCTATCACATGTGGAAGAATATACCTCTCTGCACAGCCACTCAGACATTGGAGGTTTACTGAGCTGCACACCATTTTCAAGACCTATGGACACAAGTACCATCTCTGTACTATTTTAAAGGAATTTCCCGATTCTTACCACACCAACGTAAGTGTCATGGGCTGGCTGCGTCAGGATAATGTAGGGAGGAGTGTCTGCAGATCACCCAGGGGAGGGTTCCTACAGGATGTGGGGGGCCTCTGCTGGGATTGGGACAAGCTGATAGTGAGGATCGGGTTGGGGGGGTCCCCTCAACCTGCTTTCTTGTCTCATCCATTTCCATGATGAGAGTTGTGAGCCCTACCACCTCCTCCGCAGCTGTACCACACTGCCCACCCTGATGCTGTCAAGACACTAGGACAGGCATTCCAAACCTGCGGCCCTCCAGATATTTTGGCCTACAACTCCCATGATCCCAAGCTAACAGGACCAGTGGTCAGGGATGATGGGAACTGTAGGGCCGAAGAGGAGGGAGAAAGGTTGTTTTCTGCTGCTCCAGAGAAGCGGACACGGAGCAATGGATCCAAACTACAAGAAAGAAGATTCCACCTAAACATTAGGAAGAACTTCCTGACAGTAAGAGCTGTTCGACAGTGGAATTTGCTGCCAAGGAGTGTGGTGGAGTCTCCTTCTTTGGAGGTCTTTAAGCAGAGGCTTGACAACCATATGTCAGGAGTGCTCTGATGGTGTTTCCTGCTTGGCAGGGGGTTGGACTCGATGGCCCTTGTGGTCTCTTCCAACTCTATGATTCTATGAAGGTTGGAGAAACCTGCACTAGGAGCAGCTTATCCAAGAACAACACTGTTTCCTCAGTCTTTAATATAGGATAACTTGGTTATACAATGTCAACCTGTTTTTCAATTTGACATCTACTCTGACCTCTACAAGCAGATTTAAGCAATGTTGTTGCCAAGATAGCCCCCCTTCCAAACTTATGTGTCTGTGACTGGGGTCTTCATCACATTCTCCATCTTTATTCTCTTAAAAGCCACACACTTCAAAAATAATAATCATGTGTCAACCTTTATTTGCCAATAAAATATTGCAACTTTTATTCAAAACAAAATGCAAATTGGCAAAAATCTTTGTGGAACGACAGGCAGAGGCACCTCCTCCAAAGGCCCCTATTTACATCAAGTTAACACTGTTTGCAGTTCACAGTCAGGCAATAGTGAAAATTTAAATTAGAAAAAAAAACCCCAAATATATTACAACAATAAAAAAAACAAAAACAACAATTAACAACACTAGTAGTGTGGGTTTGCGTGTGATCAGCATATTTTCAATTTCATCCATTTCTCTCCTCAGTGACTTCAACTATTAATCCAACTAACAGAGTGCTCGAGTTGAGTAGAATCCTTAAACATCTTTCCCCGCAACCCTTCCCTCCCACCCTGGAAGCCTGACTCTTGCACAACACACACACACGGGTCCGTTTTCCTTAGGCAACTGCAGAGAAATTAGGCATTCCTTCTGGAATATGGAAAAGGCCACCGTTTCATCCCACGAGTATTACTTAAAAACGAGCTGTGCAGAGTCCGTTGCGTACAGAACTGAATTGTGAATGGGTGGCAGAAAGTGGTCGTTTCTGAGCATGCTCGATGCTTAAGTCGCCGTGGACATTTCTGAAGCCCAGCTTTCAAAAACCATCGCTGCGCCTTGTAGGAAGAGGCGGCTGCTAGCTGCTCCGGGCCTCTGTGCTCCCAGGTGGAGCCATAAGGGGTCTATTTGGTCAGCCCGACTACTGCTAAGGGCCACTTTATACTACAGTGGTACCTCGAGTTACAAACGCTTCAGGTTACAAACTCCGCTAAACTGGAAGAGTTACCTCGAGCTGAGAACTTTGCCCCAGGATGAGAACAGAAATTGTGTGCCGGCGGCGCAGCGGCAGCAAGAGGCCCCATCAGCGAAAGCACCTCTAGTTAAGAACCGTTTCAGGTTAAGAATGGACCTCCGGAATGAATTAAGTCCGTAACTAGCGGTACCACTGTACTCTGCAAAACCAAGTGGAAAAAGCATCTCCAGGACTGTACCACTGGGATCACGGGGAGGGGGAGCTCCGCACACTCTTCCATAGAAAAGGACAAGGAAAATGGCATGCCAGAAAGGACAGCATGAACCAATTTCTCCAAAATACTAGTTTTGTCTGTTTAGAAAGTTATTAATCTGTGACCCCCCACATGAATCCCGAAGTGGTATAGAATTGGAGCAGAATTACTGTTAGAGTCTATTATTTGTGTGAAATGGTCCACGTTACTGCAGCAGCAACTTGCTTTTTCACACCGGGTGAAGGGGCTAAGGGTATATAATTAAGGCCTTTTTTGTTTTTGGCAAACACGCAGTAAGAATTGTGAGAAGGGGAGCGAGGATTTCACCACCACTGATGCCACTGTTCAGCCAACCTTGGAGACTGCGCAAACCCTGCCTGCTTGCCAGGAAATCACCTGTTTGGAATGCTTTGCAAGCTTAGTGCTCGACAACCTACTTACAGACAGGAGGTTTTTAGAAATCTCTGAACTCAACACTTATGAAACAGTCCACAGGAAGAGCGCATATGTCATAACATGCCGGTGCACATGGAAACCTTCTTAGAGAACATGTACAGTATCTACAATCTTGCTATAAAACCAGCAACATCAGGCAACGTACTCCTGCAAGCTCCAGTCCTTAGTTGGCAAGGAGGAATATGGTCCTCCGTATTCTACAAGTCCACAGGCTCAAGAATCTTCCCTGCTTGGCTGGGGCCTCCTGTGCTTAAGATGCCTGCTTAGACACCAGCCATGGGTTGGTTGCTTTTCATGTTACAATCTTGCATTTTGTGGGTACAGGGAGTTTGATTTATGGACCAAAGCTCAGTGCCACAATTCAAATTTTTAAAAAAGCCACGTGGGTGCAGCAGCCTCCCTCTTCAATTACTGCCATCAAAAGTGCAGCAAAGTCTATTTTCAACTGGATACAAATTGTGCAAGAAACTACTTGAATTTGGATACCGATTCACTCCTTACAATTCCAAGGGAAACTGGCCACCGGGATCGTTGTAAGAAGTTATAATGAAAAACGAAACAAAACAGAAATCTGTGAATGCTGCGATTACCATCGCTGCCCTACATTTGCAAACTCCGAAGTCAATAGGGAAGCAGTCCACGTATACAAGACACCCACATGTTGGAGTGTTACAGTGACCAGGAGCAGTTTTCTCAAAAGAGGGATCCCAGAAATGCTATGCTGTGATTTTCTCTCCCCTGCACTCCCAAGAGCAGAAGGAGCAAAGAACAGGTCACTATTTCCTTTCTCCAACACGGGCCTCATACTTCTTCATGTGCTTTTAGCAGGGCCATTCGTGCTGCATGCGCCATCTTTCCTTCCCAACTGTCCTCACAATATCTGAGTCATTAAATTATAATGCACCCAACTACCAAAGCCGCAACTGGAAGATACCGAAGAACCAACCCAAGCAAAGTTCAAAGAGGTGGGAAGAGAAGATGCAACTAAGTTTTTGAAAAAGGCTTGAGGGGAAAAAAAATGTATGGAGGTTAACGTTTAACCCTAATCTTTTTCTACACCAAATTGCTCTGATATGGATTATTCAGAGGGATTCGACACCACTGGTCAGCCCCCACCTGCACCCACCAAAAAAGTTTGTGGCTGGGAGGAAAATAACTGTAGCAGCTAACCCCAGGGCCATTTCAGGACAAGCTTAGTTCTGGAAAGCTGAAGTAGCAATCGGACGGGTGTGTGGCGTTTTCAGTCAAAATGGACAGGAGCCACTCTGAGTTCTCCAAGAACTCTTGTCCCCCCAAGTCCTGCAGCAGCAACAAAACTGACAGGGGAGGAAAGAAATCTATCAGAATGAAGAATCAGGCATCAAGGATGATTTTAAAACGAGCCAACCCCCAAATAATGTTAAGACAAGGTTGGCGTCCCTGTGCTATTGTCTGCACATGAACTATGGGCGACATCAAACTGCAGCCATCTACAAGTTCATTTGTGAGACACCCGCTGATCAGTGTACTTTTGAATCTCTGCTGTTCTTACTGGTAACCTGATGCCTATTTAACTGGTTTATAACCACCACCACCACCACCCGGATTTTATGTAATATCATCGAACGTAATTGTATGTAGTTTGTGTACTGCACACTCTGTGATCTACTTAGATGAACGGCAGGCTAAAAGAATGCCCAATAAATCATAATAAATTTTGGAAGCTTGTGCTGTAGTTGAAACACAGTCCATTTCCCTATGTTTCAGCTATGGCTTTCCCAAGAGCACAACTTCTAGGTAGAGTGAGAAGTTCAAAATGGTGCACGGCTAGAGCTCCTTGTGGCTGTCAAGGAACGACAGCTGTTAGAAAAGATTCTGGCCTCCTCTTGCTTTGCTGCAGAACAGCCTTCCTCAGCCTCCAGATGTTTTGTGCTGCGACTCGGATCATCCTCAACATGATCAACCTGCATCAATCTGGCTGGGGGAAAGCAGCCAGAGAACCTCTCAAGAAAGCCTAAAGACGTCCATTTCTAACCTTATGCTAAAGCCTCAGAGCTTCCCTGTTCCTGTATTGCTGCTCGTGGGGTTAGTAGTGCAATCCAAAATGTATTTCTTTCCAAGTTTCCCCACTTCAGAAGGTACCTGAGATAGGGAACACAACAACAGTGTGCCTTTAACATCTATTTACACAGGACCAAGATGCTGAGATGATGGCTGCATTCTCTACTCAAGAGTTCGGCCTGGGCCTGAAGACAACCCTGCCAACAAGAAGTGGGGGGAGTTGCAACAGTGCTCCTACTTTCTGTTTTCCGACTTAACACATACTGACTGTGGTTTTGTTTGGAGCAGAACATTTTGGGTCCACCCCCTTTCAAAAATTGTCTATGCAAAGGTTAAACAACACCCGGAATAAAATTTTGCTAGGTTGCCTCTACTTCCAACACACAGAGGTATCTGAAAACCAGGCTATGCATTACTCATCAACTAAAAAATTGTCACATTTAAGCCAAGCCTTGGCTGCTAAGAATCCTGAAACTCCTCAAGACAGACAGGCTAGGTAGTGTTTCCTCCAAGAAATTCAATGGAGATTGATTGATTTTGAGAGCTGAGGATATCTAGGTTGGAGGCGCCCTTGCTAGGGTCCCTTCAGGGCTCTCTTCTACAAAATGCTGTACCACTGGGGATGGATACATAGGCTTGCACAGTCCAGTGGCTTAGAATGGAAAGGTTTCACCACTCTGCTCAACATTCTGGCTTCCCCATGTCCCTGGTTCTGATGCAGCATCAGGGGGTCATTATGGCAGGATGGAAGCAGGTGATATCTGTGGCCAAGTAGTCACCATGGGCAGCAGCAATGAATGGAAAGGAGCTTGGAGAAGGTGATGGGTATTGAGAGCTGTGCCTATGCCAAAGGGGAAAAAGGCCACTGGACCTCTGAGGAATGCTACAAAAAGGCAACCAGAGAAGGCATTAGCAGTAGGCCCCCAGGCAATGAGTCGCCGGCTAGTTTTGGCAAAATAGAGACAAACTGGAATGGGTTCAGAGGATGGCAGTGAAGATGGCTGGGGTATGTTAAAGATGTCCTACGAGGAAAGGTTAAGGAAACAGGGTGCGTTTAGCCTGACAAAGAGAAGGCTATGGTGGAATATTGCATCACTTTGCAAATACCTAACGGCTATGCTATTTTTCTAGAAAAAGAGGTGCCAGAGCTCACCATGAACTTCTCCTTTGTTCTCTTAAGAGTGGCAATGGTGCCCACTTGAGAGGAGCCGGTGAGCTCCAGCTGGGGGGAAAAAAGAGCCCTGCCTAAAGGGCTGTCACACAGAAGAGGGCAAAGACTTGCTGTCTGTTGCCCAAGAGGGCAAGGCTTAGTTACAGGAGGGGAGAAGGGGAGACTTAGGTTGAACGTCAGAAGAAGCTCCTTTAATAGGACAGGCTGACAATAGTTACCTAGGGGGATGGTAGACTCTCAGGCCCTGGAGGTTTCTAAGCAGAGGCTGGACAGTCATTCCATTGGCATGCTCTGGCCCTGGGCTTCCTGCATTGAGCAGGGTTGGACCAGGTGGTATACAAGGCTCCCTCCACTGGTCTCCTTTCTCCTTTGGTCACTCATCTCTGCTTAGTGCTAGCTTCACCTTCCCAACTGCAGGGTGGGGAGGGGAGGGATGCCGTTACGGAGAGAGACCAGCAGAGAATCAAGAAGGAGAAGCCTGCCTAGAGTCTTCTGCTTTCCTGTGTGCTTGCCAAAGTCTTTCTCTGCCTGCATCTGCAGAATCCTTCAATATTCTCAGCAAATCAGAAACTGGTTTATTCACGGCAACTTTACATTTGATGAATGTAATGTCTGGCCAGGCTCTTCACCTCTATTTGCCCACTTTTGATTTATTCCAGTGTTTCCCAACCTTGGGCCTCCAGCTGTTTTTGAACTACAATCCCCATCATCCCTGTCTTGCTAGCTAGGGATGATGGGAGTTGTAGTCCAAAAACAGCTGGAGGCCCAAGGTTGGGAAACACTGATTTATTCAGTCCAGACTAGGAAGCAAACCGGTTCCCTTCACCTTTCCATTGCCATGCACTCATCGGAGCAGCAAAGGCCATTTGTTCATTGCCAATCTAGTTCTAGACTAAACCATGGGAGAAGTTGCTTTTTATGCTGTGGTGGTGGTGGTTGTTGAGTTAATGCAGCCAATGGAAAAGGAGTCAAAATCAGAGTTTTGGAGAGAAAGCCCCAATGAGCAGCAAGTTTGCACCCTTCCACCATCACTGGAGGTTCAATATAAAACAAACAGCATAGCAATACAATTCCAACTCTCAAGCTTGTAAAAGGAAAACTGCCGCATTTTAAAAAGATTAAGGTGCGAAACAAACCAGACCCTGATTTTTATTTTATTTTATTTATGACCAATGCTGCTAACAAATGATGGGAAGATCCTGTGCTGAATTTTCTTGTGGGGCAGAAGGGGCACACAAGTCCCCAGAAAGAACTACACGCCTTCCCTCCTTTGCCAAATACCTTCTGGGGGCACAAGGAAGTGCTGCACTCATTTGCTGGATTTCAGAGAGCCAGAATTCTTCCCATGCCTAAGAGATATACACCTTGCCAGGGCAATTCAACTTCTCTCAAAAGCCTCAGTTCAGCAACGACAGAACTATAGCTGTGTGAGAGAAGCATTTCTATGTGTGATATCAGGCAACAGGTTTCATGTTCTTGTGTTTATAAGAGAGATGTCACAGGAATAGCAGCATACGGCAGACCTTAACCATACTACAATGGCTAAGTCCAGCAGGTGGATAACACCTGCATATCAAGACATTCTGGGAATTTTCTAGGACAGGAAAGAACAGCTGCAGACAGAAACCAAGGCCTGGTTTACATTATGTGGCATCGACTGCCTGCATGATGGCATGGGCATTCCTCCAACCCAACCATACCAGTAGTGTCCAATCCATATGGATGTCCAATGCTTCCGGCTCAAAAAAAGGGATAGCCGGAAAAAGGCCATCGCAAGCTTGTGATGCTATCTACAGGAAGGACAACGGCATTCAAACTCCTCCACCATCCTCACCCAGATCTCAACTGAACCCCAAATTTGCTAAGATCTTTCACACTTAAAGAGTGTAACGAGGACTCATTCTTACTTTAGGGCCACTTCTTCCCCTCCTCCCAGACACCAAACTCAATTTTACCCTCTTGGATCCCTCCGCCCCATTACGCTACACATTCAGGGCATTTCTAGGAAAACCAAATAGTATCTTGTAATTCTGAATAGGGCAAAGGTCCTGTTTTTAAATATGGATGGTAAAGTAATTACTCTGACTAGGTACTGCCAAAGGAGCCCATTTGTAATTCTAACAGGAGACATTATGACCTCAGGTTTCTGGTTCCCTCAAAAAAGTAGCTGGATTAGGGTAAGCATTTTTTTATATATATAAAAAAGGAATGTAGAGAGCAACAGCAGCATTCTGCAGTGTCTTTAATCCAGGGTGGCCCCTCAAGGTTTATCAAAGGAGAGGGGGTCAATGTTGTATCAACATTTAAAAACAGACATTACAGCTTTTGGACACATGCTGGCAAATTTGTGCTACAGCCCAAACTACTCAAGTGAGTGCCAGGTTAGATACCCATGCTACACTACCAGGGTGATGACAGCCAGTTTGAGTGTGCGTGCAAGTGAGAGTGAGTGAGTGAGTGGGAGTGAGAGATTGACCCAGTGGCAAGTCAGCTCAACCATCATGGAAGAAGCTGTGAAGGACTGGATGTGTGGATAGTAAAATATGTGAGAAGGATGACAAAAAAAGGGATGTGTTTCTTATATTGGATAGGTTTTTTTGCAACTCTTACTACAGCAGCAAAATGCACTGTGGAAGTTAGCCAGGTGAACGAATGCACCACTTCCAGCAGCTCCACAGACCTTCCCCCAAAATAAATCCTCTCCCACTTGGGAAGATCAGTCCACTTCCGTTCCAATGGAGCCTCTGAACCTTTCTCTCACAATCCCAGAAGGTCAAAACATGCAGTAGTGCAGAAAAGGATCCCACCCCACACCCCCTCCAATAATTCTGGTCATCTGAACAACATTGTGGAGATCAGCAGGCGCTTCCCAAAACCAAGGCCCTGTTCTTGGCTCTCCTACCTTCTGGAAGGGGAATCGGAGAATAAGCTCCCCTTTTGCAGAAGCATTTTCTGGCTAGGGCAAGTTCTTGACATTCTGCCCTCCTCACTCAGCTGCAAACCGTCTGACCCCCCACCCCACCCCCCAAGTGAAGCTTGGCTTCCCCCTCCCCATCTGCCCCATGTACTGAGATGAACCTGTAAACATGAGAGCTCAGTGATTTGAGGTACTTCACATAAAACTCACTCAAGTATCAGTCTTTCCTTTCCAAAGTATCAAGGTAGGGGGAAAACACCAGAAGGTAGGCACCCTGACCCTTCTCCCTCCACTCGGTGTAGACTTCTTTCCTCCTAACTGGGTGATTATAAACAGTAGCTACCTCTGGACAACATCACTGATTTCTTGAACACAAGACAATAAGTTATTAAGTACAGGGTTTGCTCCGGGCACGCTAGCAGCTGCTGAGGACACCTGCAGCTCCTGCAGGCTGAGTTCCAGTTTGCTCACAGCTTCCCGGAAGGCAAACTTGTTGCGCGTTTGCGGGATGCAGTCCACGTAGCCTGAGCAGTAATCCAACAGCTGGTGCCCCGTGTCCACCAAGTGGCTGTTTGTGGTGGGCTCGGCAATGGCACTCGAGAGGAGGTCTGCGCACTCTAGCAGAGCCTCTTTGCTGATTTTGTCGGCGGAGATTCTCTCAGCTGTCTGTTTGGTCTTTCTCAGTGCTACTTTGGCTCCCGCTGTACCATTGGCCATTTTGGCAGGTGAGGTGGAAGACAATGACAGAGGCACTTGAGGTGGGGGCATTACAGGCCTTCCGGCTTTTCCACCGGCAGGTGCCGTTGCTGCCACCACCACCACCTTTTTGCTGCCCTCGCTGGCTTCCTGCCCAGGCTGTACCAACGCCCCGTTATTCAACTCCTCTGTCACATCTGAGCAAGTGGGTGGCTGGTTTAGGAGCCTCGTGACTGGCGGTGGAGGTGGAGCGCACTTTGGTTTTATCCGCCTGGGCCTGTCGCTGGAAGCCGTGCCCTGGTGCTCAGATAAGAGCTTGAAGCGATTCCCCTGAGAGTCTGTGCCAATCAGCTGCACATCTGCTGGCGTATGCTTCAGAGTGGGTGAGATGAGAACGGGCACTTTGTGGTTGTGGGTGACAGGAAGGACTGCCGCAGCCTTGGGTGGAGAAGGCCAGCCCGACTTCTCCTCGCCTTCTAGGGACCCTTGCCGCGTCCCGCTGTTCTTCTCTTTGCTCTTCAGGCTCGCTGTGGCTGTTGGCCCCTGAGTGTCCTTTTCAGAAACAGCCGCATCCGCAGAAGGGGTCCTGAGGGGAACAGCCGTGGCACCTCTGGGCAGAAGTTTGGCTTTTGGTCTGTCTCTGGTCAGAGTGGGAACCTCTTCGCACCTTTTAGAGAGCAGGTCGCTGGACTTGCTAGTGTTCTCCTCGGGCTGAGAGGAGGTGGAGACTGTCCTTTCCAGCTGGACTTTGGACCTGTGGCAATTTCGGGGAAGGGTCATGGCCATTCTCTCCTGCTCAGGGAGACCCGAGGACATGGAAGATGTCGAGTTGGACCGGGGGAAAGGCTTTGAGGCTTCCTCCCCACCGGTGGGCCTCCCGGCTCTTAAACCCAGGGTCTTTTTAATCAGCCGTGGCGTGAAGAAGCCCGTGATGCCGGACCACCCACCGCCGGTACTTGTGCCCCCACCGCTGCTCATGCTGCCGCCGCCACCGCCGTCATCCCCATAGAAGTTCCGCTGCGTGAAGCCCCCAACATAGCACTTAGACGAGCAAAGGTTTCCATCCTGCTGGGAGGGGGTAAAAGAAAACCCATCGATGTGCTGCAGAGGACCAGCGGCTGAAAGGTTGCCCGTCAGCTCATACTTCTTGTGAGGCTGGTTCTCCATCTCGCGGAAAGAGCTGCTGCGCTTTGGGGGCGTGGGGGCGTTCTTCTTCTTCATGAAAGAGCTAAAGAAGCCCCCCTTCCTGTCTCGGGTGAAGGTGGTCTCCCGGGTGTCTTCCAACAGGCCACTGGGCGACTTGTCTCTCTGCTTGCGAGGTAGTGCTGGGGATCCGCTGGTCGTCTGTGTGCTTCTGATAAAACCTAAAGAGAAGGAGAGAGAGCAGACACTTACCACCATGCTGCCAGGTATTTAGGAAGGTTGGGATTCTGACTACACAAAGTTATGCAGTGTACTATATCACCCATGTGTGGGCTTATTGCAAATAGTTGCTTACTAGCCGCAACTAGACATGATTGGGCTCTCCTAGAATTAAAAAAACATATATATTAACAGCTGCAGCCCTCTGAAGCAAATACGCTATCTTTATTGTCATTGTCCCATGCAGAACAATTAAATTGAAATCAATGAAATCACAGTGCAAGAGGAGGATTTTAAGCCCCCCCCCCCCTCCATGCTACTTTCCCAATTAAAATCATGTCTGCAAGCTATTTGCCCTTCAGGAGAGAAATGCTTACAGGTGTCTGTAAGATACCTGTAATACCTCCTTGGTAGTATGGGAGCTGTATCAGTGGCCCATCTGCTGAACGCAGGGCAGCCTCACCCCATCAAACTGCATCTGAGACTGCAAGGATGTTTCTCCAGGTGTTTCCAGATTAGAACTTCCATAATCTGACCATTAGCATGCTGGCTGAAGCTGATGAGAGTTCAACAGCATATGGAGTGTTAGAGATTCTCTACTTCTGACTTAAGAGCTTCAGTGAGACTAGGACGATATTAAATTTGCTTTGTTCTCAGACAATCCAAGACATCTATGGAGCAGAATCAGTCCCTTTTCACATAGCTCTTTCTTAGAATCCCTTTCTTAGGTCAGCACTTCCTAACTGTGTGTACTGAGAAACATTCATTTCACCTGTTTTGTGGTAGGCTCTATAAAGAAGACAACTTTACACATTTATGCTGCTAAAACCCTTATATTTAGTAATGAATTACAGCTATACCTACAAAGTGACTTATTCTTAGTTGCCTTCATTTGGAGAGTTTTCAAAACGGAGTGTTACAGCCTTTTCAATTTTGTTACATAGGAAAAGGAAGAACTTCTTCCTGCATTACACTTGCAATTCACGCTGCAAAGTTAGCTTGCAATGACCCGCATCCTATTTTGCCCGTGCTAATCCCACGTATGTTTTCTGACAAATTTAAGGGACCGCAGCCATGGAGCGTCGACTGAACGTTCACCCATTTTGTTTGCTCTGGTATGGATTATTTGGTGGGGAGACACAGCTATGAAGCTGGCTCAAACCAGCCACTCCCGTAGAAAGCTACAAATCTATTTCCTTCTACCACAATGGCAGAAGAAAGAACTGATTCTGAGAACAAGAGCAAAGTGCCCTCAGCCCAGGGCTAGGCCTTTCTTCGAGACACTGCCCTACAGGAGCCCAAGTCTGAATATTAGAGAAATCACTTATGAAGTCACAGCACTCAAAGCTTTTTGCTTACCAAGCATACCTGGTGCAGAGCTGGAAGCAGAATGCTCTACAACCTCCTGAACTCCTTCGATGTTCTCTTTGTTTTCAGCCTGTTTTTTCAAGGTCCTGGTCTTGGAAGGAAGCATGGGCAAACGAGGCAAATATGGAACTATGGATGAAGAAGATGCTGTCCTTCCAAGCTCTTCTGCCACTTCTGTAAGAAACGTCAGGGGAATAGTTGGAACAGAGAGCAGCAAAGGAAGAGGAAAGCAGACCTGGGTGCTAACGAGAGGCACTGGACAAGGGAAAAAGAAACATCACTGAGAGATTCTAGGAAGAGACTGAATTCAAGTATAGAGAGAGGGGTCAGTTCTAAGGGTCTCAAAATGCCACAACAGCAACATAGACTGTTGCAGGAAACAAGAGGTAAGCTTTCACCAAGAAGCAAACAGTGCCTAGTACTCAAGTTTTCTATCTCGCCTGGTGCACAGAAATCAGAGGAGAGAATGAACAGAGGATGGAAGCAGCAGTGGAAAAAAGTGCGGACTACTCTGAGTCGCCCTGTGCAACGCAGAGAAGGTAAGAAGAGATATGAATATTCCCTCTGGCCTGATGCACATTCTGTCACAGAAAATAAAACCTGCATCTTCCCTGAGATACGTGCTCCTTCCTGCCTAGGTTTGCACAGGACTCAGAAGTGTGGGAAGAAGCAGCACAAGTAACCTCAAGCTTCCTTCCAGTGTTGCTTCTAGGTTTTCTACAAAACCATGGTCAGCTCACCCAGAGTGGTGGCCCAGGCCTGCTGGGACTCTTTTGCCCGAACTCAGTGCATGCTCTGCAGGGGAAAACTGAGGAGCTACTCAATGAATGGCAGTATTCAACGCAATTTTTGTGCTAGCACAAGGATCAGCACTAATGCAAGGGGATTCCCCACTTCCCCTGGGTGTGCACTGTGCACAGGAGGCTAGGGGGATGGAGAGGTTTGCAGAAGCACAAGACAGAGGTGCAGTACCAGTGGAAACTGCATTTCCTCCTGCAGAGTTCCCTGCACATATCACGTACCTCCATCCATGTGTAATAGCAATCTGAGCAGGTTCAATTATAGCTCCCTGCTTATGACTCATCTTAAGCAAAACTAAATACAATAGGAGATCTTATCACATGTCACATCCATTTGGGATCTTAAAGTGGAGCTGTTCACAGCTTCTGGCTACATGTTTAAACACATCTCTGCAAACATGAATACTAGAATTTTAGATAGAAAAGCTAGGTTGAAGCCACCAGGAAATTGAATTTTTCAGAAAGTCATGATACACAAGAAACAGGAAAGGGCTTATTTGTGGCACAACTCTTCCTTTCACCGACTTCCAACCCCAAGATTTTTTTTTACTTTGGCCCAGCAGATTTAATCATAAACCGTGATTTTGTGTTAAAAGAATGAGTTGCTGTGTGTGTGCTTTCCTCTTCTTTATGCATGAAGGATGAAGTTTTAAAATTTTCCATTTCTGGCTGTGAATAAATGGGCTGTCTCCGCATTACAGGAAACTGGCTTATTTGAATCATAGCTAGTTCTATCAAACCAGCATCAGGACTGTAACTTAATATTCTGGTTTACGAACTAAGCAGTTTAAATAAACCAGTGTTTCCCATATTCAGCTGTTTACAGGAAAATGATTTGTTCACAACTGTGAGGTGTTTTAAAGCTTCTCCCCTCACGCACACAGAGGTGTGATCCTGAGGCTTACAGATGCTCATCCTCATAGCGCCAAACCACAACTTAAGAATCCATTTTCCCATAAAAATCCAGAGGTCAGTTTGAAGAAACGGCCCCAGAAGCTATCAACTGCTAGAAAGGTGAGGGAAAACATCATGTGTTTTAGAAGTAAACATTTATAGAAAGTTGAAAGATAAGGAAAAAAGATTCTCACCTTCATTGATGCTAGAATCATGGAACATGGTTTCAAAGGCTTGATGAGTCTCAGCAAATGAAGGCCTGTCTAGGGGATTCCATTTCCAGCCTAAAGCACGAGAGAAGCAGAAAAAAGTTCTGTGTCTTGGCAACATGGCAAGCAAAGCAGAAGGAAAATCTTCTGAACTCCTCCTCCTGGCCATATCCCAAGGTTTACTATGTCGCAATAAATGATGGTTTAGCAGACATGCAAATGAAACCATGTTCTATAATACAGGATTTTACGATCCTATGTTTGGCGACTTCTGCAAGCCCTAGACCTCTGAATCCCAATCCATTATTGGTATTATGAAAACTGGATTGTATTTGTTAAAAAGTGACGAACCACCCTGAATTCAACATCTCTTGGCAATGGAAGAATATTTGATCAAAACAGGCTCCAACCTCCCTATTACTTGCTTGACCTAACGTCTTAATCATATCAGCATCAAGCAGCCTTTCCATTTGCTTCTGAAATGTTGTCTCCTGCTTGGTAAGTAATACCAGACATAATACTGCACCCTACCGGACACAGTAAGGTAAAGGGACCCCTGACCATTAGGTCCAGTCCCGGATGACTCCGGGGTTGCGGCGCTCATCTTGCTTTACTGGTCGAGGGAGGCGGTGTACAGCTTCCGGGTCATGTGGCCAGCATGACTAAGCCACTTCTGGCGAACCAGAGCAGCGCATGGAAATGCCATTTACCTTCCCGCCAGAGTGGTACCTATTTATCTACTTGCACTTTGACATGATTTCGAACTGCTAGGTTGGCAGGAGCTGGGGCAGAGCAATGGGAGCTCACCCCGTCGTGGGGATTCGAACCGCCGACCTTCCGATCGGCAAGCCCTAGGCTCTGTGGTTTAACCCACAGTGCCAACTGCGTCCCTGGACACAGTAAGGTAAAGGTACCCCTGCCCGTACGGGCCAGTCTTGCCAGACTCTAGGGTTGTGCGCTCATCTCACTCTATAGCCCGGGAGCCAGCGCTGTCCGCAGACACTTCCGGGTCACGTGGCCAGCATGACAAGCTGCATCTGGCGAGCCAGCGCAGCACACGGAACGCCGTTTACCTTCCCGCTGGTAAGCGGTCCCTATTTATCTACTTGCACCCGGGGGTGCTTTCGAACTGCTAGGTTGGCAGGCGCTGGGACTGAACGACGGGAGCGCACCCCGCCGCGGGGATTCGAACTGCCGACCATGCGATCGGCAAGTCCTAGGCACTGAGGTTTTACCCACAGCGCCACCCGCGTCCCTCTGGACACAGTACTGTACGCCTAAAAGGCAAGTTACTGGTGCCTCGGAATTTAGAGCAGTCGCCAGAGTCTTGGTGTTCTGCAAATTGAAAAATATCCAGAGGTCTACATGCTTGGTTACAAAGAAATTTCATTTGTTGTTTGTGTTTAACTTTACAAAAGTTGAAAAGAATAATGAGGAATGCCTGGTGGTTTTTTTGGCAATTCCTCCCACCCTACTACAGTCCTTGCTGCGAAGGGGCTCCCGATTCTCCAGAGACGCTTTTTGGAGGGTTCAGGAAGTTGCAGTGAGGAGGAGGAGGGCTCTCTGCTTCTATGGCCTTTTATGCAAGCAACTTTGGATCCAAACCCCATGGTTTTTGTCAGAATTGTCTTTTTCAAGAGTTTTCCCCTGTGTCACCATGAGGCAAATAAATTAATGGAAATCCCCTAGATGCTATTTCATACAACACTGATGCTGTTGTATTACGTGACATGGAGTCTCCACAAACCCCTAAGCGGAAGTTTGTGTCAATGGACCCGTCTTTTGCTTCTGTTGATTTTTTACATAAGATGTCAGCTGGTAACGACTCTCCTGCATTGTGGACAAGGGACTGGTTGCATGCCAACAGACTTACTCCCAGCTCTATATGCAACCTGTCTGTTACGGCAAGTCGGCAGGACTGCCAGTCCTCCGGCATGTTCTCACGATGTCTCCAATCTACGTTTTGTTACTAAAAGTAAAGACGAGAACGCAATACTCACATGCTCTCATGAGTTCGTAGACTTTTGGGGGGCAACCTTCAGGTTGTTCCATCCGGTAGCCTTTCTCCAGTAGATCATAAACCTGAGAGAGGTCAATGCCAGGGTAAGGTGACATTCCATAGGTGGCAATCTCCCACAACAAGACTCCAAAGGCTGCAAGTTAAACAAAGTCATTTTTAACCTGATATTCCTCTCATTTCATAGAATCACAGAATTGTAGAGTTGGACGGGACCCCAAGGGTCATCTAGTCCAACCCCCTGCAATGCTGGAATCTCAACTAAAGCATCCATGACAGATGGCCACCCAACCTCTGCTTAAATACCTCCAAGGAAGGACAGTTCACGACCATTAACCAGTGTTTCCTAAACTGTGGCAAAAGGCAGCTTTTTTAGAACTACTGCTTATAAAGCAGAGGGAAATTGCACACCGAGGAAAATTTGTAGGATTTGGGGCTGTTGTTCTTTGATGTGGCAATCTAAATTAATCAGAGTACAGTCATACCTCAGGTTGAAGTTGCTTCAGGTTGAGCGCTTTCAGGTTATGCTCCGTGGTGACCCGGAAGTAAAGGAACGTGTTACTTCCGGGTTTCGCCACTCACGCATGCGCAGATGGTCAAAATGACGTCACGCGCATGCACAGAAGCGGCTAATCGCGACCCGCACACACGAGGGTTGCGTTCGCTTCAGGATGCAAACGGGGCTCCGGAACGGATCCCGTTCGCATCCAGAGGTACCACTGTAGGTTCTTAAGCCTCAAATTCAGGTTATATTGCAGGGAAAGCCACAAAGTAATTTTAACTACCCACCGGCAGACAGATGTTAATCAAAATGTGGTAGAAAGGTTTCCCACCCATAAGAAAAATTATGTTTATGGTTTTGAAGAGATAAGAGGCACTTCAATGTTACAATGTTCTTTGTGACAGCCCCAGCTACCCCACTGGCTTGTGCTCCATAAGCGAAAAGGTCTTACCTTTAGGTGGTGTCAACAGTTCTCTACAACCTGACTATGAGGTTTCGGGCAAAATACATTTCTAGCTGTATTAGATTAGAGCTCATTCTAAGAATACCAGGGCAGCCCACATTTAAATGTACACAGGGACTCCATGCGTAAGAGCAATGTTCTCCCTTCTTACCCCAAACATCTGATTTGATTGAGAATGTGTTGTAGGCCAGACTCTCTGGGGCTGTCCATTTGATAGGAAACTTTGCTCCAGCGTGAGCTGTGTAAGTGTCTCCAGTCATCAACCTGCTTAATCCAAAGTCAGCCACTTTCACCACGTGGTTTTCTCCAACCAGACAATTGCGAGCTGCTAGATCCCTGTGTAAACAAAGACACTGCAGAATGACGACCTCTGGTGCCATCAAGATTCACCCTAAATCTTCTGGCACAGATAAGTGAATATGATTTTACAGCTCAAAACTGGGTGCACAGGAATATATTTAGCCATTGTGGTTCTAGAGGTCTGCTTACAAACATGTGGAGCTTGATCAATGCTTCAGCGTTTGAAAGGTACAGCTTTGGTGCCTGGCATGCTTGTTCTCTGTTCGCCTCCATGTTTTATAACACCCAGGGATGCATCGCTAACATATCCACTGTGTCTCTCAAGCAATCAAAATGAAGGCAAGGATGCTGTGCAAATTGCATGCTATAAATTTGCATAGTTTGAGTGCAGAATCCACAGCTGGGGACAGGTGGTAAAGAATGTGAGCTGTGCAAAGTCTGTATTTGTGCCTCATTATTTCACTTCTTTGGAAGGACAGATCGTGAAGCTGAGACTCCAAGACTTTGGCCACCTCATGAGAAGAGAAGACTCCCTGGAAAAGACCCTGATGCTGGGAAAGATTGAGGGCACAAGGAGAAGGGGACGACAGAGGGCGAGATGGTTGGATACTGTTCTCGAAGCTACCAGCATGAGTTTGACCAAACTGTGGGAGGCAGTGGAAGACAGGAGTGCCTGGTGTGCTCTGGTCCATGGGGTCACGAAGAGTTAGACACGACTAAACGACTAAACAACAACAACATTTCACTTCTTTAGAGCAAAGGCCTGAAGCACTGTAACCAAGTTGTACCCTTTGCAACAAGGCCAAAGCTTCTGCCAAGATAAATGGCACTCCCTCCCTTGACATGGAACACTTTTAATTAAGTACACTGCAAGCATGAAAATGGGCTACAGTAAATCAGCTTCTGGTTGCTATTAAACAGTCAGTGACAGTCTCCGCTGAGCGCAGTAAATCTTACTATGCTATCATGCTGAGCAATCATCTTATGTGAACCTTTGAAATTCAAATCAGAGAACAGGGAAATAGAAAGGTACTTGAATACTATTTGATTCTGGTCTAAAGAGGCTTAGTTTCCAAATTCATGCCTCTTGAACATGCCAAACAAGGCAGCAATTTGGATGACAGACGACAGTCTACTGCAGTAGAAGAATGTACCCCAAAACAAAGGCCCTTTCAGAATATAAACTGTAGTCGCTATTCTCTGAGGGACTCGTGGAACTCTTAAAACACCAAAGGAAGAACAGTTGAGATACAGCTATTGGACAAAAGCATATGCAAATCAATTCATAGGGGAGGCAAAACATGCTGGCAGGGTCATCCTGCACTGAAACACAACAAGAAAATATGAGTTCTACATGCTACCTAAGTAGAGTAAATTTCCTTGATTTTACTCTAGAGTAAACACCAGGATTTCCATTTCCATGCAAGGACTTAAGTGACGAAAGATACAGGAGTGGAGAAAACGGGGGACGTGGAGAATTCTTTTTTTGTGGGGTGGTGGGGTGGTATGATCACAGGAGAGACACTGAGCTGCATAGGTAACAAATTATTCACCGCTGCTGCCCAAAGTGTTCTCCTAACTTGTCTGAGGCTTCAAATATTTAATCGAGATATTTAACATTTTAAACTTCTTTTCTCAGAGGAAACTTGCTATGTTTCCCCTCACGTGAAAGCTAGAAGCTCAGGATTGTTTAGAAAACCTGAAATATGTTAAGCTCTGTCTAGGGAGAATGGCTGGCACAAAGCTATTCTGTTAAGGAGGCAATTGCCTCGTGACTAGAACTTGCAAGAGTTCTCCTTAAAAGCATATAATCAGATCTTATCAAAGTTCCTCATGGAAGGTCACCCAGACCCACACGCTCACCCTCCTTTTACAAAAGCCAAGACATTCTGCTAACCTGTGGATGAAGTTTTTCTTCTCCAGGTATTCCATGGCAGAGGATATCTGGGTAGCCATATACAGCAGGACAACAGCAGTTACTTCCTCCCGATTGCACTCCCGCAAGTAATCCAGCAGGTTCCCATACGGCATGTATTCTGTCACTATATAAAACGGGGGTTCCAGAGTACACACACCTGGCAGGAGGATGGTAGAGTCTGGTAAGGTTTATCTCTTACTGCAGGTACAATCTTCTAACGCGACTGAAGCAGAGAGTCCCCAAAATGCTGGAACAGCAGGTAGTATTAAGGTAAGGTGTGTGGGGGTGTGTGTGGTTATGTTCAAGTTTCCAAGGTAAGCACTGATTTTCCTATTTCCAAAGTGTCATAGGGAAGGATTTCCACACAATAGGATTTGGATAAACAGAACAAGGAAATAATCAGCCAAGGAAATAAAAAGAAACATGGTTAAAGTGGCACTAAGCTTGACAGAGGAGGCAAAAATGGACTATTTTTCCAGAATTAAAAGCTTCCTCACTCAGGGAATGGATATTATGCTGACGGCTGTTCCTGTGCAGTGCCTCTGGTTCAGAATTGGGACTGCAGTAAAGGGGAAAACAAACAAATAGACAAAGAGACTTTGTCCTTCCTTCCTTCCTTCCTTCCTTCCTTCCTTCCTTCCTTCCTTCCTTCCGCTGCAGGAATGTCCTGCCATTTTGATCCACAAAGAAGTCACCACAACTGGTTGCAAAAAGGTCACATCTAGCATGATCCACTAGGGATGCGGGTGGTGCTGTGGGTTAAACCACAGAGCCTAGGCCTTGGCAATCAGAAGGTCGGCAGTTCGAATCCCCGCGACGGGGTTAGCTCCCGTTGCTTGGTCCCTGCTCCTGCCAACCTAGCAGTTAGAAAGCACGTCAAAATGCAAATAGATAAATAGGTACCACTCTGGCGGGAAGGTAAACGCCGTTTCCGTGCGCTGCTCTGGTTCGCCAGAAACAGCTTAGTCATGACCCGAAAGATGTACGCTGGCTCCCTCGGCCAATAAAGCGAGATGAGAGCCACAACCCCAGAGTTGTCCGCGACTGGACCTAATGGTCAGGGATCCCTTTACCTTTACCTTAGCATAATCCACTAAACCCCACAGACACATTAAATGCAACTTCTCTATTGCTAATGGAATAAAAATGATCTCCAACTCAAAAACTAACTAAGCTTTATCACAGCAGCTAAGGACCTAGATGAAGATAAATACCATTTGAACATAGTGGGACACAGTGAACTCATTCCTGTGCAGTAAGCTAGTATGCAGAACCAGATATCTCATTCACCCTAACAGTGAAAACTCTGAAACTGAGCTGGAGAGGAAAGGGATTCAATAAAGACATAGGCCAGTGACAGAGACCATGTCCCAAGTTCAATGCTCAGCATCTCACACTACATGGAACACTGGGGAAAACCTCTGCCCAAGACCCTGGAGGTTCACTGAAGTCAGAAGAGACAATACTGGGCTAGGTGAAGTATGGATCTGACCAGTTTCATTGTTCGAAGAACTTCAGTTGCCCATATTGCCACCACCTGGTATCCATTTAGTTTGAGACTTCACTCTGCAAGGAACTATACACAACTGCAAGGTCTGGGGACGGATGATCACTGGTTGTCTGAGACCATGAATACATCACTATAACCTCGCCCCAGTTCTCCTTATATAAAGTGGGAACAATTGTGATCTCTCCAGTTATTCTATGGTAAACAAGATTATAAAGTACTTTGCGCAGCTATACAAGCCATTTAAAAACTCTAGAATGGATCATTGTGTCTCAGTGGAGACAAAATTCCTTGGCCCAGAAGTGGAATGTGACATACAAGCCCTACCACACAAGCATCTGTTTCATAAGGGGTGCAGTACTGATCGTTGAAGTTCTTTGCATTCCCAGCATTTCTGCATTTTGCCTTACTATGGCAATGTAAATCACAAGAACTGTGAGAAATATCAACATACAAAACTGGAAGTGTAGAACTTAATGGATCAGAACGTGAGAAGAATTCAGATTATGTAGCAGCAGTCACTAGACTCTACAAAAACCAAAACCAAACAACAATAAAGTGGGGCAAGGGACCGTCAAGCTCCCAATCCTATTTCACTTGTGCCTTTTCAATGTGGATTCTGCTTCCTCTGAAACAGCCTAACAGTAATTCTGAAAATTGCCTAACGTAAAAAAAATGTCATATCACTCACTCAAAATGTGTAGAGCTTTGCACTACAAAGCATTTCACATGTTCCAGAAAATAAAATAAGGCACGGAATTTTTTTCTAGTGCCCCTCCAGGTTTCCAGTTTTTCCACTGGAAACATTTAAATATTCTCAGGAAGTAAAGGGGGGGGGGACAAAGTTGCTCCATTCTCCCCCTACCCCACACATCTCTGGGAGGCTATTAGCTCACATAAAATACAACTACAATGTTTGGACCCATGTGTGTTTTGTTTTAGGTGCATAACCAGAATGGCAATATTATTTCCAGCGTATAGCAGTCCAGAGACAGGGTAGTTATACCCAATGGGTAAGACAGGTACAATCTTACAAAATGTAGGATTTACACACTTAGAGCTTTGTTCAAATTTGCCAAAGTAAACATAATTTGGAAGGCCTACTCCAACTGTTCTTGAAGGGCAGGTTTGTTTAGCACAACAGTATTACTGTGAATGAATTAAAACAGAAAGCAAAACACATTACTGTATGGTCATATTAGTGCATTTACCTAATAACTGCACCAAATTTGGATGCTTGATTTCCTTCATAACAGAAGCTTCTTTCAAGAATTCCTCCACTTCCATTGTATCTTCCTGAAAGTGAAAACAACTGCAATTAATTTAAATAGAGATTATGGAATAGACTTCAATGGCATTTGCCAAAAAAGGGAACACAACTGTAGAAGAGTAAGCCACAATTAAAAGGGAATGCAACTTAAAAGGAATGATTCAAGTTACTGAAAATGTTTGCTAACTTGTCAACGCAAAGCTTTGAGGTAGGATTAGTAATGCAGATATTTGTACAAAACATCACAAAACAAATTAAAAAGAACAGACTCAAAAATACAGCAATTCAATCTAAAAACCAGCAGTAAAACAGAAAGCAAACCCTAACCAAAAATATTAATCTGATTAAATTATACCTGAAAGCCTAGACCAGCCTGAAATTAATCCGCTAAAAGCAGGTGTAAACAGCTAATATCTTACAGTTTGTTTAACAAGGAAGGCAAGTATATTTCCCATGGAAAGGAGTTTCATGATAGCACCACCACTGAGAAGGCCCTGTCTCGTACCCACCAACTGTGAGTCCCAGGGCCTCCATGGGTGATCTCATGTGGGTGCAGGCAGACCTGCAAATAACACCATCTCTCTATTTATTTAATATAATGCATGATGCAGGTGGGTATGGGGTGTTAGGAGATGGGCAGGACCTCTGGTGGGGGACACGTAGTTTGTGCACCTTTGGTCCCACCCTGCATTCAGCTCATCTGTGGCTCCAAGAAGCTTTCAGCATGCAACAACGGGCCACACCCCAGGAACAGCTTTGACTAGTCACTAAACCAGATGAGGGTAGCCCGTGTGTCCCAAACCCTCGGTGGGTTAGGGACTTCACCTGTATGCAAAAACAGGCTCTGCCAGATTGAGGGAATGAGATCAAGAGTGGGTCCGGCAGTCAAAAGGGTGGTTTCTGCACACGCTGTCGAGAGAGGTGATGGGCCAATGGTGCTCGTCAACCTGGGAAGGTAGCCCATCTAGGAGAAGGAAAACTCTGAGCCTAAACATCCGTTGTCTTGCAAGGTGTCTCTGGGAGAAGAAAGGGCTAAGGAGTAAACCCTACACAAATCTGGAGTGGTCTAAGCAGTTGGATGGCACCTTGTATGTCTCCTTCTGGCACCTCCTGCAACCAAGCTGGTGCCAAACGTATTGCTCTGATTTCCCTTGGACCACATCAGTGAGGCTGAGGGGGGGTCTTGTTGTCTGGGCAGCCTGGGACCTCCAGGCACACTGCCCAGTCTTGTGCCTTGGGGAGGTCACTTCGGTGCGGCTGATGCAGAAAAAAACAACACGATTTGATTTCACCCCTGGAGGGGCACTCCATTGTCTCTTGAGACAGACGGATGCCAACAGCTGCTTGATGCCAAAACTGGTTTATAAGTGACTTACAAGTATAAAAACCGATCAAACGAGGTTTAAAATATAAATACAATTCCTTAGCAACATACCTTGAGTGTTTTCACAGCAACTGTGAGATTGTATTTCTTCCATACCCCAACATACACTTCTCCATACTGTCCTCCACCAAGTTTGTGCTTCATAGTGATATCAGTCCGTTCCATCTCCCACTTATCATGGATGGGGGAGACTCCATAGACTGTGGGCTTATTGCACTTTGGTGCTGGGTAGTGCAAGGTTGTCACCAGGCCATCAGCTACTGTCGAGTGATGGTGAACTAGCTCTGCCAGAGTATTGAAACGGCTTTCGGCTGTCACATACACCTGTTAAAGAGGGAATGAAGAGCTGATATGAACCGGACAAGAAGGAAGAAGATGTGAAAGTCCAGAAAGGGGCTGGGGAGGAAAACTCAAGTTTCCCCAGAAGCGTGAAATAGAAAAATGGGAAGGTAAGAAACACAAAAATGCTCTTATGAAATATTTTCTCATTTAAGAATGATCAAAGAAATGTCCTTTAAAATGTTTTACTGTAAGACTGTTATAGTCACATCACTCCACTGCAAATCTCTCAGATACAAGATTCAAAGGCAGTTTGGTAAGCAATGGTGTCTGCTGCTGTGTCTAGCTGGATTGCTAAAAAAACCAGCACGCTGAGGATTTGACCCTGGAAAAGTACTTTTAAAAGTTGCAGCATAAAGAGCATCTTTTAAGTATCTGGTCCAAATATGCAATGTAAGAGTCTGCCAAATATATTGCTCCAGTAATACGGTGGGAAAGACTTCAGAATCACATAGCCTCTCATGTCTTTGTTCTCACTTGCTTCAGATTTCACTGTCTTCCACACCAAGTGAAAGTATGATGCAAAAATTGATAAAATCAAGCAGCAAACTAACACGTGAAAGACTAAGAAAATCCTTCCATTTCCTAAGATCTATTTAAGGTAAAGGTAAAGGTACCCCTGCCCATACGGGCCAGTCGTGTCCGACTCTAGGGTTGTGCGCCCATCTCACTTAAGAGGCCGGGAGCCAGCGCTGTCCGGAGACACTTCCGGGTCACATGGCCAGCGTGACGAAGCTGCTCTGGCGAGCCGGCACCAGCGCAGCGCACAGAAACGCCGTTTACCTTCCCGCTAGAAAGCGGTCCCTATTTATCTACTTGCACTTAGGGGTGCTTTCAGACTGCTAGGTGGGCAGGAGCTGGGACCGAAAGACGGGAGCTCACTCCGCCGCGGGGATTCGAACCGCCGACCATACGATCGGCAAGTCCTAGGCACTGAGGTTTTACCCACAGCGCCACCCGCGTTCCTTGTAAGATCTATTTAGACTTTCTTAATAAGAATTACTGTTATTTATATGCCGCCATCGGACTGGGTTGCCTGGAGAGCCATGTTTTAGACATTTAAAAAAAATTGCCCAGGCTTTTAACTGATTTTATATCTACAGCTTTTGTATTTTTACTGTTGCTACAATAACTGCTTTTGTTTCTGATGTTTTTGATCTGTTTTATGGTTCTCTTTTGTAGGCTCTCTTGGAAATCTAGATTAATAAAATTGTGCTTTTTAAAAAAATCTATTTTTAAAAATTTATTGCATTTATATGCCATCTTCTTCTTCCAAGGAGCTCAGGGTGGGGTACATTGTTCTCCTCCCCTCTATTTCATCCCCACAACAACCCTGTGAGGTAGGTTAGGCCCAAGGCCACGACCCAGTGAGCTTCGCTATGGCTTCTTGAGACAACATTATAGAAATAAATTAGAGTCATTCTACTATTATCAAGGGTACAGTGGTGCCCCGCAAGACGAATGCCTCACAAGACGGAAAACCCGCTAGACGAAAGGGTTTTCCGTTTTTGAGTTGCTACGCAAGACGAATTTCCCTATGGGCTTGCTTCACAAGACAAAAATGTCTTGCGAGTCTTGCCATTTTTCCCCCACTTCCCCCCCCCTTTTCCTAAGCCGCTAAGCCACGAATAGCCTTTTAGCAGCTCAGCCGCTAAGCCTTTAATAGCCGCTAAGCCGCTAAGGGGGTTGCTTCGCAAGACGAAAAAACCACTAGACGCAGAGAATCGCGGAACGGATTATTTTCACCTTGCGAGGCACCACTGTATAGTATTTCCTGGAATGGAGTGGGATATAAACAAGTTCGACTGTGCTTATCCCAGCATAGTAGTGCAGGCCACCTATGACATTTGTTAACAAGGAGATCAACATTCAGCTTAACAGCCAACTACACTGTAATTCTTTAGTTACCTTTTAAGCAGGGGTGGCTAACACAGATATTTCTGTGTTAAAAACCCCATCATTCCTGACCATTGGCAACGTTGGCTGGGGCTAATGGGAGATGTGGTCCAAAGACACTTGGAGGTAAAAAAGGGAAAGGGAAAGGACCCCTGGACGGTTACGTCCAGTCAAAGGCGACCATGGGGTTGCAGCGCTCATCTCACTTTCAAGCCAAGGGAGCCAGCGTTTGTCCACAGACACAACAATGGCTACCTCCATCTACACATTGCTTGAGCATCCTCCAGAGCAGGAGTGGGGAACTAGTAAGGCGCTTTGGCACAGACAGCATTCTGGATCATGTGGCCAGCAGGACTAAACTGCTTCTGGTGCAAGAGGACACTGTGACAAGTGCCAGAGCGCACGGAAATGCTGTTTACCTTCCCGCTGCAGCGGTACCTATTTATCTACTTGCACTGGTGTGCTTTCGAACTGCTAGGCTGGCAGAAGCTGGGACAGACCAACAGGAGCTCACCGTCATGCAGATTCGAACCGCCGACCCTCCGATCGGCAAGCCCAAGAGGCTCAGTGGTTTGGACCACAGCGCCACCCATGTCTCTTGTGGAGCACTGGACCTGTCCGGTGGCCAGATCCTTATCTCCACACACACGCACACCTTCACGGGACAAGTATGACAGGTGTGCCACCCTCCTCTCCATCACCTGACACCACAATGACATCAGGTGACCAGCTTTTGCCCACATGGTTTGAAATGCCTAGGCAGAAAGGATGTTCTATAGTATGGAAAGTGCTGCGCATGGATGAATGCAGGCACTGCTGATAAAGCCCCTTTCACCCAAGCCATGTATGATGACATCATCTATAATGTTGGGTGTAGGGCAGGTGAGTTTGACTAGATGAAACAGCCTCACAGGCCCAATGGGGACGTGTGGTGGGCCTATTTAGGCCTATGTGCTGAAGGTTTCCTACCCCTTCTGTGCTCCAGGGCATGATCTGAGGAACCATGAGCATTCACATTCATACCTAACGCTGAGCTGTGGCTTAACACAGACATTCCGGGGACCCATGCATGGCGTCTGCTGTTCCTAGCATGGAGTAAGGGGGTTAAGCGGAGACCCATTAACACAGCACTTGCTGGGTAAGGTCTGGCATTATAGTGCAATGTATCTATGCGAATCTTTCGCTTAAAGCAACGACAACTGGCTGTTTCCAGGTGTCTTTACTTCAAACAGCAATAAAGGCAGAACCTTTTCAATAAAAAGAATGGGTTTCTCTTGAGGATTTACCTTGCCATCCGCGGTGGTATTGATCCTGTAGTGGTAAACACGGCCCTCGTACCTGAGTGAGATGGACAGTTGCCCCGGGCTGCTCTCACTTTCCCGAACTAGGAAGCTGCCATTAATGAGGCTGCTCAGCAGATACTCAGCTGCACTGCGTGACACTGGCCCATGATACCAGGAATGCTTCTCCAGGCTGTTCACTGGGGTGATGTAGTTACTCGGAACCCACCCTTGACCATTCTTGGACCGTACTTCACTCCATTCACCGTTCTGGTTGTAGCCCAGTACGCGTAGCTTCTCACCTGAAGCACAAGAGGAGAAAATTCCAAGTGGGTCAAGTGTGATTGATAATATTTCATTTGCCCTGCCAAAAAATGAGGAATGACGGGACAAAGTACTCAAGAAAGGCCACCTGCTCAGGCTAGAGACAGGAAATAAACTGGAGTCTGTCCAGCACGGCTGTGGGAGGAGCAAAAAGATTATTAACAATTTCCTGTCTTCTCAGGGGACTGGGCAGCTTAATCCTTTCTGTCCAATTTTTTTTTACCCTAACTAAGAAACGTATCTGTCCTTGTGGTTTAAACATGTTTGAAGACCTCATACATATTTGTCCATTATATAACTGGTTGTAGGAACAGTATTCAGGACAAACTTTAGCAGATATTTGAAGAAGTATGTCCACAAGGCAGAAATTTGGGGATCACCAGTCTGGCACATGCGAAGGTTATCTGTGGTTCCTGCAGGCACAGCAATCCTCAAGTAATTTCTTTTTTTTACATCATTTCTGTACCACTTTACATTTCCATAAAAAAACCTACCTCTTTATATCCCCCCCAACCCCCCCCCCACTTCTAAGCATCAAATAAAACATTACAAAGTATGGAAGTTAAAAATTACAAATACAAATAAATACAAAAAGAGGGAGTGTCAGCTTTTCTCCCTAGCTATTTTCCTGATATGGGATTCTGAATTTTTGCATGCAGCTATCGAAGGCACAGGAGCCTTGACTGGGAAAACCAGGTGGCAGTGTCACTCCCTTAGTTCTGTCTGGCACCACTGCTTTCCAGTTATGCTTCTAGTTATGCATTTGTTCTGGAAATGAGACAGCAGTGCAGAGCAGTTGCTTGAGCTGGTGCTTTTGTACTCTGGTTAGTTTGCAAGGATGTTTAGGGTGGATGGGAGAGGCAGGGCAGCTTCCCCACTCGCCTCTGATGTCTGCAGGCCACACGGAACTGGAAGCAGGCACCTACTTTGCCCATGGAGGGGCTTCTCTGAATGTGTGTGGGGTTGTTCAAGTATGCTTTGTGTGTGTGTGTGTGTGTGTGTGTGTGTGTGTGTAAGTAATTGACAGAATGCACTGTGCAGAGAGGGAGAGACAGATGCATGTGTGGTCTGTGGGGAGGGGGTGGGGAGGTATGTTTCTGTATGTGTGATCTGCGAGAGACAGGGAGAAATGCACTTGGACAGAGAGGGAGAGGTGTGAGAGAAAGGAGCATGTTTGCGTGTGGTTTGTAAGTGTGCCAGAAGAAGTGTAGTGAAGCCACCTTGTATATTGTTCCTAGTGCTACAGACTCTTCTCTCTTACTGGACAGCAACAGCAACATCTCAGTCTCCATAGGAGCACCACTGTACTGCTGCCCCAGAGTCAGAACAAGATCATACATCTTTGCAATGCATCCCCTCCCCAGAAGATGGTTTGGCTTACCTTTGGTGATGCTCAGTGTGTTGTCACCACTTGCTACAAAATCATAAAGTGCAACAAAAAGATTGGGGTCGCTCTCAGTGGTTCCTAAGAGGTTCTCCTTGGAGCTCCACCTGATGGCTTCATTCAGTGCCTGGGGTTCTGTGTCACAACCATAGGGGCGGTGCAGAGCCTCTGAGGAAAAAGAAAGAATATGTCTGTTTAGTATTCACATTTAAAATCCAATGACACACTGAATTTGGTCCTGAGCAGCAAATGGAAACAAATATTTTTAAGTGTAACTCAGCAACAATAGTAATGCAAGAGATTTTGGTGCTTGAAGCAAAAGAATGTAAAGAACACCTCCTCTGCTCACTAATACGAAGCATGACTTGGTAGGAAATTATCCTGCACAAGCCCCAGGGAAATGGATAAGAGGTGGGGCCCATGGATCACATTTCTCCTGTTCTGCTACTCTTAAGAGCACTTAAAATCCCCTGCCTGGGGCACTTGCCTTCTTTGCCAACTGGATAAGTTGCCTTTGCCAAATAACAAAGCAGGCACCAAAGAGCTAACTGAGCAGTGCTTCAGGCAATTGGCAAAGTAGCCACAATCCTACTTATTACGTCTCCTGAGGTCACATGACCACAAGTCCAGGTAAGACGGTAACAAAAGTGTCATTTACAGCATGCAGCCAAGCTGGTGCCAAATGTATTGCTCTGCTTTTATTTGGACCACATCAGCGAGGCATCCCAGGACCTCCATAGATACTGCCCAGGCATGCACCCCGGAGTGGCCACTTTGCTGCTGCTAATGCAGCAAAAACAACACAGTATGCAACAGTTACAAGTTACCAGTCTCTGTAGCCCCAGCAAGTGCTGTGATTCTCCCGCAGATTGGCTTCGCCCCCAGAGGTGCACTCCATTGCCTTTGGAGACAAATGGATGCCAACAGCAAGCATTTACAGCATATGGAGAGGGATTTAATTCAAACAGGTCAAGAAGAAATTGGGGGGGGGGGACCTATTTATATTTCACGAAATACTCTCCGTGACTGTATACTTTAAAAGGCAATAATCTAAGCCAACACATTGGTTGATGAGACCATAAACACAACCTCGGAACTGTTTCATTACTGATATGCCAAGCTTCCCAAAGTTCTTGCTGGGCAAAGCAAGCTTCAGCTTTCTCTTTGCTTTAAGGCCTGAACCTCTTAAACCATCAAATCAAATTTCAAGTTCAAAGGGAAGTACAGCTTTGAACCAGATAAGACACAGATCCCCGCCCCCTTTATAGCAACAGTTGATCTTTTGTCAATTTGAACGAAATAAAAATATTGCAAATCCTTTAAGTAGGGATCTGTCATACTGTAAGGTAAAGGTAAAGGTACCCCTGCCCGTACGGGCCAGTCTTGACAGACTCTAGGGTTGTGCGCCCATCTCACTCTAGAGGCCGGGAGCCGGCGCTATCCGCAGACACTTCCGGGTCACGTGGCCAGTGTGACATCGCTGCTCTGGCGAGCCAGAGCTGCACACGGAAACGCCATTTACCTTCCCGCTGCTAAGCGGACCCTATTTATCTACTTGCACCCGGGAGTGCTTTCAAACTGCTAGGTTGGCAGGCGCTGGGACCAAGCAACGGGAGCGCACCCCGCTGCGGGGATTCGAACCGCCGACCTTTCAATCGGCAAGCCCTAGGCACTGAGGCTTTAACCCACAGCGCCACCCGCGTCCCCTGTATGCTAAATCCCCATGTACATTGGTGGCGCTAAAATAATTAAAATAAAAATAAGTAAACAAGCAGCCCCATTTGATATACATCATACCTCGGAAGTCAAATGGAATCCGTTCCAGAAGTCCGTTCGACTTCCAAAATGTTCAGAAACCAAAGTGTGGCTTCTGATTGGCTGTAGGAAGCTCCTGCAGCCAATTGGAATCTGTGGAAGCCCAGTCGCATGTTCGGCTTCCAAAAATAATTTGCAAACCGGAACACTCACTTCCGGGTTTGTGGCGTTCAGGAGCCAAAACGTTTGAGAACTAAGCTGTTCAAAAACCAAGGTACAACTGTATGGCTAAATCAGGCACCACAGCAAAAGCATTCAACTGCCATGTGAGTGAAAACACTCTAAAGCAGAGGTTTTCAACCTTTTTGAGTCCATGGCTTCCTTGACCAACAACATTCTTTCTGTGGCACCCCTGTGCGGCTCAGGAGCCCAGTTATGTCATCCCTTGCCTGCAGAGCTGGCAGTCTCTCACCCTTTTTTGAACACCCTCCCATGCGGAGTGTTCCCTTGGCCTCCACTCCCCTCTCCTTGGGAGTCCTCTGGGCAGCTGCTGCCACCACCCCTGGTCTCTGAGCTGCCCACCTCAAAGAAAGGTGCTTCCTCAAACTGCCCCACAGGGGCCTGCGACTTGACTGTCCATTCCCAACAGCAAGGGCTGACAGACTGGTCAGCTGGGCTCCCTCGCCTACTTGCTTGCTTACTTGGAGACTGCCTCAACTCCTGGCAACCAGCCCCCTCTGACCAGCCCCAGAGGCACCATTTGCCTGCACAGCTTGTGGCCAGGGCTGCTGCAACAAACAGATGTGCAAGCCTTGGGAGGGAGAGATGCGAGAGGGCATCAGAGGCGGGAGGGAAGGAAAGAGGGACAGAGGCCAGTGTTGCCCATGGCACCCGTGACCATCATTCAAGGTACCCCAGGGTGCCACGGGACACTGGTTGAAAACCACTGCCCTCAAGTAAGAGCTGAACATGAAGGCAGACGCACTCAACCAAGGTCAGGCAGCTCATTCGCGAGTTGAACAAGACATTTGTTGAAGATTAACCTAATGGAAAGATTGCTCAGCAAACACCTCAATTCCTCTGATGGTGGTAGCAGCAAGAAACAGTGAAGAGATGTGATGGATGAAGGAAGGAAGGAAGCATCAGCACTGATGCAAAAGAGGCACAGAGCCAATCCCCATTCAGAGCTCCCAATATCAAGAACTAGCAAACCGGCACCGGCAAGCCTCTTATAGCCTAGTCATGTTCAGCTCTGCCATAGAAGAACACATGAAAGCAAGGTATGAAGCCCAAAAGGAAGCTGGGGCAGCAGCATGCCACCTGCTGCGGCTTGTTTCAGAGTCTGAAGCAACACTGCTCACAAAAAGCCATTTCTAATCCTATGCAGCGTCATGGTCAAGAATTTGAGGGAACAGAAGCGCTTAAAGCTATCATTTGAATGCATTCGTAAGAGCAGCATTCTTATAGCTGATTTTTAGGTATTACTTTCAGGAATGTTCATGCTATCCACAAACGAGGCGCTAAACCGCTCCCCTGCATTAATGATAATGTTAGCAAGAGGGCATGCACGCATTGCTTTCATCAGCTACGGTAAGGCAATGAAGAAATCCAACTCCCACAAAAGATTAGAGATAAAAACCAGCCGTCTGCTTACAACAGCATATCACAGTGGGGGGAAATGCAATTCCCTCATCAGTTGCATTGCCAAGTTACATCCTTTTTTATTGTGAACAGGCTGTGCTTTCCCAGTTTCCTCGTTCCTTATGCATCCTCCAATATGAGTCTCCAATTGGCTGGAGATTACTTCTCACCCTAACACAAACATCAAGCAAAAGCAGCCTGTTAGCACCCCCAAAGACGGGAATCTAAAAATCAAACCCCACACAGTGTTAATTCCAAGAACCAGAGCAACTTAAGTCTCCAGCTCTTACGGAGGTGAAGTACAGTCATATGCAGTTACTGCTTTCCAAACATACCTCTCAAATCAGATAAAGTTGGTTTAGAAGCCTCCTCAGAAAAGGAACACAGTGGCTCAGCATTCTCTTTGCCAAAACTGCTTGAGTGAAGAAGAACTGTCCCCAGGATCATGTTGCTTCTTACCGAAAGGCAACACACAACTGCCTAGCACAAATCAGAATGCTTTTCCCCAGGACACGGCATGCTACACATGTGACTCCTACTAAAGAGGATAAGGGCCAACAGGAGAAAGCAGGGCTGTTGGCGTGGGAGGCGACGCAAGTGAGCAAAGCATTCCTCTTTTCAGCAACTGGAAGCGTTAAGAAATGTGATGCTTTCCAACAGTTAGAAGGCAGGGAACAAACCGCAAATTGAAACGTGTCTGGAACCGACAGGCTGTAACAATGAAAGCTTATTCATTCTTGGATGACAGTTAAGATTGCTTGATGGGAAGGAATGTTTTCCACAGCATAGTTGAGCAATGCGTATTAACACACACTTTTTCCAACACGTGGACAACCGCGTCAGCATGCTTGACAACTATCCTTGAAGAGCCAAGATTTAGTCTCAAGTTATATTCCTAGATCAATTCTGTTGCAAAAAAAGTTTATTTACTGATGGCGATGAGTCCAAGCAAGCAACCAGGTGATATTTTTTGTCTTTTGCAAAGGACAGACTCCTGGCCCCAGCTATCCCATCCACTTGGCTTTCACAATGGATGCAAAGAATCTCATTTTATTGATAATGGGATTGGCAGTCAACAGCGGGTGGTTAAGTACCCCTTAAATCTGGTGGTGTATGGAAGTGTCTCATTCAACTAGCAGAATAGGCAGAGGAATAATTCATTCATTGCAAAAGGGAATTATTTTCCAACTGCACACCAAACTCACTTTCTCCTCTACTTCCTGGCTCTTCTTCAGGCTCATAAGAAAAAGCTAGTGCAGTAATTATATCAGTGTCAGCAAAAGAGTTACTTTTATTAGCCAAGAGGTCTGGAAAGGATGCATTTCTGAGGTTCAGCTACCTCCATCCCAGATCACCCAAGCAGATTTGTTTTTTCTTAATTACATCTCTGTATTAAAAAAAAAAAAAGTTAAGTGATGACAAGACTGGACATTGACTCTTGCCCATGCAAAATGGACAATGTGCAGAATCACAGTGGTAAGCTGTTGAAGACACTCAGACAGCAGGGGTAAGAACTGAACAGCTGACAGCAGCAGGAAGAAAGCCTCTTCTGTAACTTGGAGCTGAAGGGAAAAATGTGTGTGCTGTGAAAGCACCTGCCACTGTCAGGGTGAACCATGAAGAGTTAGTTAGTGGCTGTGCACATGAGCTCCTCCACCCTCCCCTACCATAACATGAAAACTCCCCAGAGTCACAGATGGAAAACACACTCCTTTATGTGAAATTGAGCATAACTAAGTTATTGCAGGGGGTTGGACTAGACGACCCTTGGGATCCCTTCTAACTTATGATTCTATGATGCCCATTCTTTATACCAATATTCAGAAGACAGAAAGGTTTCTCAAGGAAAGATAAAACCATGGTTTTGTGGCACAAGCGTAAGCGAGTCTGGGGACCAACACAACCCTGTCCTCCTCTGATGCAGTTTCTACATTACTTGAACTCATAAACTGTGGTTAGCACTAGCGTTAAGTATGTTTTGTTCGAAATAAGCCCGCTTTAGACAACAGAACAAACTATGGTTAAGTGGAAGCTTTCAAACTCTTCCTTCTGGCCACATTGGGGGAGAAACATACAAACCCGGGACTTACCTAGGCTAATTCACATCATGCTAAACTAAAGGTGGGGAATCTCTGGCCTGCAGGCCAATCTTGACCTGTCGGGGGTTCACTTCGGCCTTAGAGGTCGTTTTCCCTAAACTACGCCCACCCACTCATCAGCTGTGTCACGGGTGTTGATGGGTGGGAGAACAGGGTTAAATTCTGCATATAAGTCTTACTCTGTTGTTGTGTATAATGTACTTCATCTTCTCCGTAAGTACCAAGGACTTAAATTATTCTGTTTTTTAAGATTAACACTTTTGAGAAGCACTTTAAGACAACCTCCACATACATATTTGCAAATCTCCCTGTGCTCCCAAGAATTTAGAAGGGGACGAGGGGAGACTTGCAAAGTTGTACACTTAGACAGGTGGGCCGCTCAGTTTTAGCCCAATATCAAAACATAGAGGCAGTCTCCATTTCTAGGCAGGATCACTCGACCTATCACAAAACTGATAGAATTGTGCTTGGAACAACCACCAGTCAATTACCTTGTAGTTTCCAAGTTCAACTCAACCTTTCCCCCCTTCTCTTTGAACAAAGTATTAATATGCTTAAAGAAAATTGCATGAATGGATTCAGGGTTTTTTGTTTTTCTTTTGTGCCCAAGAAATACTAAATGTGAATAATTCTTTTTAAAAGCACCTGTAGGGACAATGATAAGCAAAAGCATTGAGAATTTAGCCTTAGCTTAGCTAGCTAGACTCCCCAGATGTTCACAACCAGCAATGAACACTTCTGGGGTGGGGAGTTGCAATGAGGTTAAGCTAGCTGTGTCTCTCAGATCGATAAATACAGAGACACACTCTGCTTGGGTAGTAGCTACAGCCAAGGACAAGGGACTCTATTCACAGCTGCCACGTGTCCAAGGTAACAGAAAACCTCACAGACTGCAAAACAGAAGAATATTGGAAACACACACCCCCCCTTATTCATTTCTGACAATCTACTCTGGTAACAAAGATGGCATTCATGCACAACTGCTTTGACTCATAAGAGAGGTGGGGCAGCAATGCACACAATGAAGTCACAAGGATTCAGGAAAAACATATTTTTCATAGCTAGTCATATGGGGAAGGGAGGCAATCTAGGAACTGGCAAGTCTTCCAACTCTGGAATCTCATATATCTCTCCCCCCCCCCCCCCATTTCAGAGTATGCTTAGGGGTGGTGAGAATTCTAATCCACTTTCATGACTAGGAATCATGACAGTTCTTCAACATTAGAATTTATTGATTTATTTCATTCATGGGTGGCTTCCTATGAAAAATCACAAAGTAATTTAAGAATAAAATAAAATCATAGATTGTAAAGTTGGGGGGACTCTGAGGGCCATCTACTCCAACCCCCTGCAATGCAGGAATCTCAACTAGATCATACATAACAGATGGCCACCCAACCTCTGCTTAAAATCTCCAAGGAAGAAGTACCCACCACCTCTCATGGGAGCATGTATCACTGTCAAACAGCTCTGACAGTCAGAAAGTTCTAGTAGGACTCCCCTTTCTTGAAATTTGAAGCCATTAGTTTGGGTTCAAGTCCCCAGAGCAGGAGAAAACAAGCTTGCCCAATCCTCTATGTGACAGCCCTTTAGACATTTGAAGATGGCTATCATTTCTCCCTCTCAGTATCCTCTTTTCCAGGGTAAGTAAAGGTAAAGGGACCCCTGACCATTAGGTCCAGTCGTGACCGACTCTGGGGTTGCGGCGCTCATCTCGCTTTATTGGCCGAGGGAGCCGGCGTACAGCTTCCGGGTCATGTGGCCAGCATGACTTAAGCCGCTTCTGGCGAACCAGAGCAGCACACGGAAACGTCGTTTACCTTCCCGCCGGAGTGGTACCTATTTATCTACTTGCACTTTGACGTGCTTTAGAACTGCTAGGTTGGCAGGAGCAGGGACTGAGCAACGGGAGCTCACCCCGTCGCGAGGATTCAAACCGCTGACCTTCTGATCGGCAAGTCCTAGGCTCTGTGGTTTAACCCACAGCGCCACCCGTGAATCGCTTTTCCAGGGTAAACATACCCAATTTCCTCAACCGTTCTTTGTAAGGTTTGGTTTCCAGACCCTTGATCATCTTGGTTGCCCTCTTCTGCACATGTTCCAACCTGTCAATATCCTTAAATTGTGGGGCGCAGAACTGGACACATTACTCCAGGTGTGGTCTGACCAAGGCAGAATAGAGCGGGACTATTGCTTCCCCTGGGACACTATATTTCTGTTGATGCAAACTAGAATAGCATTAGCTGAAGTTGTGTTTAGAGTGAATTGCTACCCTATAAAAATGTCTGCTCCAAACAATGTAAAAGAAAGCACTCACTAAAACAAACTGATTAGGGCTGAGTAATCTGGTTTTCTAGCAGCTAAACATTGTGATATGCCAATATATCACAATGTCTGAAATATGGATGGAACTATGTAGAGGCGAATGGGGTAACGTCCTGGCAACCGCTACTATTTAGGGGTCTAAAACAGATATATTTTTCTTACCTTTAACATATTGTTACAACTATTATTTTATATTGCACAGAGCAACAGGGGAGGCAGGAATTGCAAGAGAAGTGATGACTGGCTTTATGGTGTTTCCCACATCACAATTTTTTACATAGCACATGCACAGATCATAATTTGCAATATATTTCCATGTTCATATTATGAAACCTTTACCATGATGTCAAATTCAAACTGATTTTGGACGATATATTGATACATCGCCCTGCCCTAATACTGATGTCTATGGTCAAGGGCAGGGACGCAGGTGGGTAAAACCTCAGTGCCTAGGACTTGCTGATCGTAAGGTCAGCGGTTCGAATCCCCGTGGTGGGGTGAGCTCCCGTCGTTCAGTCCCAGCTCCTGCCCACCTAGCAGTTCGAAAGCACCCCTAAGTGCAAGTAGATAAATAGGTACCGCTTTATAGCGGGAAGGTAAACGGCGTTTCCATGTGCGGCACTGGTGCTGGCTCACCGGTGCAGCTTCGTCACGCTGGCCACGTGACCCGGAAGTGTCTTCGGACGGCGCCGGCTCCCGGCCTCTTGAGTGAGATGAGCGCACAACCCTAGAGTCGGTCACGACTGGCCCATACGGGCAGGGGTACCTTTACCTTTACCTTATGGTCAAGGGCTTTCTATAAATGCAAGTTTTCTGGTCAACCCCCTGGCAAGAACCCTCTTGGCAGGAGTGGGTTTTCCCCACCCAAAACCTTCCAGGGGTGCAGGCTCTTTTCCCCCCATGCAAGTCAATGCAGACATCACTACTATTTGATTTTCCCAAAACAAAATGGTGGTGATGGTTCACAGGAACTTAGAAGTGCTGCCTGCACACAAACACTGGAATCAATTTCAACTGAAACAAACAAACAAAAATCAATGAAAAGACAAAACACTGAACCAGCAGGAAGAAACAAAGGTACTATGTAAAATAAAGCTAGAATCCACATGATTGTAGCTTTAGTCTGCAAATAAATGACCTTGCTTAGTATCCTTGCATGTGAACAGAGAGCCAGACAGGAATCTGTCTTGTCTTTCTGTACAGCATAATCATGTCTGTTTACAGACAAGTGTTCTGCACAAATAAGAATACAACTAGACTGTGTAAAGGCTTAGCTGTAAAGCAACATAAAAGGTAAAGGTAAAGGTACCCCTGCCCGTACGGGCCAGTCTTGCCAAACTCTAGGGTTGTGCGCTCATCTCACTCTATAGGCCGGGAGCCGGTGCTGTCCGCAGACACTTCCGGGTCATGTGGCCAGCGTGACATCGCTGCTCTGGCGAGCCAGAGCCGCACACGGAAACACCGTTTACCTTCCCGCTAGTAAGCGGTCCCTATTTATCTACTTGCACCCGGGGGTGCTTTCGAACTGCTAGGTTGGCAGGCGCTGGGACCGAACGACAGGAGCGCACCCCGCCGCAGGGATTCGAGCCGCCGACCTTTTGATCAGCAAGTCCTAGGTGCTGAGGCTTTAACCCACAGCGCCACCTGTGTCCCAGCAACATACTGTATACTAAGCAACATACTGTATACTAAGCAACATACTGTATACTATTTGTTATGGCAACTTATTAATATGCATGCTTGCCTGGGAAATATATAAATTGCAAAATGGGAAAGGTACTTAGAGCAGTCTTGATTTAACTTAACCATCATCGTTCTCAGTATCTGTTAAATGCTTGGGCTCCTCCAGGCCTTCCTGCAGGTCAAGGAGCACAGACTAGGACTTGAAATTGTGGTCTACTTCTCAGTAAGGGGGAACATTAAGCACTTAACCAGCTTCCTTCGCAAGTCAAGTGGAAGAAACAATCAAAGTTGATACCAAGTTAGAGGCCCACTTACTGTTATTTTAAGAGCCTTCCTCCCACACAGAGATGAACATGGCTGCTTATTACATCATTCCTTCCTGTTGCTACAGTGGTAGGAGGAATGCCATAAAGGAGTGGTCAGGACAGCATCAGCTGTTTGTCCTAGGAGGCCCCACTAACATTTGTCTCCACTCCATCTGTCTTGGTGAGTTGACAGTCTTAAGTTTCAGGTGTCTATATATCTCAATTGAGCAAGAAGGGGAAAACCTATCATTAATGAAGAGCAAACGCAAGGTTTACTTGGTTTCTATATAAAGGCTCACATCTACTTAAAGTCAGTGACATCATACCTTCCTTGGTTTCCCAGGGAAGAAAAGTCTCTCTAAGAGCTGTACTTGTCAATACACTAAGAAACATCCTTCTCCTAGTAAAAAGCAATGAAAGGAATTCAGTTTAAATGTTTATGTCCTGCTTTGCTCCTGCCCTACAACTTGAAGAAATTCAACACAGTTAGTAAGGAAGTTCGCCTTTCCCTTGCCATCAAGAGCAGAATGTGTTCTTATCCCTCGATACACAGTAATCTCTCTCTTGCCCAAAGATATCACTTCTTCTCTGCCCTAGTAGCAGGGACTTATTCTGGTCAATCAAACTGACAAGATAATCACCTGGTAGCAGTCAAATATTCCATAGGGAACACAGTTGTGAAACTGACCGCCTGCTTTTTAAAATTGCAATAAATTATCTAACGTTAACAGGTAGGAGTGAGGGTCCCTTGATTCCCCAGCCCCACTGGAATGACACGTGCATCTCACCACAACCACCACTAATTTAGGAGCAGGGACGCTCTGTCCTGCAACTCTCTCCTATTGAAATATGCCCTCTCTCTCCTCTCAAGCAAATCACATAGTCGAACATCGTCTACTGGCTATATGCAATATCTGCAGGTATTTATGAAACAGACAAGGAATGCAGGGCCAGAAAGCAGAAAACAAACACTTGCAAGCCATCATCACAGTAGCATAGGCACCAAGTGCCCAAGAGTTACACTTCCAATAGAAATGCTCCACTGGAAATGCTCTGGAAATGCGGGGAAAGTGGGTCTTCCAGAGATCTGTCATTATTCTGCATTAAGCTGTGCTCTGGAGTCTTCTGAAGTTTCTGAAATCCCCCCAATTCTAATTATTGTTTCTCTTCTGATCAGCAAATATGTATTACAAAACAGTTTAGCAGGCCAAGTATTTTTGGCTGGTGATATGTGACCCATACAGGGACTTCAGAGAAGCAGAGAACACAATAAGGCATGCTAATCTCCAAATGCATGCAAACCAGACAAGAACCTGCCTCGCAGCGCTTCCCAGTGATGCACCCTAGATCTCACAATTGGAAGGTAAGGCAACTAAAATTGCACAAGGCAGAGGAGAGGCCTCATTGTGTCTCCGCTAAATAAGGAGAAAGGGAGCCCGCTTCCTTTCCCAGTTGGTTGCAGGTTCAAAACATGCAAATAGTCGCTTCCACAGATGCACTTAGTTTATAACTGAAAACCTTGTACCACATTATTTTAAACTGCAAGTATGGATCTGCACAATATCTGGGCAATATCTGCTTTCCAACATCATAATGTAATACCAGATAAACTTTGCAATATGGCAGTATATTATGATGTCAGAAAGGAGGCAAGAAGGCTGTTGCTGGCCATGGAGATGATTAGCATCACCGTGCACAGCTTCTGCCTCTTCCTGTGGAAGCTCGATTCATTTCAGAACAACTCTGGTAATAGCTATGGAGGCCAATGATTTCCCCTGCTGAATTTGTGTGTATCTCTTCCACTGGTATCCCATAGTTCTGCTCTCTGAACATCTCCCTTAAAGATCTCTTATGCCAGACCAATGATGGGCTTCCAGATGCTGCTAGACTACAACTCCCATAATCCCTAATCACTGGCTGGGACTGCTTCCAACACCATCTAGAGGGCCACAGATTAGCCACGCCAAGGGCAAGGACTGTAAAAAAGGTAGACATCCATCACAGCAACCTGCATGTTATCAGGCAGCTTCCTTTAGCAATTAGAACCCCAAAATCTCCTGGGGCTACATATTCCCCCAAGTTATTTCATGCAACCTGAAAGGGATTCCAAACTTTAAACACTGTGGGAAATGGCGCAAAGAAAACACCTGCAATCATTTTGATTTGTAGTTGAAATTATATTCTGTCACTTTGGTAAAGGGTAAAGGGATCCCTGACCATTAGGTCCAGTTGTGACCAACTCTGGGGTTGCGGTGCTCATCTCGCTTTATTGGCCGAGGGAGCTGACGTACAGCTTCCGGGTCATGTGGCCAGCATGACTAAGCCGCTTCTGGCGAACCAGAGCAGCGCACGGAAACGCCGTTTACCCTCCCGCCAGAGTGGTACCTATTTATCTACTTGCACTTTGACGTGCTTTCAAACTGCTAGGTTGGCACGAGCAGGGACCGAGCAACGGGAGCTCACCCCATTGCGGGGGTTCGAACCGCCGACCTTCTGATCGGCAAGTCCTAGGCTCTGTGGTTTAACCCACAGCGCCACCTGCGTCCCTTGTCACTTTGGTGGAGGTCTCAAATAACCCCTCATTACCGGCTTACAACATGCTGTCTGATAGTCTAGAATTGCTAAGGCCGCATTACAGCACAGACACATCTGCCGAAAGCAAAAAGTTAACCAAGCACAGAACTATTTGGTACAATAAAGAGGGCTTTGTTTCAAAATACGCCCAAAGTATTTTCTATTGAACACTGTTACAAGGTCGTTCCCATAGCAGCTTTAAAATCACAACTCTGGGGTTTCGCCAGTGTTTTCTCTCTCGACACCAGGATAGGGGCACACGTGCCAAACTATTCTAACCCCCACCCCCCCAATTTTTATTTATCTACCTGTATAGAAGACCAAGTACCACTCTGGGGTCCTGACTACAGCTATCATTAATTTCCCATGCATATGTGAAGAGGCTTCTATAAAGGGCACGCTGGCATGTTATTTAAGGTCTGCAGCATCCCCTAGTGGAAAAAGGGAGCAATTACCTATACATTGTATTTCAGTAGTTTTACAATCATGTAACCATTACTTCTACAGCTCTCTCAAATATGCAAATTAATACATCTTTTGTGCAATAATAAATCTAGTTAAGTCAAAATATAATGTTCCCTAGGAAAGGGATGGGTGGAAGAAGACTATCTGCCCAGCTGATTTACTAGCTGGTTCTCCACAGAAATCTTGTTACAAGTGGATCCAAAGATATCCTGCACTTTACGCTTCTGCGTGGAAGGATTCCCGAATTCTGCTAATGTCTTAGGCCATGTTCTGTACTGCTCCAGAGGATTCCCTTCAGTGTTTTGGAGACAGGAGGTGGAGTTGGGACAGGCAAGGAACTGCTGGATTCTAAGCTGATCTAGCTTCTGGCAATACAGTGGTACCTCGGGTTACATACACTTCAGGTTACATACGCTTCAGGTTACAGACTCTGCTAACCCAGAAATAGTACCTCGGGTTAAGAACTTTGCTTCAGGATGAGAACAGAAATTGTGCTCCGGCAGTGCGGCGGCAGCAGGAGGTCCCATTAGCTAAAATGGTGCTTCAGGTTAAGAAGAGTTTCAGGTTAAGAACGGACCTCCGGAACGAATTAAGTACTTAACCCGAGGTACCACTGTACAGGCCTTTCCGCTGCCTCAGACTAGAGATGGTACAGAAAAAATAGGTGTAATCACTGCCCTTCCCCTTCCATTCTGACTGGCACAAGCACTAGATCAGGCATACCCAAACTCGGCCCTCCAGATGTTTTGGGACTACAATTCCCGCCATCCCTGACCACTGGTCCTGCTAGCTAGGGATGATGGGAGTTGTAGTCCCAAAACATCTGGAGGGTCGAGTTTGGGGGTGCCCGCACTAGATCTTTAAATGAACCACTCCTTTTAACCTTGCTGCTTCCGTGGTGTTTGGATTCTGCTCTTAGCCTTATCAGTCCAAGCAAAGACTCATGAAATTGTGTCCGTCGGGGCGCGGGTGGCGCTGTGGGTAAAACCTCAGCGCCTAGGACTTGCCGATCGCATGGTCGGCGGTTCAAATCCCCGTGGCGGGGTGCGCTCCCGTCGTTCGGTCCCAGCGCCTGCCAACCTAGCAGTTCGAAAGCACCCCCGGGTGCAAGTAGATAAATAGGGACCGCTTACCAGCGGGAAGGTAAACGGCGTTCCGTGTGCTGCGCTGGCTCGCCAGGTGCAGCTTGTCACGCTGGCCACATGACCCGGAAGTGTCTGCGGACAGCGCTGGCCCCCGGCCTCTTGAGTGAGATGGGCGCACAACCCCAGAGTCTGTCAAGACTGGCCCGTATGGGCAGGGGTACCTTTACCTTTTTACCTGCAGTAGCAACCATACGCCAGAATGACTCTGCCTGCTGTTACTGCTGTTCACAGGCTTCCCAAGCCGCAGTATAAAAACAGAAATGCGATTCCAGTCAGTTTCAGTGAGACCCACAAGTTCCTGAACTGCAAGAGTTATAGGGGAAGTCGCCTTAGTTCTACTGTGTTTAACAAATACAAATATCAAATGCAACTTTTATTATACAGGCACAGACCAGATAAAAAGTGTTTAGCAAAGCAATGGAGAAACTGAGTGAATATTCTGACAACACCTATTTGAAGACTTTGATATGGAGGGAGTGCCTGGAATACAACGGAGAAGAGTCCACAGTGCACAAGAAAACAGCTTGCTTCATCTTGTGAAATTACAGAGATAGATCATGAAGGGCGAATACAGGATTGCAACTTTTCCTCCTGACTCCTTTGCTCATTAGGTGAATCCTGTCCCAAATGTTCAAATTCTCATCTGCAGTCTTTGTTCTGCTTCCTATGGGTCCTGTCAGCACAAGCCCTATGGGAGAGCCTCTGTTAGCACAACAAGGTTCCCCTCTCTCCTCTCCCCCTGAAAGTGGCTTGGTGTGGGGGGGCTGAGAAAACCCCCAGAACAGTGCGTTGGAGTGGGGGGGGGGGGGCTGTTCAGCCTGACAAGCTGCAATGCTTGTGCTGATGGGATGTTTACCACAGTGTGATGTTAAATTCCACCCTCTGTTTCACACTTGGCAAACCGTTTTAATATGATGATGCGGCTTAAATTAAAGCTGTCAGATGAAAAACTGCAACCCAATTTAAAATGTGCCAAAACAGCCAATAAGGAAACCGGAGTGGACCATATCTCTGCTGTATCAGTAAAACACCAATAAACTATTATTACCACACTGAAGTTTAAACATATTTAAGATCAAGGTAATCTGCATGCAGTATTCTGGAGATTAACCAGAATAAAACTTCATGAAAAGAAGAAACAAGCATAATGTGTACTGCCCAAAATCAATTGAATCCAATAAAAGCAACTCTATTCTTAGGAAGAAAACTGTGGGTTCTGATTCCACATCTTTAGAATCAGAAGACACCTTATAAAAACAAGTTTGGATTAAACTTTGCCAGTTGGGCTGATTAAAAAAAGCCATTATAATTATTTATAATTAGAGATACCATATTTTGAGGAAGCTCTGGTAAACTTAAAACTTCAGAAACTATGAGATTTCCACAACAGAGATTGCTAATGCAACAAAGCTTTGTGTAGTGGTTTACTAGTACTGCCAGAAACGAACCTCAAGGGATCTGTAATGTAGCTGGCTTCTCATTTATTCTAAATGAAATATCTTTAGAGACCATAATAGCATTAGCTTTTTAAACAAATTGAGCCATTATGTAACCACAAGGCCAGACTCTACAGATCAAAAGATAAACACTTATTGTGACGAGTGCCATTGTAAGCCAGTGGCAACTCCTTGCCTGGTCTATGACATGAAGTAAACGCTTACATATCTAAATACTCCCAGTTTCAACTCTCAGTTTAAATGATGGTGTATTTTATTTACTTGTTTGTTTACATTTAAATTCCATCTTTTATCATGGAACTGGAGGTCTCTCACTATGGAACTGACCAGACTCAGGCCTGCTTAGCTTTAGCAAGGTGGTGACCTCATGTGCCTTCAGACCATACAAAAAAACAACAACCCACAACTAATTACAACTTGATCTGTATGGTTATATTCATTAAGGTAATAACTGGGTGGCTGGCTAAAGGTAGGTACAGCATACAAGACACTGAAATGAATAACCATTAGCTATTTCACAGTAATGCAGAAGTTGAACAGGAGAATTTGTATAAACAAAGGACACAGGTGTGGTTTTGAACAATCACTGTTCTGACGTCAAGGTCAGAAGAAGCACTTAGTAAAATGTCCCCTATATACTTGAGAAAACATTACACATAGTCAACGTGGTTGTTGGCATTTGTGGTGCCCTCCAGATATTGCTGGGTAAAACCTCAGCGCCTAGGACTTGCCGATCGCATGGTCGGCGGTTCGAATCCCCGCGGCGGGGTGCGCGCCCGGGTGAAAGTAGATAAATAGGGACCACTAACTAGTGGGAAGGTAAACGGCATTTCCGTGCGCTGCACTGGCTCGCCAGAGCAGCTTCGTCACACTGGCCACGTGACCCGGAAGTGTCTGCGGACAGCGCTGGCTCCCGGCCTCTACAGTGAGATGAGCGCACAACCCTAGAGTCTGGCAAGACTGGCCCGTACGGGCAGGGGTACCTTTACCTTTACCTGATATTGCTATGTGCCAATTACCATTATCCCGGATTATTGGCTATATTCCTTGGGACCAATGGGAGTTGGGAGTCCAAAAACATCTAGATGGCACCATATTGGCTGCCCCTGTAAAGCACCATTCACCATCTAGCGTGCTGGACTGCTCTGGCAAAGTAAGGTAATTGATTGCCAACACAAACTTAAAACGGACATTCTCTGATGATGGAGACGCTAGTCTTAGAAGAGGTTAGAATTAGTTGGGTGTGGGTAACCTCTGGCCCATAGGTCAAACTACACCTGTCAGATGTCCTAATTCCCACCTACCTCCCACCTGCGGCAAACCAGATACCATATCATTTAAATAAAAAATGTATTTGAAACACTGAAAGCTGATCAAAAACCATCAAAAAAACTTTCAGAACATTTAAATGCAATGACATATTTCAGTTACTAATTTCAAGGTAGCCATGGCCAAGTATCTTTTACCCACCAAATGAAAGTCAATAATGATGAGAGACAGAGGCACCTCACAAGGAAGGCCATTCCACAAACGGGGAACCACCACTGAAGGAGGCATCAATTGGGAATTGCTACATGCAACCAATTCTTGTCAAAAGCAGGGGTTGTAGTTGATAGGAATCTGCTTTTCAAGCCCAGCTTAAGTTCAAGGCAGGCTGCAAAGAAAGAAAGGAAAGAATCAGGAGCGTATTCAAAGTGCACTCCCAGTTCTGTCCTTTGAAGTTGGGTTGCCTAAGGGCCATCAAGCGGCTGACAGGTGGGCTACACCATCCACTTGAAGAGGTGGAGAGAGTCTCCTTATGACTTTTAAAGATGCATGACTCCTTATAGGGCCTTATGCTGCTAATATAAAATTCCGAATTAAGCACATTTCCAATAGTCTTGTTTTTATGTTTTACTTTTTCCAATAAGGTATGACAGAAAGATTCAAAGCTCTATAAATTATTCAACTAGTGGGCCTTTGCCCAACAGTGGAGACAATGAGCTGCAGCTAAAAGTCAAACCATGAGGTCAGCATCTATCTGCTTCCATACAGATTTACTATTACCAGAAAAGAAGTGGGTGACCCCATAACCATCACAATGGCTGTGTTTACACACAACACTAAATCATGGCTTAGCTTTGTGAGAAGGAACCACAGCAAGCCTTGTGCTCATTCACTCCCCTGGGTTCAAACATCATGACAAACTCCAGCTAATCTAAAATGGAAGATCACCTTCCAAACTCCTCTGCATGGCCTTGCTAAAGTAGTAGTACTATAGAACTACAGTGGTACCTCGGGTTACAGATGCTTCAGGTTACAGATGCTTCAGGTTGCAGACTCTGCTAACCCAGAAATAGTACCTCTGGTTAAGAACTTTGCTTCAGGATGAGAACAGAAATTATGCATCAGTGGCACAGCGGCAGCGGGAGGCCCCATTACCTAAAGTGGTACCTCAGGTTAAGAAGTTTCAGGTTAAGAATGGACCTCCAGAACGAATTCTTAACCCGAAGTACCACTGTACTGTGCCTGTAACAGTTCAGTTAGAAAAAGTAATGAGTAACATTTCACAGAGATGCAAAAAAATTGGCTGGCCTTGATAGGATCATGCCCACAGGGGTGTCTTTGACACAACATTGAATTTCAAAGGAGTCTCTGAAGCACAATGCTAAAATCAAAGACAACCCTTTCCTCTCCCCCTCACCAGCTCAGGAGGAGAGTGCTGAGGACAGTCCATGTCATGCTACACTTGGGAAATTCTCTGCAAAGCACATGGAAAAACTCCAGCCCTGCCTCCTTACCCTTCTGCCTGCGCAGCTGCAGCTACCTCCTCCTCCCAACAAGTGCATTGATCATGTGAGGCACTACCTCCTCTCTTTCCATCACAAGCTGATGCTCTGTGCAACAACTATCATTGCCTATCTTGCAGATATCTCTTCTCCAATTGGGTATGACTGGAAGGTGTATGAGATGTGTTGAGAGAGAAGCAGCTCACACACAAAGCACTGGCTAGCAACAAGAGGGGCTAGAAAGAGGTGTGGTGGAAGCAACTGATATATGAGTATATATCAGCAGCAGACACACTGGAAAACAAGGTGAAAATGAGAGATGCACAACTAAGAATGTGAACATGGATCTGAAGGGAGAAGGGGTATCATGCACACCACAGGTTCTGGTGCACATATTTGTGGACCCCTGCATTTGACAACAAATAAAAATATTATGGAATTTTCTTTGAGACTTTCCAAAGCCTGAACAGGCCTGTCCCCATTAACAGTCTGGGTGAGAGAAGCTCTTTGGACAAACTTTATCAATAGACACACTTACATACAGCTGCCCATGCAAGAGGGCCGTGTTCAGGCCTAGCCCTAGCTATTCCACCCCCTGAAGGGATCCCTCTATACTGCTTCACAATTTCTTCGGAGGCTAAGCGAAGGGCCTTTACCTGTGCCCGTCTCAACTGTTTTCCTACAGCAGTTCTGTCAGGTCGTTATTCCAGAGTTCCCATTGCAAATAGAACATGCACCTGTAATGACACGGCTCTGGAGACTATGGAACATGTAATGCTCTTCTGTCCCAACTGGACAGATGAAAGATCTCGGTTTTTAACTCCTCTCGTGAACAAGCTTCATCTCCCAATCCAGCCCTGGATAGTGTCCCTTTTTTTGCAGGATTCTGATTGTTGGATTACCGAGATGACAGCTAACTTCCTGCTCAGTGTGATGAAGAGGAAAGCGGCACTAACTTCTTCTTTAACACCACAGCTGCAGTCGATATGCCGCACAACCGAACGAAGTTCCAAGTAGCCTTATTATACAAGGACAATGGAGCTAGGACAAATCTGAGGAGCCGAAGGACCCTTTAATGATCCTCCGCCAGCCTCAGCAGTTTTTTGTCTTTCTGTTTTGTACTATCTGTCACTCGATGTTTTAAATCCCCTGTCCCTTTTGTTATCCCCTTCCCCCCCCCCTTTCTTTAAGTACTCGCCCAGGACGATATCTACCTTTATCTCCCCACCCCCATTTTATGTTGTTATTTCTATGTATATCATGCTATGGCCACACGGCTAACTCAATAAAATCTATTGATTGACACACTTACCACAAAATTTCTTGCTGCCTTGAAACTGTCAAACAAGCATTGTCATCTGGGAGTGGATTGAAAGCATCTGTAGCTTGTCTGCAGCCCGATCGCATACCAGAGTGATGGGCAAAATGAGAGTCCTGATAATGTACTGCTCACTGGTTTGTGTTAAACTGCTCAAGTGAACAGACTTCCTATGTGAGCTGTGTTAAGATGGGAGTCGTGAATTCACACAGAGCTGGTAGTTTCAGTTTGTGTTCCCATGGAAAGGTGACTCTATATAGACAGTTATTTCCTTTAAAAATACTTCAATTGTACAAATATAAAATAAGAAGTGATCAGAGTCAGGATGAGCAGTGAAATGGTCCAGTTTGCTGATAACTCCAAATTAGATGACACCAATAAAAGATATCTCCAAACAAGATTTGCAAGCAACAAAATTGCATGCAAGGTTCCTGTAAGTAGTTATGTGGTGATGCACATTAGGGCCTGACTAAGATGGATCAAGAATTTGAAAATGTTGACAGTGTGTGGTGGCAATGAAAAAGATAGAGATTATTAGAAAAGAGACTGAAAATAAAACTGCCAGTATCATAATGCCCTTTATATGACTCTACAGTGCAGCTCGATTTGAAATAACGCAAATTGTTCTGGTCATCTCATCTCAATAGGGTACCACAGAGCTAGAAAAAGCGTAGAAGCTGGCAACCAAATAGCTAAGTCGAACCTTCATTTTCAAAGGTTGCATGCTACTGAAAAACAGATGTTGAGAGGGGGCCAGTAGCATGGGAGGACTATTGCCCTTCAAGCCTGTGATGTGTTTTCCAGAAGCATTTGGCGGGATACTGAGAGAAACAGAACACTGGGACTAGATGGAACTTTTGGTCTGATCTAGTAGGGCTCTTTTGGAGTGCAGGATAAGCTGTACAATTCCTATTATAGCCTATACTTACAAAGCAAAAGAAGTTGGTGTAAAGACTGTGTAACAATATAAGAAGTTTCATTTTAAAAAAATCACATCAGCCATGGATTATGCTAGCCACCAGTCTCAGCTCCCAATAATATTCACCTACTGTGTATGTGAAGTGGTTTGAACACATTAAAGGCCTTTATAAATGCTTTTATTGAACTTAAAGGTAAAGGTAAAGGTACTCCTGACTGTTAGGTCCAGTCGTGGCCGACTCTGGGGTTGCGGCGCTCATCTCGCTTTATTGGCCAAGGGAGCCGGCGTACAGCTTCCAGGTCAAGGGGCCAGCATGACTAAGCCGCTTCTGGTGAACCAGAGCAGCGCACGGAAACGCCGTTTACCTTCCCGCTGGGGCAGTGCCTATTTATCTACTTGCACTTGACGTGCTTTTGAACTGCTAGGTGGGCAGGAGCTTATCAGCACTTATTTCCAAGAATACATAGCGTACATCGGATCAGGCTGCATAGCTCAAAAATGGGAAAACGATCCTTCCTAAGAAAACAAGTCCAACTCAAAGCTAACTAGCAAGAATTAACTTAAAAACAGCTTTATTTCCTGCCCTAAAAGCAAAATTCTACACATGTTAAAAGCAAGGTCCACTGAGGCCAATAAGCTTTACTACCTGGGTGTGTGCAGCCACAATCAGATAACCAAATGCATGCCCTGCCAATCTCATCAGTATGTCTTACGGTTAAAAAGTTTTATGATGCTGCACTATCAAGTGGCGGGAAGCCCCAAAACCTATTGCCAGCATAATTTTCTATACCAACGTCGGAAAAAATAAAATAAAGAATGAAAGGATCCCATTGATACATATTAAAGGTTGTAATAATATGCATGCTGGCGTATGTGTCTATTTGTTTTTAGCTACTTTAGTCCATAGGCATGATTTAACGGTGTCTCTCAACAATAGACTGCTTTTGGAAGACCTTATTAAACCTACCCTTCAAGTTATCTTGTTTAACTTTCACATATGCAAATACTACTAAAATCCCCGCCCCCGCGAAAGGCATGAAACTGTCAATTCCTGCTGTATGAAAAGCTTGTACAAACATCAAGCCTCAAGTCCAGGAAGGAAACTTGAATGTACACCCAGCATTATTACCAAGGAGCTTCTGCTGGGCCAACCACATCAGAGCTTCTTTTTCTCAGCCATATCCTATTTAGTATCTTACAGCAATTGCCATGCATTTCATTCAAAATGGATTACAAGTACAGTGGTACCTCGGGTTAAGAACCTAATTCGTTCCGGAGGTCCGTTCTTAACCTGAAACTGTACTTAACCTGAGGTACCACTTTAGCTAATGGGGCCTCCCGCTGCTGCCGTGCCACCACCGCACGATTTCTGTTCTCATCCTGAAGCAAAGTTCTAGGTATTATTTCGAGGTATTATTTCTGGGTTAGTGGAGTCTGTAACCTGAAGCATCTGTAACCTGAGGTACCACTGTATTAAGCACACAGCAAAGTATCTTTGTTAAACAAGTGGCAAAAAGTCACATAAAAGGTTTATCTATTGCTTGCACCACAACCTTGTTTTGGAAATAATACATTTGAGTAAATGGATACACACAGTTGGATGGATAAACACAGTTTTCACAAAAAGTCAACAAGTTGAATGGTCCAGTAATGCTTATTTCCCCACAACTGTTTAAAAAGAAACTGAAATAATTATGTTTAAGTTTTGAGAATACAGCCTGGAGTATCAGTGCTCCATAGGTTTGGGGTATACATAAGACACAAAGTAGTGAACTGGGAAGCTCTGGGTCTTATGCTGGGATCTAGCCTAGCAAGTTACCATTATCTGAGAGCAATCAGGTTTCAGAACCTTCTTCAGGTACAGGGAATGGTGGTTTGCAAAATTCATTAGCAATTAGCAGACAATATGAAACTTACAGATTGAACTGAACACCCTGCTCTGTTCTAGACTGAGGTATATAAATTCTGACCTGACATCTAGACTATTCTCCTTCTATGGTTGAATGTTGCGGGGGTGGGGGGAGATAAGAGACTTCAGTGTTTATATAATACGGATGCACATTGTTTTTCAATTATAGAAAATTGATTACTGGACTGCCTAGCAATGAGAAGTGTTTGGGCCTTAAATTGTCTGTACTATCTGTTAGTGATGTATTCCAGAACATTCCTACTCCAGCAAAAAAGACCAACTATTCCTCAGAAGGATGGTTCCTCTTTGAGAGAAAAGGTGGGAGCATGAATTAATTGTGCTGCCATCTAAAACAGGAATTTTTGGGTAGTGCGGATCAGACCACCAGAACCAAAAGAAGTTGCAGGGGCAATAAGAGAGAAGGGGTGCAGACCTAGATTGTAACTGGGCAAAGAGAAATTCTCCGGCCACTGAAAGTGATTTTCTGGCTCTCTGAATGTACCCAAGGTTTGGATTGGTGCCCAGGACAATTAAAACTGTTTAAATGCAAGAACACAGCATGAACAGCATTCAACATAATAGATTTTCTCCCAGCTGACAAAGTTTTCGTCTGAGGCATTAATTAGCTTTAGTTAAGATAGAGCCATGCTCAACAGCCAAATCCAGAAGAGCCAGGATTTCTCTAAAGTGAAGCTGTAAATCTAGTCCTACAGCTTAGAAGCAGAATCTTTAAATTATTATACAACTTCCAGCAAAAATAGCTGAGTTCCATCAAAACACTTGCCATCGTAACCAACAACTTTAATGTAAAACTAGTTTCCATTATCTCAAACAAGACAAATCAATGAGGGAAATAGTACAAAGTAGGAGAAAACACTTTGGTAAACAGAACCATAAGTTACTGCTTATATAAAGTGATTTAATAGCTGCGGAGCAGGCCCACAAGAATTCAGCTGCAGACAGGTGAGGTGGGATGGGAAGCAAGCTATTTTGTTCCAACATGCAGTCCATGCAGTCAATTGTGCCTGGCTCTATGTGGCAGAAGTGCTTACACGATGCATAATAGCTATAGAAAGACATACTAACAAAAAGCATAATATAGAGATTTTTAGTTGGGCCCAATAAAGGCATTGTAACACACTTTCCATTTAAGGTTTCTGTGCTTGTGTATTTGTAGGCTCTATGGCCCCACCTATAAAGCTAAGTGAAAGATGTTGGGAAGCAATCTTATCAGCTACTTTCTCCAGCTAATATCAACAAACTCCGAGATTAAAGGATAGAGCTAAGAACCCAGCATGTGAACAGAAGAGGATGCATGACATCCCCAATACAGTAGAGGAAAAGATGAAATGCTCTACATTTCTACCTGTGAAATACCGTATTTTCCCATGTATAAGATGAGGTTTTTTGCTTTAAAAAATAAGTAAAAAATTGGGGGTCGTCTTGTACACGGAACATGGGCATCTGGGGGAATTTTTAAAATATTGAAGCATATGTCCGGGATTTTGTCTTGGGCGGGCTGAGGCGGTCCCTCCTGCTGCCATCCCCCCTTTCTCCCCCCCCCCCCGGGCTGCATGCTGGTGAGTGGCTCGCATCCTGAAGCCCCCACTGGCTCGACCACCGGATCGAGAGCAGCTGCCACTGCCACCGCTGAAAACTGCCTCAGCTACCTCTGCTTGCCCTTCTTTCCTTTTTCCCCCTCTTCCCCTCTCAAACTCCCACTTGCTGCTGCCTTCCCCTGGCTCTTCCTTGGCATCATCCTGCCTGGGAGCCTGTTTCCCTGAAGCAGCAGCTGCCACCCAGGGGCCCCCCAGTCGCTGCCTTTGTGTGCTGGTCCCGGGGTGAAGGTTACCGTTGACGTAGTCAAAGTCCGGTCCTGGGTCACTGGCCTGAAAACAGTTCGCAAGGAGTGGGGCGAGGTCCGAAGCAGGAAGCCGAGCGGGGACAGGAACACTGGAGGGTCAGGTCTGGGTCCGGACAGGAGCAGGTACTCAACGACGACGTTGCTCCCGCAACCTGACCGGGCTGACTGGCCTTTATCTTCTCTAAGGCCAGGGGCGGTCCCGGCCCCCAGGAGCCCCGCCTCTCCTGGCCTTAAGGTGAGCACTCCTCCTGGGAGAAACCAGTTCCCTTCGCCTCTCTGCCCTGAGCCTCTGCAGTTCAGGAGAGGCTGAAGGATTACTGGGCCCAGGGGGAGACTCACCTGTAGGCACTGAGTCCTCAACCACCTCTGGAGCCAGAGTGGATTCACCTGGTGCCTGCTCCTGAGGATCCGGCACAGGTGCAGGCTCCTCAGAATCAAGGCCCTGCCCCAGTTCAGCCGGCCCTGAAGGCGGGGGCTCCTGTGCAGGCTGGGATTCCTCCGGTTCATCCTCTGAATCGGATTCCCAGGCCATCACACTTTGCTTCTGCACCACGGTGCACTGCATGCACCTCATGCTGGAAACTCCGAGGGCGATCGCCTTGAAAAAGATCAACAACTTGCCACCGCCAATCATCCAGATTTTCACTTCTGTTTTAGGGTTTCATTTTCTTAATTTTGGGTTAAAAAAAAAATAGGGGTCTTCTTATACATGGGGGCGTCTTATACATGGAAAAATACGGTACTCTGGGAACACTACAGCAGAGCCAAGCAGTGGATCACAGTACGTAAAGAGACCACAGAGTAAACCCAGGATGATATACATGCTGAAGACAACCCTTCTGAGTAGAGTGGAAGGAAGCCACTTGTTCCCAGAAATGGAAGCAACTTCTTCCCTGTCTCCTGCATACATTACAAACAGAATAGCAGGGTAGCAATACATTGAACATTGCACTATTACAGTATTTCCTTCTGTGCAAGCATCAGTTTGTCCTATGAAACAATCCCTCCTCTCCTCCCCCATGTGAATCTTTCGATCCCGCAGGGCCAAATTCAGGGACATGATGGGGGAGGAGAGCAGGGAAATCCTGTCATGTAAGCAGGGCTTCCGCTGACGTGACTCAGCAGTTGAATCCCGTAAATGGATTCCATCCTTCAGACAGATCACAAACAGGTTTGCCGTTAAGTATATATATTCAATTATATACTCAAGAGAACTGCACAGCTCCCTTAAATTTGTGTCTGTATCATGGATGTTTTCTAAATACATACTATATGAATTTATGCTTCACATTTGTAGATGTTCATCTAAAAATATAGTGTGTGTAATGGCCAAAGATGAACCTGCGTGAAGGAGAAGCGTCCAGGTATCTTCTGTTCCTCACAATTAACAATTAATTAACTAACTGTTCCTCACAGTTTTAACATTTATTTCACTTGCTCTTATTTTTTATTGATGATGGGTGATTTTGATTACAGTATTTTTAGTTTGAGTTAAGTACTGTAATTTGGGATATGCAATTTGTATTATGTCCAACGCTAAGATCTACAATGATGAAGGCCAGGCCATAAATATGCATAATAAATAAGCCTTGTGTGCCACACCTTGAAGAATAATGTTTTATTATGAACTATAATCCAGTTCATGCATCTGATAAAGCATTGCACCATAACAAAAATTGCTAATCTTTTAAGGCGCCACAAAACTTTTTATTGATCTTGCTGCAATAAGCACAGCTACTCTACTGGAAACCTGAAATGAGTTAAATTTAAGACTAGAGTGAAGTAGGTACCATCTCAGAATCTTTGAAAGGCATCTACTACATCACATCCTCTGTTCTGCATATATACAAGACATCAGCAGTTGCTGTTAAGTACTGCAGTGATATTGGCCCAAACTAAGGTCATTGACAGGCTTCTTTGGAACTTTCTGGCTGATTTATCAATATGACTTTGGCACAGTATTAGGCAGCTTTATAGTTTAGTTATCTGTTTTGTTGTGTTCATACTACTGGTAATTTTGATATTTTTGCACTGATTGTGTTGTGGCAATTGTCAGTTACTTTGGGCTTCTTTCTGGAAGGAAAAGCAGGGTACAAATGTGAAATGAAAATGAAACTTCAGAACTTAACTCTTTGACCATGAAGACAATATTATTCACCCTTGAGGCTAGTGCTGAAGTGAACCCACAACTCTGGTTGAAGTTTAAAGGACAGCATCCTATCCAGAACTCAGCCTATACCCCTACGTAGCTTGTGTACAACATTTTATTGCGAGTACAAGCAAAAACCATGACTTTGCGGGTGGAGCATGTCCAAAACATACGTGAAAACCTGACTACATTACTAACACTTCGCTGCCAAGAGTCCTGACACCTTGGCTTGGAACTCCAGCCACAAACACCCAACAGCCCTTCTTCCTCTAATCTGACAGTTGGGGTGCACAGACAGAGAACCCCATACAATTAAGTAAGAAAGGAAAGGCGATACAGTCAATGCAAAATATAGCTGCTGTAGCTGTCTGCCTCCACCTACTTTATGGTTTTAATACTTTACCTCAAACAATAGGGAGAAGAGTATCCCACACAGAAGAAACAATCATCTCCACATGCAGGTAAGATCTCTGTTGGCAAAGGCCAAGACCTCCAATCCAACTGTAGCTGGTCAAACACTCTAGAGTACTTTTGCTTTGCAAATTCACAGCTCTGGTATATATTACTGCCAGTGTTGGAGGCACTATTCAGGAATCACACCCCCAGTGTATAGTATGCAGCTATATCAGTTGTTTCTGAACAGCCAGAGTTCAATTGCAACCACCAACTCAGAAGCCAGTGCACTCTCCACTTCCCCCATGTGTGTGGGGCAGTGGGTGGGTGGGGATGGCTAAGGCATGACCACTGGCCAAGCACCACTTACTACTCTCTCTTGTACCTGTGCATGCAGGTCCAGCTGCATTAGAAACTGAGATATGAAAGCTAGGAGCTAAATGGCACCTTAAACCTAGGTTAGGGGAGCAACAACAGAATGTCTAGGCGCGCTTTTTTATAGCAAAAAAACCAACAAGTGAATGAATTGCAGCTAAAATATTGTGTTCATTTTTCACATGGTCTAGTCTCTTTTCCAGTCTTCAGACAGTAGCTAGAAGTAGGGAGGCAGAAAAAGGTCCCTCTTTCCTTCCACTCTGCAGTTTTAATCAGAAATCTTAGGCGCAGTACTGCTCCCAGAGCTCAGAAACTGCTTGTGCTAATGAAATTCCCTGTCGCAAAATGCGCCTAGAACCATGGGAGTTTCGGACACTGGATTCAAGGTCTATTTATTCCAGGTATTACTAGATACCCTTTCAATCTCTTCCCTTTACTCTCCACAGGCCACACCCAGCTCCACATAGATCACAAGGAAGGCCCACCCCATGATCAGCAGTGACCAGAATGCCTCCTGCCTCTTCTGCCATGGACAATGACAACCTTACTGACGCTAGACAGGAACCAGCACCTTGGAAAGCTTTAAGACAGATAGGTATGCAACAGGCAACAAAGAACTGGTGCCTGCTACTCTGCTGCCTGAAGGCCCAAGACACAGAAGCCCTGCTGGTTAACGACCCTACCAGTGGCGTAGCGTGGGTTGTCAGCACCCGGGGCAAGGCAAGTAATTTGCGCCCCCTAACCCGTAGATTTGCGCCCCCTAACCTGTGGATTTGCGCCCCCTAACCCATGGATTTGCCCTAACCCCAGATGTTGCGCCCGGTGCGGCTGGCCCCCCCTGCACCCCCCACGCTACGCCACTGGACCCTACACATATCTTTTCAGAATCCATTACACCCTAGATAGTGTAGAATAAAGGCTATGATTTTGCTGCATGCTGTATGGGGATCTTTCCCCCCACATCCTAGGAAGAGCTGAATTTGGCTGGCCTCAGCAGGTGAGAAGGTATGATGGGCTCATAATTAGTAGCCAAGGAAGCTATGCTGTTGCTGTATAGTGTGGCTTCTTCTGCCCTCTCTTTGCATTCAGTGCTCAAAAACAGTGCTTGAGCAGCCCAAGAAGATTCAGATCCCGATTGGTACATATGCCTGGGGACTGGGAGCAGCAGGGATATTTTTGTCTGTTCCACTGGGGATCATGGAGCAGGGGCACTGTGGCATCATTGTGTGCGTTACAGGGAGGTGTTCCGGAACATGTCCTCATCACTGCGAGTTCATTCACTCCCTCTTTGTGTAGGCGGCATTGCTGGCACATTTCCCCAATTGGTGCGCCTTGTTTGTGCTCCGGCTATTTTTGCACTGTTTGGCGGATTTTCCAAGTGGTACATTTCCCACCCCCACTCTGCATTAAGTGGGTATATGATACAGCAGTTGTTACGCCAGCATCTCCCCTTCCACGCAAAGCATATCTGCCGTATGGAAGTGGCTCTGCAAATCCTGTACCAGCTATATCCTCCTTTCCTAGCAGTTTTCAAAGTGTGTTCCAGAGAACCCAAGAAATTATGAAAAGGTTCCTCAATGAACCTTGGGCAAGTTTTATTAAAGTGACTTTTCCACCAATGCTCACTTTCCCCTGAAATGCACACACACGATCAGAGCATTTGGTGTACAGTGGTACCTTGGGTTAAGAACTTGATTCGTTCTGGAGGTCCGTTCTTGACCTGAAACTGTTCTTAACCTGAAGACCACTTTAGCTAATGGGGCCTTCTGCTGCGCCACCGGATCATAATTTCTGTTCTCAACCTGAAGCAAAGTTCTTAACCTGAGGTACTATTTCTGGGTTAGCAGAGTCTATAACCTGAAGTGTCTGTAACCTGAAGCATCTGTAACCCAAGGTACCACTGTATTCTACTCCATTTCATGCAGAAGAGAATGGTTGTGGAGCTGAGCAGATCTGGCCAGCACTCAACACAACTTTAGCAGTTTCTCTAGGGCATATCCCAGAATAATGTGTAAAGCACAGACGTCCACAGGTGTCAATTCCACATGGATTTATTTATTTTTTAACATAGTTGTAAGCTAGGGAACCTGCTGTATTCTGCCTACATCACTATAAACATAACCAAATACAACTCTCCTTGGTCAGGTACTTGCCATCCAGCTAAAGTAGTTCATGAAGCATCATACATATGGATCTCAATCAATCCATTTGCAACAAAGACCGCTTGAACTTAAAAGAAATTATAGTCAAATGTGGTAAAAATTACAAGTAGTATTACAAATTACTGAAATTAAGATAAATTGGAAATCATCCTGAGGAGGGGTTCAGAGGCTTTCTGTTTTAGACTAACTGCAGCTTGTCATGAGTGGTATGTAACCAAGTTTTACTCAGAGTAAAGCCATTGCTATTAATGGACCCAATTTAGACATGCTCATTAATTTTAATCTGTCTATTCTGATTAAAACTCAGTCGAATACCACCCATTATACTGCAAAGTTGCTACCATGCTACATTAAGTTTGTCAGGAGATAATGAAAGAACAATAACAATATAAGTAGTCAATACTGCTTTTTTACCTTGATATGCAATGTGTTTCTTAATAGCATTACATCTCTCACAGACATACCCACAGCCTCCCAGCTACAGATGCTGACTTCTTCCTCAAGAGAGGACACACACAGTTCTGGTCTGCCCTCATCTCTGCTGGTAAAGGTCATCACAGTGCAGACTGTTATCCTAAGAGCAGAGCTGCCATCACAATGTCACCAAAGAATGTAGAAAGGAACCCTGATAAACAGTGACCATAAGGTTCTGAAATAATGTAACATCTTTGGCACCTTCTAAGCAATGCAATGCATATCTCAGTTGCCACAATTTGTGACAGGTACCTTAGGATGAGGTTCATCCTTACCAGAATTAACTTTATCACGACAATCAGGAGATGGGAAAAGAAAAGGCAGCAATTGCCAGAGCAAGGGTGAAGGTGAACCAGAAGATATATCAATAGACAAACAGATGTTGGCAGGAAGCACGCACACACAAAATCAAAACGGGAGGATCTAAAGCCTGCTGTAGAAAACAGCCCAATTGCAGATAAAGCAAAGCATTTTGTTGCAATTTCTAAAACATATCTCACAACTATAGCAACATTACTAACACAGGCCATTCTAAAGGGATGCACGCCTTTGACCTACATCTGTAGCACCAGAACATTTAGATGCCCTTAAACAACCAACTCACTCAAGTGTGTAGAAAACATGAAAGCCAACCATATATACAGATATTCCAGGGGAATAACAAAAACTGCTCTGTATTCCAGAGAGGCAGCCTTGTTGTGTGCTGCAGCAAAAACAAAAAGAACACCTAGAAGACCAATACATTTCCTGTGGGAATAAGCTTTCGCCAGGTCGGTTTGCAGCCATGGCTCACAAGCTCAAGAGACCCCAAAGTCAAGCAGGAGCTAGGTCCGCAGAGGTGACCTACCAATCTGCCCTGCAACTGGAGCCACAATCTTGGTTCAGAGCAGTATACCTGTCAAGGACAAGGTGCTTTGGGGGCGGGGGGGGGGCGCATACAACAGGGAAGGGCTGCTGCCTTCCTGCTTGGCCGGTCCCTCCCCTCCAGGCATCTAACAGGCCACTGCTGGGAACAACATGCTGGACCAGGAAGACCTTTGTCTGATGCAAGAGAGCAATTCTTCCTGTTGTGTGTGTTTTTGAGCGGGGGCGGGTGTGCCTGCCTGTCGTCCCCCCCCACCCCGGAAAAGAGGAGGACGCTTCGCTCGCCGCCCCCCCAGCGCCACACCCACCCGCTCCCAGCACCTGCAGCAGCCTCCTCGCCCCCGGGTCTTTCCCCCCCCCCCCGTTCCCTTCCCACCTTACCGTGTTGGGTGAAGATATTGAAGCCGCTCTCGGCCCCTCGCGGGGCGGCCACCTCTCGCCTCCGGCCGGCGGGCCTGGCTGCGCTGCCCCGGAGCCCCCTCGGCTGGGGCTGGGAAAGAGGCGGCGGCTGCTGTTGCTGCTGCTGCTGCGTCGCCGCCGCCGCCGGCTGCTGGAGCGCGGAGGAGGCGCCCGGCTCCCCGACGCGGCCCACCTGCTGGCCCATCCCCGTCCCCCGCCCGTCTCGGGCCCCCGCCACAGCCCTCGGCCGCCGCCTCGCCCTCACATGCCGCCGCCTGCGACGCTCCCCCAGCCGCGCCCGCCCAGGCCCGCTTCCCCACAGGGCTGCCCTGCCGCCGCCGCCTCTTCCTCCTCCTCCTCCTCGCCACCGCGCTCCGGACAGGCCCTCACGGACTCGCCCCCTCAACCCCCGCCGCCGCCATCTTGACCACAGAGCTGAGGGGGCGAGGGGCAGAGCGGCTCCTTCTCGCCCACCCTTCCCACCTCCGGTCCTCCAGGGGGCGGCGATGGCTCCGCCTCCCGTCCGCGGCCCTGCCCCGCGACGTCCGCGGCCCATCACGCGCACGCACGCGCGCCTCCGCTTCGCCAGTAGAACCGAACTTTAAAATGTCGTGAATGACGCCTAGGATAGCCGGGATAAAGAGTCAAATACATTTGATCATTATTATTCCCAATAGATGTTCCCTCAAGTATTGGGGGGGGGGAGTATTCTTATTATGCCATATTTTAAAAAAGCCAAACACATGTTAAGATTAATTAAAGTATTGATTTAATGCACTTTCTAACATAAAATCCATTCGAGAATAGAGGGAGAGGTTAGAAACATATTTTTCTCCTTTCTTGAAATGTTTTTGTGTGCTCCACCTTTCGGTTTTGTTTGTTTTTAAATTGTTTTATTTTAATGGATGATAGTAATAGGAGAGTTGAAGTGCAAGTAGATAAATAGGTATCACTCCGGCAGGAGGGTAAATGGCATTTCTGTGCGCTGCTCTGGTTTGCCAGAAGCGGCTCAGTCATGCTGGCCACATGACCCGGCCAGTAAAGCGACATGAGCGCTGCAACCCCAGAATCCGATAAAATGTTATCACTATTTTATTTGTATGCCACTTGTCCGTAGTTAAAACCGGGGGGGCGGGGTCTGGGGCTGCTCAACAGTACGCAACACCAGCATCTTTTTTGCGTAGAAGAAAAACACTGGTTAAAAATCTGGCACTTCCTGTAACAGCTTCACAGTTGTTGTACCAGCACAGGTTTTTTTCTAGAAGAAAAGCACTGGTTAAAACCATGTTTAAAGCAGCTTTCAGCATGAAAAAAAACCCCATAATTACAAAAGTAACCATAAACAATAAGCAAAACACTTCAAAAAGTACACAAAATTGACTAAAAGGGACCCCTGACCATGAGGTCCAGTCGTGGCCGACTCTGGGGTTGCGGCGCTCATCTCGCTTTATTGGCCGAGGGAGCCAGCGTACAGCTTCCGGGTCATGTGGCCAGCATCACTAAGCCGCTTCTGGCAAACCAGAGCAGCTGTTTACCTTCCCGCCAGAGCGGTACCTATTTATCTACTTGCACTTTGACATGCTCTCGAACTGCTAGGTGGGCAGGATCAGGGACCGAGCAATGGGAGCTCACCCCGTCGTGGGGATTCAAACCACCGACCTTCTGATCAGCAAGCCCTAGGCTCTGTGGTTTAATCCACAGCGCTACCCAGCACATCCCAGCACATAAATCCTAAGAATAGCTAATAATAATAATAAAGTAGTATCAATAACAGCAACAAGACCCCACAGCAAACCCTGCTCAGCAGGCCCCCAGCCCAAGACCTCTGGAGCTACATGGCACTCTTCATCAAGCAGAATGTAAATGTAAATTTTTTGATGTTTGCTCAGCTTTCAAAGCAGCCACATTGATACCAGAGGGCATGTTGAAGATTTCACTGCGCAAGATCAGTGTGGGAGAGGAGGTGGAGAAAGCGCTTGGAGAAACGCTTATTCACAGGTGACAAGCTATGTTTTGCACATAATCATTTTGTCTGGCTGACTTCAGGTATGACCACGCTTAGCTCATGACTGATATGATGTATTAGCCTTTTCTTTTTGCGCCCAAACCAGTGCTTCTGGGAACTGAAGATTTTGGGCATAATCCAGCAAAACATAAATCACAACTAGCCCAAATTCCACTGACTCTCCCAACGAGAGCTGCTCAAATAGAAAAGTCTTTCTGGATTGTACCACATACTGCCGCATTGGGGGGGGGGGGTGTCTTACAAAAAATGGGCATGGTGGAGGGAAAAGTTGTCCAGAGTCCTTCCCCCTTGCATCTAGTTTTCTATCTGCAGGGAGGGTTTATTCCTTCATATGGCTGAGCATTCATTTATATGTTTCTCTTACCAGCAGACAGTCCAGGAAATGTTTTGCCACAGGTTGTCTCAAAAGTCTTCTTGCAACTAACTTTTGCTGGATTTTGTCTTGGTTTCTCTTATTAATATTCATTCCTTGACCCCAAGGACTATGTTAGGTGGTCACACATACCGGTAGCTCCTTCTTGGGGAATATGGTGCTCAACAATTGGTGGCTAAGCAACTGCAGGAACTCTTGGATGACACTGATTTTCTGGCCCCATTTCAATCTGATTTCAAGAGTGGTTTTGATTTAGAAAATACATTGGTCACCCCAAAATATGACTTATTCTAGGGGAAGGGCAATATTGCTCATTCATGCAGTCCTTTCAGCAGCTTTTGATCACATTGGCCACAATATCCACCTGGTTTGGCTCTTACGAGGCAGTGTGTTGGGTGGTTCTGCTGCTACTTGGCAGGTTGATTATACATATCCCTGTCCAGGAATGGGTGAAGTTCATCACGGGTGTTGTTAGCCACAGAGACAACTTACGCCTTCAATGAGTGATGGAGCTATGAGTTTTCAGAGACTATGAACGTGCTTTTTCAAGTGGAGTATGACCTTCATTGAGAACAGGATTTCTACCTAACGTCCTAACTCAAGTATCTAAAGGTACCCCTGCCCGTACGGGCCAGTCTTGCCAGACTCTAGGGTTGTGCGCCCATCTCACTCTAGAGGCCGGGGGCCAGCGCTGTCCGGAGACACCTCCGGGTCACGTGGCCAGTGTGACATCGCTGCTCTGGCGAGCCAGCGCAGCGCACGGAAACGCCGTTTACCTTCCCGCTAGTAAGCGGTCCCTATTTATCTACTTGCACCCGGGGGTGCTTTCAAACTGCTAGGTTGGCAGGCGCTGGGACCGAGCAACAGGAGCGCACCCCGCCGCGGGGATTCGAACCACCGACCTTTCGATCGGCAAGCCCTAGGCGCTGAGGCTTTTACCCACAGCGCCACCCGCGTCCCATAACTCAAGTATCTACCTACCCACAAAGATATAATCATAACAATAATTTATTATTTATACCCCACCCATCTGGCTGTTTTCCCCAGCCATTCTGGGCGGCTTCCAACAAAATATTAAAATACAATAGTCTATTAAACATTAACAGCTTCCCTAAACAAGGCTGCCTTCAGATGTCTTCTAAAAGTCTGGTAGTTGTTTTTCTTTTTGACATCTGGTGGGAGGGCATTCCACAGGGCGGGTGCCACTACCGAGAAGGCCCTCTGCCTGGTTCCCTGTAACTTGGCTTCTCACAGCGAGCGAACTGCCAGAAGGCCCTTGGCGCTGGACCTCAGTGTCTGGGCAGAACGATGGGGGTGGAGACGCTCCTTCAGGAATACTGGACCAAGGCCGAAGTCTTGTTTGGATTCAGTCTCTCAGACCTCAGCTCACTGCAGCATGCAGGCACCAGTGGAGCCTAAATGGACTCACCTCATTCCAGTGTTAGAGACATAGAATGTGATTGATGTATTGATAGCACCCAGGTCCAAACCCCTTGATGAACAGTGGTCTATCAGTGGTGGGGAACCTCCTCCCAAGTCTCTGTCTGGCCTGCTGATCTCTTCCCAGGTGACACCTCCCCAAACCACACCGTCACTGGCTCACACTTTATTTTTTGGCTAGATGGGTGTCCTTGCTGAATGTGTGTGTAGAAAACTTTGACTTGTGTGTGACAGGGCTGTGGAGTTTCATGTTGCCCCACCCTTGGCATGTAACTCCTGGAAGGCTGTCTACTAGGAAATATGGCCCTCAGGATGAAAAAAGTCCCTGGCAGCGACTCTTTGGGGTTTCAGACCAGGATCACCTAGCCCAGGGGTCTGCAACCTTTAAGACAAAAAGAGCCACTTGGACCCGTTTCCGAAGGGGGAAAAAACTGGGAGCCGCAAAACCATTGCATGCGCGCCGCTGCCCTCCGATCTAACAGCCGGCAGGAAGGTGATGTCAGGACGGTGCGTGACTAACGCACGCACTGTCCCCATGTGACGTCACAGCCAGTCCAGCGCCCGCCACAGTGGGGAGTGTTGGGGTGCACAATGCGCCTCCTCCCCTCACTAGTATCCGCCCCGGAGCCACGGCAAAGGTGTAAAAGAGCCACATGCGGCTCCGGAGCCGCGGGTTGCTGACCCCTGACCTAGCCCTATCCAGGGATGCTGGGAATTGGATCTGGGGTCTTCTGCGTGCAAACAGATGCTCTACCACAGTGCATCTATGTGGGGTTTATCGTCTGTTTGCTTGGTTGTAAGTTGGTTTGGGCAAGATAGTGAATGACAAATCTAATTAATAAACTCATAATACCACTGATTTACAGCCCTTCCACAATGGAATCATGGGTGATATGCCAATTTCGCTACTTCAGAGTAAGATATAGAAGGGCTGCCTGAAAGCTTAATTGATCTGGTGCTGAATAGGGTTGTGACTTGATGAAAACAACAGGACATTTCAAAAATATACTGTAGTTACCTTGGGAATGGGTTGGGACTTGTTCAAGGCTTCAATTCAAGGCAAATGGTATCACTGTGGCCTTATGATACTGTAGGAGGCAGAGACCTGCTATACCAACTAAACTCCAGGTATTGAAAATAGCCATGAGGTATTTGGAGAGGAAAATGCACTGCTGCATTGTGTAATAACAATACAAACTAGATCTTCTGGAAACTAGTGAAAGGCTGAGATATATTTCCAAGAAATGAGAGGTGGTGGGGAAGTGCTATTAAAACAATAGCAGAAGTTTCAATAAAGCAGGGATGGAGGAAACTGAGGGAAATGGCAGCTTTAAACAATGGCAGGTTTTAGAAAAGGACTGGTTGGTGGTTCGAATCCCCGCGACGGGGTGAGCTCCTGTTGCTCGGTCCCTGCTCCTGCCAACCTAGCAGTTCGAAAGCACGTCAAAGTGCAAGTAGATAAATAGGTACCGCTCCAGCGGGAAGGTAAACGGCTTTTCCGTGTGCTGCTCTGGTTCGCCAGAAGCGGCTTAGTCATGCTGGCCACATGACCCGGAAGCTGTACGCCGGCTCCCTCGGCCAATAAAGCGAGATGAGCGCCGCAACCCCAGTCGGCCATGAGTGGACCTAATGGTCAGGGGCCCCTTTACCTTTATGAAATATTTGTGGGCTCCACATCCTTTCTTTCTCACGAGGCAGGTGAGGAATGAAAGAGGGGAAAGTTGCAAAGGAAGGAAAACTAAAAAGGAAAAAGTGGTTGTTTTGAGTGGCAGAGGTCTAAATAAAGCAGGGATTTAGAGATGCTGAGAGGAAAATGGTGTTTTCAGATGATGGCAGAGGCATGAGCAAGCAAGGGAACACACAGGAGGGGCTGTTTAAAACAGTATTTCAGGACAGTGAGAATGGCATTCGGAAAGACTTCAGTGTCAGCTTTTTGTGTTGTACTCATTCTGTTATTTCTCCTTGTTAAAACTGGGTTTTTAGAATTCAAAAATACTCAGTTCACACCATCCCTGCTCTACTCAAATCTCTGCCATTGTTGGAGTACAGCGAGAAAGGAGAGGCACTGAAAGGGGTGGGGAGGCTGTTTTTAAACTTCTCTCTCTTCCATTCCTCAGCTGCCTTATGTGAAAGAGATGAAGGATGCAAAGTCCTCAAATATTCCATAGTATCTTCCTACAATCATGTATTTAACTCCTGGTATCATGTGTTATCTTCAACATGAAGCCCCAGATTCAATACAGTAATTTAGAAGAGGTATTTTATTAACAAGCAAACACCCATATATGTACAACATCCATCAACTGAATTTAATTTTCGCTAACATACTCGCTCTTCAGATTCTACCTATCTTAACGATACGATAACATAGATCAGCTTGGAGTGTGTGTGCAAAGGGGGCTGCACAACAGGGGAGAGACTAATACATGGAAATAGGGGGGATCTGTGTGCATGGGAGAGTTGATAAAAGTGTGGTGGCAGATCCACACATGGCTATTGTGCACTTGTCAAGAGACAGTAAAACAACTTACAACAAATATGAGTTTTTATTTGTTAATATTGTGCACATAGTGCAGGAGGCTATCTCAGCAAAATATGGATACAAGGCCCTGGAACCATACACCGGCTAAGCCATAAACTAAGCTCATAAGATTTGAAGCGTATGAAATCTCTCCAGGCAATGATGACTCTCCATATATTTTATCCTGTCAGCCCGCATAAACACAAAATTGCATTGGCAGTGCAATCCCATACATGTCTACTCAAAAGTAAGTCCCACTGAGTTTAACTGGACTTACTCTCAAGTAAATGCATATAGGACTACAGCCTAGAGTACCCTAAAGACTCAGAAAAAAGCATTTAACTAACCTCAGTTAAAGCCAACAAGGAAGAAGTCTATACTGACAGTAAACTTTTTTTTTTTTAAACTATCAGGCATTGGCTCTGCAGCAGGATATGGCCTATTGACAAGTCAATAATTACTTTTTGAGACAGCTTCCTATATCTACCATGTCTCCCTATTAGCAGTCATTTGATTCTACTCATTTTCAGAAAATGCAATATAAGCACAACTCTTTCTACCCTCATCATCAACTAATGGAGACCTAGTTCAGGCCAAAGTCTGCATGGGGAATGTATCAAAAGGCCGACTTTGCAAGACTGCAAAATTATATTCTGTCATTTGCATGGTCATAGGGAGTCATGACCAAGAGATATGCCCCTTTTTCTGGTTGCCATATTTCATTTAGTTTCTAGCCAGGCCACTGTTGGACAGTTCTCCGAACATAATTCGTGAACTGATGAATCCGTCCAACAGTACAAGGTAGCATGAAAGCGACTGAAGAATGAGGCCTTCTTGTATTACTTGATAACACTGGAACTCCATCACCAGCTCTGAGTCTCTGGAGGCAGTAGTTTAGATGGTAATTGAAGCCTAAAATACAGGAAGCCTAAGGAGTGCTATGGCAATAGAAAGGCAGAAGTAAAAACCTCTAGTTCTTACACTAGGCCTGTAGGTGCTGATGTTGCACACCATCTTTTCTACATCCAAAGGCGGCTCTTGGCACACTCTTAGCTCTTTAAGGTAGATCCTGGCCACAGAAACTGCAGTTTCTAATTCAAGCTACAGAGCACCTCTGACACTCCTGGCAGAAATTGGATCAATACTAGTGTGTGAAGGAGTCACATTGCCATACCTCCTGCACCACTAAAAGGCAGCATCCGAAGGAGCACATTAAGACTGCACGCTATCCTATGTTGGCAACTCCTACCTAAAAAGAGCATGGTAAGTTGCCATTGAAACTAGCATGGTGTGAGAAGCAAAAAACCCCAACCCAGAGTTTTATTAAAAAATTTATTCACATAATACTTATTTATGCAGTCTGAACCTGGGAAAACACATAACAGAATCAAGATTATATTGAGTTCTTTTCTTCCAATAGTTTCCATTTGCAGGCACTCCCAAAGGCAACCTTCTGGCAGGTCCAAGAGGTGTGCTCCAGCTGCTACATAAATAAGTTAACTTCTTAATAAATTAGTTAGTTTGTTTTTTTACTTAAGTGACACTTCCAGTTCATCAGATCCCAAAATACAAATGTGTGGTTTCTTCTACACCACTTGCCGAATCAGGCAAAGATAGAGAGGACTGTAGTACTTCCTTCAGATATTTTGCTGCTTCAAAGCTAATTCTGTCTCTGTTACTGGTTGCACAGAAATGAGTCTTCATCAGCTTGAAAAGTTGTTTAATTTCATACTGGTATGCTGCTGCTTGTGTAAAGATAAATACGGAGACATCCAAGCTGCAAGAGGTTACCTTCACTAATTGTACTACTCCATTTTCCCCCTGCACACAACATAATTGCAACAGCTGATGTTGGAAGTGTCCAGGGAATTTAACCTTAGTACCTGACCTGATTACACCTTCATGCCATGTTTCAAAAAGATTTTTGTAGCCAGTGACCCTCATGGTAGAAATCGACATCACCTGTAGAAACTCAGATGATTAGCTGAGCCAGCTTGACAGAAACCATTGTATTTGTCAATGTTCTCTTTGTTGAAGTAGATAGCTTGCAACAGATAGGGATTGCCACTGCTTTTTAGGCCAGGTTGCAGTTTAGGCAACTGCCTTCAGACAGTTACTGACACGGACTAACAACAGATTTAAAATACTTTAGAAGGAAAAAAATGCACCCCCCCCTGCCATTTGTTACTCTGGAAGCAGGAAGTTGTAGTTTTTGCCAAAAAAAAACCCACAAAAAACTAAGGCTAACTGAAAAAGTCAGACCTTGCCTTTAAATTAGTGTCACATGGCTTCCAAGGCATCCAATCCAGGAACTTTAATCTGATAAAGTCTCTAATAAAGTCTGCTGAATAATGCATAAGAATGCTACATGTCAAAGCTGACACATGGGATAAACGTCTACAAATTACTCTCCGATATGGTGGATGGGTATCATTTCCAGAAAAATCGGGCTTATCATTCAAAAAGTCACCTAAAATTTCCTGAAGCACTGTACAATTCCAGGCTAATGGTCAAAAAGCCAGTAGATAGTTCAGAAGAAGCAGCAGCTTTCTGCCACTTGGAAAAGGCCTACTGGAAATGCTTTTAAGTTCAGCTCAGCCCTGAAAAATGACAGGATACTGTTAAGTATACCGTCTGGCACAGAACCTGCAACCACTTACAAAAGCAGTGACACACCAGTCAGAAAATATTCCATTGCTCAGTCTCTGGTGGTATCCAGAGTATTTTAAATTAACTGCAAACTTTAGCAACAAACCCCATTGGTCTCGTCTCATGAAGGGGTGGGTGTCAATACAGAGAGAACACAATGAATCACAATCATTCCTACTTTTTAGAATAATTATTTGGTTCAATTGTATCTGCTCCTTTAAAAAACCACAAGGCTTATTCCATATCAGTAGAATACTGGCAAGAATCCTTGTGTGGTAACAAAACAATGGTTTGCACAATAATCTTAGATCTTCATGGCTGGTTGAGTCTTTGCAGCATCATGCAGTCCTGAATCCTTTTAGCCTTGTGGATGGAGTATAGATTTGAATTAGCAATCTAAAATAGTCTCTCTTCTTAGCATTTTGGAATTAAAGGATTTTGCTTAATGCTGCTAAAAATAACACAATCCATCATGGAGCTCTTGAGAAAATTCCAGCCAAAAATGTGTGAGATACATGAGGGTCAGAAGAAGCAATAAGGGATCCCTTCAACAACTGATCTTGTCTTCATGCTCTCTTTTTAGGTAGCCAGCAAGGAAGCACAGGCAGCCCATTCTTTACAACTATGAAATGGGTTATAATCTTGAAACCATATTTGGATTAGGTGAGGGGACTGTGGCTCTTCTCTGGAATCAGTCTGTCTTAATGCCTACTTCCAATTTCTTATTTAAGAAATCTAGGAGTGCTCTCAGTGTAACATCCACTGCCAGCAATGGACATCCAAAACATGATGTGGGGGCTACCTGAAGGCAAGTTCCTTGTCTTCAGCAAAACCATCATGCCGCTGCTTTCTCCTTCAGTTCAGGAAGTCTGGCATTTCAGTTCCAGCCCATCCTGCCCACAGCCACACAAAACCAATTGTGCTGTTTTCGTATTGTTTTCTTAAAAATAGGGAGAGAAAATCTGCTCCAACACCTGTTGAAGCTACAAATGGGAAAGTGTCATCCTATCTTCTACCAGTACAATGTCTGGTCCAAACTGGTCTGTACATTGCTTCACTGTAGCCAATATATTCAGGAGTCGCTGGTCCAGGGCATCCATATGAGGGGAAGACAGAACTGGTGAGATAGGATCATGAGACATGGCAGTTTTTAAGGCAGACTTCAGCACTCCATTCTTCAGGTAGTTCAGTCTGTTCCATGTGGAGACTCGAATACTGCAAAAGAAATGAGAGAATGTATGGCAAACCTAAGTTTTGATAGCAGACTTCAGGATGAGGGACACAGTCTACTTGGGCCTGTCTACACGCGTATATCACAAGATGATAACACAAAACTATAAGCACAGCTGCTCATATTTTGCACAAAACACTCCGAACAAAGTAGTGTGTAAGGGGGGGGGGGCGGTAGGAATGGGGAAATTTGGGTTCAGCCATGAAGCTTACTGAATGATCTTGGACCAGTCACTATTTTTCCGCCTAACCTCATAGGAACAAGAAGATAAAATCCTCCTTGGAGAAAAGGCAAAATAAAGGTAAAGGGACCCCTGACCAGTCGTGGCCGACTCGGGGGTTGTGGTGCTCATCTCGCTTTATTGGCCAAGGGAGCCGGCGTACAGGTCATGTGGCCAGCATGACCAAGCTGCTTCTGGCGAACCAGAGCAGCGCACAGAAACGCCGTTTACCTTCCCACCGGAGCCGTACCTATTTATCTACTTGCACTTTGACGTGCTTTCAAACTGCTAGGTTGGCAGGAGCAGGGACAGAGCAATGGGAGCTCACCCCGTTGCGGGGATTCAAACAGCCGACCTTCTGATTGGCAAGTCCTAGGCTCTGTGGTTTAACCCACAGCACCACCTGCGTCCCTTAAAAGCAAAATACCAATGCAATAAATACAGAAGACCTACGCAGAAAATGAATTGTGCAAATAATCTACATAAATATTTATTTTATATAAAGTTGTTCAATTTGAAAGCTTTATTCTGAATTTCATAATTGCATAATGTGGACATTTAGTAAGGAGTGGTGTAGGGCATGAAGGAAGTGGTTAAGTTAAAGCTGCAAGTACAAAAGCCTCTCCTGCTGCAGCTCAGACTGCAGGCTATGTAAAAAATAAAATAAAAATAAAAATAAAAGCAAGCTAGGAATCATGTGTGCACTCTTGGGTTAGGGTATTGTTTAGAGGGCTTTGTTGCTATTGTGAATACAATTTTTCTGTATCTTTCTTTTTACATCTTAATATTTATGTGAAAATTGTTCAATTTGGTTGTGTACTTTTTGGGCGTGTTTTATTTATTGCTTATTACTACTACTTTGGCTTCAAATTATGTAAATCTTTTTATGTGGTGAGCTGCCTATAGTTTTCACTTTGGAAAGGCAGAATACAAATAAAATGATGATAATGATACTGCATACTAAAGCACTTCTCAGAAATTGATTTCCCCCATGGCCAAAAAACCTCAGACACGCCTGTTTAAAGTTCCTAAGCTTTGAGCCTAAAGGTAAAGGTAAAGGTACCCCTGCCCGTACAGGCCAGTCTTGACAGACTCTGGGGTTGTGCGCCCATCTCACTCAAGAGGCCGGGGGCCAGCGCTGTCCAGAGACACTTCCGGGTCACGTGGCCAGCATGACAAAGCTGCGTCTGGCGAGCCAGAGCTGCACACGGAAACGCCGTTTACCTTCCCGCTAGTAAGCGGTCCCTATTTATCTATTTGCACCTGGGGGTGCTTTCGAACTGCTAGGTTGGCAGGCGCTGGGACTGAGCAACAGGAGCGCACCCCGCCGCGGGGATTCGAACCGCCGACCTTTCGATCGGCAAGCCCTAGGCGCTGAGGCTTTTACCCACAGCGCCACTTTGAGCCTACTCAGCCTAATTACTGCACTTCTTGCCTTTCTTTCCTCCCTGCAGTTACTTCTTCACTTCTCTTATCAAAAGCTTAAGTTACATGTACTGCGGAGGGCTCAGATGGAACCACAGAGCTTGACAACATGTGACTCTTGTCACATGAAAAGCAGCTACATGTAAGTGACAGGAAGAAAAAGCTGGAGGGAGATCATAGAGCTGCTCCATCCTGTCTTATCTCTCCGTTAGCAGCTAGTTGATCCTGGGGTTTCAGAGGAACAGCTTCTTTTGATGTGACAAGTTTAATGTGCAGCCAGCATCTCAGTCTCAAACAAAAGTTGCAGATCATCAAGACACTGTAAAGCATGTGCATTTTTTATTCATGATCCTAACCATTCTCTTAATGCACTGAGGCAGCACTGGATTGTCAGATTTGCACACTCCCAGGATGTTTGGGGTGGGCATTGCAAGGTGCATACAGTACAAAAGATCAATAACTTATTTGTCCTTTACTTACATGCAGCATTGATAAAGAGGTGCTAAAATGCTTCTCTCATCCAAGACAGGGTTCCCAAAGCTGAAAAACAAATGGATGCAAATCCAGTGAAGTTGCTGGAAAATTCTACCCTTACTCCACACCACAGAGTTAAGGACTTCAGCAGTCCCTGACATTTCAATTAACCCACAAACGAAAGGGAATCAGATGCTTTAGCAATAGCAGGCTTACAAAATTTCACTTTTGGTCCCCTATCTTAAAAGCATGAGGGTAGCCTTGCCCAACCTGTTGCCCTCCATATATTTTGGACTCCCAACAGCCTCAGCCAGCATAGCTAATGGTCAGGGAAAGTGAGAGATGCGGCCCCTAACCTCTGGAGGGAACTAGGCTGGACAAAGCTGAATTAGGGAGAGCCCACAGTACAATGGCAATTTATGCAAATCTTTCCTAAGCTTATGGCTGTCATTTAGCTTGGAGAAATTTCACAGATGTTGACACATTTCCCACCTTTTGGCATTGTCAAGTAGAATTAGCATACTGGCCCCTTCATCATCCTGAAAGCTTTCATAATGGTGTCGATCAGCATTCCCAATCAAATAATCGAAGATGGCTGTATCTATGATATCAAGGAGCCGTGGGCCTGAGTCGTAGGGTGAGGTCTTCTTTACAGCATCACAGTAGCTCTCATCATATTCCCACCTGCAAGTAGACATGGAGAAAGCTTTATGATTCATTTAAAATATAACCATGCATTGTCAGCGGCATTAAAGAGAGACTTCCATAATCTGAAAAATAGAGTCTGATATAACTGATGAGCTAGCCAAACTGGCTCAGTGCCTACCTGGTGAATGTCCAGTTAGCTTTCAAGCCAATATTCTCCCACTATGGTGTGTGAGAAAATTGCCTTTAATTACCAGCTTGCCTTTTCCTCACGGGTTCTTACTGTATCTCCTCTTTTAACCTAGGATCTTAATTCCATCCACCTTCCCCTCTGACAATTCTGTTCTCATTTAATAATTCAAGGCAAATCCACAAAAAGAGGACAAATTGCCTTATTTTGCCCAAGGCTTAGTGCATACCAATATTTGGTTGTTTCTGCAAGGTGCAATAATATTTGAGGAGAAACAGTAAGGAAAGTGAGAGAACATTAGTGGGGTTTACAAAGGAGAACTTGAAATCTGTAACGTTACAGTGAACCGCAGATGCTGTCAATATGGTTTTCAGCCATAACCCAAGCACGAGGGGCAGGCAGAAGTGTTTATTTTTAATGGAAACAAGAGTCTCAGGAATCCAAATTAAAGGACTGATGTAATCACGAAAGATGAACAAAACCAATCATAGTCAAAAGAGGAGTTTCAGAAAGGGATGTGGAATAGGGATGCTTGACAAATTCAAGCTTTGCAAATTCTGATGCACACTAACCTGAGTTACATATTTCAGGCTAAAGTGGAAGTTGGATAACCACCATCTTTCACACTTCCTGAATTTCCCAACATATTTTAAACTGTATTTTGGTAAAATAGGTTTAGAAATGCATTATTTTGAGAGAAAATACGTTAAGAAACACATGTTCAAATGCAAATTAAGAATTACCACAGATTAATGCTGAAATGGGATGGAACAGAATTATGTATGAAAATGTACAAACGTGACAAGGCTGATTTGTCTTTGCCTAGTAGGGAACAACAAAATATGCTCTTGTAAACAGAGTTTACTTCACATGCAGAAATGAGCCTAACTGTTGCAAACGAAACAGGTCTCAAAACGTTAGATTGTACACTATGCAGATATACACAGACTTCTGCTACCCAGTTAATTTAAGTTATTAGAACTTAAATTCTACTTATTCTTTGGGAAGGAAAACAAAGAGAAAAAAATGGACTGTTTCTTCCCATCATTTCTTAAAATCCTTCAAACCTGTACTTCCAGCACCCTTCATCCTCAGAATCCTTTCTCCACCAGATAACTTTAGGGGCTTTAACAATATAATCCATATACAAAATATACCATTCTTGAGGGCCTTGGCTGTAACAGAGTTTCAGGAAAACTGGCTGATATCCTCCTTTCCATCTACAAATATTGCCCATTCCCTGGACTGACCAACAGACATGGCAAAGAAAAAAACAGTATTTTGCTCTATACCTGGCCAGCTTGCCTTCCCTGTACGTTCTGCCCCATGGGTGTCGATGCTTCTGAAGCGGCCAAACGTCTGGCAGCCATAGCGTGACCGACCCCTCCATGGTGTCCCCTTCAGCACAGGCTGGCTCTGTTTCCCGGCAATAGTAGCACTTTCCATAGAAGCAAGTATTATTTCCTTAGAAGAAAGCAGAAGCAAAAACCCATCTCTTGTCAAGTTGTTATAATAATATTAAAATGATTATAGATGTTTCAGAAGCTTTCTAGGAAATACCTGAATCTCTAAGTTTTAAAATTAACCCATTTCATTTGCTCAAGAGAAAACTCCGCTTCTCTCTCCTCCCTCACCCCAATGTGCTGAAAAAAGGCTTCAGGCAAACAGCAAGCCATCTTTCCACTCATGATTAACTAAAGGCCCAGCTGAATGAAAAAGATACTTTCTTTGAAGTATGCAAACATATTTTTCTCACATACTTCCATAAACAAAGCCAGGGATCTCAAATTGTGCGACACCCCTCCTGATACTTGTTATAGCAGTTTCATTGCTTTTAAAATGAGGGTTTTTTTTTTAGAATGAATTGCTGCTTCTAAATTATCTGTTGACATTACCATTGAACACTACTACCTCAATTAACAGAGAAAGAAGTGAAATGGCAAAGACTGCTTCTCAACAGAATATTCTCTCAGATAAGAATCCTTCACATTGAACCATCTGTGAATTAAGTCTAGAAAAAGCTGTTTACAATCCCCTGTGGTTAGACCAGGAGTTCTCTTTTTAGCACCAACTAAAGTGCAGTATGCGACGCGGGTGGTGCTGTGGGTTAAACCACAGAGCCTAGGGATTGCCGATCAGAAGGTCGGCAGTTCGAATCCCCGTGATGGGGTGAGCTCCTATTGCTCGGTCCCTGCTCCTGCCAACCTAGCAGTTCGAAAGTCAAAGTGCAAGTAGATAAATAGGTACCGCTCCGGTGGGAAGGTAAACGGTGTTTCCGTGTGCTGCTCTGGTTCGCCAGAAGCGGCTTAGTCATGCTGGCCACATGACCGGGAAGCTGTACACTGGCTCCCTCATCCTATAGAGTGAGATGAGCGCTGCAACCCCAGAGTCGGCCACAACTGGACCTAATGGTCAGGGGTCCCTTTACCTTTACCTAAGGTGCACTATTAGATTCTACCAATGTCCACAGTAATCATAGTGTTGGTGTCAAACCAGAATTTACAACCAGAGGTAACTTTAATACATTATCATAGTATTAATATCAATGCACACTGGAAGGGGAAGAATTTGTATACATGAGGGGAAGGAAACCCACAAACCCGCTGCACACTCACAATCTCCTAAGCACAAGAAATCAGGAATACTGTATCTGACTGAGCCTAAGGGGCTTGCAGAACATTAGGTCGGCTTTCCCAAAAGCAATTAACTTCCACAAGCCCCTTCCTGGGGTTTTTTTCCAATTTTATTTTAGAGGTCTTCATGAAATATACTTTGTCACCTACCTAATGTCAAGAACGTACTTAGCAGTTGTTCTGTGGCAACAGGTTTGATCTCTGTGCGGAGATTCACAAACCTACCAACCACTAGCGGGGCTCGTCGGAAACCTAAGATTCTGTTTGGAGAAGAAAAGTGAGAAAGAAGTGAGGCAATATAGAACAATCCAGTTGCCTCCCAAATATCTAAGGAAGAAAATTCCAAAAATTAAAAAAAACTTTACAAAAGAGGCTGACAATTTCAAGATAATGTCTCAGCTGCATTGAAACTTCCAAAATTGCATACACAGGGTCACCATCCACACTTCACAGGTGGGTGGTGCTCAGTACGAAAAGCAGGGTTAGAGCAGAACAATAGTGGATTTGCTCTTAGGCTGTAAAATGGTTTGAGCTTCAAAACAAATTGTTTAATAATAAATTATTATTATTAATAATAATATTTTTTATTTATACCCCGCCCTCCCCAGCCAAGGCCGGGCTCAGGGCAGGACCAGGCCTGAAGCAGCTGTACACAGTGTTCTGCCCCCAAATACTGCTTTAAATAAAGTCCTCAAGTAAATAATGCTTGGATTCATTTGACATTTGTGAGAAGGACTAGGCAAAAAATGTGAGAGGGGGGAGGGATCTTTCTTCAGAAAAAAATACTTTTCCTCCACAAAGGTTTGTTTAGTACATTTGTATCCCACCCTTCATCCATAACGGAAGTCAAGCTGGCATATTTAAGGTCCCCAAGTGGTATTCCATTCAGGCACTGATCAGCTGTGCTTCACTTCAGAGAAATGGCTGCATCATGTGCCCTCAGAACATGCTCTGCAATTTTACTGCTACAGTGCAGCTTTACAAGCAAGTCTACAAACGCCACCAGTCTACTTTAAAGGAACACACACAAAAAACCACCTGCTTGCTTGAATATACCTACATTAGTCATCTCAACCTTCAGTTTCCATGCCTGAGTCACCTGGAAGCAATGTTTACTTTCCACAGGCCTGCCTCATTTTCAGCAATTTGGCCCTACTCAGAGAAACGACTTGAACCTCACATTGCTGTTGTTGATGTTGTTTAGTCATGTCCGACTCTTCTTGACCCCATGGACCAGAGCACGCCAGGCACTCCTGTCTTCCACTGCCTCCCGCAGTTTGGTCAAAAACCTCACATTAGAAATGTAATTACTTAAGAAAACCATGACGGCCTGTTGCACTCATATGACGATATAACTGAATTAGCTACAGAACAGGAAGTCATTATTTCCTCACAATTTTTCTATTAAAAACAAAACTTCTATCCAGAGCTTAAAGAAGGTGTTTATATGTTTATTATCCATTTCCAAGAAGAGTGAATTCTAATTCAACATTTATATACCTGTCCAGGTGAAAGGCTGCCACCTCTGCGTTGTGTCTGTCGTACCCAGCATACGGCTCTCCTTCTACCACATAGTCTCTGGCATATCTAAAAATTGCAAGCAGACAGACAATCTGGGTCATAATGCTAGATTTTCCCTTTAAGCTACAGAAGCAGAACCCAAGCAGATTGAGTTTCTGAATCAAGATGGCACATTACTTGAGACATGTTCCCTTGCAGCTGATCACATGGCCACACATGCAAGGAAGCTTTTAACTAGAGCTGTTACTGACTGACAGTGGACTTGCTGTATGGTCCACATCCCAGGCCAGGAAGACAAGAGCGGATTCTCTCAGGCAATAGGCTAGGCACTTCCTTGCAGCTTCTTCTTATAGCTCCATAACACTGGAAGAATATCGAGCATAGCCAATCAGAGGCTGGAAAAGGAAAGGTGGCACTAGCATGGTCACCTCAAATCCCACTTTCCCCATACATTTGCAATGGGGTGAAAAGTCTGATAAGCTCCAGCACCGAGGGCCTTCTGGCGGTTCCCTCACTGCGAGAAGCCAAGTTACAGGGAACCAGGCAGAAGGCCTTCTCGGTAGTGGCGCCCTCCCTGTGGAACGCCCTCCCACCAGATGTCAAAGGGAAGAACAACTACCAGGCTTTTAGAAGACATCTGAAGGCAGCCCTGTTTAGCGAAGCTTTTAATGTTTGATGTATTACAGTATTTCAATATTTTTTTTGGAAGCCGCCCAGAGTGGGTCTGTCTTTATCCATCCAGTGGAGAATGATAACCAGTACTCCCTATTTGGGAAACCCCGAAGCAAGTCATGGAGTTGGGGCAAGGGGAACACTCAATATATTTCATCCAGTCACTGTATGGCCTTTTTACCTCTTGGGTTTGAAGACCACTTTCTGCCCACCTTCCAGTATGAGCAAAGCCTTCAGCTGGGTTCCCTTATAGCCCACGTCTGCTTTGATGATCTTCTTTGTAGCCATAGCATGCATCACTGCCCCCAGTTCTGGCGTCTCCTCTGGGTAGACCTCCCGTGGCACCACCCACTGGGCGGCAATCTCCCAGGGAGACTGCAGAGTGTGGTCAAGTCGTGGGTCCAGCTCCACCCGCAGGCTCGCCATCATACGGTGAAAGGCACGCTGGTCCTCACGGTTAGCTGCTGAAGTGTCCAGGTTGTCTATGAGGAAAACCTTGGCAAAAATAAAGATGACAAGGAGGATTGCCAGAAGCACCACCCGTTGTTTCAACTTCATGATGACAAGCAGTCCTCTCCTGATGCGTCCTTCCAAAGGCTACAGGAAGTCTCTCACAAAGCAAGTCGAGAGGCAGTGTACAAGTACCATCTTTGCTTCAGTTGACCAAATGTTGCCATTGCAGCTTCTGGTACACCTGTGAGTTATTAAAGAAAGTTGAATTTCACATCCTTAGGCATGATCTCCTATACCTGCAGAACATGTGCTGCTGATTTCTAGTACTTGCACTGTGTACATCAGCAGAAACAGCCAGTTTTTAAATCCAGCATCTACTAAAAGGTTGACTTCTTCAGATTTTCAGGTAACAACTTGCCAGAACACTACTTGCTATGCAACATGGAGAACTGAATGACACATGAATTCTTCTGTTGATTTTTAGAATTCAGAAACTACTAACGGCGATGTGAAAGTGTGAGGAAAATTAATCTCCCCGTCATTCTGGGATGGAGCAAATAGAAAAGTATGTAGCATTCTAAATGAGGGAAAACAAGATATCCAATTTACTTAGGGAAGACTGGTGAAAGATTACTATTTTACTTTGTTGAACAATCCAAGCTATGATCTTATCTGCCTAGATTCCCAGGACATTCTGCCCAACCAAGAAGGTGTGGGATGTTTCTGAACTATGGAAATACTACCCAGCCCACTGTCAAACATCCCTAGGACATTAAGGCTTTCCCAAACAACACAAGGGAATGTCTTTTAGCCACTAAAGCAAACAGGAAAGACTTGAGGACACAAGAGAGATTATTTGGCTCCAAAGGCTCCTCCTCTGGGAGAGCTGTAGAGAAAGAACTTTTAAACTACTGAACAAGCATTTTACTTTTTGGGTACTAAAAAAACCCACCATCAACCCACAAAGCTGTTCATAGTTTAATGGAGCTCTTCCACACAAAAAGCAAGACAACTTAAGTTTTCAGATTGAAATTTGTACATTAGACAGGATATGTTTTGCTCAACATTGGAGTAAATTGTGTGAATATCAGGACTGTCTCTATTTTTCACCAAGTTCTGGACACAAAACACTGTTCACAGGAAGCTGGAGAGAAATCTCTGAAGGGCTGCTGCATTGAAATAAGAATAAAGATCTAGGCAGCTGTGCTGTCCCAGAGCTCACCCATAAGCTTGAAAGCCCAAATGAACAAAGCTGAACAGATATTTTCAGCTCAGTGTTATTACTAAGCAAAGATACACTTCCACTTGTCATTATACAGACTGACGGGTACTCCTACTTCTTATTAACACTTAATTTGAAAACTAAGCCAGTCATATGAAAAAACGTTTGTGCATCTATGAGCAAACACAGCAGTTTCAGGAATTATATGCAACGTGTCCAAAGACCAAGGGAGGTGGTGACATTAGTCATTCCAAAATGAACCTTGAGAAGAAACATTGCACAGTTTGTCGATCTAAGAACAGGCTACACGGCTTTCCTACAAAACATCTTTGTAGACATTGCAGACAAGAGCTGGCAGTCAACTGCTGTGCAGGAATATGATTGTGCCATCTTTTACCAGCCTAATTCACCCAGTTAGTAGAGTTTTCTATTTCAAAGTCTTCAACCTCTACTGACTCATAGTAAACTAAACCACATTGTACTCACCGTTCCCTCAGAGTCTCTTCCCTCCCCACCGCAACTAATGGCAAAATTCAGATTGTAAACTCCTTAGAGCACCGCCTTGCTTATTTCTTACACTTCAGACCACAGGCAGCTGATAAGGTTAGATAATTACATTTAAACTACCAATGTCTGAGGGCAAAATAAGATCCAATGGACAACTAAGAGGTACAGGAATGGGAAACAAGGGTCTCTTGTTTGAAACAGGAAAAGGAAAATTGCTAAACCTTTTCAAGTTGAATACCACTGTACAAGCACCACATTTTTTTTTGTAGGGCTCCCAAGGGCATTTTATAATGAATTGGTTCTGTGGCATCTTTCAACTAAAATCCCCCCTTTTAAATAAAACCATATTCAGTTTTGGGCAGGTTCTTCTCAGTTAATCTCATACACATTAAAGAGATTCAAACCGTGCAGACTTTTACCACTCACCAGGATGGGAATGCAAGATATGCCATCTTCCCATACAGGGGAAATGGCTGCAACAGCATAGCCCAGTCTCCTAAGTTTAGGTAAAGGTAAAGGTACCCCTGCCCATACGGGCCAGTCTTGACAGACTCTAGGGTTGTGCGCCCATCTCACTCAAGAGGCCGGGGGCCAGCGCTGTCCGAAGACACTTCCGGGTCACGTGGCCAGCGTGACAAGCTGCATCTGGCGAGCCAGCGCAGCACACGGAACGCCGTTTACCTTCCCGCTTGTAAGCGGTCCCTATTTATCTACTTGCACCCGGGGGTGCTTTCGAACTGCTAGGTTGGCAGGCGCTGGGACCGAGCAGCGGGAGCGCACCCCGCCGCGGGGATTCGAACCGCCGACCTGACGATCTGCAAGCCCTAGGCGCTGAGGCTTTTACCCACAGCGCCACCCGCGTCCCCTCCTAAGTTTAGGAAGAGATAAAATTCTCTCTCCCATGGTTCAGCAACCATGAACAAAAGTAACTCTTCCAAAAGAATGAATGACTACAATACAAAAGGGGGGGGGGGCGTGGGGATGCTACCTAGCACTGCTCTCTTATTTCTAAACCTATCTAATTTCCAGACAAGCTACTGAAGGATCTAATATTAATAATTGCTAAAAGAACAAGGCTTGTACAGATGAGATCTATGCTAGAATTTAGAGAGGAGGGGAAATCCACATTCATTTCAAATAATCCGCACTAAGCTTTCCGTACAAAAAGACTGCTTTTAAAATTACAGCAAAACTGTATGCTCTCATAATCATGGGGGGTGGAAATGCTGCCATTAAAGCCAGGGGAAGAGGAAGCATGCTGGATGTGATGAGACTGAAATCCAAGAGGGAAGAATAAAAATTGAATAAAAATAGATGTTGCTGCATGGAAATGGATAGGCTTTTCAGTCAGTCTTCAGTGCTTCTGTACACCTGAACTCTCTACGTGACATGTACTTCTTGATAACCCTGTATAAAACAGTGACTGAAGGAGTGTATGACTGGAACTGCAATTAGGAGAATATGTAGACAGAAATGTTTCTTTCTATTGGAAAATATGTGGGCCCAAAATCAGTCGTTCCTGTTTCATTGGTGCAAAGATTTCTAACATTTCTCTGTAGCATTCTCACAGCTTCATGCCAAAATATTTAATCTTGCTCCCTAGCACATATACGCCATCCCTTCCAGAGCGGCAGGAACTCTGTGGGATTAGAAAAGGGAATTAACAATAGGCTGCTTCCGGTAATGTACAGACATCACACCTCATTACACTTGACCCAGAAATATCGGTGCCAAAAAGCTTCTGCCAATTAGAACAGCTGTTTTCAGAACTGGTTTTCGAGCATTCAAAAATGTCCCACATCTATGTCTCATGCCCATGTATTTAAAATTTGCTTCAGCAGGTGCAGGTGCGCAGCAACCGGACAGAGGACCTTCTCAGCTGAGGTACATGCCTGAGAAGTGACATTTATGTTATTATCCCTTAAGTGATGATGATGATGATGATGATTATCATTATTATATATTATTGGTATTATTATTATTATTATTATTATTATTATTATTATTATTATTATTATTTCTGTGAACAGGTGGACGCTTTAATTTCTGTTTCCAGTTTATTAAATTTTTCACCGTTTTAACATTTTATCGAGAGATGCTCTTAACTTTTCTGTTGTTTAGTTTTATACAAATCTTTCCTCTCCGGCGCTCAAGCGTATTTTAAGCCCTCTCTGCTCAGCTCCTGAGAAGAAAAACAAAATAACCGGCCCAATTCTTTCGAAAAGCAAATGCTTTCCAGCTGACACACTTTTAAACCGTATACTCTCTCCCCCCCCAGCCACCCCCCCCCACGAGCGTTGCTGCGCGCGCTCTGAGGAGACAGGCGCTCGGCACATGCTCAGGGGGCATGTTTCCCCCTCCCTCCTTTTTTTCATTCCACACCCTGCGCGGAGAAGCGGAGCCAGCCCCCCCCCACTTCTCCCCATAGGTCCCCCCCCCCAATTATGGCAGCGGGGGCGAGCGGAGCCCCTCTACCTACGAGGCGCTTGAGACCTTCCAGCCCTTTCCGCCGCCCCCCCCCCCAATTCCTGCCACATGGATGGGTCCCTCTATGGGTCCCTCTAGGGAAGGAGGGCGCGAAGGGAGCTGAGGGGAAGGAGGGGGGGAGGGCGCCGGGCCCGGCTCCCCTCCGCCGCGCGCGCCCTTCCCGCCGCCCGCTCTCCTACTCACCCGCCCACGGGCGCCCGCGCGCCATCCCCGCTCACTGGGCCGGCCGGCGCTGCTGCTGCCGGCGCCGCCAACGACCCTTTTCGGAGGCGCGCCCCCCGTGCGCACGCACAACATGGTCTCGCCCAGCTCGCTCTCCCCGCCCCCGCGCGCACCCGCCGGCCAATGGAAGCGTCCGGGAGAGACCACGCCCTCCCCCGGACCAAGACCAATCGCTCGCTCGCTCTCGCGCCTTAAAGGCGTAAAAAGGCGTCGCGGGAGTCTCTTAAAGAAGCCGCGGCGTCGCCTGTTCAACGCGGACGAGTGAGCGTGCGAGTCGTTTCCGTTCAACCAATAGAAAGCTGCGCTATGTGACGTTCCGTTTCCCCCCCCCACGCCCCTCCCTTCTGCACGTACTTGTGCGTTGGCAAGGGGGCGGGGATGTCGCCGAGTTGCTCTTTAACTCTCTCCTGCCCGTATAAGAATAAGGCTCCCTGAGGTTAAGAGGCTCATTCAATGATATCAACGGAGTTATCCCAAGCTCATCTTCTGGCAGTGCTTGTATTCATAAGTAATACCGCTGCCAGACTATTCTGCGCCCCAATCAAGGCTACCTACGTCCCTCACTACCACCCCCCCCCCCCAAATTGCCAACTTCAATTTTCAAAAACTGGTGTCTTGTAGAAAAAAAATGAAAAGCACCAAACTTGAAAGTGCTGGATTTATTTTACATTGCAAAAGTAACGCAACAAACTTTTGATTATCTTTCACAAACACAAAAGAGGAACGTTTCAGCACACAGATCGTTTGGAACAACCTTGTGAATTGTGATTCACAATTCACATATACATTTTAAAATAGTTCTATGCCAACCTAGCAGTTCGAAAGCACGTCATGTGCAAGTAGATAAATAGGGACCGCTCTGGCGGGAAGGTAAACGGCGTTTCCGTGTGCTGCTCTTGTTCGCCAGAAGCAGCTTGGTCATGCTGGCCACACGACCCGGAAGCTGTCCACGGACAAACGCCGGCTCCCTCGGCCTATAGAGCGAGATGAGCGCGCAACCCCAGAGTCGGTCACGACTGGACCTAATGGTTAGGGTTCCCTTTACCTTTTTTAATGCATTAATTACTTCAAAAAATGATCTAATAGTTCTAATGCATTGATTACTTCAAAAAAAGATAAAAGTATTCAAAATATAAAAGTTATATCTTATCAAACAACAAAACGAATCTGTATAAACTGTGTCGCTCAAAAGTCAGTACTGTGCCCCTCAGGTCTGCGCCCTGGACGGCTGCATAGTTGGCCAGGAAATATGCCCCATTGAAAGCAGCCGCATTTAGTTCTCACTAAACCCATATGTAGCTCAGGATTCAAGTTGGGTGCCTCCTGTTCTTGCATGGAGTGCTTACCTTTTATCTGCCCTGTCCGCCCATTCAGTGAGGTTAAAAGAGCAGTGAAAGGGTGGATCTGAATCACTCCAACCAGAGGAAAAGGCAGCTCTAATCAACTTCAGGAAATGCTATAATGCAAGAATACAACACACCTACTTAAACAAATAGTAATGTGAACTGGGGCTGAACAAGTGTCTCTACAAAGTACACACTAGGAAGAGAAAGGGCTAAAAGTTAACATTCCATATGCAAACAGGTTTAACTGCACAATGGGAGACAGAGGAGGCGGGGAGGATGCTGTTAAAATCAAAGCCATAAATCTAGGGATCATAAACAGACTGTTGTAAAGAACTGTCATGTACTTTCCTTAATTGTCTTAATTTAGTTAAGCCAAGTTTATTTTCAGCTACACTGCACTCATATAAATTTGCAGTTGATATTATCCTATACACACTTACCTGAGGGTGAATACCATTGAACTCAACGAGGCTTACTTCTGAGTAGACATGTACACGATTGCACTGCTGTCTCTGTTATTTTCATCCCATTTTTATATGAGGAAATAATAAAAAGAATTACAAGTGTGAGTAGAAGTTAATACAGTACTTAAAATTCAGGATCGCTTAAAACTTAACTGGGAACTGGGTACAGAAACAGACTAGACTAGAATCCCACAACTATCTGTTTACAGGTCAATATAGCACAGTGGTTTTCCAACTTTCTATTTTTAGATGTTTTCCAACTTTTAATACATATTTTTTGTATAAAAAAAACCTTTCTGCTTCAACATTCCTGCTGTAGAATTGCTGTGTGTTGGATCCAGGAGAGTGTTGTAAGGCACACACTTTGTAGGCAAAGTTGACCAGTCTTGCTGGGCCTGTGTGATAAACACAATCTTATGCACATTCACTCAGAAATAACTCCAACTGTATTCAAGTTTATCTGAGTTGCTGCCTCAGCGTACTAGACCTCATGAAGCAGCCCACTACAATAGCACATTGCAGGGAAGGACTGATCCTGGGCAGCTTTTAAGGCAAACTTGTCTAGTCTTGTCAGTGAGAAATCCCTAAGGTTAAGGTCTGGAGATCTTAACAATTTTTTCTTAATAATAATAATAGAGCGAGATGAAACATTATGGGTCTGGTCATCTTCGAAGTCACACTCCATAACTTTTAGATTTTTTAAATGAGAGGGGTAGCCATTACTGTTCCTTCGACCCAGCAATCTATGCCGCAACCTGAAATTTGTTTAGAGCTTTGCAGAGGCTAACCTTATTCCTGTGCACAACTCCGCTTGCATTTGATCATTTTAATAAGCTGCAGACTTCTTTCCCAGCTTTTTTATCCTGTGACTCCACTTGTTTCATTATCATCTAGTCTGAAGAATTCTGGACAGCTCAGAAAGCTTGCTCACAGGTTTTTGACATTTTTGCTGGTCGTGATGAAGGTATACTTATTGTGGTTTTTGTAACCACCAATACCCTGCCCTGATGAGCCAACCTCTGATTTGCATGTGTACCCTGGAGGCTTTACTGTGCTCACTTTAGAGTGAAATTAACTCCATACATACGTGGGTGGCGCTGTGGTCTAAATCACTGAGCCTCTTGGGCTTGACGATCAGAAGGTCAGCGGTTCGAATCCCCGCAACGGAGTGAGCTCCCCTTGCTCTGTCCCAGCTCCTGCCAACCTAGCAGTTTGAAAGCACGCCAGGTAAGTAGGTTCTGCTGCGGTGGGAAGGTAAATGGCATTTCCGTGCATTCTGGGTTCTGTCACAGTCTCCCGTTGCGCCAGAAGGGGTTTAGTCATGCTGGCCACATGACCCGGAAAGCTGTCTGTGGACAAACGCCAGCTTCCTCGGCCTGAAACAAGATGAGCGCCACAACCCCATAGTCACCTTTGACTGGACTTAACCGTCCGGGGTCCTTTACCTTTTTTTTTACATTCTCAGAAGAGCATATTATTTCGTTCACCTTACTACTTTAAAATTGTAAAGCACCTTTGGTGCCCAGAATAATAATAATAAGAAGAAGAAGAGTTTGGATTTGATATCCCGCTTTATCACTACCCGAAGGAGTCTCAAAGCGGCTAACATTCTCCTTTCCCTTCCTCCCCCACAACAAACACTGAGTCGGGCTGAGAGACTTCAGAGAAGTGTGACTGGCCCAAGGTCACCCAGCAGCTGCATGTGGAGGAGCGGGGAATCGAACCTGGTTCACCAGATTACAAGTCTACCACTCTTAACCACTACACCACACTAGGCAGAAAAGCAACATATAGATGGGAAGAATTAATAAGAACACATGCTCTAAGACTAAAACCCAAAACTGAAAGCAGTCTTCAATGCAAAGCCCCAGTAGGCCTGAGCACAAATTAAGACCCAGACAACAACTCCCTATAAGTTACGGACTTTCCCCCAACAAACTTGCCAGAGTCCAGTTTATAGTAAGACTGTTTGGGTTCTGTTATAACAACCCAAAGGGTTGTAGGGTTGGAAGGGACCCTGAGGGTCATCTATCCCAACCCTCTGCAATGCAGGAATCTCACCTACAGCATCCACGACAGATGGCCATCCAATCTCTGGCAAAAAAAGCAACACCACCTGCAATGAAGGAGAGCCCACTGCCTTCTGAGGGAGTCTGTTCCACTGTTAACAGTTCTTCCTGATGTTTAGGCAGAATCTCCTTTCTTGTAACTTGAATCCATTGGTTTGGGTCTTACCTTCCAGAGCAGGAGAAAAACAAGCTTGCTTCAAAACTAGAACCAGTGACTGGGCACCAAAGAAAGAAAGAAAAAGGTGTAAGTACCACAGGCAGTGAAGGGTCTGCCATTCCCTCTTCAGCACTAGAAATGAATGAACAAACAAACAAATAATTAAATGAATGAATAAAAATCTTTTTTCCAGGGAAGAGGTGGATTCTAGAGAACATTGGCACTCCATTTTTAAGCTATTGTTGCAGTATCAGTTTCCTTCAGCAGATGGCTCTGTAGGGTCACTCTTGACTTCCAGCTGTCATTCCAGGTAGAACAGGTAAAACAGAGCTTTGCCAAGGCATGTATCTGCTTGCGCCTCTCTCCCTCTCGGTGTTTTTTAGTAAATCCAACAGGGTTCAGTAGAACTTATTCCCGAGTAGGGTAGTCAGGTGCCAAAGAGGAAAGGGCTCCTGAACCTTCAATAGTTGTGCAGAAGACGTCAGAGGGATTGAAAGCTGCTGCTCCTGCTGCTGAAATTTCCTTTTCTACGCAACGCAACTATCGAAGATGAAGGAGCCCTCTTCTCTTTTGCACCTGACAGTGGTGCTGTGAGTTAAAGCACAGAGCCTAGGGCTTGCCGATCAGAAGGTCGGCGGTTCGAATCCCCGCGACGGGGTGAGTTCCCGTTGTTTGGTCCCTGCTCCTGCCAACCTAGCAGTTCGAAAGCACATCAAGGTGCAAGTAGATAAATAGGTACTGCTCTGGCGGGAAGGTAAACTGCGCTTCCATGCGCTGCTCTGGTTCGCCAGAAGTGGCTTCATCATGCTGGCCACATGACCTGGAAGCTGTACGCCGGCTCCCTCGGCCAATAAAGCGAGATGAGAGCCGCAACCCCAGAGTCGGCCACGACTGGACCTAATGGTCAGGGGTCCCTTTACCTTTACCTATTCTATCCCAATTAAGTGGGTACAGCAATGCAGCCTCCTTTCGAACCCTGAAAAAAAGTGTTGATTTTTATGTTTCATTTTGTTACAAAACCACCGCAGCAGAACATAGCATAAGAAATGACCACAAACCATTCAAGGCATTTGTCCTCTGGTAAAGTTAATATAGGGGACGCAGGTGGCGCTGTGGGTTAAAGCCTCAGCACCTAGGGCTTGCCGATCGAAAGGTCGGCGGTTCGAATCCCCGCAGCGGGGTGCGCTCCCGTCGTTTGGTCCCAGCGCCTGCCAACCTAGCAGTTCGAAAGCACCTCCGGGTGCAAGTAGATAAATAGGGACCGCTTACCAGCGGGAAGGTAAACGGCGTTCCGTGTGCTGCGCTGGCTCGCCAGATGCAGCTTGTCACGCTGGCCACGTGACCCGGAAGTGTTTGCGGACAGCGCTGGCTCCCGGCCTATAGAGTGAGATGAGCGCACAACCCTAGAGTCTGGCAAGACTGGCCCGTAAGGGCAGGGGTACCTTTACCTTTACCTTTACCTTTACCTTTAAAGTTAATATAGACCTAAAATAAACTTCTTCATCACTTGTCGCCATGATTCAACTTGACAGCATGAAGCTCTGGTCTGACTGCTAACTGTCTCTCTGTTTGCCAAGACTTAAGGCGTATCCTGCTTGTGACATCACACAGGACACAAGACTGTCATAATTGCATGCAGCCTCACCTTATCGCCATGCCTACAACAGTGGCCAGTAAACCTCTGCAACTAGATAAACATCAGCCTGACTCAGCAGCAAGCCTGAAGTTTAATTTTGCAACCCAAAAACCCGCTCCCAGCTTTAAAAGGAACAAACCTTGTGTGTATTAGTGCATAACATTGCCTTTTGTTCTTGAATTAATACCTTAATCTGAAGATTTCTCTCTAGTCCAGGAGTCAGTAACCTTTTTCAGCCATGGGCCAGCCCACCGTCCCTCAGACCTTGTGGGGGGCCGGACTATATTTTTTTGGGGGAGGGGAATGAGCGAATTCCTATGCCCCGCAAGTAAGCTAGATGTGCATTTTAAATAAAAGGACACATTCTACTCATGTAAAAACACCAGGCAGGCCCCACAAATAGCCCAGAGATGCATTTTAAATACAGTGGTACCTCAGGTTACATACGCTTCAGGTTACATATGCTTCAGGTTAAAGACTCCGCTCACCCAGAAATAGTGCTTCAGGTTAAGAACTTTGCTTCAGGATGAGAACAGAAATCGTGCTCCGGTGGCGCGACAGCAGCAGGAGGCCCCATTAGCTAAAGTGGTGCTTCGGGTTAAGAACAGTTTCAGGTTAAGTACGGACCTCCGGAACGAATTAAGTATTTAACCTGAGGTACCACTGTAAAAGGACACATTCAACTCATGTAAAAACACACCGATTCCCGACCATCCGCGGGCCGGATTGAGAAGGCGATTGGGCCGGATCCAGCCCCAAGGCCTTAGGTTGCCTACCCCTGCTCTAGTCTGTCTGGTTGTCTCAGTTCCTTTAAGGGAATATTCCTTTAAAAAAAATACCAGAGTCATAAAATGTATTTTCTCTGGCAGCACAATCTGGAATATGTGCAGCGGTTGTGGTTGTTGGCCTCTGTCTGTCTCAGTGATAAGGAAGAAAAGAGCATGGTCTTACTACCACCATCAACTGCAGCCTGTCTCCAAACCAGGATTCTGGGGCAGATTTTAGTGGGAGAGGGGGGGAAACCAAGGAAAATCACTGGCTAAATTCAAGCACCACCCCAAGCATCTCTAGAACCTCTTTTGGACCCCAAGATGTGTCCTAAGGTGAGGATTGCCCTCTCATCACCAAAATTAAGCTAACATTTGAAAGGAGCTTGAATCCTCGCAATGCTCTCCTCCCATCTCCTTCGGGGCCCTCCACCTCAGAGGGTTTCTGCCTGCAACAAGGGAGACTCCAAACACTTCAGTCTACACATTGTCCCCTGCCTCTCCTTGCACTCTGATCCTTTGCTCTCAAAGTCTGCTGCGTTAAAGCAATATTTCTATGGCCTAGAAAGTGACAGTAAAGGTAAAGGGACCCCTGACCGTTAGGTCCAGTGGCGGACGACTCTGGGGTTGCAGCGCTCATCTCGCTTTATTGGCCGAGGGAGCCGGCGTACAGCTTCCGGGTCATGTGGCCAGCATGACAAAGCCGCTTCTGGCGAACCAGAGCAGCGCATGGAAACACCATTTACCTTCCCACCGGAGTGGTACCTATTTATCTACTTGCACTTTGGCGTGCTTTGGAACTGCTAGGTTGGCAGGAGCAGGGACCGAGCAACGGGAGCTCACCCCGTCACGGAGATTCGAACTGCCGACCTTCTGATTGGCAAGCCCTAGGCTCTGCGGTTTAGACCACAGCGCCACCCACACAGGAAGCTGCATTACTGTATAGTGAGTCGGACCATCTATCTCAATAATGTCTGTACTGACAGGCAATGACTTTCCATGGTGGAGCATTTGCCTTGCACGTAGAATGTCCTTGGCACCTCTAGCTAGGGCTAGGAATGTCCCCTGCCCAGAACCTGGGAGTGCTGCTGCCAGCCAGTGTAAACCGTATTGAGATAGATGAAGCATCTTCCTAAATTCTGTCACAATCACTAAGCAAGGTAAGAGAAACTCAGATTATGTCCAGATGATCAACAAAAGTCAGAGAAACAGAGCCCCCATCTTCCTCCCATATGAAAAACTCCAGCTTGCTCCGCTTAACGGCTTGACAGGATTTTGGGGTTTGCCAGGTAACGGCTGAGCTATGAAGATAAAAGCAGGAAGGAGAGCAAAAACAATTGAATCACTAAAGACTGATATTGGATTGTTGAATGGTGATGTCATAATCCTGTCAGGCAACAGGGAACATGGTCGGTCTCTCTCTGGAAGTGCAGTTTTCAGCTAAATTTGAAGTACATTTTAAGGAAAACTATAATTGCTAGAACATGCCCCCCCCCCCACTTTTAGCTATTGACCAAACAGCTATTTACAACAGAGTGAATTCTAAAATTTAGAGGAAATGTAGAGGATGGGGGCATTGGTTTTGTTAAGTTGTGGGTGAACATATCAGACGACACAGCAATTCTTCAACAGCTCTTCTTTATTCAGAGGCCAGAACAGAACTGAACTGAAGGGCTCAGTCAGACTGCTTATATAGATCTCCAGTACAACGTTACTGTAGCAACTTTCTAAAACTATCCAATCGCTGAATGTCACTTTCGATCCTTCATTTGTATAAAAACTATCCAATCACTGAACGTCACTTTCGATCTTTCATTTGCATAACTATCTACAGTATCCCCCTGCTGGCCCAGGGTGAGAACTTCAGTACATAACACATTTGATCCTGCAGAGCTCTCCTTAATATTAATTTACATTACAGTGGTACCTCAGGTTACATACGCTTCAGGTTACAGACGCTTCAGGTTACACACTCCGCTAAGCCAGAAATAGTGTTTCAGGTTAAGAACTTTGCTTCAGGATGAGAACAGAAATTGTGCTCTGGCAGCGCGGCAGCAGGGATGCGGGTGGCGCTGTGGGTAAAAGCCTCAGCACCTAGGACTTGCCGATCGAAAGGTCGGCAGTTCGAATCCCCGCGGCGGGGTGCGCTGCCGTTGCTCGGTCCCAGCGCCTGCCAACCTAGCAGTTCGAAAGCACCCCCGGGTGCAAGTAGATAAATAGGGACCGCTTACTAGCGGGAAGGTAAACGGCGTTCCGTGTGCGGCTCTGGCTCGCCAGATGCAGCTTGTCACGCTGGCCACGTGACCCGGAAGTGTCTGCGGACAGCACTGGCCCCCGGCCTCTTGAGTGAGATGGGCGCACAACCCTAGAGTCTGTCAAGACTGGCCTGTACGGGCAGGGGTACCTTTACCTTTACCTTTTATTCCTGCCCATGTGCTCCCTTGCCTTTATCTAAAGGACTCTTGTCTCAGGGGACGTTCCCCAGGGTACCTTCCACCTAGCCAAGTCACCAAAACTTAAATGGGGAATTGAAAACAGTTGGCATCTTACTGAAATGGATCCCCGCTCTGTATATTTTCATTAAGCCCAGACATGAAGAAATTGCGCCACAACAGGTTCTATGCAAATCTAAACAGGATATATACATGGCTTTAGACAAAAGCAGTGACGTGGCAGCAGACTAAGCAAAACTCCTGCCAAATTACAAATCTACACCCTTAAAGGCTACAATCTTTTGATTTAGTCTTCTGAAGTTTAAAATCTGATTGTATCCAGATAAAAATCAGCTTTCGCGTGGCTGAATAAACAGATCTGATCATCAAATAAAAAATACGGTTAAAGGCCCTGCCGCTCATGTCTCGGAAACAACTAGATTAAATTACTGTTTCTATGGCTGTATACTGTTAACAGAGAAATCTGAGGGCTCCCTTGGACAAAAAACAAGGACACCAGCCAGGAATACCAGAGCAAAACAGCAGCCAGTAGACTTGGTCTTTATTGAAGACTGTCGCCACAGGACTCCCACCTGCCACAAGGTGGAACAAGATGGAAGCCCCAACAAAAGAGCCCCCAAACTTTTATTAGCTGTTGATCCCCATGTTACACCCCCCCAAACTACATCAGTAATACATCATGGTTACATCATGAAAGGGGAGGTCTGGTGGCAGTAATCTGAGCATCCTGGACCCTGCCCCATGGTTCTCCTTGTCCTCCACCAAACACCCATCAAGTATGACAAAAAAAGATATTTACATTTCCCTGTTTCCCAGCCAAATTAATCACACCCTTTTGTCTTCATCTGGCTTTCTTATTTCTGGAATGGCTACCTGTCTGGCACTCAGGTATCAGGATGCCAGGGATTATCACTCAGGCAGAGGGGCTGCTGAGTAGCTGAGCTCACATGTCTTTATGAATTTCTGACGTTTTCCCAGTGAGCCAGTACACAGATGTATTTATCAGTGAATTCTTACATTTGGTATCGTGCAGCAAAGGCCCTTTGAATAGATAGGAAGAAACTGTGATGAAGTGTTTTGTGGGGACAAATCACAAAAGTCACAAAAGTGATTGTGCTGGTTTTGGTAGTGGGCTGCATGTGCATGATATCTGCTGGAGGGGCAACCCCCCCCCAACCTAGACATAAATTTCTGCAACAATACACACCATACCCCTCAAAAAGCTGCAATTCCAAGCCCATGATTATTTGGGGAGATTTGGGAGTTCTGGGTTCAAATTCCAGATTAACAAAACGTCCTAGACAAGCCCATACCATCTTAACTCGATTCCTCACCTGTACAAACCAGCACTTTATCTATGCAATCACACCTATTGTAGCAGGAAACACCCCCCCCCAATCATTCAGTTTGTACAAACTTCACACACACTCACACACTACATACGCTACGCTTCTTTATAAATTCATAGAAAATCAACCATACATCGGATTTGCACTGTTCCACTTTTATTTTACTCCATGAAGGAAGGACTACAAAATGGGGAAGGTTTGATACAGGGCAGCCATAATCCCTTGAGCATACCAGCACATCCACAGGAGCCCTGCCCAGTTGCTATGCCAACCCTGATGGTCTCAGACAGAAGACCATCAACACTGCATACACGAGTGGATTCAACACGGACTATAACAAAAGAACAGTGGTTGCATTTCCCCTCAGGGGGCAGGAAACTGCGACTACCTTTTGTCTTCTAAACATGACTCATGGGGAGGGGGAAAGGGGGAACCAGCCAGGTGACAGGACACTCAGGTTACCACCGCCACCCCTCCCTCAACCCCTCCTTTCTGTGATGTATGTATGATGTTTCTGGGGGTGGGCTTGATCTACAGGATGGGAATTTCAAAAGTTTTTATAAGGCCTTGCACACCATCTTTCTGTGTCTTTCCTCTCTCCTGCAAGTGAGGGGAGCACCCTGTTGCAACAGTTCAATAAAGGCCAAGCCTACAGGCTGCTGATTTGCTCCAATTTACTCTGGTTGGTGTTTTTACTTTTTGTCCAAGGGAGCCCTCGGATTTTTCCGGTAACACTATGAGATTCCTAACCCCACTGTGTCCCACAGTCTACGGCAGAGGTGATCTTTGCTTCTATGACACCTTCTTTATGGTGTGCTTATGAGAACATCGCAGATTGAATTATTTCCCCACCTGTCTTAAAGAACAGCATCTGATTAGTCTCTTGCTGATAGTCAAACCCTAGAGAGATTTTCGTGTTGCCTCTTCAGCCTATTGGTACCACGAAGTGTGGCATGTTGCCTTCAGGGAGAAGTTGGCCCAGAAAACGAGAGCTCTCCGTAGCATTTTAAAATCTGACAAATCAATTTCAACATGGTATTTCTTTGTTGTTTTATGTTAATAATGAAAAGGTCAGTATCATCCTTTACACAAATATTTGGAATACTTAGTGTTATGTATTGAAGTTCTCACCCTGGCCACCAGGGTTATTGTGTACTGTAGATAGTTTTCACTCAGGTCCACGTCAATTAATTTAGGTAGGAAACCCTGGGTTGTTGTTGCTACAATGTTGACAGCCAGCTGCCTATAAAAGCAGGCCGGCTGAGCTGTTTGCTGTTCAGTTCTGTTCCAGCTTACAAATAAAGAGTTGCTTTGGAGAAATCGCTACGTCTTCTATGTCTACCCGCTACTTAATACTTAGTTTTAGGATTTTATGTTTCATCAAGTCTGATTGCTCTTTGCTTATAACTTTCCCCCTCATATTTACCCGTAAATGACTGTTGATAGTTGCCTCCTTTTATTTTATCTCCCATTCATTTTCCGTTTCAAATTTGTCTTCACTGATGTCACACCGATCACTTCTTTTGTGCTTTAACTCTGATGTTTTAGTATATATGGGTTGCTTGGGGTGTGCAGTCCATGGAATTTGGGATATTGCTTTTCAGTTGAAAGACTTACCTGTTCGCTTGGTATTATTTCTGTAATTTTTTCTCTCCCTATATCTGCTGTTTTTAAAATTAATAATTAAAAACACAAATAATATATTTAATTCTATTCAATACAGTGTAAAATATGTTGACTTCCATTCAATGTACAGCGTCTGTATGGAGTTCTTTGACATTCTCAAAAATACTGCAATTTCATTAACTTCAATCCATTTGTCAGGCTTTAAAAGTAAGAAACGGAACCCTGGGTAAGTGAACCTCCCCTGAAAAAAATTCTGCAAGACTTTTCTGCAATGGGCGTTGATGGAAGAAAAGGATAACATATGTAGAAACACTTTCCATGTTTGATTTGCCCTCTGTCTAGCTTGTTGTGCCAGCTTTTCAGCTAAAGCCACTGGCCATATCTGATCCTATCATGCCACCTTTTTATAGGAAAGTATTACCAGGAACGGTGTACAAGCCTGGGCTGTAAAAGTGATACAAAACATAATTAATACTCAAATACCACAATCAGCAAGGGAGCAACTTATTCTCCCAGTAGCGGTGATTGCAGAAGCTGTGAAAGTTAAATCTTCCTGGAAAACATAATTTGACACATTTAATTATTCAGGCAGCTTCTACTTAGGGATGAGCTAATCTGTCAATTCCGGTTTCTCTCATTCCCTCCAACTCCCAGTCTTAATCTTAATGATTTCTCCAACCGTGCACATGCCTGTGTACATGTTGCCTAATAAACACATTTCTGCAATGCAATTCCCCCTACCAGAGGGCATTTTTGTGTGCTATATTCACAAATATAGAGTGGTACCTCAGGTTAAGTACTTAATTCGTTCCAGAGGTCCGTTCTTAACCTGAAACTGTTCTTAACCTGAAGCCCCACTTTAGCTAATGGGGCCTCCTGCTGCCGCAGCGCCGCCGCTGCACGATTTCTGTTCTCATCCTGAAGCAAAGTTCTTAACAGAGTGTGTAACCTGAAGCGTATGTAACCCGAGGTACCACTGTATGCATGTTATTGTAGTATCGCAGTGCGTCGTTTTTGTACACATTACTTGCCTGGGAAACTGCATTGCAAAATTGAGAAAAGTGCAAATTTTGAAGGGTGGGTCGTTGTATTTTAGTCTTTTATTGTTTTTTTGAAATGTAACTAGGGAGGTTCATCTTTAAATGTGAATGGAATCGAATTTCTCCCCCTCCCCTACTTTTAGTTAGCGCTTTCTGCAGTTTTTTAATACAGGCAACTCCCCGTTCGTGCAGAAGTTGCGTTCCAGGTCATTGTGCATATTAAATAGCGGGTGGACATAGCAGACAACACAGAGATTTCTCCAAGTACCATAGTTCTTTATAAGTACAGTGGTACCTTAGGTTACATACGCTTCAGGTTACATATGCTTCAGGTTACAGACTCCGCTAACCCAGAAATAGTGCTTCAGGTTAAGAACTTTGCTTCAGGATGAGAACAGAAATCGTGCTCCAGCAGGTTAAGTACAGACCTCCGGGACAAATTAAGTACTTAACCTGAGGTACCACTGTAAGTTGGAACTGAACTGAACAGCAAAACAGCTTTTATAGGTAGCCGGCTGTCAACACTGTAACTACAACAGCCCAGGGTTCCCCGCCTAAATTTACTGACGTGGACCTGAGTGAAAACTATATACACGATACCCCTGGTGGCCAGGGTGAGAACTTCAATACATAACTCCCCTCCCCACCGAGATAAGGCGTTAGTTACAATCATAATGGTGAACATAGTCTTTTAAATAAGCTGGGCTCTTGGAATCCGTGCTGGATCACCAAGGGCCAATACCAGAGTCCAGGTGACCGCCGGATTCTGGCTGCGACTGTGGTGTGGCCAAATGTGGCGTTGAGCCCGAGTTCCCTGGATCCGCTGCTGTCGAAGGAACCGCCGCGAACAGACTCGGCGGACGGTCAGGCACGGCAGTGGTCCGAGTCTCTGGAGAGCCAGGCAGATCCACCGAAACGGCTTGGCTTGGCTCCATGCCCTCAGTTTGTGAGGAAGATGTAGGTGGAGCCTCGCCTTCCATTAGCGACTGCTTCGGAGCTGGGGCCATAGTTGGGGGCACAGCGGTAGTGTCCAAATCCCCAACCCTGTGCCTTAGCTGGTCTATGTGCCGGCACCACAAGTGTCCGTTCTCGAGTGCCACCTGGTACGAATGGGGCCCCGTGACTCCCACTACCGTGGCCGGCACCCAAGGAATGTCCCCCACAAAGTTCCAGGCAAAAACCTGATTCCCTGGAATAAAGGACTGTGGCGCGTTAGTACAGTATTAAATAGTGGGTGGACATAGCAAACGAGGCAGAGATTTCTCCAAGTACCGTATTTTTTGCTCTATAAGACTCACTTTTTCCCTCCTAAAAAGTAAGGGGAAATGTGTGTGCATCTTATGGAGCGAATGCAGGCTGCGCAGCTATCCCAGAAGCCAGAACAGCAAGAGGGATCGCTGCTTTCACTGCGCAGCGATCCCTCTTGCTGTTCTGGCTTCTGGGATTCAGAATATTTTGTTTCTTGTTTTCCTCCTCCAAAAACTAGGTGCGTCTTATGATCTGGTGCATCTTATAGAGCGAAAAACACAGTAGTTCTTTATAAATAAGCTGGAACTGAACTGAACTGCAAATAGCTCAGCCGCCCTGCTTTTATAGGCAGCCGGCTGTCAACACTGTAACAACAACAGCCCAGGGTTCCCTGCCTAAATTAACTGACGTGGACCTGAGTGAAAACTATATACATGATACCCCTGGTGGCCAGGGTGAGAACTTCAATACATAACAGTGCAAATCAGCTGGTTCTGTTCCCCGCTTCCCTGCCCCTTCCAGGGCAGAAAGCGGTGCACTTGTCGGCAGTTGCACATCAACTGGACACACACAAAACTTGTATTCAAAGGGTTTCTCATCCACCCAATCTGCTTTCCCTACTCTATTATTAGGTGGCTCTCTTTGAAGAGCTGGGGTCTTCCCACAATCAACATGGGTTTGTGTTGCATCAATAAATCTAAGCTAAGAGCAAAATGTCTCACAGCACTTTTCAGCCATTTCGATAGCAGATTTGGCAAAGATCATGTAAATTTACCTTGTGTTTTCTAGTAATTCTCTCTCTCTCTCTCTCTCTCTCTCTCTCTCTCTCTCTCACACACACACACACACACACATACACACACACACACACTCCTGACTGGCACTGCAATAGAAAAAATGTTATCATCCTGTCCAGTGCCGGATTTACGTATAAGCTAAACAAGCTATAGTTTAGGGCCCCACTCTCTTGGGGGCCCCCAAAAAATTTAAAGGGGAAAAAACCCCTTGATGTACATTTCCAAAATATAAGATAAAAACAAATAAAATAAAACCTACATACAGCAACAGTATTTTGTGTTCTGTAGGCTTCTATGGTGTACATATTTTGTTATGTGCAAATGGCTTTAGATACCTATTAGGTCCATACATTACCATATAGCATATATTCAACACAAAAAACAGTGGCATTTTGTTGTTGACAAAGGACAGCTGGACATATAAAGGGCCCCATTACCTCCAGTAGCTTAAAGGTAAAGGTACCCCTGCCCATACGGGCCAGTCGTCTCCGACTCTAGGGTTGTGTGCCCATCTCACTTAAGACGCCGGGGGCCAGCGCTGTCCGGAGACACTTCTGGGTCACGTGGCCAGCATGACAAGCTGCATCTGGCGAGCCAGCGCAGCGCAGCGCACGGAAACGCTGTTTACCTTCCCGCCAGTAAGTGGTCCCTATTTATCTAGTTGCACCCGGGGCTGCTTTCGAACTGCTAGGTTGGCAGGCGCTGGGACCGAAAGACGTGAGCGCACCCCGCCGCGGGGATTCAGTAGCTTAGGGCCTCATCAAACCTAAATCCGGCCCTGGTTCTGTCCTCAAAATGACCACAAACCACAATGGTACTTTTGGTTCTCCCCACACCTTGTCTGACACTTCAGATAGCTCAATCAGTAGTGAGACTCTTAATCTCAAGGTCATGGTTCAAGTCCCACGTTGGGCAAAAGATTACTGCATTTCAGTGGGTTGGACTAGATGATCATTGGGGTCCCTTACAGCTCTTCAGTACTATGATTCTATATCAGTTATCAGATATTCCAGCTGATCATTCAGACGGGGAAACAGCCAAGTGACCAAAGAATTGGATAGCTCAAACTTTTTTGGAGTGTGTGAGAGAGAATGAGTTCTTTTCTCCCCGTTAGAAGGGGTTTAAAAAAATATCCGCAGAGACTCCTTCCAGACCTAACAAGGGGATTCAGTAATTACATGCAGGAAAACTGGTGATGGTTTTCATGAAACCCAGATGTGCGTAAGGTTCAGGTTGATTTCCCATGGATGGAACAACCACCAGTTCTGGAATCTGTCAGTACCTCCAAGTGGAGGCCGGCTAAGTCAGTTTTGAAAAGAAAAAGAAAAAGAAGGGAAGGAAAGAGACCGAGAGACTGAAAGACAGAAAAAGGGAATCATTAAAAACACATCATACTCCGAGGCTGAAATCAGGGAGAACGCAACTCCAGCTGGCAAGTTTAGCTGGAACAAAAATAAATAAAAATGTGAATGTTATAAACATTTTTAAAATGTGCCCCCCCAACTCCCTCAACCTGGCTTTCTCTTCCAACCCTCACCCAACTCGCTGTTCAGAGATGGGTTCATATTCCCATCAGTTTTATCCCTTCTCAACAACAACCGGAAGAAAAGAGCATTGAATTTGGCTAGCTTATACTTTTAAAAATGGGAACAAGGCCAACATTTTATCCCTCTCCCTCCAAATTAATAGAATACCCAGAATTATCCTGCCCCACCTGGAAGCCCATTTAAAAAGCTGAAGGCTTGCCAATCAGCTGTTCACGGGGGGGGGGGGGGCTGGATTCCCTTCCCTCTCAGACAGCTGATAGGTGCAATTTTTGTGTTTTTCTTTTTAAATGGACTGGCTGCTGCGCGCGGACACACAAACTGGTTAACCCAAATCTTCCTTTCTTCTGTTTTACACAAAAGCCAGGGTGGCCCATAGATATCAAGTTTCTCCTCAGAAACTAACACAAAACTTTAAACTCGCAATGACATTGTGAGGGTAAAATCAAAATGCAGAGGGAATAATTTTGAAATGCCACATATGTGGTTATTTGCAATACAGTGGTACCTCAGGTTAAGTACTTAATTCGTTCCGGAGGTCCATTCTTAACCTGAAACTGTTCTTAACCTGAAGCACCACTTTAGCCTATGTGGTCTCCTACTGCTGCTGCGCCGCCGGAGCACAATTTCTGTTCTCATCCTGAAGCAAAGTTCTTAACCTGAAGCACTATTTCTGGGTTAGTGGAGTCTGTAACCTGAAGCGTATGTAACCTGAAACGTGTGTAACCCGAGGTACCACTGTATAAATATTATTTAATTTATCAATTGCTTCCTATAAAACATCCTGAAGCTTTTTGGCAATAGAACAACAGAACATATCCATATACAATTTTTTCATGGGCTAGGATAAATAATCTCCACCTAAAGGGCTTAAAAGTCTTCAATAAGCACCAGGAAGGCAGGAAATATATTGCCTGCCTCATATATAAGGGAGGGAGTGCCAAAATACACAGTGCTACTACAGTTTTCAAACAAAAACAAGCATCCTGATTATTATATCTTACAGACGATGACCTCCTCTTTAGAAGACCTCCTCTGGCAGACCTCACTAATCGATTCATTAACATCCACCTGCACTGCCTGTGTGTTAGTATTTCCAGTAAATAACTTCTAGGAAGTGAGAGAATTAAGATGAACCGGCCCCAGGAAAGAGACATCCTGATTTCTGAGCAAAAAGGAAGGGCAAGCTGACTTCACCCACTGTAAAAGCAAACAAAAACTGAAACCTAAGAGCAACCTGGCTGGCTCATCTCACAGAAATCACTTAGAAGGGTACCTGCACATTTTGCTTCTTAGCTCGCTTTCAAGGAGAGCTGGAGAATTACTCTGAAAAATAAAAATGAAAGCTCAGCATCTGTGGCCCTTGTTGAAGGCCCAGTGTCTGTCTGTCTCTTACATATACTGATTACTGGCTGACTTGGGAAGCTTAGGCAAACAGATCAGATATGCATAAAGGGAAAGGTAAAGGGACCCCTGACCATTAGGTCCAGTCACGGACGACTCTGGGGTTGCGGCGCTCATCTCGCTTTATTGGCCGAGGGAGCCGGCGTACAGCTTCCAGGTCATGTGGCCAGCATGACTAAGCCGCTTCTGGCGGACCAGAGCAGCGCACAGAAACGCCGTTTACCTTCCCGCCGGAGTGGTACCTATTTATCTACTTGCAGTTTGATGTGCTTTCGAACTGCTAGGTTGGCAGGAGCTGGGACCGAACAACGGGAGCTCACCCCGTCGCAGGGATTCGAACCGCCAACCTTCTGATCAGCAAGTCCTAGGCTCTGTGGTTTAAAACACAGCACCACCCACCTCCCTCAGATATGCATGCCAGTGTGCTTTTGACTGGGGTGAAAATTCAGCCTTTCCACTTGGAAGTGCTTTGAAAGAGATGCAAAACCTGCCGTGTGTTTCCATTCATGCTTTCTCACCAATAGAGCTAGATTGGGAGGTACATAAATGTGTGAGAGATGCATAAAACGAGGTGTGTGGGGAGGAGAGATGAGGGAAACAGGCCCCGGAAGTCTTACATATAGAAAATAAAAAGGGAATTTTCCTGCATCTGTCTAACACACATCCTAATGAAAAAATGCAGTAGATCGAAAAGCTCTGTTGCTACTCCTTCCACCAGGTGGCGCCATCCTTTAAGGAGGGACGGTGATGCGAAAGGCAAGACAAGTTTGGTTGGATCCCTTAGAATCCACTGTGGGAAAGATACTCATTCAGAGGTCACTTTCCTGTGTCTTTCTGCGCATGCAATCACTCCAAAAGCGTTCAAGTGGACGGAAGGTGTTGCATGAAAACCTGCTGTTCCTTGTTGCTGAAGATATATTTATGCAAACTTTTTTTTAAAATCTTTTGCATTTTTTAAAAAAGGCAAAGGGACGCAGGTGGTGCTGTGGGTTAAACCACAGAGCCTAGGACTTGCTGATCAGAAGGTCAGCGGTTCGAATCCCCGCGACGGGGTGAGCTCCCATTGCTTGGTCCCTGCTCCTGCCAACCTAGCCGTTCGAAAGACGTCAAAGTGCAAGTAGATAAATAGGTACCGCTCTGGCGGGAAGGTAAACCGTGTTTCCGCGTGCAGCTCTCGTTCGCCAGAAGTGGCTTAGTCATGCTGGCCACATGACCCGGCCAATAAAGCGAGATGAGCGCCGCAACCCCAGAGTCGGTCACAACTGGACCTAATGGTCAGGGGTCCCTTTACCTTTACCTTTAAAGGACCCCTGACAGTTAGGTCCAGTCGCAGACAACTCTGGGGTTGTGGCACTCATCCCGCTTTACAGGCTGAGGGAGCCAGCGTTTGTCTGCAGACAGTTTTTCCGGGTCATGTGGCCAGCATGACTAAGCTGCTTCTGGCACAACGGAACATCGAAACCAGAGCAGCGCACGGAAACACCGTTTAGCTTCCTGCTGGAGCGGTACCTATTTATCTACTTGCACTTTGACATGCTTTCGAACTGCTATGTTGGCAGGAGCTGGCACCGAACAACGGGAGCTCAGCCTGTTGTGGGGATTCGAACCGCCAACCTTCTGATCGGCAAGCCCAAGAGGCTCAGTGGTTTAGACCACAGCATCACCTGCATCCCTATTTGCATTAACTTGCTTAAATGGCATGCTTCACCCACCCTGTCAGCTTGCACTGTGGATTTACAACAGTCCTTAGACCCAGGGCACCAGATGGGCAAAAGCTGTGTCAGTAAATCAGGAATAATGTGGCAAAAGGAGCATCCATCACATGAGGGTTAGCAGGAAGGTGTATCTACTATACAGAGATCGGTTTGGAGATCATAGAGTGGGGACAATCTTCAGAGACTTCCCAGACCGCTTTGAAGAATAGACTCCCTCCCTGCTGCAAAAAGTTGCCTACAGTTTTCCCGTTAGAAGGGACTCTGCAGATGTGCTCTCTCTGCCCCCCCACTCTCAAGCCAAAGCTTTCAGAAGCCCAAATTCCACAGGGTAACAGACCAGCAGGAAAAGGGGGCGAGGGAGGAACAATTTCAAAGCATAGCTGAGTGTCCCCGATGGTCCAGGGCAGAACGAGACCTTCACAAAGCAAGAATACCAGGGGGAGATGTTTTCTCCAAGCCCGTCAGTTGCTGAAGCTGACAGACTGATGGAGAGGGTGGCAGACAAAATGTTTCTGTGGGATAAGCTGCTGGGTCTCCCTCCATGCGAGACAGGCTTCCCCAACCTGCTCCCCCCACCCCCAATGTTTTGGACTACAACTCCGGTCAGCCCTGGCCAGCAACCGTCAGGGATGATGGGAGATGTCACTGGAAAAGGCTCTTTCAAAAGGAGAGCGCAATCTCCAGGCCACCCCTGGCAGCACTACTCCTGCAGGGGCATATTAATAATCTTATTATGTTAAGGAATGTACTGGCTGCATCTCCTCCCCAAGGACATGGTTTTGCACTGTTGCAGTTGCTCTGTAAACGATGGCCCACGACATCCGCGACGGACAAGGTCTACGTGGATCCACAGCATTCCTTGGAAAAGGCGCCGCTTGCCAAAATAATTTTTACGAGTGGTTAAGAACAGTATCACCCACAACTACACAGACAGGCACCTTCTGTTACTCCAAACGTGAACACAACTCTATTCAGCAAATTGCAGCAATATTCTCACTTAGAATCACAGAATCATAGAATTGTAAGGCTGGGACTGCGAGTGTCATCTAGTCAACCCCCAGCTATTAATTTGCAGCTGGAAGGCGGTAGGCACACCTTCTAAGGTATCTAGGCTATAATAATCCATATAAAAACGTGGAGCAGCCTTCCATTTTGCCCAGTTAGTGGGATGAACAAGAATAATGGGCAGGTACAGAATGTTTTGGGACATGGGTGGCATTGTGGGTTAAACCACAGAACCTAGGACTTGCTAATTAGAAGGTCAGCGGTTCAAATCCCCGCGATGGGGTGAGCTCCCGTTGCTCGGTCCCTGCTCCTGCCAACCTAGCAGTTCAAAAGCACGTCAAAGTGAAAGTAGATAAATAGGGACCGCTCTGGCGGGAAGGTAAATGGTGTTTCCGTGCGCTGCTCTGGTTCGCCAGAAGCAGCTTAGTCCTGCTGGCCACATGACCCGGAAGCTGTACGCCGGCTCCCTCAGCCAATAAAGCGAGATGAGCGCCGCAACCCCAGAGTTGGCCACAACTGGACCTAATGGTCAGGGGTCCCTTTACCTGTACCTATAGAATATTTTAGAAAAACACGATGGGACTTCTGGACACCCCCCCAATGTAAACTCCATTGCTCATCTGGCATCTAAGTTGTGGTTCAAGGTGAAGGCCTTTTTTGCTCCCGAAGGCTTTCCATTCTTAGTTAGAACAACAACTTTTGGTGCTTTTTAGATTTTTTTGCACCGTTCCTCAGATGGCAGTTTTGCTCTGCATCCTGCTGTGGGTTTTATTTTGTTTCATATTCCAAGTCTTATGCCCTGCTTTTTTATTTTACAGTTTAAGTTTTACTTAGCTATGCAAAGAACCTCTCTTATCTGGGGGAATGGGTGGTAGGGGGTATATACCGTATTTTTCTCTCTATTACACGCAGATTTTTTCTCCTAAAAAGGAAGGGGAAATGTCTGTGCGTGTTATGGAGCGAATGTGTGTGGGGGGGGGGTCCCTGGAGCCGATTAGGGGAGCGCAGGAACAAAAATCAGCAAAAATCAACCGTGCGTTGTGTCGGAGAGGGAAACCTGAAAAGAGGAAGTGGTTGCTTTCCTGCATTCTGCCTCAGGGTCTTACTGCCCACCCTCCTCTGTTTCGTTGCTGTGTTTGCTCAAACGGAACAAAGAGCAGGCAAATCCCCTCCCCTCCAGGCAAGCAGAGGGGAAAGCAGAGGTCTTTCCTTCTAATTCCTCTCCGTGCTCCTCGCAGGCAGCCAGAAAACATGCAGGAGGAGAGAGAAAGCTGGCTTCGGTTTGTGGAAACTTTTGCCTTTCTTTCCTCCCTCCCGTAAAATCCCTTTCCTGCTTTCTTAGCCAGCTGCTTCTCTGCACACCGCTCTCTTGTCCCTTCTGTGTTTTTCCTTCACTCCCCACTTAAAATGTAGTTACAAAGCATGGATCCACATGGATCCTCAGGATCTTTGCATTGGGCCACCCCAAATTCACCATCAGATCACATAGCAGCCTGCCCCCCTAAAATCACACACCCACTGTTGCCTGGGGCTGCAATGGTGCAAAAATGTGGTTAAAAAGCATGGATCCACATGGATCCTCAGGATCTTTGCATTGAGCTACCCCAAATTCACCATCAGATCACATGTCTGTGGCCACAGCATGAAGCACAAAAATAATACATCCACTGTTTCATTCAGAATTTTTTCCCTTGTTTTCCTCCTCTAAAAACGATGTGCGTGTTATGGTCAGGTGCGTGTTATAGAGCGAAAAATACGGTAGATATTGTAAATTAGGAAATTCTGCGTAAGCCCCATTGAAATGAATGGAGGGTAGTGCTTTTGCACAACTCTCCTTACTTGCAGTGGAGCTTTTGCAGCCAAAATGTCCCCAGTCTGGATACAGCAGATGCCAGAAATATGGTGAAAGTCAACTTTAGAGTGCGACTGATGAGTGCTGCTTTCCTTAACATCCAAAAAAGCAAGAAATGCAATAACTTAAACAAGATAGCCAGTTCAAAGCACTTCACATATGGTACTGTATCATTACAACATCTCTATAAGGTGGTTCCATATTACTATCCCTCATAGTCCATCTTCTGAGATGCCTAAAGCCAGATGGTGAGTTAATAACAGAGGTGAGATTTGAATATCCTCCTTTGTTGCTCCCTGTGTGATGCTCTGTGCTACATCAGTATGTCTGGCAACTGGGGACATCCATCACGGAATGATGGTGTTCACAGAATTCATCTGAGATTGTTAATGAAATATACTCGGAGTCCTGTACTGATTTCATGCTCTTTATTGCAGCTTGTAAAACTGTGATTGAATTGCCTCCCAAACCTCAGGCTTTTATACATTATTTACACAATGAGTCCTGTCTGATTGGCTGATTCTGCTTCCCTCCTGGAGCCTGATTGGTCTTTTCCTGCAAGCCAATCAGTTGTTTCATTCTAGGATCCTACTTGCCTGTTGTTCTAGGATCCAAGCTTAGTACATAACAGTTAACATTTAGTAAATATTAGACCTTGCCAACAAAGGTCCGTATAGTTAAAGCTATGGTTTTCCCAGTAGTGATGTATGGAAGTGAGAGCTGGACCATAAAGAAGGCCGATCGCCGAAGAATTGATGCTTTTGAATTATGGTGCTGGAGGAGACTCTTGAGAGTCCCATGGACTGCAAGAAGATCAAACCTATGCATTCTTAAGGAAATCAGCCCTGACTGCTCACTGGAAGGACAGATCGTGAAGCTGAGGCTCAAATACTTTGGCCACCTCATGAGAAGAGAAGACTCCCTGGAGAAGACACTGATGCTGGGAAAGATTGAGGGCACAAGGAGAAGGGGACGACAGAGAATGAGATGGTTGGATGGTGTTGTCGATGCTACCAGCATGAGTTTGACCAAACTGTGGGAGGCAGTGATTTGAAATTATAATTTGGGAGGAAAAATAATTAAGGATAAAGTAATAGGATATGAATTTGCTGAACCAATTTTCAAAAAGGGATACAAAAAAGGAAGGCATGAGGAAGTCAGGAAAATAAGTTAATCAAAGATGAGAAATTAAAAAAGAGGGATTTGTGTTTTTCTTTTTTGTGTGCTTGTTTGTTTTTTCTGTTTTCTTCTTTTTCCCCCCTGTTAGGTTAAATGTTTGTATTTTCTTATTGTGTAATTTTGTATTGTTGTGTTTTATATTTTTCTTGCATTTTCATTGTTCTCTGTTTGTTGTTTTTGGAATTTCTTTATTGTTAAAATTTAATAAAATATTATTATTAAAAAAAACAAAAAAACTGTGGGAGGCAGAGGAAGACAGGAGTGCCTGGTGTGCTCTGGTCCATGGGGTCACAAAGAGTTGGACACGACTAAATGACTAAACAACAACAAAATATTAGTCACTTGGTGTCAGGAACTCAAGACACGTACTAAGAGGCATCACAGAAGGATGTGCCAGGGGCATTGTTGGGGTGGTCCAAGGTCTTCTGTGCCAGGCCCAGATCTCTAGCCTCTCCCCTCACCTTAAAAAACTTTATTTTAAGATATAGAGTAAAGATAAATGAAAGAGGGTAAGGATTTGATGAAATGTTTTTGTAAATGGGAATACAAAAAGGGGAGGTGTGAGGAGGTCAAGGAAACAAGTAAATGAGCCCAAAGATATTGAAAAATGGATATATTTTCTTTTTAAATTTCTTTTTTCCAGCTATTTGTTTTTTGTACTTTGTATCTTTTTTATTCTTTTTTTCTATGTGTGCTTTTTAGTTTGTTAATCTTTGTTATAATTTTCTCTATTCTGTAAACCTATGTTTTCTTTTTGTAAAACCTGAATAAATATCTTTAAAAAAAACAAAAAACTTTATTTACAGGGCACCGCCCGGTTGGACTCAACTACCTGCCATCTTGGTTTGCCCAGAGGCAGCCTATGCGCCGATGCAAATTTATGTCATCCACAAGCCTGTGCTCTGGGTCCTTTATGTACCTAACAGCGCCCATGGGGCTTGCCTCCCTAGAGAGGCCCTGCTCTCCCGACTCCCAAGTTAAGAAAGCCTGACATTAGAGCAGCTCTGGGGCTTCGTGTTTATATGGCCGGAGGGATGGCTGCACACATTTGAAGCACATGACTTGTCCCAAAGAATCCTGGGAACTGTGGCTTAAAGGTGCTGGCAATTGCCGCTCCAGTTCTGAGGGTTCTTTGGGGGACGCTATGTGTTTTCAATGTTGGTGGGGTGCCCAGCCTTGCAGGCGCTGCAACAGCTACCATATTTTTCGCTCTATAAGACGCACCAGACCACAAGACGCACCTAGTTTTGGGAGGAGGAAAACAAGAAAAAAAATATTCTGAATCTCAGAAGCCAGAACAGCAAGAGGGATCACCGCGCAGTGAAAGCAGCGATCCCTCTTGCTGTTCTGGCTTCTGGGATAGCTGCACAGCCTGCATTCGCTCCATAAGACGCACACACATTTCCCCTTACTTTTTAGGAGGGAAACAGTGGGTCTTATAGAGCAAAAAATACGGTATTTGCTTCCCACCTGTACTTTCCCCTCCCCCCACTCTATTTACTGGGCGGTGGGAGAGCGAGAAGGGTGACTTCATTTTAACCACCACCACCCTTTCCCTAACAAACAGATGTGGCTTTGAGAGAGAATGAATTACAGATGGAAAGTGGTCGTGGTTGGGGGGGGGAGGAGCTGGGGGAGAAGAAAAGCAAAAAGAACCGTGCAAACCGCAAAAGTTCTCAGGTTGCTTTTCCTTCTGCAAAGCTGAGGATGGATGGAGCGACCTGGGAATCCTGGCAGATCAAAAACCCGTTACAGATGTGAGGCTGGAAGGAAAAGAGCAGAAGGGATCGTTCAAACGCTGTAAATTTAATGTGCGGTGGTGGTGGTGGGGTTGGGATTGAACGTGCTGCCTAGCAACAACAATCTAAACAGGAAATAAGCCGCCCCTCAAGGGAGATGCTTCGGAATTGCTAATATCAGGACAGGAGGAGAGAAGGCAGTGGAATGCTGAATCAGGGCCAGTTTGTAGACTTAGCTCGGCTAAGTGGGAAAGCTTTTCCTCGCCTGCAGCACATCAGGCTTCACAAAGGGCAGGGCTGGGTGGGTTGCAAGTTTTAAATGCTCTCCTAAGGGAAAAACAAAACAAAAACTCCCTGTGCTTAAAAAAGCAACATGTCCAGGAGGAGTCCTGTCCTCTTTGTTTACTAGGCCTCTCCAAGAGGTTTGTTTCCCCATATGGGGGAGCATTCAGACACGCCAAATGCCCCGGCCGGAGTTTCCTTTGAAGTTTTATTTGCTTGGAGCAGCTCTGACAGCCAGACACAAGCTGCTGCTGCTGCTCCTTCTCTCCCTTCTTCCCCCTCTGCTGCTGCCGCCGTGGAAACTTCAAAGACTCCAGATGTGTCTACAGTTCACCCACACAACTGTTGCATGTGTGCGCACTGAGCTTCTTGGCTTCGTCACGGTCACCATCTCTGCAGTGTTGGTTCTAATATGTCTGCGCTCTAACAGCAGCTGCGAAAACTGTCCAAGAGTTGGACCATGAGGAGATCTTGGAAAGGCTGGGCCAGGGAGCCAGACCGAGTTTGGTGTCTGATCAGGTTTTTCTGTCCGTACTGAATTCACGAAGGGCTCTGCCGTAAACTGCTGTATGGATGAGCCAGAAAACCCCGCCAAGCCTCCCCTTGCTTCTGTTCTTAATTAAAGCGATGTTATCACATAGGTTTCTCTCCCAGTTGTGGGAGTTCCAACGTACAGAAAACATTTCCCCTCAGGTTAAAAGGATGGAAACCCATCCATTGCCCAGGAAATGTTTATACTCCGTTCAAGAGCCACAAATGGAAGGGGATCAACTTTCCTGCCTCTTGCACAGTGGAATCTGCCTGAGACTTGCAGCCAAATTCTTAGTAATTGACTCAATGGCTTTCTAGAGGAAAAAAGCATTTGTGGGAGCCTGAATCAGAGGCCGGAGGCAATGGCCTTTAACCCTTCACTTCCTGTTGCAGCCCTACGTGGTGCTCCTCTGCAGCCACCATTTGCATGAAAAGAAATAGTTTTGCTTTTAAAAGTTATGCACACAGTTGCTAAGTGTATGAATGATGTCTTGTTAAGCTTTGCTGTATGTTGTCTTAAGGGCAGGCGGAAGTAGACTACAGCCCATCAGTGAGAAGACGGCTGGCTCAGATTCCAACTGACCACTTAATCCTAGCTGCAATTCTTGAGAAGATGCTAGATTGGGTAGTCCCTTATATAATCCCAGAAAGACTCTTCCTGAGAACAAGCAGCAATGTAGAAATTTAATTTAAAATGCTGCACTGTCTGCCCTTAAATCTTGCAGGTGGCACATTCATTAATTACCTATAATTATAAGGTCCCCTGGCCAGAACCCTTCTGACATGATTCTATATCTCCTTGCAGACATTGGTAAGTATGTGACCTGGCGTGTAGAGCTTTTTGCAACTGCCGCCAGGAAAATTAGAAAAAAATGTATAGCCGAGATAGCTATCAACTGTAAAGGAGATGAATTTATTTGACCCCATCTACACCACGCTGTATCTTTCTCACTAAACTTTGTACATAATTGTCTATTGTACTATTTAATATTACTTTTAATATATTAGTGGCCCCGCAGTGATTTTAGCTGATAAATTTTATTGTCTAATGTTTCAATTTGTATATTAAGGAGTTTCTATAGTTTTGGGCAGATTAGGTCATGTTTTGACAATGTAAATGTTTTAAGTTTTCGTATCAAACTAGTATATATTTTATTGAATGGCATTGTATACATTGCAGCAGCCTTTGGCTATAAGCAATAAACTTGACTGACTGACTGACTGACATTAATTACTTTACTTTCTTTCTTTTTTAAGTCTTGTTGCTTGGCAAAGGCAAAATAGAAAGTCATGTTGTGAACCGCCCTGAGACCTCCAAGTATAGGGTGGTGTATAAGTTGAATTAATAATAATAATAATGTTATAAATTTCAGGCAGGTCCAGTGCTCAGTTCCTCCCACTTCAGGGCTGCCAGCCAAATGCGCGAAGCAACTTCACTGGAAAAGCGTTGGGCTTTGAACGTGACATGAAAAGATAAGGAAGTTCTGTCTGGATAACCCTTCACATTGCATGGTCATTGCAAGGGGAAGAAGAGGAGGAGTTTGGATTTGATACCCCGCTTTATCACTACCCTAAGGAGTCTCAAAGCGGCTAACATTCTCCTTTCCCTTCCTCCCCCACAACAAACACTCTGTGAGGTGAGTGGGGCTGAGAGACTTCAGAGAAGTGTGACTAGCCCAAGGTCACCCAGCAGCTGCATGTGGAGGAGCGGGGAAGCGAACCCATTTCACCAGATTACGAGTCCACCACTCTTCACCACTACGCCACACTGACAGGAGCCAGGAGGAGCTGGCGCCAGCTTTTCTTTCTTCAGTTCTCTCCCTGTGGCTTCAGCATTGGCATGGTCTCCAACATTCCTCAGATGAAAACAGGGACGCTAGCCTGGGCTTTGAATTGCAGCTTCTTCTTCCACTCCAGAAGGCTCTGGAAGGTGCCCAGCCCTGTCGCCAGCACAGCCACTTTCTCCCACAGAGTCACCCCAGCATCCGTAGGTCTGTGGCCATCCTTCAGTTTCCTCCTCCTCAGAGGCCAGGGCAGGGATGCAGCCGCAGCACCTGACCGACTGAGGAACAGGGGAAAGGTGAAATACTTTATTAGGGGTATTCAAATGACCCAGATCTTGTTTTCATAAAAACAGGAAGTGACGCCATATTGGGTGGGAGCCAGGAGGCATAGATCTGAGAAACATGTTGGAGGGATGCACGGATATGAACTTCCAGTAACACGTTGAATGAACTGTACTTAAGGAAAGGCCCCTTGGGAATTTGGGTCTCTGTGTGACAAAGTGAGAAGCTGTGATGGCTTAAGAGTTTCCGTGAGCATTTCTGGGGCAGTTGGAGACTATGCATTGGCTCCTGTTATGTACTGAGTTGAATAGGATCCAAAATGCAGCAGTCTGATTGGTCCTAGAACAATAGGGTCCAGAATGCAGCAGTCTGATTGGTCCTAGAACAATAGGATTCAGAATGCAGCAGTCTGATTGGTCCTAGAACAATAGGGTCCAGAATGCAGCAGTCTGATTGGTCCTAGAACAATAGGATTCAGAATGCAGCAGTCTGATTGGTCCTAGAACAATAGGGTCCAGAATGCAGCAGTCTGATTGATCCACAGGAGCCACCCAATCCAGCTCCAGGTGGAAGTGAATTCGCAACCTGATTGGCCTACAGGTAAATCCCGGAATTAGCCAATCACGTGGGGCCCAGTGTGTAAATAATGTATATAAAGCAGACATTCTGGGGGAACTTCCATTCCTCCTCACCACTATGAGCTGAATAAAGAGCATGAAATCCACTCTCGACTCCCAGTATATTTCAGCTCCCCAGCATCTTTAATCAGCCCCGCTTCCTGTTTCCCTTTTTCTTGCTCATGATGAGTAGCTGTAACATCTTTGGAAAACATCCCGGCATCCCAGGGTGACCTCTGCAACAAGGCCGACTCCTGCCATTGCAGCCTCTTTGCAAGCATCTATAGCACACACAAGCCCTGTTTTCTTTCACCTCCTTTGCATAAGGCGAGATCAGCTTGCCACGCACTTTGCAAGCAAGGAACACGAATGTGTGAATTAGCCCCCGAGAAATGTTCCATGACTGGGGGTGGGCGATCTGCATACTGCAGCTGAACATGTGCTCGGAAGGAAATTAAGGACAGGCCTTGAGAGAGGCTCTAAACTCTTTTGCAAGCAAATTGTTAAATCTGAAAAACCTAGAAGGGACAACCTCTCCCTGTTGCGCTTTCTGTAATTCTTTGGTATAGAAATCCAGAGACTGCCAGGAAAAATGGACTGTTAAATGCACACGCGCACACACACACTTCCTAATGTAAAAAACAAGTATTCCCATTTCCCCTTTCATTGCATAAGCAAAGGAAGGCGGAGAAGACAAAAAATTCGGGTCTTCATTAGAGATCAGAGAGAAAGCTAAATCATTTTTTTTAATAAATGAAACAGAAACAGAAAGCAAGGCATGTTTCTTGTCTCTGCCAGCAGCTTTTAATTACCAAAAATGCCTGTGAGTCTGGTCATCGGAGTAAAGTTCTGAGGGCTTTGTCTTTGATGGGATGGCAAAAAAATCCAGCTCACCAGAAAACAGGAGGCAAACTTTCCTTCTATGAGGTGCTTCCATGTGATAAGGCAGAGAGCTCTGGACGGACCTACCAACTGCAGAGACTGGGCTTCAGTCCACGATAGTCAGGGCCTTTGCGAAATAGTTTCCATGCACCTTTGCTGCGGCATAGATGAGAGTGAAGCTGGTTCCCAGATGCCTGAAACGGAGTTAGATCAATAGCTCCTCGGGATCACTTCTGAGGGATCTTTCCCAGCCCTGCTGACCCATGACCTTTTCAGTGGTGATGGTCAAGCCCATGGCCTGGGCCCTTGGGCATGCAAAGTCTTCTAACATTAGCTGTGTGTTATGTACTGAAGTTCTCACCCTGGGCCAGCAGGGGTATACTGTAGATAGTTATGCAAATAAGGGATCGAAAGTGACGTTCAGTGATTGGATAGTTTTAGAAAATTGTTACAGTTGCGTTGTACTGGAGCTCTATATAAGCAGGCTGACTGAACCCTTCAGTTCAGTTCTGTTCTGGCCTGTGAATAAACAAGAGCTGTTTGAAGAATCGCTGTGTCGTCTGATATGTTGACCCACAACTTAACACTGTGGCTTCCGCTAACTGGCCCTGGCACCCCGAGAAAAGGCGAGGTGCATAGCAGCTACTAGAGCAAGCGCCAAGCGCCCAAACCAAGGGTCTTTAGCCAGGAATTTTGCTTGGGGCGAAGCCTCCAGAGAGCGCCATTGACGCTCCCAGCCAATCCACGATGAGCCCGGGCTGCCCAGCCACTCCCATAGGTCCAAAGAGTTTTCGCTTTCGCCTTTGTCAGCTGATCCCATCCTGCCTGCTGAGACAGACGCCCCTTCTTTTCCTGCCCCATCACCTCCTCCACACCTGGGGGGCGGGAGCCAAGATAGCTGTCGTCTCACATTGAATATAACTGATCTGTAGAAAGGACTTTTATGATCTGAAAATGGAGACGATGTGTGTACCGTATTTTTTGCTCTATAAGACTCACTTTTTCCCTCCTAAAAAGTAAGGTGAAATGTGTGTGCGTCTTATGGAGCAAATGCAGGCTGCACAGCTATCACAGAAGCCAGATCAGCAAGAGGGATTGCTGCTTTCACTGCGCAGCGATCCCTCTTGCTGTTCTGGCTTCTGAGATTCAGAATATTTTTTTTTCTTGTTTTCCTCCTCCAAAAACTAGGTGCATCTTGTGGTCTGGTGTGTCTTATAGAGCGAAAAATACGGTACTTTTGTAACCTGAGAAAATCTTCAATAGGAACATTTCCTTTTTTTTAAACGGTGAGCCCAGCAATTACTGTGTCTCAGCAAGAATCAGTGGACCAAGTCCTCCAAACATTATAGCAACGATTGCGCTGTGGAAACAGACATCTCATTAGATGTTCCATTGGCAAAACAGAAGTAGCGGCAGCTTCTCCAAGACGGAATAAGTATCCACAGGAAATGCGTTGGCTTGTAAAGTCCGCTTGAAAGCTCCCCCTTTTTTGGCAGTGCTTTGAACGAAATCCCCTGCTGGAAAGGGGAACTGGATCTCTTCCAGGGTCAAAGATGGACTGGAGCAGAGGCGTAACACCTTGGGGAGAGAGGAAGGACACAGACGCCAGCTTCTTTAAATATCATTGTTGTTCCAGTTTCTAAAGAAAGGGGTGACAAATCACTTCAAAGCAATGCGCAGGGGTGGATCCATTACGGAACTAATAGAGCTTCAGATTCTGGACCGCTAATCCCACAGGGACCCCAGAAGTGACTTCGGTCCACATTGCTTAAATGACTCAAATGGTTAATTTTGTATTTCAACAACCCCAAAGTTGAAGAGTTAGTAGCACAGATGTTGCAAAAGTGGAGCATTGTGGTAAATCAGCTGTTCAACAGAAGAGTGCTTAAAATCTTTATGCATGTTGTCTCTAGAAAAATGGCACATCAAGGAAGCTCTCGTATGATGAAACCGCACATGAATAGGCTGCTAGAAAAAACCATAAAACGAATATTTTGTAAAATGTGCTTCATGCAATATTATATAATCCAATCAAAATCAGAGGTGTGGTAGTTAATATTTTTAAAGTGATCTGTTGTGGAACAACCTGATTGTTGTAACCCAGACCTTGTTGCTGGTTGTGAAGGCCCCTCCCCCACAACAGTTCAAACTTCAGGGCCCCCAAAATGTAGGTCCACCACTGAAAATGAGGTATCTTTTCCCCTTTCCCCACCCTTTTCATTTAGTGATTTATTTAAGTGAAAACAACAGGACATTCCTGCAAATCTTAAAGGCAACCTTTGTGCACATGAAAACCTCCATCCCTTATTGAGAATGCAAACAGAATAAAGGCAGCAATGGTAATGAACACCCATGGATCACCGACACAACCCCCCAGCACAGCTGCTGACCTGAGCTATCATAACATGGCTTAGACTTCAGTGATTCTCAAACTTGGGTCCCCAGCTGTTGTTGAACGACAACACCCATCATCCCTGACCGCTGGTCCTCCTAGGAAGTTGGTAATGCAACAGCAGCGGGGGGTCTAAGTTTGAGAAACACTGGCTTAGAGTGACCCATAACTGGCTGGCTCCCCAACTAAAGATAGAGAAGGAGAAATCAAACACACACTTCAGTGGCGTAGCGTGGGTTGTCAGCACCCGGGGCAAGGCAAGTAATTTGCGCCCCCTAACCCGTGGATTTTAGCAGGGGGCAGAGAGCTGCGAGTGCGAGCGCGCGCCCCCAGATGTTGGGCCCGGTGCGGCCACCCCCCCTGCACCCTCCACACTACGCCACTGCACACTTGCAATTTTAAATGTATTTAATGTGAGATGCAATTTCACCCTCAGACTGTGGTGCTCTTTCTTATGAATGAGAGAGTGAGATTGCGTAGTGGAAAATTATTCTCTCTCCCATATACTGGCGGTCACTCTGTTAACTAGCAATGAAAATCAAAAGGGAGGAAGTTGCATAATTAACTTATGAAATTTATTACCACCATAGGGCTAGAACAAACGAATGCGGAATAGTTTGATCAACAACTGCCATCCGTTGGGTGGTATTCAACTCAGTTTTGCTTGGAGCAGACCCACTGAAATGAATGGACCCAACTCGGCCATGCTCATTCATTTCAATGGGTCTACTCTGAGTAAGAAGTAGCTGAATACCGTCCATTATAACAGAACCTTTGTGTATGGAAACAGTATACCTGTGAACGCGCCAGAAGCAGAGCATGACACATCACCATTTTCTTTTTCAAACAAAGAATATGCAGCCTTGGCTTTAATGCCAGAAAAAGCCACCTCTTCACTCAGTGAAGAATCAGAGCTGAAATTTCAGTCTCGGAAGCGTCTGTAGGAAAAAATGTACAGGGCAGTCAGATTGAGGAGATAGCCTAGTTGCTCTCAAGGGTAGCAGCAGCAGCAGCAGCAGTGGACCACTGGGAGTCCAAGCACGCCATGGTATAAATTTAAAACAATTAGAAAGAACAGACACAAAAAGTGTTCACTGCCGGAGACAAGTGACCTAGAATCCACACGATGCTAAACCACAGCCTTCTGCTATAACTCACAGCAGAACGTGACTAGATTCAAAGGCTGCCTTTTCCTCAACTGAAGCCACTCAATTTTAAGTACAATTCACAATATACTTAGAAATCAGTTATGAAATACCATTTCTCACTTTTGAGCTGGAGTCAAATCGCTTCCAGACAACCGATTTAGTGAGCATTCACAAGAATGTTTGCACAGACATTGCAGGAGAGTTAGAAGCCATCAACTGTTCACCGAACATTCATTTTGTTCTGTTTGTGGGGAGGTTATACAACGTTGTGTTGTTCTTCCACTATTTCCAGTGCATTTTCCTGCCACTTTCCTTATCACAAAAATGATTAGAAACTCCCACAAAAGCACTAAACCCACTTGAATTACACAACCTATGCTTGTCGTATTGTGAGCGAATCCCATCCACAAAATAGTGACATAGTTCTATGTGAGTTGAAAGTGGGTAATAGAACAGGGGTCAGAAAAGTTTTTCAGCAGGTCCACTGTCCCTCAGACCTTATGGGGGGCTGGAATATATTTTTTTGGGGGGGGAATGAACAATTTCCCCCTGCTCACAAAGAGGCCTGAAGATGCTTCACTTTACCTGTCCCAGTGTGATGGCCTGGGAATCCGATTCAGAGGCCGAACCAGAGGAACCCCAGCCTGCACAGGAGTCCCCGCCTCCAGGGCCGGCTGAGCTGGGGCAGGGCCTTGGATCTGAAGCGCCTGCACCTGTGCCGGATCCTCAGGAGCAGGCACCAGATAAATCCACTCTGGCTCCGGAGGTGATTGAGGACCCATTGTCTGCAGGTGCGCCTCTCCCAGCCCTGTCAGGGGAAGGTGAAGCTGCCCCTGGGTCCAGTAACCCTCCAGCCTCTCCTGAGCTGCAGAGGCTCAGGGCAGAGAGGTGGAGGGAACTGGTTTCTCCCAGGAGGAGTGCTCGCCTTAAGGCCAGGAGAGGCGGGTCTCCTGGGGGCCGGGACTGCCCCTGGCCTCAGAGAAGATCAAGGCCAGTCAGCCCGGTCCCAGGTTGCGGGAGCAACGTCGTTGAAGAGCTGTTTTGGCCAGCACCCAGATCTGTTCCTCCAGAGTTGCCGTCCTTGCCCGGCTCCTCGCTTTGGACCCTGCTCCGCCCTTGGAGGACAGACTACAGACCCTCGACCCAGGACCCTGACCTCGCCTCTCGGTAACCTTCCCCCCGGGACTAGCACACCCACTTGTCGTCCCAATAGCTGGGCTTCTCCAGCCAGCCAGGCCTCGTGGTGGGGTAGGAGTCTGCGTTGGCCGGCGAAGACAGAAGCAGCAGCCCTGGCGGAGGAGCCGTGGACCGAGATAGGGGAACCGGGGTGTCGCTAGAGCTTTTACGCACCATCTGCTGCTGCTGCTGCTTCCTGAGAGGCACCACAGAGAAGAAGACAGAGCTGCCCGCCAACACGCAAGCGGTGGCCGCAGCCACTGCAATAAGCTGCCTGAATGTCATGGGAGGAATGAAGGAGGGAGGGAGGGAGGCAGGAGGCGGCGAAGAAAGCACATGAGGAAGCGGCGCAGAGAAGGGGCATGGAGAAGGAAGGAAGGAAGGAAGGAAGGAAGGAAGGAAGGAAGGAAGGAAGGAAGGAAGGAAGGAAGGAAGGAAGGAAGGAGTAAGAGAGAGGGAGTAAGAGCAGGAGGAAAACATCACACGCTCCCTTCACAGCACTGCCCTGCTGAGGCGGGCAGGCGGGCAAGCCGACTCCCGCTGTCGATGGCCCCTGGCATGGGACAAGATTGCTCCGTCCCTGAGGAGAAAAGCGCCGGTGTGAGGGAGAGGGAGGCAGAGGGAAAGAACGTGCGTACTGGCGGTCCACGCGGCGATTCCCTGACCGTCCACGGGCCGGATCTTGATGGCAATTGGGCCTGACCCGGCCCGCGGACCTTAGTTTGCCGACCCAAGTAATAGAATATACTAATTCATGGTTTAGATATTAATTTGCCCCTTGAGATGTATGTACAAGCCCAGAAAAATGAGTCTTGTTGACAAGTCTCAAGAGCCCTTTAATGCTTGCTTTGGAAGATTAAGGTCGGAGGTTGGAGTCACCCATCACGTGGACCAAGATATCACTTGGCTATACGCTTAGGGTTACATTCCTGAAAAGACTCTGGGTTTCAGTTACTCAGAAAAAATTGGCTGCTAAACAAAGACACGTTCAAGCACTTTTTAGAGATGAACTTTTCCAGTTAAGACCGAGTCGTGCCATAAGAGCAAGTTAATTATGAGATGCACAAATGATTCTGAGTTATATGGCCCTCTTAAGAAGGAAGGGGCTTGTTTGTTTGTAAATAACCCACCATTTGAAAATGTTGTGGCAGTGTACAAAAAATAAAGAAACATGAAATACAAAACACAAAGCTAGAATAGGAAAAAGACATCAAATCTATTCGTAAAACCAACAGGAACAATATCCAACAATGCGACCCTGAAAAGGACTTCATGAATAAGAAAAAGCCCTTAAGAAGGTGCCTAAATGAAGCATGCTAATTGGCACCACCCAAATTGCCTAGAGTACAATATGGCTTGCATGCAATACCAGGCCAGAACATGGTTTAGCATGCATGCACAGACTCCTAGAGAGGAGATGGCCGACCCTTTTGTTTCTCTTCTGTTTCCTGCTGCTTCTTGCTAAATTGTGGTGTGACTTAACAAGTCATCTGAACCTGGGCTCATGGTTTGTCTCACCCCGGAAATACCACAAGCAGAAGCAAGGCCTGTTCTATGGCTTACTTGTGGTTTGTCTGGAGGATGTTCGGATGACATGCAAAGCCAAACCATAGCCTAACTCACAGCAGCAGGACTAGAGGAGAGCAAAGCGGCCACGATCCCATCTCCAGGGCCCTGCACATTTATGCTAACCCGTAGTTTGGCTTAGTGTTGCATGCAAAAAAGGGCATTGAATGAATCATGAGTTATATATATATTTTAAAAATAATGGTTTTATATGCTAGCTATATAAAATCTCAGCTATATAAAATCTCAGCTAATTTTTCTAAGTGGTCATAGGCAAGCCATTGTTCAGTCAACCTTAGCCCCTCACCTCATGCCCCTTACTGCAATTTGGAGACGATAATACTGACCGATATTTATGGGGAGCAGTTAGGATTACTAAGATAATGTTTGGGAAGTTCTCTGAACACACTCAGTCACCAAATAGATGCTAAGAGTTATCGCTATTTCTACCTTCATTGATTGTAAAACAGGAGCAAACATTAACCTAGGTTGTGTGGGGAAAGGACAAGGAAATATTACCTGCCAGAGATTTTGAAGGGTTAAGTGCCACTATAGACAAAAGCAAAATATATGAAAGTTCCAGGACAGTATTTGTTTAAACCCACCACCCTCTCTTGGAATCATTTTGGCTAACAATCAACAATTCACGGTATCTAGTCACTCTCTTTTACTCTTAAACAATCTGAAATTGCACAATTAAGAAAAAAAACCCTCACCTGCCAACTCTAGTGATCTTGCAGGAGATGGTAAATATGATCTCCCTCTTTGGCAATCACTCGTAGCCAAGTAAGATTGTCTTCCATGAACACGGTCTTAACAGTTAGTCTGTAAGTAACTGTGGAGGCCAATTCTGGATCCACACGTCCTTCCACAGGGGGGACATAGGTTTCCGGGAGGGAGTTGATCTCGATGAAGGTTTGCCAAATGTGCCTTCTTCTTAGCCCATTTCTACACTCACAGAGTTCAGGTGATGTTAGATTTCAGCATCAATGTCGGCCCTTGTGGAAAGATAGCTGCCCATGTAGAAGAAATGGTTGACATTTTCCAGTGTTACACCATTGAGTTGGATTTATGGTGCTGCAGAGGGCTTGTTTTGTGCTTGTTGGTGCAGCATTTTGGGTTTTTGGATGTTGAGTGATAGGCCAAGCTTTTCAAAAGCTTCTGTGAAACTATTTAGGATGGTTTGGAGGTCATCCTGTGAGTGGACACACACAACATTGTCATCAGTATACTGAAGCTCTGTAACGGAAGTTATGGTAACCTTACTTTTTGCTTACTTTTTGCTTTCAGCCTACTCAAGTTAAAGACCTTTCCATCTGTTTGATATATGATTTCTACCCCGGTGGGGAGTTTCCCTTCAACAATGTGTAGGATCATGGCAATGAAAATAATAAATGGGGTTGGGGTGATAACACATCCCTGTTTAACACCTGATCCCACTGTGAATGGTTCACTTTCAGAGCCATTGTTATCTGCAATTGTTGCTGTCACATTATCATGGAGGAGCCAAAGGATGTTCACAAATTTATCTGGACAGCTGATTTTCGGAGGGACTGTCCACAGAGCATTACGATTTACGAAGGCCTTAGTTAGGTCAATAAATGCCATATACAGGGGCTGGGCTTGCTTTCTGCTTTTTTCTTGAAGCTGTCAAGCAGTGAAAGTCATGTCAGGAGCAGGGAGCTGGGCATGTGGAACGGCTAAGGGAGCTGGGCATGTTTAGCCTGGAGAAGAGGAGGTTAAAGGGTGATATGATAGCCATGTTCAAATATATAAAAGGATGTCATATAGAGGAGGGAGAAAGGTTGTTTTCTGCTGTTCCAGAGAAGCGGACACGGAGCAATGGATCCAACCTACAAGAAAGAAGATTCCACCTAAACATTAGGAAGAACTTCCTGACAGTAAGAGCTGTTCGACAGTGGAATTTGCTGCCAAGGAGTGTGGTGGAGTCTCCTTCTTTGGAGGTCTTTAAGCAGAGGCTTGACAACCATATGTCAGGAGTGCTCTGATGGTGTTTCCTGCTTGGCAGGGGGTTGGACTCGATGACCCTTGTGGTCTAGTCCAACTTTATGATTCTATGATTCTATGTCCGCTGTGCCCCTAGAAGGTCAAAAACCATTTTGGGACTCAGAAAGGCCTTTAACACACTATCAAGGAAAAGGACTGAGCTATAGGTTTCCCCATCCCTGGGCTAAGAAAAGCTACAAGTTGGGAATTATCTGAAACAAATAGCTCTCGAACTAAAATAGAATGAAAAAACATGCAATATGCCTCCTGTATATCAATCAGCTGAAGCTTTAGCTGATTCACCGATTACCGTTTGCAGGCCTCATTACACAATGTTGTTTTTTGATTAATATTTTGTGCTGGAGGAATAGGTTTATGACACAGCCCCTGAACTTAGAGCGGTTAAAGTGCCATTCTGGAGGGGGAACGTCAGCATTTGGTAGTAACAAAAATATTTCAGCTGAGATCACACACTCTCAGTAACAAAACGGAGCCAGCTTTGGCCTGTTCCTAATTTCCTTTTCGGTTACTTACATAAGTCATTGCTGGAATAAAAGGGGAAAGTAGCCCCCAGGGAGCAAAGATGAAAAGTAAGAGAGGAGGCAAAGGGAAGAGCCAGCAAAAGGCTTTTGAAAATGTGATGTTTGAGCATAATGTGATCTGAGCTGCTAAGAATTCTGCCCATGATTTCTGAACATGGTGGTACGTGGCAATGCTTATTTGTAAGACGGCGTTTTCCATTAGTGGCAAATGCTGACGCTAACCCTCAAGAATCAACGAAAGCAGTGAAGAACCAAATTGCCATTCTGTCTCCAAGCAGTGAGGAAGATACAGAATGGGTCGAGGAAGAATACACGAAAACCCTGCTGGACCTGGCCAAAGGCCCACCTCGCCCAACGCCCTGTTCTCACAGTGGCCAAGCTGATGCCTACGGGAAGCCCACAAACCTCAGCACTCTCCCCACTTGTGATCCCCAGGAACCAACACCGTTGGCTGTATCCTCCATGAATTTGTCTAACCCTCTTTTGTGGGAGCAAATGCCAGAGTTTATGTAACGTGCAGAGTTCTTCTTTCATGGAATGGCCCTGGATTCTCCTATTTTGAGGCATGAAAAACCTCTGACTACCACATTCTCTAGGGCATGAATCATTTCATCCATCTCTTGTCATGCCATTGCTTACTCATCTTTCCTCCTAAGGAATGGCTCCAGCCCCTTGGTCATTACAACTGCCATTTTTGGAAACTTCCCCAGCTCAAATATATCCTTTTTGAGGTGTAGCAACTGGAATTGTTTATAGTACTCCAAGTACAGTTGTGCTATAGATTTGTACGAAGGCACTGTGACAGAAGTAGTTTTGTTTTCAATCCACAATTAGCCGTTTTCACACCTGCCACATAACTGGGTCAACATTTTCACCAAGCTGTTCACCACAACGCCCAAATCACAGTCCTGGTTAGTCACCGCTAAGTCACGTTGAGGCTGTATAAACATTACCATTGACTCCACAAACATTGCTCCAGTGCGCTCCCAATCACACAATGTTAGCCACAAACCATCTGCATCCTGTAGCTTCTTGGGGAAAACAGTCCGGTTGGATGTGGTTTCCCACAAACCAGCTCCCATCCAATTTTAAAATGGAAGCCACATTCACTTTGCTCTTAAGTGGAGGTGTGTACATTTTGGACATCCATTGCACATGCGCAGCTAGTGGCTTCATTTAACAGGAGTTGGGAGGGTTGCAGGCAGAGGGAAACAAATCAAGTAATCGGACAATGGACAGCAAGTAAAAATGTGTCTTGCAACGCAGTGTGTGTATGAATTACCTCACCGTGTTTTAAGCAGTTAATGTGTACGTAGCCTGTATCGGGAATCTGTGTTCATGCTGCAGTTGGAAGTCTGATTTATACAACTTCTTATTTTATTTTATACATTATCCAGTGGGAAGGATACACAGTGGTATTACTTTTTATCTGTTTCTTTATACAACAAGAAAACAGAAAAAAAGAATTTAAAAAAAATCATGTCGCATGAGTCAGAAAAGAAATGTTCTAACCCATGGGTAGGCAACCTAAGGCCCGGGGCTGGATCCGGCCTAATCGCCTTCTAAATCTGGCCCATGGATGGTCCGGGAATCAGCGTGTTTTTACATGAGTAGAATGTGTCCTTTTATTTAAAATGCATCTCTGGGTTATTTGTGGGGCATAGGAATTCGTTCATTTTCTCTCTCCAAAATATAGCCTTAGTTTGCCTACCCATACTTTAAGCACTGTGATCTGTGTACAAGGACAGATTAAAATACAAGAGCTCCTATATCTTTCTTTCTCTTTCTTTCTTTCTTTCTTTCTTTCTTTCTTTCTTTCTTTCTTTCTTTCTTTCTTTCTTTCTTTTTTAAAATATGCCATATATGAAACTGGGAAAATCAGGACATGAAAACATGTCTTTCTGCAGGGGACAGAAGAAGATATAAAGGCAAAACTTCTAGTCTTCCTTCACACTTACTGCTGCTCAGTTCTGCTTCAAAGTAGGGAGCTTTCTATATCCAAGGCCCAACCCCCCCCCATCCATTCATCAAAAAAGAATGATCAAGTTTCACAAAGCATTTTAATCTTAGATTTTCTTACTCAGGGCCGGTGTGTGTGTGTGTGTGGTTCTCTCTAATACAATGATGAGAAAGCAAAGCGAAGGAAGATGCATCAACAAGCTACAGTGGTACCTCGGGTTACAGACGCTTCAGGTTACAGACTCCGCTAACCCAGAAATAGTACCTCGGGTTCAGAACTTTGCTTCAGGATGAGAACAGAAATTGTGCTCCGGTGGTTCAGCGGCAGCGGGAGGCCCCATTAGCTAAAGTGGTGCCTCAGGTTAAGAACAGTTTCAGGTTAAGAACGGACCTCCAGAACGAATTCAGTTCTTAACCCGAGGTACCACTGTAGTTTCTACATAAAGACATGGTATGTTTCTCTTCCAAAGGAAGCCAAACCTAAGAAGCAATGCCCCAAAATATTTTACTGCTTGGGGAAGTGAGGCGCCCTGTCAAAAGAAGTAACTTGGTGCCTAGTGCAGAGTCCAGCATGCTGAGGACCTCAGGTTGTCTTGTTTTCTGCTCAACAAGCATGAAATTGTAACACATCCATTCTAACCGAGAGCATTCGGCCGAGAGTCCAGCATGGATGCCTCGACTTGGGCAGAACTGGCCATGGCACATCAGCAGACCTGGCTGGCTGCACATCTGCAGGTAAGTTCGTTCACACTCAGCACATGGCTCTGGAATCTTTCCCTCAGCCCTCTCAGTATATAAATCAAGCAGCGGGGAAGTTTGGAAACATGACGAATATTTTGGCTGGAGTGCCTCCTGCTTTAAAGACCCAGAGAAGAAAAAGGAGGGTGGAGGATGGGGGCCCGATACAAAACTAACCAAGCTCCGAGTGGAAAAGGCGGCTGAAATTTAATGTTCTTGGAAGCTGGCCCTGGGCTGTTCAGACAGGGGAAGGCCAGGGACTCCCCAGTGGGGGCACTGCTCCCTCTCTCTGAAACAGCAAAGAGAGAAGCCTTGGAATCAGTTGACCGCATTGTCCAACCATTTTGTGGAGGATTCCAAGTAGGAATGAAAGCCACAAAGCAAAACAAATCATAGTTGTGTGCTTGGAAAAGAAGGCGACAGAGTGGTGATTTCATGCTGGATTGCAGCCCTGAATGGAATACCATGCTGGGCCAAGCAAGGGGAGCAAGCTGGCTCTAGCTTCTTTGGAGATCTTACTGCCGACAGCGGCAGAAGCCAGCTTGGTATCCTATACATGTTGTTAAACTACGGCTTATATAACCTCTCACCATCTGCTATGCTGGCTGGAGCAAGACACAGTCCAACAGCACCAAGGGCAACCTCTACCGCTTGCCTAACACAACCTTCTTTTTGAGAGAGAAAGATAAGAAGAAAGAGCATGGATGGGGCTGAGAAGAGAGCGAGAGAAACAGAAAACCCATGCTATTGTCGCAGGTACTCCTGTCGTTGAGCAGCAAGAAACTCCAGGGTTCATAGCTTTGGATTTGGCACAGAGACCAAGTCCAGCCCCTGTATCTCTTTCCAGCTTCCAGATCCACAGCAGACCAAAAAGAAACCTAGGTCCCTGGTCTACTGTTTCCCCACCCCTTGGAAGATGTGGTGTGGCATCTAGCCAGGCGAGCAGAGAGGCTTATCCCCTCCTGAAAGTGCACCACCGGCCAGCTGTTTCCATAGTGACATGCTAAACCCTTTACAAAAGTTAAAAAAAAGGTACTTGCAGGTCCAGCTAGGGCCATTGACTTAACAAAGAACCTGGTTTGATAAGTTCAGCAGTTCCTTCTACTGCAGACTACAGTCTTTCAGATACTAAAGCACAGGATTTAGTCAAGAAAAGAAAATCCTATAGCACAATGTATTGCCCTATACATTCAATCCACCCCCACCCACCCCGCAATACAAGTTGGCTTCCAGTTGCAGGTTGGAGTTGACAAATAGAGGGGAGGCTTTCGTTGCAATTTCTCACACTGATGGCCATGAGGTAACACGGATCCCCTTTAGTACTACTATGTTTTGTACTGTGTGGAAATTGCAAGCTGGACAGGCTGCAATGATTTCAGTGCAGCAGTGGTGGGCGGGATGCTATAGAGGCGCATGGAAATGATCTGTCCTTTCTCCTGTGCAGTAGCAGCTCACTCTCAGACTGTGCCAACATCATTTTTATTTTAATATTGTATAATTGTGTGTGTGTGTTTGGTCAAAAAGCAGTATTAAAAGTAAATGTCAACCTAACCATGTTACTAAACTGCCTTTAAAGATGGATGGATTGCTTTCAAAGTGTTTTCACGGGGCTCTCTTGCCATGAAGCCTTCCTAACACCACCTTTTCCCTATTAGGGCTGAGGACTGAGGGATTAAAATTCACAAGCAACACCAGCATTTTATTCAAAACAAAATTATTTCCATCTAAAAAGGAACGACAGCTGAAGAGTTGTAGATGGAAAAGAAGAATCAGCTGGCAGTGCTGAATCCCTGCTAAGCCAGAGGAGAATTGGGAGGTGGGTGGTTTGCCTCCACTCCCAAGATATTCATACTTTTTAAAATAGACACACACTAAATTCAAGGCAAGACATTTCAAGATTTGGTTCCAGCTGCCATGTGCGTGCAGTTAATTGAAACCAGTAGGATCCAGAACTGAAATGACTAAGGCTGGAGACAGACTATAATAGATTTTGTTGATGTTGGTATTGCAGAGCCATTGTTGCCTGTGGTATAGGCACACATTTCTTTTGTCCTGCAATAATCCCTGGTCAAAAGGTAAAAAAGGGAACCACTAGCGGCAGGCTTGCACACCTTGTGTTGACTCAGGAGGGTCCTCTCAGGACTCTCAAATGTCTACGGCCTTCGTGGTTTTTCTGCCACTCTTCATCTCCTTTTGAATTAAAGCATGTTATGAACCCTGGAGACATCAACAAGATCACTATGAGATCAAAAATTAGATGTGGGTGCCTTAGGATGATTGAGAGAAGAGGAAAACTGTGCTGCATGATATTTCAACTTCAACTGCAAAGGCCGTGAGAGTCATTTTGTAGTTTGTTTTTGAAAGCTGGTGAATATGAATAGTGGGCATTTTCTAAACTATTTGAGATGAAACCTGGTTCCGAATGCACACTTTGCAGGGAGCTGCAGCCAATCTCCACTCTCTGATGGGTGTATTTGTACAGTAAGCACATTCCCAAACAGATGCTCAACTTTACGTTTTCTAGTTGTACACTGTAAAAAAGGTCATGTCTGAAAAAGCTTATCTCACACAATTAAGCCTGCTTACAGATCGTTCGGGACACGGGTGGTGCTGTGGGTTAAACCACAGAGCCTAGGACTTGCTGATCAGAAGGTCGGCGTTTCGAATCCCCACGACTGGGTGAGCTCCTGTTGCTCGGTCCCTGCTCCTGCCAACCTAGCAGTTTGAAAGCACGTCAAAGTGCAAGTAGATAAATAGGTACCGCTCCGGCGGGAAGGTAAACGGCGTTTCCGTGCGCTGCTCTGGTTCGCCAGAAGCGGCTTAGTCATGCTGGCCACATGACCCGGAAGCTGTACGCCGGCTCCCTCAGCCAGTAAAGTGAGATGAGCGCCACAACCCCAGAGTTGGCCACGACTGGACCTAATGGTCAGGGGTCCCTTTACCTTTTTACAGATCGTTCAGGGTCTTGCATTGCTTCAAAAACCTGGTTGGCAAAAGGGACAAAGAAATGTGCATATACATGATGGAAGCTAAGCCTCTCTCAAACCATCTACTCTCTTCAAAACTATTGTCTGTTTCCACTCCAGCAAGCTGACGGGAATCTACTGGCATGCAGGGATGTGAGGAGTGGCTTCTCCAGGTTCTGAATTAGTAGCCAGCAAACTCTTTTATTGTGACAGTTCTTGTACACTTCAGGGTAGATGGACGAAGAACAGCACAAGAACTTGATTTAAGTACGGCATTGTTTAGGAAATGTTTACTGGATACCATAGTCGCAAGCTTGTTTTGTTCCCATGTAATGGGTACCAGACATCCATAACTAACCCAGTGATGTCTATATTTATTCACAAATAGTGTTGTTGATCCCCCAACCCGAGGCGTAAAGCTTCAGCTATAAACATTAATCTCTCCTATTGTGCAGAGAGCTTTGAGCTGGCATCAAAAAAGGTACATCAACATGACTTAATTCATCAATTGGCCAACAGCTGAGCATTCATTTAGGGCTCAAATGCTATGTTATTGCATTATGAGCCTGTGGTGTACAGAATGCCTGCTTCAAGCATTTGCTATTCATTAATCTAACCAGGCACCCCCTCCTGGTGTTATGCAATGGGTGAAGAAACTGCTCCCACCCTGCTCTTTTCCTACCCAAGAGCTGAAATATCTGGTTATGTTATGTAACTGTCTACATTATTTCCTCCTGTGCTCCAACATGCAACAAGATTTTCCTCTTCTTCATTTGACAGACCTCATGGTTCCTTCCCCTCGAAGCTGACTTTGTATGAATTCTTCCAAAAAGCAAAGGGGTGGGTAGGAAAACAAAACAAAAATATTTAACAGCGATAGGGAAAAAAGCATTAAAACTCCAGATGTTTTCCGAAGGAATCAGTGTAGTAATGAAACTGGAAGCTATTTGACTTATGGAGGACTATTGAAGAATTCACAAATGCATGCTCTCCTTCCTCAGCACCTACATCCAAGGTTTTTTTTTGCTGGGGCCCACAGCAGAGAAACCTCTTTGAGCTTTCCCATGCGCCCCTTCTTCCAATGCCTATTGTTGCATAGTACAGAGAGAAAAAAGAATTTAAAAGGACACGTTTCTGCAAAGAACTGCAATCTAAGTATTGACACAGAATGAGGGGGTGGATGAGTAAGTGGCAAAGGGAGATTAGAATCTGCATATATAATTATATTCCTGAAGTTCAGAATGGATTCTTACATAACCAAAAATGGCACCAACAGCATCCTAAAAAACAGAGACATCACCTTGCCAACAAAGGTCTGTATAGTTAAAGCTATGGTTTTCCCAGTAGTGATGTATGGAAGTGAGAGCTGGACCATAAAGAAGGCTGATCGCCAAAGAATTGATGCTTTTGAATTATGGTGCTGGAGGAGACTCTTGAGAGTCCCATGGACTGCAAGAAGATCAAACGTCTCCATTCTGAAGGAAATCAGCCCTGAGTGCTCACTGGAAGGACAGATCCTGAAGCTGAGGCTCCAGTACTTTGGCCACCTCATGAGAAGAGAAGATATCCCTGGGGAAGACCCTGGTGCTGGGAAAGATGGAGGGCACAAGGAGAAGGGGACAACAGAGGACGAGATGGTGGGACAGTGTTCTCAAAGCTACAAACATGAGTCTGACCAAACTGCGGGGGGCAGTGGAAGACAGGAGTGCCTGGCGTGCTCTGGTCCAGGGGGTCACAAAGAGTTGGACACGACTAAACAACTAAACAACAAATGATTGAATCACCCACCACCAGGATCCCTCTTCCTCCCAGCCCTCCAGAGAAGCACATGAAAATTGGCATGAAAGGACAGCTGCCCATGCTCCAAGGAAGGGGTCCCTTCTAAGGGATTGTTTCTCTCTTCTTCAGAGTGAAACCTTCCTTCCTTGAGATCCTTTGTGGCCATTGTGGCCTCAAGGGAACAAACTTGTTCCCAGAGAGCAAGGAGCTCAGTGCACTGAGGACACCCTCACAGCTTTTGTCCAACAGGCAGGGAAGTTGTTCATATGGCAGACAGTGCAAAACACGGGGGAAACCGTATACGCCTTGTTGGCTTTCCAAATGCATAAGTTATTAGAAGCTGAGGTTTTGTTTAGATCAAGGAGAGGAGGGGCAGAGTAGCGCGCCCTGGCCTCACCCTGCTGTCAAATTCACTCTGCGGTTTAACTCGCCTTGATGCTTCGTCGGCTGGGGTTCACTTCAATTCGTGGACTCCCATCGCTCGGCTATTCTAAATTTATTATGCCTGGCTAGTTCCCCCTGGCTACTATTGCAGTCAACTAAGTCAGTGTACAATAATGGTTGGACTTGGGTGTGGGAAACCTGGGCTCAAATCTCCACATCATAGAATGGTTTTGACAAAGTCATTTTAACTAAACATGAAATGTCCTCACAAGATTATTATGAGAATAATCACCTACCTTCAGATACAATGCCCTGAGCTCCTTTAGCAGAAGGCTGGGATAAGCAAGCGATAAATCTATCTATTGCACAAAGGAGAACAGCATGCCAAATTTAAATAATCAAGGCTGTTATGTGCAGAGAAGTTAAGACAGGTGAAAAAGACCTCCCCTGAGATTCTCAAAAAACACACGTTTCAGGAAAGAGTTACAGTCTCCCATGGCAACACCATCTGAACTGCGGTGACCCAGGTGTGCCCCAGACACTGTCTGCAAGCACAGAACCCGTGTGTGTGCTTTGGAAGCAGGTCTCGTCAGAAAACCCGACAACCAAATTCTGCTGCGGTGAACTGAACTGAATGGTTTTATGAGGGAAAGAAATCCCTGGAAAAAAATGGACAGAACCCCCCAGACAAATTAATTCCACATTACTGTTTAGCAGTATTAAATACTTTACAGGATTGTAAAAAGTTCCATAATTTGGAAATAATGAAAACTCTGCTCTGTCTCATTGAAAGAACACCCAAAACTCAAGAAAAACCAAGAGTGAGTGTAGAAGTATGTGGTACTATCAAGGAAATAAGGTAGAAAGGAGCTTTAGACCCACCGCGCCAGATGTTAATGCACCCAATTTCTTAACAAGAGCTAAATGAATGTACTCTAAAATGGTGTAATGCAGAGAAACAGCACAGAAGGACTGACATGGAGTATCATGTGACTCCATGTTCTCAAGAATATGTTCATCTTACCTTAAATGCTGCTTCTCCTTGAATAAATAGCAAAATATCATTTATTTATTTTTTTAAAAGTTTCAACTTTTTTGCCTTCAGTAGGTTCATATGATTGTATATTTATTGGTAAAGATAAACAGTATAAAAATGGTTTGTTTTTCAATAAGAAGGCGCAAAGACTTTTTATGTAACATACAGTGGTACCTTGGGTTACATACGCTTCTGGTTACAGTCTCTGCTAACCCAGAAATAGTGCTTCAGGTTAAGAACTTTGCTTCAGGATGAGAAGAGAAATCGTGCCCCGGCGGTGCGGCGGCAGCAGGAGGCCCCATTAGCTAAAGTGGTGCTTCAGGTTAAGAACAGTTTCAGGTTAAGTACGGACCTCCGGAACGAACTAAGTACTTAACCCGAGGTACCACTGTAATTAGGTGGTGCTTTTAACGCAACATCTCACCTGACCCGAGGTACCACTGTCTATATCTATTTTCAGTTTAATCCTATGTATGTGTCCATGTATTCAAATAAATAAATCCCATACCATGTATGGGAATGGAAATCCCAATCACATCTGGCATTGAACTAGATTAATAGCACAATATGTTAGTTATTTAGCTTGAGTCTCATCAGCTGCCGAGTGGAGAGTTCAGTCCTGCTGGGAAAGCAGACCAGCCAGGAGGACTGAACCTTTCACTCAGCAGCTGGTGAGAGGAAGGTTTAATACTGCTGGTGCTACTTTTGCCAGCACATCCCTTCTGGGAAACATGCTGCCAAAGCAAACCTAAACCTGTGGATCAGCTTTGACAGGTGGATGAGCTCACAAACCTATCAATAACCGGACATGATGTCAGGGACTGACTGGATAAGGAAGAGTGGCAAGCGCTGTCTACCCTAGAGCCCCGCAAGAATGACACCGAAGACGACTTAGAAGAAGAAGAGGAGTTTGGATTTGATGTCCTGCTTTATCACTGAGTCTCAAAGTGGCTAACAATCTTCTTTTCCCTTCCTCCCCCACAACAAACACTCTGTGAGGTGAGTGGGGCTGAGAGACTTCAGAGAAGTGTGACTGGCCCAAGGTCACCCAGCAGCTGCATGTGGAGGAGCGGGGAAGCGAACCCGGTTCATCAGATTACAAGTCCACCGCTCTTAACCACTATACCACACTGGCTCTCAGATCATGGTGACCTCAGATCATGGTGGTGGGAGCAGTCTGGGAGATGGAATAAGCTGGGAGGTGCTGGAATCAGGGTTTGAGTGATCAAGTGGGGGTCAGAAGGAGGCCTTTCCAGGACAGGGCTAGAGGCTGAGAGTTGCAGTGTGAACACAGACTCAGAGAGGAGCCAGAGATTGCCGTTGCTACCCGACAGTCTCAGACCTGCTGACTCTCCTCCCTCTCTGACACACCCCACTGTAGGAGAGTCTTGCAAATTGCTGAGCAACAGGCCAGACAGGCCCAGAGGAGGAGCCCTCCTGATTTGACACAGCCTTTGTCTGATTGGGAGAGATCCAGAGTGAGAGGCTAGAGGCGAAGCGCAGGGTCAGTGGTCAGTTTCAGCAGCATCTCGAGCTGAACAAGCTAATTGCATTTTGTGCCTCACATTGTTCCTGCCCTGTGGATGACCCACTTGCCTGATGGCTCCTTGACACATGACGTCAGATGACTGACAGGTGAGTGGGCCTGCCCAAGTCTCAAAAGTTTGCCCATGGGTGTGGTGGGGAGATAAAGACCTCACCCACAGGGCCAAAAAGATTCTCCACTCCTTTCCTTAGCTAAAATCATCAGCAGGATTCCTCCAAAGCAGCTTCAGTGGCAAATTGCACCCTATTGCTAATATTAGAACTTCCTGAAACTTGTTATCATCATTATTGCCGTCATGAAGATAAGTTCTGAGTCAAAATGGTCCGTGTTTTATGCTCATTTTAAAAGGTTCAATTTGTGTGCATGTATATAATTTATATATTATTTTCTTGCTGTGTTTGTCTTGGTAACACTACCTGTATTTGATCGTTTATTGTCAGCAGACCACATAAACTGAACAACATGACCAAGAGGTGTTGATGAGGCAGCTGTGGGATCTCAAAAACATTCCCAGTACTGCTTTGCAGTGATTTTCCTTGTTTTTAACAGGGAAGCCACAAATGTGATCAACGTCTTTATCTTCTGGAAATCATACAATTGATTCCAATGTCCTTAACACGCTTAACTGGCTATGGGATTTTGTGCCATCAGTAAGATGATGGGCCCAGAGATTTTTCCTTGTCATATATCTCAGGTATATGACTTGAGAGATTAAAATGCCAGTCTCTGCTTACAGTCAATCACAGCGATACCTTCAAGAGCTCATTTCAACAAATTCACATTGTGAAAAGTTTGTGACAAGTCTGTTGAACTGTCACTTAGAATCCAGCATTCACCGATTTGACTCACTGACCATATTACAACAAGGGTACAATATTCTGGTGCTGTTTGGGAACAATTTAGAGGGTGGGCTTTGATTAATGAAAGCCCAACATTGCTTGGGGAGGAAATACCTGACAGATTGCTGCTTCTCCTAGGGAAGAGGATTGCCCTGTGGAAAAGTACTCTTAGCTGCTCCCAACTTTGTTGCCCTGGAAACTCAAAACACTTGGGGAATCTTGCATTAAGTGCTCCAAGATAATGCTTTTAAAAGTTTGCTTCAAGATTATGAAGGAAGCTAGAAGAGACTTGAGAGTTTAGTACTTGTAATATTTTAGAAAATTAATTAGATGATACATGCGTTTCTGCTATGCTGTTTAACACCCCAACCAATTTGCTCATTTTAGTTATTGGCAATAGTATATTCCCATTTTGCCTCAACTCTTCTGAAAGCCAGCTTGTTACTGCCAAATTTCAGATGATCCAAGGTGTCACTCCATTTAGAGAAAGCTGGCTCCACACTCAAGACTTGCTGCAATAGACATGCGAGTATGTAAAACGACAATACACGTGGTTGAAATTTTAAGTTATTTATTTCAGTAGGAAAATTCTATTTTTAAGTCCATACTTGTAGCCATGTTGAAATAGCTAATGCAAACACGCAGTTCAAAATGTACACACGCACGCACACACACACACGTATTAAAAATCGGGAGGAAAAAGGACAAGGAACAGCGAAACTGCACATCACTCATTGAGATCATAGTGCATTCAACCTCAATCAAAATGGTGCTTCAGGTCAACAGGGAAGAATATTCATTAAAAATGGCTTGTGTTTTGCATAATGTGGACTTTGCATCTCTTTCTTTCTCCCCCTCCCATAAATTAACTTGTAGTAGGTTATGAGTAGCATAAGCAATAAATTAATTTGTAATTCAGGATTCCAGGAATAGTAGTAGTTATTGAATTTGGACACTGCTGAACAATCCAGAAGGAAAAACATCTTTCTCCTTATTTCTACATTGCACAAAAGAAATATTTTTGGCTCCTTGGTTGTTCAGCAAGGCCAAGATTCAAGAACTATCCCAATATGGACAGTAGCTTCCTTCATCTATACACAACCTTTCACAATGAGTCTCTTATGACATTGCAATAGCCATTTCTAAATGTGAACATTTACTTTTCACAACCTGCAGCTGTCAACCACTTGCACTATCATATCTGAGGTTTAGACTTAAACATATATTCGGTTATGATTCACATGGGTGTGGGGCTGTGGGGGGAATATAACAGTTTCCTCAATATCTGAAGAAATAACAATTGTTTCATGAACATAGCCTTCCGTTTTATTTATTTAGTTTTACTCAAGTTTAATTTTGTTTCTCAAAACCCCAGTACATCAAAGTTTAAAGACAAATGTGTTACGTTACTTACCAAGTTTTGCATAGGATTTTTTTCCTGATGACCTCTATACATTGATATACTTTTTAAAAAGGGAACATGCTTTCTGTACGAGTGAGTTCAAATAACACAATAAACCAAATTGGGGGGGGGGCATGTTCCGATTTCTTTATGAGTGCCATTAGGTGACTGGAAAAACCCAATGAAAATATTGAAATGCTCTAGAGATTATTTATATTTAGGTAGCGGGAGATCAGATGTGACCTGGTCTACCTTAAAACCTTAGGTTGCTAGTATGACAGAGATTTCAAACACACAGCATCATGGAATGCTCAGTTGGTAATTGGGTTGAACTAGTTTAAAAGTTGATATTGTGTGATATTCCGAGCTGCTCTTTTAAATGACTCAAGGGCTCACTCACTCCAATGGTGCCGATGAGAGTTGGGCCAGGCTGCCCTGAAGTGCCCAGCTTACCATAGGACCTTACCACCTAGCAAAGGTCTGAACTGTCATCCAAATCAGCTCTATACTATTGTTCAAAAAAATTGAGAATGGAATGAATCCAAACCACCACTACTATACTAATACTGAACTTCAGAGCAAAAGGAAGGCAAGAATAACTGAGTTATTATACTGACTATTCAAGCTTCAAGGAGGCTTCCATGGGGCTCCTTCAAAAATCAAAGCAAAACACAATTTGCATGAATGGGGTAATGCATAGGAATAGCGATGGTTGGCTAGCCCAGTTGGTCTTCAAACAGGTAATTAAGGCACTGGCAAACATCTTATGCAGATATGTTGTGCCCAATGATGGGCAGGGAATGGCATTCTGCTTTGAAGGGACATTTTCTATCTGCTTATCGTTTTAACCTTAGACACAAGCCATTTTTAATGGAAGGAAGGGAGCAACTTGCAAACAGCAAACTATTAAAAAGGGTAATTTTTTCAGGGAAATGAAAACTGGCTATTTCGTACCAGTTTTAGTGTTTTTCATAGCGGCCAGCATACCAAGTGAGAAAAGTAGATCAGGATTAATAACACTTAGGAATGAAAGAGAAATATGTACAAAACAATGAGAAAAAAAGATGCAACTGGAAAGATCACCTCATGACTGAGCTTCATTTGAAACAGATTTGTGTGTCCCTGGCTAATACACAGGGTTATAGGAATGTGTTTCAAAATTAGCAAGTAAACTACGAGTTTTGCTTCACAATATTCTTTACATCAGTCTTTATAACTGGTGGTGGTGTGTCTCTAACAGCAACATTTGCAAACAGGCATTTACAGTTCAGGTGTAACCCGCAAACTATTTATGCAAGCAATTTCAGGGTCATTTTTCTTACAATCTCCATGTAGGGAAAAATGTGTGAATCAAGATACAGGCACAGTGCTTGCAACAATTTCCCCTGAAGCCACAGATTTTCCCATGTACATTGACGTAATTTCCATGAAGGAAAAAGTCACGTGTGAAGTTGTCCTCACCTGTGGTTTCATTACAAAGATATTTTTTTTTGCTGAAATATGCCAGGAAAGGAGTCTGATGGCATTAAACAACTTAGATACTGCTGCCCAATTGCAAATGAGCAGGACAAGAACAAAATTACCCGGGATGGTAGAATGAGTGAAAAACTAAGTGAAACACCATGTGAAACAACTGATCCCTAAAGTTTATTGCACGGAAAGTGAAGAAATCTGATATATTTGAACTTAAGCTCGATAAATTTGGTTAAGGAGTGCTATAGAGATTCTCTAATCAAGGTGTTGATAACAGCACTGTGAAAAACAGGCACAGTAGGAGGAAGGTATTCTGTATTTGTTGTATGATTTTCAACCTTAACAAGGGTGGTTTTTTTAGATTTTAACAGGAGAATTTTACTCTTTTGAATTAAACATTCCTTGTAGGAAATTTCAAAACATCTTATTAAACATCTTACCAAATTGTAAACTAAATTATTGTAGCACAATCAATTTCATTTTTACAAAGTGCTCACAGAAATCGGCACATAACTCAGAGAGTGTGAACTATAGTGTGGATCGTTTTGTTAAAATCAAAACATCACTTATTCAAGATACTAAGACTACTTGACTGGTTTTAGGTGGAATAATAAAAACATAGAAATATATATATATATTTAGCAACCAGTATCTGAGGTCATAGGAAAAACCTGAAGTGTTTTCAATTTATCACTGTCAAATAAGTTTGACAAAGAATTCACACAGGTAGCACAACATTTTTAAAAGTTACTTGTGATAACAAGCAATTAAAATGCCTCATTCAGACACAGATTGGTTCAATATTTTTTGGATGGGAGCCTTGTTTTAAAAGCCATTTGTTTCAAAGTAAATAAATTTAATGGAATTCATAGCACTGTGGTGTGAAATTTTACATCACAGGATTTAACACAATGCCTTTTGAATCATACTGTAGTAATTAAATAGTTCTTTCTACTGATAGTATATTTAAAAGACTATTCATTTACAAAAGAAACTATGAAAGAAATATTATAAATCAAGCCTCCTTCCCCCCCCTCAAATTTTTGGTAAATGGGGGGGAGGGGTGTAGTAACATGTGGCTATATGTAAAAAGATGTAAAAAGCTTATTTTTGACAATTTGACCACCTCATAAAACTGGAATGGCTCAGTAGTTGTGCGTAATATTAAGACAATCTAAGTTCATGTAATGTATCAATCATGTTAGTTGAAACCTATGAAATTGTCACAACTCTCTCTGCTAATTCTCATAAACCAGAGAAAGCAGTTTCATTTTCAATTAAAGCTTTCTGATAAATATATTATATTTGAAGCTGGATAAAAGCATTGGCAAAAGGTAGTCAGGATTGTTTGCCAGCTTTTAATACTGTCTTTCCTATCTTTTGAAACTTGCTGTATGGATATAAGAAAAGGTTGTCAACCCGGTTTAGTTTTGAGTCAATCTGTGGGATCATTGTGTGTGCGCTGCAGTCACAAAAACAATAAATCTCCATTTAACGTAGATTTTGATGTGATGAACTGGTCTCATGAACACTACAAAAGGTTGTCTAGATTGTAGCTAGCCATATCCTTAAAAGACTTCAAAACTAATTGAAGAGGGATGTACTGTGCTATAATTTGGACAGAATATTGAAAAATTTCACAAAGACCCGTTTAGTGTGCCACAAACCTAATGAAGTACCACGGGGGGAAATGTAATGTGAATTGGCCCTCTGTCTTTTGCAAACCTGCATCATATAAAGGGGTTCCCAGTTGCATCTCTCTACTCATAAAAACACGAAGAACAAATATGGTTAGCCTGCAATGTATCTACACAATTGTTTTCACTCTTTCTCTTAAAAAAATAAAAATTCCACAGGATTACCTTCCATAATACTAAGTACATACATTTATAGTGTTGTGTTGAAGTTGTTTTTCATTTCTTTTTTTTTTAAAAAAAGCTTATTCTGAAAAGAAACATGTAGTAATTTTAAAAAGGAAAGTTGTGCAAATTCTGTACAGTAATACTGCTGGCTATGAAGATGTCTCTCTCTCTCTTTTTTTAATGAAACACCCAACATGGGTTATTGTGGGAGACATGTAAACTAAGTGACACAGAACAAGCAAGTGACATAACACCACTACAAGGTCAGAACTGAGCATTCATTCCTCATGGGGCAAATATTCAAAACCTGTTAATATTATTATGGGAAGAAAAAAGGAGCAGAATTCAAACGTCAATCACTTAGAAAGATGGACTTATATTTGCAGCTTCAGAGCAATTTTCATGTCGTTCTTATTCTTTTCCTTTGCAGATGGCTGCCAGTCTCTGCCCTATTCTAACTAATTAGGGGGGAAGCTCTTTGGGAAATTTGGGCTCTGGAAGTATGAGCCAGCAAAATTCTACTCTAAAGCAGATAAAAATAAAGAGATTGTTACTCATCTGTGAATAAACTTAGAGCTAATGCATGATAATCTGCAGAATGAATACAATCTTTTCTCTTATTGACTAGGACTGTAGTGCTGTGGTATATTCCTATTTGCCTTGTTTTCATTTGATTACCATCATCGGAAGGTTCTGAAGAAGCCTCAAAGCATTTCAGAAAAGAACCACATGCAAAAAAAGAAGAGAATAGAGAGACGCATCTTTGAAATGCAATAATTTTCCACAAATGTGGTCAAAAAGTGTAGTTACACATTTAATTTTCATGTAGGAAATAATCCACTCTTTAAATTTTCATTCTATCAATGCTTTCTCTCATGTCAAGTTCTTACTTTTCTTGGTTATGCTGAGAGTTGCATTTTGTGAGCTTTTGCTACGGAGATCTGATTTCTATATCTGATAGAGAAGAGTTCAGTGTAACTCAGAATTCCAAACTACAAATACAGGCATTGTGCGTCTCAATCTGCAAGAAGAGATGTGGAGTAAGACTGTCACTTGTAAAACGTTATCAATGCAACAAAAGATGGGGCTTTAAGCGGTAAGCAGGCCTGTTGAAAAGCTTTACAATGCATTGTTGGGGAAATAAAAGAGTGTCACCCATTTGAAAATACACTGAGGAATAAAGGCTCAGTTCTGACCTGATGATATTTCCCAGAGCTTCCTTTACCAAATCCTGCAGACTATTTCTATCAGGAAATTTACAACCAAGAACTCTGAAAAAGGAGGGTGTGGTGTTTTAATGTTCAGCTGTTGTGCCACTTGTCGGAAAGAAAATCCCCATATACAGTACTAGGTTCCACAAAGACAGTGCTTTGAGAAAAGAGAATAAACTTGCATATATTACATTTATCACATTCTAAGCATAAACAAATAAAACAGTGATGCCAATTATCTGAGCCCCCAAAGAACTGATATGGAGGGATAGATGTATAGTAACTGCACATTCTTCAGGAACACACAAGCTATGTCCTTGCAAACCTGCCCATTTACACAACCCTTAAGCAGTACGAGGTTTCCTTTTACAAAGAAACAAAGGTGGGCTTTTAAATTCAAAGATAACAAAGTTAACACAAATGCGAATGAGCTACATCTGATTTAACCTAAGCACGCCAGAGGTTTCTTTCTTTCTTACACACACACACACACACACACACACACACAGAGTATTTGGTGTTTCATGTTGGGTTTCCTGTCATTCTTTAAGGCAGTGGTTTCCACAGGTCGGTTCAGAAAATATTAAGCAGCAACATGGTCCATGGCAGTTCCTCTTGCACTTCCATCCCCTGAATTCTTAGTATGTTTTTTTGTTCAGTACTTCAGAGATTTGAAACTCTGTTTACCATCTTTGTTCTGGCACAGAAGTGTAACTGGGGCATGTTTCCGCCAGAACCTCCATCCTCAAACTAGGAGATAGGCAGACAGCATTCAAAAGTGTCATCTTCGTTCATGTTTTGAAGAAGTTTGTCACTCAAAAGTCATCAAGTTGGCAGGAACCTAAAAACATATGCAATGGTTTTGTAAGGAAAATTAGATTTCTAGGTTATAGCTCAGCTCTGGTGCAAAAAGCAAACAATGACTTCCTGCGAGGAATGGAGAAATCTGTCAATCTTGGTTTCTCTCAGTTTCTCATCTTTTAAAATCTTAATTCAGTTTGTCACATTTTCACATCAGTTTGTGGTGTTTAGTTTTAAAAGCTCTCATGAAAATTCACCAGAATTTTTAGTGTGCATTTCTCCTATTTTTTGCTAATATAATTTTTGTAAATTATTTTCACTAATAGATGCTGTCAGAGACTGCCTCCCGGTCCCAGCTCACAGAGGACCAACGCTAGCCAGTAGAACTGTACAAAAGTCTTTATTGAAGTTTAGTTTCCATTTTCAAGCCCTAGCGTGCGTCTCTACGTCTAGACCCTAGACCAGCGAAGCCTCGTCTGAGTCTCCGCCCCCTGTACACCAGTTTAAGACTCTAGCCTTACTCCACCTTCTTCGTTTCTCCTTCCGCCTCTGGGTCCTACTACCCCCCGGGGTGCCTTCCTTCCTGGACGCCTCGGAGGCGGACCCCTCGGACTCTTCCCCCTCTCTTCGGCGGGCTTTGGGACCTGGCTCCCTATCCGGGCTGCTCATTGCGCCACCCTCTCGCACATTTGAACTTGGCGCGCGCGTGCTGCCCCTGACCTTCCTTTTGACCGTTTCCTCGCTCTCTGATGCAGGCGTGGCTAACCCTGACTCATGTCCTTCCGCTGACGGAAAGCTGCCTGCTGCCGATGCTTGGGACTCCTCCCCCTTACTGCTCTCCGGTGGGGAAGCTGGTCCCGATTTCCAACTGCTGCTTTCTGAGTCCCCTCTGGCCCCTCCTTCCTGTGGTGTTCCCTCTGGCAACCCCCTAGCTCTGACCACGGGAGCCCCTTTCTGTGAATCCTCTGATTCGCTGGAGAGACTTAGAGACCTCGGACGGCTATCATCGCTGACCTCTCCCTCGGATTCCTCTCCCTCGGTCTCTAATTCCTCCCTTTCCTGTCCCTCTGCTCCTGAACCCCTGACAGATGCCTTCCAATCTATATTTTCCCCAATATATATATTTTAAAACACATTTTTCTTTGATAACTGCATCACAAAATTCAGAGAAGTACAAATTTCAAACTCCATGTATTGTTTTGGGAAAAGCAAATTAGGTAGGTTTGCATTAAAATGTGAATCTGTCTCGCCTCCATGCCTGCTTCCTGATGTAAAAAATAAACCTTAAAGTATCTTATATTTTGGGTATCATCTCCAAAGGCCTGTGAGCTGGAGACTGCCCACTACTGTACAAGTTGGCTTGCATGTGAGGAAAAATATAAACAAATGTCCATTTTGTTTTCTTGCTTGTTAGTAGGATTTGTGGCCTGAATTAGGCAGAATATAAGGGGCTAGTCTTTCCCCCTGCTCAGTCTGGAGTTGGAGTCAATCCATGACTATTCCTGAAGAGCACCTGTGTCTCTTGATAAGATAGTAACAATAAATGTTATTGGACTGGGTGTTGTTGTTTTGCAGTTAAATAGTGATCTTATTCAGAAGCCAATTTATTAGCCTTGCTGAGACTATCACTCAGCCATTCATCGCACCATGAAAAATGAAAGGATGCTCCTCATCATATTCCGAACTATAATTTACTAAGAGAGCATAAATTCAATGATAGACAGTCGTGGACAAAGGAAGAAATAACAGATGTTCTCTGGGCAATCAAAAAGTTATTTTCTTTACCTCTGGAGAGCTACACATTTCCATAAGGTCAAAAAAGAAGTGACTGTAAGAATCCATTATTAGATTGCTCTTCCTAGTGAGATCCAAAGTTGAGGCACAACCAGTTGCAACCTTCCTAATTTCTTTGAATTCGAATAATTTTCCCCTCTGCAGAGTTTGAAGGCTGGTCTGAAGTTATAACAAGCCTCTCTGAAGGGGCGCACCCAGAGCCAATCAGCTGACTGGTACTGAATGCATGACTTCAAGGAGATTGCAGTACAGTGGTGCCCCGCAAGACGAATGCCTCGCAAGACGAAAAACCCGCTAGACGAAAGGGTTTTCCGTTTTTGAGTTGCTTCGCAAGACGATTTTCCCTATGGGCTTGCTTTGCAAGACGAAAACGTCTTGCAATTTTTTTCCGCTCCCCCCCCTTTTCTAAGCCGCTAAGCCGCTAATAGCCTTTTAGCTGCTAAGCCGCTAAGCCGCTAATAGCCGCTAAGCCGCTAATAGCGCTAATCCGCTAAGCCGCTAATAGGGTTGCTTCGCAAGACGAAAAAACCGCTAGACGAAGAGACTCGCGGAACGGATTATTTTCGTCTTGTGAGGCACCACTGTAAATCAGTTGATTGGCAGTTATAGCGACCTCCTTTAAACTTTGACAGATGTCAGTCGTTTAACATCACTATGATAGCAGATGACTAATGTGGGTGGCCCCACCTACCAGTCAAATTTGGCTTGAGGGGGGTGGGGGTTTAGGAATCTGACCCACTGACTGGATCTAGTTCCCCACTCACAATGAAAGATTGTTTCTAAATTGAGCAGAGCCACTTCTTAGGTATTTTATACAGACACTGGGAAAAGATATGCATTTAACATGGCATAGTAACTTTCAAATTTCACAAAAGGGGCAGAAGGGTAAAGGTTATCCGCTCTGGATGTCTTGGCCTCGGTTTACAACTCATTCCTTTGAGTGCTGGATATGTATGTAGTAAGGAGTGACGTCTGCTAGCAAAAAATATTGATATTGTGCTCATGGAAAAGAACTACAGTGGTGCCTCGCAAGACGAAATTAATTCGTTCCGCGAGTTTTGTCGTCTTGCGATTTTTTTCGTCTTGCGAAGCACGGTGTCGGGAAAGTTTTGGAAAAGCTTCAAAAATCACCAAAGTCTTTAAAAACCTCAAAAAAGGCTACCACACCACGTTCTATGAGTTGCTCCTCGAAGTCAAGTCGCAACTGTATTAACGGTGTTAAGAAAAAGGAAACATACTTGCAAGACGTTTCCGTCTTGCGAAGCAAGCCCATAGGGAAAATCGTCTTGCGAAGCAGCTCAAAAAACAAAAAACCCTTTCGTCTTGCGAGTTTTCCGTCTTGCGAGGCATTCGTCTTGCGAGGTACCACTGTATACTACTACATTTTTCAGCTGTACTAAGTCTAGAGATATGTTTGTCTGCAAGTGGAATAGACTTGTGCAAATGCAACGGGACCCCTTCCTCATTTCCTCCTCCCTGCAGCCTCAAAATCTGAAACAGGGTATAGTATGAAAGCACATGAGGCCAGTACCTTGCTGAAACTGAACAGGTCTGGGAATGGTTAGGGCTTGGATGGGGGACTGCCTTGAGTCAAAAGCTTGCTGCTTTGGTTACATGGTGGCAGAAAAGCACAATATAAATGTAAGAAAACCAAAATTAAAGAACCATGTAAGTGGAGCACATTTTGAGGGAATAAAAACAACATAAACATATATAAATTAAAGCATGATTTCTAGAATTGCATGCTACAGAACGGAATCAGGATTCAATAGCACAATAGTTATATAATGGTGAACTTTTAAATATAAATCGTGGAGGGCATTAAGAGTGGGTAGTAAGGCAGAGTTTCACATGGCATAAAATCTGAAAAAAGTTGAATATAGTAATCTGACAATTATGAACGATATATATTTATATACCTATCCATTCCTATGAATTACTTCTTAATTTTCCTTGGAAAATGGTGATTCATGTAAATCCTTAACTTTGTTTTCATAATCTTGCTCAAGGCCCTCAAAGCAGACTTTATTTTTTATTTTATTTTTTAAAAAACTCCTCTAATGCAATCAATGGGAGCCATTTATTTCTTGGGACTGTATGAGGAAATGTGACACATTGCCCTAATGCTGCATTTTTGATTGCTTGTGTATTTAAATGTGTCCCAGGGGAAATAAATGCAGACCAGGAACTCATTTTTACATGCACTTAACGTGCACTCATTGTTTTGAGCTGCTAATTAGAGATATATGAAGCTACCTATCTTCAGTAACGCCAGGAGCTATTAGGAGAGACCTTTATGAGAACTGAACAATGGTTATTCAGAGCAAGACTGAAGACTGACTTGTGTACAGAATTGTTTAATATTTAGCACTCATTGCTAGTTGCCAAATCAGGCCACAATTCCCTCACCTGTTGTCTGTTGCTTTGGCAGGCAGCACTCAGATGCTTAAACCACAGCATTGCATTCATTCTGTTACCAGCTTGAAACTTGTATGAGTTCCCTAAATTACAAAAAGAGGGAGAACTTTCTATCACGAATAACAGACTTCAAGTTAAGCTCTTAAAAATGAATAGAAGAATGCAAGAAATGGGAAATAGAAAAATGCATATTAATGTATAGTCATAATATGAAAGATACCACATATTTAAACAGAACCCCACCAAACATGGCCCTGAGTGGTGTATGGTACTTGAAAGGCCGGACAGACATTTTTATTTAAATTGATATGAATACAAAAATGAAAATATCTACCTGCCAAGTAAGGGGTGCTGTAATTACATGTCTAATATTTCACTTCATGCAATAGAACCCTTGAAAATGTGAGATCTCTACTCAAAAGAGGAGGGAGAAGCTATCCACTGAGCAGTCAAGACCCTCCTGAGGATCAGATTCCTGGCATACAAACCAGGAGCTCTTGAGCTGATTAGGTAATTCCCGTCCAGTCTAGCTTTTCACGTTCTGGATTATGACAATATGGGGTTGAGAGCTTGATGGGCAAAGCAGTAACTGTTATATCTGCCTTGACTTGTCCTGCACGGTGTAGAACTCAAACTCACAACCCCAGTTCTGTCCAAGGTTTAATGCGCAAATCACATTGGTATATAAGGCAAGTTAAAGGTTGCAGGATTCAGCATTGAAACCACTAGTATGGAAGGCTCAAGGACTCTAGCTCTCAGATCACTTGCAGTCAGAATTTCCCCTGCTACTTCGCAAAAGAAAGGCGAACAGATTTTTCTTCTTCAAATAAGGTAATTCCTTAAGACATTCCTTGAGGAGATAAGAGAGCCATGAATCAATTTAGTAATTAGAATTTAAATTCTTTTCAGCTACAATGCTATCCTGGAAGAAATACTTCATATAAAGTTTAATTTTAAAAATAGCAATGCCAACAGGCCCTGGAAAGCAGACTGGAAAAGTCACACAAATATTTGGGAACAGTTCTGAGCTAATTTATTTAATGTGGTTGTTTCTGCTTCTATAGTATTTTTCCTGAATGGTTTAACTATCTGCAAGCCACCCTAAAATCCAATCTTGGACTGTAACGTTAGATATTACATTTTAAAATATGAAAAAAGTCCCTCAAAACATTTCAAAGTGTCCAAAAAGACAATAAAATATTTCTATAGTACACATTTTCTTTTGCTGTCCAGTATTTGTATGCATTTTATTCTCCTGAGGTTCATTTGCTTCCATAAAGGTAAAGGTACCCCTGCCCGTACGGGCCAGTCTTGCCAGACTCTGGGTTGTGCGCCCATCTCACTCAAGAGGCCGGGGGCCAGCACTGTCCGAAGACACTTCCGGGTCACGTGGCCAGCATGACATCGCTGCTCTGGCGAGCCAGAGCCGCACACGAAAACGCCGTTTACCTTCCCGCTAGAAAGCAGTCCCTATTTATCTACTTGCACCCGGGGGTGCTTTCGAACTGCTAGGTTGGCAGGCGCTGGGACCGAGCAATGGGAGCGCACCCCGCCGCGGGGATTCGAACCGCCGACCTTTCAATCGGCAAGCCCTAGGAGCTGAGGCTTTTACCCACAGCGCCACCCGCGTCCCTATTTGCTTCCATAATTAGTGGCAAAAAGGCAATAATCCCATTGTCCCAAGATCACCCAGTGTCCACAATCATACGGGAATCTACCAAGGATATTCAGTCACTGACCTTTCTCAGAATCTGTGAGCAGGAAGAGATCTGGATGTTCTGGGTCATCAGCCATCATGACCATCCATCCCACAACAGATACAGTCTTACTTGGGGTAGATTTGAACTGGAGGAAAGCAGGAAGCAAAGAACAGAACCACGTTAATGGAAAGAGGAAAAAACAAACAAACCACAAGATATGCATTAAATGCTGCAACACAGAACAAAACAGCACTGGCTTTTTACGTCATTAATGCAAAATAGATGTTAAAAGCTGAACAGAGATGTTACATGTTACATTTAAAAAGTTTGCCTCTCCAATCCAAACATAATGTAGAATTCTGATTTTGCATGAGTGAAAAACAGATGACAGAAAGGATGTATACAGCTACTACCAGAATTGGCAATAGGAATTGGCTTTTCAATTTGTCTGAAATCAATTGAAGACTTCTTTCTTACAATGCTCTGCTTCAAATAAAAGTTATTGGCCATTTGAAATCAGAGACGAACAGGACTCAATTTGAGGAAATCAGTTTGTGTACACATTTTGGGATGAGTGTGACTTTAGTACCCATGCTTTAGGGACCTGAAGAATTTAAATACCAAGAAAATGTACCACTGCAGATTCATCAGACTGGAGATTATCACAATGGCTGCTTTACATTGTTTAGTAGCTACAGTATACATTGTGCATGGTATGCAAGCTTTGTATACTAAGACAGATCCAGCTGAACTCAGAAGGCTGCTTCCAGAGCATTTCAAGCAGGAAGATTTACAGAGTTTGGAATTGTTTTTCAAGACTGCTGTTGAGCTGAGTTGGCAGCAGAAAATCAAGATGGAGAGGCTAAGAGAGGGAACTAAGGGAGAAAAGCAGGCAGAGCAGCAAGTATCCAGACAGCAGTAATGGTTAACCAGAAAGCAGCAGTGAAAACGTTTGCAGTTGCAGTGTTCCCAATGAAAGGAGAGAAGAAAAAATGTTAATCTGCTGTCGGGAAAAAAAGGCAAAATACTGTCCTGGAAAAAGCAAGGTAGCTAAACTATCATCTCTAGCGGTGAATAAAGAGCAGGAAAAGGTAATTAAGAGAATGCATGTTGCATATTAAAATATCTATAATATCTGTTTGGTTCTATCTATCCCTCTGGATGAAGATCATAAATATCATTGGGAGATGTAGTACAATGCATTGCATACATGTTTTCTTTCTGTCGCCTTCAAGGACTTTGCGGCATAGTAGAAAAGCTGAGTTCCAGACAGCGCTGCCCAGTATTTTGTCCAAGATGCTACCTGCAAAAGCAAAGAGTCATCAGATTAATACCTTTAAGAGACTAAGGCAGTTTCATTTTCATTTTATTTCTTCAGATTTTTTCACCCCAGCCCATTTCAAAGGGGTCTTGAGCAGGGCAATACTTTCAAAACAAAGACATTCCAAGAAATAAAACAAAATACAACAATATCTTATAGATTCAAACGACGTTCTAGTTTTCAGCCTAGATCACTGAAGAAATGGGTCCGGCAAGTGTTGCAAAAACAAATGCTTCGTATAAATCGATCGCTTCCAAACTGTGCTGCAGTGAGCCTCCTCAAGGGCAAATCAGCATAGCAAGACAGACCCCTTGGCTTCGGCTGGGGAGGGCGGGATATAAATAAATAAATTATTATTATTATTATTATTATTATTATTATTATTATTATTATTATTGGTAGTAACCCGCATTTTGTGGTAATCCACATTTCTTCTCAGTCTAGGAACGAGAAAACTATGAGAAAATAGGGAGAGCAATGTGATGTGGGGCAAACACACAAAGAAGAGAACTTCCTTTCCAAAAGACCAAACACTTTTCCAATATGCTATAGTAGCCGCTAGAACACTTATAGCACAAAACTGGAAAACATCGAAAATCCCAACTATAAGGGAGTAGCAATCTAAATTGTTTGATTATATAGAATTGGCAGAAATGACACAGAAAATAAGAAACCAAAAGACCACAAAGTTTAATGATGAATGGAATAAATTTATGTCATATATTGAACTAGAGGTTAAAAACTTAAAAATCACAGTAGGCTAGAAATTACGCCTGTGACGCAAAGAGATTTAAGAAAACGAAACTGCAGATTACAATATTTTGTATCATACTCCGAAACCAGAGATGAAGGGAAGTCGTAAGTTTAATTTGTCGGTGTTTTTTGTTATGAAATTTCTTTTTTTTCTTTTTTCTGTGTTTGGTATGTTTTTCTTTTTTCTCTGTTGTTTGAATGTCTGTGTAATGAATTGAAATTAATAAAAATAAAAATTAAAAGAAAAGAAAAGAAGAGAACTTCCTTTCCAAAAGCTGGGTTTCCACACTAATGCCCGGCAGAAGCACCAAGATTTATGGAGGGAAACACAAGTCACCATGCTCTTTTTCAGCAAGTCCCCTCATGCTTCCTTTTTATCTTTATTGTCACGTTACAATCCATACAATGTTCTAATCAAGTAAAACTGGCCTGGAGGCAAAATGTACTTATGCATTTCCTTAAAAAATTGTTACTTAATTTGAGAAGCGCGGATGCAACCAAATACTGACCGCCCAAATTAAACAAGATAGCACCAACATGTTAGTAAAAAAAAAGGTAAAGGTATGCAAGAATCATTAAGCAAAAAAGAAACCTATTCTTTATCTAAATTTAGAGCAAGTATAGATATAAATGTTTTGGTGATTTCAAAGGTTGTCACAGTAGCCTCCATGGTAACATGTTTGAAATTCTAAGAATTTTGCTTTTGCATCCCTATTTAAAATGACTAAACAGTTATATTTATTATTGCCAGCTTTGGTTTTCAGTCATGAGAGCTGATTCAATAAATGCGGAGATGTTTTTCTCCATAGTAGCGGCTTCTCCTAAGACCTGCAACAACTGGACCTGATGGAATGGGGGGTCCCTAGGGTGGTGGTAACTACTAGAAATGTAGCCTTATTGGAGTTCACCGATTGGGTCTGCGTTGCTCCTAGACGGGAGGAAGGAAGTCAAATGACACCGAGGTTGGTTCAAAGAAAGAGTTTATTCTGCTCTCCGGATAGCAGAAGGCACTTGCGTGATTAATCCACAGCAAGTCCAAAGAAATGAGAAATTTCATACAGTATATATATATCCTCCAGGCACCCTCTCCCTCCTTCCCTAGGAATCCAACCACGTCAGCCTATGTACGCAGGTTGACATCACATATGTTCCTGCTCTGGTATTCTTAACCATAAAAGGGTATTCCTTCCTATACTTCTGACCATAAAAGGATCTTCCTTCCTGTACTTCTGACCATAAAAGGATCTTCCTGTTCCTACTCTTATCTTGGAGCAAGAGGTCACCGTCTCCGAGAACACACTCTGGCGCTCTTCCCAGACTGGGTCTGTGGTCTTTGTGGTCAGGACATAAGAAAAGGCACAGACGTGTCTTCTCTGTTCTACTGGTACTGTCAGGGTCATCCCTTGCCGTGACTGATAAAGGAGAGAGTTTCTTTATGCAGCTGTGTCCTTGTTATGCATTTGCTCAACAGCTCAAGTTTTATGCATTTTAGAGTGCTCTCTTGGAGAAAGAAGAAGGGGGGGGGGGTTGAGTCAGTTTTAAACTGACTGCACAGAAACCCATTCCTTCACTACAACAGGGGTGGGCATCTCTCAGCTTAATATCAAAAGCTCTCCCCTCTGCAAGTGAACAGCTCAGGAGTCTTGCAAGAGGGATCCTCCCTGTTAAGGCAGGGAGAAAGAGCAAGAGAATAAGAGAGGAAAAAAGAAAGAAGAGATAACATAACCTCGCCCAGTTTTGACTCTGGCCACGTCCACATGTGATCCCTGACAGATTACCTCTAAATGAATGCAGCCCAAAACAAGAAAACGGGGTAAAGAGACCCTGTTCTGTGCTCAGTAACTCCTTGCCTAGACAAAGGATGTGTGCAAATGAGTTCATAACTGCTCATTATGGGTTGTCTACCCCTGCACTACTTCAAGAATGCAGCAGTGGCAAGGGCAAGGCAGCATCCAGGAATCATTTGACTTGGCTGGGAGTTGCGATGCCACAAATTTATTTGATTTATTTCTATCCTGTCTTTCAACCAACTGACTGCTAAAAGGACCTGAGAAACATTTTAAACAATTCATTCAATGTCTTACTGTCGGTTTTTTGCCTTCTTTCAATACAGTCTTCCTTCTGAGAACGCCTTGAATAGTAACAGCTCCTGGATACAAATGAACAGCTAAATCCTCAGACTCTGCAGAACTATAAAAAAGAATGAGTAAAAGACGGGAATACACAAAATATCCCAATAGCAGTTCTCCAAGCATGATTTAACTTGAAATTAACATCTGTGTTAATGTTGCCATGTCATTTATTGGATTTCACTGTGGAAAAAGTCATTGGCTATGACTTTTGGCTGCTTCAATGGATGTTTCCCCCAGAAGCACAAGTAACATGCCCTCCAGTTCAGCAAATTAATCTTAAATAAAAATAACTTTCAACATTACGGATAGACATATTACAACTACAATAAATCCGAAACAGCAAAATGTTCAGATTCAATTTCATTTAAAAAACCCAAACCCCACTCATCTCACACGTGTGATTTTTAATTATTCAGACCTGGTAGAAAGGCGATTTGTTAAGATTCCGAGTTGCAGAAACTGAAAAAAGCAAGAGCTAAATACATGCACAATACCACATCAATGTGTTTGAAAACAGTGACAGAAGAAGCATGGAAGCAGAAAGCTTGACCCAGAGCAGTTAATTTAATCTGTTTCTACATGGCTTGTAGTGAACAGCTGACCAGCTTTCAAGAGGACAAATGTGACTGATGCAACTGTGTGTGTCTGAGTGCATGCCAAGCAGTTTATGTGGGCACAGCCATCGGCTCTCTAGAGACAGTCTGAGAATTTCTGAAGCATCTTGGAAAAATTCTTCCATTCACTCTTCATCTGTTTGTCAAGTGTAAACTTGACAGATCTAACAACCTGAACCTGTCAAGAGTCCACCAGTTTTGGCAAGGCATCCAATGCGTATCTTAACTCCAGGTGATGCTTGATTTTTATAGTTGTTTGAGCTAGGTTTCTTGGATGGCCACAGTGTTATAGAGAAAGAAGTTTAATTAGGAATGTAAAACAGCTGGACGTGTATGGAAGCTTCCAAGCAGTTTTGCATAAAATGCCATTCAGAATGGGTTGAAGCCAATAACTGATGTTCATGCAATTTATTAAAATATATGACTCAGACGGGGGAAGGGCACCAATGCAAAAATTTCAAGAAAGTATTTTGGATATTAAGGCGCTTAGGTACCAACATCATTCTTGCCACCCCAATTACTTTCAACATAATACTTTAAAAACACATCTAGGCTTTTCCAGGTAATAGTGCAATACTTTAAGAAATGAAATTTGCAGATCAGAACAAGCCAGCCACATTCTATAAAGATATGATTAAGACACAAAAGAGGGAAGACCTATTTTTAAAGGGAAAGTTCACTGACATGATTTGCCCAAGGAAGCCAGAAAGATCAGGTGTGTCAGATTGCACCCACTTCAATATCAACCAAGTCACCAACACCAGAGGAAAAAGTCTGACCCCTGAACACAAGGGGCTGGTACCTGCTGCCCTTCATGTGGCCTCGATAGCCATTTCGTGCCATTCTTGTCACCGGACCAAGAGAATGGTATAATCTGTTCCTGTTGAATTCCATTATAAATTGTATGTATTACACATTTTTAAATTCACAGTCATTATCATTTGTCAGAACACTGCAAACAGGCTCCCTTTCTGCCACATTGCTACTACATCTCGTTCTGTGACCAACAGCATACTTCATTGAGAAAAAATAACTTTCTTATTTGGACATGTGTTCTTAATATGAGCACCCACTGAGAATCAGAAAAGCTGCTTTAAAACTTATCTTTTTAAAAAGGCAGAACAGAACTCTACATTGCTAAACACTTAAAACGTATTATGAGAAGCCATTACTACAATTTTGCAGAAAAATACCCGGAGAATAATACCTCAAGTTTTGCCTAGTTCTTGCAAGGAAAGTATGCAACACACACACACACACACACACACACACACACACACACACACCCAGACACAGAGCTTTTAAGCATGGACTTGTGCCTGGAAAGAGCAGGGCAAAAGGCAAGTGTGGATAAGCCCTCCGGATAAATTAGTGTTATTTTTATGTGTAATTATTAGTTTATTTCCTAAATGTTTATATTTATTTACATAATTGCTTGTATCACAAGATGCAGTATTTTCAATGAATATCAAACGCAAGGCTGAGCTTACATCGTTTCAAGTAATGGCACCTTTTACTTTTAAACAACTTCAGAGCTTAAAAAGAAAAGCACAATTCCCAAGAGCAATACAGCTGATTAAAATGGTAAAAATACAACCAGATCCATAAATTTCATTTGGATACAACTTCAATACTTACTATCTTAAATATTCACTAATTATTTTACAACCTTTGGTTAATAAACAGTATTTATCAACAACTGAAATGGTTGATGATTTAACACCAGCCAAGAGGGGCATCCATTTCTGTAATGTATAAATGGCTTAATATCCAAGTTTCCAAGTGGTGTACAATTGGGATACGGCATAAAATCATTTAAAAATCAGAAAAACTCACTTAAAATGCTTGCTTAAATGAATAAATAAAAAGTCTTCACGAAATGTGAAGAGTTTGACAGGGAGGGGGCCTGAGTAATCTGGGTAGGAGAGAGTTCCACAGAATTGGACCCACAGTACTGAATGCCTGGTTCTTGATTGATATGAGCTATGAATCTATCTGAGCCATTGGGGAACTACTAATAGAGACTCCTCCAAATATTTTCAATGACTGGGCAAGTGTATTAGGAGTCAAGTGGACTCAAGTTGCTAAGGTTCTTGTAAATTAATACAAGAGTCTAGAGATGGTAGCATAAGGCAGCATATTTTATTAATAATATTTATATATCACTAGATCATAAAAACATCAAAGAAGTTTACAATAAAAACTATGTATAATAAAAACACATAAAAATAAAATAAAATTGGAGACCATCTACTCCATTATGGAAAGATGTGTTCTTAATTGCCTATATAAGGATGCTAGAAGAGAAAGGTTTTCAGCAGTCATTTAGTGGAGTATTCCATAGGACTGGGCCGATGACACCGAAAGCTCTATTTTTGTAAACCACTTTGAGGTTTGTTTGTTTTTTTACAATCAAGTGGTGTATACATTTTATGAAATAAAAAAAAAAATCTAAATTACACCAGCAGTTTTTGTAATAGCACTTTGCAAAGAAATATGAGCAGAATTGAATATACAAATTAGGGAGAAATTTTATCTAATAAGAAGAGATGAGAGTATTCTGAGAGAAATTTTGTAACCCACATCGAGAGGCTGCAGAGAGGATGCTAAATCCTCGGAAGTTAAAATGAAGTGATTACATTTGGAAAACTGGTGAGTAAAGTTCCTAACACTGAAACAATTTCTTTATTGTTTTGGCTAAAAATATATAGACTGTTTCACACAATTCAGAAGCCAGAGTCAATTGTTTATCCTCACAGGACCCCCTGACAAAAATAAATCTACCTTCAAGGACTCTTCCAATCTTGGAACACTGAAAATAAATGGGTCTATTCTGAGTAATATGTAATACCACCCTTGGCTAGCACAACTGCAACACCTCTTCATTTAGACATTCCCACAGCAGCATAATATGATCCAAATATGCAACAAGCATATTCAAAAGGACCCGCTTTTAACTCAGAATGATGGTCTGATCTACTTTGCTTAGAATGGGATGTTCCTGTAATAGTTTCTTTATCAAAACATCTGGGTTATTATTGTCCATTGTAGTGGAAAAGGAAGAAACATAAAATTTACTAATTAGCATAATAAAATTTAGTAAAATTAAATAAAAATGCACATACACTTTCACAACCACACCATGATATGGCCTGCCTGTTGGTTACTCTCAAAGGATTCAAAAATTATTTATTTATTTTAATTAAAACTGGGGGGGGGGGGAGAGGATGGGACGGGATGACAATAATAGTTTTGACACAGATATACTGTACTTTCAATGTCCTCCACAAAGCAAAGAACCACATAGTCTCACTCTTTAAGCAAAGAGCTACTATTGTGTGGTTCTTTGGTTCTTGCTAGATCTGTATACCAATATCAACACTCCAAGACTTTGGCCACCTCGTGAGAAGAGAAGACTCCCTGGAAAAGACCCTGATGTTGGGAAAGATGGAGGGCACAAGGAGAAGGGGACAACAGAGGACGAGATGGTGGGACAGTGTTCTCGAAGCTACCAGCATGAGTTTGACCAAACTGCAGGAGGCAGTGGAAGACAGGAGTGCCTGGCGTGCTCTGGTCCAGGGGGTCACAAAGAATCGGACACGACTAAACAACAAAGATCTGTAGTATTTTACAGGCTCTGCCCTTGGGCTTGTGCCTCTGGCAAGGTACCTGCTTTATATATACCTGGGTGTGGCAGAGCACAAGGCAAACGTCACACTTTTGCACATTTTAAAATATATGTTGAGTGCAAGGGAATGTCACTAAAATAAAGCAATGTGCCTTAGTGACACTGCAATTTCACAAATAATAACTTATGTGCTGTGTTTCAAATATTTTTAATTATTCAATTCTAAATATTTTTTAAATATTTCAAATATTTTGTACTGCTTTTCAATAAAAATTTTTTCAAGTGTTTCATGTGTTTCACTAGTTTCATGTGCACTTTCCCATGGGTCTCATAGGTCTCATAAAGCAGGTGTTCTCAATGACTCCTAGCTCCCAGAAGAGATGTTGATGACCAGTGATACAGTGGTACCCCGCAAGACGAACGCCTTGCAAGACGGAAAACCCGCTAGACGAAAGGGTTTTCCGTTTTGGAGGCGCTTCGCAAAACGAATTTCCCTATGGGCTTGCTTCGTAAGACGAAAGCCCATAGGGAAATCTCCGGGACAGCGGGGAAGCGCAGCGTGTCTTCCCCACTGTCCTCGGACCTCCTCCCGCCGCCCGCCATTGGAACGAAGCTCCGATGCCGGGCGGGGGGGGGGGCGGGGACACCTCCTCCCGCCATCGGAACGAAGCTCCGATGCCGGGCGGGGGGCGGGGACACATCCTCCCGCCGCCTGCCATTGGAACGAAGCTCCGATGGCGGGCGGCGGGGCGGGGACACCTTCTCCCGCCGCCCGCCATCGGAACGAAGCTCCGATGGCGGGCGGGGGGGCGGGAACGCGTCCTCCCGCTGCCTGCCATCGGAACGAAGCTCCGATGCCGGGCGGGGGCGGGGACACCTCCTCCCGCCGCCCGCCATCGGAAGGAAGCTCCGATGCCGGGCAGGGGGGGCGGGGACACCTTCTCCCGCCGCCCGCCATTGGAACGAAGCTCCGATGCCGGGCGGGGGGGCAGGGACACCTTCTCCCGCCGCCTGCCATTGGAACGAAGCTCCGATGCCGGGCGGGGGGGGCGGGGGGCGGGGACACCTTCTCCCGCCGCCGGGCTTCGGATGGCTTTCCTGAAGACTTGGGGTGGGAGGAGGGTTTGCCTTCCCACCGCCAACATTCAGAATGCTGTTCTGAATGTTGGCGGTGGGGAGGAAAAACCCTCCTCCCACGCAAGCCCCGGGAACAGAGGGAAAGCGCTGCGCGCCTTCCCCTCTGTTCCCGTACCTGTCCTGAAGGCTTGCGGTGGGGAGAAAAGCCCTTCTCCGCACCGCCAGCCTGGCAGGCGGTTTCCCTAGGAACGCATTAATTGATTTTCAATGCATTCCTATGGGAAACCGTGCTTCGCAAGATGAAAAACTCGCAAGAAGAATAAACTTGCGGAACGAATTAATTTCGTCTTGCGAGGCACCACTGTATAAGAAGTCCATTCCTCGAACCTATTTTTGTTTTGCCAGCCTCTCAGTGGCTTCAGGGGAAAAGCCATCCTGTCCTAAGTGTGTCACACTAAGCATCAATCACAGCTTAGTGTCAAAAAAGAGGAAATGACCTCTTTTCACCTTGGTAAAGGTAAAGGTAAAGGGACCCCTGACCGTTATGTCCAGTCACAGACAACTCTGGGGTTGTGGCGCTCATCTTGCTTTACTAGCCGAGGGAGTTGGCATTTGTCCGCAGACAGCTTCTGGGTCATGTGGCCAGCATGACTAAGCCACTTCTGGCGAACCAGAGAAGTGTATGGAAATGCCGTTTACCTTCCCACCGGAATGGTACCTATTTATCTACTTGCACTTTGATGTGCTTTCGAACTGCTAGGTTGGCAGGAGCTGGGACCGAACAACAGGAGCTCACACCATCGCAGGGATTCGAACTGCCGACCTTCTGATTGGCAAGACCTAGGCTCTGTGGTTTAGACCACAGCGCCACCCGCAATGGGGTAAGCTATCAATTGCTCCTGTCTCAGATGTCATTTGGTGGGACTGCAACACCATGATATACTTATAAATACTGTATCATTTTCATAGGCAAGGTAGAATTGTGCAAATAGAACATAACGTTTTGGATAAATCACATTGACAAGACTTGCAGATACCTTTGAAGCACTTCCAACTTGGAAGCTGCTTTTGATATTAAAGGACTTAGTACAGGCCAATTCTTCAGTGCAACTTTCAGAACTGGTCAGAAAGTCCCTTAGCTGCAAGAATGGCCAGGCAACTGATAGATACATAGGGTATTACTTGGGCAAAAATGTTTCTCATGCAATAGGGAGTTTATTCCAATATGAGAAATGTGAAGGGCACAAAGCATCGTGATCTTATAGAATCATAGAGTTGGGTCATCTAGTCCAAATCTCAACTAGACCATACATAACAGATGGCCATCCAACCTCTGCTTAAAAACCTCCAAGGAAAGAGACATCACCACCTCTTGTGGGAGTCTGTTCCACTGTCAAATAGCTCTTACTGACAGAATGTTCTTCCTGATGTTTAGCTGGGATCTCATAAATCAACTGCTGCCTGTAAGTCACCATGCAGAAATATTAACTATCAAGGTTGGTGGCCTGAATGCAGTCACGTGGTTCAGAGGAGAAAAGCAGTGTATGAACAGGCCACAGTTTTTGGGGGCCAGAAGTTATTGATTGGCTCCTTATGAATAGCACTACCACCTTCCGGACATCCACAATAGCAGTACTGCAGTACAGCTAAGACTAGTAAGAGCAGTTCCCTTAGGAGCTGCCACAGTGGAACATAGAATGAAAGCCTCCAGTTCAAGATCCTGGTTCCTGTTGGACCTTGTATTTTCCAACTTACTAGCTTCCTGACCATGATTGCACCACCTTCTCCCAAGTCTAAGTAATGTTGAAGCTATGCAATTAAATGTGAAGAGTTACAGAAGGTTCTTGTAGAAGAGGACAATGTATATCCAAGGGGCAGACAACACTCAACATGTGATATTGGGCTTGAAAGCCTATTTGCCATTCCAGGAAGCACTGCAGGGCTGCTAGCACTCTAGGGGACGAATCTAGGCTTCAGGCTATGAAGGAATTGAGAGCTGTCTCTCAGTTCTGGATGCTGCTTTTGGCATGATCCAGCAATGATCTAGACACAGAATTGGAGGCTGCAGGGGCACCAGATGGAGAGCTGGGTCTGGGTGATTGCAAAAGATAGGAAGAGCACTGCATCTGAGGTATTGGCCAAGAACTCATAGAGGAACCTCCCAGACTACCAGAGCCATTAGGGCCAGAGTCAGGATCTCAACTGACACCCTTCCCTGAGCCAGAACTAGATACCTGGCAGCATAAAAAGAAGGCTAAGGAACAAAGGAGGAGTGCCCACTTTCATGCCAGAGGGCTGGCCTTTTAAGGTTTTCTCAAAGGGGAGGGACCTGGAGGTGGCAGTCTGTAGATAGAGACATAAAAGATCTTGGAAAGGTTGCTCACTTGGAGCTGTCTGTGGTCCAGTAGCCTTCAACTAGCTTGCCTTGCTGTTTTACCCATGGGTTCCAGCACTGAACCATAACGCAATAGATGTTAACAGTTTTCCAACTGGGAGTGGCAGCTAGCCTGACCAGGCACAGATGTTAGACAGAATTCTCTTGAAGCAAAAGTCCAGTGACACCATACCACTGAAATATATTGTCATGTGATATAGTTAAGATTGCTTCACATGCTAGTCTGTTCTATTTCACGTAGGAAAAGCATGGAACCTCAAAAGAGCTCCCTGACTAAAAAACAACTACTTAGGGATGAGCACACATTCCATGCGTATTTTGCACATATTCTTCTACATGGAAACGCAGAAGAACTGTGATCTGTGAAGCATTTGAACAAAACAGAGATATAGTGGCTTCTCTTACCTTTCAAATGCTGGCCATGAAGTCTCTTCACTCAGCTCAGAACCATCACTGCTACCTAAAATCAGAATAAGAGTTTAAACTAAATAATCCTCTCATTCTATGATTTATTTGCCAATCATAATGGAATTGTCCATAATGAAGTACTGTTTAAAAATATATATATTATTTGAGTCGATTTGTGTGTTAGAAGATAAAGATAAATAGTATAAAGCAGAGGAAATGGAAGATGCAGGTTCATAACACTTGGGAAAAGAAGTACAGTTGTGTATTCTTGCTGCTGCTCTTCTAATATAGTTCATTTTTACAAAATGCTGCTGTCAATCTTGTTAGAAATTGAAGCACTAAAGGCAAAATAAAGTGAGTGTCCCTTGCTGGATTAATTCTGATTATGCTTTATTAAAATAAAACCTACCCAGTCTTTTATTTGAAAATCAGAAGGGGGGGGGGCAACATCACATATGGCTAAAGCTTCTTGCCCTTTCCCAGAGGAAAAAATTGGATGCTCGGCAGAGCAAATGATATAATGGTTGTTATGTTATGGTATTATACAATAGTTAAAATTTGAAAATCAATAAAATTATATTTGAAAAAAGAGAGAAAATTTGGATTCTTTTAATTCTTGTACAAAGGGGGAGGAGATAGTAGTAAAAAGAATTAAATGGCTTACTTTCAGGTACATGCATGTTGAAAATACATGCCCTGTGGTTCTAATGCCAGGTGAATACCACAAAAGTTCAATTACAGAATTTTATTATGATTTTTAAACCAAGCCAAATTTCTATTGCACAGAAAGGAAAATATGTGTGTGTGTTAAATAAATGTGTATCTTGCACTTTCACCACTCAGAACCCCACTAAGGGCTTTAAAGTCTTTTTGGATCCCAGTGAATTATGGCTCCAAAAATGTATGCAACAACTCATGTTTGTCCTGCACAGTGGCAAAAAAAAAGATTTAAAAAAAAAGATAGCAAAGCAACATTACTATGTGACCATCAAAGCCAAGGAGATATAGGTTCTTATTTTCAAACAAAAGGCCACAATTCTAAACACACTCCCTGAAGAGATAGGTATCTCTGAATTCAGAGGGAGTTAAATTTTATTCTTAAGCTGTGTAAGCCCACCCAGAAAAAAAATATATTTTAAGGGTAGAAAATAAATGTATGAACATGTAACTGAAGGCCAAAACAGATATGCACTTTATTATTAGTGTGCATTGAACTTCATGGAGTAACAAAAGGGTAAGTCCCTATGCTGAGATGTGGCTGACGCATTTGCAATCTTGTCGTTAAATGAACGGGTGAGGCAACACAAGAAAACAGCATGAAGTGGCGGCAAGAGTGCTAAAAGAAAAGTTTAAGCAATGGGTAGGGATGAGGGGTTAAGGCTTTCCTAAAAAGATGGTATTGGTAAGCTTGGAGGAATTTGAAGGAAAAGGTGAAGGAAAGATACACACAGGGCTAGATTCAACTCACTGGTTGCACTAGTGGAAGTCCATGCAAAAGGGCTTCCCTCTCCCCTCCGCCTTCCAAATTGGCTCGGGGGTGTGTGTGTGCTGGGTGAACCCCAAGAATAGTGCATGGAGAAAGGAAAAGGAAGATTGTTCCATTGGGACAAGCAGATAAGCTTGCACTGATGGAATGTTTGCAACCACACAACCCTAGACTTAAAAGCAGGAAGGGAGAAAGTATGGGCTTATTGAAAGGAGCAGGAGGCCCCTGTTTAGCTAAGGTGGAGGAGTGAAGCTCATTGGCATATGGGGATATGAAGGCAGAGAAATAAATGGTCACTGAAGGCTTTAAAGATTAAGACAATGGAGCCATGCTGAATATGGGAATGGAAATGAAGCCAGTATAGGAACTGAATATAATTCTGAGCAATGAGAGAGGCAAATCATTATGACACTGCAATTGTGGATTGAAGTGTTTCCCCTAAATCTGTCTGAATAATTCAGCTTGCACTCAAAACAACTCGTAAGTATCTTCCAGCCCAGACAGAACCTGCATTTTTCATGCAATTTCTAATACATCTCAGGGATTTGTGCATTCAAAAACTATAAATGAAGTCTTTGTTACAAAGGGGTAAAAATGGTGATACATGCAGATTCTTACTCATGACGCTTCTAAAAAGCTTCAAGTTAGAGAGAACAAAAAAAATCAGATTATTTTTCTAAAAACACTGTGACCAGTAGGAGTACATATGAGCGCAGATTGTGGTTTGGCCGTCAATTGGTCTGGGCAAGGTTACAACAGAAATAGAAATGCGATGCGATGACAGGCAGGATGTGAACAAAGGGTGAAATGGTTATGATAAATGATGGTTAACCCCCAATTTAAGGCAACATAAATATTGTTTATGAATGTTTACAAGTACTGCATTTATTTAGTGCCAAACAACGTATGATTTCTGATAATAGAAAAAATGATGAAATAATTATATCCAAAGCAATTAAACATAACATATTTCTGTGATATGTTCATGACGCCAAAAGGAGCTACACTGTAGTGGAGCGTGAACTGCAAAGTTAAAATAAAAAGAAGGCCTACTTAGGTCACAACGGTGCTTTCCTCAAAGAGATATTGCACAGAGGACTTCTTCTGAAACAGATAAGCAAGGGCTTGCCCACACTTCTGTTTGTTCCGTGCCTAGAAAGCATGAGTCCGAGTGGTCTTCTGCTTGACCTGTGTTTTCTAGGCACAGTTCCAAGTGGTTTTACCCTTGCCCTGCTCCTTTCTCAGGGAAAACCCAAATTACCATTTGCTCCAATTGAGCGCTAAAGAGCAGCTTTTCCTGGGGGGAAGCAGCAGGATGAGAGAACGTGTGAATAAGCCCCCAGTTGTATATAAAAAATAGTAACTAGCAGAGTGTCATTAGCAACCTGGAGCAGAATTCTGAAACAGCTGCCACATATTCTCTAATACCAGAAGAGGGAAGGTCCTTGGCAGAACAGCAGGTACTGGCTGAGTAGGGAGGGAGGCATTCAGGAGACGAGAAAGTTTTAAGTCTCTTATTCTATACTCTTCTTCAGTTCAGCAAGGAAGGATGAAGGCAACCGTTTAGATCTTATTTTCTTTGGTTGGTGCCTCACGTCCAGGGTCTTTCCTGATACTAATGGAACCCTGAGAACAGCATGAAACACCACAGACACTATCAGTACAGAGGCAGCAGTAAAGGTAAAAGGTAAGGGACCCCTGGACAGTTAAGTCCAGTCAAAAGCGACTATGGGCTCATCTTGCTTTCAGGCCGAGGGAGCCGGCGTTTGTCCAGTGTTTTCCGGGTCATGTGGCCAACATGACTAAACCGCTACTGGTGCACGAAGGACCGCGATGAGTGCCAGAGCACATGGAAACGCCGTTTACCTTCCCGCTGCAGCGGTACCTATATATCTACTTGCACTGGCATGCTTTCAAATTGCTAGGTTGGCAGGAGCTGGGACAGAGCAATGGGAGCTCACTTCATCACAGGGATTCGAACCACCGACGTTCCGATTGGCAAGCCCAAGAGGCTCAGTGGTTTAGACCACAGCGCCAGCAGCAGTATCAATGCTTGGTACTGGATTTGGCGCTGAGGATAGATCAACTGACACACAGCAATGTTATGACTATTATAGAGCCAGCTGTTATTAATTACACTGACAGAACTGGAGAGATGCAAATTTGCAAAGCCTGTGAGAGCAACCATGGGGACCTCTGACTCATATGCAAAATCAAGCCCAACAGGGGTGTGAATTGGACCCACAATGCAGTTTTTCCCAAACCATGACCATTGGCTCCACAACTGACATCATATGTAACATCACATATGGGACAGGTAACAATTGGCTGCAAAGTAAAATTGGGGGTGCATTCATCAAGGGTCATCAAGCATGCCATCCACCATAAGAGGGGCAGTCCAGAGAAGACCAAGACCAAACAGGATGCATGTGTGGCCAGAGCTGCTGTCTTGTGAGCAAAGCAAAATTCAGTGCTCTCAGAAGCACTTTCACTTGGGTATTTCCATCTTTGGGAAGGGAGTTGGTCACTAGACCAGATATTGGCGAGTCAACTGATGGGGGTTTGCGGAGAGCCGTGAACTCAGGTTCCAGATTATAAAATTTATTAGTAAGAAACACATTATTAACATTTTATATTGAAGCTTTTTCAGAGTTCATCCTTTTCTTAGGGTAAAAAAAGCCTTATGTGGAACTGTTCCAGTACCATAAAAAATGATCCCTCTAATACTTTTGGATACAAGCCTAGAAATACCTTTCACTGCTCAGTAGGCTTAACATCTTACCTATTGAAATTCCACTAGAAAGAGTGGAGCTCTCTGCCTGTCCCCTGGATGGGGCATGTGGCTCCATGACACTGTCATCTAACAGATGCCTTGGTCCTGCATTGGGGAATGTTGCGCTTTTGAACTCTGCTGTGTTCGTTTTATGAATAAAACTACAAAAAGAACAAAGGAGATAAAAACAACTACTTTAGGACATAACACATTTTACGTATCAAGGTAATACATTTTCTAGTACTCATGTTCTAGTTCCCCACGATAACAATCCAAGTCAGCATGGCAATTATATAAACAAAAGAGTACACCAAGCGTGTACGACAGGGATCTATTGCAGAGGGGATTCACGCATTTTGAACATGGACACAAAAAGTATGAATGTTTAAGTGGCAAAATAACTACACAGTGATTTACCACACCTTCTTTTTAAAATGACTGCATTTTCCCTGCAACAACGCTAGCAATAAAGGACTGGCTCCCTGGTACATGCACCATTCACAATTCATGGTGCTATGTGTAGATTTTGCCATTAACACTAGAAAATTTGGGAGCCGTTTCAAAAGTAAATGTAAAGCAACCCTCCCTGTGTAATGGTGTTTTCATAAGTTTTTGAGGTGATTAATAAATAAGTGCTAATTTGCATTAGATCAGCTCAGGAGGCACAAAGGGATATTTCAAATGGCAGTAGGATTCCTACAGAGAAGACTGCACAAACTGTGGTCCAACTGGCCAAGCACAGCCACCAGTTATGTACTATGGCTGCCAGGAATCTGATACGACACCAGGCCCACACAGGTTGCAAAAGCGGGAGACTTTATGAATCCCTGGTAGCCTTCCATATGTGGCTGGTGGCGAGCTAGCTCCACCTTAATGAACCTAAAACAGGCCTGTGGAAAAAAATCAACTGCACACTGCTCATTCATGGTGTCCTGGCTTATTTTACGCCATGGCTTTAATGATACATGCAAAGCAGGCCGCTAGATGCTAAAACAAAACGACAAAAAGGTACCAAGACAAATCATTCTTTAAGTAATAAGATTGGGGCTCATGGGATAAAAGGGCTAACATACGGGGATTATGTCAACAACACACAGCATCTAAGCTGAATTTCAAATCAAATGCTAACTTGTATCCTAAACTGTGACATTTTCTATGCCCGTGTGGCATCAGATTCCTTGGGGATGGAGGAGTCGGTGGTAGCAATGCTCCTTCAGCTGTAGCATTTTTTCGAACACTTTGCGGCGAAACTCCCACTTCAGGACCTGGAAAAAAGAAAGAGAGAGCAAATTTTAGGTGAACACGACAAATACTTATCACACTTATGACTCCCCAATTTCTATGCCCAAACTAGAGTTGATAATTTAAAAAATACATGAATGGATTCTTATATAACAAATATTTATTTAAATATATTTAAAAAATGTCCAGTAGCATCTTAGAGACCAACTAAGTTTGTTCTTGGTATAAGCTTTCGTGTGCATGCAGACTTCTTCAGATACACTGAAACAGAAGTCACCAGACCCTTATATATAGTGGGAGGGTGGGGTGGGGTTTTTCTCAGGAGGGTGGTAGGAGATGGGTGATTGATTTAATGGGTATAATAAACCTGCGGGCGACTGTTAACGACTGCAATTAGTCCTACAGGAAACTACAGTCCTACAGATGACCAAAAATAGCTTTAGCATATGTAATGAGACAAGAATCCAATATCTCTATTAAGATCAGGTCTCTCCATGGTTTTCAGTTTAGTGATAAGTTGTAATTCAGCAACTTCTCTTTCAAGTCTGTTTCTGAGATTCTTTTGTAATAAGACAGCTGCTTTGAGATCCTGTACTGAATGTCCTGGGAGATTGAAGTGTTCTCCTACTGGCTCCTACTGGTATTCATTTATTTATTTTAAAAACACACCAAATGTTGTTGAAATATCAAAATATTTGGCCCTGGCATGAACATATTAAGCCTTTGGTAACTAGTATCCTCAAACTGAAGTCAGACAAGGAAATAGGTTTGTGAAAACTAGAGAACTAACGCATGTGAAAATTGGCATGCTTAACACATTCTTTTAGCTGATACTATGGAGATGTAAGAGATATTTCAGTAATTGGCCTATGTCATATGTCTGTATGGTATGTGGACATCCTTAATAGTAATATTGGGAGATATTCCTGCAATCTGAAGATTCTCCAAATATGGAAAATGTCTCCTGAAATGTACAAAATGCCTTATTCTCCAGACACAGAAAATGCACACACTATTAGGTATGGGTATTTTATGTTATTACTGACTCACTTCTAGAGAAAGAATATTCAGATGGAGGGATTTGTAAAAAGTTGGAAATGAATTCCTAGAAAAATTCTCTCCTAAGCTCTAAACACAGCAGCTCTCTATCCCTAAATCTGTCTCCTGACTACCTCAACTCCATTTTTTAAAAAGAACACAGCAAGAGCTCCTTAGAATGCTCATTGCTTTTTACCGAATAATGGAAGTCCACAAGAACATCCTTCTCAAAATACACACAAATGAAAAGCAGCCACTGATACCACCTTTAAAATAGATGTGTTCAAGTAATTTGTTGGCATTTGTTAAATGTTGTAAACATGTTTTTAGTGTTTGGTTAGTATGTAGTTTTTAATCACAGTTCATAGTATACGCGGGTGGCGCTGTGGGTTAAACCACAGAGCCTAGGGCTTGCTGATCGGAAGGTCGGCGGTTCGAATCCCTGTGACGGGGTGAGCTCGTTGTTGCTCGGTCCCTGCTCCTGCCAACCTAGCAGTTCGAAAGCACGTCAAGTGCAAGTAGATAAATAGGTACCACTCTGGCGGGAAGGTAAACGGCGTTTCTGTGCGCTGCTTTGGTTCGCCAGAAGCAGCTTAGTCATGCTGGCCACATAACATGTACGCCAGCTCTCTCGGCCAGTAAAGCGAGATGAGCGCCGCAACCCCAGAGTCGTCCGCGACTGGACCTAACGGTCAGGGGTCCCTTTATCTTTTACCATAGTATTATAGAGCTGGAAGCGACCACGATGGTCATCTAGTCCAAATGCCTGCAATGCAGGAATGTTTTACCCAACATGGGGCTCAAACCCACAACCTTGAGATTAAGAGTCTCACGCTCTACCAACTGAGCTATCCCAGGTAAGTTGCAATTTTAAGTTTTATTCTTATTAAGAAACAAGAAGTACCTCCAGTGTTTAAGTTATCACTGAACAGCTGAAACCAGCTACCACTGTATAATAGTTGCAAGACTTTAAAAGCATTGGGCCAGTGTATATTCTTCAGGACATCTTTGACTCTGTTTTAACACCTTCAACAGACAAGTTTAGAAACAAAGAAACGTTAAAAAATATTTAAACTTTATTGTTGTCTGGTAAACATTTACCTACTAAATCTTCACGAGATGCAGCAGAACGTGGGGTGCTTGTTCCGGGTTCAATCTTTAATGAAAGCCTGCATTTAGAAACAACCACAAAAAGGTTTGCTTATAAGGCAATATAGGTGGGAACCGGTAGACAATGCTTTTTCATGTATTCATATGCTATACACCACCCTGGGGTCTATTTAGAGGGAAAATGGGTTAGAAATACTTTTATTAAACAATTGAAACATGTAAGTTAGTTGGGACTAACTTAAGTCATTTTCCCATGGATAATTATTTGAAGACTTTGGTTGCTACCTATGGCTTATCTTTAAATTACAATGAAGGGAGATGCAAGGCAGACTACAATTCAAGGAGCTCCCAAAAATTGCAAACTAAGGGATTGCTCTTGCCTTCATTTCTTGTTCTTTATGAAATACCAAAAGCGGCTTAGTCATGCTGGCCACATGACCCGGGAAAACTGTCTGTGGACAAACGCTGGCTCCCTAGGCCTGTAAAGTGAGATGAGCACCGCAACCCCAGAGTTGTCTGTGACTGGACTTAACTGTCAGGGGTCCTTTACCTTTACGAAATATTACTTAGCTTTAAAAGCAAAAACAATTGTTATATTCTAATTTACACGATTTTATACTTACTTATAATTGTCATCTTCCACAAACTTCTGAAGTTCTTCTATATACTGAACAGAATTCAAGTATTTTTGAACATGAGGCAACACAGGAATATCTAGACAGCAAGCAAATTGTAATCAGCATTTTGGTATCCTTTATCAAGAGCTGACTTTTGCACATGTTTGTTTTTTTTAATTGCTTATCCCATCCCATAGATGCACTACATCTTATTACTTCCTTAAAATACGCAATTAACACCTCATGCTTCTCACACCCCATTAATTTCTGGGCAACAAAATACGTTATGCCATCCTTCAAAAAGATAAAACAAATGCAAACAAAAGCAGGGAACTGTAGATTAACCGCACAAGTGTATGGAAAAACACACTATAATGGACAATGGATGTTATTCTGTTGTGGTACTAACTCCTAGAGGGGTAGCCAGATTAGTCTACTGCAGCAAAACTAAGGGTGGAATTCAAACATTCTGTCCCAAAGGTCCGCATAAACAAACAGATTTTCAAACATCACTTAAGTATATAATAATATACTTGGTAAACTACTATTACAACTAAGGAAGCATGCCTAACACCTGATCTGTGCTCTAGGTGTCCTTTCACCTGCCTCTACTTTCCTCCACTACCATGGAAGCCCCTGCTCCACCCACAGAAGGCTCAGGTTATTTTGGAGGTACTGTGCCACCAGCAGTAAACAAGTGCAAGGCTTTGAAATGGGACATTGTGAGGGTGAGGTGGAGTGAGGTCAGTCAAGGATCCATTGGACAGGTGAGGGTCCTGATCTGGGTCCTTCTCTTGCACCACCCTAGAACTGCCACGGGAAAGGGGAAAAAAGACTATTCCTCTCTCCACATTCTGCTGTAATTAACCAGAGCCAGTAGGGCTTTGGAAGAGGTGTTGGCTCTGCCACTCCAAATGTCCCCAGAGTTGGGTAAAACTTGCCTTGTGAGTGTTATGCTCCGTTAGGAGGGAACTCTTGCATTTGATGGGTAGCTGACCCCAGAAAATAGGTGATTAGAATTAATGGATTTTATATTCAGAGAACCTTATTCAGTGATTAATTACAATGCTGCAGTATGAATGCATAGCAACTTACCATATTCACATGACTGCTGTAAGTCTGAAATTATTCTGAGTATGTTATTCATCAAGTTTGATCTCTGCTCATTTTCCAAAATACTCCCTGTCGATGGGTATGCCGAGTCAATGTATGTCAAATCTGAGAGATAAATACCTGGACAACAGAAGATCACACACAAAAAAAGATTTTTTTGTCTTGGTCAACAAAATCCAAAATGTTTAGCATTATATCCAATGCTGCTGTTTCAGAGGCGCAGCTGATTTTCCGTTGCACAACAGAACTTTCCACTTCTCCACCGCTTGTGCTGGAGGACCCCCCAGAGCAGATTTTAAGGGTGTGCAAGGGAAAGAGAGGGAAAGTCCCATTGCGTAAACACAACTCGGTGTGTCCAGTGTTGGATATAATCCATAATCAGAAGCATATCCTTTCAGTTGTGCTTTAAGCTGGAGAACAAGTGACAAGGCACTGAAGATATGAGGAACATGTAGCTTTGCCATATCTGAAAACTGAATGCTGTTACTAGGCTATAAGGTTTCACATATTTAAAAGCATGTTTACAAATCAACAAGTTAAAAGTATTTGGTTAATGGGCATTTCTTTTCCCTTCAACCTTATTTTTAAATCAATAGTATTTTCTACATCCAGGTTTTGTTTTTGTTTAACTTTCTAGATAAACCACAGTCATGTTTTTAGGTCTTGTTATGTAGTCATGGAGTAAAATTTAAAGCTGTTATATTTAGAGGAAGCTGAGTTCTTACAAATAATAGCACATGGTCAAGAAGTCACAGAACTGAGTAAAATACTTTATATCTTAGTCTATAATAACATTCTGAAATGTTTTATAATATTCTGAAATTGCCATGAGCAATTGTACATGGACTTTAAAAATCCTATGTAAGACGTTTTTGAAGGACAATTTGGCAAAAACAGCCCTACTGTAGCACAGAGTTAATTCAATGAATTAGATAATGTTACAGTCATACCTCGGGTTGAAGTAGCTTCAAGTTAAGTATTTTTGGGTTGTGCTCCGCAGCAACCCGCAAGTAACAGAGTGTGTTACTTCCTGGTTTTGCCACTCGCGCATGCGCAGACACTCAAAATGAGATCACATGCATGCATGGAAGCGGCGAAACGCGACCCGTGCATGCACAGACGCGTCTTACGTTTACTTCAGGATGCGAACGGGGCTCGAATGGATTCCGTTCGTATCCAGAGGTACCACTGTATTAAGTTTGTCTCTAAGCAAAAAAGTGATGCCAGAGAGAGAGGAAAGAATGTCACATACTTAACCCCAACCTACAAGGGATGTCAGTAATATTCTGAATTTCAGAGAATGAGCTGATTATCAAGAAGCAAAACTCCTTCCCTGATTATCAAGTAGCAAAGAATTGGGTTTGATGGTTGATCATGTGGTTTGGTTTGCATTTTAAAGCAAAGCTACCTAATTTGCACTTGAATTTGAATTTTACAATGAATTTCTCAAACAAACAAAAATGTGACGTGTATATTAAAGGTAAAGGGGACCCCTGACCATTAGGTCCAGTTGTGACCGACTCTGGGGTTGCGGCGCTCATCTCGCTTTACAGGCTGAGGGAGCTGGCGTTTGTCCGCAGACAGTTTTTCTGGGTCATGTGGCCAGCATGACTAAGCTGCTTCTGGCGAAACCAGAGCAGCGCACGGAAACGCCCTTTACCTTCCCACCGGAGCGGTACCTATTTATCTACTTGCACTTTGACATGCTTTCGAACTGCTAGGTTGGCAGGAACAGGGACCGAGCAACGGGAGCTCACCCCGTCGCGGGGATTTGAACCTCCGACCTTCTGATCAGCAAATCCTAGGCTCTGTGGTTTAACCCACAGCGCCACCCGCGTCCCTTGATGTGTATATTAGGGGAATGTAAATAAAATGCAAATTTTAGTGAAAATAACAAAAAAATGCATGTTAGAAAAAAAATCTATAAAACTATGTATTGTTAGGCAAAACTGCAAACAAAAATGTGCATATTAGGATAACTGTGCACTATATGCTTGAGAAGTTTTGTGAATACTTTAAAATAATCACAAAGTGATGCAGAAATCTATTGAGCTGATTGAAAAAATGAGACAGGGAAAGAACCAAAACTGACAGATTTGAACGCCACTTGATCTTGCCAGAAGTGATCTTCTTGAACTGACCCTTTGCCCTGAAATATTCTTCCAAGGCTTCAATGTTACAATAATGTTCTTCCAAAGCGCTAACCTTATATCAAAAGGTCTCCTAGGAAAATTTCGAACTAGATTGGTTGGATAAACAAAGCGTCACCAGCCCTCACTGCCTGACTACAATGCTGCAATTGTATACTGCCAGTCCAACATGAAGTCAGGCTTTAGTTTTACTCCTCTCTGAATTAAAGTAATTATTCTTAGAAATGCATCTATGGTGACTTGGCGAGTTTGCTTACATCTAAGTTAACTTGGGGAACTAAAGTACTTAAAAATAAGGTTTGCTCTGCTCTTCTACATTCTGAGAGTTATTATATGCCATACTGTAAAAATAAATGCTTGCTACAGATAATTAAAAACTGCTCTGATTTGCGTTGATTCTAAATAACCACAATCTTCATAAATTGTACTTGCAGAACTTTAAGCTTTTGAAGTATTCAAGTACTGTAGTTATACAGAAAACGTTGCACCTTTGAGACATGGTGGGGTGCCTTGAATTTGTTCATTATCTCTGTCTGATTGTTGAGTTTAAAGATTTGGCAGAATGATGGCAGCCAATGTAGGTAAGTTCAATGGCAAAATTAATTTAAATTACATGTGTAAGTTTTGCAGGTTTCTAGCATGAAGTTCATGCAATTGTTTACCTTGCCTACATAAGATATTTAGAATAAAACACTAAGATAGTTGCTATTAATCAAAATTAAGACTTAAGTGTTTTATTTTCCTCTCAAAATACTGTAAAACTGTTAACTGGCATGTGACTCTTTCTTATAGTACTAATGAAAAGTCCAGCTCTCTCCCTTCCAACATATTTCTCCATGTATGCAACGTTCACAAAAAGAATTAACATTATCTTCTATTTTATTGATTACCACTGCAGTGAAGAACTGTTTCTTATTAAATAAACTTAAAGAATTGAAGGTGACATTCTGGTCTGCATTCTTTGGGACTGTAACTGCTTCATTTTACTGTTAAATTCACTCAGCCTGTTTCTTCCATTTCTGGGAACACAAAAGTGAGTTTACTAGCCTGACAATCTCCAGTCATAACTAAGCTTACTGCTGCAACAACCCGACAGGCATCTTTAGGCTGCACAGCAAAATAGTTTGCAATTGCCTAAACTTTTCTTATTGTTTCTCCATCTGCTGCCCTCCCTTAAACCAGCAGACAATCTCTCCTTGTTCATACTCTGGTTCTCCCCCTCCCTCTCCCCCCCCTCCCCCCCTGCCAGTTTTCTCCTTTTTCCAAAAGTTGTGGGTAGGAAATCCTTCGGAGTCTTCCCCCGCCTCCTGTTCTCCAGTGACATCATATATGGGCTGACTGCTTAAAGTCTAGGCATGCGTTTGTTTAAGAAACACACCCAAGTGTGCAGTATATGGAAGCAAGGTCTACTTTTGCTGGCTAGGGCATTTCAGCATGCTAAGGCAAGGCAAAGCAGTTTCAAAACATCTCCATCTTTCCTGGATCAGAAGAAAATGATTTTGAGATGTGGTTCTCTTGTTAAACCAAATGGGGTGATACGCACTTGGATGTAATATATGGCAAGAGAAAGCAGCCGTTCTCCCTAGAACGACGCAGATTGCCAGACAATTGTTCTGGCACCAGGAGGAGAATCTACACAAAAAGGGGTCTGTGGATTTTTATGCTCCTTCAGAAGAAAAAGCCATTACAAGGTTGGTGTCTGTACATTTTCTTTGTTGTCAATCGGCACACAACTTTTCTGTAGTTATTTCAGACTGTAGATTACATATGGATGCTGCTACATTTTATGTTCCGCCAAAATTCATACATACTAATGCACACAGTTTAGTTTTTTCTTTTATTGAATCCAATGAATTTTTAGGGTGCTCCATTACAAGTATAAGGTGTAATGTTCTTGACTGCATTGTTTCATGTTTAGACAAGAGGGAAGGAAATCCCCCACCCACCAACATTCAGAAAAGTTGGCTGATGGTGATCAGGAAAAACAATTGTACTGCTTGATCTGCACAACAAAAAGGATTTTCTTAGCATAGTCCTCCTAAAAGAAAATGAAACTAATCAAGAAGTACCCCTGAAATAGTGTCACAGGCTTCTCCCCAAATATATTACTAGGAGAATCTACAATTAAAGTATTAACTTTTCCTATTGATAAATCACTATTCCTGCTGTACACTCAAATGGACATTTTGATCAGGGGCTCTCATTAAAACTTGGATTTTCCATTGCCATTTAACACTTTCTTATTCATGGAATAGCTTTTACTGTCTAATGACAGTGTTAACCTGAAGGAATTTACTGCTTGAAAAACTAAAAATTTGCATGACCAGTCCTGAATGGGAAAAAGTAAACCCAGCGTAAGTTGTTAGTGATCCAGCTACAAGTATTAATTTTGAAAGCGTATAGCTGAAGATTACCCAAAAGCTGTAATCTACACTGAACATCACAAAGAGCAACAGCTGACTATGAACCCTGGATTCACAGTAACAGTGATGTTCCATGTTACAGTGGAGTAGATTAATAACACGATTTGCAGATGAAAGTAACAGCCTGGCTTCAATAACTAGCTCTTAAAATGATTGCATTTGAGAATCTATCATAGTACATAAAACTAATACATGTAGTAGACAGTAGCTCAAATTGTTATCAAATGTTTATTCAGACAAATGCAGCATAGTTCCTAAATTCATTAGGACATCTAGCTGGGGAACAAGGTTGTCTCTGGGTCTAGGGTCACCAATATTCACACAGTCAGCACTGATGGTAATAAATGGACAACAGTTTATTTCCACATTTCGTGTATGAAAAGCAATTTCGGAGCCTTAAGCAACTACTAATGACTCCAAGAATTACTATGAAGTCATTTCAGGAGTTTTTTATTAGCCGTACTTTAAAATGTGGGTTCCTGTGTTATTTAAACTCCGTAACATTTAAGTACTTTAATAGTGGTTTTAAAGGTGATTTAAAAGAATATATTCTTTAAAATATGCCAATTAAGTCTGGAATATGCTAATACAGGAGCACACATTTTTGCTATTAGTAAAAATGAGCTTTCAACATTAGTTTCCTTGAAGCTACTGCTATTTAGTTGCAGTAGATGCTCATTTCAACTTTGACACTGGCTGTGATTCAGGGACTTTTCCTCACTGTAATCTTTGAAAGATAAAGAAATCCAAGTACTGGCTATTTCATAGCTGGCAATGGGAAACCTATGTTTGTACTTGCGGTAACTCATTTGTTGGATAGCTGCCATCATGTGGAAAGAAGCCCAGTTCATTTCAGCAGAATGTACTTTCGCATAACCAACACAAAACAACAAAACAAATAATCTATGTAGGACATAGACTGGGTCTTCCCAAACATTTCCTCTCGAACATGAAACTGCACCTAGCTATGAACAGCTTTCCTAAACTCCACCTGATAGTGTAGGATTAGGAACAGCAGTTGATGGAAAAGGAATGCAAATACAAAATGCATGTGTCCATGGATTGCAGCCTATGAATTTTAGGATCAATTTAGTTCCAGTACTCTGAAAGTGAGATGAACCATTTCTGCCCAAGAAGACTTAAAAATCAACACTCTTAACCAAGCTTTGATGTCATGTCAACACACATGTGATTAACACAATTTAACATGGCCCTACTGAGATTAGGATTCTGTACTTAAATGTCTGCAATTTACAGTTTATTTTGGACTACAATATTCTGGCAAGGATTGGAATGTTCAACATATTCAAAATGATTGCCAGATTTAGTGGTGCATAAAGATATGAGAAATTGAAATGGTTCTGTGTATAGCAGACTGAATAAGAGACGTGCATTGAAACTTAGGGTCCACACCTAAGATTTTTGTATGTTAATATGAAAACCACCATTCAAGTAACAAATGACTTTTTTGTACACATGTCAAAAGATGCTAAAATAACATTCCCTTGCAACCCATTTATGAAAGGTACAGTTTCAACAAGACAGTACTGTGAAAATTAATCAATCTTGGGCAGATGCCTTTGTTCCACTATGTCAATTCAGCTAGGCTGGCTTTGCTTTAAAAACAAAACTTTACTTGTTACTAATTAATGTACAGAAAGTTCAGTGAGAAAAAGCAAGATTCCTCAATTGCCTTTAAAGAAGTAGTTACGTTGCTTTAAGTAAAGTGTTGCTCACAATACCCATCTGAACTCATCTAGAAAATTGAGAAAGTAATAAATATAGATACACTACAACAACAACAACAACAACAGTTGTTGTACACTGGCTTGCTTTGTTTCCATAATAATACAATGTGTTACTGAACAATTCACATTCGGTAGGTTAACTTCAGGACACAAAGGCTCAGTTGCCTTGGTAGGTGCTGGAGGTTTTTAAGCCGAGGTTGGGTGATGCAGAAGAGGTTTTTTCTATATTGGAGCAGAGAACCTTTGGAGGACACACAATTATAACACACATTATACACTAATAAATTAAGCACACGGTAGAAAACAGGGTTACAGAATGGATTTCCTCACACTGACAAGGCACTTGAGGAAGGAAGCCACACAGCAGCGCTGTGTCCATTATATAAGCACTAAGAGCAATCTTAATTCTTTGAGTGCTAGTTGAACCAAAATGGTGCCAGTCATACATATGGAGGCATGGGGGAACCCCCAAGGTTTATAGAAGAATAAAAAATATTGAGGGGGAAATCCCACAGGACTCCCCCCCTCCAAGCAACTTTCCAATGAGGACTGATCATCTTTTATTGGCCACAGAATACTGATTGACTGTTGGAAAGGAGACAAAAAATCTGTCAGGAGGTGAAATGGAACTGAGCATTCTGAACAGGAGCACTTCAACATTTTGCTGCAGGCTCCACTTATCTGAGAACAGAGAAGGGAAATAAACATAAGGAAAATTTCAGAGATTTTATGTGGGGGAAATGAGGGAGTTCTCTTACGATGGAATGTTTAGGGGTTCATAAGCAATAGCTTCCTTGACCAATGCCTAAAGCCATGAAAAACATTAAGCACTGTCCCCATGGGTTCTTATTTGATGCATACATCAAAGTACTTTTATGTCTGAATACAGTATGTATAATGTACACCCATGGGCAAATGGATCTGTCCAATAGCTGCTACTGTAAGTGATGGGTGGTAGCCAAAACTGGTCTTTGCTTGACCCAGACCCTTAGTCTTCAAAAAGTCTAGAAATTATCTTCCAAGTATCCAGAAGGGAACATCTTAACAAATACCTATGGTAGCAGTATCTCATAAACCCATTAAGTATTGAAGATAGCCTCAGCTGGAAGCAAACTAGATATGTTTGTTGAAACACTCAAAGAACTCTAAGAATGCTTGCAGAAGCTATGCTGGTTCTGCTTTAGCAAGACTTCTTATTCTATTATATGCTTGGTCATTCTATCTTTAACAGTACTTTCCACTTTTCCCAGAATAGATGTTATGTTAACCAGCCTGTAATTACCAGGAAACTCCATGGGTCCCTTTTTAAAAACTGGTGTTAAACTGACCACTTTGCAAACCTCAAGTATGGAGACTGGTCTGAGGCACTATTTATATATTTTTACTGGAAGACCAGCAATTCTACATTTCAGTTGTTTAAGGACTCTCAGGTGGATGTCATCTGGACCCAGTGCATTTGTCATTTTTAAAAGGTGTAATAAGGCCTAGAACTTTGTCTCTTGTCAGCACTATCTGTCTCAGTTCCCTAGGCTCTCTTCCTGTGATAATTAGTTCCAGCACAGGGATCTGTTGTTAGCAATGTGCTCCTCAAATTCATTTTTTAGCATCCATTATGGTCCGCCTATATTTATTTGCCAAAGTTTGTGTTCAGTTTTGTTCTTCTCATTTCGACAAGACTTTCATTTTTAAAGGAAACTGGTCTTTAATAGCTTCTTTTGACTCCGCTTGTTAATCATGCAATCATCCTTTTGGCAAGGTGGTAAATTCTTGATCCATGGTATACATTCTTGCTGAGCTACTACTGTGGCTCTAAATAACTCCCAGTTATTCTACATTTTGATCCTCTTGCCTTTGCCTTTCCCCTTTCCCCTTGCCAATCTCACCATTTGGGAGAAGACTGTGAAAATTGAATTTGATAGCATTATAGCTATGGTTCCATGGCCAACTGTTCTTTTACTTACACACACACACACACACACACACACACACACACACTTCTGCCATTACAATAAAAAACCTAATCTAAAGAAGTAGCAGAAGAGAAAAAGAGCTATCAGAATACAGAGTCCTCTCTCATAGATATATCCTAACTTTTTACCCCATACAGAGAAGGCTGAACCCTCCCATCTCATTGTGTGAAGTGAGGCTAGAGGGAACCAGACAGAGGGCCTTCTCGGTAGTGGCGCCCGCCCTGTGGAACGCCCTCCCATCAGATGTCAAAGAGATAAATAATTACCTGACATTCAGAAGACATCTTAAGGCAGCCCTGTTCAGGGAAGTTTTTAATATGTAACGCTGTACTGTTTTTAACACTGATTGGGAGCCGCCCAGAGTGGCTGGGGAAACTCAGCCAGATGGGCGGGGTATAAATAATAAATTATTATAGCAGTGTGGTGTAGTGGTTAAGAGCGGTAGTCACGTAATCTGGGTAACCGGGTTCGCGTCTCCGCTCCTCCACATGCAGCTGCTGGGTGACCTTGGGCCAGTCACATTTCTTTGAAGTCTCTCAGCCCCACTCACCTCACAGAGTGTTTGTTGTGGGGGAGGAAGGGAAAGGAGATTGTTAGCCGCTTTGAGACTCCTGAAGGGGAGTGAAAGGCGGGATATCAAATCCAAACTCTTCTTCTTCTTCTTCTTCTTCTTCTTCTTCTTCTTCTTCTTCTTATCTCTCACCTGGCAACATTTGCCTCTTCCTCCAAGCCTCCAATCCTGGGAGATCTCTGCTTCCCTGCTTGGAAGTGGCTAGTCATGCTGGGCTTGCAAACAGGTCCCCCAAAGTGATTAACCCAAAAACAATTTATTATACTTTCCTGCCCATCTACACATACCTATGTTAGCCAGAACTACTTCAGTGCATTGACATCACATGCTGCAAATATGAGGCAAAATGGTTGGAGGCAATTGTCTTCGTCCATCCCATAGAAGTGCCACAAGATCATGCTACTTGCCTGTTTGACCCTGAACTACTAGATTATTTGATGCTGAAGCAACTCCAATGCAACACTGCCAAATAGTGATGCAAATGGTCTTAGTGCTTTGAATAATGGGGGAAATCTACAGAACCACCATATAGCAACCATTAGACTGAAGGAGAGGCTGCTAAATCCAGGAAGGAATTATTGGAAGGTCGCCTTTAGATTCACTTTCATAGAATCCTAGAAGCCTATTGCTAGTATTATCTCTATATAGTTGTCAATCTATTAGAATTCTCCTGCATTTTAAAGCCATTCCAAGTCATGTTTTATAGCATTAAAGGTAAAGGTAAAGGTACTCCTGCCCGTACGGGCCAGTCTTGCCAGACTCTAGGGTTGTGCGCCCATCTCACTCAAGAGGCCGGGGACCAGCGCTGTCCGGAGACACTTCCGGGTCACGTGGCCAGCATGACATCGCTGCTCTGGCGAGCCAGAGCCGCACACGGAAACGCCGTTTACCTTCCCGCTTGTAAGCGGTCCCTATTTATCTACTTGCACCCGGGGGTGCTTTCGAACTGCTAGGTTGGCAGGCGCTGGGACCGAGCAGCGGGAGCGCACCCCGCCGCGGGGATTCGAACCGCCGACCTTTCGATCGGCAAGCCCTAGGCACTGAGGCTTTTACCCACAGCGCCACCTGCGTCCCCAATAGCTCATATTTTAGTTGACTGATCTATTTGTGGTGCAAATATATAACATGATTTCCTTCCCCCCTTATTTTTTTTTACTGGGAGTACAGTATGACTAAGTTTGGAGGGGATAACACCCTACAGAAATCTTAGTAAATATCCTACAGAAATCTTAGTTCTCTATCCTTGGTGACTGATGGATTTGATAGTATTTTTAATATAAGGACCTTAACAATAATTTTTTAATTTTGTTTTTTCCATTTAGCTTACTTGAAAATGAAGGCATTCTCATGGACTTTGAGTTTGCTGTTACTTCTGTTACTACCAAATGGACACTGCACAAAACAGCTGAAACTCAAAAACACTCTCAGACGAAACCCACGTTCTACAGAAGGGGGAGAGGAAGGGAAAAAGTGTGGCTATACATTTATTGTCCCTGAACAAAAAATAACCGGACCAATTTGTGTCAATACCAAAGGGCCAGGGCCAGAGAACAAAAAAGATGAAATTACTAGAATGGACATCGAGAATCTGAAGGATGTATTATCCAAACAAAAGAGAGAGATTGATCTCTTGCAGTTAGTGGTGGATGTGGATGGGAATATAGTAAATGAAGTAAAACTGTTGAGAAAAGAGAGCCGCAACATGAATTCCAGGGTTACTCAGCTGTACATGCAACTTCTGCACGAGATAATCCGCAAGCGGGACAATTCCCTTGAGCTTTCCCAGCTGGAAAACAAAATCCTCAATGTCACAACTGAAATGCTGAAGATGACTACAAGGTACAGAGAACTGGAAGTTAAATATGCAACACTAACTGATCTTGTAAATAATCAGTCAGTCGTCATCTCACTGTTGGAAGAGCAATGTCTGCGGATATTCTCTCGCCAGGACACACATGGCTCTCCTCCTTTAGTTCAAGTGGTGCCTCACCACATTCCTAACAGTCAACAATACACTCCTGGACTCCTGGGAAGTAATGAAATTCAAAGAGATCCAGGCTACCCTAGAGACAGAGATGTAAGGCCGCCCCCTGATCCTGCTACTTCTCCTACAAAAAGCCCTTTCAGGATCCCACCATTAACTTTAATCAATGAAGGTAAGACATCTACTGCTATTTCTAGAACTATTAACTATGAACCTCTGGGGTGGGGGCTTCTCAGACAATCTGAAGACCTCTGGTTGGTGACTGTGAAGAATAATAATAATAATAAATAATAAATTTTATTTATATCCCGCCCTCCCCAGCCGAAGCTGGGCTCAGGGTGGCTAACAACAATCAAAAAGAAAACACAAACCAAAGCCAAAAATCATTGCTCTTACACTCAGATGGCCAGTTTTCACCCAAAAGCCTTTGTCCCACAAACCTGCTTCTTTCAGCTAGGAATGACCAAATGAAACCTTTTCAAAAGGGTGCTGACCAACTTATGGAACTGTATCATAGCTGTCAAGTGTCCCTTATTTGAAGGGACGGGTCCCTTATTCCAGCGCCATGTCCCGCTGCTGTCCCTTATTGATGGATGTCCCTTAAATTTCAAAGGAAGCAGCTCCTCTCCCTCCCTCCCTGCCGGCCAGGGAGGAGGGAGGCTCCAACTGTGTTGCTTGGCTGTGTTGCTCACCCAATAAGAAGTCTAAGAATGACTGGGGGATGGAGCTTGCATGCCTTGTGTGTGGCTAGTTAATGCAAGCTGAGGGGGTTTTTGAATGCTGGACGCCATTTTGTTGCATGTGCTGCTGCAAACTTTGCAGTGCAAAGCCAGGCCGGGGAGCCATCTTAAGTTGAGGCTGCATAGGCCTTGTGGTGCATGTGATTCAGATTCTATTCAGTTGAACCTCTGGTTACAAAGTTGGTTGGACAGTGTTCTCTAAGCTACCAGCATGAGTTTGACCAAACTGCAGGAGGACAGGAAGACTGGAGTGCCTGGAACAGGTGAAGCTGTAGGTCCCTTATTTTGGCTGCTGGTCCCTTATTTTCAAATCTGTAAGTTGACAGCTATGAACTGTATGAAGAGTGTTCTGACCTAAGAGACTGTAGTTTTGTCATGCTCTTTGTTAAAGAAAGTAGCATGAGCCATTTCCCGCCGCCTTTACCTACTTCATATCTTCTAGCAGCTTTAAGCAGTTACATTCCAGCAGCACACTGTACGCAATGTAGGTCTCAATCCAGTGTCTGAGACCATTTACTCACAGCAAAAGCTTTGTTTGTATAACATGTTTCTGTATACAGGCAATGGCTCCAATGGCTGCAAGTTTCTACCCTGGTAAAATCTACAAAATATTGCTGAGGATGTGCTATGTAATCAAGCTTTCAAGTTATTCTTTTCTAAAAACAAAAGGCTAAATTTATTTCAATGGTGACAAATTATTCAGACAATTGTAAGCTACAGGACTAAAACTATCATCCATTTGTAGAGGCCTGACATTTCTGCAACTGATATAGATTATATGGACAACAAAGTTAAGAGAGAATTTGAAACAGAGATCAATATTACTGTCCTCTAAAGGTAACTATCTAGCTGCTATAATGTTTTAAGGAGTAATGGAAGATTATGGTTCAATATTTTTTAATATAATGACACCTGTTGATACTGATATATATATATAAACTATTTATTTCTGGAAAGGGTAGAAGAAGAGAATATTGTAGCTAACAATCTGCTTCATTCAGCACATTCTTGATGATAATTTACTAGCTAACTGTGAAAAATCACCTGGGGATTACAAGAGCTGTAGAAAGTATCCATGAATGATATGATTTATGCTACATCTGGAAGAAATTTCATTTCTGCAACAGCCAGGATTCAAAACTCTACATTTTAAAATTCTTCTATCTGTGAAATCATTTCTTCTTGCATATTATATTCTTCCACAGAGAAATGCCTAGCTTTGTCTTCTCTCACAGCTGGCCATTTTGACCAGCATTCAAAGAAAAACCACATACTGAATGAACAGCTGCTGATACAAAGAGGGATACAGTGCAAATGAAATACTAGATGTAAATAGTACTTAATTATTTGCATAATATGTAACACATTGGGAACAGAGCTAATTATTAATCAAGGTATAAGGCTGCCCAATCACACAGCAACAAAGCAACACTTTTGCCATGGTGTTGGAGGACACTTGCCCTTTCACATTTTAACATAGCAAACATCTTAGAATCTGACTGCTGCGTAAGTGTGAATATATGAAATTGGGTACAAAAAGGCAGATCTCATAAACGAATCTGTGCGCAGTGTCTTGTAAACAAGGCCCACTAAATTCTACATCGCTTACTTGCACCTTGGTGTGGGCAGAACTGTAACCAAAGTAACACAACTACCTATTTCTCTAGCATTGTTGGGAAAGGAAATCTAATAAACAATACCATTTTAGGTCCCCTAAAATGAAAAGAGAGGGTAGAAATGGGACTCAGTGCAGGAATACCAAACATTTACTATATATACTTCAGTTAATAATGAATATTGTTAGAAAAGTGTGCCAGTGGTGCATGTGTATATCCATTTGCCCATTAGCAAAACTTGTTAGCACTCAGTATTTCCCTCAGAAAGGCAACCTTTGAGGCCTAAGCTGGCAAGAAGAGCCTATTTCAACTGACATACAGCACTGCTGGTGGCGTTCAGCATTAGGGCTGATTTAGGGTCAAAAACTATGCCTGGAACCTCACCATCCTGAGACAAAATTCCTTAAAAGCTTAAGATAGATATTTACTTCTATCTGGAAACAGAAAAATGGAACGAGACCAGTGTGGCCACCGTAAATGATATATGTCACAATGAATTTGGCAAAGGCATTTATTTAAGGCTAGAAGGATATCTTTACAAGTTATGAATAGCTTTTGCAAAACTATTTATAACTTACGTCTCCATAAATTGATCAATAAAAAAATCCTTCAACAAGAGATGAATTTCCATACCCTCAGAGTTTTACCCACATGGAAAATTTGCAATGAGGTGGAAGACATTTGTGCAGAGCTGTTCACCCCAATGTTTTATGAAGTTCCTCTTCTGGCTACAAAATAATCTGACATGGGCTAATAAGTCCTAAGAATTGAAAAGAAGTTAAGTCTCACTTCCTTGTTTCTTTGTTTTCATTGCTTGAATCTGTTAATATTCTACATAATTGAAATATATATAATTGAAATATATATAATTGAAATATAAATGTCTATAATTGAAATAATATTTAGAATTATATTCATAAGATCTGGAAACTTCCTTCAAATGAATTGAGAGCTTAACAGGCAGGAGGCAACACGAAAGTATTTTAGACGTTGCTTAGCTTTCCCCCCTCTCATATTTCCCAGTGGAAAGGCATGTGCAGCAGGAGAGGGGAAATTTGAGGCTTGAAACCACTAGTGAAACAATCTTCTTGTGCATTCGTTTGAGACATTCTCTTCCCTGGACTTTGAAAGATGGAAAATGTTCTACCTAAACTGGGAAACATTGGGGAAGGGGGCAGGGAAGCTTGTCTATAGCTCAGTGCCAGGAGCACATACTTTACTTTTCTTTATTAACTCCCAGGGTGGTTTCCAATAAAATTATAAAAGTATAATAGAACATATCAAAATACACATAGGATAAAATCCAATGTAAAATCATTACAAATGAAGAGCAGTAAATCTAGTGACCCTAACACCAGATTGAAATCAAACAACTCAAATCACTCATAGGCCTAAAAGAAGAGGTATGCGTCCATCAAACATCAGCAGCTCATTAATGTTGTCGCAGCACGATAGAGAAGGTCCTGTCCTATGTCAATGCATAGTGAGCCCGGTTCGACAGTGCGACATTAAATAGACTTTCCTTCTAATCGCAGGCCCAGGCCACTCAGTAAAGGGAAAGGAAGAGTAAGAGGTGTCTTGGTCCTGGGTCATTCGGACTTTACAAATCAAACCATACTTTGGGCCTAGTAATATACAGGTAGCCAATGAAGATCCTTGGATCATCCAGTCCAGTACAACATCATCTGACATATATAGCATGTAGAGACAGAGATGGGTGTCGTTTGTATATTGGTGACATCAATCCCCACCGCAATGAGCACCTCCAACGGCTTCAAAATTATCATTGGGGACAGAACTGAATCTTGTGGAATCCCACAGCACAACTGCCAAGGGATTAAGCAGGAGCTTCCCAATATCATTCTCTGCAGCTTGTGTGGCAGGAAGCAGCAGAATCATTGCATCACTGTGCCTCCAACTCCCAACCCACTTCAGCAGTACGCCACGGGCAATGGTATCAAAAGTCGCTAAGAAATCTAAGAAACTCAATAGCGTTGCACTCCCCCTGTCTCTCTCCAATTAAAGGTCATCAACCAAAGTGATCACCTCTGGGCCTGAAGCCAGACTGAAATAGTTCAAGAATTTGCATGCAGAAATTGAAGGTTCAACTCCTGGCAACACGAGCTGAAAAAGGAATAAAGTGCCAGGACTGAGAAAGACCGCTATTCTAGAACATGGAAACAATTACTGGTCAAAGTAGACACCACTGAACTTGATGGACTAGTGTGACTTATCTCAGTACAAGTTAAAAATGTTAAAAAAATGATTTTCCACACCTGCAAGCCACTATGCTACAGCAACTTTTAGTATGCACTTCATCTCTACCTCTCTACCCAAGGCATTTGAAATAAATGATACCTTCTGATTAGGAAAATCTGTAATGATTTAGAACAGTTTGCAAGTTTGGTCCTACAACTGTTAGTTTTAGGCAAATGAGCATTAAGAAAAACAAGCCGTAGTTACTGTTGTCAAAGTGATGCTGGATCATTTTTATGCATGTCAGCTTAATAGCTTTTTACAAAATATTTTACTATTAATGTAAGTAAGCACCATTACAGAACTCTGACGTATTTTTAAACTCTCAAATTGCTTTCAAAAGGTCCATTCAAAGATTGTCAAGAAGCAAAACAAGCTGGCTACTCCAGCAGCGGGATTTATATGATCAAGCCTGAAAACAGCCATGGACCTGTGCAATTATGGTGTGAGAACAGCCTTGATCCTGGGGGCTGGACAGTTATACAAAAAAGAACAGATGGTTCTGTGAACTTCTTCACAAACTGGGACAATTACAAGGTAATCTTTTTTTTAAAAGACTCAGGAGGCCAACAAGTTATGGTGCACTGTAAAACAGAAATTATATGTTCCTTCCTCAGAATTATTTAAAGCATGTGTGCATTGGAGGCATCTCTGTACCTGCTTCAGAATTCTTATGTCAAAGCTCTTAACAATGGCCCCCTCTACGTGCAATGTTAAGCCACACCATGGCTTAGTGCAAATGAACCAGCATTTGGGCTCCAAAAGGAGAGACTGTGGCCACTTTGCTCTGCCCTGGTAGTTTTGCTGTTGCGCTGAGAAGTCTTGGTTTAGCCTAGCATGTCATCCAGGGAGGCTTGTGGCTGAACTCTCCTCAGACAAACTACAAGCTTTAACTAAGCTTTGTCCTGTGATTTACAGCTCATGGCTTGCCCAGGAGAGCTGAACTACAAGGTTTGGACACCAGGCTAAGCCAAACCATGGCTTAAAAGGTAAAGGTAAAGGTACCCCTGCCCGTACGGGCCAGTCTTGACAGACTCTAGGGTTGTGCGCCCATCTCACTCAAGAGGCCGGGGGCCAGCGCTGTCCGGAGACACTTCCGGGTCACGTGGCCAGCGTGACATCGCTGCTCTGGCGAGCCAGAGCCGCACACGGAAACGCTGTTTACCTTCCCGCTAGTAAGCGGTCCCTATTTATCTACTTGCACCCGGGGGTGCTTTCGAACTGCTAGGTTGGCAGGCGCTGGGACCGAGCAACGGGAGCGCACCCCGCCGCGGGGATTCGAACTGCCGACCTTTTGATCGGCAAGCCCTAGGCGCTGAGGCTTTTACCCACAGCGCCACCCGCGTCCCTAACCATGGCTTAACACAGTGCAATAGAAAAGTGACCAGGAAGGAGCAAAGAGTCTGCCTTTAGGGCAATCCTCTACATGTGTACTCATAATTAAGCCTCACTGAGTTCAGTGGGACGTACTCTGAGATAACCATGTATAGGTTTGCAGCCATAATCTCACTTTATGTCCATCCCTTTCCTTTCCATTTTGTCCTGTCAATATTTAAGATTATGATATTTTAATTCCTTATTAAGCATTTTAATGTTATACAAATAGGATAGTCATCCAATTAAAAAACTCTTAATTTGCAATCCTAGACATACTAAGAAGTTCCACTGAACAAACTTATTTCTAAATAAGTATGCATAGAATTGTGCTGTTAGTTAGCTGCTAGTCTTAGTTCATTAAAAAATTAAATCTGTATTAGCAAAAAGCAGAAATACTGAATCAAAACACGTATTTTTAGATGATAAAGGAGGCATTTCATCCCTTAGTCTCTAAAAAAGTAAGAAATGACCCTTCTAAGATGGAATTTGCTATCTGCAGTTTTAAATAACGCATGGATTCAAATACCGTATTTTTCGCACCATAGGACGCACTTTTTCCCTCCTAAAAAGCAAGGGAAAATGTGTGTGCGTCCTATGGAGCGAATGCAGGGGGGAGGCAGGCGGGAAAAGCCCCCAAGAGCCGCACACAAGCTCCGTGCGCTCTTGCGGGCTTTTCCACAGGAGGGAGAAGGGACTGACTGGCCGCATCAGTCCCTTCTCCCACCTCCCAGGAAAGCCAGGAAAAGCCGTGCAGCCCTTTAAAAGTGCGCGCGGCTTCTGCCGGTTTTGCGGGAGGTGGGGGAACTCCCCCACCTCCCAGAAAAGCCAGGAAAGCCCTGCGCAGTGTCTCCCGGCAAGGAGAGGCTGCGCGGGGCTAAAGGGGAAGGCAACACAGCGAGCGGGATCCATCCCGCTCGCTGCCTTGCCTTCTTCCATAGGTGCGCGCAACCCCTCCGCAAGGAGAGGCTGCACGGGGCTATGGCTTCTTTAGCCCTGCGCAGCGTCTCCCGGCAAGGAGAGGCTGCATGGGGCTAAAGGGGAAGCCAAAACCTGGCTTGCTCCATAGCTGCGCGCAACCCCTCTGGCAGGGAGAGGTTGTGCGCACCCTGTACGCTGCTCTTTGGGGCTGGGGGGGGGGGAGATTTTTTTCTTGATTTCCCCCCCTAAAAACTGGGTGCGCCCTATGGTCCGGTGCGCCCTATGGTGCGAAAAATACGGTAAATTGTTTAAAAGCTGCTTCCTGATTAATTGGAGTACCATTTAAATTGATTAATAATAATGTATTAACCAAACTGCAGCCATAAATATTGCAGCCATATGAATAAGTAACCATCTTTACAATCACAAAAAAATAACTGAAAGCAGATAAGCAGTCTGAGAATGAAGATGCAGTGGGGCAATCCTGCGCCCACATGACACCCTGGCTGGTTCAGAAGGAGTATCTTATATGGGTTCTGTTTTCATCCCTGCATAGAGAAGGAACCATTATGAACTCAGCCTAGAATCATGCGTGGTGTTCACGAATTGGATGTACTGAATAAGCATAGCCAAAATCTATGGAGGTGGGTAGAATTCTGTGGCAGGTCTGCTCTAATGGCAGAACAAAGACCACCCTCTTCTGAAAATGGCAGTCCATGTTGAGCCACCTCTCCCCATAGTATTTGGTACAACATAATGTATGTTGTGAGCATCTTACCAGCCAAAGATGCTGGAGGTGGTACAAGGAAACATACAGCAGGACATGAGGTGAATTGTGCTAGATACTAGCAGGAAAAGGGAAGAAGATGAACAATACACATCTTTCTTTGAACTCTCCCATCAATTAGGGTTCAGTATTGATTGGAAATTTATCCCAGTGTTTAAAGACACCACTTATAGTTATGTGATATATTAACAGTAAATAAATAACTTTCTAATTGAACTACAAGGCAATCTAATCAGAATTGTTTTGTTTTAACAGAAAGGATTTGGAAATGTTGCTGGAGAATACTGGCTGGGACTGGAAAATATTTACTTACTTTCCAATCAGGACAATTACAGACTTCTGATTGAGTTAGAAGACTGGAGTAATAAGAAAGTCTATGCAGAATACAGCAGTTTCCGACTGGAACCAGAAAACGAATTCTATCGATTGCGTCTAGGCACTTATCAAGGGAATGCTGGTGACTCCATGATATGGCACAATGGGAAACAATTTACAACACTGGACCGAGACAGAGATATGTACACAGGTAGGAAATACAACAGTATATAAATCTACTGTTTCTTATTACAAGAAAGAATTGAGGAAATAATTCTGATCAAGTCAAGCAAAATTTAGAAAACAAACAAAACTATCCTCTAATGTTCAAGCTCATACACAAAGCATCTTCATGTACGATGACTCAAACATGCACAACTGGCACGTTACTTTTGGCAATGGTAAAACCACGTTAATTTCACACAGCAAATGTTCAAACGTACCTTCATATCCTGAGAACTACTATTTACCATGCCAGAATAAATATGGGGCCAGCAAGCCTTGCTCTGCCATCAGAAATTACCCATTCACACATTCAAAGCTAGAAATACATAAAACTACATGCATTCAACATGTAGGGACTTGCCTTTATCCAAATCTAGTGAAAGATTTGGGGCTTAAAGAAGACTGCAAAGTACAGGTTCATAGTAACTTCTGAAGAATATAAGACACAGAATATAAGGAAGGTACTGTATTATACTCATGGTATCCAAAACAAATTACACCAATAAATATGCAATGAAATCAAACAAAACACTGTTAATCAGGAAAAAAACAAATCAGACACTGGGTTTTGACAGCTTATTCTTTCTCAGTTCAGTCAATTTTTCAACTGTCCTTGGAAGGAGTGGTAACAGCCGAGCTCCATCCTTTCGTTAGTCACAAAAGCATAAGAAGAACTAAGGTAGCAAAAAACAGAGGATAAAATAAAGATAGGAAGAAGGACTTCCCCAAGACTCAAACTAAAAAAAATGAAAAAAAAAGGTAAAGGACCCCTGACAGTTAAGTCCTGTCACAGGCGACTCTGGGGTGCGGCGCTCATCTCGCTTTACAGGCTGAGGGAGCCGGCGTTTGTCTGCAGACAGTTTTTCCTGGTCATGTGGCCAGTATGACTAAGCTGCTTCTGGCGCAATGGAACACTGAAACCAGAGCAGTGCATGGAAATGCTGTTTACCTTCCCGCCGGAGCGGTACCTATTTATCTACTTGCACTTTTGGGTGTGATTTCGAACTGCTAGGTGGGCAGGAGCAGGGACTGAGCAACGGGAGCTTACCCTGTCGCAGGGATTTGAACTGCCGACCTTCTGATTGGCAAGCCCAAGTGGCTCAGTGGTTTAGACCACATTGCCACCCGCGTCCCTTAAGACTCAAACTAGAGCTAAAATCCAGAGGGACAAAATGGGTGAATGAAACCTACCCCCCCCCCCCGTATCTTATCCTTTGAGCAGGAAAGCATGGCAATGGTTAAGGCAGGATTCTATCCTCCTTACTGCTGCCCACCTAGCAGTTTGAAAGCACGTCAAAGTGCAAGTAAATAAATAGGTACCGCTCCGGCGGGAAGTAAATGGCATTTCCGTGTGCTGCTCTGGTTCGCCAGAAGTGGCTTAGTCATGCTGGCCACATGACCCGGAAGCTGTCTGGGGACAAACGCTGGCGCCCTCGGCCAGTAAAGCGAGATGAGCACCGCAACCCCAGAGTCGTCTGCGACTGGACCTAACAGTCAGGGGTCCCTTTACCTTTACAGGATCAAAGAAACCTGTTGCAAGTAACTTTGTGGAATTTCCACTGAAGCAAAGGGGATAAAGGTAGAAAGGTATTCTCAAGACAAGAGTGGACCCTGTTTCAGAGTGAGATATAATTCCTTCTAGAGTAAGGAGCAATAGGCAAGTACGACACATCCCTATACTCAAGATGCTTTGGGGCAAAAGCACAAATATTGTGACAGGGTTCTCAGTTCTGAAACACTCATAAATAATTGTAAGTAGGAAAAGCTCTATGAACACTAGACATGTTAGCAAGTACATACAGATCCTCACTTACTCCCCACAAAGAAGGAGCACACACATCATGGAAGCTTATACACAGCAGTACTATTCTCTTAGAAACTGAAGTGAGAATACTGAGGTAGGAACACGTCTCCTAGGTCTTGAGAATGACTGCCAGAACAGTCAATTGTCTCTTGAACAAGGACAATGACCTTGTTCTAGAAGATCAACATGCAAAAGGCACAATTTCCTTAACAGAGACCTTTACATTCCTTAGCAAGACCCTTACATTTTATTTGCATGGTGAAGGACTTTTCAAGCAACATAGACCTGATTTGGGACACCTAGAAGTCTACAACTTCTTCAGAATGCCAAGACCTTAGGAAGGAGCACCACTCAACCACTATGTGGGCTCAAAGAACCTTTGTAGGTTTGGCTAACACAGGACCCTATATCAGCAAGTCCTGTCCTGATGTAAGTTGCAAAGTGAGAGCTATGGGCAGTGCCACCAGATCCATAGACTTTGCAGCAAAGGAAACCACACAAAATATCTCCACTTTCTCTTATCTTACTTTAGAGACTGAGAGGAGTGGGAGGGAAAGCGCAAAGTTGACCAATGAAGACAAAACCATTTCTTCACCAAAAGACATGGGGCCATTTTTAAAATTAGTCCTGATTCTGATTTCCAATGGGAGAAGAAGCTACTTGCTCAGCGATGCGATGCCACCACTCTACTAAATTGGGGTTGAGGTCGGGGGAATTTTGCAAGATCACAGCTGGGAGAGAAATGTGCTTGCAAGCTTAAGCTTCCTATTGGTTCAAAATACAAAGACTATTAAAGTAAGTTATTTCTGCTGTGAAATTTCACTTAACGTTTCATTTCTTCATACAGGAAACTGTGCCCATTTCCACAAAGGAGGTTGGTGGTACAATGCCTGTGCTCATTCTAACCTCAATGGAGTATGGTACAGAGGAGGACATTACAGAAGCAAGCACCAGGATGGGATTTTTTGGGCTGAGTACAGAGGCGGATCATACTCGCTAAAAGCCGTTCAGATGATGATCAGACCCATTGATTGAGATGCTCAAAAACATTTTCAAAATATTCTCTTGAACTTCAAACTGATGTTACATTTTGAGTTGTTTGCAAGCCCTACAAAGTATTATTTTAAACATTTCTTACTGTGATATTGTATATGATAATTATGCAAGTTCTAAACGCTCACAAAGGAAGCAGGATTCTGCATTTAAAATAAATTTATGTTAATACAAGGTGTATGGGATTTAGTGGCAGTAATTAAACCTAACAATTTTGCAGGCTACAAGGAAACATCACGGATGCAGAATAGTTGAACTTTGAAACTGAAGTACAAGATGCTGCTGCTGTGTGAAGCATGCAACTCAATTCATTTTCATAGATTTAAATCTATGTAAGTTTTATTTCAAGGATTACTTCCAGTGGAAATCTAATTTTGAGATGTGGGCACACAAGTCACAAAACAGACAATGAACTAGAGAGCAACTCTGGTTTTGCAGGCGCATTATGCATCCATAAAAGTATTCTTATTTTAAAACAGTAATGGTAACTATCATTAAGTATAGCTTTAATAGGACATATGAACTTTGCTGCTCTTCGGATAGGAGGGCATCATGCCTAAACTTTAATCCTAAATATGAATAAAATAATAATAAAACAAGTATTTATACAGCATTTCCCCTAAGTGTTCAATATCCGTTCAATATCCTTCACTTAGGTTCTGAATAACCCATTCATGATACTGTGAGGTAGGCTAATATTATTATTAGGTCTGTGTTGCAGATTGGGATTCAGTCCGACAGATAAGCCATGCAGTGAGTTTAAGGCTAAACTGACTGAGGGACTTTCCAACTACAGGTAATTTGTTCATGTTATTAACTCTATAGAGTGTACCAAACATGTTACTTGGAAATAACTTGCTGGTTCAGCAGTACTTCTGAGTAATGCATTTAGCACAGAGGTCGTTAAACTAAGGCCCGTGGGCCGGATATGGCCCACCGGGCTCGTTAATTTGGCCCGCGAACCTTGCGGACCCTGCCGCCTGCTCAGTCAGTCCCTATGCTAAACAGGCGCAGTGCAGAGGCCTCGCTGCACAGAGACTGACTTCCGTGACATGGCACGGCTTCTGTTTGGCTGCAGGAAGCTCCTGCAGCCAATCAGAAGCCACGGACGCCTCTGGGCGCTGCCCCTTCCTTCCCGCTGAGGTGGCCGAGCAGGAGGAAGGGGCAGTGGCGCGGAGGCTGCCTCTGCTGCCCAGGCAGCGGCATGGGCTCGGTGCCCTGCCGAGACAGAGGACGCAGACGCTGCCAAAGACGAGGCAGCATCGGTGGCTGCAGTGCCTTTCGGGAGGAGGGTGCTTTCGGGAGGCGGTGGGTCTGGCCCCCCACAAGATCTGAGGGACAGTGGACCAGCCCCCTCCTGAAAAAGTTTGCTGACCCCTGATTTAGCATCTTGGCATAACCTCTGGAGCTGACTGGGAAGTGTGAGGGAGGAGGGGGAAGGGGAAGCTATTGTGTGTTTCTTGGTGTAACACTGGATCTCACCCAGTGAAATTCATGGAGCAGCAACTGTTTTATTTGTCAGGTTTCTTAAAATTCTGACATTTACCCAATTTAAACATCCTACTCTGTTTAAGCTATAACTGGTAACTGGACAGGCTACAGTGGGGACCTTCCTTCCTATAATCTCTTAATAAATGCTCTGTCTGCCATAAAATAATTAGATAGTACTGGATTTGGTACTTTAGGGTTGCCAACATGACTGGGAAGTGGTTCTTATTCATTTAATTCCTTCGTGTTAGGGAAACACTTCCAACAGCTGCTTTCCCCCTCCACAACAGAGAGTAGACAAGAAGGCGCTGGACTGGAGAGAGGTCTGGAGATCACAGCCTATTAATCTGAATTTTTGAAGCTTGAACAGTTACAGGTTACTGAAAAGGCCAAAATGTATCTGAACTACATTTTTAAAACTTGGGTTTTCTACCCTCATTAAACCTTACTTCCAGCAATCAGGGGCAGCAGAAAAGTATTTCAAGCAGCCAAATGAATGTGGATTTTGTTTTTGCATTATTTTGACAGTGCCACATACCATTCTGAGTTTTTAGAAACTAGTTTTAAAAACAGCAGCTAGGTTGTCAAGAGCACAGTGTGAAATACCCTCAGTAATTTCCGCTTGGTTTAACTCTGAAAACCTTTTTTAAAAACTTAAATCTCTTTTTAGAATACATTACTATTAAACATTTGGCTAAAAGTTATTCCAATAAGCTCATGTGAGTGGTTGACAGATACTGCTCACATTCCTAAAACCGTATCTACAAGCATGCAAAACGACTGTATATTATGATTTTTTAAGAACTGTTTTAATGAAACAGCGCAAGACCCTAGCTATATTCAACTTCAAAACTTATGGTTCACTTCGAATCAAAGAAGAAGGAACGTACCCAAATGGCTTATTTAATGGGACTTTTCAACCATAGTACTCTCACCTCAGTTCCATAAAATAACTTGTTTGCTTACCAGAAATAAGAACCCCTGCCCATCTGATATGACCAGCACAAAAAGTTCAGCACTACAAAGAGAAATATACTTCTCCATGGATAATTTGGGGGGAGGCAAAAAGGGGTGGTTTTTCTGTTTGTGCAAGGACATGAGCAAAAGAAACCCAACCAAGGAAGGGTCAGTGCTTATCAAAGACCTTGACACCCTAACAAGTGAAACCAATATTGGTGGGCCAAGACCCCCGTAGCATCTCAAGTGGCATTCCATAAAGCATAATGGGCTGCCACCAGAAGGAGAAAGCCAGCATGAAAACATGCACACTGCATGCACAGAGTAACTGTCCACATGCAGACGGTCCCCCTCTTAAGATATTGACCAATGCAAGAAATATGAAAGTTGCCAGATTACTACAAAATTAACATTCAGTGGGCGACTACACAGCAAGAAGATGTAAAAGGATGTAGGACTTTCATATTAAAAATACTATTTGCCCCAGGAAAAAACAAGCACATTAAGCACTAAATAAAAATGCAGTATTTTAGAAGTGAAATTATTTTTCTTCGTTATAACAGCGTCTTGATTTTCAGCTGTGCTGCCTTATGGTTTATGAGCAAAACAGGATGAGAAAGCAATACATGCAGTGATTTTTGTTAGGTTCTAAATCAATGTTGTATTTTTCTCTGTTCTAAAGGATATGCATATGGAACAAAGCACATGGTGATAAAAAAATGGGTGCAATCCAATAATGAGGACCTGTTCATGCATTTGAGTTCTCTTCCCTTTCCTCCCTGCAGTTACTTAACCCCCCCCCCCCAAAAAATCTGGTGATTGGGGACCTTCTCTGCACACAGAGCTGCAGGGAAGGGAAGGGAACAAATCTTGTCCCATTGTGTGACGCTGCATCTTACCCAGCATCAATAAGATTGGACAAACTTCCTGTATGCCGTAGCTTTGTAAGAGCATCTCATGCCACACTGGGGTAACTGTCAATGAATTTAAACATTAAAAAACTCCCCTCCTGCTCTGTTCTATGCTCTTAACAAACAGGAAGCCACAAATATGGCTGCCAAGGTAAACTGGATGCAATTCCAACAAAATGAGGCACAGCCCCCAGGCCAAAGAAATAATTGTATTCTGCATGGTTATTTTTTTAAAGGAAGGAAGAGCCAGCATTTTCCCTATTCTGTAACATAGTAATGTGGACAGACAAGCCTCTGCTATATCAATAATGCTGCCACAACCACAAATCTTTAAGATGAGAAGAGACTTTAAAATCCCTTGGTCAAATTCACATCCCTCTCACATCTGTATACGCCTTCCTTGACAGCTGGATTTAGCCCCTCCACTGTGACCTCAGGAGGTTTCCTCTCTCTTCTCCTGGCTGTGCTCTTTGAAACAGAGTATACTTGAAAAGCCATTAAAAATGCTGCCTCCATCAATTCTCCCCACCCCTTTCCCTATGGTCGGTGGAAGGAAGGAAGGAAGGAAGGAAGGAGTTGCCCCAATGTAGAGCCCATACAGGCAGGGGCGTACGAAGTGGGGGGCGGGCTGCCCCAGGTGCCACTCGGGTGTAGGGGGGGGGAGGGTGTGTGACAGGATGGTCCCTGCCTCCCCCCCAGCTGTAGAGCGGCCGAGGGCACGTGCAGTCAGTATGGATGCCACGCATGCGCACTCCGTAAGGGATGCCGCACATGCACAGTCTGTACAGGATGCCGCTTGTGCAACAGCCCGTATGGACACCATGCGAGCGGCAGCCCGTACGGTCGCCACACATGCGCAGTCCGTAGGTGATGCACAGACGTAGCGCATGCATCACCGGGCGGTTCGCCCTGCCCCTTGGCATCCTGCCCCAGGTGCTGGAGAGGGTTCCTCCTCCACTGCAAACAGGTACTAATATTTTTATGATACCAGTAAACAAAGTGAAAACGTTCATCTTACCTAAATAAGGAATGCAAGGAGTCATCTTCAAGCTGTTTATATAGTTTCTAAGTCTCTTATAATTTTCTTCTTTACTCATTACATATTCCAGCTTCTCAAAAGTAGTTTTGTCCTTTCGGCTCAGTAGCTTTAGGGAGAGGGAAAGAACCAAAATATAGTTATTAGGAAACCAATAGCTCCCCTCCCAAGTTAACAATTATTTTGTACTATGCATAAGGAAATACTGTACTGAAAAGTTACAACTGTTTTATCATATACAATTTGAAAGCATTTTAATTGTGAAAAGTTCTGAGCCGTGCTATACTGTATAGTACTATAGTAGTTTGATGACGCAGGATTAGTACTTTGACAATACAGGGTTTCTTTTAAGTCTAAATAGTAGCCAGAGGTGGGGAGAAAGAATGTTTTGTGCCTTCAGCTAATTGAATTAATTAAAGGATTAATTATCAAGCCTCAATATCAATTGCTCTAAGCAGCTAACAATACAGTCAAAGCAACATGAATTATAAAAAAAAATAATCATCAGAAAATAGATGCATTGGTAAATTGATATATTGTTGAGCTATCATAGCAGAACTTCATAGATGGCTAGTAAAAGCTAACACCACCACGTCCAGTCACAATTTGTGGGCCTATGGTAAAAAAATAATTTTTGGAACAACTATGCGGTTCAATTTAAAGAGTAGTATTAATGTCTGAGATTAGATGGGAAACTGTCTGCAGAACAAGGAAGGAAAAAGTATTTGACAATCCCCCCCCCCCCCGACAGAACTCATTCTCCAGAGGCTTGGAGGAACCCACCAGAGCAGATTTAGGAAGACATGGACCATGGATAGGCAAACTAAGGCCCAAGGGCCAGATCTCGCCCAATCGCCTTCTAAATCTGGCCAACAGATGGTCCGGGAATCAGCATGCTTTTACATGAGTAGAATGTGTGCTTTTCTTTAAAATGCATCTCTGGGTTATTTGTGGGGCATAGGAATTCATTCACCCCCCCCCAAAAAAAAATATAGTCTGGCCCCCCAAAAGGTCTGAGGGACAGTGGACCGGCCCCTGCTGAAAACGTTTGCTGACCCCTGACATGGACGATGCTGAAAAGTGGAGATGGAAGATTGTCAGAAATGCTTTCCCTCTCCTGTCAGTAGGCAGTACCACTGGGTGTCACCCAATAATATTACCGTTTCAAACCATCCTGAAAGCACAAACTGCTGTAGCAAGGGGTAGAGTCCATGAGAGTGAAAGAGTAACACACACACCTCAAAAAGAATTCTTATGTCGTACACACAGCCACTGAGTCAGTTATAGTTCTCACCTGGGATGATAAATGAATGTTTACAAAAGGATGCCAAATTACAGGACGGTTGAATGAATATTAACAGAAGGGGCACTGAATCACTCTCTAGGAGTCTATTTAACAGAGAACAAACACAAAGAAAGGGCATTGATAATCTAAGCTTTCTGAGATCAGTCCGTCAGGAATAAGTGAAGATGAACGGTCACTCATAAGGATAGACTTCAAAGGGAACTGAAGGGATTTAGGTAAGTTTATATTATGTGCAACACCAGGGCGTCAACTTGAATAAAATATTGTGGGGGCCCAGGTAAGCCTCACCCCACATAATCGACCATATGGTGCTGTGCGCACACACACACACCATTTGAATGGGAATGTCCGCCAACTTTGTGGAGGCCCAGCCCCTTAAAATATTTTATTGTGGGGGAGGCCGAAGTCTTAACAGCCCCTAGGAGTTGGCTCCTATGGTGCAACAAGTACCCTATGTGAAATCAACTACAGGCAGGCCCCATTTATGCAGGGGTTACATTCCAAGGCCCCACACATGTGTCGGTATAATTAAAAACCCCATAATAAGCCTACAGACACCCTGTTCCGCCCCGCCCCCATCCCTCTCTTTTAGTGACATTTCAGTGACGTCTTTATGACGTTTCCAGGTCCCTTCCAGATTCGGTGCGATGCCCGTATACACAGTTGCACACATACTGGACACCTGTAAACGGGGAGCTGCTGGTAAACAGCCTCTCCTGGTATGCCCCATGGAGGACCTTACGGTCTGCAAATAATGACATCCTAAAGATTCCGGGCCCCAGAGAGATCAGACTGGCCTCGACCAGAGCCAGGGCCTTTTTGGCCGTGGCCCCGGCCTGGTGGAATGCTCTCTCACAAGAGACTAGGGCCCTGCGGGATTTGACATCTTTCTGCAGGGCCTGCAAGACGGAGCTGTTCCGCCAGGCCTTTGGTCTGAGTTCAGTCTGACTCATTTTCTCCTTGTATAACAACAAGCACAAAGGAGGTTCCCAGCCTGCTCACAGTGGAAACAGTTGGTAACTGCCTTCAATTTTAACCTGAAGATTGCCACTTGTCCAGTTTTAATTTTAATTTGTTTGAATTAATTGCGGGACGTATCTTAATTTATTGATTGCTTGTGTTTATGCATTGTCTTACTTGTATGATGTTTGCCGCTCTGAGCCCGGCAATTAAATTAATTAATTAAATTATTATTATTATTAATCATTCCGCTTCCACTGCACAAATCCCTAACTCAGTGTTAACACCCAAGTTCACTCACCGCCCAAGTTTTGGTCAACCTGAAGATGGGGGCACTTTGTAATCCAGACACCACAGCCATAAGAGCATGCAGATTATTCAACTCATAGAGTTTCTGAGAACAGAACAAAACAGAAGTTTAGTGTCTAGTACTGTAATGTATTGAGTTTGCCACAACTTAAATCATCAGCCTATTTTACAAAAGTCAAGTGGCATCATGAACAAAAAACTGGAAAATGGAGGAAAATTATACCTCTCCAAATAATTATGATAAAGGTGTAATTGAAAAGCATACCTTCATGACTACGACCTAATAGATAAGCTTTGTGTGTGACCTTGGTCTGAAATAGACTAAACACTGGCCAATAAACCATAGTTAAGTCACCAATCTAAACACCCATGGGCAGTGATGTGGCATTCCTGACTTAGTCATATACTAGCCACTGGATAGAAAATAATCATTTATCTGCATCATGTCCCAGAAAGTATTCTTGCCACACCATACCCCAAACAAATGTATTAGCAATATTACACTTAACACCTTTTGTTTGCTCTTTCAAAGTATAATCAGGAATCATCATCACTGAATATTGTTCAACTATTCCAGGTTAGAGTTCATATAACTAACAAGGCCACACATTTCCTCTAGTTATATGTTAATGGAGCCAAATATTTACTGAGGGTACCTAGGTCTCTATCAACCCTGATAAAGGCTCCAGAACAAAAGTTTCTTACCTTAGCTGTTTTAATATAGTGGCTCAGAACTTCAGCTCGTATTTTTAATGTCTGTGCATGAAGAATCTCTCTAACTACCCAAAAACTTACCTAAAAAAAGAGAAAGAAGTAACAATACATATAAAAATAGAAAATAAAAAGTGGTATTGTTAAAAGACTGGGGATTTTGGCATTCTCATGTGTTTTCACGTTATGAAAATTGATTTTCGTTAGCAACCTAATTAGTTACCAGAAACATGCAAATTCATTCACTACTATGAGCGTTTCTAAAGTTTTGCTGTTTAATCTAATTATATTAACATTTAACAAGAATTGCATAGTGAACCTACTAAGAAGATAAAATGTGTAACATGTATACATAGTACTAATACTTAAAAACATTAAATACTATAACTAATTCAAACTTACTACTACCATGCCATGAAATTGATATCAATTTCAACCCCAATACAAATTTCAGTTTCAGTAAATGCATCCCCAAATGCCTGTCATCAACAATGGGAGGAAAGCTCCTCTTTGCATTCTGAAACAGCAGCTGTGTTGGGTGTGACCGATTCTGCTCAGGACTGCGGCAGGAGCAAAGGGTTAACCCCACTCTGCTGTGCTGCCTACAACGAACAGATGGCCTATCTTTATTCACCATACATAACCTAAAAAGTAAAGGTAAAGGGACCCCTGACCATTAGGTCCAGTCGTGACAGACACTGGGGTTGCGGCGCTCATCTCGCTTTATTGGCCAAGGGAGCTGGCGTACAGCTTCCGGGTCATGTGGCTAGCATGACTAAGCCGCTTCTGGCGAACCAGAGCAGCGCATGGAAACACCGTTTACCTTCCCGCTGGAGCGGTACCTATTTATCTACTTGCACTTTGTGCTTTCGAACTGCTAGGTCCCCGTCACGGGGATTCGAACCGCCAACCTTCTGATCGGCAAGTCCTAGGCTCCGTGGTTTAACCCACAGCGCCACCCGCATCCCATACATAACCTAGCTACATATAATAGATTAAATAAAGGAATAAGTATTATTAATCAGTAGGTTATATTATATAAATCAGTAGGCTGACAAGGCTACACTGAATGTGCAGGTAATATACCTCTGTAAACTGAAAATGAGCCTAACCTGTGAATGCTGATCCATTCCTCCCTCCTTTCCCTTGTTTTGTTTTACTTTGCTTTTTATTGTTAGTTATATAAACACAACACCCCCAATTAAATAAAGCAGTGCTTTATTTTTCGGGGGGCAGGGGTATGCATACCCCTAAACATTTTGTGAATCTGTTCGGTCTCATTGGGGGGCAGTATTTCAATATGAGTACCCCTAAACATTTTTTTTTAGAAAAAAGCACTGCAATGAAGTATTGCTATTAATAATAAAAATGGCACAAAGGCAAACTATCTGGTGAGCCTCACAGCTAATTTGGCATTGACTTTTAGCCTTGACTGCAGGCACTGTGGATTTAAGGGAGAAAGGGGAACCTAGGAGGTACTAAAACTCACATGCTGATTTGAGCAACAGGGAATTATTTGGACACATATTTCAGGTACACAGCATGTGGTGAGAAATAGTCTCGACACCGAAGTCTGCATCTTTTAGAGAATTGTAAAGTTTAGTTTCCAATAAAAGTAGGAATGTGTTTCTTGAGAAATTTAGCTGGATTTGTCACTCCAATCAAGTGTTTACCTAGTTTATCTCATAATGAAGTTGCAGAGCCCCACATGTGTTTATATATAATACAGCCTTGGAATTCACCTCTCTTTAGTTCTGCATTGCTGTTGATGCCACAGAGGCTCTGGAATTCCAAACCAAAACCCAAAGTTTACCACTAGAATAATTTAAAGTTGGAAAGCTTTTCCAAAGCGTAAAAATTTATACAAGGGAGGCGTTTGTGCTTTAATGTACTGTTGAAAAGGAATAAAAATGACAAGAGAGAAATATGTCTCTTATGGCTTTGGAACAGCAGCTAGACTCCAGTGACTAATGTAACAAACACACATGCACAATGGGACTCTGAACTTGCAATCATGCAATAACTGCTGCCTTCTTGCACCCCTATCACCTCAAGTGATTTGAAGGGCCTTTCTGAATAAATTGGTGATGTGTCATTGTTCTGGGTGGGTGGGAGTCATCCTGGGTGTGCACAGGCTCTTGAGAATGCCTAGAGGAAATCTCAATGTCCCGGGGACGCGGGTGGCGCTGTGGGTAAAAGCCTCAGCGCCTAGGGCTTGCCGATCGAAAGGTCGGCGGTTCGAATCCCCGCGGTGGGGTGCGCTCCCGTTGTTCGGTCCCAGCGCCTGCCAACCTAGCAGTTCGAAAGCACCCCCGGGTGCAAGTAGATAAATAGGGACCGCTTACTAGCGGGAAGGTAAACGGCGTTTCCGTGTGCGGCTCTGGCTTGCCAGATGCAGCTTGTCACGCTGGCCACGTGACCCGGAACTGTCTCCGGACAGCGCTGGCCCCCGGTCTCTTGAGTGAGATGGGCGCACAACCCTAGAGTCTGTCAAGACTGGCCCATACGGGCAGGGGTACCTTTACCTTTACCATTGTTCTGGGTGGGTGGGAGTCATCCTGGGTGTGCACAGGCTCTTGAGAATGCCTAGAGGAAATCTCAATGTCCAGGCCAGTACAGTGGCAGTTCTAAGCAGGGCTGAAATTTACGCTATATGAGTAAGTCCTTTTGAGCACTGGAATCCCTGAACAAAGAGACACTCCTGCTCACCCATATTTTCTCAAAAGATATGTTCTATGTATTCTACAATTTTGGTTTTGGATTTAATATAAAGAGTCAAGAATTTCAGAATTCTGCATTAATTCCTGAAAAAAATGAGATTCAGGGTGTTGTGAGAAGTCAGGCAATGGTACTTACATACGGAGCAACCCTGCTTAATTTTTGTCCGCAGAATCATAGGGGGCAACACAGCCCACCCTAAGCAGCCCACACTTATCTAATTAGTAAAATATATATATATATGCATCTCCGTTACTCAAGCAGAAATATGGTCTGCACTTGGGACACTCTGCCCTGATTAGGTATTGACCATCACCTTTCCCCCCTAGGACTGTCCAATCAGTCTGTGACAGGAAACTTGTATTTTTTTTATGTGCAGTGACAACCACACATAAAACTATTATTTTGGAGTACAGTGGTACCTCTGGTTACATACTTAATTCGTTCTGGAGGTCCGTTCTTAACCTGAAACTGTTCTTAACCTGAAGCACCACTTTAGCTAATGGGGCCTCCCACTGTTGCCGCGCCGCCGGAGCACGATTTCTGTTCTTATCCTGAAGCAAAGTTCTTAACCTGAAGCACTATTTCTGGGTTAGCAGAGTGTGTAACCTGAAGCGTATGTAACCTGAAGCGTATGTAACCCGAGGTACCACTGTACTCCTTCCATCCAGCCTAATCCTCAGTCCAATCACCTTTCATCTCGGGTATCCCCTACCCCGGAAACCAAATATTTAATTATCTTCTACCATGAAACACCACTGTTCAGTCTTCCTCAATCCAGCTCTTCTATGGTTCCGTCTGTTCCACCTAGCCAACCAATATTTCAGCCTGCTGCTAGACCTCCATGGGATACTTCAAGACAGGCTGCTCCACCTTTAAATAGCCTGTTTCCATGCTTTCTCCCCGTTGTGTCATTATGTCTTTCCTGTGTTTGTTATTTTCCACAGCTGGAATTAGGAATCTTGAGGGAATACAATCCCTTAAGAAAAATTCTCTATTCCAGCAACATATGAGATGAGTTCTATGGAACCCAGGTTAATTGTTTGGGAACCACAAAGCATTGACCTCAATTGTGACAAATGAAGCTTGGTGGGCCTTTGGGGCTCCCACTACATTGCTGGGCTAGCTATGAATATCCTGGAAAACATTTTGTTATCTAGAACACCAGATCCCCTGGAACCGCCCCTTAACTCTGCTGATTCCGGATTCCTAATATCACTCCCCTGGAATAACATCCTCCAGCCCTGTAATGCTCCGACTCATTAAGTATAAGCAAACAAGTTAAGTATATGCCATTGGTCCAGGAAACATATGGAGCCTGTGCAAATGAGCTAACTCATTGCATTGGGCAATTTTAAGCTGCAAAGCCATTTTACTCTTCGCCTGCCATTTTGACTTTGTACCTAAATGGACCATTTTTATTGACACCAAAATTGGGATTTGGTAGCTCTTGCTATTCGCCTTGTTAGTTAAGTACAGTGCAATATCCTCCATAGCATGCTATCACCCTAGAGCAAAGATTTCAAAAAAAAAAAAAATGCCGTGACCCTGTATGTTATATGCATCCTACATTTATTTGAAGACTTAACTGTGCAATATGGCATGAAAACTGAGAGGAACCAAATAAATGCTGCTGCCCATAATGCCAAATAGTAGTTATATGACAGAATTCAAATTGTACAGTAGTACCTCGCAAGACGAATGCCTCGCAAGACAAAAAACTCACTAGACGAAAGGGTTTTTTGTTTTTTGAGCTGCTTCGCAAGACGATTTTCCCTATGGGCTTGCTTCGCAAGACGGAAACGTCTTACAAGTTTGTTTCCTTTTTCTTAACACCGTTAATACAGTTGCGACTTGACTTCGAGGAGCAACTCATAGAACGTGGTGTGGTAGCCTTTTTTGAGGTTTTTTAAGACTGGTGATTTTTGAAGCTTTTCCAAAACTTTCCCGACACCGTGCTTCACAAGACGAAAAAAATCGCAAGACGACAAAACTCGCGGAATGAATTAATTTCGTCTTGCGAGGCACCACTGTATACAAAAATCAAACGGCACCTAGCACAGCTGATACAGCAAGACCTGCTGCCTCCCTCCCTTGGAAAGGACTTGCTTGCACTGTTATATGTTAGTCCCCACTAACACGTATTACTTATTATCATTATCATTTATTAAATTTGTATACCACCCTTCATCCACAGATAAGAATTTGCAACATAAAAATTCAAGATAAAGAACACAAAACACAGAATAATAACAAGAACGAAAGCAAACCAATTACCCCCACACCCCGTCAAAACGTCCTCTGCGTGCGCCTGATTTCCAGAGGTAAGGTATACTCTACTTCAGTGCCTGTACATCATGAAAACATTCCGTAATAGAAAGTTTAATCTGTTCTTCTCTGAAACTTCCTCATATAGTCACTGCATGCAGCCCCTCAGGAACCAAGAGGAGCCCCCTCTTGAGGGTGGAGGTTGACAGATCTCCAGATCTCTCCAAAGTTTTAAAACAATGTCTATGCGGCCGCAGAATCCAGCCACAGCTGTAAGTAAGCAACCTGTTCTTTCTGTAAAAAGGTGTGAATTCCACTTGAATATACAGTAATGCGTAAAATCATTTATTTTCTACTTTTTGTTCACTTTTTTCTACTGGAATCACCCTCCTTCAAGACTATTTCTGAATATAAACAGTACAATGAATACCATCTTCCAATTTTCTTCCACTCTTCCGAAAAGTGTAACAGTATTCACATTTGGCAAGGATGGTAGTAGTAAATGGCTTACAGATGGCTTTTAGTAAGAGCATTCTGAATTTTAAAACTAGCAAGGGTATTGTGCAGTAGACTGTAGTATGTCAAGAGGATTCTAGTATTTCCATGGCTAATTAGTTAACTACTTTCACATCTGTAGAAGCTGTGCTAAAGTGCATGAGTAACCTCTAAACTCAGATTTTGAAGTAGGGGAAGTAGGTGATGCAAATTGCAGTTTCTACATATATTGTACCTTTCACCTCCAGTTTGTGAAGAAAAGCCCCATTGTCTGGAATTAACTATGTTGTGTGAGAACTGCTGCTACACTGGTGTCAATTATTTGTCTGAAAATCTATGTCTCATGGAATGTGCATATTCCAATACCCGACCTTGACTGTCTTTGCAGTGAGATGTAGCTATGAGAAGCTGTTCATACCATTTTATTTTTAATAGATATTAAAAATAGAATGCATTTAGAATGAAGGCACTAACTCATCAGCTCTAATAGACATAAAAAAGTCCACTCTTGTAACAGATATGTTAACAATGAGCAACACAGAATATCTCTGAATGGCTTTAATTAATGAACACACACACACACACACACACACACACACACACACACACACACACACACACACACACAGCTTCTGCGGCAGATATTTTTCTAATTCGGTATTGTCTGCTAAAGTCAGCATCTTAATTGTAATATTTTATTGTAATTCAGTAAAATTAGGAACACTTCTGGCTCCTAATCCTCTCTCCACTTCTTTCAAGTTGCTTCCTCCTGTCACTTCCATCCCAGAACAGTCACTGCTGCCATTGTTCACAACCCCTGCTCCTCTTCTTAAAAGACAGACCACCTGAAATAAGGTTGCAGGCCACTGTTAAAGGTAAAGGGACCCCTGACCATTAGGTCCAGTCGCCGACGACTCTGGGGTTGCGGCGCTCATCTCGCTTTGTTGGCCGAGGGAGCCGGCGTACAGCTTCTGGGTCATGTGGCCAGCATGACTAAGCTGCTTCTGGCGAACCACAGCAGCGCACGGAAACGCCGTTTACCTTCCCGCCGGAGCAGTACCTATTTATCTACTTGCACTTTGACGTGCTTTCGAACTGCTAGGTTGGCAGGAGCAGGGACTGAGCAACGGGAGCTCACCTCGTTGCGGGGATTCAAACCGCCGACCTTTTGATCGGCAAGTCCTAGGCTCTGTGGTTTAGTCCACAGTGCCACCCGTGCCCCTCACAGACCACTGTTAGGGAACCCTTATTAATTAGTGGCCCTCTGAGCCCTCCATGCAAGGAGGAGAATGCAGTTCCTTATGGGACTGGTTACACAGTCCTTGCTTCTCTGGCTATACCTTGTGAAGAGGCCCTGTCCACAAGGCCCCCTTTGATGTATTCGTCATATTATATGCTGCCAATAGTTCCTTGACTGGGTTTGAGACCACAGCAATTTTAGCAAAGATCCCGGCCCGGCCTCAAGCTGTAGAGGGAAACTTTGTATGAAGTTCCATATATTCTCTGCAAAATGTCTTGTGCTTGTAGTCACCATGGTACATCTTGGTGAGTCCAGCATTACTAGCATGACGTCCATAGCATACACTTGTATGAAGGTGTGGCTGTGTGCAGCACAAACACGTGCCATGCAAACTGTCACTGAAGTTGTAGTTAGCACATGGAGCGTTTATATTCTAGGTAGTGTTGTGCTGTAATTGGATGCTGAGACTTTCCATATCCCAGAGACTCTTGTGCCACCAAGGCACGGCCAGTGAAGCACGGGATAAACGAAACTGTGGATGAGGCCTTTGTTAGTTAATTAAAACATCAGCCTAGAGTAATAAAGGCACCGTGTGCTAGTAGCTAAATCCTGTAATGACTTATAGATCAGGTGCTAAAACCTAGGGGTGGTAAACTTGTAGAACTTCGTTCTCAGCTCTACCTAATAGGGAAAGCTTGAGAGGCCATGGTAAATGAAAAAACCATACTAAACCCCAACTTTGGGAAAGTGTTAAAAAGAAAAGCCCACTAATCTACCCCAGGAAGGTAACCCCCAATTAACTCACCATCCTTTGCCCACTTCCCATTTAATCAACACCCTGGGTGTATAACGGGCATGCAGACCAAATGGTGAATTGCTTGCCTGGTGCAAAGGTTGCAGGTGTCACCTGTCATCTAGATAGCCTAGCAGAAGGGTCAGTGGTCATGATGCACGTTGACATGAATGACATAGGGAAATGTAGGTCTTGGAAAGGAAACTTAGGTTGCTAGGTAGGATGCTGAAAGCAAAGACCTTCAATGTAGCTTTCTCCAAAATGCTACCAATTCCATGCACAAGGTCAGCTTGACAGGCAAAGCTGTGTAGTCTCAATGCATGGATGAGACAGCGGAGCAGGGAGGAGGGGTTTGGCACTGCAGAACATTTTGGAACAACCTGGGCTTATAGAAAAGGGACAGAACCAGACTGGAACCAGACTGTTGGCACTTAAAATTTAAAAAGGTAGCAGAGCAGCCTCTAAACTAATTTTAAGGGTAGGGACACAGGAGCTGAAGAGGATCTGTTTTGGAACAAACCTACCACTGGAGATGAAGATGAAAAAATAATAATGATAATTTAAATGGGTGGGGGAAAGAACTTCGCAATGGGAGTGCAGGGATACAGGACAGTATTTCGGAGAGCTCAAAACATAGTAGTCTGAAAAGCTATGGCGCTCCATATACAAGTCCATATCTACACTTGAAACTACTGTTCAGGAATCCTAACAGTCTAGTTTAAAGAAATGAAATGAAAAGGCCTTCATGTTTCTGGTATTGTCAAACAGTCAGGAGTCAGAAATTCTTGCTGATCTAATATAAAATACTAGATCCCAGTGCATATTCTGCCCATTCCTTCAGCGCACTCTCCAAACACGGTCAATTCTGGGATGAAAATAACAAGCTAGCTTAATAAGAATAAAGGTTCAAAACAGTTTTAAAACAGCTAATTATCATACATGCAGCCAGAGAGGAAATCCAAAACACTGTCCAGTCAAATACACAGCAACATTTAACAAAAGAAATAAGTTACGTCTTTTAAAGCTTAATGTAAATGGAATGATTTTATGTACACAGCAAAGGTGCCACATGTAAACTGAAAACTTACATGGTTGAATCTTCTTGTAAAGGCAACTGCATTTGGTGCAGAACTGTATTTTTCTTTTTTATTCCAACCGCAGCTTGACAGTTCCTGGGTTAACAGTGAGAAATAGTTTAAGGCTGATGTAACTGTTTACCCACATTTTGAAACAAGGTAGGATTTTCTTATTTTATCATCAGTGCAGTTAACACAGTGCATCAAATAAAACACAAAACAACACTTTTCCTAACGGTTGCCAATAAGACTGCAATTCTGATATATAAAGGATGCCTAGCCGTCTAGCCACTGCAGGTTCTGCACCAAGATCTAATTGCTGGCACTGTCTGCAAGGAAGCTACCAGCTTGGGGAGTGGAGGCTTCTATGTGGAAGTTCCCTTGGGACAGCAGCCAAGATGTTCAGACAAGATAAAAGCAGTCACTCACACTCTTTTTCTGGTTACTGCAAGTGCATTCTGCTCCCTCCAGGTCCTACCTGCTGCTCCACCTTTGCTGCTCTATATCCCTACAACTGCTTTTTAACACTATCCATTCTCTGGTAATTTTTTGTGTTTACAAGGATGCTAGACTGAAGACAGGATTGCAGCATCTCACAGATTGTCCACTGCTAACTGGAAGATAATGGTAATGCATATGTACAGTATGTAAAGTTTAATTCTCAAAAGCAGATTTTATTAGTAAAAATGCTTTGGATGCCAAATTCTGCTGATTTGATAGGTATATTCTAAAAATAGGAAATGATTAAGTATTTAGACAGTGCAACAATAATTCCAAGATAAACAATTTTGCTCAGAACTAATTTTGTTAAAGAAGCAGTGTTCATTAATTTCAATGATAAAACATTAACAATTATTTTAAACCACCTCTATGATGTATTTTATATCTGCCAGGCTGTTACAATAACCCTTCTGTAATCTAGTGTGAAAGCAGTATTTACCAAACTGAGGTACAGTGTTAGTTCCTATAAGAAACTCCTTTTGGAAGACGTTAATTTGATCTGGAGTGTGCTTAAATAGGTACACACAATTAAGTATACCACAAATATTGCAAATCCTTAAAGTAAGGCAAGTTAAGGACATATTCAGAGAAAACGAAACAGCCTAGGCTGGATTTGTTATGTTAAGCAACTGCTCATTTCACAGCAGCTTGAAGGCCATCATTAAAGGATGCTTACGAAAGAACTGAATTTTCATCTTTAAACAGAATAGTTATTCATGCAGGAATAGCTTTATCAAACTGGACACCCCAAAACAAAACATATTTATTTAACCCACTTGTGCATGATTTCATTTGAGAAACAGAGAAGTCATTTTAAAATAAAACATGCATGCTAGTGAATGCAGTTTTTAAAAAAATTAGTTTATAATTTCAGGAAATGCAACAAAATGGTTTAGAAATCCTTGCAAGAAGACTGTACTTTGCTCTGATCCACAATTATTTCTCATTTAGAAACAACTACCTTCATGTCAGTGCTACTTTGCACAGTCAGGACAGAAAATGTGCCTGTAAAAACAGTCCACAGAAAATGGAAGATGAAACTTGAATGGAGTTCCACAAAGTGAATTTATGCCTTTCTTCTCAATGAAAATGTGTGATTGTGGGTCTGACCATACCTACATTTGTTTGAGCACCACCTGCTAATGGAGTGTGGCTGCTGAGAAGTTTTCCACCAGGATAATGCAGCCATCAGCCCAAAAAAGCTCCCCACCCCATCATAATCAAAAGTTCGGCCAAATATCCAATACTTTCCTACCCTGCTGCAAGCTTTCTTGCAGGCAGAGATGACTTGGGGGAGCATAATACCGGTAATTAGTGGTCACCACAAATTATGGCTGGCTAATAACTTCAGTGTCCTTGTATCTGTAATCTTCCACTTTGTTATCATAGAATGTTTGGAACATGAATTAAATATTTTCTCAACATTCAAACTCACTCAGGAAAACTACAAAAAAAAAATCCACCTGTCTCCCTAGAGGTTCAATTCCATACGATCTATAAGAAGAATAACTGAATAGCAAAAGTATACTTCAATGTACCGTTTTCTTCCTTTGCCTACCAACTAACAGTTCACTGGTCAACCAAATTACTCCAGATGACACCACTAGGTACCATTTAAAAATTATGTAACATGAAACACAAATTATTTGTACATGCATACACATAGTGGCACTCATATTTAGTTCCAGAATATATGCATGGGTTGACATAATAAGGAAATCTGGCTTGGATTTTACAGTATTTACAATCAAAAGGTTGTGTAAGAAAAACTTACCTCAGGCTGAATAGCTTTAAATACAGGAATATCCATTAGTGTTATCTGGCCCTTTGAAAAAAAGTGAGAAGGAAAGTAAGAGTTGTGTCCTTTTGAAATGAATGTTTCAAGATTGGGCCAGCTTTTTATTATTAAATACTAGAGAAATGGCCATCATAAAATGGTGTGCCCTCCCATTGTTCCTCGACCCTACAAAGAGCCATCTCTGCTTCCTGTAAAAGAGAAAATCTACAGTGGCAGAGGCTTAGATCATGGGTAGGCAAACTAAGGACCTGGGGCCGGATCAGGCCCAATTGCCTTCTAAATCCTGCTCATGGATGGTCCGGGAATCAGCGTGTTTTTACATGAGTAGAATGCGTCCTTTTATTTAAAATGCATCTCCGGGTTATTTGTGGGACATAGGAATTCGTTCATCCCCCCCCCCCCAAAAAATAGTCCGGCTCCCCACAAGGTCTGAGGGATAGTGGACCGGCCCCCTGCTGAAAAAGTTTGCTGACTCCTGGCTTAGATGCTAGGAATCCAGAAGAGGAGTGTAAACTGATCGTGCCTTTTCAAAGACAGATCTGGATTGTGTAAATGTTGGAAGCAGTGACTATTATGTTCAACTATAATAGGGTCTCTCTCTCTATATATATATGTGTCAGAAAAAGCCTTAAGAAGTCTAAAAGTTTTCCAGCACTGTTAAAGTATCAAATCAAATCAAATCAAATCCCTTTATTGGCATCACAGTATAAAACATTTCAAGTCACTGGGATAATTAAAGGACAAGGGTGAAGCTGCTGAGGGTTATAAGGTCACACTTGTGATCGTGTGCACTTAGATATTCTGCTTTGTCCTGTCTGTTCCCCGAAAGGATGAATCATTAGGAAACCTTTCGAGTAAGACTGTGGCTAAAAAGGAGGCTACTAAAGCAGTGACATATTTGTCCTGATCTGCCAGGAGAAACTTCATTTGACTTCTTCTTGGAGTTATAGGCCAGAAGTCCAACACTTTGCTCAGCATCAGTTGGTTGGGTCTGAAGTGTAAAGAGCTATCTAGTATCATCATCAATGAGGCTACAGAAGGCATTTATCTCCTTTAAGAAGTGAAAGCCTTGTTCAAATGAAGAAAACTAGCATAAATTCTGGTAAACCAATACAACAGTGGCTGAAATTAATGATTGCTATTCTAAGATTCCCCCCCACTGAACAATCTCTGCATGTAATGGATCCTTTCCATTAAGAATTCCCATAGCACCTAATAGTAAAACCCACAATACAAATAACCAAATCACATTACATGATACACAATACCACCAATAAAACAGATAAGTACAGACAAAGTGAAAAACAAATATTTAAAATACAAATCATTATTTATTTCTATGAGGGGAAGAAAGATCAGCTCACTAATACCTGTTTAAATAAAATTATTTTTCCTGCCTACGGGAAAAAACTTCCCTCAATAGGGAGTTCAAAAGTCTTTCTTGAATTCCTGCCACATACACATCAAATGTTGACAAGATCAAAAGAAGGGGCTTCTCAGAGGATTTAAACACTCAGGAAAGCCTTCTACAGAAAAAGGTTGTTATACAGATAGTCTGGTCCCAGGCTGCTTATAGCTTTAAAGATAACAACCAGCATTTTCAATACATAAGCCATTTGAATGAAGTGTGCAAATCAGGGTAGAAATATTTAAAAAAAGGATATAAAAAAATGGATATACATGGATATAAAAAATGACACCTGCCTAATCCTGGGATACTTAAGTAAATGTTATTAAAGAGTAAAGATGCCTCAATGACATAAGGAAAATGTATATTTAATACTCAGCTTGCATTATATAAGCAAATTGGATAAATCTAATACAGTGGTACCTTGGTTCTTGAACGTAATTTGTTCCAGAAGTCCGTTCGACTTTTGAAACGTTCGAAAACCAAGGCGCGGCTTCCAATTGGCTGCAGCAGCTTCCTGCACTCAAACTGGAAGCTATGTTGGATGTTCAGCTTCCGAAAAACGTTTGAAAATCGGAACACTTACTTCTGGGTTTTCAGCATTTGGGAACCAATTTGTTTGTCAACTAAGCCATTCAAGAACCAAGGTTCCACTGTACACAAGATATTTTTTTTCAGGATATAGGCATTAAAGTCTTTAATATAAATGTTAATTCAACCGAATCAGTGTCTTCTGCAGCATTTCACACACATGCAACTGAAAGTAAGCTCACCATGGTAATGGGTACAACACAAGCCAATACAAAACAAACTTAAACTTAAATGAAATTTCACAGTATAAACCTTTGGGCATCGTTTTCACTTAAATAAGCTCATTAATGTAAATTATATTTTCCCTGGTAGCTTTTAGTTTAAGTTTACTGTAAGTAAAGTATTTTAAACTTACCTTGCAGTCTCTTTTCTGTTTTATTGAAAAAGGGGGAAAGGAAGCTAGCTGCCTTAAGGAGCTAGAACATATTAAAAAGAAGGTTTAAAAACCTATTCCTATGTTTCATTAAATCTGTCTAACAATGGGATTTAAACTCTGCTACTGGAGTTCTTTATGTGCAAGCCTTGGGTTTTAAAAAACAGGCACAAGCCATTTTTCTTTTGTGTTAACCCCCCCCCCCAAATGCATCTATAGAGAGTCAATTATGATTAATATATCCTTTTACTAATACCCATTATAGAGCACTAAACTAAACTTTAGCACTACTTGCAAACCAGCTCATTATCTGCCCTCCTCACGTACTTACAGCAAATAATCCTAACTAACTAGAAAACCTAAAGATTAGAAATTTCCTCAGACAAAGAAGACCTAACCATCACAAACCACAGGCACAGTTGGTCTGAAGAGAGGGCTGGTTCCTATCCCTGGAGAGGAAGTAAAAGGCTTCAGGAAGTCCTGCCTGATTCATCTAGGACAGGCATGGGCAAACTCGGCCCTCCAGGTGTTTTGGGACTACAACTCCCATCATCCCTAGCTAACAGGACCAGTGGTCAGGGATAGTGGGAATTGTAGTCCCAAAACATCTGGAGGGCTGAGTTTGCCTATGCCTGATCTAGGAGGAGGCATCATCCCTATCAGGAATGTCTTCTAGCAGGATCTGGCAAATCATGTTATCATGCTATTAATCGAGAAAAGAGGTGCCGGAACTGAGTTCAGGTAAGTTCCAGCTTAAAAAAAAACCCCTGAATGTAATAAACATTAGGAGAAGAGAAGGTAGGTGTAGACAGGCAGAGAGAAAATTGAATAAGCCTGGACTCTTATACAGTTACCTGGGAGTGACTCCTATTAAGTTTAATGGGGCTTCTGTGGAAACATTTAAAGGATTGGATTGTAAGACTATTAAATTAGCAAACTATTCACTTATTAATTACTTACCGCATATTCCTCAGGTGTAACCTTCAGAACATCAAATACCACTGCATCAAAACTTTTCTTCAGTTCAGCAGAACCTTTGTCACTTAATGACTCCGAGCTGCTACTCTTCTAAGAAAACAAAAATACAAAATTGAAAATGTGAATGTATACCTGCTCAAAAGCCGAAAGAGAGGCTTTGGTGAATAAAAACATCTCAGCCTGGCGACTAAAGACCGACAGTGATGGCGCCAGGCATTTTTTCCTGGGGAGAGCATTCCACAAAGGGAGAGCACCACTAAAACATCCCATTTACCTAGACTGTACCAAATTTCAGAGGCACCCTTCCCAAGTTTTAAAAAAAACAGTTTTAAAAGTTTCAAGATCCATGCTTAAAATACTCCAGCAAAGAACAGGAACTGATTGCGTACCAAAATACATTCTTCTTTCAAGCTGCACTGTTGTATACATGTACTATGCTCATGCATTTTTTAAAGCTGACTATTGCTGACTCCTTACCTCTGAAGCAGTAGCTGCAATATTAACATTGCTGGGCTGCCCATTCATTAGGTCCATACTGTCCACACCATTGATTTACTGCCCTACATTTGCAGCGATGGCTTTACTGATTCATCTTCAGAGTCATCACTCCTAAAAGAAAATTTAAAAAGCAGCTTATGGTTCCATAAATAAATCAAGGAAGTGAGACAGATCATCCAAAGTGTAACATGGGACAGGAATGTTTGGCCAACTATGGGATTACAGAAGACTTCAATCAAGTAAATATACCATATTATGCAACTGATATTGTGATTCCCTTGCTGACCCTTCAGAAGATTGTGGCAAGATATGTGGATGATACACAACAGCAAATTAGAACTAATTGGTTATTTCATGAGACAAAGTTCAATTTTGAGTGCACTATCAAATAGTGAAGTATTTGTGCCAAAATAGTAGAGGACCTGAATTCCATCTGTATAAATACTACATGTGCTTTTAATTTAAGACAGAAAATCTTAAAAGTCTCTGATGGTTCAGAAGAAATGCTACAGAGAAAGGGATAAGGGGGTGAGATCTTGTTGCTGCTTCTTGGTCTTTCTGCTCCCATTCCTGCCTCATCCATGGAACAGAGAGATTCTCTGCCCAATGATAGCATGTAGCTGCCAGAGGGTTGGCCAAGAGGGAACGCAGCCTTTAGGCCTAAAAAAGGTTCCTCACCCCTAAGTTAAATTAAACAAAACCTGAAGATTCAATAACATATATAAGCTTATAAAATTGGTTTGATAAAAGTTGTTATTCTTAAATTGCTTTGGGATGTTTTATGGAAAAAGATTCAAAAATAATTATTGCAACTCTAATGTCATTCCAACTGTGAATGAATGGTTAATCCGTGGACCAGTTGGCTTTTGTCTTATTTTTCCAGTTTTATATTAAATGCATATAGTCTCCAGTTTATATTCTGAAAAATAGGGGCTGTGAACCAGGGGAGATGGCCAGTCCTTGGTGGATCACTTTGATAGGTGGACAGAGCCAGCCACCTAACAGTCTTGATACCGGGTGACTGCAATTTCAAAGAAAAAAAATCAAGAGCCAACTGCACTCCTGATTCTTCCTTTGGCGTTTCAAAGATTATTCCATTGCAGCACCAGCTTTAATTTGGAAGCAGTACTACACCAAATCCAAACAGTGGCAAATTTAACTCGTGGCTGCAAAAACCAACAACATCCCTTTGCAAACTATAGCTTGAATCTGGCACTTGGAAGCCACAATTATACTTATCCCATATGCCTGATGTCATACGACATCAGGTGTTGAACAAGTAGGTGTGTTTTCCACCAAATAGTTTCATGGCTCAAATGGGAGGCCTGGCATGCATAACTAGCTGTGGTGGCCGCAGGTTTCCCACCACTGTTGAAAATAATCATTTTAATGCACACACAATCAGCATTCTCCCATTATACGAGACAGCTCTTGCTAGACTACCGTTTTAGTCTGAAGTTGTGGGAACATCTGAGTGCTCCCCATAGAACAAAATTTCTGATGAGGAACACCATCATCCAAGGGGAGGCCTTATTTTATTATTTAACAGAATTTATATACTGCTTCATTTATATACTGCTTCACCTCTACCTAACAGACTGTGGTTAATTTTAACTATGGTTTGTTTGAAACAAGAAAACTTGGAGCCCACAGGTGTTCATAAGATTCTACCTTAAATTATGTATGCTTTGTTGCTGCTTGAAACAGTGTATCTTAGGCTGCAATGCTACAATTAAGGCATGGCCCTGCCCAAAAAATGGCTGCCAAACTTCTTCTGTTCTGAACTGTGGAAATCAATCAATCAATCATATATTCCGACAGACATTTGGCAGCTGCTGACTCTCATTTTATGCGCACAATTATTCTGTATTTAAGCACATGTATGATATATTATGTTGTAGTCTCATTACAATGCCGGTTGCTGCTTTGAATAGGATTTTCTTTGGCAGGAAAGCAGTTTGTGATGTAAATAAATAGCTTTAAAGAGATCGAAATAAAGGAATACATTAGCTTGATTATCACCAATTGCTTAGCTAATCGGAGACTATTAATGCATTAAGCTGTTTATTTTAAGAGCGCTGCTTGTTTTCATCAGTTTACAGAATGCATATTCATGCTGCTGTTTAGCCGACATCATTTTAAAATGAGAATGTAAACCTTTGATAACTGCAGATTTACAAAAATATCTGGTCTGCCTTCTACTTGATGCATTGCTGCCACCTTGTGCTGAGAACAAATCCCAACAAACTTTTATTGGTCCTATTTCATAGTGATTTCCAGTGTAATTATTTTTAATCAGATATTGGTCACATTCATATTATTAAATTTGATCTTATTAAGCTGAGATTTGTATGCAGCCCTTTGTTTCTTCCTTCATGGAATGAAGCAATCAAAGCAAGTAATCTCTAATTAAACAGCTTCCCATTTCATTCAAACTAGGAAACTATGGCTGCCACATTCAGAACAAGGATATTTAACTACCTTCAGACTCTATGGTTTAATATACTGACTTGTTCCAAAACCAATAAGTAAAGTTTCCTTGTTTAGAGGAATTGGGGGGGGGGGGGGGAATGCCTCATTCTAAGCATGTTTAAAGAGATTCACATTAGGGCAAACAAACAAAACTCACTTCACTTATATTGGTGGGGTCTGAACTGACAACGGCAGTGACAGACCAAGAAGGATCCTGTGGATAAAGGTAAAAGGTAAAGGTACCCCTGCCCGTACGGTTCAGTCTTGACAGACTCTAGGGTTGTGCGCCCATCTCACTCAAGAGGCCGGGGGCCAGTGCTGTCCGGAGACACTTCCGGGTCACGTGGCCAGCATGACATCGCTGCTCTGGCGAGCCAGAGCCGCACACGGAAACGCCGTTTACCTTCCCGCTAGTAAGCGGTCCCTATTTATCTACTTGCACCCGGGGGGGGGGGTGTGCTTTCGAACTGCTAGGTTGGCAGGCGCTGGGACCGAGCAACGGGAGCGCACCCCGCCGCGGGGATTCGAACCGCCGACCTTTCGATTGGCAAGCCCTAGGCGCTGAGGCTTTTAACCACAGCGCCACCTGTGTCCTGTGGATATTGTTCTCCAAACCCTCTGGAGCAGATTTTGAGGCTGTGCGGGGGGCTGCAGGGAGCAGGGTGGAAAGTTACGCTGTGCAAGGGCAAGACTCTTGGGCACACAGAACAGCAGTATTCTGGGCCAGAGGAGCTAGGACAGCAGTCGCCAACCTCAGAAGACACCAAGGTGGCTGTGAAAGGTACAGTACACAGAATGATTCCTGCCATTCCCCAGAGGAGAAAGAGACAGGAGGTGATGGACTTGGAGGAGTCTTTTCCCGTTCTTGACCTAACCCCTTCAGATCCAAGGCTACTGACCCTGGATAGGTATGCTGATAACCCACTTGCTACCTTCCATGGAGATGATATCAGAGAAAGGGAATGCACTCTGGAGAAGGCAAGCTGAAAGGAAGGAGTAGGATGTATTCAAGCCATAAGTTTCCTGCCTTTGTAACCTATCCCAACAATATCCAGATAGGCTCCAATACGCAAGGGGGAGATTCCAAGAGGCTTTGGAAGGGACAGTGGATAGAAAGATTCCTGCCACGTCCCAGAGGAAGAGGCATGTGGTGGTAGTAGGTGACTCTCTGCTGAATGGGACAGAGGCAGTAGTGTGCAGAGGAAACAGAATGTCCCGGGTGGTGTACTGTCTTTTCCTATATTATACTATATTACACTACAAAGAAATGTTTAAATGTTTCTTTGATTGTCCTTGAATCTTCCCACCACACCTGCTATCCTCTCCTGTCACATCAGTGTGGTGTGCCATGCCCTTTGAGAACCTCTGATCTAGAGTGGGGTGTCCTACTTTCACAACTTCCTGAAAGCAGGCCATCCAACACACGTGCCCAGTGATGATATTCCTACCTGAATGCCTCATTTGTGATGTGCTTTAATAAAAACAAAATTTCCCTCTTAGGGTGGATCTACACACAGGAAAACCCCCGCTATAAATAAGTCAGAAATTAAATTGTTGTAACAAAAGAAAGATTGCTTCGCTAGGATAATGACAACTCCTCCTGATTCATCAATTTGCTGTACAGTGGTGCCTCGCAAGACAAAATTAATCTGTTCCGCGAGTCTCTTCGTCTTGCGGTTTTTTCGTCTTGCGAAGCACGGCTATTAGCGGCTTAGCGGCTATTAACGGCTTTGCGGCTATTAACGGCTTAGCGGCTTTAAGAAAAAGGAAACAAACTTGCAAGAACTCGCAAGACGTTTCGTCTTGCGAAGCAAGCCCATAGGGAAATTCGTCTTGCGGAACGACTCAAAAAACGGAAAACTCTTTCGTCTTGCGAGTTTTTCGTCTTGCGAGGCATTCGTCTTGCGGGGCACCACTGTATAGTGCTTCCTGTATTGGGGATGTTTAACTACCTTTCATCTGATTTTTTTACGACATGCCAACTGCAAAATAATTAAAAATAGTCTTACTTGATTTAATTCTCTGAAATCCTATACAGCTGGACTTCAAAAACCCTCAACATTTGCAAATATGAGAACTCTGTGACCCTCCAGGTGCTGTTGGATGCCAACTCCTGTTAGCCCTAGCCAGTATGGCCAATGGTGAGGGATAATCTCAATAAACTAGGACTAGTTAAGACAATAACTAAAAGGGTTAAATGAACCAAGGATCATGCATCCATCCAAACTAACTATAATTAAGGACAATACCATATATTACACTTTAGCCCACAATGTTTCCAGCCTAAAAGTTTGCTTTGCACTTTCAATCATAGTACTTCTCAAACTTAAAATTTATAAACACTGTACTCGCAGAGCCTTTCAAGTTATAGATTCACTTTACCCCATCTCATATTGCACTTTCAGTCACACTTTAATCTGGGGGAAGGTAGTTGCACAAGTATTCTCCCCAAGGGCTCTCATATCATTTAAACCAGGTACAGGTAGCAGTTTAACCCTTCTACTCTTAATTATTGGCTCCGTCTAAATCTAAATCCTCCCGGTCTACTGCCCTTAGTGACAGAAGACCCCCATAAAAGTGTGTGGTCCAAAATTGTGCACCAAAAATTCCTCTCCTGCGCGCTCCACCCACATCAGCTTCTCACGATGGGCTTTATTAAAGCAAAAAGGCTAATTGGACAGTGTCTGAAGGACTTAGAGCAACAGAACAATCTGGCCATTATAAAGGAACTCTGTCCTTGGTATGCCTTTTTTTCCTCCTCTCAGTTTGATTCCCTGGCACCATATTTGTATAAACTATCCCAAAATACAGACGTGCCTTTACACTGGCCAGATTGGATGTAATGCCCTCCGCCGTACTTGAGGGCAGGTATCAAAAGATTCCAACTGAGAAACGACTCTGCCCCTGTGGAGATGGTAATCTGGAAACAGTGGCTCATGTTCCCCTGTCCTGTCCCCTTTATAAAGATCTGAAGAATGAGATCATCACCCCACTCCTACTTACCATCCCAGGCCGCCTATCTGCGGCCACATTGTTCTTTCTGTTATCAGGTCAAAATGATCAGACAACAGCAAAGGTTGCTAGGTTTATCGAGGGTGCAATGAGATTAAGGGCCACTATCTGAACGATAAACTTGATCATTTGATTGTCCTTTTTACCCATTGTTGTCTTTTTAATTGTATATATTGCTTCTTTTATGTTGCTATGGCCGTTGGCTAATGCAAATAAAGTTTATCTATCTATCTTCTGCTCTGAGCCATTTGCTCAATAAAAAAAAAGCTGTCAGTACCTTCTCTCAAATGTATTTTTGTTTACCTAAAATTCAGTATTTTGTCACTCTTAACTCCCTTTCCTTCCACTTTGTACACTTTGATGACCACAGGTCAATGATCAACAAGACATTACATCAGTCACTGCAAGATCTTAAAATGGAGGGGAACCACAAATCTCCCTTCAGAACAAAAGAAAATAGGACAGCTCATGTTTTTTGTTAGCAGCTAAGCTTAAATACCTGCATCAGAAACCAGATTTTCACATCAGCCTCCAAACATGTTTAAACAGCACCAAACCTAAGTTAGTAGTTTCAAAAACATTCTGCAGGGTCAGTCATTCTTCAGAGATTACATGATTCAGAAACTCCGTAGCAGGGCAGTTTACAATAAGTAACTCAAAACCTCAGGTGGGCATTTTTCAACGCCAATGAGAACTCTGGAACCCTTCACAATACTAATCACCATTGGCTTACTCTATAAATACACCAGACTTGCACAGTTTGAATTGTTCAACATGACTGTTTTTGTGCTCAGCAGCCAGAAGTTCTCTAACATTTAAATAATGCAAGCACAGTATCAACTGGCCAGTGATGCTCAGCACTATGCACACAAATGTGGCTATATACTGGACAATGAACAATCTACAAATCCAAAATTTATGCCTAAATAAACTGTGGCACTTCAAGTGCAAACACTTGCACCGTCCCTTAATGTGTAGGTGGGTTTTGTCTAGAAGTCTCTTGGATCTGATCATCAAAAATTTGAGGCTTCTTCACAAAACAACACACCTGATATTTTTCAAGTACAGCTGACAGTGAAAAAGTCTGTCATCTAACGCAGGAACAAAAAAACCCTTTGATAATTCATATAGAATGCCAATGGTTGCCAACTAAATCATGAACATGTCTGGCAGAAAGCGGGGTCAAAGTGGTGAACCCATAAGTCAAAGGACAGCACTCTCTATAGAAAAACACCTGGTTTCTTACTCCCAGATCCTATATTCCCATCATCAAATTGTACAACAAAGAGTCTTCTTGCACCTGCTCGTCCAGTGCCACAGCAGATGCCTCAGCCCCACACTACCAGCAGGATTTGAGGGTGTGACTTACCTTCCTAGCTACATTATAGTACCATTATCAGCCTGCATCCATCACACATCCTCATTGTCTGCAGGGACCCCTAGAACAGCCCACACCAAGGTGGCCAGACTGCATAGTGGGCACCCAGAACACAGGCTGACCAAAATCAGTAGGCTCCCCTACGCCATGCCAAACCTTGGGATAGCTGCATCCAATAAAGTTAGCACCATTTTCAACCCAGACCTGGACTGTTTCATTTCAAGGGGGGCTCCTGAACAGCATGCCAGGAAGCAAGTGGGCAACATACCCATTCTCTTCAGTCCTTTGAGACTGGGAGAGAGCATAAGAGAATGCTAACTGGGCTGTCACAGTTTTAACGCCCTTAATATGACCAGCTTCTCCATTATTTCTAGTAGGAAAAGTAATTAAATATCTCATTTCACACAGAAACTCATGCTTCCAAAACAGCCAAATCAAGCTGTGCTGTAACTTATTTCCAAGACAAACTGAACACTTTGTTTCAGAGGTGCATGTATTTCTAGATTTCTCCTACGTTAGAAAAAAGTTGTTATAAATTACACTCTCAAAAATAGCAAAGAACCTGTGATCAAGCTATTTTGAGTGGGGGCGGCTCCAATGGGTGTCAAGAACCAGAAATGGAGTAATACCACTAAGAAAGCATAAAGCAGTTTAATCTTGGATGTAAAATAGCCAGTACTTTATGTTTATATACTGTATAAACATAAAATTATGTTGGTGTTTCAAAAGAACAGTCACATTATGCTTGAGTAACAAAACACCTAGTAAAAAAAATAAAACCAGAGAGAGAAATTTATGTGTATGTAGTTTACATTTAATCTCTTCATAATTGGTAACATGGAAACACAAGCTGTTCTGTGCCACAAAGTGATGGTCTAGCAGAGAAGCTTTCACAGTTCTGAAACAGAGACAGCAATCCATCAAGGAAGCACAAGTAGTGCAAAAGCCAATAGGGTGGATCCAATCTATTTCCTAATGCGAGTGGTTCAATTTAATATCCACATCCCAGTTTGGCAGAGAAACCTCAGTTCTGGAAGATAAAAACCACATGCAATTGTTATCTTTAACAAAGATAACAAATACCAACTCATAAATAACAAATCCAAAACAGAAATGTGAAATCAAATTGCGTGTTTGGACAATGTTGCACAATGTTGTACATTTAAAAACACAATACAAAGAGATTTCTCAAGTTCTATGAATATATTTTCTGGTTAAAATCCAGAAAAGCCGATGAGTGTACACACTGAGGTGTGCTATCCCCTTTCACTTCACAAATTGCTGTTCCAGAAGACATTTGTGGGGCAGCAGCCAGAAGAGGAAACCGTGAGGTGTCCTAATATGCATGCAGAACATCATACATAGCACCGTTGGGACTTTCCTCAGACCACATCCTTCATCAGCCTTACATCATGTTTTTCTTTGGGGGGGGGGGTGAAGGGAACTCCAATAAGGACTCTAGTTGGCATGGATGGAGGTTAAAGAGGAGTGCAATTGGGGGTAGAAGTCAAGCCTGCTATACAAAAGTAAAATTTACATTGACTACGCTTTTGACTCTGGCCCTGCCCACCACTGGTGTGCGGCCCCTGGAAGGTTGCCCATGTGACCATGAGGCTGGAAAAAGTTCTTGACCTTTTTACAACCAAAGTCTGAACCAGACACAACAACATTTAACATTGTCTCAACCCTGCACAGCAGAAGCTGAACAAACTGAAAATCTGGTATACTGTATATTTGAATGCAAGAGGAAGGCTATGAAAATATTTTATGCTAAGGCCATGTTGAATCATTTGTTTGCTAACAGCAGCCTAAAATCAGCCAAAATTCATTACAAGTGGTGAATTGTAGGGGGGGGGGTATTTCTGTTGCACAAGTGGAGCTTGTTTTGCCTGTGTAAAGTCTTGATCAAATTATTAATTATCTTGATCAAATTAATATGGCTACTCATATATTGTAGGCTAAGAGATATGCCACTGGGACTTTATTACTAAACACATGTATCTGTGAGTAGGCATGTGTAGCATTACACTGTTAGGGAGCAATCCAATACTTAATTATCTGGGAGCAAGTCCCACTCAATGAGACATATAAAGTAGACATGCAAAGGATTGCAGTGAATTATGTATTTTAGGGACGCGGGTGGCGCTGTGGGTAAAAGCCTCAGTGCCTAGGGTTTGCCGATCGAAAGGTCGATGGTTCGAATCCCCGCGGCGGGGTGCGCTCCTGTTGTTCGGTCCCAGCACCTGCCAACCTAGCAGTTTGAAAGCACTCCCGGGTGCAAGTAGATAAATAGGGACCGCTTACTAGCGGGAAGGTAAACAGCGTTTCCGTGTGCGGCTCTGGCTCGCCAGATGCAGCTTGTCACGCTGGCCACGTGACCCGGAAGTGTCTCCGGACAGCGCTGGCCCCCGGCCTCTTGAGTGAGATGGGCGCACAACCCTAGAGTCTGTCAAGACTGGCCCGTACGGGCAGGGGTACCTTTACCTATGTATTTTCTCAAGTCATTCTACCTTACCAGACAGACCTGCAAGGATATCACTTCCTGATAATTGACAATCTACCTCAAGTAAGAAACTTTTGTTGTTGTTCAGAAATGCAGCCAGATGTTTTGATTGGACTTTTAAATTCTTATACAGTGGTACCTCGGGTTACATACGCTTCAGGTTACATACGCTAACCCAGAAATATTACCTCGGGTTAAGAACTTTGCTTCAGGATGAGAACAGACATCGTGCTCTGGTGGCGCAACAGCAGCAGGAGGCCCCATTAGCTAAAGTGGTGCTTCAGGTTAAGAACAGTTTCAGGTTAAGAACAGACCTCCAGAAGGAATTAAGTTCTTAACCCGAGGTACCACTGTATAAAAAGCAAGATGGTAAGGTCATTGGGGCTGCAATTCTAACGCTACTTACTTGCGAGTAAGCCCCACTGAATTCAATAGGACTTACTTCTGGTTCTGCTGTATGATACTTGCCAGTAAGGTTTTCCTCCATTAACAGGATTGTGATTTTCCTTATAAACAATGCCAAGAAATTGTAAAATACTCCTACCTAACATAATGCATCTTTTGCTCTCACTGGATTTCCTTTATCTATACAGTATCTGTTTGAGGATGGGATCTGTTCCGGAGCTCCAGTCGGATCCCGAGGTTTCTGAAACCGGAGGAACCGCTTCTGTGCATGCGTGCGCGGTAGAGAGCTTCTGCGCATGCAGCATGGTAGAGCGCTTCTGCGCATGCGCGCGGAGCGAAACCCGAGAAAATGCTTCCAGGTTTGCTGCGTTTGCATCTTGAAGGATACACAACCAGAGATGTGCATATCCAGAGGTACCACTGTATACACTTTCTCCGGAGGCTGTATTCAACTGAGCGTAACCAATTACTGTCATATTTTTAGTTTTCTACACAATAAACAATGTAGGTTTAGATATATCATAGAAACGTCGAATTAGAGGGTCATCTAGTCCAGGGGTTGTCAACCTGGTCCCTACCGCTCACTAGTGGGCGTTTCAGGATTCTAGGTGGACGGTAGGGGGTTCTACGGCACAAACTGACTCCTCCTTCCATCGAGCACTGGTGGGTGGTAAGGAAATTTTACCATCAAGAAAGATGCATTAGTGGGCGGTAGGTATAAAAAGGTTGACCACCCCTGATCTAGTCCAACCCCCTGCAAGAATTTCAACAATTTGAGGAAACTCAAGCATGTCCTCCTCCCTCCTCTGTGTTCCAGTTCCCTCCCTAGCTGTCAGTTTTTAGGCAAACCATGGTTTGCATTTGTTCTCCCAACCAAAATTGAAAACCCTAGTTTGAATAGGGTTCAAATTGAGCCAGCAAAACACTACCATAAACAAATGCTGTCAGCTCTTTTTCTTACTGATGCCTTTTTATCCATATGTTTGAGAGGTTGAATAGTTCGTAAATACGCCTAAAGAAACAGGCCTACAGTCTCCAAATAAAACATGGGTCCAACATAATAAAAATGTAAAGACAAGGGAAAGCTGGCAGTAAAAACATTTTAAACCTACCCTTCATCAACGAAAAATCCCAGGCTGGGGTACAGTAAAACCCATAAAAAACACATCATAGTTTCATCAAGACCAAATTCACAGGGCAAGCACAGACAAACCACCCTGAACAGATAAAACCGTAATTAAAACAGAATCAAACAATAGCCAGCTAATTGACAAATGCCTGAGCAAACAAATATATTTTGAGCTGGCAATGAAAACTGAGAGGGAAGGGAATTCTACAACCAGGGCACCAACCGAGAGAAAACCCTTTCCCTAGTGGCTATGTAGCAGATCTCAATCAATTGCAGTAAGCTCAACAGGTCTTCCCTCTAAGTTCTTAACTCAAGGGCAGGTTGATAGTTTTAAAGTAACTGATGTTCATCAGAGAAGTTCAGTCATGTATGTTTATCCATCTTCTATAGAGCAAACTAGTTGCACTAGCAACTGCAAAAAAGATTGTTCCTCATTCTGATCAACTTAAGATTTTATTCTAAATTTCTGCTTTTTAATTAGCACAGCTCCCAGTCTTGATGAAACTCCTTCTTATACGTACATGACACAAAACATGGATGTGTATAGATGCAGGTCCTGCTTACATTTGTTAGGTGTTTGCATAACGAGTCCACAATTTCCACTGTTTCCTATGGAAACATTTCTACTGTAGGATTGTCTGCTCTCTTTCACCCTTCTCTCGATGGTTTCTTCCCGAAATTGTTGCAGCCAATCGGCAAAGGGGAGTGGGGGCTGAAAAGCTAAAGTTTCTGTCTGGAAGATTGGGGCCTCTAAATGCTTGTTCTGACATTACATTTAATGAGGGAAAGAAGTGAAAGGAATTTGCAACTCCTTTTCCATCTCTGCTCTAATGTGTAGAGTCACCAAAGAGGTCACCATAAGAAAAATCCAAGAGCCCCTTTTCACAAGGATTCTCATACTTTTGCTTTTCCCAGTTCTGTGTAAGTATCAGTTGGCCCTTTGAACTTAATAACTTGAATACCAAAGAAATACGACTTCCTAAAATGCCAGCATCTGATGTTGTTGAAAGAGATCTCTTCACTGAACTTTTAAAGCATATGAATTGCTACTGGGGAAGTTAGAGAATTTGATTCACTGGAGTTTTTATCCTGTGCTATGCTGTTATTTTATTGCTTTTTAATACGATTTTTTATTTTTTCTCTTTCATAAACAATTCTCGGAATGCCAAAGACAAATATGAACTACCCCATCCCCAAAGGTTACTGTTATTAAATGAACCCAGAAACATTTTACCTGAAACTTTATAATACAAATTCAGATATACTTCAGGATACAAGGTAAACCTTTAAAAATTGTAATGAGTGTTTACCTACAAAAGGCTAAGATATGATTTCACACAATATCTAATTCTCCAAAGATCTGTCATATTTAGAAATTGGGATATATTATAATATAAACTACATGGTCAAAATTAACCACGACAGTTTATATGAAAAGACAAAGAGATTGATAGATGACTACCAGTTTTACAGCTGAATGTTCTTCCAAAAGTTTTGTTTGTACTCATTCCACTGCTGATACCTTTCCAAATTTTTAACAACTGGCAAAACTTATTTAATTTCTTTTGGTCTGGGAAAAGACCAAGGATAGCACCAAAAACACTTTACAAACCAAAAAGAGCAGAAGGCTTAGGATTTCAAAACCATAAATGCAATTATCTAGCTGCAAAGCTAAATCATATGACAACCTGGTTTATGCATAATGAAGCTTCAGTAATGAAACAAGGAATAATCAGCACATTTAAAATGCTGTGTGATTCTGTACAAAAAGAGACAGCGACATTTAAAAAAAACCAATGCAACAGAAAATCAATCTAAAACAAGTACAGGGTTGAGAAACCTCAGCAAAACTATCCTAGAGTGTTTTTGCCTTGCTGGAATGTGTCCTTGAACTTTGATAATGCATTTTGCTTGCCTGGATGGAGGACAGATAGTGAGTGAGTGAGTCTGTGCAGAAACTAGCTTACTGTGCAAAGAAAAATGTACATTCATAATAACAATAATATTTTATTATTTATACCACGCCCATCTGTCTGGTTTTCCCCAGCCACTCTGGGCAGCTTACAAGATATCTAAAAACATAATAAAAACATCAAGCCTTAAAAACCTCCTGATACTCTGTCCTCTTTTGTCTCCAACCCCTTCCACCACTGGCATGCGGCCCTCAAAGGCTGAAAAGGGTTCCCCATCCCTGGCCTAGTATAAAGAAAACCTAGCTCTGGACTATTTCCTAACTCAGAGTCGTAACTAAATATGGAGTAGTACAGTGGACGCTCGGGTTGCAAACGTGATCTGTGCGGGAGGCACGTTTGCAACCCGCAGTGCCGTGTCTGCGCGGGTCGCAATTCAGCACTTCTGCACATGCGCGAGCACCAAAACCCGGAAGTAACCCGTTCCGGTACTTCCGGGTTCGGCGCAGTGCACAACCCAAAAACAAGCAGCCTGAGCATCTGTAACCTGAGGTATGTCTGTATAAATATGAAGCAGAGAAGCAAAATGCCTCCCAAAGAAAATGTTCAAAATAGTAATAAAATTAAAGTAACTAGATAGTTGGTAAAGTTCTTACCAAGGCGAATGAAAATAGAATTTTGCAACATCAGACTATGGCAATCACTCTGCTGGGCAAGCTGAAATGCTTGTGGATGAACAACCCCCCGTCTCTTCCCCGCTAATGCTACTCGAGTTCTCCACCCCAAGCCAATTTAATGGGGTGTTGTGGCTGTGGGGAGTAAAAAGCCCTACTGCATAAGCAGAAGTCCTTCTGCACAGCAGATGGGTCGCTTTAGGTCAGAGGTGTCCAAACTTTTTTCAAAGGGGGCCAGATTTGATGAAGTGAAGGGCCAAATTACCGCGGGGAAATAAACTGCCACAGGGGCCAGATTAAACCGACCAGCAGGCTGGATTAGGCCCCCAAAACAGACTTTGGACATGGCTGCTTTAGGTGAATTCTGCTCTGGTTGAACTTAGACCAGTCATCTTCTAGCCTAACCTACTTCACAAAGTAGTTTATGAGGATAAAATGGGTAGGGAGCATGCACACCATCTTCAGCTTCTTGGAGGAAATGCTGGATATAAATGTAATAATAAAGATGGAAATAGACGTGGGCTATAGCTCCAATGGCACTGTGGTCTAAACCACAGAGCCTTGGGCTCGCCAATCAGAAGGTCGGCAGTTCGAATCCCCACGACGGGGTGAGCTCCCGTTGCTCGGTCCCAGCTCCTTCCAACCTAGCAGTTCGAAAGCACGTCAAAGTGCAAGTAGATAAATAGGTACTGCTCCAGCGGGAAGGTAAACGGCGTTTCCGAGCACTGCCCTGGTTTTGCCAGAAGCGGCTTAGTCATGCTGGCCACACGACCTGGAAAAACCGTCTGCAGACAAACGTTGGCTCCCTCGGCCTATAAAGCGAGATGAGTGCTGCAACCCTAGAGTCGTTCGCGACTGGACTTAACTGTCAGGGGTCCTTTACCTTTACCTTTTATAGCTCCAATAGAAAACATGGGCAATAACTAACATCATGTGAATGGACCTCTACTCCCAAGATGAGACACCCCTTCCTGTTATCTTTCTCCTTATTGTACCCACTCCCAATCTGATCCAGAGAGTCCCCGGACCTAAGGTGGTATTTAACGCCCAGATTAATCCAAATATACCCAGGTGATGGTGTAGGAGGGGCATAAACACAAGAGGAGATATTGCACATATTCTGGGGGCTGTGTGAAAAGTCAAAGAGGTACTGGGAAGTAATTTTAGAGTATTAGAGAAATGATAGGATACAGTGGCATCTGGCACAATAGTTGCGCGATCTGGCAATATAATACATGGGATGCTGAAGGATGATTAGCCATCTACAAGCAACAGCTAAAATGCCAATTAGCTACTAAACAGAGACAGAGTTTCATCATGGAGGTTTAGATGTTTAGGGTATGGGACTAGTACTGTACTTGGGAGACCAGAGTCTGAATCCACACACAGTGAGGAAGCTCACTGCCTCACAGCCTAACCTTGTGGCGATTAAATGAAGAGGGAGATAACTGTATGACACCATGAGTTTCCTTGGAGAAAAGTTAGGATATAAATGCAATAAATAAATAATCTGCAATGAGGTGCATATGCTTAAGCTTATAGATATTGTTAACAAAACAGAGAGCAGATGGAGTAATAAAAGCTTTATTTCATAATAGTATATGTTCATTATATACTGAAGTGATAAAGATTAGAATCATGCTCAGTCCTACAGTTTATTAGTTTTGTAAAGTTAAGAACGTTGCCTATATTCTTATTTTTCTCAAGCAATGTACTATATCAAATGATATTTATTGTTTTATTTGCTTAATGGATTATTTGTGGATCATTTTTCTGTGGCTCAATTCATCCTTTTCCATAACAATAAAAAAATTCTGAGAAAGGAACTAATCCACAACATCTTTGGAGATCCACCTCACTTTTGTTTTTCTGTCTAGAACTGTCACTGCACCCTGGTGAGTCAAAGAAAAAGACATGTTGACAGATCAGGTGGAGCAAAATACTTCTTACAGAGCCAATAATCCATTCCAACTTGAATCAAGATGTATATACAAAGCAAACACTAACTCCCACCTGGGTACAAGCTAATGGTGAATGTGCACATGCACTTGGACTGCCTCAACTGCGTTTGTTCTCTACTCTGAAGAGAAGTGCATAAACACACACATCAACATACATTGCTGGATAAAAATAGCAAGACACCAGAACACAGGGTGATTTCTGATGCCATGTTGTCACGCAACAATATGCGGTTATGTTGGGACAGCATTCTTGGACTCCATCTTCATTTTCTCTTTAAATATTTCCCATTTAGACCAGTAATTTACTTCTCAATTAGAAGTAAATTACTGGTCTAAATCTTTGCTTTAGGGGTATACCAGGGTATTGGGACAGCTTCAGATCCAAGCTGCTTCCAAGTCATCCCAATGATGCTCTTTTTGGCTCGTGATGTCAGAGCTCAGGTGTCAGGTCAGGTCTTCAGGTGTTTCTGTGACAATGGAGGGCAGGGGAGAGTGCAATGTCAGAGAAGGATATCTAATCTATTTTATGCTCCTAGGATCCCTTAGGCATTCCATATATATATATATATATATATATATATATATATATATATGCAGGTTTTGGTGTCCTCGGGTATCTTCCCGTGTAAAAGTTGGGGTGTCTAGGCGACGTTTCGACGAGGTCTCACTCGTCATCTTCAGGCTGGTGCTTTCGGCTTCTTGTTACTGGAACAGAGCAGGATCTCAGTGTTTGAGTTCCTATAAATACTGTTGAGGAGGTATGGTGTGTAGCCTCCAATGTTCTGGGCAGAGAGGAAGTTCCCAGGCTAGTGTGCCTTTTCTTCTTTTGTTCCTTAATTGCTTGAGGGATATCTTGAGTGATTTCTTGAGTGATATCCTGAGTACCACTTAGGTGGGTCATTAGGTGTGGATTAGTTGCTAAAGCCTTTGTGTCTTGACCTCTTGAACTTTGTGAAGAGTTTTTCTGAGAGGATGGGTGTACTACATTTAGTTGTGCTCTGGCTTGGCTTCGTGTATAGGGGCGAGCTGTGGTTTTGTGGCCTGTGCCAGCCAGATCTGTGTAGGGATTGCAGGGGGGTGCAGCATCCGGAGGTGCCACCATGGTTTGGTTACTGGATGGTGTCTGTAATTTATCTGTGGAGAGGGTCTGGGTTTGGGTCTGGTGTGGTTGATTGGTGATGGCGTTCTGTGTGCCTCTGGATCTGGTGTCAGTTTTTGTGGGGAGGGCTAATTTCCAGATGTCTGGCAAGCGGGATGTGTCGTCACGCTTGTTCATGTTGTGAGGGTGTTTCTCTATCTCGATGGCTTCCATGATTATTCTCTTGTGGTGATGTTCCATGTTAGAGAGCAATTTGGAATCTGCAAAATTAATTTCGTGTCCTGTTTCTTTCATGTGTTGGAAGAGAGAGGAAGTTTTTTCTTCTTTTTTGACGGCATTCTTGTGTTCTGCGATACGTGCATTTATTCGTCTGTTTGTTTGTCCAATGTACGTGGCTGGGCAGACTTTGCAGGGTATTTCATAGACCCCTTGGTTTTCCAACTGGATTTTATCCTTGGGGTTTCTGAGGATATTGGCTATTTTTTGGTTGGCGCAAAAAGACGCATCCCCACGGAAAACATCATATGCGGAGTCGAAGCTAGCCTAACCAAAATCAACCCAGATGAAGCCAATAAAATCAGACTTGAAGTCACCAACATCCTCTGCTCCAGCAAACCACCCAGAAGCAATTTACACAAAGAAGAACAGAAAGCACTCACCAACCTGAGGAAAGACAACAACATAATCATTCTCCCAGCAGACAAAGGTAATGCCACTGTTGTGATGAACACATCGGACTACCAAGCAAAACTATCAAATCTACTCCAAGACCCTACCTACCAACCTATAAAAACAGATCCCACCACCTACCTGGAAAAAACCACCAAATCCAAAATAAAAGCCTCTCCTATCAGTGAAGAAATCCAGCTAAGAATCATCCCCAGAGAAAAATCATCCAGATGCCCCAAACTCTACGGCCTCCCCAAGATACACAAAGAAGGAACACCACTCAGACCAATAGTCAGCTCCATAGGCTCACCTCTACAAAATCTCGCTAAATTTCTCGCCAAGCAACTCCAGCCCTATGCAGAATCCATCTCTTCACACGTTCCAAACTCCTTCCAGTTCATAGAAACAATAAAGAAGCAAAACCTACATCCCAATGACCTACTTGTGAGCTTCGATGTTGTATCTCTCTTCACACAAGTGCCCATTAATGAAGCCTTGACAGCCATTCAAAACAAATACAATCCCCCCGAATACATCTTGGACCTGACCAACCACTGCCTAACCAACACGTACTTCATCCACAATGGACAAAGATACAAACAGATAGAAGGAGCACCTATGGGATCACCCCTCTCACCGGTCATCGCAAACCTGTACATGGAACACTTTGAAACCAATGCTTTAGACAAGTCAGAACACAAACCCAAACTTTGGCTCAGATATGTTGACGACACCTTTGTAATTTGGCCACACGGGAAGGAAAAACTGGACAGCTTCCTCACACATCTCAACAGCCTACACCCCAAAATACAATTCACTATGGAAATAGAAGCCAACAACCAACTTCCCTTTCTTGACGTCCTAATCTACAAAAAACCTGATGGCTCCCTAGGACACACTATCTACCGGAAAAAAACACACACCAACCGCTACTTACATGCACAATCACACCACCACCCTGCACAAATAAACTCCGTAGCCAAGACTCTCATCTCCAGAACCAAACGCCTGGCTGACAAAGACCACTTGACAACTGAGTTACAGAATCTCTCAAATGTGTTAATTGCCAATGGATACCAGCAAAACAGGGTTACGAAGCTAATCCAAAAAGAAACACCCCCCAAAAACCAAGACACAGAAGAAAACAATGGCATGGCCCTCCTTCCTTATATCAAGGGCACTACAGATAAAATTAGCAAAATCCTCCATAAACACAATATCAAAACAGCCTTTTGCGCCAACCAAAAAATAGCCAATATCCTCAGAAACCCCAAGGATAAAATCCAGTTGGAAAACCAAGGGGTCTATGAAATACCCTGCAAAGTCTGCCCAGCCACGTACATTGGACAAACAAACAGACGAATAAATGCACGTATCGCAGAACACAAGAATGCCGTCAAAAAAGAAGAAAAAACTTCCTCTCTCTTCCAACACATGAAAGAAACAGGACACGAAATTAATTTTGCAGATTCCAAATTGCTCTCTAACATGGAACATCACCACAAGAGAATAATCATGGAAGCCATCGAGATAGAGAAACACCCTCACAACATGAACAAGCGTGACGACACATCCCGCTTGCCAGACATCTGGAAATTAGCCCTCCCCACAAAAACTGACACCAGATCCAGAGGCACACAGAACGCCATCACCAATCAACCACACCAGACCCAAACCCAGACCCTCTCCACAGATAAATTACAGACACCATCCAGTAACCAAACCATGGTGGCACCTCCGGATGCTGCACCCCCCTGCAATCCCTACACAGATCTGGCTGGCACAGGCCACAAAACCACAGCTCGCCCCTATACACGAAGCCAAGCCAGAGCACAACTAAATGTAGTACACCCATCCTCTCAGAAAAACTCTTCACAAAGTTCAAGAGGTCAAGACACAAAGGCTTTAGCAACTAATCCACACCTAATGACCCACCTAAGTGGTACTCAGGATATCACTCAAGAAATCACTCAAGATATCCCTCAAGCAATTAAGGAACAAAAGAAGAAAAGGCACACTAGCCTGGGAACTTCCTCTCTGCCCAGAACATTGGAGGCTACACACCATACCTCCTCAACAGTATTTATAGGAACTCAAACACTGAGATCCTGCTCTGTTCCAGTAACAAGAAGCCGAAAGCACCAGCCTGAAGATGACGAGTGAGACCTCGTCGAAACGTCGCCTAGACACCCCAACTTTTACACGGGAAGATACCCGAGGACACCAAAACCTGCATTCCTGTACCCGTGAAAATCTACGAAAGCATATATATATATATATATATATCCTGTTGTTTGTTTGTTTTTGTTTGTTTGTTTGAAGAGCTGTTTCAGGATATTTACAACTAGACCTAGATACTGCCTACTTGATTCAGGGCAAAAATAGGACAGTTCCCCCTTTAGGTCAGCAAGGCTAGAATCTTAGACCTAATGAGTACTTCTATAATCTCTCGATTCTTATGAGGCACTGGCAAATTCTAATTAATTTCCTGCACAATCATGATATAGAAGTCCTTACTTTCATAAAGTCTGTGGAAAAACAATGCTTTCCAATGAGGTGAAGAACTAAGAAAACAAATACTCCAAAGGAATAAAGATTATAGAAACCACACTGGACAAGGCAGAAGAGGAAAAGATGTGACCGTTCAAACACATATTGCCTTTTCTATGTCAGGAAATGCATTGTGGTAAAAAAGACTAGGTTGCAAAGGGGACCTACTACATTCCGCCTTACAACCAGCAAGAAATTATAAGTTTAATGGGGAAGAAAAAAATCCTCCCTCTGCTTCTGAAAACTATGGAGGCAGTTGAAATCTTATAGTCTGCACTGGTATCCATGAAAACAAAGATTAGATTATGTACTATCTCCATCTTTCATAATTATACCTTTGGCATCACAGAAATGTCTCCTTCCAAAAAGTACACATACACGAATACTCATCTCCTCAGATTCTCTCCAATTTTTTTCTGGATTTGTTGTTTTGGAAGTGAAACAATAAAAAGCAGTCAATGACATTATAGGAAGTTATTAATTTCAATTACGGTATCACAGCTCAGTGAGCACTTGAAGCTTGACATACTTTTCCTTAGAAAATCAACTTACTCTCTCAGACCAGTAAGAAGTGTTTAGAAAGTGAAAGTACAAGTTACAAAAGGCTCCTCCATGGAAACATTGCCCTACAGCAACTTATCAGCTATTAAATTAACACAGCATTTATTTCTTATGGTCTGGATATTTGTTAACCCTGACTTTGTACTTTCACTTTAAGTGGAAATTAAATCCCGATACTCTGATTAGGATGGGCTAAATCAAGGACATTTGTCTGTTCAAATGTACCTCCTATCTCCCAAAAGCAAACCTTATTTACATGTAGAATGGCAATTTTAAACATTAAAGAGCAAAGGTTGTATCCAAGTGTCAATCACCACTTTGTCCTAGAAAGCAGTGCCTCCCAGAGGTAAATGTTTATCATCATTTAGCCCTATTAGGTTCCTACAGATTGTAAACCTCTTAGCTTCCTGTCCAATTCAATGTGCTGTGCGCTGGCTGGGGCTTATGGAAGTTCTAGTCCAAAACATCTGAATGGCACCAAGTTGACTTATGCCATAAAACACTGTTTAAATTGGGGGTATAAATAACTTTTTTTCTAACAATGCTAACACCTTAAATTGTCAGGCTAGCTTACACTGACAATTTGTATTTGATGGAGTAACCATACAAACCAATTATATATTTTGAACCATAATCTTACTTTAGGGCAGCAGTGGGAAACCTGTGGCCCTCAAGATGTTGCGCGTCTCCCAACTCCCATCATCCCTGACCCAGACTGGCTTGGGATGATGGGAGTCTAGTGCCTTAGGAGGCCATGCCTCTTGCTAACCCATTCTTGTGTTGACACAACTTTATACAATCACATACACACATACTCACAGAGCTCATCCCTTCTGTACAAACTTTTCAGAGCTACGTTAAGAACAATGTAAATCCTATAGATCCCTTTCCAACGGTGGTTGGTTATTGCAACCAAACTAGAATACTCTACTATTATGGTGTAGCATCAATCAGTTGCATACTGTACAGTCCTCTTTCAACATCATATTCTCCAAATAGTCACATCTTATTTATACCTCCCAATTTGAACCATGAAACCCCCTTCAGAATCAAGGGTGAAGTTCTGTGAACTGGTTTTTTTAAAGCTGCTAATATGAGAATGGGGAGAAACTCATTTCTGTATTTATTATATTAGAACTGGAACTGCAAATTTAGTACCAAATTGTTAAGAATTTGAATACCCCAGTTCAGTTCAATATTTACACACACTCCACCACCCTGCTAGTTCTTAAAATGCACCATTCTCAGCCCCCTGTGATCTGTGGGGTTTGCAAGACTGGCTGGTTGTGCTGGTGTAGACAGACTAAGAGTTAGGAGACAACAGGAAGACTCAACCAAAACAAAAGGGGAATGTAGACCAAGAGGCCATGGAAGACAACACGGGAGGAGAGTTTAGAAGCAGTAGTGATCATGGGAAGAACTGGTGCAATGATGCCATTACGTAGCATTGTCAGTGAAGACAATTCAACATGAGCAGCAGCACTCCTGCCATGGTAGTCACTTTCTGTGGAAACTGATGCCCTTTACAGAGGAATGCCTTTCCTGAGACAGCAGCAATGAATGGCAGATTTGGGGGTCATGCCCAAAGGCACTACTCCAATGAATGTTTCTTTGCCCACTATGCAAGCTGCTTGCTGCTTCTAGTGGAAACACAGTGATCCAAATTCCCCAGTAGTAGCCTTCAAAGTAGCCTTTCCGCCTTTTGATGATGCACAGGCATTTGCACAACTTCAATTCTCTCCAACCTGGCTGACCTCTGCTTTTCAAAAGCACTAGGTAACAGCTCCTCAGCATCTTTTCCTAGTCCCAACATGGGAAGGGGTGGATGATGACACTGAAACTGGTGCCGAGATCCAGTTTCCATTCTCATTCATGCTTTTATCTTTGCTGTCAGAACTGTAACCCCGGTGCACCTGCTTCATGACCCGGAAAGCTGTCTGCGGACAAATGCCGGCTCCCTTGGTCTGAAAGCGAGATGAGCACCGCAACCCCATAGCCGCCTTTGACAGGACTTAGCAGTCCAGGGGTCCTTTACCTTACCAGTCTGAACAGAAAGAGAAGGTTCTGTTATCTACCTGTGCCAATATGTAGGTGGGTGGCAATTCCTGGTGCCTTTCCCACAGAGGGAGCTGCACCAGGTTCTCAAATAAGGATACTTTAATCCAAACCCAGAAATATTTTGCATGTACCTCATGATCCCAGTCACAAAAGCACAAGCCCCAATAATCCCACACAAAGATGCAAGTTCCACTGATGCAAGTTTCAATTGATGCAGTTTTCCCTACAGTGATATGTTAAAACCTGTTCATTCACCTCAGGCATCCAATACATACATATAAACTTCATTGAAAGCACACATCACCAGTTCTCATCCATGCTGAATTTTGCTTTCTATCCTGCAAGTACGGTAATGTATTTCTCACTCTATACTGGGAGAAGGAGTTCTGTTAAAAACACTTCCACTGCTGTGGGTAGAATTTTTACACCCTTACCGCTGTTCACACACAGTAACACAATCACCAAGTGAGAAAAAAGAAAATATAAACGGCACCTACATAGAACCACATTCCATTATTCTGTATTATTTAATATGGAATAACTATTATTTTGTGGTTGTGTATTCAATCACTAAAAGTAATGTCACTCTGGGAATATTTTACTGAAAGGATTAAAGCACATATATTTAAAAACGACACTCTGTCCTGACACATGCGCTGAAATTCAGGAAATTCAAGCTTATCACTCTGGTGCATTAAAGAGCACATGCTTGAGGAGAAGCCACTGTCCTCCCATACTTCACACATCCTGCTTGTTGTGTGAAAGATAGAGGTCTAGTGGGCTAATCTTCAGCCTCCAGAACAACTACTGCTAATGTCTCAAGAGCCTCCATTATCTCCATTGCTCTCTGTAGCTGCTCAGCTCCACTACATTTCATTTATTAGACTTATTAGTTGCTTGTCACCCGGAGGTCTCCAACCATCTGACAGAAAAAGATATATATATATATATATATATACACACACACACACACACACACACACACACACACACACACAATACCAGGGGAGGGGGGAATCATATACTACATTAATATTTCATATAAATTCCATTAAAAGTACCAAAATAATAAAGCAATACTCATGGGAACTGGGTGTGCAAAAACTCACTAATAGTTAGTTGCCCTGTATTTTGAGAGTGCTCATTTTCATGCTGTGCTGCCTGTATAACCAACCAGACAACCCACACACCAAAAGCGCAGAACCAAACGTGGCTTCTGTTCCAACAGGCCCTTTTGCTCTTTTACTGTGCAGTTACGCAGAGAAAAAACAAAATGGTGATACTTTTGTTGGCGAAGCAAGGTGCTCTATGAGGTATTTTGGGATCTCTCCAGTACCAGTTAAGGACAACTGACCTAAAAAGCTGTTTGGTAGCCAGAGTGAAAAAGGCTCCACCTGGTAATCTACTTGGCAAAACGAGGTGAATCAAAATTAAGTGGAGGCAATTTCTTCAGGATAGGTATGTGCCAAATCAAGCGCAGCATATTGTTTTCACCTGGTGCTTTGTGTCCTACACTTCAAAAGCACCAAATCAAGGTCATAGGAAGCTCCTGTGGGAAATTCGTTTAGAATTCCCTATTGCAAAACATAACTCCAAAACTTATTGAACAATCAGAAGCTAGTTCAAAAAATATATAATTGTTCTCTCTTTTCTATTTACCTGAGACTACAGCTACAGCTGTCTCTTATGTATTAGCAACTTGTGGTCCCTTCAACAAATCCAACCCTCAGTAATACAACGAAGACCCCACAGTTGCCAAAATAGAAGCAGAAGGAGCACTTGAAGGGAAGTGCACCGAATGTACTACAAGTGCACTTTGACAAGACAGCAACTGAGCAGGGATTGACCATTCGCCACTTCTTATTCAAAATTATCCTCTAGTAAAAATAGCTACCGCACAGCAAATAGCTTAGAGAAATTGGAATGGCTTCTAAATCCCACTAGTTACTCTGCCTTTGAAAGGCATGGCAATACTCTCTTGGTCAATTTTTCCATGGAGGGTTGGATGGAGGCTGCACTCCTATCATGACATATCCAAACCCCTCACCTCCTACATAGTTAACACGGATGATAGAGCTGTGACTCACCTCAAGCTCAGGAATAGGAATGACAATGTCTCATGGTAAGGAGAGGGGAGAACTAGCAAGCCTGCTAGTCCATGCAGAATAGAGAAAGCTCCAGGCATGCACAATGTATGCTTTAATTAAACACAAATTAAGGGAAGGCAAGTTCTAACCCTGCTCCAAAACAGAGCAGAGCAACAGAATACGGGTAAGAGATTCCTCTGGCATCTTAAAGGCGAACCAATTCATTCTGGCCTAAGATTTCATAGGCCAGAGTCCAGTTTAACAGATGCATGACAAGGCACCTAAGCGGGTGGGTGAGTGAGTAGGTAGAATGCACAAGTGTGTTTATTTTACACATGCATCCTCAGTACATAGAAAAGAAGACTGTTGGTTGCATTAGATTTTTGGCCAAACTCAGCAAGGCCAACAACCCGCCCAACGTGACGGCACATAGAGTAGAAAAGCACACAGAACTGAACCAAGAGTATAACCCTAAATTGGAGTTTGACGAGTCCCAAGTCCTAGGCTTTGCTGTGACCATTTTAGCTGGATCAGGCTTCACTTGATAGGCGTGCAAGGCAAAGCGACTCAACCCTCGCTCTGGACTTGTGTCTGTGCACCTCTCCTTTGCAGCTGATGGGAGAGAGAGCTCGGATAAACTTGGCAATGTGGTCAAGTCAGGTACGAAACACAAGATGCCAAGCAAGGCGTGGAAAGTTCCTCAAAGACCCCAACCACCCTCTTCTTCTTCGCCGCCCCCCGAGGCGTTGCAAGAAGAGCATGCGCTCGCTGGGCAAATAATGGGTGGGTGGGTGACAGAGAGGCGTTCAATGGAGCCGGGGGGGGGGGGAGGCGACACAGGAAAGGGAGTTGAATGGAGCCCAATGGAGGAGTTCAATGGAGGCGCGGCGGGAAGGAGACCCCCGCCCGGCGTCGAGGCGCAAGGGGACCGAGAGGAGGAGGAGGAGGAGGAGGGCGGGCGCCGCCGCCGGAGCCGTGGGCGTCGGCAGCAGCAGCAGCCGCCCGGCCCTCCCTGCGGGCCTCGGCGAGGCGCCCCCGGGGCCGGCTGAGGGAAGGCGCTGCTCGCCCACACGCCGCCGCCTCCGCCGCCCTCGACTCACCTGCTGACGAGACGCGAAAGGAGCGGGCAGAGCGAACGCGGGACGCGGCGAGGAAGCCCAGCTGCCCGGCCCGAGCTTAGCAGCCGCCGCCGCCGCCTCCCTCCCTTCCTCGCCCGCCTCAGCCCGCTCGCTTCAGCCGCTCTCATTCAGCACCGGCGGCCGCTTATCCTCTGAGGGGAGGGAGGGGGAGGAGGGGGAGGAGGAGGAGGCGTCTCCCGGCGCACGCACGCACGCACGCGCACGCTCCCCCGCGCCCGCGCAAGGTAGGGAGGGAAAGAGAGAGAGGGACGCATGCGCGCGCGCGCCCGTCTTTCCCTCCTGGAATTCTGCGGGAGGGCGGGAGAAGAGAAGGGAGCGCGCAGGCGCGATCTGGTCCGGCCCGTGTTGTTAAGGCCCCTTTAAGAGGCTTGTGAGCGCGAGCGGGCCCGGCGGCGTTAGGGGAAAAGCGGGCTCCGATTGGTCGCTGCCGCGAGAGAGCTCCCTCCCACCGCGAGGAGTTAACTGTCACAATGGAGGCCGCCAACGGCCCCGGAGAGAGAGAGAGAGAGAGAGAGAAGCAGCGGAGGCCGGGCGCCCCCTTCGGAGGGCTGAGGAGGAGGAGGACTGGAGAAAGGTAGCGGAGATGGGGGCGGATGGGTGGAGTGGGGGGCCCCCCAATGTGTCCGGGTTTATAAACTCCCTTGGTATAAAAGACAAGTACAGTGGTACCTCAGGTTAAGTACTTAATTCGTTCCGGAGGTCCGTTCTTAACCTGAAACTGTTCTTAACCTGAAGCACCACTTTAGCTAATGGGGCCTCCCGCTGCTGTGCAATTTCTGTTCTCATCCTGAAGCAAAGTTCTTAACCCGAGGTACTATTTCTGGGTTAGGGGAGTCTGTAACCTGAAGCGTATGTAACCCGACGTACCGCTGTACTCCTGACAAGACAGAAGTACTGTTTTTGGGGGACAGGAGGCGGGCAGGTGTGGAGGATTCCCTGGTCCTGAATGGGGTAACTGTGCCCCTGAAGGACCAGGTGTGCAGCCTAGGAGTTATTTTGGACTCACAGCTGTCCATGGAGGCACAGGTCAACTCTGTGTCTAGGGCAGCTATTTATCAGCTCCACCTGGTACGCAGGCTGAGACCCTACCTGCCCACAGACTGCCTCGCCAGAGTGGTGCATGCTCTGGTTATCTCCCGCTTGGACTACTGCAATGCGCTCTACGTGGGGCTACCTTTGAAGGTGACCCCGGAAACTACAGCTAATCCAGAATGCGGCAGCTAGACTGGTGACTGGGGGCGTCTGCAGAGACCACATAACACCGGTCTTGAAAGACCTACATTGGCTCCCAGTACGTTTCCGAGCACAATTCAAAGTGTTGGTGCTGACCTTTAAAGCCCTAAACAGCCTCGGCCCAGTATACCTGAAGGAGCATCTCCACCCCCATTGTTCTGCCCAGACACTGAGGTCCAGCGCCCAGGGCCTTCTGGCAGTTCCCTCATTGCAAGAAGTGAGGTTACAGGGAACCAGACAGAGGGCCTTCTCGGTAGTGGCGCCCGCCCTGTGGAACACCCTTCCTTCAGATGTGAAGGAAATAAGTAGCTATCCTATCTTTAAAAGACATCTGAAGGCAGCCCTGTTGAGGGAAGTTTTTAATGTTTAATAGGTTATTGTATTTTAGTGCTTTGTTGGAAGCCACCCAGAGTGGCTGGGGAAACCCAGCCAGATGGATGGGGTATAAATAATAAATTATTATTATTATAGTATAAAAACCGTTAATTTTAATTTTTGTGTGTGTTCCAGACCTTGTTGGGGTCTTTCTCAGCTAAGCTGCGAGCTCGCCCTTCGCCTTGTTTCTTACATCTTTCTTTGAAACTGAGCTTCCCTTTTCTCCCTGCAGATGTTGGGCTCGCATTTAAGGAAGCTGGGGAGAGAAACAAAAAGGAGGAGGCCGAGTTCTGTCTTGTGGGAAGGATGCTAAGCGAGCCTTGACCCGGATGGATGGACCTGTCTTCCCTTTACTGGGCGTCGGTGGGGTGCTGATAGGGTACCTTGGCTCTGCCGGTGCTCTGAAGAATGTGCACTAAAGCACAGGCCATCTCCTCTTTGTTCCGGACACTGATGACTGGCTCCAGAACAGAGCATAACATTGTGTAGTTGTTGGTCACAAATTCTGCAAATTCTTTGTATTGCTCCATGGGGAGGATGGTAATTGTCTGATAACGGCATTTTATCCGTATGGATGGACCTGTCTTCCCTTTACTGGGCGTGGGAGTGCTGATGGGATACCACTTCTCCACAAATTGCTGACCAGTCACAGCAGCTATGGGGATGTTGACCAGACCCACATAGTTGTTCTTGTCCTTTTTCTTCTTCTTTTCGACATCTTTATAGATGTGGACGGTGATGCTGTGGGCAGGTGGAAGGCCAAAGAATTCAAAGTGCTCTCCCCAGAAGATGTTGCCGTTTTTCATTTTGCTGGTTGTGTGGGCAAATGAGGTATCATCCACGCACAACAGCCCTGGGTGCCATCGCTGAGAGGGGTGACATTCGGCCGGGCCAGTCTTCCAAAGAATGTCACTCCTGGCTGCGCCACCTGCCCGCAACTCCCAAGCCTCCCCCGAGCTGTCGAAACGAAGGGGTTAAGGCCGCCAGCAAAGCCGTGCCAGCAGTGTGGCGCAGCTTTGCCGGCGGCCTTCCTCTTTCATTTCAACAGGTCGAGGGAGGCTTGGGAGTCGCGGGCAGGTGGCGCACCCAGGGGTGACATTCTTTGGAAGGCTGGCCTGGCCTTCCAGAAGGCAGCACCTGGCTTGCAGCGCCCAGAGTGCCGCTCCACTTCTCCCAACGTTCCCGGAGGGCTATGGAGGAGGATGACTGGAGAATGGTAGGTTAGATGGGAGTGGGGCGAGTGAGGAAGTGTTGGTGACAGGGAGGGGGCGGGAGGCGGAGATGTGGGATGGTGGGTAGGGGTGCCCCGAATGTGTCCGGGTTTTTGTAACCTGGAGTATGGCAACCCTAAACTGCATTTACTTCGCATTACCCTCAAGATAACAAGTAAATTGTGCCTCATGATTCACTGCTCCCCTTGTGAAGTGCTAATAAAATTAGCAGGCTCAGCTTACATCGTATTTTGTGTGTGTTTGTGTACAGTCCATAAATAGTGTTTTCCTAGGACCTTTAATAAAGCTTAAAAATAATGAGGCTAAAATACAGAACTATATACTTTTCTTGTTTTTAAGATTTAGAAATCACAATAGTGTGCGATGAGACTGAAACACTTTCCTTGTTTTAATGAAATGTCTTAGTAGATTCTACTTATTAAAAAATGACAGACATTTTGGACAGACTTGTTAGCAGTAATTATATCCATGGCATGCTATTAGGAAAATATCCTGCCCCACCAGTGTTTTGGCTTTTAAAAAAATACAGGATATTGCCATAATCAGTTTTTTAAAAAATATATTGAGGTGAGGGATAATTGTAACAATTCAAAACAGGTTTATTTAGAAGTGGTCTATGTTTACTTTCATTTGGATTTAGTCTGCCTTTTAGCCCAAGAAGGCTGAGTACCCTACACAGATTAGAATGCTAAAATTTTATCTCATGTTGCCCCTCTTTAATTTTAAAATACCTAAGGGTATTTAAAATACCCTTTTTTGAATCTCTCCTTGTATTACCATATGTTTTGTATGTCTTGTGACATTTAAACACTTAATAAAAGCAATGCAGGGATGTGGGTGGCGCTGTGGGTTAAACCACAGAGCCTAGGACTTGCCGATCTGAAGGTCGGCGGTTCGAATCCCCGTGACGGGGTGCGCTCCCGTTGCTCGGTCCCTGCTCCTGCCAACCTAGCAGTTCAAAAGCACGTCAAAGTGCAAGTAGAAAAATAGGTACCGCTCTGGTGGGAAGGTAAAGGGCGTATCCGTGCGCTGCTCTGGTTCGCCAGAAGCAGCTTAGTCGTGCTGGCCACATGACCTGGAAGCTGTACGCCGGCTCCCTCGGCCAATAAAGCGAGATGAGCGCCGCAACCCCAGAGTCGGTCACGACTGGACCTAATGGTCAGGGGTCCCTTTACCTTTACTAAAAGCAATGCAATATTATATATAACTGGATGGAAATTTTCTCAACGCCTGGTAAAAAAGACTTTGGAAACTACAAAGATTGTCCAAATAAAAATTGGCACATTCTGTGTCAAAAATATGTACATAGCTGTCAGAGACTGCCTCCAGGTCCCAGCTCACAGAAGACCAACGCTAGCCAGCAGAACTGTACAAAGTCTTTATTGAAGTTTAGTTCCCATTTTCAACCCCTAGCGTGCGTCTCTACGTCTAGACCCTAGACCAGCGAAGCCTCGTCTGAGTCTCCGCCCCCTGTACACCAGTTTAAGACTCTAGCCTTACTCCACCTTCTACGTTTCTCCTTCCGCCTCTGGGTCCTACTACCCCCCTGGGTGCCTTCCTTCCTGGACGCCTCGGAAGCGGACCCTTCGGACTCCTCCCCCTCTCTTCGGCGGGCTTTGGGACCCGGCTCCCTCTCCGGGCTGCTCATTGCGCCCCCCTCTTGTACATTTGAACTTGGCGCGCGCGCGCTGCCCCTGACCTTCCTTTTGACCGTTTCCTCGCTCTCTGATGCAGGCGTGGCTAACCCTGACTCATGTCCTTCCGCTGACGGAAAGCTGCCTGATGCCGATGCCTGGGACTCCTCCCCCTTACTGCTCTCCGGTGGGGAAGCTGGTCCCGATTTCCAGCTGCTGCTCTCTGAGTCCCCTCTGGCCCCTCCTTCCTGAGGTGTTCCCTCTGGCAACCCCCTAGCTCTGACCACAGGAGCCCCTTTCTGTGAATCCTCTGATTCGCTGGAGAGACTTAGAGACCTCGGACGGCTATCATCGCTGACCTCTCCCTCGGATTCCTCTCCCTCGGTCTCTAATTCCTCCCTTTCCTGTCCCTCTGCTCCTGAACCCCTGACAATAGCCATTTCAAATGTAGATGTATTTTCACTGAGGTGGGGAAATTGTAGTTAAGCATCTCATTTTGGGCACATTTTATCCAATTTTCAGCCTGGCCTGTCTCCTGCTGAAATCAGTGTTTTATTTTGCTTGGAAGTAAATCCTGCTGATTCTTCCCAACATATGGACACAATGTTTCCCCAGATTAGCATCTCAGCTCTGAGCTCTTTCAATTGCTCATCCAATAGTTGCCAGATTCTACCAACAATCAGTGAGGTGTTCAACAGTGTCTTTTTCATATTGGGTTCTTTTTGTCTCCCCCTTAACACTGCCTTGAAAACTTGTGTCTGTCTCTTTAAACAGTGCATTCTGTTCTCACACCAATGGATTCAGTTTCACTTTTCTAACTAGCACCACACAGATAGAAAGTTAAAAGTAATATAATATGAAGGTATTTGACATACCAGAGCATCCTTATCCATTTGTAAACATTCTTAATCACCAGTAATTAATCTAAGCTTTTTGCTTTGTTTTTCAGCCTGTTAATTAATGCTTCTTATTATGCCAGCAGCCAAATAGCCTTGTGGGTAATAATTAATTGGCAGATAGATCACCCAAGTCGTAATTGCTTCCCGTCTCAAAAACAGTTAAAATAAGGAAGGTTTTTGCTGATCTGATGCCCTGAAGGCTAACACTGAGAACTATTGTGTGGTGTCTGGGTACAATGGGGGTTCCTCTCTCTAAGACCCTCCTCCGCATCTGAAAACTTATTGTCTCAGGTGTGAGAATGGCTTCCATCAGGTCATGTAAGGTTATCCCTTATCTCCCTATCTTCAAAGAGGGAGTGGGACACCAAGATCTTCATCTTGGCTATCATAACTTTTTCTGCTCACAGAAAAAAAAAGCGCTGACAGCCGAAAACTAGTCAGCCATCTCTGCTCCCCAAAAGTCAACTCCATACTCCTAATATATGTGTAATATTTTCACACTTTTTGTTTGAGAACTGCACTGCAAAATCTGGAGAATACAAATTTTGGAGAAAAGTTGTGTTTAGTTTCCCATATGGTTTGGGGGAATGCAAATTAGGCTTGAATTAAAAGGTAGGCTGAGTCAGATTTCTCCCCCATCTTTAGCTGCAACTGATGAATACACATGTATGAATCAACTATCAGCTCAGTAATGAGTTCACTGCCATCAAGTGTATGTCTCTAACCAACATATTTTCACATGACACCCATGAGGGCTGTTTGTGCCCAGAATATATAACAAATTGGCCTTGTGTTACTTTTGAGAATAATGCCCCACAAAAAAAACAGTTGTCAAACAAACTTGCATGTTGAAAACTACCATTATTATGTTGATCCTTTAATGAAAGTTGCAGAGAGAGGGCATCTCTGAAGACATACGCTGTATACATAGGGGACTAACAGAATGATGTATAATAGGATTTATGAACTATCTGTAAAGGCAAGATTCCAAAGACAACCGCTCTTGCCAGTTGTACATAGCAATGGATCACCATTTTAAGTAAACAAAGTAAAGATTGTGTCTGCCACAAGAATTCTAGAGATTTATCCTCCAAGCTCTTCAATATAAATGCATCTGTCCTTTTGCTTAAATCCTTACCATCTGTTCTCATATACTGTTTCAGTCTCAAGCAGTGATTAACCAGCTACTGCGGAAAAACACCTGTTCCTTTAATTCATGGTCATGGTTAGTTATTAATTTAAAGTAAGCTATGACTTGCTTAGAATTTTGAAAATCAGTATGAAAACCCAATTAATATATCAGACAACAGAACTGCAGGTTATACAGGTTGCAGAACTGCTGTTGAGTGGTACAATTAATTAGAGACAGACAGTCTCTGGCAAGAACTTTCACCCTTAAGCTCTTCAATGTGTGTGGCATAGTATTATCATTTGGGTCCATGATATCAACTCCATTCCACTTTTTCAGAGCTCTTCCTTTCCACTCTCCCACTGTGTTTTTGTTTACTTTCCTCCCTCCCTTCCTGAAATCATTCAGTTGATTCAGCTGCAATGAAACCAAGTGCTTGTAACCTGATTCGGATTTGGGACATAGCATTTTAATTGTCGCAGCTGTCTCCTACAATCAATTGTATGGACCCCAAATAGGAAAATAATTAGCCATTATAAGAATCCAGTTCACTTAGCTTCCATTCCCTAAAGTTAGACAACATACTTCACACACAAGCTGATGAAAGGTTGTGATCTAATGCTCTGATCAGAGGTGCCAACTTGAATAAAATATGGGGGGGGGCAGGCAGTGTGCTTTTTCCAGGGGGTACTCGTGGGTATGCACCTCTTTTTTGTTGTCAAAAGTGTGGCACTTACTGTAAGAACTTCATAAAGAAGACCGGCAACTATTTTTCTATTTAAAGAAGTACTGGGGGCAAGTAAGCCCCACCCTTCACAATCGATCACAAGATGTGGCACATGCACACCGTTTGAATGGCAATGTCCATCAGCTTTGTGGAGGGGCAGGCCCCTCAAATATTTCATTGGGGCGGGGCGAAGGGACCTGATAATAGTAATAGTAATAATAATAATTTATTATTTCTACTCTGCCCATCTGGCTGGGTTTCCCCAGCCACTCTGTGCGGCTTTCAACAGAACATTAAAAGCAGAATAAAACTTCAAACATTAAAAACTTCCCTAAACAGGGCTGCCTTCAGATGCCTTCTAAAAGTCAGATAGTTGTTTATTTCCTTGATATTTGATGGGAGGGTATTCCCCAGGGCGGGCGCCACTACCAAGAAGGCCCTCTGCCTGATTCCCTATAACCTCACTTTTTGCAGTGAGGGAACTGCCAGAAGCTGGACCTCAGTGTCCAGGCTGAATGATGGGGGGTGGAGGTAGGTATCCGTGATGGTCTGCCGTATCTGAAGAAGTGTGCATGCACACGAAAGCTCATACCAATAACAAACTTAAAGGTAAAGGTACCCCTGCCCGTACGGGCCAGTCGTGACCGACTCTAGGGTTGTGCGCTCATTTCACTTAAGAGGCCGGGAGCCGGCGCCGTCCAAAGACACTTCCGGGTCACGTGGCCAGCGTGACGAAGCTGCACTGGTGAGCCAGCACCAGTGCCGCACACGGAAACGCCGTTTATCTTCCCGCTATAAAGCGGTACCTATTTATCTACTTGTACTTAGGGGTGCTTTCGAACTGCTAGGTGGGCAGGAGCTGGGACCGAACGACGGGAGCTCACCCCGTCACGGGGATTTGAACTGCCGACCTTACGATCAGCAAGTCCTAGGCACTGAGCTTTTACCCACAGCGCCACCCGCGTCCCTATATAACAAACTTAGTTGGTCTTTAAGGTGCTACTGGAAGGAGTTTTTTTATTTTGTTTCAGTGGGGGTGGAGACGCTCCTTCAGGTATACTGGGCCAAGGCCGTTTGGGACCTTGGCCTCTAGGAATGGCTCCTATGGCTCTGGTAGTCTCCCATCTCCTTGCCACTGTCACTCAGGTTTCTTCCTCCTCTAGTCCCCCAAAAGTGTTATGCCCACTTTCTGGGCTATGTGCAACTCTTGTGTTTGGCTGCTCAGAGTGACCTGTCAATCAGTGCCTGCCCAGGTCAAGAGCCCTTAAAAACAGAATGTTGCCAACAACCCTTTATCTTTAATCCCTTGTCGTGCAACCATCGCCAGAGACTACAGGGTCAGAAGTGACCTTAAGAGGAAGTTTTGCTGTTATATTTTCTAGCATAGGGTGACACTGACTAATATTCTGGGTTAGTTGTTTACTACTCATTAATACTACTCCACTTAAATAAACTGCTTAATTAGGCTTCTCGGGCTGGACTGATTTCTGAACGTGCTTAAGGGCCGTTTGTCCTCTCCTGTTGGTTGAACTGCACTGGTTTAAAGTGCCCTGGAGGTCAAAAAGAGAAGAAGAGTTTGGATTTGATATCCCGCTTTATCACTACCCTAAGGAGTCTCAAAGCAGTCAACAATCTCCTTTCCCTTCCTCCCCCACAACAAACACCCTGTGAGGTGAGTGAGGCTGAGAGACTTCAGAGAAGGGTGACTAGTCCAAGGTCACCCAGCAGCTGCATGTGGAAGAGCGGGGAATCGAACCCGGTTCACCAGATTACTAGTCCACTGCTCTTAACCACTACACCACATTGGCGTAGGGGTAATGGGTGGAAGCTGCCAGGCAGGAGACATGGAGTTTGGCTGGCTGTCCCCCTACTCCCAAGTCGAACACCTTAAAGCAGTGGGAATCCTGCACACCTTGCCCTGGGTGACAGAGGGTAGATAGCAAGAAGGGAGAGTAGGACGCGTCATCCGCTGCTAGTGAGCTACTCTGCTGGGTTGGCATTGGAGTGGAGGGGGACACCATCCATAACAGCATTCAAATCAAAGACTGCCCAAAGACTTCAGCCGTTCAGCTGTGATGTTATACTAGCTCTTATGAACCAAAGGCCGGAATCCAGTGAGTGTGTGTACACCAACTGGAGAGCGATAGCAAGGTGAACACTATAAGAGCTTCTAAAAGTAGCAAATGTGATATATTCAAGGACATGAGCATGGTTGCACATGGAAAGAAAAAATCCACAGGGGGGGAAACATTTTGCTGCATTAAAACTTTTCTTCCTTTCTGCATCCATTCCCCTATTTGGAATGCCAGAATCCAAAACAGTCATAAACTGCATTTAAGGCTTAATCATAAGCATGACTGGAGCTATTGTTGTTGTTATGCCGGCTTTTTTAAAAATTCCATGCTATGATTCTTCATTTACTGCCCCAGTTTTGCTCTGTAGCATCAAAGATTTAAGAGCTTCGAGGAAAGGCAGATTCTGCAATAAAAACACTTTTTAAGTGTACCATTAGCATTCATGCAGTCATGCTTCCACAGAGTCTTCTTAAATGGCTTAGATGCAAACAAAAGGCTTCTCTGTTTTCTTTTATAGCCTCAGCATCTTCTGATCCATTCATTTTTAGCGCAGTTGGATTCCAGCAGACATTATCCTTCAAGACATCCTCATTCTGAATGAAGCTTGCTCTTCCAGCAACTCCCCTCCCCACCCAGCCCTATGAGGCAACTGGCCACTCATGATTTAAAGCAGTGTTTCCCAACCTTGGGCCTCCAGCTGTTTTTGAACTACAATTCCCATCATCCCTGACCACTGGTCTTGCTAGCTAGGGATGATGGGAGTTGTAGTCCAAAAACAGCTGGAGGCCCAAGGTTGGGAAACACTGATTTAAAGCAACGCTGGCCAAAGAGGCGGAGAGGCCTGTGACAAGGAAGCAGGTTGGGCAGATGCTCTAGAGACCGGAGCCTTTGATGAGCTGGCATCCATTAAATGATTCAGTGTGGCGAAGCAAGGCAGTTGTTATCTGTCAGCAGCAGCAGGCTGCAACCTGAACTCAGGAAAACATGTGCTCAAATGCGCCACTGACCCACAACAATGGAGATACAAATGCCAACATAGAATAATAATAATAATAATAATAATTTATTATTTATACCCCGCCCATCTGGCTGGGCCTCCCCAGCCACTCTGGGCGGCTTCCATAAAAACCAAAAATACAGTAAAATCACATGTTAAAAACTTCCCTGAACAGGGCTGCCTTAAGATGTCTTCTGAATGTTAGGTAGTTGTTTTTCTCTTTGACATCTGATGGAAGGGCGTTCCACAGGGCGGGCGCCACTACCGAGAAGGCCCTCTGCCTGGTTCCCTGTAGCTTTGCTTCTCGCAATGAGGGAACCGCCAGAAGGCCCTCGGCGCTGGACCTCAGCGTCCGGGCAGAACGATGGGGGTGGAGACGCTCCTTCAGGTATACTGGACCGAGGCCGTTTAGGGCTTTCAAGGTCAGCACCAACACTTTGAATTGTGCTCGGAAACGTACTGGGAGCCAATGCAGGTCTTTCAAGACCGGTGTTATATAGTCTCGGCGGCCGCCCCCAGTCACCAGTCTAGCTGCCGCATTCTGGATTAATTGTAGTTTCCGAGTCACCTTCAAAGGTAGCCCCACATAGAGCGCATTGCAGTAGTCCAAGCGGGAGATAACCAGAGCATGCACCACTCTGGCGAGGCAGTCCGCAGGCAGGTAGGGTCTCAGCCTACGTACCAGATGGAGCTGGTAAACAGCTGCCCTGGACACAGATTTGACCTGTGCCTCCATGGACAGCTGTGAGTCCAAAATGACTCCCAGGCTGCGCACCTCGTCCAACATAGAAGACAGTGAAAGAGTCCCAGCAGGGATATTAGGAAAACTTCCATCTCTTCCCTTTATTTTCTTCTTGGTAGAGGGGAAAAAAATGAAAATCTCTTCATCCAAAGAGGCAGGGGCAAGAAATTGTCGGGTCATGGGGAAGGAATTTGCCTAAAACCTGCTGACTCTCTCAGAGCTGATGAGGCAAGGTGAGGGGGCTGCTTCAGGCATGTGATTGGGGGGGGGGGGCATTAAGGACAGCAGATTGAAGGCAGCCTGATCTGGCCCTTGCTCAGTTTTGCATAAGTCTCATGGAAATGAACAGGCATTGCACAAGGCTGCGTATCCACTATGCAGTTCCATTCCAGGAGTACAAGGAGATTTGTTCAGGCTGCCACATACAGCTGCTGGTGATGAACTGCATATGAAGCAATAGTGCTTGCTGCCTTTTAAAGAGCAGAGACCCATCTGAGCCCTGTGGGACTGCCGCGCTGAGATTGGAGCTCAATCTGTGCCTGCTCCTGCAGGTAGAACTTCAAATCATCTGATGTCATCTGACGCCACGTGATGGACGCTGCACATCTGCCAACAAAGGCCCTCACACCAGGTCCACTTCCTCACCCTAGACCTAGGCAGCGTGAACCATCCTGGGATATCGTTTAATGAATTGTGGCATAGAAATGCCTTAAGTGCATTCCTGTGGGGCACTATTGGGCTTCACCAATAACTTCAGGGAAGTTTTTAATATGTGACATTTTAGTGTATCTTTCATCTTTGTTAGAAGCCGCCCAGAGTGGCTGGGGAAACCCAGCGAGATGGGCGGGGTACAAATAATAAATTATTATTATTATTATATTATTATCACCACAGAGAATTGGGCTTCAGGAGAGAAGATCAGCAATGGTGGGGAATCTGTTTGGCATTAATGGCCTTATCATTTAATAACTCCTGTAACCTTTAAAAGAATCTAAGACTTTTTGACCAGAAAGCAGTTTAAAAACCGATAATGTAACACGTAGAGGTATTGCCCTAATATGGATTTTGGAATTTTTCTTATGGGCCAACAAAACTGCCTTTAATATTTGGTCAATATATAAAACAACATTTTAAAAATCTAACAGCATCTGATATACAGTATGCAGTGGGAAAGTCACCCTAAATTTTGAATATTTATGGATATTTTGTTTGTCTCTAATAAAATAGATACTTCTTGAGGAGGTTTTTCAGTAGGCTCTAAGGAAAGTTGAAAAACATTCACAGTGAAATTCACAATTAATTTATTGCAGTGTTCAAGTCTAAATTACATTGATAAGAGGGAGTTGCAAGATGTCTAAGCTATATTCTTACCCTTCAAAAGTAGCAGTAATGGAAATTGGTTCTTACGGACAAAACAATTAGCTTGGAACATGATGAAGTTAAAATTCCACCAGTTAATTTATTGTGGTTTCAAGAACAACAAAGTGTTCTTTGGGGATAAAAATCAGCAGAACACTTGATGTTTGGCACAGACTAAAAACCAGATGATCCCAGGTGTGCCACCACTTTCTCGCAGTTCCTTTTTGCAATAATTCATTTCCCTTACCTGATCTTTTAGGATAGGTTTCCTAATGGCAGGCATGGGAGTGGAAGTCCCATTACATGTGCACATGTAGCATTAAGAAGTCCCATTACATGTGCACATGTGTACACTTACTGCTACATGTACACAGAAGTTAAGAGCCTTAATAAGGTGCAATCCCTTAGCAAAAGTTGGACCAATACACTATTAAATGTTCTCATTAACACAAAAAACTACTGCAATTTGTTCAAATCTACAAGTTCACATACATTTCCCCCCTTTTCTGTTGCGACTGCTTTTTTCCCATTCCATCCACATAAAATTTCCCCCAGTTTGCAAATAATCCTCTGCTCTGCACTTTATGGAAGCAGTAGTTATTTCATACAGCACCTCTCGACAAAGAATAAAGGAATGACGATGCAGGATTTGCAAGTTCTTAAAGAACTGCCTCATTGATTGAATGAAAAATCCCATCTAGTACAGCATTCTGTTTGCAACACCAGACAGAGCGATGCCTTTAGGAAGCTCATAAAAAGGCAAGAATGTCTCTTGACTATTGTCTCTCTCCAGCATCTGGTTATAGAGATACAGTAACCTGCCTCTGTATAAAGAGGTTCCATTTTGCTGTTATGGCTAATAATAATAGATAAGCATGATTATCAGTTCATGAATAGTTTCACTCCATTAATTTATCCAATATTTTAAAACAGCCATCTGACCCAAGAACTGGAGGTCTGAATCTTCCAGCGACAAATTAGATTTGGCGCCAAAAGTATCACTGTGGAAGTGTGACCGCTTCAGTGACAAAGTGCTGTTGCAACCACAGAGTGCAAATCTAATTTAAAGTTGTTGTTTAAAAGGAAAACAACTTCATTTGCAAGTTCATGGGTTTGCAAGTTCTGCCCATTCTTGAATATAGGTTCCTACATCAACCGGAGAATTTGGGCAGCTGTACTTGAGGCTTAAAGACTGGCAAGCCACATGCTAAAAGTAATACAGTACTAGAAACTAAGAGTTACATGCTGGCAGAGGCCTGAAGGGCCGTATTCAATGTCGACATCTGTTTTCCCTCCTCTGCCACAAGGGAGAACAATAATAATCTCACTTAAGGACTAAGTAGAGAGCTAAGACCATGCGGCAGCTTCTTGGTCTGAGGGTCTGAAGTCAACAACAGAAGCCCTGTCCACCTTTGCGTCTGGTCCCTTGACCTCTCACAGAAGCTAGACTTCTGTCTCAACACACCTGGGAGATTAATAGACTGAAGAGTAGGCATGCAGGAGAAATCCATTCAGCTGCCATTTGAAGCCTTATCTATCAAATCTGCACTTCCCCAAACAATACACTGACTGACCGGCTAAAGCAGGTGAGGGTAGCCTATGGGTCTCAAATTAGGGAATTCCCCTGCATGTAAAGACAGGCTCTGGCAAACTGAATTCACACTAAACTCCTGATGAATTTTCCATGCAGAAATGCAGAGAAATGAAATAATAATAATAATAATAATAATAATAATAATAATAATAATAATAATAATAATTTATTTATTTATACCCCGCCCTTCCCAGTACAAAAACTGGGCTCAGGGTGGCTAACAACAAATTTAAAACACTTAATTGTAAAAGCAGCATAAAATACAGTATAAAAACATGAATAACAATAAAATTCAAAGTTCGGAAATCAATTTAGGGGAAATCCATCTAATAAGCATTAGATAATCCCCAGGGCTAGCTGGCTGAATTAGTCCTACTTGGGCCAGTGTGGAGGCCAGGGGAGAATTAGCTGTGGGGTCTCAGAGCGGGTGATCTTCATAAAAAGGGGAGGGGGAGGGAAGGGAAGGGAAATAAAAGATCAAGCTGAATTCAAATTAAAGGCCAGGCGGAATAGCTCTGTCTTACAGGCCCGACGGAAGGAGGTTAAATCCTGAAGGGCCCTAGTCTTATGGGACAGAGCATTGCACCAGGTCGGAGCCATCACTGAAAAGGCCCTGGTCCTGGGGGAGAATAGTCTGACTTCCTTAGGGCCCGGGACCTCTAAACTGTGATTATTCATGGACCTTAAGGTCCTCTGCAGGGCATACCAGGAGAGGCAGTCCCATAAATGAGGATTGGAAAATGACAAGAGGAGTGAACCACAAGCGACAGGTCCTTCCATCCTTACTGAAGAGAAATATATAGCTGAGCTCCTCTTTGGTTAGCAGCTTTTGGCATGGTAATGTAGGAGTTATCCACCTATTCCTAGTTGTGTCTTGTGCAAAAGTTTGAGTAATATGTCTGCTAAAGACATGTGAAATTAATAGAGCTGTGTGTGTCCCAAGAGGCAGTGTGTAAATCCTGATGTTAATTACTTGTCCCAGACTAGTTGGGGCCACAAATGCACCAAACTAAGGCCTGAATGTGTTTGTCAAATAATAAACTTAATCTTCTAGAGGTTCCTGTGGATACAGACACAATCCATCAACACGGCAGCATCTTATAAACACAAGAAAGCTCTTATTACAGGCTATCATGTTGCTGCTTGTCTGATGCTCACTGCCACAGAAGGCTTAGAGGACACATCAGAACTGTCATTGTCTCTCAAACAAAACAGAAGAGTTACAGGAAATTCTTGATTCCACACATGCACACCTAGGTCTAGTGCCATCTAGGAACTTTGTCTCTGTCGTGACACAAGCCACACACTTTCTGACTGGAGAGCTCTTGCTCACTTCCTAAATGACATTTTAGTTTATAAAGGTTTATACATTTTATCTTTATAAAGATTTTGCCTGGCTATGGTATGGATGGTACGTTTTTTTCTTATGGCCCAGCATAATGTTTGTGAGTCTTAGAGAATACTGTATGTTAACTTCTTCAAACATGAAAATCAGGGATATCTTCCTTCCCAGTCTGATGACAGCAGTCCTTTCATTTTCCTGGTGCAAGTCCAACGCCTGCAACATGCAATTGCACTCACTTTCCTCACTTTGCCCAGGCTACTCTTTTCAGAGAATTTGCTCTGCTGTATTGTGGCCCCATGCCATATGTAGGCGTAATATATTTTGTAGTTGCTCAGAGACATCTGACATTTTGCATCCCCACAACACGACATGCCTCAGAAATGATAATGAAGTAGTTGTTCACATATGGCGTAAATTGAATGCTCTTGTGAAAAACAGCTCAATTGTCGTGAAGGGTTTTTGCATGCAAGAAAAATATTGTATGAAACATCTGTGCACGGGCATCTTTTTTGTGTCCAACATTTCTTAAAATTACAGTTGTATGATGGCTCAAACCTCCTGGCAAATAGAAGGGGGAGAAATGGAGGCAGTGAGAGATTTTACTTTCTTGGGCTCCATGATCACTGCAGATGCTGACAGCAGTCACAAAATTAAAAGACGCCTGCTTCTTGTGAGAAAAGCAATGACAAACCTAGGCAGCATCTTAAAAAGCAGAGACATCACCTTGCCAACAAAGGTCTGTATAGTTAAAGCTATGGTTTTCCCAGTAGTGATGTATGGAAGTGAGAGCTGGACCATAAAGAAGGCTGATCGCCGAAGAATTGATGCTTTTGAATTATGGTGCTGGAGGAGACTCTTGAGAGTCCCATGGACTGCAAGAAGATGAAACGTATCCATTCTGAAGGAAATCAGCCCTGAGTGCTCACTGGAAGGACAGATCGTGAAGCTGAGGCTCCAATACTTTGGCCACCTCATGAGAAAAGAAGACTCCCTGGGAAAGACCCTGATGTTGGGAAAGATGGAGGGCACAAGGAGAAGGGGATGACAGAGGTACAGTATAGCTGTCAACTTTTTCCATTTCTTGCGAGGAATCCTATTTGGAATAAGGGTATTTCCCTTTAAAAAAGGGAAACGTTGACAGCTATGGACAGAGGACGAGATGGCTGGACAGTGTTCTCGAAGCTACCAGCATGAGTTTGACCAAACTGCGGGAGGCAGTGGAAGACAGGAGGGCCTGGCGTGCTCTGGTTCATGGGGTCATGGAGAGTTGGACACGACTAAACAACTAAACAACAATGACTTTATGAACCACATTCATTTCATTTTGAGCCATGTATGAGCCCTGCCATGCTGTTAAAAACACTGCAATGTCACAATATATTTAAATGGTCCTTATGTTTTAAACCACAGAACCTAAAACTTGCCAATCATAAGGTCGGTGGTTCGAATCCCAATGATGGGGTGAGCTCCTGTTGCTCAGTCCCTGCTCCTGCCCACCTAGCAGTTTGAAACCACGTCAAATTGCAAGTAGATAAATAGGTACCACTCCGGCGGGAAGGTAAATGGCGTTTCCATGCGCTGCTCTGGTTTGCCAGAAGCGGCTTAGTCATGCTGGCCACATGACCCGGAAACTGTACGCCGGCTCCCTCGACCAGTAAAGCGAGATGAGCGCCGCAACCCCACCCCAGAGTCGGTCACGACTGGACCTAATGGTCAGAGGTCCCTTTACCTTAACTTTACCTAATTGTGAGAAATTCTATACCAATGCTCTAAAACCAGACAGTGACAAAACTGACACAGGAGTTCTTCCATCAGAGCAACAAAACCCAGCCCAATAAACCCTGCAGCCTTGGTACTTAATTTTGCCATGGCTCAGGTCTTCCTGGAGGCCAGTTCGCAGGCTTGTAAGCATTTTGCTTTCATCCCAGGCACATGAAGGTCAGCAGGGCTCGTGCTCAAGCTCTTTTTTGCTGTTTTGCATATCCAAAGGCAGAACCCCAGGACTCATAGCTAATCTGCAAAGTGCAAGGGTCCGTTAGCAGGCTGAGAGCTGCTAAATGAAACATTGCACCTAAAAGTTGGTTAACAACTGTTTGGATAAAGTCAAGCACTTAGTGCATCACTGCAGTTTGCTGGACTGTCAAACAACAGTTTTTGGCTCGCATTTAGAACTGCGAACTCCGAGCGGCAGGGCCGGGGCTATTTTTAGCAGAGCACTTAGTTTAATGAAGTTGAACTTGCCTCAAGAGGTTTCCATGAAAAGTCAAAATGCTTTCAGAAGTCTGGAATCCGGAGCTTTTGATTCCGTGTGTTTGCTCAGAGCAAACTTTGTTTCCCTTCACTCTGCAGTTCCATAAAGCTTTGACAATATTCAAAATCATCTGCCTAGACCACAATTAGACCTATGTCAAATTATATTTTTAAAGTTCCTGTTTAATTACGGTCCGGGCAGCTGATCTACAGTACTTGTAATATGTATATGCTCATTATCTTTCCGTATGGAACATGGAACATGTATATTGTATGGGAAAGTCAGGAGGAAAATAGTGGGTTAAGAACTGGTAGCCACTGGTAGCTACTGGTAGCCTTCTGACCCCTGGCTTTGCCTAATCCTCGTTTAAAGCCATCCAAGTTGGAAATGGGAATTACAACCAAACAGCCCACAAATTACAGAACACATATGCGAACACAGAGGTGACCTATGGGTTTATGATGGTTTTTGAGGAGAAGCCTTGGCAAAATAACCAAATCTATGGTTTGCTTCCGTCCGATGTGAAGGTAGCTTTTGGGGACGCCGTGTGAAAAACTGCAAATTCAGGGATATCCATTTTAATTCTAATGGACCCAAATTTTACGTGGACCCTGAAGAAATGCAAAGAACCTCTCTCCCCCACTCTGTTTTCTTCCTTTCTGCTGTGTGTGTGTGTGTGGAGAGAGAAGCAGCCGGAGCCTGTGGCGTCCGCACGGCCGTCCAGATTCCAAAAAGGTGAGCAAGACCTTGAGAACAATCACTTGCCACCCAACCAGAGCTTTCAGCATTCAGAAACCAGGGCAGGAATAGCGTTCAGGTGGGCTGCAAGTTCACGGGATAGAAAACAAGTTTTTTCCTATGACGAAATTGTGCTTGAATGCTGGGGAAATTAATATTCCAACCAAAGCACTCGCCACTCACATCAGGATTTGTACAACAAATGTACAACAAATGAGTAACAACTGACTGGGCAACAACAGCAGCAAAAAAATCAATACGTTTGAAACAAATACATCTGAAATCAATACACCATCTCAAAAATCACCTTCCCTGTTCCTACACTGCCTAGGTCACATCTTGATTTTCTGGCGCTCAGACCTGCTTTTTGCCTAACTGGCTTCTGCTGGGTCTCCCCAACTTCAGACCCCCCCCCCATCTTGGGTGGCACCCACAGCCGGTCACAGAGGGCGCCCCCCTCCCCTGTGCACTGAGGAGGCGGAGGCAAGTGAGCCAGCACAGGCAGGCAGCAGCACCACAGGCAAATGAGCCAGCACAGGCAGGCAGCCACACAAGCAAGTGAGTTGGCACAGGCAGGCAGCCACACAGGCAAGTGAGTTGGCACAGGCAGGCAGACACACAGGCAAGTGAGCCGGCACAGGCAGGCAGCCACACAGGCAAGTGAGCCAGCACAGGCAAGCAGCCACACAAGTAAGTGAGCCGGCACAGGCAGGCAGCCACACAGGCAAGTGAGCCGGCGCAGGCAGGCAGCCACACAGGCAAGTGAGCCGGCACAGGCAAGCAGCAACACAGGCAAGTGAGCCGGCACAGGCAGGCAGCCACACAGGCAAGTGAGCCGGCGCAGGCAGGCAGCCACACAGGCAAGTGAGCCGGCACAGGCAAGCAGCAACACAGGCAAGTGAGCCGGCACAGGCAGGCAGCCACACAGGCAAGTGAGCCGGCACAGGCAGGCAGCCACACAGGCAAGTGAGCCGGCACAGGCAAGCAGCAACACAGGCAAGTGAGCCGGCACAGGCAGGCAGCCACACAAGCAAGTGAGCCGGCACAGGCAGGCAGCCACACAGGCAAGTGAGCCGGCACAGGCAGGCAGCCACACAGGCAAGTGAGCCGGCACAGGCAGGCAGCCACACAGGCAAGTGAGCCGGCACAGGCAGGCAGCCACACAGGCAAGTGAGCCGGCACAGGCAAGCAGCAACACAGGCAAGTGAGCCGGCACAGGCAGGCAGCCACACAGGCAAGTGAGCCGGCACAGGCAGGCAGCCACACAGGCAAGTGAGCCGGCACAGGCAGGCAGCCACACAGGCAAGTGAGCCGGCACAGGCAGGCAGCCACACAAGCAAGTGAGTTGGCACAGGCAGGCAGCCACACAGGCAAATAAGCCGGCACAGGCAGGCAGCCACACAGGCAAGTGAGCCGGCACAGGCAGGCAGCCACACCCTCACGCGGGAGGAAGTCTCTTGGCACTTACTCAGCCTTACTTCTGAGTAGGAGGCCGAGTTCTTGGCTGTGTCTCGTCGCTTCTCCCTTTACTCGCCTCAGGGGGGCTGTGGTGACACCCATCGACCCACCCGCAATGTGCATTCCCCCTGCCCTGAGAATGTACTCAGAGCAAATATAGCACTGATAGCAAGGCGATGCAGACGCCTGGAACACATTCTTGTTTGGTAGTCACAGAAATGAAGTTTAATCTGCAGCAGCAAGAGAACAAGACCCCCAAGGGAAGCAGGCAGAGCATTTCCCCGGCTTCTGCCGAAAAGAGGGATGGGGCATGTCGGAGGGTTTTATGGGCCCATGACGAAGGCTCCCTTCATAAGTTGCTTTATTATTGTTATTTTTTATTCACACGAACTTGATCTGAAATACAAATGTGTGGTCCTGGTTCAACCGAATGTGAGAACAGTGAACCACCAGCATTGGTAGAGAACCACAAAGGGTCGCAACTAATGAGCAAAACAGATTGGGGAAAAGTGTGGTGCGAAAGAGCTGTAACAAGGAAAAAAGAAGTGTTGAACAGAGCAGTAAGAAATGCTCTGGCTCCATCTGGTGGGAGGAGCGAGGAAATGTCCTGCTACCACCTGCATCCCATCCCATTTTCTTTTGAGAAGTTGCAGATCATGTAGTGGAACATCTCTCAACTCTAGTAAGCTCAAGGAACTCGAAGAAGCTCAAAGCTACAAATGTTTAAAACCTACCAAGGTGTACAGCCTGTGAAATCAAAACTGCCATGATCCGAAGGAAGTTGTTTGTTCCTCTGTTGTGTCAACCAGTAGTTTTGATCATCTGATGCTTCTGAAGTAGGCTTTGGTTCTGCCAACTTGGGTGAGATGGTTTGCCTGTGCTGGGCTGTAAATATCCAAACAAGCACAGGCTTACAAAAGGGAACTCAAAATCCCAATGTGCTGTTTCCAGTCCCTTTCCACTCCATATAAAGAGAATAGTAACCGTTGATAGAGCTAAGTACTTTTTTCACATGTGGTAGGAATGCTGACCCATTAAACAATTCTGGAATGAAATTTATGAAGAAATCAAAAAGATATTTAAAATATCTTTTAGTAAAAAACGGAGGCATTCCTTTTAGGCATAATTACAAACAATATTCCCGACAATCAAAGGAAAGTATTCCTTTATGCAACAACAGCTGCCAGGATACTTATAGCAAAAAATTGGAAAGGGAGAAAAATACCATCAATGAAAGAGTGGCAAATTAAATTTTGTGAATATATAAATCTGGCAAGACTCACAGCATTCATAAGGGGACAATCGGAACAGAAATTATTAAAAGAATAGGGATGTGCTAAAGAGTATATGAAAAAACATTGTTCTGGAGTAAGCATATTGGTATGTATTGAATGATGCTTTGCAGGATTAAAGAAAAAGAAAAATGGTGTAAAAAAGTACAAAGATGGAAGTAATCTACATTAGACACAACAATACAGTAAGAGTAAAAATTTTGAGGTCTTAGAACAAAGGAAGTAAGTCAATATGTGTATGTATATGTAATGACTATATTAGAATGATGATATGGTTTTATTTGTAGATGTATGCTTTTTGTTTTGTTTTGTTTTTTCTTTTCTTTTCTTTTTGTGTGTGTGTGTGCTCTGATTTTCTTTCTTGTTTGTATAGTATTATTTTGGATTTAATGTTTGTAATTTTTGTTATGATGTTATGATTTTGCATTGAAAATAAAATTTTAAAAAAGAAAAAAGATTGAGCTAAGTACTGTACTTCAATAGCATAAGATGCTACTTCCAGGTCTTTCACCCTGGCAGAAACAACCTGCTGCTCTCAGGCTGTTGGGCTCCACTGCCCTATCTGCATCAAAATTAATTTCAGTGTTCCATATTGCACACTAGAGCAAGATCGGAGCAATATTGTCCCCAATCAGTTTTCTAGCAAATCAACGAAGTTTGCCACTAAGAGTAAGCCTCCAGGCTGGCCCATTTATCTAATTTGTTTTTAAACAGAGCAGATGGAGCTTCTTTGCTTAGTGTTGCCTCTCCTGCCTTGGAGCTGTGTACCCAAGTCCAGATCTGGGGCCGTGCCAACGGAAGCAAACAACTTGCTTTGAATACCTTTCTTGTTCAAAGCTGCAGATGTTCTCCCTTGGGCCAATGGGCCTCACAAGCCATGGACATTCTAGAGGTGTTCCCTTTCTGCTGTCTGCAGAGCTATGTTTGCAGATGCAAACTGGAGCTGAAGAGGCAGTGTTTGGCTTTTGCTTGGCCCATGGCATCCTCTGGTTATTTTCCCTATTTGAAAAAAACGACAACATGTTCCACAAACATTTCCACCCACGAGAGAGCAAGGGTTTAGAACAGGAGTCAGTTTTCCATAACAAATGCAGGAAGTCTTTTTCATCCGCAGGTGAGGATGGGTGGACATCCTCTATCTGGTTTCTTTAAAAAAAAAAAAGGAGAGAAAAAAGCAACACTGTGGTATATTTTAGCTTCCACTAGTGTAAAAGGTAAAGGTACCCCTGACCATTAGGTCCAGCCATGGACGACTCTGGGGTTGCGATGCTCATCTGGCTCTATAGGCCGAGGGAGCCGGCCTTTGTCCGCAGACAGCTTCCGGGTCACGTGGCCAGCATGACTAAGCCACTTCTGGTGAACCAGAGCAGCGCATGCAAATGCCATTTACCTTTCCACTGCAGTGGTACCTATTTATCTACTTGCACTGGTGTGCTTTCGAACTGCTAGGTGGGCAGGAGCTGGGACCGAACAACAGGAGCTCACCCCTTCACGGGGATTCGAACCACCGACCTTCCGATTGGCAAGCCACCACAGCGCCACCCGCATCCACTAGTGTAGAAAACCGCTTAAAAGATGGGGTTTCCAGGACAAACTTATAATACTGGCTGGATATATCAGAAGACACAGCAAAAAAGGAGCATCTGGTAAGGGCATGAGCTGTGCTTGGTTTCAATACTTCTTCGTAACTAAGCCCATGGTAGGCTGGTTGGTCAGGAAAACAGACAATTTAAACCAGTGTTTCCCAACCTTGTGCCTCCAGCTGTTTTTGGCCTACAATTCCCATCATCCCTTGCCACTGGTCTTGCTAGTCAGGGATGATGGGAGTTGTAGGCCAAAAACATCTGGAGGCACAAGGTTGGGAAACACTGATTTAAACAATTAAAACAAGTCTCCTATTTTGAAATTAACATTTTTAAAAGCAACCCTAACCAGCTATGACCTCTCAGAAGCTTCTGATACATTAAGCCATTCTGTCCTAATGGAGTGGCTGTCCGAGATGCAGGTGGACCCAGTCCTACTTGGATGGTTGCTCCCAGAGGGTGATGCTTGGAGAGTGCTCTTCAGCCTCATGGGGCATTCAATGCCACAGGGTTTGATTTTAGCCTCCATGCTGATGAACACCTACATGAAACCACTAAATGGGGTCATCCAGAGGTTTGGAGTACGCTGTCAGCAATATCCTGATGACACTCAGGTCTACTTCTCCTTCACATCTGCAGGGGAGGCAGTGGAAGTGCTGGACCAGTGTTTTGCCTTGGTAAAGGACTGGATGAGAGCCAACAAACTGAAGCTAAGCGCAGAACAGACTACTAGACCAGATGGGTGGGAAATTGCCTCTGAAGGAGCAGGTACATAGCTTTGGGTTACTTCTGGATCCTTTGCTGTCACGAGGTTCAGGTGGCTTCAGTGGTGCAGAAGGAAATAGATAAAATATATCCAACACAAGATATTGGTTTGCAACTAAACTGAAGTCTTTCTAAGGCTAAGATAATGCAAAATAAACATGCAAAATGCATGGTTCTCTCTCTACATAAGGAAGGATAGAACACTCTGTCACTTATCCTACAAATAAGTGTCCAGAACTTCCCATTAACAAGGGCTGACAATTTCTCAATAAGAGGAAAAGTAAATAACAAGGCTGTGTTAGATTAGCAGAGTTATAAATATTCATGACTGAAGAGTATAGACTGTTGGAGAGAATAAATAGGAGCCAAATACCAGCCGTATAGGAACCTAGGGAACTGCCTTGTATTGAGTCAAGCAAGCAGTCCATTTACCTCAGTACGGTTTGCACTGACTGGCAGTGGTTGTCCAGGGGTTCAGGCAGGGGGCCTTCCAAGCTGCACCTTGAGATCCAGGGGATTCGACTAGAGACCTCCTGCAAGCAAAGCGGATGCTATGACCCTTCCCCAATACAATCTTGTAGTGAGATAAAAGGATGGTTTCTAGTGACTATGATTACTTGCTAGACGCTGGCTCCAAGTGGTGGCCCTAAATAATACATATCAGACTTCATACAGCACCTAAAATTTGCTAGGCACTATATGGAGAATTAGTGATGTACGGAAGTGAGAGCTGGGCGATAAAGAAGGCTGATCGCCGAAGAATTGATTCTTTTGAATTATGGTGCTGGAGGAGACTCTTGAGAGTCCCATGGACTGCAAGAAGATCAAACCGATCCATTCTGAAGGAAATCAGCCCTGAGTGCTCACTGGAAGGACAGGTCCTGAAGCTGAGGCTCCAATACTTTGGCCACCTCATGAGAAGAGAAGATTCTCTGGAAAAGACCCTGATGCTGGGAAAGATGGAGGGCACAAGGAGAAGGGGACGACAGAGGACCAGCATGAATTTGACTAAACTGTGGGAGGCAGTGGAAGACAGGAGTGCCTGGCGTGCCCTGGTCCAGGGGGTCACGAGAGTCGGACACGACTAAATAACAACAACAATACGGAGAATTAAAAACAAGACAGTCTCTGCCCTTGCAGTCTAGTGGACAAAAGCAAAAGGATGGGAAGGGATGTTGTGCAGTTGTCATTGCTTTCCTCTTTGGATGCTGCTCACAGAGAGACGGAACTGAGTGCCCAGAAGAGAACTGTCAGGGGTTCAGGAGCAGAGGGACAGGAAAGGGAGGGATTGGAGACCGAGGGAGAGGAATCCGAGGGAGAGGTCAGCGATGATAGCCGTCCGAGGTCTCTAAGTCTCTCCAGCGAATCAGAGGATTCACAGAAAGGGGCTCCCGTGGTCAGAGCTAGGGGGTTGCCAGAGGGAACACCTCAGGAAGGAGGGGCCAGAGGGGACTCAGAGAGCAGCAGCTGGAAATCGGGACCAGCTTCCCCACCGGAGAGCAGTAGGGGGGAGGAGCCCCAGGCATCGGCAGCAGGCAGCTTTCCGTCAGCGGAAGGACATGAGTCAGGGTTAGCCACGCCTGCATCAGAGAGCGAGGAAACGGTCAAAAGGAAGGTCAGGGGCAGCGCGCGCGCGCCAAGTTCAAATGTACAAGAGGGGGGAGCAATGAGCAGCCCGGAGAGGGAGCCGGGTCCCAAAGCCCGGCGAAGAGAGGGGGAGGAGTCCGAAGGGTCCGCTTCCGAGGCGTCCAGGAAGGAAGGCACCCAGGGGGGTAGTAGGACCCAGAGGAGGAAGGAGAAACGTAGAAGGTGGAGTAAGGCTAGAGTCTTAAACTGGTGTACAGGGGGCGGAGACTCAGACGAGGCTTCGCTGGTCTAGGGTCTAGACGTAGAGACGCACGCTAGGGTTTGAAAATGGGAACTAAACTTCAATAAAGACTTTGTACAGTTCTGCTGGCTAGCGTTGGTCTTCTGTGAGCTGGGACCTGCGGGCAGTCTCTGACAAGAACTAACTGCCCATATACATTTCTGAGTGGGCAGAAGGGAACAAGTTATCAGACTCCAAACCTGTGAGTCAGACTTTGGGAGAGTCGTCTTGGAACAGCCCACCCACTACCCAAAGCTGTTCGCCATCCTTCAAGGAAGCAGCAATCACCATTTAAAGCATTCAGCGATGCCCCACTGCATGGCTTGTTCAAGCCACAATGCCCTCCTTGAAATGCTTGTTTAAAGCATTGCCAACCACCAGCCTTGCTTGAGGAACAGGACAGCTCAGGTGTGTTGTGGGGCTCAATAGGAGGAGATGCAAGGAATGGGCTGGTGGCACTTGCCAGAGCGAGCCCCGTGCAGTTGTCTGTTGGCATGGCTCCAGTAGTCAAATCACACAGGTTATATTTAACGCATCTACCCAGCCTTCCTGTCTCCTGTCTTTCCCTCTGACCGAACTGGGAGATGGACAGGACGAGGTTTTGGGAGCTGCTGGTCATCTTGCTGTTTCTGGCAGGTACAATTGTTTTGTGGGAACAAGTTCTGGGACTGGAATGGGACCGAGTCTGAAGTTGCATCTTAAGTGGGATACATGATTGATTAGGCTCAGGGTAGGAGACATCCCTGCCTCCCCCTCCCCCCCTTTAAATGTCCGTACTTTGGCCAATAGATTCAGATGTTTGCTTAGAAAAGTCCAGGCTCAAGGTTTTGCAGGTTCTCTCATTACTCCTTCGGTATTCTAAAAGGGGCTGAAAATGCATTTGTTACATTTCTCTGATACCTGAAGTTTGCACAGGTAATACAAAAGAGATGTCTACTTGCAATATCAGAATATTATCAGCACCAAGCACTAATATTTCCCCCAGAAATTGAATTTGTGGGGGTGGGATGTTTGAATTTTCAGGGGGCCACAGGCTCAAACCCTTTGTCTTTGGCAAATTTGGTCTCAGAGTGGATAGCATCACAGTAGAAGAATTTAAACTGTTTTAAAATCATGACCACTTCATTAGATTTAACCTAAATTCTAACTAAAATTAGCTACAATTCTTTTCTGTTGTAATTTTGCACAACTCTTAAGTGATTGAATGCAATGTGTTCATTTGCAGCCAGCTCATTCATTCAGTAGTTTCAGTTCTTCAGTTGATGCTTTCTATAATCACAAAGAACACAACTTTTTTCAAAGTAAAAATTCTGTTCAGGGATAAGAGAACACACTGCACAGTGTTCAAGCTGTTGTACTGGAAAGTAGATAGCAATTTCTACTTCATTAATTCCAGGAAAACAGGAGTGGGTGGAAATAATATCCTCCCCCCACAGTTAGAAAACAGCAGCGTCTGACAAGTGGATCCCTGGTGGCGTGTGCTCAGAGACCTCAAGAATATGTGTCCATAGAGATTTCCCTGTCTCACTCCTCGCTTTGTAAAATTCCCCATGAGCATTTCGGAGGGTGGCAGTAGTTAATGTCCTGACATCCATCTCTTTTTGGTGACAAGTAAACCCTTCCTCTTCCCCAGATGTTGGATGGAATATGATGAGCCAGTTGCTGTCTTTAGTTGACTCACACGCTGGCGACACTTTTGAGTTCCCTTTTGAGAATGGTGCTGTTTTTTATACTGTTATGTTCAATTATTGATGGTTGATATGTTTTAGATGTTGTGTATGTTTTGAACTGTTGTGCTGTGAAAGGCAATTAAGAAGCTGAACAAATCACTGTCCCTGGCACCATCCAAAGTAGCAAGGATGACAAGAGCTTCTCAGGATACTGTAATTGGCTTAGCTCCGAGGGTCTCATCCTGTGCTTGTCCTGGGCCTAGAACACATGCGTCAAAGCTCTCTAGGCATGTGGTCTGGGTGCTTTTTCGTTCGTCCCTCCTCTTTCCCCAGGAAAACCCACTCTATATAACTGAATCGGAGCAAATGTTAATCTCCAGAAAACCCAACAGACATGTCCTCCAGTTCAGTGGTCAAGACTGGGTTTCCCCATGGAAAGCGGCAGGACTTTCAGAAGTCTGGATGAGCCCTAACAATGGGCAGCCAAATACTTTTGGGAAGCTTCCAAAAACACTCTGATAGTACCGTGTGTGTGTGTGTGTGTGTGTGTGTGTGTGCATGCATGCACAAAGTATGTTTCTTTTTGTCAACACATAAAACCATGCGGCAAGTTACCTTGGTTCCATTTGCTCCATGTCTTTCTGGGCCAGGTGCTGGAAGAGGAATGAGAAGCATCCCTGGCAGTGAGGCGGGATCCAAAAGCAGAGCCAGCTTTGCCGATAGCATTGGAGACGCAGCGAGTGGGATGAGCTCTGTCATTGGTGGCTTTTTTGGAGGCAGTTCTGGGAATTCTGCACAGCCTGAGGGGGATTCTGGGACCACCAACTCCCAGCCAGGTACCATATTTTTCCATGTATAAGATGACTCCTATTTTTTTAAACCCCAAATTAAGAAATTAAGTTGTTTTGCTTTTTTTGGGTGGGGGGAGGTCACTTCTGCCAATTTCTCACCTGCCTGCCCGCCACTGCCGATCGCTTGCCACACCACTGCCGATCGCGCACCTCACCGCAGTTGCCAATCACCATATTTTCTGCTCTGTAAGACGCACCTGACCATAAGATGCACCTAGTTTTTAGAGGGGGAATGCAAGAAAAAAGTCTTTAAAGGGAGCGCTGAGCAGAGCCTGTATGCATCCCAGGCTCTGCTCAGCTCTCCCTTTCACGAGCTGCGTAGAGCGTGTGTGCGGCGCTTGCAGGCTTTTCCCTGAGGAGGGAGAAGGGCACCCCATCACTGACAGGCTGCCCTTCTCCCTCCTTGGGGAAAATCCCCCAAGAGCCACACACGCACTCCACACAGCTCTTTAAAGGGAGCATGGCTCTTGGGGGCTTTTGTGGGAGGTGGGGGAAGGGACAGAGCGCACGGCTTTGTCCCTTCCCCCACCTCCTGCAAAGGCCAGGGATAGCCCCGCGAAGCCTTTGCAGGGCACTGGGATGAAGGCTCCCCGTGCCCTGTGGAGGCTTCCCGCGGCTAAGCCTGAAGCTAGAACAGCAAGAAGGAGCACTGTGCAGCGCTCCCTCTAGCTGTTCTGGCTTCTGGGATAGCCCCGCAGCCTGCATTCGCTCCATAAGACGCACACACATTTCCCCTTACTTTTTAGGAGGGAAAAAGTGTGTCTTATAGAGCGAAAAATAAGGTATCTGCCCACTCGCCGCCACCAACAGCCCACCCACCCACTTGCCGCAGCCGCCAATCGCCTGCCCAATTGCCGCAGCCAATTGCTAGCAGGCCTTGCCGCAGCCACCAATCACCCGCCCAATTGCCGCTGCCAATCTCCAGTTTGCTGCTGCCATTAATCGCATGTCCCCCCCCCCCCGCATTCACTATTCGTGTATAAGACTACGCCCAATTTTTGCCTCACTTTTTTAAAGCAAAAAGCATCGTCTTATACACGGAAAAATACAGTATTTGGGACAGCTTTCTTTATTCAAATAACCCCATATTAAAGAATCTCAGGGGTGTATGAACAACATACACCTAGCTTTATGAAAGCTGGTGAAAGGCATCCCATTTGGCAACTAATCTCCATTTTCTTGCTGATGCTCTCCATACAGATGCCATGTACCTTATTGTGAAAGTGGACTTGGTTTCATCGGGCCCAGTAACCATTTCTGCTCTGAATCAGCCACTTCTGAAGGAGGTGAGGCGCGAGAGAAACCGCTGGTAGTAATTGATCACAAATTTTTGGTTTATGAAAGCATCCTTCTCCCATGCCAATAATCGGCCAGGTATGTAATAATGAAGAACTGGGTGCTATATAGCCCATAAGGAGGTTTCTGCCAGCCCAATTTATATTCTGAAAAACACCCAAGAATGTCATGTCTGTGCCCCATGGATGGCATTAAGACCATGGCGTCCCCATGCCATAGCAGTAAGATGGCTCATCTATTTAATATACATGTAAGTGAGTAAAGTAAAAACTAAGTTTTTGGATCACCTCAAAGGAAAGCCCCACACTCCCTGAACAGTGTCCTCTTTAAAATGCTCAAGCATCACATCCAGTCCAGTTTTAGGGTAGACAACCTAGACCCTTAATCATTTCTATAAAAGCTGGTCTGAGCCCAGCCCAGGAAAATACACAAAACACTCTATTGTGCCAAAATGAAGTTTGGGGCTGTGGCGGAAAAGTTTGTTTTTGCTGGGCAGGTTGGGTCAACAAGTGTTTTCTTTTTCTTTTCCCCTGCCGGCAAACGGTTAACGAACGGCAGCTTCTGATTGGCCAAGGTTCCAGAAGGGAGGTTTGAAAAGGAGAGGATTTGGAGAGACAGTTCTTTAGGTTGGGAGTCAGGATGGGAGAGGAGAGACAGTTGGTTCTGGGTAGAAAATATATCACAAGCTGGAGAAAGGAGTCTCTGAGCTTAGTGTGAAGGACAGTGTGTGGTGTCCTGTCAGAGTAACAGGCCAGGAATTAACTGGGAGGCTGAGCCAGGAGAAGGAGAAGCTGTGGGGATACAGTCTACTTAGGTCTCCTTCCAGTCAGGAGGGGAGAGATTCTGCTCCAAAAAGATAATAATAATAATAATAATAATAATAATAATAATAATAATAATAATAATAATTTATTATTTATACCCCGCCCACTCTGGGCGGCTTCCAGCAAAACACTAAAGTACAATAAGAAGACTCCCAATCCAGTTAAGAGGGGTGTGGAGACCCCTTGGGTCTGTTACTTGGAGGACCTCAGGAGCAGGGTTGTCCAAGGGGTGTGTAACTGACAGAAAATACCACCTTGCTTAAGAACCAAAGTATTAAGCGGCAAGCAACAACCGAGACAGAACTGAAGTGAAATAGCATTATAATCCGAAGTACCCTATGTTTTACCCACTTGTGCCATAAACTTCCTTTGTTTAATAAAATATTTACTGTTTATTTGATCAAATCCTGCCTGAGACTCCAAATTATTAAGTTTTCCCTCACACAAGTCCCCCACAAGATAATCTGGGGTAGTTTGTAGGAATTCGTGGAATTGGTCTTCTGTGAGGGGGGTGCACTATATTTAGGCGAGGGCAGGCCCAACGGCGCCAGGGGGAAAAATGCCGTTGCGCCGTCGTAGGGGCCAGACAGGATGCTGGGATGGCTGATAGAGGACACCCTGATGGAGAGGTGGACTATAAATTGTGGTGGCCCAAATCTTCATTTCCTTATGAATTTCTGCACAGACTGGCAATTGTTGGCATACCTTGTCTCTCAAAACTATGTTTACTGGAATTTGAGGCGGGAGGGAATCTTCTATTACACATAAAAGGATGGACTAATTAGCGAGGACATTTCCTCTGTGATAGCTTTGTATACTGGAAAAGCAAAAACAACTACGTGAAGCTCTCACAGAAAAGTTCACTTTAGGTTAAACTCCATTCTTGGAATACTTCACCTTCTTTTTTAATGTGCCAGGTGCAACAGATGTTGGCAGGTTTTCTGAAAGGCACCTTCCACTTGACATGGGTCACCTATAAAGAGAACAAGTAGACCTAGGAAAGGCCTTTGCTCAGATGCCACCTGGACCCAGAGGAGAGAAACTGCATTGTCATTTTGAACCATGGACTGATGCATTTCCAGATCACTGGGACAGAGATCAAGAGGGCGTTAGCAATCAGAATTACTTATCTGCTTTAACCTGACTATCCTAATTTATTGTACTGTTGAAACTTGTTATTATTACCGTATCCTCTCAAGATCTTTAACTTTTATATTCTGTTTTATTTTCCTTATATGCAACAAAATGATTTTGTAAGCGACTTTGTATATTTTGGATTGATAGAAAGTCATTGCAAATTTAATTCAAAATAGGGGGAGGGGAAGAAATGAGCAACAAGCACATGCCATGCCAAATAATTACCGTATTTTTCGCTCTATAGGATGCACCCGACCATAGGACACACCTTGTTTTAGAGGGGGAGAACAAGAGAAAAAAAATCTCTCCCTCTCTGCTCAGCGCCCCTTCAGCTAAGTGGCAGGAGAAACGAAGCCCCTTCCATTTCTCCTCTCGCTTCGCTGAAGGGGCGCTGCGCAGCTCTCCCTCTCTGCTGAAGTTTTGCTCTCCCGGCTTCAGCAAAAGGAACCCGAAGCCCTCGGAGTGCAGCGTGAGTTCCTGCTGTGCTCCAAAGGCTTCAGGCGACTATCCCTGAAGCCTGGAGAGCAAGAGGGGTTGGTGCGCACTGACCCCTCTCGCTCTCCAGGCTTCAGCGAAAGCAACGCGAAGCCTCTGGAGCGTGGAGGGAGCGCTCCCTCTGCACTTCAGAGGCTTTGTGTTGCTATCGCTGAAGCCAAGGAGCCTGCATTCGCTCCATAGGATGCACACACATTTCCCCTTAATTTTTGGAGGGGAAAATGTGCGTCTTATAGAGCGAAAAATACGGTAACCCGTAAGAAAGGTTGCAAAGCCATACTCTAACCCAATCTCACTTATGTCCAAGAAGTTCCAAACATGGGCTTGTCGTCATCAAAACTGTATTTCAGAAAGTATACCAACAGTTCTCTATTGTTAAATCTGTAAAATAACTTAAAATGTGATAAAATGGTAAGACAAATAAAATGATAAGACTTTTAAGACAAATCAGTTTTTATTAGAAATGGGATCCACGGACCAATTCATATCACAATTTGAGCGTGTTCAGCTTTTATGTTGTGGCCAATTCAAACTTTTCAATATCCCTTCTTGGAAAGAAAGTACTTACAAGTGTAGAAATTGCGATGTAACACACAACACAAGAGCAGATTGTGTGAATGTTGCTGTATGGGCACAAAGTATAGAATGGATGGCAAATCTGTGGCTCTCCAGGTCTTATCAGGCTACAACTCCCACCATCCCTGGCCACGGGCTTGCTAGTCAGGGCTTGTAAAGCTCTATACAATATACCCCTTTTTTCATTTTTAAAAAATTTAATAATTTTTTTAATGAAAAAAGATGAGGAAATCAAAGTGCATTTCACCTAGATTGCCACAAGGTGTCACCACATCTTTTTAGATCCTGGAGCTGTGCAATTTCAGGCAACCTCAAAGCCAGGGTTCAGCAACCTTTTTCAGCCGTGGGACGGTCTACCGTCCCTCAGACCATGTGGTTGGCTGGACAATTTTTTTTTTTTTGGGGGGGGGAATGAACCAATTCCTATGCCCCACATATAACCCAGAGATGCATATTAAATAAAAGGACACATTCTACTCATGTAAAAACACGCTGATTCCCGGACCGTCCATGGGCTGGACTGAGAAGGCGATTGGGCCGCATCCGGCCCACGGGCCTTAGGTTGCCTACCCCTGCTCAAAGCAGACCAAAAACTAGGATGAAAAATAAAGGACAAAACTAGGCATGGTATAGCTGCATCAGTGCCCGTTCTCCATCTCTTTCCTTTCTTTTTCCAAACAGGCATGGGTGGGCCCAATCACAATCAGGATAGTGAAGGGAAAGAAAGGGGTGGGGGTCCTACTCTGAGTAAAGCTCCTGATAAAATTCCTCCCCCACCTGTTGCTTAAAGGGAGAGTGTGCAACCCTGCTCAAAACAGGCTGCATACCTCGTCCCGCACCAGCTGACACCCCCCCCCCCCGACCAACACTATGACCTTTCAGCATGCCCAGGCCTTTTCATGCTGTATTTTTAATTGTGACATTCTCAGGCTTGTGGGTTTGAGCCCCACGTTGGGCAAAAGATTCCTGCACTGCAGGGGGTTGGACTAGATGGCCCTCGGGGGTCCCTTCCAACTCTGTAATTCTGATTCTATGTTTTGTCTTGTGCTGGATGTTGTGAACATGCCCAGTCATTCAGATCATCCTCAGAGGCCCTGCGTTCAGTGTCCCCTGTCTACTGAAGGAAGGCAGATGGAGACTGGAAATAGGGCTCTCTCTATAGTAGCTCCTCTTCATTGAATACGGTACCTTTCCTGACGCTAGCATTTTGACAGAACCAGCTGATCTTCTTTCTTGCCCAGGGCTTCCCCTGCTTTTCCTATGCTGAGTTTTAACAACTCCTTAGACTTGAGGTCTTGTACTCTGCTTTCACTGGCAGCTATTGATTATATTGGTTTTATGCCAAACACTCTTGCAGCCATAACAAAATATGGTCACCCACATTCTTTCCACTACCAGCCTTACACATGGGTTCGTATCATCCATAGGCTCCCTGGGGCCTAATGAAAATTACAGCATACATGTTATGTGACTAAGCCCACATTTCCAAGTAACCACACCCAGTGTGGTTTAATGTACATATTAAAACAGTATGGGAGACAAAGTGGATCATTTTGGCACCTCAGAAGCTGCTGGCTGCAGGACAAAACAACAGTCTCTTGGCAAGCAGTGCCTTCTGAGCGCTGGCCCCCAAGAAAGACGAGAATCACCTAAATAAATCCAGCCCCATACTAGCAGTGCATTGCAGGACACCATGAATAGCTGAAGGATGCTGAGAGGGTCCAGGACCTGTCCATCTTTCAACATAGGTTGCCAAGGTGACTTGAGACTGAAACCACGTGGGAAGGTGAACTGAACTTCCTCCAGGAAAACATGGAACTGCTTTGCCATAAACTTTGCCTTGAGCAGGGCTCAGCCAAGATATTTTGGCACCTAAGGCAAACCCCCTCATGGCAGGGTCTAACAGAATTTGAGCTGTGCACCAACTCCATTGAAAACCCAGATCTGCTGCTTTGAATGATGCACAAAACCTGCCACTTTCTCTCACGGGCCCTGTAATCCTGAGGTCATAAAAGTGCAAGGCTTCATCAATGGTTTGTTCGACAACTCAACAGTTCAATTTCTAGACTGGATGAACAGCTAAAGTTTCCTTCTGAGATTTCTTAGGACATTTCCATTCACCCCAACTCACATGGCTCCATCTTTCATCAGTGCAGACACAGGCTGAGTCCAAAGTGTTTAAAGTTAAAGTTTATTTTGTAATTCTTTGTAGGAATATCAATAAAAGACCTCAAATGTATCTATATCTGTACATATACAAGAAACTGTTCAAAAATATTCACAGAACAAAAATAAATCTTCTTTAGAACAAACCCAGACAATGAAATGCAGAAGTGGTCCAGCATTACTGGCATAAAAATACAGGCTTAGAGAGGGGAACGGGGAAACAAGGTATTGTGTGTTAAGGGGGAAACCATATCAAAATAAATTATTCAAAGCTAACATTGCAAACGAAACAAAACGAAACAAAGGAAAGGGGAGGAAACAGTCCTGTAAGATGACCTTCTTGTTAAGGCCAAGGAGGCAGCAGAAAGATTGTGAAAGGACTTGTGGAAGAAGGTCACACCACAACATGCTGTCTCCTCTCTTTCCTCCCAGCTCTTTGGGGATCTTAGTTATTGGAAGGATAGAGATTTTCTCTGTACCAAGATCAGAAGGGTTTGGGGAAGGGGCTTGACCAAGATTAGCACAAGCTGCCTCAATTGTCCCCAAGCCTGCCTGCCTGCCACTGGCGGACGAAGGTGGGGGCGGGCGGCCTGCCCTGGGTGCCATCCCGGGTGTGTGTGTGACATCACGGCTGCCCCTGCCTGCTCATCGCTTGCTGTGCACCCCCAAGATGTTTGGTCTCACTGGCCACACCCTATAATGTGCGCCGCTTGCTGTGCCCCCATGCCCCCAGGACACGCACCAGCCATGCCTCCGGATGTATGCCGCTCCCCAAGCAGGTAGCTCACCACTGCTGCCTGCCTCACAGAAGAGGTGGGATTGGCTGCACAGCTTCCTTTGACGGGGGGAGGGAGGGAGGTGGGATGGCAATCCCCCCTTCCCCCCGTCAAAGGGAACTGTGCAGCCAATGCAGATCCCGCCTCCCCCCCATCAAAGGGAGCCACAGGCAGCGCAGTTGGTGATGCCTGCCCTTAGGAGCTCCGTGCTGCCGGGGCTCCCGCCATCTCGCCTCGCCAAAGGCCCCTTCCCAAAGACATTCTGACCTTGGTACAGAGAAATCTCTCTTCTTCATCCCCAAAGAGAAGGCAGAAGAGAAGAGTCAGGAGGAAAGAGAGGAGAGAGCCTGTTTTGGTGTGACCTTCTTCCCCAAGCTCTAGTCGTGCAGCATTTCTGCTGCCTCCTGGGCAGGCGGGCAGGCAGTCTTGGGGAACGTTGAGGCTGTGGTGTGGACAGGCTTGGAGTGGGTGGGAGAAATGAGGAGCTGGCAACTGGCAGGTGGGAGAAGTTGCAGTTAGCAGCTGCTGTTTTTGAATTCACCGTTCTCCGTGATGGAAAGCCTGGTGGGGTTGGTGGGGGAGATGCCGTTCCGAGCCTGCATGCTGTAGTGTTCCTTCACTTGCGTTAGGGCACTCATGAGCCGCGTGTTGGCTGAGTCCAGAGACAGGATTCTTTTTTCCTGCAACAAAACACACTGATTCAGATCAGAACTGCCTTAATGACTTCACAACCTGCAACATCTGGGTCTCAAGGTGAGCAGCAGTTCTCTAAAGGAGGGCTGTTGCTTTTTCGCCATAGGCTGATCCAGCCTGGCCCTGCAGCAGAACAGAACGAGCCTGCCTCTTTCTGCTGCCCAGCATCTGTCCTGTGGAAGCTGCCAATTAGCCACGTTTAAAAGCCGATTGAGCGGTGGATCATGTAAGATCACAGAGGCAGAAGTCAGCAGGGAGATTCCTGGAGATTTAATGGGTTAGTTTTTGAACAGAGGAAAACAGAAAAAGGCAGCAGGAGGATATGAGGAAGAGGATTCTAGAGTGGAGGTGGAGTATGGATTGGGACCCTCCAGAGACACCCTCCCACTGAGAGAGGGCTTGCAATACACCCCAGGGACACTGAAAATTATAAATGCAGATAGATGCCAGCAGTGTGAGGGTGCAGCAGCAACACAGGAGCGGGGAGGGGGGCAGAAAGCAGCCCGAAGCTGGAGGGAAGGAAGTATGCATGACAGGAAGGGGCAAGGGGGAAGAGGGAGAAGGAGGGAGGTTTGTGCGAAGGGTGGCAGTGATGGTAGGGTGATGGGGAAGATGGCACTGATAAGGCACAAAAACCAAACAGGGCGCCTGGCTTCTTAGACCCATTCCAGCTCAGTTACTCCAGGACTCTGCAGAATCAAAAAGCCCTCTCTGGTTTTGATTCAGAAACTAGGGGCTTTTGCGTTAAAGAGACAAGAGAAGGCCGGGGACATGATTGGCGGACATGTAAATCTCCGGTACTATGTGGCAGGGCAGAACCAAATCAAAGAGGCACAAGGACTTGCTTTGGTTTAACCTTAACTTCCAACAAAAACTGGCAATCGTGTCAGGCTGGCCGGCCTTTGAGTGGAAAAACCACGAGATGTGCTTGGGCATTCCTGTTGAAACAGGAACTGATGCAACATGCAAGGGCTCTGTAGGGCTCCACACAAATGAGGGAAGGCAGAACAATGTACAGAGGGCACAAACATGAAGGAATGAACACGTCACTTCCCTCTGGAGACAAAAGGCAGGAGACACACTGAGTGCTGCAGTTGCTGCACAAACTCTGCTGGTGGGGTGGGGCACAAGCCCTATGGCAATGGAGAGAGGGGGCACAGCAGGAGTGGCAAGGTCACTTCCAAAAGCACTACCTTAGCCAAAGGGGTGGGTTTTCCAGCACTTCCTTCCAGATGGGGCTGCTCTGTGTAATCTGAGGCCTGAAATTCTGAGAAAAGTAGCCTGCGCTGGAGGTATGCATCTGGCCTTCAGGAGAAGCAACTCACGGTTACCAACATTCATGCAAGAGCTTCCATATTTCTTGCTAAATTCAGAACCCTTTGTGGGCTGGGTAGTTTGGGCTGCTGGGAGCCTTTCACTCATTTACTTCCCCATCATGTCCAAAACAGCTCTCGGTCATGGGAAAGTACTGCAATCCATAAGGAGTACGTGCAGCACACATAAGCGATGCATTTGCGAAGACAGTGTCCCACTTTTAAAGGCACTACTGCACAGAGGTAAATCTTTTAGAGGGAGCAATCTGTCCATACATAGAGGAAGCCTGCCTAACATCAGCTCTCTTCCTGACTGAGGTCCTTCTCCCTGCCAAAATCCATCAGTTCGTTTTCGTTAAAAGGAATAACTCCAAAATATCTATCACAAAACAGTACTTTGAAAGGTGCCAAGCCAAAGTCTCTGACACCAAATGAGAATGCCCAGCACTAGAGATGCTAGAATTTCAGAATCCGGGTTCCACCAACTGGATTCGGGGAGGGGGGGGGTCTGATTATGTTAAGCCACATTTTGGTGTCCGGCTCAAAAAGCCCTAAACATGTGCACAAAGGGCCTATGGGAATCAATCTGGGGGAAACAACTTCCAGTTGCCTCATGACCATCCTTATAATTAATCTAGTTAATTTTTCTGAATCAGTTTTAAATTATATTAAGAGGAGCTCCCTACATACACCATACTTCCATTGTTGACTCAGAAAGAATGACTGCAAAATTGCAGATGAAAAGCTCTCACTGCTGCTGAAATAATCCAGGAAGGTCTCTTATTTAAGGGTGACCCTGCTTCCGCTGGCATATGAACAAGAGTGCATTTATCCCTTCTGTGGCTATTCAAATTCAAAAACAAAGGCGTGAGCTTGGGAGTTCAAGGAGAGGGGGCGCTGACGACACCCCCGCCGTCAAAAAGCAAGCATGGGGCAATCCAAGCTTATTCCAAACTGTCTCTGGATGAGGCGCAGGGAGTGGCAGGAGCTGGAATGTGTAGGGGGAGGTGAGTGCGCCAGGCCAGGGCAGGGTGGTGCTCAGCTAGAGAACTGATTGGGTGTACTTGCCTGCTTGAATTATCTCATCCCCATTTAAGACCTGTAATTTAACACAGCAGTGATGTCACTTGCAATCACAAATGGAAGCTCAGTGCACAGTGAAGCTCTGCGAGTTCATGGAGGTGCGCGGGGGTGGGGGGTAGAAGTGACATCCAGGGTCCCCCTTCCCCATCCAGCAAAAAGAGAATGACTAAAGAAACAAGAAGTGCCAGGGGGGTGAAATTTGGGGCAAATCATCCTAAAAGCTGATGCTACGAGGATGAGGGCTCCTTGCTTCAGAGCACATGGGAGGGAGGGTAAACCAATGGCCACATGCACTTCAGCAAACCAGCAGCGACCTAGTTCAGGGCTTTTGTTTCCCACCCCTCTTGCAATGGCCTCTCATATAGTCATGGTGGCTCCAGCCAGGTTCTTGGTTGCTGCGGGAAACTGAGGCAGCTCTGATGCTTTCCTATACCCCTCAGCCATCTTCTGGAGAATAACCCATGAAATGATTAAGTACTGGGGAGTTGTGTCCAGAGCTTTAACCAATAGCATGTTTCTGTCACAAATCATTTGGGAGTGGTGCCCTCCACATAGAAACAGACCTCATTCAGCCCAAAACACTCTGTTTGAGTCCTCAAGTTAGACAAGCGGCTCTGGTCGAGCTGCCGTGTAATTAACTCAGTCTTGCAAACAAGTACTTGGAAACTACTAGCCCTTCTGCCTGTACAGATTGTGGCCCAAGAGCAAAAACAAAAAACACAAATCCTTGTTTCTGGAAAAGTTCCCTGGAGAAGATTTACACTCATGACAGGAGATCAGGCAATACAGCCATACCTCGGGTTGAATATGCTTCGAGTTGAGCGTGTTCGAGTTGCGCTTCTCGGCAACCTGGAAGTAACGGAGTGCATTACTTCCGGGTTTCGCCACTTGCGCATGTGCAGACGCTCAAAATGACATCACGTTCATGCGCTGACGTGCCGTCGCTACTTACGTTTACTTCTAGATGTGAACGGGGCTCTGGAATGGATCCCGTTCGTATCTAGAGGTACCACTGTAACTTGTTCAAAAGCGTAAGTTATAGCAAGGCATTTCTGCTTAGATCTGAACTGAGAAATCATCATGGAGCAGCTGGGAAAAGTAGCCAATAGGCAAGCTGCATACTCGAGGGCAGGTGCAAAGGGGGTTGGTTAGCCCTTCGCAGTCTCGGCTTGACCAGAGTTTGTATTTGTAAACTTTTATTTGTAAACTATTTTGCCGTATTAACAGTCTTTTATTTGTAAACTATTTACAAAGTACAGAGCACCCCTTCAAGCATCCGATTCGTCTGCAACAGATCCCAGGCAATCCCAGACATCGGTGCTGTTCTCTACGCTTTAACCCTCTCCTGTCCTGGGTGGATAGAACTGGTGCCCCCTCTCCCTCTGTGCCGGAGCTGGTGGAGTGGTGCTGGTGCTCTCTAACATCAGGAAGCTGTGCCTCCGCCTCCCCTTGCTCTCCACCTCCTTCCAAGGCTGCCTCTTCTACCGGCCCCTCTCTCTCCTCCCCCTCCTCCAACTCCAGAGCTGTCCCAGCTGGCTCCGTGACAGAAGGGGTGGGGAACCTTAGGCCTGGGGGGCCAAATGTGGCCTTTGGACTCTCTAAACCACACCCTTCTCCAGGCCACCAACATCTACCTTGAATGCTTCTGCGCACTACGGCCTTTTCATGCTGGGTAAAGCAGAGGTCTATGGCTGATGATGAAAGACACAAGGACAAAGATTATCCAGCAATGATAAATACTATATGGGGAAATAACTTTGTGCTCCGAGGACAAGGGGGATTCCACACAAGCACAGCACACAAGAAGAGATCAAAGTGATTTCTCTTCCTGTGTGGCTTAATCCTCTTTTCTCTTTGCTGAGCAGAGAGCCAACAGAAGCCCAGGAAAAACTCCCAAACTCACTCCAGGAAAAGCAAGACAGGCGAAAATACATGTGCCCACATGCAGCTCCATTTCTCCCAACGCCAACCAAGGCAGGTGCCAAAGGAGGGCGTTTCACAACAGGTACCATTCCAAGCTGCAGTCACCCAAGGTCACAAGCCAAAGCTTTGTCTGCGTCTCCAAGAGCACTCAAGAGCAGTCGCTCGGCCCTCGGCTGTGACCTAATGATGCTTTGAGTGTCAGGAGGGTACATGCTTTGACCCTACATCATCCAGGGAGCCTGTTCTGTACAAGGGAATAGTCCTTGCCTGCCCCACTGAGATGCTGCCATAGGCATTTTCCAGAAGTTGCTTCAGTGCTTCAGTCATTGGTCGCAGGAAGTGGAATAGTGGGAGCAATGCCTATAAGCAAGGATACTTCGAGACTTACCTGTGCGTCAATTATTTTCTGCTTAGTGTCAATAACCGCCTGCATCTCGGCATGGTCCTTCTTCAATTCCTCCTCAACAGCCATCAACCTACGGTAGAGGCAAATGATATAAGAAAGGGATCTGGCTGTGCCTTTGGGGAATTACAGAAAAACAACTCTCAACCCAGCAACTGACTTAAAAGACAAAAAACCCAACACATTGTGTTCCTCAGCCAACAAGCTTCAAGTCTTTTGAGGAGCTATTTGAAGGAAAGAGGAAGGTCTGAACTCAAAGGCAACACCCTCACACACAGACAGACATGTGAGAAGATGAGCTGGCATTTGAACTCAGGTCCCCCTGTCTGCTTTATGCAGTGGGCTCTAGCTAAAGAACACAGTAGATGATGGAGAATTGACTTCCTGGCTCACCCCCCCCCCCAATCTGCTGCAGGTTCTTTGCACGATCCTTATGATTCATCTCCCTTATGTCTCTGGTTCCTATGTGCTAAATAAAGGTAATTTCCTCTTCTGCAAGCCACTGTTACATTTCACAAGGGAGCTGCCCACATGTGAAGATGGAAAGCTCAGATTGCAATTCAGAGCAGTCTTTTTGCTCCTTCCTTCCAACTTTCCAGCCTCTCCCACCCATGGCAAGACCCTTTCACCTTACCTGCTAATGATGCTCTTCATCTGACTATCCTTCTCCTCCTGCTGCCTTCGCAACCTCTCCTCACTGTCTTCCAACCTGGCCTTATATTCCATCAGCAACTTTTGCATTTGCTGCTCCTGAACCAGGAGCCGCTGTTCGTACTCCTCCAGCCGCTGGCTCGACACCTTCAGGCGATCTTTGAGTTTGGTTATCTCCTGTTCATACTGCAGGTTGGGGGCAAGGATGGGCATTGTTCAGTTAAAGCATTTATTAGCTCCCTTTCCAGTATTCAAGGTGGTGTTAAAGTAAAGTAAAAACAGCAAGAAATCTGCAAAAAGGACCAAAAACAAAACCCACAGCAACCCTCAAATAAACGCCAGAAGAGACCAGCTATAGAGTTGAGTCAAAGGCCAAACGGAAGAGTTGTATTTTGCAGGGCTGACAGAGGGCAAATGGTGGACACCAGGGGGAATTTCTTCTCAGAGCTCCTGTGACATTTCTCACTCTGCATGGGTGTTGGTACTTGAAGCAGGGCCTGAGAAGATGATGCGGGAGATGCTCTTTGAGATAAATAGGACCCAGGCTGTTTGCATACAGGCAAACCACAGTGCCCTGAACTGGACTGCACTGGAAACATCTTGACAGCCAGTGCAGGTGCAACAAAACCAGCTGGATGCATTTGCCATGCCTCATATCATAAGGAGATGTATAGCAATATACTGCACTAGCTGAAACTTCCAAGTTGACTTCAAGGGCAGCCCTATGCAGAGCATAATATAGTAGTCAAGCCCAGAGGTTCCAAAATTATCGTTCTGTAAATAGTGGCATTGCTAGGTATTTGAAGGTCTGAGAGAACATGTTCATGTCACCAATTTGTGTATGTATAGATGGGAAATTAAGGCGATGGTTTTAGTGCACACTGTAAAAAAAACACCAGTAACTGAAAAACAGAGGAAGGAGTCCTTAAGTCCCCTGGGCAATGCCCTTGCTCTGCCCAAGACTTGAAGAGATCCTGTTCACCTGTCTGGATTCAGCCTCTATTGGCTGGATTCAGCCTCTATTGGATTCAGCCACTATTGGCACATCTGCCTAAATTCAGTTTCTAGACAGTGATATTATATAACAACAACAGCATCCAGTTGTTTAATAACTGAAATACAGAGCTGGGTGTCATCAGCACTTGGGAATTTCAGGTGTTTCCCTCTTCTTGCAGACCCGTTTGGGACCCAGAGCTGGCATGCAGCCACTACCTTTTCTGCGTGCTTTGCTTCATCTTGGTTTTGATCAGCATCTTCCTCCTCTTCTTCATACTGCCCATTGTTGAGGACCCAGGCAGCTGTCCTTTCCACAGGCGACATTGTGGCAGAGTCTACAGGTGAATGAATCTGCAAGCACAGCATGGGAGTGTGAGAGGCTCCCTATCTCACTGTTTGCCAGAAGGAGAGCTATCCTAGACACAGGTTACACTCAATGACACCTGGAGCCAAGACACACTTTGGCAGTGGCATGAGAGAGCCTGTTTTCCAGAGTGTGCTTGTGCCCCACTCCAGTAATGTGCATGAAGGAATCACATTAACAGAGCCCATGCTGTTTACCCTCCCATGTGAAGGGAGTAAAGGAAAGTATTTTTATTAATTCCATAGACAGATGCATGCAACATTATCAGTTAATAATGTTTTTGCTATAATCTGAAATCCAACACTGTGGGGTGGGTTTTGTAGTGCTGCTTCCATTTTAGTATATCACAACGTGGAGGAGTTCAACCCTACGTTTCAACATCTGTTCAGGCTGGACCTGGCCAAGCTTGGGGCTTCTTGCTCAAGGTCTCTAGTTTTCATTGGACTTTACTTCACTTAAACCTGGTTTGCAGTGACAGTCTCCTGGCCTCTCCTTCAAACCAGGCAAATCACAATTTATAGCAATTCTAGCTTATTAGAAGAGTTTTGGACTGCCTGATTGCCGGAAGAGAGACTGTGGTATAAATAGGATCCACATATTCAATCACAGTGAAGCACCCTGCTCAGAGGATGCTCTGGGGTCTGTCAGCTGCTGACAAGACATATCACACTCTGCTTCAGGAAAGTATGGAACAGGAGCAAAATACAAAGCAATCAAGAAAAGATGGTCATTTTTCTGTGAAAGGCAAGATGCAGATGGCAAAAAGCTCTTTCTTAACGCCACAGCTGACTGCTTTAACTGCAACCCTATACACCAAGCAGGCGCTACCGTTTGAGACTGTGCTCCGCTGTCCTGCAGGGAGCATTGTACAAGGAAGAGAGACTGTGCAACATGAGCCCCCTTGCTGTCCAGGAAAAAGAATGACTGCTGCAGTTTATATGCCTTGCTTAGAAAAGCCGCCAGGAATTTTTTTTATCATGGAAGATCATTGGCCATCTTTCCAAGGAAGATGAGAGTGCAGAAGGGAACAGATTAGACTGCATTAGTTAGGCTTATGCAACCGCAGCCATCCCATTTATGATTAAGACAACAGCTGTGACGTTTTTAGAATAGCTGGCACACTTCCCACCTTTGGTTTGACTCTACTTTCCCCCTTTCTTAGGATGAGCTCTGGAAAACCAGTTCAGTATTTCCCCCCAATGTGGCTGCTTGCAGAAAGGAAAAGCTGGCGTTGGCCAGCGCGTGTGACGCCAACCTCCCTCCATGCATTCTGCAATCTCTGCAGCAGTTTTGCATGGTTTTGAAAATTGTTTACACCTTTCAAAAAATAATCTGAAACCTGAACGTTTAAAATAAATGTACATGTGCTGATTTAACATGGCCAGGTAATCTACTTTAAGACACTTTTATGAAGGCAGAGGGAGGAGCTACACTACAATGAAGGGCTGATCAAGTATTAAATAGTATTTGATTTTCTGCTATTGTTTCATTTGTTAATGAAAACTGTGTTATGTGAAAGAAACTGCTGAGATTATTCTTAAAATAGCATGCCTGTCTCCACGTTAACTTTCAAGTTTCAGAATACAACATTGCAAAGGGACAAAGAATAAGCAACAAACAGATGTAAGACAGAGTTGTTCCGCCTGGCCTTTGGCTTGGAGCCAATTTGATTCCCTCCCTCCCTCTCTTTCTTTTTTCTTTTCCTTCTCCTCCTGCAATGAGGCTACATTTTAATATTTTAATGTTCCATTATTTTTATGTTGTATTTTATTTTTGTTTTTAAGTTGTAATCATTCTTCTTGTTTTTATTATTGCTTGTAAGCCGCTCTGAGCCCGGCCTTGGCTGGGGAGGGCGGGGTATAAATAAAAAATTATTATTATTATTATTAGATGAAACAGATCCACTCCATCAGCAGAAACCTAATTCCATGAATTTCCCCAATTCACTTACTTCATCATGAGAACTCATCCTAATAAGAATAACTATAGCATTATAAAACATCTATTTTTCATATGTATGTTTTATATAAACTGATTCAAAGTGCATAGGCTGCAAGCAAGCCAGTCCTCACGTTAAATGATGAAACGGGTGGGTGGGTGGGGAGAAAGATTACTAAAAACCCCATTCTTCACATAAAATTAATCGCTTTCTTTGCTACTATAAGGGTTATAATGCTTCTCTCTACTTCTGCTCTCTGCCTTTCAAGGGACCTATGAGTTCCAATTTGTGCAAGAGGTAGATTTGAATAATTGCTGGCTTTTGTATATTAAAAGAAACAGCAGCCATTGCGTCTTTGTTCTACTATGCTTTCATGATTCAGTGCTGACCTGTGATCTGCTTGCATTGGTTACATCAAAACAATTAAGTTAATCTGCAAAGAGCTTCCTGAACCTCATCTCCAGGCTTTTGCATACTGCAGACAGGGCTTCCACCTTTGCCAGCAACGTTATTTTCTCCCTGCCCCCCTTTTTTTGCTTAACGTCCAGCCCGAAAGCGTTTTGCGAAACTCAAAGGCTCACTACTCTGCTCGGACTCTTGCTTGGTTCTAATGAAGGCATTTTGCTGCCTCTGCTTGTTTGCATTTGTTCCCCACCTACTCACTCAAGAGGAATACAGAACACACAGGGGACTCTTCAAGTCCAACAAAGGGCTCCCCTCTCTTGTTGGGAACAAGCAACCATTAATAAGAAAAGGGGAATCGGACAATCAAACTTGCCCACAAAGAGACTGGCCACATTTGGGGGAGAATTCCATGGCATAAACTCCAATATCTGCTGGCATTAAAACAATCTCCCCTTCCACCTAGAGATACTCATTACTTCTGCTGGCACTGAACAAACTACAAATGGATTAAAATCTACAAGACTTGAAGCAGAAAAGGGAGAAACAAGAAGTGGGAATCTGAGCAGGCATTTGCAAGGTCAGGCTAATGCTGCTGGCTGTAGTGAAAGTGATGTCACAAAAGGGAAAGGGGTCTCAGAACACCTCTCAACACCATTTTCTAAGCAAGCATCACTCACTTAGACTGTGTACACACCATACATTTAAAGCACATGTCTCTCTCCCCAAGAATCCTGGGAACTGTAGTTTACCCCTCACAGAGCTACAATTCCCAGCACCCTTCGCAAACTACAGTTTTCAGGATTTCTTTTGCTGGGGGTGGGGGGAGTCATGTACTCAAAACACATGGTGTCTACAGAGCCCAGGAAGTGAAAAGCAAATCCTGAAACATACATGTGCCTGGGGAGCAGTAGAAGGAGTAAGACTAGGGAGTTTTTCTTTTAAATGCTCTGGGCTTATGTGCTTTACATATGTAAGCCATCCTATGACAGCATGACATCATAGGCACGATAGAAGCATCGCTGACAGTAAGACACTGCTCCTGAAAAACCCAACAACAAGCATATTTTCCTCCTCCCTCTTCTGCCTTCAAGTAAGTGCTTGTTTATTTTCCAGCTATTTCCAGTAACTTACCCCCAAGGAGACAAATGCACCTCTGGAGGGTGTTATGGCAAGGCAGGGCTTTTCCCAGCAAGAACTGCATTGGTGTGTGCACAAAAACACACATTCACGACGATCCCTCTAAGATCCATGAATTGGGCAAGCAATTGCTGGATTTTCAAATAGGAAATTCTTATTTTGTGGCTCTACACACCACTCACTTGCATTTTCTTGGCCAAAATCAACCAGCTGTATCCTAATGACTAACTAACAGTCAGACATAAGTCAAAATGGCTGCACAAGCAATGCTTGGATTTTTTTAATCGCATAAACAAGAATGCCTAGAAAATCTGACCTTGACAAAAGATATGTCAGTACTTTACATTTATATACCGTATTTTTCGCACCATAGGACGCACTTTTTCCCTCCTAAAAAGCAAGGGAAAATGTGTGTGCGTCCTATGGAGCGAATGCAGGGGGGAGGCAGGCGGGAAAAGCCCCCAAGAGCCGCACACAAGCTCCGTGTGCTCTTGCGGGCTTTTCCACAGGAGGGAGAAGGGACTGACTGGCCGCATCAGTCCCTTCTCCCACCTCCCAGGAAAGCCAGGAGAAGCCGTGCAGCCCTTTTAAAGTGCACGCGGCTTCTGCCGGTTTTGCGGGAGGTGGGGGAATTCCCCCACCTCCCAGAAAAGCCAGGAGAAGCCGCGCAGCCCCTTTAAAGAGCTCACGGCTTCTGCGGGCTTTTGCGAGAGGTGAGGGAATCCCCCCACCTCCCAGGAAAGCCAGAAGAAGCCGTGCAGCCCTTTTAAAGTGCGCGCGGCTTCTGCCGGTTTTGCGGGAGGTGGGGGAATTCCCCCACCTCCCAGAAAAGCCAGGAAAGCCCTGCGCAGCATCTCCCGGCAAGGAGAGGCTGCGCGGGGCTAAAGGGGAAGGCAAAACAGCGAGCGGGATCCATCCCGCTCGCTGCCTTGCCTTCTTCCATAGCCGCGCGCAACCCCTCCGCAAGGAGAGGCTGCGCGGGGCTAAAGGGGAAGGCAAAACAGCGAGCGGGATCCATCCCGCTCGCTGCCTTGCCTTCTTCCATAGCCGCGCGCAACCCCTCCGCAAGGAGAGGCTGCGCGGGGCTAAAGGAGAAGGCAAAACAGCGAGCGGGATCCATCCCGCTCGCTGCCTTGCCTTCTTCCATAGCCGCGCGCAACCCCTCCGCAAGGAGAGGCTGCGCGGGGCTAAAGGGGAAGGCAAAACAGCGAGCGGGATCCATCCCGCTCGCTGCCTTGCCTTCTTCCATAGCCGCGCGCAACCCCTCCGCAAGGAGAGGCTGCGCGGGGCTAAAGGGGAAGGCAAAACAGCGAGCGGGATCCATCCCGCTTGCTGCCTTGCCTTCTTCCATAGCTGCGCGCAACCCCTCCGCAAGGAGAGGCTGCATGGCGCTATGGCTTCTTTAGCCCTGTGCAGCGTCTCCCGGCAAGGAGAGGCTGCATGGGGCTAAAGGGGAAGCCAAAACTTGGCTTGCTCCATAGCTGCTCGCAACCCCTCCGGCAGGGAGAGGTTGTGCGCACCCTGTACGCTGCTCTTTGGGGCTGGGGGGGGGGAAAAGATTTTTTTCTAGATTTCCCCCCCTAAAAACTGGGTGCGCCCTATGGTCCGGTGCGCCCTATGGTGCGAAAAATACGGTATTGCACTGGAACATTCAAAATATATTTTCATCAGTAATCCTTACAACAACCTTCTATCAAAGCAATTACCATGCCCCACAAACCCAATTTCTGAGGGGTTTGTTTGTTTGGGAAAAGAAGATTTTCTCTCAGTGGCTTGCATTACCTTCTCTGTATAGATGTTTCACACATGCACTTGAAATGACTGTGTGCCCATTTTTATTTAAAATGTTAGTAGTGTTTTAAGCTGTTCACTGCTATGCACTGCAAATCGCATCCCTTGCTCTCTGTCACTGGGAGCCGACCTTTTCGTTAATCATTCCACAAGCCAGGACCAAAAATGAGGCAGTGCCCATCTTATGAGGACCACGGCGCATAGCCATCCCCACCCACATACCTGGGAGTCACTTTCTTGCAGTCTAGCAGCTTGGCGCTGAAGGAGCAGGCCAGCTTATGCCCTCCCTAGGACTGCAGGTCAGCCTGCAGGTCAGACTGTCCAGGTGTGCCACAAACTACTGCTCCTGAGCCTTTCATGGTCCCCGAGTTGCAGGCTGGCCACTTATGCAAATTGATCCCTGCTCCTTCTATCATGCACAACAAACACACACACACATGAACTAGCCTCAAATTCAGAGGTACCAGCACAGATTATGGTCCTACCTGCTGCGTTTGCTGCCTCTGGATGGCACGCACTTTGGGAACTGGGCTCTCCCGGGAGGACGAGGATTGCTGCCGAGACCGGTTGCCGTTCTGAAGAGGCTCCGCTGCCATTGTGGCAGATGCTACAGACACGCTCCCTGTGCTTCGCAGAGAAGCGCTGTGCGGAAGGGACTGGGGCGCCTTGGCTCTCGCACCCAGTCCCGCTTGGTCCACTTTGCGGATCTGGGCCTGCCCAGTGCTGTTCTGGCGAGGTAACACCATGGGCACGTGCTTGTCCAGTGCTGTGCCCCGTCGGGGAAAGTCCTCGCTCTGTGTGCTGCGTTTGGTGAAGTCCTCCATGCTGCTGTTGCTCGGCCCGCTGAGCTTAAGGTCTTCGCTATTCTGGCTCCGGGAACTGGTGACACTCAGATTCTCCAAGCTGGAGTCCATGGACACCTTTGGCATGGCCTGGGCGGGGTTGTTCATATGGTAAACAGGGTTCTGGAAGGAGAGGGCCTGTAGAGGGCCCGGCTGGCTGAGTGGTGTGTGCAGAGGCCTCCTGACCTGAGGGGTGCTCTGCGGTGTGCTGTGGAGCTGCTTGATGTTCGCCACCTGGATGACAGAAAGCTGGCTGCCGGATAAACGTACAGGAGCATCGTGCATCACGGACCCGGAATCACACTGCACAACATTGGGATCTTGGAGATCCATCAGCGATATGCTTCGGACATTGGGCATGTTAGTCTCGTCACTCTTGTCGGAGTAAGTCACACTGCGTGACGATGACTGTTGAATCAGCAACAACTTGCTTTTGAAGTACCCTTCGTTTTCCTGGGGGGGCGACTTCAATTTGACCTCACTGTGAAGTTGAACAGAAAGAGTACCAATGTCTGGTGAGAACAGAAGCTGTGCCCCACAAAAATCCAGCTCTTTTCTTAAAAACAACAACAAACGAAACAAAACCCACACATTCACTGGAACAGTATCACCTAGGCCAGGCTCAGAAAACCACCTAAGCCATTGTTTAGGTTATCATAAATGAGGTGCTGCAAGCCTCTGGGCTCATATGCTCCCCATTCTCCTGCTCCTTTGTACATGGGAAGAGAACACGGAAAGCCCTCAATTTCAGTTTTGAATAAAGAACAGTTTTGCATTACTTGTGGCTTGTTCCAACTAAAGTTAGCTTATACAAATCAGGCTCAAACTGTGGAACTGGAAGCCTCCACTGCCCTCCTTTCCTGTATAGTAGGCAGGGAGGGAAAGGGAATTCACAAGCCTGAGACTTGTTTTGATCCCCTAAACCTAAAGACCTGAGCTGGCCCTAAAACACACTGACTCCTGTTTGCTAGCTAACAGCTTAAGTTTTAAGTGAAACTGACAGAACGTTTACATGAGGTTTCACTTTCCCAAATACCCTCTCCTTTCAGCTACAAAGAGATTGTTTTGACTGTATTTATCTCATAACTTGATAATGAATCCAATTTCGGATTCCAAAGCTAAAGCTCTACCCTCATACTGCAAGCTAAGCCCAGGAAATATCCTTGACATTCCTAGGGTGACTTGCCACCAGAATGGAAACCTTGGGCACCCACATGGTTAGACTCCACTCTTTCTGCCCTTGTTCCTGCCCACTCAGAATACCATCGCCCACAATCATGTATTGAACAGTGATGGTGGGAGAAAAGCTTTCTAACCTTACTGGTGACATAGAGGAAAGGGTAAAGTTTGTTAAGGAATAATAAACAAACCCTTGCAAATAAATCATGCCTATCCATACATATCTGACTCATTTGAGGCCTAAAAAGCATGATAAACAGAACTCTCTGGCACAACTTGCCTGCTTGGTTGCTGGAAGACAGGTCTTATCTGCCACAGGCAATTGGCTATTTACAACTATGCATTAAAACGAGTTTGAGAAAATGTGGAAACGCACCGTTTACTCATTGCTATGGCACAGGACTATTATAGAATGAGAACTAGTGTAGCACGGTGACTTTCACATCTGGGTGGGGATGATCAGACTGGCTTACCTTACAGGGCTGTAGTCAGCACCGCTGAGATAATAACAGTGAGCACTGTTCAGCAGTGTATGTGTGCTAAGTGTTAATATAATATGGGAAACCCAGTCCTTGAGATACCAGCTTGACCAAGGTCTACTCTGGGTCAAACGGTTTGGTCACAAGCTGCAGCTCAGTGGTAGAGTGCATCCTTCCAGCATCCATTGCTGCCGCCTTCACTTAGAAAGGATATCAGATAGCAGGGCTGGGAATGTTTGACTTGGAGATGTGCAGCTGGTCACAGTAGAACACAACAGGCTATATGGACCAGGGGTTTAGCATAAGGCTTCTCAGTCTATAAAATGATCACTTTAAGCCAGGGATGGGAAAACCTATGGCTTTCCAGATGTTTCTGCGTTATGGCTTCCATCATCCCTACCTGTGAGTCATCCTGGCTAGGGAAAATGGGAACTGGAGTTCAACAACTGGAGGTCTACAGGCTCCCTCATCCCAGGTATAAGCACAGCCAAGACCTCCCCCCTATTTCCCTGGGCAATGCGTCTTCCTGACAGCCCTATAACCCCAGGGAGAGCTCGGTGCTGCGTACCTGTCAATAGGGTCCTCAAAGATTTTTTGCAGCCCTGAGGAGAGGCTGACGTTGGGGCTTGAGTTGTGATCTGCCAGGCGTCTCAATTGTTGCTGGATCGGCGTGGGGTTTGTTGTGGCCTTGGCAATATCTGCGAGGATGCGTGGCAAAGGTCCCAATTTTTCTACCGTTGCCTGTAGGAAGGAATTTTCACCCTGATTCGACAATAAGCACCGTGGCACCCGCCATTTGAGTATTTGTTTTGTTTTGAATGTGTTGGTTTTTTAAATTAAAAAAATAAAACAATGATGAACATGAGTGGAAGTTGGAAGGAAAGAAGGTGGCATTTGTGTGTGGGTGGGGCAGGACCACAATGCATTGTTATGGAGCAGCGGAACCACGGCGACCAGACGGATGGAGGAGACGAAACAGGGTGCGGCAGACATTGAGGAAAGAAAAGGAAATAGAAATTAAAAACTGACCCCCCAAAATAAAAAGGTCATGCTCAACAGAACAAAACTAATTGCCATTCCAACACAAAACTGTCATGCAAAGCAAACTGCATTCAAAGGGAAGGGTAGTAGAAACGGGACCGGGGGGGGGGGGCGACTGCAATTGCTACCAATTGAAATGGGATTTAGAAAACTAGAGAATAATTCAACTGCAAAGAAGTTTCCAGCCCCCCCCCCCATCCCAAAAAGTGTCCTGTGGTCAGGGAAATGCATGCTGACATACAGGGAGATTTGCATTCAGGAGGTTTGCAAGAGCACTAAAAGTATATGTGCGGAAGTGCAGTGTTTGCGTTTAAAGATATCCATTTAATTAGTCTTTAACCTCTTTATGAATTTGCTGTTTGTAATCATTAATAGGTAGAATTCTCCTGTTCCGATGTTTAGTTTAACTGGAATAGACCAGGTTAATTTAATGCACGCTCCATGAGCTCTATATCATTTATTGTTAAAAAAATGGGATGTTGTGTACAGGTGTGAGAGTGAGGGCTCCAAGTGGGTTCTGTTCTGTCTACTGGCGGGAAGGTAAACGGCGTTTCCGTGTGCGGCTCTGGCTCGCCAGAGCAGCGATGTCACGCTGGCCACGTGACCCGGAAGTGTCTCCGGACAGCGCTGGCCCCCGGCCTATAGAGTGAGATGAGCGCACAACCCTAGAGTTTGGCAAGACTGGCCCGTACGGGCAGGGGTACCTTTACCTTTTATCATGGTGGAGGCAACTGGAAGGTGTGGATGGCCTGATCCTGGGCAAGGTTAAACCTGCTTGGAAGCTGCTGTGTTGTGCGATGGATTCAGAACCTCTCTGCACACAGGAACCATACTTCCAATGATGACAAGTAGCTCATCAGTGTGCAATAATATCTATAGCCTAAGAGCAAGATGCATCTTTGTGCCAGAGCTTAGAGGCCTCTGAGTGGACTCTGGTTTGGATATAAATTCATTTCTGTCCACAGCAGAGTCCAGGAAGTCCCACCTGAAATCCATATAGAACAGTAATTCCCAAACTGCAATCTAGGGCACACCACTGTGCCAGGAGACAACTGCCAGTGTGTCATGAGAAGCCAGTTAAGGTTCTGATGAATCTCAAGCGCCAACTCACAGAGGAGGTTGCTGCTGTGCCTCTGTGTGAGTTCCTGCTCTGAGCATGCCTCTTTCCAATTAGCTGGCCCTGGGAGCATGCAAGTCTACCTTGGTTACCTCTTCTACTACAGCAGTTAATTAACATAAGATAATTGCATTATTGCAAATGGCAGCTGTTGTGAACGGCCATTGTGCTTATATTTAAATTTAAAAACCAACAACTAGACTGACAGAAATATAATTAAACACTTCCTTTATTGAATCCCAAGTGGTCCCCAACTTTATGGCCTTATCCTCTTGCCTGATCATCACTACTTATTGTGAAGAAATAAAGCAAAAAGCCATTTAAGCTGGAATACCATCCCATTAGTCCATAGTATCACTGTACTGGAAAGAAAGAGCACACCTGTCTCTAATGTTAGGTTTTGGCTAATTTGTATTTGCCTACTTTTTCATTAACGACTGAGACAAATGCTTTGCTTTTAAGGGGCCTCATGCACATGGGAAATAATATTATGTTAAGACATGAAGTCATTCCAGTGGCCTGGGAGGAATAACCTACCTAAGGAAAACTTGTCCAGAAATATGTGGGTTTCATGAATGCAAAATATAGATGTGTGGAGGAATGGAGAAAGGAAAAGAGGCAGGGAACTCCACATTTTGACAAAAACACAAGATGCAAACGTAATGTGCCTGTACAAAATACTTGTGTGCAGTGCCAACAGCAAATTCAATTAACAGTAATTTTTCAGTTCTTCAAAGAGTAATAACCCACCATCACCACCGAAACAATTCCCTGACAATCTGTTCCTTCAAATGAAAATTCTAGCTGGAGTAGTTTAATTATATAGAATTATGGACAGCAAAAACTTGCAAGAGTGATGGGCAGTAGCTGCTGAACACAGCTAAACCATGTACCAATGTGAACAGCATCTCTTTGCTGTGTTTTTGGTCCAGGGCAATCATGACTGGTGCACCCCCTTCCCTGTCTGCCATCCTCTTTATGTTCTCCCCGCCTGCCACCCTCTTTATGTTCTCCCTACCTGGCTTTTCAACATTATGCATGGTGCGTTGCATCATCTAAGGTGAAACCCCATGATTATGTTTGTGAGAGGCCAAATTTGTTTCAAAATGTAAAGGCCAAACAAAGAATAGCTTAAGCTGTTCAATCAGAATTAGTGGAGGATTTAGGTAAAGGTAAAGGTACCCCTGCCCATACGGGCCAGTCTTGACAGACTCTAGGGTTGTGCGCTCATCTCACTCTAGAGGCCGGGAGCCAGCGCTGTCCGCAGACACTTCCGGGTCACGTGGCCAGCGTGACAAGCTGCATCTGGCGAGCCAGCGCAGCACACGGAACGCCGTTTACCTTCCTGCTGGTAAGCGGTCCCTATTTATCTACTTGCACCCGAAGGTGCTTTCGAACTGCTAGGTTGGCAGGCGCTGGGACCGAGCAACGGGAGCGTACCCCGCCGCAGGGATTCGAACCGCCGACCATGCGATCGGCAAGTCCTAGGCGCTGAGGCTTTTACCCACAGCACCACCCGCATCCCTCAGTGGAGGATTAAAACAAAACAAAACAAACAAACAAACAAACAAACGTAAACAGGATTTAAAAAAACGTAAACAGCTTAATAAAACTACACTTGAGGCTCTGCAAAATTCATGCAGTTGACTCAAGCTCCTTATTGACTGTTCTCACCATCTCAAACCTTTAGTCATGTGTGGAATAAAGGCTGGTCAATTACTTTTCTTTATTTTAAAGTTAACTTCTCATGAAGTGTTGGCTCCTACAGCGTAAGAATTATTGTAACCAGGGGACTATCACGGATTCGGCGAGCCCTCCCCAACCTCCAGCCTAGATTACCTTGTCCAGCTGACATACAACTTCCCACAGCAAGGAATGCAAGACGGCGATCTCCCGTCCCAAATCTATGAAGCCTTCAAATCCTGGAGTGCCGGAGATGGTGTCCGCATTAGAAATTTCTATCAGGAAGCGTTTCATGCCGCCCCACTCATGCTCGAGAAAGTCATTCATAAATGTAATATATTCTTCTTTGTTCCCAAATCTCGATTTTCGTAAGGAGGAAAGAGAGAAATAAATAAATAAATAGAGAGAGAATTAACTTTTTTTCTGGGGATGGATGGAACAGTTTCAAGGGAATCTGTGATTTTCTTAACTTATGAAAGGACTGTAATTGCTACCTTTTGTCTGACTAAACCACAGGTTCCATATCAATACTCCTTTTAGTTATGGCTGCTGACAATAATTCATTTTAGAAAAAGCTGAAGATAGCATGAGAAAGTCAGTGTTACCTGTGGTAACTCTGGTTTCTTTTCAAATCGTCCCTGTGGTATGTATGCTTCTTTATTTGTGTTCTGCTATTATCTCTGGCCAAGCAGGCTTTATAGGCTTCAAAAAACGATCAGAGATTATATTTGGAGAAACTACATAATGAACAGGCAAGCAACCTTCAGCTGCCCAGAGTGGCTAGGGAAACCCAGCCAGATGGGCAGGGTATAAATACTTTGTTGTTGTTGTTGTTGTTGTCGTCAAACTCTCTATGAGTTACTGCATCTTAGTACTTTTGCCCCATTTCAATCTGTATGTGTGGAAATTCAGAGCCAAAGCTTTGACATTAACTTGAAGAGTTGTTTGTTTGTTTGTTTAATACAGATGGCATCAGGTGAAGGGAGGCTGAAAATTAATGGGATCAAAACAAGCAAAGAAAGTCCTCTTTGGAGTTAATGGGAGTTTCCCCACAATGCAAATACTTTTATTTATTTATTTATTTAATAAAATTTATATACTGCTTGACTGTGAAAAAAACCTCAAAGAGGTTTGCAAAATAGCATCTTCGGAAGTGGCCCTTTCCACCTGGCCTAGGGGGTGAGGCCCACACTCACCCAGCCCTACTGAAGAGGCTCCTCATGAGGCTGGAGGAACATCGCCCGGCTATTGTTTTATTGATTTAATATGCTGTAAACCGCTGTGAGATTTTTATTTTAAAATATAAAGCGGTATAGAAATTAAAAAATAAAATAAAAAGTGGGATAGTCCTTAGGACCATCTGCTCTGAACGTATTAATAATCAGACAGCCCCAGGGAATGCAATTTGCATTAAAAAAGGGGGGGGGACACCTTAGATGCAGAGACGCATTTGACATCAGATGTAGCTGTGGGCCTTCAGAAAGAAGGATCTGCAGGTTCAAAATCCACCTCAGAACTCAATGAAGCTGAAATAGGTGGGTTTTAATTATATTCTCATTGATGTCAGAGAAACCAAAGTAGTATCTTGTTTATCGGTTAATGGATACAAAATGTGGTAGTTTGATACTCCTGAAAAACTTCATAGAAGCGGGTTAAGGTGTATATTCTCACATCCATTTTTGCTACATAAGGAAGTTGCTTCCTAGAAAACTACTACTTATACGTCCTGTGGGGTACTCTGCCCAGCCCCATAGGGCTACTAGCATCAGTGTGTGGGACCATGAAACCATACTGGAAAACAGGAAACTCCAATGCCATTTGAGGCAGTTCAGTATGCTTTCCCCTTTGCAAAATTTATGTCTGCTGAGTTGTGTTAAGATTGACCTTTTAAAACAAGCTAAATATCAGTTATAACAATGTGTGGGGTGCATGCAGCAGGGGGGGCATTGAAGTTAGCCCTACGGTGATGTTTTGTGTACTACAATGGGACACACTGCACATCTCTGCAGGGACCTGTCAGTGGTGCCAGACGAATCAATGTGTGTGTTGCCCTTAGGGGAGCGCCATCTCCAATTACTGGGGGGGGGGGGGGGGAGTAAAGCAGTCAAGGGCACATTGGGGTAGGAGCTGAATTAGTTTTGTGACACCAACATCTAGGGCAAGACTGGGGATGAGTCCTATGTAAACCGTAACCCAGAATGCAACCAAACTATTTTGCCATCGCAAAAGTAACAGGGCTAGTGAGATTCTTTTATGTGCAGAGCCGAATCCTAGGTCCCAATGACCACTTTTTTGTAGCACAGTGAGCTGAAATTGGAAAGTGTGTCCTTCAAGCCAGTACAATTTCAAGCATGTTATTTCGATATGAAAACAGATTCCCATATACTTTGATAGAGCCAAGGCAAGTCAGCAGCTGTCGCCACCGGAGCATTCATAAGTAATGACACAACCCACAATGATGTGCCCTAGTTGCTCTTTTTTTGCTCTAATATCACTTACCTTGTGAAATTTGCCAGATTTTGGATAACCTTTGCAATTAGCGTGAGCGTCCGAGAGGTGCGGTCATCAGGGTACTCTTGCATGAGGTTGAAGAGACTTGGAGACATGATGGCTGGGCAGAGGAAACGGAGGAAAAGCGAGGCACTGATCAGGCGTTCACTGATATCTTGTTTCCCCCTGTTGAGGCACTGCTGCTTCCATGATGCAAACACCTCCTTCAGCTCCCGGGGAAAGACACTGGAAATGAATGAAACCGAACAAGGACATTAAGCATGCAAGCTGAGCCAGCAAAGCCCTAGGTGCCACTGGGCTTGGTACAGGGTCATTCAGTAAGAGGGAGGAGAGGGGCGCTGGCAGAAATGAAGACATTTGCCTATTTAATTTCATCATTCAGTGCTCTCCCCTCATTTAGTGAGGAGGGCCACGTGAACCAGCCAACTCTCACCTTGTGAGACGATGTGTGTATGACATGCTAATTTGCATGATCTACAAACGTACTTACAGTATGACATACCTATCGGGAGAGATCCTGTCCCAGAGTGCACAATTCTGACAAATGAAGGCAGGGATTGCACCACCAGCCCTTGTGACATTATGGGCTGGTATTCCACATGCAGGAAATGCCGCTAAGTTTTTAAGCTACACATTGTTATGCCGTTCATTGTAATTAAAGCACAAATTTAAGCTGGATCTCTCCTTAGGAGGTTCTTCCCAGCTTACAGCCCATTTCTGAGCATGATTTGATTCCACAAATAGGAATCTGCCTTATATCTGTGCATGGCACAGACAGGCAAGCTATAGAGCATGTGGGCTCCCAAAGGTGGACATGTAGCCACTTTGCTCTTCCCTGTACTTCTCCATCGCTTTCAACGGGTCTACTCTGAGTATAACTAGTGCTGGCTATTTCCCCAAATCTCAGATCCACAAAGCTTCTTCTCTTCCACAACGATTCTAGGAGATTCAGAATGTCATTCAATATTAGCTTGAATGTCTGGGGCTAAAAGTGAGTCTCTTCTACCTCCACTTATCCTTGTTCCAGCAGGGAACAGTGTTTAGAAGAATCGTGTGGATAATTTCCTTGCTGAATTCAGCAAGGCTATCCATTTCTGACTTGTCCAGTGATGAAACTAGGGCATTAAATTTTTTTAAAACTTATTAAACATTTTTTTTTTTTGGTAATACCTTTAAGTAGCATCTATAAATATATAAAGACAATGAAGAAAAAACAAAACTAAATACCGTAACAGAAAACAGATGCTTTATGTTCTAAATAGAGGAACAAAGAGAAACTAAAGATACAGTTTATCTATCAAGAAGAAATATTTCCCCTTGTAACTTGCATAAGCACAGGACACTGATTTTCTGTTATCCAGAGCAAAAAACCCCAAAGATTGTTTTTCTGGTTATGAATGGTTTGGTTTTGTATATGGGGAGATTCAGATACCATTTTCCTTGTATTAAGGTAAAGGTAAAGGTACCCCTGCCCGTACGGGCCAGTCTTGACAGACTCTGGGGTTGTGCACCCATCTCACTCAAGAGGCCGGGGGCCAGCGCTGTCCGGAGACACTTCCGGGTCACGTGGCCAGCGTGACAAAGCTGCATCTGGCGAGCCAGCGCAGCACACGGAAACGCCGTTTACCTTCCCGCTGGTAAGCGGTCCCTATTTATCTACTTTCACCCGGGGGTGCTTTTGAACTGCTAGGTTGGCAGGCGCTGGGACCGAGCAACGGGAGCGCACCCTGCCGCGGGGATTCGAACTGCCGACCTTTCGATCGGCAAGCCCTAGGCGCTGAGGCTTTTACCCACAGCGCCACCTGCGTCCCTTTTCCTTGTATTAGGGAGGCTTAAAAGATATTTGACTGAAGCTGACCTCAACTATGTCCCCCGCAGTGCTTTATTTTATCTTTGAGAAACTGCCATTCACTCTGTGAGAAGGTAAAGATGTGTCCTTGGGGAAACTGTTGGGGTGGTGGGTGGTAAATGCACCCCATGACCTTAGGGCCTGCTTCTTGCAGTGGGGAGGCTCCTCACCCCTGACAGTATTCTTGCCAGTTCAAGTCTATTTAGCCTCTGAAACAAAGTCCTGTGAAACAAATACTGCCTATGGGCAGTGCTGGGGGCGGGCGGGGGAGCAACCCCCCTCCCAATAGGGAGCTCACTCCTCACTTGCCCCCTCACATTGCTGGACTCCTGTCCTTAACATATACTGCTATTTTTCTTTCAGATATCTTAACATGTGGGGCACAGCTTGCTCACCTAGAAATATACTTTGCCCCTTTTGTGCCCCCCCCCCAGATTTTTTTAAATTTTTTTTTTTTGGTCTGGTGCTGTCTGGCTAAAACCATATATTGATCTGCATAGCTCTGCCTTAGTTTTTGTTTGTTTGGTTTTTATTTTTGTTGTTACACCAGAGTGTGACAAAGATAAGGTTACCAGATTTACCAGATTTTTTTCAGTGAATCCAGGGACACTTTTAAACTTCAATTGATTTTGTATGGGGACTGATTTGTAAATCTGGGGACTGTCTCCAGGAAACGGGGATGTTTGGTAACCTTAGACAAAGACAGATATGGCATCTGTACGTATTTGATTGGCTAGCCTTGTTAGAACCTTAGTGGAACAGTAGCTGCTGAGTAATCCTTTTCGGTGTATTAGTGGGGGAAACGATTTGTATTCTTCCTTTGAACTGCCAAAGACCCCTAGCAGTCAGCTCAGCTTTAAGGAAGCTCACTTTACCCATCACAAACCTATCAAAAATCCAGTTGCATAGTCACAGTTCCACTTGACCCCTAAAGCTAATTCATCTCAATTAAGATGCCTTGTGCTGATAAATGGGACCAGGAAGGACCCACTGAAGCCCACTCCTGGTAAGCTCAATTCGCTTCAATGGGACAGGCAGTTCCTGGTTGACCGTGTCTGCGGACTCCTTTTCGCTTACTCCGCTCACAGCATGCAATCCCTGGTGAAATCATTCCTGACAATCTTTAAAGGAGGAGGCAGGCTGTGTTTACTTTCCTTAAGGTGAATCACCCCAATAAGCAAATCACCATCGGAGAAGCGCTCCCTGAACTCACCAGTAGGAGTTGATGATCTTGCAGAAGGCTAGCTCGCAACACATTTTAAGATTGGCCTGGTGATCGGCTAGCTCGCTCGGAGAACTTTTGCTGGGATCCACTTCACAGTTCTCGTCCGACTCATACAACGCCTTGATAAATTCACCTAGTAGTCGGGTGGCAAGACACAGCAAATCAGGACACCGTCTTATTGAAATGTTACCTACAAAATTTCTGCTGATAGATGATGACACCACACACTCCCCCACCCTGATTTGAAGCGTAAGGTTGACCAAAGTTTGCCAAATCACTGATGTTTGGCCAAATTCCGCAAAGGATGCAGAAACTTCATTCCTCTTCCCTGATTCATAATGAAGCCAACATTCTCCCTGAAGGTGGGGTACAGAGACCTCTTTGTCCCCTCCAGCAATCAGCTTATCTTCTAAAGAATGATATTAAACTAACCTTATGTCATATGACCTAGACACAGATTAGTAGTGATCGGAAGATTATTTATCCCCTTTGGAATTAAAACCATGCCACTTATGTCTGTCAACTGCTTTGGCTTATGGGTTTTGCCAAAAAACCTAAACATTCCTTTGCTGCCCTTTAATTTCAGTGGCACATAATTTGATTCTCTCATTACAGAAAAGGATAAACAATAATTACAGTAAGTCAGCGTTCACCTTGCCCTTCATGTATAATAACTTCACTTATTTAAACTAGGTCAAACAGCTTAAGCCACTCTGCCCTCACTATATCTGTGTCTGTGATTTTCTTGCAACTAGCCCATTAATTTTAAGGATGAATAGTGAATATGGACATTGACTTTCAGGAATGAAGTTAGCAGAAGCAAGAGGGCAAGGCCAGTAGTTTCTTGTTATAACTCAGTGACAACTGTAATGTTGTAGGACTTTGTTAGTGCGCAAGGTTAGCTCTGGGCACAGATTATCCTACCCAAACTGGGAATCACTCTCTTTATCGCATTCTGTTCTCTGCTGCACATTGGAGCATGGCAGTAACTGTGGAGATCCAATGGGACTTGTGGCAGCACAGTCTCTCTGCCCTGTCAGTAAGTGGTAGTACAAAAATCTTCTGGGAGTCCTAAAAACTCAAGCAAGTTTCTGGTCCGCACTGTTGCACAGAAAATAGGAGTAAGTCTTGCAGTTTCTACTGAACAGAAGGGCATACATGGAGATTTTGGTAACAAATGGCTTCTTCTCTCCTTACAGGTTATCTCAACTGCCTTTAATCAAACGCTGATTCTCTATTTTATTTAAGATCCAAGGCTACTGCTACACAGCTTCACAAAATACAAACTGAAAATTGCATATTCTGCAGAACACATCTGAGCGAAGTAACCATTTGAACATTTAATCTGAAGGATATGTATTTCAGATTTTTAGTGAATTCTAAATTCTTTGCTTTGAGAGTTCAAAAGAAAAAGGAGGCTACTGCTACATCAGATGCATCTGATCCCCAGGCAGTAATCCCTAATTCCTTAAAGGTCAAGGGGACCCCTGACCATTAAGTCCAGTCGCAGACGACTCTGGGGTTGCGGCGCTCATCTTGCTTTACTGGCCGAGGGAGCCGACGTTTGTCTGCTGACAGTTTTTCCAGCTCATGTGGCTAGCATGACTGAGCCACTTCTGGCGAACCAGAGCAGCGCACGGAAACGCCGTTTACCTTCCCGCCGGAACGGTACCTATTTATCTACTTGCACTTTGACGTGCTTTCAAACTGCTAGGTTGGCAGGAGCAGGGACTGAGCAACAGGAGCTCACCCCGTCATGGGAATTCGAACTGCCGACCTTCTGATCGGCAAGCCCTAGGCTCTGTGGTTTAGACCACAGCGGCACCTGCGTCCCTAATTCCTTACTGGACCCCTTTTATTTTGACCTTTCCCGGCTTTCTATCTGGACGCAGTCCCACCTCTGTAAACTGAACCCACCCATTACATTATTTTAGAGAGGCTAAGACTTCTTCAAGGTGGTTTTTATGGGAGGTGAAAGCAGCATTGGAAACCAGAAACATTGCAGCAGCTACTGAAAACGCCCCCATGGGCCCAATGTTGTTTTCATCTGCAATTCTCTACACAGGTATCTTTGAACTGGGTAAAAACAACAACCCTGAACTATTTTTTGAAACACAAGCAAGCACATTTCGAGGAGCCAAGAGACATGAACGTTTACGTGCTCAACAGAGCACATTGCCACCGGCAGCTGAAATTGGGTAACTAAAGAAACAGGGGGACATTCTGAGAGCATGAAATAGAGCAATTGGGAGCATTGCTGGAATAACTACCAACAGAAAGATCCAGTTAACGTTCAAAAGAAGCATTCAAGGAAAACACAGGTGATTCAACACAGCAGATAATGAACTATGGTATAGGAGAAATGGAAAAAAGCCAAGCCTCAATATGCTGCAGTACTTATTCAACTTGTTAACAGGCTGACGTACCCCGTATGTGAGGCCTCTGCCTGGAAGTGCCATTTGGAAAGGTTCAGGGTAGTGGGTATGTTTGCATACCATAGCATCTATGGAGTGCGCATTTTGGGATTAAATAGAGAATGTTATAGTCAGGTGTTTTGTGAGGGTACTGGGATATTTTGTCAGGTGTTTTGTGAGAGATGTTGGAGACCAGACAAGGAAACAGGCCTGTTTGCAGAGGAAGAGGAAAATGGGGGACGTGGCCTGGGAAGCGCCTGACAGTGGCACGATTTACCACCAGGCAATTCTCTGAAGCAAGGGTGCCAACTTTAATAAAATATTTGGGGGGACAGGTAGGCCCCACCCCACATAACTGATCACAGGATGTGGCACACAAACACCATTTGAATGGCAATGTCTATCAACTTTGGGGGGCCTGGCCCTCTCAAATATTTTATTGGGGGGCAAAGGGACCTTGGCCCCTAAGAGTTGACTCCTAAGCTCTGAAGATGCAGCTCTACACCAGCCTGTGTTCTGTGTGTTTGGCCAATCTTGCCAATACATTTCTCTGTGACAATGAGGGATGTAAACTGTGTATGTGTGTGTTTATGGAGGAAACAAAATATTCTCAGGACTCGAGAGTCCGCATTAGATAAGCCTATCTTCCATAGAACGATTACTGTCAATCTGTTTCCAAGAGCTTCTTTCAGACTGGACTAACCTCAAGGAACCTGTCAGCCCGACTCAGGATATCATTGATACTATTATGCCACCAGCAATGTGACTTTAATACTCTTGACTTTAATACCTCACTTTCTTTAATGGCCTTATAAGAGGCTTGTTAAAAAAGGCCATGAATGCAAACATGCTTCCCCCCCTGTGAAAATATAGTGAACCACATAACAGTTTATAGTGTAAAAACGCCTAAAACTAACATAGTGCTATCCTATATATGTTTATTCAAAAATAACTCCCATCACATGTCAGTGGAAACAGGATGGCAGCCTTAAAGATTTATTTTCAATAGTCAAGATAAATTAGGTGCTCTTAAAACACACACTAATCAAACTGTTATTATACTGTGAGATCTAAGTGAAAAGGACTCTAGAAAGAATTACAATGGAAGCAGTCTTGGCTTTTGGAAAAGAAAAGCTGCAGAATCCTAATTAGCATTTTTGATTGCTGATGTCTATGATTTAAAATCTTATCTCTCCCAGTGGTATCTTGAATCACATATTAAAAACTGCTAATTTTAAAATAACTTCATATAATTACTAGACATTAAAGACTTAGAGCCAAAGGATGCAATCCAGAAGGAATCTATTTTACGCAATCTCCATTTGAATGAATGGGAGCTGGATGAGAGCACTATTTGCTCTTCCACAGTCGCCAATCCCGCACTACCAAGCTGTTCTGCAAATCCCATTTATTTCAATGGGTTTGGTGCAAGAGAGATTCCCATCAAATTGTGCCTCTAAAACCTGGATTGAAACGAATTACAGATTTTTAATTTGCTTGGAAATTCAATATTACCACAATGAGAAACATACACAGTAAGTATAGTTGGTAACTGGAAAATGAGGAAAAGACTTGAAAATGTGTACATAGGAGAAAAGAGGGATGCACTTACTTGAAATTTTGTTTAATGAATAGTTTTCTGTGCAGTTTCATACTGGGGAACTTTACATATGTAGATGCCCAGCGTGGAACTCCACAGGGGCAATGAAGTATAATTGTCTGCCTAATTTCAGCAAATGTCCCATATGTCTGGATCCCTAAAAGTTTGATCTGGACCCAGGAGTTGTAATTCCCTCCTACCCCAAATTCACTCTGAAGAGTACGAAATATTCCCCAGGTCAGGCCTTCTGGATTGCTTCTAAGGTGTGGTTTTAACAACTTGGGAGTTATTTCATTGCGTGTCTTCCCACGCTGTTTTGGTAGTATCAGCTACCTCATGCCACATGGGTGGAGCTGTTGTCCTGGTTTTGTAAGAAGGCAACTGTGGGAAGGGAACCACACTGTGGGTGGGCTCCATTCACTAGAGGAGTCTGATGTTACTGAAGCAGTACTGTGAGAACATTGGCACCCCCATGCCACTTAAGCAACATCAGAAAGTTTCCTAATATAGGTACACCAAAGGAGATGATAACCAGATGCATGTATGTGCGCACACACACACAAACACAGTCAACACCAACAACCAAATTTGAATCAAATACAGTGGTACCTCTGGTTACGAACTTAATTCCTTCTGGAGACCCGTTCTTAACCTGAAACCATTCTTAACCTGAGGTAAAGGTAAAGGTAAAGGGACCCCTGACCATTAGGTCCAGTCGCGACCGACTCTGGGGTCGCGGCGCTGATCTCGCCTTATTGGCCGAGGGAGCCAGCGTACAGCTTTCGGGTCATGTGGCCAGCATGACTAAGCCGCTTCTGGTGAACCAGAGCAGCACACGGAAACACCGTTTACCTTCCTGCCGGAGTGGTACCTATTTATCTACTTGCACTTTGACGTGCTTTCAAACTGCTAGGTTGGCAGGAGCAGGGACCGAGCAACGGGAGCTCACCCTGTCGCGGGGAGTCGAACTGCTGACCTTCTGATTGGCAAGTCCTAGGCTCTGTGATTTAACCCACAGCACCACCCGCGTCCCTGAGGTACCACTTTCGCTAATGGGGCATCCCACGGCTGCCACTGGCGATTTCTGTTCTCATCCTGGGGCAAAGTTCTTAACCCGAGGTACTACTTCCAGGTTAGTGGAGTCTGTAACCCAAAGTGTTTGTAACCTGAGGTGTTTGTAACCTGAGGCACCCCTGTAGAATCATTTTAACCCACAGAATGAACAAAGACCCTATTTCTGCAAAAGCAATTCAGAACAAGAATGAAGAAGCAGTTTTTCCTTTACCGAGAGCATCTTGCAGATACTTCTGTCCCACTAGCTTGAGGTATTCTTCAATGGCTTTAGTGGCAAGCGTATTCTCCCTGAAGATCAACACATCATGCTCCCCACAGCGATCGACCTCGGACATCACCAAGTCAGTCAAGAAGTCCTGAAGGAGAAGCGGTTGGACAACAGAAAGGTGTTTTAACCCAAGGTAAAAGGTGCAGCAGGGTTGGGTAGGATGGACTAGATAAGAAGGATAAGAGAATTGCTACATTCAGTGGGGAAAGAAAGAGAAGTGGGGGCTGATTAGGCCAATAGGTTGGAGGTTCCCCACCACAGGTTCATAAAATGCCAGTGTGTTGAGCCTGCAAGCTTGTCAGAAATGGAAGCACCACTGAGGAATATGGAAGAGGAGCAATTCCTCCCATCCTGTGCCTTCTGTAAACGGTTACCCAGGGCCACACTGGAAAATGGTTGCCAGGTTCAGATCTCAGAGAAAGGGCTGCAGCCGGGTGAAAGAGTATTCCAAGTTTTCTAAAGCCTGAGCGACAAGAGCACAACCCTAACAGGTCACTCGCTGCTCCCCAAAGGCCAGAGGAATACTCAGATATTGTTTTATCAAGCTCTCTTCTCTCTCTCTCTCTCTCTCTCTCTCTCTCTCCTTATTTAAATGCATATCCTGCCTTTAATTCATCTTGGAATACAGTGGTGCCCCGCAAGACGAACGCCTCGCAAGACGGAAAACCCGCTAGACGAAAGGGTTTTCCGTTTTGGAGGCGCTTCGCAAAACGAATTTCCCTATGGGCTTCCTTCGCAAGACGAAAGCCCATAGGGAAATCTCCGGGACAGCGGGGAAAAAGCGCAGCGTGTCTTCCCCACTGTCCTCGGACCTCCTCCCGCCGCCAGGCTTCGGAGCAGCCTTCCGAAGCCTGGCGGGGGGGGGGGGAGAGGTTTTTTAAAAACCCCGGGACAGCGGGGGACTTCTCCGCTGTCCGGGGCGATTTTAAAATGCTGGCGGGCGGCAGCGAAGGCTTCGCTGCCGCCCGCCAGCATTTTAAAATCGCCCCGGACAGCAGAGAAGTCCCCCGCTGTCCCGAGGTTTTTAAAAATGCTGTCGTCTTCCCCGCTGTCCCCGGACCTCTTTTGAAGCAAGGGGCGGCAACGCGGAGAAGCGATCTTCTCCCCTCCACCCCTTGCTTCAAACGAGGGGACAGAGGGGAAGGCGCGCCTTCCCCTCTGTCCCCGGAGATTGCGGGGCAGGCAACGGGGAGAAGCAATCTTCTCCCCGCTGCCCCTTGCTTTAAAACAGGTCCGGGGACAGAGGGGAAGGCGCGCGGCGCTTCCCCTCTGTCCCCGACGGTCTCCTTAGGAACGCATTGATTGATTTTCAATGCATTCCTATGGGAAACCGTGCTTCGCAAGACGAAAAACTCGCAAGACGACAAAACTTGCGGAACGAATTAATTTCGTCTTGCGAGGCACCACTGTACAAGGCTTTGCATATGGAATACTTCGGCAGTCTCCCATCCAGGCCCTGGCCCAGTTTAAACGTCACAATAAACCAGAGTTAAACACCAATTAGGAGACTGTGAGCGTGCAGCGTACAAAACTACTTTAAGGCTCCCAGATGTTCCTTTCATTCCTCTCCTCCTCATGCCATGCCAGTCTGGCATGGCTGTGATATGTGAACACAAGCACATGGTTTGCTGCTTCTATGCAAACAAACCACAAGCAGTATTATTTTCATTAAAATAACTTATCTACTGCCTTTCATTTCAAGAGGAAATGGTCAGTTTCTAGACAAACAAACCACAAGCCTGGGTTCAGACATCACAACAAGCGATACTTTGGCTTGTATCCTGGTAGTACAGTAGGAGGAGGATTAGGGGAGGAACAGTGCAAGAACTGTTCAGCAGCGTGCACCAGCAACTGCTCATTCACATTAAACTACAGGTTTAAAAATAAATAAATAATATGGTTTAATGTGACATGCAAACCAGGCCATTAACTGGTCTCAGACCTGCTTAGCTTCAGCAAGGTTGCAACATCATGTATCTTCAAGACCATGTCCTGGGGAACGGGAATCATCATTGATTATGTTGCAAAAGTCTTGACTTTTCTGGGAGCTTAACATGCCAGTTATCTCAAAGAAAGCATTGATTAGCCTTCAGGATTAGATCTATACATCTCCCTGGGTCTGGGGAGACATATTTGCTTATAACATCTTGTCAGAGCCCAACAATAATGCAATGGAGGCCTCTTAAACATGCAGTAAAAACGAGTCACCTCTGACTTTGAGGGAATGCTGCATTTTGGCCTAAGATTTAATGCAAAGCATATTTTCAATTGCTAAATATATGCAAGAGTGTCACTTTATACTAGGGAACTTAATATAATTTTTGGTAACTTTAATAATAATAATAATAATAATAATAATAATAATAATAATTTTTATTTATACCCCGCCCTCCCCAGCCAAGGCCAGGCTCAGAGCGGCTTACAAGCAATAATAAAAACAAGTTGAATGATTACAACTTAAAAACAAAATTAAAATACAACATTAAAATATAGAAACATTAAAATATTATTATTATTAATAATAATATAATTAATATTAATATATTTAATTAATATTAAATATTAATATAAACTTTAGTAATATGAACAAAAATTTACTTTGCTTTATCCAAGTTATTAACAATTATTGGTGCTCAGTGGAATGCAAAGAGAGGAAGAGCACAGTTAACAATTAAATCATAAAATCCTCATATGTTCTTTCTCTTCTTAAAACTTGAGTCTTTAAAATTTGAATTCTAATGATTCTGTAGTGTAACAATATGCTGATATACCCAGTGTACAGTTTGTACCAAAGAAATCTGAGGTCACTTTTCTTCATCACTTCGGGGGAATATTATGGAAGCAATGATAGCTATGAATCATGGTGGTTCAGCAAATATTTCCTGTAACTCTCACACTAATTGGTCAGACGGAAGAAAAATGAGTTTGATTGATAGAATGCTCAAACAGTAAATACTGGGTGTACAGGAGGAATTCAATGCTTCACTATGTTGAATGTTCAGACATCCTTGCACAGAGCTTTTATTGACAGGACGCATTAGGTGACTTCTGCGCTATGTTTCTGGTGCCTGGTATGAAAAAGCATGCAATACAGCAACTTCACTGTAGTGCCTGAATGGGGCAGACCCACACATTTCACCTTAAGTCCCATGCAGGAAGGAGGGATATAAAGTGCAAAACACACATTTTTTAATGTCAGTGTGTTTATTTTTAAAGCAGTGGATGTTTTTGTATATAGACCCTCTCTTCTTAAAATAATACTTTTGCCGCACAATCCTATATGTGCCTAGAAGTCAGACTTCTTGAGTTCAATAGGCTTTATTCCCAGGTAAGTATGTATAGGACCACAGCCTTAATTATTCTTTAAAACACTGACCACTGTCTTTGCGTTATGCTCCGTTTCAAGACATCTATAGGTAGAGACAAATTTTGCTTTCAGGATCATAACAACAAAGAATCAGTTTAATTACTTGGCAGAACCCAATCTGCCACCATCTTTCAATAGCACTAAAAATGACACAGGGGGACAAGAGCTTTGCATGTTCTTACCTTGGCTCTGCCAGTGCTCTGAAGAATGTGCACTAAAGCACAGGCCATCTCCTCTTTGTTCCGGACACTGATGACTGGCTCCAGGACAGAGCATAGCATTGTGTAGTTGTTGGTCACAAATTCTGCAAACTCTTTGTACTGCTCCATGGGGAGGATGGTAATTGTCTGATAACGGCATTTTATCCGTATGGATGGACCTGTCTTCCCTTTATTGGGCGTGGGAGTGCTGATGGGGTACCACTTCTCCACGAATTGCCGACCAGTCACAGCAGCTATGGGGATGTTGACCAGACCCACATAGTTGTTCTTGTCCTTTTTCTTTTTCTTTTCGACGTCTTTATAGATGTGGATGGTGATGCTGTGGGCAGGTGGAAGGCCAGAGAACTCAAAGTGCTCTCCCCAGAAGATATTATCATTTTTCATTTTGCTGGTTGTGCGGGCAAATAAGGTATCGTCCACGCACAACTCACAAAAGTACCTCTTCTTGGGGGCCAGGTCTTTTGCCTCGATGATCCAAAGGCGGAGCACGTTTTCGGCTCGTCGGCAGTTGTCCTGGAGAGAAAAAGGCTTATTTAGTTTACCCGGGGCCAGCCTCATTGCAAGGGGCAAATACCTAACGTGTGGATGACTTCTTGTTCTACGCTGCTCTTAACTTTTATTATCACTGGTTTTATATTTAAATGCTGCGAAGGTGAGAAACTGTTCTCAAATTTGCATAAAACACTAAATACATATAAGATAAAACTATTAATCAACCATGCTCTGGGCTACAATGGCGATCAGCCAGCCGGCATGTTTGTAGCCTTTATAACTCTAGGGAGGGTACGATACTAAAAACATCTGCAAAAAAAATAGCCCTCCAGAAGAACCCACTATGAATAATTTTATGGGAGAGGATGCTTTTTTTCCTACAGTGTTCTGGACTCAAGTTGTTTGGGACTTAATAAAGCATATTTGGGAGCTTGAACTTATATCCAAGAGAAACTGGTAGCACTGCAGCTCAAGAAGAAATTTGACAGAAACAAATAAGGCCGTTTATCTCAGAAGCCCTAGCTGGAAGCCAGATTTAAATGGATCTCTATAGTGGATAGTACCATTATTCATGTTGTAAAAGAGGGATTGGAATGAAGGACCAGCAATCTAGCAACCGATGACAGATTCTGTCAGTGGATACATTCTATTTTTAATGCAAACACCAAAATTCAAAATTCTTAGCCTGTGTCTCTTGGCCACTTTGCTAAAGAAAGAGCTCACAGGCATTTTTTCAATAAGACAAACCATGACAAGTCTCCTGGAAAACAGAAGCATTAATGAGGGTGACAGAAGACCATGTGTATCTATTAGACCTTTGTGCAAAGTGGAATAGAGTATCATTTTGTGTTATTGAAGAGTTTTCCTCTGGGGCATTGATGGCATTGCTGCCATCAACCTAATTAAATGGGTGTGCTTGTTTGGGGAAGAATGGGAGAGATATATCACTTGGCCCAGAAAGAAATTACCCCGGGTGCATTAAACCACTGGATTTCCCTTATACCTTGTTTGGTTGGATCGCCCTCCGCAGGTTTTCCATCCACTTGTCTCTTTCTCCCGCTGAGGAGCAGCTGAAACATTTACTGCCACAGGAATAAGTTACCTAAAACAATTTAAAAAAAAATTTAAAACCAGCTAAACTCATAATTGCAACTTATGTAAAATAAGGAAGGGCATGAAAATCTTGAATATCCTACAACAAACAATTCTAGAATACTTGCCAATACTAAATTAAGAAAGTGGAGGAAGCATGCACATGTATAAACACGCATGTATGCACATACAGAAATGTAAGTAAAGGTAAAGGTACCCCTGCCCGTACGGGCCAGTCTTGACAGACTCTAGGGTTGTGCACCCATCTCACTCAAGAGGCCGGGGCCCAGCGCTGTCCGGAGACACTTCCGGGTCACGTGGCCAGCGTGACATCGCTGCTCTGGCGAGCCAGAGCAGCACACGGAAACGCCGTTTACCTTCCCGCTAGTAAGCGGTCCCTATTTATCTACTTGCACCCGGAGGTGCTTTCGAACTGCTAGGTTGGCAGGCGCTGGGACCGAACAACGGGAGCGCACCCCGCCGCAGGGATTCAAACCGCCGACCTTTCGATCGGCAAGCCCTAGGCGCTGAGGCTTTTACCCACAGCGCCACCCGCGTCCCTCCATACATACAGAAATGTACTCATTATTTAATTCGCCTTCACATATTAAGCTTTCAGAAAAAATGGATTTGAAATGTAGGGGGATCAAAGGAGTGCATGGAGATCAGGAGGGAGCAGGGTTCACGCCTGAAATATGGTACACTGGGTGCAGTCTCCTGCCCACTCCCCCTTCAATTCACAAGGCAAGGTCCCTCTAAACTTCTCTCCAAAAGAGAAACAACTAGAAACACGCTTCCAAAAAACAAACGAACACAGAATGCTGATATTCTCATGTTGCCAAGTTTTGCACTAGACATCTGACTGGATTATTAAATGACAAGGAAGCAACTAAATGACAGAAATTAAAGTTAAAATAGGGTTAAAACAACACAAGGAAAACAACAGAAAAGAAAACAAACAAGTTGGAAAGGGAAACAGAAAAGCTCAGGGTTGGATTACCCGTTCTGCTCAAATATATTACACAAAACTGCAAGTTTGTTACTTGAATACTGTTCCTGCCATGGTGTAGGTTCTTTTTTTTTTGTAATTGCAAGAATTTGTTTTTATGCATTGGGTGCTATTTTACTACATCAGCTGACAATATCACTTTGTGTAAAAAGCTGCTAAATAAAATAAATAAAATAGAAAGTAAAAATGGCCAAATAATTATTTTGGACCATGACAGTTTCCTTATCGTGTAATAGGGGAGCAACTTTTATGATCCTAGTTGCTCTGAAATTAGTTTGAAGTACTGCACCATACTAAAGGAGCAAAGCAAAGTGCCCATGCTAACTGAACTGCTATACAAGTCGAGACGTCTGCAGGACTGCTTGCTCTTTCTGCAAGAATTACTTCACTCAGCAGACAAACCCAGGTTTCTCATAGGTATTTACATTAAATCAAAGCCTGAAGCAAACTAAAACATGTTCCCCTCTAATGAGATACCAATGCAAAGTATGTTGTAATAATTCTTGAGAGTTTCCGCCAACAAGACAAAGTTGCCAGGACAACCAGAAAGAGAAGCAAGAACAGACCAACGTTTGGGCACAAGTTTTTACATTACATTATCTTAATTTATGTCTATGGGATTGCACATGCACACACTTGCACACAGAAGGCTAACAATATGCCAGCATATAATGTACTGAATCATTTTGCCTGTCAAAAGATTATCATTATCTTCCAACGCTTGCACAGATTGTTAGCAGACGACGTTATGCCAGGTTAATACAGCACTTCTAAATCCATTCATTGCAACTCAGAGAAACACAACACTATGGGCTTCTCAATAGCTTATGGGTGCTTGAAATAATGCTGTCTCTTTAAAGGTAACATATATTATGTGCTGGAATAGTAACAGACAGTAATTTACAGAATTACTGAATCACAAAAGGATCACGCAGGAACGAGGGTGCGGGGGGGAAAGCCGAATTCCCTAGCTTTTCGGTGCTAGAGAGGCCCACCTACCAGATTTTTCATAGTCCTCCCTCCACTGTTATCAATTTTTACCTTTACTGCCTTTTAAGATTATCATTCTAGGGCAGTCTTGCTGCAGGAACTTTCTCCCTAAGGAATTCCTATGTGAGACATGGACTTTTTGTGGGAGTTGCACAATGGTGGAATGGACTATGGAGACTGGCCGGCTGCTGCTTTAGGAACACTTTGGAAGCTAAATACGTTCCTCCAAGTTGTCCCCCCCCCCCCCAAATCAAGTCAATTTGTATTAGTTCAGACTGCTGCTGTTTTAGTTATATATTCTGATTAACTGGTTTGTACAAATTTCCACCAAATCTTTGGTTTATGTGATTTGTAAGTACGCAGGTCCTGTTTGGATCTGAAAGGTATGGCATAGGTATGGCATCTCTCTCAGTCTAACCTACCTCAAGGGGTTGTTGTGAGGCTATAATGGGAAGCGGGGAACAACCCTGTAACATCCCCCTGATCTCCTTGGAGGGCAGGTGGGAGAGAAATGTGATCAATGTAATATTATAAACAAGTATTATCAAATAGATGAAATGTGTCTGCAGAAGACACCCGGGCATTTAGCAAAATATTCAGATTTGAGTAGGCAAATTGTAACAAGGGATGAAGTATAAATTGGGCGGAAATTGGAATATACCGTATTTTTCGCTCTATAAGACGCACCAGACCACAAGACGCACCTAGTTTTTGGAGGAGGAAAACAAGAGGAAAAAAAATCTGAATCTCAGAAGCCAGAACAGCAAGAGGGATCGCTGCGCAGTGAAAGCAGCAACCCCTCTTGCTGTTCTGGCTTCTGGGATAGCTGTGCAGCCTGCATTCGCTTCATAAGACGCACACACATTTCTCCTTACTTTTTAGGAGGGAAAAAGTGAGTCTTATAGAGCAAAAAATACAGTAAATAGGGTTGCCATCTTTTGAAAATGGCCTTCCCGACAGACCTACCCTTGAGGTGGAAGCCAAGTGGAAGTTTTTTCTCCCGTTGTTGCCCCACTCCTTTCCAGCGCCCGCTCTGGCCACGCAGTTTGCTGCGACTCTCTTTGTGCAAGGCTCCTCCTTGCCAGTGCTGGGGGGATGTGTGACTCCAGGCAATGAGCCGCCTCTCCCTCTCAGGCCATCAGCTACTGGCAAGGTCGCGCCTGGGATCGGGCCCAGACAGGGAGGCTCGTTGATCTGCGCCTCTCCAGTCCTGCCTGGGCCTTCCCATCCGTCGCGGCTTGAGCAGCTGTTGGAGTCCGCTGCTGCTGCTAGGGAAGGCCCAGGCAGGACCGGAGAGGTCATGGAGCCATTGGGGCAGCCGCCGCCGCCGCCTGCATCCTCTCCAACGCAGCTTGAGCAGCCATATGGCTGGATTTTCCCAGATATTCCACTGATTTCCACCCGGACACTGGTTCTGACAGCCGGATCCCAGCAACGTCTGGGAAATTCTGGTCATGTGGCAGGCATAGGCAAAATCCGCCCTCCAGATGTTTTGGGACTACAACTCCCATCATCCCTAGCTAACAGGACCAGTGGTCAGGGATGATGGGAGTTGTAGTCCCAAAACATCTGGAGGGCTGAATTTGCCTATGCCTGACATATGGCAACCCTAAATATAAAACTACGCCAGTTCATAACATCTCACTACAGGACAAAGGCCGAATCACTGCAAATTTGGTCCTGGGCTTCTGTGCTGCCTGTCAGCAGCTGTCTCTTCACCCTCCTTCCCTTCTTCCAAACTAACTGCTGGTTGAAAAGTTGGAGCTGTGGCAGGGGCCGCGTCTCTCCTCCCTTCTTTTTAGTTTCTAGAGTGTATCTGGGATGTTGCTGTTGCAACCTTCTGGGTGCCGGAAAGAGACGGCGAGAAAGTGACACTCAGGAGGGGGTGGAGAAGGAAGGAAGGAAGGAAGGAAGGAAGGAAGGAAGGAAGGAAGGAAGGAAAGAAGGAAGGAAGGAAGGAAGGAAGGAAGGAAGGAAGGAAGGAAGGAAGGAAGGAAATGGCATTGCCGGAATTGCCCTGTCTCTAAGTAAGCTTGAGTCAAGAAAAGGGGGACAGTGACTAGCCAAGGCTGCCTGTTATCAGCTGCTCTGATCTACTGTGCCCATACATACTGTACATGCCTCCCATTTCTCAGGACACTCACCAAGAAATTTTGCAAAAAGCAAGTGGAAAGCAGGACTACCCCAAGCACAATTTGCCCCTTACTAATCATGGGACGCGGGTGGCCGCTGTGGGTTAAACCACAGAGCCTAGGACTTGCCGATCAGAAGGTCGGCGGTTCGAATCCCCGCGACGGGGTGAGCTCCCATTGCTCGGTCCCTGCTCCTGCCAACCTAGCAGTTCGAAAGCACATCAAAGTGCAAGTAGATCAATAGGTACCGCTCTGGGGGGAAGGTAAACGGCGTTTCCGTGTGCTGCTCTGGTTTGCCAGAAGCAGCTTAGTCAGGCTGGCCACATGACCCGGAAGCTGTACACTGGCTCCCTCGGCCAGTAAAGCGAGATGAGCGCCGCAACCCCAGTCGGTCATGACTGGACCTAATGGTCAGGGGTCCCTTTACCTTTAATCATGACCTGTACAGTCAAAACATGCAAAATAGTTCCTGATCTGGAAGTATAATACTAATTCAGTCCTCACAGGTGAAAAGACTGCTCACCTGTGGGGCAATGCTACATATGTCTGCTCAGGAAGTGGTAACACCTTTCTAAGTTCCCACTCTTACACAGCCCAGCAACTGAAAATATTTCTTTCTGTTGAAGGATTGAAGGCAGTAGCTCCAAGAACTTAAGAGTCATCTGATGATCAGATAGTCCACGCCCTTCGCATGGTAAATCCCAAGCAGACACCAATTTCCTCATCCAATTATGAAATTACAAGGAGTGAGATAAGCAACCAAACCAAGTCAGTTAAGCAATCAATTGTTCCTCCCCCTTTTCTTACTCTTATGTCCCCGTCCCCCCCAGAAACAAAGGAATACATTTGGGTTTTTTCTTCTTTACCTCAAAGCAGAAGTCGTGTCCCAGTATACTGCTATGAAGTGGCTTGACGAAGACTCTCTCTTCTGCCCCAAGATCTAATGTCTCCACAGCACTGCCTGGACTCAGCAGAGATTCATGAGAACGAGACTCTTTCAGCTTTGGTAAACCACGAGACCTGTGCAAAGACCAAGAGGGGACGGAAATAAGACACCACACAAAAAAAAGAAGGCGGTTCATAAAACAAAGTTTTCTTAAAAGCGGCTTTTAAGGTGCCTCACTCCAATTGTTGCTTTTAGAAATAAGATACCCCTGACAAATGCCAGACGAGATTTGGCAGATCCAGAAACTCAGAAATATTTGGCCTGTTGGCAAAATAAAACTAGACAACACAACCATAACATGTACACACCCCACTTTCTCCAGCTACCGGCTAAGTGCTTGGGATCTACAACTGGCTTTATAATGCTAACAAAAATAAATAATATATACTAGCATCTCAAACAAACAGTGCTTATTTTTACAGGACCCAGAGAATTCTGCTAGTAACAATGCTGTTCATATGATTCAGCATATCTCCCTGGGAACTGCATATATTTCAGCTATAATGTGAAAATGATACATCTTAAACTGCCCCCAATTCATTTATATATCCTATAAAACAGGGGTGGCCAACTCCCAAGACATCTACTCACAGAGTTAAAAACTGGCAGTGATCTACCCCCTTTTGGGGGGTTCAGGTCAAAGTTGTTGAGCTTATTTTAGGAAGGAGGAAATTTTTGGGTGAGCCTTTTTTAGGGGAGCCAGTGATCTACCACAGACATCCAGTGATCTACCGGTAGATCACGATCTACCTGTTGGACGTGCCTACTAGAAAGGACTGAAAAAAGCTGCTCTGGACCCCCCCTGCTAAGAGTACAGGGCAGTAACGTTTGGGGTTGCACACCAGCCTGGAAGAAATGAGCGAATGTTCATGACTAGCTCAACATGACTTAGCAAAATGGCAGACATTTGAACCTAGAGCTCTCTGGCCCAAGTCCAGCACTATTGCCTTAACTACACCATCATTCTGGCTCTTCCCTTTCCAAGGGCAAATTTAACACATTTTGTTTCCATCTTGGCTGTGAGTCCTGCAAGACCTGCTCCCTGGCTGAAGGCCTTTTCCACCTAGGCTGGGAGGGGGGGCGGCCCTGACTGACTCCAGCTACAAAAACTAAGGCTGTTGGGGATGGGGTGTTGTTTTGGTTTGTTCCGGGGGTGGGGGTGGGTTATTGCTGTTATTTTTTTGTATCTTTATTTTAGATTTTATTGTGTTTTATGTGGAAACTGTTCAGTTAATTTGTGGGTTATTTAATGTCTTATTTATTGTTTATAACTACTTTTGTTATAGTGTTATTATGTATTTTTTTCATGTTGTAAGCAGCCTTGAGCATGGCTTGAACCGTGGAAAGGCAGCATAGAAATAAAATTACGCACATATGTTTTCCTTAACTACAAAATTGTTAAACTACAGTGGTGCCTCGCAAGACGAAATTAATTCGTTCCGCGAGTTTTGTCGTCTTGCGATTTTCTTCGTCTTGCGAAGCACGGTGTCGGGAAAGTTTTGGAAAAGCTTCAAAAATCACCAAAGTCTTTAAAAACCTCAAAAAAGGCTACCACACCGCGTTCTATGAGTTGCTCCTCGAAGTCAAGTCGCAACTGTATTAACGGTGCTAAGAAAAAGGAAACAAACTTGCAAGACGTTTCCGTCTTGCGAAGCAAGCCCATAGGGAAAATCGTCTTGCGAAGCAGCTCAAAAAACAAAAGACCCTTTCGTCTAGCAAGTTTTTTGTCTTGCGAGGCATTCGTCTTGCGAGGTACCACTGTATTGAAATATATAACCAAAGTCAAATCTAAAACCTTTTCATGACAAGAGAAAACAGGGCCTCAACCTATTGGGTTATGTCTCTTTCAGTTAAAAAGCAATAGCAAGTTCATTTGGACTGAGAGCAGAAGCCAGCCTTAAGAGGTTTTCTGCAATTGCTTCTGATGGGCTGGCAGCTTTGTAGTTTGTGACGGGCTCCTGGATCTTGTGTCTCTTTTAGACTAACTTCCTTCATCCAGGTAAGCAATCCAGATTTTCACTACCACCCACTCTTGTCTGTTCCTTGGTTATGATCACCATAGTTTATATATATGTATACCAGCAGGGAGTGCCTGGCACTACCCAGTAATTTTTAGAAACAATTTTTTTTTTGATTTTTAAATGGATAGTGTAATTTGTGATTTTGGAACTGTCACACCAAAAATCAGATGAAGTCAAGCCAAAGGAACGCTTTGGTCCACCAACTCGATTCAAAATGGTGCCCAGCATCCAAATGGTGATGAAGTCTACACCCTCCACAAACACACCTTGGGAGTCCTCGTGCCAAGTTTGGCAATGATATCTCAAGAGGCAGACAAACTTATGCAAAACAACAACAACAACAACAACACAGGCGATTCAGTTCACCATATTGAATCAAAATGGTGCCTGGCATCCAAAATGTTGGAGATTGCTGCCCTCGTCTCAGAAACCTTCATTCCTAGTTTGGTGACGGTATCGCAAGAGGGGTCTGAATGCAGAGAACCAACCAACAAACCATTTCCCAAAATATGTAGGGTATGTGTATGTATTCAAATACAATGGTACCTCGGGTTATAGACGCTTCAGATTACAGACTCCGCTAACCCAGAAAGAGCACCTCGGGTTAAGAACGTTGCTTCAGGATGAGAACAGAAATTGTGCGGTGGCGGCGGTGGCAGTGGGAAGCCCCATTAGCTAAAATGGTACTTCAGGTTAAGAACAGTTTCAGGTTAAGAACAGACCTCTGGAATGAATTAAGTTCTTAACCCGAGGTACCACTGTACAACGGAAGTAATAAAACCAATGCACAGTAAAATGCATGACATTCAGAACAGGAATCACTCTAAAACAAACTAAAAACAAGATGCAGCCAGCAACTTTTACTCACCTACCCATGAGTCCCATTTCCAACCCCATGTGTTCACAAATGACAGAAAGAACATATATGTAACAGCTGGGTTGGTCTCCACCCAAGCAGTGGCCTGCAGGACTCTTTCCTAATCCCTAGTACATCTGATGTAAAATATAGTCCCACTGATCTGAGCTGCGAATGCCTTAATTATATGTTGTTGTTGTTGTTTAGTCGTTTAGTCGTGTCCGACTCTTTGTGACCCCATGGACCAGAGCACGCCAGGCACTTCTGTCTTCCACTGCCTCCCGCAGTTTGGTCAAACACATGCTGGTAACTTCGAAGACACTATCCAACCATCTCATCCTCTGTTGTCCCCTTCTCCTTGTGCCCTCCATCTTTCCCAACATCAGGGTCTTTTCCAGGGAGTCTTCTCTTCTCATGAGGTGACCAAAGTATTGGAGCCTCAGCTTCAGGATTTTTCCTTCCAGTGAGCACTCAGGGCTGATTTCCTTAAGAATGGGGAGGTTTGATCTTCTTGCAGTCCATGGGACTCTCAAGAGTCTCCTCCAGCACCATAATTCAAAAGCATCAATTCTTCTGCGATCAGCCTTCTTTATGGTCCAGCTCTCACTTCCATACATCGCTACTGGGAAAACTATAGCTTTAACAATACGGACCTTTGCCGGCAAGGTGATTTCTCTGCTTTTTAAGATGCTGTCTAGGTTTGTCATCGCTTTTCTCCCAAGAAGCAGGTGTTTTAATTTCGTGACTGCTGTCACCATCTGCAGTGATCAGGGAGCCCAAGAAAGTAAAATCTCTCACTGCCTCCATTTCTTCCCCTTCTATTTGCCATGAGCTGAGGGGACCAGCGGCCATGCTCTTCGTTTTTTTGATGTTGAGCTTCAGACCATATTTAATTATATAGAAGCCTACTATTTCTCATTGTTAACTTCTCTCTCTGGCCAATACTTTGCTCCCCCCCCCCCCGCCCCGCATTTGGTATTAGTCATGGTTAAGTGTTAAAGCAGCATTGATGTTAATTATGGTTCAAGCTGAGGGTTTCCTCCTAACCAGGGTTAACTCACTGTCGTGGAGTGGTACAAATGACTCAGTCAGCCATGTACCATGTACCATGTACCATGTATCATGGGGCAACTCTCTCTCACTCAGCCTCAGGGACGGCTTTACCATTGGGCGTAGTGGTGCGGCAAACCAGGAAGCCAAGGAGTGGGGGCGCCAGGCGGAGAGTCTGGGGAGGGGAGAGCGGGGAGATAAGTGAGGTGGAGTGGGGGCTTGGTGCCTGCGCACCTCCAGTGCCCATCGGAGGCAGGAAGGCTCTGGATGCTTTCCCGCAGTCCGGAGCTCTCTCTGCTGGCTCTGCGACACACCACCTCCTTGGCTGTGTGGTGTGTGCTTGCATCCCAAGCTCTGCGCATAATAAACATGATTCTACCAGCGCTCCCCCATCCACTTAACCTCGAAAGATCCCCACGCTCGAGGCTACATGCTGCAACTGCTGCCCCCAGTGCCTTTCCCTCCTTCCCCTGCTTCTCCACCGCCTTGCACGGATCCTGCCTCCTCCCGCTGCACCACCAACTCTGCACTCCTTCACACGAACCGCGTTTCCTTCCCCTGCCCGATCCTCTCCCAGTCACGCTCTCTCCTCCCCCCTTCCTCCCCAAGCAAGGATGGTGAGACTGCAGCTGAGTGATCACGCTTCTATACTGCGGGCAATGCGGACGGCCCAGCTCGCTTTGCCTGTCCCTGCCTGGACGAGACTCCCGCCTGGCCTCCCATGCTGCCCCCATTGCGCCCGGCTGCCCAGCCCCACACCATGATCCCGCTGTTGGAGCCCCCCCCCCCTTAAAAAAGGTCGACAACTCTGGGAAATGGGGGGGGGGGGGGACCACAGCACCAGATATGCTTAAGACGGCCCTGCTCAGCCTAAAAGGATGATGCAAGGTTTAGCATTTGGGCAGAGGGAAAGAGGTAATGTACATGACCCTGAACTCCTTGGGGAAATGCTGGAGTACAAATGTAGTAAATAAAGAGAAATAGTGCTAGCAGTGGGAATCTGCTATCCAGGAAAGGGGAAGGGCAGCCAAGGAGGAATCTTGCAGCTCGCTCTTCATTGCTAAGCCAAAGTTGACATGTTCACAGGCCCTGCACAAGACATTTCACAGACAGACAGACAGACAGACAGACACACACACACACACACACCCCTGCATAAAATGAACAGCATGAAAATCTTCATTTGGACTTGATGAGTATCATAAACTTTAACTATTAGAAAATAACATAAATTTGGTGCGTGTGGAAAAATGTATTTGATCTAATAACAATTAAAAACAGACAATATGCACCTACTTATTTCAGAAGCAAAACCAAATATCAACAATGTGAACTAGTTATGACTCAATAAGTGTAAGGTAAAGGTAAAGGTACCCCTGCCCGTACGGGCCAGTCTTGACAGACTCTAGGGTTGTGCTCCCATCTCACTCTATAGGCCGGGGGCCAGCGCTGTCCGCAGACACTTCCGGGTCACGTGGCCAGCGTGACACCGCTGCTCTGGCGAGCCAGAGCCGCACACGGAAACACTGTTTACCTTCCCGCCAGTAAGCGGTCCCTATTTATCTACTTGCACCCGAGGGTGCTTTCGAACTGCTAGGTTGGCAGGCGCTGGGACCGAGCGACTGGAGCGCACCCCGCCGCGGGGATTTGAACCGCCGACCTTTCGATCGGCAAGTCCTAGGCGCTGAGGCTTTAACCCACAGCGCCACCCGCGTCCCTTTGACCCTTCAATAAGTGTAACAGAACCTAAAAAGACCTTTTTAAAAAGACCTTTGACCCTTCAATAAGTGTAACAGAACCTAAAAAGTGCTTCAACCTTGGTCTTCCCCAATGTTCTCTGTACTATGTACATAAAACTTTTTGGCATCAAAGCAATTTTTATATATACAAATCAAAAAGCAACACCATCGACTGGGGTTTACATTTATCTGGCCTTTGAGTGTCATACATGAATGTAAGAAGGCATTGTTCAGCTAAAGTGGGCTCTCAAAGCCCTTTCAAATGGAGGAAGTATTGCAAATTACCGGTAGTTCAGCCATTAGTTGTGCCATCAAACATTATGGTAGATCCATGGACTCTTCTGTCTGGCTTGATAAGTATTATTACTAATCCTAATTGGTGGTATTATTTTGGATTTGTATACTGTATAGCAAATTTGTTTTATTGTTTCTAAAGTCACATTTGCTTTGATGCCGAACAGGTTTTATTATAGGGACGTTGTGGATATTTTATCAGTACAAACTGTTTCTATTTCAGTTCTTTTGTAGGTCTGTTTTCAATTGTCATTAGATTTCATATAAAATTGGTTCATAGACCAAATTTATTCATAGTAGCTTGTAATAGCTATTTTTTTTTTATCCCAATCAACTTTCAACGCCTCTTTTAGTTTGTTGGGATGCAATTTCTTTTTTGCACAACAGGCCTCATCTTATGTAAAGACTGTAGCACATCCCAGCCCTGTATTTTAACTCCGACTCCATCAATTTCCTTCCCATCCCATGTAAAAAGGAGCAAGCCAAGATACAAAAAGCTTTGCTCAAACCAGCGGATTCCATTATGAATGAGGAATCCTAGCTGGCTGGCTTGGCAGAGCACACAATCTGCACGCAGAAGGACTCAGGGGTCAGCTGCAGGCACCTTCTTTTCAAAAGGATTAGGCAGTAGGTGAAGGGGAAGACCCCCAGACCCTGGGGAGCTGCTGTCTGTCAGGGTAAGACAAAGAGTTGTACAAACAGGGCTAGATGGCCATAAAGTCCCATTTGATAGAAGACAGCTTCCTAGAAAGAAAGAAATCTTATCAGAGATGGCACTTTGTAAATATTCAGAAGCCTATGCAAATGCCCTAGGAGTCCAACTGGTTCTGTTGCTTCATCCTCTGTATGCGCTTGGAAAACAGAAGGAAAGGCAGCCTGCCCTGTGGTGACTTGACAAGGATGCTTAAGAGCGTCCCAAGTGAAGCTGAGATGTGCCTAATTTGGGAGGGGAGGGCATGCACAGAAAATAAAATGCACGCTATTCCGGTTTCATTTACGGGAAGGATTTCGACATTTCCCCGCAGAATTTCAATGCTTTCTTTATAATAAAAATAAGAATATCCGTATGCAGTCCCCTTTGGAGGATTTGTAGTACTGCATCCCAATCCTGGATTTGCATTAAGACAAGGTGTGTGTGTGTGTGGGGGGGGAGCTAAAGAGGCGGCAGGCTGCACAGCAGCAGTGGCCGTGGCATGGGAGCGAGAGGACAGGGACACGGAGAGGCAGAAAGTGGTGGTTTAAAACAACAGCAGATGCAGAGGGGCACATAAAAGGAGGGGAAGGAGGTATAGGCATGGGGTGAAGATGGAAACAGGTGCCACGTGGGGATGCAGAATAGAAAAGAGAAGTGGCTTCAGAAAGGTGAAAGGGGAGTTTAGTACAGTGGTACCTCGGGTTACAGACGCTTCAGGTTACATACGCTTCAGGTTACAGACTCCGCTAACCCAGAAATAGTACCTCGGGTTAAGAACTTTGCTTCAAGCATGAGAACAGAAATCGCACGGTGGCAGCACAGCGGCAGCAGGAGGCCCCATTAGCTAAAGTGGTGCTTCAGGTTAAGAACAGTTTCAGGTTAAGAACGGACCTCCGGAACGAATTAAGTACTTAACCCGAGGTACTACTGTAGTTCTTTGCTGGGGAGGGGAAGCTCTAGGTGGCTAATATGGGGAAATGGCAAGGGGGTTGGTGCACAGAGAGTGAGCTAAGGCAGAGCTCCCATTGAAAAAAAAATATTTTTCATTTCTGGTAAACTGCCCATAGCAAGAGAAGGACAGGGTATTAATTATCTTTAAGACAACAACAAATAGAATGGAGAGTGCCATTTCACACCTTGGGTAGTATACTCTGTTTCTGACTGCTCCCTTACATAAAAATTCCAAACTCTTTAGGGTGCCACAAGCCTCCTTGTTCCGGATCCTTATCACTCCAGCAAACCTAAAGCCCCCGCTTACAAATAAATCACATTTCAACTGTCCTCATGCTCTCATCTGACGTTTAAACAGAAGCAGAATAGTTTCTTGATAATTTCCCCTTTACTCTGAGATTAAAAATTATTCTCTGGGATTAATTCTCTGCATTTGAGATTTGTTGCGTAACAGCTGTAGTTTTTAACTTCCATTGTCTCTTACTTAAACAACGTCCTTTTGTTGGGATCCTATAAATTACATCAGTCAATTTTAAATTCTTAAACAGATATGTAGTTTTTATTGGAGGAAAAATACAAATAAAGAAACCGTTTGAAACCCACCGTTCCTACCTTGCAGCTTTGGCAATTCTTACTGGCACTGTTCCTATGCCTTTGAACAGCAATTCCTATTATTATTATTATTATTATTATTATTATTATTATTATTATTCCTTCCAGATAAAATTACTTGCTTAATTTCCAAGTGTCAAGCACTCAGAAGGCACAGGAGCAAGAGCAGTTAAATAAAAAGCAGGGGGGGGGATGAGAGCAGCATCCCCCCCCCTTCCCCAAGGCTTGAATGTTACACGGTTGCTGCCCAAGTCGTGTTTAAGAAAAAGCTCACAAGCAGCTGGGAGAATTTGCTTTGCTTCATTCCTGCCTGGGATAGAGAACTCTGATTTAGAAATCCTTAAAAAGAAAAAATGCTGACATTTCAAAATATAGTAACGATAAATGCTGGGGTGCAAGACTACCGGGGGGGGGGGTGTTCAGCCTGAGGTGTCCTTGCAAGGAAACAACAAAAGGTTTTTAGATGCAAGATGACAACCTCCTTCATTCTCGTAGCCACAGGTCCCAATGAAACCTAAAACATCAACCATGTAGATTTCATCACCAGCTGCGAACAGGCGAAGTGCATCAAAAATATTAAATTTAAAAATCAAATCTAACAAAATCCTCTCATTTGACTATCTCCAGCCTGCCAAGGCAGCCCTTTTCTGCCCAGTCGCCAGACTCCCTGCTCTGCCCCCCACAAAGGATAGCAAATAGTTGAGACTGAAGGCCAAGGATCACATCTATTCCAAACTCAGGTTTACACCAGAGGGATATACTGGGGAATAGCCAAAGCAATAAGCAATAGAGTACATATTTCTATAACCGTTAGCTGTATTGCTAAATTCCCACATACAAATAACTCACTAATTCTGACAAATCCAGCACACCTACATGAAGCAATTGTATAGCCATCTGACGGTGCAGCCCCAAATCATAGCGGCGCCATGTGCCTTGGTATCCCCACACCTCCTCCTCCTCCTTGACTACACCGCAGAAGAGGAATTCCTCCTTGCAGAGGCAGCAATGGCTCAATCCAGAAGCGGGCACACTGCCGATGGCTCTGTTCTAAAGTTTCACAGGTGCGCCTCTGAGAAGAGCCGGGAGGAAAACCTGTCTGCCCACACAGGCTAAGGCATCCCTCTTCTCCTCTTCATCTTTCGCACTCCGCATCCTGTCCCTCAGGTGACACAAACAAGGCTCCTGGTATGTGCCCAGCTCACTCAGCCCTGGGCCTGTTGCCATGGCGCTGCATCTATAAGGAGATTAGAGGTGGAAGACAGCAGGGAGAAGCAGCAGTCAGCAGAGCTCAGGGAGAACTCTCTGCAAACACAGCAAAGGTGACCTTTCAGGGGAGAGGAGGAGGCCCTGCCCTCCCTTTCGGCAAGTTAACCAGACACCTACATCGAAGGAGGAATCATCACGTCAGCATTTGAGTGGCAGAAGAACGGCACACCGGAAAAGCCCTATCCATCTTGCCTCACATATGATTCCTTCTCCCATGGGGGGGGGGGGGCCCGGTATTTATCATATCCCCCCCATGCAGGCCGAATCCTCCACTAAAATCTGCTCAGCTTCCTAGGCAAACACCACTATTGCTGAATATTGTTTTCTAAGGTTTCAGACCCACTACAATGTGAACAGGTTCATCTGGTCAAGACGGAAGCGGAGTCTTGCATGATATATGCTTTAAATCTAAACCACGAATAATTTAAATGGATGCTTTCTACACCCATAAGCTACGTACTCATATGACAATGGACACTAAGAGCTGTCTCACAATTAAGGGCTTCCTTTACAAATCAGCCACCACTGCAAAGGATTGTCTCCACATCATCACCAACACATTCCAATGACAGTTTGACATGGAGCAGAGAATGCCGCAAGGCGGTGGCCAGCCTATTTGTTTCAGTTCACCACGTGAACCAGCAGCTCCCATGTGATGGAACTTGTGGGTGAAACAGACCCAAGTTAACATAAAATAAAAACTTTGTATTGAATGACATTTTCCCATATGACTAATTTTAAGTAGGACCACATAAAGGCTAAGCGTAGCCTAGTTCTCCCTACTTCATTGATTGTAGGTGGGTCTTACAGGACTGAATACTTTGCTATACATAAACATTTCCTGCATAGTAAAGAAGCTAGGTGTTATAGTAAGTTTCTAGCCTATGCTTTCTGCCTGACATGCTAGTTTTCTTACTGCAGGAAATGTGTGCACATGGAGAAGGATTCAGTTCAACCTCAACCTGCAGTCTGAAGTGGGAAAAACCTGACTGAAGCTTATGTTTGCTATAATAAATATTTTAAATTACTTTAGATTTACAGCTGTCAATCAGATGCTTGAGGAAAGCCCTTACAATACAGTGGGGGGAGGGAAGTTGAGGCATCTGGGTTAAGATGGCAAGATGAGAGCTGCAGGCAAAAGACAGAATCCAATGAATGCAGATCAAATGGGTGTGAAGGAAAACAGGATGGATGAGATCAGAGATGATGATGAGAAGCTTATAGGGCCCAGATGACATGAGACAGTAAAGAGGGAGAATGAGAAGGCACATCCATTAAATGGCTTGTTGCACAGACATGGAAGCCACAGCAGGGGCAGAGGAAGGGGGTGCGGTCCGCCCCGGGTGTCACCACTGAGGGGGGTGACAAAATGCCAGGCGGCACTCAGTGCGGGGCATGGGAGAGACACGGTGGCTTGGGCACGCACAGGCTTCGCACTACCCAAACGGTCCGCCCGCTGACTCCCCCTCAGCTTTAGGGCGGCTGAGTGGGAAGAGGCAGGCGGACTCCAGAGGCCCTGCGGTGCACCCCACCCCTATAGGCGGCTCACCCCATCCCTGGGCACACCGCCCCAGGTGCCCGAGCAATTTCCTCCACCGCTGAGCCACAGGAAGGGGAAGCTGAAATGGGTGCTATGACCATCGTAAAGATGTGAAGAGCTACTTGAGTCAAGAAGGCTGGATGAGCCCAACACAGCAGCAGTGGCTCCTCCACACAAGGTCAGCGACAGAATCCATATTCTGTCTGCTTCCTACTATTATCCCCATCTTGTAGGTTCAACAGTGTCATTTTTGCCTTATTGTACTAAAAACCCACCACTCGTGCCCATTTTACAGATGGGACACAACTGCATCTTCCAATTCTAGCACGCCTTGGCGGTGAATGTAAGCGCCTGCTTGAAATAGCAGGGATTGATTGAGTAGCCTAGCCACCACCACTTCCACAACTCTGCCACTCATGCCAGCTGGGGTGGAGAAGAAAACGTGTTTGCTGTGCCAGTTCCCAGGCGGGTTCAGTGAAGAGGCCCAGATCTGGCTCGATGGGACTGCATACGGCAGGAAAACTCCTGACAAGTCCTGGTTTTCGGATGTAAAAATGGCACCTTACAATTTTTGCCGAATTGTAAAAAATGCCAGGGAAAACCCAGAAGTATGGCAAGGCGGTGGAAAAAGTAGCGGAAACAGCTCAAAAAGTTTAAAATCCCTATTTTTGGGGTTTAAAAGGTAAAGGGACCCCTGACCATTAGGTCCAGTCGTGAACGACTCTGGGGTTGCGGCGCTCATCTCGCTTTATTGGCCGAGGGAGCCAGTGTACAGCTTCCGGGTCATATGGCCAGCATGACTAAGCCACTTCTGGAGAACCAGAGCAGTGCACGGAAACGCCGTTTACCTTCCCGCCAGAGCGGTACCTATTGATCTACTTGCACTTTGACGTTTTTTCGAACTGCTAGGTTGGCCGGAGCTGGGACTAAGCAAAGGGAGCTCACCCCGTCGCGGGGATTCGAACCACCGACCTTCTGATCGACAAGTCCTAGGCTCTGTGGTTTAACCCACAGCACCAACCGTGTTTGGGGTTAGGTTTCCTCAAAAAGGCTCAAGAAGCTCAACAAAAAGCTCCACTCTTTGGGGGCTTTCCTGCTGACTGCTGCCCCAGCGGTAGTTTCCACCTGCTTGGATGGCTGCATTTTGCTGGTGGGGCTCCCCTGAAGTTGTAGAGCTCCCCCAACAGTGGGGGCTGGCAGAGCGACACTCCCAGCCCATCCAAACCCCTTCCAGCACAGCGGATCATGGGTGGATTGCTCTATCCAATATTAATAGACCACAGAAATGGAAAAGCAGCAGCTGCTTCCATATCTGTTGGTCTACAAATAGTTCTAGTTCACAAAGCAATGGACTATGTGTAAAGAGTTCTCTTTCTACAAAATAATAATAATTTGATCCTACCACAAAACAGAAATCTCTTCTGACATCCCAGTGCTGCAATTAACAAGAGGCAATTTGCCCAGCCCTCTTGCTTTGGAGCACAGAGATAATAGCTCAAAGCCACTCCACTTGTTTTCTAATGACCAGTGATGATGGTAGATTAAAAGAGCCTTTCCCGTATTAGGGCGGGGAGGTATTGGAAAAATGAGTGGCGCTTAGTCTCTCTGCAAAGATGGCAGTTAATCGCGGGCAAGCAGGATTACTGTAAACAGGAAGATCATGCAGGCATATAGGGTGGCAAGGAGGCTGATGGGGGGGGGGGATGTTTGCACAAATCTGTTTCTTCTCAACAGCTCCATTAACCATCCAAATCCCTATTTCAATTACACTTATCTAGGATAATTAACCTTTTATAAGCTATCCAAGTGCAGCATAAACCTGACAGAAGGCGATATCTGATTATCGAAACCTACCAACACAGGATAGTAAGTAGTGTGAAGTTGGTCCCATACACTGAGGCCAGGAACAGGTAAATAGGTTCTTTTTCACTGTACCAACACTTTAGTTGTTCCATAGGCAGTGGCGGAGGAAGAGGAGGGAGGGGGAAGCGCACCACCCCTGGCAGCGCCATCCTGGTGGGGCACCATCACTGCTGCCCTGGGCACCACGCCCCCACAGGTGGTGCGCCACACCCCCAGGACACCTGCCACGCCCCTGTAGGTGGCATGCGACGCCCTCGGGATGCGTGCCAGCCCCGCCCCGTCTGCTCTCTGTCCCCCCCCCCGGTGCCAGAGCATGTCCTCTTTTCCAGTATTTTTATACAATTGTTTATAAAAGTTGACGAATCCTCTTCTGATTTCTTTCAGGTTTTCTACTTCTTTTCCATTCAATATTATTTTATTTATTGTACTTTGGGCTTTTCTTTTTTTGATTTGCCATGCCAACCATTTACCTGATTTGTTAGCATGTTCAAAATTCATCTATCTCATTCTCTTTATGTTCCATTCCACTTCTTGGTTAATTATACTTGCAAATTGGCTTTGTAACATCTTTATATTTTGGTTAATTTTTGAGTCTTTCGGATTTTCCCCCCTTCCGTTTTCCTTTTTCTGATTTAAAACCTCTTTTTCCCCTTTCTCTCTAAATTTTTTCTTGATACTATTTTGTTGTCTAAAGAAGCCTCTCATAACCTCTCCAGAGGATTTCTAATTCTGGCCAGTCCCAGCCAAGCAGGGCCAATAGTCAGAGTTGCAGTCCAGCACCATCTGGAGGGCCACAGTTTTCGCATCCCTGCTTTCAAGCATTCCTTTCAATCTAGTAAAGGAAAATATTTTAACATCCCTTTGCTATTCCACAGCTGCACTCACAAAGCAAAACCACAACTCCCCAAGCAGCCGGCTCAGGAGCAGGAGCCCACGGCCAGCCAGTAGCAGTTGGGGGAAAAGACGGCCGGCCACAGCAAAGACGGTGAGGAAACACCCCTGTGCATTAGGGAACCAAGGTGGAGGCTGCTGTAGCCAAGTGTGGGGCAAGTGCGCAGTTGCTGAATGGATGCTTGCCCCACTGTAGAGCTCTCTCACTCCAGAATGGATGATTTCAGCCACGCACACAATCAAACATCACTTCTCTGTTCCATTCAGTCTCCATTCGGAGTGGAGAACCGAGGCCAGAGGAAGCCCCTCAGGCAATCCAATGCTCGCCTGAGCAGCCTGGTCTAGCATTCAAGCATAGGGGAGAAAGAAGGGTTAAAAATCAAATTGCCCTCTGCTTATGAAGTCCTCCTGCTGCTTTTGACCTATTTAAAAGCCAGACTCCAAAGTACATGTTTCAATTTCTGTGATTACTATGGGATGTGGGGCTTTGCTCTGAAAAATAATGAATAAGGATTGGAAATCTCTCAGAAGCAAATATGACATAGGTGCTAGCACTTAAACAACAAAATCCACAATTTAATTCACCCACCATCTTATTATAGGGAAGAATCAAAGGACATTTAATGATAGGGTGCATTAGTTCACACAGTTAGGTTCCTCTCAGACTTCATATATCTGATTAAAAATGCCACATACTGTTTTCTCAGCTGCCCTTTTATTAGAGAAATGCTTACACTCCCATGCCCTAACGCAGCTTGATTTGTCTCAGGTCAGACCAAAAGCAGGCCATATTCAAATCTCAGTTCAGTTTATGGACTCACTGCTTAGCCCTGAGCAACTTCCTTCCTCAGCCTCAGCTTACTCATCTGCAAAATGGGAATCATAAAGCATGGTGAGAATAGGACTGGGAAAGCAGGTTGCACTATTGATTCTTGGTGGGGTTCAGTCTTCAGTTAAAAAGCTGGCAATCCCTGGTGGGGAATGTTCATGGGGGAAACCCTGCTTTCTGCTCTATTGTGCATTGTTGTGCCTGTTTGCAACCCTTTGCTAGGTGATGACATCACTAATGGCAAACGAAGGCTTTGCATTTCCCTGGCTCGCTCAGGTGCTCCGGCTGACACTCCCTGCTTTAACTGGGCTTTGCTGGCAGCTTCATTGCGCTCTAAGAGCGACCAAACAAGCCTTTCACCCATGACCAGCCCCAGTTGTGCGTAGTTACTAGTTGGGACAGAATGCAGGTGCACATTCCTAGGTGAATCAGTCATAGCCTTTCAAAAGAAGGTGCAAAAAGCTGCTGGAACAAGATGGCACACCTCTGGGAGAGAAAACATACCTTTGTTTTCAGACAAAGTTGATGGGGATATACTGGATATTTCTGTTCTTAAGTGCCATAAATTTGGGGGCTGCTGAGATAAACCCTCAAAGGCCTTGTTTTTTAAACCAAAGGCACAAACTATGTTTTCAGCGCCAGCCTCAATTTTACAGACATTATAACCTGCTTGATCGTCTAAATATCAAATGGTCAAACACCCCCCTCTGCCTAGCAAATATTCCTCGACCCACTGCAATTAATGAACAAGACTAAGTTAATGTGCCTAAGTCAAGCAGCTGAATACCATCCTAGAGATTTTACTACTTATGCACACAAAAGTTGACGTGAGAGATCCGCCTGGATTAAATTATTTAATAACCTCTGGGTTTGCATGGAAGGCACAGTTCTCATTTAAAAACCAATATATAGCCAAAGATCCTAAACTCAGTTTGGTATGTTTGGTTGCATATGCCTTCCTGAAACATTCTCAATATATATTGCAGCTCATTTAAACTGATATATTGTGTGGGACTGCTCAGGATTACAGGCTTAGCTTCTCTCTACTAACAATTCCATTTTACCGAACAGATATATTGCACCTATCAGGTTGCACCAACAGCTATTTATGGAAGGGTACTCCATAGGGTGGAATCCCCATTCTGCCTGCCTGGAAACAATGTGCTACATGTTATGGAGAAGCCTTTTGTCACACTGCTGCTGCGCTGAAAACAAGGACAGAGCAGTTCCTAACAGAAAAAACCCTCTGTGGAAGGAGGGACATGACTTCCTTCCTCACCCTTCAGAAGAAAACAGTTACTGTAACCTTCATGCAGAACTACTCGTATTCCTTTTCAAAGACAAAACCAAAGGAAGAACTGCAATATTTGCATCTACCTTGAAGCAAAGCACCCACAAACTCCAGAGTGGAGTCTTACAATTTAGACGTTCTCTCAGAAACATATGCACATACTACAATTGTCTCTTATACCAAAGATGCAGAAAAATGTAGCGTCAGAACTATGTAAACCCAGCAAGACTTTGTTTCAAAGACTGACAGAGTCCTATAACACTGTACCACAACCCTCTTTATGCAATTGCATGCACATATTAATACACCGCAAGTGGAGAACTACGACAACCTTCCCCGTGCGCATGTGCAGGCACACACACAAACACAATGTGCTCAGAAATAGCATCTGCTGAATGTGAGGCAAGTCATCAGCACATTCCTCTCCTTTCAGCTCAAACAGGATCAAAACGACCCGCACCAATATTCTGTAAACTAGGATTAGAATCCCGACAAACAACAGGGGGTCAACAGCCTGCAATATTTGTTTCTTAGGTTGACTTGCCATTATTCTCTGTATTACAAATATGACATTCTAAATGAAGGAACCCACCCATAGTAGAAAGCAGCGGTGTGGGCACAGCGGTAACGCTTCACGACAAATCCCAAAGCCATGTCTACTTGATATGCTGGAGCCCAGGAAAGGCCATTCTCAGGAGCCAGGGAGAGAATTCTCTGACGAGCTACAGCTGTCTGATAATGCCATAAAATGACTTTTACTAAATCAGGAGGATTCCCACGTGGCAGTAAATCCCAGGACGGCAAAACCCTCCCAGCTGTCCACAGAGCTTTAAGTATATCCACTGACAGCATATGCAACCTGTCTCAACCATCATTCTCTCCCCGCTCATCCCCCCCCCGCCATGATAAACAAAACTAAGGTCAAGGATTAGGGGGCCAGTTAGAAAAGCCTGCAGTCCCTGATCCCAAACTGGCAAGATCCGCTGACTCCCTCCCTACATACTAAATATGTTTTTACAGAATCGTCCCCCGGTCGTTTGTCGATTATTCTTCACTTTTAAAACTCAAGAGATGGTTTTAATATTTTGGCACTCTTAACAGCGTGCATAAGATGCATATAGGAGCCCTGGAGGGCTAACAATAATGCAATGGACAACAAGCAGCAAAGGGCAAATATTGTGACTGATTCTGTAAAACGATTATATGCATCTCAAAAGAATCCTTCACTGAGTAGAAGACCGTTCAAAATATGCCCAAGGCACAAGCTGGAGCATGTCAGCCAGCATCAGACTTCACGGCGTATTATTGGGAGGATAATTTGCTGAGAGGGACTTGGAATAGCAGGGGGATTTCTAAGACACTAGAAACTGCATACGAAAGTGTTTGTGATACGCAAATAGCTGGGAACAGCTGTTCAGCGAAAGTCAAAAACAAAAACAAAGCTTGCAAAAAAGGACTCTTCTCCTCCTGCAAGCTTATTTCAGACCTGAACCGTACACATTTGGGCATCTGCTCCCTCTTGATGACTGCCGCCCAAGGTCTGCAACACAGATGACCACTGTGCAGACCACAAACTTCAGCATCTGGGGGCTGCGACGCTCTCTGAGAAAAGGCAAAGTCCACATAACTGCCTCTGTGGCACAGGCAGACACCCTTACCTGCTGCTTGCGTCGCTCTCTGGCCCTGAACTCAGAGGATCAGAGGCAGTCATATGCAGGGATCACAAAGCAAGAATATTTGTACAGACTATCTTAACCAGGGGTCAGCAAACACTTTTCAGCAGGGGGCCAGTCCACTGTCCCTCAAACCTTGTGGGGGGCTGGACTATATTTTGAAAAAAATATATAAACAAATCCCTATGCCCCACAAATAACCCAGAGGTGCATTTTAAATAAAAGCACACATTCTACTCATGTAAAAACACGCTGATTCCCGGACCATCCGTGGGCCGGATTTAGAAGGCGATTGGGCTGGATCTGGCCCCCGGGCCTTAGTTTGCCTACCCATGATCTTAACAGTTAAGGCACAACTAATCTGGATCTGAGTGAACCTGAGTATGTGCCCCTGCCAGGCCTGCCAATTTGCCCCACGACCATGGGTGCCCAGGGCTGTGGGTGCCATGCACTGTGCATGGCCCTGGCACCAAAATTTCTGGGTGCCTAGCCCCTTCATGGGGAATTTTGTAGGTGCTCAGGCACCCAGGGCCCCTGGGAGTTGGCACCTATGCTCCCTGCTTAAGAACAGAACCAAGATCTACCTATGTTATCAGTCTACATAAGAATCGCAGCTGCAGGAACTGGCCAGCTGTCATCCTGGCTACCCCTCAATGTAGTATATGCCAGCAGTGGCACCATCTAATTATGTGGCACACTTGTTGAAAAGGTTGAAGACTATTACTGCAATGGTAGCCTTTTTTGTTTCCAGATTCAATTTAAAGTGCTGGTTTTAGCCATTACAGTCTGGGGGCAGTTTGGGGATTGACTTGGTAACTCTATCTGCCTGCCCACCAGTTAAGATTGATCTCAGAGGTTTATGGCTCTGGGTCTCACTCTTGCATTAGATAAGATGGCCAGGTGTGTAAGACAATGACACTAAGACACTTGAACATTCTTCCTGGGGACACAAACCAGGCCTCTTTCCTCTTAGTTTTCAAATCTTCATTAAGATTGTTATTTCATTGGACTTTTAATATATTATTTTAGTCTATTAGCTGCCTGCCTTTAAATTCTGCTGCCATTTAAAAGATCTGCTTTTACTGTTACTTTTGTTATCATGTTAGTATTGCTTAGCTTACTAATTTTAATGTGGATTTTAACTTCTGTAAGCTGCTTTGCATAGCGTGTGGGATTCTTTCTTTTACAACAGTAGAGTAAAACTACAAGAACAACTAACACTAACGTCTCAACAAATGAAACTGATCTGTAGAAAATGTAACTTGAAAAAAGGGACATTGCACATGCTTTTGTAAACCAAGATATCTTTAATTAAAAAAAAGTTAAAAAAAGAACAACAAACAACTATTCATGCCTACAGGATTCTTTTTGAACCTGGAACATAATATGTGACAGCAACTTCATACACTCTAAAATAGGTCCAGGTTTAGTACAGCTTCTTTCTATTTTGTGATATGGTTACATATCTGACTTTCCTCCATTTATAGCCTGCTAAAATACTTTAAAAATAACTTTGCCCCCAGCTCTCTGACTTGCTTGCACAGTATAAATCTGGGGGTGGGGGTGTGCATGTAGATGCTTCACATTTTACAAGTTTATCATAAACTTGTACCCACTGTAATGGGGGCTTGAGTCTTTGAAGGAATGGAAGACCCAATTCCCTTTTGCACCACAGGCAAGAAGGCAGTTTGCACTTTGGTCTTCTGATAAATTAAAGTCAAAAAGGTTTGTATTAAGCAAGTCTAGTTTCTCCAGTCAGGAAACCCAAATTCTATGGGTTGTAGTCAACTAAGTCCTACTAAGAGGGGACCTATGGAAATTAAGGGACCTATGTTAGTCATGTTTATTAACTAGCACAGAATCCCACCTTATGAATACATGTGAGTAATTTGTAGAATATGGATTTTTGCTTGATTGATTGGAAGTGGTCCTTTAAAACAAACACTGCAATGGAAGTGAAAATGGTCTCTAAGTAGAAGAGCCAATGGCTACAAACTGGTCATTAACTAATATAGATAGAAAATTAAAAGATCGTTTTTCAACTATTAGAGGTGTAGATTTATGCAACAGCTGTGGAATCAAAGGCCCTCAGTGGGTTCAGGAAAATGTTTAAGAAGAATATTGGAATTTCCAGTTGTGGCTTGTAGGAGGGAAGAGTTCCTTCCATAGGAAAAAAGAAAAAAAATTTGGTAGGTGTCTTGTGCATAAGCATATGTGGTTCTTGGCAATAAGATTGTTTGTTTCTGGGGAGCCTAAATTTGGCAATGGATGATGGAACATATGAAGAGGTAATATAACATGTAGGGACCAGGTGGGAAGGGAATTCTGTTCAGTTTGAATTTTCACATGAACCTAACTAATTCGCACTTTTCAAAACAATATGCAGTCTGAAACAAACTTTCCTTTAAAATTCATACCTCTGAATCTTTTGATGCAGCTCACCACCATCAAAAAAATGTACAAAAAGCATGTATTAGGGGAAAGTGTGCATAAACACCAATATATTTGTGATAATATGCAAAAATGCATTATATTAAGGAAAACTGCTTGCAAAAGTGTGTTTATTAGGCAAAACTGCATCCAAAAATGTGCATATTGCAAGAAACACACGCTAAAATGCTGACAATTTTTTTGTAAGGACTTAAAAGGAACTTCACAAACTGACATGGACATGTGGCAAACTGATCTTAGGGTAAACGAGAGAAACTTCTATTTTCTGGGGACCGTCATAGCAACAGGCTGCTGAATACAATACAAAGAATGAGTGAGTTCTGTTTTGCTGCCAGACACTGAGAAACAAAGGAAAAGTTGCATTTCAACAGCTATATACAAAGCTGGGGTAGCCAAGGAGTTGGCCTGATACGCAGGTGCATTAAAGGGAGATCAGACCACGAATGCAGGAAAAACATCCAGACTCTTCAGCCAGAGGTTCTTCCTGGGCTGAGCGTCATTTCCACATATGCCCATCAATTTCTTCCCAAAGAGGAGCCATTTGTGCAGGCAACTAGCACAGCACTTTTGGAATGGATTGACAGGTTGCATGCTGTCAAGAGAAACTGCTGCAGACCTCAGATGGGTGGATAACGCAGGCACAGTGTTAAGAATGCTACTTTACTGGTACCAGTACAGAAGCTGAAGTAATTTTCCCCACTGTCAGATGAGAGTTTTACGTCCCCACACAAATCCCCGCCCACTATTCAAACAGGATTCTTCTGCTGTCAATAATCAACCTTATCGGTCGTCTTCACTGTTCAGTTTCTACAGAAGCCTGAGGTGGTTCTGTAGCTTAATGCTACAGATTATAAAAGGCTATCTTTGTCTGGACATTTACAAATGCATTTCAGATTCTATAGACTGCAGGGAGTAGATTTGAGCCCAAACTCCACTATGGAGTCAAAGGACTCTGCTTATAGGAAGATGTGGCAAAGCCCTGTTTAGTTGATAGTTGCTTTTGTGCACAACTCCCTACCATAGACTGTGTAAAACTCACAGCATGCCCTTTTAAAACACAGGCGAAACAGGGAAATCACTATTTAAAAAATAAGCTGTTTTTTATTTGGATCAAGAGGCTGATTGGCTTTCCACCAGACCACTCCCTTATAAACAATGCACTATGTCCTGCTGTATTATTTCCCATATATGTTGGCTGAAGGGGTGAAAGCAGCAACCTATTATTTTTGCAGGGGCTGGGGCTTCCCTGACACCCCCTCCAAGGATAGGATTTGCAGCTCAGCTCCTCCCTTGATCTATTTTGCGACTTGCTTTCATTCCCCAATTCCTGTTCAGAATAAGAGAAAATGCTGAGGCAATTTTGCTTTGTTATAAAATGACATTTGTGGAGTCTCAGACAATGATAGCCTTGAGCTAGGGATGCCCACTGGTGACAGCATTTGAAAAAAGATTAACCATACCAAACCCCAGCAAAGCTTCTGGGGAAATAATTATAGAAAAAATGTCTTTCATCCTTTAACAACAGTGCAAACTGATCAGATTTTTTTTAAAAAAAGTATAAAAGTTACAAAAATACTGAAAGGAAAGAAACTATTTTCAGCATTTAAAATGGAGATTTACAAGGAATCACAGATGCACATTTTAATATTAAACAAGATAAAAGCATTAAGCTTAAACAAGATGTTCCAGGAAGGAACGTGAGCTCCCTACGCTACTCAAAACTCCAGCCCTAATGACTTTCACAAATGATGCCATCTATCAGGTTACTCATAACTACAAGCTAAAGCCCTCATGCTAGAAGCTAGGAGAAAAGCTCAGCCGCCAGCTGTTATCTGACAATAAACGAAATTAAATAGCCAGATTGCCTCCTAGGATGAAACTATTTGTAGTAATACCCTCCCCACTATACCCTTGCAGCCTTCATGGATTTGTATTTTTCAAAAACAGCCACTTTTACGAAGTTCCAGCAACAGTGAAAACTGAACACGGCATAAAAGGTTGTTCAGCTTCTTAAATCCCAACTGTGAGCACTTCTTTCTAGATTGTGTCTAAAGTGGTCACTTTCCTGCTTTTTAAAATTGGAATACTAAATTCCAACACTAACGGTGCCTCGGTCTTATCTGGATTGAGTTTCAGTTCGTTGGCTCTAATCCAGTCCATTACTGAGGCAAGGTAACAGTCCAGCACTTCCACTGCCTCACCTGCAGATGTAAAGGAGGAGTAGAGGTGAGTGTCATCAGCATCTTGCTGACAACGGACTCCAAACCTCCAGAAAACTCCACTCAGTGGTTTCATGTACATGTTGAACAGCAGAGGGGATAGGATCAAACCCTGCCTAAACCCACATTGAAGGCTCCACGGGGCTGAAAAACACTCCTCAAGCAAAACCCTCCGGGAACGACAATTCAAGGAGGACTGGAACCACTGCCAAGCAAGGCCATCCAGCCCTAACTCAAGATAGCTGCTGCAAAAGGATACCATGGTCGATGGTAATGAAAGCCGCTGAGAGGTTAAGGTCATCATACTGGGCCACCAAAGCAGTTTCTGTGCCAAAACCAGGTCCAACCCCGATTGAAAAGGATCTAGAAAATCAGTGTCCTCCAAGAGCAGCAGGATCTGGTCTGTGACCAATCGTTCCAGAACCTTGCTCAGTACGGCCGGTCTATCCCGTAACTAAAGCTACCTATCTTTCCCTCCTACATTCCAGTTTGGTTTTCTGCAATACAACTATTTCTGCTTCTTCTCTTTCCTACAGCCTCCCCCCCCCCCCCAAATCCTCAATATTCTGAAAATTCATTATCGCTGTTATAATAATTCAGGAAAACTAAGATGCTTAATGTAAATCAACCCCACATATTTACATAGTGTTAGGCACAGGTGGCGCTGTGGGTAAAACCTCAGCGCCTAAGACTTGCCGATCGCATGGTCGGCGGTTCGAATCCCCGCGGCAGGGTGAGCTCCCGTCGTTCGGTCCCAGCTCCTGCCCACCTAGCAGTTCGAAAGCACCCCTAGGTGCAAGTAGATAAATAGGTACCGCTTTATAGCGGGAAGGTAAACGGCGTTTCCATGTGCTGCTCGGGTGCCGGTTTGCCAGAGCAGCTTCGTCACGCTGGCCACGTGACCCGGAAGTGTCTGCGGACAGCGCTGGCTCCCGGCCTCTAGAGTGAGATGAGCGCACAACCCTAGAGTCTGTCAAGACTGGCCCGTAAGGGCCGGGGTACCTTTACCTTTACCTAGGCACAGAAATATATGACCTGCTCAAATAGGACTTCTCTGTTGAGATTCTGTGTGAAGAGAGCTCAATAGCAGGCTGTGGACTTGCATGTTCCCGCCCCTGCTTCCCTCACTGTGGGTAATAAATACAGTAATAAACCATTTAAAAGGGCCCCAGAGATGGAATGAGGGGAGGGAGAATCAGGATTTGAGACCCAGTCCTGACCTTAACTCAGTAGGCTAAGCAAGTTCTGAAACAGGCAAAGAGTATCTCTGAAACACAATTATTTATTTGGACCAAAGCAAGTGCTATGCACTGCTAACGGGTTGTAGCAATGAGCTGTGTCAGTAGTTGGAGACTAGGAACCTGAAAGATGTAGGAATGTGCCAGCAGGGAGGGTAAGGGCGCTTGTCATTTCTCATATTACGTCCTCTCTGGGATTTAGGTAACTCAATTCTTCGAACAAGCTCAGACTGCAATATGGACAAAAGTGTCTGCTCAAGATTTCCTCTTTTCTATTGTCCTAAAGGGCTTTTGAGCCAAGCAGGTTATCAGCTTTTAAATGCAATGGCTTTTAAAAACAAAACAAAACACTGACCTGAAGGTCTAAGTCTGAAAAAAATGTACAGTGTTCTCCTTGTCACTCTGAAAGGGGAGAAAGCTCACAGGCGTTAGTCTTTTTTTTGGGTGAGAGTACACTCTAGACTTAAGATGCTGTATATCACCTGTATTTTTTGGGACACATGGCCAAATTTGAAGGGAGCAGCCAAGGAGAGGGTTTCGACTGACTGGGGAGACCACTAACACTTGCAGAAAAACAGCAGGGGATTTAAGTCTTTAAACTATCCTACAAGCTCCATAAAATAGTTATTTGGTCTACACCAGACTTCCTCAACCTCGACCCTCCAGATGTTTTTGGCCTGCAACTCCCATGATCCCTAGCTAGCAGGACCAGTGGTCAGGGATGATGGGAATTGTAGTCTCAAAACATCTGGAGGGCTGAGGTTGAGGAAGCCTGGTCTACACAGTCTTCCTTCCCACTTCTGGTCATTGTGCCTCTGAAGTAAAAAGGTAAAGGTAAAGGGACCCCTGACAATTAAGTCCAGCCACAAACGACTCTAGGGTTGCGCCGCTCATCTTGCTTTAAAGGCCAAGGGAGCCGGCATTTGTGTGGCCAGCATGACTAAGCTGCTTCTGGCGAAACCAGAACAGCGCACGGAAACACCATTTACCTTCCCGCCAGAGCGGTACCTATTTATCTACTTGCACTGCGTTGAACTGTTAGGTTGGCAGGAGCTGGGACCGAACAACGGGAGTTCACCAGTCACGGGGATTCGAACTGCTGACCTTTCGATCAGCAAGCCCAAGCGGCACAGTGGTTTAACCCATACCTCTGAAGTAATGGGAGGGAAAGAAAAAACTGGGATTTTCAGAGGCAAACTTCTGTTTGTTTCCAAGCCAACTCTTATGGGGAGAGGGTGGGTTTAGAGAAGCCTCTCTGTTTGCCCAACCCAGCTGGGGAAACAAATCATTTAAAAATTTTGTCTCCCCTCTTCCCAGCTCTGCCATCAATCGTTACAGGTTCCCTCTTGTATCTGTTTATTGTTGCATATGGACATTAAGCCTGTGGGAACAGACAAGCAACCATGCAGGCAGTGCTAATCTGTAAATTGGCATCAGTTCCTAAAACATGCATTGTTTTTCTTGAGCTCCTCCCAAATCAAAAGCTCTTTCTTTCAAGCTACCTACAAAATCTGAACTCTCTCCCCCCCCCACTGGTTGTCCCCCACAAAGTGATTGAGTCTCTCGCTATCTAGGACCCAACACAGCAGAGCCCACCTAATAGATCATGCGCAATCCATCTTTATACAGTGGTGCCTCGCAAGACGAAAAGAAACCGTTCCACGATTCTCTTCGTCTAGCGGTTTTTTCGTCTTGCGAAGCAACCCTATTAGCGGCTTAGCGCTATTAGCGGTTTAGCAGCTATTAAAGGCTTAGCGGCTTAGGTGCTAAAAGGCTATTAGCGGCTTAGAAAAAGGGGGGGGGAGCGGAAAAAAAATCGCAAGACTAGCAAGACGTTTCGTCTTGCGAAGCAAGCCCATAGGGAAATTCGTCTTGCGAAGCAACTCAAAAACGGAAAACCCTTTCGTCTAGTGGGTTTTCCGTCTTGCAAGGCATTCGTCTTGTAGGGCACCACTGTAGCTACGATTATTACAGTGATTAAAGAATAAATTTTATCCACTGAAAGTCATATCCGGAAGAAAGGCTTTCCACAAATCACAGAATTAACAAGGCAGTTAGATGTCTGTAAAGCTTTTCTGTCACCATAATTTTATTTTGCTGCTCTCTAAGCAAAGAAGATAATGATATTGATTGAGGCAGCACACTATGACCACTGCAAATAGCAACACTGGCCCCGATGAGAAAATGAAAATTAGCATGCCACAATATTGCTATTTGTGTGACATTTTCAGCCCAAATGGTCTTGGGAAGTGAGGAGAATAAACCCATAGGATTGAAAGTCCTTGACCATGCTCTTCTCGCCATGATAAGAGGTGAGGTGGAAGATACCACAGTTATCTGAACAAGGGATCTTCCCAGTTCTTAGAAGATTAAACCCTCTTTAAAGAAGGTTTAAATACCCAGGATTCAAATAACTACGGGATCTTCATCATTCGATAGTCCATGATCCACCGGTTTCCTCAAGTGAAAGTGAAATAAACAAGTTAGCAATGCCACTTGGACCACTGCTATAGGTGTGAATGGGAGGAAATGTAGCCAGACTCAACCCAGTCTCCTCAGAGAAGGAGGACACTCTGAAAACATTCCAAGCAATACTGCAGTAGCTGAAAGGAACCAAAAGGAAACATGGAGCCACACCCATTGAGCATGTGCACCAGAGTCAGGCTTCCCGCCAAAGCTCTGTTCAGGTGTTACAAATCATGGGTAGGCAAACTAAGGCCCGGAGGCCGGATCCTGCCCAATCGTCTTCTAAACCCGGCCCGCAGTCGGTCCTGGAATCAGCATGTTTTTACATGAGTAGAATGTGTCCTTTTATTTAAAATGCATCTCTGGGTTATTTGTGGGGCATAGGAATTCATTCATTTTTATGTTTTTTTCCAAAATATAGTCTGGCCCCCCACAAGGTCTGAGGGACAATGGACCAGTCCCCTGCTGAAAAAGTTTGCTGATCCCTGTTATAAATGAAGCTTTGCACAGGCTCAGAAACCAGATGCAGAGAGACTACAAAGAAGAACACTGATTTTTAAACGGGGCTGTAAGTAGTGTAAGTGGGTTGTGAATTGCAACCTATGCCAAATATTTTGAAAACAACAAGATAAGTAACCTTTGTTCTAAGTGTGACTTCCTGGTTTCATACGCAATACGAGCATATCCATAGATTAATGCAACTTGCCAAATGTCTGGAAGAGGAGGGACCCTCCATGACGGTTCTTACCTGTCCTCAGTGGGTCGAAGGGATGGAAGACGGAAGCTGGTATTCCTATCCAATTTTGACTGGCTCTTCGTTCTTTTGATTGACCCTTTAAGCCGTTTACTGAAGAAGCCCTAAAAGAAAAAGGCACAGAAGTGAAACAAGTCAAATTATGATTTCTTTGTAAAGGAAACCTGTTGTTGAGTAACGATCTACTTGGTAATCATGAAAATATTCCACTATGAAGGCCACAGGGAGGTTCCTCAACTCACAGTCTAAATTCATCCCAACATAGCTAAGACAAATGGCAATCAAACAGAGAGGCCTCGCCTTGTGCTCCAGGCACAAATCCAGACAATCCAATGGAAAAGGTAGAGAGCACACTGTGCTTTAAAGTCACTAAGGAGGAACCCCAGGGAAACAAGCGCTTCCTGTCAACAACAAGGCCACAGCAAACACCTAAAATAATTGATGCGGCAATGAGTGCCTTTTAATTAAACACGAGTAAACTATAAATGTATGCAGAAACACTCAGGGTGGCATAAACTCCAAGTGATGCTAACTGGAAGACTGATGGAGCAGGAAGCAAGTCTGCGATCCTGCCCCAATTTATCGATTATATTTAAATTAATGTATGTCTCATCAAACCTCAGCACAGATACCTTTTTGAAATATTGAACTAAACGTAAGAGCACTTGCAATTTAACATGTTATTGTAAACTATCAGAAGGCCATATTTAATATTTCCGGTTTTGCTACCTACCATAGTCACACACCTGAACAAAACAGATTCACACAAGAAAGCTTTCACATGAATAAATAAATTATTATTATTATTATTAAGCATATGCTTACTCTCCTGATTTCAGTAAAAAAAACTCGTGCATCAGACAAGAAGATGTTACAAACTGGGTTTTTTATCTTGTGAACCGCCCTGAAAACTTTGGATGAAGGGCAGTATCATCATCATCATCATAGTGAAAGGAAAGCTGCTTTGAGCTTTTGCTTTGTTTTTACCATCAAGCAATATATAAATTTTATGAGAGAAATAAAAATCTTGCCATCAGTGTTTACATGTACACCTTGTACTTGGTTGGAAAAACAATAAGCTTCATAGCCTCAGTAATGATATCTGAATGAAATTGTCTTTACTTTTTATGTAGAAAGATTAGTATAGCAAGGAGGATTTGACTAATTTAATTATTTGTTGCCTGTTAGCAGGGCTTCTGTTTGCAGATTGCGAGCTTCAACACTACTAAAAGCTAATTCCACTAGATGCCTACTTGCTATCAAGTGAAGAAAACAGAAACCTTACTTTCAAATCACGATAAATTAAAACTTTAAAGTTTTCAACGGATGCCCCCGATAGTTCTGTTTGCTTTAAGCATTTTAAATTATTTTGCTTTAATTAATATAGTTTCAAAAGCATGTTGTTACTGTAACTCATTCTGAGGAAGCTGTACGTAGGAAAATGGGGTAAAACAATGAAGAAACGGGTAATAAAAAATTCAGCTCATTAGAGAACAGAGATCTGTTGATCTCTTGTCAAAAATGATGGTGGAAAGAACAATAATGCTGAAGGAGGGTTCCCTAAAAATGAAATGGCAGCTTTGTTAAGAGCACTGTTTATGTAGCTGTGCATAGCATCAAAAATCAACCCAGTTCGCTGGACGTTTTAGTGCAGACTTTGAAAAGTGCCATTAAAAAGCGGATAATCAATACATGCTTTAGGCTCTCTCTTGAGCCCAGTGTTGCAAACAGACTAGAATAACAAAGGCATTTATACAAGGGAAGGTCAAGGTACACATGAGGCTGCATGAACAAGGTGACAGCAAGGAATATTATTTTTCTTATGATTATTTGATGATGGTAGGCTTAGTTTTAATATTGCACTTTAGAACAGCCTCCACTAACTTGGTTCTCCCCAGACGTTGAACTCCCATCAAGCCTCAGTAGGAGCTGTAATACAAAACACCTGGAAGGCACCAGCTTGGCAAAGGCTGCTTTGGAGTGTTCAAAATGTCTCCCATATATTACTTTGTAAGCCTTGTAAGAACTTTAAGCTAGGTCAGCATTATTCCACATGACAGTAGGGTAGGGTCTGAGGCCAAGAAAAAAGGGCTTTCCTAAAACTACCCGGCAGATGTATAGCAGAAGCAAGATCCCAACCTCAATTTTAGCCACTATACTAATTTTGATTCAAATGCATAAGCTTTAGATAACCTTGAACATGCCTAATCAAGATACTTGAAGCACGGAAATGGAAAACTGACTTTCTCTTGTGGTATGACTCTGTAAATTTGCTCTTCAGCAATAAAAAAAAAAAAAAAGCCTTCCACAGCAACAAAACGTGCCAGCAGGTGCACTAAAAATTAACTAAGGCTGCAATAATTGTACATATGCTTACCTGGGACCAATTTCTATGGGTACAATTTACCTAAGTACGATTGAACTCAACAAAGCTTACTTCCTGGTGGAAATGCATTGGACTGAACTGTAATCGGCTTGCAAGCTGTCTATGGTCAGGGGCATCCCAAACCCAGATGAAACAGGTCCTATACACCAGCAAGAAGTCTCTCTAAAACTCCCATGAGATGGGCTATGTCTCCACAAAGCTGATGCTCATTAAATCCCTGGGCTGGTGACGGCAGTAACATTACCCCCCCCCCCCATTTTTAAAAAACTAATATATTTCTATCCTGCCTCATTAAATATAATTTTTATGTGTCTTCTTCAAACTGTAAGACATCAGTAAACCAAATAATAAACCAAGAAACAATGACAATAAAAATAGCAGGATGCCAGAATAACCAAATCCACTACAACGTAGAAAATTATTTGGTCTCAGAGCGTGCATGCTGGAGAAGGAGAATTCTTTTTGCAGAAGATGCCACTGAGAGGTGAACACTATAGAATAGGGCAGGGGGGAAGAGAGTAACTAGTTTGCAAGGAAATGAACCCGTGGACCAGAAATATGCCCTGCTTTAATAGAGGTAAAGGTGAAGGACCCCTGGATGGTTCAGTCCAGTCAAAGGCAACTATGGGGTTGCGGCGCTCATCTCGTTTCAGGCCGAGGGAGCCGGCCTTTGTCCGCAGACAGCTTTCCGGGTCACGTGGCCAGCAAGACTAAACCGCTTCTGGCGCAACGGGACAACGTGATGGAAAGCAGAGCACACAGAAATGCCGTTTACCTTCCCGCTGCAGTGGTACCTATTTATCTACTTGCACTGGTGTGCTTTCGAACTTGCTAGGTTGGCAGGAGCTGGGACAGAGCAACTTTGAACTGTCGACCTTCTGATCAGCAAGCCTAAGAGCCTCAGTGGTTTAGACCACAGCGCCACCCGCTCCCCCTTTAATAGAAGGACAAATTGCAAGGTAAATAAATCCACTCAGTGGCAACTTTCTTGGGTTTTAAAAAACTAAAGGGGGAAAACAGGAGGCATCTAGCAAAACTAGCTGATCAGGCAAATTGAAGCAGATGGAACTCACCAGGTATACCTGTATGGTAGCATATTTAGACAAAAGGATAAGAATTATGGACATATACTGATATGCAACAACTTAACTCGAAGTTTATAAAAAGGTAACTAGAAAGCGGTTACGAGAAAGCAGTGTAAGCATCTCTTTGGAACATGCCTATTCAATGCACAGAGGCAAAGAAGAAAGGGAGGTTGTACAAATTTCAGAAGGGCAGGATAGAAACAGCAAAGAAAAACACTACAATTATATTTCATTCCATCTTTCATTTTCATCTAATAGAAAAGGGAGAGGGGGATGTATCTGTGCACAAAGGAAGAGTAAAACAAATTAAAATGCAGCCTAGGAATAGAAGGAACAGCTGAGCCCCACTTCACCCTGTTTCATAATACATAAGCCAAAGGAAAACATGATGTTACTATTCTCCTACAGCGCAGCAGGGTCACTGCATAACAAGAATAGAATTTTCGTTGTCATGTAGCACATAATCATCCTGTAAAATGCAGGTAAGGTATCTGAGACACAAATGTTTCATCATAAAAAAGATTACACGTTATGTAAATTGGAATATTAATTTCAGCAGCTTTAACCAGGTTTAAAAATACGTAAGCATAAGTTTATTGTCAGGAAGGATCAGGTCAGAATGCAACATTTTTTGCACCTTGGTAAATTTTAAGCAGATATTATTGAGCCCAGAATACTAACAGGTTAACCCCAGCTATAGTTGCACTACCAGGTAAGTGCTTAAGACGCAGCGCCAAAAAAAGTTCATGGCTTCCATTAATTTCCTCCAAAGTCTGTTCCCTGATATTAAATATGTGGGAACTAGTTACTGTGAATTTAGTGTGCCGTAGGGTATTCTGCACATGCTTAGAGGCATTCTGGCAACCTATCGAGTCTGGAAAATACTTGCTAAGATGCAAATGGAAGATTGGCTCTCTGGCACTGAAAACGGGTTCCGGGGTGAAAACTGGTTTCAGTTACACACTATACTGGGGTTATCAACCTTTCTGGACACATGGGCCCATTCACAAACCAGGGAAACTGCCATAGGCACTACACACTCACACTACAACCAGCCACACACCGCAACCTATTCTGTTGGCTACAATAAAAAAACTTATTTCAAGCCTAATTTCAGGGGGGAGATGTGACCCCCAGGGATACCAAGGACGGCCTATGTGGAGCCATGCAAACCCACAGGTGTCGCACTGGTGACTCCGGCATTATGATATCATTGCAGAAAGAGGTTTAAGAGACAGGCAAAATGTGTCAGCTTAACACTGCATTCCTGTATGACTTTTACGCCTCAAGGTATTTCAAAAATGCAAAGTGATGTTAAGCTCCTGCTGGTATGGCTATTCAATAACTTTATTTTAAAAACTGCAATTGCCTTACCAGGCAATCAGAGAAGTGATCGCTGGTTCTCTTCATAACTTGACACCCCAAAAACTCAGTATAAACTGCAGACTTTAGTGGTAAAATTTTTAAAGGCCGTTAACAAAAAGCATTAGCTCTGTTCTCAAAAGAAGCGGAGACTTTTAAGAATCTGAAAGGTTGCAACAAATAGGATTTATTAAAGGAAGTCAGCTACCCCCACCCCTACCCAGTGTTATTTTACACAGGTAGGAAAAGTTTTACAGCAAAGAAAATTATGAAAAAATGCACAGAAGAGAGAAAAAAGAATGTTGGGTTCGGTGAACAAGGCAGCATAGACATACAATTGTCAGCATCAACATGCAAAATTAAGGTACACATGCACTGTTTGCTCATACATTGAAAGGTATGTCACAAAGAAGGTGGCAAGTTTTTGCTGATCTATGAGACAATAACAAGATTTCATGTTCAGCAGCCCCCCTACAGGACAGAACTTCAAGGTCACTGAGCTGGAGTAAATTCAGGGAAGGGCTTCACAAATAATTCAAAAGCTAGAAAGTTTCATTTGAGAAGGTTGCTTTCTGCTTTGTAAAACTAAGCCTTGCCATGAATCTGAAAAGCATGAAATCAAAGCAAGAGGAAGATGCTAAGCTGAAACAAATGAGAAGCTCTGGCCTAACAAAAGAAAATTGAGGCTTCATGTCAGGAAATATTTCCCAATGTTATGGTCCATTAGATTGTGGCAGTTCCGATCAAAAGAAACAGAGAAAACTGCTTATTATCTGAATATTTTGTGGTGAATTTACAGTAGAGAACAAAATTGTAGGAACAAGAAAGTAAATAACATGTCTTCGGTTCTTCTGACTTCTTGCGTACATGGCAGCGCAGCATATCTGAAGACATACTGCAAAATACAAACTGACCAAGAGAACTTTTTATTCAGATGCTACTCATGATGGCAGAAGACCAAAAGGTGGGGAGTGCTCAAAGTTCACAACCAACCACCAGTGGAATTCCTTTGCCCAGCCTTTGTCAATCTGGCGGCAGATGAGAGACAGAATTTGGCAAAGTCAGCAGGAAACTACTAGCATCCTTTTCTATCAACATCCAGCACATCTTTGGAAATGGTTCAATTCTGTGCCATTTTGTTTCCTGTGGGAAGGAGTTCCATAGCTCAGCTTCCCTTATGCTATTTGCTTTGGGGGGTATTGTGTCTTAACAGCATCATTCATGTAGAATTTGATGGTCTAAAAGATCCAAGTAGAAAATGATTTTCATTTCACACTTTCCCCTTTCCAATCCCGCATGCCTCTTAAAGTACCTTGATCCATCTCCTGTTGTTTCTTATCCCATTCTTTCAAACTTAACTCTACACACACCCCGCGCCCCCTCAACACCCTGTCAGTTTTTCATGCTATTTCCTTGGCTTTTCTATATTCACTTCGTTCCCCTTAAACAGCTTTTCTCCCTTTTTCCTTTCTATTTCCAGTGCATCATTATTATATATTTGAAATACAGTGGTACCTCAGTTTAAGAACAGCCTTGTTTACAAACTATTCAGTAAATGAACTTTGCAATACCAGAAGCAGTGTTCCGGATAGCGAACTTTACCTCGATCTACAAACGGAAGCCAAAAGGTGGAAGGGCACCAGCAGTGGGAGGCCTCATTAGGGAAAGCGGGCCTCGGTTTAAGAACAGCTTTGGTTTAAGAACAGACATCCAGAATAGATTAAGTTCGTAAACCAAGGTACCACTGTATCAGCCTTTAATCTCTTTTTAAAATATCCTTCAACACCTCTTCTGGCCCTTTTCCTTGGGGGGGGGGGTGTTGTTTGCAGCATTCCTGGACTTTTCTGTCTCCTGGCATCAAGGAGATGCTGGTGTTGGCATCAGTGCAACCCAAAGGTCATGGCATGGCTAGGGGGGCACAACTGGCAAGTCATGAGGCAATGGGCAGGCTCTGGCACTGAGGTTCTTAAAAACGATTAGACAAACTCCTGGAGCAGAAAGCTATCAATGGCTACTAGCCGTGAGAGCTAGGCTCTGCCTCCCTCCATGGTCAGAGGAAGGATGCTTCTGAATGAGAGTTGCTAGAAACACAGGAGGGGAGAGTGCTGTTCTGCTCAGGTGGGCATCTGGGCATCACAGCGAGAGAAGGATGCTGATTAGATGGGCCACTGGCATGATCCAGCAAGCTCTTATGCTCTTATGAGGTCAGGATCTGACTCTGGTCAGTGGATATTCATCATGCAGTAAGTTGGTAAAAAATAGTAACCTCAAATATTTAAATGGAAGGGCAAAGTTGAATTTTAACCGTCAGCCTCTAAATATGGGCAGTTCCAAACACTCAACAGCCAGAGAGCTCTTTGAAGAGTTCCTTCCAAAAAGAACAAGGAAAGAAACATTTCACTTGCAGTACATTATGTAACTGTAAATCAAAATTCCAAGCGCTGGACAAAGGCCTATTAACAGTCGTACAGTTGAGTTGCCTTCTCTGTATGGATGCCACTGTTTGGCTCCTACACGGACAACTGCGGAAAATGTACTGGATGTGAATGTTCTATTCAGAAGTGAATTTTTAAAATAGCCTGGTTGCATTTTTAAAAGACACACACACAGGCGCACCCTGAACGCAACATATCTCTAACGCCTTTATTTTGAAACTGCCAATCTGTTTCTGAGCATTATGTCATGCTTTACCCAGGAAGTGAGGGCAAGAAGAGGTTGAAGTTCAGCTTGTTACATTTTTATCCCATCCCACCCAGGGGCAAATTTCTGCAGGTTAATTTCATTTTATCCTCACAACAGCTCTCTAAAAAAACTTTGGCAGGGACGCAGAAACTCACCAAAGACTCCTCTATAAACCTCAGACCTGAGCTACAACGTGAACCCAGATCTTGCTAGCTCACAAGCCACACCAAGCCTGGAAAATCCAGTGTTCTCCACATTTTGAAATGACAGAATGTAAATGAATCTGAAAGTCTGAATACGCTTTGCATGCAAGCCCTCCTCCTCCTTGAGGATAACTTTACTGTAACAGGGCTCTACTCCATGGAGCCAATAGTTTAAAAGTTGAGCCAATCCTATACCAAATACTTGAGTAAAGAGTTAAAAATCATTTGCCTGTCGCCATGTCTCTGTTGCCTAGCAGTGCAAACTTGACAAAATATGAAACCCAATTGCAACAACAACTGAAACACCTATGAAAGCTACTTTTTTAATTTTTTTTTGCAGTCTTCTTCTGCTATAAGTCCTATAAGACTGGCACTGGACTCCCTTACAATGTGAATGTCAGAAATCCCCCCCCCCTTTTTTTTACCTCAAAGCTCTTCAAACCATAGGAAAATATGTTTTCCTTTTGTCACAAACTGAATTTGTAGAGTAGCATGGTAGTTGTGGGTGACCCTGCTTGACAAATAGAAATGTTACCATAGAAAACACACAAGAGCACATGCGCCTATCTTTCATACAATGCTTAATTTTACAGATAATCATTGGAATAGCAGCAAGCAAACCATTCCATCGAACCAGAAGGGCCAAGTTCTTGCAGGCAACTCTCTGTGAATGGAAATCAAGTCATTTGAACGGGCCCTCAAGTGTCAAACATTGTTTGTATTTGGAAATACATGCTAAAACAAATTTCCCTGGGTGAAGAGATTAGGAAATGCAGAGCTGATTCCATGCCTCGATAAATTATTGTTGTGTTAACTGTACAATATTGATCCCAGAATATACAAATGATTACGGCAGGGTTGCTCAAAGATTAAATAGTAGGAAGAGTAGGACCCATTACTGCAGTGTGAACTCTCTCTCTCGCTTCACTCTGACAATGCATATAACATGGATCACCTAAATGCTGACATAGCAGTGTTTAATCTGTTTGGGATAGATCTGTCATTCATTTAATACTTAAAAAAAAGGAAAAGGGAAATGTTCAAACATACAGTTTATGCCAGGTTTGGAATGATTATTGTCAGGGAACTGCCATCGGAAGGACAGGAGGTGCAAAGGCTCACTGAGGTTAAGAGAGACGTAGCAGCTGAAGAGGGAACCAGTAGGGGGAGAGGAGGAACTCCAAGGGAAAGTGAGTCGGAGGGATGGCTCAGAGACGCTTCCAGCGAAAACAGTGGGGAGGTCTCAGGACCTCCTATAGGGACACCCACTCCTCGCCGGAAACTGTCACGCCGAGAGTCCAGAAGACGTGTTTCCGTTAAGGAGCTTTTATGTTGGAAACGATTCCGAAAGCAACCACTTTCGGATTCTGCTAGCGACTGACGGAGCCATGCCGGAGGGGCTCCGTCACAGGCAGAGGTTTGAAAACCTGATCAAACTCTGAGGGACTTGCATTTTACGCACAAGCAGCTCATCATCCCATCACAATTATATAACTAAAGCTCATTAAACGCTGATCCACTTCAATGAAAGCAAAACTCAAAATAGTCTCCTCCTAAAAACAATCCACGATGGCTTTGTATAATAGTTTAAAATTGCCTAATGTTAAGAACATAAATAGAACTGAAACCATTGTCAGCTGAAAATTTCTATTCTCAATAATTGGAATGGAGATAGGAGGGAGAGGAAAAAGAGGTTGGGAAAGTAAGACAGGCTGGGGGATTAAGTGAACAAAAGGACCCTTCGCCTATTTCTTGCAGACCAGTAAGTGGATCATAAAACTACTGCCCAGAATATTGTGGCTGACTACATTTTTCTTTTTTTTAAAGGTATACTTTTTAAAAAGCATGTCAGCTTTAACTTGATTTGTGCAGTAACTGAGTCACCTTTTCTAGTAGTAGTAGTAGTAGTAATAATAATAATAATCATCATCATTATTATTAAAAGCTACATAAATTTTATAGCAGTTGTGCTGCAATTTTGATTCATCAGTTATTGTTAACAAATTATGGGAAGAAATTCCCACCTTTTGGGATTAATTATTACATAACCCAAGTAATTTATAACCAAATATCAGGGCTCATTGTGCAAACTGAAGGCCAATACGCAAGCCGGAAATGGTAAGTTCCTCTGCCTTTGAAATCCACATTGCTTTTTTGCTCACTTTGAATAGATTTCCCCCCTTATTGCTGTTGTGAAAGTAAGGCCCTTTTGCCCAGTTGGGCAAATGAAGGGTCTCATTTCTCATTGAGTCTGAGTTTTCACACAGATACTAGCCATGAGATGCACCCAAAATGCAAATATATTTTGCAATTGAAGGGTTACATTTTGCAAACCTGATTTTTAAAGTTTATAGCATCTATGAGAGTGGCCAGCACAAATCAGGATATCCTCATTTATTGATTTGATTTGATTTGCGTACTACTCATCCAACCAACCTCTTCAGGCAGTTTACACAGAATAAAATACAAAATACAATTCATAATAAAACCACTAAAGCCAAAATAAAATAAATCACATCAGAAACTCCAGCTAAAAGCAGTGTAACACACAGCAGCTAAAACAAATAAAATAATTAAAACCAGCATAAAACTCAGTAAGGGAGGGAATAGGAGCAAAGAACTGAAGAACCCAACGAATTGTAATAGAAAGGCCTGAGGGAACAGATGGGTCTAAAATACCATAGTGCAGGTACCAGGCAACCCTGTCTGAGAAGAGCATTTCATAAGCAGAAAGCAACCCCCCAAAATGTCCTCTCCATAGATGTCACCCACATCACTTCATTAGGTGGGGTGACCTGGAGAAGACCCACTGATGAAATATGGAAAGGTGTGTATGTCCTTTTCGCATCACCTTATGGTGAAAAACAGACATCTTCCTAAAGTGTGTAACCTGGGCCAATTAAACGGTTTTTATTTGGAAAAGAGCTTCACTATCTACTATACAGTCAACACAGGGGTATCAGAAGTATTTCAATATAACAGAGATCCATCCACATGCAGCCTTATCATATAGTTTAAGGCATTTATGACTTTGGGTCAAGGATAAAAAAAAAAGGCAGGGATAAGTTTTGGGTCTATCAGGAGATAAATATTAATCAGACAACTTGTGACAATACGTCTGCCTTTTGGCTGCCTACTGAATTCTTAACCCCAAATTGATAAGGAATGCTGTTTGTTCATAGGCCATTTTAGTCACCCTGACCTTCAGCTGGGACCCCTCCCCTTCCAAGGAAAGGATACTTACCGGCACTTTGAATGGAGATGTATTTGATGGGTCCATGGGGTTGGTTTTGTCTGATGTGCTTGTCCCTGAGATACTCCGTCTGCGAGGAGACCTCTCTGCTGGGACCTCTGGAGAGGGGAAGGGGAAAAGGTGAGAAAAATGAAAGACCATTTCCCGCAGGCAGACACATTTCTCCCTATTTACAGGTTATGGAAACTTGACTCTCGTTTGCAAAGCGAACATCGCAAGCAATTCAAAAGACTCTGCTCTGTTCAGTACTTCCTTGGCAAAGTTACAGCACACATATTATCTGCAACTGAAAAGTACTCAGGCATGAAGGGAGTTAATTCTGCCAAGCACAATAAGGAGGTGCTCCTGATATAAACTGCACTGAACATAATTTGTTAAAGGTTGAGGTTCGATATCATAGGGATGGTCATAATTCATAGTTCAGACAGTAACAGTCCTAACCTATGCATGTTTACCCATAAGTAAGTCTTGAGTTAAATAGTACTTACTCTAAAGCATGCATGAACAAGACTGTAACCTAAGGCCACCAAAAGATTCACACACTTGATGGTGCATACTATGAAAACCACTGCAGATAAGAAAAAATAGGTCACTTTCTCCTTGTTCTGACAGCATGACCTAAGCTATGACTTTGTGATCACAACATCTGCCTAAACAAAGACGACAGGATCAATAGGTACATTTTTTTCACAGAGAAAACTATAGATAAGATACCTTTATCACAACTGCTGCCCATTTCCAGTTCACAAACCTAAGCTTAAAGGAATGCAGCTTAACTGACAGACACTCAGCACAGAACAGAGAAAACCACATCCTAAGAAAAAGTCCATTGTTATCTTCGGGATTGAAAAGGAAGGGAGTAAACTATGACGCCGACGGCTGGCATTTTTTATTCCCGCTGTTCTCCTTTCGGGAGACTGATGCAGCTTAAAGTTCCATTTCTGGCCTCCTGGCCCTTGGGATCCGTGCTACTTCCACTTAAGAGAAAGCCGGTTTTTCCCCACTCTTCCCCCTCCCCTCGCTACAGCTTGCAGAGAGCAAGGAGGAAATGCACGAGAAGACTGCAGCTATTCAATCAATCGGTCTGAAGGCACATCCTCCTCATCAGTTACTTTCAAGCTATTAACAGACACTCAGCAGCCAGCTCTCCTCAGTTTCAGAATATTTCCCTATCCGTCCTGATCCTCCGAGTCAAAGGAGAGGCGCAACCAGCCGAGTTCCAGAAAAGGAGGTTTTCTTCACCAAAAAACAACCACAACAAGATTCCCACCAACAAATCCTTCTGTGATGCTTTTGCATAACAGAGTCTGATTTTACCAGTTCTACGGCACGGTGTATCCATGAAGACTTAAAGGGGGGGAAATTTGGCATGATGAGAGATGGCAGAATAAAACTGGATCCTGACAAACTGTGAAGAGCTTCACACCAGAGGATACGTCTCTTCTTGTTTAAATGTGAATTACAATGTTAACTCTGTATCCAGAAACTTGCCAAAAATGGGTAAAAGGCAGCATTTGGGAGATATTCCAAAGTCAACCACGCCATAGGTTTAAAACTGAAGAGGTAGATTTCTCCATGCAGGATGAAAATTGTAGTCTACAACAGAGATCCTTCACTTGTAACTATCCTTCAGCACAAACTGGTGATAAAAACAGGGTAGTATCTCTCTCCACAACTCATGGACTGTCTGCTCCTTCTTTCAGGATTACTATGTTTTTAAGTCTCTCAAAATCCTTTGCAGAGATTGCTGGTTTTATTCCAAAATGATGCCTTCTTTTCCACAATAGGTAAAAAAAGAAGCCAATATCTTTGCAGGCAGTACGCTGGATAAGATCACAAATGGCATTTTTTCTTCAGAAAAACAAATACAAAAAAGGCAAAAAAATAAAGAAAGATAGAGCATATTTGGAAAAGAAGGAACTAAAAGATGTGCTTTTACTCCAGTTCCGGCGCAGTCAAGCATTGCAGTGAGGCTTGGCTAGTCCTGTTATATGCTCACTCAGGAAAATTGCTCCTCCTTATCAATGCATCTGTAGTAATTTAACACAGTCTGTTGGATTTTGCAGAGTCATACATGAAGAAGCATAAGTCTGGATCCGCCTGTCAAAAACAGACTGCTGTATTTTTTTTTTGGGGGGGGGGGGAGGAGGTCTTGTTTTAAAGGAGGGAAGAGGAAAATCCACACTTGTCCACGCAACTTCCACCTACCAGAAATAAGTGACCTAGAGATCAGCCAGTTTGCAAGCTTCTGATTTCAGAAAAGCCAGAAACTTTATTAAAGAGAGTAAGAAGATAAATCCAGATAAACTTCAACTTTGCAATTGATGGACCAGGCATAGCAAAATAAGAAGGCTGCTGTTAGCCATCACAGGTGCTTCTAGCTGCGCATCAACTAGCTGAAAATACTGCAGCTGCTGTTTCTGTGCCCTTAAAATGGCTTTTCTGCTGAGTTGGCTGGAAAATCTATACTACTGCCACCAGGCCAAAATTAGATTGTTGCCCTCCTCTCCCAATGCATGTAACATAGTTCTTCTGCACTATTTTCACCTGCTGCAAAAATCAATGCACCTCTTCATCTTAAAATATTAAATTACCACAATTCACTGCATGACTCATTCACTAGGGCACAGATCATACTGTCTCTGAGAATCAACAGGAGCCTAAAACCTTTAGTCCATTCTCTCTATACAGCTGAAATGTGAATGGGATCCTTCTTCACCAGTACACAAAGATGTGTGTGCAAATGCATGCACACAAACACACACTCATATTGTGGAAATCTATTACGTGGCAAATATTAGTATTTGCAAATGTTTTGATTAGCTGTTAAATAACATTTGTATATTGAAACAAGCTCAAGAAATTATTCGTGAAATGGCAAAGGCCTTCAGAGACAAATTACAGAGCAGCCCTTTCTTTTTAGCATATATATTAGGGCAAAAAACCCACAGAATTTATACAGAACTTTTTGAATATTCATGGCCCTTCATATGTCTTCTCAGAAATTCTTACAATATCCCTGCAAGGTAGGTCAGTTTTACTATCCCCATGTTGCAGATGGGGATGAAGTAAAGGCTCAGAGCTTGCCTAAAGTACCTGGGGAGTTCGTGGCTGTGATTAGACTTGAACCAGTGGCACACTCATTCAATAATTCTTCAAGAACAAGTCAGGAGGAAAGAGGCTTCCTTCAAATCAAAGTGTTACAACCTTACAGTTAATGAGTTTCCGGAAAGGCAGTGATAAAACATGAAAATCACATTTAGCCGTTAGAGTATAGCCCTTAGAGCATAAAGTGATACACTACAAGTCTTCATCAATCAAACATCCAGCTAATAGGCCTGTGGATTTCCTGTAAACTGGTGGTCTGGTTTAGGAACCTTTAGTCCTTTTGCTTGACTTTAATGGCATCGCAGGACAGAGCTGCCCTGACAGCGTAACTACCTTGCCCTGATATAACACCCACCCACACCCATTATTCTGGCCCATTCTTTGGTTTCCAACCTTGATTCAGGAGCTCCCTTATCAGCTAAAATGCTAAATCACAATTAAAGGAGACAGGAGATATTAGAGAGAGGGAGGGAGCACACAATCACTCCCAAATATAGTTACTTTTGGGGCAGTTTTACATCTGTACTGGGCATAACACAGTACTTTTTATTGAAACAGGAGAGGAAAGGGGCTTTCACTTCCCAGAGTCATTTTGAATCATAAGATTGTAGAGTTGTTGATGATCCCCAAGGATCATCTAGTCCACTTCCCTGCAATGCAGGGATATGCAGCTGTCCCATAGGGGATCAAATCTGCAACCTTAATGTTATCAGCACCACACTCTAACCAACTGACATGCTTTCTTTTACTTGGGAATACAGGCTGGTAGGAGGAAGAGGAAAGGTCCCAGGTAGGTATGAGAAACCTGTGGCCCTTCATAATAATAATAATAATAATAATAATAATTTATTATTTATACCCCGCCCATCTGGCTGAGTTTCCCCAGCCACTCTGGGCGGCTCCCAATCAGTGTTAACAACAGTACAGCGTTACATATTAAAAACTTCCCTGAACAGGGCTGCCTTAAGATGTCTTCTGAATATCAGGTAATTATTTATCCTTTGACATCTGATGGGAGGGCGTTCCACAGGGCGGGCGCCACTACCGAGAAGGCCCTCTGTCTGGTTCCCTGTAGCCTCACTTCTCACAATGAGGGAACCGCCAGAAGGCCCTCGGCGCTGGATCTCAGTGTCCGGGCTGAACGATGGGGGTGGAGACGCTCCAGGTATACAGGACCGAGGCCGTTTAGGGCTTTAAAGGTCAGCACCAACACTTTGAATCGTGCTCGGAAACGTACTGGGAGCCAATGCAGGTCTCTCAGAACCGGTGTTATATGGTCCCGGCGGCCACTCCCAGTCACCAGTCTAGCTGCCGCATTCTGGATTAATTGCAGTTTCCGGGTCACCTTCAAAGGTAGCCCCACGTAGAGCGCGTTGCAGTAGTCCAAGCGTGAGATAACTAGAGCATGCACCACTCTGGCGAGACAGTTCGCGGGCAGGTAGGGTTTAGCCTGCGTACCAGGTGGAGCTGGTAGACAGCTGCCCTGGACACAGAGTTAACCTGCGCCTCCATGGACAGCTGTGAGTCCAAAATGACTCAGTTGTGGCTTGACTACAGCTCCATCATCCCTGACCATTGGCCATGGTGGCCACGGCTAATGGGAGTCGGAGTCCAACAACGTCTGGAGGGCCAAATGTTCTCTATCCCTGGTCTAAGGCCTACAGAGAGGAGGTCGGGAAATACCAAACAGTGTTCAAAGGATTGCCACAGCAGGAGGAAGAAATGGGTTGGGAAATCTGATACAGAAGCAGCTGAAGTAAAACATGAGGTGGGTGAACAGGAACTGCCCTGTTGTAATCCAGTCCAAAACCAAGGATCTTCATAGCTTTAGACTAGAGGAAGCGACCTAGAGACACCAGCCGTGGATGGCTTGTTGGTATGGTGTTGGAATGGGCAAATGCCTTTGTCAGGGCCCTGCAAACTGGAGGAGCAAGCAGGATGGCTCAGAAGTTCTAACATTTGGCACAGAGGCAAGCGAGAAGGAACCTTTCAATCTTCCCTTGAGTATACAAATACTTAAGGCTGGATCTAGAGACATCAAAAAAGCGTTTGGCTTGCAGGGCCAAAACCACTCAAGTCAGGTCAGCCTAATCTAATTTTAGGACTGCTGAAGAAGATTTAAAAAATGTGGAAACATCCACGTATGCTATCATGAGCTCCTTGGAAAAAACACTTGATAGGATAAACAAGTAAAAAATGACTAAAAGGTTAACTTCTATAGAAATATGACACGTAAACAACTGCCAAATACAATTTTTCAAGAGACCAAAATTTTGGAAGTTCAACCAACAATTGTGGCACATCAAACGTGCTGACCTACAGAAATGTTTCATTTAACTACCCATCATGTTTGTGCTTCAAACCAATATCATGCAATTGTAATATGGCCTAGAACTGGGTAAACAATTGGGGATGCTGAGACTTCTGCATGGCCCATGGGTATTTGCTCCTGTTTATCTCTTTTAAACAAATTTCAACATTTTGGTAAAAAAACATGAGAAAGATAGCAAACTACCTGAGAGTTCAGGATTTAGCATATAAACAAAACAATCCCAGCATTTATTGTATTGTCACAGCTCTTATTTTTTATAGGGTGATGGGACTGCTCCTGGTAACACTCTGGAACCATATGGATATACTCCAAATGGCTTTATAGGTGCATTTAACATGAACAAGCGGTATGTATTTCTGCAAGCAAGTAATATGGGTGACAACCCCACTGTCACTGCAAGCAACACTATGAACAACTTCTATTAAACATTGTCACATGCATAATTTGCAAGGTTTCTTGAAAGCTCAACTCAAAACTGTAATAAAACTCAAAAGCCATGTTCTACATACACCAAGGAGCCAAAATGTAAAATAACAGAAGGAAGTTTTGATGGCTTTGGGTTAGACAAAGGAATAGAGAATAGACTCTCCCATAGCTTATTAGCCATTACAGTTCAATGGAAGGTAGCAGCCAGCATCCCTCTGCGTCCTGAGGAGAAAAATAGCAGGAAAAGGCCATCCCTATGTCCTCCTGGTGAGGACCCAGAAACATCTGGCTGGACATTGTGAGAAAGAGCTACATAGTTGGACAACACTTCCTAAGCTCTACAGCACAAAATGTAAAGTGAACAACTTTCTGCTTTATATTAACTTCTCGCTAACTAGCTTAAACAGTTTTTTATGTTGCTTCAATGCTTAGTGAAGGGCAAGAAACAAACAAGCAAAACTTCAAAGGTCACAAACCATTTTATCTGCTACTTTACTGGTTTATTTTGCATCTGAGTTGAATTTCAGAATTAAGTCATACTGGAGAAGTCGAATGGCTGGCATTCTAATGGGATCTCCAGGGTTTTCACAATATACTATAGAAACCATCCAATGTACATGGTGCTTTGCAAAGAAAAGTTTAGACAGAAACCTGTGATAGGTACCTTGCTAAAAATAGTTCCTCTTAGGTTAGTGAGTTCTAGTTAGTCAGATTCCAGTAGGCCAAGTGATCTATAAACTTGCAGACTAAACAGAACAATCAAATATTTTTAGAAAGTGTATTTGTATAAGCAATTACTGTGATACACACAAATTACTCCAGCTTTTATCTGTTTAACAGAGATCTTTTAACTTGCGGCAAACTTTAGAACTCATGCCTCATCACAGAGTGCAACTAAATGCATTCCTCTGACAATTCCAGGATGGAAAACCAAACCCATCTAAGAAGTCTATGCCAATTAAATGTTTGAAAAAAGTAGCATTCCAAGCCTACCGTACCAAGAAATGACAGGAGGCTTCGCTCATCTTCTGTGCTGCTATCCAGCCACTCGGCCGCATCTCCAGGAGAAAGGAAACTCATTCTCCAGCCAGAAAACTTCTCCATACAGAAGACAATGGCCAAACGAATCAAGGGAGGGAGGGTGGGAAAATGCAGATGATCCGGGGAGTCCAGTACTTAAGTTATTGACTGGACTGAAGAAAATGAAATGGAAAAAAGGATGGCGGGCTTGGCCCTGCTCCCAACTCCCTAGCTGACAGACCTTTCTGATGAAGGAGACATGAGGAGGAGCAGGAAAGAAAACTGGGTGCCAGTTTCTCACCTCAAGCAGGAAGAACAAAAACAATGTGATGGGGAAGTGGCCTATAGCTTGAGATGAGAAAATAGCATTTGAGAAGATAAAGGGGGAAAACAAAAGAAACTGGTCCCAATGCAGGAAAGATCAACAAGCCACCCAGCATAATAAAGTCTATGACTGTCTTCCTTTGGGGTAAGGGTGAGTAAGATAAAAAATTCAGTATCTTTGTTTTTCCAAAAAAAGCTTAAAGATCATTAAAAACCCTGTTAACAACCAGAGAGAGCTGCATCGCCACCAGTCCCCTTTCCTGCCCCAGCTATTATTACAATAGCATCCAAGCCCCTCTTGCACAACGCATTTGCTCATGCAATGGCAGGTTGATCAATCTGTGAATAGGAAGAGCCCCTCCCCTCCTCCCTCACCCCCCTCCACCCCTCCCTCCCTCCCGCATGGCGGCTGCATTGATTAACAATAATGGAATCTGTTTCCAACTGCCAACAGCAGCATTAAGGATATTAGAACAGCTCCTCTTCATCCGAATGAGAAGCAGCCAACGCGAGCCCAGCTCAACTTCGCCCTCCTCAGTTAATGGGGCTCCCCCCACCCTTTCGGGAGAACAAAGACGAGGGGTCAGGAGAAAGGAGTCCTGTTAGGAGGAATCAAAAGAGCCCTAGCTACGGAAAGAGAGTCCGTTTAATTGACAAAAGAAGAGAGCATCACAAGACTGCCCTATCTAGGGAGCGTGTGCTGGTCTTGCAGCTGTGCAACGGGTGCTTGCTAGGTCCCCTTGCGACACGGAATCGGGGGGAGGGGCGGATTTAGAAGATATTTTTTATCTGACCTAAAGGGTCACTTCACAGGTTTGTACAAATGCAAGCAAGGACGAGCCCTGACAAATGAGGGGCCTCACAAATCAAAAACGCCTTTGTCCTCAGGGACCAGGCTGACGCTCCGAGAAAAAAAACGGCTTTCTTTAAAGGAGCAGGATCCCCTTTTACTCCTTTTTAAGCAAACCAACATCAAATGCAAAATAAACCTATTTTGCTAAGTGATACGCCCAATTACAGATTGCCTCTCGTCCTTATTTTGCTGCCGAATGTTTAGTGGCAAGGAATTAAGAAAACAACAAGCGAGGAACGGCGAAGCAAAGAAATTACATCCAAGCTAGCCAAACTCCAGTGGTGGTGGCATCCAGCAGATAACATGCAAAGTTCATGGTTAATGAGGGGATGAGAGAAAGCACAGTGTTGAATTAAGAGGAAATGCCAATGCAGAACTGAAGCTCAGATAGTGTCCCTCTTCTGACAGTGGATGATATTATTATTATTATTATTATTATTATTATTATTATTATTATTATTATTTGACTTTATATACCACCCTATACCCACAGGTATATAAGTAATCAGTAATATTTTCCTACCGTAAGTTCCCCAAGAACCCAGGGCTATCCTAATATGCTTCTCCCTCTGCAGCAGAGACAGGCTTTCTTCAAACTTGTCTCAGTTTCAGTCAGGAAGCAATTTTAAAAGCTTGGTTTAATTGGACAATATGGTAACTTAAAAACTCTAAGGATCAAGTTAAAAAGCTAATGGGCCAGCAGAGGCACCAAGTTGGGGGGGGCAGCCTTGCGTTGCATGTGCATGACATCACACACGTGACACAACCTCCCCCCCGCCAACCAGGCCAGGCTGACTTGGCCCACCATCCCTCACCCACCCACCCCCTGCTGCCTTGTTGTGTTGTTTAGTCGTTTAGTCGTGTCCGACTCTTCGTGACCCCCTGGACCAGAGCACGCCAGGCACTCCTGTCTTCCACTGCCTCCCACAGTTTGGTCAAACTCATGCTGGTAGCTTCGCAAACACCATCCAACCATCTCGTCCTCTGTTGTCCCCTTCTCCTTGTGCCCTCAATCTTTCCCAACATCAGGGTCTTCTCCAGGGAGTCTTCTCTTCTCATGAGGTGGCCAAAGTACTGGAGCCTCAGCTTCACGATCTGTCCTTCCAATGAGCACTCAGGGCTGATTTCCTTCAGAATGGAGAGGTTTGATCTTCTTGCAGTCCATGGGACTCTCAAGAGTCTCCTCCAGCACCATAATTCAAAAGCATCAATTCTTCAGCGATCAGCCTTCTTTATGGTCCAGCTTTCACTTCCATACATCACTACTGGGAAAACCATGGCTTTTACTATACGGACCCTGCTGCCTTGCCTTGGGTAAATGGAAATGGCTGGGTAGAGGTCCTGTGGAACTGAGGGGAGTTGCAGGGCAGGTTCTGAGTGTTCGTATCAGACCTGAACAATATAGAGACCTCTTATTTGCCTGCCAGCCACAGTAGTCAGTTCTTTCTCTGCCCAAGAAGAGCTACTTGCCAGTTCATATATAGTTCTAAGTCAGTGTTTCCCAACCTTTTTTGGGCAAAGGCACACTTGTGTCATGAAAAAAATCTCGAGGCACACCACCATGCCAGATGGGGAAAGGTCACTTTTTACTTATGTAAAAAAAAAAAAAAAATAGTAACAGCATAGAAGGTAATGGTAGATGACTGTTAGGGTCTCCCCCCAAATGCAGAATTCTATTAATATCTTCCTTAGCGAGCCGCGTTAACCCCTGTAATGCTTTCTATAGAGTAAGCATAGGGGACACTGGGGGATGTGGAACCAAGGGGGCAGTGGGCCAAAAGAGTTCGGGATCTACTGCTTTAAATAGAAATAAGAGCCAGTGGGTTCTTCCTTTTTTAAAGTATCGTTTCAGCGGGGACAGCAGTCCGGATTTCCAAAAAGCGGCGCTTTTTTGCGTCTGAGCAAAGAAGAGAGAGAGGGGAAAAAAGAGAGAGAGATTGATTTGTGGCTGCGCAAAGGGGGGAGGAGCCCAGGAGTAAAAGTAGGAAGGACGAAGGGAGGGGAAAAGAAAGTTAATAGAAGGAAAGGCGGGTGGGAGAGAAAGAGAAAGAAAGAGGGAAGGAAGGGGGGAAGAGAAGTGGAAAGGAGGGAGACCGAGGCGGGGGAGAAGCGTCTGGAGAGTTGCTCCGAAGTTTGGGGGGCCGCGGGGGTGGGTGCGCGTCCCAGGAGGCGGAGGCCAGCCCGGGCTGGGAGCCGCGCCGCGGCCCGGGGGCGGTAGGCGGACCGCGGCTCCTAGGATGTGGAAAGGGGACGGCGGCGCAGGGGGAGGAGACCCGCACGGCTAGGGCAGCGCGCAGGGGGAGGGGAGCGGGCCGGAGGCGGGCGAGGGGGGCCGCGATCCCGCGCGCCGCGAACATGGCCTCCTTTCCCGCGGGCCCTGCCGAGCCCCCCGGCCGGGGAGGGCGGCGCGCCCCCGCCGCCGGAGGAGAGCAGAGGCAGGAGGAGGAGGACGAAGGCGCTGCCGAGGAGGCGCGCCAACTTCTGCCAACTTCGGTGCCCGCCCCGTCGCCGCAGGCTCCTCCCGGCCGAGAGCCAGAGGACGGCGGCGGAGCAGGAGGAGGAGGATCGGGTTTGGCGACGGCTGCTGCGTCCTCTCCAAGCGCGGGGCTGGCCTCCGCCGTGCCCGATCCTCCGCGCTCGCCCGCTTCTCGGCGGAGCAGGTCTCGTGCGGGTGCGAGGCGCTGCTGCAGGCGGGCGACCCCAGCCGGCTGGGCCGCTTCCTGGGCTCGCTGCCGCCCGACGCCGAGACGCCGTGCGACTCGCCCGCCTCCCTCCCACGGCACACCAGGCAACGTCTCGCGGCACAGTAGTGTGCCGCGGAACACCGGTTGGGAAACACTGTTCTAAGTATCTCAATAGACTAGATCCCAACTGAGTGTTGGGAGAAACAGATGCAATGCAGGAGCAAAGGCACCTGTTAGGTCCTTAACAGAACCAGAGAATAGGCCCACAGGGCAAATTAGCACATGCAAATCACAATTTTCATATATGCAACTTTCAGAAAGTTAAAAACAAACTTCAGCTCTTGCTGCCAGGGCTTCCGAAATAAAAGATTTCTGTCTCTATCCCCAAACCACTCAAAGATAGGCTCAAAGTAGAATCTTATTGCCCAATCTCACTGATAAATCAAGGCCACAAGATATTCACAGCAATCCTGGCTAACTGCTTCAAAAAAAACTCCTACACAAACTAATACTCCAGACCAGGCTGGCTTTGCCGGTGGTTGCAACATAACAGACCCCATTAGGAAACTACTGAATCTGATAATCATAGCAAAATAGCCAAAAAACCACTGATGATCATGTCCATAAGATATCCTTAAAGTCTTCAATTGCTTAGAATGGAAATTCCTACTATCAGTATTACCCAGCATGACCTTTGGTCCCAACTTCCTACAAACCCTCAAACAAATCTAATGCTAAGCCTCAACTAAATGCAAAATTAACAATATGGACACCAGCGCTATAGCAATCCAAAGAGGCACAAACAGGGAAGGGGAGGAGGGAAAAAGTGAGTCTTATAGAGCAAAAAATATGGTAAATAAATACATCTTTTCTCTCTGTTATGTGTATTATTGGCAGAAGCTTGACAAACCAGGCTTTAATTTACAGGATCTTACCCTTCTAACACTGTGCTGGATAAATAGGAATTAATAATTTTCCAACTTTCAATTCTTCAAATTGCTACTCTGTTTTCACTCTTGTGAAATGTTAGATGTATATATGAACTTGATTTTTTTGAAAATGTACAGCAGTAAATTTATATTAGAAAAACAATATATATTTCTCTCACCTTAAAACTTGTGAGAAGAAACATTATTTATGACTTAGAAAAAGAATTGCCTTTTCGAAGTCATAAAGGGTTGTGAAAGCAAACTAGCCAAAGTAGCTTTATGTCTCTTTGAAAGGAGGCACTTAATAGTTCACAGAATCATGGAAATAATTTGAAAAGGGAAAGTAAATTTACAATTTCTCCTTTACTCGCCCAATTATGGTGTTTCTTTGCTAATTCTAAAGCTTTCAGATAAAGATAACCAAATGATAACCAACTTTCCCAGAATAATCTAGGCTAAATATTTGAAATAAATATGGGCACCTTATTCCAAAATATGAATGCACAACTTACTACATTTATGGGTCTGCTTTTATCTCCTCAATTGTCAAATGTGTCACCTCATACAATTACAGCACAGCAACAACCTATGAAGCTAAACAGCTTTGGTTCCCCTATAGTCGCATTCCTGATAAGCAAAGCTTCACAGAAGTTTGGGTCTGAGTGTTTTAGAAAGTATTCTAGCAAAATTATCATTCATAATGTATGCAAACACTGGAGCCCTAAGAGGCACGGAAAGAGATGCTACGTGTACACAAAAACCAGGAGTCCTAATACTAAAATCAAAGGGCATTAGCATTCGAAGCATTAAAGACCCACAAGATGCAGAGACATGCCTTTGATTGACCAGCCTTGCTGTAGTCAATGACTTCTTTCACGGCAATATGCATAATCAATATAGGAACACCACTGGAAGTCATTCTTATTATAATTCCTGAAGCTAATTGAGTGTTGGAAGAAAGTGGTGTGTTTCGTGCACTGGGGCTCCTTTCTCCCACCACCCAGTAACAAGATGGACAGTTAGAACTAAAATGTCTCATGATGTCTTCTTACATGTAGACTATCCTGCAGGAGGTCTAGAACAGGGGTTGGCAAGGTTTACCTCGCCTGGGGCGGTTCACTCCAGCGGAGATCCCTCCGTGGGCCGGATCGCCTGCGCACCCGCGATTTCTGGCGTCTGCATCTGTGCAGGTGAGATTTCCGGCGTCTGCAGAAGCAAGTCCCCGTGCCGCACTGCTTTAGCGCAGCACACAGGGACTCCCCGATCGGGCGGCTCGGTTCGGGGGCGGCTCATTGGCCGGTTAAACGACCCCCGTGGGCTGCTTGTGGCCCATGGGCCTTAGGTTGCCGACCCCTGGTCTAGAAGGAAATCTGCATTACATCAGCCACTCTGCCAAATATAGAACATGAAGCATGTACACTAAGATGTGCAGCTCCTCTGGGAATCTGAGCTGGGGGGAGACCCTGAAAGAAAGAGTTGGCAAGTTTCTAGCCCTCGTGGAAATTAAGAGGTGCTTTATAATGCCCCTGAAATAGTATTGTCTACCTGCAGCAGACAGATTAGCTTAAGACCCATGCCATGTTCTTCAGGGCCCCACTGCTGTTGTATTATGCTGCATTGAGTGACATTAACTTTCTCATAATCTGAAGAAGAAGAAGAAGAAGAAGAAGAAGAAGAAGAGGAGGAGGAGGAGGAGGAGGAGGAGGAGGAGTTTGGATTTGATATCCCGCTTTATCACTCCCTTTAAGGAGTCTCAAAGCGGCTAACATTCTCCTTTCCCGCCGAGATACTGGGAAATTTTGGAACAAGAAGGGGATAATTGGAAATTGCAGAGTGGTTTCTAGCTGTAATGATTATGTAATTAAGAAAAGAAATGTTGAAAATCAATAGAAATTATGGGGGGGATTTGCTGAATTAAATAATTAGAAATTGGAATACAGAAAGGGGAGGTATGAGGAGGTCGGGAAAGTAAGGAATTAAGAAAATAAGGGATCGAAATTATACTTGTTTGTTGTCTGTGTTTGTATTTTTGTTCTTTTTTATTTTATATAACTTTTTTGAAACTTTAATAAATATCTTTTTTTTAAAAAAACAACATTCTCCTTTCCCTTCCTCCCCCACAACAAACACTCTGTGAGGTGAGTGGGGCTGAGAGACTTCAGAGAAGTGTGACTGGCCCAAGGTCACCCAGCAGCTGCAGGTGGAGGAGCGGAGACGCGAACCTGGTTCCCCAGATTGCGAGACTACCGCTCTTAACCACTAATCTGAAAGTCCTATTATTACCCATCAGCTCCTCAGTAAAGCATTCCTCTGTGTAAAATATATTGAGGAGCTGATGGGTAATAATAGGACCTGAAGTTGGTTAACATGCCCATAACAAGTCAAACTAGCTCGCTTGCTCTGCATGAGCCAGGCAGATTTCTCAAAGTTGAGGGTGGAATACGTTATGTCAGTCATCAGTCCTGCTCCACCCCTCTTGTCCTTGCCTGATCCTTTCAGATACTAAGGAAATCAGAGGATTGCTGGAATCAGCTGAGTGCGAAGCTCCTCCTCTGCTCTGCCGCAATTGGCCCAGCTGCAGAGATCGGTAAGGCACAGCCTGCGTCATTAATTCCCTAAAGCAGAGCAGCTCCCTGAAAAAGAAAATTAAGAGCAAATGCCATCCGTGTCTGTCTTAACGCCATCAATCGTAGTGTCTTCACTAGCTATGAGGCAGCACCACAGCACAGGGACTAAGAGAGAATTCACTTTTTGCAATGGTTGCTGGTAACATTACTACCAAATTAAACCACTTCCATATCATAATCAACAAAATGCTGGTGAGAGTTTGCATTTTCCACAGTTATACTCCAGTGTGTACTCCTTCCTGAGCCAGGTGCCTGAGGACAGTGCATCTGGCAAAAATACTCAAGGCAGTGTGTGTGTGTGTGTGTGTGTGTGTGTGTGTGTGTGTGTGTAAATATCTTGAAAGACAGGAAACAATTACTTCAAATTCCAACACAGTCTCACTGTGTTAAGAGGTGTGGGTAATTCTCTTTTGTGTGGCTCTGTTTGTTTTAATTCTTTAATATGTCCGTCAATGGGGAATTTTTTCAATGGTTTTTGATGGGTGAATGGCTCCATGGGCTCACTATATATCCTTAGGCAAGACATCTTCCCTCAACTTCCCTTTTCCCATGTGGAAATAATATAGTGACTGATGTGACTGATGACACATGGTGTGTTAAGGGAACACATAATAATGAATGGAGAGAAAAACCTTTTACTCAGGGGAATAACATCTGACTTGCAAGAAGGTCCCGGGGTCTCTCGGAAGGGCTGGAAAAGAACACCTTCTGAATCCTGAAGAGCTGCTGTCAGTCAGCACCAGCGATACCAAGCCAGATAGGCTGACTGTCAGATTTGGTTCCTATTGCACGATCGACTTCAGAGTGCTAACTGCCTGACAAGCACAGCACACAGGCGCATTAATCAGGGAGCCAGGATTGGCTCAGGGCACCCTTCGTAGCACTTCCAGGTTTGCCTCAAGTTTAGCATATGAAATTTGAGCTTTACAAGCCACTGGGCCCAGTTATGCATTCTGATAAAGTCAGTCAAATTAGGTACGCTTCCTCAATGACTCCTCTGGGAAAAGGACTGTCAAGGGGAGCATTTGTACTGATGAGCTTATTTGCATTTACTGACTTAGAAGCATTCTTACAAGTAATGATTATGGGTCGAGCTGAGTGGGGCAGCTGGTCTGGAGCACCTTCAGCTATTGAGGGGCAGCAGAAGTACTGACCAAGAAAAGGCAAAGTGGGGGAACCAGACAGCCTCTTCATGCAAAGGCCGTTTTAATTGTTTGGAAACTCACCACTGAAACTCACCTTTGTTTTTGAGAATTTTTAAGGGCCGTTTCATTAACTTTATGTTACCTGCCCAAGTTAGATCCACTTCTTTTTGAACAGGTGCCCACATAACAAAAACGACTATCAAGCAGCCTGTTTAGCAAGAAGCAAGTTCAGGAGAAGGCAGGAAAGAAAAGGAGTGGCCTTATGTCGTAACAGACGCTTCCTTGGCTAATGAAGGGCCAGCATTGTTAAAATAATCCCCACCCATACATGGTTCAAAAATACAGAGGTTGCCATTATGTCCCCCGGAGAGGGAGCTTTTAAAGGTGGGACTGGAATTGTATGTCCCAAAGTAGACAGTACTTGCCAAGAAGCCACATGACTAAGTTGAAAAATGTCTGGCAGGAGGAATATGCTATCAGCCAAGGTAGGAAAAAAGCCACCCCACACATTTCAATGCACATTATATGCAAATGAGACTTGCAACATAATGTTGCAGTACTGACTGTTTCTGTTCAGTATTCTAGCCAGCGATGCATTCTTCAGGATGAACCATTCTGTCTCCTCCCTGGTTTTCCATTCCCTTCCTTCACTCAAGTGTTGAAACAGATATTTAGTGTTCTGTGGCTACTGAGTATGCTCAGTCCTTGGGGGCAGGAGGGCTAGCTCTAATTTTCTTTTTTGGGACTTCAATAAATCTTGGGGTTCCCCTGAGCCTGCCGATATACCTCTCTGTTGTTTATCAATAGCACCCTTTTGACTGCATAGCCATCATAACTCTGGACCTGAGTTCAATATATTAGAGGTGTTTTAAGGAAGAATGCAGAATTTAAGATGACACATTGAAATTGCCAATATGCAAACTTTACACATAAGGTGACCAGAAGCAAAGGGGATGGAGCTTCAGTGTGCAGAAAAGGGAATTTCATCTGCTGCTGAAAATCTACGCAACTACAACTGTGCTGTTCTCTTTTGTATTCTATATACATGCACAACGTGTTACAAGGTTTGGTTACTGTCATTCTTAGCTCTACCTATTGCTGCTTTTGATCAGGATGGAGAACCAGTGGCTCACGTTCCTAATGAGGCCCACTGAGCTGTTTTAGTCGAGCCAGGCACACCAGCCCTCTATGCCACCAGGTGTGGGGCAGGTAAAACCGGGGCTTGAAGGCACTTCCCAAGCATCAATAAGCCAAATGTCAGTGCTTGGACAGCGTAGTGCAGAGTTTGTGTGGGTGTGGGTGTGTGTGGACAAGGATCTGGTTTCTCCTAAAATTCAGAGCCATAGATATGCAATCAATAGCATACAGAATGGATAGTTGAGAAAGTGAAAGTTCTCACAACAGCCACCTGCTTCTTTTTTATCTTTCTTCCTGAAGTTAGGTTTGTGCCTTGTTTATTTTACAAATTTGTATAGGGATTGTATCATACTTCTCCACTTGCTCTTATAATTAACCTGAGAGGCAAACTAAATAATCCAACATGAAAAAGCCAAAAAAAATCACACGGAACTGATGTTGTATAGTGGCTAATCTATCAGCTGCATTGGTTCAAAACTCACCTCACACACTAACCAACTGAACAGTCTTAGGAAAGCAACAACTACTAACCTATGGCATGGAGCTACTGAACGGATCATTGAGATAAAAGCCTCAGGCGCAAGGGGTCAGGGGCAACTGTGGGCAGGATTCGTGCGTTGCTGGGGATTGGACTAGATGACTCCTCATGCCCCTTCCAACCCTACAATTCTGTGAAATATATTAAACCTCACTGCAACTATATCTAAGAACATGTAACTGAAATAATAACATACTATTGCCCTGTTCAACCCTAACTCTCTTGTGTTTATTTCTAGATCTTAAGACAGCATGGCTAAAGTCCTGTCCTATCATTCTATACCCAGCTGTGACGTTTGGTGCAGACCACACGGGATTCTGTGCTCCAGTAAGGTTCTTCCAAGGAAGAGGACAGATACATTGTACTGCCCCTTCCCAGTCAGTAGCACTGATGGGGTGCTGTACCCACCCAACATCATGGCTTACTGCGCTGGGTGCATTTTCCAGATGCCCCTCCTTGTTCTCCTCATAGAAAGACACAGACCATAGTCCTTCTCGCTCCACATGAGAAGCGAACTCTGCCTTAGCTGCTCCTCTCCTGCAGCAATCAGGTTTTTCCTAAACATAGGGAGGCTCACCGCACTGGAGAACTCCTGGACTATGGCATAGAGGCAAGTGATGGTGTCTGTCCTCTTTTCCAACTTGCCAGCAACAACTTTGCAGCCAGAAAGGCTATTAAAGGAAAATGAAGGGCTTACGTTTGAAGGTGTCAACTGTTGCCTCCGTGACCACATTCAGCCATGCTGACATGTAGCATGTGTCTTTTGCCTCTGCTTTTAATAGCTACACAGGAGGGACCTGCTTGGCAGGCCATAATTCTGCCAGAAGGATGGGAGAGATATTTTTAGATTCCTGTGTTTTGGCCATGTTTGTTTTAGCTTTTGTGAGCAGCCTTGAGTCCTGGTTCTTGGAGAAAGGGGGGCATAAATACAACAACAACAACAACAACAACAACAACAACAACAACAACAACAACAACAACATGTCTTCCAATCAGTTACTGGGCTAAGTGCAATTAGTTGGTCCTGATACGCAAAGCCCTATACAGCTCGGGACCAGGATAGCCAAAAGATTGTCTCACTCCATCTATAGCCAACTGACCACTGTGCTCTGTAGGAGAGGACCTCCTGCAGACACGCATCCTCATCAGGAGGTCCACTGCATATGATCTTGCTACAGGGCCTTTGTGTGGTGGCCACTACCCTTTGGAACTCCCTCCTGTTAATTACAGGCACCACACTTTTCCAAATGAGCATTTTAAGTGGAGGTTTTAGAAGGGGAAGAGATGGAGGCAGTGAGAGATTTTACTTTCTTGGGCTCCATGATCACTGCAGATGGTGACAGCAGTCACAAAATTAAAAGACGCCTGCTTCTTGGGAGAAAAGTAATGACAAACCTAGACAGCATCTCAAAAAGCAGAGACATCAGCTTGCCGACAAAGGTTCGTATAGTTAAAGCCATGGTTTCCCCAGTAGTGATGTATGGAAGTGAGAACTGGACCATAAAGAAGGCTGATCACTGAAGAATTGATGCTTTTGAATTATGGTGCTGGAGGAGACTCTTGAGAGTCCCATGGACTGCAAGAAGATCAAACCTCTCCATTCTGAATGAAATCAGCCGAGAGTGCTCACTGGAAGGAGAGATCCAGAAGCTGAGGCTCCAATACTTTGGCCACCTCATGAGAAAAGAAGACTCCCTGGAAAAGACCCTGATGTTGGGAAAGATTGAGGGCAAGATGGCTGGATAGTGTTCTCGAAGCTACCAGCATGAGGGAGGCAGTAGAAGACAGGAGTGCCTGGCGTGCTCTGGTCCATGGGGTCACGAAGAGTCAGACATGACTAAATGACTAAGCAACAACAACAACACCTGTAATTGGATCTAACATTGTTTTCACATACATTTTTATTGTCAAATCACTTTGAGATGTCTTGTAGGAAGTGACTCATACATGAAATTAAATGAATGCGCATTTTTGTTGTTGTTGTTGTTCATATAGTATGCTCCATGATGCTTTAAAAACACAAGTCAGGTAGGTCCCTGCCCTGTAATCTAAAATGGGAGTGGGGAGGACTGAATTTCTTCAGGGATATCTTGGGGCCGTATATTGGCAGTGGTTAGGGATGAAGACAAAAGCGAGTGGGTGGGGTCACACTTTCTTCTCTTGTCTGCCCCATTGACAGCCATATGAAATTAGACCAAAGATCACATGCTGTCCTAGGGCCACAGGCTATTCACCTGTGATTTAAAATTTGCTGAGAGAGAGGCTAATGGGGGTTGGAGGAAGATAGGAATGAGGATAAGGAAGGGAAGGGAAGAATGTGTGTTCAGTTGCGTGCACTAGGGCATCATTTCAGTAGGGGATGAGGACTAAAGAGATTACATTGGGAATATATGTTTTAGGGAGGAATTTGATGGAAAGAAAAAAAAGCATCAGCATCTGGGTGTTCTGGGAGGCAATTCTAAGCAAAGAGGGCATTTGGAGAGAAAGGGCAGAGAAGGAAATCTGATGGCTGAGTGACAGAGCTAGGGAGCAAAGGTCACCACCAGGCATGTACTGGAAAACTAGAGCCGAAAGATAAGTGGTGGTTTTTGATACAGGGATGACCTTGTGTCAGGTGACCATCTCCCCCTTCTTAACATTCCTGGCTCTCCAACTATTAGGGAAGAGGATCTCACTTTCAGCAAGCTCTACATTTATTTTTCAACCATAAAAATATATGCACTTGATTCAGAAAATAGCAGCAATTTCAACACATAGCGTGGGCAGCCATTTTCCCATTACTTCCAAAAACACCTTGATTAACTCTACAAATCTAGCATAAGTTGAATTAACTTTCTAGCACAAAATGCACAGAAAAATAAATTCTGGTCTATCTGACAGGGACCAACCAGGTTGTATTTTAGAAGATCACAGTGCTTAACAGGAGACTTCATAACATGAACACAAACTATGAACAACTTGTTAAGTTTCCGGAACAGCTTTTATTTTTCCACTTTCACAGAAAAGCAGGAAGCTTTGCCTGGTACAATTTGACACTGATTACATGTTAATCATGCCAGCTGCGGGCTGCATATTTTAAACACAACTGCAAGTATTTTATATGTAAAAATAGTGATTTGATTTTTTTTACCCTTATATACCAGCCTCCATGAAGCTTTAGGCTAATAACTCTATTTTAAAAGGCCTGGAATAAGTAAACACACTATTTAATTACAGCAACTTCTTTCTGGAAACTCTCATGTGTTGTTAATGACGTATTGAAAGGAGAAGAATAAAAGTTGTTTTCATACTGAACCAGCACTGTACCTGTTGTAGCTCGTGCATTCAACTTCCATATTTAGCAAATGTATAACATAGTTAAGGCCACAATCTTATAAACACCTAAATGTAAGTCCCACTGAACTCAGCAAATCTATCTGTGTGCAGATATGCATAGGATTGTGCTACTGGTGCTACTTGTAAAACCAAGAGTAGGCTTTGGAAAGCGATATCAAAACACTTTCAGATTTCAAAAGGGAGCAGAAAGGGAGCAACGACTCTTCTCTCTTAACTTTTCACTTAGGGTATGAAAGTCACTGATAAAAGAAGAAAAAAAACCAGCTGTTTGATACAAGGCAGACGGTATAGGAAAGCACCTATTTTTATGAAAGAAAAATGCAACATTCCCCGCCCCTCCACAGGCTTTCTGGTATGCCCCTAAAGTTTTTGCTGATGGGAACCTTACCTGAAACCTGCATGCTGTGACCTTGCCGGTGCCTCAGTCATGGTCCTGCCGGCATGCCAGCCCCAGTCTAACAGCACCACTTTTGGCAGCTACACTCCTTGTCTGTCCTCTGCCTTGGACAGTGTGGAATGAAGAAAAGCCAGGACGAAAACTGAGGCCAAGCTTCTCTATCCAGTTCCCTGGCTCCGGGCAGTCGAACAATAGCTACCCTTTCTCTCGAGCTCGTTCTCTCCCACGGCAGAGGAGAGTGCCGGAATCCCGTGTGTGTGTGTGAACCAAGGCAAACTAACAGGGACGGACTTTTCGTTTTCCTCTCCCCAAAGGGGTGTGCGCATGTGAGTAAGAGAAGGCGGCGTCCGGCAGCCAAAACATGAGCTCATGAAAGAGCAGCTCCCTTTAAACTGCCGCTCAACTACGGAGAAACTGCAGTCCATGTAACACGATGCCATCTAATCCAATCTGAAGGGAGTGGATACCAAAATGAGGAGCGCCAGACTTCTGACAGGAAGGCAAACTCAATGACAAAAAGTTTTACGTGACATGACACTGGGGCAAGTGGAGAACTATTTCCACCCGGCACTTTCCCCGCAACTCAGGGAAGCAAACAGCTCTCGACAAGTAAGTGAAACACAGGCACCCACTCTGCTTATTGTCAGGTGTTGAATGGGAGCTTTTAAAAAGCAAGGGGAAGAAGTCAAGGAACAGGAGGGTGTTCTACTATCTTGTTGATGCACATACGGGACAAAAACGTCCTTTTTTTAATATGCTGAGAGAAGGGGGTGGGGGGAATAAGCGCCTCTACACTCCAGACTTTTGCTGCTAATGCACTACATTAAAGACATGACAACACCACTGCAGAGAACAAAACATCAAGTCTGAACCATTTAAAAGAACCCCACGACAATTCCCACCTGCCTATCCAGAGTTGCAGAGAGATACTGCGTAGAGGGAAGATCCCTTTGCCTGGCGCTGTAATTTAATCATGGGCTGAAGACAAGCTGAGCACACGCTTCCCGCTACTGGCAGCTCCTCCTGCACGTCCTCAAAACTAGGATATTCCTATTTTCTTCCTTCCGATTCAGCGGATACACGATCTCTCCTTCCTTGTGGTGCATGTCTCCACCCCACAGCGCAATGTAGATTTGTGATAAGCCTCTGTTCTTTTCCTACTTATGCAACAGCCCTTGTGCCCTCAGACTCCCCCCCCTCCCCTCTGCCAGAAGTCGGAACGGCAGCTTTGACGAGCCCACCCTCTGCTACTGCTCACAAGGAAAATCCCAGGGGAAAAGCCTCCGGACAAGTCTTGGGATGCAGAATGCATGCTGCTATGAAGCTAACCAAGCAGACATTTATAAATTGGAAGTTACCTCCACCCCCTTTTCAAACGCTCATCAAAACAAAACCAACCTGAAGCTTAATTATGGCTCAGAGTGATTTCTGAATTCTAAAACCATCATTAGGGCTGCAGAAGCAGAAGTCCATCTGCAGAGGCTGCTATACTGTGGAGATGGGACTGAACTTATACAGCAGAGTATTGATGGGTGAATTCCTGTCACCTCAATTTGGAATTGGGTTCAGTTAATACAAACTGGTTTTTTTATTGTTTGTTTGTTGTGAATTTCCCTCCAAGCTCTTCAAATTTCAGAAACTCCAGTATGGTTCTGATGCCATCAGTGGGAGCATGATGAAACATAAATCAGGGACGAAACTTGGCTTTTTTCCACCCAGGTCAAAGACCCAGTTTGGCACTCCCACCACCCCCAAACATTTGCATACACACACAAGCACAGGGCTATGCAAGCTTTGAGTGACTCATTCTATTTGAAGCAGAAATCAGTGCAACTCAATTGTAAATATTCATTTTTAAATATTCATTTTGGCCCTTGACTATGCAGTAAAATGTTTGTTGTTAGCATACTCTTCAAACAACAGAAATATGTCCAATGGAAAGTAACATTTTCTTCACCTTGTGCCAGTGGCGTAGCGTGGGGGGTGCAGGGGGGGCCGGCCGCACCGGGCGCAACATCTGGGGTTAGGGCAAATCCACAGGTTAGGAGGCGCAAATCCACGGGTTAGGGGGCGCAAATCCACGGGTTAGGGGGCGCAAATTACTTGCCTTGCCCTGGGTGCTGACAACCCACGCTACGCCACTGCCTTGTGCTTCCCGTTCTGGGACCAAGTAATGAGACTTGATGGTTCTTTCTCTTTCCTTTCATCACTTCCACAATGTGGCATTGAATATATCAACTATTCTCTGAGCATCTCAGAAAACTTATAGTTCTGTTGCGAATGGCACATTTCCACAGAAAGAATGTCCATTTACAAGATCTCTCTCGACACATTCGGCAGTAATTCCTATTTACGCTAAAGCATTAAATCTAACATTGTACAATTGAGAAATATTCTGCTTTTATGATGGAATACAAAACGGGATCCACATCCCATGCTTTCATTACTAAGGCTTGCTTTCCCAAAATGATGTTGCTGCCCACAATTAGGAATGAGTTAACTCCAGCTTCAATTGTGTTTTCAGTGTTAATGGAACATATTTCTAGTAATCTGAGAGGCTCTAAACTTGTTTAACCTGCAAAGAACAGAAAGATTCCTGAAATACCACAGGAGCTTCCCAAAGTGATCCACCTCGGGGAAATGGCTTTCCACAAACCTAGTGATGACAGAAAACTGGGGTGGGTGAGAGACAAAAGCTTCACAGCTTCATTCCAGATATTGCAAAGCAAACAAGCTGATTTGGACAGGTTGGAAAAAATGTAGACTGCTGGTGAAATATTCAGTTCCCCCTGAAAACAAAAACAAAACCCTGTTCTAAATACCGTATTTTCCCCTCTATAACACGCAGATTTTTTCTCCTAAAAAGGAAGGGGAAATGTCTGTGCGTGTTATGGAGCGAATGTGTGGTCCCTGGAGCCAAAAAATCAAGCAAAAGTCAAATCGCTCTTCACGGAGAAGGGAAACCTGAAAAGAGGAAGTGGCAGCTTTCCTGTATTCTGCCTCAGGGTCTTACTGCCCACCCTCCTCTGTTTCGTTGCTGTGATTGCTGAAACGGAACAAAGAGCAGGGAAAGCCCCTCCCCTCCAGGCAAGCAGAGGGGAAAGTGTCGTCTCTGTGCTCCGGTACTGCTGGGGGAGAGGGAGAGAGAGGGGGGGAGGGAGAGGGAGAGGGGGGGAGGGAGGGGGAGAGAGAGAGAGAGAGAGAGAGAGAGAGAGAGATATGGCTGGCTTGGGGGGGAACTTTTGCCTCCCACCCGTTAAATCCCTCTCCAGCATTCTTAGCCAGCTGCTTCTCTGCACACCCCTCTCATGTCCCTTCTTTGTTTTTCCTTCGCTCCCCACTTAAAATGTGGTTACAAAGCATAGATCAACATGGATCCTCAGGATCTTTGCATTGGGTCACCCCAAATTCACCATCAGATCACATAGCATGTCCATGGCTACAGCCTGCACCAAAAAAATCACGCACCCACTGTTGCCTGGGGCTGCAATGGTGCAAAAACGTGGTTAAAAAGCATGGATCCACATGGATCCTCAGGATCTTTGCATTGGGTCACCCCAAATTCACCATCAGATCACATAGCATGTCCATGGCTACAGCCTGCACCAAAAAAATCACGCACCCACTGTTGCCTGGGGCTGCAATGGTGCAAACACGTGGTTAAAAAGCATGGATCCACATGGATCCTCAGGATCTTTGCATTGGGTCACCCCAAATTCACCATCAGATCACATAGCATGTCCATGGCTACAGCCTGCACCAAAAAAAGCACGCACCCACTGTTGCCTGGGGCTGCAATGGTGCAAAAACGTGGTTAAAAAGCATGGATCCACATGGATCCTCAGGATTTTTGCACTGGGTCACCCCAAATTCACCATCAGATCACATGTCTGTGGCCACAGCATGAAGCACAAAAATGATACATCCACTGTTTCATTCAGAATGTTTTTTCCCTTGTTTTCCTCCTCTAAAAACGATGTGCGTGTTATGGTCAGGTGTGTGTTATAGAGCGAAAAATACGGTAGTTAAATATAAAAGCTCCCTTGCAAACATATCATCTTTAATTTAAATAAAAATCTGTCACAGCAGCAACTGTGCAAAGCACCAAAGAGACTGTTATTTACAGATGATTTCAGAAAGAGCAAAGGAGGAATAATGTAGCGACAGGAGACATGTGACTAGTTTATGAGAGAAGGGAAACACAGGTTCAGAAAGGGCGGCGACCTGCTTCCCAAGAACCCACTGTAGCTGAGACTAGAACTGTCACCAAGATGTACTGCGCCTGGAAAGGAAACTCACCAAAGACACCAGTGGCAGCATCTGCAGCCAAAGAATTGGCTGGTTGGCTCAGATCAATGAATGAAACTCAGCCCAAACTGCCATCTACTGTTATATGAACCTCATTCTCCCTTAGAATTGTGAGGCTGAAATACCTTAGTGAAAGCAGAAGCCACAGTGTGCAAAATCCCCAGCTTGGCTTCCTCTCCTGACAATAGTGCACAACCTCTCTAGTCTCCGGCTCTTGTGAACTGTTTGGGGCTGCTCTCCTTTCTCCTCCTTTCTTCATATTAATTTCTCCACCCAATGCCCTCAATGCGCTTCCTCAAGATCCTGCTTTTCAGACCACTGGCTATTTTGTCCCACTTGGCTATCCTGCAGCCAAACCACACCTCAAAACATTCTGCTCACTTTCTGTTATTCAGCATCTCCTGAACATGAATGCTCAGCCTTACGTTTCTTCAGAGCATCATCTATGACTAGCCTTTGCTGCAGTTCCCTTTCTCCGTTCCCTCAAGCCTTGCTCTCCAATAGGTCTTTTCCTTGGGTTCCTCTTTATTAGCTCATTACACCCTTCTTTTGGCTTCCTTTCCTCTAGACCAGGGGTAGACAACCTAAGGCCCAGGGGTCGGATGCAGCCCAATTGCCTTTTCAATCCAGCCTGCGAACAGTCCGGGAATCAGCGTGTTTTTACATGAGTAGAATGTGTCCTTTTATTTAAAATGCATCTCTGGGTTATTTGTGGGGCCTGCCTCGTGTTTTTACATGCGTAGAATGTGTGCTTTTATTTAAAACGCATTTCTGGGTTATTTGTGGGGCATAGAAATTTGTTCATTCCCCCCCAAAAAAATATAGTCCAGCCCACAAGGTCTGAGGGACAGTGGACCGGCCCACGGCTGAAAAAGGTTGCTGACCCCTGCTCTAGACTGCATGTCCCTGCACCTCTTCCCAGTCCTTGGCTGCGCCCAATGTGATGTTTTGATCCCAGCCAAAAATTCCCTTCCTCTAGAGAGGAGTTGGGAGTGCACATTATGCTGCTCCCTAAAACTACAGAATATTCTGAGCTACCACATATTAGCTCAAGCAATCACAGCCAGAGGCTTCACTGCTGCAAGCTCCGCTTAATTAGGCATTTCCCATAATTCCTAAATATTCCAACTGATCATATGGGGCATATATTAATAATTTGCAGTCTGCAAATTCCTCCAAGGCACTCCAGAGAACGTTTTATCCTTACACACCTACACCCCCCCACACACCGGTTAGGTAGATTAGAATGGGAAAGGCTGATCTGCCTAAAGTAACCCAGTGACCCTTGTGGCCGATTTCATGGGCATCATATGTAATTGTCCCTTAGGAGGGAGAGAATGTTTGACCTCAATTCACACAATTTCCAAGTCATGCTAGGAAGGCAAAACTTGGCACCATTAAGGTGTACTGAGTGAACTTGACAGATTGACTGGGCCTTGGTTCCCACATCACTCCAGGCGCTGCTATCTGTCACCAAGCCTAATTGGCTGTGCCTGGCATTTAAACAGCATTCCAACAGCTAATGGCCAGCTACAAATGCCAGTAATTGCTCCTGCTATCTCAGGGATGGAGATCATCAAACCTGGTGTGTTCATGTTACATATTCCAGAGAAGAGGCTGTCACTCATGTTGGAGCATATCAAAGACTCCAGCACTGCTGCTCAAAATGATCAGCCCTTCTAAATGCATAGAAACTTAGAAAACTGTCTTACACCAAGTCAGACTGTTGGCCCATCTGGTTCAGGACCGTTAACCCTAATTGGCACCAGCTCTCTTGGGTTTCGGGACGCGGGTGGCACTGTGGGTTAAACCACAGAGCCTAGGACTTGCCGATCGGAAGGTCGGCGGTTCGAATCCCCATGACGGGGTGAGCTCCCATTGCTTGGTCCCTGCTCCTGCCAACCTAGCAGTTTGAAAGCACGTCAAGTGCAAGTAGATAAATAGGTACCACTCCGGCAGGAAGGTAAACGACGTTTCCATGCGCTGCTCTGGTTCACCAGAAGCGGCTTTGTCATGCTGGCCACATGACCTGGAAGCTGTACGCCGGCTCCCTCGGCCAATAAAGCGAGATGAGCGCCGCAACCCCAGAGTCGGTCACGACTGGACCTAATGGTCAGGGGTCCCTTTACCTTTACCTTTACTCTTGGGTTTCAGGAAAAAGTCTTTCCCAGCCTTAACTGGAGATACTGGGGATCAAACCTGGGACCTTTCGCATGTAAAGCATGCACACTACCACTTGAGCTACAGCTTTCCCCCGTGTCTTTATACCTTGATATTTTACAGAAAACATTTATTCAACGTGTGCAGAGGAGGACAACTAAGATGATCAAGGGTCTACAAGCCAAGCCATATGGGCAGCTGTTGAACGAGCTGGGTATGTTTAACCCAGTGATGGCCAAACTTGGCCCTCCAGCTGTTTTGGGACTACAGTTCCCATCATCCCTGACCACCGGTTCTGTTAGCTAGGGATGATGGGAGTTGTAGTCCCAAAACAGCTGGAGGGCCAAGTTTGGCCATCACTGGTTTAGCCTAAAAAAGAGGAGACTGGGAGCAGTTATGATAATCATCTTCAAATATCTCAAGGGCTGTCAAATATCTCAAGGGAACAAGCTTGGTTTCTCCTGCTCTGAATGGCTTCAAGGTGATTCTGACTGAACATCAGGAAGAACTTTTGACAGTGAAACGGTCTCCCTCTGGAGGTTGTGGACTCTCCTTCCTTGGAGGTTTTTAAGCAGAAGTTGGGTGGCCATCTGTCATTGATGCTTTAGTTGAGATTCCTGCATCGCAGGGGGTTGGACTAGATGACCCTTGGGGTCCCTTCCATCTCTACGATTCTATGATTCTAAGATTCCTCTTTGAAGAAGAACTCATCCTGACCCAAAGAACATAATTGGAATTCTGCTTCTCAAAATCTGTATTCTCTTTTTCAGGACTGGTTCTGGTTTGATGGGGCCCTGGGCAAAGTGCCCTCTGGTGGGCACCCTCCTTTGCTGGTGGGCCCTCTCAGGCAATGGAACAGGCAGCAACAGCGCCACCATTTTTATATGTCCACCATTTTTATTTTCCCAGAATGCTCCACAGTGGCACCATTCTGGGGGCATTTTAGACCCAGATGGTACTTGTAATGCCAGACTTGGCTGGGTGGATTAAAAAGAGCCCGTGTACCGGCAGCTGCCCAAGGACACCTGCCCTGCTTTCCGCCCCTCTAACGCAGTGGTGGATTCTTCCAATAACATATTTCAGGCTATAATTGGGAAAGCAGCAAACCAAATTATGTTCCAAGACTTTTCGAAGCGCTTGCAATGTGTGGGCAAATGCAATGTCATGAAAGCATTTTGGCTTACTCTGAGCTTCTTGGCCTGCTGTGCCAATTAGAAGACCACTGGGATAAATGTATGTGAAGTAATCTGAATATTCAGGAAGTGCACTATAAAAATCCTCGGTGTTATTAGGAGCAACACAGAGATCCTCTGAAGGAGCTTACAGTTATGATTTATCTACCGCATCACAAGATCTCCAGATATTTACTTCCGTGTAAGCTCTGGACAGTTATCCTTCAGCCAGCATTTCTGTGGAGAGGATGCAACATTTCCCCTGCAAGTACAGGGCTTTGTCACTCAAAAACCCCCAACATCACCTGCTGACATCAGCAGTTGGAGAAGTGTGGAATATTATTACCATAATTGCATCCTGTCATTTCTCCAAAGAGCTCAGTTGTGCTACTGTGGCCCCATAACAATCCTATGAAGGAAGTTACAACTGCTGAAGAGAACAACTATCCCATTCAGGCACAGAAGTACTTATGCAGCTCAAAATGGTGGTAGGCTCCCTTTGCTCACGGTTGGTGTTTTTTTAAGGTCTTTGTGCTCTCTCTCATTCAAGTTCACTTCTCCCCTGTTTTGTTTTTAATCCAATTCATAAAGCTTTTGACAAGATTTGCAGCTGCTGGCACTGCAGCTTCCCAGACTAGAATAAAATGTGCATTTTAAAACATTTTATGAAATGTCCATCTATCCCAATCTCCTTGCAGCATCCGTGATATAGCTATAAAAGGTGAGCCTTGAGGACATAATCAAAGGTTATATATTACATTGGTTTGATGAAAGGAACCTATTTGCAGTTTTCTCTGCATATCCTACAGGCAGGGAAAGGTATAAACTCCCTTTGCTCTCTCTTGCTTGAAATACAGGGTACTTTGAAATGTGCCTTATTAAAAGTATGGCGGGCTACAGTGCATACCATGGTTCAAGAGTGCGAGATGGCTTCCCCAAGGCCTTGATCTGAGATTCACAGCTTTTTGTTAAGGTATCCCCAATGTGTAGAATGAAAAGAACCATCATTCCCATTTCCAATACAGTAGTGCCTCGCAAGATGAAATTAATTCGTTCTGCGAGTTTTTTCGTCTTGCGAATTTTTCGTCTTGCGAAGCACGGTTTCAAAAATCACCAAAGTCTTCAAAAACCTCAAAAAAGGCTACCACACCGCGTGCTATGAGTTGCTCCTCGAAGTCAAGTCGCAACTGTATTAACGGTTTTAAGAAAAAGGAAACAAACTTGCAAGACGTTTCCGTCTTGCGAAGCAAGCCCATAGGGAAATTCGTCTTGCGAAGCAACTCAAAAAACCATAAACCCTTTCGTCTTGCGAGTTTTTTGTCTTGCGAGGCATTCGTCTTGCGAGGTACCACTGTACATCCTGACCCCTAAGCCAACCTTGCAAGTAAGTCTGCAGAAGTTTTGAGACCATGAAATATTTTACTAGCCACTTGACTGCCAGTCATGGCTGGTGATGTGCCATGCTGAGTTATGGGGCAGGAGGAAGATGCCACTGCTGGGGTGGACGGGACGTGGGGGACACAATCCCCTTAGCTGATGGCACAGGAGGCAAAGGGATGCTGCCGCCTGCTTAAGAGCACCTTGAGCCTTCTGCAAGTAAGGGGACTCTTCTCCCAACAGCTACCAGCAGCAGTTTCCCTCCATGTGACGGCACTGGGACCTTCTACCCCGGTCCTGGAGGCAATTTTTGCTCAGCACAGTCAACCAAGCAAGAGCCCGTTTCCAATTGCATCCTAAGGTGTACCAAACAACACCACCTCTATCAACAATACTGTATAACTATTTCACACACCCCAACAGCATTTGCCTCAATTTGTGGCTCAATTTAACTTTAAACATAAATTATTATCTTCATTTTGAAGCCCCTTCCCAGGTTCATTACTATACCAATACTTTATTTTGTTTTATTGGTACCATAAGAGGAAATTTATTATTATTACTCATATAAGCACAACCACAATGGCTGATTAGATATTTAGCTACGCCATGTTGAATGTTATCTGCTAACTCTGATCTGTCCTGTTTCCCCTTTGTTTTTCTTTAAACCAATTCATGAACCAAGAACTTAAACATTTATGTTTCTTTTCAGGAATTGATGTCCCAAGTGAGCTGCTGATATAATCTATAGCAATCCATATTCTTGTACACATTCCAAATATAAAAAGAGTAATTGTCAAGGTAAAGGTATTGGTATTTTTAAAAAATAAAACTGTCCTTTAATCATGGTGGAACAAGTTTCCAGCTCATGTTTAAGCTGTTTCATAATTAAGGACATGCTTGAGCTTTTATGTTTCCAAAGCATGTTAACCAAATCCTTAGGGCTGCAGCAGGATCTCAAAATCCAATAAAAACCACCTTGCTTCAGTAACTTTTTAAAACGTCTAATGCTTGGAGGCGCTACAAAGATTAATTAGTGTGTGTCAGGATATCACTCAAGCCGCTGAGTAGGATTACCAAGTATATGAACATACGAAACTGCTTTCTGCTGAGTGAACACCATGGGTCTAACTCTAACTAGCAGGGTTTTAGATGCTCTCAGGTAGAGGCCTTTCTCAGCACTGCTACCTGAAACCTATTTAACTGGGAATGCTAACGAATGATCCTGGTACCTTCTGAATATGTGCCCTACCACTGAACTATGACCCAACTCCATAAATAAAGACGGTTTAAGGCTGCAACTCCACTCACAATTGACCGTGAATGAATCTAACCAATGTCTGTAGGACTTAAAGTCAAAAGGTAAAGGGACCCCTGACCATTAGGTCCAGTCGTGACCAACTCTGGGGTTGCGGTGCTCATCTCGCTTTACTGGCCAAGGGAGCCGGTGTACAGCTTCCGGGTCATGTGGCCAGCATGACTAAGCCGCTTCTGGTGAACCAGAGCAACACACGGAAACGCCGTTTACCTTCCTGCCGGAGCGGTACCTATTTATCTACTTGCACTTTGACGTGCTTTCGAACTGCTAGGTTGGCAGGAGCAGGGACCGGGCAACAGGAGCTCACCCCATTGTGGGATTCGAACCACCGACCTTCTGATAAGCAAGTCCTAGGCTCTGTGGTTTAACCCACAGCGCCACCCGCATCCCCTGTAGGACTTACATCTGAGTAAAACTATGAAACCTATGCTGATGCTATGCTGAGTCAATTCATTACCACTGGGCAACAAAGAGTCTTCCACAAAAATCAAGCACATTCATGATGCAGCCTTCCAATTGGTTGAGTTCAGGACAGCTCATTGGAAGTCTGCAGACCACAATAGGGTCACGGTTTGGTTTTGCAACCCCTAATCAGCTAAAGGTGATCTTTACTTGCCACTGCACAGTGGCAATTTACAAGCCTGTTACATGGGTTTGTTTCCTAATATGAAGATAGCTAGCATGTTCTGCCTTGCCTTCTCCAACGAAGGACTCAAATTGTTCGTCAAATTGTTTTAATTTTAGGCCGATTTAATCAACCTTATTTAAACCAGTGGCAGTTTAAACCACCTGAAAGTTCATAGGCAGTCAGATCCACCAGCTGGATCCATTCCCCTGCCTCGTCCACTCTTTCCTAACATCCATCAATCAAAGGACTGTTTTGATTAGTCCCATTTGCCATTGGATCTTTTGGCTAAATCAATTAGATTTAATAAACGTGCATATTGCCAGGGCTGGGAAATGGATTCCTGTTTGAGGCACTGAACTATCAGATAACTTACAGGTAAAGGTACTACTCCTTGTTATAAGGTCATCTTTAACATTTTCTTATTCATTTCATACTACATACAATTGCCAAAAGACTCTTTAAAATAAAAGTGCACGACTGACTCTTGACCCATCAATTAAAATTTGCCCCTGATGTAATCAACTAGAACATCAGTTGATCAACCAATCAATTAAAATATTTAACCTTAGTTAAACTCAATTTAGTTAAACAGCGCACTTGGCTAATATGAAGATTTAAGAAGAAAATCTGAAAAACCAGGTCATCTGCATGAGACAGGATCTATTTTATCAACAAGTATCTATTAAAATAAATCAGATGTAGGGCACTGCCTACTTTCATCAGCAAGGCATCAACTTGTTCTATCCCCGAATCTATGGGTAGGGAAATTAGGAGGGGTCGCTCTCTGGAAATGGGGTGTTAATCCTTTTGTCTTGCATTTACTTATGAGAAAAGGAACAAGCCACCTGTTCAAATGACAAAAACTTAAAAACCTTTCTAAAGAGATTTATTTCGTGTGGGATGGCAAATGCTTTTCTAAGAATAAAAATGCAGGGATTATGGACCCAGTGTGCTGAGAGTTAAGATTATGTGTCCATACTCCAGTTAATCCTTGCTCTACAGGGATTTACGTTTTAAACAGATAAATTTGTTCTAGGGCCAAACTTGGCATTAGGTGCACAGGACCTGGAGCCGCGATTCTTAATTTCAACTGCACAGATTTTAAAGGAAGAAAGTTATCCATCTCTATGTAATATAATATGGGGGTGGCAAGGACCTCGGAGGTTACACACACCGTTACAGTTGCAATTCGGGGAACTGCTTGGAATACCCTGATCCCCATTTGAAGCACCCCTGCTCAATTCCTCCCCACACTATTACTCAGTGCTGTAATCTCTACTATACCTGTTGCATTTTGCAAGAGCCTCCCCTTCGCTGATTTAAAAGTCAATGAAGTTTTGTTCTTTTGTTTAAAGATAAATGAAAAACTGTAACTGTTCTACAATACAGTATCATCAGTTTAAAAAGCAACTTAGTATATGAAACAGCATACCTGACAGGTCAGACCTACTGCTGGCGTCCGGAAACAAGACCATTTACCTAGATGTTAAATTATAGTTTTAGAATTTCAGTATCTCATTTCAGATATTTGTGACTCAAGGCAAATTCACACAATACATTTAAAGCACATTCAACACACATTTAAAGCATGTGGTTTTTCCCAAAGAATGCTGGGAATTGTAGTTTGTTTAAAGAGCTAGGAATTGTAGCTCTGTTAGGGAAAAGCAATAGTTCCCGGGATTCTTTCAAGGAAGACATGTGCTTTAAATGAAGATGCGTTCCACAAGCCACAACAGTCTCAGCTTATAGCATAGATCTAAACCGAAAATGATCATTCACTTTCGCCCAGTAACTCTGAGAATTACAGTTTTTGGATAAAGTAGGGATTCTCAGGATCACCCCTCAAGAGTTAACAAAAGCTAGAAGTTTCGTCTCTCCATGCTAACAAGAAATCAGAAAGGTAACATAGAAAAAACTAACTTGAATCGTCTGACTTATCAGGCATCTTAACCTACAGCTCCTACCTATCTTTCAAATAGACCCCCAATGTGAAGGATTGAGATAATTTGATAACTCCATCTGTTTCATTGGAACTGCTTCAAAAGTTTTCCCTTCTCCCATCCAAAATAGATGTATTCTGCTGACTTAACCCAATTGGTGCATTGCAGATTCTTTGAATAACCGAGGTTCACATCTGATACCTCATCAGATAAAAAGGGCTCAATTTTGCGCAAGGAGAAGTCTGAGCCCTCCAACAGTCAATCATTTTAAGACTTAACTGCACTACACAACTAAAGAGGTCATTATCCTAGTGCACCAACACGTAAAATCTATTATTCATCCATAGCATTAATAAGCATTAAGTATTTATTATTAATCTCTCCTGGAATGAATAAGTAGAATAACTGAGTTTCAACTGTTCCAGGTGCACAGCACCTTGAACTTCAGAAATACTGGCGACTAATCTATTATTAGGCATCTTTTAGGTTACTGTTCTCTCGTCTAGTTTTTACCTGGAGATGCATGAACTGTTGGCTTCATTGGTGCAATCATCTCTCCAGCCAGGAGAGCTCAGCAGCAGCTTGCAGAAAGTGATTTTGGGCATACATTCCAAGACACAGGCACCGGAGTATTACTTAATCAGTCATTTTTTGTTGCTGTCTCTTCTTCCAAGAACTGAAAAGATTCTCGCCCTTAGCAGCCAGGCAGAATTTCTATATAGCTGACTGGTCACCTGATAGCAAAGCAAAGCAGTATGGATCTAGCAGCTCAGCAAGACAATGACTCAGTTTTATCCTCTCTCCCCTGGACAGCAAAATTCACAGAAATTGGATTTACATTCAGTGTGCAAAGACAGAAAGCAGCAGCTAAGATTTTTTAGGTTGTAAGGAAAATGATCCATTAAACAGCCTGAAAACAGAATGTGCCTTAATGTATAGGTTTAAAATACTACAATGTCATATCATGCCTCCCCCTTTTTAAATGTGAGAGATCATGCTCATGTTCATGGATCATGTCTAGTTGTGTCCTCAAAGCGGTACAGCAACTCCTGAAGTTGGGATCTTTGTGACACATGTTTCTTTAAGCCCTTGTTCAAACTTATCTGATATTGACAAGCTGGAACGTGTGCAGAGGAGGGCAACCAAGATGATCAAGGTTCTGGAAACCAAGCTTTATGAGGAGCGGTTGAGGGAGTTGGATATTGTTTAGCCTGGTAAAGAGGAGACTGAGAGGAGATATGATAGCCACCTTCAAATATCTAAAGGGCTGTCACATGGGTAGGACCCGAACCAATGGCTTCAAATTACAAGAAAGGAGACTCCAACTCAGTGGCGTAGCGTGGGGGGTGCAGGGGGGGCCGGTCACACCGGGCGCAACATCTGGGGGGGGGCGCTTACACTCGCAGCTCTCTGCCCCTACCTGGTTACTTGCCTTGCCCCGGGTGCTGACAACCCACGCTACGCCACTGCTCCAACTAACCAGGGAGACCTTTCTGACAGTAAGAGCCGTTCAGCAGTGGAACAGACTCTCCTTCCTTGGAGGTTTTAAGCAGAGGTTAGGTAGCTGTCTGTCATGGATGACCTAGCTGAGATTCCTGCATTACAATTCCATTATTCTTCAACTGCAGTCTTAATTGCCTTGGTTTTTAATAAAATTGAATATGGATTTAATTGTGATTGCTAATAATTAATCATTAACACAAGCTTGGTCTTATCAGTACTGGCCCTAGAAGTTTCCAAAGCTGAAAATGGGCCTCTGTTGTTGAGAATGTCCACTGCCATCATGACACCCAGAGACAAACATATGCCTGCAGAAGCCTTCCCTAGAACCCACGGGGTCCCTTATCTCTACTGAATTTAAACTAGAATTCAGCATTTTTTTCTACAGCCTGTGTTTTATACTGCATTCATCTAGGGAAGCTTCAATACCAAGCACTATTCATAGGATGCTTTGCCACTTTCTCTCCTTCTGTAACATTTTAAAAAATGTGCACAGCAGCTGGTACCTCTATTCCAACAAGAAAGGTCTAGTATTGTGATGATCTTGACAGGAAGAGACACATTAAGTCCTAATATCTCATCTCCCACCCACCAAGCTTCCAATTTACTACCAAGTACTAGCTTCATAACTTGTTTGCAATTCATTAGGATGAAATCACTTTATGTCCAGGAAAGACAGACTATGGTGGGGGGGGGGGTTTGGAGGGGGAAGAAGTGGCAAGCCCAGTGTCTCCCCCTCAGTAAAGGTAAAGGTAAAGGGACCCCTGACCATTAGGTCCAGTCGTGACCGACTCTGGGGTTGCAGCGCTCATCTTGCTTTATTGTCCGAGGGAGCCGGCGTACCGCTTCTGGGTCATGTGGCCAGCATGACTAAGCCGCGCACGGAAACGCCGTTTACCTTCCCACCTGAGCAGTACCTATTTATCTACTTGCACTTTGACGCGGGTGGCGCTGTGGGTAAAACCTCAGCGCCTAGGACTTGCCGATCGCATGGTCGGCGGTTCGAATCCCCGCGGCGGGGTGCGCTCCCGTCGTTCGGTCCCAGCGCCTGCCAACCTAGCAGTTTGAAAGCACCCCCGGGTGCAAGTAGATAAATAGGGACCGCTTACCAGCGGGAAGGTAAACGGCGTTCCGTGTGCTGCGCTGGCTCGCCAGATGCAGCTTGTCACACTGGCCACGTGACCCGGAAGTGTCTGCGGACAGCGCTGGCTCCCGGCCTATAGAGTGAGATGAGCGCACAACCCTAGAGTCTGGCAAGACTGGCCCGTACAGGCAGGGGTACCTTTACCTTTACCTTACTTTGACATGCTTTCAAACTGCTAGGTTGGCAGGAGCAGGGACTGAGCAATGGGAGCTCACCCCGTCGCGGGGATTCGAACCGCCGACCTTCTGATGGGCAAGTCCTAGGCTCTGCCACCTGCGTCCCATGTCTCCCCCTCAGTACTCATTGCAAAATCCACCTCCTGAGGAAGCTCAGGAAGATACATGACTTATGCCAGCAGATCTGTACATTAGGAACATCCAGATAAGTCCCAGACTTCAAGCATACTCACATCAACATGAGGGACAACTGCTCCCTTATTCCAAGGGCATCCTTCTATAGAAAAGAAGTGACTTTTCAATTGTATGCTTGTGGGATGAGGGAGAAACGGCTTGTTCAATCAGCTTCCATGATGACCTTCTCAAATTTTAGGGGTTCTCTTACAGTCAGGGCCAAAACAGGACATTTTGCCACTTGAGGCAAGACAGACCAGCCACTATCACCTCTCTGCACACCAGCTCCATTTCACTCTGAAGAAGAAAGGGCTCTTCCTCAGAGTGAAGACTTGAGAGTGCATAGGAACTGCCACCTTTGCAGTGACAAACATTGGTCAGTTTTGCTGTAATAAACTATGGCGCTCTCCCATGTCATCAACAATGCGAGGAAGGACCCTTCGCTCTTGCTATGGCAGACAGATGGCAGCAACACTTCTAGAAGCCTAGCAACCTGTTGCTGCTTGGCGAGTAGCAGTGGAAGAGGCAGAAGGCAGCCCATCAGCTAGGTAGCCAGCTGGTCAAACAGAAGCAGGCTGGTCCTCAGGCAGGAGGAAATGGCATGGAAGGTGATCCACCACTGCTTTCCATCCATGGCTAGGCAAGGCATTCCCTTTGTCTAATGGGTGGACCCATTCTGTTCATAGTCAGGTGGGGAATCTTCGTGACTGCCTCTAGGGTCCTTAAAGGTAAAGGTAAAGGGACCCCTGACCAATAGGTAAGTTGCGGACGACTCTGGGGTTGCAGTGCTCATCTCGCTTTATTGGCCGAGGGAGCCGGCATACAGCTTCTGGGTCATGTGGCCAGCATGACTAAGCCGCTTCTGGCGAACCAGAGCAGCGCATGGAAACGCCGTTTACCTTCCTGCCGGAGCGGTACCGATTTATCTACTTGCACTTTGACGTGCTTTCAAACTGCTAGGTGGGCAGGAGCTGGGACTGAGCAACGGGAGCTCACCCCATCGCTGGGATTCGAACCGCCGACCTTCTGAACGGCAAGCCCTAGGCTCAGTGGTTTAAGCACAAATCAACAAGAAATCACATGCACATAATCACTCCTGATACCTTAGCTGGAGCAACTGAGATATGGGAGGGAAAGAAGCAGAGTGTGAATACTTTCTGTTTCTCCGAATGAAATCCCCCTCTGTCTCTGTTATATGTTAAGGGCCCTTTAACAGCCAACTTATAACAGAGATGTGGATGCAAGGGAAAACATCTTGGTTCTCAAACTTAATCCGTTAAGTTTGAGATCTTGGTTCTCAAACTTAATCCGTTCCAGAAGTCTGTTCCAAAACCAAAGCGTTCCAAAACCAAGGCACATAGAAAGTAATGCAAAACGGATCAATCTGTTCCAGACATTTAAAAACAACCCCTCAAACAGCAATTTAACATGAATTATACTATCTAACAAGACCATTGATCCATAAAATGAAAGCAATAATTGATGTACAGCAATATAAAATAAATAAAGCAGTATTGTAGATGATAAAAATGAAAGTAAAATTTTTTTTTTACCTGCACTGATGATAGTCATTGTTTGGATTGGAGGCTTTTATCTATTTCCGCAGTCACACAATCACACAATCAATCAGTAGCTGAACTAGGATCCGCACAGTCACAAAAACAAATTAATTGAAAAAGCCTCAAAACAAAAAATGCAAAATAACAAAAACAAACGCACCAAATATAAGCTCCAAATATCACCTCAGAACACTGCAATTGGAAACGGAAGGCTTGAATTACAATGGGGGGGACGCAAATTAGCAGCGCAACAGGAAACACGGAAACGGAAGGCTTAAATTACAATGGGGGGACGCAAAATAGCAGCGCAACAGGAAACACGGAAACGGAAGGCTTAAATTACAATGAGGGGACGCAAAATAGCAGCGCAACAGGAAACAAGGGGACGCAAAACGGAGCACATTCGGCTTCTGAAAAAAAGTTTGAAAGCCGGAACACCTACTTCTGGTTTTGCAGCGTTCAGGTTCCAAGTTGTTTGTGAACTAAGCTGTTCAAAAACCAAGGTACCACTGTACTTTATCGGGCAAAAGAAGCTATTCAACCTTATGGCAGGGCAGCAGACAACAAGGCATCGCTGAAGACATAAAGATATGTTAAAATAGGACTCTTCTTCACAATGATGCTTCCCCTCTTGGTCTGGGAGCCAATTTCATTTAGAGCTCTCTAGCCAGACAGAAATTCTTCAACAAGTCACAAGTAAATATTTTACCATCAGAAGGGGTGGCCCAAGACTTAGGCATCCAAATAGCATTATCAATCTACTAGAAATACCTCCTGTGTAAGCCTAATGGAAATAAATGAGAGCCTGGCAACTGTATGACTGGATACAACCATGGATATTCGATTCATTAGCTAAACTCCCATCATCCATAGCTAACAGGACCAGTGGTCAGGGATAGTGGGAATTGTAGTCCCAAAACAGCTGGAGGGCCAAATTTGGCCATGCCTGAGCTAAAGAGTTACTTTGGGTGGGGGGAAATCACCATTTTGGATTAAGAACAGCAGAGTTGAGATCTGTAAACCTAAATAATAAAAATCATTCGTTATCAATAAGAAACAAGTAAAAAAAACCATCTCTAACCAAAGAAAAGATCTCTATATGGAGTGTGAGAATCTATTATTCATTCATTTTGAAGGATATTCAGCCGTGGTGCCAGTTGGGTTAACAAATCTTAAGGCACTTAGAAGATTCCCAGTGCCTGTTCTCGCTCCTCTTGCCTTTTGCTAGAGCTGATAGTCCCTAATGAACAAACACTAAAATCTGGCATATGCAAAGATGCAGAAAAAGTAAACTTCTCAACAGGTCATGGTCATTAATTTCTCTTCCCAAGGACTCATTTCAGGCCTGACTTTCCCTCATTTGCAACAATTACAGCTTTCCAAAACACAAGGGAATCTCCCAAACCATGTTTTGCCTTCTTTCCAATTAGAGAAAGAAGCAACAGCAGGCTTTGTTGTTACTAATTACAGCTTCAGCACGGCGCAGTATTTCTTTCCTGGTAACCAAAACCATTATTAGGGAGATATTTCCCCTAAGGTGCGCTTTCGATAGATTCTGGGGGATAACTACACCACCCAGAAACCCTATAGATTTTCAAAAACAGAATACTCAGAATATGAAGGCCTTGTAAATCTACATGCAGCCGCTGGGAGAGATCATCAGGGGGTTTGGGCTGGGTGTTCATCAGTATGCGGATGATACCCAGCTCTACCTCTCTTTCAAATCAGAACCAGTGAAGGCGGTGAAGGTCCTGTGTGAGTTTCTGGAGGCAGTTGGAGGTTGGATGGCAGCTAACAGATTGAGATTTAATCCTGACAAGACAGAAGTACTGTTTTTGGGGGACAGGAGGTGAGCAGGTGTGGAGGATTCCCTGGTCCTGAATGGGTTAAATGTGCCCCTGAAGGACCAGGTGCGCAGCCTGGGAGTCATTTTGGACTCACAGCTGTCCATGGAGGCACAGGTCAATTCTGTGTCTAGGGCAGCTATTTATCAGCTCCATCTGGTACGCAGGCTGAGACCCTATCTGCCTGCGGACTGCCTTGCCAGATTGGTGCATGCTCTGGTTATCTCCCGCTTGGACTACTGCAATGCGCTCTATGTGGGGCTACCTTTGAAGGTGACCCGGAAACTACAACTAATCCAGAATGCGGCAGCCAGACTGGTGACTGGGAGCGGCCGCCGAGACCATATAACACTGGTCTTGAAAGACCTACATTGGCTCCCAGTACGTTTCCGAGCACAATTCAACGGGTTGGTGCTGACCTTTAAAGCCCTAAACGGCCTCGGTCCAGTATATCTGAAGGAGCGTCTCCACCCCCATCGTTTTACCCGGACACTGAGGTCCAATGCCGAGGGCATTTTGGCGGTTCCTCATTGTGAGAAGCGAAGTTACAGGGAACCAGGCAGAGGGCCTTCTCGGTAGTGGCGCCCTCCCTGTGGAACGCCCTCCCACCAGATGTCAAAGAGAACAACAACTACCAGACTTTTAGAAGACATCTGAAGGCAGCCCTGTTTAGGGAAGCTTTTAATGTTTGATGTATTGCAGTGTTTTAGTATTTTTTTGGAAGCCGCCCAGAGTGGCTGGGGAAGCCCAGCCAGATGGGCGGGGTATAAATAAATTATTATTATTATTATTATTATTATTATTATTATTATTATTATTATTGATGCACTAAAAAGACTAGTTCAAAAAAGCTATTAATTTACTATAGAAATCAGTGGATTAGGAAGTATCCTTTTTTTAAAACAAAAAGTTATGTCCCCCACTTTTTTTCTCAAGACACACACACACAAGGAGCCCCCCGTGGCACAATGGGTTGGGGTGCCTGGCTGTTAAAACCAGAAAGTTTGTGGTTTGATCCCACCCGAGGACGGCTGTGAGGAGGATTCCTGCACTGCAGTGGGGTTGGACTAGATGACCCTCGGGTCCCTTCCTACAATTCTATGATTCTAAGGTGGTTTGCAACAAATGCTGAACAAGTTCCTCATAATGTACAACAGGATTAAAAACCAAAACCTTTCCACATGGAGAACAAGTTCAAAAAGTGTAACAAGATTCCCCCCCCCCCCCCAAGAGGACCAGAGAACTATATTGATTACCAGACTATCAGAATGTCCCAGATCCTTGTCCCTTGAAGTTAGAAATGTAATTAAAATAATGAGGGACAGCTGCAAGGGTGGTGAACACAGAGGCCCCAGTCGTAACTATGATGTGCAATAATTACCCACAAAGAAAGCAAACGCAAACTGTTTGCAATTTGGCAATTTTCCTGATTATGGTCATGGATTCAATATAGGGGTCCGAGTGTGCATTTGCTGCATAGGTTTATATACTGTGATCAGTTATTGAGATGGATCAACGGAAAGCATACTCTTTTATTAGTTTCATATTTATGTCTGATCTCTAATTCAGGCCATGGAAAGGGTTCTAGCTTAGCCTTTCTGCTTCCTTTTCTTTCTAGGTTCAGAGACATTTTGTTCATTCTGGTAGAGCATTCTAACATGCAACCCGTTCGCCCCATATGCTGACTGAAGTGTTACAGTCTCAAAAAGGCTTTTATAAACTGCCACGCTCACGTCTAAACAGGGGTTTTGAATCCAGGACTCCAAATGAAACAGCTTGGCCATTGAACTACATTTGGGATAATGTATATAATAAATCTAGCTCAAGATCCCTAAGCAGTAAGTTCAGCCACCACCCTTCAAAAAATATAATAAGACAATTATATAGATTGTATGTGCACACATACGGAGGTGGCGCTGGAAATTCTGCATTACAGTTTCTATCCTAGCAATTTGGTCTATCCTCTTGTGCTTTCAGCATTTGGTGTCCATTCCAAAGCTATTTTGGGTGCAGCTGTTGCTGTTAGCACATGCTGCTGGCTGCCATCTGTCTCTCCTTTTCGCTTCAGTCACGTCCAGCTCCAACGCTCTCCTTCCCCGGGATCAGCTCTCATTGTCATCTTTAAGGGGGACACTTAAGTATTCAGCTCACTGCGAAGCATGCCCTTCAAACAAGGAGATTCTCCCAAATAAGCAATCCTAAACTAACTAAACTATCGGAAAAACAGTGAGCATAATTCAAAGCTATATATTTCGGCCATCGTTCACGATCTTTTATTTTCCAGAGATGTGTTCTGTTCTTTCCATTTTGCACTGTCGCAGTGCTGCCTACAAAATCTAGTCCCTTTAAAATATCTGATATACAGTGGTACCTCTGTTTAAGAACAGTCCTGCTTACGAACTATCCGGTTTACGAACTCTGCAAAACCCAAAGTAGTGTCCTGGTTTGTGAACTTTACCTTGGTCTAAGAATGGAATCCGAATGGTGGAAGGGCACCGGCGACGGAAGGCCTCATTAGGGAAAGTGCACCTCGGTTTAAGAACGGATTCGGTTTAAGAACGGACTTCAGGAATAGATTAAGTTCATAAACCGAGGTATCACTGTATTAGTTGCCCTGCAATGCATTGTACAGTGGTACCTCGAGTTACAGACACTTCAGGTTACAGACGCTTCAGGTGACAAACTCCGCTAACCCAGAAATAGTACCTCAGGTTAAGAACTTTACCTCAGGATAAGAACAGAAACCATGTGGTGGTGGCACAGCAAGCCCCATTAGCTAAAGTGGTACCTCAGGTTAAGAACAGTTTCAGGTTAAGAACGGACCTCCAGAACGAATTAAGTACTTAACCCGAGGTACCACTGTATAGTCCTGGGTTTCCAATGCAGTGCGCACAAATGCCAGGGCATCTGCTAAAGAGCTGCCCTGGTGCTCATTAGGCTATTTCTCCCCTCTGAACCAAATTATCAAAAAAACCACCCACACCATTAAAATGGCCTCCCAGCGCAGTTCCTCCAGTCACTTGTAGGTCCTTGCTAGAGCCTCTGTTGCACATGTCTGCTTCCATTCTGATTAGATGGCAGCAGGCTTTTGGATTGGTTGGGGGGGGGGAGGAAGAAATATGGGTGGTGGTTAAGCTGTGTTAATATAGGAAGTGCAGAATAGTGGGAGGAGTGGGATTGAAAAGAGAATTTATGGAAGGGGAGGCCGGAAAGATAGAAGCCAGAACTATGGGAGGAGGGCAGAAAATAGGGCTAGTGTTGGGCTAAAAGGAAAGCACAGAAGGGGGAATAGGAAAGGGAGAAGCCAGAGCCAGAGCAGAACTGGGTGCCCTTCATTTTCTTGGGCAATGTTTGCATTCTTTGAAATGGAATTACAGTTTGCGGTAGAAAAATATGGGATTAAAAGAGTGTTTTGCGCTCAGTTCCCCACATCCACCTTATACTCAAGTTATTGAGCAAGTTACTTGTTCTTTTTCATTAAGCCATGATCCCATGGTGGCCATTTTGTGGTGGTGTCCACAATAGGTGCCCCCCCCCAAATTTCTAAGAAAGTTGGTGAGCCCCAATATAGTCCATACGAAATATGCTGCAGAAAATATGGACTATCCCGTCATGCCAGTGGGCTTTCCCCCACTTTGGCTGCCCACGTTAACAAAATGGGCAAGGAGGTTAAAGTTCTTAGGACGGCATTCATTCAGCCTTTAGGCAGGTTACATTGCCCTTGGAATCCATGGGCTATAGAAATATAAATGTCTCCTGGTATGCTTTGGGTAGGGACGCGGGTGGCGCTGTGGGTTAAACCACAGAGCCTAGGACTTGCCAATCAGAAGGTCGGCAGTTCGAATCCCTGCAATGGGGTGAGCTCCCGTTGCTCAGTCCCTGCTCCTGCCAACCTAGCAGTTCGAAAGCACATCAAAGTGCAAGTAGATAAATAGGTACCGCTCCGGCAGGAAGGTAAACGGCGTTTCCATGCGCTGCTCTGGTTTGCCAGAAGCGGCTTAGTCCTGCTGGCCACATGACCCAGAAGCTGTACGCCGGCTCCCTTGGCCACTAAAGCGAGATGAGCGCCACAACCCCAGAGTCATCTGCGACTGGACCTAATGGTCAGGGGTCCCTTTACCTTTACCTTTTTATGCTTTGGGTACAATTAACTGAGAACAATGGCTGCCCACCCTCCATTTCAATCAACTAATTTGTGAGGTAGAAGAGGTAGAATCAAATGCCCTTGGATCCTAATTTCATTTGTCAGTTTAGCAATGTGTCTCGCTTGTTAATTGTTGTACCTCTTGTCATTTCCCATCTCCTTTAAAAGCCAAGACAGCATTTCTTTCTCCTAACAATACCTACTTACGTCTCTGCAAATGCTCCGAGATCAGCACCTTGGTTGAGAAACACAAGGCAGGTGCTTCAGAAATAGTGTCATTATGACTGTAACTGCAAAATGCTAATCACTAAGCCACAAGTACAGTTTGTTAGCCACATAATTTGCTGATTAAAGATGGAAGAGCAAAACTGACAAACAACCTCGGATGCATTCTTCCCGTCAACAGGAAGTCACTAATATCTATGCTGCTGCCAAAAGATCAGAGTGTCCTTTAAATATATATATTTGAGCTCTTTTCAAGTGAGTCACTCAGTGATGTCATTTCAGCAAAGTACTCTCAGAAAGAGAAACAAAGAGTCCTCGTGTGAGAAGCCAGAGGCAGACCATACAGGTATGGCATATATACACCTGTCTCTAACAGGTGAGAGGCCTTCCTTAGGTGACCAGCCTCCAAGGGCCAAACAAGACACAAAGGACGATGCCTTTGTCCCTGCCCTGTTGACAAAGCCAGTGGTGGCATCTGATATTTAGACTCAAAAAGTGTGCCCTCCTCTGCCATTATATTCGGGTACTTCTACTTCTCATGCCAGCCCAGCTTATATCTTGCTTTGGACAAGTGTATCACTGAGGAGAAAAGTACCCAAAGCAATAGAGTGTGGCAAGGTAAGGCACAAGAGGGGGCAGGTTTGTTGCTTTATTTATTTAACAACTGACTACCTTGTCTTTGGTGTGTCTGTGGTTAAACCACAGAGCCTAGGACTTGCCGATCAGAAGGCCAGCAGTTTGAATCCCCGCGACGGGGTGAGCTCCCATTGCTCGGTCCCTGCTCCTGCCCACCTAGCAGTTCAAAAGCACGTCAAAGTGCAAGTAGATAAATAGGTACCACTCTGGCGGGAAGGTAAACGGTGTTTCCGTGCGCTGCTCTGGTTCGCCAGAAGTGGCTTAGTCATGCTGGCCACATTACCCGGAAGCTGTACGCCGGCTCCCTTGGCCAATAAAGCGAGATGAGCGCCACAACCCCAGAGTCAGCCACAACTGGACCTAATGGTCAGGGGTCCCTTTACCTTTACCTTGTCTTTCAGGGCATGCTTCCAGGATAGATCTCCCCTCACCCAGGCACAAAACGTGCTGCTAAAAAACAGAGGTCTGCTCACTCTGTACATAAATGGGACAAACATGGGAACAAACAAATGCAACTGCCGTCCCCCACCACTGTGTTCCATTCGGCCCTTGTCTGTAGGCAATGAATGAACACAGGCATGAGAATGAAGAAGTCAGCCATGACCTCTTCCATCATGTCAAGTTTGGCTCACCAATGATAAAACAGGGTTTATCATATTTACAGGACCGCCTCTCCTGGTATGCCCCGCAGAGGACCTTAAGGTCCATGAATAATCATAGTTTAGAGGTCCCAGGCCCTAAGGAAGTCATATTATCCTCCACCAGGGCCAGGACCTTCTCAGTGATGGCTCCGACCTGGTGGAATGCTCTGTCCCATGAGACCAGAGCCCTGCAGGTTTTAACTTCCTTCCGCAGGGCCTGTAAGACAGAGCTATTCCGCCCGTCTTTCAATTTGAACTTAGCCTGATCTTTTATTCCCCTTCCTTCCCTCCCCCTCCCCTTTTTATGAAGATTCCCCGCTCTGGGATCCCACAGCTAATTCTCCCCTGGTCTCCTCACTGGCCTAAATAGGACTAATTTAGCCAGCTAGCCCTGGTGATCATCTAATGTTTATTGGATGGATTCCCCCCCTAAATTGACTTTTGAATTCTGAATTTATTATTCACATTTTATACTGTATTTTATGCTGTTTTTTTCTTGCATCAATTAAGTGTTTTAAATTTGTTGTTAGCCGCCCTAGCCTGGTATTCTGAACCGGGAAGGGCAGGGTATAAATAAAAAATTATTGTTGTTTATTATGATTATATATGGTGCTTGAAGCCAGAGCTCTGGTACTTAAGACACCAACTCCCAAGCCAAAGACAGAGAGAATGAGACTCTTGCGACAAGCCTTGGGGACTTCTGGCTACACCAAGCCCTTGCTTCTTAGCTCTCCCCTTTCCCTTCGGCGCTTCTCAAGGGGGACAGCCTCCCTCCTCCGCAGAAAAAGTATGGTTTTATCATAATAATAATAATAATAATAATAATAATAATAATAATAATAATAATATCTTTATTGTCATTGCCCCCTCTCGGGGACAACGAAATTACTTACTTATTTATCATAAACTGGTTTCCAAGAGACCCTTATTAAAACTTTTTATGTTAAACTGAGTGGGGGTGCTATGACAAAACAGTGGAAATCTCAGAACAAAGCACAGGTTTCGGTTTATTACTTGCAAGCGCCAAGGGCTCAGATAAAAATCAAAACAAAACTAGGCAGCTCACACAAGTAGTTGGAGTCACTTTAAACCGCCCATAGAAGATACCGTGCTATTGGGATAAACAGTTTTAAATTCCAGGGTTCTTCAGCAGCTTCAGGAGCAAACGGTTGTGTCGGCGCTGGATAACGCAAGAGAAACTTCGTGGATTCAGATAAATACGAACACTCTGGAATTGTTGAGCTGCCCAACATTAACAGACAGTGTCATTGCTATATGGTCTTCACTGGAACACTCCTCCAGTGCTGTCTGTTCAAACAGGAAGATTATAGTACTCTGCAATGGAATGCAGTTTCTCATGGAAATTTAGCTTCGAAAGCTACATTGCGTGTTCTACTCGTATAGCTTACCAAGCTTAGCAGCTCCCTCTGGTGGATAGTCAGGAAATTGACCCTCCGAAGGAACACTCACGGTGCGCCGGAGGCAACGCCCTTTGGAAGGCTCTGATGCCTGGTCCTGCCCTCCTTCCACAGCCATCTGCACATGAAAAAGACACAGGCAGGTTATAAATTTCTTTTTCCCCTCAACATAAATTGCTGGAAGCAATCAAGAACTTTTCCTGCCCAGAATTAATGCCTCGATTTCATAGCACTGGTCGGCAAAACTGAGGGCTATTTAGATGACATCTGGACACATCTGCAATCTAGTTTTTATTTGAAACTGTGCACGGCATAAGGAAGCAAGCATCACAGTTCCACAGACAATGCAGTTTAAAGGTCCGAAGAAATCCTGTATTTCTCTGTTGCAGCAAAAACAGAAAGGGAATTGGGGCAGCATAAAGACTAATACATTTTATCACAGCACAAACTTTTGTGGAGCAAAGTTCACTTTGTCAGATGTGCAATGCATCAAGTTATCGTTTCCAACTGTGTCTCGAAAAACTCTCCCAACTTTCTCCAATGCCCCCACGGTTCCATGCGCTCCTGCTACGAAACTGAATATATTAGAAAATGAAATAGGCAGGTGTAAGCCACTCTGTGGGTAAAAGCATCCCAGTGCCAGGGATGAAATCTGGGACCTTGTCTCTCTGACCAAGGGATGGTCTCTCTTGTGAGAGAGTTATAAATTGCCCCAAGTGTACTTTCTGCTAACAAAGAGCTAGAGTGAAAGCAGAGAAAGACGTTGCAATAGGCATATTGTAATTTTGGGTGGGTGGGAAATGGGGACAGATGCTCAGCCAGGGGCACACAACCACCACCAATATGTTGACATATATGGATTTAGTACATGTTCTCTCACATTAGCTGCAGTTTTCCAGACTGAAATTCACACTTTCAGCTCAGCTTTCTGCCCAGTTCCCATGATTGTTCTCCAGTTCCTCAGTCACAGAGTCCTACAAGCATAGTTATGTGTCTACGGACTCAGTTGGGGGGGAGGGATAAAAAAAATAATGTCCACTCTTCCTCCTTTAGAATCATAGAATCATAGAGTTGGAAGAGACCACAAGGGCCATCGAGTACAACCCCCTGCCAAGCAGGAAACACCATCAGAGCACTCCTGACATATGGTTGTCAAGCCTCTGCTTAAAGACCTCCAAAGAAGGAGACTCCACCACACTCCCTGGCAGCAAATTCCACTGTCGAACAGCTCTTACTGTCAGGAAGTTCTTCCTAATGTTTAGGTGGAATCATCTTTGCTCCACCTACTTTTCCTCTGGCCACGCCCGTCATAGATGTCAACCGTCCCTTACTTGGTGGGAAAGTCCCTTATGCCAGCGCCATGTCCCGCTGCTGTCCCTTATTGATGATGTCCCTTTAGGCATTGGAACAAATCATGCAATGCACTAAGAAAGATTTGGACAGCAAATTTCATCGGGCCAAGTATTTGTAAAACCAAGATCTGCAAGGTCATAAACCAGGAGTGGCACGTCTAAATTATGCAGTATCGCTGCTTGCCCATCTTCCTTCTCATCAATCCTCTATTGTCAGCATGCCTTGCTCTTAAGTTTCTGTTTTCAAGAAGGGCGACTTCGCCCTCCAAGAAGCTCCAAGCCAGCTGATGGAGCATTCTGGCTGCCCAGCCCAGAAATTCCACTTGGCCCTGTCAATTATTCATTCCCTGCACTTGGAGTTTTTGCTGATATTTCCTTTCCAGCTGAACACTCTCATGACCGTGTCTGCAATTACCTTTTAAGATATGGCTAGGACTCAGCATACTATCTCTCTATCCAGACACATCTAGAGATACATATAAAGTTTCTCATATTCGTGTATGTTCTCAATATTTTTGAAAGTTACTGGCTAGATTCCTTTTTCATTTGTAAAGTTTCTTTTTAAGCATTACATGGATGAGGCACCCACCTCTTTAATCCCCGGTGTGGGAAACCTTGCTCAGCCCAAGAGAACCTTCAAGGGGCAACCAGCCTGAGCCAAACATGGGTGCCATAGCTGTCAACTTACAGATTTGAAAATAAGGGACCAGCAGCCTTGAAAATAAGGGATCCGCAGCCAAAATAAGGGATTTTGTGAGCACAGGTATGTTCAACTTCTGAGCCCCTCCGAGCCAAAGGCAGGAAGCCCAGCCAGCAGCCAAACGAAGCCTCAAGCGGTTGTTCCCACAGCACAGCAACCCGGCAAAGGGGATGCAGCAAGGGAAACCACCGTCACTTCTCCGCTGGGAAGTGCTGAGTAAAGGCGAGTCCCCAGCAACGCGGCCGATTTGATCGGCACAAGGCATGCAAGCTCCACCACCCATTCATTCTTAGACTCCTTATTGGGTGAGCAACACAGCCAAGCAACACAGTTGGAGCCTCCCTCCTCCCTGGCCGGCAGGAGGAAGGAGGGAGGGAGAGGAGCTGCTTCCTTTGAAACCCGGGAAATTTAAGGGACATCATCAATAAGGGGCAGCAGCGGCACACAGCGCTGGGATAAGGGACTTTCCCACCAAATAAGGGACGGTTGACATCTATGATGGGCGTGGCCAGAGGAAAAGTAGGTGGAGCAAAGGATGCAAAACCCTTGCCTTTCCACAGGAGACCACGTTCCAGCAGACAAAAAAGGTCCACACCCACAAACACCCACCTACCCCTGACATTATCACACTGTTTAAGGACATAGCCAAGCCAGGCAAAAGCACTCAAGGAGGGTATGGAGCAGGGCTGGTGGAAGTTGGGGCTTGGCCAGAGCCTGCTTTACGCTCCCTCCGGAAAATTTAATGCAGAAGTCCGTTGTCCTCTTACATATCTGAATAGTAACTGGATGTCCAGTGAACCCCGTATGGCTTATAGCTCTTACCTATTCCTCTCTAGTGACCTAAGTTTTTAACTGCCAACCTTCTCGAAGCTGATGAAAGAAGAGTGGTCCGAGTCTTTTTGTAACATGCTGATGGGAGACAAAGAGGGATAACTTGGCTGGAAAGGGGAATAACTTGGCCATAGAACAGCCACACGTGTTTTGAGAAGAGAACTGGCCTTTCTGCTATTCTGATCTACAGGTAAGTTTGCTTTGGCTATATGTGCCAGAAGTACCGTATTTTTTGCTCTATAAGACACACAAGACGCACCTAGTTTTTGGAGGAGGAAAACAAGAAAAAATATATTCTGAATCTCAGAAGCCAGAACAGCAAGAGGGATCGCTGCGCAGTGAAAGCAGCTATCCCTCTTGCTGTTCTGGCTTCTGGAATAGCTGCGCAGCCTGCATTCGCTCCATAAGACGCACACACATTTCCCCTTACTTTTTAGGAGGGAAAAGTGAGTCTTATAGAGCAAAAAATATGGTAATTCCCCAAGTGAGAAATCCTCGGCAAATGGTTTAGATAAAGCATAGAATTGTAGAGTTAAAAGGGACCCTGAGGCTCATCTGGTCCCATGCCCTGAAATGCATGAATGTGCAGTTGTCCCATAGGGGATTAAACCTGGAACCTTGAATTATCAGACCATATATCAACTCCTTTTCAGGATTCCCTGGTTCGTAAGTGGCATGCTCTTTCTAGGTGGCCGAAATATTCAGATCTTCCCTTTAGAACTACACTTAGTGCTAGTTTTATTGCCGGTATGATATAATGTGCTAGAGTGCAGGGATGAGATATGGCAGATGGGAGATTCAAGATCCTGCTCTGGAGCTTCAGGGCAAGTTAGTCTCTCCCAGCCAAACCTATCTCATAGTGACATGAGTTTAATTCCTGCTCTGAGCTTCTTGTAGAAAGGGCAGAATGCCGATATAACAGACAGACTGATCTATTTTTTTAAATTGATTTTTATTGAAATTTTCAAATATACATTTCCATCACTGAATATCCACCACTATAATTGTACATCCATCAACTTCCCTCCTTCCCCTTCCATGGTTCTTTGAATTTCCCCATAATTTCTGCATATTCTAACAAAAAATCCATTTAATTTAGTCCCCCCGTTATATCTCTTTATTAGATGTTATGCAGTGGTACCTCAGGTTATGTTACCTTCGGCTAACGTAATTTCGGATTGTGAACGCGGCAAACCTGGAAGTGTATACTTCCGGCTTTTGCCACGCATGCGTGCACAGAAGTGCTTTGTGTGTGTGCAGAAGTGCTCTAACGCACTGTGCGCGTGCACAGAAGTGGCGCCTCTGGATATGGAATTTTCGGGGTAAGTACGGACCCCCAGGACGAATTAAGTTCATATCCAGAAGGTCCACTCTACCTTAATCCTGCTAGTGTTTTCACTTGCTTACAATTATTTTCCAAATATTCCACACACAAAATCCACTCCTCTTTATATATTTGATCTTCTTGCTCTCTTATTCTGTTAGTTAGGCCTGCAGATTCTATCATTTGAAGCTGCCATTCTTCCTTCTTAGGAAGCTCTCTCACCTTCCACTTTTGGGCTAACAAAATCTGAGCTGCTGTAGTTTTGTACATAAATAAAAAACAAACAGACTGATCTAGTGCCAAGAAGAAAATTGAAGAGGAACATACAGTCCCCAGTCTCTAAATATGGTAAGTTAAAGAACAGAATTAGTAATTTTTTCTTAAAGGATTCCAAATGGGAGGGATGTAAAGAGGGGGAGGAGAACAACTTGTAATAACAGTGATGTAATGGATACTATCCAATAGGTTCCAGTCACACACATTACTCAATGCAAGTACCATATTTACTTGATATAGCAGGCATGTCCAACAGGTTGATCGCGATCTACTGGGTCGATCCTGGGACGCCCTGCTACTCAACCCCACAAAAAAAAAAGCTGAACAACTTTGGCTCCCGAAAAAAAGCTCTGGTCAATCCTCCAATTGACAATGGGTAGATCACTGTCATTATTTTTACACTATGAGTAGATCACTGTCTCTTGGGAGCTGGACGTGCCTGCTGTACAGCAACAACTAGCTATGAGCAGGGTGTTGGTAGAAAGGGCATTTTCATAACAATAAGTCATTGTTGTTTGAGTGCTGGGATAATGCAAGGGCCACCTTGCAAAAAGAGGCATTCAGATCTCATGCAAGTATTGAGTAACATCTGCACAAAAATAAAAGCCTGTTGTCAGGGAAGGCCCATAAACCTCAGTTCTTATCGGAAGAATTTATCATACGCTAGCAAAGTCTTCAGCTGATTCTAGCACTTCCAACAAAAGGACTGATACTATTCACATCCTTCTGGCACAGCAGCTGAAACAAACACCCAGTTATATCACTCAAGTTTTAAAGAAACTTCCCAATAATTGTTTTGAATGTAATTATATTCACAATACTGCCCACTTAAAAATGCACTTTCCCCCTCTCCTGCATGTAAGAAGGATGAGCATCTCTGTGGTTAGGCAACTTTCTCAGATTATTTTTTGGTATATAGATCACAAGACATCACACTGAACATAATCATATCTCATCTCTACTATGGTATGAGAGAAGATGATTTGGTTGTATTTAAGCAGTTGAACGTTCAAAACGTGATGTGAGAAATCACCGTGAACAACCGTAAACTGTGTGGGTGGCTTCAAAATGTGCATGCTTATGCTAGCCCATCACATTTACCTATGCCTGAAAGGTAGAGCAAAAAATATTCAGTAGTGGCAAATCAGTGCCTTAACATTTACTGTATTTTTCACTCTATAAGACACACCAGACCACAAGACGCATCTAGTTTTTGGAGGAGGAAAAGAAGAAAAAAAAATATTCTGAATCTCAGAAGCCAGAACAGCAAGAGGGATCGCTATGCAGCAATCCCTCTTGCTGTTCTGGCTTCTGGGATAGCTGCGCAGCCTGCATTCGCTCCATAAGATGCACACACATTTCCCCTTACTTTTTAGGAGGGAAAAAGTAAGTCTTATAGAGCAAAAAATACGGTTTATGCTACTTCTGAATACTCAAAGTGGTTTACACATTTATCACAGGGTGAGTGGGTCTGAGGGAGAGTTAGCTTGTCTAAGGCAGCCCAGGGAGTCCACAGCTCTTGAGCTTAGACCAGGCTTCCTCATCCTTGGCCCTCCAGATGTTTTGGCCTACAACTCCCATGATCCCTAGCTAACAGGACCAGTGGTCAGGGATGATGGGAACTGTAGTCCAAAACATCTGGAGGGCCGAGGTTGAGGAAGCCTGGCTTAGACTCAGCCATTGTGCTACGCGAGTTCTGTGGTTATCTTCCAGCATGAGACTGTGTAATTAAAAATTATGAGTCTCTCAACTCACCTGCAGTCCTGTATGGTAATTACTTTACTAGTAATTACTAGATTGACCAGCTGACCTAAAAATCCAGACTAAGTTTGGGAGACGGGGGGGGGGGGGTTTGCCTGCATTTTTAGGTGAATTGCCAAGAAAGCAAGGGCAACACAGGATTTTCTTCAGTTGAATACTTTAGGTCAGGGGTGGGGAAGCTTTCTGGCTCCATGGGCCAGATCCTTATCAGGATGCGCCACATTTTACATGTGTGTGGTCTTGCTTGGGAACTGTAGCACAAGGTGGTTGTGGAAGTGCCGAGCATATGGCTAGCGAGGCGCTTATTTCCCCTCTCCCCTGAGTGTGTGTTAAAAACAGGCTTATTCTTGGGGCTGAAGGTACATGTTCCTGGCTGGGTTCAACCTTCACTCTTCAGCTGTCAAAAAGGAGTTACCGTATTTTTCGCACGATTGGACGCACCGGACCATAGGACGCACCTAGTTTTTTGGGGGGGAAATAAAGGAAAAAATTTTCCCTTTATTTCCCCCCCAAAAGCAGGTCAGGGAAACCGAACCAGGTCGAGGAACAGCGGGATAGTGGCGCTGCGCCTCCCTGCTGTCCCCCGAGCTTGTGGGGCTGGCTGATGTCTGCCTGGCGCGCGGGGTGCTCTGCTTCAGCGGGCCCCACCCGCCAGGCAGCAGGCTGCTATCCGCAGCGTGGGGAGCCCTGCGGGGAACTCCTGCAGGGCTCCCCACGCTGCGGATGTCTGCCTGGCGCGAGGGGCGCTCTGCTTTCAGGGCGCCCGACGCTCCGGGAAGCAGGCTGCTATCCGCAGCCTAGACACGGCTAGCGGAGCGCTAATCCCGAAGCTTGGGGCGTGCGGAGCTCAGCGTGCCCCAAGCTTCGGGATTAATGCAGCGCTCCGCTAGCCGTGGGAGAGCTGGGTCTCCCACGGCTAGCGGATAGCTTCCTGAAGCCTGGAGAGCGAGAGGGGTCAGTGCGCACCGACCCCTCTCACTCTCCAGGCTTCAGCGAAAGCCTGCATTCGCTCCATAGGACGCACACACATTTTCCCTTGCTTTTTAGGAGGGAAAAAGTGTGTCATATGGTGCGAAAAATACGGTAAATCCTGCTGCACTGGCAACGCACGCCTGTTCCCAGCAGGGGACAGGCATGCACAACCAAAGTAAGTATACCCTTTCCTCACAAGCATCAGCTGGGGAGAAGAGCAGCCTCTGCTTTCAATTGCCTAGACAACATCTGGGGGCTGCTTCCTTTGGTGGTGTGTGCCTATTCTCAGTAGGAAACAGGTGTGCACAGACAAACTGAGCAGAATTTAACTCCAATCCATCAACTGTCAAGCTGGGAACAGGAACCTGCTGTCGATAAAGCAATCAGTTGATTGACAGGTAACATGGCTTGGGAGATATGGCTTCCTGGGGCAACGAGCCCCTGGCTGGCCAAGACTGGCTGCAGGCTAGACATTTCCTAGCATTGCTGCAAGTCAAGGGTGGAAACCCTTTGGCTTTCCAGATGTTGCTGAACAACTCCTCCCATCAGCCCCAGCTGCCCCAGCCAATGGCCAAGGATGATGGGAAATGGGAAAGCCAAGAAACATCTGGAAAGCCAAGAAGATCTGGACTGCAAGAAGATCAAACCGCCCCATTCTGAAGGAAATCAGCCCATAGTGCTCACTGGAAGGACAGATCATGAAGCTGAGGCTCCAATACTCTGGCCACCTCATGAGATGAGAAGACTCCCTGGAAAAGACCCTGATGCTGGGAAAGATGGAGGGCACAAGGAGAAGGAGACGACAGAGGACGAGATGGTTGGACAGTGTTCTTGAAGCTACCAGCATGAGTTTGACCAAACTGCGGGAGGCAGTGGAAGACAGGAGTGCCTGGCGTGCTCTGGTCCATGGGGTCACATAGAGTCGGGCACGACTAAACGACAACATCTGGAGGGCCAATGGTTCCTCATCCCTCCATAAAAGCTAGGTCACGGTTTGACTGAGTGTGTCATCTGTATTTGGGCTTGTGATTTAGCTCTGCCCAGACAATTCACAAGCAAGGTTTGCCCTATGGGTTACAGTTTGTGGTTTGTCTGGAGAGAGCTAAATCGGGAGCCTGGGTTCAGACGACACACTAAGCCAAACTATGGCCTAGCTCAGCTCAACGGAAAAACAACTGGAGATGGAACTAACTGGCCACAATCTCCTCTCTGGAAGTCCACACTTTTGCTTGTTTGCACTAAGTTGTGGTTGGTTTAGCATTACGTGCAAAGTGGGATTTTGTTGTTTTTTACTGCAATGGGTGGAGAAGGTCAATGCTCCTCTGAAAGAATGTAACACCCAGAAATCATGATGATGTTAAAATGCTACAAGCACTTGCTTAGATGTAGGTTCTTTAGCACCTATGAATAATGCACCCAGTGAATCCCTGCGGATCAAATTGCCATAATACTGTCCTCTCCCTCTCCTTCCTGCACATACAATAGATTTATAATTTAGAGTAACAGCATTTGCAACTGCTCTGAGCAATCTGTGTCAGTAACACCTCATCACAACTGTAGAATTAGCAAACAGCTGTCACAAAGTATATCGTTAACCTCTACAGATGACCCCAAAGAGGACTACAAACAGATCTGGAAGCACTGCTCCATCTAACAACATGCGAAAACATTCAGCCATCAAGCTCAGCTTCTTTTCATCTGCTGAAATACACTGGAGCCATTCAGCTCGCCTTTATTCATAAATATTGATAGACGTGGAAAAATCCATTTTGATACTGCTGTACAGATTTTTCAAATACCCATAAATGCAAGGAAACAGCAATGTGCAGAGGACAATCACTGGACATTAGAGGCAAAACTTACATGAAAGGGAATGTGAATGGAGGCCGTTTTACACAGCTATAAAAAAACATGCACATTGCCTGCAGCTTTGAGCGCAAAAGAGGAGGAACAGAATTCTGGTGAAATGAAAGAATGGATTTAAATAAAAGTTTCTCTGTGTTTAACTGCTTCGTACTACAAAAGGAATCATCATCTCTGCCTGCTCCCATCCATCTCAACTCCATCTCTGAAAGGTTCGTGCTTCATAATATCAACATGGTTTTGGGGTGATTTCCAACTTACGCTGCTTGGTCATTTGATTTATATCCCACTCTTCTTTCCCCCAAAGGAGCCCAAGGATATGGCACTGGCCGCAACCACCTGTACCCCAGGGAACCCACTTTGCTCAACTTAGCCCCGCCTGATGGACAACTTGATTCCAAGGGCTGGTTGCCATGATCCTACCACCTGTTGGGATGCAGACATCCAGTGAACCCCAGCAGCAAGGAAAATTTATTGCTGGACAAAACTAAAAAACTGGAAGCAGGTGTTTCAAATAGATTTGATAAAATGTACTGTTTTCATTCAGTGTCACATCTCCTTGAATTGCTTAGACATTAAAGGACATACACCTTCCATGGTTTAATACAATACTGTGATTTTTTCCCCTGTATTTGGAACCAGGGTGGAATCTACACGCATATAAAAAAATGATCTGAACATGTTTTTTTTAAAAGCGTTTTTTAAAAATGCATTGCATTTTCCATAAGGCTCACCATCACCATCTAGAGGCACATTATACATTGCACTTTAAACACACTTAAAATGTTTTATTTGCAGCTGTATAATTGAGTCCCAGGTCAAGCAGCTCATAGTGCTTTAAAAAAAAAAAAAAAAGGAAACCAGACATGACATAAACCTATTCCTTCTGAAGGAAGTTAAAAATGTTTTTCAAGTTGAATATTTTCTCTGATTTACTTAAGGCAACAACTCTTGTGGTCATTTTTTTCTTGGGGTATTTTAAGTGAAAATGTAATGATATTCTTTTTGAAAAGCAGCCATGCCCCTGTAAATGAGAGTCATAAAGAAACCTCCACGATCTCTTTCTTTCTTTTTACTTTTTTCTGGATTTTGCCAGATTTTCTGCTCTTATTTTGCATCTGTGTCAATGATAATATTAATAAAAGGAGCAATATTAAAACACGTAACTCAAAATAGGAAAGTTTTAAAGCCTCTTGCAAATTTTGCCTCGACAATAAATAGATTCTTATTTTGCTGTTTAAACTTCTGACTTTAAAAAAAGAGATTCGTTTGTGATAGCTGATCAACTGACAAACCAGTTCTGAAGGCTAGGGTTCCCAGACAACATGGATAGCCATTCAAATATTTCCCATATAATTCTACATGATCCTCTAGTTTAAAACTTGGGACCTTTTAAGTACAAAAAACAAAGCCAAGCCACAGCTGAGAATTTCAAAATTATTTTCTGAAGAACATTGTGGTTTCTTGATAAGAATATTCTGTAAAATCTGATAATTTCCTCTAAAAGCGGTTTGTACATGATTACCCATCTACCCCTGCAAACTGAAAAGTCCAGGGAGACACTGGAAACATTTTAGGTACCAACAATTCATGAATGACAGTAGTGAAGTCCAACAGATGTCCACTGTTATGCCAAATGCAGCCGAGAACATGACCCAAAATTATCTTCTGAACACTCAGTGTACAAAGAACTCTTAAAGCAAACGAAGATGGGAAAGTGCTTAATTAGACTAGAACACAATACAGGATCAAATGCAGATGGTTCTGTTTAGCAGTCTCTGAGCCCGCTAAAAAACCCCATCTTTTTACTTCTTGAACTGCAATGTTTAGCCCTTACATTTGAGATTTTCTAAATGAGGGAAACAGGGAGAGAGTGATGTTACAGGGAACTGCAGGTGCAGCCGTCCAAACCATTATGCTAAATGCAGACACTGTGGAGAGGCAGAAACCATTTGGACGCTTTTCTCCTTCTGCCCAGTCCAAATATCCTTGCACAGCAGTACTGCTTACACAAGGATTCTGTATCCTTGTGTAGCCTGCTGAGAGAGTGATACTGCTGGTGATCAAGGAACTCTACTCAGGAGGTAAGTTTAGAAAGGGCCAGAGTTCAAAAAGTTTGAGCAACCCTGCATTAAGTGCATGAAGTTATAGGAAAAAGGGAAAGTTTCAAAAGCTATTTACAAAGCTTCCTGAAGGCTGATTATTTCCATTCACGAGAATAAAAGATTTTTCCCACTACACATGCAAGACAAATAAAAGCTATTCAAGTGCCATTGTGGTCCAAAACTGCTAAGACAAAGGGAGTTCTTGCATAGTTTTTCTCTCACCTCCTTCTCTTTGTTCAGCAGCACAAGTTGGCTGTCCGTCAGAATGGAGTACTTGGTCTCCCATATTATAGTTTCCGAATCAGGGGACTGGCCACAAGACAGCCTGTGGGTTGGTGGTCCTTTCACGTCTGTGGGGGGGAAAGGAGCAATATTAAAACATTTTAATCATTTTGCTCTTTGTGGTAGAAATGACTCAGCTGAGTCTTATGTTAAAAGAGTTTAGTTATCAGATTAACAGCAATCTTATGCATGCTTAATCACAAATACATTCCACTAACTCCAACGGAGTTTAGGATTGCACCCCACATCCCCAAAAAATGATGCTATGGAGCAATTTCACTGCCGCATTTAAAAAAAAACCAAAGTTAGCAGTTTGAAAACTATTCCCAATGGACAGAATGCTAAACCATTTAGTTCTACTTCCACGGAATCCCAAACTCCTAGTTTTGTATGAAACAGAGATCTGTCCTGCTCTGTGGCAAGATTTTGGGCAGGTTCAGGCTGAATGCAAACCGATAGCAAAGCTTCAACAGACAAATAAATGGAGAATGAGCCCTGTAATAGCAGCAGCTGCATCCCAACTGCTAGCCCTGCCTGCAGTGGAAAAAGCCTTTTCAGTTAAATGGACCCAGCCCAATGCAATAGTCTTGTATTTCAATGGGGCAGCGTTGGTGTGTGGGTGTGGTAGTACTCTGGGTTAGAGGATGATAATGCAACATCCTCGGGCCGCAGGGAAACTTTCAGAGTCACTTCTGGGGTTCCTCCTTCATGTCATTCCCCCCGCCCCCCGGCAGAAGGAATCTGACTCCATGGTCAAGACATATCATGACTTTATCACAAACTCTGGTGAGTTGAACAAGTATTTTATTTTATTTTTACCCATGGTGTGAAGTTGGCTTGTTTTGAATCTAACCAGGATGTGCATACAAACCAGAGATTGTGGTTTATCACAAGAGCAAACCAAGGTTTTGTGAAACACAGGAGAACTGCTCCTCCTGGCTACACACGAAGACAGAGGAAGCAGGGTAGTAGGCAAGCATTACGTTTCTCACTGGTCGATTCCAATTACAGTGGTACCTCTGGTTACAAACTGAATCCATTCCGGAGGTTTGTTCGTAAGTGGAAACCGTTCTTGTCCTGAGGCACGCTTTCGCTAATGGCATCTCCCGCTGCGGGTGTGCCTTTGGCGCATGATTTCCGCTCACATCCTGGGGCAAAGTTCGCAACCAGGAGCAGCTACTTCTGGGTTAGCAGAGCTCGTAACCCGAAGTGTGCCTAACCAGAGGTACCACTGTAGTACACATAGTACTAAACCACCCATCAGCTTACTGAGAAGCTAAAAACCATAGCAATGGCAATACAGTACCCACAGCACTATCTAAACAAGCTGCATTCAAGAACAAAAAACAAAAATAATCCCGAAAAGCCTTCTGAAAACTTATCAGCAGGTATTAAGCCTTTATAGCAGTTAATTCAACAGAGCAGGGTCAGGATGAGTATATACCTGTATACCTCCAGGAGCATCTCCACCCCCCCCCCATGAGAAGAGAAGACTCCCTGGAAAAGACCCTGATGTTGGGAAAGATGGAGGGCACAAGGAGAAGGGGACAACAGAGGACGAGATGGTGGGACAGTGTTCTCGAAGCTACCAGCATGAGTTTGACCAAACTGTGGGAGGCAGTGGAAGACAGGAGTGCCTGGCGTGCTCTGGTCCAGGGGGTCACGAAGAGTCGGACACGACTAAACGACTAAACAACAACCTCCAGGAGCATCTCTACCCCCACCCCCCGTCGAGCCCAAACACTGAGGTTCAGCTCTGAGGGCCTTCTGGTGGTTCCCTCACTGAAAGAAGTGAGGTTACAGGGAACCAGGCAGAGAGCCTTCTCAGTAGTGGCACCCACCCTGTGAAATGCCCTTCCCAGCCTGTGTCAAACAGATAAACAGCTTTGTGATTTTTAAAAGACATCTGAAGGCAGCCCTGTTTATGGAAGTTTTTAGTGCTTGGTGTTGTATTGTGTTTTTACTATTTTTTGTTGGGAGCCGCCCAGAGTGGCTGGGGCAACCCAGTCAGATAGGAATAATAATAATAATGACAATAATTAATTTCCCCATAAACAGGAAACAGCTGCTCTTTTCTTAGTTGGAAATATAAAGGTGCATGGTGGCAGTGTGGCTAAGTTTTCACCTACTTGTGTACACAAGTTACAATCTTGCTATGGGATCTCTATAACATCAACCAAGAAGCACTGAAGGCACTGACTCTGTTGAGATGTAATGGGGAACCACATTATCTCCCCTACAAGAATGAGCCAAAGCAAGCTTCAGATTTGCATGCTTCTCCTCACTCTTGTTCCTTTTTCTGTGAAGGCACTTAAACTCCTTCCCACTGCAATGCTTTTATTTTAAAACCACAGTTCTCACTGATGTCTGAACTCAGGAAACGGTGGTTTGCTTATGGTCTGAGAACAAGCCATGATCTAAAAAAAGGAGAAGGGAGAATATGAGCTCAAGGGCCCACCACTGCTTGTTCCAGCCATCGTCTACAATCACAAAATGGGGGTTATAAAACCTAAAAGGGAAAAATGGTAGGCTATTGAGACTGAAGGAACTATAAGACAGACACAGTGGTTGGCTGCCACTGAAAAACAAAACAGGAAAAAAATGAATGTATCTTAGTTTTCAAAGCATCTTTACAAAGTATTCCGAAAGGTCAGAGCTATGATTCGTTTCTACAGAAGTGTTTCGCAAAAAGCAGCAGTGTGACATTTAAGCAAACCTTCACCACTAGGTGGTGGTGAATCCACACCCACAGCAACTCCGGTTTCTAGGAAGTACGTACAGGAAAAATACAGAAATAAACATTACCGGGTGACCCTGAAAACAATGTTAAGTAATTCAAAAGCATTGAGAGCCACGCTCCTCTTACTTTGGGCCTTCCACTTCCTGCTATATCGCCAGCTGGTAGTGTTTAAACCCCTTCCCACTGCAATGCCTTTGTTTCCCAGTGCTTTAAGTCCCTGCACAAGCCTTCAAAGTTCTGGTCCTTACTTCTAAATTGACTTACCTATCCCATTACTCTTAATTGCACAACTTACTTTCATCCCCCCCCCCCGGCCCTTTCTGAGCTTTTATCCCATATCTCTATTTCCTAAAAAACACCACCAAACCCTTTTAAAACATGGCCTTCCCTGACCCACTGCAGACTCAATGCTCGTCCCTCCACTGGCATGACACCAGCAGTGTTGGCACCACCAGTGCTTTCAGGGCGAGGTTCCTCCAATGGGATAAACTGCAGATTATGGAGCATGATGAAGGGCAAGATTCCTATATAAATGAACCCAGCAGCTAGACAGGAGGAAAGAGAAAGAAGACGAGCTCCAGGGAAGGAGAACTAACAGGACCCAGGAAGTATAGAGCGGGAGTGGAGGAAGATTGCATTAGTGTATGAGGCCAGTATGCAAGTCCTGAGTGGGCCAACCCTACTTTTTGCAGAGGAAATAATTGGTACTAGCTCCCTTCACTTTAATGGGAGGAAGCTGGGGGCTTAACCCCTTAGCTCCCAACAGTCCGATTGGAAGAGGCAGGAGTGCTGATCTCAGAACCTCATTTGAGACAGATGGTCACCCCCGTAATATACAGGAAGTGCCCTTAATTTCAGTGCAGAACCTGAGGTCAGACCAGGGGGACAGGCACTCTTTTGTCAGGAGTGCGTGCAGGATCCCAGCCCTGGGACTGTAGGGCTTCGCAGGAATGGGGCTTTCCTAAGAGGCAAGGCGTGGCCACACAGGCGAGGCTGATTGGTAACTCACAGCACCTGGTGGCAAGAGCCGGGAAGGGATATAAGGTCAGCATTTCCTTTTGCCTCCTTGCCACAGCTACACGCTTCCTGCCTTGGGCTTCTTGACTCCTTGCTTCCTGATCCTTGGACCCTTGGCTCCTTGACTCCTGACCCTCAGACCCTTGGCTTCTTGACTCCTGGCTCCCTGACCCTTGGCTTCCGGACTCCCGTTCCTGCTCCCACCCCACCATCTTGCCCCCGGTCCCAATGTTCTCAGCCGGGACTTTGGCTACCCGTAAACCAGACTGTGACACCCTTCTTACTTTAGGGGATACCTTTCAGCCTACCCACCTGGACCCAGTGCCCATCTCCCCTGTCTTCAACTTAAGCCCCAGACATCAAGTTCCTGAGTGAGAACCACTGGAACAGGCCAGGAAAATCGAGAGAAGCAAATTAGAAACCTTAAAGGAAGAACTAAGCTGGCGCCGATTCCAAAGCCTTGGCAGGTATAGCTCCCTACTCTCCTGAAGTACTGACTCACTAGCTGCTGTATGTGAAGCAACATATGGTAAATCATTGCCAATCCATTTATTACAGAATATCTGGTGCTGTTATTTGATCAAGGGCTTTAAAAAGGGGTAGTGCATGGGACCTATGGACCAAGACAGGTTTGTGGTGTCCCTCCCCTGGACCACTCCACACATACCCTTCCCTTTTCCTTGCTAGCTGCCTTCAACATCTCCGATAGCCTTGAGTCTCTAAAGAAGACTGCAGAATAATCTTCTACATTGCTGGCACCACCCTGGGTAATTGTCCAATGCACTGCTAGTCATTTAGAAGGCCTAGAGAAATGCTGTTACTAGCACTATGCTGATTAATTTTTTTATTCCTGGGGATTGTTGTTGTTTAGTCGTTTCCGCCTCTTCGTGACCCCCTGGACCAGAGCACGCCAGGCACTTCTGTCCTCCACTGCCTCCTGCAGTTTGGTCAGACTCATGTTTGTAGCTTCAAGAACACTGTCCAACCATCTCGTCCTCTGTCGTCCCCTTCTCCTTGTGCCCTCCATCTTTCCCAGCATCAGGGTCTTTTCCAGGGAGTCTTCTCTTCTCATGAGGTGGCCAAAGTATTGGAGACTCAGCTTCAGGATCTGTCCTTCCAGTGAGCACTCAGGGCTGATTTCCTTAAGAATGGATACGTTTGATCTTCTTGCAGTCCATGGGGATTATTTGTGCCCTATTGCAGAAATTGGTTTGATTGGATTTGTGTGTGTGTGCTTGGCTTATGGAAGTTTTGCTTCTAAAGGCTGTCCCAACTGCTGTACCTGCGATTTCTGCTTCCTTTCTTTTCCGGAGGTTTTATTGACAGAGGAACTGGGTTCTTCCTGGGATGCGTGGGGAGGTGTTGCTTATATTATTCTACCAAAGTGACTTTTAAAAATGACAGAAGGGTTCCAAACAGACTTACTTACAAATATGTTAAGCTTTCCCCTGAATCCTTCAACCATGCTCTTAGCAAGAGGTTATATGAATTGCTTTTTGAAGAAGTAAATGGAGATGGGTGAACAAGCTTGCATGGACCCTTTTCATGAGAAACAAAGGCTGTTCCCAAAGCTTTGTGGAATTTGTGGGTGTTTCTTTTTCGCAATAGTTCTATTTACACACCAGCACCACTGCACTGTGGTTCCCGTTGTCATGCCTAGTGGCTCATAGGCATCAGAGGAGAGAGTGGTTTGTTCTCGTTTGAGGTTTTTCACAAAACAGTTTCTCATCTTATTGGCATGGTTCAGTGTGAACTTGTCTCAACTCCACCAAAGTTTCATTTTAAAATAGGTTTTCCTTAGAATTTATTTTTTTTAAACAAAAGCAGTCTGCCTTAACTTTCTTCTAAAAATCTATTAATTAATGAGATGAATGGACAAGGTACAACTCCCAATGCATTTTAAAAAGCGACTATCAACCCCAAAGTTGTAATTTTCAAAAGCTTATTGAAAAAGAAAAGGTCACAGAAATGGCATATGCGGCATCTGAATTTTAAATAATTTGTATAACTACCTAACAAGTGAGTTATGAGCACTAAACTTTTCTATCAGAGTATGAGAAGACACTAAAAAGGGTTGAGATACTTAGTTTTAGAGCACCAGAAAAAGTAAGTGTAACTGGGAAACCTGCACATTACTGCTGTTTATTTTTTAAAGAAATTTAACGTTCCCAATAAGAAGTTCAGTATTAGATGCCACAAGTAAATGCCAGTGAAAATTCCGAACAGGTTAAAATGTGTTTGTTGCCTTACTTTATCTTAATCACACCTTGTAAAGCCTTCCTTCTCTGGGGAAATAGACTGAACAGTGACAACTTGAGTTGATTTATCAAATAAAACATCCACCTTATTTAAATGCACACATTGGACTAATTTTACACGATGCAGTGAGAAAGATAGAGAATACCTAAAAACATGATACATTAAATTCTGGTATAGTGCTAGAAGCATCTAATAGATAAGTTCATTTATGGATCAATTTGAAAGAATATTTGCAAAACAGTGGTACTTCGGGTTACAGACGCTTCAGGTTACAGACTCTGCTAAGCCACAAATAGTACCTCGGGTTAACTTTGCTTCAGGATGAGAACAGAAATCATGCTCTGGTGGCGCAGCGGCCCCATTAACTAAAGTGGTGCTTCAGGTTAAGAACAGTTTCAGGTTAAGAACGGACCTCCAGAACGAATTAAGTTCTTAACCCGAGGTACCACTGTACTGTACAATTGAAATATCTTTGATAATCAACTTTCTCAAAATCTGAAAAAATATAGAGAATTAGTGCATCCAATTAAATCTCCAATTGCTGCAGTGATTTGTACTTTGTATTTTAATCCCAACAGTAATTGAAATTTTTTGAGTTGTGGAGAGAACACAATTTATGTGCATGTAAAGATCTACTACATCAAACTCAAACCAGGACATAAGATGTAAAATGAATAATGAGTAATCAGTTGCTGCCATGATTCTTGTTTCTACAAATTCGATTTATTTATTTTTTTAGAAAAACACTAAACAAGAAATCTAAACACATTTGAGGAAGCCGGAGTTTTGATAAGGTACATTCAGATTCTAGAGTTCTTCTAAGATCAATATACATTTTCATTGTGAAGTGGAACAATAAGAACTACATAAATTAGCTGAAGGCAAGATCTTGGAAGACAAATTAAATTTTCTATCTGGAATGACAAAGGGAGATGCAGTAATAGTTTTTCACTATAGTAATTTGAGAGAATTGCTTTATGTTACTGGCCAGCTAATACAGGAAATCAAAAATGACAAGAGATAATGGGGTACATACAATCCTCTCTGCTGGAACCACCAGAGAGAATGGAATCTTTTTCATTAATATAGTGTTACCTTGCCATCTAATAACCCCGAAGTTATCTTCTACATGATTATGATAGTAAAAATAACATACACAAAATATTGAAGGGATTGTTGTTGTTTAGTCGTTTAGTCGTGTCCAACTCTTCGTGACCCCATGGACCAGAGCACGCCAGGCACTCCTGTCTCCCACTGCCTCCCGCAGTTTGGTCAGACTCATGCTGGTAGCTTCGAGAACACTGTCCAATCATCTCATCCTCTGTTGTCCCCTTCTTCTTGTGCCCTCAATCTTTCCCAACATCAGGGACTTTTCCAGGGAGTCTTCTCTTCTCATGAGCTGGCCAAAGTGTTGGAGCCTCAGCTTCACGATCTGTCCTTCCAGTGAGCACTCGGGGCTGATTTCCTTAAGAATGGATGTGTTTGATCTTCTTGCAGTCCATGGGACTCTCAAGAGTCTTCTCCAGCACCATAATTCAAAAGCATCAATTCTTCGGCGATCAGCCTTCTTTATGGTCCAGCTCTCTACAACTACGTCTACAAGTAAGTCTACAACTCTGAAGGGATTAGTGACTGGCAACCAAGTGAGGATGCATTTGAACCAAGAGCCACCTTTCAAAGTCCAACTGTTCACTTGTTCTGACTCAATATACAGTGGTACCTCAGTTTACGAACTTAATCCGTTCCGGAAGTCCGTTCTTAGACCGAAACCATTCTTAAACTGAGGCGCGCTTTCCCTAATGAGGCCTCCTGCCGCCAGTGCCTCTCCACCGTTCAGCTTCCGTTCTTAGACCAAGGTAAAGTTCGCAAACCGGGACACTACTTCTGGTTTTGTGGAGCTTGTAAACCAAATAGTTCGTAAACAGGGCTGTTCTTAAACCGAGGTACCACTGTACCATCAAGTCAAAACTGTCAGGCTATGTTACAGTGAAAGGAAGTAAAAACAAGGACAAAACAACTTTACTCAGAAATAGATTTCATTTTTAAGTACAGTCATACCTCGGGATAAATACGCTTCAGGATAAGTATTTTCGGGTTGCGCTCTGCGGCGCCCTGAAAGTATCGGAGTGCATTACTTCCGGGTTTCGCCGCATGCGCAGATGGTCAAAGTGACGTCACACGCATGCGCAGAAGCGGCAAAACGCGACCCGCGCACATGCATCTTATGTTCTGTTCAGGATGCGAACGGGGCTCTGGAACGGATCCCGTTCACATCCCGAGATACCACTGTACTGACAAAATAAGCCACATAATTCTACAACAAATACGACCTGCGGATATGATCCACAAAAGGAACAGGTTCCATTCAAAGGAGAACCAGCCTAAAATAAAAAATATGGCAGAACAGCTTTTAAACTGATCCCTGGAAAAAACCCAACAGGGGCTGGGATGAGGGTGAAAATGGACCAAATGAAGACGGGGGAAACCAGACAACGGAAGTCAAGAGGGACTTGACAGCCATTCATGAAAGTCAAAGAAACATACATGCCAATGACACCTAGGGAGAGAATGGTCACAGGTGCCATTTCTAGAAGCCTCTGGAGCAAAATGGCCAAGGTGGAGTGCTTGGTTTTAAAAGCAAAAAAGAAGTAGCAGATATTGCAGGCATACCTGGAACTTGGTAGAATGGCAAACAGCCAGCAGCAAACAGTCATCTTTGGATACAAACCATGGGCGACAATTTCCAGCCCCCAAAGTAATTTTGCACTGTGTTGCCAGTCCTTCCCCATCCCCACCAAAATGCTAAGTGTGATCTTGAGATGGAAAATGAAGGGGAAGCATCAAAAGGAGCAAATGTTGTAGAAATGGGTGACTTCAATTACCATCACATAGACCTGGGTAGATGTCTGCACCACTATCAGCTAAGAGGTGAACTTTCCAGATAGTCTAAATCAGGCATAGGCAAACTCGGCCCTCCAGATGTCTTGGGACTACAACTCCCATCATCCCTAGCTAACAGGACCAGTGGTCAGGGATGGTGGGAGTTGTAGTCCCAAAACATCTGGAGGGCCGAGTTTGCCTATGCCTGGTCTAAATGACTACACCCTAGAATAACTGGTCCATGTTGTATTTGAAGGTGGCACAAAAAAGCTGAAGGTAAAAAGAGGACTTCTTACCACTTAAGAAACTGCTGTCAGAACCAAATGTTAAGAATGCCTAGAAACTCATCTGCCTGGCATAAATGCCAAAATGCTTTCCCCCTACATCTGTGACCTGCCCACTGGGCAGCATACTGGGGGCGAGAGGGTTCACTCAGCCTGAGTTCCAATACAAATTCATTGTGCTATTTTTAATACCATTGATCAAGAGGTTACCAAAAAGCACGCATAGCTAAACTACCTTCATTCCGCTTCCTGAACAAGGCTGCTACAGGATGTGAACAAAGAGAAAAACGAAAAATGAAAAAGTAATTAGCCTCACCTCATCTTCTTCAACCATCTGCAAGCCAGCTGAGAGGCAGTTGCTTAGCTAAAGGTAAAGGTAAAGGTACCCCATCCCATACGGACCAGTCTTGACAGACTCTGGGGTTGTGCGCCCATCTCACTCAAGAGGCAGGGGGCCAGCGCTGTCCGGAGACACTTCCAGGTCACATGGCCAGCGTGACAAAGCTGCATCTGGCGAGCCAGCGCAGCACACGGAAACGCCGTTTACCTTCCTGCCAGTAAGCGGTCCCTATTTATCTACTTGCACCCGGGGGTGCTTTCGAACTGCTAGGTTGGCAGGCGCTGGGACCGAGCAGCGGGAGCGCACCCCGCCGTGGGGATTCGAACCACCAACCTTTCGATTGGCAAGCCCTAGGCGCTGAGGCTTTTACCCACAGCGCCACCCGCGTCCCTAGTTGCTTAGCTGCTCTGCTTTATAAAATATGTTTTAAATTGGCACTCCAGTTTTTTTTTTTTAAAAATAATTACAAGTGTTTGAGAAAGGATCCCCTTTATGCCCCAAAACTATAGAAGAAATTATTTGGCAAACTATTTAGCTTGGGGATGTGTCAAAGATGCAGAAGCCAAGGGCCTTAGGAATTAAAAAGAAGCGAAGGGAAGAAGATAAGTGATGTGATGGAGAGATGAGTAGTCTACATTTGTGAGCCCATGTGGAGACACAAATTATCTCCTTCAAATAATATGCAGTTACCCAAACTTTTCAGAATGCTTCTTCCTAGAATACTTAGTGGACACCTCCCACTTAGGCCAATTCATCATTTCTGAGAAAGGGAATTATGCCACCAAGTATTGTGCTGATTCCCTGAAATTTATGAATTGGCCTCGAGAAACCGCTTCCATGCAATGTCACCCCCATTTTGATTTGTTACAGGACATGGTAACTGACTGCAACCTTGCCTACTCAAGCCGATTTCTCGAGAACACATAATGACTAAAAGAGACCAAAAGTCACAACAGGGAGGTTAATCCAGCTCAAAAATGGCCACATGGATTGGCCCTTACTTAGCCATTATTCAGCACAGGCGGCAAAGGTTTTGCTCTTCTCTCATCTGTTAAATGGCCTCGTCTGTCAACTTGTGAAATGCCAGGGATTCTCAAAGCAAGGATGAGTATTAAACTCACGAAAGGCTTAAAAGATTATCTGGCCCAGTTACCCAGAAGCCAAGCTCAAAGGAGCTCATTGAGCATCACTTCTGGCTGGGGTGAGTCAAGGAAAGCAGCTTTCATCTAGAGCTTAAAGGACAGGTGTAATATGCCTCCTTTGGGGGAAAGGTTAGAATTGCTGTTTTCTCTGCTCACTCTTCCTTTTTAATTGTACAGTCTCTCTCCTTACCTCTGTCAATATCCCTTGTCCAGCCACCCAGTCTCATTGTAGAAGTGTTGTTTTGTACATTAGAATTCACTCCCCTACCATTATTATACTGTATCATACTTGTTAATTGTATTGAATCGTATAATTGTTTTAATAGTATATTATCTTGTGAGATCTTCTGATGAGGCATCTTTTATGCAATTAAGTTGTATTTAAAACAACACAACCTATACATGAATTGTCAAGGACAGCTTGACATTTTGTTCTCTTGCCTCTAATGAAAAAAATAGCCCCCCCCCCCCCATTATCAATACAGTGGTACCTTGGTTCTCAAATGCCAAAACCCGGAAGTAAGTGCTCCGATTTCTGGACGTTTTTCGGAAGCTGAACATCCAATGCGGCTGTCAGCAATTGTTTCCAGGGCACCTGCACCAATCAAAAGCTGTGCCTTGGTTTTCAAACATTTTGGAAGTCAAACGGACTTCCAGAACAGATTAAGCTTGGCGCTTTTGTTTTTGCTATTTATTTTGCATTGGTTTTTTTGAAGCTTTTTTGGTTCTTTTATTTTTGTGACACTGTGGAACCCAGTTCAGCTGCTGATTGATTGTGTGACTGTGGAAATGGATAAAAGCCCCCCCCCAAACAATGACTATCATCAGTGCAGGGAAGGGGGGGGAATTTAACTTTAATTTTTATCATCTACAATACTGTCTTATTTATTTTATAGTACAGTACATTGATTATTGCTTTTATTTTATGGATCAATTGTCTCGTTAAGATAGTAAAATTCATGTTAAATTGCTGTTTTAGGGGTTGTTTTTAAAAGTCTGGAATGGATTAATCTGTTTTGCATTAGTTTCTATGGGAAAGCGCACCTTGGTTTTGGAACACTTTGGTTTTGGAACAGACTTCCGGAACAGATTAAGTTTGAGAAGCAAGGTACCACTGTACATAAACAGACATTTCAGAGGCACCTCTTGAATTTTGTTTCCACAGCAACCATAATAATACTGTAAATATGCATCTCATAATGCAATAAGATTTATATGGTATTTACTGATCTTTAGTTTATCTTCAAAACAAATCTTTAGTTTATCTTCAAAAGCCATTTTAGTTAGTGCAAGTGAATTCAGAACTTTTCATATTTGCTATGATTCTGGTCGTCTTAACTGGGATCACTGAAGAAGTTTCTGAAAACTCTGTTCATTGAACTGCAATAAAACATCTGCTCTTCTGGTGCTTAATTTATGGGCAATGTTTCATAATACACAGTTTTCTCCAGTAATCCACCAAGTAATAAGAGAAACTGAAGGGGGCAAGGCTGTACAAACAGAAAGCTACAAAGAAAATTCCACAGTGAAGTGGATTTATCAAAGTTAGAATAAGGAAAGACATATTCTTAGGAGAAATAAGGGAAGAGGAGCTCACGGCACCTTCATGATTCAGCTCTCTGGCCTTGCCTCCTTCCAACTGAACTCTGAGGAATCCTTTTTGCATTAAGTATGATGGAGATACAGCTGAATGATCTACCTTCAGAGGTGGCCTGGTGTGTCTACAAGAGTTTCTGCTCTTAACTCCTTCTAATCACGGTGCAACCAACTATTTCTAACTCCTGTAGAAACATAGGGAGCATACACTTCTGAGGGATGGGTGTTCAAGCACTTACTCTCAAAGCAAGCCTTTCTGTTTTTTTTTTTTTTTTTATAAATTTTTTTATTGCGTTTCTTTCCATGGTTTTGTAGGTTACAAACAAATAAAATAATTACAAGAAACAAATTTTCCCTTTTTTAACAACAAAAATAAACAAAAACAACTTGGACTTCCCCACCCCTTCCGGTTCTGCGTTCTTTGAATTTCAAAGCAAGCCTTTCTGGATGGAAGAGTGATGCATGCCTTTTTACTTTAATTCAGAAAATAAAAGTGTCTCACTGTTTTAGGGGTTAGGAAAAGGGCATTTTCCTCTGAAACTAGCACTCATGGGACTTCTGCAAGGATGACTTTAGTGCACCGGTTCCATTTGTCACTTCTAAGGCGATTCACACACTTCAAAACTGATATATACCCAGAAGCTTTGTAAATTACTTTCACCTGCTGGGGTGTGTATGTACTCGCTTTCTGTATTTGAGAAGGCAAGGGGGTCAATCTAAGCACCTTTTAGCAATGGGCTTCTGTAGCCACATGTAATCTACTCCTCCCAAACTTTCCGCCCTTCAAAGTACAAGAGGTTATTCCTAACTGCTAAATGCCACGAGGTTGAAAGAAGAATGAAACACCTCCTTAGATTGCACAGTTATAATCACAGAACTAAAATTTAAAAGGCAGCAGGGGTGAGACAATTCAACTCATGTTTTAATGGCATGGACATTGTTCCTTAAATTTATAAGGCAGAACCTAGTTCTTTTTCAGGTTACAGGCAGGGCTAGGGAGCCAGAAACTTTCCCACAGAGGCAGACCATCTCTGTGAACCTTACAAACTAAAACAGGAAATGCTGTGTGCAGAGTTGTGGTTTTTTGACTTGTCCTCAGACAATCTACAGCCAGACAAATTTACTTACTTAGACAAAGAGATACGTAAGATACAAAGATATACCCCACTATTTCCGTCCCAAAAGGTGATACTTGAAACAGCTTGCAAAATATAAAAGGGAGGCATAAAACAATTATGTTCTATGATTCAAACACAATTCCTTTGAAAAAAATGTTTTTAAGGAGAATCAAAATATATACACAAACAGAAAATAAACTTATAGACATACATTTTTCGATCACATACTTTTACATTCATATTTAATTACAAAAAGGAAAAACAGTAGCTACTTCATTAAATGTGCATGCTGAGGAGGTGCCGTTTCCAAACTAAATGCAGAATCAAAGAGCAAGAGGAAAGACCAACTGTACAATAAATTAAATAAAGCAACCTCACAATCCAAAGTTTACTTAATCTACCAGGGAGAGGGCCTCTTCGGTAGCAGAATCCTGGTTATGGGATAGTCTTTCCAGGCAGCCTTGCCTGGTGCCATAGAATCATAGAGTTGGAAGAGACCACAAGGGCCATCGAGTCCAACCCCCTGCCAAGCAGGAAACACCACTAGAGCACTCCTGACATATGGTTGCCAAGCCTCTGCTTAAAGACCTCCAAAGAAGGAGACTCCAGCACACTCCTTGGCAGCAAATTCCACTGTCAAACAGCTCTTACTGTCAGGAAGTTCTTCCTAATGTTGAGGTGGAATCTTCTTTCTTGTAGTTTGGATCCATTGCTCCGTGTCCGCTTCTCTGGAGCAGCAGAAAACAACCTTTCTCCCTCCTCTATATGACATCCTTTTATATATTTGAACATGGCTATCATATCACCCCTTAACCTCCTCTTCTCCAGGCTAAACATGCCCAGCTCCCTTAGCTGTTCCTCATAAGGCATCGTTTCCAGGCCTTTGACCATTTTGGTTGCCCTCCTCTGGACACGTTCCAGTTTGTCAGTGTCCTTCTTGAACTGTGGTGCCCAGAACTGGACACAGTACTCCAGGTGAGGTCTGACCAGAGCAGAATACAGTGGCACTATTACTTCCCTTGATCTAGATGCTATGCTCCTATTGATGCAGCCCAGACCATCTTTGTGGTCTTTTTGGTACTAGACCTCTCTGTTCATGCCAGTCTTTTAAATCTTAAGCAAACTGGTCCTCTGGTTTTAAACCTTTTTAATGTGGGAAATGTGACATGTTTTGCTTTTATGTAGTCTCTTCTGTGGGTTAAAGCCTCAGCACCTAGGACTTGCTGATCAAAAGGTCGGCGGTTCGAATCCCTGCGGCGGGGTGCGCTCCTGTCGTTCGGTCCCAGCGCCTGCCAACCTAGCAGTTCGAAAGCACCCCCGGGTGCAAGTAGATAAATAGGGACCGCTTACTAGCGGGAAGGTAAACGGTGTTTCCGTGTGCGGCTCTGGCTCGCCAGAGCAGCGATGTCACGCTGGCCACGTGACCCGGAAGTGTCTGCGGACAGCACCGGCTCCCGGCCTATAGAGTGAGATGAGCGCACAACCCTAGAGTCTGGCAAGACTGGCCCGTACGGGCAGGGGTACCTTTACCTTTACCTTTAGTCTCTTCTCACTTTTTTAAAGAATGGATTTATGTTTTACTTTGTCTTTCAGTTGCTTTTAAGCCGGCCCCCCAAAGTTATCTTATAGGGACAGCACGCGAATGTAACTGAATGAATGAATGAGTATTCATTTGCCAGTGGGCACAAATAGAGAGGAAGATAATACAAGAACCTACCCGGGAGAAACGCTGTCACGTGTTGCAACAAACTGCACCTCAGAAAGCAATGGTACATGCAAGAGAGGCACAAAAGCTGACACGATATGATGGGAGAGATTAGCACAGGATGAGACCATCCTTCAAGTAACTTGGTCCCAAGCTATTTAGGACTTGAAAGGTAATCACCAAAACTTCCATTTTTGCCAGGCTTCCCTGGTCAGGAAGAACATGGACAAAATTCAGTTTCCTTATGAATTCTTTGTTGCTGTATCAAAATGCTTCTCCCCTTTGATGACAAACTTCAACACAAGGGAGAGGACAAGGAGAGTGAGTGAGTGAGTGAGTGAGTGAGTGAGTTGAGTCTGCAAAGCGTCAATACAAGGAAACTTCAACTGAATGTATAGCCAGAGTAGTCTCAACATGAAGTAATCACGCATGAAACTATGAAGAACAGCAGATCTAAGAGAGGCAGCTTTCATCTCTCAGTTGACTATCACTTGTTGTTTGGCATTAAATCCAACAAAAGGTCTAAGCCAATACCTACAAACATCTGGTCCAAAATACAGTCAAGTATGCATTGATTTTAAACCTAAATAGACTTTATTGTCTTGTAGATATTTATGTACAGCTTCTCAGGCAGACCTCATAAAGCAGTTTACATTGAAATTCTAAAATAATTAAAGCCATACAATAAACCAGCCATAACAAGCTGCAAGGGGGGTGGCAGACCTTTTGAAAAACTAGAGCTCTCCTCAGGGTCCTCAAAGAGACCAGAGGTGGCAGTTGGAGAAGGGAGAGGGCACCTTAGTCAGAAGTCTGGAGCTAGATGGTCACATCTCTGTGTCTTCTCTCTTTTTCCTCCCCCGCTTAAGAACACAAATGTACATCTTCACAAAGTCATAAAATCAGCCCAACTTTGAAATACCACAGCATTCAAAAGCTTTTCTGGTATAGATAGAATGCAATCTACTCCCCCTCACCAGAGGGAAAAAAAGAATCACAAATATAATTCCAGCAAAGGGATAACAAGTGTGGGTGGATTTTTTGACATTTCTCAATATACCTCTGATTATTTTTAGTATCCGTAATTGCTATTTCACTGCCGTTCTTTTCAGTAAAAGCATTAAGTGTGTTAATACTAGCTGCCCACCCCTGCACACCCTGCCAGGTAATCACTGAGTGCTAAAATGGAACTGGGCAAGTAGTTGGAGTTCCTCAGAGCAAAACATCCTAAACCACCCAGAGCCTAGAAGGGCTTAATTGAAAAGTAATTTCAAAAAGTGTTCCATCCTTCGTAATTCTCAACATAGTGCCTAGGCAACCACACTTCTCTTCTAAGCTATAGTAAAGTGTTAAAATTAGTTTTAATTTCATGTGTAATGGATTTCCATATGTAAATGCAAGTAAGTAAATCCATGATCAACAAACTAGATCCCAGTATGCTTGAGTGCAGGAATACACTGGTCAGCAAATGTGTTTAGCTGAGCATGAGAGATAGCCAGCCCAATTTCTAAGCATAATATAATTAGACATAGAGTTCGTTCTCTCTCTCTCTCTCTCTCTCTCTCTCTCTCTCTCTCTCAACTCCTTACCTGTCCGATCTACTATGGGTACCTCTACTTTAGCTCTGACCTGTCCATCTCCAATTGGGTTCAGGTATGCCTATACAAAATCTAATGGCTCTGGAATGGTATACATGTTTTCACTGATGGTGCAAAACAAGACAGAGAGCCTATTCAATTAGATTCAATTAAGCACCATAGTAAGAATCTGCATCATTATGCATGTATAATCCTGTTTCCCAAAGAAAGGGTCTTCTTTGCTGGATCAGGCAATCTGTGCTCATATTCACAACTATTTTATGGAGAGCTAAGTCAGAGCTGCTGTAATTTATCCAAGACCAGGCAAGGAGTCCGTGGTAGAAATGGCAACACTTCTAAATATCCATCCAACAGACAACAACTGTTCATCCACTAGACAGCATAATTTCTCTCCTCTTGACATTTGAGTTCATGGTGGTCAGTTCTATGGCTCATTCCAGGTGTTAAGAGGAAACTGAAACTTCCTTAATAAAGCCATTTTAGTTAAAAAGAAAGCTTTGAATATACATGGAAGGTCTTGGTTCTTATGCATACAGTATTCTAGTAAGGGTTGCAAAAGGGTTTCTCTGAGCAGAGAAAAGGGTTCCAGTTACAACCAGATATAGTAACTACAATTTACACAGCAGCATTTTACAACTTTCTGAGTTACAAAATACTGAGTGTGGAGTACAAAGAAAGCAGCTTAAAAGCATCAAAACTACGCGGTAAAATTTGTATTATAGCCTCTTTTGACTACGAGCATACAAAAATCTAAAATAACACAAGTGTACAATGATGTCACAAAGTGAGTCTGAAGATTCCCCACTGAAATATACCCAGGTGGTGACAAGCTGAGAGTACAGTTGCCAGATTGCCTTAAAAATAGTATGTTGGCTTTATAGAAATCTGTAAATAGAACTCCAGGAAAGCGAGACTGCCTGCCACAGCAACCCTCTGTCCAGCTAAGGTCAAGCGAGACAGCATACACTGATTAAATGGCCTAGCTGACTCTGAATGATGTTAAAGTGTTCATAATTTTGTTTTTGCTTTGTCCTGAGGAAGCAGCAGGAGGAAAACATTCTCCAGGAAATGCCATCATCACATTACTGATAGAGAAATTGCCTTGTTGTGGCCAAGAGGAATCGGTATATGATATAACCTCATTTGTTTCCAGTTTCCCATGATCCTGGCAGGATTAAAATATTAAATCTGTTGAAAGAGTTGAAAACATTACCTGGAATTTAAAAGAGAATGAAATAACGATTTATTTATTTTTAAAGTAGCATGCATTTTGGAACTTTTTCTGGTTTCAATGGCATTCTTAAATAAACCAAAATAGAGATCAGAGTGGAAAGTTCCAATGAGGCAGACGGAGGAACAGACCCAAAGCTGTCCCTGCTTGTCTCGTTCCTCATCCTGTTTTATATTGAGGCGGCCACTACAGCTTCTTACAGGGGCTTGTGGTTTCAGAACGTGTTTACTGAAACAAGCTCTTTCAAAGGTACTTCAATATGTTCTCTCCCTTATGAACTAAGGATCAGTTAGTTCCTGAGTTGCCTTACAGCTTTAAACATTCTGTCACCATTTCTGTCTAGATCTTGTTGAGGAGGCAATCGGATACCTGTATCTGGGCTGTATCACTTCGGACTTCAGGTAGGACTAACATGATGGAACACTCCTACAGGATGTGGGAAGCAACTTTCCAGGAATGTCACTCATTTCTATAGGGTCTCCATGAGAATGCAGCCCCTTTGAAGTACATCCCCTCTGTAGCCAGTGCAAACAAAACAGGAAATCTTCCATTAATTACAGTTTCCTGATTCATCCAAAACAGGAAACTATGGCTAACGGCTCCAGAACCAGCCAGGATATTAATCCATGGTTTCATATAATTGCCACTGGCGTGCTAGCTGTCTGGCTTTAGTTGCCCGGTGCACCAAAGTTCAGAATCGGCTCCACGATGCCAGAGATGGCACTCAGGGGCAAATGATGTCCAGAGCTATTCACACAGCATGGCAATGGCTTCAACAGTCACCTGCTTTGTCTACTGAAAACTCCTCCAGGGCATTCAGAATTCACTGGATTCCATTAGTCTCTGGAGGCACATAATCTTAATCTGTCCACCACTCCTGCAGAAGAGGATCGGAGCTGTAAGTCAAAACTTCACAAGGAAGTGATCTGACCAGGACAAGAGGGTGACACCCACTCGCTGATCTCCAGGCCACCCCTTCCTCCAATAGTTACAGGGGGTTGAACGAGATGACCCTTGGGGTCCCTTCCACTCTACAATTCTATGATTCTAACAGATTGGTTAACAAAATAGAATCATAGAATGGCAGAGGTGGAAGGGACCCGAGGGTCATCTAGTCCAACCCCCAACAATGCAAGAATCTTTTGTCCAGCATGGGGCTTGAACACATCACCCTGAGATGAAGTCTCATGCTCTACCAACCAAGCTATAATATAAAATGTACCTATGTAAATGAACCTGCTTGCTGAATGCTATCTCATTTCTTTTTCAGCTTTCAGATTAGATGGGACCTTCACAAAGCAATGATGGGATAACACTATTTTATACACACACACACACACACACACACACACACACACACACGTGATGATATAGAATGTATTTCTCAGCAATCAGGAACATAAAATAAAATAGGCTGGATCCCAGCATTCCAAAACAGGCTGAATCCCAATATCCCCTTTTTGAATCTGGAAGCCGTATTTCCTAAGACCACATAAAACCAATTTATGGTAGTTTTAGCAGCTGTGCATCATTGTTCAATCACACCCCTTCTGAAGAGTGGGTGGGTGGCTGCCACCTTACACAAGGCAAAACTACACAATGTTTTGCACCACTTCCCTGTCAGAGGAGCACATACACACAAGACTCCATCCGCTATTACACATTCTCTGTGCAAACCATAAAAGCAGCTTTGGTGGATCCATCAAAGGATCCATGTAGTCCAGCAATGCATTGCCAACAGCAGTTGATAAAATGTCTCCAGGACAGTGGTCCCCAACTGATGCCCCTCCACACAAATAAACAACACCCACCCAATGGGGTTAAAAGCACCATTCCGATTTAAACAGTATTTTTTTATGGGATGGCCCATGCCCTCGCTCCACCCCCCAAATGCCACCCCCAAGGAGACGGCTCCCTTTAGTGCTTCCCTTCGGTGAATGGGCAGGCACCCAGGGCAGGCTTTATAGCGCTGCCCTAGCAACTGGTGCCTGCCTAGCTGGGGCAGTAGGTGTTTTCAACACTGTCTGCCCAACTTGCACAGCTGCAGGCAGGTCCAGGGCGACGAAGGTAGTTACCAAGTAAGTTCGCTTACCCTTATCAAAGTTTTAAGTGCAGGCAGGTCCTAGTGTAGAGACCCAGTAGAGGACACAAACTACTGTCGAGATATCAAAAAAATTCAAAAGTAGATGGTCCATGGCTTGGGTCTGCTAATTGGGAACCACTGTTCCAGGAGATCCACAAATGCAATAGCCCTCCTTTCTCCTTCATATCCTTGTTGCTCAGCACTTAGGTTTCAGCGTCCCAGCTATCACATTTTTGTTTTTAAACCTTTTAGAGCTTGACATCCGAATTCTGCAGTTTGTCAAATACTGATTGTCAACTCAGGCTCCGCTGGAAACTCCTCACATTGCACTGAAATACTGTGTAGACAGCTGTCATGAACTGGCTTGATGCAGAAGACTGGTGGGAGGCAACAGCTGGGGGACCCCCATCTTCTCCCCAGGGGAAGATGGCTCAGAGCCAGGGGACTGGTGGTGGGACAATGAAGAGTGTGGTCAGAGGGAGAAGAGGTGGCAGACTAGGAGGAGGAAGTGTCAGAAGGTGAACAGGCAACAGGGTTTAATGGGCAGGAAGAGGCCGCAACAGAGAGCAGGAGAGGAGGGGGGCCAGGAGACAGATGAAGAAGGCTACTGAGAAATCCAAGGAGTCTCCCCCTCCTGCTGCGACCAGCTCCCCTCTCCCCCTGGAAGAGGGCAGAGCAACAAGAGACAAGATGACAGCGCCTTAGACTGCTAGGCAAGGAACCAGGGGAGGAGCCTTAGAGAGTGGTGGGGACGAGTCCTCTCAACTGCCTCATTGGGGCAAGACCTAAGACCTATTGAGAAGAGTTGGTGGAATCACTAGGCCTGCTCTGTTTTGGTCTCTTTGAATAAAGAGTTTAGTTCACTGACGCTGGTGGGTGGTTGTTTTTTTATTTCTGATTTACTCCTGACTCCGGCTCCTAACAACAGCCTACTTGGGCAGCTGTGTCCAATGGACGAGGTTCTCCAGTGCAAATGAAGTGGAGCTCCCCTATAAATGCCTCTTCGGGGGCCAGAAGTCTGCACTTCACTGCCTTTGGTTTCTGAATAGAACTGAATTCTACGGATGTTCACATACTGTCATATGGGGCCTGTCAGATGGTCACTGAGATTAACTTCTTCAAGGCCTCATGACAGCCAAGAAGAGGCTTGGTCTGCAACCTCCTTCCCTCTATATATCAATGGGCTGATATATATCAGATAGCAGTATTTATCTCTGAGTGAACAACTTGTTGCAAATAGTGAACCAATTCTTACAAACCTGGTTGCCTTATACAAAAGTTTTTGCCCGACAGCAAATGGCACTGTACACATATATTTATCTCCTATCATACAGGTATGTTTGATTTCTACTGTGCCCTTCAACAGGTTCCCGGGACAGATTACAAAAAAGCTTAAACAAATTACAACAAAACCAACATCAGTATATGATACCTTGGCAATCCCATCATACTCTTTTTGCCAGCATTCTCCCCTCCCCCGTGGTTTTGCTAGTAAATCTTGCTTGTTTTATTCTAAAAGTGTTAATTAAAAAAAAAACCTTCTGCACTCAGAATTCAGAAATTATTCTGCAAGTTCTAGCAATATTTATAATTATAATAATAATAATTTATTATTTCTACCACGCCCATCTGGCTGGGTTTCCCCAGCCACTCTGGGCAGCTTCCAAGAAAAGATTAAAAATACATTAAAACATCAGTCATGAAAAACTTCCCTAAACAGGGCTGCCTCCAGATGTCTTCTAAATGTCATATAGTTTTTTATTTCTTTGACATCTGATGGGAGGGCGTTATAATGTTTTGCAGAGAACAAACAGCCAAAAAGAAGCACTTTCAAGCGCAACTTAAGTGTCTAGTTTTGATGGTTACTGTTTTATTTCTAGTAATTGTAGGGTTACCCAATACAAGAGCACACTAGACTGTGATTAAGAGGTTTTAAATGCCCATGTCAGCATAGCTGCTCATAATAATCAGAGGACTTTTGATTGCAGAGGACCAGTCCAGCAATGGACTCAATGGTTTCCAGATGTTTCCAACAGTTGAATGAGATAATCGAAAGTATTCGGGGATTTTTAAATGGAAGACCTTACAGCCATTTTTCACAGTTGAATCAGTAACAGTTCAAATTAGATTGATTCTCTTTTTAAGGAACCTTTTTAAAATTACCAGTGGAGAAGATTTATCTGAAATCCAGAGTTGGGGATTAGAATGTTTACTGACCACAATCCCAACTGGCCAAACCTTTACAACTTTCCTCCGCTTGGCATCTTAGCACGCATCAGTTTAGCTGACTGATTACAAAGCCATAAATCTCACATGATGAACTGGTTCAGTTTCAGCGCCTAGTGTGCAATTTAAAGACGGCATTATTTCCCTCTGTGCCTTTGGCTTCCCAGTAGCAAGCTTTAAATGTCATCGTGTCATTACAAATGCCAGGCATCTGCTCTCCTTTAGCACACTGTGCTCTAATACTCTTGTGCAGATAGCTATCACACTCAACTATGATTCCTGTTTTTTTCATTTTTTAACGGTCTGAGATAAGCATACACATCAACTCCAAACAATACGACGTCATTCTATAAAAACAACATTAAGTGAGATATGTGGAAAGAATAGTAATTGAAAATATTGTGAAAAATTAAAAATCCCACCACTTCAAGCGGTGCTATAAGCTGCTGCACCCACTAGCTCCTTATTTTGTTGTGTATCACCTAGTTGGCTATTGTGCTTTACAAAGTGAGAGCAGCATGTTTACTGGACCCAGTGAGACCCAGTGAGAGCAGCATGTTTAATGAACCCAGCCATGATCTAAGGGCTACTGGTTGTTCCTGATGGCGCAAGACCTCAATGAAAACAGGGAGAAATGCTTACGAATTGTTTCTTTGCAGTTTGAATGAGACGGCTTTCTTCTCAACTGAACATTTAAAGCTGAAATGCGTCCCTCCCCATTCCCTCCTCTTCCTCCTCCCTCAGGCCGCCTCCTCAGCTGCCACCGCCGCTGCTGCCTCCGGCTTCCCCTGGCAGCGTAGCAGAAGTCTTGCAAGAGAGGGGCCGCCTGCCCGCCCGCTGCCACCTGTCTCCTCACGACGCGCCCCTGAGGGGGAAAAAGGAGAGACGGAGACGCGGCAGCTCGTGCGCACTCTCTCCCTCACTCTCTCAAGGCAGAGGACCCCGAGCCGCTGCTTCCCTCCTGAGCCGGGCGAGCATGAAACCTGGGAAATTTAAGTGGCATCATCAATCCGGGACAGCAGCGGGAAACGGCGCTGGGATAAGGGAGTTTCCCGCCAAATAAGGGACGGTTAATGGCTATGCACTAAAAAGGTTGAAGAACTCCTGACAAGCATTTGCACCAATCACCTTTGCTGTAACAGCTTAACACCCAAGTAAAAATCCCTTGATCTAAAGCCAGTGTTTCCCAACCTTGGGCCTCCAGCTGTTTTTCAACTACAATTCCCATCATCCCTGACCACTGGTCTTGCTAGCTAGGGATGATGGGAGTTGTAGTCCAAAAACAGCTGGAGGCCCACTGATCTAAACAACCATGTTTATGCTGATTAATAACAAACTGGGATATTTGAAAACTCACCTTCTTACTACACAACTAGATGGTATGACTCCATTAAATTGTATTACTTTGTGTATTCAGTATATACTGCACATGCAACCCTTGGTTTGGGTGGGGGTGGGGTTCCAGGTTATTGTGTGTGATGGCAGAGTACGTACAAGCACATTAACATCCCCACCCCCTTTTCCTGCCACTTCTGGGTTTGTGGCAATGCATGCGCGCATAGTCGTGCATGCTTTGAATCTGTGCAAAAGGGTTCTTGCCTGTGCTACACAAACAAGTCAACACTAAACAGCTCCAATACATTGGAGAGGAAAGGCTAGTTGCCCCCCCCCCCCAAATCAGAGAACACAAATCAGCTTCTTCATACTATTTATTTTTACAAAATGACCAATGGAAGTGCAGAAAAACCTTGGCTATTTCGGGGGGGGGGGGACAGGACACTGCACACTAACACAGTCCCTATGAAACAAGTAATTCACTCACAGAACATTAGGGAAAGTAGAAAAATAATACCTTCAGTCAAATCCATCTGACTACTCTCCACTCCCTCATTTGTCACGGCAGCATTCTGTTCCCCCTTCCGATTCAGCACCTTAGAAAAGCTGCTGGAGATTGTAGAAAAGAAGCCACGGACAAAATAATTGTCCTGCTCCCCAGACTCTGGTTGCAGAAGTGGCTTTGTGTTCCTCTCTTTCCAGTGCGGGGCAGGTTCAGATAAAGATCTGCAGAAAGGAACCCGAAATGGCCTTGTTGCTGGCATGACAGCCTTCTCTTCTGGGTCTTCTTGGTGACTGTCAGCAACTAACGTGGACACTGTCAAAGGCTCTTCGGCAGTCCCTGCTGCATCTGGCCTCTTGGCCACTTTCCACGGAAGTCTGGGATGAGTCTGCCATCGGTAAGTTCCAAGCAGCTTCCCTAAATCCGAATCTGCTTCTTCCAAAGTCCTCTTGCTTTTCACTTGATAGCACCAATGGTAGTCCTTCAAACTAGCTCTCACTTTTGTACAATCACCATCCTGCACCGACACGGATCTCTGGAAAAGTGCAGGGGGACCAGGGCGCTTTTTAAACACATTCATTTTCAACCTTTCACGCTCAGCTACCTCACCTTACACTTACTTCGGCGCACATGCTCCTACTTGTTAAGATTACCATCCAAGCAACTTCCTTCCAGCGGTGGCCAACGTTCTTCTTGAACAGGTACCATTCAGACTCAATTCTACATCACCTTACATCAACTCTGTGTTTATAGTGAAGCACAGTTGGTATTCAGATACAGAACCTTCTCTCTTGTGATTAAGAGACAGCTTGTGGTGCTAATTTTCAGTTCCTGGGTTTCAGATCTCAGCTGCAGACTTTCAGGAAGTGACAAAAAGAAGAAAAAACAGAAAAAAAATCCCACCAATTAAGTGCCGGGCAAATTGTACTTCTGCCTCTCATGTTGTAACCATGAATTAAAAATAGACCGTGAAAGTACCTTTAGTTTCCACATAAGATCAAGTAGAACTAAACTGACACCCACAAGAGTCTTGATTATAAAAATAGGATGCATCAAGATGAGGGCTTCAAAGCAAGAGAGACGGGATATAGTTCAGCCCTTGAACAATTTAATCTATAGTTGTTGTTACCATCCCTATCTTCAGATCCAGAATAGTACTTAGAAGTAATGCCAAATCCATGAGGACTCAATGCAGCAATTCTTCCAGTGATGCATATGGATTGAAGGAGAGGAAAGGAAAGAGGAGCTGAAACGAAGAACCCTGCAAATACACCAAAGGAAAATATGCACAAAGGAGGAGTTAAGCGAGGGGAGGTAGGTGGTGTTTAGTCAATCACTGACCAAAGTAAAGAAGCAGACCACTCTTGAGGCCAGATCTTGTGGCAAGCGAAACATGGGAATGTGCATATTTTTAAAGTGAGCAGGGTTTTTGTTTTCATAAATCTAATTGGAGTCAGTAGACTGGAAAGTAATACCCCTATCTAGTTAAGTAAAAGAAAAACGGCCACCTCAACAAGTTAAGGAACAGCTTACCATATTAAATTTGCTAAGAAAACATATCTGCTAATCGGCACAAGCCAAGTTTCAGAGCAGATTGAAACAATGTGCTCACAAACCCCAGAAAATATGGGGTTTCAAATGGAAAGGCTGACAGGCCCTTGGCAAACCTTGCAGAATAATAATAAAAAAAAGAGTTTGGTTATTTGAAAGAATGATGCAGTTTGGCAGACTAATAAAAACAGACCAATCCATCACAGATTCTTAAGCTATCGCTTTTTTATCAGTTGCATAGTGATGCTGTTGAAGCCTCCAAGATACTCTCCTCAAACAAGGCCACACATTATATTTGGTTTCCCTCTCCCACCAGAAAATGGGCACAGAAAACAGCCCTTGCTGGAAGAAATAACTGAGATCCCACTGAATGTGGGGCCTTCTGCTTGCAGAACGCTGAGAGGGCGGACTAGGCAGTGCCACAGCCTAATCTGAAAAAGAACAGGATAAATCAGCATTGCCAATGATATCGTAACAATCCTTACTAGTTCATTTGTGTGTGCGAGTGCACATTACAGTGGTACCTCGGGTTACATACGCTTCAGGTTACATACGCTTCAGGTTACAGACTCCCCTAACCCAGAAATAGTACCTCGGGTTAAGAACTTTGCTTCAGGATGAGAACAGAAATCGTGCAGCGGCGGCACAGTGGCAGCAGGAGGCCCCATTAGCTAAAGTGGTGCTTCAGGTTAAGAACGGACCTCCAGAACGAATTAAGTACTTAACCCGAGGTACCACTGTATTGAATTTTGTATCCTAAAAGGGGGGTCACTTGGTTCTTCCCACCAGCAATCAACTCAGGGCTATTTACAGGATAGCGACAAATGTCACAGTCGTACTAGTACTAACTCAGATCCTCAAGGTGTCCCTATTTTCCAGAGAGAGTCACAGATTTACAGAAGCTGTCCTGGAACGTCCCGCTTTTCCTTAGGACATCACCATTTTCACTGGAGGAATGTCGGAGGGTATGGAGTTATGCGACAGGGGCAGCCTTGTATAGGGAAGTTTTAAAATGTTTAATAAAGATTAAAGATTCTTTTCTAGTTTTTAAGAAAATATTTTGATTTGTTGGTTCTATTGGTTCTATGTTAAAGGAAAAGGAAAAGTTCGCACAAAAGTCAATTCAATTCATCAGAGTCAGTGAGAAAAAGAAAATCAAAAACGGAAGAGAAATAAAACTGGCATATTGCTGCTGGGAAATTTTTCTTCCAAGTATCCTAATAGTGATTCACTGTTGTCTCATCCATATTCACTGCGGTTTAGTCTGGATTACTCAGCATCACACAATGATGCATGAAAATTGGTCCATATGACTTTGTTAAGCAAGCCTGGCGGCAAAGCCTTAGACAAGATTACATTTGCATTAATATTAATAGGTTTTCTTTTAAAAGCTACCTTATTAAATCAATCACTTAATTGATACAAGCTTATATCGAAATAAATTATGTATTCCCATGTGTGCTCTGGTGTAACTGCTTTTAGAAGCAAGAATTTGTTGCCTTTCACAATCTTTTCAGGCCAACTAAATTTAATCTCTGAGTGGATGTAGACAGGCAACTGCTGCCACTACCATTGTACACTAAGAAATTATCAAAATAGTTTGTTTAATAGATTGTTCTGGACAAAACAGCTTCACTTGCGGTGGCAGCCACAACCCAAATGAGGGGTGGTTAATCTGAGAGTGGCTGCAAGACACCCCCGGAGGAGTTTTAAGACTGACAACAGTCTAGGTCACCTGGTACTATGACTACTCTTGACTTGATATTCAGGAACCTTCAAACATAACCAAGGGGGTGGGCTTTGGATGTAAGTGGGATATGCAGAAGAATCGCTTGGTATACTTTCTTCTCTGGGGAGCTATATTATCCGAGCATCTACGCCAGGACTGGAATATTCAATATAACCATCTCATTGTGCACCCTCGACAAACATATTATATGAATTGTTCACTCGATTACATAACTTCAATGGACTATTAGCCAAGCAATATTAAAGTTAATCAATAGGCTCTCTCTAATCTATCACAATGAATCACCATCCCTCAGAGAAACCATAACTTAGGAGAAAATGATGAGCTCCTATCAAGTGCTCAGTAACCACTATCAACTGAAAAACTGAGCCTGGCAACTGGTACTTTCTAAGTGAAGCGGTCAGGAAGAATGGTCACCATATTTCTGGTCAAAACATTCATTGACCAAGGCATGATTAATATACCAGCTACCATCTCAGAAAGCTTAGCGATTCTCAAACTTCTTTCTCTAGGCCACATTTTAAGAATTAAAATTTGCTTGCTTGCACCATACCAAATTTTCTATTGATAAGGAATGCACTGGAAAACAAAAGGAAAGAACTCCTAGCAGTGCTTGATTTTGAAAAGATATCTATCCAGATTCTGCAAATAATTTAAAAAGAGAGATTTCAATACTATACTGCACTGAAATATTTAAATGTGTCATTGATTGCCTTTGATTCCTAACACATTTGCCATTCTCTCCTGCCACACACCCTTTGAGAACCACTGGCTTTGCCAGTTCTCCCTCCTCAGTCAGCAGTCCCATTAGAACCCACACAGGGGAATTCAGGGAGAGAAGAAAGGAGTTACCAGATTGCTAAAGGGAAGAAAGTGTTTCCTTCTTTGCTCCGTTGCTACTTTCACCACATCTGGAAAACTCGTTTCAACTGCCAACAGGACATTCTAGAAATCTCTACAATTGGGATTAGTGGTTCTGGCCTCTCAACCAGTGCAAGCCAGTTCTCTGGCCGTAGACAAGAAGCAGAGAAATACCAATATTCATATTTCAGATCCTCTTAGGATGTACCCAATATAGCCTGTATTGTAACCTGCATTATAGCCTGTATATAGTCACCTCCCTGCCTTCGAAGATCTTGCTTGTGTCCTACTGAAATCCCTATAGTTGATCCAACATATGTAGATGGAGACTTAGAAGACACAAGATGGAATGATGAGGCTTAGGAGGCAATCAACTGTCTTGTGCCTGGTTTCAGAACTTGACAAAAAACTTGGCAACAATCCAGGAACTACAAAATGCAAGCAATTTTGTGGCATGCAGGGAAGTCGTTTGATGAGACCCATTTCATGCTGTCACTGTTTTCTAAAATAAAAATCGGCTGTTGGAGTAAGTCAAAAGGAAATATTTTTTCAACTCTCTTCATTTAACTGAAATTGAAGATACATCAATGAAAGCCTGGGATAGTTGGGGGACAATTGTTTACCGTATCCTATACAGTGGTGCCCCGCAAGACGAATGCCTCGCAAGACGAAAAACTCGCTAGACGAAAGAGTTTTCCGTTTTTTGAGGTGCTTCGCAAGACGAATTTCCCTATGGGCTTGCTTCGCAAGACAAAACGTTAAGCCGCTAATAGCCGCTAATAGCCGTGCTTCGCAAGACGAAAAAACCGCAAGACGAAGAGACTCGCGGAACGGATTAATTTCGTCTTGCGAGGCACCACTGTGCTTTTTTCATCAAGGTACTGTATGTTTTCTCTGGAAGTTTTCTCGAACCTGGTGCTGACCATAATTCATCATTGACTTGTTGTGACACAGAAAAGGGCTTTTACATTTTGGGTACTAGTGTTCCGGAATGCCCTCCCAGCTGAATTACAAGAGGTCTCATCAATATTGGTACGCAACTAGTTCCTGAAGTCACCGCTGTTTAGCAAGCATTCCCTTGATCCTGAACTTCTGATTTTATTGTTTTTAGCTGTATTTTAACTACATTTAGTTGTCATGCTTTTTGACTGGCTTCCTTTATTATGAATTTTAATTAAGGATGTTTTAATGCTCTGATGGAATTGTTATTGTACGTTATTTTAATGATGTATGGATTTTATAACTGATTTATTATATCATTTATATTTTCTAATTGACTATATACTGCTTAGAAGCCATGTGGTATATAAGCAGTGTATAAAGTAATAAAAAATAAGGGGCTAGATTCAACAAAATAACTGTGCTAGTGGGAGGCAGCACAATGAAGCTTTCCTCCCCCAGCGGCCCTTCCCCACAATTGAAGCTTGGCTTAGGTGTTGTTCTTTTCATCCAATGCTCCCAAATAACTGAGTTGTGTAAGGCCAAATGACACACTTATCTAGATCAGCATGACTCTGACATCTTAAAACCAGCTTCATTTAACATCCAGTATCTGCTGCCGGTTGTATGATTCCAGGCATAGGCAAACTCGGCCTTCCAGATGTTTTGGGACTACAACTCCCATCATCCCTAGCTAACAGGACCAGTGGTCAGGTTTCTCCTTCCTCATCTCCTAATCCAGCCTTCCTCAACCTGCTTCCCAACAGATATTTTGGATTATAACTCTATAGCAGGAGTAGCACCAGGTATGAGGAGGCTGTCCTAATCTGATTTGAAGTTACTTGCACACACAATTTATCTAGTCTTACCCCTGCCACACAGAAAATCCCACATATATTTGTGTTTCATTCAGTCAAAAGACTCATTTACAAATTGCGCATATTGTTTACAAACTCCAAGTGTCCCTGGAGCCAGAATGATCAGGGATCATGCAAGCTGTAGTCCAACAACATCTAGAGAGTTTCATGTTGGCTACCCATGTACTAGCAGTTCTCTTGCATTTGGGAAATGGTTAAAAAGTTAGACTTTAAACTCTGGATCACAGATTTTAGCTGAAGGAGTGCTATTTTTAATGTAAATAAGTTTATAGGGAATTTTTAATTTCATCTACAGCGTCCGCCCCTTGGTGCTGATGTAGTATACGTTGCTGTTATTAATTCTGCTGTCTTTGGACAAAATAAAGATTGGTTGAGATCTTACTGACTTCAGTAATCCCCACCCCACCCCCGCCTATGCTTGCATAGGATTTGGCTTTTGTTGCTTTCACCTCCTCAGAATAGAACAGACTAGAACAGTAAGGACGGACTTTGGCTTACTTTGACAGTGGCTGGGTTTCATACTACAGTACTTTCAGTTTATAGCCCCAACATGGCTTAGAAATGTTTCAAAACAGGTAGCCAAAGTATTTATCATCACGGATGGAATCCGTCTCTGGTATCTTCGGTTCTCAAGGGAGTCTGCTCTCTGATGCATGGCTCATTGTTGATGTTTCTATCCAAGCATTTTATAATAATGGAAAGAAATACTTACTGCCAGTTTCCAGCAAAGAGAATGAAGTCATTATTTTTGTACGAGAACAGGGTCAATATAGATCCATGTCTTTGCTAACTCAGAGGAACTCTGCAACGCGCTCTACGTGGGGCTACCTTTGAAGGTGACACGGAAACTGCAATTAATCCAGAATGCGGCAGCTAGACTGGTGACTTGGGAGTGGCCGCCGGGACCACATAACACCGGTTCTGAGAGATCTGCATTGGCTCCCACTACGTTTCCGAGCACAATTCAAAGTGTTGGTGCTGATCTTTAAAGCCCTAAACGGCCTCGGTCCAGTATATCTGAAGGAGCGTCTCTACCCCCATCGTTCAGCCCGGACACTGAGATCCAGCGCCGAGGGCCTTCTGGCGGTTCCCTCATTGCGAGAAGTAAGGTTACAGGGAACCAAACAGAGGGCCTTCTCGGTAGTGGCGCCTGCCCTGTGGAACGCCCTCCCAGCAGATGTCAAGGCAATAAACAACTATTTTACTTTTAAAAGACAACTGAAGGCAGCCCTCTTTAGGGAACTTTTTAATGTCTGGTGCTGTACTGTTTTTAATATTCAGTTGGAAGCCGCCCAGAGTGGCTGGGGAAACCCAGCCAGATGGGCGGGGTATAAATAATAAATTATTATTATTATTATTATTATTATTATTATTATTATTATTATTATTATTTATTAGTGGAACTGGAAGCAAGCAAGCAAGCAAGCAGGATTTGGTATTCACTGGAACAACCTGGAACCATGACTCCAGTCCTGACTGAAGCTTTCGACAAGTCAAGATAAATCCCTTCTTTCTGTACAAGCTTTTGGTGACGATACTAAAAGGTGGTGCTGAGATTAGGGCAGCCAAACGATAGAGACCCATATCTGCTGTCACATGGAGATGACTAATGCCAGCAGAGGAGCTGAGTGGAAATAATTAAGAGAGGTGGAAGCAACGGTCACTTTTTCAGTTTCAATGTGTCCAGGGTTGGAAAAAGCCAAAAAGCCACAACCGTTTTGCCTTTTGATCAAATAATAACTTTTTCTATGGTTGTGAAGAAGAGTCCATAGTCCATGGCTCATGTTTACTAGCTGGCACAGAAGCGCTTTCAAGATGGCGGTCTCTTGAGTCCCCCATTCCATTCCAGTTAAGCATTCACCAAGGCAATTAAACCATTTGCATGTTCATCTGCAACACACCTGCCTAAGCTGATTGCAGTGATGTTGCTAAAATTGTGCAGTGCCCAGATCTAAGATTCCTAAAGGCTGTCATAGGTTAATGGAAAATTATTAGAGTCCAGTCCCTAAAGCACACCATTAGTAACTCATAACCTGAGGAAAGTCAAGAGATGATCCCTTAAATGGTCTGAGGCTTCTTCTTGTAGTCTTGTAGCTTCTTCTTCTCCCTCACTGCAGAAAGCAAAGTTACAGGGAACCAGGCAGAGGGCCTTCTCGGTAGTGGCACCCGCCCTGTGGAATGCCCTCCCTTCAGATGTCAAAGAGATAAAGAATTACACAACTTTTAGAAGACATCTGAAGACAGTCCTGTATCAGAAGGATTTTAACGCTTGATGTTTTTATTATGTTTTTAGATATGCTGTAAACCGCCCAGAGTGATTGGGGAAACCAAGTCAAATGGGTGGGGTATAAATAATACCATTATTTTTATTGCTATTATTGTTATTAGAAAAAATCAGACCTGACAAGCTACATAAGAACAAATAAGGTCAAGTGGAGTGTTGCCTTTTAAAACATTTATTTTGCTAGTATCATCATTAAAAGGTCTTTTGAGTGAGAACTGACCAGATTTAGGAGCTGGAATGTAAGGAAAAGAGTCTCGGATGAGTGTTGTACAAAGAACAAAGTTTCCAAGAGTGATTCTGACATTTATCTCTTGGAAACCACATTCACAGACTGGATCAATTTGTAAGCAGTCACAGATGCAACTCAACATTTCTGCACAAATCAGGAAGCTAAGCTGATTTTCAGGAAGACAAACACAGAGAACAGTTAAGTATTTTAATGAGACAGATGGGAGGATAAGCCTAGCTCAGTCTTCAATCATGATTTTTATTATTTTGTTCTCTGATCTCTCATAATCATAGATTGTCTGTCTTTCACTTTGACTTCCGTTAAATATGGCGATTATATGAACAATATAATGGTTAGGTGAAATAGGGAAGGATACTGGATGTTCATTTCCAAGACTCGTTTTTTTAGCCTTTTGATGCAAAAGTTTTTATTACCTTTCTTATTACATTTCAAAATTAAGGCAATGTTATGCACTAGGATGACTGAAGTGGAAGGGACGCTTTCACATTTCCGGTTACAGCATCAAAAAGCACACATAGCTCTACCTAATAGTTTTTCAGAGGTTACTCCGGAAGAAAGCAAATGTTTTTGTTTACTGAGAGCAAGGGCAATGATGATCCAGGAGCTTTGTCCTCACTCTTAATTTACTGCCTCTCACTGCCATCCTCACTAGCCAAATCTGCCTGCTATGTAGAACTGCAGAATCTTCATGGTCCATGCATGGCTCACCAAATGGCTGACATGGGGGGGAAATGGCACCAACAGTACTGAAGCAACAGCATTTAGGAGAAATAGCAGCAGTAAACAGAAACTAAAAAGAGTTGCAAGTCACATAAATTAAGCTTTTTTCTGGAATCGTTTCACAGAGAGAGAGAGCCTGAAAATACCATTGTTTGCCCAATTATTGAAACATGTGAATATTCACCGCAGCTCTAACTTACATCAATATGATTTGAAAATTGACATGGGAAGGAAGGGAAGGAGGGAGGGCACAAAAAGTGCATGCAAATTCATTTGCATACACAAATAGCTTAAGGTCAGTTTCTCATACCACTGTTTCACCGGTCTAATTAGAACTTGAACTGTACAGTTTGCACTTCCCTTTTAAGATTTAGCTAATGGTAGAACGGGGACGCGGGTGGCGCTGTGGGTTAAACCACAGAGCCTGGGGCTTGCCGATCAGAAGGTCAGCGGTTCAAATCCCCGCGACGGGGTGAGCTCCCGTTGCTCGGTCCCTGCTCCTGCCAACCTAGCAGTTCGAAAGCATGTCAAAGTGCAACTAGATAAATAGGTACCACTCCGGCAGGAAGGTAAACGGTGTTTCCGTGCGCTGCTCTGGTTCGCCAGAAGTGGCTTAGTCATGCTGGCCACATGACCCGGAAGCTGTACGCCGGCTCCCTCGGCCAATAAAGCGAGATGAGCGCCGCAACCCCAGAGTCGGCCACGACTGGACCTAATGGTCAGGGGTCCCTTTACCTAATGGTAGAACATCTGGTACCAATCGGTGCTCCTGGCTTATGTAACACAAGAAGAAGAAGAAGAGTTTGGATTTGATATCCCGCTTTATCGCTACCCTAAGGAGTCTCAAAGCGGCTAACAATCTCCTTTCCCTTCCTCCCCCACAACAAACACTCTGTGAGGTGAGTGAGGCTGAGAGACTTCAGAGAAGTGTGACTAGCCTAAGGTCACCCAGCAGCTGCATGTGGAGGAGCGGGGAATCAAACCCGGTTCACCAGATTACGAGTCCACCATTCTTAACCACTACACCACACTGGCTCTAGCAAGAAGCAATTTTATTACCTTTTTGTACCTTTTTACACAGTGATGCTAGTTTCCTTTTTTCTGAAAGCATGCACTGATCATTCACCTTATTTTCAGAAAAGGAACACTACTGGAAAACCTAAAGGGGCTATAAAGCAAGGACTTTTAAGAGATCTTCTAGGTGAATAGGAGAGGGTTGACTTATCTATAATACTTATAAACCATTTTTATACACTACCCTCTGGTCTCAAAAGCTTGGGGCAGAAATTACTAACCTGCTGGGCACTGACTGATGAGGGATGGGGAGCTACATTGAACCATTAAACCCTTAAGAGAAACTTTCTGTGTGCAATTAAAAGAAAACTAATCAAAAATCAGATTTTATTCTTTAAGAAGAAGAAGAAGAAGAAGAGTTTGGATTTGATATCCCGCCTTTCACTCCCCTTCAGGAGTCTCAAAGCGGCTAACAATCTCCTTTCCCTTCCTCCCCCACAACAAACACTCTGTGAGGTGAGTGGGGCTGAGAGACTTCAAAGGAGTGTGACTGGCCCAAGGTCACCCAGCAGCTGCATGTGGAGGAGCGGGGAATCGAACCCGGTTCCCCAGATTACGAGACTACCGCTCTTAACCACTACACCACCCTGTTTTCCCCTTAGCTGGATTCAGTCTAGAAGTTAAACAATGCAGAAGACAAGATGCATACCAGTGGTAGCCTATGCAAACTATCATCCATGGAGCAGAGTAGATATCTTCCAGAAGTATTTTCTCAGACCTACCCTCAAGCTGCACACTGTATCCCTGCCCTACGCCAGCAAAGCAGTTCTGAAAGGGCACCATGGCTCATTACAGCTGGTAGCACTGAGAGCTCTATGACAAAACAAAAGGGTCACACTCCCCATCTTTCTCCTGGCACAGATCATCACTATAGCATCTAAGGAAGTTTCAATCCCGAAATCAAGTTGCAAGCCATAATGAAATGGATCAACATCTGCCACACTCAAGAACCTTGTTAAATAAAATCAAAAATTAGCAAAGTTGTTTAATTTAACCCTTCAGCAAGGCATTAATTACCACAACTGCCTTAGAGGTGAGCCCCTCTTCCCCAGCTGCCCTAAAAATAGCAGGGAAGGGCAAGTGTGGAGCGCAAGTGTGCCAGTCTCACCTCTCCAAAAATCCTGTACACAGTCTCAGGCTGTGCAAATTGAACGCTATCCAGAGAAACCTGATAAGGGAGAGGCAGAAAAACAGTCAGCGCTGGTCCTGTACAAAAGGAATCCAAATAGGAATTGCTAAGTTTTATCACATTTGCTATCCAAGAGAGTATGGAAAACGAAGAAATGAAATTAGTGTGAGTTCAACTGTTCCCACTGCATTTATTTATTTGGCCCATTTTTCTGTTATGATTAACTTTCATTATAACCAGGGCTTTTTTTCTGTTGGTACACATTGGTACCAACGGCTTCGGCCCAGTATACCTGAAGGAGCGCCTCCACCCACCTTGTTCAGGACACCGAGGTCCAGCACCAAGGGCCTTCTGGCAGTTCCCTCACTGTGAGAAGTGAGGTTACAGTGAACCAGGCAGAGGGCTTTCTCGGTGGTGGCGCCCGCCCTGTGGAACGCCCTTCCCTCAGATGTCAAGGAAATAAACAACTATCTGACTTTTAGAAGACATCTGAAGGCAGCCCTGTTTAGGGAAGTTTTTAATGTTTGAAGTTTTAATGTATTTTTAATTTTTTGTTGGAAGCAGCCCAGAGTGGCGGGGTATAAATAATAAATTATTATTACTACTACTACAAAGGCGTACTGCCACCATCTTGCTACCGCCTCTTGCTCCCACTCACTCGCTCCCCCTCCTCACCTCCTAGAGGTGCTTGGATGCAACCCTTATGATCGTCAAAGCGCCTTCTGGGGATAGCAAGAGTTGTGCCAAAGCGCCTCTGCTCTGGCGCAACCTTTATGATCGTCAGGCACCTTCCTGGAAGGAGCTTTGGCAATCATAAGGGTTGCACCGAAGAACCTCCAGGAGGCTGTGCCTTCCGCAGGAAGCAGCGGCGATGGAGGAGGAGGAAGAGGCAAAGCTGGGGGGGGGGGGGTGAGTGGCGGGGGTGTTGGTTGGTGTGTGGTGTGTACCGGCATCTATTTTTCCTCAAAAAACCCCACCACTGATTGTAACAACAGAGCAACTAATAATTAACATATGCAGAGAGCATACGATAAAAACTGGAATAAATGTATATGTAAATTAAATAGCTGTTCTGAGTAATCTTTCACCAAAATAAAGTTGTTTAAGCAGTCTTTAAAAACAAAAGCCGCCTCTGCCTTCTCTTTCTTTGCAGTTATTATTCAAACAAGGAAAACTGAATGAGACAGAATACTTCCATTTCTCCAGCAGTTCAAAATTCTGTTCACTTTGAACAAGCTAAAGGTCCATTGGGTCCAGTCGTGGCCGACTCTGGGGTTGTGGCGCACATCTCGCTTTACTGGCCGAGGGAGCCGGCGTACAGCTTCCAGGTCATGTGGCCAGCATGAGTAAGCTGTGTCAGGATGTTTTTCCCTCGCATGGATGTAGGAAAGGCATGTACCCTATCATCTGGGAAGGTAGTGAATACACCCATTTTGCCACATGCAGGATACACATTGAAAATCTAAGACAACTGTGACTTTCCATGACATCTTGACATATTCTGAAACAGAATATCTGCTAGAATTGGACACCTTGAACGGTCAAAAGAGGATTAGGGTCAAACGACCAGTAAAACAAAGAACAGCTATTTTTAAATAATTGATGTAACTTGCAATAAATAAATAATATTAGCACGAAGCAATATATCTGATACTTACAATAGCTACAACAGCAAATGAGTTAATAATGTCACTTTAAAAAAAAAGTTAAATGAATTTGTGTAACATAACAAGGTTGGATCAGTGACATGGTACATCAGGCACCCCCAAACTCGGCCCTCCAGATGTTTTGGGACTACAACTCCCATCATCCCTAGCTAACAGGACCAGTGGTCATGGATGATGGGAATTGTAGTCCCAAAACAGCTGGAGGGCTGAGTTTGGGGATGTCTGTGCTACATTCACAGTGGCTTTCGTGGCTTCACTGTGAATCTAACAATATTTGATTGGTCAACTGGCTGTCACAACAGTCCGAAATGATGTTTATTTCCCACCTCCCAGCCCCTACCAGTATGCATCCAGGTAAGAGAAATGTCATACGTGAAGCACGCCTTAGTGTTAAGGATAAGGTTTTGTTGTTGTTGTTGTTTAGTCGTGTCCAACTCTTCGTGACCCCATGGACCAGAGCACGCCAGGCACCTCTGTCCTCCACTACCTCCCGCAGTTTGGTCAAACTCATGCTGGTAACCTCGAAAACACTATCCAACCATCTCGTCCTCTGTCGCCCCCCTTCTCCTTGTGCCCTCCATCTTTCCCAACATCAGTGTCTTCTCCAGGGAGTCTTCTCTTCTCATGAGGTGCCCAAAGTATTGGAGCCTCAACTTCACGATCTGTCCTTCCAGTGAGCACTCAGGGCTGATTTCCTTCAGAATGGATGCGTTTGATCTTCTTGCAGTCCATGGGACTCTCAAGAGTCTCCTCCAGCACCATAATTCAAAAGCATCAATTCTTCGGCGATCAGCCTTCTTTATGGTCCAGCTCTCACTTCCATACATCACTATTGGGAAAACCATGGCTTTAACTATACGGACCTTTGTTGGCAAGGTGACGTCTCTACTTCTCAAGATGCTGTCTAGGCCTGTCATTGCCTAGGTTTAGTCTTGCTCAAATAAAAATTAAAAACAGACCGCTTTTCATCCGAGCTCCTTTCCTCATTTCATACAGTCATGACAAGCCACATCCTCCACATAGAGCCTATCAAACGTAAGAGGCCTGCCAATGCAAGCAGACTCCATATCAAACATATGCTATTAAAAGAGAAGCACAGCAGGCCAGCAGGACATTGTACAGCTGACTTCAAACACACCCTAGACGGCATGTAGGAAGGGGAAGGACACACTTCCTGTCCATAAGCAACATCTGCACAATAATCTCTGTCTATATTTAGAAAGTGAGGAAGCTATAACACTGTCTCCAAATGATATTTAGCTGCCATGTACACTCAGATCTTTCCCCTCTTGAATCCAATAAAATTGCCATGCCCCAAAGATATGGTTGATAGCCAAAGGCCCTATTGAAATAAATTTGTGTCACGTGTTCAAAAGCGTTTAACCCACAAAATTAAGTGACATACCGTGGCCAACATGAGGTCAAAATTCAAGAAGTACAGTTAATACTGGTCAAAATTCAGCTTATTACAACTTAAAATGGAAACCTTTCAGTCATCTGAATGAATAATTATGGTGTGCATAAATATCAAAGTCTTCATTGAAAAATCCTCTTTCTGACCTCATGTTCAGCTTCTGTTTCTGCACTATTGGGCAGGTGACGTCCTGGACGCCATTATTATATCCATGCATTCAACTACCACACATAGACAAGATATCTAAAAACTGCAGCCCTGGGATTATAGAAAACAGAGAATGCAGCGCTCAGTTTTGAATATCTTTGAGTATCCGCCTCAAAGAACCCTGAGCAAGATGGATGTCTGGGAAGAAGTATGAGTGGGGAAAGGATTAACCCCCACCCCCCAAAAAATTCAGCAATCATAATATTTGTGAAAGCTACTGAGTTTTGTAACCCTCCATCTTAATCATGTGACAAAGAACCACTATTTCCTCCCAAAAGTATTTCTAAATATTTCCAAGGTGTTATCATTACTGTATTTTACTGTATTTTAATATTTTGTTGGAAGACACCCAGAGTGGCTGGGGAAACCCAGCCAGATGGGCGGGGTATAAATAATAATCATCATCATCATCATAGCAAATTGGAACAACTGGTAATTTACAACCATTTCCATAATTTATTGTAATCGCAGAATTGAACACAAAGTTTCACTTCTGACATGTTCCAATTTCAGATGCCAATTTCAGATTAATCTGTGGCATTGCCCCTGGAATTTTCGCTCCACTTTCTATCTCTTGAGTATCGCATATAGAGTTCAAAACAAGTCAGTTTTACTCTCCCCTTCCTCAGTTGCTTATGGGCGCCTACTCCTCCTTCCGCACCATGAGTATTTTGTATTCTGCTCAATACTACGAGGTCCCCAAACTCAAATCTGATGGTAGTTGTGACCTTATTAACAGCATAAAACAGACGCCTCGAGGCAAGAGGTTAGCTGTGGCAGTTAAATCTGCTCATTAAAAATTGTGCAGGACCTTTACAGTATTCTGCATTCTCGGGAGGCCGCTGCCTGAGCAACCTTTTAAGATGGCTGGCATTTTTTTTCTTTCCAAAGGTAAACAAGGAGACACTCCAGTTAATAGATGAAAGACAGTGTTCAGATACATAGCGACAGAAGAAAGAGGGCAATTGATGATGTTGAGTGGGATGGGGCAGCACACGCACACCGAGGTGGGGTGCATTACCCACTGGGTACTGTTGCATGCTTCAGTATCTCTTGTCCAGAAAGAAGCATGCTAGGAAACATCACAAGCAAGATTTCTATGGCAGAGTCCAGCCACATACATGAAATGATCACATGTTCTTCTAAGCCAGGAATAGGCAAACCTGGCCCTCCAGATGTTTTGGGACTACAACTCCCATCATCCCTAGCTAACAGGAGCAGTGGTCAGGGGTGATGGGAGTTGTAGTCCCAAAACATCTGGAGGGCCGAGTTTGCCTATGCCTGTTCTAAGCCTTCATGTTCCTCTCCTTCCAGCACTATTTGTGCTCATGGTAATAATCCACAGAAGTGGCAAGTAGCCATAGAAAACTGGGGAATGGCAGGAGAGGACACTGAAAAAGATGCTGGGTTTAGTGGGGAGAAGATTAGTCAAGGTAGGTTAATGGCTTTTTGTATCATAGTGAGGGTATTTGAAAAGTGTAAACATGCATTGGAAAAGTGGGGTGAAATGTATAATTATTATTATTGTTGTTGTTGTTTAGTCGTTTAGTCGTGTCCGACTCTTCGTGACCCCATGGACCAGAGCACGCCAGGCACCTCTGTCCTCCACTACCTCCCGCAGTTTGGTCAAACTCATGCTGGTAACCTCGAAAACACTATCCAACCATCTCGTCCTCTGTCGCCCCCTTCTCCTTGTGCCCTCCATCTTTCCCAGCATCAGTGTCTTCTCCAGGGAGTCTTCTCTTCTCATGAGGTGGCCAAAGTACTGGAGCCTCAGCTTCACGATCTGTCCTTCCAGTGAGCACTCAGGGCTGATTTCCTTAAGAATGGATGTGTTTGATCTTCTTGCAGTCCATGGGACTCTCAAGAGTCTCCTCCAGCACCATAATTCAAAAGCATCAACTCTTCGGCGATCAGCCTTCTTGATGGTCCAGCTCTCACTTCCATACATCACTACTGGGAAAACCATGGCTTTAACTATACGGACCTTTGTTGGCAAGGTGACGTCTCTACTTCTCAAGATGCTGTCTAGGCCTGTCATTGCCCTTCTCCCAAGAAGCAGGCGTCTTTTAATTTCGTGGCTGCTGTCACCATCTGCAGTGATCATGGAGCCCAAGAAAGTAAAATCTCTCACTGCCTCTATTTCTTCCCCTTCTATTTGCCAGGAGGTGATGGGACCAGTGGCCATGATCTTCGTTATTATTATTATTATTATTATTAAATTTATCTAGCACCTTTTATCCGAAGATCCCAGGTTGGGGTACAACATTAAAAGCATAATTTACACAACATAATGATAATAAAACAACCGCATGAAAAATCATAACAACAGTCTTCCCACATTTAATATAAACTTTCACTATCTCTACTAATTACTCTGAGAACAGCAGCAGGGAACAGTAGTTAACATTTGGAAAAACGTGTTGTTTACAAGCACATCAGCATATTAGAGAAATAATTAGGATGATGCTAGACATTAGTATGGAGAAGGTGGGAAGATATAAAACAACATCCATTGTCACTTTTAACACCTATTAGTTGGCACATGACAAGAAGTGAAGGTAAATTTAAAATGGGGAAATGAGATCAAGCAGGCACCTTCGCTGTACTCTTTTTGGGGCCTGCTAAAAACATTCTTGTTTAGACAAGCCTACCCAGATGCTTAGAAAGCCGAGGTAATTTTAATCTGTTTTGGTATTTAAATTGTGTAGTTGCGAGTTTTTCTACATTTTACTGTTTGGTCTTCTGTAATCCACATTGTGGTTTGTGGTTTGTTTGCTTGTTTTTACAAAATTTTATGAAGCAAAATAAATAAATAGGCAAATAAATAGATAAATAAAACTTACAAAATTTATAGATTCAAGACACGGATTACTCTTTCTGCATTGGGTTGGCAAACATTTTTGGGCTTGAGGGCCCTCACTGATGGCCAGCCACGTATCTGATGGGCACATGTAAACAGAGTCCAATTTATTATTAAGGGTACATGCAGGTGAACCCTCATTCTGTGCCTGCTGTTTGGAGAAAGATTAAGAGCAGACACAGGGATTTTTTTAAAAAAAACAACAGTATCTCCAAGACTTAATGCTGAGTCCGACAGTGTTGAGATCAAGCAACGCTGCCTGTACTTCACAGAGCCATCCCTAGAGCAGGCAGAGCTCTTTCTCTCCTAACTCAGTGTTGAGAACAGGAGACAAAGCAACAGAGGCCAGGCCATATCCTGTGGCTTGCGAGGCACACCCTGCCGATGCTCTGCCCACCCAACCGGGCCCTACATGGGATTTTTTAAAGGCTGCTGTTTCCATGTGTTTTAAAGAAGCAAGGAAGACATGGGTGAGGAGGCAGCAACAACTATGCCACACTTCTGTGCGTACCTGCCAAAGACCCCATTGACAGTGAACAAGGTCAGGCTGCAGAGCACTTGTCTCCCTTTGACATGCAGGGTAAGTCAGAAATACCCCCCAAAAAAGAGTGGCAGGTGAAGATGGTGGACTTTGCGGAATTGGCAAAGCTGACCGGAAAAATCCAAAACCAGCGTGATCAAGCTTTCCAAAAAGACTGGAGCAAATTTATACAATATCTGAGGAACCGTTGTAAACAACTAACAACACTAGCAGGGTTGTAAGAAAACTTATACAGTGGTACCTCTGGTTGCAAATGGGATCCGTTCCGGAGGCCCGTTCACAACATGAAAAGTCTGCAACCTGAAGCACTGTATCTGCGCAGGTGCGTGGTGCGATTTGGTGCTTGTGTGCATGCGCAAAGCACGATTTAGCACTTCTGCGCATGCGCAAGCGGCAAAACCCGGAAGTAACCCTTTCCGGTACAGTCATACCTCGGGATAAATACGCTTCAGGTTAAGTATTTTCTGGTTGCGCTCCACTGCAACCCAGAAGTAACGGAGCACGTTACTTCCGGGTTTCGTCGTTCACGCATGCGCAGACGGTCAAAATGACATCACGCGGATGCGCGGAAGTGGCGAAACACAACCCACACACATGCAGACGCACAGTTGCGTCTTACATTCTGTTCAATGGGGCTCCAGAACGGATCCCGTTCGCATCCCGAAGTACCACTGTACTTCCGGGTCGCCGCGGGACACAAACTGAAAAAATGTAACATGAAGCAAACGTAACATGAGGTATGACTGTAATGATAATTGTTCTTACCGTTTCATATTCATTTAAAAATTGTGATATTCTAAATGAGTGAAACCTAAATTGGAAAATGCATAAATGCTATGCCATAAAGATGAACTTTGAAACCAAGAGGCGAGGGGGGGGGGGTTGTTAAGCTGTTAAGAGCAAAAGAAGTAAAGTGGATAATGAGGATGTGTTTAAATTTTATAAAATGAAAATTTAATTTAAAAAAAATTTTTTTTTTTTTTTAGGGGAATAGAACGAAGAGGACAGGGTCTACTAAAGCAACGTTCAAAGAAAGGAAACAGGGGTGGGGGAATGGATTCGAAGGCCTTTATGTGCAGTAATATGTAAAGCGGGGGGGGGGGATTACTGACTTGGGAGTCATTCTGGGACAAAGAGTCCAAGTGGCAAGCCTATAAACGATGTTGTGGAAGCTCATAAGGAAAATAGAAGAAGGAAGCAGCATCAAAATAGCAGAGTAGGAAGCCAGTGATGAGAAAGATGCTGGAGCAGCTAAAGAAGAAGAAGAAGAAGAAGAGTTTGGATTTGATATCCTGCCTTTCACTCCCTTTAAGGAGTCTCAAAGCGGCTAACATTCTCCTTTCCCTTCCTCCCCCACAACAAACACTCTGTGAGGTGAGTGGGGCTGAGAGACTTCAGAGAAGTGTGACTAGCCCAAGGTCACCCAGCATGTGGAGGAGCGGAGACGCGAACCCGGTTCCCCAGATTACGAGACTCCCGCAACAGCCCCATCCAGTATATGGTGGTATGAGGATCCTCAAAGGGGAGCCACATGGTATGACTGTAACAACTAGATTTGCACACAAGTGCGGCCTTTGCATTTGAGGCTCTTTGTTTTGTATCAGACAGAAGGACAGAGAGACAGACAGCAGTGCAAAAATATAGCACAAAACCCTGGTCTCACTCACTATAAAATTGATTTTCCTTCTACAGAGGGGCTACGTCTGACAACGTAAAAAAAAAAAAGCATAGCAAGAACACTCTAATCACCAGAAAGAGCAGCAAAATAGATTTTTTTCAGAAGTGGTATTTAAGTTAGGCTTTAAATACACATCATAGAACAACACTTGAAAATGCACATCAATAGTCAGAAGGAATTGAAGTATTTTGGCGCTGGTAGGAGAGACAAGGCAGAAAAGAACACTGTGGACCTTACGTGCCAACGCAGTGGGAAGGGGACACAGCATTTTTTGGGGTTGCCCTGGCAAGTTTATCCGTCATTCCGAATGAATGTGCTGCCGAGTTCAAAACCGTAATGTTGAAAGAACCGTGTGGAACAATAGCCTCTGGCCTTGCCTGTGACATCATGCGTCATTGCCATCCCAGACATTTTATTGCTAGATGTTCCACGTTGTTGTGTTAATGGAAAATGAAGTCATAACGGAAAATTATGTTATAGAGGACAAATCCACTGGGAGCACCAGTGAGACTTAAAAGCAGGAAAGGTTCCAGATGCTGTTACAACAAAAGCCCAACTTTGATCGGGGACCAAATTGGGGAAATTAGTCATCCCCAAAAGTCTGCTTCTGACTTAAAACTGCACAAATTTGCACCACAGACTCCCTAGACTCAACAGGCAACCACACCATTCTAGCTGTCTTCTACCAGGCAGAGTGTAATAAGCATTGCAAAGAACTGAACTTGGCAGTTCTCTGTCTTGCCTTAATCACAGTAGACCAATGCTCGGTCAGATCAACAAATATTCTGACCTGCTATGTCAGCTTCCTGTGTGTTACCAAGAAGAGACCAATAAACAACATGGCTTCAGTGTCCGCAAAGTAGGATCTACTTGCTTCAAAACACAGAAATATAAGAAAGAACTGGAGTTATAACTGTAGTCTGAAGGGGGTGGAGGGCAGAAGGAATTTGTGCTAGGGAAATTTTTGGTTCAGCCCTCCAATCTCTCTTATTAATAAATTGCATCAATATTGACAGTTTAAAAATTTAGAAGGGCATACTTCCATTTTGCTGGTAAGTTATTATAATGAAAGGGAAATAAATGTATTTATTTAACTGCAGCAAGGGAAAAGGGCAGAGGTAGAAAAGCAGGGGTGTATATTTTTGTGTGTGGAGGGAAGAGGACTGTGGGCTAACTCTTCATTCTGAAACATCTGCTCCTGAGTGTTAAGTACCTGAAGACTGCAACTGTCAGGTAACAGCACTCTGCACATGCTCAAAAGTACTTTTTGTTCCATGGAATCAGTACTGAAGATGCTCCTGGAGCAAAACCTATTGAAGTCAGGACAGAAATCAGGAGGGTGCGTGTGGTAAAAGTGAATAGGCAAAGACAGCTCGACTGTCAGAAGGAATGGGGTAAAAGAAAGTGTGGAGTAAAAATAAAATTTTTGCTTGGAGGGGACAGAACACTTGTGAACTCTGGTTGTGGTTTGCTGTGTGGTTGGGATGTTAACACAGGGGAGAGGTAGCCCATAAAATGGCAGAGTTAGAAGGGACCCTGAGGGTCATCTAGTCCAACCCCCGGAAATACATCCTTGTGAGCCCTGCTACTTAATTCTAAATGTGTAGAGTGACAGAGGCAACAGCAGCCTAGAGGCAGCCTCATATTTTAAAGAATTCCATGCAATAGTTCCAGTGCTTGATCTTGTTGGGAAGAGAGCTCTGGAAGAGAGCTTCTACTGTCCAGTAGAAGAGTGAAGCACAATGGTAGTTGCGCCAAGCACATTAAAACTTGGTTAGATCTTCATCAGCCCTCATTCACCTTTAAACAAATGTTTCCCACAAAAATGCTTAGGCTAGAATAAATCACAGACACTTAGCTTTCCAAATAATTGAATGTTTTACTCAGAGGATCATCAAAGAAGTCTCCATTCACTGGTAGTAAAATAAGGATGGGAAAAGGTTTCCTTGGTTTCCTTACAAAAAGGATCATGCAAAGATGCAGGCGTTAAATCTCCCTTTTTGGAAAGATTCTGGTCATTTGGTTTTCCTTGCAGCTGGGAGCCACTGACTGCATGGCTCCTTGCTTGTCCCAGGAAGCACTAAGTAAAAAGACTGACAGAGGGAGAGCAGAAGCTGCTGAGAGCCTGCTAAGCCACACCAACTTACAACCTGAGCTCTGGGCTCAGGTTAATCATTTCATGTGAATCAGTAACTGTATATTACAACAGATCTTTCTATGTCTGTTATTCCTATGTCCCTGTGTTCATCTGCTGTTAAAAGGGATCAATATCCCCTAAATCAGCGGTTCTCAATCTGTGGGTCCCCAGATGTTGTTGGGCTACAACTCCCATCATCCCTGAGCTCTGACCTTGCTAGCTAGGGGTGATGGGAGTTGTAGTTCAACAACATTTGGGGATCCACAGGTTGAGAAAGGCTGCCCTAAATGAAATAAAGGCAATGCATTTTTTATGTTCTGATTTGTTGTATGGACTGTAGTTGTCTCAGTGCTTGTGTCAACTGGAGCACTTTTTGGGTGTACGGCAGTTCTCGTTCCCACTTCCTGCTTGTGGCACATCTGAGTGTAGATTGTTTTGGCTTCTCCACTGTCTGCTATGTCAGGCTACTGAGCTAAACGACTCCATCCCTTGTCCAACTCAGTCTGGTACAGAGCGTCCCTATTTTCCATTTGTGAAATGTTAACAGAATATACAAAACTGACTGGTAGATTTTAAGACAGATTGAGGGGGAAATCATAATTTTTTTTCTTTTACATGAATATATTCATTAGATATTAGGTTATATCGTTCAGTTTCTTTTCTATATTATTGACCTATTTTCTGTTAAAATCTAAATACTATTGTAAATATATATAACAAAAAGTTGACATTACAGTACTGAATTATACTCTTGGTTGCAGATACAGTTACAGATGTAGTCCAGATCAATATTACGGATTGATATAGGCTCAGATTTAACAACAGATGAAAACTGGGGTCTTCATTAACATTTTCCATTTTGGCAATAAGAAATGCGGTTGAATCAGAAATGAACACATTGCAATGGCTGCGGCCCCATCTAAATTATGCACAAAACCTTGCTACCAAGTCTAAAATGAAACCTTCAGAAAAGATTACAGAGGTTTCTTTTTCAGCAAGCTCCAGGGTTCTTGTACGGATTGTTAACTCTAGTTAGTGTGCAGCAGTTTCCAGCCTCTCCTTTCGTGGCAGCTTTCACACTCCTGCCAGTGACGCAGCCCACAGGAATCCTAGCTAACCTGAAAATGCAGTGCAATGCCTTGGACCTGGAGGCTGCCAATGTGCTTGGGAGCGTTTCAAACTGTGCATCAGTCCTTGGGTATGTATGCATTGGTAATTCCCACAGAGAGGCTGAAGAACTGACCAAAGGCAGAAACGAACCACCAAGAAACCTGACTCAACTTCTGAAAACAAGAATATCACCGAGGACACAGTAGAACTGCCAGTAGCATGAGATTTCTTGCGGCAAAACAGGAAGCTGGACAGAGAAGGGAGAATAGCACACTAGCTTTAATCAGGATTCTGCAGGAAGGAATCTCAGCAAAATAATGATAAAGGTAAAGGTACCCCTGCCCGTACGGGCCAGTCTTGACAGACTCTAGGGTTGTGCGCCCATCTCACTCAAGAGGCCGGGGGCCAGCGCTGTCCGGAGACACTTCCGGGTCACGTGGCCAGCGTGACATCGCTGCTCTGGTGAGCCAGAGCCGCACACGGAAACGCCGTTTACCTTCCCGCTAGTAAGCGGTCCCTATTTATCTACTTGCACCCGGGAGTGCTTTCGAACTGCTAGGTTGGCAGGCGCTGGGACCGAACAACAGGAGCGCACCCCGCCGCGGGGATTCGAACTGCCAACCTTTCGATCGGCAAGCCCTAGGCGCTGAGGCTTTTACCCACAGCGCCACCCGCATCCCTAAAAATAATGATACCATTCCGTTAAAAGTGTACAAGAGTACAATAATTATTATAGCTCTTAACCTTATTAATGTATTATCAAAAGCCTATGCTAGAACATTTTCTACAAGTGTAATTAGAAATGGCTTCCCAATTAGCCAAAATATAAAACAGGCCATAATCCATCCCAGAATTGCCAAAAGGCTTTTCTGTGCCTAGAACACTGTATGTGGATTGGGTTTTCAGATGTTAAAAGCCACCACAGGAAAAGATGCGTCCTGGTTGCTGTGAAATAAGGAAGGACAAACTACAGAGATTTCAGGAACTAAAAAATGAGACAGAAGCAGGGGGGGAAAGTAAGCTAAAAGGGTCGGGAAAACAGCAGCTCTTCTGGACCCCCGGAATTTCTATACTGTAGCCTGGTGTCCCAACACCTCTCAGCACTGTTCTGATTCACCCGTTGGCTGAAAACACTCAAAGGCGGGAACAGCCTATCTGGCTCATCGGACAGAAATCACTGCACATCGGACAGAAAAAACCTGCACATTTTGCATCAGAATAACTAAATCCTATATAAATTATTTCCCCCTTGCTTTCCCAATCCCACTCTCTTCAATGCAAATATTTGTACCATCAATAGCAGTATCCACAATGCCCTCTCTGAAGTTTAAGATCTACATTCAAGTTGTTCTCTCTACTATTTGTTAGAGACAAATGCCTATGAGCATTGAAAATTCTTCTTTTGTGGTGCAGCTTTCCAAGCAGCCCTTTTCAAAATGCTAATTTTTATTTTTATTTTTAGCTTTAGACCTAAATGCTTTTTTGAAATCTAAGAGTGCAAATGCTGGTTCAAAGTTTTTGCCAGCACATGCAGAATTTAATACATTTTAAAAACTAGATAACATTGAATTATGGCTATGCTGCAAAACAACCCTCTACAAATTAAAGGAAAGTAGACAGGTTGCTTCCCAAATAAATACTACTACTACTACTAATAATAATAATAATAATAAAAATAAAATAATAATAATAATAATAATAATAATAATAATAATAATAATAATACCCTGCCCATCTGGTAGGGTTGCCCAAGCCACTCTCAATGGCTTCCAACATATATAGAAACAGAATAAAACATCAAACATTAAAAACAGGGCTGCTTTCAGGTGTCATCTAAAAGCTGTATAGTTCTTTATCTTCTTGACATCTGATGGAAGGGTGTTCCACAGGGAGGGTGCCATTGCCAAGAAGGCCCTCTGCCTGGTTCCCTGTAACTTCACTTCTTGCAGTTAGAAGACTGCCAGAAGGTCCTTGGAGCTTGACCTCAGTGTCTGGGCTGAATGATGGGAATTGTAAAATCACAGAATCATAGAATTGTAGAGTTAGAAGGGACCCCAAGGGTCATGGAGGCTGAAGCCGTTTAGGGCTTTAAAGGTCAGCACCAACACTTTGAATTGTGCCTGGAGCCAATGCAGATCCTGGTCTGGGAGGCTGCTTGCAGTCAACAGCACATGGTCCTTCAGGGGCACAGGTACCCCATTCAGGACCAGAGAGTCCCCCCACACCCACTCACACCCTTTCCCCCAGAAACAGTACTTCTGTCTTGTCAGGATTCAACCATTAACTGCCATCCATCCTCCAACTACCACTCACAGGACACTCACTGCTTTCACTCGTTCTGATGTAAAGGAGAGGTAGGAGCTGGGTATCACCTGCATATTAGTGAAAACCCAGCATAACCTCCCTACCCCCTCTAATGATCTCTCCCAGTGGCTTCACATAGATGTTAAAAAACATGGGGGAGAGGACAGAGCCCTGAGGCATCCCATAAGTAAGCATCCCCCAACACCACTTTCTGGACATGGCCCAGGAAGAAGGAGCGGAACCACGGCAAAACAGCGCCACCAGATTCCCAACTCCTCTAGATGGTCCAGAAGGATACCATGGTCAATGGTATCAAAAGCTGCTGAGAGAACCAACAGATTATTACACTTTCCGATGGGAAGAACAGAAGCAAACAAAGGTTTGCCTTCCCTACTGCCTAAAGAAATAGGCCCTTCTCACACCATAAATATGTTAGTTATGTCTTTTTTTATCCATACAGGTAAACCAAGTGGATGTCAGGATTTTCTTCAATAGATGTATATTTAATATATGTATTAAATGTGGGATGCGGGTGGCGCTGTGGGCTTGCCAATCAGAAGGTCGGCGGTTCAAATCCCCGTGACAGGGTGAGCTCCCATTGTTCGGTCCCTGCTTCTGCCAACCTAGCAGTTCGAAAGTACGTCAAAGTGCAAGTAGATAAATAGGTACCGCTCCAGCGGGAAGGTAAATGGCGTTTCTGTGCGCTGCTCTGGTTCACCAGAAGTGGCTTAGTCATGCTGGCCACATGACCCGGAAGCTGTACACCACCTCCCTCAGCCAGTAAAGCAAGATGAGCACCGCAACCCCAGAGTCGTCCGAGACTGGACCTAATGGACAGGGGTCCATTTATTAAATGTACTTCTTGTGAACAGTGTAGCATTGCCCACCCAATCCAATGCAACAACAGGCAACTTTTCCCGAGTGCTCACCATTACAGAAGATTGATGGTAGCCAGTCATCTGGCTATTGTCTCTGATGCTAGCCCCAGCCCAAATCCAGTCCACTATTGTCTCAGAAGCAAAGGGGCTAGGTGTTAATTAATCTCCTCAGGACACAATCCCAAAGGAAAGATGGGTGCAGAATTATTCTACATGCAGGACAGCTGTGAACAGATCCATACGTTTTGCATGCTACCCTAAGATCTTTGTAGAAAGGAAATTTCAACCTCCATATGAGTGGGCTCTAAGCCACACAACTGGTAGGCCCTACATTTTGGGAGCATTACTGATAGAAAATTTATCTTTTTAGCCTGTGGGTGGCAAAATACAGAGCAACTATAAGTCAGAAATCCTCCAATCAGAGGTCTAAGGATTGACTCAGTACCTTATACAGTGGTACCTCAGGTTAAGTACTTAATTCGTTCCGGAGGTCCGTTCTTAACCTGAAACTATTCTTAGCCTGAAGCACCACTTTAGCTAATGGGGCCTCCTGCTGCTGCCGCGCCGCTGGAGCCCGATTTCTGTTCTTATCCTGAAGCAAAGTTCTTAACCTGAAGCACTATTTCTGGGTGTAACCTGAAGCGTATGTAACCTGAAGCGTATGTAACCCGAGGTACCACTGTACTTGTAAAATGCATTTTCCACCATTGAACTATGCGCTATCAGTTTTCCATATCCTGAAGTAATCTGTGTTATTTTGTATCAGGCACATTCTTAAAACGAAAGAGTTCTCAAAACACCGATAATGTGACTGTCTAGAGCAGTGTTTCCCAACCTTGTGCCTCCAGCTGTTTTTGGCCTACAATTCCCATCATCCCTTGCCACTGGTCTTGCTAGTCAGGGATGATGGGAGTTGTAGGCCAAAAACATCTGGAGGCACAAGGTTGGGAAACACTGGTCTAGAGCACAAAAGTAATGAATCAAGCTTTGTGTCTTATATTCTTTCAGTAACGTGTTACAGTCGTACATCATTCTGAAATTAATTGCAAAGTGGCTGGGGAAGAAAAGCTGCAACTTGAAAGCTTCCAACTGGTATACATGCCAGCTGCAGAATATCCTTCAATTAAAAATAAATAAATCCCCCTAATGTAATCCTTAACCAATAATCTTAAGAGTTTAACAAGATTTCTCCCTAGAGTATTAATGTTTTAAAGCTGATTTCAGAACCCTAATCTTAGTTTCTTTCTATACAAATCTGTATATTCCTACATTTGACTGCCAAATATTGTAACATTAACAGTGTTTTAACACACTGGATTGCTAACCTACAATTAAGCCCCCCCAAAATGAGAATTTTAAGCTTTCTTACCTCATAGAAAGCTTAAGGAACAGCTTCCTTCTGGCAATAAAACAGCAAGACCACAGGTCCACAAATGCTAGGTTTAGGTTAGATTCCCCCCCCCCCCCCAATGTATACATTGCTTACCACTTAAAAAGTCCCAAAGCAATTTATGGCCAAAGTAAAAAATACAATAATAAAATTGCAAACATATGAAAAACAGATTTAACAGTGCAATGAAATATAATTGGTGCTGCCCAAATATGTTCACTAAATATGCTATCCCCACCCCAACACAGCCCTTCCCTCACCTGAGATGTTACACTGTGCTTCACAAAGACACTTTTAACCTCCAAAGCACAATAGAAATCAGGGGTTGAATGGAACTCTGGAAAGAGATGGAGGTAAACTTAACTGACTTATTCTTATGACAAACCAAAATTTCAAGATACCAACAAAGTGTTTGAAAACTCTTGTCATAAGTATTGTCAGCTGCTCTTTAGTCTTTGATAGATCACCAACTGTTGCCTACAGAGATGGAAATACAGACCTGGCTACCCCATTGGCCGTGTGGCTTTATGCCTTTTAAAGCCTGGGGAAATCTATTGTAATCTGATATTATGACGCCAGAGAAGGTAAGCCAATGATGATTGGAGGCCATGATACCTTAGACTATGACAACAGTGTGACATTAGAGGGACTGAAGTAACTGATCATATGGCTTTTGAAGCTGGGCATGGATAAGTAGAAAGGTGAGAAAAATGGGAGCTTAAAGGAGGGAATGTGAGCTCCTGGATGTTCTCTTTGCCAGAGAACTAGGTGCACCCCGACTGCACACATTTGAGGACATCCATGTCTAAATTTTAACCCAAATCCATAATTTCAATTTATTAGCTTTTTGTTCTGACACCCGGGAATATGAGCAATTCTGTCCTCCTTCAGACATGCCACTGAAGCTGGGTAAATATATCTAGCTCTGCAAACCTTTTCTAATGGAACCTGCCTGTCAAACTCTTTTTCATCCTGCTGTGGCTCTTCTGAGTCATAGCCAGTATCTTCCTTGAATTGTGATGGCCACTGCGCTGACCTGCTGCACAGACGGAGAAAATCATTACAAAGAGTCAACCCTGCCAATGTCAAAATTTCCCAAATGATTCTCCAATAATGAAAGCTTTTAAGGTGAAGATTTGTGAGAGACAGCAGTTTTATGAACCTGTTCTACCAAAATATATTTCCTGGAACTGTCAACGCTTATCTAGTCTAGCACTTACAAATGAGTCAGGAGAAGAAATCTACCCCAGGGAAACAAACTTCACTTCCTTTATACCATTGCCTACTGTTCTGTCACTACTTTGACATGTTTTTCCAGTTGTATTTGACACACAAAATTTAACCAGCTGCATACAAGGTACCTTTTCCCCCCAAGAATGCTACAGCAAACATGGAGCCAGGTGCAATGTTGGAAACTCAGGTAGACAAGCTAGGCAGCACATGGCCCCTGAAAAGTAGGTTACAGTTGCAATAACAAAAGCATCCAGACACACCTCCTATTTATTTTTTCAAAACGCTTGAACTAATATGCAAATCCCATCAGCGATGCACTGTGAACACCACATTTTTAATAGTGATTGTTAATAGGACACCACAAACATAAATGGGTCTCGGCCCCTGCAATAGTGGCCAAAACCATAAGTCATTTGAATAATTAATATTTACACATACCAGTATGTATATACAGTGGTACCTCAGGTTAAGTACTTAATTCATTCTGGAGGTCCGTTCTTAACCTGAAACTGTTCTTAACCTGAGGTACCACTTTAGCTAATGGGGCCTCCCGCTGCCGCTGCGCTGCCACCGGAGCAAGATTTCTGTTCTCATCCTGAAGCAAAGTTCTTAACCCAAGGTATTATTTCTGGGTTAGTGAAGTCTGTAACCTGAAGCATCTGTAACCCAAGGTACCACTGTATACCTATACAGTATATACACTTATTAATGTTGAGTTAATAATAACTTTAAAATTGCTACTGGCACAGAACCCAAAGTTGGTATGTCACAGCTTCAGCAAGTATTGCAGCCACAGTTAAGCATGTCTATTATATCAAAATTCTTGGAGGAACAGACCTAAATGGCTGTAGCATATGCAGCATCAGAGTCAGCAGATTGGGGGGGGGGATGGACTAACAGAGGGGGGCCACCACAGTTGGGAAACCCAATAATTACTTAGTCCTGTTCAGATGTTACTTTCTCAACCAGTGATGTGGGGTGTCCAGGGGGAAAAAACTGGAGTAATTTTCATAGGGTAGTTTTCACTGGGGGGGGGGGGGAGGGAGTCCAATTGCATTAAAAATGTTCTGATGCCCTAACTTAAGAGTTTATTTTAAAAAGGTAAAGGACCCCTGACAGTTAAGTCCAGTCGCGGACGACTCTGGGGTTGCGGCACTTGCTTTACTGGCTGAGTGAGCTGGCGTTTGTCCACAGACAGTTTTTCCGGGTCATGTGGCCAGCATGACTAAGCCACTTCTGGTGAAACCAGAGCAGCGCACGGAAACACTGTTTACCTTCCTGCCGGAGCGGTACCTATTTATCTACTTGCACTTTGACGTGCTTTCGAACTGCTAGGTTGGCTGGAGCTGGGACCCAGCAACGGGAGCTCATCTCGTTGAGGGGATTCGAACCGCCAACCTTCCGATTGGCAAGCCCTAGGCTCAGTGGTTTACACCACAGCGCCACCCGCAGAGTTTATTTTACTTGTATTTAATAAACTGCTAGGCTTACCTATTAATTTATTTGCAATTGACTTCCATTCAGTATTACTAATGAACTTATGAAATGGAAAAAAAATTCTGTGGAAACATAAAGCACTGAAAAACTGACTGTCCCACATCATTGATCTCAACCTGGCAAACATCTGTCATGCATATTCGCCTCTAGCTGCAGGAAGAAGTAAATACTGGGTTCGGGATGTGCCCCGACAATTTGAACATCTCCCTGATGCAGTGATGACTGAAACCTAGTCAAACACAGATGTGGTTGGTGTGTGTGTTTGTGTTTGTGTGTTTGTGTGTGTGTGTGTGTGTGTGTGTGTGTGTGAGAGAGAGAGAGAGAGAGAGAGAGAGAGAGAAACTGCATTGAAATGGAGATAACCACAGTAATGGAGGATAAACAACTGAAGGTTAACTCTGTCCTCAAATTTATTCATCTTAGGAATGTATATCATCCCTTCAAGAAAATTTCCATGGCAGCATAAACACAGAATAAAATAAATGTAAAACATAGAAATTAAAAACACATTAAAATAAACTAAAAGCAATAGTATATGCTAAGAACTGGAAAGAAAGAGGAATCCCTACAAAAGAACAACGGCTGCATAAACCGACAGTATTTGCAGAACTATCAAACATGGCAGCCAAAATAAGGAACCGCAAGGGGCGAGTGGGAATGCTCTGCGGAGTATTGAAAAAGATATGATATCAAAAGCAACTTTCAAGTCGGGGTAACCTTATGGTTAAAAGGAAAGCAGCTAACTACAATGAAGGAATGAAAGAGGAAGAATTGGGTGAATAAAGTATCTGATATGCAGCAAAAACAAGGTATATCTAGTATGCCTCCGAGTGTTGAGTTGGGAAGTCCGCATAGAAACAATGTACAATAGGAAAACATGATGTGTAATCAGAAAACTGGAAAAACATAAAAAAAATATTAAAATAATAATAATAGTAAAATCACTAGGGGCAGCAAAAAACAACTCCAGAGCGTCAGTCTAGTCCCCCACAAAATTGTTCCCGGTTGCAAAAACACGCTCAATTAAACACAGCCAACATCTTCAAAACTAAGAAACAGGCAAAGGCTCTTTGACTTCTCCTGCAGTTTCAACAGCAAGAAACCTTTTGGCAGAGCTGCTTCACCACCTTGGCAAGGTAATGTTTCAGGTTACTCTCAGAAAGATTTAAAGAACCATTGGATGAGAATCAGGGAAACAAATACACAACGTATAAAAGTTACTTGCTGACCAGTGTTGTAAAAAATTAGGGTGCCCTCATACAATTGACACATAAGCAGAACCCTCCCTGAGGAACGCCCTCTCATCAGATGTCCAGGAAATAAAGAACTACATAACTTTTAGGAGACATCTGAAGGCAGGCCTGCATTGGAAAGTTTTTAATGTTTGACGTTTTACTATGTTATAATGTGTACAGTAGTGTAAGCCGCCCAAAGTGGCTAGGTAAACCCAGTCAGGTGGGAGGAGTATAAATAATAAAAAAAATAAATGGCAATAGGATTTGCTGCGTTTCTAAGAGCAAAGTCAGAGAAAAAAGGAAAACAGTTGTATGTCATTACATGAAATCAAATTCCTCGCAGACCATGAGAAAGGTAAGGTGGAAAAATAAAGAATGAGGTAAGCAGCAAGAATGATGACTACCAATGAGATAAGATGAACAACATTAGGTCATTGGGAAAAGAGGAGACATAACATAAGCAGCTTTAAAGCCAATAATTACGAAGATATTTACAACTCCTGGTGAGGGAATGAGCAATTGAAGGGAGGGCTGGTCCCCTTAGAAAGATAATGATAAAACAGGAGGTACTGAAAAGCTTGTAATGTGTCTAGATTGAGTGAAGTCTTTGACTATACCACACTGCCAGTGTGATGGAGTTTGGTTGCTAAGAATCTGTATCCCCCACCCCACCCCAAAAAAGCCTGGTTCAAGAATGCTAAACATGCCATTAAAGGTAAAAGTAAAGGTACCCCTGCCCGTACGGGCCAGTCTTGCCAGACTCTAGGGTTGTGCGCCCATCTCACTCTAGAGGCCGGGGGCCAGCGCTGTCCGGAGACACTTCCAGGTCACGTGGCCAGTGTGACATCGCTGCTCTGGCAAGCCAGAGCCACACACGGAAACGCCATTTACCTTCCCGCTAGAAAGCGGTCCCTATTTATCTACTTGCACCCGGAGGTGCTTTCGAACTGCTAGGTTGGCAGGCGCTGGGACCGAGCAACGGGAGCGCACCCCGCCGCGGGGATTCGAACCGCCGACTTTTCGATCGGCAAGCCCTAGGCGCTGAGGCTTTTACCCACAGCGCCACCCGCGTCCCCATGCCATTACTATATTGTTAAGAATTGTGTATATTAGCGTTGCCATATTCCCAAAAGTGAAAATCCGGACAGAGTTGTTGAGGTTTCCACCCCCCGCCAAAGTTGTTGAAAACATCTCCCTCAAAAATATTTGTTTTGGGGCTATTCATATATATATATATATATATATATATATATATATATATATATATATTGAATTCTTAAAAATGAATATACCGGATTCAGCAAAAATCTGCCCAGACATCATTTTTCTGGACGTAAGGCAGTCCTAGTTTGTATATATCTGTATTAGTGAGAGAACAAAGTGTTGCTATGGTCAATGTGTGGTTGAGCACTGAGTGCTTTGTGCTCAATCCAGACATGTAAAATTAACTTTGCATCAGATAAATAACATTAGTTCTAAAGCAATTTAAAATAACTGCGAATAACCCACACTGATGAGACCAATCAATCCTTTGGGGGGGGGGGGGGAGACATCTGATCCTCTGTAAGCTTGGTTGTATCCAACAGCCTGCCAAATGTTCAGGAGGGTTCACTTTGTTACAGATGTATTAGAAAAGCAGGATGTAGAATGGGCCCAGACCAGGGGTCAGCAAACTATTTCAGCCGTGGGCCGGTCCACTGTCCCTCAGACCATGTGGTTGGCTGGACAATTTTTTTTAATTATTTTTTTTTTGCGGGGGATGAACCAATTCCTATGCCCCACAAATAACCCAGAGATGCATTTTAAATAAAAGGACACATTCTACTCATGTAAAACCACACTGATTCCAGGCGATTGGGCCGGATCTGGCCCCCGGGCCTTAGTTTGCCTACCCATGTCCTAAGCCAGGGGTCAGCAAACTTTTTCAGCAGGGGGCCGGTCCACTGTCCCTCAGATCTTGTGGGATTGGGCCGGATCCGGTCCCCGGGCCTCAGTTTGCCTACCCACTACCCATGGCCCAGACACATACTTTCCGGCATAAGAACCATGCATCAAAGTTTAAAGCCCAAAATGGAAGGAGAGTCTAATGGACATAATGCAAAGACACTGTGCGGGAATACAAGTTTTCATATTGCATGTGGGGGGGGGAGCGCTCTGGGGAAAGTTAAAGAACAACAACAAATTTTAAGGGGTGTGTGTGCGCATACAATAACGGCAATGAACCAGCACCTCCATGTGGGCGACGAATAATCAACTTGTTATTTCTACAGGAGCAGCAACAAGGGAAAATTTCAGCAGCAGTAGCACAAAAGTAATAACATCTGCATCTAACTAGTTTCACGCCGGAAAAACAAGTGGCACTTCTCTATGAACATGCTCCGGCTGTGAGCCAAGCAGTGCCTTGTGCTCCCCAGCTGATAGCACAAAAGCCACAATTGTGATGATGCCTAATTATTTCAGACGCTCAGCAGAAATCAAGTTCGAAAACTACACATCAATTGTTCTTGTCTAAACCCATGCTTTCTTAATATAGCTCTCAGTACATGATTACTGCTATAAATTATTATTAATTCATAATTTTTAATAGCATGTAGGGAGCATTCAAAACATTACTGTATTTTTCAGTGTATAAGACGACCCCTATTTTTTGGAAGCCAGAATTAATAAATCAATATTTTGTACAAGATATTTTAAAAAATTAGATAGTTAAAAAAAAATACATAATAGAGCTATAAATGATTCTTAGTCTATCTTTAACAAAGCCTTAAACTATATGTTTTTAAAAGTACTATGGGATAGTCATCATCTTCATGCCCTGGCTGCTGGCCTGGTGTTTGGTCTCTACGAGCAAAACAATGTTTTTAAGCTTCTGTGGGAAAAGTGAGATCAGCAGATTTTCATAAACTGGTTCCTGCAAGTCTGTATTTCTGTCAAGTCGGGATCCATTTTTCTTTTTTTTTAAAAAAAATCTGTAGTCAGTAATGCTTAAAGTTTGCCATGATGCATAATACAGAATACACTGGTATTATACAGACCATATGAGCTTGCCACTGATAAGGTACCGTATTTTTCGCTCTATAACACGCACCAGACCATAACACGCACATAGTTTTTAGAGAAGGAAAACAAGAAAAAATATATTCTAAACGAAATAGTGGATATATGATTTTTGTGGTTCATGCTGTGGCCACAGACATGTGATCTGACAATGAGTTTGGAGTAGCCCAATGCAAAAATCCTGAGGATCCATGTGGATCCATGCTTTGTAACCACGAAGGAAGGAAGGGGAACCATGGATCCTCTGCTCACGACTGCAGCAGATCCCCCCCGCCACCCGCAGGCATTCGCTCCATAACACGCACAGACATTTCCCCTTACTTTCTAGGAGGAAAAAAGTGAGTGTTATGGTGCAAAAAATACGGTAGATTGATAAATAGATGCATATGGGATTATTTAAAAAAACAAAACTGATCTGCCTGACTGTATTTGATCAGAACTGCTCATTTGTAGAGGGTGATGCTTGCTGCTGTAAGATTTTTTTAAAAATCAGAAGACATCATTTTAAGACACCACTTAATTGCATTCTTGAAGGAATGCATGACACAAAGCAGCAGTAATGAAATGCACACTGCAAAACTCAGGCAAGCGCTTGCCAACTTAGATCATTCCAAGTGTTTGCATCATAAATATATAATGTGGGGCTGCAGCTGCTTTGCATGTTTCACTTACATATAATTAACAATTATGTGCATTGTGGTCATTGAGACACTTGGCAGATATATCCACATACTGCACAAAGTTCTTATTGTGAAGTTATTTTCCAGTAGGAAAAAACCTTGAGTCAATCTAGGAAAATCTTTAAGAACAGATACCATACTAGTTGCAATTTGTAAGAAATTTGCTTTGATTTGCTTCCCTGGGGATTTCCCCCCCCCCCAACCTATTCCTACAGCAGCATCTACAATAAAAACTAGTTTCTTTAAATGGAAGCTTAAATTCTCCACATTCTGGAAAGACATTGTGGGTTGCATAAAAGTGTAACAGAGATTGCGCACTGCCTAATCTTGCAGTTGAGTGTTAAAACAAATGGCATAAGGCAGGAAACATCAGCAAGACAGAAGCATTCTCCTTGTGCCATCTGATCAAGGTAGTCCAATATTGGGAGTCTCCTGAGAAACATCCCAATTATTGCCCTTCAAAAGCAGACATTATCATTCACCATAGCCATATTTAAATGGTCAATGCAACTTCGGGCAAAACACAACCATATTTTTACTAACACTTAAAAGTGAAGAAAACACGGTGTTTTTAAACTGAAATCTGTGTCTTGCCTTCAGAATTAAAACATTTTAACTTCAAGATAGGTTTCCCCCATAAGCATGCAAAAGAAGAAACAGAAAGCTGAGGACAGTATTCTTCAAACCTCAGCCACAGGAGACTAAACTGAGAAATGGGGAAACAGCCTTAGAAAGAGCTCGGGGGGGGGGAGAAAAGAAAGGAGAACACTACACAAATTAATCTTTTTACTGAGATGCTGAAAAGAATCTGCAGCTGGCACAGGGCATTGTGTGCCAACTGCACATTCTCCAACCTCAGGCTGCAAGGACTCTGCTAATTACCTCTATTAAATGTTAGGAGAGCAAATCAAAGACAAGGCAAACAGGAAACCTATTGGAGGCCAACCAAAAGCTACAAGCTTGCCTTTTTCCATTAAAATGGACAATGAGAAGGCCTTTTAAATGATACAATTTGTTCCATAAGAGCACACAAAGAAGGAAGAGAGCGGGTGAACAGGTCTTACATCTGAAAGGGGAGCAAACAAAACTGTTCTCAGATGGAACAGAGCCCAGTTACTATCAATCCTTTGGACTCCTCACCTAAAGTTCTCCCCTCCCAAGATGTCTGTATCTTTACAAATTCTGAAAATATTAGGTAGTAACAAGATTTCATTGCTCAGCCAGTAAGAGGATGTCTTCATGCAACAGGGAACTAGTCATATAAGGTAATTCTGTAAGACTGACTCTAATAGTTCAAGTTCAATTTAGAATAGACGCATGGCATTTCCTATTACAGTGGTACCTCGGGTTAAGTACTTAATTCGTTCCGGAGGTCCGTACTTAACCTGAAACTGTTCTTAACCTGAAGCACCACTTTAGCTAATGGGGCCTCCTGCTGCTGCCGCGCCGCCGGAGCAGAATTTCTGTTCTCATCCTGAAGCAAAGTTCTTAACCTGAAGCACTATTTCTGGGTTAGCGGAGTCTGTAACCTGAAGCGTATGTAACCTGAGGTGCCACTGTATATTCAATAAGTAATCAAGAGTCAGGGCCAAGAAGAGATGGCCAAGAAGAAGAAAAAACTGGGGGAAAGGAGGGGGACTTTTAATTTTTTGATTTTTTTTTTAATGGAAGGATTATAGGGGGGGGGGGAGATTAGAATGCTGACCAAAATGTTGAAGAAAAGGTATTCCTATACACAGTCCCCCAAAATTATTTCTAAAACTGTGTAACAGGAAGTCTTTTATGTAAGACTGTGTACAGTACAGTATCAGATCATTACAATACCTGCACATAAAGGACAGGCAAGAAGCTTTTCTAACTGTAAGGCGAACTGCCATTGTCACACAAAAAAGGAAGAAGGAAGCCGCCTTTGCTTCCTCTCGTTGGCATAGTTGGTGGATCTGATTCTGTCGCCTTGACTAGGCCTCAAAGGACTTTGAGATGAGAGAGGGAGAAAGCACAGAAGAACGTAACTTTATTGCCATCCGGTTCATGCTGCTGCAAATCTGTTGGATCCAAAATTCAAAGGCAGAAATGTAAGTGATGACTGCACAGCTTCCGCATTTGACTGGATTGCAAAGGGAAAAAGCAGCATGCTTCAGGGTTGATGCTGGAAAGGGACTTTCAAATGTTGCAGTGTGCAGAACATTTTCAGATATTTGGCCAAGGAGTGCAGTCTAGGACTCTTGTCAAATGCATCCCTCCTGCAATATGGTGGCAAGGCCTTTGCACAAGACAGCCCCACACAACTCCTGCTGCAGATTCCTCCATCTTCTATAGCATGTGGAAGAAACTGGTTTTTGTTTCAAAATACACCAAATCACGAAATAAGCTCATATGTGAAAGGGTACAAGCTTGTTTCAATCTGGGCAAACCTTCAGATTCTAGATCTCCATGATGAATATGATGACAGATACATAGAAACAGAAAATGACAGTGCTAACTTAGAAAAAAAAGAGACAGATTAAATTTCATGTGGTGTTCACTGAGTTTTGTTTCCCCTCAACTCTTTTTATGTTGTAAATTAGTGCTTTATGACCGCCTGACACTGTGTAGGTCTAGAAAATACATAATTATTGTTTACTCTGAAAAGCATTGTATTGCTATAATATTGATGGTTTCTGGGGGTATTTGGGGGGCTTCATAAACCCGCAAAACCAGAGAAGCTATATTCCTTACAGTTCAGCAGCTTGTAACTCCATTTGTAACAAGAAACATTCAAGAATTAATTCAATTTGTAATTTTCTGAATAAACTCTATTTTAATATATTATTTTAATATATTAGACATGATAATTGTATGGTAAACAAAGTTATATATGATGCATTTTCTTTTTCCAAAGTAACGCAATGACTTTTGATATTTATAATGAATGGGGGTAAAGTACTGTGTGTTTTTGGGGTTGTGTTGTTTTTTTTAAAAAATCCTTAGTCTCTCTTCCCACAACAAACTTGGCTTAAAAATTGCCATAAATTTTACATCTCTAGAGCCAAGCTCAAATACTTGTTTTGGCCATGTGGTTCATTGAGCTACCTGGACTGATCACCATCTCTCAGCCTAACCAACCTCACAGAGCTATTGAGGGGATGAAATGAGGGGCCATATGAGGGGCACCCCATGTTCCTTGATGGAAGCGGAGGATAAAAAAAGAAGCACAGATTATTTGAACACAGAAATTAACCTTGCTCAATATGTGTTTGGCCCCATAGCTGAAAGTAAGTAGAGAAAACAATAACTGCAACAATATATTTATAAAACTGCTCAGTGTAATTGCCATCCTGGGCTCCTTTGGGAGGAAATGCATTTAATTAATAAATAAATACAATGAAAACATTCTTTAACGTATTTATAAGCCACCTTTCACTCAAGGTTCCCAAGGCAGAAATATATGAACCTCAAAATCACACTAACAACCAAACTAAAAACAGCATTTTAAAAAATCAAATGGAAAATCTAAAATGGGGAAAAAAACTTTAAAGGACAGCAGCAACCAAAACACAAATTCCCCAAACGCTTCATCATTCCCCAAAGGCTTGAGCAAAGAGGTACACTTTCACCTGCTGCCAAAAGGAAAATATTAAGAGGGGTGAAATCCACCTTACCAAAAGATCATTCCATAGGCGGAGGAAACCCGCCCACCCCCCACCCGCAACAGAGAAAACCCAACCAGAGGCCCCCAAACTTCAGAAGGTGCAGGAACCACTTGCATGAATTGCCCTGCAAGGCAGGTCAGAATGGGAAGGAGGTATTCTCACAGATATTTGAGACATAAGTAGGTTAGGGCCATCTTAAATGTCATCATAAGCACCTTAAATCTGGGCTGGGGGAGTAAATCAGTAAACCAGGACAATAGTTTCAGAATTGCTGTTTTAGATGAACACCCAAGGGTACCCAAATAGCACCTTGGCTACTGCATTTTACTCCAGCTGCAACTACTACTGTATTCACAATGGCAATGAAAGTCTATTTTAGCGGACCTTTAAGTCTCAGCACACAGGGTCTGTGAAGATGTAATGCCTAATCATGTTTTGTTTTTCTTTACCAGAGTTGAGCGGTACTTAATCACACTCAGGTGTGAAATCGTGGCTTGAAGCAATTTTGCAAAATATAGTCTGCTCTCATCACGGTTCAGCACTGCGCTTGCACCGAGCAAGCCATGGTTAGGAGATTTTCTTGCCTTACCTCTTTCAAGTTGATTCTCCTCAGGCACTATGAAAACATATGAGAAGGGGCAGCAGGGACGAGCACAGTAGCTTTGCCTTCATTGTCTTCTGTGAGTTGGGGAGCCTCTCATATCTGTGGAGGCTCCCTATATATTTTGGAACAGCTACAGTTTACAGAATGGTTTAACCGTTGCTCCTCCTTTCCGGGGAGCTTTGGGAATGGTAGCTCTGTAAGGGAAACAGGGGTCTCCTTACTGAACCAATGTCTTGTTTTGGTAATGGTCTGGATGAGAGCCAACAAACTGAAGCTCAATCTAGATAAGAATGAGGCACAGTTAGTGGGCAGTTCCTCAGACCAGATGGCTGGGAGGCTGCCTGCTCTTGATGGGGTTACACTTCCTCTGAAGGAGCTTGGGGGTACTCCTGGATCTTCTGTTGTTGCTTGAGGCTCAGGTGGCCTCAGAAGCTCAGAGTATCTTCCAATCAGCTTCAGCTGGTGGCCCAGCTACACCCCTATCTGGACAGGGATAGTCTAACTTCTATTGCCTATGCTCTGGTAACGTCTGGGTTAGATTACTCCAGCACATTGTATGCGGGGCTGCCTCTGAAGACTGTTCAGGAGCTTCAGCTGGTGCAGAATTTGACGGCCAAGTTGCTCACTGCCTCTGGGTCCAATTCAAAGTGCTAGTTTTGACCTATAGAGCCTGAAATGGCTCAGGACAACACCTGAAGGACCTTCTCTCCTCATAGGAACCGTCCCAGACTCTACGTTCATCATCTGAGACCTTTCTTCGTGTGCCTCCTACACATGAGATCTATAGGGTGGGAACACGAGAAAGGGCCTTCTCTGTAGTGGCTCCCTGTTTGCAGAATGCGCTCCCCAGGGAGGTTCGCTTGGCACCTTCATTATATATTTTTAGGCACCAGGCGAAAACATTCCTCTTCAACCAGGCCTTTGGCTGATTAATATCCTACAGCCTTTTAGATGTGTCTGTGGGAAGTATTCTTTTGCTGTTTTGTTTTACTTCTTTACTTGTTTTCATCCTGGATTTTATTCTGTGAACCGCCCCGAAATCTTATGTTGAAAGGCAGTATATATAAATCTAATAGATAAAATAAATAAATAATAGTGAACTCATGGCAGAGTTGAGATTCAAACCTAGAAGCTGGGGAATCATTGTTCTGTCTTGTGTGTGAAATGTATCAATCATGGTTCACTTAAAATAAGTTAGGTGTACACTTAAAAACCAACCATGCAAAAAGGCCAACACAGCAGACTGCCACAAGTGACAAAAAACAGCAAAAGCAAATGCTCAGGGCTCAGTTGGCTGCATAATGCAGTTCTCCACCAGAGTTTCCTAATTGCATGGATTAACTACTCCATTAACACAGCAGCTACGCAAAGCTTTAGGGCTACTATTGAACCGGTGGTATTTAATGTTGATACTGCTAGGGCAGGGCAGAGGCCCACCATATGGCAAGGACTAATGAGAAGCTATCTGTTTTTGGCAGGGATCATCTCAAATGGGAGATGCTTCCGTACAGCGTAAGATGTACGATTTTGAATCAATATATTTACAGAATTCAGTAATTAAAAAAGAAAAACGCAGTTATCTCTGGTTTGAAAGTTCCCACTTTTTATTGTCCCATCACCACATCATAAAAAGCCCATTAAAAATCATTATGTTTTATGTTTATGATAATATTTTATTCTCTTGTTAATTGTGCTGTTTTAAATGTGCACTTTATATTTGACTTCATTTAGCAATGTTTTCTTTTTGAACGTTTAAGGGTTTTTTGTTAACTTCGCTGCGTTAAATGTGCATTCTGCTATTGATTTCCTTTGTAACGTTTTATTTTAAAATCTTTAATACTTTAGTTTCCTGTTAGCTACATTGCTTTGGATGTATACTTTTTATTTAACTTGTGGAGCAAGTAATGCTTTACTCTGTGTTGTTTTATTTGCTGTAAACCGCTTTAAGTTCTTCTCTTAAAAACATAGAAGCAGCATAGAAAATAAATGAATAATAATATTTCACTATTTTATTTAAAAGGGTGGCGCTGTGGGTAAAACCATAGTGCCTAGGACTTGCCGATCGTATGGTCGGCGGTTCAAATCCCCGCAGCGGGGTGAGCTTCCGTCTTTCGGTCCCAGCTCCTGCCCACCTAGCAGTTTGAAAGCACCCTTAAGTGCAAGTAGATAAAAAGGTACCGCTTTATAGCGGGAAGGTAAACGGCGTTCCATGTGCTGCGCTGGTGCAGGCTCGCCAGAGCAGCGATGTCACACTGGCCACGTGACCCGGAAGTGTCTGCGGACAGCGCCGGCTCCCGGCCTCCAGAGTGAGATGAGTGCACAACCCTAGAGTCTGACAAGACTGGCCCGTACGGGCAGGGGCACCTTTACCTTTACTATTTTATTTAAAAGCTGTTTTACTTTGACCTTTAGCCAAAAAGGCTTCCAGAGTGGCATACAAGGATCAGTAGTAGGGCCGTCTCTGCCTTCAGGCTTATGATCTAAAAGGAATTACACACAAGGGAAAAGGCAAGCTTAGGAATGATTTCTTTAAGTTATACGTTGGGTAGCCTGATGAAAAGGCTGACCCTAGATGACAGCTGAGGGAAGGCCAGAGGCTGGTCTCTCTCTCAGCAGAGGCAATGGAATAACGCAGTTTCCCTTCTCTCCTCTGCAGAGGCTGATCAGGTCTCAATGGTTATGGTCTAAAATGTGAATGTGGTTACTGCCAAAAATCTGTGGCAAATGCAAAGATGCGCTGAACCCACACAGCACCCATCTCCTTACAAGTATCTCCATCTGACCTCAGCAACTTCTCCATTCTGTCTCCTGGCACATACCAAGTATTACACCTTTAAACAGATTCAAATGCCTTCCCCAATTCCTGCACAGAGCCAGAAACTAAGAAGAAAACTCTCAGATTAATACTTACTGTTCTACCAGCTCAGATAATGGCCAACATTCCGCAGTATACCTGACAAACTTCATGTGTCTTATAGTACTGTTGGCATTCATCTGTTTCAAGACATGATGGAAGAGTGCTCCTCAGGAGTAAAGTCAAACTACTGGAGAGTTAACAGTCCTGCTGTGGCTGTAGAGAGACATGCCTTATTGCAGGTGGGCCAGATGAAGGAATCTGTTTTTGCTGTTATGGGTGCACCATACTGTATTTTAATATTTTGCTGGAAGCTTCCCAGAGTGTCTGCAGAAACCCAGCCAGATGGGTGGGGTATAAGGGTATAAATAAATTATTATTATTATTATTATTATTATTATTATTATTATTACCACCATGGTGCTTCTTCTTTCTATGCTCCTCCCAGTGGTCATTCCTCTTCTAGTTACTTAAGGGTTTAAGAAAATCCGATCAAGGAGAGCTTGTCCCACCTGGTTGAAGGCATCTTCTTCAATCAATGCCCCACATCTCAGGGTTAAAATGAAATTTTGTTCCCTACAATTTTGTAGGAAACATGTTTGAACATGTGCTTGCCATTGCAGAATTCATGGGTGATCCATGGGCCTTTTGTATATATAAGTCTGGAACTTCACTTTGGGACTGTGTTATATGTAGGATATTTAGCGAGTTTTGTTCTGATCTCACACTTCCCTGGTGCTAAACCTTAATTTTAAAAAGCTATTTAAATTAGAATCTTGAGCTTGTGTGCTTTGACATCTCAAGGTTTATCCCTTATATCATTTTTCTGCACTGCATGTTTTGATTGAAAGCAAGAGTGGATAACCTCATAGCTGGGTGTGTCTCATCCAGTTCCCAAAGCATTTTTGTACCCCGCCCCCAACCCCGACACTACTGATTTTGGCAATGGCAGTAAAAGGGGGGGGGGGAATTAAAAAAGAGACAGTACTGAGGTAGGTGGAAAAGTTTAAAACTTCCTGCCAATGTCCTGATGGGCAGGAAAATTACACACACACCCCAACGATCATATTTTTCATTTGATGAGCAGAGAGGGAGCAATAACCACCCCTCAGCAGATCTGCATGGATCAGCTGAGCAGGGGAGCTGTGTGGTATGCTTCAAGCAAAAGGACTTATGGACTCTACCCATGATGTTCCGATGAAAAAGTTCTGAGTGACAGTGAAATTCATCCCTCCCTGCAAGTTAGATCAGCGTGTTCCTCTACTGCTCTAGGGACGCAGGTGGCGCTGTGGGTAAATCCTCAGCGCTTAGGGCTTGCCGATCGCATGGTCGGCGGTTCGAATCCCCGCGGCGGGGTGAGCTCCCATCTGCAGTCCCAGCTCCTGCCCATCTAGCAGTTCGAAAGCACCCTTAAGTGCAAGTAGATAAATAGGTACCGCTTTCTAGCAGGAAGGTAAACGGCGTTTCCGTGTGCTGCGCTGGTGCTGGCTCGCCAGAGCAGCTTCATCACGCTGGCCACGTGACCCGGAAGTGTCTCCGGACAGCGCTGGCTCCCGGCCTCTTAAGTGAGATGAGCGCACAACCCTAGAGTCGGACACGACTGGCCCTTACGGGCAGGGGTACCTTTACCTTTACTACTGCTCTAGACTTTTTTGCAGCTTGGAGGAAGCATGGGCCTGGCATGGTGAAATAAAGCCTTTGTTGCTTCTAGGCTACGAAATCGCACATGGTAGAGAGAGTAGATCTCTTCTTTTGGCAATATTCCCAGAGTAGTTGCTGTTGAAATAGCCACATTAAGCTTTCAATATGAATTTCCCTGTTCAGGTACAGATTACGCATCCCCTAACCCAATGTTAATTGCACTCTTATTTTGATGTGAAGCTTTCATGAGAGAGATGTGAAATACGGGGTCATAAATGCTGTGTACAGATGCTAGTCCTGCCAAGCACTGGTACTTCTGGAGGTAAAAAGGACTGTCTGGCTATCTCTCTGGCCCAACAATTTATTTTTCAATCATCCCTAAACTGTGTTTCCCACTCCAAACTTGGAATCTAAATTATTTGTTATTATGCTATCTAAAGGATATTTACCTTATACAGTTTTCCTTCCTGTCCACAGTCCACTCATAATTTTTATCATTCAAAGAGGTTTCTAATAAGGGTAGAATCCACAGGGAACTTCTGCACAAGGCAAAGAATAATGAATGATTTTGTACTGAACCTCTTTCATTTATATGGAGAGAAAATCCCCCACTGATTGTGCCCAAGCATTTGTATTTGTTTGTTTACAAACTGTATATACTGATTTTTCTTAAAATCATGCTCATTGGTTTGCAATAAGAGGCACCCGTCTCCAAAACAGATTTCTAGCTTCCCCTACTTTTAGAACATCTCTGCTTGCTGCAGTTAAAACCTAGCAAATGTATCAGTGATTGAAATGATGTACAGCTGGCTTAAATGATGCCAAGCTGCGTTTTCTAACTTAGAGGACGAGAAGGGTGCTAAAAATGATATTTCTAACTACCCTTCCAATAATTCTTCTCAGCCCCTTTATCAACTGGAATATAGTAAAAGAAACCAGCAACCAAAAGCTTATAAAGATGTGATCTTAATAATAACAATAATAACAACAACAAATTATTTATTGTACCTTGCCAATCTGACTGAGTTGCCCCAGCCACTCTGGGCAACTTCCAACATAATAGGGATATAATAAGCAAGGACTGAAAAGGGAGCATGGCCTTTTTTATCTGCTGTGGTTTCTTATCTGCTGTGGTTCTCCAAGTGGCTTATACAGCGGTACCTCAGGTTACATACGCTTCAGGTTACATACGCTTCAGGTTACAAACTCTGCTAACCCAGAAATAGTGCTTCAGGTTAAGAACTTTGCTTCAGGATGAGAACAGAAATCGTGCTCCGGCGGCGTGGCAGCAGCAGGAGGCCCCATTAGCTAAAGTGGTGCTTCAGGTTAAGAACAGTTTCAGGTTAAGAACGGACCTCCGGAACGAATTAAGTACTTAACCTGAGGTACCACTGTACTGTTATCACAAAACAACTCCACTCTGTAGAAATGAAACAGTAACAATAGCTGAAATAAAAATTAAAAAAAAACAAGAAGTGAGAATCAAGAAGTGAAAATAATAAGAGCAACAAGATAAACCCGCTAAGATATATTTTTAGCTTATTCTAGGAAAAATAGCTTTGGTGGGAATAAACAACTGCTGTAGGCAAGAATATGCTTGACAGCATTATGTGGAAGTTTTTTTAAAAAAAATGTCCTAAGGGCAATTTAAAAAATAGTAACCAAAAAAACCCCCCTGCCTTCCAGCAGATTTCTAACTTGCAGCAAAAGTGAACTTAGTTCCTTTTTATGCAATAATGAACTGTGCTGTCATAGGTAAACTGCATCTAGTTTATTTCTGGACATTGTATGACTGTATGTGCTTTGAAAATTATGCTGCAGAATATTATGCAACATTAAAAGGGATGCAAATTTCAGTTTATGCAATTCATCTAGGCTGCAAAATATATTGGGCCAGGTCTTATGCGCCTCTGCCACAAAGCCCCAAAACGAGCCTGTGTAACTTAGCATGCATGTGTAGAATCAAACATACATGGATAGGCCTCTCTCATAATTAATGAGGGGAAATGAATTATCCAAGATCTGTGTGCTTAATCAGAAGCATTTTAAGGCTGTAATTACATACACACTTATCTGAGAGTATCCCGCTGAATCCAGTGAAGTCTACTTCTGAGTAGATGTGGACAGGGTTGCACTGTTAACTTTTAATGACAAGTTCTGTATCTTGTCAAAGACTAAATTTCATCTACAAAACCATTCAGTTACTAAGTGAGAGAGGAAGCAGATTCATTTAAGAGAAATTCCGCTAGCAGGTCAGGAAGAACTGTATTCCCAGTTGGCTATTTAAGGAGTATCCATTGTTTAGGGACAAAGTTCACTGAAGGGCGTGGGGACAGAACATTTGACATGGAACAATATGCTTTGGCTGTAGATCGTGGTATGGAAAACTATTGCATATATTGGAATGCTTCTGAGAGATTACTGTAGGAGAAATCAAACTCTAGTGATGTTGTCGAGATTTGGCATGGAGGAAGAGTCAGAAGTGAGTCGCCTTAGTTTGAAACATAAAGCTTATTTAAAAACAGAGCCAAAATTCCTATTGATCACTTCAACTGTGCTGTTCTACACCTTCCTGTTGATATAGACAATACAGGCTTCAGTACTGCGCTCTAGGATTTCTCCTCCCAGAAGTAAAATCTTGGACATCACAACAAGAGGAGAAGAGGTTTTGTTTGTTTGTTTGGGTTTTTCCCCCTTAAGCTATCCTTTCCAAATATCACAACACGTAGATACGATCTTCTCCCTAAGGACAATGCAAGGCTTGCTCCCAGCCTTCCCCCCTTTTTTCTTTTAAAGTGATCTTTGAAAGACAGATGGGCAGACTGTTATTGCACATTGAGCTAAATTTATGCTGCACGAGGGGTGGGGGAGAAAAGAGACCAGCACTTTATTTACAAAGGGAGTGCATGTATTCCAAAGGAGCTTCTTCTTGTTACAGCTAACAACTTAACAAGGCTTGCCAGTGCTTAGAAAGTGTGCTTAAAAAAAAAAAAGTCTATCAAGCGCACAGCTAGCAGAGCAACAGGAGAGTTCCCACCACAGCACAGGCTAGAAACTCCCCAGATTAGCAGACTGCCCACAAATGCTTTCCTACAAACACTGGGAATGTAAATTAACAATTTGAATCAAAAGCATCAAGTATGGTAAAAATTAGGCCACTAACTAAAATTATAATAATCTAAATTAGTTCATAATCATTCAAACATACTTAAATTGCATTTTTAGCCCACCCGTTCTCCAAGGAGCTCTGAGTGGGGTGTGCAAACTGCGCTCCACATTTTACTCTCACAACAACCTAATGGAGCAGCTGAGAGAGTGCAACTAGCCTAAGATTCATCCTCTCTCTCTCTCTCTCTCTCTCACACACACACACACGTGCTTTGATGCCATCACAATAGCTCCGTGTAATGAGACATCAATACACCTGTCTTGTCCTGCTGAGTGAGTCTCCACACTTTCCCAACTCTCTTCAACGATCCCATTCCAAATTCTAGTTACTGTTAATTACCGTATTTTTTGCTCTATAAGACTCACTTTTTCCCTCCTAAAAAGTAAGGGGAAATGTGTGTGCATCTTATGGAGCGAATACAGGCTGCGCAGCTATCCCAGAAGCCAGAACAGCAAGAGGGATCGCTTCTGAGGATTGGCTTCTGAGATTCAGAATATATTTTTTCTTGTTTTCCTCCTCCAAAAACTTATGGCCTGGTTCTTATAGAGCAAAAAATATGGTATTTTCTCTCTACTCCCTATTCATCAGGGGTGCCATCTAGGTGGGGCCCCCTTATGTTCAAAGTGGTGGCCAGGCCCTCTCAATACAGTGGTACCTCTGGATGCGAATGGGATCCATTCCGGAGCCCCATTCGCATCCTGAAGCGAACGCAAGCCGTGTCCGCGCGTCTGTGTGGATCGCGATTCGCCGCTTCCGTGCATGCGCGTGACATCACTTTGAGCGGCTGCATGAGCGGCGAAACCCAGAAGTAACACGCTCCATTACTTCCAGGTCGCCGCAGAGCGCAACCCGAAGCTACTTCAACCCAAGGTATGACTGTGTTCCACAGCGACGTGTGCACACTGAGCACGCATGCCATGCGACATGCTCACATCACTTGCGCTTGCCATGAACACACTGCGCAGCACTGGCCTCCTCAGTCACAGGGGCAAGCTGGCACACCTGCCATTCATTAACTTCAAACACTTTTGTTTAAATATTTAGTGGTACAAAGTTGCAAGTGCACTCACTAGATGAGGATGCCGCAGGTCCTCAAGAACTAAAGGCTGTTCCTAGCAACTGCATTTGCTGCGTTCTTGGAAACTAGAGACTGATTGTTGTTTACTGACAAAGAAAAAGCAGAGTCAAATGAAAACAATAGGTTATGGAAGGTGCTAAATAGGATGGACAACAGAGAACATGTTGGCACAAGAATTTTCACTTGCACAATGTTATGCATACAATTATGTTTGGGCTTTATTTAAGAAAGTCAACACTGATGTTGATGAAAGAGCAAACTTACTGCGTGTCCAGGGACAAGTCAGAGGTGCCAAATTGAAGGAAATATTTGCAGGGCCTAGACTAGGTTGGTGATATGGGATGGAGGGTGGGGGGCGAGGAGGAAGAAGGGACAGCAGAAAAGAAACTTGAAAGTAAATGGTGGAGCTCTGGACAATGTCCCCCCTCCCCCAGCTCTTACAGGGTGTCTTATGTGGTTGAAATTGCGAGTCTGGGATGGATTTAACCGAGAGGAGCCAGCAGCTGGGACTGTCAATGGGGGCTTCTCTTGCTGCTGAAAGTACGAGTGGCAGACAGGCAAACACACACACACACACACACACACACACACACACACACACACTTTACAGAAGTAGCCAGAGAATGCAAGTCTCATTTTCCTCTTCTTGTTTGGAAGTTCAGGTGCGAGGATTTCCTCGGCTCCCCCCAGCCCCCCAGCACATATCCCTTCTGGCTTCAATCACAAGGGCCGCAAGAAACGATGTCGGAGGTTTTTGCCCAATCGCAGTTCCCTTGCCATCCAGAAACCCTTTTACAAGTTCCTTTACACGGCTTGTTGGGAAATGAAGTCCAAGCGTGGAAAAGAAAGAAAGGCAGCAATGCCAATTAACTGGGGGCGGGGGGGAGTTCAAATATTTTATGGGGAGGTAAAGGGACCTGGGCCGCTAGGAAGTCCTGCCTATGGCACAAGTTATGGTCCGTTGCTTCTCAAGTTCTTAAAAAGTGTTTTAGATATTTTATTATGTCTTTGTATATGCTGGAAAGGGACGCGGGTGGCGCTGTGGGTAAAAGCCTCAGCACCTAGGGCTTGCCGATCAGAAGGTCGGCGGTTCGAATCCCCGCGGCGGGGTGCGCTCCCGTTGCTCGGTCCCAGCGCCTGCCAACCTAGCAGTTCGAAAGCACCTCCGGGTGCAAGTAGATAAATAGGGACCGCTTACTGGCGGGAAGGTAAACGGCGTTTCCGTGTGCTGCACTGGCTTGCCAGATGCGGCTTTGTCACGCTGGCCACGTGACCCGGAAGTGTCTCCGGACAGTGCTGGCTCCCGGCCTCTAGAGTGAGATGGGCGCACAACCCCAGAGTCTGTCAAGACTGGCCCGTACGGGCAGGGGTACCTTTACCTTTACCTTTATATGCTGGAAGCTGCCCAGAGTGGCTGGGGCAACCCAGTCAGATGGGCATGGTACTATTATTATTATTATTATTATTATTATTATTATTATTATTATTATTCAGAACTTTCATTCTAAGGCTAGAAGAAAATGGATTGCCCTCAACCTTTAAAATCTGAAGTGCTTCTTGGAAGTAACAAAAGAAATTTAGGCAGCATCCTAGCTGTGCATTACTATACATTTCTACTCATAGGTTCTACAGAACTCAGTAGGATTTGCTCCCAGATAAGAGTGCAACCTCTCCAAAGCAGCCATTTACTCTCTTGCAGGCCTTGGCTCCCCCCGTACTTTCAATGTACACTCCTGAAACCTTTTCTATGCAGCCAAACCTGCCATCAGTTTCTTACGTATAGGCTGCACAGGGTATTATAGAAGCAAATGGTAAAGTATAGGCTTGGCCTGATTAATCCTCCAGCTGTTGGCATGACTAAGAACGGCAAATGCCACTGGCTGAATAAAAGAGAGGAGCTGCAGAGGGACTCACTAGCAAATAGCATATGCCACTTTCAAACTGCGGATGAGGATAAATTTTAAAACATTGCTTTATAAAAGGCTTAAACAATAATTTCAGACTCTAAGGCATCGGCACCACATTTTTAGGAGTGCAGACAACCAGGCACCTTGGGGTTTACTAGCACTAGATACACATTTGTTTTTAAAAGTAGTAGCTTCTACTGTTAAAACTGCAAGAACCAATTACTTCTGTTAGTTATGGCATACAAGCTCAGTTTAGACTAATACTTTGATTTATAGAGCCAAAGTTTCGTGAAAGGCTACAAAGGTTATAAAAGCAGACGGTCCAAGTGTCCCTGTTTTCCAGGAACAGTCCCAGATTTACAGAAGCCATCCCATTTTTAAATTTGATCCAGGAATGTCCCACCTTTCTTTAGGACGTCCCTATTTTCATCGGAGAGATGTTGGAGTGTATGGCTCCAATCCCTGAGCCATCTGATTGCAGCTCTGTTTAGGGAAGTTTTTTAATGTTTAATGTTTTATTATGTTCTTATATATGTTGGAAGCCACCCAGAGTGGCTGGGGCAACCCAGTCAGATGGGCAGGGTATAAATAGTAAAATTATTATTATGGAATAGGACACTCCTATTTTCATTGCAGAAATGTTGGCGGGTATGTAAAAGCAATTAACAGGTAGGAATCTTGAGAATTAGAATTTATGTTTTCTGCTTTGTATTTCAATATACCAAATTGTGAAGCCCATTTAACATCCATCTATTTATTGACAATATCAGGAGGGGGACAATCTTCAGTCAAATCAGGTGTGAGAAAGAATTCCTCAAACCACCAGGGCAATATACTGACTAAACTCCAAACTTTCACGCCAACTACAATTAGACTTTTCCTCCATGTGTTGGTTGTACTCTAACTTTACTCATCTTAACAAACTGGAAAAGCCACTTTATAGCCAATAATGTGAATAATATGCTTATTTTGGAGGCCGCAACTCCACAAAAAAGTAGCCTTTCAGCTAACGAAATTCCCGCAGTGTCTAGACTGTCTCCAGACCTCCAAGACAGCATTTAGATTACAAGCACATTCTAGCCAATTGTTGTATATAAAGACTTCTTGCATTTGTTCCCAAATCACTTGCAAGGGCATCCCTTCTGCTTGCCACTATTCTCCTCTGATAAAGACACTGAAAAGCACAAGGACTTTTGGTCTCAGACAAAAGAGCTTAACAGCCTGAAAGCCCCCATACAGACGTGCACACAATTCACATTATGCTTTGACATCCACAGACCAAAGCTGCTTTCCTAAAAACTCTAAATAAGGAGGGTGGGAACAGTAACACTTGACGAAAGGCCACAGAGCAGACCTAGACTGGCCAGGCTGTATTAGCACAGATGCAGGCAAAAAGCTATTGAAGTCATTTACTGGAACTACTATGTGCAGCTGTTCTCTCCTCAGCCTTATCATTTCAAGTTTAACTTCAGGCTATTAACCACAAATTTACAGCAAATTTTCAAATCTCTTTGAAGGCAGCTAGCTAGGTAGTTCTAATTCTGACATTTAGTCTGTACGTATTTCAAACAACCAGATTCTAAAAAGCAAGCACACGCTAACTGATATCTGGAAAAAGGTAAAAAACAACAAGTCGTTAATTTGGGGGTTTGAGAACTTTCTCTTGTATATCTAGTTTTTGAATCTAACTCATTTGATGATTGGCCCAACATTGGAAGTCATCTTTTGTAAATATGCATTTATCTATCTGAAAAAGCACTTTTCTATCTTGCAAGAAGCTTTAATATTTTGGATTTAAAGCTTTTTAAAAAGGTGCCAGCAACCAGCAATAATAACAATATAGAATTTTGGATATTTTGATAGATGAGATATTGTATGAAGAGACAGTTGGCCGTTACAACATGCGCCAATATATTGCTTTATGCATGTTTGGCGTTTTGAAGACTGTGCAGTTATGTTCCCACTTGAGAGAACTAAAAATAGGTCCAAGAGCAAGTACTGCCTGCTCTCCTAAAAAAGTGTCACATTTCCTTATACTCCAGTTAAAAGCATAAGTAGCTCACCATGAAATGTAAATGTGAAGTTTAGACACCTTACCCATGTTATCTATCTTTTAATCAGAAGAGCATTGCCTCTGGAATGGGCCACAGGTTCCCACATCTGTTTTTTTAAAAGATATTTATTAAAGTTTTTTAAACAATAAAACAAACTTCACATTCACAACCAAAAAGAGAAAACACCATCACAATCAGTAAAAAAAAAAAAAAAACCAAAAGAGAGAAAAAGTACAATAAAAAAAAAATCCCATACAAAATAGAAGAAAAAAGACGTGGAAAAATGAGAAGAAAAAAAAACATAAAAAACCAATTCTTTAGATGTTATTTTCATAACCCTCTTTCCAGACTTCCTCACATCTCCCTTTTCTGTGTTCCCCTTTACAAATTCTTGTTCAGCAATACTTCACCCTCTTTCCAATCATATTTTGTATTTGTACATTTCACCCATTATGTCTCCAGTTTCCCTTTATTATCAGTTGTTTAATTTGGACATAACGTTATTCTAGCTTCACCTTTGTTCTTATTCTTTTTACATACTCCTTTCAGCTATGTCACTAGTGCCATATTATCTTTATACCCTGCATCATTTTAACATTCATACAGTTTACAATACTTTTGCAAATAGTCTTTAAATTTCTTCCAGTCCTCTTCCACTAGCTCTTCTCCCAGGTCTCAGATTCTGCCAGTCATTTCTGCCAATTCCATATAGTCTATCAGTTGCATCTGCCATTCTTCCAGGGTGGGCAAATCTTGTGTCTTCCAATGTTTTGCGATGAGTATTCTTGCTGCTGTTACTGCATACATAAAGAAAGTTCTATCCTTCTTTGGCACCATTTGGCCAACAATGCCCAAAAGGAAGGCCTCTGGTTTCTTAGGGAAGGTATATTTAAATACCTTTTTCAATTCATTATAGATCATTTCCCAGAAAGCCTTAACCCTTGGGCACGTCCACCAAAGGTGAAAGAATGTACCCTCAGTCTCTTTACATTTCCACATCTGGTTCAGATAATTAAACTTACGAAATCAAGGCACCCCAGGAAACTCTGTTATATTAACCATATACAAACGAAATAAATAATATTTCAAAGATAAAAGCAATGATGAGGAGAAAAATTAAATACATATTTTAAAAGGTGGCATCTAATGAGAGCTAGGAATTTAAGTCTGCATTCTTCAGTCAAGGACATCCTGTTCACACTGAGTGGCTTACCCCAAGCAACGGATCTGCCACTTGGACTCAAGAGTGAACATATCCACTCAGAGGCACCTGACAATTCATTTCAAGAGCAGCAGAGGAGTGTTCTTCTGACTGCTCCACAGCAACAGTGAACATTAGCTTCCCTCCGTACCCTTGGCAACAAACCTTCAGCAAGTGTTTTCCACTGCTATTCTAAGACATGGTTCAGTCTTCCTTCGGGGGGCAGGGATCAGCGGACTTCTAAAAGCCACTTACCATACCAGGTTAACGTGTGATCACTTGCACAAAGCAGCCTCGCACCAGACAACAAATGTCCACATCACTAGCATACCCAAGAAATCATGAAATCTAAATAAATGGATGAAAGCATGCAGTTCTTAAGCGTTCGGAACAAATGCTGAGTGCTCACACCCAGGACAGAGGGGACTCTCCACAAACTCACAAGATTATGACTCAGTTTTCAGCAGAGTCACTGCAGAAAACTTAGTGGGAGAATAAAGGAAGGGCCTTTTAATGACCTTTCTTCCAGTCAGGCTATTGGCAGCAGCAAAAGCCATGACGGATCAAAGAGATCTGCAACTTTCTCCGTTCATGACAATGAAACTACATATAAAGCCCCTCATTTCCCAATCTCATTGCTGTTACCTTCAGATCAATGTCAGTTATTCTGAATAAACATTACCCATATACTAAAATTTCAATAGCCCTAAAATCTGGTTGCTTTTTTAAGAAAAAAAATCACATCATCAACAAAAGGGGTAGGGGTAATGAGATGCAACACAGGACAGGGTTTCTGTGCCTTTTAGAGTTGTATAGAAGATTTCAGCAAGTTCTAGATTGTTTTCCACACCATATATAATGTAAATCTTAACAAAGGGGAAATGTGATTACTGTAGTTTCTTGGGCTCATCAAGGAAAGGTTCCCAATACTTTGCTCGTAGATAAGAATGACAGTGACCTTGGGGAAATGGTTATGGGCACCAGTTTAGGGGACAGGCTCTTGGGCTAGAAGAACCTTTGGCCTGGTCAAGCAGGGTTTGGTATTTGTGCATGTGTGTTTAAAGGAGGCTCTGTGTATGTGCCATACATTTAAAGCACATTTCCCCCCTTCCTCAAAGAATCCTGAGAACTGTACCTTTTCCCTCACAGATCTATAGTTCCTAGCACCCATAACAAACAACAATTCCCAGGATTCTTTAAATATTTGGTGTGCATCACTGTTGTATCTCAAGTTGAGGATCTCCTGGGCAGAGTAGAGAACCTAGTGTTCTTGGAAAGTTGTGTTGTGCAGATCAGTTAATGTCTGGCAGACTGATATTTCAACTAACTGACACAAATTTAATACAGATAGGTAGCCGTGTTGGTCTGCCACAGTCAAAACAAAAAAATTCCTTCCAGTAGCACCTTAAAGTAGCACATTCCTTCCAGTAGCACCTAACTTAGTAGCACCTTAAAGACCAACTAAGTTAGTTCTTGGTATGAGCTTTCGTGTGCATGCACACTTAAAACCATGGAGAGACCTGGTCTGAACAAAGACATTGGATTCTTATCTCATTATACATGACAAAGCCATTTTTCACCTTCTCACCCCTTGCTTTTTCCTGTAAGACCTATTGCAGTCGTTAAGAGTAGTCAACAGGCTCATCACAGCTATCTGCCAATCACCCATTCCCACCACCCTTCTGAGTAATACCCCTCCCCACCTTCTCACTATATAGAAGGATCTGGCAACTTCTGTTTCAGTGTATCTGAAGAAGTGTGCATGCACACGAAAGCTCATACCAAGAACTAACTTAGTTGGTCTTTAAGGTGCTACTGGAAGGAATTTTTTTGTTTTGACAAATTTAATAAACATGGTTGATTTATAGATCCACATTTGCTTTCTTTCAGGAGATCCTTTAGGGACACTTGGAAATGAATTCTATGATTCTATAAATGAGAGAGTAATGGGAGAAGGATGTCTTTACATTCTGCTTGCATTAAGTTTCCAGAAGTATCTGGCTTACTACTACTGGAAACAGGATGCCAGACTAGATAAACCCTTGCCTCTGCTACTATGTTCTTCCGTAGAAGATTCCAAAGTTGTTTGTATAAAGAAAGTAAACCTGAATGAAGTCTGAGCAACAGTACAACTGTTGTACTTAACCAGCCTTCCAGAGCACTGTGAGAACACTTAATTTCTACAGGTAGGTTCCATCACCACTACCCTCCTCCTTACAAACTACAAAGGAGAGAATAATCTATATGGAGAACAACTACTTTATTGTATCACATTGGCATTTACAGTGCGATTCTGTATAGCACTCCTCAGGAGTCCAACTGAACTGAATGTGGCTTAATCCAAGGTAATTCTGTACAGGACTGCAGCCTCATTCTTTATTCCTGATTTGTTCTAGATTTTCCAGAACCTGGGAGCCATTGAAGATTTCAATTACAGTAGTGCCTCGCAAGTCGAAAAGAATCCGTTCCGCGATTCTCTTCGTCTAGTGGTTTTTTCGTCTTGCGAAGCAACCCTATTAGCGGCTAAGCGCTATTAGTGGTTTAGCGGCTTAGCGGCTATTAAAGGATTAGCGGCTAAGCTGCTAAAAGGCTATTAGCGGCTTAGCGGCTTAGAAAAAGGGGGGGAAAGCGGGGGGGAATCGCAAGACTAGCAAGACGTTTTCGTCTTGCGAAGCAAACCCATAGGGAAAATCGTCTTGCGAAGCAACTCAGAAACGGAAAACCCTTTCGTCTAGCGGGTTTTCCATCTTGCGAGGCATTCGTCTTGCGGGGCACCACTGTATATGAAGTTCTATTTTCCTACATTTCCTGAGACTCTTTCTGAAAGAGGACCTACAATGGCATACAAAAGTTACATTTGAAAAAACAATAAAAAAGCAGCAATAAAAAAACTTAAAAAGCAAACACAAAAACAGAGCCATCATACACGATAGACAAATGTTAAAGAAAAAGCCCATTTCAACACGATGGCCCTCAGCAACATGCAAAAAAGTGGCCTATATAGGAACTCCTAAAACGGTTTTAAGCCTGGGTGTAACAACCTAGTCAGCCTCAAACTTTTGAGTCGTCTTGTTAACATTTGCAGGCTGAACAAACAGGAACATACCCACAGATCCAGAACAAACTATGACTTTGAAACACTTACAGACTCCACTATCAACCTGAAGACTGAATCAGAACAGATGTGAGCAATTTCATCTGCCCAGTGATTTGCAAACTGGTGACAGCATGCATACAAAGGGCACCTCCTCACCCCCATAAGAGTCAAGACACCACAAGCCCCTCACCATCTGGAATAACTAAAGGGTGATGATACACACTGCAAATGCAATGGTAGCAGCCAAGTAAGATATTTTCCCCACCATTACTACCACAGAGCAGGCCCCCAAATGTCAGTGTTCCATCAGACTCGTAATGAAGCTTTCTATCTGCCATGGGCTCCATGATCACTGCACATGGTGACAGCAGTCACGAAATTAAAAGACGCCTGCTTTTTGGGAGAAAAGCGATGATAAACCTAGACAGCATCTCAAAAAGCAGAGACACCGCCTTGCCGACAAAGGTCCGTATAGTTAAAGCTATGGTTTTCCCAGTAGTGATGTATGGAGGTGAGAGCTGGACCATAAGGAAGGCTGATAGCCACAAAATTGATGCTTTTGAATTATGGTGCTGGAGGAGACTCTTCAGACTGCACAAAGATCAAACCTATCCATTCTTAAGGAAATCAGCCCTGAGTGCTCACTAGAAGGACAAATCCTGAAGCTGAAGCTCCAATACTTTGGCCACCTCATGAGAAGAGAAGACTCCCTGGAAAAGACCCTGATGCTGAGAAAGATTGAGGGCACAAGGAGAAGGGGAATACAGAGGACGAGATGGTTGGACAGTGTTCTCGAAGCTACCAACATGAGTTTGACCAAACTGCGGGAGGCAGTAGAAGACAGCAGTGCCTGGCGTGCTCTGGTCCATGGGGTCACAAAGAGTCAGACACGACTAAATGACTAAACAACAACATCTGTCATTTCTGCTGTATCCAGAGTCAAAGGCTAAAATGCTTCCCCTACAATCCTTCTTTACATTCTTAGCAACCAGCTTCTATGCATCGTTCGCCCCAATTGGGCTGGTATAAAGACTCAACTTATTGGAACGGGGGGGTAGAGGGGGCTTGGTCGCCTTATATTTTATGACAGCTTCCTAAGCTGCTGTGGACAAAGGCTACAGGGCAGAGCGAATTCAACCAAGAACCCACCACCTTGATCCCCATAATCCGAACACGGATTGTTATTGAGTCACACATATTCCATCAGCCTCTGGGGGGAAAGTGATATCAAGAGTTCACAAACTGTGCTATAAGGAATATACTTAGCTGAACTTCCACCAAGCACAAAGGTAACAAAGCAACAACAGAGCTGTTCTTCCTTCTAATCCAAAGGGAGGCAAATCAAAGGCAAATGTAGGCAGCACATTCCCAGGCAGTGCATTCTACCTCCAGAGAGAAACATATAAGAGGAGAAAAAATCCTCATAGATTCGTTATTGCAAATCTGTCTCTACCAGTGCTGAAGCCCCGCAAGTACAAAGGCTCTCAAAATGGCAGGTGGGTAGGGAAGAATAATTTCACAGGTCACCAAGGATTTTCCAAAGTCAACCTAAGATCTATCAGAATACATTAATCCCAGATGGGAGGTATATTGTGTTAAACAAAATCTACAATAGCAGCTACATGGAATTCATTTGAATAATTACAATAAGTCAATATGCCACCCTCCCAGACCTGTAAATATATGTTAGTATATATTTGGGAAAATGCTAACATAGTACAATAATTCTAGAAATGGGGCCTTTCGTAAATATAAGTGTGTTTAAGCAGTATACTATAATTCAACAAGGGATATATTTATGCATCAAAGGTTACCTCTTCATTAAGATAAATGTGCACATAAGAGACTATGTTTCTATGGAAATGACAGCTGCAGACTTGGACATAAAGGCTGCATGCATCTGAAGCCCTAAAGCACAGCTTACCACTACGTAAATGAGCCTCAACGAGCCTTGAGCTTGCACACGACTCTGGCCTGCATCCTCCCCCTGTACAGCCTGGAGAATGACTTCAGTAGCAGTTACTTCCAGTTTCCTTTAAAGCCAGCTTGCCATTTTGCTCAAACTGGGGGTTACTGTTTACACCAACTATGGTTAGTTCAATCAAGCCAGTTTCATAACCCATGGTATGAAGTTGCATTATGTGAAAGGGACTATAGATAACAATGAACTACGATGAACCATGAACCAGGCACAAGGTCAAACTGAGTTTAAGCAAGAACACACACACACACACACCTTAAGTTCCCTTCCTAACCACACAGGAGGAAGTACAAGGGTGCATAAATCCAAAGCTCACTGTAGCTCATTCACATCATGCTAAACCATGGTTTATAGATGAAACCACATTGCAAACAACCCCAAATTTATACACAGATTGTAGTGACTTCAATTACTGCAGTATTTGCAAGATGAATAGACAACAAATCCATAGGTTACCTCTTCTGTTTGTATAGAAAACCATGCAAGCAACTAACTCAGGGATGGGGAACTATAGCTCTCCAGATGTTGTTGGGCTCCAGGTTCCTCATCTGCAATCCAGCCATATTCAGAACACAAAAAAGCTTGTAATATTTTTGAGATGTAGAATTAAGCTCCCCTGGAAAAAAAGACTACTCTGCGTGAAACTTTTTAGTCTGATGCCCATTTCTCACCAGCATCCTGTCCTGATTTGGTGGCAAGTTGCTAGGCAGCATGAGGACACTGCCGCCTTCTGTCTAATATTTCACAAAAGAACCCACCAAGTATTTGCTGATTCCCAAGCAAACATGGTGAGAAGGAAACATATTTGCCATTCCCAGATGCATTTCTTTGAGCAAATCCTTCTACAAGAAGCTTAATATTTACTGGTTGTCTAATGTGCATCTACTCTGAAGGGTTTCATCTTCTTCAAATGATGAAAGGAACCCAAGAAACATGGTAGCTTCGCCAGCTTTGCACAGAACCACAGCTGGTCTGAGAAATCTACCACTCATTGAACCTTCAGTTCCCTTTTCACCAGTTTTCATTTTTCTTGCTCTGCCCTGACGCATTAAAGGACATTACATGGAATGCCAACAAATGAGGAAAACTGCTGCTAGTCAACCCTTCCAACAAGCTGAATACAACCTGAATGTGCTACCCACCGGCAGCAGATCTCAACTGCTGATGAAGAGATGCCAGGGATGTAGGAAGCCCCTCTCTCTCAGAATAATCTCTGCCCAAGGCTGCTTCCATTTCACTCTCTGATGTTCAACAGAGGAAAGTATAATAAATGAATCTCCAGTGTACCAAAGACACAAAAATGCATCCAACTTTAAATATAAGCAGAGTACTAACTCATTATCAGTGTATTATCTGGAGGGGATGAAAGAAAAATGGATTAGCTTCACAGCATGCTCTGTTGGGGGAAAACTTGACTTCAAAAGCCCATCAGAAGAGCCAAACAAGGTAAGATATAAAACACAGCACCTCTTTCACTGTTTTCTTCTTTTTAAATATCTGTGCAGGAAGGAAGGGTTCATCTGGTTCTTGAATATGTCAGGTGGAAAGATGATTAACTTCCTTCTCCATTCTGTTTTCTCACCAGAAATCTCACATGCTGCTTGTTGTTGTTGTTGTTGTTTAGTCGTTTAGTCGTATCCGACTCTTCGTGACCCCATGGACCAGAGCACGCCAGGCACTCCTGTCTTCCACTGCCTCCCGCAGTTTGGTCAGGCTCATGTTTGTAGCTTCGAGAACACTGTCCAACCATCTCGTCCTCTTCTCCTTGTGCCCTCCATCTTTCCCAACATCAGGGTCTCTTCCAGGGAGTCTTCTCTTCTCATGAGGTGGCCAAAGTATTGGAGCCTCAACTTCACGATCTGTCCTTCCAGTGAGCACTCAGGGCTGATTTCCTTAAGAATGGGTACGTTTGATCTTCTTGCAGTCCATGGGACTCTCCAGAGTCTCCTCCAGCACCATAATTCAAAAGCATCAATTCTTCGGCAATCAGCCTTCTTTATGGTTCAGCTCTCACTTCCATACATCACTACTGGGAAAACCATGGCTTTAACTATACGGACCTTTGTTGGCAAGGTGATGTCTCTGCTTTTTAAGACGCTGTCTAGGTTTGTCATCGCCCTTCTCCCAAGGAGCAGGCGTCTTTTAATTTCGTGGCTGCTGTCACCCTCTGCAGTGATCATGGAGCCCAAGAAAGTAAAATCTCTCACTGCCTCCATTTCTTCCCCTTCTATTTGCCAGGAGGTGATGGGACCAGTGGCCATGATCTTGGTTTTTTTGATGTTGAGCTTCAGACCATATTTTGCGCTCTCCTCTTTCACTCTCCTTAAAAGGGTAAAAGGGTGAAACATACTGCTACCTGTCTCCAAAGGGAGTATTGCCATAAAATGGCACTATGGGGGCGGGGGGGGAGTCATAAGATATTAACAGTAAATACAAAACTGTTACAAAAATGAAGCTTTGGATCTAGGCATAATCAAATATTACAGGATTCCAGCACCTAACTGCATGATCTTTCTCAGTTGCTAAATTTATTTAAACTCTACTTCCTCAAATAGGAATAATACTACCTCATTTCACACAGAGGAATGTGCTATTTAAGAAATAACCACATAGTAAAAGAGTTTGATATATATATATAGTGCCTTTTATTTCCCCAAAGAAAAAGTCCAGTTACTAATTCTGACCAATACAGAGGTCATTTGGAATGACTCAGATGGCTTCACAGGGATAGATCCAAATTGCTCAACTCTTGATAAACCATCCAAGTTGTTTCAGCATGCAGTGAAATACTCCTTTCCAAACGTAGGGCGTTTCCTCCCTTTTGTTGAACCATGCAAGTGCCCTGACCCCATAGAAAAGAGAGAGGTGGAAGTTAAAATTAGCAGCAGAAGGGGTGCATGGTGAGGTCTGCTGAACCCCGAGCACGCCTGCTATTTCTCTCTCTCCAGCTCTTCTGCAAGTGCTTTTCAACCAGCTGAGCATGCTTTTCACTTCAGGACTTTGTTAAGGAGAAGAGAAGCAGGAGGCAGGGGTTCTTACTCCCACACACCCCATTTGCTGTTAAAATCAGATCCCCATCCCTTCTTTCTACATAACTGGGAAGTTCTGCATTCAAAAGTATAAAACTGCAACCATCCCATCTAATTTGGCCCTTCCGGAGCTGTGGCATCAGTACTCATCACCAAATCTGCCTGATGTACTGAAGAATGAACTAGTCACATATAGCTAAAAGCCAAATAAGGCTTTGAGTGAGTGGTTAGAATTGTACACAGATAGTTTCAATTCTCAAATGCATTACAGCATGGAGGAACAGGAATCAAAGAAACATTCAGCTATCAAGTCAATCCTGTGGCTCCTCTAAAATATCAGTGACAAAAGGAAAATTTACAACTTGAGCATATTTTAAAAAGGAAGTAGATCATGGTCATATGCTTCACACCACATCATTTGGAAACTTTCTCCAGTGAAATAAAATCAAAGAAAAGAAATTAAAACCAAGCTTCCAGGATTAATACGCTTTTTATAACTTACAACATGCATAAATTGTGCCATGCACATGTTTATTATCATCACAAAGGAAAAGCTTCTGTAAGAAAAGTTACAGCAGGGTGCATATGGCTCACATGGCCTCAGAATAAAAAGAGTCAAGAGCCAGTGGATATTGAATAGGAGGAGTCTTAGTTGGGAAGTTCCCTGTTCAAATCCCACCTCAGCCACTCCCTGGTTTTAGGCAAGTCACTATTCTCTCAGCCTTTGCTGCCCACAAATATGTGGGATCATGTAGCTAGGCCTGTTGAAGGGATTACTGATAGAATGCATGTGAAATGATCTGAATACAGTACTCTAAAAGTACACTATAAATCCATAAAGTCGCTTTGGGTCACTTTTGTGAGGAAAGTGATTAACAAATATTAATATATAAATGCAAAACTCACTGTAAGTACTGAATGGCAAGTTATGTATTCTTTCTCCTCTTGCATATATCATAACCCTAATAAATCAGGCATAGTGACAAAAGTAAGAGAGGAAAGCAGCACAGGCAAGAAGGAAATCTCCAATTTGTGGGTGGGACCCCTACTGGGACATGTGGCAATGGCTGGGGCTTCTTGTCGTCTTCTTTTTAAAGCACAGTTTGGTTGTTCACCGCAAGTAGTGATGACTCTGCTATCAACAACCAGCCATGTTCACACTACATGGCACCATTAATATTATTATTGCCCCAGTGATGCCTCTCTAGAATGATGCTACAGCATTATGTGGCATTATTCCAAATAAGATATTGCGGTGGAACATAATGATGTGCCAGACCACCGATAACAGGGCCATCAGCCACCACACCACTTTTAAAAAAGAACGGGGGCAGCCATTGCCACTAATCATAGTAAGCCCATGACTCTGAAAATTGATCCTGCCCTTCCACAAATAAATCCCACCCACCCCCGCAAAAAATGGGGCCTATGAAAGCCTGGTAACATATTCAGCTCAGCACTATTCCTTACCAATATGGGTTGGGCTCTTAACCTGAAGGACCACTTTAGCTAATGGGGCCTCCCGCTGCCGCCGGAGCACGATTTCTGTTCTCATCCTGAGGTAAAGTTCTTAACCTGAGGTACTACTTCCGGGTTGGCGGAGTGTGTAACCCGAAGTGTTTGTAACCCAGGGTACCAATGTATAGTGATAATCTCAACAGCCTTGTGATCAACTAACAATGGTTCACAAAAGACAACAATGAAAGCTGAGTTAATTCATGCTGAATTTAGAAATATACCATTTGAACAGCAACCATGACATGAAAATGTATGACTAGGCTATGGTCCCATTTCTTTTTTCTTCCAGTGGTTTAAACACAGCAAATAACATTAAAAAAGAGGTAAAAAGTTTGTTTCACTGAAACTTTAAGAAGGCAATCATACTAAATGCAGACCAACATACTGGTGGCCTTTCAGTATGTTAAGCAGAGAGACAAGGAAAAAATTCTGCTTTAAAGATGAACTCTTACACTTGCATGTCTTATATGGATTAAGCTTAAAGTTGCTTGAATGTTCTCTGTGGTTCATCCTCTTAAAGACACAAGACTAATTACTTCTATACTTAGAGGCATAAACGAAGAACAGTAATAAAAAGGAACCAAGCAGATCCAGCCATGAAGCATAACATATTATGCCAGAGTTTTCAGTACACAAGGAAAATTAGGTAGCAAACTGAATAGTTTTCCTAGATTTCAGAAGGCTGACAAAAAACCCCGGCAAAACCCTACTCTTGAAGCATCATAGCCCAATAAACCAATCTAGCTAGGAGGAATTGTCCAGTAAATGAGCATGGCTAAAAGAGCATCCATTAACCATATATTTATATTCTACAGCCCTATTTATGAGCTTTGATAAACACTACTTTAGTCTAATGGGACGCGGGTGGCACATGGGACGCAGGTGGCGCTGTGGGTAAAACCTCAGCGCCTAGGACTTGCTGATTGCATGGTCGGCGGTTCGAATCCCCGCGGCGGGGTGTGCTCCCGTCATTCAGTCCCAGCGCCTGCCAACCTAGCAGTTCGAAAGCACGCCCCGGGTGCAAGTAGATAAATAGGGACCGCTTACTGGCGGGAAGGTAAACGGCGTTCCGTGTGCTGCGCTGGCTCGCCAGATGCAGCTTGTCATGCTGGCCACATGACCCGGAAGTGTCTGCGGACAGCGCTGGCTCCCGGCCTCTAGAGTGATATGAGCTCACAACCCTAGAGTCTGGCAAGACTGGCCCGTACGGGCAGGGGTACCTTTACCTTTACTTCAGCCTAGATATGGACCCATAAACTATATAGCTAACTTTTTTCTAAAACATTTACTTGAAAATTAATCTCCCCTCTTCTGCTTCAAAGGATGTGATTCTGAACATAACTTGTGACACATATAAGCAACTGTTCCTTGCCAGCCATGTATGTTTGATTTGTGTTAACCCAGTGCTTACTGTCTGTCTACAAGACAGTCAAGATGCATGTGTGAAATATATATAAAACATTATTTTTAGTCTGGTGCTTCAATCATGACTCATCAGGGCATAAAACTGTTAGGATATAGTTCCGTTCCACCTTAAAAGGAACAGGCTGTTGTGTGTCACATGCCTGTTTATTTCCAGCTCTCACTGGGAACTTCCGTTTTGTATATAGCTTCTTTGTTGCTGCTGTTTTGCTGGACACGAAGGCAAGCAGACATGTTGTCCTTTGCTCCTGAGCTATGCTGAATAAAATGCTGTACATTTTGCTTGCACATCTCTCTGTCCGCCTCTTCTGCTGTGAGGTGTTTTACACACACTGCTGACAGAGCGTGCACGGGTCTCTAAACGTATCTGAGGCTCGTGTCGCTGACTGACTGATGCTGTTCCACGGGAGACCGTGATTGTCCGGAGCCAGCTGGGGGCCTGCCTGATGCCCCCGACTCCCCGGCAGTATCCCAACAACAGGGTTATGGGCCCAGCACGCTTCTGCTGTGCCACTCCACTTAATTTTAGAAATCAGAAATTGTCAAAATTGGAAGCAAGTTGGATTTTTTTTTTTTTTTTTTAGGTTGCATGGATAGTTTTGAGCTAATGGCCTCACTCAGCCAATCCTTAAACTGGCAAGGGAGGTTCTTTCTCACATATGCCCATTTGAGCCAACTGTACTACTTTACCAAGTTATTGTCTATGACTGAAAAGGCAGTGTTACTTCCAGATCATCTCTTTATAATTACGGGAGTCTAAGAATATTTGTGTTTATGTTCAGTTACTAAATCACTGATTTATTGTCTGCTATATAAAACATTCTTTGATAATATAATTGAATTATTTAACATATTTTTGCATACTCTCCTTCCCTTAAATGCCAATAGAACTCCAAGAAGTTGCATTCTATGTTGGTTTTGTAATACAAACATAAAAACAATACTGAACCAAAAAAAATGCAGAGTAAAATTTGCCAGAATATCTCCACAAACTTCACATCAATTGGTGGGAGCATGAATAGTGAACTTTTCAGGTTTGTGTGTGATTCAAACATTTTGGAGAGTAGGGTTCAGGAATTACTTCCCTGTTATGGGTATTCTCCTTGCATTGTTGCAATCTGGATAAGGCTTATATGCATGAATGCTTCTGAAAGAGACTTGGGTTGTGTGGAAAATCCAGGAGCGGCTTCTTAACGATCACAATAATAAACTTTTTTGTAAATCCTTTCTGTGCTTAGTTTGTAGATATAGAATTTGTGTAAAAATGTAATTTCTATTAGATAGTGATAGTTATCTGTTTTAGCATTAAGCATCTAGTTGCAGACTAGAAATACATCCGTTCAATCGATGTGAAGCTTGTGAAGATATTCTGGCAAATTTTATTCTGTGTTTTTTTTTCCAAACAGTTATCTAGAATTTCCTCTTTCCTGTGACATCTAAACAGATTTTTTCCAAACCCTGGAAAAAAAGCAGTAGATTTTTAAGTATTCACAATCATACTCATCAGCCAGTCATTTGTGTATTCAATCACTGGCAGCAATCATGCAAAGTTCAGAAAAAATAAAAGAGCGACTGGTGAAATGGGAAAACATGTTTAGTTGATTTAGGGCTCCTACTGAAGAGAGAGCAGGCAAAGACCTTGGAGTCACATTGAAAGCACATCCCATAGTGAAGCCCTTCCTTTGTACACACACACCACGGCCACACGGCCAGCCTATCACCGCAGCTGGTTATTATGATGCATTATTTGCAAATCCGCTTCCCAGTGCCTACAAATGCAAGCTGTATAGCCTCTATAACTGGAGGAGTCCCTGAATGAGCTCCCTGGACAGAGGCAACCTGAAAAGCTCACAGTACCTAGCACATATACAAGATTAATCAGCTCTGAGAAGTGGCCAACAATTTCATTTCAAATTAAGTAACTGCTTCTTCTAACCAAGCTATTTTTGAGCAAAGTATCTTTCAATTGCAACAATTGGAAAATCCGCTCTCTGTATCTGTAAGGACACATGGGGGAAACTGAACCATGGGTGGCTATTATATTAATAGCTCCCCTGACTGCAATGTTAGAAGAGTGATGCTTAGCATTTCTTACACAAGGCAGGCTTCCCCTCCAGAGTCATTCATGGCACAGAGTGGTGTTAGCCATTCCCAATATTTACTGGGAAATACAGATCGCAAAGGTCAGACTTAGAGCCCATTTCCCTTTGCTCAGTGGCCATACTTACTAACTACAAAAAGCTCCACAGTTCTATAAATATCCACATACTAAAAACTACATTTAGTTGTACACCAGCATGGAATTGTTTTGATTTGATTACTAATGCACAGAAACATATCCAGGTCACTCTATGCAAGGCAAGAACAGGATTAAAATGATCTGAAAATATATATATACTTCAACCTAATTTAAGTAAAACAAGATACCGAGGAAAGGAAAGGAAGCATATACTTTATTTTCCCTTAAACAACTGAACTTGCCATTTCTGTAGTTCATTTTGATATTAACCAGAAAGAATTACTTGTTGCCTTTGGGTTACAGAATCACTTCTTAGCCCAATCATGCTTGAAAAATCATTGTATTTTTTCATAGTTTTTAAAGTTGAAATGTTTTTGTATCTGCGCAGCTTACATCAGCAACCTTTATCTTTTGGTTAGCTAATTGCAGTCCATCGCTGAACAAAAAACCTATGACTTCATCAACATTTTACATGTAGCTAACTGGAGTATTCATCACTCCCTATGTGGATTCTCAGTGTTACACCTTAAAACAGACATATTTGTAAATGCCTCCATTTTATTTACTGTATATGTACATATTAGCCTAGGCGTGTGCGCACATACAAACTCATCAAACAAACAGATTCTCATTTCTGTTTAACATACTGTATTAGGAAGCAGGAAGGACTCAGACTTTACAGTAAGCCCCCCCCCAAAGGCAAAGAAACAACAATTAAAGCTTCCTCAAGAAAAACTAGGACATTGCCTGATAACCCACATTCTTGCTCATAACAAAGGAACGTATAGCCAAAGCATAAAGGAAAATAGAGGAAACTGAGCCTATGTAAACCTACAGCATGCTACTAAGGCCCTAGGGAGAGAGGATCCCAGTGATAATTAACAGAAGGAACAGGAAGCCCTCTACACTGGACGCTCGGGTTTCGAACGTGATCCATGCGGGATGCACGTTCGCAACCTGCAGTGTCCGCAACCCTCAGTGGTGAGTCTGTGCACACACAGGTTGCAATTTGGCGCATCTGCGCATGCGTAAAGCATGATTTAGCGCTTCTGCGCATGCACATCCGCCGAAGAAGAAGAAGAAGAAGAAGAAGAAGAAGAAGAGGAGGAGGAGGAGGAATTTGGATTTGATATCCCGCTTTATCACTACCCGAAGGAGTCTCAAAGCGGCTAACATTCTCCTTTCCCTTCCTCCCCCACAACAAACACCCTGTGAGGTGAGTGAGGCTGAGAGACTTCAGAGAAGTGTGAATAACCCAAGGTCACCCATGTGGAGGAGCGGAGACGCGAACCCAGTTCCCCAGATTACGAGTCTATCGCTCTTAACCACTACACCACACTGGTAACCCGTTCCAGTACTTCCAGGTTTCGGCAGTCCACCACCCGAAAAAATGCAACCTGAAGTGTCTGTAACCCGAAGTATGACTGTATTCTGAGCACTGGTGGGGAGGTATGAGGAGAAGATACATTCTGCGTTCAGACCCACACTGTGATAGAAAAATTAATAAGGAAGAACTTGTGCCCTCTCTGGGAAATATGCAAACCTTAGTGTGAAGGGTTTCACTTGAGAACATTTGTTCTACACAAGAGAAGCTCCAGGCTGTTTCTTCTTATGCTCCCGTAGGAACTGCGCTGGACTTTTGGTGTAGGGGGCTCTCTTCAAGGGATACACACATCGCTAGAGGAAACACCAAACATAACAATGAACCAGAAATGGAGACAATGAACTTCTGGGCAAGTAAACACCCTGCTGGTGCATGGACCCCTCAGGGCTCATCTCCATATTCTTCTTTCAGAGAAGTAGTCAGTGGCACCAACCAACCTCTTGTAAGACAATGAAGGCAAAGGTAGTAATTGCATGTCTTGACTAGAAGACAGCTTTTGCCCCACATACTCTGCACTTTTAATAACAGTACCCCTACTTTGTAGGGGATGTGGGTGGCGCTGTGGTCTAAACCACTGAGTCTACGGCCACTAAATCACTGAGTCTACAGTCAGCGGTTCGAATCCCCGCAACAGGGTGAGCTCCCGTTGCTCGGTCCCAGCTCCTGCCAACCTAGCAGTTCGAAAGCACAGTTATCGCTCCGGTGGGAAGGTAAATGGCGTTTCCGTGCGCTGCTCTGGTTTCTCCAGAAGTGGCTTAGTCATGCTGGCCACATGATCCAGAAAAAACTGTCTGCGGACAAACGCCGGCTCCCTTGGCCTGTAAAGCGAGATGAGCACCGCAACCCCAGAGTTGTTCGTGACTGGACTTAACTGTCAGGGGTCCTTTACCTTTACCTTTTTACCTCTACTTTGCTACTAACATGAGTTTGACCAAACTGCGGGAGGCAGTGGAAGACAGGAGTGCCTGGCATGCTCTGGTCCATGGGGTCACGAAGAGTCGGACATGACTAAACAACAACATCTCTACTTTTCTCCACGTATGTAAATGGGAGCCAATTTTTTAAAAAAGAGGAAGGTGCTATGATGTCCAACACTGTGAAGCTGAAACCTCAACCCTGACACAAGTAACCTCAACATCAGGTCTTCCCCTAACTTAATGCCAATCACTTACTGCAGCGCCTTAACTTTCCTCTACAGAAGTCAACAATGGCCACTCACTTTTATGTAATAAAGTAAACTTTGTCTGCTATAGTGATGGGCATTTTACAGATTTATTAGGAGGCAGTTTGTCTAGCAGCCTATATCATTCAAGCACACTGTCTAGCAACATTTATCATATTAGCACACAGTCTCTCATAGTAACAGAAGCCAGTCCAATAAAAATTATCAGCTTACCCATTTCATCTTCCTCATTGTCTACTGCCAACTTGGCAACAACTGTCCACACTTAAGTTTAAAATTTGCCTAGAAGCCCAGCAACATTTAAGCGCTCAGCAAAAGATCTTTATTAGGAAACTATTTAATTGACAAGGAAATCAATAGTTCGCTGAGAAGCAAAATACTACCCAGTAAATTAATACTTTAGAACAAAGTATGAAGGTACAGAATAACAAAACAAAACAAAACCCACCCCAGCCCCTGATTGCTGTCTTGTTTTAAGACTGAGTCACAATATATTTCTATAATAGAGCGCACAGTATGGCTAAAAAAAGCTGAGTCTGGGAATAGGCAAGGCGTACTGATACAGATTTATTTTGGGAGGTTACATACCAAGGAGGATTTGAAAAAGAAATAGGAAATAACACTGTGTCTTGTACATCAGCCAGATCACTAAAGAATTTAACATCCTTTTTCCAGGCTCTCATCAACCTTTTCTATAAATAAGGATGCCAGTTGAATGCAAGTCAGTAAGTACAAAACCACAAGATGAACAATGTCAGTATCTTCTAGCAACTCATTAATAGTCATCCAAAATCCAGCTGGAAAGGGAAGAAAATAAGGCTTTACTCACACTGCTTCTCTTCTTGACTTCTTGCAAGCACAAAGGACTTAAATACCGATTACAAAATGATAGCATTCCACATCTAGATCCTGGGGTGCTTTCAACTGAGCATCCTGTACTTGACTTATTCAAAACTAGTACAAAGGGCAGTTTGCTAATAATTATCAGCTTCTTAACATTTTAGAATACATTGAATAATCACAGAGGAGTGTTTCCTGTCATATAATCACAGAATTGTTGAGTTGGAAGGGGTCCTGAGAGCCATCTAGTCCAACCCCCTGCAATGCAGAAATGTTTTGCCCAAGGTCTGTCTGCACATGTGTTCAAGTTACAGGCTTGGTTGTTTAAAGCCTGTGAATTTAAAAACAAATAAGCCACTATTTAGGCTGCAGTCGTGCAGTATGCACACTTACCCAGAAGTAAACACAACTGAACTTAATGAGCTTATTTCCGAGTAGATATCCAACTTTAAAACTGATATTGGTCATGTGTTCAACCATAAACAATTCAATTGTGGTTGCAATTTCCCCAAGTTCAGAGTGACATGAACATGAGATATTTTTGCTCATTTATCAGTATTTCAACATGCTGCTGGGTCTGTTGGAATAAATACCCAGAGATCGGACAATGGGACTGTATGCAACAGCACATTCTGCAACCTAATCTGTTCTTCCGCAAACACGATTTCTGAAATTAACGGGTTGGCTCTTTCTCAAAGGGTGGGGAGGAAGCTAGGAAGAAGCAGTGCCAGGAGGTGGGTATCTCTCTCTCACACACACACACACTCCTAAGAAGTTACTTTGTTTTATCTTTTTATTTCCACAAAAAGCAGCTTCCACTAAGGAATTCTCTTAACCCTTTGGTTGGTGATCAGTCCATGTTCTGAGGCAGTAATATGCAGCCAAGCCCAGAGGGAAATTTTCATGGACGCAAAGAAAGGAGCACATCCGTAATAATCAAAATGCTTATCAAAGACATTATTGGATATTGTCACAAGGAAGGTAGAGAAGCAGGCTTCATACAACAGGGTTAGCAGTACAGAAGTTCCAAACAAAATTTTGCCATAAGCAGCCATGGGAAGAGACTTAATATGAAGGTCAGAAGTATGATACAAAATAAAAGAGGCATCACTATTATTAGCCAGTCAACATTTGTCTTAAGCAGCCTTGGGGCAACCTTGGGGCAGATACAAAAAGGAGCTGTCTGAAAATGGAAAAGAAAAACATTAGGAAGACTGTGCTGGGAAAGAGGCAAGTGTTTCCAAATCAGTGGGTTGAAACCTGACGGTTTTAGTTGCCAATATCAAGATCAGCGTTGCCCTCCATAGCGTTAAGCAAGGTCCAGGAAGAAGACTCACATATGGCCCTAAAGCAAAGGCACATCATCTTAATAAAAGGTTTAAAGGCATCCCACGCTGCTGAAGGTGAACGCACAACAGCTGTTTTGTGCTTATGAGAGGGAGAAGATACGATTGGGGTGTGGGGGGGGGGGGATATCAATGCAAAAAAAAAAAAAAAAAGGTCCAGGGCGTGTGAGGGGTTTTGGTTAGCGGCACCCTGGAGTCGCACCTTGAAACACACCTGAGATAACAGACGGGGGGGGGGCGGGTGCGTCTCCAGGTAGATCGGCGCCGGAGTGCCAACTCTTCCATCTTTGAAACGATGCAGGGGGGCGGCGGCTGTATACTTACCTGGCGGCGCTCCCCAATACGGGGCTATGAATGGGGTGCGAGATGTGGATAGCCGGGGGGGGGGGGGTGTGGTGGAGAGAGAAAATGTAGTCTGTCCCACCTCCTCCCCGGATCCAGATCCGTGAGTCGGAGGGGGGGGGGAGAGGTCGCATCCAGGAGGAGAGGAAGGGGGAAACCCACCTTTTAGGCGGGAGAACCGGGAGGAGGCGGCAGGAGGGAGGTATTTGGGGGGGGAGATGGAGAGGGGGGGAAGCGTCCAGGGGGAGCCGAAGGGGGCGTGTGAGGGGCTCGGTGGGGCCGGGTCTCCTTACCGTAGACGCGCAGCCAGCCCTGCAGCTGGCACACCGACTCCCTCAGGATCCTCTCCAGCGTGCTGGCCGCCCCGGCCAGGTCGGCGGGCCCCGGCAGGGAATTCCTGAGGCGCTCCAGGCAGCCCTCCGCCGCTTCCGCCGAGGGCGCGCCGGGCTCCATCCTGCCGCCGCCGCCGCCGGCTGCTCCCCTCCGCTCCTCGGTCACTGCACGCCGCCGCCCCGCGCCGGCTCCATCCCGCGCCCGGCGCCGCCTCCCCGCTGCCCCCGACGCAGCCCGGGCTCCGCCGCCGCCGCTGCTTCTCCCTCAGACCCGGCGGCATCGGCGGGCGGCATTCCCAGCGAGGGAGGGAGGCGCGAGCAATGGATCGCCGAGCCAGCCGGCCGGGCTCCCCGCCTGAGGCAACGGCGTGGGCAGGCAGAGGACGGGCGGGGGGGGGGGGGGGCTCGGCCAGGCGCACTCAATCGCCTATCGACGCGCACCTACAGGCTCGGACGCGCCCTCCCTCCCGCGCCCGCGCACCCCCCCCAGCCTTCTCCCGATTGGTTGTATGCAAATGAAGGAGGGCGCCCCGAGGGGGTGGATTGGCTGTATGCAAATGAGGGAGGGCGCCTGGGGACTCGTAGTTGGTTCGCCGCAAGTTGGCGGCGGCGGGGCTGCTGTTGCTTAGCTGGGGTATTTACTTCGCGCAGATTTATACGCCGCTTGGTTGTTAAAAAAGGGACGCGGGTGGTGCTGTGGGTTAAACCACAGAGCCTAGGACTTGCTGATCAGAAGGTCGGCGGTTCGAATCGTTGCTTGGTCCCTTCTCCTGCAGTTCGAAAAGCACGTCAAAGTGCAAGTAGATAAATAGGTACCGCTCTGGCGGGAAGGTAAACGGCGTTTCCGTGCGCTGCTCTGGTTCGCCAGAAGCGGCTTAGTCATGCTGGCCACATGACCTGGAAGCTGTACGCCGGCTCCCTCGGCCAATAAAGCGAGATGAGCGCCGCAACCCCAGAGTCGGTCACGACTGGACCTAATGGTCAGGGGTCCCTTTACCTTGGTTGTTAAAAAGACAGTTTACAAAAAGACGAGACAGTAAAAGCAGAGGAAACTTCACAGCCCTCCTTTAAAACACACACACACACACACGTTCAAATGCTGCTGCGCGAGATTGCAGGGAGATCCAGGCAACGCTTCTCTGCGATTCCTTTCAGAGACGAGGCGCAGAGGAGCAAAGATCAAGAAGCAAAGATCACCGGTGTTGGAGCGATGATTCTTCAACATCCACTTCGTTGGACTGGTCATGTTGTGCGGTTGCCTAATGATCGTCTCCCAAAGCAACTACAGTGGTACCTCGGGTTACATACACTTCAGGTTACAGACTCCACTAACCCAGAAATAGTACCTCAGGTTAAGAACTTTGTTTCAGGATGAGAACAGAAATCGTGCAGCGGCGGCACAGCGGCAGCAGGAGGCCCCATTAGCTAAAGTGGTGCTTCAGGTTAAGAACAGTTTCAGGTTAAGAACGGAGCTCCGGAACAAATTAAGTACTTAACCTGAGGTACCACTGTACTCTATTCTGAACTTAAAGCGTAATGTCGGTGGTCAACAAAAGAGGTTTAAACACTCTCTCAAGGCAAATCTAAAAAAATGTAGTATAAACACTGACAATTGGGAAACACTGGCCTGCGAGTGCCCCAATTGGAGAACAGCCTTTACCAAAGGTGTCATGCGCTTTGAAGACACTCGAACTCAGGACGCAAGGGAGAAATGTGCTAAGAGGAAGGCACGCTTGGCAAATCCACACTGTGATCATCTCTTGCCCGGAAACCAATGTCCCCCCTGTGGAAGGACCTGTGGATCCAGAATTGGCCTCCACAGTCATTTACGGACTCACTGTTGAGACCGTGTTCATGGAAGGCAATCTTACTCAGCTACGAGGGATCGCCAAAGAAGAAAAAGAATGTGCTTGATTTGCGCATCTATAAAATCTTAGCCAGCCATGGAGGGGCTCACAGCATCAACACCCCAAAAAAAGCTCTTCTTTCTCCCACAGCCTTCGATTTGGATGGAAATCAAGCATCGTGCTCAAACTCTCTCTCCGGCTTGCTTCTTTTCCTCTAGTTCACATCACAGCCCCTCAACTCTGCGTCACCCGCTAGCCGTGTCCTTCTAGGTAATGATAAAGGTACCCCTGCCCGTACGGGCCAGTCTTGACAGACTCTGGGGTTGTGCGCCCATCTGAAGAGGCCGGGGGCCAGCGCTGTCCGGAGACACTTCCGGGTCACGTGGCCAGCGTGACGAAGCTGCTCTGTCGAGCCAGCGCAGCACACGGAAACGCCGTTTACCTTCCCGCCAGTAAGCGGTCCCTATTTATCCACTTGCACCTGGGGGTGCTTTCGAACTGCTAGGTTGGCAGGCGCTGGGACCGAGCAACGGGAGCGCACCCCGCCACGGGGATTTGAACCGCCGACCTTTCGATCGGCAAGCCCTAGGCGCTGAGGCTTTTACCCACAGCGCCACCCGCGTCCCTGAGTCCTTCTAGGATTTCTTAAATTGAGGGAGGGGCACACCCATTTGTCATCTCGCACAGAGCCCCCATTCCTTTGTTCTCTTCATAGCCCAGCACCCAGGGGATCAACGCGGGAAGCGTATATTTTAAGACTTGCTGAGGTCCAGGGGTTAGGGGAGTCTCAACTCCCGCACCCCAAACTCATAGCAAAACCAAAACAGATTATAATTACCTCAGATTTCTGAATATCTGGATAGGCTTGCCTGTACAAGAACGTTTTTTAGAAGGCACTGGAGGGTGCACACTGCTTTTCACTACCTGGGTCTTGAAGCAGATTACAATTATTTAAAAGTTTTGATTTAAAACATCAATCTCAAAAATTTAGAACCTCAGAAATTTAAAATTAAATAAATTACACAACACCCGAGAGAATTTAAAACGGAGAAACATTAATAAAGCAAAGACCTGAAAAAACATGGTGCCAAAAACTCAGCAGTCTCTTTCAGTTGATACATGTTCAGGGTTCATCAAGGACAAAAATGGAATACCTGAGGGGTTTCTTTTATAATTATTTACAGCTCATTTTATTTTTTAGGGTGGATAACAAACTTTTTTATATGTCCTGTACCTATCGTTACTTACAAACCTGTATTTTACTAATCAACCAAAGTGGTCCAGATTGCATTGCCTCAGAAGCAGACACAAAGCTTCAGTTGTGCAATTAATGTCTCTCTTGTGGCAAGTAACATGCATAGTTATTGACCCTTTGTCGCAGTAGCAACTTGAAATTTGTTTAGCATCAAGCCAAGGGTTATCTAATTAAGGATACACAACTCTTTCTACACTTCATCTTAAGCGTGTTGGGAAAGCTTGTTCTTGCATTCGTGACATTTGGGTTGTTTCTACTGTGGCTTTGGGGATTTCTGGCTTGCTGAAATCAATGCCCTCTTTGACATACAGAGCAACACCCTTTCTGTTATATCCTTCCCTGCCCTTCCTATAGAGTTTATAACCAGAGATAACTGTGTCCCACTGTTTCTCTTCATTCCATCAAGTTTCCATTATGCTCACTGTATCAATGCCATCATATAAGACCAAGCACTCCAGTTTACCTATCTTGGCTTGGAGTCTTCAACCTTGCTAAAATGTGGGATTTTGGACTGGGAGATGTTTGCTTATGTGGCAGTCTCAATTAGCTCACTTCATAATTTTGCAGAGTTCCTTTCTGTGATCACACCCATAACCCACCCACCCAGATGGTGGAACCTCAGTGGCTGGACTATGGAATATAGACCCTCCAACATTTCTCAAATGAAAATAGGGACATCCTAAGGAAAAGCGGGACATTCCAGGATCAGTTCCAGGACTGTCCCTGGAAAATAGGGACACTTGGAGGGCCTGTGGTAAGGGGTATCTATTTAATGCGGTTAGTAGTTTTAACCCTTGTCTGATTTCCCCCCTCTGCCATCTATGAAAGCTAAGACTTCAAGCAACATTAGAATATAGTCTTGGTAGTGGCCACCCCAATCTCTGCCTAGCATTGCGCAAGATTCCCAGGGGGCCTTGCCACTCAACCAGGGAAAACGAGACACAGTGGAGTCTGCAGTGCCTTTGAAATATGATTTATTTACACATATTTACACTTGAAGCTTTCAATGGAGAGAGAGTCACAGCATTCAGGAGGAGCTCGTTTCTTCACAGCAGCCCAGGGTTGGATTCTGATAAATCTCTGTGCCTCTTATGGAGCTCTCCCGCTTCATCCCCCAACTCTAAAGTTCAAAAGGACACATTTTTCCTGTGTGACATCATGCCCTCCACACCACTGTCACACTGATGGGTTAATTACTTGCTTTATGTTTTTGTTTCTTAAAAGGACTTCTATGACAGGTGGGGTCCTAGTCTGGAAAAGAAGTTTAGCCTGTATTTTTCACTGGCCTGACATCTTCACTTCAGTAATCCTCATATTATCTACAGTCCACCATTTATTAATTCCTAACGTTCACTAACTCTAGAAGTTATGGGTGCCCCCGCACCCTGAGTCTATTACTCCAGATCTGTAACAGTACCATATGTTAGAGCTTAGTACGTGTTTGACTGTCTTGCCTATAGTGGTGCTAGGGGTGGACTAGTTGTTGTTGTTTAGTCGTTTAGTCGTGTCTGACTCTTCGTGACCCCATGGACCAGAGCACGCCAGGCACTTCTGTCTTCCACTGCCTCCCACAGTTTAGTCAAACTCATGCTGGTAGCTTCGAGAACACTAGTACCTAAATAGGTTGACATATGCTGAACATCAAATGTTAAATATCATTGGCCTTCCATTTGTGATCTCACCACACTTAAGGGTGACAGCGCATTTTTGTGTGTTCTACATCTTCCTTGACTCCTTTCATAATGGAAGCAAGGGTCAAGCGGCGCTTTGAACTTTAAACTCAGAATGGAGTCCTGAATGTGCACATATTAATCTCCATTCCAAAACCAACAAGGCAAGTATAGCTTTACAATATATTTTGCTTCCCCTACTCCTTTGAAAACAAGTGGGAATTGACCTGGCATTTGAACTTGGAATGTGTCCTGCATTGTGTGTATCAAATTTTACCTTGATATTTTGATCTTTGAAGCACAAGATGGAATACTGAACAGGTGAGCTAAACTCAGCCAGAAAAGTTGACATGGTGTTACAACAACATTATCGCAGCTTTGCAGGCAGATAGGCTGGCACACATAGCTAGAGCTGGAGTGGCTCTCTTCTTGGTCAGCTGCTTCTCTCAGGAGCAGCTGTGTGGAACAGCTTAGAGGTAGCTTCAGGGGGACATCCTGGACTTGCTGCAGGCAATAGTTGAAGGAAGGACATTGCCAATGCTGAGCTGCCCTCAAAAGAGCATGAGCTCAGTTTTGAAAAGCCTCTTATTTCTGCCACTGAGCCCTGGGCCCTTGCCAGGACACCAATTATGTAAGATTAGATTTGAAAACTGCCCTGCCTTGCCAAATCAGCACACTTGGCCATTGTGGAGCTGATAAACCAAATTTGTTTAAAAAACTCTAAATTATGATACGTGTCCGGGAACATCTTTCTCCTTTACATCTGCAGGTGAGGCAGTGGAAGTGCTGGACCAGCGTCTTGCCTCGGTAATGGACTGGATGAGAGCCAACAAACTGGGCAGTTCCTCAGACCAGATGGCTACTCTTGATAGGGCTACATTGCCTCTGAAGGAGCAGGTACATAGCTTGGGGGTACTCCTGGATCCATTGCTGTCACATGAGGCTCAGGTGGCCTCAGTGGCTCGGAGTTCCTTCCATCAGCTTCAGCTGGTGGCCCAGCTACACCCCTATCTGGACAGGAATAGCCTAACTACTCTTGTCTATGCTCTGGTAACATCTGCGTTAGATGACCGCAACACACTATATACATGGAACAACCTCTGAAGGCATTTCCTCTTCTTTTAAAAGCTCCAGGAGTGGGGAATTGCTTTTATCAGCCTCATGTTACATAGTAATTTCCTAACACAGCAGTGGGGAAACTGAGGCCCTCCAAATGTTAGACTGCAGCTTTTGTCAGCCATGGCTGCCATGCAATGGTGGAAGATGTCAGGTGGACCTGGCAGGGCTGTCAGTCATGGGGTGCGGCCAGTGAAGTTACAGGGGCATGGGTAGTCCCCTTTTTTTCTCCCCATCCTCATCACTTGCCAAGATGGCCATTGTTCAAGTACTAAACACCTAACTTACTGTTAGGTAAGGCTTACTTTCCTGCATCCATTGCGTCCTCAATAAATCAGCCAGCAGAGCTCCTAAGGGTGCTTTGTAAGCTGTTGATGCCTATATTGGTGGATATCTGGGACACCTCAAATACCCTCTGTGAGTTGCTTGCTAGACATTTTGAGGACAATCTCTGTAGCGAGCTAGATGTCATGACCAATGCGATCCCAAGTGAGGTTTCCAATGCTCCATCAAGCCCTGTGTTGTGCGATCAGTTTCGGTTTTCACAGCCTGATGACATTGGCAGGGTGTTTCTGGGCGTGCATCCAGTGACATGCCCTTTGAACCCTCGCCCTTCACAGCTAATTAAAGCAAGCAAGGGGGGGTATTGGAAATATGCTCTCCTAGGGAAAGGACTTGTGTAAGACAAGAGATTGCAAGACATGAAATGGCTCTTCAACCGGAAATGCAAGGGAGGGAAAGGAGAGGCCGTCTGTCTCCAGCCCACCATCCACCTTGCCTGGGGGTCGCCTCCTCCCCCCTTGCTTCAATTCCACACTTTGCTTTCTGTACCTGCGGACGGATTGTGCTTCTATTCCACTCCTTCCATCCAAGCCGGATTTGGTTTGCATTAAGAATAAAGATAAAAGCTACACTGGGGAAGCATGGGAGTGCCACAGAATGATGACTGGATTGTGTGGAGCCCCTGTTAATTATGAATTAATTATAAATTACCAGGCACAGCATTTCACTGCGAAACAAAATACTTCATCTGGAAGTGGCCCCACATAGGGATGTTGCAGTTAACCTGCATTTATTCAAATTGGTGGTGTCTTCCAGCAAGATAACCATAGCCTTCTTGTTTTGCCTGCTGTCATACCCGCTCTCACTTTGTGGGCTGAAATTGTTGTGTTGGATAATAAAGAGCTATCATGACTTACTGTCCTGTTTTCCACCTCTGTGTTTAATAATTGTGGTAATTATTATTTTAGATAACCCATTATTATAGAATGCTTTATGCTGTAGTGACACAGGAATGGCTCGACTACCCATAGTTTGTTGCAACCCATTAGATATATAAAATGCCTCTGGTTTATTTATATTTCGTTGTTGTTGACATTTTTTGCTCCTTTGTTTCTGGGAAGCGGTTGGAACTGGACCCCTCCAGTCAAATCTGGTGCTTTATAACCCAATATAAACCTCAATGTAAAATAATACAGTACTAAACTTTACTAGATTAGCATAACCCTAGTGAGTAGTATCTCCATTTGTTTTAAATTGCAGTGGCGTAGCGTGGGGGGTGCAGGGGGGGCCGGCCGCACCGGGCGCAACATGGGGGGGGGGGCGCGCGCTCGCACTCGCAGCTCTCTGCCCCTACCTGGCTCACTCTCTCTCTCTCTCTCTCTCTCACCACAGTGCTGGCTGTGCGAATCCGATCCGAGCCACCGGGTCGCCGCCCACTGTGGAATGGGGGTTCAGGCGTGCCGTGCAGTACGGAGAGAGAGCGAGGGTTAGGGGGCGCAAATTACTTGCCTTGCCCCGGGTGCTGACAACCCATGCTACGCCACTGTTAAATTGTTAGGTTGCATTTTCCTCTCCATATTTTATTTTTGGTCTGAACAAAAAACTTCTTTTGTTGTTGCTTCGAACACCTGTGCTTCATACATCTGTTAATATACAGATTAGTTGATCATATAAGCGTTGTAATTTGCGACTTTTAAAGAATCACATTAAATTTGCACAAAAAATGGTAGGTGCCCAGTCCCTTCATGGGTGCTGGAGCGCCCAGGGCCTATGCTAACCTCAGACCAAGCCCCCTTGAACTCAGTGTGACTTTCTTCTGAGCAGACATGGTTAGGCTTGTGCTGTTGTGTGCATTAATTTCAGTGAGTCTACTCTGAATAAAACTTACTTGAATACCAAACCTGCACCTATTAAAGCTCTATTAAAGGACTCCATTGTGTGCTCAGTTATATCCCATTAAACATCGCCATTTTGAAATTAGTAAACATGGTAATTGTTGGCAGATTCAAAAATCAAGTGCTTATTTTGTTCATATGTTCTGGGGAAGAACCAAACTCAGGACTCATCTCACTATGGCTGAAATCTTATACTTAGGTGGGATGCATGTATCTGAACCAGTTGGACCTACTTCTGAGTAAACATTCATTGGACTACATGTCTGCTCCCTTAAAACGACGATTCCACATACAGTTTCATTCTGGGCCATAGACTAGACCTGGATTTGGTTCCTCCCATGCTTTGCCAGAATGCTACCAGTCCAGACTGACAAAGGCAGTATTTTCAGAGGAAGATTGTAAAGCGTATCATTGTGCTATAAATCAAGCTATGATGCTTATAAATCACGGTATGGTGCTTTATTTTCATGAAACTGCTCTATATACTGCTGCTAGTGAACAATTGTGACAGTAATAATTATTGTGATTTTGAGAAAGATATAAACAAAGGCAAGTATTTTGAAAGGGCTGACCTTGCGGCTGTGAGGGACACAGTAGCATGTTTATCTAGTAAAAGGATGGTTTAGAAATTGGAGAGGCTATGGCTTCATTATTCTGTGCTCAACTGTCCTTCTGCCCTGGAGGTCTACCACGCTGTTAGAAATGAAGTGGGAGGTTCAGGCAACTCCCATTTATAGCCAAGCAAGCGACATGCCTGAGATTCTTTGAACGTAAGAAGCAAAAACTGTCCTGTTCACATATCCAACATTTTAACCAACCAAATCCACAAGCAGCTATTGCGCTTTGCATGTGGACCGTCCACTGTGAGGACTATGTTGTGTTTCTTCTTATTACTTATAAGTGTTTGACTATAGTGTGGTGCTTTGCAGATTAATATTGGGGTGGGGGGAGTATTTTCTACAATTTCAGTTTCAACAGTTGGATATGTCAGACTTGGTTCATTTCAAGTAGCAAGTAGGAAACTAAGGTGGTTTGGGAAAGGGAAAGGCAGGTTCAAAGTGAAGCAGAAGTAAGAAAAACACAGTTATTATTATTTTTTAAATGCAACTAACAATCAAATCCCTGCATGTCTGCTTCCATATGCTTCTGTTTCTTGAACACCAGCCAGCCAGGCAACATGACAAACCTCTTCTGAATCTGAGGAAACTTCCCCAAGAAGTTTGTGACGTGACACATTCAAGGTCAGAAATCCCACTGGGCAGGCTCAAACCCTTAGGCACATTCAATTTGCTCTTTAGAGCCAGTGTGGTGTAGTGGTTAAGAGCAGTAGACTCGTAATCTGGTGAACCGGGTTCGCTTCCCCGCTCCTCCACATGCAGCTGCTTGGGTGACCTTGGGCCAGTCACACTTCTCTGAAGTCTCTCAGCCTCACTCACCTCACAGAGTGTTTGTTGTGGGGGAGGAAGGGAAAGGAGAATGTGAGCCGCTTTGAGACTCCTTCGGGTAGTGATAAAGCGGGATATCAAATCCAAACTCCTCCTCTTCTTCTTCTTTAGAGCCAGGCTGCAAAAACGTGTAAGTCAGTTTTGGTAAGGAACTGTTGGAGGTCTGTTGCTATATATTGTGAAGGTGATATTTGACAAGCATTATGTGTTTAACCCAATTAAAGCAGTTCCTAAGTTTCCTAAGCTGCTTGTCAAATTAGCTTTCCAGCTACTTTCCATCCCATTCTCTGCGGCAGAAGTTATTTTTGCAGTGAATGTAGTGTAAAGGAATGGATCTCGCAGGAACTAGGGTCTAAAGCAGGGCTAGCCAATGTGGCTTCCACTTGCTTTAGGACTCTTACGGTAACTCCCATCAGCCCCAGCCAATGGGAGCCCCAGGAGTCGGGAAGAGTGGGAGTTGCAGTCCAGCAAAATCAAGGCGGCACCATGTTGGTTACCACTGGTTTAAAGTAATGGATCTTGAAGTCTCTTCCAGGTGATGCCATTTTAAGGAAGTCAGCAGAAATATGAGGGCATTAGGGACTGTACCCCTGCTTGCTTCGCTCATCAACGCCACTTACTTCCACCGCCACCTATTCCCCATCACAAACCCCCTCCCTTTACAGCTTTACACTTATTTATTTCATAAAGTTTATGCACTGCTTGGTTGTAAAAAACCCCAAAAACCCTCAAAACTGTTTGCAGAATGATAAAACAATAAAACTGAGGAAAAACTCACAACCATTTTTTAAAACATACAAAGGTTAAAATACTAAAACAGATTAAAATTACCTAAACTTTCTAAGTATCTGGGTAGGCTTGCCTAAACAAGAACATTTTTAGCAGACGTCAGAAAGGGTACAGTGAAGGCAGGGAGTTGCCACCCTAAACGATCTAGTTCTTACCATAAATTTATTATTATTATTATTATTACCAATGCAGAATGGGCATTGTGTGGCACCTGCAGGAGCGCCAATACAAATGACAATCATGTAAAAAAACCCCCAAAAACAGCAAAATGAAAAATTAAAACCAGTGGATACAGTAATAGCTGCTAGAAAGCATACTGAAATTTCTGCGCACCAGGCAAACCTCCCAGGGCACCACGACTGAGCTGTCTCTGGCCACCAGCTGGCTACATCCCAAAAGCTGGACACTGATTGATGCCTCAGATGGTGAACGTAACACCTGGACAGGTCTAAGTGAAACAGTCAACAGAATGTGAAGGGTCAGTGGCCTCTCCCCACCCCGTATGACAGTAATATGCAGAAATACATATTTTTACCACTTTTCATTCTTATGCAACCAGTGTGACCTATGATTAGGATCCCATCAGGATCCCTTTGACTGAAGACTGTAGGCACAAATAGACCTTGAATGCTGTTTGATAGTAGTGGCTCACAGCATCCATACTTTTTTGCAGCAGAGCTTATATCTTTACACCTTCAGCCTTTGGGGTTTGCTCTTCAGTGGCTCCTTGCTTGTAAGAGACCCCCAAAGCACTGCAGCTGCCAAATTACCACCATGCTTGTGTTTAAGCAACCGGTCATTAGGCTGCTGTTGTGCTTGCTTACTATTTCAGAAACATCTCAAGAGTGTTCCCCAGAGAAAGACCAGTGACAAGCAGAGCTGTTTCTGGAACCTTTTGACTCGTGAGTTTCTTGGGAAGTCAGTCACAGATATTAGTCATTCCATGAGGCATCTGCAGACAAGAGCGTGACTTGAAGACCGGGATACCAAGGTTTGCCATCTCCAAGGGGAGATGAATAGCTTCTTTGATGAGGGATGGAGGCTGATGTGCAGCCCCGCTGGTGGCAGAGAGGGTTAAATATTTAAAAGCCAAGTCACTGCCATCGCTGCTGCTCTGCCCCTTCATCTCTTGCCAGCAGTCTGCAGGATATATTCTCTGACATTCAATTTCTACCTCTCAAAAGAGGCTGCCGGGTGGCTTTGAAACCCATCGCTGTTTGCTCTTTCCAGTTTCCTCTCCATGTGTATTTCTTGACAAAGTGGCCTCTGAAAGTTTATGGCACAATATAGTGGTTAGTTTTCAAGCACTGCCCACTGCTGTTTTTACTACAACAGACGGACATGGCTACTCTGATTAAATGTACACGTCAAGCACTTCATGACATCATGTCTCTTCCACTGGCCAAATGATGGTTAGAAGTGACACCCAACATTTTGTCTGTTCTGGGACACAGATCACAGTCTAGCCCAGGCATAGGCAAACTCGGCCCTCCAGATGTTTTGGGACTACAACTCCCATCATCCCTGACCACTGGTCCTGTTAACCACGGGTGGTGGGAATTGTAGTCCCAAAACATTCGGAGGGCCGAGTTTGCCTATGCCTGATCTAGAAGCACCCCTGAATCCTGGCCTTGCCATAAATGCTTAGTGTGCTATTTGGGGGAGGGGCGGGGGCACATACGTTGTATTTGAAAATAAAGTTGCTACATGAAGATCTGCCATTTATTTTCAGAAAGCTCTCCGTACAGACCAAACTAGGAAGGGCTTATAATAGCACCATAAATTATCTAGCCTTCTTGGGAGGATACAAACCCATTTGAAAATGTACCCCTCAAACTCTCTCGTAGCTCTCCCCAGTCAGGTAAGTTGTTTATTTTTTTATTTATTTATTAAATTTATATACCGCCCTTCATCCGAGGATCTCAGATGACTGAAAAACTGATAGATTCGCATATGAGTCTTGCTTTCAGACATGCATGTTGTACATCCTGCTGACTTCAAGTACCAGCATTTTCAGGCAATAACAATTTTATTCCAGCCCCTCCTTGCAGATAGTGGGCAATTCAGGGACTGCTTCCATTGGGGAGATTTAATTGACTAGGATTTCTCAACTTCTCTGCCACATGCTTTGCATACAGAGACAGGAGCCCTGCCGCAGTCTCTGCCTCTCCATTTTAAAGGGATCTCAGGTATCGGGGCTGGAAGAGATCTCTGCCTTCTAAGATCTTGAAGAGCCACTGCCACCCCAGACAAAACCAGCCAAGTAAAATAGCCCAGATCAATGTAATGTGGCTTCATTTATTGTATGGCTTAGCTGTAAATTATCCTGCGATATCAGGTGGCACCATCTGGAAAAAGCCTAATAGAATTATTATTATTATTTATTACATCTGTATACTGCCCTTTATCTGAAAATCATAGGGTAGTTCACAAGATAAGGAACATAAGAAGTTGTCGTCTTATGTAACAAATGTACATGACACACCAACTATTTTTATTCATTTATTCATTCATATATACCTGGCCTTTTTCCTTGACAGGGACTCAAGGCAGCTCACAGATAAAATAGGAACGGCTAAAAACATGGGGTGGGGGGACAATTAAAAAAGCAATTAAACAGTAATAGAATTAAAGCTATATGTAAATATATAAGATCTATAAAAAAACCCAGATTACAAATTTAAAAATAAAGGGCACAGTCCTTTCATTAGAAGCAATCAGTTCCCCAAAGCAAAGAAAATATTCACCTGTCAGCAGAAAGACAAGGAGGGAGCCAGTTTGGCTTTTCGCGGGAGGGAATTGCAGAGTCTGGGAGCACCCACAGAGAAGGCCCTGCCCTATGTCCCCCACCAAACCTTAATTTCCTCTACCGAGTACACAGGCCTAGCAAATGTGGGTGGGTGATGACCTATTTGGGTTCTTGAATATGCCTCCCTTTGACATTGCAAAGTCCCCACCGGAATCCTCCTGCCAGAGGTGGCCTTGGGATCCTTCTACTAATCTCTCCGGACCACTGCAAAATCTGGGTGATGTGGGAGATCCGTGAATAGGATCCCATTTATTTGCATTTTATGAGGTTAGGGCTAGCGACAGGCCAGATCGAGAGCTTTTGGATGAGAGAGGGGGTGGGGTGGGGACTCAGGAAGATCGGTCCTTGGTACCAGGGCTGGATTTAGGTTTGATGAGGCCCTAAGCTACGGAAGGTAATGGGGCCCTTTATATGTCCAGCTGTCCTTTGTCAACAACAAATGGTTGCTGTTTTTGTGTGTTTAATAATAATAATAATAAGGTAAAGGTAAAGGTACCCCTGCCCGTACGGGCCAGTCTTGACAGACTCTAGGGTTGTGCGCCCATCTCACTCAAGAGGCCGGGGGCCAGCGCTGTCCGGAGACACTTCCGGGTCACGTGGCAAGCGTGACATCGCTGCTCTGGCGAGCCAGAGCCGCACACGGAAACACCGTTTACCTTCCCGCTAGTAAGCGGTCCCTATTTATCTACTTGCACCCGGGGGTGCTTTCGAACTGCTAGGTTGGCAGGCACTGGGACCGAGCAACGGGAGCACACCCCGCCGCGGGGATTCGAACCGCCGACCTTTCGATCGGCAAGCCCTAGGTGCTGAGGCTTTTACCCACAGCGCCACCCGCGCCCCTCAATAATAATAATAATAATAATGTATTATTTGTACCCCACCCATCTGGCTGGGTTTCCCCAGCCACTGGGCGGCTTCCAGAGAGACCAAAAATACACTAAAATGTCACACATTAAAAATTTCTCTGAACAGGGCTGCCTTAAGATGTCTTCTGAATGTCAGGTAGTTGTTTATCTCTTTGACATCTGAAGGGAGGGCATTCCACAGGGTGGGTGCCACCACTGAGAAGGCCCTCTGTCTGGTTCCCTGTAACCTCACTTCTCGCAATGAGGGAACCGCCAGAGGGCCCTCGGGAGATGGACCCCGGTGTCCGGGCTGGATGATGGGGGTGGAGATGCTCCTTCAGGTATACTGGACCGAGGCCGTTTAGGGCTTTAAAGGTCAACACCAACACTTTGAATTGTGCTCGGAAATGTACTGGGAGCCAATGTAGGTCTTTCAAGACCAGTGTTATATGGTCTCGGCGGCCGCTCCCAGTCACCAGTCTAGCTGCCGCATTCTGGATTAATTGCAGTTTCCGGGTCACTACATGGTAATTTATGGACCTAATAGGTATCCAAAGCCATTTGCACATAACAAATAGGAGCCTACACAACACAAAACACTGTTGCTCTATGTAGGTTTTAATTTATTTGTTTTTTATATTATACTTTGGAAATGTACATCCAGTTTTTTCCCCTTTAATTTTTTTTCAGGAAGAATGGCAGATGAAGTTGATGGACTATATGGAACTGGCGGAAATGACTGGCAGAATCCGAGACCAGGGAGAAGAGTTGGTGGAAGAAGACTGGAAAAAGTTTAAAGACTATTTACAGAAATATTGTAAAATTAATGAATGTTAGAAGAATGTTGGAATGAAGTTATATGGCTTTAGTAGAAAGATTATAAGGAATTAAGTATAAATAGATTAATAGAACATTAAAGGAAAAAATAAGGTTAGTTTGTGTTAAGATAATTATAGGATAGAAAACAGGGGAAGATGGAAAGGAATTGCTGAAATAATTAATAGAAGTGGAATACAAAAAGGGAGGTGTGAGGAGGTCGTGGAAATATGTGAAAGAAAGATAAGATATTGAAATTTCTTTTTTCTTTTTTTGATGTGTTTTTAAATTGTTTTTGTTTTGTCTTGTTAGTTTAATGTTTTAGTGTTATGTAGTGTTTTTGTATTGTACTGTATTGTTTTCTCTTTGTTTTTTTTAAGGTAGTGTTTAAATTGTTGTAAAAGTAATAAATATTATTAAAAACAAAAAACAAATAGGAGCCTACACAACACAAAACACCGTTGCTCTATGTAGGTTTTATTTTATTTGTTTTTTTATCTTCTATTTTGGAAATGTACATCCAGTTTTTCCCCCTTTAATTTTTTTTGGGGCCCCCAGAGAGTGGGGCCCTGAGCTATAGCTTGTTCAGCTTATACGTAAATCCGGCACTGCTGGCACCCACATTTGCAAGGCTGGGGAGACGGTGTCCCGGGAGGGGGGGAGAGGGAGAAAGGAGCGCCTCTTCCTCTCCAGGAGACCTTTCCTGCTCTCCCCGTCAGGGAAAGGGAGGCTTCTGGTGCGGAAGGAGAGCAAGGCTCCGTCCGATCTGCTGGATTCAGGAAGAGGAGAAGAAGGAGCGAAGCAGCGCCGGGAATCCGCGCCCAACTTGCTCCGCCGCACGATGCTGGCGAGGGGAATGTTGTGACGTGGGGTTTGTGATTTCAGCTCTCTTGACATAATATGCTGGAGACAGTTCTCTAGTAACACTTCTTTATTACAGCAAACAAGACTAAGACCTGAGGAGGGGAGAGCTACATATATAGGGACAGAGAACTAGCTATAAAGGATACATTTTGGAGGGAACAATATCAGGCAATCACAGTCCTGCCTTTTGGAGGAAACCAATAAGACAGAGGATCCAAATACAGCAGCTTAAATGAACCAATAGTAGCTGTACCCTCTGGAACCAAAAGGCAGTTACTTTACCCTAATGCAAATACAGACAATAATACTACAGATATAAAATCCTTTGACTCAATACACAACAGTATTCAGCTCACAGTAGCGAGGAATGAAAGTTCCCCCACAATGTCTGCTTTATATACATTATTTACACAATGGGCTGCACGTGATTGGCTAATTCTGGGATTCTCCTGTAGGCCAATCATGTTGTGGATTCACTTCCACCTGGAGCTGGATTGGGTGGCTCCTGCGGACCAATCAGACTGCTGCATGTTGGATCCTATTCAACTCAGTACATAATATCCCCACAAACCACCCCCAAATCCCCCAGCATAGGAATAGTGTGAGTGGAGGCTGGGTGCACCACATTGGAGACCCCAGGCGGAGTAGTAGGGGAATCTCATCCTTTACTTCCACACAAGGGTGACAGGCCAAATCATCTGTCAGGATAGATATGGTGGCCACGATTTCGCTGAAAACCCGATGTCTTAGGATTCACAACAAAGCAACGGCAAACACCTGCTAAAGACCCCCTGAGATGTTTGGCAGTGAAAACCCCACATTTCATGGCACCCCCAAAAATGAGCCTTTGGCGCCCTAACTCACGGGATCCCAATTTCTCCCCAAGTCAGACGTTGTCCAATTCACTCCAAAGTGGCGCCAAACACCCAGAGAATGCCCCCTGCAAGGTTTGGGGGTGAAAACACTACGTTTCACATCGCCCCACAAAATGAGCCCTCGACGCCGTAACCCACATGGTTGTCAGGGGCTGGACTGAGGAGGAATGGTGGGAGCCCCCCCCCCCTCTCGAGGACCTGCTCCACAACTCCAATTTATAAAGATTATAATCCAAGTTAACGAGATCTTCTTGCAATTAGAGGTCAAGAGATATGTAAAAGTCAGTGCTTTATATGATTCAGCCACATGGTGGAGCAATACACAAAGATTAAAGAAGCCATGATAGCCAGCTCTGAAAAGCTGGGATGGTTTGTGTCTTCAAAGGCATGGCAGTGTGGCTTGAAGTTAATGACTTGTAACACCTCACAGTCATCATCATAATATAATAATAATAATTTATTATTTATACCCAGCCACTCTGGGCAGCTTCCAACAAAATATTAAAATAAAAAAGTCTGTAAAAACATTCAAAGCTTCCCAGAACAGGGCTGCCTTCAGATGTCTTCTAAATGTCAGGTAGCTGTTTATCTCTTTGACATCTGGTGGGAGGGGGTTCCACAGGGCAGGCATCACTACCCTGTAACTTGGCTTCTCGTAGGGAGGGAACCGCCAAAAGGCCCACAGCGCTGGACCTCAGTGTCCAGGCAGAATGATGGGGGTGGAGGCGCTCCTTCAGGTATACTGGGCCTTTGAGGCCGTTTAGGGCTTTAAAGGTCAGCACCAACACTTTGAATTGTGCCCGGAAACATACTGAGAGCCAATGTAGGTCTTGGGGGCCACTCCCAGTCACCAGTCTAGCTGCCGCATTCTGGATTAGTTGTAGTTTCCGGGTCACCTTCAAAGGTAGCCCCACGTAGAGCGCATTGCAGTAATCCAAGCGGGAGATAACCAGAGCATGCACCACTCTGGCGAGGCAATCCGCAGGCAGATAGGGTCTCAGCCTGCGTACTAGATGAAGCTGGTCAACAGCTGCCCTGGACACAGAATTGACCTGCGCCTCCATGGACACCATGAACTGAAAGGTCCCGGGGGCGTTACCCTGAGCCTCAGCCACAAGGAATGTGCAGCAGCAGAAAATGGTAACGCTGTTCTAGATTGCATCTATGGAAGTCCAGGGTCCTGGTGAAAGGAAGTCCAAGTCCTACTCTCTCCTACCTTGGTCAGGCCACACCTGGAGTCCTGTGTCCAGTTCTGGGCATCATCATTTAAGAAGGATGTTGACAAGCTGGAATGTGTGCAGAGGAGGGCAACCAAGACAACCAAGGGTCTGGAAACTAAGATTGAAGAGAAACACTTGAAGGAGCTGGGTAGGTTTGGCCTGGAAAAGAGGAAACTGAGAGGAGATCTGACAGCCATCTTCCAATATCTTAAGGGCTGTCACATGGAAGAGGGAACAAGCTTCTTTTCTCCTGCTCTAGATGGTAGGACTCGAACCCATGGATTCAAGTTATAAGAAAGTAGATTCCAACTAAACATTCATAAAAACTTTCTGGCAGTAAGGGCTGTTTGGCATTGGAACAGATTCCCATGAGAGGTGGTGGAAACTCCTTCCTTGGAGGTTACTAAGCAGAGGTTGGGTGGCCGTCTGCCATGGATGCTTTTGCTGAGATTCCTGCATCCCAGGGGGTTGGACTAGATGACCCTTGGTGTCCCTTCCAGCTATAAGTTTCTATGATTCTATGAAATTGATCTGGATTAATGACAGCCATCCACCAGTTTCATATGCAAAACTGCTTCCCACCCCACCCTCTTACTGATTAATATATATAAAAAATACATTAAAGTAGACAAATAATAACTTACAAAAAGGATCAATAAACGTGTCACCTTTATTATATAAACTGTTATCATAATCACATGTCAAAATTTCTTTTGTGAATGAAATAAAATGGTTTCAATCAGTATTTAATAACCAACAATCAAATGTAGCGCTTGGGGTACAGCTTAGATCAATTCCCCTGATGTTCAGTGTCCAGGGGTTCAGTGCCTGGCACCCAGAAACTCATGGCAAAGGGGAGTCTGGCACCAAGTAACTCATAACATTTCACTTCCTTGCAAGCTAAGGAAAGCTGTTGATTGGCAGAAGACACTGGGCAGAAACAGAAACAGGGGGATGAGGGGGTCTAAGGGTGAAGTCCTGCTCCTGTCCATCCTAATACTGGACAGATTATTACAGGATGTTGAGAAGGGTCATTTTTTACTATTAATTGAGAAACAGCAGCCATAGTCTAGGCCAGGAGTGTTTTTCCTTGGTGACACCGCCATGTTGAAAAGTGTGTGTTTGCAGGGTGTTTCCTGTCCTGTCCAGAAATGCACCGTGCTGGATGAAGCCAGCTCTAGATCCTTCCTAAATAAATAAAATAAAAACCCACTGGAAGATATATTTGAAAAATTAATGTTAAGGGGAACAATTCACATTGTTAAGCAAGGTAGCTAAAGCAACAGGGTCAGGGCCTCCATTGTGACACGTCCCCCTGCTGAGTGACTTGGCTGAGGACTTTGGGAAGAGCAACTATTTGAGGATAGTTCAGGAGAAAGGAGGTGGTTTGTGAGAAGTAATGATGTTTTCCGGCAAAATAAAGATTTCTTCTTCTTGAGTGTAAGTAGGATGTCTAATTCTTTCTGCATTCTGCTTCTTTTGCTCTCCCTCAAGATTTAGAAACATAGGGCAGTAAGGCAGATCTGGAAAAAGCCTAGGTAAAGGTACAGGTACCCCTGACCGTTAGGTCCAGTCGCGGACGACTCTAGGGTTGCGCGCTCATCTCGCTCTATAGGCTGAGGGAGCCAGCGTACAGCTTCCGGGTCATGTGGCCAGGATGACGAAGCCGCTTCTGGCAAAAGCAGAGCAGTGCACGGAAAGGCTGTTTACCTTCCCGACAGAACGGCACCTACCGTATTTTTGGCTCTATAGGACGCACCGGACCATAAGACGCACCGGATCATAGGAGGGGGAGAACGGGGGGGGGGGGAAATTCTCTCCCTCTCTGCTCAGGGTCCCTTCAGCGAAGCGGCAGGAGAAACGGAGCCCCTTCCATTTCTCCTCCCGCTTCGCTGAAGGGGCGCTGCGCAGAGAGGGAAAACTGTGCAGCGCCTCTCCAGCGAAGCGTAGCCTGGAGAGCAAGAGGGATCGGTGTGCACCGACCCCTCTCGCTCTCCAGGCTTCAGGCGGCTATCCGCAAGCCTTCTGAGTGCAGCGGGAACTCCTGCTGCGCTTGGAAGGCTTGCGGATAGCTGCCTGAAGCCCCCAGAGCGCAGCCTTTGAAGCCTCCGCAGAGCAGCGAGGTGAAGGCACCCCGCTGTCCTGCGAAGGCTTTGTGCAGCCATCCCCAAGCTAGAACAGTGAGACGGAGCGCCGCGCAGTGCTCCGCCTCACTGTTCTGGCTTCGGGGATGGCCTTTGAAGCCTCCGCAGGGCGGCAGGGTGCCTTCACCCCGCTGCCCTGCGGAGGCTTTGCGCAGCTAACCCCAAGCTAGAACAGCGAGACGGAGTGCTGCGCAGCGCTCCTTCTCCCTGCTCTGGCTTTGGGCTTAGCTGCGCAGCCTGCATTCACTCCATAGGGCGCACACAAATTTTCCCTTAATTTGTTTTTTTTTTTAAATAATTATTATTAGCAAACCAATCAAATCACATTAGTTCCAAATTACAAAACCGAATTTTAAATTTTTGTTGGGGGTACCCATGCTTTGAGCTCAGAAAGGGATCCAATCATCTCTTATTTCTGCTGCTTTGATCATTTCCCCTTAATTTTTAGAGGGGGAAAAGTGCGTCCTATAGAGTGAAAAATACGGTATTTATCTACTTCCACTTTCGAACTGCTAGGTTGGCAGGAGCTGGGACCGAGCAGCAGGAGCTCACCCCGTCGCTGGGATTCGAACTGCCGATCTTCTGATCAGCAAGCCCTAGGCTCTGTGGCCACCCGTGTCCCTACGGAAAAAGCCTATCGCAGACCAAATCCCCCTCCCAAACCTGGTATGTAAGGGCTTCCGGTTTTTCCACCCTCCGTTGTGGATGTGCTTCGTGGGTTCTCTGCGCCTAGCAGCTGTTAGAGGGAACTTTGGGGGGCAACGCGGAGGCTACACGACCCCCAAAAAGGCTCTGGGCGTGGCCCAGGGCTGACATTGTCCGGCAGCGTCAAAAAAGGAACCCTTCGAAGCCCACGTCCTAACCAGGAGGTGAGTCGACAGAGAGTACCTAGACGCAAGGACACGAGCAATCCTCAGCAGCAAGCCTCAAAGTCCCAAACGGTAAGAACGGCAGCTAACAAGGAGAGCTTGAGGAGAAGAGGGTCTGTGAGACTTATTTATACAAACTGAACTGCTCAGAAACAGACCCAAAAGACTAGCACATAAAGAGTAAAGAACAGGAGATTTTATCTTAAACATATTGGAAATCTTTCTCATTATACGTAACCATAAGCAATGATTTCTCAAACAAGTGCCAGTAAGAAAAGGAAGACAGATTCAAATTTCACTCTGCAACAGTACTAGCCCATTAAAAGAAGCGGAATTCAAGGACTTAACTTGTTTTTTACTTTGAAGTGGCGTGAGCCCAGCGAAAGAGACTGAGTTAAAAGACTTGGATTGTCAGCGCTGTTTGTGGTAAAAGAGTGGAAGTTACTGGAAAACAAAGGTAAAAGAGAAGGCAACACTTTTAATATTGAACTTATATTAAACACTAACCTATAAAGATGGCAAAGATGGCATAGCGTGGTCTAGGAGAAATGGCTGGACTAATTGGAGAATCGGGAAGAGAAGAAAAGTGGCGAAAGGAGGGGCAGAACTGCACAAAAGAGGAAAGGGACTATAAAATTAAAGATGAGCATCTTTAGTTTGAGGAGGTAGTTTGTGAGAAAGGAAATACGTTTTCTGGTGTAATGAAGAGACTTTCTTCATATAAAGTATAAGTAGGATTCCTAATTCCTAATTCCTTCTGCATTCTGTTTCTTTTACTATCCCTCAAGATTCAGAAACATAGGGAACCAAGTCATGGTTAGATTAGTTTATAAAGATTGGCTGTGTGAGCTGCTGGTCTCCTGCTGTCATGTGCCAAAGATCCATCCCCTGGTCTGTGAGGAGGAGGAGGAAGAGCTATTGGAAGAGAAATGGGAGGATGAAGTGATGGTTATGAAGATCAGAAGGAATCTTTAGTGAAGGTGAAAACAATTTATGTAAGACCAAGCGACCAGGGGATGGATGCCACCGATATATAGATGGGGAGTGTTGATCTTTGTTCTTGAGGAACAGGAATTCCAGGAATTGTGTTCTTGAGGAACACAAATAAACCACTTATGCTGACCATAACCAATTTTCTCCAGCACATACTTCACTGCTTCATAGTTCTCCTTCAGTGTAGTCGAGTGAGCCAGGGGTATAGAGGCAAACTGGTTGCCGTTGTGTAGCAGAACACATTTCAGTGATCGCTTGCTGCTGTCAATGAACAGTCTCCAATCTTTGGGTTCATACTGTGGCACTCCAAGCTTGAGCAGAAGCTGTGCAATATCTGCACAGTACACCAAGTCCTTGTCTTCTGAGAAAAAACGGAGGTACTCTTGATGCCTGTTGCGGAAGAAGCTGATGTCAGAGAGGAGTTTTTTCCCCTTCAATCTGGATGCCAACAGTTCGGCAGAGTCCTTTGACAAGCTGAGGTCGCGAACTAGATCATTCAACTCCTTTTGGGAAAATGGATGTGGAGCATCATCTTCAAGAACCACTTCTTCTTCGTGTCCTTCAGCACTGGAGGCATCTTTGTCACTAATGTCTGGAAGTTCTCCGAAGACAGGCACTGGAATTTCATCACAATGGGGCAGGACTCTTGAGGAGGAGGAGAAAGGGGAGGGAACTGGAAGGGGAATATATGCTCTGCGCAAATGGCTGTGAACTCATGCTTGTTTTGTGAATCTATCACACTTGCTCCTTCTGCCACCCCGGATGGCAGAATAAAGCTTTTCTCTGAAACTATTCCTTGAGTGTCTGTTGACTCCCATTTCCCCGTCCTGGGCGCAAAGCTCTTCTCACCCGAGGCTAAAAAGGCTACAAGCAGAGTCTGTAACCTGAAGTGTATGTTAACCCGAGGTGCCACTGTATCACTGAATTTGTCCATGGCAAGTCTGCGTTTATCTGCAGGTTGTTCATATGTGGTGAGTTTATACCGACCCATCTCGTTATTAAATGTGGATTATAAAATTTTTGCTGACATTTTAGCAAAGAGATTGAAAAGAGTTTTGATGGAGGAGATTCATGGAGATCAAGCGGGCTTTCTCCCGAAAAGACACTTGTCGGGCAATGTAAGGAATATAATTGACATTTTGGAAAAGTTGGAAGTGGACATTAACACTAAGGCAGTTTTGATATTTGTGGATGCCGAGAAAGCCTTTGACAACATTTCTTGGAGTTTTATGATGAAGAATCTCCGGGGGATGGGGGTAGGCCAAGGGTTTGAAAATGGTATAGGTGCAATATACTCTGAACAGAAAGCAAAATTAATTGTAAATAATGTGCTTACAGAAGAGTTCAAGATAGAAAAAGGAACACGTCAGGGGTGCCCAATCTCTCCATTACTTTTTATATCAGTCCTGGAGGTTTTGCTTAACATGATTAGAAGGGACCAGTTGGTAAAAGGGATTCAGGTCGGAGCTAAACAATACAAATTGAGAGCGTTTGCAGATGACCTGGTACTTACATTACAAGAACCGGACGCTAGTACGAAAAGGGTATTGGAATTAATACAAGAATTTGGCCATGTCGCAGGATTTAAATTGAACAAATTAAAAACTAAGGTATTGGAGAAAAATTTAACACCTTTTGAAAAAGAAAGGTTTCAGAATGAGACAGGGTTAAATGTGGTTAAGAAAGTGAAGTATTTGGGCATAAACATGACAGCTAAGAATGTGAATTTATTTAAAGATAACTATGAGAAAGTTTGGACAGAAGTGAAAAAAGATCTAGAAATCTGGTCGAACTTGAAGCTTTCCTTGTTGGGTCGAATTGCGGTTATAAAGATGAATGTATTGCCAAGAATGTTTGTTTTTTTTTTCAAACATTGCAGATTATTGACAAGATGGACTGTTTCAAGAAGTGGCAGAAAGATATATCTAGGTTTGTCTGGCAGGGCAAGAAGCCCAGAATTAAGTTTAAGATTTTAACTGATGCTAAGGAAAGGGGGGGTTTTGCCCTGCCAGACTTCAAACTTTACTATGAAGCGGCAGCATTCTGCTGGCTGAAGGACTGGCTACTTCTTGAGAATACAGACATTTTGGATTTGGAAGGTTTTAATAACATTTTTGGGTGGCGTGCATATCTGTGGTATGACAAGGTTAAAGCTCATAAAGGTTTTAAAAATCATATTGTCAGGAAAGCACTATTTAATGTTTGGACTAGATACAAAGATTTGTTGGAAAATAGAACCCCAAGATGGTTGTCACCAATGGAAGCTAAGGCTGTTAAGAAGCTTAATATGGAATCTAGATGGCCGAGATACTGTGAAATTTTAGAACACGAAGGGGACAGATCAAAATTGCAGAGTTTTGAGAAACTAAAAGGGAAAGTGAGAGATTGGCTTCATATTACCAAATAATAGAGGTCTTTAAGATGGACAGGAAAATTGGCTTTCAGGTGGAAAAATCAAAATTGGAGTTTGAGTTGTTAGAATCCAGTACTAAAAATTTATCAAAAATGTATAACTTGCTGCTGAAATGGAATACTCAGGATGAAACGGTTAAATCGGCAATGATTAAGTGGGCTCAGGACATTGGTCATAACATTATGTTTGCTGACTGGGAAAAGTTGTGGACCACCGGGATGAAATTTACGGCATGTAATGCCTTAAGAGAAAATGTTATGAAAATGATTTATAGGTGGTACATGACCCCAGTCAAGCTTGCAAAAATCTACCATTTGCCTGATAACAAGTGTTGGAAATGTAAAGAAAATGAAGGTGCATTCTTTCACCTTTGGTGGACATGCCCTAAGATTAAGGCTTTCTGTGAAATGATATATAATGAGTTGAAAAAGGTGTTTAAATATACCTTCCCGAAGAAACCAGAGGCCTTTCTCTTGGGTATTGTCAGCCAGGGGGTGTTAAAGAAGGATATGACTTTCTTTATGTATGCTACAACAGCAGCAAGAATACTCATCGCAAAGTACTGTAAGACACAAGATTTACCCACCCTGGAAGAATGGCAGATGAAGGTGATCGACTACATGGGTCTGGCAGAGATGACGAGCAGAATCCGAAACCAGGGAAGAGAAACGGCGGAAGAAGATTGGAAGAAATTTAAGGACTATTTAAAGAGATTTTGTAAAATTAATGAATGTTAAAATGACGTTGGATTTGAAAATAAGTGGTTATCAGCGGTATTGGATAAGTTAAAGAGAGTAAAATCAAAATTTAAGTCAAAATAAGGGAAGGACTTGCTGAATAGCTGATTAGAAATTGGAATACAGAAAGGGGAGGTATGAGGAAGTCGGGGAAGTAAGGTATAAGAAAATAAGATTTTGAAATTGTACTTGTTATATGTTTGTTGTGTTTATGGTATTGTTTTGTTTTGTCTTTGTTGTTATAAAAATTCCTAATAAAAAAAATCTATTCATATGTGGTGAGTTTGTAGAAGTCTTCAATCCAATCATAGAAGGGAGACGCATTTTTATTTTTCCAGCTCACCAGTATCAGTCTTTTTACTGTGGTAAGGGCACAGAGAGTCCACTTGTATTGCCCCTTTGTCAGGTTCCATGTGCTGGGTGTATAATTCGAATGGATATTTTGCTCGGTAAAGGTACATTTGGCCTCAGCGATGGGAGTCCAGCAAGGAATCATTTAGCCAGTGCAATGGAGGAGGAAGAGGTTGAAAATGCGAGACTTACTGGCACCTGTAGCAGCAGCAGCAGCAGCAACTGGAGCATGGCCTGCAGTGCCACCTGATGGCCCACCTCGGAACTTCCATGCCCATCCCAGATTTAAAGCTTTAGGCATGTGTTTTACACACATATACACACACACACACAAACACACACACACAAATAATAATTCACAAGCAGGAAATATCCCAAACAGCTCTTCCCCTGAAATATACTCAGAGTCGAGAGTAGATTTCATGCTCTATATTCAGCTCATAGTAGCGAGGAATGAAAGTTCCCCCACAATATCTGCTTTATATACATTATTTACACAATGGGCTGCACGTGATTGGCTAATTCTGGGATTCTCCTGTAGGCCAATCAGGTTGTGGATTCACTTCCACCTGGAGCTGGATTGGGTGGCTCCTGCGGACCAGACTGCTGCATTGTTCTAGGACCAATCAGACTGCTGCATGTTGGATCCTATTGTTCTAGGACCAATCAGACTGTAGCATTTTGGATCCTATTCAACTCAGTACATAACATCCCCACAAACCACCCCCAAATTCCCCAGCATAGGAATAGTGTGAGTGGAGGCTGGGTGCACCACATTGGAGACCCCAGGCGGAGTAGTAGGGGAATCTCATCCTTTACTTCCACACAAGGGTGACAGGCCAAATCATCTGTCAGGATAGATATGGTGGCCACGATTTCGCTGAAAACCCGATGTCTTAGGATTCACAACAAAGCAACGGCAAACACCTGCTAAAGACCCCCTGAAATGTTTGGCAGTGAAAACCCCACATTTCATGGCACCCCCAAAAATGAGCCTTTGGCGCCCTAACTGACGGGATCCCAATTTCTCCCAAAGTCAGACGTTGTCCAATTCACTCCAAAGTGGCGCCAAACACCCAGAGAATGCCCCCTGCAAGGTTTGGGGGTGAAAACACTACGTTTCACATCGCCCCACAAAATGAGCCCTCGACGCCGTAACCCACATGGTTGTCAGGGGCTGGACTGAGGAGGAATGGTGGGAGCCCCCCCCCCTCTCGAGGACCTGCTCCACAACTCCAATTTATAAAGATTATAATCCAAGTTAACGAGATCTTCTTGCAATTAGAGGTCAAGAGATATGTAAAAGTCAGTGCTTTATATGATTCAGCCACATGGTGGAGCAATACACAAAGATTAAAGAAGCCATGATAGCCAGCTCTGAAAAGCTGGGATGGTTTGTGTCTTCAAAGGCATGGCAGTGTGGCTTGAAGTTAATGACTTGTAACACCTCACAGTCATCATCATAATATAATAATAATAATTTATTATTTATACCCAGCCACTCTGGGCAGCTTCCAACAAAATATTAAAATAAAAAAGTCTGTCAAACATTCAAAGCTTCCCAGAACAGGGCTGCCTTCAGATGTCTTCTAAATGTCAGGTAGCTGTTTATCTCTTTGACATCTGGTGGGAGGGGGTTCCACAGGGCAGGCATCACTACCCTGTAACTTGGCTTCTCGTAGGGAGGGAACCGCCAAAAGGCCCTCAGCGCTGGACCTCAGTGTCCAGGCAGAATGATGGGGGTGGAGGCGCTCCTTCAGGTATACTGGGCCTTTGAGGCCGTTTAGGGCTTTAAAGGTCAGCACCAACACTTTGAGTTTCTATGATTCTATGAAATTGATCTGGATTAATGACAGCCATCCACCAGTTCCATATGCAAAACTGCTTCCCACCCCACCCCCTTACTGATTAATATATATAAAAATACATTAAAGTAGACAAATAATAACTTACAAAAAGGATCAATAAACGTGTCACCTTTATTATATAAACTGTTATCATAATCACATGTCAAAATTTCTTTTGTGAATGAAATAAAATGGTTTCAATCAGTTTTTAATAACCAACAATCAAATGTAGTGCTTGGGGTACAGCTTAGATCAATTCCCCAGATGTTCAGTGTCCAGGGGTTCAGTGCCTGGCACCCAGAAACTCATGGCAAAGGGGAGTCTGGCACCAAGTAACTCATAACATTTCACTTCCTTGCAAGCTAAGGAAAGCTGTTGATTGGCAGAAGACACTGGGCAGAAACAGAAAGAAACAGGGGGATGAGGGGGTCTAAGGGTGAAGTCCTGCTCCTGTCCATCCTAATACTGGACAGATGATTACAGGATGTTGAGAAGGGTCATTTTTTACTATTAATTGAGAAACAGCAGCCATAGTCTAGGCCAGGAGTGTTTTTCCTTGGTGACACCGCCATGTTGAAAAGTGTGTGTTTGCTAGGTGTTTCCTGTCCTGTCCAGAAATGCACCGTGCTGGATGAAGCCAGCTCTAGATCCTTCCTAAATAAATAAAATAAAAACCCACTGGAAGATATATTTGAAAAATTAATGTTAAGGGGAACAATTCACATTGTTAAGCAAGGTAGCTAAAGCAACAGGGTCAGGGCCTCCATTGTGACACGTCCCCCTGCTGAGTGACTTGGCTGAGGACTTTGGGAAGAGCAACTACTTGAGGATAGTTCAGGAGAAAGGAGGTGGTTTGTGAGAAGTAATGATGTTTTCCGGCAAAATAAAGATTTCTTCTTCTTGAGTGTAAGTAGAATGTCTAATTCTTTCTGCATTCTGCTTCTTTTCTCTCCCTCAGGATTTAGAAACATAGGGCAGTAAGGCAATCTGGAAAAAGCCTAAGTAAAGGTACAGGGACCCCTGACCGTTAGGTCCAGTCGCGGACGACTCTAGGGTTGCGCGCTCATCTCGCTCTATAGGCTGAGGGAGCCGGCGTACAGCTTCCGGGTCATGTGGCCAGGATGACGAAGCCGCTTCTGGCAAAAGCAGAGCAGTGCACGGAAAGGCTGTTTACCTTCCCGACAGAACGGCACCTACCGTATTTTTGGCTCTATAGGACGCACCGGACCATAAGACGCACCGGATTATAGGAGGGGGAGAACAGGGGGGGGGGATTCTCTCCCTCTCTGCTCAGTGTCCCTTCAGCGAAGCGGCAGGAGAAATGGAGCCCCTTCCATTTCTCCTCCCGCTTCGCTGAAGGGGCGCTGCGCAGAGAGGGAAAAATGTGCACCGACCCCTCTCGCTCTCCAGGCTTCAGGCGGCTATCCGCAAGCCTTCTGAGTGCAGCGGGAACTCCTGCTGCGCTTGGAAGGCTTGCGGATAGCTGCCTGAAGCCCCCAGAGTGCAGCCTTTGAAGCCTCCGCAGAGCAGCGGGGTGAAGGCACCCCGCTGCCCTGCGGAGGCTTTGTGCAGCCATCCCCAAGCTAGAACAGTGAGACGGAGCACCGCGCAGCCCTCCTTCTGCCTGCTCTGGCTTTGGGCTTAGCTGCGCAGCCTGCATTCACTCCATAGGGCGCACACAAATTTTCCCTTAATTTTTGTTTTTTTTATAATATATTTTTTATTAGCAAACCAATCAAATCACAATAGTTCCAAATTACAAAACCGAATTTTAAATTTTGGTTGGGGGTACCCATGCTTCGAGCTCAGAAAGGGATCCAATCATCTCTAATTTCTGCTGCTTTGATCATTTTCCCTTAATTTTTGGAGGGGGAAAAGTGTGTCCTATAGAGTGAAAAATACGGTATTTATCTACTTCCACTTTCGAACTGCTAGGTGACTTCAGGTGGCTATCCGCAAGCCTTCGAAGTACAGCGGGAACTCCTGCTGCGCTCCGAAAGCTTGCGGATAGCTGCCTGAAGCCAACGGAGTGCAGCCTTTGAAGCCTCTGCAGAGCAGCGGGGTGAAGGCACCCCGCTGTCCTGCGGAGGCTTTGCGCAGCCATCCCCAAGCTAGAACAGTGAGACGGAGCGCTGCGCAGCGCTCCACCTCACTGTTCTGGCTTTGGGGACGGCCTTTGAAGCCTTCGCAGGGCAGCAGGGGGGCTTCACCCTGCTTCCCTGCGGAGGCTTTGCGCAGCTAACCCCAAGCTAGAACAGCGAGACGGAGCGCTGCGCAGCGCTCCTTCTCCCTGCTCTGGCTTTGGGCTTAGCTGCGCAGCCTGCATTCACTCCATAGGGCGCACACAAATTTTCCCTTAATTTTTGTTTTTTTTATAATATATTTTTATTAGCAAACCAATCAAATCACATTAGTTCCAAATTACAAAACCGAATTTTAAATTTTTGTTGGGGGTACCCATGCTTTGAGCTCTTAAAGGAATCCAATCATCTCTTATTTCTGCTGCTTTGATCATTTCCCCTTAATTTTTGGAGGGGGGAAATAGCGTCCTATAGAGCGAAAAATACGGTATTTATCTACTTCGACTTTGTGCTTTCGAACTGCTAGGTTGGCAGGTGCTGGGACCGAGCAGCGGGAGCTCACCCCGTCACGGGGATTCGAACTGCCGACCTTCTGATCAGCAAGCCCTAGGCTCTGTGGCCACCCGTGTCCCTACGGAAAAAGCCTATCGCAGACCAAATCCCCCTCCCAAACCTGGTATGTAAGGGCTTCCGGTTTTTCCACCCTCCGTTGTGGATGTGCTTCGTGGGTTCTCTGCGCCTAGCAGCTGTTAGAGGGAACTTTGGGGGGCAACGCGGAGGCTACACGACCCCCAAAAAGGCTCTGGGCGTGGCCCAGGGCTGACATTGTCCGGCAGCGTCAAAAAAGGAACCCTTCGAAGCCCACGTCCTAACCAGGAGGTGAGTCGACAGAGAGTACCTAGACGCAAGGACACGAGCAATCCTCAGCAGCAAGCCTCAAAGTCCCAAAGGGTAAGAACGGCAGCTAACAAGGAGAGCTTGAGGAGAAGAGGGTCTGTGAGACTTATTAATACAAACTGAACTGCTCAGAAACAGACCCAAAAGACTAGCACATAAAGAGTAAAGAATGGTAGATTTTATCTTAAACATATTGGAAATCTTTCTCATTATACGTAAGCATAAGCAAAGATTTCTCTAACAAGTACCAGTAAGAAAAGGAAGACAGATTCAAATTTCACTCTGCAGCAGGAGTACTAGCCCATTAAAAGAAGCGGAATTCAAGGACTTAACTTGTTTTTTACTTTGAAGTGGCGTGAGCCCAGCGAAAGAGACTGAGTTAAAAGACTTGGATTGTCAGCGCTGTTTGTGGTAAAAGAGTGGAAGTTACTGGAAAACAAAGGTAAAAGAGAAGGCAACACTTTTAATATTGAACTTATATTAAACACTAACCTATAAAGATGGCAAAGATGGCATAGCGTGGTCTAGGAGAAACGGCTGGACTAATTGGAGAATCGGGAAGAGAAGAAAAGTGGCGAAAGGAGGGGCAGAACTGCACAAAAGAGGAAAGGGACTATAAAATTAAAGATGAGCATCTTTAGCTTGAGGAGGTAGTTTGTGAGAAAGGAAATACGTTTTCTGGTGTAATGAAGAGACTTTCTTCATCTAAAGTATAAGTAGGATTCCTAATTCCTTCTGCATTCTGTTTCTTTTACTATCCCTCAAGATTCAGAAACATAGGGAACCATGTCATGGTTAGATTAGTTTATAAAGATTGGCTGCGTGAGCTGCTGGTCTCCTGCTGTCACGTGCCAAAGATCCATCCCCTGGTCTGTGAGGAGGAGGAGGAAGAGATATTGGAAGAGAAATGGGAGGATGAAGTGATGGTTATGAAGATCAGAAGGAATCTTTAGTGAAGGTGAAAACAATTTATGTAAGACCAAGCGACCAGGGGATGGATGCCACCGATCTATAGATGGGGAGTGTTGATCTTTGTTCTTGAGGAACAGGGAGGCCAGAGAGAATCTGGATCACTGGGATGGGGGGAGGCAGCTCCCTGATTCAAGAAGAGTTCAGGGATGGGATGAGGAAGGGAGGAAGGGAGAATAACGCAAGCCACCTGGAGATCCTTGCAGGAAAGATGGGCCATCAATGTAGTAATCAATGAAAAAATTAAGAATTCTTTCTCTTCATTTCTCTTCATTTCTCTTCATTTCTCTTCCAGGCAGCGATAGCAGTGAGGCCAGCAGCTCCAGTACAGCTCTACCCCACTCCAAGACCCAGTTCTCCCTTCGCCCAAAACCCAAGTATCTAAATAAATAAATAATAGGGATGCGGGTGGCACTGTGGGTTAAACCACAGAGCCTAGGACTTGCCTATCAGAAGGCTGGCGGTTCAAATCCCCACGACGGAGTGAACTCCCGTTGCTCGGTCCCTGCTCCTGCCAACCTAGCAGTTCAAAAGCACGTCAAAGGGCAAGTAGATAAATAGGTAATGCTCCGGCGGGAAGGTAAAGGGCGTTTCCGTGCGCTGCTCTGGTTCAGAAGCAGCTTAGTCATGCTGGCCACATGACCCGGAAGCTGTTCATGACCGGTCCGCCAATAAAGCAAGATGAGCGCTGCAACCCCAGAGTCGGCCACGACTGGACCTAATGGTCAGGAGTCCCTCTACCTTGATATATTTCAAAAACACTGAGTCTCCAGTGTGGTCTCTCGTCACAAGGAAACAGACTTTATAAAGAGGCAACCTTTCAAACTTCTTATAAATGGAAACTGGGGAAAGCCCCCTCCAAAAGAATAGACTGTGCCCAGTGACTAGCTGATCCACATGCCTGTTCAGTTGACGCTCTAGATGCCTACTCAGTTGTTCTCCAAGGCTGTTGAAAGAGAGAATGGCCAGTGTGGCAGGCTGTGCGAGCTGCTGGCCTCCTGCTGTCGTGCCCCTAAAATCCACCCCCTGGTCTCCGAGGAGGAGGAGGAAGAGATATTGGAAGAGAAACGGAATGAGGAAGTAAATATAATTAAAGAAAGGGAGAATAGCGTAAGCCATCTGGAGATCCTTGAAGGAAAGATGGGTTGTCAACATAATAAGAAATGGAAAGATTAAAAATATTTTCTCTTCTTCTCTCTTCCGGGCAGCGACAGCAGTGAGGCCAGCAACTCCAGCACAGATCTCCCTCCCCACCAAGACCCAGTCCCCCCCTTCCCCACAAACCCAAATAGAAAAATAAAATAAAAATCATCATCATCATTATTATTCTAATCAAGTTCCTTTACAAACATGCTATTCTGTGATCATCCTTTTATCCTAGGCGGTGCTTTTTCCTACGTTTGTGAGCATGAGTGGAAATCCTGAGTCTCGCTGCAGGAGTTGACAGTTTGGCTCCTTCCCTTGTTGTTGCTCCTAGATGGAACTGCGCATGTGCGAAGACAAGACAGAGCCTTCCAAACTGGATCAATAAACGTGTCACCCGTTGTCTGAAAACCACTGTCCTAATCACATGCCAGATTGTCTTTTTTGAATGAAATAAAATTCTTTCAAATAGTTTTTTAATGTTGGCATTTGTCTGTCTTGAGAAGCAATGGAGTGCGCCTCCGGGGGTGAGGTCAAAAGTCAAGCAACGGTGTCAGCAGTCCCAAAGTGACCTCTCCAGGGAGCAAGACTGGGCAGTGTGTCTGGAGGTCCTGGGCTTCCCAGATGACAAGACTCCCTGTCTTGGCCTTGCAGATGTGTCTCCAAGGAAAGCAGAGTTAGGCACCAGTTGGGCTGCAGGAGATGTCAGAAGGGGTTGTAAACGGCGCCATCCAACCGCCTGAGGGACTCCACTCCAGATTTGTGTAGGCTTTACTCCTTAGCCTTTTCAGCTCCCAAAGATATCCCACAAGGCAAATTAGGATCAGAGTTTTCCTTCTCTTCGATGGGCTATCTTTATAGGTGGATGAGCCCCATCTGCCCCTCACTTCCCTCCACAGCATTGCAGAAACCACCTTCTTGACCACTGGGCCCACGCTTGGTCTTGTCCGCTCAATCTGCTGGAGCCCGTCTTGGCACACAGGGGAAGTTCCTGAGCATTTGAGATTCCTTGGCTGCTCTCACCTGGTTTAGGTGGCCAGTCAAACCGTTCCCAGGATGTGGCCTCTGTCACATGCTGACCGTTTCTAGGAGCAAGAGAACAAACTTTTTATTAAAGAATGGAAATGGTTGAATGAATAGTTACAAACTGTAAACAGATAAGAACATTGGCAGGATTATTGGAATAACCTGCAGTTTAATAAGATTATCTATTTAAAGCAGATGCATAAATGAAGAAATTGAGGTAATTTGGATATGCATAAGATATGGAGAATCAATTTAAAGAACTGCAGAAAGAGGGGGAAGGAAGTCAAGTTTTGAAATGCTAAAATGACTGCAAAATTATTGAAATGTATAAACTTGAAAATCATAATTCAGCTTTCCAGTTATAGCTTTTGCGGTGATGAGGCATGTGAGCCTCAACTGTCCTGCATCTACTCCAGCTGAGGAATCACACACCTCCTCCCCAAGCTAGCGAGCCCCACCTGGGCTGTGGGTCCTTGCCTTCCGTCCCTCCCAACTGACAGTTGTTAGTTCTGGAATCCTGAGCTTGAGGGGGGGTACATCCCATTTCGCCCCGTGGGACACTCACCACCCCTTAGCCACCTGCCTTTGGCGCTGCAGCAGTGATGGCTTTGGTCCCTGAAAGAGCATGCAAGATCTCTCCCAAATCTCAATACATATTTTGCTCTCCTGGACATCTTGCAAGACTTCAATGAGATCTCACAAGATCTTGCAGAAAATCTCCAATCTGTTTACCTGCAAGCACACACCTTTAATTTTTTTTTCTTATTTAGTACAAATTTCTCAATCTAACAGATTTGCACATAGGATTCTGTATCACATGAAACGGCACATTTGTTTTGTTCTATTGTTACATTATTTGTGGCCTTCTAACACTTTGGGAGAAGCCTTCTCTCCCTTTTCCCTTAAAAAAGGAGGATCTATGCTTTACACTCAGCAGGAAGGCCCATTTAAAAGGAAACATGTAGTTGTTTTGCTGCTGCTTTTTTGTGTTCTCAGGTGTCCAAGTTAGCCTCCTGGCCCTGCTCCTCCACTATACCGCAGCAACATCCCCCACTAGGAATCCCTACTTGGCCTTTCATTGGCCATCAGCAATATCCGGTGGAGCCAGGTGGAGAGAAATGCCCCATCTTGCCCATCTTTGGGGTTTCAAGAGGTATAGCCTCTGTGCATGTACAGAATTCATGATTCAGCAAATCTATTAGACCACTGAAAGAGTTTATTTCCTCTGATTAAATTACCAAAGGAAGAAAGCAGGATTGGCTTTTCTCCCCAGGGACACAAGGAAGGGGAAGGTGTATGTTTAAGAAATCAAATTCCCCAAGGGCTGAAACTCTGTTCAGCCAGTTAAAAAACCCAAATTCTCTCCGTAGAGTGCTTCACATCTGGCGGGCAGGGCTTGTGTGCTTTGCTCATGATCCCTTGGATGTCCTGAGGCTGTTAGAGCAGCAGCCGTAAGTCTTGGGGCTCTGCTGGGAGTGAGACAGTGTCCTCAGAAGGCAAAGAGTAACTGAGGTTCCCTTTTCTCTCCCTTGGAGGCCCTGAACAAGGAGCTGGCCAGTTCAGGGCCTCCATGGGAGAGAAAAGGGGGGCCAGCACTTGTGCTCAAAGGAGCTTTCATACGCGGTCATCCTGCCCCACACTCACATTCCAAAATATCTGCATGCTCACCTATCCAAGAGGTGGTTGGTCTTGGGCTGGGGGGTCCCAGAAGGCAGAATAAGTTGAGAAGCAAAGCCCAAGAAGTTGGAGGCATCCTCTTCGCATCCACCCAAACCCAATCTAAACAGCTTGGCTCCAGAACCAGCCCCTCCCTTCAGTTCTGTTCAGTTAAGAATGTCAGTTAAGAGGGACCACCTGTATTTTCTTGATTCTTGCCTGAGGTCATAATGGGCATGCACACTGGTATCTGTTTACCTGTAAGCACACACCTTTAGTTTATCTTTTTAAAAATAAAAATAAAATACAAGTTTCTCAATCTACCAGCTTTGCACAAAACAGCAGCCGTTTTGTGATCCATGGCAGTGAAAACCCCACGTTTTATGGCGCCCCCCCAAAAAGAATGAGGCTTCAGTGCCCTAACCCACAGGGTCACGATTTCTCCAAAGGTCCAATGTCATCTGATTCACTCCAAAGCAGCACCAAACACCCAGAGAATGCCCCCTGCAACATTGGGGGGGGGGGGCTTTGAAAACACTACATTTCCCATTGTTAGAGTGGCATACGAAGGATGAACAAGTTAAATCAGTGGTGATAGATTGGGCAAGACATGTAGGACATAACATAATGTTTGAGGATTGGGAAAGATTGTGGAAGAAAGGGGTCAAGTTCACTGCATGTACTGTACTAAAGGAAAACATAATGAAAATGATGTATAGATGGTATCTGACCCCTGTTAAATTATCCAAGATTTATCATAACTGTGATAACCATTGCTGGAAAGGTAAAGAAAAAGAAGGTACCTTCTATCATATGTGGTGGACCTGCCCCAAGGTGAAAGACTTCTGGGAAAAGATTTATAATGAATTGAAAAAAATGTTGAAATATACATTTATAAAGAAACCAGAGGCCTTTCTTCTTGGAATAACAGGTTTGGAATTGCCCCCAAAAGATGTTAAATTATACACTGGGCAACAATTTTTTACCTTTTGAATGTTGTCTAGATTTCTACAATTGATTTAGGGTATTTTTGCACTGCTGAATCAGGAAATGGCATCCGTTTCTCTCCATCAGGTCAGGTTGTTGTGCTATGTTGATTTGTAAAAAATCAGATCTTGTGACAAAACCGATTACATTTTGTGGCATTATCAGCTGATTTTTGTCAACACATATCATCCTAAATATGTTTTTAAGAGAAAATAATGTTTTTCCAACAACATATATTGATTACCTGATAGAAACATCGATTACTGTAAACTGAATGGTGGGCATTGATAAAGGTAAGAACACATAAATTGCACGTTGCTTCACCATTTTTCAAACTTCAGGGCTTGAACTTCCGTTTCTTGGAACTCCTGGAATGCTCAGCGGCAGGGAGGTCTCTCTTCAGAGTCCAACAGTAGTCAGCCATCATGACTGCGTCCCAGCGACCCTGATACCTGGTCTCCATCTCTTTCATGTCCTGATGGAATCTCTCCCCCTGCTCGTCACTCATTGAACCCAGGTTCTCAGGAAACCGGTCCATATGTGAAAATAGGCAGTGCATCTTGACGCTCATGTTGCAGCCCAGGTTTCTGAAAGCAGTCAGCATGTTGTTGACAAGTTCTGCATAGTTTCTGACCTTATTGTTGCTTAGAAAGTTCTTCACTACCAGAACAAATGCCTTCCACGCTTCCAGTTCCATTTCGTTCATTGAGTTTCGGAACTCTGGATCTCTGATGAGCTGACGGATCTGAGGACCGTCAAAGATGCCAGCTTTCAACTTCTCCATGGTCAATCCTGCCACAAGTGAAGCAGTCACCATCCTTGTCCAGAGCCTTTGGTGAACTGCTTGATTAAGCCGAGCTTGATGTGCAGCGGTGGGAAGAGTATTCTGTCTCTGTCCACCAGAGGGTCGTTGATGACGTTCCTTTCTTTGCAAGGCACCAATTCCTCCCGCACAGGCCAGTCCTTCTTTGTGTAATGCTGAGCACGGTCCCTACTATCCCACATGCACAGAAAACATGGGTACTTGTTGAAGCCAGACTGTTGTCCCAACAAAAAGTTCACCATCTTCAGGTCAACACAAATAAACCACTTATGCTGACCATAACCAATTTTCTCCAGCACATACTTCACTGCTTCATAGTTCTCCTTCAGTGTAGTCGAGTGAGCCAGGGGTATAGAGGCAAACTGGTTGCCGTTGTGTAGCAGAACACATTTCAGTGATCGCTTGCTGCTGTCAATGAACAGTCTCCAATCTTTGGGTTCATACTGTGGCACTCCAAGCTTGAGCAGAAGCTGCGCAATATCTGCACAGTACACCAAGTCCTTGTCTTCTGAGAAAAAACGGAGGTACTCTTGATGCCTGTTGCGGAAGAAGCTGATGTCAGAGAGGAGTTTTTTCCCCCTTCAATCTGGATGCCAACAGTTCGGCAGAGTCCTTTGACAAGCTGAGGTCGCGAACTAGATCATTCAACTCCTTTTGGGAAAATGGATGTGGAGCATCATCTTCAAGAACCACTTCTTCTTCGTGTCCTTCAGCACTGGAGGCATCTTTGTCACTAATGTCTGGAAGTTCTCCGAAGACAGGCACTGGAATTTCATCACAATGGGGCAGGACTCTTGAGGAGGAGGAGAAAGGGGAGGGAACTGGAAGGGGAATATATGCTCTGCGCAAATGGCTGTGAACTCATGCTTGTTTTGTGAATCTATCACACTTGCTCCTTCTGCCACCCCGGATGGCAGAATAAAGCTTTTCTCTGAAACTATTCCTTGAGTGTCTGTTGACTCCCATTTCCCCGTCCTGGGCGCAAAGCTCTTCTCACCCGAGGCTAAAAAGGCTACAAGCAGAGTCTGTAACCTGAAGTGTATGTTAACCCGAGGTACCACTGTATCACTGAATTTGTCCATGGCAAGTCTGCGTTTATCTGCAGGTTGTTCAGATGTGGTGAGTTTATACCGACCCATCTCGTTATTAAATGTGGATTATAAAATTTTTGCTGACACTTTAGCAAAGAGATTGAAAAGAGTTTTGATGGAGGAGATTCATGGAGATCAAGCGGGCTTTCTCCCGAAAAGACACTTGTCGGGCAATGTAAGGAATATAATTGACATTTTGGAAAAGTTGGAAGTGGACATTAACACTAAGGCAGTTTTGATATTTGTGGATGCCGAGAAAGCCTTTGACAACATTTCTTGGAGTTTTATGATGAAGAATCTCCGGGGGATGGGGGTAGGCCAAGGGTTTGAAAATGGTATAGGTGCAATATACTCTGAACAGAAAGCAAAATTAATTGTAAATAATGTGCTTACAGAAGAGTTCAAGATAGAAAAAGGAACACGTCAGGGGTGCCCAATCTCTCCATTACTTTTTATATCAGTCCTGGAGGTTTTGCTTAACATGATTAGAAGGGACCAGTTGGTAAAAGGGATTCAGGTCGGAGCTAAACAATACAAATTGAGAGCGTTTGCAGATGACCTGGTACTTACATTACAAGAACCGGACGCTAGTACGAAAAGGGTATTGGAATTAATACAAGAATTTGGCCATGTCGCAGGATTTAAATTGAACAAATTAAAAACTAAGGTATTGGAGAAAAATTTAACACCTTTTGAAAAAGAAAGGTTTCAGAATGAGACAGGGTTAAATGTGGTTAAGAAAGTGAAGTATTTGGGCATAAACATGACAGCTAAGAATGTGAATTTATTTAAAGATAACTATGAGAAAGTTTGGACAGAAGTGAAAAAAGATCTAGAAATCTGGTCGAACTTGAAGCTTTCCTTGTTGGGTCGAATTGCGGTTATAAAGATGAATGTATTGCCAAGAATGTTTTTTTTTTTTTCAAACATTGCAGATTATTGACAAGATGGACTGTTTCAAGAAGTGGCAGAAAGATATATCTAGGTTTGTCTGGCAGGGCAAGAAGCCCAGAATTAAGTTTAAGATTTTAACTGATGCTAAGGAAAGGGGGGGTTTTGCCCTGCCAGACTTCAAACTTTACTATGAAGCGGCAGCATTCTGCTGGCTGAAGGACTGGCTACTTCTTGAGAATACAGACATTTTGGATTTGGAAGGTTTTAATAACATTTTTGGGTGGCGTGCATATCTGTGGTATGACAAGGTTAAAGCTCATAAAGGTTTTAAAAATCATATTGTCAGGAAAGCACTATTTAATGTTTGGACTAGATACAAAGATTTGTTGGAAAATAGAACCCCAAGATGGTTGTCACCAATGGAAGCTAAGGCTGTTAAGAAGCTTAATATGGAATCTAGATGGCCGAGATACTGTGAAATTTTAGAACACGAAGGGGACAGATCAAAATTGCAGAGTTTTGAGAAACTAAAAGGGAAAGTGAGAGATTGGCTTCACTATTACCAAATAATAGAGGTCTTTAAGATGGACAGGAAATTTGGCTTTCAGGTGAAAAAATCAAAATTGGAGTTTGAGTTGTTAGAATCCAGTACTAAAAATTTATCAAAAATGTATAACTTGCTGCTGAAATGGAATACTCAGGATGAAACGGTTAAATCGGCAATGATTAAGTGGGCTCAGGACATTGGTCATAACATTATGTTTGCTGACTGGGAAAAGTTGTGGACCACCGGGATGAAATTTACGGCATGTAATGCCTTAAGAGAAAATGTTATGAAAATGATTTATAGGTGGTACATGACCCCAGTCAAGCTTGCAAAAATCTACCATTTGCCTGATAACAAGTGTTGGAAATGTAAAGAAAATGAAGGTGCATTCTTTCACCTTTGGTGGACATGCCCTAAGATTAAGGCTTTCTGTGAAATGATATATAATGAGTTGAAAAAGGTGTTTAAATATACCTTCCCGAAGAAACCAGAGGCCTTTCTCTTGGGTATTGTCAGCCAGGGGGTGTTAAAGAAGGATATGACTTTCTTTATGTATGCTACAACAGCAGCAAGAATACTCATCGCAAAGTACTGGAAGACACAAGATTTACCCACCCTGGAAGAATGGCAGATGAAGGTGATCGACTACATGGGTCTGGCAGAGATGACGAGCAGAATCCGAAACCAGGGAAGAGAAACGGCGGAAGAAGATTGGAAGAAATTTAAGGACTATTTAAAGAGATTTTGTAAAATTAATGAATGTTAAAATGACGTTGGATTTGAAAATAAGTGGTTATCAGCGGTATTGGATAAGTTAAAGAGAGTAAAATCAAAATATAAGTCAAAATAAGGGAAGGACTTGCTGAATAGCTGATTAGAAATTGGAATACAGAAAGGGGAGGTATGAGGAAGTCGGGGAAGTAAGGTATAAGAAAATAAGATTTTGAAATTGTACTTGTTATATGTTTGTTGTGTTTATGGTATTGTTTTGTTTTGTCTTTGTTGTTATAAAAATTCCTAATAAAAAAAATCTATTCATATGTGGTGAGTTTGTAGAAGTCTTCAATCCAATCATAGAAGGGAGACGCATTTTTATTTTTCCAGCTCACCAGTATCAGTCTTTTTACTGTGGTAAGGGCACAGAGAGTCCACTTGTATTGCCCCTTTGTCAGGTTCCATGTGCTGGGTGTATAATTCGAATGGATATTTTGCTCGGTAAAGGTACATTTGGCCTCAGCGATGGGAGTCCAGCAAGGAATCATTTAGCCAGTGCAATGGAGGAGGAAGAGGTTGAAAATGCGAGACTTACTGGCACCTGTAGCAGCAGCAGCAGCAGCAACTGGAGCATGGCCTGCAGTGCCACCTGATGGCCCACCTTGGAACTTCCATGCCCATCCCAGATTTAAAGCTTTAGGCATGTGTTTTACACACATATACACACACACACACAAACACACACACATAAATAATAATTCACAAGCAGGAAATATCCCAAACAGCTCTTCCCCTGAAATATACTCAGAGTCGAGAGTAGATTTCATGCTCTATATTCAGCTCATAGTAGCGAGGAATGAAAGTTCCCCCACAATATCTGCTTTATATACATTATTTACACAATGGGCTGCACGTGATTGGCTAATTCTGGGATTCTCCTGTAGGCCAATCAGGTTGTGGATTCACTTCCACCTGGAGCTGGATTGGGTGGCTCCTGCGGACCAGACTGCTGCATTGTTCTAGGACCAATCAGACTGCTGCATGTTGGATCCTATTGTTCTAGGACCAATCAGACTGTAGCATTTTGGATCCTATTCAACTCAGTACATAACATCCCCACAAACCACCCCCAAATCCCCCAGCATAGGAATAGTGTGAGTGGAGGCTGGGTGCACCACATTGGAGACCCCAGGCGGAGTAGTAGGGGAATCTCATCCTTTACTTCCACACAAGGGTGACAGGCCAAATCATCTGTCAGGATAGATATGGTGGCCACGATTTCGCTGAAAACCCGATGTCTTAGGATTCACAACAAAGCAACGGCAAACACCTGCTAAAGACCCCCTGAAATGTTTGGCAGTGAAAACCCCACATTTCATGGCACCCCCAAAAATGAGCCTTTGGCGCCCTAACTCACGGGATCCCAATTTCTCCCAAAGTCAGACGTTGTCCAATTCACTCCAAAGTGGCGCCAAACACCCAGAGAATGCCCCCTGCAAGGTTTGGGGGTGAAAACACTACGTTTCACATCGCCCCACAAAATGAGCCCTCGACGCCGTAACCCACATGGTTGTCAGGGGCTGGACTGAGGAGGAATGGTGGGAGCCCCCCCCCCTCTCGAGGACCTGCTCCACAACTCCAATTTATAAAGATTATAATCCAAGTTAACGAGATCTTCTTGCAATTAGAGGTCAAGAGATATGTAAAAGTCAGTGCTTTATATGATTCAGCCACATGGTGGAGCAATACACAAAATTAAAGAAGCCATGATAGCCAGCTCTGAAAAGCTGGTATGGTTTGTGTCTTCAAAGGCATGGCAGTGTGGCTTGAAGTTAATGACTTGTAACACCTCACAGTCATCATCATAATATAATAATAATAATTTATTATTTATACCCAGCCACTCTGGGCAGCTTCCAACAAAATATTAAAATAAAAAAGTCTGTCAAACATTCAAAGCTTCCCAGAACAGGGCTGCCTTCAGATGTCTTCTAAATGTCAGGTAGCTGTTTATCTCTTTGACATCTGGTGGGAGGGGGTTCCACAGGGCAGGCATCACTACCCTGTAACTTGGCTTCTCGTAGGGAGGGAACCGCCAAAAGGCCCTCAGCGCTGGACCTCAGTGTCCAGGCAGAATGATGGGGGTGGAGGCGCTCCTTCAGGTATACTGGGCCTTTGAGGCCGTTTAGGGCTTTAAAGGTCAGCACCAACACTTTGAATTGTGCCCGGAAACATACTGAGAGCCAATGTAGGTCTTGGGGGCCACTCCCAGTCACCAGTCTAGCTGCCGCATTCTGGATTAGTTGTAGTTTCCGGGTCACCTTCAAAGGTAGCCCCACGTAGAGCGCATTGCAGTAATCCAAGCGGGAGATAACCAGAGCATGCACCACTCTGGCGAGGCAATCCGCAGGCAGATAGGGTCTCAGCCTGCGTACTAGATGAAGCTGGTCAACAGCTGCCCTGGACACAGAATTGACCTGCGCCTCCATGGACACCATGAACTGAAAGGTCCCGGGGGCGTTACCCTGAGCCTCAGCCACAAGGAATGTGCAGCAGCAGAAAATGGTAACGCTGTTCTAGATTGCATCTATGGAAGTCCAGGGTCCTGATGAAACAAAGTCCAAGTCCTACTCTCTCCTACCTTGGTCAGGCCACACCTGGAGTCCTGTGTCCAGTTCTGGGCATCATCATTTAAGAAGGATGTTGACAAGCTGGAATGTGTGCAGAGGAGGGCAACCAAGACAACCAAGGGTCTGGAAACTAAGATTGAAGAGAAACACTTGTAGGAGCTGGGTAGGTTCGGCCTGGAAAAGAGGAAACTGAGAGGAGATCTGACAGCCATCTTCCAATATCTTAAGGGCTGTCACATGGAAGAGGGAACAAGCTTCTTTTCTCCTGCTCTAGATGGTAGGACTCGAACCCATGGATTCAAGTTATAAGAAAGTAGACTAAACATTCATAAAAACTTTCTGACAGTAAGGGCTGTTTGGCATTGGAACAGATTCCCATGAGAGGTGGTGGAAACTCCTTCCTTGGAGGTTACTAAGCAGAGGTTGGGTGGCCGTCTGCCATGGATGCTTTTGCTGAGATTCCTGCATCCCAGGGGGTTGGACTAGATGACCCTTGGTGTCCCTTCCAGCTATAAGTTTCTATGATTCTATGAAATTGATCTGGATTAATGACAGCCATCCACCAGTTCCATATGCAAAACTGCTTCCCACCCCACCCCCTTACTGATTAATATATATAAAAATACATTAAAGTAGACAAATAATAACTTACAAAAAGGATCAATAAACGTGTCACCTTTATTATATAAACTGTTGTCATAATCACATGTCAAAATTTCTTTTGTGAATGAAATAAAATGGTTTCAATCAGTTTTTAATAACCAACAATCAAATGTAGTGCTTGGGGTACAGCTTAGATCAATTCCCCAGATGTTCAGTGTCCAGGGGTTCAGTGCCTGGCACCCAGAAACTCATGGCAAAGGGGAGTCTGGCACCAAGTAACTCATAACATTTCACTTCCTTGCAAGCTAAGGAAAGCTGTTGATTGGCAGAAGACACTGGGCAGAAACAGAAAGAAACAGGGGGATGAGGGGGTCTAAGGGTGAAGTCCTGCTCCTGTCCATCCTAATACTGGACAGATGATTACAGGATGTTGAGAAGGGTCATTTTTTACTATTAATTGAGAAACAGCAGCCATAGTCTAGGCCAGGAGTGTTTTTCCTTGGTGACACCGCCATGTTGAAAAGTGTGTGTTTGCTAGGTGTTTCCTGTCCTGTCCAGAAATGCACCGTGCTGGATGAAGCCAGCTCTAGATCCTTCCTAAATAAATAAAATAAAAACCCACTGGAAGATATATTTGAAAAATTAATGTTAAGGGGAACAATTCACATTGTTAAGCAAGGTAGCTAAAGCAACAGGGTCAGGGCCTCCATTGTGACACGTCCCCCTGCTGAGTGACTTGGCTGAGGACTTTGGGAAGAGCAACTACTTGAGGATAGTTCAGGAGAAAGGAGGTGGTTTGTGAGAAGTAATGATGTTTTCCGGCAAAATAAAGATTTCTTCTTCTTGAGTGTAAGTAGAATGTCTAATTCTTTCTGCATTCTGCTTCTTTTCTCTCCCTCAGGATTTAGAAACATAGGGCAGTAAGGCAATCTGGAAAAAGCCTAAGTAAAGGTACAGGGACACCTGACCGTTAGGTCCAGTCGCGGACGACTCTAGGGTTGCGCGCTCATCTCGCTCTATAGGCTGAGGGAGCCGGCGTACAGCTTCCGGGTCATGTGGCCAGGATGACGAAGCCGCTTCTGGCAAAAGCAGAGCAGTGCACGGAAAGGCTGTTTACCTTCCCGACAGAACGGCACCTACCGTATTTTTGGCTCTATAGGACGCACCGGACCATAAGACGCACCGGATTATAGGAGGGGGAGAACAGGGGGGGGGGATTCTCTCCCTCTCTGCTCAGTGTCCCTTCAGCGAAGCGGCAGGAGAAATGGAGCCCCTTCCATTTCTCCTCCCGCTTCGCTGAAGGGGCGCTGCGCAGAGAGGGAAAAATGTGCACCGACCCCTCTCGCTCTCCAGGCTTCAGGCGGCTATCCGCAAGCCTTCTGAGTGCAGCGGGAACTCCTGCTGCGCTTGGAAGGCTTGCGGATAGCTGCCTGAAGCCCCCAGAGTGCAGCCTTTGAAGCCTCCGCAGAGCAGCGGGGTGAAGGCACCCCGCTGCCCTGCGGAGGCTTTGTGCGGCCATCCCCAAGCTAGAACAGTGAGACGGAGCACCGCGCAGCGCTCCTTCTGCCTGCTCTGGCTTTGGGCTTAGCTGCGCAGCCTGCATTCACTCCATAGGGCGCACACAAATTTTCCCTTAATTTTTGTTTTTTTTATAATATATTTTTTATTAGCAAACCAATCAAATCACAATAGTTCCAAATTACAAAACCGAATTTTAAATTTTGGTTGGGGGTACCCATGCTTCGAGCTCAGAAAGGGATCCAATCATCTCTAATTTCTGCTGCTTTGATCATTTTCCCTTAATTTTTGGAGGGGGAAAAGTGTGTCCTATAGAGTGAAAAATACGGTATTTATCTACTTCCACTTTCGAACTGCTAGGTGACTTCAGGTGGCTATCCGCAAGCCTTCGAAGTACAGCGGGAACTCCTGCTGCGCTCCGAAAGCTTGCGGATAGCTGCCTGAAGCCAACGGAGTGCAGCCTTTGAAGCCTCTGCAGAGCAGCGGGGTGAAGGCACCCCGCTGTCCTGCGGAGGCTTTGCGCAGCCATCCCCAAGCTAGAACAGTGAGACGGAGCGCTGCGCAGCGCTCCGCCTCACTGTTCTGGCTTTGGGGACGGCCTTTGAAGCCTTCGCAGGGCAGCAGGGGGGCTTCACCCTGCTTCCCTGCGGAGGCTTTGCGCAGCTAACCCCAAGCTAGAACAGCGAGACGGAGCGCTGCGCAGCGCTCCTTCTCCCTGCTCTGGCTTTGGGCTTAGCTGCGCAGCCTGCATTCACTCCATAGGGCGCACACAAATTTTCCCTTAATTTTTGTTTTTTTTATAATATATTTTTATTAGCAAACCAATCAAATCACATTAGTTCCAAATTACAAAACCGAATTTTAAATTTTTGTTGGGGGTACCCATGCTTTGAGCTCTTAAAGGAATCCAATCATCTCTTATTTCTGCTGCTTTGATCATTTCCCCTTAATTTTTGGAGGGGGGAAATAGCGTCCTATAGAGCGAAAAATACGGTATTTATCTACTTCGACTTTGTGCTTTCGAACTGCTAGGTTGGCAGGTGCTGGGACCGAGCAGCGGGAGCTCACCCCGTCACGGGGATTCGAACTGCCGACCTTCTGATCAGCAAGCCCTAGGCTCTGTGGCCACCCGTGTCCCTACGGAAAAAGCCTATCGCAGACCAAATCCCCCTCCCAAACCTGGTATGTAAGGGCTTCCGGTTTTTCCGCCCTCCGTTGTGGATGTGCTTCGTGGGTTCTCTGCGCCTAGCAGCTGTTAGAGGGAACTTTGGGGGGCAACGCGGAGGCTACACGACCCCCAAAAAGGCTCTGGGCGTGGCCCAGGGCTGACATTGTCCGGCAGCGTCAAAAAAGGAACCCTTCGAAGCCCACGTCCTAACCAGGAGGTGAGTCGACAGAGAGTACCTAGACGCAAGGACACGAGCAATCCTCAGCAGCAAGCCTCAAAGTCCCAAAGGGTAAGAACGGCAGCTAACAAGGAGAGCTTGAGGAGAAGAGGGTCTGTGAGACTTATTAATACAAACTGAACTGCTCAGAAACAGACCCAAAAGACTAGCACATAAAGAGTAAAGAATGGTAGATTTTATCTTAAACATATTGGAAATCTTTCTCATTATACGTAAGCATAAGCAAAGATTTCTCTAACAAGTACCAGTAAGAAAAGGAAGACAGATTCAAATTTCACTCTGCAGCAGGAGTACTAGCCCATTAAAAGAAGCGGAATTCAAGGACTTAACTTGTTTTTTACTTTGAATTGGCGTGAGCCCAGCGAAAGAGACTGAGTTAAAAGACTTGGATTGTCAGCGCTGTTTGTGGTAAAAGAGTGGAAGTTACTGGAAAACAAAGGTAAAAGAGAAGGCAACACTTTTAATATTGAACTTATATTAAACACTAACCTATAAAGATGGCAAAGATGGCATAGCGTGGTCTAGGAGAAACGGCTGGACTAATTGGAGAATCGGGAAGAGAAGAAAAGTGGCGAAAGGAGGGGCAGAACTGCACAAAAGAGGAAAGGGACTATAAAATTAAAGATGAGCATCTTTAGCTTGAGGAGGTAGTTTGTGAGAAAGGAAATACGTTTTCTGGTGTAATGAAGAGACTTTCTTCATCTAAAGTATAAGTAGGATTCCTAATTCCTTCTGCATTCTGTTTCTTTTACTATCCCTCAAGATTCAGAAACATAGGGAACCATGTCATGGTTAGATTAGTTTATAAAGATTGGCTGCGTGAGCTGCTGGTCTCCTGCTGTCACGTGCCAAAGATCCATCCCCTGGTCTGTGAGGAGGAGGAGGAAGAGATATTGGAAGAGAAATGGGAGGATGAAGTGATGGTTATGAAGATCAGAAGGAATCTTTAGTGAAGGTGAAAACAATTTATGTAAGACCAAGCGACCAGGGGATGGATGCCACCAATCTATAGATGGGGAGTGTTGATCTTTGTTCTTGAGGAACAGGGAGGCCAGAGAGAATCTGGATCACTGGGATGGGGGGAGGCAGCTCCCTGATTCAAGAAGAGTTCAGGGATGGGATGAGGAAGGGAGGAAGGGAGAATAACGCAAGCCACCTGGAGATCCTTGCAGGAAAGATGGGCCATCAATGTAGTAATCAATGAAAAAATTAAGAATTCTTTCTCTTCATTTCTCTTCATTTCTCTTCATTTCTCTTCCAGGCAGCGATAGCAGTGAGGCCAGCAGCTCCAGTACAGCTCTACCCCACTCCAAGACCCAGTTCTCCCTTCGCCCAAAACCCAAGTATCTAAATAAATAAATAATAGGGATGCGGGTGGCACTGTGGGTTAAACCACAGAGCCTAGGACTTGCCTATCAGAAGGCTGGCGGTTCAAATCCCCACGACGGAGTGAACTCCCGTTGCTCGGTCCCTGCTCCTGCCAACCTAGCAGTTCAAAAGCACGTCAAAGGGCAAGTAGATAAATAGGTAATGCTCCGGCGGGAAGGTAAAGGGCGTTTCCGTGCGCTGCTCTGGTTCAGAAGCAGCTTAGTCATGCTGGCCACATGACCCGGAAGCTGTTCATGACCGGTCCGCCAATAAAGCAAGATGAGCGCTGCAACCCCAGAGTCGGCCACGACTGGACCTAATGGTCAGGAGTCCCTTTACCTTGATATATTTCAAAAACACTGAGTCTCCAGTGTGGTCTCTCGTCACAAGGAAACAGACTTTATAAAGAGGCAACCTTTCAAACTTCTTATAAATGGAAACTGGGGAAAGCCCCCTCCAAAAGAATAGACTGTGCCCAGTGACTAGCTGATCCACATGCCTGTTCAGTTGACGCTCTAGATGCCTACTCAGTTGTTCTCCAAGGCTGTTGAAAGAGAGAATGGCCAGTGTGGCAGGCTGTGCGAGCTGCTGGCCTCCTGCTGTCGTGCCCCTAAAATCCACCCCCTGGTCTCCGAGGAGGAGGAGGAAGAGATATTGGAAGAGAAACGGAATGAGGAAGTAAATATAATTAAAGAAAGGGAGAATAGCGTAAGCCATCTGGAGATCCTTGAAGGAAAGATGGGTTGTCAACATAATAAGAAATGGAAAGATTAAAAATATTTTCTCTTCTTCTCTCTTCCGGGCAGTGACAGCAGTGAGGCCAGCAACTCCAGCACAGATCTCCCTCCCCACCAAGACCCAGTCCCCCCCTTCCCCACAAACCCAAATAGAAAAATAAAATAAAAATCATCATCATCATTATTATTCTAATCAAGTTCCTTTACAAACATGCTATTCTGTGATCATCCTTTTATCCTAGGCGGTGCTTTTTCCTACGTTTGTGAGCATGAGTGGAAATCCTGAGTCTCGCTGCAGGAGTTGACAGTTTGGCTCCTTCCCTTGTTGTTGCTCCTAGATGGAACTGCGCATGTGCGAAGACAAGACAGAGCCTTCCAAACTGGATCAATAAACGTGTCACCCGTTGTCTGAAAACCACTGTCCTAATCACATGCCAGATTGTCTTTTTTGAATGAAATAAAATTCTTTCAAATAGTTTTTTAATGTTGGCATTTGTCTGTCTTGAGAAGCAATGGAGTGCGCCTCCGGGGGTGAGGTCAAAAGTCAAGCAACGGTGTCAGCAGTCCCAAAGTGACCTCTCCAGGGAGCAAGACTGGGCAGTGTGTCTGGAGGTCCTGGGCTTCCCAGATGACAAGACTCCCTGTCTTGGCCTTGCAGATGTGTCTCCAAGGAAAGCAGAGTTAGGCACCAGTTGGGCTGCAGGAGATGTCAGAAGGGGTTGTAAACGGCGCCATCCAACCGCCTGAGGGACTCCACTCCAGATTTGTGTAGGCTTTACTCCTTAGCCTTTTCAGCTCCCAAAGATATCCCACAAGGCAAATTAGGATCAGAGTTTTCCTTCTCTTCGATGGGCTATCTTTATAGGTGGATGAGCCCCATCTGCCCCTCACTTCCCTCCACAGCATTGCAGAAACCACCTTCTTGACCACTGGGCCCACGCTTGGTCTTGTCCGCTCAATCTGCTGGAGCCCGTCTTGGCACACAGGGGAAGTTCCTGAGCATTTGAGATTCCTTGGCTGCTCTCACCTGGTTTAGGTGGCCAGTCAAACCGTTCCCAGGATGTGGCCTCTGTCACATGCTGACCGTTTCTAGGAGCAAGAGAACAAACTTTTTATTAAAGAATGGAAATGGTTGAATGAATAGTTACAAACTGTAAACAGATAAGAACATTGGCAGGATTATTGGAATAACCTGCAGTTTAATAAGATTATCTATTTAAAGCAGATGCATAAATGAAGAAATTGAGGTAATTTGGATATGCATAAGATATGGAGAATCAATTTAAAGAACTGCAGAAAGAGGGGGAAGGAAGTCAAGTTTTGAAATGCTAAAATGACTGCAAAATTATTGAAATGTATAAACTTGAAAATCATAATTCAGCTTTCCAGTTATAGCTTTTGCGGTGATGAGGCATGTGAGCCTCAACTGTCCTGCATCTACTCCAGCTGAGGAATCACACACCTCCTCCCCAAGCTAGCGAGCCCCACCTGGGCTGTGGGTCCTTGCCTTCCGTCCCTCCCAACTGACAGTTGTTAGTTCTGGAATCCTGAGCTTGAGGGGGGGTACATCCCATTTCGCCCCGTGGGACACTCACCACCCCTTAGCCACCTGCCTTTGGCGCTGCAGCAGTGATGGCTTTGGTCCCTGAAAGAGCATGCAAGATCTCTCCCAAATCTCAATACATATTTTGCTCTCCTGGACATCTTGCAAGACTTCAATGAGATCTCACAAGATCTTGCAGAAAATCTCCAATCTGTTTACCTGCAAGCACACACCTTTAATTTTTTTTTCTTATTTAGTACAAATTTCTCAATCTAACAGATTTGCACATAGGATTCTGTATCACATGAAACGGCACATTTGTTTTGTTCTATTGTTACATTATTTGTGGCCTTCTAACACTTTGGGAGAAGCCTTCTCTCCCTTTTCCCTTAAAAAAGGAGGATCTATGCTTTACACTCAGCAGGAAGGCCCATTTAAAAGGAAACATGTAGTTGTTTTGCTGCTGCTTTTTTGTGTTCTCAGGTGTCCAAGTTAGCCTCCTGGCCCTGCTCCTCCACTATACCGCAGCAACATCCCCCACTAGGAATCCCTACTTGGCCTTTCATTGGCCATCAGCAATATCCGGTGGAGCCAGGTGGAGAGAAATGCCCCATCTTGCCCATCTTTGGGGTTTCAAGAGGTATAGCCTCTGTGCATGTACAGAATTCATGATTCAGCAAATCTATTAGACCACTGAAAGAGTTTATTTCCTCTGATTAAATTACCAAAGGAAGAAAGCAGGATTGGCTTTTCTCCCCAGGGACACAAGGAAGGGGAAGGTGTATGTTTAAGAAATCAAATTCCCCAAGGGCTGAAACTCTGTTCAGCCAGTTAAAAAACCCAAATTCTCTCCGTAGAGTGCTTCACATCTGGCGGGCAGGGCTTGTGTGCTTTGCTCATGATCCCTTGGATGTCCTGAGGCTGTTAGAGCAGCAGCCGTAAGTCTTGGGGCTCTGCTGGGAGTGAGACAGTGTCCTCAGAAGGCAAAGAGTAACTGAGGTTCCCTTTTCTCTCCCTTGGAGGCCCTGAACAAGGAGCTGGCCAGTTCAGGGCCTCCATGGGAGAGAAAAGGGGGGCCAGCACTTGTGCTCAAAGGAGCTTTCATACGCGGTCATCCTGCCCCACACTCACATTCCAAAATATCTGCATGCTCACCTATCCAAGAGGTGGTTGGTCTTGGGCTGGGGGGTCCCAGAAGGCAGAATAAGTTGAGAAGCAAAGCCCAAGAAGTTGGAGGCATCCTCTTCGCATCCACCCAAACCCAATCTAAACAGCTTGGCTCCAGAACCAGCCCCTCCCTTCAGTTCTGTTCAGTTAAGAATGTCAGTTAAGAGGGACCACCTGTATTTTCTTGATTCTTGCCTGAGGTCATAATGGGCATGCACACTGGTATCTGTTTACCTGTAAGCACACACCTTTAGTTTATCTTTTTAAAAATAAAAATAAAATACAAGTTTCTCAATCTACCAGCTTTGCACAAAACAGCAGCCGTTTTGTGATCCATGGCAGTGAAAACCCCACGTTTTATGGCGCCCCCCCAAAAAAAATGAGGCTTCAGTGCCCTAACCCACAGGGTCACGATTTCTCCAAAGGTCCAATGTCATCTGATTCACTCCAAAGCAGCACCAAACACCCAGAGAATGCCCCCTGCAACATTGGGGGGGGGGGGCTTTGAAAACACTACATTTCCCATTGTTAGAGTGGCATACGAAGGATGAACAAGTTAAATCAGTGGTGATAGATTGGGCAAGACATGTAGGACATAACATAATGTTTGAGGATTGGGAAAGATTGTGGAAGAAAGGGGTCAAGTTCACTGCATGTACTGTACTAAAGGAAAACATAATGAAAATGATGTATAGATGGTATCTGACCCCTGTTAAATTATCCAAGATTTATCATAACTGTGATAACCATTGCTGGAAAGGTAAAGAAAAAGAAGGTACCTTCTATCATATGTGGTGGACCTGCCCCAAGGTGAAAGACTTCTGGGAAAAGATTTATAATGAATTGAAAAAAATGTTGAAATATACATTTATAAAGAAACCAGAGGCCTTTCTTCTTGGAATAACAGGTTTGGAATTGCCCCCAAAAGATGTTAAATTATACACTGGGCAACAATTTTTTACCTTTTGAATGTTGTCTAGATTTCTACAATTGATTTAGGGTATTTTTGCACTGCTGAATCAGGAAATGGCATCCGTTTCTCTCCATCAGGTCAGGTTGTTGTGCTATGTTGATTTGTAAAAAATCAGATCTTGTGACAAAACCGATTACATTTTGTGGCATTATCAGCTGATTTTTGTCAACACATATCATCCTAAATATGTTTTTAAGAGAAAATAATGTTTTTCCAACAACATATATTGATTACCTGATAGAAACATCGATTACTGTAAACTGAATGGTGGGCATTGATAAAGGTAAGAACACATAAATTGCACGTTGCTTCACCATTTTTCAAACTTCAGGGCTTGAACTTCCGTTTCTTGGAACTCCTGGAATGCTCAGCGGCAGGGAGGTCTCTCTTCAGAGTCCAACAGTAGTCAGCCATCATGACTGCGTCCCAGCGACCCTGATACCTGGTCTCCATCTCTTTCATGTCCTGATGGAATCTCTCCCCCTGCTCGTCACTCATTGAACCCAGGTTCTCAGGAAACCGGTCCATATGTGAAAATAGGCAGTGCATCTTGACGCTCATGTTGCAGCCCAGGTTTCTGAAAGCAGTCAGCATGTTGTTGACAAGTTCTGCATAGTTTCTGACCTTATTGTTGCTTAGAAAGTTCTTCACTACCAGAACAAATGCCTTCCACGCTTCCAGTTCCATTTCGTTCATTGAGTTTCGGAACTCTGGATCTCTGATGAGCTGACGGATCTGAGGACCGTCAAAGATGCCAGCTTTCAACTTCTCCATGGTCAATCCTGCCACAAGTGAAGCAGTCACCATCCTTGTCCAGAGCCTTTGGTGAACTGCTTGATTAAGCCGAGCTTGATGTGCAGCGGTGGGAAGAGTATTCTGTCTCTGTCCACCAGAGGGTCGTTGATGACGTTCCTTTCTTTGCAAGGCACCAATTCCTCCCGCACAGGCCAGTCCTTCTTTGTGTAATGCTGAGCACGGTCCCTACTATCCCACATGCACAGAAAACATGGGTACTTGTTGAAGCCAGACTGTTGTCCCAACAAAAAGTTCACCATCTTCAGGTCAACACAAATAAACCACTTATGCTGACCATAACCAATTTTCTCCAGCACATACTTCACTGCTTCATAGTTCTCCTTCAGTGTAGTCGAGTGAGCCAGGGGTATAGAGGCAAACTGGTTGCCGTTGTGTAGCAGAACACATTTCAGTGATCGCTTGCTGCTGTCAATGAACAGTCTCCAATCTTTGGGTTCATACTGTGGCACTCCAAGCTTGAGCAGAAGCTGCGCAATATCTGCACAGTACACCAAGTCCTTGTCTTCTGAGAAAAAACGGAGGTACTCTTGATGCCTGTTGCGGAAGAAGCTGATGTCAGAGAGGAGTTTTTTCCCCCTTCAATCTGGATGCCAACAGTTCGGCAGAGTCCTTTGACAAGCTGAGGTCGCGAACTAGATCATTCAACTCCTTTTGGGAAAATGGATGTGGAGCATCATCTTCAAGAACCACTTCTTCTTCGTGTCCTTCAGCACTGGAGGCATCTTTGTCACTAATGTCTGGAAGTTCTCCGAAGACAGGCACTGGAATTTCATCACAATGGGGCAGGACTCTTGAGGAGGAGGAGAAAGGGGAGGGAACTGGAAGGGGAATATATGCTCTGCGCAAATGGCTGTGAACTCATGCTTGTTTTGTGAATCTATCACACTTGCTCCTTCTGCCACCCCGGATGGCAGAATAAAGCTTTTCTCTGAAACTATTCCTTGAGTGTCTGTTGACTCCCATTTCCCCGTCCTGGGCGCAAAGCTCTTCTCACCCGAGGCTAAAAAGGCTACAAGCAGAGTCTGTAACCTGAAGTGCATGTTAACCCGAGGTACCACTGTATCACTGAATTTGTCCATGGCAAGTCTGCGTTTATCTGCAGGTTGTTCAGATGTGGTGAGTTTATACTGACCCATCTCGTTATTAAATGTGGATTATAAAATTTTTGCTGACACTTTAGCAAAGAGATTGAAAAGAGTTTTGATGGAGGAGATTCATGGAGATCAAGCGGGCTTTCTCCCGAAAAGACACTTGTCGGGCAATGTAAGGAATATAACTGACATTTTGGAAAAGTTGGAAGTGGACATTAACACTAAGGCAGTTTTGATATTTGTGGATGCCGAGAAAGCCTTTGACAACATTTCTTGGAGTTTTATGATGAAGAATCTCCGGGGGATGGGGGTAGGCCAAGGGTTTGAAAATGGTATAGGTGCAATATACTCTGAACAGAAAGCAAAATTAATTGTAAATAATGTGCTTACAGAAGAGTTCAAGATAGAAAAAGGAACACGTCAGGGGTGCCCAATCTCTCCATTACTTTTTATATCAGTCCTGGAGGTTTTGCTTAACATGATTAGAAGGGACCAGTTGGTAAAAGGGATTCAGGTCGGAGCTAAACAATACAAATTGAGAGCGTTTGCAGATGACCTGGTACTTACATTACAAGAACCGGACGCTAGTACGAAAAGGGTATTGGAATTAATACAAGAATTTGGCCATGTCGCAGGATTTAAATTGAACAAATTAAAAACTAAGGTATTGGAGAAAAATTTAACACCTTTTGAAAAAGAAAGGTTTCAGAATGAGACAGGGTTAAATGTGGTTAAGAAAGTGAAGTATTTGGGCATAAACATGACAGCTAAGAATGTGAATTTATTTAAAGATAACTATGAGAAAGTTTGGACAGAAGTGAAAAAAGATCTAGAAATCTGGTCGAACTTGAAGCTTTCCTTGTTGGGTCGAATTGCGGTTATAAAGATGAATGTATTGCCAAGAATGTTTTTTTTTTCAAACATTGCAGATTATTGACAAGATGGACTGTTTCAAGAAGTGGCAGAAAGATATATCTAGGTTTGTCTGGCAGGGCAAGAAGCCCAGAATTAAGTTTAAGATTTTAACTGATGCTAAGGAAAGGGGGGGTTTTGCCCTGCCAGACTTCAAACTTTACTATGAAGCGGCAGCATTCTGCTGGCTGAAGGACTGGCTACTTCTTGAGAATACAGACATTTTGGATTTGGAAGGTTTTAATAACATTTTTGGGTGGCGTGCATATCTGTGGTATGACAAGGTTAAAGCTCATAAAGGTTTTAAAAATCATATTGTCAGGAAAGCACTATTTAATGTTTGGACTAGATACAAAGATTTGTTGGAAAATAGAACCCCAAGATGGTTGTCACCAATGGAAGCTAAGGCTGTTAAGAAGCTTAATATGGAATCTAGATGGCCGAGATACTGTGAAATTTTAGAACACGAAGGGGACAGATCAAAATTGCAGAGTTTTGAGAAACTAAAAGGGAAAGTGAGAGATTGGCTTCACTATTACCAAATAATAGAGGTCTTTAAGATGGACAGGAAATTTGGCTTTCAGGTGAAAAAATCAAAATTGGAGTTTGAGTTGTTAGAATCCAGTACTAAAAATTTATCAAAAATGTATAACTTGCTGCTGAAATGGAATACTCAGGATGAAACGGTTAAATCGGCAATGATTAAGTGGGCTCAGGACATTGGTCATAACATTATGTTTGCTGACTGGGAAAAGTTGTGGACCACCGGGATGAAATTTACGGCATGTAATGCCTTAAGAGAAAATGTTATGAAAATGATTTATAGGTGGTACATGACCCCAGTCAAGCTTGCAAAAATCTACCATTTGCCTGATAACAAGTGTTGGAAATGTAAAGAAAATGAAGGTGCATTCTTTCACCTTTGGTGGACATGCCCTAAGATTAAGGCTTTCTGTGAAATGATATATAATGAGTTGAAAAAGGTGTTTAAATATACCTTCCCGAAGAAACCAGAGGCCTTTCTCTTGGGTATTGTCAGCCAGGGGGTGTTAAAGAAGGATATGACTTTCTTTATGTATGCTACAACAGCAGCAAGAATACTCATCGCAAAGTACTGGAAGACACAAGATTTACCCACCCTGGAAGAATGGCAGATGAAGGTGATCGACTACATGGGTCTGGCAGAGATGACGAGCAGAATCCGAAACCAGGGAAGAGAAACGGCGGAAGAAGATTGGAAGAAATTTAAGGACTATTTAAAGAGATTTTGTAAAATTAATGAATGTTAAAATGACGTTGGATTTGAAAATAAGTGGTTATCAGCGGTATTGGATAAGTTAAAGAGAGTAAAATCAAAATTTAAGTCAAAATAAGGGAAGGACTTGCTGAATAGCTGATTAGAAATTGGAATACAGAAAGGGGAGGTATGAGGAAGTCGGGGAAGGAAGGTATAAGAAAATAAGATTTTGAAATTGTACTTGTTATATGTTTGTTGTGTTTATGGTATTGTTTTGTTTTGTCTTTGTTGTTATAAAAATTCCTAATAAAAAAAATCTATTCATATGTGGTGAGTTTGTAGAAGTCTTCAATCCAATCATAGAAGGGAGACGCATTTTTATTTTTCCAGCTCACCAGTATCAGTCTTTTTACTGTGGTAAGGGCACAGAGAGTCCGCTTGTATTGCCCCTTTGTCAGGTTCCATGTGCTGGGTGTATAATTCGAACGGATATTTTGCTCGGTAAAGATACATTTGGCCTCAGCGATGGGAGTCCAGCAAGGAATCATTTAGCCAGTGCAATGGAGGAGGAAGAGGTTGAAAATGCGAGACTTACTGGCACCTGTAGCAGCAGCAGCAGCAGCAACTGGAGCATGGCCTGCAGTGCCACCTGATGGCCCACCTTGGAACTTCCATGCCCATCCCAGATTTAAAGCTTTAGGCATGTGTTTTACACACATATACACACACACACACAAACACACACACACACAAACAAATAATAATTCACAAGCAGGAAATATCCCAAACAGCTCTTCCCCTGAAATATACTCGGAGTCGAGAGTGGATTTCATGCTCTATATTCAGCTCATAGTAGCGAGGAATGAAAGTTCCCCCACAATATCTGCTTTATATACATTATTTACACAATGGGCTGCACGTGATTGGCTAATTCTGGGATTCTCCTGTAGGCCAATCAGGTTGTGGATTCACTTCCACCTGGAGCTGGATTGAGTGGCTCCTGCGGACCAATCAGACTGCTGCATGTTGGATCCTATTGTTCTAGGACCAATCAGACTGTAGCATTTTGGATCCTATTCAACTCAGTACATAACATCCCCACAAACCACCCCCAAATCCCCCAGCATAGGAATAGTGTGAGTGGAGGCTGGGTGCACCACATTGGAGACCCCAGGCGGAGTAGTAGGGGAATCTCATCCTTTACTTCCACACAAGGGTGACAGGCCAAATCATCTGTCAGGATAGATATGGTGGCCACGATTTCGCTGAAAACCCGATGTCTTAGGATTCACAACAAAGCAACGGCAAACACCTGCTAAAGACCCCCTGAAATGTTTGGCAGTGAAAACCCCACATTTCATGGCACCCCCAAAAATGAGCCTTTGGCGCCCTAACTGACGGGATCCCAATTTCTCCCAAAGTCAGACGTTGTCCAATTCACTCCAAAGTGGCGCCAAACACCCAGAGAATGCCCCCTGCAAGGTTTGGGGGTGAAAACACTACGTTTCACATCGCCCCACAAAATGAGCCCTCGACGCCGTAACCCACATGGTTGTCAGGGGCTGGACTGAGGAGGAATGGTGGGAGCCCCCCCCCTCTCGAGTACCTGCTCCACAACTCCAATTTATAAAGATTATAATCCAAGTTAACGAGATCTTCTTGCAATTAGAGGTCAAGAGATATGTAAAAGTCAGTGCTTTATATGATTCAGCCACATGGTGGAGCAATACACAAAGATTAAAGAAGCCATGATAGCCAGCTCTGAAAAGCTGGGATGGTTTGTGTCTTCAAAGGCATGGCAGTGTGGCTTGAAGTTAATGACTTGTAACACCTCACAGTCATCATCATAATATAATAATAATAATTTATTATTTATAACCAGCCACTCTGGGCAGCTTCCAACAAAATATTAAAATAAAAAAGTCTGTCAAACATTCAAAGCTTCCCAGAACAGGGCTGCCTTCAGATGTCTTCTAAATGTCAGGTAGCTGTTTATCTCTTTGACATCTGGTGGGAGGGGGTTCCACAGGGCAGGCATCACTACCCTGTAACTTGGCTTCTTGTAGGGAGGGAACTGCCAAAAGGCCCTCAGCGCTGGACCTCAGTGTCCAGGCAGAATGATGGGGGTGGAGGCGCTCCTTCAGGTATACTGGGCCTTTGAGGCCGTTTAGGGCTTTAAAGGTCAGCACCAACACTTTGAATTGTGCCCGGAAACATACTGAGAGCCAATGTAGGTCTTGGGGGCCACTCCCAGTCACCAGTCTAGCTGCCGCATTCTGGATTAGTTGTAGTTTCCGGGTCACCTTCAAAGGTAGCCCCACGTAGAGCGCATTGCAGTAATCCAAGCGGGAGATAACCAGAGCATGCACCACTCTGGCGAGGCAATCCGCAGGCAGATAGGGTCTCAGCCTGCGTACTAGATGAAGCTGGTCAACAGCTGCCCTGGACACAGAATTGACCTGCGCCTCCATGGACACCATGAACTGAAAGGTCCCGGGGGCGTTACCCTGAGCCTCAGCCACAAGGAATGTGCAGCAGCAGAAAATGGTAACGCTGTTCTAGATTGCATCTATGGAAGTCCAGGGTCCTGATGAAACAAAGTCCAAGTCCTACTCTCTCCTACCTTGGTCAGGCCACACCTGGAGTCCTGTGTCCAGTTCTGGGCATCATCATTTAAGAAGGATGTTGACAAGCTGGAATGTGTGCAGAGGAGGGCAACCAAGACAACCAAGGGTCTGGAAACTAAGATTGAAGAGAAACACTTGTAGGAGCTGGGTAGGTTCGGCCTGGAAAAGAGGAAACTGAGAGGAGATCTGACAGCCATCTTCCAATATCTTAAGGGCTGTCACATGGAAGAGGGAACAAGCTTCTTTTCTCCTGCTCTAGATGGTAGGACTCGAACCCATGGATTCAAGTTATAAGAAAGTAGACTAAACATTCATAAAAACTTTCTGACAGTAAGGGCTGTTTGGCATTGGAACAGATTCCCATGAGAGGTGGTGGAAACTCCTTCCTTGGAGGTTACTAAGCAGAGGTTGGGTGGCCGTCTGCCATGGATGCTTTTGCTGAGATTCCTGCATCCCAGGGGGTTGGACTAGATGACCCTTGGTGTCCCTTCCAGCTATAAGTTTCTATGATTCTATGAAATTGATCTGGATTAATGACAGCCATCCACCAGTTCCATATGCAAAACTGCTTCCCACCCCACCCCCTTACTGATTAATATATATAAAAATACATTAAAGTAGACAAATAATAACTTACAAAAAGGATCAATAAACGTGTCACCTTTATTATATAAACTGTTGTCATAATCACATGTCAAAATTTCTTTTGTGAATGAAATAAAATGGTTTCAATCAGTTTTTAATAACCAACAATCAAATGTAGTGCTTGGGGTACAGCTTAGATCAATTCCCCAGATGTTCAGTGTCCAGGGGTTCAGTGCCTGGCACCCAGAAACTCATGGCAAAGGGGAGTCTGGCACCAAGTAACTCATAACATTTCACTTCCTTGCAAGCTAAGGAAAGCTGTTGATTGGCAGAAGACACTGGGCAGAAACAGAAAGAAACAGGGGGATGAGGGGGTCTAAGGGTGAAGTCCTGCTCCTGTCCATCCTAATACTGGACAGATGATTACAGGATGTTGAGAAGGGTCATTTTTTACTATGAATTGAGAAACAGCAGCCATAGTCTAGGCCAGGAGTGTTTTTCCTTGGTGACACCGCCATGTTGAAAAGTGTGTGTTTGCAAGGTGTTTCCTGTCCTGTCCAGAAATGCACCGTGCTGGATGAAGCCAGCTCTAGATCCTTCCTAAATAAATAAAATAAAAACCCACTGGAAGATATATTTGAAAAATTAATGTTAAGGGGAACAATTCACATTGTTAAGCAAGGTAGCTAAAGCAACAGGGTCAGGGCCTCCATTGTGACACGTCCCCCTGCTGAGTGACTTGGCTGAGGACTTTGGGAAGAGCAACTACTTGAGGATAGTTCAGGAGAAAGGAGGTGGTTTGTGAGAAGTAATGATGTTTTCCGGCAAAATAAAGATTTCTTCTTCTTGAGTGTAAGTAGAATGTCTAATTCTTTCTGCATTCTGCTTCTTTTCTCTCCCTCAGGATTTAGAAACATAGGGCAGTAAGGCAATCTGGAAAAAGCCTAAGTAAAGGTACAGGGACCCCTGACCGTTAGGTCCAGTCGCGGACGACTCTAGGGTTGCGCGCTCATCTCGCTCTATAGGCTGAGGGAGCCGGCGTACAGCTTCCGGGTCATGTGGCCAGGATGACGAAGCCGCTTCTGGCAAAAGCAGAGCAGTGCACGGAAAGGCTGTTTACCTTCCCGACAGAACGGCACCTACCGTATTTTTGGCTCTATAGGACGCACCGGACCATAAGACGCACCGGATTATAGGAGGGGGAGAACAGGGGGGGGGGGGATTCTCTCCCTCTCTGCTCAGTGTCCCTTCAGCGAAGCGGCAGGAGAAATGGAGCCCCTTCCATTTCTCCTCCCGCTTCGCTGAAGGGGCGCTGCGCAGAGAGGGAAAAATGTGCACCGACCCCTCTCGCTCTCCAGGCTTCAGGCGGCTATCCGCAAGCCTTCTGAGTGCAGCGGGAACTCCTGCTGCGCTTGGAAGGCTTGCGGATAGCTGCCTGAAGCCCCCAGAGTGCAGCCTTTGAAGCCTCCGCAGAGCAGCGGGGTGAAGGCACCCCGCTGCCCTGCGGAGGCTTTGTGCAGCCATCCCCAAGCTAGAACAGTGAGACGGAGCACCGCGCAGCGCTCCTTCTGCCTGCTCTGGCTTTGGGCTTAGCTGCGCAGCCTGCATTCACTCCATAGGGCGCACACAAATTTTCCCTTAATTTTTGTTTTTTTTATAATATATTTTTTATTAGCAAACCAATCAAATCACAATAGTTCCAAATTACAAAACCGAATTTTAAATTTTGGTTGGGGGTACCCATGCTTCGAGCTCAGAAAGGAATCCAATCATCTCTAATTTCTGCTGCTTTGATCATTTTCCCTTAATTTTTGGAGGGGCGAAAGTGTGTCCTATAGAGTGAAAAATACGGTATTTATCTACTTCCACTTTCGAACTGCTAGGTGACTTCAGGTGGCTATCCGCAAGCCTTCGAAGTACAGCGGGAACTCCTGCTGCGCTCCGAAAGCTTGCGGATAGCTGCCTGAAGCCAACGGAGTGCAGCCTTTGAAGCCTCTGCAGAGCAGCGGGGTGAATGCACCCCGCTGTCCTGCGGAGGCTTTGCGCAGCCATCCCCAAGCTAGAACAGTGAGACGGAGCGCTGCGCAGCGCTCCGCCTCACTGTTCTGGCTTTGGGGACGGCCTTTGAAGCCTTCGCAGGGCAGCAGGGGGGCTTCACCCTGCTTCACTGCGGAGGCTTTGCGCAGCTAACCCCAAGCTAGAACAGCGAGACGGAGCGCTGCACAGCGCTCCTTCTCCCTGCTCTGGCTTTGGGCTTAGCTGCGCAGCCTGCATTCACTCCATAGGGCGCACACAAATTTTCCCTTAATTTTTGTTTTTTTTATAATATATTTTTTATTAGCAAACCAATCAAATCACATTAGTTCCAAATTACAAAACCGAATTTTAAATTTTTGTTGGGGGTACCCATGCTTTGAGCTCTTAAAGGAATCCAATCATCTCTTATTTCTGCTGCTTTGATCATTTCCCCTTAATTTTTGGAGGGGGGAAATAGCGTCCTATAGAGCGAAAAATACGGTATTCATCTACTTCGACTTTGTGCTTTCGAACTGCTAGGTTGGCAGGTGCTGGGACCGAGCAGCGGGAGCTCACCCCGTCGCGGGGATTCGAACTGCCGACCTTCTGATCAGCAAGCCCTAGGCTCTGTGGCCACCCGTGTCCCTACGGAAAAAGCCTATCGCAGACCAAATCCCCCTCCCAAACCTGGTATGTAAGGGCTTCCGGTTTTTCCGCCCTCCGTTGTGGATGTGCTTCGTGGGTTCTCTGCGCCTAGCAGCTGTTAGAGGGAACTTTGGGGGGCAACGCGGAGGCTACACGACCCCCAAAAAGGCTCTGGGCGTGGCCCAGGGCTGACATTGTCCGGCAGCGTCAAAAAAGGAACCCTTCGAAGCCCACGTCCTAACCAGGAGGTGAGTCGACAGAGAGTACCTAGACGCAAGGACACGAGCAATCCTCAGCAGCAAGCCTCAAAGTCCCAAAGGGTAAGAACGGCAGCTAACAAGGAGAGCTTGAGGAGAAGAGGGTCTGTGAGACTTATTAATACAAACTGAACTGCTCAGAAACAGACCCAAAAGACTAGCACATAAAGAGTAAAGAATGGTAGATTTTATCTTAAACATATTGGAAATCTTTCTCATTATACGTAAGCATAAGCAAAGATTTCTCTAACAAGTACCAGTAAGAAAAGGAAGACAGATTCAAATTTCACTCTGCAGCAGGAGTACTAGCCCATTAAAAGAAGCGGAATTCAAGGACTTAACTTGTTTTTTACTTTGAATTGGCGTGAGCCCAGCGAAAGAGACTGAGTTAAAAGACTTGGATTGTCAGCGCTGTTTGTGGTAAAAGAGTGGAAGTTACTGGAAAACAAAGGTAAAAGAGAAGGCAACACTTTTAATATTGAACTTATATTAAACACTAACCTATAAAGATGGCAAAGATGGCATAGCGTGGTCTAGGAGAAACGGCTGGACTAATTGGAGAATCGGGAAGAGAAGAAAAGTGGCGAAAGGAGGGGCAGAACTGCACAAAAGAGGAAAGGGACTATAAAATTAAAGATGAGCATCTTTAGCTTGAGGAGGTAGTTTGTGAGAAAGGAAATACGTTTTCTGGTGTAATGAAGAGACTTTCTTCATCTAAAGTATAAGTAGGATTCCTAATTCCTTCTGCATTCTGTTTCTTTTACTATCCCTCAAGATTCAGAAACATAGGGAACCATGTCATGGTTAGATTAGTTTATAAAGATTGGCTGCGTGAGCTGCTGGTCTCCTGCTGTCACGTGCCAAAGATCCATCCCCTGGTCTGTGAGGAGGAGGAGGAAGAGATATTGGAAGAGAAATGGGAGGATGAAGTGATGGTTATGAAGATCAGAAGGAATCTTTAGTGAAGGTGAAAACAATTTATGTAAGACCAAGCGACCAGGGGATGGATGCCACCGATCTATAGATGGGGAGTGTTGATCTTTGTTCTTGAGGAACAGGGAGGCCAGAGAGAATCTGGATCACTGGGATGGGGGGAGGCAGCTCCCTGATTCAAGAAGAGTTCAGGGATGGGATGAGGAAGGGAGGAAGGGAGAATAACGCAAGCCACTTGGAGATCCTTGCAGGAAAGATGGGCCATCAATGTAGTAATCAATGAAAAAATTAAGAATTCTTTCTCTTCATTTCTCTTCATTTCTCTTCATTTCTCTTCCAGGCAGCGATAGCAGTGAGGCCAGCAGCTCCAGTACAGCTCTACCCCACTCCAAGACCCAGTTCTCCCTTCGCCCAAAACCCAAGTATCTAAATAAATAAATAATAGGGATGCGGGTGGCACTGTGGGTTAAACCACAGAGCCTAGGACTTGCCTATCAGAAGGCTGGCGGTTCAAATCCCCACGACGGAGTGAACTCCCGTTGCTCGGTCCCTGCTCCTGCCAACCTAGCAGTTCAAAAGCACGTCAAAGGGCAAGTAGATAAATAGGTAATGCTCCGGCGGGAAGGTAAAGGGCGTTTCCGTGCGCTGCTCTGGTTCAGAAGCAGCTTAGTCATGCTGGCCACATGACCCGGAAGCTGTTCATGACCGGTCCGCCAATAAAGCAAGATGAGCGCTGCAACCCCAGAGTCGGCCACGACTGGACCTAATGGTCAGGAGTCCCTTTACCTTGATATATTTCAAAAACACTGAGTCTCCAGTGTGGTCTCTCGTCACAAGGAAACAGACTTTATAAAGAGGCAACCTTTCAAACTTCTTATAAATGGAAACTGGGGAAAGCCCCCTCCAAAAGAATAGACTGTGCCCAGTGACTAGCTGATCCACATGCCTGTTCAGTTGACGCTCTAGATGCCTACTCAGTTGTTCTCCAAGGCTGTTGAAAGAGAGAATGGCCAGTGTGGCAGGCTGTGCGAGCTGCTGGCCTCCTGCTGTCGTGCCCCTAAAATCCACCCCCTGGTCTCCGAGGAGGAGGAGGAAGAGATATTGGAAGAGAAACGGAATGAGGAAGTAAATATAATTAAAGAAAGGGAGAATAGCGTAAGCCATCTGGAGATCCTTGAAGGAAAGATGGGTTGTCAACATAATAAGAAATGGAAAGATTAAAAATATTTTCTCTTCTTCTCTCTTCCGGGCAGTGACAGCAGTGAGGCCAGCAACTCCAGCACAGATCTCCCTCCCCACCAAGACCCAGTCCCCCCCTTCCCCACAAACCCAAATAGAAAAATAAAATAAAAATCATCATCATCATTATTATTCTAATCAAGTTCCTTTACAAACATGCTATTCTGTGATCATCCTTTTATCCTAGGCGGTGCTTTTTCCTACGTTTGTGAGCATGAGTGGAAATCCTGAGTCTCGCTGCAGGAGTTGACAGTTTGGCTCCTTCCCTTGTTGTTGCTCCTAGATGGAACTGCGCATGTGCGAAGACAAGACAGAGCCTTCCAAACTGGATCAATAAACGTGTCACCCGTTGTCTGAAAACCACTGTCCTAATCACATGCCAGATTGTCTTTTTTGAATGAAATAAAATTCTTTCAAATAGTTTTTTAATGTTGGCATTTGTCTGTCTTGAGAAGCAATGGAGTGCGCCTCCGGGGGTGAGGTCAAAAGTCAAGCAACGGTGTCAGCAGTCCCAAAGTGACCTCTCCAGGGAGCAAGACTGGGCAGTGTGTCTGGAGGTCCTGGGCTTCCCAGATGACAAGACTCCCTGTCTTGGCCTTGCAGATGTGTCTCCAAGGAAAGCAGAGTTAGGCACCAGTTGGGCTGCAGGAGATGTCAGAAGGGGTTGTAAACGGCGCCATCCAACCGCCTGAGGGACTCCACTCCAGATTTGTGTAGGCTTTACTCCTTAGCCTTTTCAGCTCCCAAAGATATCCCACAAGGCAAATTAGGATCAGAGTTTTCCTTCTCTTCGATGGGCTATCTTTATAGGTGGATGAGCCCCATCTGCCCCTCACTTCCCTCCACAGCATTGCAGAAACCACCTTCTTGACCACTGGGCCCACGCTTGGTCTTGTCCGCTCAATCTGCTGGAGCCCGTCTTGGCACACAGGGGAAGTTCCTGAGCATTTGAGATTCCTTGGCTGCTCTCACCTGGTTTAGGTGGCCAGTCAAACCGTTCCCAGGATGTGGCCTCTGTCACATGCTGACCGTTTCTAGGAGCAAGAGAACAAACTTTTTATTAAAGAATGGAAATGGTTGAATGAATAGTTACAAACTGTAAACAGATAAGAACATTGGCAGGATTATTGGAATAACCTGCAGTTTAATAAGATTATCTATTTAAAGCAGATGCATAAATGAAGAAATTGAGGTAATTTGGATATGCATAAGATATGGAGAATCAATTTAAAGAACTGCAGAAAGAGGGGGAAGGAAGTCAAGTTTTGAAATGCTAAAATGACTGCAAAATTATTGAAATGTATAAACTTGAAAATCATAATTCAGCTTTCCAGTTATAGCTTTTGCGGTGATGAGGCATGTGAGCCTCAACTGTCCTGCATCTACTCCAGCTGAGGAATCACACACCTCCTCCCCAAGCTAGCGAGCCCCACCTGGGCTGTGGGTCCTTGCCTTCCGTCCCTCCCAACTGACAGTTGTTAGTTCTGGAATCCTGAGCTTGAGGGGGGGTACATCCCATTTCGCCCCGTGGGACACTCACCACCCCTTAGCCACCTGCCTTTGGCGCTGCAGCAGTGATGGCTTTGGTCCCTGAAAGAGCATGCAAGATCTCTCCCAAATCTCAATACATATTTTGCTCTCCTGGACATCTTGCAAGACTTCAATGAGATCTCACAAGATCTTGCAGAAAATCTCCAATCTGTTTACCTGCAAGCACACACCTTTAATTTTTTTTTCTTATTTAGTACAAATTTCTCAATCTAACAGATTTGCACATAGGATTCTGTATCACATGAAACGGCACATTTGTTTTGTTCTATTGTTACATTATTTGTGGCCTTCTAACACTTTGGGAGAAGCCTTCTCTCCCTTTTCCCTTAAAAAATGAGGATCTATGCTTTACACTCAGCAGGAAGGCCCATTTAAAAGGAAACATGTAGTTGTTTTGCTGCTGCTTTTTTGTGTTCTCAGGTGTCCAAGTTAGCCTCCTGGCCCTGCTCCTCCACTATACCGCAGCAACATCCCCCACTAGGAATCCCTACTTGGCCTTTCATTGGCCATCAGCAATATCCGGTGGAGCCAGGTGGAGAGAAATGCCCCATCTTGCCCATCTTTGGGGTTTCAAGAGGTATAGCCTCTGTGCATGTACAGAATTCATGATTCAGCAAATCTATTAGACCACTGAAAGAGTTTATTTCCTCTGATTAAATTACCAAAGGAAGAAAGCAGGATTGGCTTTTCTCCCCAGGGACACAAGGAAGGGGAAGGTGTATGTTTAAGAAATCAAATTCCCCAAGGGCTGAAACTCTGTTCAGCCAGTTAAAAAACCCAAATTCTCTCCGTAGAGTGCTTCACATCTGGCGGGCAGGGCTTGTGTGCTTTGCTCATGATCCCTTGGATGTCCTGAGGCTGTTAGAGCAGCAGCCGTAAGTCTTGGGGCTCTGCTGGGAGTGAGACAGTGTCCTCAGAAGGCAAAGAGTAACTGAGGTTCCCTTTTCTCTCCCTTGGAGGCCCTGAACAAGGAGCTGGCCAGTTCAGGGCCTCCATGGGAGAGAAAAGGGGGGCCAGCACTTGTGCTCAAAGGAGCTTTCATACGCGGTCATCCTGCCCCACACTCACATTCCAAAATATCTGCATGCTCACCTATCCAAGAGGTGGTTGGTCTTGGGCTGGGGGGTCCCAGAAGGCAGAATAAGTTGAGAAGCAAAGCCCAAGAAGTTGGAGGCATCCTCTTCGCATCCACCCAAACCCAATCTAAACAGCTTGGCTCCAGAACCAGCCCCTCCCTTCAGTTCTGTTCAGTTAAGAATGTCAGTTAAGAGGGACCACCTGTATTTTCTTGATTCTTGCCTGAGGTCATAATGGGCATGCACACTGGTATCTGTTTACCTGTAAGCACACACCTTTAGTTTATCTTTTTAAAAATAAAAATAAAATACAAGTTTCTCAATCTACCAGCTTTGCACAAAACAGCAGCCGTTTTGTGATCCATGGCAGTGAAAACCCCACGTTTTATGGCGCCCCCCCAAAAAGAATGAGGCTTCAGTGCCCTAACCCACAGGGTCACGATTTCTCCAAAGGTCCAATGTCATCTGATTCACTCCAAAGCAGCACCAAACACCCAGAGAATGCCCCCTGCAACATTGGGGGGGGGGGCTTTGAAAACACTACATTTCCCATTGTTAGAGTGGCATACGAAGGATGAACAAGTTAAATCAGTGGTGATAGATTGGGCAAGACATGTAGGACATAACATAATGTTTGAGGATTGGGAAAGATTGTGGAAGAAAGGGGTCAAGTTCACTGCATGTACTGTACTAAAGGAAAACATAATGAAAATGATGTATAGATGGTATCTGACCCCTGTTAAATTATCCAAGATTTATCATAACTGTGATAACCATTGCTGGAAAGGTAAAGAAAAAGAAGGTACCTTCTATCATATGTGGTGGACCTGCCCCAAGGTGAAAGACTTCTGGGAAAAGATTTATAATGAATTGAAAAAAATGTTGAAATATACATTTATAAAGAAACCAGAGGCCTTTCTTCTTGGAATAACAGGTTTGGAATTGCCCCCAAAAGATGTTAAATTATACACTGGGCAACAATTTTTTACCTTTTGAATGTTGTCTAGATTTCTACAATTGATTTAGGGTATTTTTGCACTGCTGAATCAGGAAATGGCATCCGTTTCTCTCCATCAGGTCAGGTTGTTGTGCTATGTTGATTTGTAAAAAATCAGATCTTGTGACAAAACCGATTACATTTTGTGGCATTATCAGCTGATTTTTGTCAACACATATCATCCTAAATATGTTTTTAAGAGAAAATAATGTTTTTCCAACAACATATATTGATTACCTGATAGAAACATCGATTACTGTAAACTGAATGGTGGGCATTGATAAAGGTAAGAACACATAAATTGCACGTTGCTTCACCATTTTTCAAACTTCAGGGCTTGAACTTCCGTTTCTTGGAACTCCTGGAATGCTCAGCGGCAGGGAGGTCTCTCTTCAGAGTCCAACAGTAGTCAGCCATCATGACTGCGTCCCAGCGACCCTGATACCTGGTCTCCATCTCTTTCATGTCCTGATGGAATCTCTCCCCCTGCTCGTCACTCATTGAACCCAGGTTCTCAGGAAACCGGTCCATATGTGAAAATAGGCAGTGCATCTTGACGCTCATGTTGCAGCCCAGGTTTCTGAAAGCAGTCAGCATGTTGTTGACAAGTTCTGCATAGTTTCTGACCTTATTGTTGCTTAGAAAGTTCTTCACTACCAGAACAAATGCCTTCCACGCTTCCAGTTCCATTTCGTTCATTGAGTTTCGGAACTCTGGATCTCTGATGAGCTGACGGATCTGAGGACCGTCAAAGATGCCAGCTTTCAACTTCTCCATGGTCAATCCTGCCACAAGTGAAGCAGTCACCATCCTTGTCCAGAGCCTTTGGTGAACTGCTTGATTAAGCCGAGCTTGATGTGCAGCGGTGGGAAGAGTATTCTGTCTCTGTCCACCAGAGGGTCGTTGATGACGTTCCTTTCTTTGCAAGGCACCAATTCCTCCCGCACAGGCCAGTCCTTCTTTGTGTAATGCTGAGCACGGTCCCTACTATCCCACATGCACAGAAAACATGGGTACTTGTTGAAGCCAGACTGTTGTCCCAACAAAAAGTTCACCATCTTCAGGTCAACACAAATAAACCACTTATGCTGACCATAACCAATTTTCTCCAGCACATACTTCACTGCTTCATAGTTCTCCTTCAGTGTAGTCGAGTGAGCCAGGGGTATAGAGGCAAACTGGTTGCCGTTGTGTAGCAGAACACATTTCAGTGATCGCTTGCTGCTGTCAATGAACAGTCTCCAATCTTTGGGTTCATACTGTGGCACTCCAAGCTTGAGCAGAAGCTGCGCAATATCTGCACAGTACACCAAGTCCTTGTCTTCTGAGAAAAAACGGAGGTACTCTTGATGCCTGTTGCGGAAGAAGCTGATGTCAGAGAGGAGTTTTTTTCCCCTTCAATCTGGATGCCAACAGTTCGGCAGAGTCCTTTGACAAGCTGAGGTCGCGAACTAGATCATTCAACTCCTTTTGGGAAAATGGATGTGGAGCATCATCTTCAAGAACCACTTCTTCTTCGTGTCCTTCAGCACTGGAGGCATCTTTGTCACTAATGTCTGGAAGTTCTCCGAAGACAGGCACTGGAATTTCATCACAATGGGGCAGGACTCTTGAGGAGGAGGAGAAAGGGGAGGGAACTGGAAGGGGAATATATGCTCTGCGCAAATGGCTGTGAACTCATGCTTGTTTTGTGAATCTATCACACTTGCTCCTTCTGCCACCCCGGATGGCAGAATAAAGCTTTTCTCTGAAACTATTCCTTGAGTGTCTGTTGACTCCCATTTCCCCGTCCTGGGCGCAAAGCTCTTCTCACCCGAGGCTAAAAAGGCTACAAGCAGAGTCTGTAACCTGAAGTGCATGTTAACCCGAGGTACCACTGTATCACTGAATTTGTCCATGGCAAGTCTGCGTTTATCTGCAGGTTGTTCAGATGTGGTGAGTTTATACTGACCCATCTCGTTATTAAATGTGGATTATAAAATTTTTGCTGACACTTTAGCAAAGAGATTGAAAAGAGTTTTGATGGAGGAGATTCATGGAGATCAAGCGGGCTTTCTCCCGAAAAGACACTTGTCGGGCAATGTAAGGAATATAACTGACATTTTGGAAAAGTTGGAAGTGGACATTAACACTAAGGCAGTTTTGATATTTGTGGATGCCGAGAAAGCCTTTGACAACATTTCTTGGAGTTTTATGATGAAGAATCTCCGGGGGATGGGGGTAGGCCAAGGGTTTGAAAATGGTATAGGTGCAATATACTCTGAACAGAAAGCAAAATTAATTGTAAATAATGTGCTTACAGAAGAGTTCAAGATAGAAAAAGGAACACGTCAGGGGTGCCCAATCTCTCCATTACTTTTTATATCAGTCCTGGAGGTTTTGCTTAACATGATTAGAAGGGACCAGTTGGTAAAAGGGATTCAGGTCGGAGCTAAACAATACAAATTGAGAGCGTTTGCAGATGACCTGGTACTTACATTACAAGAACCGGACGCTAGTACGAAAAGGGTATTGGAATTAATACAAGAATTTGGCCATGTCGCAGGATTTAAATTGAACAAATTAAAAACTAAGGTATTGGAGAAAAATTTAACACCTTTTGAAAAAGAAAGGTTTCAGAATGAGACAGGGTTAAATGTGGTTAAGAAAGTGAAGTATTTGGGCATAAACATGACAGCTAAGAATGTGAATTTATTTAAAGATAACTATGAGAAAGTTTGGACAGAAGTGAAAAAAGATCTAGAAATCTGGTCGAACTTGAAGCTTTCCTTGTTGGGTCGAATTGCGGTTATAAAGATGAATGTATTGCCAAGAATGTTTTTTTTTTCAAACATTGCAGATTATTGACAAGATGGACTGTTTCAAGAAGTGGCAGAAAGATATATCTAGGTTTGTCTGGCAGGGCAAGAAGCCCAGAATTAAGTTTAAGATTTTAACTGATGCTAAGGAAAGGGGGGGTTTTGCCCTGCCAGACTTCAAACTTTACTATGAAGCGGCAGCATTCTGCTGGCTGAAGGACTGGCTACTTCTTGAGAATACAGACATTTTGGATTTGGAAGGTTTTAATAACATTTTTGGGTGGCGTGCATATCTGTGGTATGACAAGGTTAAAGCTCATAAAGGTTTTAAAAATCATATTGTCAGGAAAGCACTATTTAATGTTTGGACTAGATACAAAGATTTGTTGGAAAATAGAACCCCAAGATGGTTGTCACCAATGGAAGCTAAGGCTGTTAAGAAGCTTAATATGGAATCTAGATGGCCGAGATACTGTGAAATTTTAGAACACGAAGGGGACAGATCAAAATTGCAGAGTTTTGAGAAACTAAAAGGGAAAGTGAGAGATTGGCTTCACTATTACCAAATAATAGAGGTCTTTAAGATGGACAGGAAATTTGGCTTTCAGGTGAAAAAATCAAAATTGGAGTTTGAGTTGTTAGAATCCAGTACTAAAAATTTATCAAAAATGTATAACTTGCTGCTGAAATGGAATACTCAGGATGAAACGGTTAAATCGGCAATGATTAAGTGGGCTCAGGACATTGGTCATAACATTATGTTTGCTGACTGGGAAAAGTTGTGGACCACCGGGATGAAATTTACGGCATGTAATGCCTTAAGAGAAAATGTTATGAAAATGATTTATAGGTGGTACATGACCCCAGTCAAGCTTGCAAAAATCTACCATTTGCCTGATAACAAGTGTTGGAAATGTAAAGAAAATGAAGGTGCATTCTTTCACCTTTGGTGGACATGCCCTAAGATTAAGGCTTTCTGTGAAATGATATATAATGAGTTGAAAAAGGTGTTTAAATATACCTTCCCGAAGAAACCAGAGGCCTTTCTCTTGGGTATTGTCAGCCAGGGGGTGTTAAAGAAGGATATGACTTTCTTTATGTATGCTACAACAGCAGCAAGAATACTCATCGCAAAGTACTGGAAGACACAAGATTTACCCACCCTGGAAGAATGGCAGATGAAGGTGATCGACTACATGGGTCTGGCAGAGATGACGAGCAGAATCCGAAACCAGGGAAGAGAAACGGCGGAAGAAGATTGGAAGAAATTTAAGGACTATTTAAAGAGATTTTGTAAAATTAATGAATGTTAAAATGACGTTGGATTTGAAAATAAGTGGTTATCAGCGGTATTGGATAAGTTAAAGAGAGTAAAATCAAAATTTAAGTCAAAATAAGGGAAGGACTTGCTGAATAGCTGATTAGAAATTGGAATACAGAAAGGGGAGGTATGAGGAAGTCGGGGAAGGAAGGTATAAGAAAATAAGATTTTGAAATTGTACTTGTTATATGTTTGTTGTGTTTATGGTATTGTTTTGTTTTGTCTTTGTTGTTATAAAAATTCCTAATAAAAAAAATCTATTCATATGTGGTGAGTTTGTAGAAGTCTTCAATCCAATCATAGAAGGGAGACGCATTTTTATTTTTCCAGCTCACCAGTATCAGTCTTTTTACTGTGGTAAGGGCACAGAGAGTCCGCTTGTATTGCCCCTTTGTCAGGTTCCATGTGCTGGGTGTATAATTCGAACGGATATTTTGCTCGGTAAAGATACATTTGGCCTCAGCGATGGGAGTCCAGCAAGGAATCATTTAGCCAGTGCAATGGAGGAGGAAGAGGTTGAAAATGCGAGACTTACTGGCACCTGTAGCAGCAGCAGCAGCAGCAACTGGAGCATGGCCTGCAGTGCCACCTGATGGCCCACCTTGGAACTTCCATGCCCATCCCAGATTTAAAGCTTTAGGCATGTGTTTTACACACATATACACACACACACACAAACACACACACACACAAACAAATAATAATTCACAAGCAGGAAATATCCCAAACAGCTCTTCCCCTGAAATATACTCGGAGTCGAGAGTGGATTTCATGCTCTATATTCAGCTCATAGTAGCGAGGAATGAAAGTTCCCCCACAATATCTGCTTTATATACATTATTTACACAATGGGCTGCACGTGATTGGCTAATTCTGGGATTCTCCTGTAGGCCAATCAGGTTGTGGATTCACTTCCACCTGGAGCTGGATTGAGTGGCTCCTGCGGACCAATCAGACTGCTGCATGTTGGATCCTATTGTTCTAGGACCAATCAGACTGTAGCATTTTGGATCCTATTCAACTCAGTACATAACATCCCCACAAACCACCCCCAAATCCCCCAGCATAGGAATAGTGTGAGTGGAGGCTGGGTGCACCACATTGGAGACCCCAGGCGGAGTAGTAGGGGAATCTCATCCTTTACTTCCACACAAGGGTGACAGGCCAAATCATCTGTCAGGATAGATATGGTGGCCACGATTTCGCTGAAAACCCGATGTCTTAGGATTCACAACAAAGCAACGGCAAACACCTGCTAAAGACCCCCTGAAATGTTTGGCAGTGAAAACCCCACATTTCATGGCACCCCCAAAAATGAGCCTTTGGCGCCCTAACTGACGGGATCCCAATTTCTCCCAAAGTCAGACGTTGTCCAATTCACTCCAAAGTGGCGCCAAACACCCAGAGAATGCCCCCTGCAAGGTTTGGGGGTGAAAACACTACGTTTCACATCGCCCCACAAAATGAGCCCTCGACGCCGTAACCCACATGGTTGTCAGGGGCTGGACTGAGGAGGAATGGTGGGAGCCCCCCCCCTCTCGAGTACCTGCTCCACAACTCCAATTTATAAAGATTATAATCCAAGTTAACGAGATCTTCTTGCAATTAGAGGTCAAGAGATATGTAAAAGTCAGTGCTTTATATGATTCAGCCACATGGTGGAGCAATACACAAAGATTAAAGAAGCCATGATAGCCAGCTCTGAAAAGCTGGGATGGTTTGTGTATTCAAAGGCATGGCAGTGTGGCTTGAAGTTAATGACTTGTAACACCTCACAGTCATCATCATAATATAATAATAATAATTTATTATTTATACCCAGCCACTCTGGGCAGCTTCCAACAAAATATTAAAATAAAAAAGTCTGTCAAACATTCAAAGCTTCCCAGAACAGGGCTGCCTTCAGATGTCTTCTAAATGTCAGGTAGCTGTTTATCTCTTTGACATCTGGTGGGAGGGGGTTCCACAGGGCAGGCATCACTACCCTGTAACTTGGCTTCTTGTAGGGAGGGAACTGCCAAAAGGCCCTCAGCGCTGGACCTCAGTGTCCAGGCAGAATGATGGGGGTGGAGGCGCTCCTTCAGGTATACTGGGCCTTTGAGGCCGTTTAGGGCTTTAAAGGTCAGCACCAACACTTTGAATTGTGCCCGGAAACATACTGAGAGCCAATGTAGGTCTTGGGGGCCACTCCCAGTCACCAGTCTAGCTGCCGCATTCTGGATTAGTTGTAGTTTCCGGGTCACCTTCAAAGGTAGCCCCACGTAGAGCGCATTGCAGTAATCCAAGCGGGAGATAACCAGAGCATGCACCACTCTGGCGAGGCAATCCGCAGGCAGATAGGGTCTCAGCCTGCGTACTAGATGAAGCTGGTCAACAGCTGCCCTGGACACAGAATTGACCTGCGCCTCCATGGACACCATGAACTGAAAGGTCCCGGGGGCGTTACCCTGAGCCTCAGCCACAAGGAATGTGCAGCAGCAGAAAATGGTAACGCTGTTCTAGATTGCATCTATGGAAGTCCAGGGTCCTGGTGAAAGGAAGTCCAAGTCCTACTCTCTCCTACCTTGGTCAGGCCACACCTGGAGTCCTGTGTCCAGTTCTGGGCATCATCATTTAAGAAGGATGTTGACAAGCTGGAATGTGTGCAGAGGAGGGCAACCAAGACAACCAAGGGTCTGGAAACTAAGATTGAAGAGAAACACTTGTAGGAGCTGGGTAGGTTCGGCCTGGAAAAGAGGAAACTGAGAGGAGATCTGACAGCCATCTTCCAATATCTTAAGGGCTGTCACATGGAAGAGGGAACAAGCTTCTTTTCTCCTGCTCTAGATGGTAGGACTCGAACCCATGGATTCAAGTTATAAGAAAGTAGACTAAACATTCATAAAAACTTTCTGACAGTAAGGGCTGTTTGGCATTGGAACAGATTCCCATGAGAGGTGGTGGAAACTCCTTCCTTGGAGGTTACTAAGCAGAGGTTGGGTGGCCGTCTGCCATGGATGCTTTTGCTGAGATTCCTGCATCCCAGGGGGTTGGACTAGATGACCCTTGGTGTCCCTTCCAGCTATAAGTTTCTATGATTCTATGAAATTGATCTGGATTAATGACAGCCATCCACCAGTTCCATATGCAAAACTGCTTCCCACCCCACCCCCTTACTGATTAATATATATAAAAATACATTAAAGTAGACAAATAATAACTTACAAAAAGGATCAATAAACGTGTCACCTTTATTATATAAACTGTTGTCATAATCACATGTCAAAATTTCTTTTGTGAATGAAATAAAATGGTTTCAATCAGTTTTTAATAACCAACAATCAAATGTAGTGCTTGGGGTACAGCTTAGATCAATTCCCCAGATGTTCAGTGTCCAGGGGTTCAGTGCCTGGCACCCAGAAACTCATGGCAAAGGGGAGTCTGGCACCAAGTAACTCATAACATTTCACTTCCTTGCAAGCTAAGGAAAGCTGTTGATTGGCAGAAGACACTGGGCAGAAACAGAAAGAAACAGGGGGATGAGGGGGTCTAAGGGTGAAGTCCTGCTCCTGTCCATCCTAATACTGGACAGATGATTACAGGATGTTGAGAAGGGTCATTTTTTACTATGAATTGAGAAACAGCAGCCATAGTCTAGGCCAGGAGTGTTTTTCCTTGGTGACACCGCCATGTTGAAAAGTGTGTGTTTGCAAGGTGTTTCCTGTCCTGTCCAGAAATGCACCGTGCTGGATGAAGCCAGCTCTAGATCCTTCCTAAATAAATAAAATAAAAACCCACTGGAAGATATATTTGAAAAATTAATGTTAAGGGGAACAATTCACATTGTTAAGCAAGGTAGCTAAAGCAACAGGGTCAGGGCCTCCATTGTGACACGTCCCCCTGCTGAGTGACTTGGCTGAGGACTTTGGGAAGAGCAACTACTTGAGGATAGTTCAGGAGAAAGGAGGTGGTTTGTGAGAAGTAATGATGTTTTCCGGCAAAATAAAGATTTCTTCTTCTTGAGTGTAAGTAGAATGTCTAATTCTTTCTGCATTCTGCTTCTTTTCTCTCCCTCAGGATTTAGAAACATAGGGCAGTAAGGCAATCTGGAAAAAGCCTAAGTAAAGGTACAGGGACCCCTGACCGTTAGGTCCAGTCGCGGACGACTCTAGGGTTGCGCGCTCATCTCGCTCTATAGGCTGAGGGAGCCGGCGTACAGCTTCCGGGTCATGTGGCCAGGATGACGAAGCCGCTTCTGGCAAAAGCAGAGCAGTGCACGGAAAGGCTGTTTACCTTCCCGACAGAACGGCACCTACCGTATTTTTGGCTCTATAGGACGCACCGGACCATAAGACGCACCGGATTATAGGAGGGGGAGAACAGGGGGGGGGGATTCTCTCCCTCTCTGCTCAGTGTCCCTTCAGCGAAGCGGCAGGAGAAATGGAGCCCCTTCCATTTCTCCTCCCGCTTCGCTGAACGGGCGCTGCGCAGAGAAGGAAAAATGTGCACCGACCCCTCTCGCTCTCCAGGCTTCAGGCGGCTATCCGCAAGCCTTCTGAGTGCAGCGGGAACTCCTGCTGCGCTTGGAAGGCTTGCGGATAGCTGCCTGAAGCCCCCAGAGTGCAGCCTTTGAAGCCTCCGCAGAGCAGCGGGGTGAAGGCACCCCGCTGCCCTGCGGAGGCTTTGTGCAGCCATCCCCAAGCTAGAACAGTGAGACGGAGCACCGCGCAGCGCTCCTTCTGCCTGCTCTGGCTTTGGGCTTAGCTGCGCAGCCTGCATTCACTCCATAGGGCGCACACAAATTTTCCCTTAATTTTTGTTTTTTTTATAATATATTTTTTATTAGCAAACCAATCAAATCACAATAGTTCCAAATTACAAAACCGAATTTTAAATTTTGGTTGGGGGTACCCATGCTTCGAGCTCAGAAAGGAATCCAATCATCTCTAATTTCTGCTGCTTTGATCATTTTCCCTTAATTTTTGGAGGGGCGAAAGTGTGTCCTATAGAGTGAAAAATACGGTATTTATCTACTTCCACTTTCGAACTGCTAGGTGACTTCAGGTGGCTATCCGCAAGCCTTCGAAGTACAGCGGGAACTCCTGCTGCGCTCCGAAAGCTTGCGGATAGCTGCCTGAAGCCAACGGAGTGCAGCCTTTGAAGCCTCTGCAGAGCAGCGGGGTGAATGCACCCCGCTGTCCTGCGGAGGCTTTGCGCAGCCATCCCCAAGCTAGAACAGTGAGACGGAGCGCTGCGCAGCGCTCCGCCTCACTGTTCTGGCTTTGGGGACGGCCTTTGAAGCCTTCGCAGGGCAGCAGGGGGGCTTCACCCTGCTTCACTGCGGAGGCTTTGCGCAGCTAACCCCAAGCTAGAACAGCGAGACGGAGCGCTGCACAGCGCTCCTTCTCCCTGCTCTGGCTTTGGGCTTAGCTGCGCAGCCTGCATTCACTCCATAGGGCGCACACAAATTTTCCCTTAATTTTTGTTTTTTTTATAATATATTTTTTATTAGCAAACCAATCAAATCACATTAGTTCCAAATTACAAAACCGAATTTTAAATTTTTGTTGGGGGTACCCATGCTTTGAGCTCTTAAAGGAATCCAATCATCTCTTATTTCTGCTGCTTTGATCATTTCCCCTTAATTTTTGGAGGGGGGAAATAGCGTCCTATAGAGCGAAAAATACGGTATTCATCTACTTCGACTTTGTGCTTTCGAACTGCTAGGTTGGCAGGTGCTGGGACCGAGCAGCGGGAGCTCACCCCGTCGCGGGGATTCGAACTGCCGACCTTCTGATCAGCAAGCCCTAGGCTCTGTGGCCACCCGTGTCCCTACGGAAAAAGCCTATCGCAGACCAAATCCCCCTCCCAAACCTGGTATGTAAGGGCTTCCGGTTTTTCCGCCCTCCGTTGTGGATGTGCTTCGTGGGTTCTCTGCGCCTAGCAGCTGTTAGAGGGAACTTTGGGGGGCAACGCGGAGGCTACACGACCCCCAAAAAGGCTCTGGGCGTGGCCCAGGGCTGACATTGTCCGGCAGCGTCAAAAAAGGAACCCTTCGAAGCCCACGTCCTAACCAGGAGGTGAGTCGACAGAGAGTACCTAGACGCAAGGACACGAGCAATCCTCAGCAGCAAGCCTCAAAGTCCCAAAGGGTAAGAACGGCAGCTAACAAGGAGAGCTTGAGGAGAAGAGGGTCTGTGAGACTTATTAATACAAACTGAACTGCTCAGAAACAGACCCAAAAGACTAGCACATAAAGAGTAAAGAATGGTAGATTTTATCTTAAACATATTGGAAATCTTTCTCATTATACGTAAGCATAAGCAAAGATTTCTCTAACAAGTACCAGTAAGAAAAGGAAGACAGATTCAAATTTCACTCTGCAGCAGGAGTACTAGCCCATTAAAAGAAGCGGAATTCAAGGACTTAACTTGTTTTTTACTTTGAAGTGGCGTGAGCCCAGCGAAAGAGACTGAGTTAAAAGACTTGGATTGTCAGCGCTGTTTGTGGTAAAAGAGTGGAAGTTACTGGAAAACAAAGGTAAAAGAGAAGGCAACACTTTTAATATTGAACTTATATTAAACACTAACCTATAAAGATGGCAAAGATGGCATAGCGTGGTCTAGGAGAAACGGCTGGACTAATTGGAGAATCGGGAAGAGAAGAAAAGTGGCGAAAGGAGGGGCAGAACTGCACAAAAGAGGAAAGGGACTATAAAATTAAAGATGAGCATCTTTAGCTTGAGGAGGTAGTTTGTGAGAAAGGAAATACGTTTTCTGGTGTAATGAAGAGACTTTCTTCATCTAAAGTATAAGTAGGATTCCTAATTCCTTCTGCATTCTGTTTCTTTTACTATCCCTCAAGATTCAGAAACATAGGGAACCATGTCATGGTTAGATTAGTTTATAAAGATTGGCTGCGTGAGCTGCTGGTCTCCTGCTGTCACGTGCCAAAGATCCATCCCCTGGTCTGTGAGGAGGAGGAGGAAGAGATATTGGAAGAGAAATGGGAGGATGAAGTGATGGTTATGAAGATCAGAAGGAATCTTTAGTGAAGGTGAAAACAATTTATGTAAGACCAAGCGACCAGGGGATGGATGCCACCGATCTATAGATGGGGAGTGTTGATCTTTGTTCTTGAGGAACAGGGAGGCCAGAGAGAATCTGGATCACTGGGATGGGGGGAGGCAGCTCCCTGATTCAAGAAGAGTTCAGGGATGGGATGAGGAAGGGAGGAAGGGAGAATAACGCAAGCCACCTGGAGATCCTTGCAGGAAAGATGGGCCATCAATGTAGTAATCAATGAAAAAATTAAGAATTCTTTCTCTTCATTTCTCTTCATTTCTCTTCATTTCTCTTCCAGGCAGCGATAGCAGTGAGGCCAGCAGCTCCAGTACAGCTCTACCCCACTCCAAGACCCAGTTCTCCCTTCGCCCAAAACCCAAGTATCTAAATAAATAAATAATAGGGATGCGGGTGGCACTGTGGGTTAAACCACAGAGCCTAGGACTTGCCTATCAGAAGGCTGGCGGTTCAAATCCCCACGACGGAGTGAACTCCCGTTGCTCGGTCCCTGCTCCTGCCAACCTAGCAGTTCAAAAGCACGTCAAAGGGCAAGTAGATAAATAGGTAATGCTCCGGCGGGAAGGTAAAGGGCGTTTCCGTGCGCTGCTCTGGTTCAGAAGCAGCTTAGTCATGCTGGCCACATGACCCGGAAGCTGTTCATGACCGGTCCGCCAATAAAGCAAGATGAGCGCTGCAACCCCAGAGTCGGCCACGACTGGACCTAATGGTCAGGAGTCCCTTTACCTTGATATATTTCAAAAACACTGAGTCTCCAGTGTGGTCTCTCGTCACAAGGAAACAGACTTTATAAAGAGGCAACCTTTCAAACTTCTTATAAATGGAAACTGGGGAAAGCCCCCTCCAAAAGAATAGACTGTGCCCAGTGACTAGCTGATCCACATGCCTGTTCAGTTGACGCTCTAGATGCCTACTCAGTTGTTCTCCAAGGCTGTTGAAAGAGAGAATGGCCAGTGTGGCAGGCTGTGCGAGCTGCTGGCCTCCTGCTGTCGTGCCCCTAAAATCCACCCCCTGGTCTCCGAGGAGGAGGAGGAAGAGATATTGGAAGAGAAACGGAATGAGGAAGTAAATATAATTAAAGAAAGGGAGAATAGCGTAAGCCATCTGGAGATCCTTGAAGGAAAGATGGGTTGTCAACATAATAAGAAATGGAAAGATTAAAAATATTTTCTCTTCTTCTCTCTTCCGGGCAGTGACAGCAGTGAGGCCAGCAACTCCAGCACAGATCTCCCTCCCCACCAAGACCCAGTCCCCCCCTTCCCCACAAACCCAAATAGAAAAATAAAATAAAAATCATCATCATCATTATTATTCTAATCAAGTTCCTTTACAAACATGCTATTCTGTGATCATCCTTTTATCCTAGGCGGTGCTTTTTCCTACGTTTGTGAGCATGAGTGGAAATCCTGAGTCTCGCTGCAGGAGTTGACAGTTTGGCTCCTTCCCTTGTTGTTGCTCCTAGATGGAACTGCGCATGTGCGAAGACAAGACAGAGCCTTCCAAACTGGATCAATAAACGTGTCACCCGTTGTCTGAAAACCACTGTCCTAATCACATGCCAGATTGTCTTTTTTGAATGAAATAAAATTCTTTCAAATAGTTTTTTAATGTTGGCATTTGTCTGTCTTGAGAAGCAATGGAGTGCGCCTCCGGGGGTGAGGTCAAAAGTCAAGCAACGGTGTCAGCAGTCCCAAAGTGACCTCTCCAGGGAGCAAGACTGGGCAGTGTGTCTGGAGGTCCTGGGCTTCCCAGATGACAAGACTCCCTGTCTTGGCCTTGCAGATGTGTCTCCAAGGAAAGCAGAGTTAGGCACCAGTTGGGCTGCAGGAGATGTCAGAAGGGGTTGTAAACGGCGCCATCCAACCGCCTGAGGGACTCCACTCCAGATTTGTGTAGGCTTTACTCCTTAGCCTTTTCAGCTCCCAAAGATATCCCACAAGGCAAATTAGGATCAGAGTTTTCCTTCTCTTCGATGGGCTATCTTTATAGGTGGATGAGCCCCATCTGCCCCTCACTTCCCTCCACAGCATTGCAGAAACCACCTTCTTGACCACTGGGCCCACGCTTGGTCTTGTCCGCTCAATCTGCTGGAGCCCGTCTTGGCACACAGGGGAAGTTCCTGAGCATTTGAGATTCCTTGGCTGCTCTCACCTGGTTTAGGTGGCCAGTCAAACCGTTCCCAGGATGTGGCCTCTGTCACATGCTGACCGTTTCTAGGAGCAAGAGAACAAACTTTTTATTAAAGAATGGAAATGGTTGAATGAATAGTTACAAACTGTAAACAGATAAGAACATTGGCAGGATTATTGGAATAACCTGCAGTTTAATAAGATTATCTATTTAAAGCAGATGCATAAATGAAGAAATTGAGGTAATTTGGATATGCATAAGATATGGAGAATCAATTTAAAGAACTGCAGAAAGAGGGGGAAGGAAGTCAAGTTTTGAAATGCTAAAATGACTGCAAAATTATTGAAATGTATAAACTTGAAAATCATAATTCAGCTTTCCAGTTATAGCTTTTGCGGTGATGAGGCATGTGAGCCTCAACTGTCCTGCATCTACTCCAGCTGAGGAATCACACACCTCCTCCCCAAGCTAGCGAGCCCCACCTGGGCTGTGGGTCCTTGCCTTCCGTCCCTCCCAACTGACAGTTGTTAGTTCTGGAATCCTGAGCTTGAGGGGGGGTACATCCCATTTCGCCCCGTGGGACACTCACCACCCCTTAGCCACCTGCCTTTGGCGCTGCAGCAGTGATGGCTTTGGTCCCTGAAAGAGCATGCAAGATCTCTCCCAAATCTCAATACATATTTTGCTCTCCTGGACATCTTGCAAGACTTCAATGAGATCTCACAAGATCTTGCAGAAAATCTCCAATCTGTTTACCTGCAAGCACACACCTTTAATTTTTTTTTCTTATTTAGTACAAATTTCTCAATCTAACAGATTTGCACATAGGATTCTGTATCACATGAAACGGCACATTTGTTTTGTTCTATTGTTACATTATTTGTGGCCTTCTAACACTTTGGGAGAAGCCTTCTCTCCCTTTTCCCTTAAAAAATGAGGATCTATGCTTTACACTCAGCAGGAAGGCCCATTTAAAAGGAAACATGTAGTTGTTTTGCTGCTGCTTTTTTGTGTTCTCAGGTGTCCAAGTTAGCCTCCTGGCCCTGCTCCTCCACTATACCGCAGCAACATCCCCCACTAGGAATCCCTACTTGGCCTTTCATTGGCCATCAGCAATATCCGGTGGAGCCAGGTGGAGAGAAATGCCCCATCTTGCCCATCTTTGGGGTTTCAAGAGGTATAGCCTCTGTGCATGTACAGAATTCATGATTCAGCAAATCTATTAGACCACTGAAAGAGTTTATTTCCTCTGATTAAATTACCAAAGGAAGAAAGCAGGATTGGCTTTTCTCCCCAGGGACACAAGGAAGGGGAAGGTGTATGTTTAAGAAATCAAATTCCCCAAGGGCTGAAACTCTGTTCAGCCAGTTAAAAAACCCAAATTCTCTCCGTAGAGTGCTTCACATCTGGCGGGCAGGGCTTGTGTGCTTTGCTCATGATCCCTTGGATGTCCTGAGGCTGTTAGAGCAGCAGCCGTAAGTCTTGGGGCTCTGCTGGGAGTGAGACAGTGTCCTCAGAAGGCAAAGAGTAACTGAGGTTCCCTTTTCTCTCCCTTGGAGGCCCTGAACAAGGAGCTGGCCAGTTCAGGGCCTCCATGGGAGAGAAAAGGGGGGCCAGCACTTGTGCTCAAAGGAGCTTTCATACGCGGTCATCCTGCCCCACACTCACATTCCAAAATATCTGCATGCTCACCTATCCAAGAGGTGGTTGGTCTTGGGCTGGGGGGTCCCAGAAGGCAGAATAAGTTGAGAAGCAAAGCCCAAGAAGTTGGAGGCATCCTCTTCGCATCCACCCAAACCCAATCTAAACAGCTTGGCTCCAGAACCAGCCCCTCCCTTCAGTTCTGTTCAGTTAAGAATGTCAGTTAAGAGGGACCACCTGTATTTTCTTGATTCTTGCCTGAGGTCATAATGGGCATGCACACTGGTATCTGTTTACCTGTAAGCACACACCTTTAGTTTATCTTTTTAAAAATAAAAATAAAATACAAGTTTCTCAATCTACCAGCTTTGCACAAAACAGCAGCCGTTTTGTGATCCATGGCAGTGAAAACCCCACGTTTTATGGCGCCCCCCCAAAAAGAATGAGGCTTCAGTGCCCTAACCCACAGGGTCACGATTTCTCCAAAGGTCCAATGTCATCTGATTCACTCCAAAGCAGCACCAAACACCCAGAGAATGCCCCCTGCAACATTGGGGGGGGGGGGCTTTGAAAACACTACATTTCCCATTGTTAGAGTGGCATACGAAGGATGAACAAGTTAAATCAGTGGTGATAGATTGGGCAAGACATGTAGGACATAACATAATGTTTGAGGATTGGGAAAGATTGTGGAAGAAAGGGGTCAAGTTCACTGCATGTACTGTACTAAAGGAAAACATAATGAAAATGATGTATAGATGGTATCTGACCCCTGTTAAATTATCCAAGATTTATCATAACTGTGATAACCATTGCTGGAAAGGTAAAGAAAAAGAAGGTACCTTCTATCATATGTGGTGGACCTGCCCCAAGGTGAAAGACTTCTGGGAAAAGATTTATAATGAATTGAAAAAAATGTTGAAATATACATTTATAAAGAAACCAGAGGCCTTTCTTCTTGGAATAACAGGTTTGGAATTGCCCCCAAAAGATGTTAAATTATACACTGGGCAACAATTTTTTACCTTTTGAATGTTGTCTAGATTTCTACAATTGATTTAGGGTATTTTTGCACTGCTGAATCAGGAAATGGCATCCGTTTCTCTCCATCAGGTCAGGTTGTTGTGCTATGTTGATTTGTAAAAAATCAGATCTTGTGACAAAACCGATTACATTTTGTGGCATTATCAGCTGATTTTTGTCAACACATATCATCCTAAATATGTTTTTAAGAGAAAATAATGTTTTTCCAACAACATATATTGATTACCTGATAGAAACATCGATTACTGTAAACTGAATGGTGGGCATTGATAAAGGTAAGAACACATAAATTGCACGTTGCTTCACCATTTTTCAAACTTCAGGGCTTGAACTTCCGTTTCTTGGAACTCCTGGAATGCTCAGCGGCAGGGAGGTCTCTCTTCAGAGTCCAACAGTAGTCAGCCATCATGACTGCGTCCCAGCGACCCTGATACCTGGTCTCCATCTCTTTCATGTCCTGATGGAATCTCTCCCCCTGCTCGTCACTCATTGAACCCAGGTTCTCAGGAAACCGGTCCATATGTGAAAATAGGCAGTGCATCTTGACGCTCATGTTGCAGCCCAGGTTTCTGAAAGCAGTCAGCATGTTGTTGACAAGTTCTGCATAGTTTCTGACCTTATTGTTGCTTAGAAAGTTCTTCACTACCAGAACAAATGCCTTCCACGCTTCCAGTTCCATTTCGTTCATTGAGTTTCGGAACTCTGGATCTCTGATGAGCTGACGGATCTGAGGACCGTCAAAGATGCCAGCTTTCAACTTCTCCATGGTCAATCCTGCCACAAGTGAAGCAGTCACCATCCTTGTCCAGAGCCTTTGGTGAACTGCTTGATTAAGCCGAGCTTGATGTGCAGCGGTGGGAAGAGTATTCTGTCTCTGTCCACCAGAGGGTCGTTGATGACGTTCCTTTCTTTGCAAGGCACCAATTCCTCCCGCACAGGCCAGTCCTTCTTTGTGTAATGCTGAGCACGGTCCCTACTATCCCACATGCACAGAAAACATGGGTACTTGTTGAAGCCAGACTGTTGTCCCAACAAAAAGTTCACCATCTTCAGGTCAACACAAATAAACCACTTATGCTGACCATAACCAATTTTCTCCAGCACATACTTCACTGCTTCATAGTTCTCCTTCAGTGTAGTCGAGTGAGCCAGGGGTATAGAGGCAAACTGGTTGCCGTTGTGTAGCAGAACACATTTCAGTGATCGCTTGCTGCTGTCAATGAACAGTCTCCAATCTTTGGGTTCATACTGTGGCACTCCAAGCTTGAGCAGAAGCTGCGCAATATCTGCACAGTACACCAAGTCCTTGTCTTCTGAGAAAAAACGGAGGTACTCTTGATGCCTGTTGCGGAAGAAGCTGATGTCAGAGAGGAGTTTTTTCCCCCTTCAATCTGGATGCCAACAGTTCGGCAGAGTCCTTTGACAAGCTGAGGTCGCGAACTAGATCATTCAACTCCTTTTGGGAAAATGGATGTGGAGCATCATCTTCAAGAACCACTTCTTCTTCGTGTCCTTCAGCACTGGAGGCATCTTTGTCACTAATGTCTGGAAGTTCTCCGAAGACAGGCACTGGAATTTCATCACAATGGGGCAGGACTCTTGAGGAGGAGGAGAAAGGGGAGGGAACTGGAAGGGGAATATATGCTCTGCGCAAATGGCTGTGAACTCATGCTTGTTTTGTGAATCTATCACACTTGCTCCTTCTGCCACCCCGGATGGCAGAATAAAGCTTTTCTCTGAAACTATTCCTTGAGTGTCTGTTGACTCCCATTTCCCCGTCCTGGGCGCAAAGCTCTTCTCACCCGAGGCTAAAAAGGCTACAAGCAGAGTCTGTAACCTGAAGTGTATGTTAACCCGAGGTACCACTGTATCACTGAATTTGTCCATGGCAAGTCTGCGTTTATCTGCAGGTTGTTCATATGTGGTGAGTTTATACCGACCCATCTCGTTATTAAATGTGGATTATAAAATTTTTGCTGACATTTTAGCAAAGAGATTGAAAAGAGTTTTGATGGAGGAGATTCATGGAGATCAAGCGGGCTTTCTCCCGAAAAGACACTTGTCGGGCAATGTAAGGAATATAATTGACATTTTGGAAAAGTTGGAAGTGGACATTAACACTAAGGCAGTTTTGATATTTGTGGATGCCGAGAAAGCCTTTGACAACATTTCTTGGAGTTTTATGATGAAGAATCTCCGGGGGATGGGGGTAGGCCAAGGGTTTGAAAATGGTATAGGTGCAATATACTCTGAACAGAAAGCAAAATTAATTGTAAATAATGTGCTTACAGAAGAGTTCAAGATAGAAAAAGGAACACGTCAGGGGTGCCCAATCTCTCCATTACTTTTTATATCAGTCCTGGAGGTTTTGCTTAACATGATTAGAAGGGACCAGTTGGTAAAAGGGATTCAGGTCGGAGCTAAACAATACAAATTGAGAGCGTTTGCAGATGACCTGGTACTTACATTACAAGAACCGGACGCTAGTACGAAAAGGGTATTGGAATTAATACAAGAATTTGGCCATGTCGCAGGATTTAAATTGAACAAATTAAAAACTAAGGTATTGGAGAAAAATTTAACACCTTTTGAAAAAGAAAGGTTTCAGAATGAGACAGGGTTAAATGTGGTTAAGAAAGTGAAGTATTTGGGCATAAACATGACAGCTAAGAATGTGAATTTATTTAAAGATAACTATGAGAAAGTTTGGACAGAAGTGAAAAAAGATCTAGAAATCTGGTCGAACTTGAAGCTTTCCTTGTTGGGTCGAATTGCGGTTATAAAGATGAATGTATTGCCAAGAATGTTTTTTTTTTTTTCAAACATTGCAGATTATTGACAAGATGGACTGTTTCAAGAAGTGGCAGAAAGATATATCTAGGTTTGTCTGGCAGGGCAAGAAGCCCAGAATTAAGTTTAAGATTTTAACTGATGCTAAGGAAAGGGGGGGTTTTGCCCTGCCAGACTTCAAACTTTACTATGAAGCGGCAGCATTCTGCTGGCTGAAGGACTGGCTACTTCTTGAGAATACAGACATTTTGGATTTGGAAGGTTTTAATAACATTTTTGGGTGGCGTGCATATCTGTGGTATGACAAGGTTAAAGCTCATAAAGGTTTTAAAAATCATATTGTCAGGAAAGCACTATTTAATGTTTGGACTAGATACAAAGATTTGTTGGAAAATAGAACCCCAAGATGGTTGTCACCAATGGAAGCTAAGGCTGTTAAGAAGCTTAATATGGAATCTAGATGGCCGAGATACTGTGAAATTTTAGAACACGAAGGGGACAGATCAAAATTGCAGAGTTTTGAGAAACTAAAAGGGAAAGTGAGAGATTGGCTTCACTATTACCAAATAATAGAGGTCTTTAAGATGGACAGGAAAATTGGCTTTCAGGTGAAAAAATCAAAATTGGAGTTTGAGTTGTTAGAATCCAGTACTAAAAATTTATCAAAAATGTATAACTTGCTGCTGAAATGGAATACTCAGGATGAAACGGTTAAATCGGCAATGATTAAGTGGGCTCAGGACATTGGTCATAACATTATGTTTGCTGACTGGGAAAAGTTGTGGACCACCGGGATGAAATTTACGGCATGTAATGCCTTAAGAGAAAATGTTATGAAAATGATTTATAGGTGGTACATGACCCCAGTCAAGCTTGCAAAAATCTACCATTTGCCTGATAACAAGTGTTGGAAATGTAAAGAAAATGAAGGTGCATTCTTTCACCTTTGGTGGACATGCCCTAAGATTAAGGCTTTCTGTGAAATGATATATAATGAGTTGAAAAAGGTGTTTAAATATACCTTCCCGAAGAAACCAGAGGCCTTTCTCTTGGGTATTGTCAGCCAGGGGGTGTTAAAGAAGGATATGACTTTCTTTATGTATGCTACAACAGCAGCAAGAATACTCATCGCAAAGTACTGTAAGACACAAGATTTACCCACCCTGGAAGAATGGCAGATGAAGGTGATCGACTACATGGGTCTGGCAGAGATGACGAGCAGAATCCGAAACCAGGGAAGAGAAACGGCGGAAGAAGATTGGAAGAAATTTAAGGACTATTTAAAGAGATTTTGTAAAATTAATGAATGTTAAAATGACGTTGGATTTGAAAATAAGTGGTTATCAGCGGTATTGGATAAGTTAAAGAGAGTAAAATCAAAATTTAAGTCAAAATAAGGGAAGGACTTGCTGAATAGCTGATTAGAAATTGGAATACAGAAAGGGGAGGTATGAGGAAGTCGGGGAAGTAAGGTATAAGAAAATAAGATTTTGAAATTGTACTTGTTATATGTTTGTTGTGTTTATGGTATTGTTTTGTTTTGTCTTTGTTGTTATAAAAATTCCTAATAAAAAAAATCTATTCATATGTGGTGAGTTTGTAGAAGTCTTCAATCCAATCATAGAAGGGAGACGCATTTTTATTTTTCCAGCTCACCAGTATCAGTCTTTTTACTGTGGTAAGGGCACAGAGAGTCCACTTGTATTGCCCCTTTGTCAGGTTCCATGTGCTGGGTGTATAATTCGAATGGATATTTTGCTCGGTAAAGGTACATTTGGCCTCAGCGATGGGAGTCCAGCAAGGAATCATTTAGCCAGTGCAATGGAGGAGGAAGAGGTTGAAAATGCGAGACTTACTGGCACCTGTAGCAGCAGCAGCAGCAGCAACTGGAGCATGGCCTGCAGTGCCACCTGATGGCCCACCTTGGAACTTCCATGCCCATCCCAGATTTAAAGCTTTAGGCATGTGTTTTACACACATATACACACACACACACAAACACACACACACAAATAATAATTCACAAGCAGGAAATATCCCAAACAGCTCTTCCCCTGAAATATACTCAGAGTCGAGAGTAGATTTCATGCTCTATATTCAGCTCATAGTAGCGAGGAATGAAAGTTCCCCCACAATATCTGCTTTATATACATTATTTACACAATGGGCTGCACGTGATTGGCTAATTCTGGGATTCTCCTGTAGGCCAATCAGGTTGTGGATTCACTTCCACCTGGAGCTGGATTGGGTGGCTCCTGCGGACCAGACTGCTGCATTGTTCTAGGACCAATCAGACTGCTGCATGTTGGATCCTATTGTTCTAGGACCAATCAGACTGTAGCATTTTGGATCCTATTCAACTCAGTACATAACATCCCCACAAACCACCCCCAAATCCCCCAGCATAGGAATAGTGTGAGTGGAGGCTGGGTGCACCACATTGGAGACCCCAGGCGGAGTAGTAGGGGAATCTCATCCTTTACTTCCACACAAGGGTGACAGGCCAAATCATCTGTCAGGATAGATATGGTGGCCACGATTTCGCTGAAAACCCGATGTCTTAGGATTCACAACAAAGCAACGGCAAACACCTGCTAAAGACCCCCTGAAATGTTTGGCAGTGAAAACCCCACATTTCATGGCACCCCCAAAAATGAGCCTTTGGCGCCCTAACTGACGGGATCCCAATTTCTCCCAAAGTCAGACGTTGTCCAATTCACTCCAAAGTGGCGCCAAACACCCAGAGAATGCCCCCTGCAAGGTTTGGGGGTGAAAACACTACGTTTCACATCGCCCCACAAAATGAGCCCTCGACGCCGTAACCCACATGGTTGTCAGGGGCTGGACTGAGGAGGAATGGTGGGAGCCCCCCCCCTCTCGAGGACCTGCTCCACAACTCCAATTTATAAAGATTATAATCCAAGTTAACGAGATCTTCTTGCAATTAGAGGTCAAGAGATATGTAAAAGTCAGTGCTTTATATGATTCAGCCACATGGTGGAGCAATACACAAAGATTAAAGAAGCCATGATAGCCAGCTCTGAAAAGCTGGTATGGTTTGTGTCTTCAAAGGCATGGCAGTGTGGCTTGAAGTTAATGACTTGTAACACCTCACAGTCATCATCATAATATAATAATAATAATTTATTATTTATACCCAGCCACTCTGGGCAGCTTCCAACAAAATATTAAAATAAAAAAGTCTGTCAAACATTCAAAGCTTCCCAGAACAGGGCTGCCTTCAGATGTCTTCTAAATGTCAGGTAGCTGTTTATCTCTTTGACATCTGGTGGGAGGGGGTTCCACAGGGCAGGCATCACTACCCTGTAACTTGGCTTCTCGTAGGGAGGGAACCGCCAAAAGGCCCTCAGCGCTGGACCTCAGTGTCCAGGCAGAATGATGGGGGTGGAGGCGCTCCTTCAGGTATACTGGGCCTTTGAGGCCGTTTAGGGCTTTAAAGGTCAGCACCAACACTTTGAATTGTGCCCGGAAACATACTGAGAGCCAATGTAGGTCTTGGGGGCCACTCCCAGTCACCAGTCTAGCTGCCGCATTCTGGATTAGTTGTAGTTTCCGGGTCACCTTCAAAGGTAGCCCCACGTAGAGCGCATTGCAGTAATCCAAGCGGGAGATAACCAGAGCATGCACCACTCTGGCGAGGCAATCCGCAGGCAGATAGGGTCTCAGCCTGCGTACTAGATGAAGCTGGTCAACAGCTGCCCTGGACACAGAATTGACCTGCGCCTCCATGGACACCATGAACTGAAAGGTCCCGGGGGCGTTACCCTGAGCCTCAGCCACAAGGAATGTGCAGCAGCAGAAAATGGTAACGCTGTTCTAGATTGCATCTATGGAAGTCCAGGGTCCTGATGAAACAAAGTCCAAGTCCTACTCTCTCCTACCTTGGTCAGGCCACACCTGGAGTCCTGTGTCCAGTTCTGGGCATCATCATTTAAGAAGGATGTTGACAAGCTGGAATGTGTGCAGAGGAGGGCAACCAAGACAACCAAGGGTCTGGAAACTAAGATTGAAGAGAAACACTTGAAGGAGCTGGGTAGGTTTGGCCTGGAAAAGAGGAAACTGAGAGGAGATCTGACAGCCATCTTCCAATATCTTAAGGGCTGTCACATGGAAGAGGGAACAAGCTTGTTTTCTCCTGCTCTAGATGGTAGGACTCGAACCCATGGATTCAAGTTATAAGAAAGTAGACTAAACATTCATAAAAACTTTCTGACAGTAAGGGCTGTTTGGCATTGGAACAGATTCCCATGAGAGGTGGTGGAAACTCCTTCCTTGGAGGTTACTAAGCAGAGGTTGGGTGGCCGTCTGCCATGGATGCTTTTGCTGAGATTCCTGCATCCCAGGGGGTTGGACTAGATGACCCTTGGTGTCCCTTCCAGCTATAAGTTTCTATGATTCTATGAAATTGATCTGGATTAATGACAGCCATCCACCAGTTCCATATGCAAAACTGCTTCCCACCCCACCCCCTTACTGATTAATATATATAAAAATACCTTAAAGTAGACAAATAATAACTTACAAAAAGGATCAATAAACGTGTCACCTTTATTATATAAACTGTTATCATAATCACATGTCAAAATTTCTTTTGTGAATGAAATAAAATGGTTTCAATCAGTTTTTAATAACCAACAATCAAATGTAGTGCTTGGGGTACAGCTTAGATCAATTCCCCAGATGTTCAGTGTCCAGGGGTTCAGTGCCTGGCACCCAGAAACTCATGGCAAAGGGGAGTCTGGCACCAAGTAACTCATAACATTTCACTTCCTTGCAAGCTAAGGAAAGCTGTTGATTGGCAGAAGACACTGGGCAGAAACAGAAAGAAACAGGGGGATGAGGGGGTCTAAGGGTGAAGTCCTGCTCCTGTCCATCCTAATACTGGACAGATGATTACAGGATGTTGAGAAGGGTCATTTTTTACTATGAATTGAGAAACAGCAGCCATAGTCTAGGCCAGGAGTGTTTTTCCTTGGTGACACCGCCATGTTGAAAAGTGTGTGTTTGCAAGGTGTTTCCTGTCCTGTCCAGAAATGCACCGTGCTGGATGAAGCCAGCTCTAGATCCTTCCTAAATAAATAAAATAAAAACCCACTGGAAGATATATTTGAAAAATTAATGTTAAGGGGAACAATTCACATTGTTAAGCAAGGTAGCTAAAGCAACAGGGTCAGGGCCTCCATTGTGACACGTCCCCCTGCTGAGTGACTTGGCTGAGGACTTTGGGAAGAGCAACTACTTGAGGATAGTTCAGGAGAAAGGAGGTGGTTTGTGAGAAGTAATGATGTTTTCCGGCAAAATAAAGATTTCTTCTTCTTGAGTGTAAGTAGAATGTCTAATTCTTTCTGCATTCTGCTTCTTTTCTCTCCCTCAGGATTTAGAAACATAGGGCAGTAAGGCAATCTGGAAAAAGCCTAAGTAAAGGTACAGGGACCCCTGACCGTTAGGTCCAGTCGCGGACGACTCTAGGGTTGCGCGCTCATCTCGCTCTATAGGCTGAGGGAGCCGGCGTACAGCTTCCGGGTCATGTGGCCAGGATGACGAAGCCGCTTCTGGCAAAAGCAGAGCAGTGCACGGAAAGGCTGTTTACCTTCCCGACAGAACGGCACCTACCGTATTTTTGGCTCTATAGGACGCACCGGACCATAAGACGCACCGGATTATAGGAGGGGGAGAACAGGGGGGGGGGGGATTCTCTCCCTCTCTGCTCAGTGTCCCTTCAGCGAAGCGGCAGGAGAAATGGAGCCCCTTCCATTTCTCCTCCCGCTTCGCTGAACGGGCGCTGCGCAGAGAAGGAAAAATGTGCACCGACCCCTCTCGCTCTCCAGGCTTCAGGCGGCTATCCGCAAGCCTTCTGAGTGCAGCGGGAACTCCTGCTGCGCTTGGAAGGCTTGCGGATAGCTGCCTGAAGCCCCCAGAGTGCAGCCTTTGAAGCCTCCGCAGAGCAGCGGGGTGAAGGCACCCCGCTGCCCTGCGGAGGCTTTGTGCAGCCATCCCCAAGCTAGAACAGTGAGACGGAGCACCGCGCAGCGCTCCTTCTGCCTGCTCTGGCTTTGGGCTTAGCTGCGCAGCCTGCATTCACTCCATAGGGCGCACACAAATTTTCCCTTAATTTTTGTTTTTTTTATAATATATTTTTTATTAGCAAACCAATCAAATCACAATAGTTCCAAATTACAAAACCGAATTTTAAATTTTGGTTGGGGGTACCCATGCTTCGAGCTCAGAAAGGAATCCAATCATCTCTAATTTCTGCTGCTTTGATCATTTTCCCTTAATTTTTGGAGGGGCGAAAGTGTGTCCTATAGAGTGAAAAATACGGTATTTATCTACTTCCACTTTCGAACTGCTAGGTGACTTCAGGTGGCTATCCGCAAGCCTTCGAAGTACAGCGGGAACTCCTGCTGCGCTCCGAAAGCTTGCGGATAGCTGCCTGAAGCCAACGGAGTGCAGCCTTTGAAGCCTCTGCAGAGCAGCGGGGTGAATGCACCCCGCTGTCCTGCGGAGGCTTTGCGCAGCCATCCCCAAGCTAGAACAGTGAGACGGAGCGCTGCGCAGCGCTCCGCCTCACTGTTCTGGCTTTGGGGACGGCCTTTGAAGCCTTCGCAGGGCAGCAGGGGGGCTTCACCCTGCTTCACTGCGGAGGCTTTGCGCAGCTAACCCCAAGCTAGAACAGCGAGACGGAGCGCTGCACAGCGCTCCTTCTCCCTGCTCTGGCTTTGGGCTTAGCTGCGCAGCCTGCATTCACTCCATAGGGCGCACACAAATTTTCCCTTAATTTTTGTTTTTTTTATAATATATTTTTTATTAGCAAACCAATCAAATCACATTAGTTCCAAATTACAAAACCGAATTTTAAATTTTTGTTGGGGGTACCCATGCTTTGAGCTCTTAAAGGAATCCAATCATCTCTTATTTCTGCTGCTTTGATCATTTCCCCTTAATTTTTGGAGGGGGGAAATAGCGTCCTATAGAGCGAAAAATACGGTATTCATCTACTTCGACTTTGTGCTTTCGAACTGCTAGGTTGGCAGGTGCTGGGACCGAGCAGCGGGAGCTCACCCCGTCGCGGGGATTCGAACTGCCGACCTTCTGATCAGCAAGCCCTAGGCTCTGTGGCCACCCGTGTCCCTACGGAAAAAGCCTATCGCAGACCAAATCCCCCTCCCAAACCTGGTATGTAAGGGCTTCCGGTTTTTCCGCCCTCCGTTGTGGATGTGCTTCGTGGGTTCTCTGCGCCTAGCAGCTGTTAGAGGGAACTTTGGGGGGCAACGCGGAGGCTACACGACCCCCAAAAAGGCTCTGGGCGTGGCCCAGGGCTGACATTGTCCGGCAGCGTCAAAAAAGGAACCCTTCGAAGCCCACGTCCTAACCAGGAGGTGAGTCGACAGAGAGTACCTAGACGCAAGGACACGAGCAATCCTCAGCAGCAAGCCTCAAAGTCCCAAAGGGTAAGAACGGCAGCTAACAAGGAGAGCTTGAGGAGAAGAGGGTCTGTGAGACTTATTAATACAAACTGAACTGCTCAGAAACAGACCCAAAAGACTAGCACATAAAGAGTAAAGAATGGTAGATTTTATCTTAAACATATTGGAAATCTTTCTCATTATACGTAAGCATAAGCAAAGATTTCTCTAACAAGTACCAGTAAGAAAAGGAAGACAGATTCAAATTTCACTCTGCAGCAGGAGTACTAGCCCATTAAAAGAAGCGGAATTCAAGGACTTAACTTGTTTTTTACTTTGAATTGGCGTGAGCCCAGCGAAAGAGACTGAGTTAAAAGACTTGGATTGTCAGCGCTGTTTGTGGTAAAAGAGTGGAAGTTACTGGAAAACAAAGGTAAAAGAGAAGGCAACACTTTTAATATTGAACTTATATTAAACACTAACCTATAAAGATGGCAAAGATGGCATAGCGTGGTCTAGGAGAAACGGCTGGACTAATTGGAGAATCGGGAAGAGAAGAAAAGTGGCGAAAGGAGGGGCAGAACTGCACAAAAGAGGAAAGGGACTATAAAATTAAAGATGAGCATCTTTAGCTTGAGGAGGTAGTTTGTGAGAAAGGAAATACGTTTTCTGGTGTAATGAAGAGACTTTCTTCATCTAAAGTATAAGTAGGATTCCTAATTCCTTCTGCATTCTGTTTCTTTTACTATCCCTCAAGATTCAGAAACATAGGGAACCATGTCATGGTTAGATTAGTTTATAAAGATTGGCTGCGTGAGCTGCTGGTCTCCTGCTGTCACGTGCCAAAGATCCATCCCCTGGTCTGTGAGGAGGAGGAGGAAGAGATATTGGAAGAGAAATGGGAGGATGAAGTGATGGTTATGAAGATCAGAAGGAATCTTTAGTGAAGGTGAAAACAATTTATGTAAGACCAAGCGACCAGGGGATGGATGCCACCGATCTATAGATGGGGAGTGTTGATCTTTGTTCTTGAGGAACAGGGAGGCCAGAGAGAATCTGGATCACTGGGATGGGGGGAGGCAGCTCCCTGATTCAAGAAGAGTTCAGGGATGGGATGAGGAAGGGAGGAAGGGAGAATAACGCAAGCCACCTGGAGATCCTTGCAGGAAAGATGGGCCATCAATGTAGTAATCAATGAAAAAATTAAGAATTCTTTCTCTTCATTTCTCTTCATTTCTCTTCATTTCTCTTCCAGGCAGCGATAGCAGTGAGGCCAGCAGCTCCAGTACAGCTCTACCCCACTCCAAGACCCAGTTCTCCCTTCGCCCAAAACCCAAGTATCTAAATAAATAAATAATAGGGATGCGGGTGGCACTGTGGGTTAAACCACAGAGCCTAGGACTTGCCTATCAGAAGGCTGGCGGTTCAAATCCCCACGACGGAGTGAACTCCCGTTGCTCGGTCCCTGCTCCTGCCAACCTAGCAGTTCAAAAGCACGTCAAAGGGCAAGTAGATAAATAGGTAATGCTCCGGCGGGAAGGTAAAGGGCGTTTCCGTGCGCTGCTCTGGTTCAGAAGCAGCTTAGTCATGCTGGCCACATGACCCGGAAGCTGTTCATGACCGGTCCGCCAATAAAGCAAGATGAGCGCTGCAACCCCAGAGTCGGCCACGACTGGACCTAATGGTCAGGAGTCCCTTTACCTTGATATATTTCAAAAACACTGAGTCTCCAGTGTGGTCTCTCGTCACAAGGAAACAGACTTTATAAAGAGGCAACCTTTCAAACTTCTTATAAATGGAAACTGGGGAAAGCCCCCTCCAAAAGAATAGACTGTGCCCAGTGACTAGCTGATCCACATGCCTGTTCAGTTGACGCTCTAGATGCCTACTCAGTTGTTCTCCAAGGCTGTTGAAAGAGAGAATGGCCAGTGTGGCAGGCTGTGCGAGCTGCTGGCCTCCTGCTGTCGTGCCCCTAAAATCCACCCCCTGGTCTCCGAGGAGGAGGAGGAAGAGATATTGGAAGAGAAACGGAATGAGGAAGTAAATATAATTAAAGAAAGGGAGAATAGCGTAAGCCATCTGGAGATCCTTGAAGGAAAGATGGGTTGTCAACATAATAAGAAATGGAAAGATTAAAAATATTTTCTCTTCTTCTCTCTTCCGGGCAGTGACAGCAGTGAGGCCAGCAACTCCAGCACAGATCTCCCTCCCCACCAAGACCCAGTCCCCCCCTTCCCCACAAACCCAAATAGAAAAATAAAATAAAAATCATCATCATCATTATTATTCTAATCAAGTTCCTTTACAAACATGCTATTCTGTGATCATCCTTTTATCCTAGGCGGTGCTTTTTCCTACGTTTGTGAGCATGAGTGGAAATCCTGAGTCTCGCTGCAGGAGTTGACAGTTTGGCTCCTTCCCTTGTTGTTGCTCCTAGATGGAACTGCGCATGTGCGAAGACAAGACAGAGCCTTCCAAACTGGATCAATAAACGTGTCACCCGTTGTCTGAAAACCACTGTCCTAATCACATGCCAGATTGTCTTTTTTGAATGAAATAAAATTCTTTCAAATAGTTTTTTAATGTTGGCATTTGTCTGTCTTGAGAAGCAATGGAGTGCGCCTCCGGGGGTGAGGTCAAAAGTCAAGCAACGGTGTCAGCAGTCCCAAAGTGACCTCTCCAGGGAGCAAGACTGGGCAGTGTGTCTGGAGGTCCTGGGCTTCCCAGATGACAAGACTCCCTGTCTTGGCCTTGCAGATGTGTCTCCAAGGAAAGCAGAGTTAGGCACCAGTTGGGCTGCAGGAGATGTCAGAAGGGGTTGTAAACGGCGCCATCCAACCGCCTGAGGGACTCCACTCCAGATTTGTGTAGGCTTTACTCCTTAGCCTTTTCAGCTCCCAAAGATATCCCACAAGGCAAATTAGGATCAGAGTTTTCCTTCTCTTCGATGGGCTATCTTTATAGGTGGATGAGCCCCATCTGCCCCTCACTTCCCTCCACAGCATTGCAGAAACCACCTTCTTGACCACTGGGCCCACGCTTGGTCTTGTCCGCTCAATCTGCTGGAGCCCGTCTTGGCACACAGGGGAAGTTCCTGAGCATTTGAGATTCCTTGGCTGCTCTCACCTGGTTTAGGTGGCCAGTCAAACCGTTCCCAGGATGTGGCCTCTGTCACATGCTGACCGTTTCTAGGAGCAAGAGAACAAACTTTTTATTAAAGAATGGAAATGGTTGAATGAATAGTTACAAACTGTAAACAGATAAGAACATTGGCAGGATTATTGGAATAACCTGCAGTTTAATAAGATTATCTATTTAAAGCAGATGCATAAATGAAGAAATTGAGGTAATTTGGATATGCATAAGATATGGAGAATCAATTTAAAGAACTGCAGAAAGAGGGGGAAGGAAGTCAAGTTTTGAAATGCTAAAATGACTGCAAAATTATTGAAATGTATAAACTTGAAAATCATAATTCAGCTTTCCAGTTATAGCTTTTGCGGTGATGAGGCATGTGAGCCTCAACTGTCCTGCATCTACTCCAGCTGAGGAATCACACACCTCCTCCCCAAGCTAGCGAGCCCCACCTGGGCTGTGGGTCCTTGCCTTCCGTCCCTCCCAACTGACAGTTGTTAGTTCTGGAATCCTGAGCTTGAGGGGGGGTACATCCCATTTCGCCCCGTGGGACACTCACCACCCCTTAGCCACCTGCCTTTGGCGCTGCAGCAGTGATGGCTTTGGTCCCTGAAAGAGCATGCAAGATCTCTCCCAAATCTCAATACATATTTTGCTCTCCTGGACATCTTGCAAGACTTCAATGAGATCTCACAAGATCTTGCAGAAAATCTCCAATCTGTTTACCTGCAAGCACACACCTTTAATTTTTTTTTCTTATTTAGTACAAATTTCTCAATCTAACAGATTTGCACATAGGATTCTGTATCACATGAAACGGCACATTTGTTTTGTTCTATTGTTACATTATTTGTGGCCTTCTAACACTTTGGGAGAAGCCTTCTCTCCCTTTTCCCTTAAAAAATGAGGATCTATGCTTTACACTCAGCAGGAAGGCCCATTTAAAAGGAAACATGTAGTTGTTTTGCTGCTGCTTTTTGTGTTCTCAGGTGTCCAAGTTAGCCTCCTGGCCCTGCTCCTCCACTATACCGCAGCAACATCCCCCACTAGGAATCCCTACTTGGCCTTTCATTGGCCATCAGCAATATCCGGTGGAGCCAGGTGGAGAGAAATGCCCCATCTTGCCCATCTTTGGGGTTTCAAGAGGTATAGCCTCGTTGCATGTACAGAATTCATGATTCAGCAAATCTATTAGACCACTGAAAGAGTTTATTTCCTCTGATTAAATTACCAAAGGAAGAAAGCAGGATTGGCTTTTCTCCCCAGGGACACAAGGAAGGGGAAGGTGTATGTTTAAGAAATCAAATTCCCCAAGGGCTGAAACTCTGTTCAGCCAGTTAAAAAACCCAAATTCTCTCCGTAGAGTGCTTCACATCTGGCGGGCAGGGCTTGTGTGCTTTGCTCATGATCCCTTGGATGTCCTGAGGCTGTTAGAGCAGCAGCCGTAAGTCTTGGGGCTCTGCTGGGAGTGAGACAGTGTCCTCAGAAGGCAAAGAGTAACTGAGGTTCCCTTTTCTCTCCCTTGGAGGCCCTGAACAAGGAGCTGGCCAGTTCAGGGCCTCCATGGGAGAGAAAAGGGGGGCCAGCACTTGTGCTCAAAGGAGCTTTCATACGCGGTCATCCTGCCCCACACTCACATTCCAAAATATCTGCATGCTCACCTATCCAAGAGGTGGTTGGTCTTGGGCTGGGGGGTCCCAGAAGGCAGAATAAGTTGAGAAGCAAAGCCCAAGAAGTTGGAGGCATCCTCTTCGCATCCACCCAAACCCAATCTAAACAGCTTGGCTCCAGAACCAGCCCCTCCCTTCAGTTCTGTTCAGTTAAGAATGTCAGTTAAGAGGGACCACCTGTATTTTCTTGATTCTTGCCTGAGGTCATAATGGGCATGCACACTGGTATCTGTTTACCTGTAAGCACACACCTTTAGTTTATCTTTTTAAAAATAAAAATAAAATACAAGTTTCTCAATCTACCAGCTTTGCACAAAACAGCAGCCGTTTTGTGATCCATGGCAGTGAAAACCCCACGTTTTATGGCGCCCCCCCAAAAAGAATGAGGCTTCAGTGCCCTAACCCACAGGGTCACGATTTCTCCAAAGGTCCAATGTCATCTGATTCACTCCAAAGCAGCACCAAACACCCAGAGAATGCCCCCTGCAACATTGGGGGGGGGGCTTTGAAAACACTACATTTCCCATTGTTAGAGTGGCATACGAAGGATGAACAAGTTAAATCAGTGGTGATAGATTGGGCAAGACATGTAGGACATAACATAATGTTTGAGGATTGGGAAAGATTGTGGAAGAAAGGGGTCAAGTTCACTGCATGTACTGTACTAAAGGAAAACATAATGAAAATGATGTATAGATGGTATCTGACCCCTGTTAAATTATCCAAGATTTATCATAACTGTGATAACCATTGCTGGAAAGGTAAAGAAAAAGAAGGTACCTTCTATCATATGTGGTGGACCTGCCCCAAGGTGAAAGACTTCTGGGAAAAGATTTATAATGAATTGAAAAAAATGTTGAAATATACATTTATAAAGAAACCAGAGGCCTTTCTTCTTGGAATAACAGGTTTGGAATTGCCCCCAAAAGATGTTAAATTATACACTGGGCAACAATTTTTTACCTTTTGAATGTTGTCTAGATTTCTACAATTGATTTAGGGTATTTTTGCACTGCTGAATCAGGAAATGGCATCCGTTTCTCTCCATCAGGTCAGGTTGTTGTGCTATGTTGATTTGTAAAAAATCAGATCTTGTGACAAAACCGATTACATTTTGTGGCATTATCAGCTGATTTTTGTCAACACATATCATCCTAAATATGTTTTTAAGAGAAAATAATGTTTTTCCAACAACATATATTGATTACCTGATAGAAACATCGATTACTGTAAACTGAATGGTGGGCATTGATAAAGGTAAGAACACATAAATTGCACGTTGCTTCACCATTTTTCAAACTTCAGGGCTTGAACTTCCGTTTCTTGGAACTCCTGGAATGCTGAGCGGCAGGGAGGTCTCTCTTCAGAGTCCAACAGTAGTCAGCCATCATGACTGCGTCCCAGCGACCCTGATACCTGGTCTCCATCTCTTTCATGTCCTGATGGAATCTCTCCCCCTGCTCGTCACTCATTGAACCCAGGTTCTCAGGAAACCGGTCCATATGTGAAAATAGGCAGTGCATCTTGACGCTCATGTTGCAGCCCAGGTTTCTGAAAGCAGTCAGCATGTTGTTGACAAGTTCTGCATAGTTTCTGACCTTATTGTTGCTTAGAAAGTTCTTCACTACCAGAACAAATGCCTTCCACGCTTCCAGTTCCATTTCGTTCATTGAGTTTCGGAACTCTGGATCTCTGATGAGCTGACGGATCTGAGGACCGTCAAAGATGCCAGCTTTCAACTTCTCCATGGTCAATCCTGCCACAAGTGAAGCAGTCACCATCCTTGTCCAGAGCCTTTGGTGAACTGCTTGATTAAGCCGAGCTTGATGTGCAGCGGTGGGAAGAGTATTCTGTCTCTGTCCACCAGAGGGTCGTTGATGACGTTCCTTTCTTTGCAAGGCACCAATTCCTCCCGCACAGGCCAGTCCTTCTTTGTGTAATGCTGAGCACGGTCCCTACTATCCCACATGCACAGAAAACATGGGTACTTGTTGAAGCCAGACTGTTGTCCCAACAAAAAGTTCACCATCTTCAGGTCAACACAAATAAACCACTTATGCTGACCATAACCAATTTTCTCCAGCACATACTTCACTGCTTCATAGTTCTCCTTCAGTGTAGTCGAGTGAGCCAGGGGTATAGAGGCAAACTGGTTGCCGTTGTGTAGCAGAACACATTTCAGTGATCGCTTGCTGCTGTCAATGAACAGTCTCCAATCTTTGGGTTCATACTGTGGCACTCCAAGCTTGAGCAGAAGCTGCGCAATATCTGCACAGTACACCAAGTCCTTGTCTTCTGAGAAAAAACGGAGGTACTCTTGATGCCTGTTGCGGAAGAAGCTGATGTCAGAGAGGAGTTTTTTCCCCCTTCAATCTGGATGCCAACAGTTCGGCAGAGTCCTTTGACAAGCTGAGGTCGCGAACTAGATCATTCAACTCCTTTTGGGAAAATGGATGTGGAGCATCATCTTCAAGAACCACTTCTTCTTCGTGTCCTTCAGCACTGGAGGCATCTTTGTCACTAATGTCTGGAAGTTCTCCGAAGACAGGCACTGGAATTTCATCACAATGGGGCAGGACTCTTGAGGAGGAGGAGAAAGGGGAGGGAACTGGAAGGGGAATATATGCTCTGCGCAAATGGCTGTGAACTCATGCTTGTTTTGTGAATCTATCACACTTGCTCCTTCTGCCACCCCGGATGGCAGAATAAAGCTTTTCTCTGAAACTATTCCTTGAGTGTCTGTTGACTCCCATTTCCCCGTCCTGGGCGCAAAGCTCTTCTCACCCGAGGCTAAAAAGGCTACAAGCAGAGTCTGTAACCTGAAGTGTATGTTAACCCGAGGTACCACTGTATCACTGAATTTGTCCATGGCAAGTCTGCGTTTATCTGCAGGTTGTTCATATGTGGTGAGTTTATACCGACCCATCTCGTTATTAAATGTGGATTATAAAATTTTTGCTGACATTTTAGCAAAGAGATTGAAAAGAGTTTTGATGGAGGAGATTCATGGAGATCAAGCGGGCTTTCTCCCGAAAAGACACTTGTCGGGCAATGTAAGGAATATAATTGACATTTTGGAAAAGTTGGAAGTGGACATTAACACTAAGGCAGTTTTGATATTTGTGGATGCCGAGAAAGCCTTTGACAACATTTCTTGGAGTTTTATGATGAAGAATCTCCGGGGGATGGGGGTAGGCCAAGGGTTTGAAAATGGTATAGGTGCAATATACTCTGAACAGAAAGCAAAATTAATTGTAAATAATGTGCTTACAGAAGAGTTCAAGATAGAAAAAGGAACACGTCAGGGGTGCCCAATCTCTCCATTACTTTTTATATCAGTCCTGGAGGTTTTGCTTAACATGATTAGAAGGGACCAGTTGGTAAAAGGGATTCAGGTCGGAGCTAAACAATACAAATTGAGAGCGTTTGCAGATGACCTGGTACTTACATTACAAGAACCGGACGCTAGTACGAAAAGGGTATTGGAATTAATACAAGAATTTGGCCATGTCGCAGGATTTAAATTGAACAAATTAAAAACTAAGGTATTGGAGAAAAATTTAACACCTTTTGAAAAAGAAAGGTTTCAGAATGAGACAGGGTTAAATGTGGTTAAGAAAGTGAAGTATTTGGGCATAAACATGACAGCTAAGAATGTGAATTTATTTAAAGATAACTATGAGAAAGTTTGGACAGAAGTGAAAAAAGATCTAGAAATCTGGTCGAACTTGAAGCTTTCCTTGTTGGGTCGAATTGCGGTTATAAAGATGAATGTATTGCCAAGAATGTTTTTTTTTTTTTCAAACATTGCAGATTATTGACAAGATGGACTGTTTCAAGAAGTGGCAGAAAGATATATCTAGGTTTGTCTGGCAGGGCAAGAAGCCCAGAATTAAGTTTAAGATTTTAACTGATGCTAAGGAAAGGGGGGGTTTTGCCCTGCCAGACTTCAAACTTTACTATGAAGCGGCAGCATTCTGCTGGCTGAAGGACTGGCTACTTCTTGAGAATACAGACATTTTGGATTTGGAAGGTTTTAATAACATTTTTGGGTGGCGTGCATATCTGTGGTATGACAAGGTTAAAGCTCATAAAGGTTTTAAAAATCATATTGTCAGGAAAGCACTATTTAATGTTTGGACTAGATACAAAGATTTGTTGGAAAATAGAACCCCAAGATGGTTGTCACCAATGGAAGCTAAGGCTGTTAAGAAGCTTAATATGGAATCTAGATGGCCGAGATACTGTGAAATTTTAGAACACGAAGGGGACAGATCAAAATTGCAGAGTTTTGAGAAACTAAAAGGGAAAGTGAGAGATTGGCTTCACTATTACCAAATAATAGAGGTCTTTAAGATGGACAGGAAAATTGGCTTTCAGGTGAAAAAATCAAAATTGGAGTTTGAGTTGTTAGAATCCAGTACTAAAAATTTATCAAAAATGTATAACTTGCTGCTGAAATGGAATACTCAGGATGAAACGGTTAAATCGGCAATGATTAAGTGGGCTCAGGACATTGGTCATAACATTATGTTTGCTGACTGGGAAAAGTTGTGGACCACCGGGATGAAATTTACGGCATGTAATGCCTTAAGAGAAAATGTTATGAAAATGATTTATAGGTGGTACATGACCCCAGTCAAGCTTGCAAAAATCTACCATTTGCCTGATAACAAGTGTTGGAAATGTAAAGAAAATGAAGGTGCATTCTTTCACCTTTGGTGGACATGCCCTAAGATTAAGGCTTTCTGTGAAATGATATATAATGAGTTGAAAAAGGTGTTTAAATATACCTTCCCGAAGAAACCAGAGGCCTTTCTCTTGGGTATTGTCAGCCAGGGGGTGTTAAAGAAGGATATGACTTTCTTTATGTATGCTACAACAGCAGCAAGAATACTCATCGCAAAGTACTGGAAGACACAAGATTTACCCACCCTGGAAGAATGGCAGATGAAGGTGATCGACTACATGGGTCTGGCAGAGATGACGAGCAGAATCCGAAACCAGGGAAGAGAAACGGCGGAAGAAGATTGGAAGAAATTTAAGGACTATTTAAAGAGATTTTGTAAAATTAATGAATGTTAAAATGACGTTGGATTTGAAAATAAGTGGTTATCAGCGGTATTGGATAAGTTAAAGAGAGTAAAATCAAAATTTAAGTCAAAATAAGGGAAGGACTTGCTGAATAGCTGATTAGAAATTGGAATACAGAAAGGGGAGGTATGAGGAAGTCGGGGAAGTAAGGTATAAGAAAATAAGATTTTGAAATTGTACTTGTTATATGTTTGTTGTGTTTATGGTATTGTTTTGTTTTGTCTTTGTTGTTATAAAAATTCCTAATAAAAAAAATCTATTCATATGTGGTGAGTTTGTAGAAGTCTTCAATCCAATCATAGAAGGGAGACGCATTTTTATTTTTCCAGCTCACCAGTATCAGTCTTTTTACTGTGGTAAGGGCACAGAGAGTCCACTTGTATTGCCCCTTTGTCAGGTTCCATGTGCTGGGTGTATAATTCGAATGGATATTTTGCTCGGTAAAGGTACATTTGGCCTCAGCGATGGGAGTCCAGCAAGGAATCATTTAGCCAGTGCAATGGAGGAGGAAGAGGTTGAAAATGCGAGACTTACTGGCACCTGTAGCAGCAGCAGCAGCAGCAACTGGAGCATGGCCTGCAGTGCCACCTGATGGCCCACCTTGGAACTTCCATGCCCATCCCAGATTTAAAGCTTTAGGCATGTGTTTTACACACATATACACACACACACACAAACACACACACACAAATAATAATTCACAAGCAGGAAATATCCCAAACAGCTCTTCCCCTGAAATATACTCAGAGTCGAGAGTAGATTTCATGCTCTATATTCAGCTCATAGTAGCGAGGAATGAAAGTTCCCCCACAATATCTGCTTTATATACATTATTTACACAATGGGCTGCACGTGATTGGCTAATTCTGGGATTCTCCTGTAGGCCAATCAGGTTGTGGATTCACTTCCACCTGGAGCTGGATTGGGTGGCTCCTGCGGACCAGACTGCTGCATTGTTCTAGGACCAATCAGACTGCTGCATGTTGGATCCTATTGTTCTAGGACCAATCAGACTGTAGCATTTTGGATCCTATTCAACTCAGTACATAACATCCCCACAAACCACCCCCAAATCCCCCAGCATAGGAATAGTGTGAGTGGAGGCTGGGTGCACCACATTGGAGACCCCAGGCGGAGTAGTAGGGGAATCTCATCCTTTACTTCCACACAAGGGTGACAGGCCAAATCATCTGTCAGGATAGATATGGTGGCCACGATTTCGCTGAAAACCCGATGTCTTAGGATTCACAACAAAGCAACGGCAAACACCTGCTAAAGACCCCCTGAAATGTTTGGCAGTGAAAACCCCACATTTCATGGCACCCCCAAAAATGAGCCTTTGGCGCCCTAACTGACGGGATCCCAATTTCTCCCAAAGTCAGACGTTGTCCAATTCACTCCAAAGTGGCGCCAAACACCCAGAGAATGCCCCCTGCAAGGTTTGGGGGTGAAAACACTACGTTTCACATCGCCCCACAAAATGAGCCCTCGACGCCGTAACCCACATGGTTGTCAGGGGCTGGACTGAGGAGGAATGGTGGGAGCCCCCCCCCTCTCGAGGACCTGCTCCACAACTCCAATTTATAAAGATTATAATCCAAGTTAACGAGATCTTCTTGCAATTAGAGGTCAAGAGATATGTAAAAGTCAGTGCTTTATATGATTCAGCCACATGGTGGAGCAATACACAAAGATTAAAGAAGCCATGATAGCCAGCTCTGAAAAGCTGGTATGGTTTGTGTCTTCAAAGGCATGGCAGTGTGGCTTGAAGTTAATGACTTGTAACACCTCACAGTCATCATCATAATATAATAATAATAATTTATTATTTATACCCAGCCACTCTGGGCAGCTTCCAACAAAATATTAAAATAAAAAAGTCTGTCAAACATTCAAAGCTTCCCAGAACAGGGCTGCCTTCAGATGTCTTCTAAATGTCAGGTAGCTGTTTATCTCTTTGACATCTGGTGGGAGGGGGTTCCACAGGGCAGGCATCACTACCCTGTAACTTGGCTTCTCGTAGGGAGGGAACCGCCAAAAGGCCCTCAGCGCTGGACCTCAGTGTCCAGGCAGAATGATGGGGGTGGAGGCGCTCCTTCAGGTATACTGGGCCTTTGAGGCCGTTTAGGGCTTTAAAGGTCAGCACCAACACTTTGAATTGTGCCCGGAAACATACTGAGAGCCAATGTAGGTCTTGGGGGCCACTCCCAGTCACCAGTCTAGCTGCCGCATTCTGGATTAGTTGTAGTTTCCGGGTCACCTTCAAAGGTAGCCCCACGTAGAGCGCATTGCAGTAATCCAAGCGGGAGATAACCAGAGCATGCACCACTCTGGCGAGGCAATCCGCAGGCAGATAGGGTCTCAGCCTGCGTACTAGATGAAGCTGGTCAACAGCTGCCCTGGACACAGAATTGACCTGCGCCTCCATGGACACCATGAACTGAAAGGTCCCGGGGGCGTTACCCTGAGCCTCAGCCACAAGGAATGTGCAGCAGCAGAAAATGGTAACGCTGTTCTAGATTGCATCTATGGAAGTCCAGGGTCCTGATGAAACAAAGTCCAAGTCCTACTCTCTCCTACCTTGGTCAGGCCACACCTGGAGTCCTGTGTCCAGTTCTGGGCATCATCATTTAAGAAGGATGTTGACAAGCTGGAATGTGTGCAGAGGAGGGCAACCAAGACAACCAAGGGTCTGGAAACTAAGATTGAAGAGAAACACTTGAAGGAGCTGGGTAGGTTTGGCCTGGAAAAGAGGAAACTGAGAGGAGATCTGACAGCCATCTTCCAATATCTTAAGGGCTGTCACATGGAAGAGGGAACAAGCTTGTTTTCTCCTGCTCTAGATGGTAGGACTCGAACCCATGGATTCAAGTTATAAGAAAGTAGACTAAACATTCATAAAAACTTTCTGACAGTAAGGGCTGTTTGGCATTGGAACAGATTCCCATGAGAGGTGGTGGAAACTCCTTCCTTGGAGGTTACTAAGCAGAGGTTGGGTGGCCGTCTGCCATGGATGCTTTTGCTGAGATTCCTGCATCCCAGGGGGTTGGACTAGATGACCCTTGGTGTCCCTTCCAGCTATAAGTTTCTATGATTCTATGAAATTGATCTGGATTAATGACAGCCATCCACCAGTTCCATATGCAAAACTGCTTCCCACCCCACCCCCTTACTGATTAATATATATAAAAATACCTTAAAGTAGACAAATAATAACTTACAAAAAGGATCAATAAACGTGTCACCTTTATTATATAAACTGTTATCATAATCACATGTCAAAATTTCTTTTGTGAATGAAATAAAATGGTTTCAATCAGTTTTTAATAACCAACAATCAAATGTAGTGCTTGGGGTACAGCTTAGATCAATTCCCCAGATGTTCAGTGTCCAGGGGTTCAGTGCCTGGCACCCAGAAACTCATGGCAAAGGGGAGTCTGGCACCAAGTAACTCATAACATTTCACTTCCTTGCAAGCTAAGGAAAGCTGTTGATTGGCAGAAGACACTGGGCAGAAACAGAAAGAAACAGGGGGATGAGGGGGTCTAAGGGTGAAGTCCTGCTCCTGTCCATCCTAATACTGGACAGATGATTACAGGATGTTGAGAAGGGTCATTTTTTACTATGAATTGAGAAACAGCAGCCATAGTCTAGGCCAGGAGTGTTTTTCCTTGGTGACACCGCCATGTTGAAAAGTGTGTGTTTGCTAGGTGTTTCCTGTCCTGTCCAGAAATGCACCGTGCTGGATGAAGCCAGCTCTAGATCCTTCCTAAATAAATAAAATAAAAACCCACTGGAAGATATATTTGAAAAATTAATGCTAAGGGGAACAATTCACATTGTTAAGCAAGGTAGCTAAAGCAACAGGGTCAGGGCCTCCATTGTGACACGTCCCCCTGCTGAGTGACTTGGCTGAGGACTTTGGGAAGAGCAACTACTTGAGGATAGTTCAGGAGAAAGGAGGTGGTTTGTGAGAAGTAATGATGTTTTCCGGCAAAATAAAGATTTCTTCTTCTTGAGTGTAAGTAGAATGTCTAATTCTTTCTGCATTCTGCTTCTTTTCTCTCCCTCAGGATTTAGAAACATAGGGCAGTAAGGCAATCTGGAAAAAGCCTAAGTAAAGGTACAGGGACCCCTGACCGTTAGGTCCAGTCGCGGACGACTCTAGGGTTGCGCGCTCATCTCGCTCTATAGGCTGAGGGAGCCGGCGTACAGCTTCCGGGTCATGTGGCCAGGATGACGAAGCCGCTTCTGGCAAAAGCAGAGCAGTGCACGGAAAGGCTGTTTACCTTCCCGACAGAACGGCACCTACCGTATTTTTGGCTCTATAGGACGCACCGGACCATAAGACGCACCGGATTATAGGAGGGGGAGAACAGGGGGGGGGATTCTCTCCCTCTCTGCTCAGTGTCCCTTCAGCGAAGCGGCAGGAGAAATGGAGCCCCTTCCATTTCTCCTCCCGCTTCGCTGAAGGGGCGCTGCGCAGAGAGGGAAAAATGTGCACCGACCCCTCTCGCTCTCCAGGCTTCAGGCGGCTATCCGCAAGCCTTCTGAGTGCAGCGGGAACTCCTGCTGCGCTTGGAAGGCTTGCGGATAGCTGCCTGAAGCCCCCAGAGTGCAGCCTTTGAAGCCTCCGCAGAGCAGCGGGGTGAAGGCACCCCGCTGCCCTGCGGAGGCTTTGTGCAGCCATCCCCAAGCTAGAACAGTGAGACGGAGCACCGTGCAGCGCTCCTTCTGCCTGCTCTGGCTTTGGGCTTAGCTGCGCAGCCTGCATTCACTCCATAGGGCGCACACAAATTTTCCCTTAATTTTTGTTTTTTTTATAATATATTTTTTATTAGCAAACCAATCAAATCACAATAGTTCCAAATTACAAAACCGAATTTTAAATTTTGGTTGGGGGTACCCATGCTTCGAGCTCAGAAAGGGATCCAATCATCTCTAATTTCTGCTGCTTTGATCATTTTCCCTTAATTTTTGGAGGGGGAAAAGTGTGTCCTATAGAGTGAAAAATACGGTATTTATCTACTTCCACTTTCGAACTGCTAGGTGACTTCAGGTGGCTATCCGCAAGCCTTCGAAGTACAGCGGGAACTCCTGCTGCGCTCCGAAAGCTTGCGGATAGCTGCCTGAAGCCAACGGAGTGCAGCCTTTGAAGCCTCTGCAGAGCAGCGGGGTGAAGGCACCCCGCTGTCCTGCGGAGGCTTTGCGCAGCCATCCCCAAGCTAGAACAGTGAGACGGAGCGCTGCGCAGCGCTCCGCCTCACTGTTCTGGCTTTGGGGACGGCCTTTGAAGCCTTCGCAGGGCAGCAGGGGGGCTTCACCCTGCTTCCCTGCGGAGGCTTTGCGCAGCTAACCCCAAGCTAGAACAGCGAGACGGAGCGCTGCGCAGCGCTCCTTCTCCCTGCTCTGGCTTTGGGCTTAGCTGCGCAGCCTGCATTCACTCCATAGGGCGCACACAAATTTTCCCTTAATTTTTGTTTTTTTTATAATATATTTTTATTAGCAAACCAATCAAATCACATTAGTTCCAAATTACAAAACCGAATTTTAAATTTTTGTTGGGGGTACCCATGCTTTGAGCTCTTAAAGGAATCCAATCATCTCTTATTTCTGCTGCTTTGATCATTTCCCCTTAATTTTTGGAGGGGGGAAATAGCGTCCTATAGAGCGAAAAATACGGTATTTATCTACTTCGACTTTGTGCTTTCGAACTGCTAGGTTGGCAGGTGCTGGGACCGAGCAGCGGGAGCTCACCCCGTCACGGGGATTCGAACTGCCGACCTTCTGATCAGCAAGCCCTAGGCTCTGTGGCCACCCGTGTCCCTACGGAAAAAGCCTATCGCAGACCAAATCCCCCTCCCAAACCTGGTATGTAAGGGCTTCCGGTTTTTCCGCCCTCCGTTGTGGATGTGCTTCGTGGGTTCTCTGCGCCTAGCAGCTGTTAGAGGGAACTTTGGGGGGCAACGCGGAGGCTACACGACCCCCAAAAAGGCTCTGGGCGTGGCCCAGGGCTGACATTGTCCGGCAGCGTCAAAAAAGGAACCCTTCGAAGCCCACGTCCTAACCAGGAGGTGAGTCGACAGAGAGTACCTAGACGCAAGGACACGAGCAATCCTCAGCAGCAAGCCTCAAAGTCCCAAAGGGTAAGAACGGCAGCTAACAAGGAGAGCTTGAGGAGAAGAGGGTCTGTGAGACTTATTAATACAAACTGAACTGCTCAGAAACAGACCCAAAAGACTAGCACATAAAGAGTAAAGAATGGTAGATTTTATCTTAAACATATTGGAAATCTTTCTCATTATACGTAAGCATAAGCAAAGATTTCTCTAACAAGTACCAGTAAGAAAAGGAAGACAGATTCAAATTTCACTCTGCAGCAGGAGTACTAGCCCATTAAAAGAAGCGGAATTCAAGGACTTAACTTGTTTTTTACTTTGAATTGGCGTGAGCCCAGCGAAAGAGACTGAGTTAAAAGACTTGGATTGTCAGCGCTGTTTGTGGTAAAAGAGTGGAAGTTACTGGAAAACAAAGGTAAAAGAGAAGGCAACACTTTTAATATTGAACTTATATTAAACACTAACCTATAAAGATGGCAAAGATGGCATAGCGTGGTCTAGGAGAAACGGCTGGACTAATTGGAGAATCGGGAAGAGAAGAAAAGTGGCGAAAGGAGGGGCAGAACTGCACAAAAGAGGAAAGGGACTATAAAATTAAAGATGAGCATCTTTAGCTTGAGGAGGTAGTTTGTGAGAAAGGAAATACGTTTTCTGGTGTAATGAAGAGACTTTCTTCATCTAAAGTATAAGTAGGATTCCTAATTCCTTCTGCATTCTGTTTCTTTTACTATCCCTCAAGATTCAGAAACATAGGGAACCATGTCATGGTTAGATTAGTTTATAAAGATTGGCTGCGTGAGCTGCTGGTCTCCTGCTGTCACGTGCCAAAGATCCATCCCCTGGTCTGTGAGGAGGAGGAGGAAGAGATATTGGAAGAGAAATGGGAGGATGAAGTGATGGTTATGAAGATCAGAAGGAATCTTTAGTGAAGGTGAAAACAATTTATGTAAGACCAAGCGACCAGGGGATGGATGCCACCGATCTATAGATGGGGAGTGTTGATCTTTGTTCTTGAGGAACAGGGAGGCCAGAGAGAATCTGGATCACTGGGATGGGGGGAGGCAGCTCCCTGATTCAAGAAGAGTTCAGGGATGGGATGAGGAAGGGAGGAAGGGAGAATAACGCAAGCCACCTGGAGATCCTTGCAGGAAAGATGGGCCATCAATGTAGTAATCAATGAAAAAATTAAGAATTCTTTCTCTTCATTTCTCTTCATTTCTCTTCATTTCTCTTCCAGGCAGCGATAGCAGTGAGGCCAGCAGCTCCAGTACAGCTCTACCCCACTCCAAGACCCAGTTCTCCCTTCGCCCAAAACCCAAGTATCTAAATAAATAAATAATAGGGATGCGGGTGGCACTGTGGGTTAAACCACAGAGCCTAGGACTTGCCTATCAGAAGGCTGGCGGTTCAAATCCCCACGACGGAGTGAACTCCCGTTGCTCGGTCCCTGCTCCTGCCAACCTAGCAGTTCAAAAGCACGTCAAAGGGCAAGTAGATAAATAGGTAATGCTCCGGCGGGAAGGTAAAGGGCGTTTCCGTGCGCTGCTCTGGTTCAGAAGCAGCTTAGTCATGCTGGCCACATGACCCGGAAGCTGTTCATGACCGGTCCGCCAATAAAGCAAGATGAGCGCTGCAACCCCAGAGTCGGCCACGACTGGACCTAATGGTCAGGAGTCCCTTTACCTTGATATATTTCAAAAACACTGAGTCTCCAGTGTGGTCTCTCGTCACAAGGAAACAGACTTTATAAAGAGGCAACCTTTCAAACTTCTTATAAATGGAAACTGGGGAAAGCCCCCTCCAAAAGAATAGACTGTGCCCAGTGACTAGCTGATCCACATGCCTGTTCAGTTGACGCTCTAGATGCCTACTCAGTTGTTCTCCAAGGCTGTTGAAAGAGAGAATGGCCAGTGTGGCAGGCTGTGCGAGCTGCTGGCCTCCTGCTGTCGTGCCCCTAAAATCCACCCCCTGGTCTCCGAGGAGGAGGAGGAAGAGATATTGGAAGAGAAACGGAATGAGGAAGTAAATATAATTAAAGAAAGGGAGAATAGCGTAAGCCATCTGGAGATCCTTGAAGGAAAGATGGGTTGTCAACATAATAAGAAATGGAAAGATTAAAAATATTTTCTCTTCTTCTCTCTTCCGGGCAGTGACAGCAGTGAGGCCAGCAACTCCAGCACAGATCTCCCTCCCCACCAAGACCCAGTCCCCCCCTTCCCCACAAACCCAAATAGAAAAATAAAATAAAAATCATCATCATCATTATTATTCTAATCAAGTTCCTTTACAAACATGCTATTCTGTAATCATCCTTTTATCCTAGGCGGTGCTTTTTCCTACGTTTGTGAGCATGAGTGGAAATCCTGAGTCTCGCTGCAGGAGTTGACAGTTTGGCTCCTTCCCTTGTTGTTGCTCCTAGATGGAACTGCGCATGTGCGAAGACAAGACAGAGCCTTCCAAACTGGATCAATAAACGTGTCACCCGTTGTCTGAAAACCACTGTCCTAATCACATGCCAGATTGTCTTTTTTGAATGAAATAAAATTCTTTCAAATAGTTTTTTAATGTTGGCATTTGTCTGTCTTGAGAAGCAATGGAGTGCGCCTCCGGGGGTGAGGTCAAAAGTCAAGCAACGGTGTCAGCAGTCCCAAAGTGACCTCTCCAGGGAGCAAGACTGGGCAGTGTGTCTGGAGGTCCTGGGCTTCCCAGATGACAAGACTCCCTGTCTTGGCCTTGCAGATGTGTCTCCAAGGAAAGCAGAGTTAGGCACCAGTTGGGCTGCAGGAGATGTCAGAAGGGGTTGTAAACGGCGCCATCCAACCGCCTGAGGGACTCCACTCCAGATTTGTGTAGGCTTTACTCCTTAGCCTTTTCAGCTCCCAAAGATATCCCACAAGGCAAATTAGGATCAGAGTTTTCCTTCTCTTCGATGGGCTATCTTTATAGGTGGATGAGCCCCATCTGCCCCTCACTTCCCTCCACAGCATTGCAGAAACCACCTTCTTGACCACTGGGCCCACGCTTGGTCTTGTCCGCTCAATCTGCTGGAGCCCGTCTTGGCACACAGGGGAAGTTCCTGAGCATTTGAGATTCCTTGGCTGCTCTCACCTGGTTTAGGTGGCCAGTCAAACCGTTCCCAGGATGTGGCCTCTGTCACATGCTGACCGTTTCTAGGAGCAAGAGAACAAACTTTTTATTAAAGAATGGAAATGGTTGAATGAATAGTTACAAACTGTAAACAGATAAGAACATTGGCAGGATTATTGGAATAACCTGCAGTTTAATAAGATTATCTATTTAAAGCAGATGCATAAATGAAGAAATTGAGGTAATTTGGATATGCATAAGATATGGAGAATCAATTTAAAGAACTGCAGAAAGAGGGGGAAGGAAGTCAAGTTTTGAAATGCTAAAATGACTGCAAAATTATTGAAATGTATAAACTTGAAAATCATAATTCAGCTTTCCAGTTATAGCTTTTGCGGTGATGAGGCATGTGAGCCTCAACTGTCCTGCATCTACTCCAGCTGAGGAATCACACACCTCCTCCCCAAGCTAGCGAGCCCCACCTGGGCTGTGGGTCCTTGCCTTCCGTCCCTCCCAACTGACAGTTGTTAGTTCTGGAATCCTGAGCTTGAGGGGGGGTACATCCCATTTCGCCCCGTGGGACACTCACCACCCCTTAGCCACCTGCCTTTGGCGCTGCAGCAGTGATGGCTTTGGTCCCTGAAAGAGCATGCAAGATCTCTCCCAAATCTCAATACATATTTTGCTCTCCTGGACATCTTGCAAGACTTCAATGAGATCTCACAAGATCTTGCAGAAAATCTCCAATCTGTTTACCTGCAAGCACACACCTTTAATTTTTTTTTCTTATTTAGTACAAATTTCTCAATCTAACAGATTTGCACATAGGATTCTGTATCACATGAAACGGCACATTTGTTTTGTTCTATTGTTACATTATTTGTGGCCTTCTAACACTTTGGGAGAAGCCTTCTCTCCCTTTTCCCTTAAAAAATGAGGATCTATGCTTTACACTCAGCAGGAAGGCCCATTTAAAAGGAAACATGTAGTTGTTTTGCTGCTGCTTTTTTGTGTTCTCAGGTGTCCAAGTTAGCCTCCTGGCCCTGCTCCTCCACTATACCGCAGCAACATCCCCCACTAGGAATCCCTACTTGGCCTTTCATTGGCCATCAGCAATATCCGGTGGAGCCAGGTGGAGAGAAATGCCCCATCTTGCCCATCTTTGGGGTTTCAAGAGGTATAGCCTCTGTGCATGTACAGAATTCATGATTCAGCAAATCTATTAGACCACTGAAAGAGTTTATTTCCTCTGATTAAATTACCAAAGGAAGAAAGCAGGATTGGCTTTTCTCCCCAGGGACACAAGGAAGGGGAAGGTGTATGTTTAAGAAATCAAATTCCCCAAGGGCTGAAACTCTGTTCAGCCAGTTAAAAAACCCAAATTCTCTCCGTAGAGTGCTTCACATCTGGCGGGCAGGGCTTGTGTGCTTTGCTCATGATCCCTTGGATGTCCTGAGGCTGTTAGAGCAGCAGCCGTAAGTCTTGGGGCTCTGCTGGGAGTGAGACAGTGTCCTCAGAAGGCAAAGAGTAACTGAGGTTCCCTTTTCTCTCCCTTGGAGGCCCTGAACAAGGAGCTGGCCAGTTCAGGGCCTCCATGGGAGAGAAAAGGGGGGCCAGCACTTGTGCTCAAAGGAGCTTTCATACGCGGTCATCCTGCCCCACACTCACATTCCAAAATATCTGCATGCTCACCTATCCAAGAGGTGGTTGGTCTTGGGCTGGGGGGTCCCAGAAGGCAGAATAAGTTGAGAAGCAAAGCCCAAGAAGTTGGAGGCATCCTCTTCGCATCCACCCAAACCCAATCTAAACAGCTTGGCTCCAGAACCAGCCCCTCCCTTCAGTTCTGTTCAGTTCAGAATGTCAGTTAAGAGGGACCACCTGTATTTTCTTGATTCTTGCCTGAGGTCATAATGGGCATGCACACTGGTATCTGTTTACCTGTAAGCACACACCTTTAGTTTATCTTTTTAAAAATAAAAATAAAATACAAGTTTCTCAATCTACCAGCTTTGCACAAAACAGCAGCCGTTTTGTGATCCATGGCAGTGAAAACCCCACGTTTTATGGCGCCCCCCCAAAAAGAATGAGGCTTCAGTGCCCTAACCCACAGGGTCACGATTTCTCCAAAGGTCCAATGTCATCTGATTCACTCCAAAGCAGCACCAAACACCCAGAGAATGCCCCCTGCAACATTGGGGGGGGGGGCTTTGAAAACACTACATTTCCCATTGTTAGAGTGGCATACGAAGGATGAACAAGTTAAATCAGTGGTGATAGATTGGGCAAGACATGTAGGACATAACATAATGTTTGAGGATTGGGAAAGATTGTGGAAGAAAGGGGTCAAGTTCACTGCATGTACTGTACTAAAGGAAAACATAATGAAAATGATGTATAGATGGTATCTGACCCCTGTTAAATTATCCAAGATTTATCATAACTGTGATAACCATTGCTGGAAAGGTAAAGAAAAAGAAGGTACCTTCTATCATATGTGGTGGACCTGCCCCAAGGTGAAAGACTTCTGGGAAAAGATTTATAATGAATTGAAAAAAATGTTGAAATATACATTTATAAAGAAACCAGAGGCCTTTCTTCTTGGAATAACAGGTTTGGAATTGCCCCCAAAAGATGTTAAATTATACACTGGGCAACAATTTTTTACCTTTTGAATGTTGTCTAGATTTCTACAATTGATTTAGGGTATTTTTGCACTGCTGAATCAGGAAATGGCATCCGTTTCTCTCCATCAGGTCAGGTTGTTGTGCTATGTTGATTTGTAAAAAATCAGATCTTGTGACAAAACCGATTACATTTTGTGGCATTATCAGCTGATTTTTGTCAACACATATCATCCTAAATATGTTTTTAAGAGAAAATAATGTTTTTCCAACAACATATATTGATTACCTGATAGAAACATCGATTACTGTAAACTGAATGGTGGGCATTGATAAAGGTAAGAACACATAAATTGCACGTTGCTTCACCATTTTTCAAACTTCAGGGCTTGAACTTCCGTTTCTTGGAACTCCTGGAATGCTCAGCGGCAGGGAGGTCTCTCTTCAGAGTCCAACAGTAGTCAGCCATCATGACTGCGTCCCAGCGACCCTGATACCTGGTCTCCATCTCTTTCATGTCCTGATGGAATCTCTCCCCCTGCTCGTCACTCATTGAACCCAGGTTCTCAGGAAACCGGTCCATATGTGAAAATAGGCAGTGCATCTTGACGCTCATGTTGCAGCCCAGGTTTCTGAAAGCAGTCAGCATGTTGTTGACAAGTTCTGCATAGTTTCTGACCTTATTGTTGCTTAGAAAGTTCTTCACTACCAGAACAAATGCCTTCCACGCTTCCAGTTCCATTTCGTTCATTGAGTTTCGGAACTCTGGATCTCTGATGAGCTGACGGATCTGAGGACCGTCAAAGATGCCAGCTTTCAACTTCTCCATGGTCAATCCTGCCACAAGTGAAGCAGTCACCATCCTTGTCCAGAGCCTTTGGTGAACTGCTTGATTAAGCCGAGCTTGATGTGCAGCGGTGGGAAGAGTATTCTGTCTCTGTCCACCAGAGGGTCGTTGATGACGTTCCTTTCTTTGCAAGGCACCAATTCCTCCCGCACAGGCCAGTCCTTCTTTGTGTAATGCTGAGCACGGTCCCTACTATCCCACATGCACAGAAAACATGGGTACTTGTTGAAGCCAGACTGTTGTCCCAACAAAAAGTTCACCATCTTCAGGTCAACACAAATAAACCACTTATGCTGACCATAACCAATTTTCTCCAGCACATACTTCACTGCTTCATAGTTCTCCTTCAGTGTAGTCGAGTGAGCCAGGGGTATAGAGGCAAACTGGTTGCCGTTGTGTAGCAGAACACATTTCAGTGATCGCTTGCTGCTGTCAATGAACAGTCTCCAATCTTTGGGTTCATACTGTGGCACTCCAAGCTTGAGCAGAAGCTGCGCAATATCTGCACAGTACACCAAGTCCTTGTCTTCTGAGAAAAAACGGAGGTACTCTTGATGCCTGTTGCGGAAGAAGCTGATGTCAGAGAGGAGTTTTTTTCCCCTTCAATCTGGATGCCAACAGTTCGGCAGAGTCCTTTGACAAGCTGAGGTCGCGAACTAGATCATTCAACTCCTTTTGGGAAAATGGATGTGGAGCATCATCTTCAAGAACCACTTCTTCTTCGTGTCCTTCAGCACTGGAGGCATCTTTGTCACTAATGTCTGGAAGTTCTCCGAAGACAGGCACTGGAATTTCATCACAATGGGGCAGGACTCTTGAGGAGGAGGAGAAAGGGGAGGGAACTGGAAGGGGAATATATGCTCTGCGCAAATGGCTGTGAACTCATGCTTGTTTTGTGAATCTATCACACTTGCTCCTTCTGCCACCCCGGATGGCAGAATAAAGCTTTTCTCTGAAACTATTCCTTGAGTGTCTGTTGACTCCCATTTCCCCGTCCTGGGCGCAAAGCTCTTCTCACCCGAGGCTAAAAAGGCTACAAGCAGAGTCTGTAACCTGAAGTGTATGTTAACCCGAGGTACCACTGTATCACTGAATTTGTCCATGGCAAGTCTGCGTTTATCTGCAGGTTGTTCATATGTGGTGAGTTTATACCGACCCATCTCGTTATTAAATGTGGATTATAAAATTTTTGCTGACATTTTAGCAAAGAGATTGAAAAGAGTTTTGATGGAGGAGATTCATGGAGATCAAGCGGGCTTTCTCCCGAAAAGACACTTGTCGGGCAATGTAAGGAATATAATTGACATTTTGGAAAAGTTGGAAGTGGACATTAACACTAAGGCAGTTTTGATATTTGTGGATGCCGAGAAAGCCTTTGACAACATTTCTTGGAGTTTTATGATGAAGAATCTCCGGGGGATGGGGGTAGGCCAAGGGTTTGAAAATGGTATAGGTGCAATATACTCTGAACAGAAAGCAAAATTAATTGTAAATAATGTGCTTACAGAAGAGTTCAAGATAGAAAAAGGAACACGTCAGGGGTGCCCAATCTCTCCATTACTTTTTATATCAGTCCTGGAGGTTTTGCTTAACATGATTAGAAGGGACCAGTTGGTAAAAGGGATTCAGGTCGGAGCTAAACAATACAAATTGAGAGCGTTTGCAGATGACCTGGTACTTACATTACAAGAACCGGACGCTAGTACGAAAAGGGTATTGGAATTAATACAAGAATTTGGCCATGTCGCAGGATTTAAATTGAACAAATTAAAAACTAAGGTATTGGAGAAAAATTTAACACCTTTTGAAAAAGAAAGGTTTCAGAATGAGACAGGGTTAAATGTGGTTAAGAAAGTGAAGTATTTGGGCATAAACATGACAGCTAAGAATGTGAATTTATTTAAAGATAACTATGAGAAAGTTTGGACAGAAGTGAAAAAAGATCTAGAAATCTGGTCGAACTTGAAGCTTTCCTTGTTGGGTCGAATTGCGGTTATAAAGATGAATGTATTGCCAAGAATGTTTTTTTTTTTTTCAAACATTGCAGATTATTGACAAGATGGACTGTTTCAAGAAGTGGCAGAAAGATATATCTAGGTTTGTCTGGCAGGGCAAGAAGCCCAGAATTAAGTTTAAGATTTTAACTGATGCTAAGGAAAGGGGGGGTTTTGCCCTGCCAGACTTCAAACTTTACTATGAAGCGGCAGCATTCTGCTGGCTGAAGGACTGGCTACTTCTTGAGAATACAGACATTTTGGATTTGGAAGGTTTTAATAACATTTTTGGGTGGCGTGCATATCTGTGGTATGACAAGGTTAAAGCTCATAAAGGTTTTAAAAATCATATTGTCAGGAAAGCACTATTTAATGTTTGGACTAGATACAAAGATTTGTTGGAAAATAGAACCCCAAGATGGTTGTCACCAATGGAAGCTAAGGCTGTTAAGAAGCTTAATATGGAATCTAGATGGCCGAGATACTGTGAAATTTTAGAACACGAAGGGGACAGATCAAAATTGCAGAGTTTTGAGAAACTAAAAGGGAAAGTGAGAGATTGGCTTCACTATTACCAAATAATAGAGGTCTTTAAGATGGACAGGAAAATTGGCTTTCAGGTGAAAAAATCAAAATTGGAGTTTGAGTTGTTAGAATCCAGTACTAAAAATTTATCAAAAATGTATAACTTGCTGCTGAAATGGAATACTCAGGATGAAACGGTTAAATCGGCAATGATTAAGTGGGCTCAGGACATTGGTCATAACATTATGTTTGCTGACTGGGAAAAGTTGTGGACCACCGGGATGAAATTTACGGCATGTAATGCCTTAAGAGAAAATGTTATGAAAATGATTTATAGGTGGTACATGACCCCAGTCAAGCTTGCAAAAATCTACCATTTGCCTGATAACAAGTGTTGGAAATGTAAAGAAAATGAAGGTGCATTCTTTCACCTTTGGTGGACATGCCCTAAGATTAAGGCTTTCTGTGAAATGATATATAATGAGTTGAAAAAGGTGTTTAAATATACCTTCCCGAAGAAACCAGAGGCCTTTCTCTTGGGTATTGTCAGCCAGGGGGTGTTAAAGAAGGATATGACTTTCTTTATGTATGCTACAACAGCAGCAAGAATACTCATCGCAAAGTACTGGAAGACACAAGATTTACCCACCCTGGAAGAATGGCAGATGAAGGTGATCGACTACATGGGTCTGGCAGAGATGACGAGCAGAATCCGAAACCAGGGAAGAGAAACGGCGGAAGAAGATTGGAAGAAATTTAAGGACTATTTAAAGAGATTTTGTAAAATTAATGAATGTTAAAATGACGTTGGATTTGAAAATAAGTGGTTATCAGCGGTATTGGATAAGTTAAAGAGAGTAAAATCAAAATTTAAGTCAAAATAAGGGAAGGACTTGCTGAATAGCTGATTAGAAATTGGAATACAGAAAGGGGAGGTATGAGGAAGTCGGGGAAGTAAGGTATAAGAAAATAAGATTTTGAAATTGTACTTGTTATATGTTTGTTGTGTTTATGGTATTGTTTTGTTTTGTCTTTGTTGTTATAAAAATTCCTAATAAAAAAAATCTATTCATATGTGGTGAGTTTGTAGAAGTCTTCAATCCAATCATAGAAGAGAGACGCATTTTTATTTTTCCAGCTCACCAGTATCAGTCTTTTTACTGTGGTAAGGGCACAGAGAGTCCGCTTGTATTGCCCCTTTGTCAGGTTCCATGTGCTGGGTGTATAATTCGAATGGATATTTTGCTCGGTAAAGGTACATTTGGCCTCAGCGATGGGAGTCCAGCAAGGAATCATTTAGCCAGTGCAATGGAGGAGGAAGAGGTTGAAAATGCGAGACTTACTGGCACCTGTAGCAGCAGCAGCAGCAGCAACTGGAGCATGGCCTGCAGTGCCACCTGATGGCCCACCTCGGAACTTCCATGCCCATCCCAGATTTAAAGCTTTAGGCATGTGTTTTACACACATATACACACACACACACAAACACACACACACAAATAATAATTCACAAGCAGGAAATATCCCAAACAGCTCTTCCCCTGAAATATACTCAGAGTCGAGAGTAGATTTCATGCTCTATATTCAGCTCATAGTAGCGAGGAATGAAAGTTCCCCCACAATATCTGCTTTATATACATTATTTACACAATGGGCTGCACGTGATTGGCTAATTCTGGGATTCTCCTGTAGGCCAATCAGGTTGTGGATTCACTTCCACCTGGAGCTGGATTGGGTGGCTCCTGCGGACCAGACTGCTGCATTGTTCTAGGACCAATCAGACTGCTGCATGTTGGATCCTATTGTTCTAGGACCAATCAGACTGTAGCATTTTGGATCCTATTCAACTCAGTACATAACATCCCCACAAACCACCCCCAAATCCCCCAGCATAGGAATAGTGTGAGTGGAGGCTGGGTGCACCACATTGGAGACCCCAGGCGGAGTAGTAGGGGAATCTCATCCTTTACTTCCACACAAGGGTGACAGGCCAAATCATCTGTCAGGATAGATATGGTGGCCACGATTTCGCTGAAAACCCGATGTCTTAGGATTCACAACAAAGCAACGGCAAGCACCTGCTAAAGACCCCCTGAAATGTTTGGCAGTGAAAACCCCACATTTCATGGCACCCCCAAAAATGAGCCTTTGGCGCCCTAACTGACGGGATCCCAATTTCTCCAAAAGTCAGACGTTGTCCGATTCACTCCAAAGTGGCGCCAAACACCCAGAGAATGCCCCCTGCAAGGTTTGGGGGTGAAAACACTACGTTTCACATCGCCCCACAAAATGAGCCCTCGACGCCGTAACCCACATGGTTGTCAGGGGCTGGACTGAGGAGGAATGGTGGGAGCCCCCCCCCCTCTCGAGGACCTGCTCCACAACTCCAATTTATAAAGATTATAATCCAAGTTAACGAGATCTTCTTGCAATTAGAGGTCAAGAGATATGTAAAAGTCAGTGCTTTATATGATTCAGCCACATGGTGGAGCAATACACAAAGATTAAAGAAGCCATGATAGCCAGCTCTGAAAAGCTGGGATGGTTTGTGTCTTCAAAGGCATGGCAGTGTGGCTTGAAGTTAATGACTTGTAACACCTCACAGTCATCATCATAATATAATAATAATAATTTATTATTTATACCCAGCCACTCTGGGCGGCTTCCAACAAAATATTAAAATAAAATAGTCTGTCAAACATTCAAAGCTTCCCAGAACAGGGCTGCCTTCAGATGTCTTCTAAATGTCAGGTAGCTGTTTATCTCTTTGACATCTGGTGGGAGGGGGTTCCACAGGGAAGGCACCACTACCCTGTGACTTGGCTTCTCGCAGGGAAGGAACCGCCAAAAGGCCCTCAGCGCTGGACCTCAGTGTCCAGGCAGAACGATGGGGGTGGAGGCGCTCCTTCAGGTATACTGGGCCTCTGAGGCCGTTTAGGGCTTTAAAGGTCAGCACCAACACTTTGAATTGTGCCCGGAAACATACTGAGAGCCAATGTAGGTCTTGGGGGCCACTCCCAGTCACCAGTCTAGCTGCCGCATTCTGGATTAGTTGTAGTTTCCGGGTCACCTTCAAAGGTAGCCCCACGTAGAGCGCATTGCAGTAGTCCAAGCGGGAGATAACCAGAGCATGCACCACTCTGGCGAGGCAATCCGCAGGCAGATAGGGTCTCAGCCTGCGTACTAGATGAAGCTGTTCAACAGCTGCCCTGGACACAGAATTGACCTGCGCCTCCATGGACACCATGAACTGAAAGGTCCCGGGGGCGTTACCCTGAGCCTCAGCCACAAGGAATGTGCAGCAGCAGAAAATGGTAACGCTGTTCTAGATTGCATCTATGGAAGTCCAGGGTCCTGATGAAACAAAGTCCAAGTCCTACTCTCTCCTACCTTGGTCAGGCCACACCTGGAGTCCTGTGTCCAGTTCTGGGCACCATCATTTAAGAAGGGTGTTGACAAGCTGGAATGTGTGCAGAGGAGGGCAACCAAGACAACCAAGGGTCTGGAAACTAAGATTGAAGAGAAACACTGGAAGGAGTTGGGGAGGTTTGGCCTGGAAAAGAGGAAACTGAGAGGAGATCTGACAGCCATCTTCCAATATCTTAAGGGCTGTCACATGGAAGAGGGAACAAGCTTCTTTTCTCCTGCTCTAGATGGTAGGACTCGAACCCATGGATTCAAGTTATAAGAAAGGAGATTCCAACTAAACATTCATAAAAACTTTCTGACAGTAAGGACTGTTTGGCATTGGAACAGATTCCCATGAGAGGTGGTGGACTCTCCTTCCTTGGAGGTTACTAAGCAGAGGTTGGGTGGCCGTCTGCCATGGATGCTTTTGCTGAGATTCCTGCATCCCAGGGGGTTGGACTAGATGACCCTTGGTGTCCCTTCCAGCTATAAGTTTCTATGATTCTATGAAATTGATCTGGATTAATGACAGCCATCCACCAGTTTCATATGCAAAACTGCTTCCCACCCCACCCCCTTACTGATTAATATATATAAAAAATACATTAAAGTAGACAAATAATAACTTACAAAAAGGATCAATAAACGTGTCACCTTTATTATATAAACTGTTATCATAATCACATGTCAAAATTTCTTTTGTGAATGAAATAAAATGGTTTCAATCAGTTTTTAATAACCAACAATCAAATGTAGTGCTTGGGGTACAGCTTAGATCAATTCCCCAGATGTTCAGTGTCCAGGGGTTCAGTGCCTGGCACCCAGAAACTCATGGCAAAGGGGAGTCTGGCACCAAGTAACTCATAACATTTCACTTCCTTGCAAGCTAAGGAAAGCTGTTGATTGGCAGAAGACACTGGGCAGAAGCAGAAAGAAACAGGGGGATGAGGGGGTCTAAGGGTGAAGTCCTGCTCCTGTCCATCCTAATACTGGACAGTTTATTACAGGATGTTGAGAAGGGTCATTTTTTACTATTAATTGAGAAACAGCAGCCATAGTCTAGGCCAGGAGTGTTTTTCCTTGGTGACACCGCCATGTTGAAAAGTGTGTGTTTGCAAGGTGTTTCCTGTCCTGTCCAGAAATGCACTGTGCTGGATGAAGCCAGCTCTAGATCCTTCCTAAATAAAAAAAATTAAAACCCACTGGAAGATATATTTGAAAAATTAATGTTAAGGGGAACAATTCACATTCTTAAGCAAGGTAGCTAAAGCCACAGGGTCAGGGCCTCCATTGTGACACGTCCCCCTGCTGAGTGACTTGGCTGAGGACTTTGGGAAGAGCAACTACTTGAGGATAGTTCAGGAAAAAGGAGGTGGTTTGTGAGAAGTAATGATGTTTTCCGGCAAAATAAAGATTTCTTCTTCTTGAGTGTAAGTAGGATGTCTAATTCTTTCTGCGTTCTGCTTCTTTTGCTCTCCCTCAAGATTTAGAAACATAGGGCAGTAAGGCAGATCTGGAAAAAGCCTAGGTAAAGGTACAGGGACCCCTGACCGTTAGGTCCAGTCGCGGACGACTCTAGGGTTCCGCGCTCATCTCGCTCTATAGGCTGAGGGAGCCGGCGTACAGCTTCCGGGTGATGTGGCCAGGATGACGAAGCCGCTTCTGGCAAAAGCAGAGCAGTGCACGGAAAGGCTGTTTACCTTCCCGACAGAACGGCACCTACCGTATTTTTCGCTTTATAGGACGCACCGGACCATAAGAGGCACCGGATTGTAGGAGGGGGAGAACGGGGGGGGGGGGAATTCTCTCCCTCTCTGCTCAGTGTCCCTTCAGCGAAGCGGCAGGAGAAATGGAGCCCCTTCCATTTCTCCTCCCACTTCGCTGAAGGGGCGCTGCGCAGAGAGGGAAAACTGTGCACCGACCCCTCTCGCTCTCCAGGCTTCAGGCGGCTATCCGCAAGCCTTCTGAGTGCAGCGGGAACTCCTGCTGCGCTTGGAAGGCTTGCGGATAGCTGCCTGAAGCCCCCAGAGTGCAGCCTTTGAAGCCTCCGCAGAGCAGCGGGGTGAAGGCACCCCGCTGCCCTGCGGAGGCTTTGTGCAGCCATCCCCAAGCTAGAACAGTGAGACGGAGCACCGCGCAGCGCTCCTTCTGCCTGCTCTGGCTTTGGGCTTAGCTGCGCAGCCTGCATTCACTCCATAGGGCGCACACAAATTTTCCCTTAATTTTTGTTTTTTTTATAATATATTTTTTATTAGCAAACCAATCAAATCACATTAGTTCCAAATTACAAAACCGAATTTTAAATTTTGGTTGGGGGTACCAATGCTTCGAGCTCAGAAAGGGATCCAATCATCTCTTATTTCTGCTGCTTTGATCATTTTCCCTTAATTTTTGGAGGGGGAAAAGTGCGTCCTATAGAGTGAAAAAGACGGTATTTATCTACTTCCACTTTCGAACTGCTAGGTGACTTCAGGTGGCTATCCGCAAGCCTTCGAAGTACAGCGGGAACTCCTGCTGCGCTCCGAAAGCTTGCGGATAGCTGCCTGAAGCCAACGGAGTGCAGCCTTTGAAGCCTCTGCAGAGCAGCGGGGTGAAGGCACCCCGCTGTCCTGCGGAGGCTTTGCGCAGCTAACCCCAAGCTAGAACAGCGAGACGGAGCGCTTTGCAGCGCTCCTTCTGCCTGCTCTGGCTTTGGGATTAGCTGCGCAGCCTGCATTCACTCCATAGGGCACACAGAAATCTTCCCTTAATTTTTGTTTTTTTTATAATATATTTTTTATTAGCAAACCAATCAAATCACATTAGTTCCAAATTACAAAACCGAATTTTAAATTTTTGTTGGGGGTACCCATGCTTTGAGCTCTTAAAGGGATCCAATCATCTCTTATTTCTGCTGCTTTGATCATTTCCCCTTAATTTTTGGAGGGGGGAAATTGCGTCTTATAGAGCGAAAAATACGGTATTTATCTACTTCCACTTTGTGCTTTCGAACTGCTAGGTTGGCAGGTGCTGGGACCGAGCAGCGGGAGCTCACCCCGTCGCGGGGATTCGAACTGCCGACCTTCTGATCAGCAAGCCCTAGGCTCTGTCACCACCCGTGTCCCTACGGAAAAAGCCTATCGCAGACCAAATCCCCCTCCCAAACCTGGTATGTAAGGGCTTCCGGTTTTTCCGCCCTCCGTTGTGGATGTGCTTCGCGGGTTCTCCGCGCCTAGCAGCTGTTAGAGGGAACTTTGGGGGGCAACACGAAGGCTACACAACCCCCATAAAGGCTCTGGGCGTGGCCCAGGGCTGACATTGTCCGGCAGCATCAAAAAAGGAACCCTTCGAAGCCCACGTCCTAACCAAGAGGTGAGTCGACAGAGAGTACCTAGACGCAAGGACACGAGCAATCCTCAGCAGCAAGCCTCAAAGTCCCAAACGGTAAGAACGGCAGCTAACAAGGAGAGCTTGAGGAGAAGAGGGTCTGTGAGACTTATTTATACAAACTGAACTGCTCAGAAACAGACCCAAAAGACTAGCACATAAAGAGTAAAGAACGGGAGATTTTATCTTAAACATATTGGAAATCTTTCTCATTATACGTAACCATAAGCAAAGATTTCTCTAACAAGTACCAGTAAGAAAAGGAAGACAGATTCAAATTTCACTCTGCAGCAGCAGTAGTAGCCCATTAAAAGAAGCGGAATTCAAGGACTTAACTTGTGTTTTACTTTGAAGTGGCGTGAGCCCAGCGAAAGAGACTGAGTTAAAAGACTTGGATTGTCAGCGCTGTTTGTGGTAAAAGAGTGGAAGTTACTGGAAAACAAAGGTAAAAGAGAAGGCAACACTTTTAATATTGAACTTATATTAAACACTAACCTATAAAGATGGCAAAGATGGCATAGCGTGGTCTAGGAGAAACGGCTGGACTAATTGGAGAATCGGGAAGAGAAGAAAAGTGGCGAAAGGAGGGGCAGAACTGCACAAAAGAGGAAAGGGACTATAAAATTAAAGATGAGCTTCTTTAGCTTGAGGAGCTAGTTTGTGAGAAAGGAAATACGTTTTCTGGTGTAATGAAGAGACTTTCTTCATATAAAGTATAAGTAGGATTCCTAATTCCTTCTGCATTCTGTTTCTTTTACTATCCCTCAAGATTCAGAAACATAGGGAACCAAGTCATGGTTAGATTAGTTTATAAAGATTGGCTGTGTGAGCTGCTGGTCTCCTGCTGTCACGTGCCAAAGATCCATCCCCTGGTCTGTGAGGAGGAGGAGGAAGAGATATTGGAAGAGAAATGGGAGGATGAAGTGATGGTTATGAAGATCAGAAGGAATCTTTAGTGAAGGTGAAAACAATTTATGTAAGACCAAGCGACCAGGGGGTGGATGCCAGCGATATATAGATGGGGAGTGTTGATCTTTGTTCTTGAGGAACAGGGAGGCCAGAGAGAATCTGGATCACTGGGATGGGGGGAGGCAGCTCCCTGATTCAAGAAGAGTTCAGGGATGGGATGAGGAAGGGAGGAAGGGAGAATAACGCAAGCCACCTGGAGATCCTTGCAGGAAAGATGGGTCATCAATGTAGTAATCAATGAAAAAATTAAGAATTTTTTCTCTTCATTTCTCTTCATTTCTCTTCCAGGCAGCGATAGCAGTGAGGCCAGCAGCTCCAGTACAGCTCTACCCCACTCCAAGACCCAGTTCTCCCTTCGCCCAAAACCCAAGTATCTAAATAGGGATGCGGGTGGCGCTGTGGGTTAAACCACAGAGCCTAGGACTTCCCTATCAGAAGGCTGGCGGTTCGAATCCCCACGACGGAGTGAACTCCCGTTGCTCGGTCCCTGCTCCTGCCAACCTAGCAGTTCAAAAGCACGTCAAAGTGCAAGTAGATAAATAGGTACCACTACGGCGGGAAGGTAAAGGGCGTTTCCGTGCGCTGCTCTGGTTCAGAAGCAGCTTAGTCATGCTGGCCACATGACCCGGAAGCTGTTCATGACCGGTCCGCCAATAAAGCAAGATGAGCGCTGCAACCCGAGTCGGCCACGACTGGACCTAATGGTCAGGAGTCCCTTTACCTTGATATATTTCAAAAACACTGAGTCTCCAGTGTGGTCTCTCGTCACAAGGAAACAGACTTTATAAAGAGGCAACCTTTCAAACTTCTTATAAATGGAAACTGGGGAAAGCCCCCTCCAAAAGAATAGACTGTGCCCAGTGACTAGCTGATCCACATGCCTGTTCAGTTGACGCTCTAGATGCCTACTCAGTTGTTCTCCAAGGCTGTTGAAAGAGAGAATGGCCAGTGTGGCAGGCTGTGCGAGCTGCTGGCCTCCTGCTGTCGTGCCCCTAAAATCCACCCCCTGGTCTGCGAGGAGGAGGAGGAAGAGATATTGGAAGAGAAATGGAATGAGGAAGTAAATATAATTAAAGAAAGGGAGAATAGCGTAAGCCACCTGGAGATCCTTGAAGGAAAGATGGGTTGTCAACATAATAAGAAATGGAAAGATTAAAAATATTTTCTCTTCTTCTCTCTTCCGGGCAGCGACAGCAGTGAGGCCAGCAACTCCAGCACAGATCTCCCTCCCCACCAAGACCCAGTCCCCCCCTTCCCCACAAACCCAAATAGAAAAATAAAATAAAAATCATCATCATCATTATTATTCTAATCAAGTTCCTTTACAAACATGCTATTCTGTGATCATCCTTTTATCCTAGGCGGTGCTTTTTCCTACGTTTGTGAGCATGAGTGGAAATCCTGAGTCTCGCTGCAGGAGTTGACAGTTTGGCTCCTTCCCTTGTTGTTGCTCCTAGATGGAACTGCGCATGTGCGAAGACAAGACAGAGCCTTCCAAACTGGATCAATAAACGTGTCACCCGTTGTCTGAAAACCACTGTCCTAATCACATGCCAGATTGTCTTTTTTGAATGAAATAAAATTCTTTCAAATAGTTTTTTAATGTTGTCATTTGTCTGTCTTGAGAAGCAATGGAGTGCGCCTCTGGGGGTGAGGTCAAAAGTCAAGCAACGGTGTCAGCAGTCCCAAAGTGACCTCTCCAGGGAGCAAGACTGGGCAGTGTGTCTGGAGGTCCTGGGCTTCCCAGATGACAAGACTCCCTCTCTTGGCCTTGCAGATGTGTCTCCAAGGACAGCAGAGTTAGGCACCAGTTGGGCTGCAGGAGATGTCAGAAGGGGTTGTAAACGGCGCCATCCAACCGCCTGAGGGACTCCACTCCAGATTTGTGTAGGCTTTACTCCTTAGCCTTTTCAGCTCCCAAAGATATCCCACAAGGCAAATTAGGATCAGAGTTTTCCTTCTCTTCGATGGGCTATCTTTATAGGTGGATGAGCCCCATCTGCCCCTCACTTCCCTCCACAGCATTGCAGAAACCACCTTCTTGACCACTGGGCCCACGCTTGGTCTTGTCCGCTCAATCTGCTGGAGCCCGTCTTGGCACACAGGGGAAGTTCCTGAGCATTTGAGACTCCTTGGCTGCTCTCACCTGGTTTAGGTGGCCAGTCAAACCGTTCCCAGGATGTGGCCTCTGTCACATGCTGACCGTTTCTAGGAGCAAGAGAACAAACTTTTTATTAAAGAATGGAAATGGTTGAATGAATAGTTACAAACTGTAAACAGATAAGAACATTGGCAGGATTATTGGAATAACCTGCAGTTTAATAAGATTATCTATTTAAAGCAGATGCATAAATGAAGAAATTGAGGTAATTTGGATATGCATAAGATATGGAGAATCAATTTAAAGAACTGCAGAAAGAGGGGGAAGGAAGTCAAGTTTTGAAATGCTAAAATGACTGCAAAATTACTGAAATGTATAAACTTGAAAATCATAATTCAGCTTTCCAGTTATAGCTTTTGCGGTGATGAGGCATGTGAGCCTCAACTGTCCTGCATCTACTCCAGCTGAGGAATCACACACCTCCTCCCCAAGCTAGCGAGCCCCACCTGGGCTGTGGGTCCTTGCCTTCCGTCCCTCCCAACTGACAGTTGTTAGTTCTGGAATCCTGAGCTTGAGGGGGGGTACATCCCATTTTGCCCCGTAGGACACTCACCACCCCTTAGCCACCTGCCTTTGGCGCTGCAGCAGTGATGGCTTTGGTCCCTGAAAGAGCATGCAAGATCTCTCCCAAATCTCAATACATATTTTGCTCTCCTAGACATCTTGCAAGACTTCAATGAGATCGCACAAGATCTTGCAGAAAATCTCCAATCTGTTTACCTGCAAGCACACACCTTTAATTTTTTTTCTTATTTAGTACAAATTTCTCAATCTAACAGATTTGCACATAGGATTCTGTATCACATGAAACGGCACATTTGTTTTGTTCTATTGTTACATTATTTGTGGCCTTCTAACACTTTGGGAGAAGCCTTCTCTCCCTTTTCCCTTAAAAAATGAGGATCTATGCTTTACACTCAGCAGGAAGGCCCATTTAAAAGGAAACTTGTAGTTGTTTTGCTGCTGCTTTTTGTGTTCTCAGGTGTCCAAGTTAGCCTCCTGGCCCTGCTCCTCCACTATACCACAGCAACATCCCCCACTAGGAATCCCTACTTGGGCTTTCATTGGCCATCAGCAATATCCGGTGGAGCCAGGTGGAGAGAAATGCCCCATCTTGCCCATCTTTGGGGTTTCAAGAGGTATAGCCTCTGTGCATGTACAGAATTCATGATTCAGCAAATCTATTAGACCACCGAAAGAGTTATTTCCTCTGATTAAATTACCAAAGGAAGAAAGCAGGATTGGCTTTTCTCCCCAGGGACACAAGGAAGGGGAAGGTATATGTTTAAGAAATCAAATTCCCCAAGGGCTGAAACTCTGTTCAGCCAGTTAAAAAACCCAAATTCTCTCCGTAGAGTGCTTCACATCTGGCGGGCAGGGCTTGTGTGCTTTGCTCATGATCCCTTGGATGTCCTGAGGCTGATAGAGCAGCAGCCGTAAGTCTTGGGGCTCTGGGAGTGAGACATTGTCCTCAGAAGGCAAAGAGTAACTGAGGTTCCCTTTTCTCTCCCTTGGAGGCCCTGAACCAGGAGCTGGCCAGTTCAGGGCCTCCATGCGAGAGAAAAGGGGGGCCAGCACTTGTGCTCAAATGAGCTTTCATACGCGGTCATCCTGCCCCACACTCACACATTCCAAAATATCTGCATGCTCACCTATCCAAGAGGTGGTTGGTGTTGGGCTGGGGGGTCCCAGAAGGCAGAATAAGTTGAGAAAGCCCAAGAAGTTTGAGGCATCCTCTTCGCATCCACCCAAACCCAATCTAAACAGCTTTGCTCCAGAACCAGCCCCTCCCTTCAGTTCTGTTCAGTTCAGAATGTCAGTTAAGAGGGACCACCTGTATTTTCTTGATTCTTGCCTGAGGTCATAATGGGCATGCACACTGGTATCTGTTTACCTGTAAGCACACACCTTTAGTTTATCTTCTTACAAATAAAAATAAAATACTAGTTTCTCAGTCTACCAGCTTTGCACAAAATAGCAGCTGTTTTGTGATCCATGGCAGTGAAAACCCCACGTTTTATGGCGCCCCCCCCCCAAAAAAAATGAGGCTTCAGTGCCCTAACCCACAGGGTCACGATTTCTCCAAAGGTCCAATGTCATCTGATTCACTCCAAAGCAGCACCAAACACCCAGAGAATGCCCCCTGCAACATTGGGGGGGGGGGCTTTGAAAGCACTACATTTCCCATTGTTAGAGTGGCATACGAAGGATGAACAAGTTAAATCTTTTTTTTATATATAAATTAGTTTTATTCAATTTTTCCAATACATAATTATACAAATCATACATCTTTTTTTATAATATCCACTCCCTTTTTGGACTTCCCTCATCCTGCCTGATACACCTTCCACTTTAAGTTTCATACACATTTCTAAGGTCTTACTTCAATTATTCTTAAAACTAAAGCCTTGCTTTACTCCAATTCTAACATTTCTTTTTACAGAGCTTCATTTAAGCTTACAAGTGTTATTTGATTGTCACTTAATTTATGCATATATTCTTTAAATTTTTCCCAATCTTCTATAAATCTTTGGTCTTGCCGGTCTCGGATCCTTTCCGTCAATCTATCAAGTTCTGCATAGTCCATCATCTTCATTCTCCATTCGTGTAGTGTAGGCAGCTCCTCTTGCTTCCATTTCTGAGCCGGATGAACAAGTTAAATCAGTGATGATAGATTGGGCAAGACATGTAGGACATAACATAATGTTTGAGGATTGGGAAAGATTGTGGAAGAAAGGGGTCAAGTTCACTGCATGTACTGTACTAAAGGAAAACATAATGAAAATGATGTATAGATGGTATCCGACCCCAGTTAAATTAGCAAAGATTTATCATAACTGTGATAACCATTGCTGGAAATGTAAAGAAAACGAAGGTACTTTCTATCATATGTGGTGGACCTGCCCCAAGGTGAAAGACTTCTGGGAAAAGATTTATAATGAATTGAAAAAAATGTTGAAATATACATTTATAAAGAAATAACAGGTTTGGAATTGCCCCCAAAAGATGTTAAATTATACACTGGGCAACAATTTTTTACCTTTTGAATGTTGTCTAGATTTCTACAATTGATTTAGGGTCTTTTTGCACTGCTGAATCAGGAAATGGCATCCGTTTCTCTCCATCAGGTCAGGTTGTTGTGCTATGTTGATTTGTAAAAAAATCAGATCTTGTGACAAAACCGATTACATTTTGTGGCATTATCAGCTGATTTTTGTCAACACATATCATCCTAAATATGTTTTTAAGAGAAAATAATGTTTTCCCAACAACATATATTGATTGCCTGATAGAAACATTGATTACTGTAAACTGAATGGTGGGCATTGATAAAGGTAAGTACACATAAATTGCATGTTGCTTCACCATTTTTCAAACTTCAGGGCTTGAACTTCCGTTTCTTGGAACTCCTGGAGTGCTCAGCGGCAGGGAGGTCTCTCTTCAGAGTCCAACAGTAGTCAGCCATCATGACTGCGTCCCAGCGACCCTGATACCTGGTCTCCATCTCTTTCATGTCCTGATGGAATCTCTCCCCCTGCTCGTCACTCATTGAACCCAGGTTCTCAGGAAACCGGTCCATATGTGAAAATAGGTAGTGCATCTTGACGCTCATGTTGCAGCCCAGGTTTCTGAAAGCAGTCAGCATGTTGTTGACAAGTTCTGCATAGTTTCTGACCTTACTGTTGCTTAGAAAGTTCTTCACTACCAGAACAAATGCCTTCCACGCTCCCAGTTCCATTTCGTTCATTGAGTTTCTGAACTCTGGATCTCTGATGAGCTGACGGATCTGAGGACCGTCAAAGATGCCAGCTTTCAACTTCTCCATGGTCAATCCTGCCACAAGTGAAGCAGTCACCATCCTTGTCCAGAGCCTTTGGTGAACTGCTTGATTAAGCCGAGCTTGATGTGCAGCGGTGGGAAGAGTATTCTGTCTCTGTCCACCAGAGGGTCGTTGATGACGTTCCTTTCTTTGCAAGGCACCAATTCCTCCCGCACAGGCCAGTCCTTCTTCGTGTAATGCTGAGCACGGTCCCTACTATCCCACATGCACAGAAAACATGGGTACTTGTTGAAGCCAGACTGTTGCCCCAACAAAAAGTTCACCATCTTCAGGTCAACACAAATAAACCACTTATGCTGACCATAACCAATTTTCTCCAGCACATACTTCACTGCTTCATAGTTCTCCTTCAGTGTAGTCGAGTGAGCCAGGGGTATAGAGGCAAACTGGTTGCCGTTGTGTAGCAGAACACATTTCAGTGATCGCTTGCTGCTGTCAATGAACAGTCTCCAATCTTTGGGTTCATACTGTGGCACTCCAAGCTTGAGCAGAAGCTGCGCAATATCTGCACAGTACACCAAGTCCTTGTCTTCTGAGAAAAAACGGAGGTACTCTTGATGCCTGTTGCGGAAGAAGCTGATGTCAGAGAGGAGTTTTCCCCCCTTCAATCTGGATGCCAACAGTTCGGCAGAGTCCTTTGACAAGCTGAGGTCACGAACTAGATCATTCAACTCCTTTTGGGAAAATGGATGTGGAGCATCATCTTCAAGAACCACTTCTTCTTCTTGTCCTTCAGCACTGGAGGCATCTTTGTCACTAATGTCTGGAAGTTCTCCGAAGACAGGCACTGGAATTTCATCACAATGGGGCAGGACTCTTGAGGAGGAGGAGAAAGGGGAGGGAACTGGAAGGGGAATATATGCTCTGCGCAAATGGCTGTGAACTCATGCTTGTTTTGTGAATCTATCACACTTGCTCCTTCTGCCACCCCGGATGGCAGAATAAAGCTTTTCTCTGAAACTATTCCTTGAGTGTCTGTTGACTCCCATTTCCCCGTCCTGGGCGCAAAGCTCTTCTCACCCGAGGCTAAAAAGGCTACAAGCAGAGTCTGTAACCTGAAGTGTATGTTAACCCGAGGTACCACTGTATCACTGAATTTGTCCATGGCAAGTCTGCGTTTAACTGCAGGTTGTTCATATGTGGTGAGTTTATACCGACCCATCTCGTTATTAAATGTGGATTATAAAATTTTTGCTGACATTTTAGCAAAGAGATTGAAAAGAGTTTTGATGGAGGAGATTCATGGAGATCAAGCGGGCTTTCTCCCGAAAAGACACTTGTCGGGCAATGTAAGGAATATAATTGACATTTTGGAAAAGTTGGAAGTGGACATTAACACTAAGGCAGTTTTGATATTTGTGGATGCCGAGAAAGCCTTTGACAACATTTCTTGGAGTTTTATGATGAAGAATCTCCGGGGGATGGGGGTAGGCCAAGGGTTTGAAAATGGTATAGGTGCAATATACTCTGAACAGAAAGCAAAATTAATTGTAAATAATGTGCTTACAGAAGAGTTCAAGATAGAAAAAGGAACACGTCAGGGGTGCCCAATCTCTCCATTACTTTTTATATCAGTCCTGGAGGTTTTGCTTAACATGATTAGAAGGGACCAGTTGGTAAAAGGGATTCAGGTCGGAGCTAAACAATACAAATTGAGAGCGTTTGCAGATGACCTGGTACTTACATTACAAGAACCGGACGCTAGTACGAAAAGGGTATTGGAATTAATACAAGAATTTGGCCATGTCGCAGGATTTAAATTGAACAAATTAAAAACTAAGGTATTGGAGAAAAATTTAACACCTTTTGAAAAAGAAAGGTTTCAGAATGAGACAGGGTTAAATGTGGTTAAGAAAGTGAAGTATTTGGGCATAAACATGACAGCTAAGAATGTGAATTTATTTAAAGATAACTATGAGAAAGTTTGGACAGAAGTGAAAAAAGATCTAGAAATCTGGTCGAACTTGAAGCTTTCCTTGTTGGGTCGAATTGCGGTTATAAAGATGAATGTATTGCCAAGAATGTTGTTGTTTTTTCAAACATTGCAGATTATTGACAAGATGGACTGTTTCAAGAAGTGGCAGAAAGATATATCTAGGTTTGTCTGGCAGGGCAAGAAGCCCAGAATTAAGTTTAAGATTTTAACTGATGCTAAGGAAAGGGGGGGTTTTGCCCTGCCAGACTTCAAACTTTACTATGAAGCGGCAGCATTCTGCTGGCTGAAGGACTGGCTACTTCTTGAGAATACAGACATTTTGGATTTGGAAGGTTTTAATAACATTTTTGGGTGGCGTGCATATCTGTGGTATGACAAGGTTAAAGCTCATAAAGGTTTTAAAAATCATATTGTCAGGAAAGCACTATTTAATGTTTGGACTAGATACAAAGATTTGTTGGAAAATAGAACCCCAAGGTGGTTGTCACCAATGGAAGCTAAGGCTGTTAAGAAGCTTAATATGGAATCTAGATGGCCGAGATACTGTGAAATTTTAGAACACGAAGGGGACAGATCAAAATTGCAGAGTTTTGAGAAACTAAAAGGGAAAGTGAGAGATTGGCTTCACTATTACCAAATAATAGAGGTCTTTAAGATGGACAGGAAAATTGGCTTTCAGGTGGAAAAATCAAAATTGGAGTTTGAGTTGTTAGAATCCAGTACTAAAAATTTATCAAAAATGTATAACTTGCTGCTGAAATGGAATACTCAGGATGAAACGGTTAAATCGGCAATGATTAAGTGGGCTCAGGACATTGGTCATAACATTATGTTTGCTGACTGGGAAAAGTTGTGGACCACCGGGATGAAATTTACGGCATGTAATGCCTTAAGAGAAAATGTTATGAAAATGATTTATAGGTGGTACATGACCCCAGTCAAGCTTGCAAAAATCTACCATTTGCCTGATAACAAGTGTTGGAAATGTAAAGAAAATGAAGGTGCATTCTTTCACCTTTGGTGGACATGCCCTAAGATTAAGGCTTTCTGGGAAATGATATATAATGAGTTGAAAAAGGTGTTTAAATATACCTTCCCGAAGAAACCAGAGGCCTTTCTCTTGGGTATTGTCAGCCAGGGGGTGTTAAAGAAGCATATGACTTTCTTTATGTATGCTACAACAGCAGCAAGAATACTCATCGCAAAGTACTGGAAGACACAAGATTTACCCACCCTGGAAGAATGGCAGATGAAGGTGATCGACTACATGGGTCTGGCAGAGATGACGAGCAGAATCCGAAACCAGGGAAGAGAAACGGCGGAAGAAGATTGGAAGAAATTTAAGGACTATTTAAAGAGATTTTGTAAAATTAATGAATGTTAAAATGACGTTGGATTTGAAAATAAGTGGTTATCAGCGGTATTGGATAAGTTAAAGAGAGTAAAATCAAAATTTAAGTCAAAATAAGGGAAGGACTTGCTGAATAGCTGATTAGAAATTGGAATACAGAAAGGGGAGGTATGAGGAAGTCGGGGAAGTAAGGTATAAGAAAATAAGATTTTGAAATTGTACTTGTTATATGTTTGTTGTGTTTATGGTATTGTTTTGTTTTGTCTTTGTTGTTATAAAAATTCCTAATAAAAAAAATCTATTCATATGTGGTGAGTTTGTAGAAGTCTTCAATCCAATCATAGAAGGGAGACGCATTTTTATTTTTCCAGCTCACCAGTATCAGTCTTTTTACTGTGGTAAGGGCACAGAGAGTCCACTTGTATTGCCCCTTTGTGAGGTTCCATGTGCTGGGTGTATAATTCGAAAGGATATTTTGCTCGGTAAAGGTACATTTGGCCTCAGCGATGGGAGTCCAGCAAGGAATCATTTAGCCAGTGCAATGGAGGAGGAAGAGGTTGAAAATGCGAGACTTACTGGCACCTGTAGCAGCAGCAGCAGCAGCAGCTGGAGCATGGCCTGCAGTGCCACCTGGTGGCCCACCTCGGAACTTCCATGCCCATACCAGATTTAAAGCTTTAGGCATGTGTTTTACACACACACACACACACACACACACACACAAAAACACACACAAATAATAATTCACAAGCAGGAAATATCCCAAACAGCTCTTCCCCTGAAATATACTCGGAGTCGAGAGTGGATTTCATGCTCTATATTCAGCTCATAGTAGCGAGGAATGAAAATTCCCCCACAATATCTGCTTTATATACATTATTTACACAATGGGCTGCACGTGATCGGCTAATTCTGGGATTCTCCTGTAGGCCAATCAGGTTGTGGATTCACTTCCACCTGGAGCTGGATTGGGTGGCTCCTGCGGACCAATCAGACTGCTGCATTGTTCTAGGACCAATCAGACTGCTGCATGTTGGATCCTATTGTTCTAGGACCAATCAGACTGTAGCATTTTGGATCCTATTCAACTCAGTACATAACATCCCCACAAACCACCCCCAAATTCCCCAGCATAGGAATAGTGTGAGTGGAGGCTGGGTGCACCACATTGGAGACCCCAGGCGGAGTAGTAGGGGAATCTCATGCTTTACTTCCACACAAGGGTGACAGGCCAAATCATCTGTCAGGATAGATATGGTGGCCACGATTTCGCTGAAAACCCGATGTCTTAGGATTCACAACAAAGCAACGGCAAACACCTGCTAAAGACCCCCTGAAATGTTTGGCGGTGAAAACCCCACATTTCATGGCACCCCCAAAAATGAGCCTTTGGCGCCCTAACTCACGGGATCCCATTTTCTCCCAAAGTCAGACGTTGTCCAATTCACTCCAAAGTGGCGCCAAACACCCAGAGAATGCCCCCTGCAAGGTTTGGGGGTAAAAACACTACGTTTCACATCGCCCCACAAAATGAGCCCTCGACGCCGTAACCCACATGGTTGTCAGGGGCTGGACTGAGGAGGAATGGTGGGAGCCCCCCCTCTTGAGGACCTGCTCCACAACTCCAATTTATAAAGATTATAATCCAAGTTAACGAGATCTTCTTGCAATTACAGGTCAAGAGATATGTAAAAGTCAGTGCTTTATGTGATTCAGCCACATGGTGGAGCAATACACAAAGATTAAAGAAGCCATGATAGCCAGCTCTGAAAAGCTGGGATGGTTTGTGTCTTCAAAGGCATGGCAGTGTGGCTTGAAGTTAATGACTTGTAACACCTCACAGTCATCACCATCATAATATAATAATAATAATAATAATAATAACAACAACAACAACAACAACAACAACAACAACAATAATAATTTATTATTATTTATACCCAGCCACTCTGGGCAGCTTCCAACAAAATATTAAAATAAAATAGTCTGTCAAACATTCAAAGCTTCCCAGAACAGGGCTGCCTTCAGATGTCTTCTAAATGTCAGGTAGCTGTTTATCTCTTTGACATCTGGTGGGAGGGGGTTCCACAGGGCAGCCACCACTACCCTGTAACTTGGCTTCTCGTAGGGAGGGAACCGCCAAAAGGCCCTCAGCGCTGGACCTCAGTGTACAGGCAGAACGATGGGGGTGGAGGCGCTCCTTCAGGAATACTGGGCCTTTGAGGCCGTTTAGGGCTTTAAAGGTCAGCACCAACACTTTGAATTGTGCCCGGAAACATACTGAGAGCCAATGTAGGTCTTGGGGGCCACTCCCAGTCACCAGTCTAGCTGCCGCATTCTGGATTAGTTGTAGTTTCCGGGTCACCTTCAAAGGTAGCCCCACGTAGAGCGCATTGCAGTAGTCCAAGCGGGAGATAACCAGAGCATGCACCACTCTGGCGAGGCAATCCACAGGCAGATAGGGTCTCAGCCTGCGTACTAGATGTAGCTGGTCAACAGCTGCCCTGGACACAGAATTGACCTGCGCCTCCATGGACACCATGAACTGAAAGGTCCCGGGGGCGTTACCCTGAGCCTCAGCCACAAGGAATGTGCAGCAGCAGAAAATAGTAATGCTGTTCTAGATTGCATCTATGGAAGTCCAGGGTCCTGATGAAACAAAGTCCAAGTCCTACTCTCTCCTACCTTGGTCAGGCCACACCTGGAGTCCTGTGTCCAGTTCTGGGCACCATCATTTAAGAAGGATGTTGACAAGCTGGAATGTGTGCAGAGGAGGGCAACCAAGACAACCAAGGGTCTGGAAACTAAGATTGAAGAGAAACACTTGAAGGAGCTGGGTAGGTTTGGCCTGGAAAAGAGGAAACTGAGAGGAGATCTGATAGCCATCTTCCAATATCTTAAGGGCTGTCACATGGAAGAGGATACAAGCTTCTTTTCTCCTGCTCTAGATGGTAGGACTCGAACCCATGGATTCCAGTTATAAGAAAGGAGATTCCAACTAAACATTCATAACAACTTTCTGACAGTAAGGGCTGTTTGGCATTGGAACAGATTCCCACGAGAGGTGGTGGACTCTCCTTCCTTGGAGGTTACTAAGCAGAGGTTTGATGGCCGTCTGCCATGGATGCTTTTGCTGAGATTCCTGCATCCCAGGGGGTTGGACTAGATGACCCTTGGTGTCCCTTCCAGCTATAAGTTTCTATGATTCTATGAAATTGATCTGGATTAATGACAGCCATCCACCAGTTTCATATGCAAAACTGCTTCCCACCCCACCCCCTTACTGATTAATATATATAAAAAATACATTAAAGTAGACAAATAATAACTTACAAAAAGGATCTATAAACGTGTCACCTTTATTATATAAACTGTTATCATAATCACATGTTAGAATTTCTTTTGTGAATGAAATAAAATGGATTCAATCAGTTTTTAATAACCAACAATCAAATGTAGTGCTTGGGGTACAGCTTAGATCAATTCCCCCGATGTTCAGTGTCCAGGGGTTCAGTGCCTGGCACCCAGAAACTCATGGCAAAGGGGAGTCTGGCACCAAGTAACTCATAACATTTCACTTCCTTGCAAGCTAAGGAAAGCTGTTGATTGGCAGAAGACACTGGGCAGAAGCAGAAAGAAACAGGGGGATGAGGGGGTCTAAGGGTGAAGTCCTGCTCCTGTCCATCCTAATACTGGACAGATTATTACAGGATGTTGAGAAGGGTCATTTTTTACTATTAATTGAGAAACAGCAGCCATAGTCTAGGCCAGGAGTGTTTTTCCTTGGTGACACCGCCATGTTGAAAAGTGTGTGTTGGGAAGGTATTTCCTGTCCTGTCCAGAAATGCACCGTGCTGGATGAAGCCAGCTCTAGATCCTTCCTAAATAAAAAACATAAAAACCCACTGGAAGATATATTTGAAAAATTAATGTTAAGGGGAACAATTCACATTGTTAAGCAAGGTAGCTAAAGCAACAGGGTCAGGGCCTCCATTGTGACACGTCCCCCTGCTGAGTGACTTGGCTGAGGACTTTGGGAAGAGCAACTATTTGAGGATAGTTCAGGAGAAAGGAGGTGGTTTGTGAGAAGTAATGATGTTTTCCGGCAAAATAAAGATTTCTTCTTCTTGAGTGTAAGTAGGATGTCTAATTCTTTCTGCATTCTGCTTCTTTTGCTCTCCCTCAAGATTTAGAAACATAGGGCAGTAAGGCAGATCTGGAAAAAGCCTAGGTAAAGGTACAGGGACCCCTGACCGTTAGGTCCAGTCGCGGACGACTCTAGGGTTGCGCGCTCATCTCGCTCTATAGGCTGAGGGAGCCGGCGTACAGCTTCCGGGTCATGTGGCCAGGATGATGAAGCCGCTTCTGGCAAAAGCAGAGCAGTGCACGGAAAGGCTGTTTACCTTCCCGACAGAACGGCACCTACCGTATTTTTCGCTCTATAGGACGCACCGGACCATAAGACGCACCGGATCATAGGAGGGGGAGAACAGGGGAAAAAAATTCTCTCCCTCTCTGCTCAGTGTCCCTTCAGCGAAGCGGCAGGAGAAACGGAGCCCCTTCCATTTCTCCTCCCGCTTCGCTGAAGGGGCGCTGCGCAGAGAGGGAAAACTGTGCAGCGCCTCTCCAGCGAAGCGTAGCCTGGAGAGCGAGAGGGATCGGTGTGCACCGACCCCTCTCGCTCTCCAGGCTTCAGGCGGCTATCCGCAAGCCTTCTGAGTGCAGCGGGAACTCCTGCTGCGCTTGGAAGGCTTGCGGTTAGCTGCCTGAAGCCCCCAGAGCGCAGCCTTTGAAGCCTCCACAGAGCAGCGGGGTGAAGGCACCCTGCTGCCCTGCGGAGGCTTTGTGCAGCCATCCCCAAGCTAGAACAGTGAGACGGAGCGCCGCGCAGTGCTCCGCCTCACTGTTCTGGCTTCGGGGATGGCCTTTGAAGCCTCCGCAGGGCGGCAGGGTGCCTTCACCCCGCTGCCCTGCGGAGGCTTTGCGCAGCTAACCCCAAGCTAGAACAGCGAGACGGAGCGCTCCGCAGCGCTCCTTCTCCCTGCTCTGGCTTTGGGCTTAGCTGCGCAGCCTGCATTCACTCCATAGGACGCACACACATTTCCCCTTAATTGATTTTTTTAAAAATAAAATAATTTTTATTAGCAAACCAATCAAATCACATTAGTTCCATATTACAAAACCGAATTTTAAATTTTGGTTGGGGGTACCCATGCTTCGAGCTCAGAAAGGGATCCAATCATCTCTTCTTTCTGCTGCTTTGATCATTTCCCCTTAATTTTGGGAGGGGAAAAAGTGCGTCCTATAGAGTGAAAAATACGGTATATCTACTTCCACTTTCGAACTGCTAGGTGACTTCAGGCGGCTATTCGCAAGCCTTCGAAGTACAGCGGGAACTCCTACTGCGCTCCGAAAGCTTGCAGATAGCTGCCTGAAGCCAACGGAGTGCAGCCTTTGAAGCCTCTGCAGAGCAGCGGGGTGAAGGCACCCTGCTGCCCTGCGGAGGCTTTGTGCAGCCATCCCCAAGCTAGAACAGTGAGACGGAGCGCCGCGCAGCGCTCCGACTCACTGTTCTGGCTTTGGGGACGGCCTTTGAAGCCTCCGCAGGGCGGCAGGGTGCCTTCACCCCGCTGCCCTGCGGAGGCTTTGCGCAGCTAACCCCAAGCTAGAACAGCGAGACGGAGCGCTGCGCAGCGCTCCTTCTCCCTGTTCTGGCTTTGGGCTTAGCTGCGCAGCCTGCATTCACTCCATAGGGTGCACACAAATTTTCCCTTAATTTTTGTTTTTTTTATAAAATATTTTTTATTAGCAAACCAATCAAATCACATTAGTTCCAAATTACAAAACCGAATTTTAAATTTTGGTTGGGGGTACCCATGCTTCGAGCTCTTAAAGGGATCCAATCATCTCTTATTTCTGCTGCTTTGATCATTTCCCCTTAATTTTTGGAGGGGGGAAATTGTTTCCTATAGAGCGAAAAATACGGTATTTATCTACTTCCACTTTGTGCTTTCGAACTGCTAGGTTGGCAGGTGCTGGGACCGAGCAGCGGGAGCTCACCCCGTCGCGGGGATTCGAACTGCCGACCTTCTGATCAGCAAGCCCTAGGCTCTGTGGCCACCCGTGTCCCTACGGAAAAAGCCTATCGCAGACCAAATCCCCCTCCCAAACCTGGTATGTAAGGGCTTCCGGTTTTTCCGCCCTCCGTTGTGGATGTGCTTTGCGGGTTCTCCGTGCCTAGCAGCTGTTAGAGGGAACTTTGGGGGGCAACGCGGAGGCTACACGACCCTCAAAAAGGCTCTGGGCGTGGCCCAGGGCTGACATTGTCCGACAGCGTCAAAAAAGGAACCCTTCGAAGCCCACGTCCTAAGCAGGAGGTGAGTCGACAGAGAGTACCTAGACGCAAGGACACGAGCAATCCTCAGCAGCAAGCCTCAAAGTCCCAAACGGTAAGAACGGCAGCTAACAAGGAGAGATTGAGGAGAAGAGGGTCTGTGAGACTTATTTATACAAACTGAACTGCTCAGAAACAGACCCGAAAGGCTAGCACATAAAGAGTAAAGAACGGGAGATTTTATCTTAAACATATTGGAAATCTTTCTCATTATACGTAACCATAAGCAAAGATTTCTCTAACAAGTACCAGTAAGAAAAGGAAGACAGATTCAAATTTCACTCTGCAGCAGCAGTAGTAGCCCATTAAAAGAAGCGGAATTCAAGGACTTAACTTGTTTTTTACTTTGAAGTGGCGTGAGCCCAGCGAAAGAGACTGAGTTAAAAGACTTGGATTGTCAGTGCTGTTTGTGGTAAAAGAGTGGATGTTACTGGAAAACAAAGGTAAAAGAGAAGGCAACACTTTCAATATTGAACTTATATTAAACACTAACCTATAAAGATGGCAAAGATGGCGTAGCGTGGTCTAGGAGAAGGAGGAGGTGGTTTGTGAGAAAGGAAATACGTTTTCTGGTGTAACGAAGAGACTTTCTTCATCTAAAGTATAAGTAGGATTCCTAATTCCTTCTGCATTCTGTTTCTTTTACTATCCCTCAAGATTCAGAAACGTAGGGAACCATGTCATGGTTAAATTAGTTTATAAAGATTGGCTGCGTGAGCTGCTGGTCTCCTGCTGTCACGTGCCAAAGATCCATCCCCTGGTCTGTGAGGAGGAGGAGGAAGAGATATTGGAAGAGAAATGGGAGGATGAAGTGATGGTTATGAAGATCAGAAGGAATCTTTAGTGAAGGTGAAAATAATTTATGTAAGACCAAGTGACCAAGGGATGGATGCCACTGATACCAATTTAGATGGTGAGTGTTGATCTTTGTTCATCAGGAACAGGGAGGCCAGAGAAAATCCCGCTGGCTGGAGATCGGGGAGGCAGCTCCCTCATTCAAGAAGAATTCAGGGATGGGATGAGGACTTTGGGATGAGAAACTATTTGAGGATAGTTCAGACGAGAGGAGGAAGATTTTGAGGAAGCAAACATGTTTTTTAGCGCAACGAATTGACTTTCTTCATCTAAAGCGTAAGTAGAATGCGTAAGTCACTGTGCTACATGAAAAGGAAGAGGTATCGAACTTTTTAAAATAAACAAAGCAAAACTGCTTAACCCACTAAAATATATATTTTTAAAAATGAACATTAAAGGGAGCCATGTCCCTTGTAAAGCCAGGTAGCTAAAGTGACGGTGTCATGTCCTCCATTGTGACACGTTCTCCGGCTGACTGACTTGGCTGACAACTTTGGGAAGAGCAACTATTTGAGGATAGTTCAAAGAAAATAGGTTGTTGGTGTGAATTGTGTTTTCTGAAAAATGAAAATTTATTCATCTCGTGTATACATAGGATCTCTTATTCTTCCTGCATTTTGCTTCATTTGCTATCCCTCAAGATTCAGATATATAAGGAACCATATCATGGTTAGATTAATTTTTAAAGATTGACCTCAGGACCCTCTTAGATCCTTTGAGGGAAATGGCTTGCCTTCTCCCTTGCGGGCATCACCACAAGAAAGGGATCTCCCAGTTCTGGAGGGTCTCTTGACAAGATGCCCTCCTCTCTGGTTTCAGCTGCTTGCTGCAATCGCCATGAGAGGTTTCTGAAAGTAGGTTTATCTGCCAGATAAAGAGTATCAAGGAAGCATCTAGAACCCATTTCCTGACTATTTTCCCTCTTCTTCCCTAGATTCTGCAGTCTGAGAAGGCTGGGTGAGCTGCTGGTCTCCTGCTGTCGTGCCACAAAAATCCATCCCCTGGTCTGTGAGGAGGAGGACACAGTGAGTGTAATGAAGGATGGAAAGGAAAGAAGGGTAAAGGTGAGAACGATCTACGTAAGGCCAAGGGACCAGAGGATGGATACCACAGATGCTACTACCAATGGTGAGTGTTGATCTTTGTTCAGGAGGAACAGGGAGGCCAGAGAGAATCTGGATCACTGAGGGTGGGGGGAGGCAGCTCCCTCATTCAAGAAGAGTTCAGGGATGGGATGAGGAAGGGAGGAAGGGAGAATAACGCAAGCCACCTGGAGATCCTTGCAGGAAAGATGGGTCATCAATGTAATAATTAATGAAAAAAATAAGAATCTTTTCTCTTCATTTCTCTTCAGGCAGTGATAGCAGTGAGGCCAGCAGCTCCAGTACAGCTCTACCCCGCTCCAAGACCCAGTTCTCCCTTCGCCCAAAATCCAAGTATCTAAATAAATAAATAATAGGGGTGCGGGTGGCGCTGTGGGTTAAACCACAGAGCCTAGGACTTGCCTATCAGAAGGTCGGCGGTTCGAATCCCCACGACGGAGTGAACTCCCGTTGCTCGGTCCCTGCTCCTGCCAACCTAGCAGTTCGAAAGCACGTCAAAGGGCAAGTACATAAAAAGGTAATGCTCCGGCGGGAAGGTAAAGGGTGTTTCCGTGCGCTGCTCTGGTTCAGAAGCAGCTTAGTCATGCTGGCCACATGACCCGGAAGCTGTTCATGACCGGTCCGCCAATAAAGTGCTGCAACCCCAGAGTCGGCCACGACTGGACCTAATGGTCAGGGGTCCCTTTACCTTTATATATTTCAGTGTGGTCTCTCGTCACAAGGAGACCACACTTTATAAAGAGGCAACCTTTCAAACTTCTTATAAATGGAAACTGGGGAAAGCCCCCTCCAAAAGAATAGACTGTGCCCAGTGACTAGCTGATCCACATGCCTGTTCAGTTGACACTCTAGATGCCTACTCAGTTGTTCTCCAAGGCTGTTGAAAGAGAGAATGGCCAGTGTGGCAGGCTGTGCGAGCTGCTGGCCTCCTGCTGTCGTGCCCCTAAAATCCACCCCCTGGTCTGCGAGGAGGAGGAGGAAGAGATATTGGAAGAGAAATGGAATGAGGAAGTAAATGTAATTAAAGAAAGGGAGAATAGTGTAAGCCACCTGGAGATCCTTGAAGGAAAGATGGGTTGTCAACATAATAAGAAATGGAAAGATTAAAAATATTTTCTCTTCTTCTCTCTTCCGGGCAGTGACAGCAGTGAGGCCAGCAACTCCAGCACAGATCTCCCTCCCCACCAAGACCCAGTCCCCCCCTTCCCCAAAACCCAAATAGAAAAATAAAATAAAAACCATCATCATCATCATCATTATTCTAATCAAGTTCCTTTACAAACATGCTATTCTCTGATCATCCTTTTATCCTAGGTGGTGCTTTTTCCTACGTTTGTGAGCATGAGTGGAAATCCTGAGTCTCGCTGCAGGAGTCGACAGTTTGGCTCCTTCCCTTGTTGTTGCTCCTAGATGGAAGTGCGCATGTGCGAAGACAAGACAGAGACTTCCAAACTGGATCAATAAACGTGTCACCCGTTGTCTGAAAACCACTGTCCTAATCACATGCCAGATTGTCTTTTGTGAATGAAATAAAATTCTTTCAAATAGTTTTTTAATGTTGGCATTTGTCTGTCTTGAGAAGCAATGGAGTGCGCCTCCGGGGGTGAGGTCAAAAGTCAAGCAACAGTGTCAGCAGTCCCAAAGTGACCTCTCCAGGGAGCAAGACTGGGCAGTGTGTCTGGAGGTCCTGGGCTTCCCAGATGACAAGACTCCCTCTCTTGGCTGTGCAGATGTGTCTCCAAGGAAAGCAGAGTTAGGCACCAGTTGGGCTGCAGGAGATGTCAGAAGGGGTTGTAAACAGCGCCATCCAACCGCCTGAGGGACTCCACTCCAGATTTGTGTAGGCTTTACTCCTTAGCCTTTTCAGCTCCCAAAGATATCCCACAAGGCAAATTAGGATCAGAGTTTTCCTTCTCTTCGATGGGCTATCTTTATAGGTGGATGAGCCCCATCTGCCCCTCACTTCCCTCCACAGCATTGCAGAAACCACCTTCTTGACCACTGGGCCCACGCTTGGTCTTGTCCGCTCAATCTTCTGGAGCCTGTCTTGGCACACAGGGGAAGTTCCTGAGCATTTGAGACTCTTTGGCTGCTCTCACCTGGTTTAGGTGGCCAGTCAAACCGTTCCCAGGATGTGGCCTCTGTCACATGCTGACCGTTTCTAGGAGCAAGAGAACAAACTTTTTATTAAAGTTTTGAAATGTTAAAATGACTGCAAAATTATTGAAATGTATAAACTTGAAAATCATAATTTTTTTTTAAAAAAATATTTCGCCAAAAATCAGACGTCATCCGTCTCACTCCCAACTGGAGCCAAAGGACACAGGCCTGGCCAGGACAGCTTTCCAGTTATAGCTTCTCCGGTGATGAGGCATGTAAGCCTCAACTGTCCTGCATCTACTCCAGCTGAGGAATCACACACCTCCTCCCCAAGCTAGCGAGCCCCACCTGGGCTGTGGGTCCTTGCCTTCCATCCCTCCCAACTGACAGTTGTTAGTTCTGGAATCCTGAGCTTGAGGGGGGGTACATCCCATTTCGCCCCGTGGGACACTCACCACCCCTTAGCCACCTGCCTTTGGCGCTGCAGCAGTGATGGCTTTGGTCCCTGAAAGAGCATGCAAGATCTCTCCCAAATCTCAATACATATTTTGCTCTCCTGGACATCTTGCAAGACTTCAATGAGATCTCACAAGATCTTGCAGAAAATCTCCAATCTGTTTACCTGCAAGCACACACCTTTATTTATTTTTTCTTATTTAGTACAAATTTCTCAATCTAACAGATTTGCACATAGGATTCTGTATCACATGAAACGGCACATTTGTTTTGTTCTATTGTTACATTATTTGTGGCCTTCTAACACTTTGGGAGAAGCCTTCTCTCCCTTTTCCCTTAAAAAATGAGGATCTATGCTTTACACTCAGCAGGGAGGCCCATTTAAAAGGAAACATGTAGTTGTTTTGCTGCTGCTTTTTTGTGTTCTCAGGTGTCCAAGTTAGCCTCCTGGCCCTGCTCCTCCACTATACCACAGCAACATCCCCCACTAGGAATCCCTACTTGGGCTTTCATTGGCCATCAGCAATATCCGGTGGAGCCAGGTGGAGAGAAATGCCCCATCTTGCCCATCTTTGGGGTTTCAAGAGGTATAGCCTCTGTGCATGTACAGAATTCATGATTCAGCAAATCTATTAGACCATTGAAAGAGTTATTTCCTCTGATTAAATTACCAAAGGAAGAAAGCAGGATTGGCTTTTCTCCCCAGGGACACAAGGAAGGGGAAGGTGTATGTTTAAGAAATCAAATTCCCCAAGGGCTGAAACTCTGTTCAGCCAGTTAAAAAACCCAAATTCTCTCCGTACTGTGCTTTACATCTGGCGGGCAGGTCTTGTGTGCTTTGCTCATGATCCCTTGGATGTCCTGAGGCTGATAGAGCAGCAGCCGTAAGTCTTGGGGCTCTGGGAGTGAGACATTGTCCTCAGAAGGCAAAGAGTAACTGAGGTTCCCTTTTCTCTCCCTTGGAGGCCCTGAACCAGGAGCTGGCCAGTTCAGGGCCTCCATGGGAGAGAAAAGGGGGGCCAGCACTTGTGCTCAAAGGAGCTTTCATACGCGGTCATCCTGCCCCACACTCACATTCCAAAATATCTGCATGCTCACCTATCCAAGAGGTGGTTGGTGTTGGGCTGGGGGGTCCCAGAAGGCAGAATAAGTTGAGAAGCAAAGCCCAAGAAGTTTGAGGCATCCTCTTCGCATCCACCCAAACCCAATCTAAACAGCTTTGCTCCAGAACCAGCCCCTCCCTTCAGTTCTGTTCAGTTCAGAATGTCAGTTAAGAGGGACCACCTGTATTTTCTTGATTCTTGCCTGAGGTCATAATGGGCATGCACACTGGTATCTGTTTACCTGTAAGCACACACCTTTAGTTTATCTTTTTAAAAATAAAAATAAAATACTAGTTTCTCAGTCTACCAGCTTTGCACAAAACAGCAGCCGTTTTGTGGTCCACGGCAGTGAAAACCCCACGTTTTATGGCGCCCCCCCAAAAAAATGAGGCGTCAGTGCCCTAACCCACAGGGTCACGATTTCTCCAAAGGTCCAATGTCATCTGATTCACTCCAAAGCAGCACCAAACACCCAGAGAATGCCCCCTGCAACATTGGGGGGGGGGGCTTTGAAAACACTACATTTCCCATTGTTAGAGTGGCATACGAAGGATGAACAAGTTAAATCAGTGATGATAGATTGGGCAAGAAATGTAGGACATAACATAATGTTTGAGGATTGGGAAAGATTGTGGAAGAAAGGGGTCAAGTTCACTGCATGTACTGTACTAAAGGAAAACATAATGAAAATGATGTATAGATGGTAGACCTGCCCCAAGGTGAAAGACTTCTGAGAAAAGATTTATAATGAATTGAAAAAAATGTTGAAATATACATTTATAAAGAAACCAGAGGCCTTTCTTCTTGGAATAACAGGTTTGGAATTGCCCCCAAAAGATGTTAAATTATACACTGGGCAACAATTTTTTACCTTTTGAATGTTGTCTAGATTTCTACAATTGATTTAGGGTCTTTTTGCACTGCTGAATCAGGAAATGGCATCCGTTTCTCTCCATCAGGTCAGGTTGTTGTGCTTTGTTGATTTGTAAAAAATCAGATCTTGTGACAAAATCGATTACATTTTGTGGCATTATCAGCTGATTTTTGTCAACACATATCACCCTAAATATGTTTTTAAGAGAAAATAATGTTTTTCCAACAACATCTATTGATTACCTGATAGAAACATTGATTACTGTAAACTGAATGGTGGGCATTGATAAAGGTAAGTACACATAAATTGCATGTTGCTTCACCATTTTTCAAACTTCAGGGCTTGAACTTCCGTTTCTTGGGACTCCTGGAATGCTCAGCGGCAGGGAGGTCTCTCTTCAGAGTCCAACAGTAGTCAGCCATCATGACTGCGTCCCAGCGACCCTGATACCTGGTCTCCATCTCTTTCATGTCCTGATGGAATCTCTCCCCCTGCTCGTCACTCATTGAACCCAGGTTCTCAGGAAACCGGTCCATATGTGAAAATAGGTAGTGCATCTCGACGCTCATGTTGCAGCCCAGGTTTCTGAAAGCAGTCAGCATGTTGTTGACAAGTTCTGCATAGTTTCTGACCTTATTGTTGCTTAGAAAGTTCTTCACTACCAGAACAAATGCCTTCCACGCTTCCAGTTCCATTTCGTTCATTGAGTTTCTGAACTCTGGATCTCTGATGAGCTGACGGATCTGAGGACCGTCAAAGATGCCAGCTTTCAACTTCTCCATGGTCAATCCTGCCACAAGTGAAGCAGTCACCATCCTTGTCCAGAGCCTTTGGTGAACTGCTTGATTAAGCCGAGCTTGATGTGCAGCGGTGGGAAGAGTATTCTGTCTCTGTCCACCAGAGGGTCGTTGATGACGTTCCTTTCTTTGCAAGGCACCAATTCCTCCCGCACAGGCCAGTCCTTCTTCGTGTAATGCTGAGCACAGTCCCTACTATCCCACATGCACAGAAAACATGGGTACTTGTTGAAGCCAGACTGTTGTCCCAACAAATGTTCACCGTCTTCAGGTCAACACAAATAAACCACTTATGCTGACCATAACCAATTTTCTCCAGCACATACTTCACTGCTTCATAGTTCTCCTTCACTGTAGTCGAGTGAGCCAGGGGTATAGAGGCAAACTGGTTGCCGTTGTGTAGCAGAACACATTTCAGTGATCGCTTGCTGCTGTCAATGAACAGTCTCCAATCTTTGGGTTCTTAGTTGGAACATCAACGGTGGTAACTCCCCGGAAAAAAGGAGAAGAATATTTAACATATTAAGGAAAGAGCAATTGGACATTATCTGCTTGCAGGAAACGCATGTGACTAGGCTCCACAGGAAAGTGTTAGTCAACAAGAGATTAGGCCAAGAGTTTATATCATCGGACAGAGTCAAGAAAAGAGGAGTGGTGATTTACGCAAAGGAGAGCCTAGCACCAAAATTTTTATTTAAAGATGAGCAAGGAAGAATCTTGGCAATTGAGATACAAGCACAAGGCGAAAAGGTTTTGATATTGGGAATTTATGCTCCAAATGAGGGGAAGTCAGAATTTTATAAGAAGCTGCATGAGACATTGCTGGATTTTTTGGATTACAATAACATCATCATGATGGGAGATATGAATGGGGTGGTATCTACCAACATGGACAAATCACAAAACCAAAACTTGACAAAAGACGGCAGACTACCTAAAACTTTTTTTGAGCTAACTGACAATCTGGACTTGATTGACATTTGGAGGACAAAGAACCCCCTAGGAAGAGAAGGAACATTCTTCTCTGAAGCTCATCTGTCATGGACAAGAATCGACCAAATATGGATAACTAGAGGACTGGCACCGAAGACTAGAAAAGTGGAAATCTGCCCAAAAACTTGCTCCGACCATAACGCTATGAAAATGGAAATGAGACTAACTCCAACCGGCTCCTTCAGATGGAGAATGAATGACACCTTGTTTAGAGATCAGGAAGTTATTAAGAAGGCCCAAAAGACATTAAGAGACTATTTTGAAATAAATCAAAACACTACAGTGGAAAAAAGAGTAATCTGGGACGCAAGCAAAGCTGTTATGAGGGGTTTTTTGATACAACAGAACTCCATTAAGAAAAAAGCACAGAATGAGAGAAAAGATAAGATTTTGGAGAAAATAAGAGAAGGAGAAAAAAAGTTGAGACTGAAACCAAAGTCGCAGGAGATTTTGAGAGAAATTAAATTTCATCAAGCTCAATATACCAAATTGGTAAATCAAGAAGTGGAGTGGAAAATCAAATTAATGAAACAAAAGACATTTGAGTCAGCAAATAAATGTGGGAAGCTGCTAGCATGGCAGCTGAAGAAGAGACAAAAACTGAACACGGTGACAAATTTAGAAAATGAAGGGAGAAATATACAAAACCCCGAAGAGATTAGAAAGTGTTTCCAGAGATACTTTAAACAACTCTATACGCAAGGGCCACAAAAAGAAATAGAGATTGATCAATTTCTAAAGAAGAATGGACTACCAAAATTAACTCAGGAAAAGAGGTCAATCCTAAATTGCAAAACAACACAACAAGAAATTGAAGGTGCCATTCAGAATATGCAACTTGGCAAGTCTCCAGGGCCAGATGGACTTACCTCAAAATATTATAAGACATTGAAAGACTATCTGACACAACCACTTTTGGAGGTTTGTAATGAGATCTTGGAGGGGAAGAAGGCACCGGAATCGTGGAAAGAAGCTTTCATCACATTGATACCTAAATCGGAAACTGAAAAGACCCAACTTAAGAACTACCGTCCCATTTCGCTCCTGAATGTGGATTACAAAATTTTTGCTGACATTTTGGCAAGTAGATTTAAAAAAGTGCTAAACGAAGTAATTCATAAAGATCAGGCAGGCTTTCTCCCAGGTAGACATTTGTTTGATAACACGAGGAACATTATTGACATTTTGGAACTTTTACAGACGAATATCAATACTAAAGCAGTGTTAATTTTTATAGATGCGGAGAAAGCATTTGATAATATTTCATGGAAGTTTATGAAGAAAAATTTGGAAGGGATGGGAGTGGGACGGGGGTTCGAAAATGGAATAGAGGCAATTTATTCAGAGCAAAAAGCTAAACTGATAGTTAACAATGTGGTGACAGAAGAGTTTATGATTGAAAAAGGAACACGACAAGGTTGCCCTATCTCCCCTCTGTTATTTATCTCGGTTCTGGAGGTTCTTTTGAACATGATTAGAGGGGACCGGTTGGTGGAAGGGATACAGGTCGGAGCCAAACAGTACAAATTAAAGGCGTTTGCAGGTGACTTGGTTTTAACATTACAGGAGCCAGAATCTAGTACGAAAAGAGCTTTAGAATTGATTCATGAATTTGGTCGGTTGGCGGGATTTAAATTAAACAAGCAGAAAACTAAGGTGTTGGAAAAAAATTTGACATCCATGGAAACAGAGAGGTTTCAGAAGGAGACTGATTTAAATGTGGTTAAAAAAGTGAAATACCTAGGGGTCAACTTGTCTGCGAAAAATTTGAATTTGTTTAAAGATAACTATGAAAAATGTTGGTCAGAAATTAAAAAAGACTTAGAAATTTGGACAAGATTGAAACTTTCCTTGTTGGGCTGAATAGCCGCTATAAAGATGAATGTGTTGCCAAAAATGTTGTTCTTGTTTCAGGCCCTACAGATCGTGGACAGAGTGGAATGTTTTGGAAAGTGGCAGAAAGATATTTCTAAGTTTATCTGGCAGGGCAAAAAGCCCAGAATAAAATTTAAAATTTTGACCGATGCAAAGGAAAGAGGGGGGTTTGCCCTGCCGGATTTAAGGTTGTATTATGAAGCTGCAGCTTTCTGCTGGATGAAAGATTGGTTACTCCTTGAGAACACTGATGTCCTGGATCTGGAGGGGGTTAATAATGCTTTTGGTTGGCATGCTTATTTGTGGTACGACAAGGTAAAGATTCATAAAACTTTCAAGAACCATATTGTCAGGAAAGCAATATTTAATGTCTGGTCAAAATACAAGGATTTGTTAGAAAACAAGACTCCAAGGTGGTTGTCACCTATGGAGGCTAAGGCTCGGAAAAGACTCAATATGGAGGCTGAATGGCCGAAATATTGGGAAATAATTGAAAAGGTCGGAGAAACCTGGAGGTTGCAGAGCTTGGAGAAACTGGAGGGTAAAGTGCGAGATTGGTTACATTATGCCCAGGTTAAGGAGGTTTTCAATATGGATAAAAAGATAGGATTCCAGGTGGAAAAATCGAAATTAGAAACAGAATTGTTAGAACCTAAGACCAAGGTAATTTCAAGAATGTATAATCTGCTGTTGAAATGGAACACACAAGATGAAACAGTTAAATCAGCTATGATAAAATGGGCACAGGATATTGGATATAACATCATGTTTGCTGACTGGGAAAGGTTATGGACCACCGGTGTGAAGTTTATGGCATGTAATGCTTTGAAAGAAAATATTATGAAAATGATATACAGGTGGTACATGACCCCAGTCAAGCTTGCAAAAATATATCACCTGCATGATAACAAATGTTGGAAATGTAAGGAGACTGAAGGAACGTTTTTTCACCTGTGGTGGACCTGCCCGAAAGTGAAGGCCTTCTGGGAAGTGATTTACAATGAGTTAAAAAAGGTATTTAAGTATACCTTCCCTAAGAAGCCAGAAGCCTTCCTTTTGGGTATTGTCGACCAGAAGGTGTTAAAAAAAGACAGAGTTTTTTTTATGTATGCAAAAACAGCAGCAAGAATACTCATTGCAAAATACTGGAAGTTACAAGATTTACCCACACTGGAACAATGGCAAACGCAACTGATAGACTACATGGAGCTGGCTGAGATGACTGGCAGAATTCGAGACCTGGGAAAAGAGGAGGTGGAAGAGGACTGGAAGAAGTTTAAAGACTATTTACAAAAATTATATAAATTGCATGAATGTTAAGAAGGTGCATGAAAGGAAAGACTATGGCATCAGAAGTTTAAATGAGATATGGATGAGAATAAGTTGAAATACAAAGATGAGATTTGAAGTAAAGTTATGTCAAAACTAAGCACTTAAATATTTGATGGAAATACTTACTAGAGGCATAATACATTAGAATTAGAACATAAAATTGGAAAGAAGGTAATAATTTGCTAAACATAACTTTTCTATGGAGAACGCAGGAAAGGGAAATGTGAGGAAGTCCAGTTGGTTATGGAAAATATGTATGGAAAACTGTGAGTTTTTTCTTTTCTTCTTTATATATTGTTGATAGCTATGTGTTTTGTGTCTGATATATGTTTTGCTATCTTCTTCTCTTAAAAATTCAATAAAAATATTTATAAAAAAAAAACAAAACAATCTGGATGCCAACAGTTTGGCAGAGTCCTTTGACAAGCTGAGGTCGCGAACTAGATCATTCAACTCCTTTTGGGAAAATGGATGTGGAGCATCATCTTCAAGAACCACTTCTTCTTCGTGTCCTTCAGCACTGGAGGCATCTTTGTCACTAATGTCAGGAAGTTCTCCGAAGACAGGCACTGGAATTTCATCACAATGGGGCAGGACTCTTGAGGAGGAGGAGAAAGGGGAGGGAACTGGAAGGGGAATATATGCTCTGCGCAAATGGCTGTGAACTCATGCTTGTTTTGTGAATCTATCACACTTGCTCCTTCTGCCACCCCGGATGGCAGAATAAAGCTTTTCTCTGAAACTATTCCTTGAGTGTCTGTTGACTCCCATTTCCCCGTCCCGGGCGCAAAGCTCTTCTCACCCGAGGCTAAAAAGGCTACAAGCAGAGTCTGTAACCTGAAGTGTATGTTAACCCGAGGTACCACTGTATCATTGAATTTGTCCATGGCAAGTCTGCGTTTATCTGCAGGTTGTTCAGATGTGGTGAGTTTGTAGAAGTCTTCAATCCAATCATAGAAGGGAGACGCATTTTTATTTTTCCAGCTCACCAGTATCAGTCTTTTTACTGTGGTAAGGGCACAGAGAGTCCACTTGTATTGCCCCTTTGTCAGGTTCCATGTGCTGGGTGTACAATTCGAACGGATATTTTGCTCGGTAAAGGTACATTTGGCCTCAGCGATGGGAGTCCAGGAAGGAATCATTTAGCTAGTGCAATGGAGGAGGAAGAGGTTGAAAATGCGAGACTTACTGGCACCTGTAGCAGCAGCAGCAGCAGCTGGAGCATGGCCTGCAGTGCCACCTGGTGGCCCACCTCGGAACGTCCATGCCCATCCCAGATTTAAAGCTTTAGGCATGTGTTTTACACACACACACACACACACACACACACACACACACACAAATAATAATTCACAAGCAGGAAATATCCCAAACAGCTCTTCCCCTGAAATATACTCGGAGTCGAGAGTGGATTTCATGCTCTATATTCAGCTCATAGTAGCGAGGAATGAAAGTTCCCCCACAATATCTGCTTTATATACATTATTTACACAATGGGCTGCACGTGATTGGCTAATTCTGGGATTCTCCTGTAGGCCAATCAGGTTGTGGATTCACTTCCACCTGGAGCTGGATTGGGTGGCTCCTGCGGACCAATCAGACTGCTGCATTGTTCTAGGACCAATCAGACTGCTGCATGTTGGATCCTATTGTTCTAGGACCAATCAGACTGTAGCATTTTGGATCCTATTCAACTCAGTACACAACATCCCCACAAACCACCCCCAAATTCCCCAGCATAGGAATAGTGTGAGTGGAGGCTGGGTGCACCACATTGGAGACCCCAGGCGGAGTAGTAGGGGAATCTCATCCTTTACTTCCACACAAGGGTGACAGGCCAAATCATCTGTCAGGATAGATATGGTGGCCACGATTTCGCTGAAAACCCGATGTCTTAGGATTCACAACAAAGCAACGGCAAGCACCTGCTAAAGACCCCCTGAAATGTTTGGCAGTGAAAACCCCACATTTCATGGCACCCCCAAAAATGAGCCTTTGGCGCCCTAACTGACGGGATCCCAATTTCTCCAAAAGTCAGACGTTGTCCGATTCACTCCAAAGTGGCGCCAAACACCCAGAGAATGCCCCCTGCAAGGTTTGGGGGTGAAAACACTACGTTTCACATCGCCCCACAAAATGAGCCCTTGACACCGTAACCCACATGGTTGTCAGGGGCTGGACTGAGGAGGAATGGTGGGAGCCCCCCCCCCCTCTCGAGGACCTGCTCCACAACTCCAATTTATAAAGATTATAATCCAAGTTAACGAGTTCTTCTTGCAATTAGAGGTCAAGAGATATGTAAAAGTCAGTGCTTTATATGATTCAGCCACATGGTGGAGCAATACACAAAGATTAAAGAAGCCATGATAGCCAGCTCTGAAAAGCTGGGATGGTTTGTGTCTTCAAAGGCATGGCAGTGTGGCTTGAAGTTAATGACTTGTAACACCTCACAGTCATCATCATAATATAATAATAATAATTTATTATTTATACCCAGCCACTCTGGGCGGCTTCCAACAAAATATTAAAATAAAATAGTCTGTCAAACATTCAAAGCTTCCCAGAACAGGGCTGCCTTCAGATGTCTTCTAAATGTCAGGTAGCTGTTTATCTCTTTGACATCTGGTGGGAGGGGGTTCCACAGGGAAGGCACCACTACCCTGTGACTTGGCTTCTCGTAGGGAAGGAACCACCAAAAGGCCCTCAGCGCTGGACCTCAGTGTCCAGGCAGAACGATGGGGGTGGAGGCGCTCCTTCAGGTATACTGGGCCTCTGAGGCCGTTTAGGGCTTTAAAGGTCAGCACCAACACTTTGAATTGTGCCCGGAAACATACTGAGAGCCAATGTAGGTCTTGGGGGCCACTCCCAGTCACCAGTCTAGCTGCCGCATTCTGGATTAGTTGTAGTTTCTGGGTCACCTTCAAAGGTAGCCCCACGTAGAGCGCATTGCAGTAGTCCAAGCGGGAGATAACCAGAGCATGCACCACTCTGGCGAGGCAATCCGCAGGCAGATAGGGTCTCAGCCTGCGTACTAGATGAAGCTGGTCAACAGCTGCCCTGGACACAGAATTGACCTGCGCCTCCATGGACACCATGAACTGAAAGGTCCCGGGGGCGTTACCCTGAGCCTCAGCCACAAGGAATGTGCAGCAGCAGAAAATGGTAACGCTGTTCTAGATTGCATCTATGGAAGTCCAGGGTCCTGATGAAACAAAGTCCAAGTCCTACTCTCTCCTACCTTGGTCAGGCCACACCTGGAGTCCTGTGTCCAGTTCTGGGCACCATCATTTAAGAAGGGTGTTGACAAGCTGGAATGTGTGCAGAGGAGGGCAACCAAGACAACCAAGGGTCTGGAAACTAAGATTGAAGAGAAACACTGGAAGGAGCTGGGGAGGTTTGGCCTGGAAAAGAGGAAACTGAGAGGAGATCTGACAGCCATCTTCCAATATCTTAAGGGCTGTCACATGGAAGAGGGAACAAGCTTCTTTTCTCCTGCTCTAGATGGTAGGACTCGAACCCATGGATTCAAGTTATAAGAAAGGAGATTCCAACTAAACATTCATAAAAACTTTCTGACAGTAAGGACTGTTTGGCATTGGAACAGATTCCCATGAGAGGTGGTGGACTCTCCTTCCTTGGAGGTTACTAAGCAGAGGTTGGGTGGCCGTCTGCCATGGATGCTTTTGCTGAGATTCCTGCATCCCAGGGGGTTGGACTAGATGACCCTTGGTGTCCCTTCCAGCTATAAGTTTCTATGATTCTATGAAATTGATCTGGATTAATGACAGCCATCCACCAGTTTCATATGCAAAACTGCTTCCCACCCCACCCCCTTACTGATTAATATATATAAAAAATACATTAAAGTAGACAAATAATAACTTACAAAAAGGATCAATAAACGTGTCACCTTTATTATATAAACTGTTATCATAATCACATGTCAAAATTTCTTTTGTGAATGAAATAAAATGGTTTCAATCAGTTTTTAATAACCAACAATCAAATGTAGTGCTTGGGGTACAGCTTAGATCAATTCCCCAGATGTTCAGTGTCCAGGGGTTCAGTGCCTGGCACCCAGAAACTCATGGCAAAGGGGAGTCTGGCACCAAGTAACTCATAACATTTCACTTCCTTGCAAGCTAAGGAAAGCTGTTGATTGGCAGAAGACACTGGGCAGAAGCAGAAAGAAACAGGGGGATGAGGGGGTCTAAGGGTGAAGTCCTGCTCCTGTCCATCCTAATACTGGACAGTTTATTACAGGATGTTGAGAAGGGTCATTTTTTACTATTAATTGAGAAACAGCAGCCATAGTCTAGGCCAGGAGTGTTTTTCCTTGGTGACACCGCCATGTTGAAAAGTGTGTGTTTGCAAGGTGTTTCCTGTCCTGTCCAGAAATGCACTGTGCTGGATGAAGCCAGCTCTAGATCCTTCCTAAATAAAAAAAATTAAAACCCACTGGAAGATATATTTGAAAAATTAATGTTAAGGGGAACAATTCACATTCTTAAGCAAGGTAGCTAAAGCCACAGGGTCAGGGCCTCCATTGTGACACGTCCCCCTGCTGAGTGACTTGGCTGAGGACTTTGGGAAGAGCAACTACTTGAGGATAGTTCAGGAGAAAGGAGGTGGTTTGTGAGAAGTAATGATGTTTTCCGGCAAAATAAAGATTTCTTCTTCTTGAGTGTAAGTAGGATGTCTAATTCTTTCTGCGTTCTGCTTCTTTTGCTCTCCCTCAAGATTTAGAAACATAGGGCAGTAAGGCAGATCTGGAAAAAGCCTAGGTAAAGGTACAGGGACCCCTGACCGTTAGGTCCAGTCGCGGACGACTCTAGGGTTCCGCGCTCATCTCGCTCTATAGGCTGAGGGAGCCGGCGTACAGCTTCCGGGTGATGTGGCCAGGATGACGAAGCCGCTTCTGGCAAAAGCAGAGCAGTGCACGGAAAGGCTGTTTACCTTCCCGACAGAACGGCACCTACCGTATTTTTCGCTCTATAGGACGCACCGGACCATAAGAGGCACCGGATTGTAGGAGGGGGAGAACGGGGGGGGGGAATTCTCTCCCTCTCTGCTCAGTGTCTCTTCAGCGAAGCGGCAGGAGAAATGGAGCCCCTTCCATTTCTCCTCCCGCTTCGCTGAAGGGGCGCTGCGCAGAGAGGGAAAACTGTGCACCGACCCCTCTCGCTCTCCAGGCTTCAGGCGGCTATCCGCAAGCCTTCTGAGTGCAGCGGGAACTCCTGCTGCGCTTGGAAGGCTTGCGGATAGCTGCCTGAAGCCCCCAGAGTGCAGCCTTTGAAGCCTTCGCAGAGCAGCGGGGTGAAGGCACCCCGCTGCCCTGCGGAGGCTTTGTGCAGCCATCCCCAAGCTAGAACAGTGAGACGGAGCACTTTCGAACTGCTAGGTGACTTCAGGTGGCTATCCGCAAGCCTTTGAAGTACAGCGGGAACTCCTGCTGCGCTCCGAAAGCTTGCGGATAGCTGCCTGAAGCCAACGGAGTGCAGCCTTTGAAGCCTCTGCAGAGCAGCGGGGTCAAGGCACCCCGCTGTCCTGCGGAGGCTTTGCGCAGCTAACCCCAAGCTAGAACAGCGAGATGGAGCGCTTTGCAGCGCTCCTACTGCCTGCTCTGGCTTTGGGCTTAGCTGCGCAGCCTGCATTCACTCCATAGGGCACACACAAATCTTCCCTTAATTTTTGTTTTTTTTATAATATATTTTTTATTAGCAAACCAATCAAATCACATTAGTTCCAAATTACAAAACCGAATTTTAAATTTTTGTTGGGGGTACCCATGCTTTGAGCTCTTAAAGGGATCCAATCATCTCTTATTTCTGCTGCTTTGATCATTTCCCCTTAATTTTTGGAGGGGGGAAATTGCGTCTTATAGAGCGAAAAATACGGTATTTATCTACTTCCACTTTGTGCTTTCGAACTGCTAGGTTGGCAGGTGCTGGGACCGAGCAGCGGGAGCTCACCCCGTCGCGGGGATTCGAACTGCCGACCTTCTGATCAGCAAGCCCTAGGCTCTGTGGCCACCCGTGTCCCTACGGAAAAAGCCTATCGCAGACCAAATCCCCCTCCCAAACCTGGTATGTAAGGGCTTCCGGTTTTTCCGCCCTCCGTTGTGGATGTGCTTCGCGGGTTCTCCGCGCCTAGCAGCTGTTAGAGGGAACTTTGGGGGGCAACGCGAAGGCTACACGACCCCCAAAAAGGCTCTGGGCGTGGCCCAGGGCTGACATTGTCCGGCAGCGTCAAAAAAGGAACCCTTCGAAGCCCACGTCCTAACGAAGAGGTGAGTCAACAGAGAGTACCTAGACGCAAGGACACGAGCAATCCTCAGCAGCAAGCCTCAAAGTCCCAAACGGTAAGAACGGCAGCTAACAAGGAGAGCTTGAGGAGAAGAGGGTCTGTGAGACTTATTTATACAAACTGAACTGCTCAGAAACAGACCCAAAAGACTAGCACATAAAGAGTAAAGAACGGGAGATTTTATCTTAAACATATTGGAAATCTTTCTCATTATACGTAACCATAAGCAAAGATTTCTCTAACAAGTACCAGTAAGAAAAGGAAGACAGATTCAAATTTCACTCTGCAGCAGCAGTAGTAGCCCATTAAAAGAAGCGGAATTCAAGGACTTAACTTGTTTTTTACTTTGAAGTGACGTGAGCCCAGCGAAAGAGACTGAGTTAAAAGACTTGGATTGTCAGCGCTGTTTGTGGTAAAAGAGTGGAAGTTACTGGAAAACAAAGGTAAAAGAGAAGGCAACACTTTTAATATTGAACTTATATTAAACACTAACCTATAAAGATGGCAAAGATGGCATAGCGTGGTCTAGGAGAAACGGCTGGACTAATTGGAGAATCGGGAAGAGAAGAAAAGTGGCGAAAGGAGGGGCAGAACTGCACAAAAGAGGAAAGGGACTATAAAATTAAAGATGAGCTTCTTTAGCTTGAGGAGCTAGTTTGTGAGAAAGGAAATACGTTTTCTGGTGTAATGAAGAGACTTTCTTCATATAAAGTATAAGTAGGATTCCTAATTCCTTCTGCATTCTGTTTCTTTTACTATCCCTCAAGATTCAGAAACATAGGGAACCAAGTCATGGTTAGATTAGTTTATAAAGATTGGCTGTGTGAGCTGCTGGTCTCCTGCTGTCACGTGCCAAAGATCCATCGCCTGGTCTGTGAGGAGGAGGAGGAAGCGATATTGGAAGAGAAATGGGAGGATGAAGTGATGGTTATGAAGATCAGAAGGAATCTTTAGTGAAGGTGAAAACAATTTATGTAAGACCAAGCGACCAGGGGGTGGATGCCAGCGATATATAGATGGGGAGTGTTGATCTTTGTTCTTGAGGAACAGGGAGGCCAGAGAGAATCTGGATCACTGGGATGGGGGGAGGCAGCTCCCTGATTCAAGAAGAGTTCAGGGATGGGATGAGGAAGGGAGGAAGGGAGAATAACGCAAGCCACCTGGAGATCCTTGCAGGAAAGATGGGTCATCAATGTAGTAATTTTTTCTCTTCATTTCTCTTCATTTCTCTTCCAGGCAGCGATAGCAGTGAGGCCAGCAGCTCCAGTACAGCTCTACCCCACTCCAAGACCCAGTTCTCCCTTCGCCCAAAACCCAAGTATCTAAATAGGGATGCGGGTGGCGCTGTGGGTTAAACCACAGAGCCTAGGACTTGCCTATCAGAAGGCTGGCGGTTCGAATCCCCACGATGGAGTGAACTCCTGTTGCTCGGTCCCTGCTCCTGCCAACCTAGCAGTTCAAAAGCACGTCAAAGTGCAAGTAGATAAATAGGTACCACTACGGCGGGAAGGTAAAGGGCGTTTCCGTGCGCTGCTCTGGTTCAGAAGCAGCTTAGTCATGCTGGCCACATGACCCGGAAGCTGTTCATGACCGGTCCGCCAATAAAGCAAGATGAGCGCTGCAACCCCAGAGTCGGCCACGACTGGACCTAATGGTCAGGAGTCCCTTTACCTTGATATATTTCAAAAACACTGAGTCTCCAGGGTGGTCTCTCGTCACAAGGAAACAGACTTTATAAAGAGGCAACCTTTCAAACTTCTTATAAATGGAAACTGGGGAAAGCCCCCTCCAAAAGAATAGACTGTGCCCAGTGACTAGCTGATCCACATGCCTGTTCAGTTGACGCTCTAGATGCCTACTGAGTTGTTCTCCAAGGCTGTTGAAAGAGAGAATGGCCAGTGTGGCAGGCTGTGCGAGCTGCTGGCCTCCTGCTGTCGTGCCCCTAAAATCCACCCCCTGGTCTGCGAGGAGGAGGAGGAAGAGATATTGGAAGAGAAATGGAATGAGGAAGTAAATATAATTAAAGAAAGGGAGAATAGCGTAAGCCACCTGGAGATCCTTGAAGGAAAGATGGGTTGTCAACAGAATAAGAAATGGAAAGATTAAAAATATTTTCTCTTCTTCTCTCTTCCGGGCAGCGACAGCAGTGAGGCCAGCAACTCCAGCACAGATCTCCCTCCCCACCAAGACCCAGTCCCCCCCTTCCCCACAAACCCAAATAGAAAAATAAAATAAAAATCATCATCATCATTATTATTCTAATCAAGTTCCTTTACAAACATGCTATTCTGTGATCATCCTTTTATCCTAGGCGGTGCTTTTGCCTAGGTTTGTGAGCATGAGTGGAAATCCTGAGTCTCGCTGCAGGAGTCGACAGTTTGGCTCCTTCCCTTGTTGTTGCTCCTAGATGGAACTGCGCATGTGCGAAGACAAGACAGAGACTTCCAAACTGGATCAATAAAAGTGTCACCCGTTGTCTGAAAACCACTGTCCTAATCACATGCCAGATTGTCTTTTTTGAATGAAATAAAATTCTTTCAAATAGTTTTTTAATGTTGTCATTTGTCTGTCTTGAGAAGCAATGGAGTGCGCCTCTGGGGGTGAGGTCAAAAGTCAAGCAACGGTGTCAGCAGTCCCAAAGTGACCTCTCCAGGGAGCAAGACTGGGCAGTGTGTCTGGAGGTCCTGGGCTTCCCAGATGACAAGACTCCCTCTCTTGGCCTTGCAGATGTGTCTCCAAGGACAGCAGAGTTAGGCACCAGTTGGGCTGCAGGAGATGTCAGAAGGGGTTGTAAACGGCGCCATCCAACCGCCTGAGGGACTCCACTCCAGATTTGTGTAGGCTTTACTCCTTAGCCTTTTCAGCTCCCAAAGATATCCCACAAGGCAAATTAGGATCAGAGTTTTCCTTCTCTTCGATGGGCTATCTTTATAGGTGGATGAGCCCCATCTGCCCCTCACTTCCCTCCACAGGATTGCAGAAACCACCTTCTTGACCACTGGGCCCACGCTTGGTCTTGTCCGCTCAATCTGCTGGAGCCCGTCTTGGCACACAGGGGAAGTTCCTGAGCATTTGAGACTCCTTGGCTGCTCTCACCTGGTTTAGGTGGCCAGTCAAACCGTTCCCAGGATGTGGCCTCTGTCACATGCTGACCGTTTCTAGGAGCAAGAGAACAAACTTTTTATTAAAGAATGGAAATGGTTGAATGAATAGTTACAAACTGTAAACAGATAAGAACATTGGCAGGATTATTGGAATAACCTGCAGTTTAATAAGATTATCTATTTAAAGCAGATGCATAAATGAAGAAATTGAGGTAATTTGGATATGCATAAGATATGGAGAATCAATTTAAAAAACTGCAGAAAGAGGGGGAAGGAAGTCAAGTTTTGAAATGCTAAAATGACTGCAAAATTACTGAAATGTATAAACTTGAAAATCATAATTCAGCTTTCCAGTTATAGCTTTTGCGGTGATGAGGCATGTGAGCCTCAACTGTCCTGCATCTACTCCAGCTGAGGAATCACACACCTCCTCCCCAAGCTAGCGAGCCCCACCTGGGCTGTGGGTCCTTGCCTTCCGTCCCTCCCAACTGACAGTTGTTAGTTCTGGAATCCTGAGCTTGAGGGGGGGTACATCCCATTTCGCCCCGTAGGACACTCACCACCCCTTAGCCACCTGCCTTTGGTGCTGCAGCAGTGATGGCTTTGGTCCCTGAAAGAGCATGCAAGATCTCTCCCAAATCTCAATACATATTTTGCTCTCCTAGACATCTTGCAAGACTTCAATGAGATCGCACAAGATCTTACAGAAAATCTCCAATCTGTTTACCTGCAAGCACACACCTTTAATTTTTTTTCTTATTTAGTACAAATTTCTCAATCTAACAGATTTGCACATAGGATTCTGTATCACATGAAACGGCACATTTGTTTTGTTCTATTGTTACATTATTTGTGGCCTTCTAACACTTTGGGAGAAGCCTTCTCTCCCTTTTCCCTTAAAAATGAGGATCTATGCTTTACACTCAGCAGGAAGGCCCATTTAAAAGGAAACTGGTAGTTGTTTTGCTGCTGCTTTTTGTGTTCTCAGGTGTCCAAGTTAGCCTCCTGGCCCTGCTCCTCCACTATACCACAGCAACATCCCCCACTAGGAATCCCTACTTGGGCTTTCATTGGCCATCAGCAATATCCGGTGGAGCCAGGTGGAGAGAAATGCCCCATCTTGCCCATCTTTGGGGTTTCAAGAGGTATAGCCTCTGTGCATGTACAGAATTCATGATTCAGCAAATCTATTAGACCACCGAAAGAGTTATTTCCTCTGATTAAATTACCAAAGGAAGAAAGCAGGATTGGCTTTTCTCCCCAGGGACACAAGGAAGGGGAAGGTGTATGTTTAAGAAATCAAATTCCCCAAGGGCTGAAACTCTGTTCAGCCAGTTAAAAAACCCAAATTCTCTCCGTAGAGTGCTTCACATCTGGCGGGCAGGGCTTGTGTGCTTTGCTCATGATCCCTTGGATGTCCTGAGGCTGTTAGAGCAGCAGCCGTAAGTCTTGGGGCTCTGGGAGTGAGACATTGTCCTCAGAAGGCAAAGAGTAACTGAGGTTCCCTTTTCTCTCCCTTGGAGGCCCTGAACCAGGAGCTGGCCAGTTCAGGGCCTCCATGCGAGAGAAAAGGGGGGCCAGCACTTGTGCTCAAATGAGCTTTCATACGCGGTCATCCTGCCCCACACTCACACATTCCAAAATATCTGCATGCTCACCTATCCAAGAGGTGGTTGGTGTTGGGCTGGGGGGTCCCAGAAGGCAGAATAAGTTGAGAAAGCCCAAGAAGTTTGAGGCATCCTCTTCGCATCCACCCAAACCCAATCTAAACAGCTTTGCTCCAGAACCAGCCCCTCCCTTCAGTTCTGTTCAGTTAAGAATGTCAGTTAAGAGGGACCACCTGTATTTTCTTGATTCTTGCCTGAGGTCATAATGGGCATGCACACTGGTATCTGTTTACCTGTAAGCACACACCTTTAGTTTATCTTCTTACAAATAAAAATAAAATACTAGTTTCTCAGTCTACCAGCTTTGCACAAAATAGCAGCTGTTTTGTGATCCATGGCAGTGAAAACCCCACGTTTTATGGCGCCCCCCCCCAAAAAATGAGGCTTCAGTGCCCTAACCCACAGGGTCACGATTTCTCCAAAGGTCCAATGTCATCTGATTCACTCCAAAGCAGCACCAAACACCCAGAGAATGCCCCCTGCAACATTGGGGGGGGGGGGGCTTTGAAAACACTACATTTCCCATTGTTAGAGTGGCATACGAAGGATGAACAAGTTAAATCTTTTTTTTATATATAAATTATTTTTATTCAATTTTTCCAATACAAAATTATACAAATCATACATCTTTTTTTATAATATCCACTCCCTTTTTGGACTTCCCTCATCCTGCCTGATACACCTTCCACTTTAAGTTTCATACACATTTCTAAGGTCTTACTTCAATTATTCTTAAAACTAAAGCCTTGCTTTACTCCAATTCTAACATTTCTTTTTACAGAGCTTCATTTAAGCTTACAAGTGTTATTTGATTGTCACTTAATTTATGCATATATTCTTTAAATTTTTCCCAATCTTCTATAAATCTTTGGTCTTGCCGGTCTCGGATCCTTTCCGTCAATCTATCAAGTTCTGCACAGTCCATCATCAGAGTTTCTGAACTCTGGATCTCTGATGAGCTGACGGATCTGAGGACCGTCAAAGATGCCAGCTTTCAACTTCTCCATGGTCAATCCTGCCACAAGTGAAGCAGTCACCATCCTTGTCCAGAGCCTTTGGTGAACTGCTTGATTAAGCCGAGCTTGATGTGCAGCGGTGGGAAGAGTATTCTGTCTCTGTCCACCAGAGGGTCGTTGATGATGTTCCTTTCTTTGCAAGGCACCAATTCCTCCCGCACAGGCCAGTCCTTCTTCGTGTAATGCTGAGCACGGTCCCTACTATCCCACATGCACAGAAAACATGGGTACTTGTTGAAGCCAGACTGTTGCCCCAACAAAAAGTTCACCATCTTCAGGTCAACACAAATAAACCACTTATGCTGACCATAACCAATTTTCTCCAGCACATACTTCACTGCTTCATAGTTCTCCTTCAGTGTAGTCGAGTGAGCCAGGGGTATAGAGGCAAACTGGTTGCCGTTGTGTAGCAGAACACATTTCAGTGATCGCTTGCTGCTGTCAATGAACAGTCTCCAATCTTTGGGTTCATACTGTGGCACTCCAAGCTTGAGCAGAAGCTGCGCAATATCTGCACAGTACACCAAGTCCTTGTCTTCTGAGAAAAAACGGAGGTACTCTTGATGCCTGTTGTGGAAGAAGCTGATGTCAGAGAGGAGTTTTTTCCCCTTCAATCTGGATGCCAACAGTTCGGCAGAGTCCTTTGACAAGCTGAGGTCACGAACTAGATCATTCAACTCCTTTTGGGAAAATGGATGTGGAGCATCATCTTCAAGAACCACTTCTTCTTCTTGTCCTTCAGCACTGGAGGCATCTTTGTCACTAATGTCTGGAAGTTCTCCGAAGACAGGCACTGGAATTTCATCACAATGGGGCAGGACTCTTGAGGAGGAGGAGAAAGGGGAGGGAACTGGAAGGGGAATATATGCTCTGCGCAAATGGCTGTGAACTCATGCTTGTTTTGTGAATCTATCACACTTGCTCCTTCTGCCACCCCGGATGGCAGAATAAAGCTTTTCTCTGAAACTATTCCTTGAGTGTCTGTTGACTCCCATTTCCCCGTCCTGGGCGCAAAGCTCTTTTCACCCGAGGCTAAAAAGGCTACAAGCAGAGTCTGTAACCTGAAGTGTATGTTAACCCGAGGTACCACTGTATCACTGAATTTGTCCATGGCAAGTCTGCGTTTATCTGCAGGTTGTTCATATGTGGTGAGTTTATACCGACCCATCTCGTTATTAAATGTGGATTATAAAATTTTTGCTGACATTTTAGCAAAGAGATTGAAACGAGTTTTGATGGAGGAGATTCATGGAGATCAAGCGGGCTTTCTCCCGAAAAGACACTTGTCGGGCAATGTAAGGAATATAATTGACATTTTGGAAAAGTTGGAAGTGGACATTAACACTAAGGCAGTTTTGATATTTGTGGATGCCGAGAAAGCCTTTGACAACATTTCTTGGAGTTTTATGATGAAGAATCTCCGGGGGATGGGGGTAGGCCAAGGGTTTGAAAATGGTATAGGTGCAATATACTCTGAACAGAAAGCAAAATTAATTGTAAATAATGTGCTTACAGAAGAGTTCAAGATAGAAAAAGGAACACGTCAGGGGTGCCCAATCTCTCCATTACTTTTTATATCAGTCCTGGAGGTTTTGCTTAACATGATTAGAAGGGACCAGTTGGTAAAAGGGATTCAGGTCGGAGCTAAACAATACAAATTGAGAGCGTTTGCAGATGACCTGGTACTTACATTACAAGAACCGGACGCTAGTACGAAAAGGGTATTGGAATTAATACAAGAATTTGGCCATGTCGCAGGATTTAAATTGAACAAATTAAAAACTAAGGTATTGGAGAAAAATTTAACACCTTTTGAAAAAGAAAGGTTTCAGAATGAGACAGGGTTAAATGTGGTTAAGAAAGTGAAGTATTTGGGCATAAACATGACAGCTAAGAATGTGAATTTATTTAAAGATAACTATGAGAAAGTTTGGACAGAAGTGAAAAAAGATCTAGAAATCTGGTCGAACTTGAAGCTTTCCTTGTTGGGTCGAATTGCGGTTATAAAGATGAATGTATTGCCAAGAATGTTGTTGTTTTTTCAAACATTGCAGATTATTGACAAGATGGACTGTTTCAAGAAGTGGCAGAAAGATATATCTAGGTTTGTCTGGCAGGGCAAAAAGCCCAGAATTAAGTTTAAGATTTTAACTGATGCTAAGGAAAGGGGGGGTTTTGCCCTGCCAGACTTCAAACTTTACTATGAAGCGGCAGCATTCTGCTGGCTGAAGGACTGGCTACTTCTTGAGAATACAGACATTTTGGATTTGGAAGGTTTTAATAACATTTTTGGGTGGCGTGCATATCTGTGGTATGACAAGGTTAAAGCTCATAAAGGTTTTAAAAATCATATTGTCAGGAAAGCACTATTTAATGTTTGGACTAGATACAAAGATTTGTTGGAAAATAGAACCCCAAGGTGGTTGTCACCAATGGAAGCTAAGGCTGTTAAGAAGCTTAATATGGAATCTAGATGGCCGAGATACTGTGAAATTTTAGAACACGAAGGGGACAGATCAAAATTGCAGAGTTTTGAGAAACTAAAAGGGAAAGTGAGAGATTGGCTTCACTATTACCAAATAATAGAGGTCTTTAAGATGGACAGGAAATTTGGCTTTCAGGTGAAAAAATCAAAATTGGAGTTTGAGTTGTTAGAATCCAGTACTAAAAATTTATCAAAAATGTATAACTTGCTGCTGAAATGGAATACTCAGGATGAAACGGTTAAATCGGCAATGATTAAGTGGGCTCAGGACATTGGTCATAACATTATGTTTGCTGACTGGGAAAAGTTGTGGACCACCGGGATGAAATTTACGGCATGTAATGCCTTAAGAGAAAATGTTATGAAAATGATTTATAGGTGGTACATGACCCCAGTCAAGCTTGCAAAAATCTACCATTTGCCTGATAACAAGTGTTGGAAATGTAAAGAAAATGAAGGTGCATTCTTTCACCTTTGGTGGACATGCCCTAAGATTAAGGCTTTCTGGGAAATGATATATAATGAGTTGAAAAAGGTGTTTAAATATACCTTCCCGAAGAAACCAGAGGCCTTTCTCTTGGGTATTGTCAGCCAGGGGGTGTTAAAGAAGGATATGACTTTCTTTATGTATGCTACAACAGCAGCAAGAATACTCATCGCAAAGTACTGGAAGACACAAGATTTACCCACCCTGGAAGAATGGCAGATGAAGGTGATCGACTACATGGGTCTGGCAGAGATGACGAGCAGAATCCGAAACCAGGGAAGAGAAACGGCGGAAGAAGATTGGAAGAAATTTAAGGACTATTTAAAGAGATTTTGTAAAATTAATGAATGTTAAAATGACGTTGGATTTGAAAATAAGTGGTTATCAGCGGTATTGGATAAGTTAAAGAGAGTAAAATCAAAATTTAAGTCAAAATAAGGGAAGGACTTGCTGAATAGCTGATTAGAAATTGGAATACAGAAAGGGGAGGTATGAGGAAGTCGGGGAAATAAGGTATAAGAAAATAAGATTTTGAAATTGTACTTGTTATATGTTTGTTGTGTTTATGGTATTGTTTTGTTTTGTCTTTGTTGTTATAAAAATTCCTAATAAAAAAAATCTATTCATATGTGGTGAGTTTGTAGAAGTCTTCAATCCAATCATAGAAGGGAGACGCATTTTTATTTTTCCAGCTCACCAGTATCAGTCTTTTTACTGTGGTAAGGGCACAGAGAGTCCACTTGTATTGCCCCTTTGTCAGGTTCCATGTGCTGGGTGTATAATTCGAACGGATATTTTGCTCGGTAAAGGTACATTTGGCCTCAGCGATGGGAGTCCAGCAAGGAATCATTTAGCCAGTGCAATGGAGGAGGAAGAGGTTGAAAATGCGAGACTTACTGGCACCTGTAGCAGCAGCAGCAGCAGCAACTGGAGCATGGCCTGCAGTGCCACCTGATGGCCCACCTCGGAACTTCCATGCCCATCCCAGATTTAAAGCTTTAGGCATGTGTTTTACACACATATACACACACACACACAAACACACACACACACACACACACACAAATAATAATTCACAAGCAGGAAATATCCCAAACAGCTCTTCCCCTGAAATATACTCGGAGTCGAGAGTGGATTTCATGCTCTATATTCAGCTCATAGTAGCGAGGAATGAAAGTTCCCCCACAATATCTGCTTTATATACATTATTTACACAATGGGCTGCACGTGATTGGCTAATTCTGGGATTCTCCTGTAGGCCAATCAGGTTGTGGGTTCACTTCCACCTGGAGCTGGATTGGGTGGCTCCTGCGGACCAGACTGCTGCATTGTTCTAGGACCAATCAGACTGCTGCATGTTGGATCCTATTGTTCTAGGACCAATCAGACTGTAGCATTTTGGATCCTATTCAACTCAGTACATAACATCCCCACAAACCACCCCCAAATCCCCCAGCATAGGAATAGTGTGAGTGGAGGCTGGGTGCACCACATTGGAGACCCCAGGCGGAGTAGTAGGGGAATCTCATCCTTTACTTCCACACAAGGGTGACAGGCCAAATCATCTGTCAGGATAGATATGGTGGCCACGATTTCGCTGAAAACCCGATGTCTTAGGATTCACAACAAAGCAACGGCAAGCACCTGCTAAAGACCCCCTGAAATGTTTGGCAGTGAAAACCCCACATTTCATGGCACCCCCAAAAATGAGCCTTTGGCGCCCTAACTGACGGGATCCCAATTTCTCCCAAAGTCAGACGTTGTCCAATTCACTCCAAAGTGGCGCCAAACACCCAGAGAATGCCCCCTGCAAGTTTTGGGGGTGAAAACACTACGTTTCACATCGCCCCACAAAATGAGCCCTCGACGCCGTAACCCACATGGTTGTCAGGGGCTGGACTGAGGAGGAATGGTGGGAGCCCCCCCCCCTCTCGAGGACCTGCTCCACAACTCCAATTTATAAAGATTATAATCCAAGTTAACGAGATCTTCTTGCAATTAGAGGTCAAGAGATATGTAAAAGTCAGTGCTTTATATGATTCAGCCACATGGTGGAGCAATACACAAAGATTAAAGAAGCCATGATAGCCAGCTCTGAAAAGCTGGGATGGTTTGTGTCTTCAAAGGCATGGCAGTGTGGCTTGAAGTTAATGACTTGTAACACCTCACAGTCATCATCATAATATAATAATAATAATTTATTATTTATACCCAGCCACTCTGGGCAGCTTCCAACAAAATATTAAAATAAAAAAGTCTGTCAAACATTCAAAGCTTCCCAGAACAGGGCTGCCTTCAGATGTCTTCTAAATGTCAGGTAGCTGTTTATCTCTTTGAAATCTGGTGGGAGGGTGTTCCACAGGGCAGGCATCACTACCCTGTAACTTGGCTTCTCGTAGGGAGGGAACCGCCAAAAGGCCCTCAGCGCTGGACCTCAGTGTCCAGGCAGAATGATGGGGGTGGAGGCGCTCCTTCAGGTATACTGGGCCTTTGAGGCCGTTTAGGGCTTTAAAGGTCAGCACCAACACTTTGAATTGTGCCCGGAAACATACTGAGAGCCAATGTAGGTCTTGGGGGCCACTCCCAGTCACCAGTCTAGCTGCCGCATTCTGGATTAGTTGTAGTTTCCGGGTCACCTTCAAAGGTAGCCCCACGTAGAGCGCATTGCAGTAATCCAAGCGGGAGATAACCAGAGCATGCACCACTCTGGCGAGGCAATCCGCAGGCAGATAGGGTCTCAGCCTGCGTACTAGATGAAGCTGGTCAACAGCTGCCCTGGACACAGAATTGACCTGCGCCTCCATGGACACCATGAACTGAAAGGTCCCGGGGGCGTTACCCTGAGCCTCAGCCACAAGGAATGTGCAGCAGCAGAAAATGGTAACGCTGTTCTAGATTGCATCTATGGAAGTCCAGGGTCCTGGTGAAAGGAAGTCCAAGTCCTACTCTCTCCTACCTTGGTCAGGCCACACCTGGAGTCCTGTGTCCAGTTCTGGGCATCATCATTTAAGAAGGATGTTGACAAGCTGGAATGTGTGCAGAGGAGGGCAACCAAGACAACCAAGGGTCTGGAAACTAAGTTTGAAGAGAAACACTTGAAGGAGCTGGGTAGGTTTGGCCTGGAAAAGAGGAAACTGAGAGGAGATCTGACAGCCATCTTCCAATATCTTAAGGGCTGTCACATGGAAGAGGGAACAAGCTTGTTTTCTCCTGCTCTAGATGGTAGGACTCGAACCCATGGATTCAAGTTATAAGAAAGTAGACTAAACATTCATAAAAACTTTCTGACAGTAAGGGCTGTTTGGCATTGGAACAGATTCCCATGAGAGGTGGTGGAAACTCCTTCCTTGGAGGTTACTAAGCAGAGGTTGGGTGGCCGTCTGCCATGGATGCTTTTGCTGAGATTCCTGCATCCCAGGGGGTTGGACTAGATGACCCTTGGTGTCCCTTCCAGCTATAAGTTTCTATGATTCTATGAAATTGATCTGGATTAATGACAGCCATCCACCAGTTCCATATGCAAAACTGCTTCCCACCCCACCCCCTTACTGATTAATATATATAAAAATACATTAAAGTAGACAAATAATAACTTACAAAAAGGATCAATAAATGTGTCACCTTTATTATATAAACTGTTATCATAATCACATGTCAAAATTTCTTTTGTGAATGAAATAAAATGGTTTCAATCAGTTTTTAATAACCAACAATCAAATGTAGTGCTTGGGGTACAGCTTAGATCAATTCCCCAGATGTTCAGTGTCCAGGGGTTCAGTGCCTGGCACCCAGAAACTCATGGCAAAGGGGAGTCTGGCACCAAGTAACTCATAACATTTCACTTCCTTGCAAGCTAAGGAAAGCTGTTGATTGGCAGAAGACACTGGGCAGAAACAGAAAGAAACAGGGGGATGAGGGGGTCTAAGGGTGAAGTCCTGCTCCTGTCCATCCTAATACTGGACAGATGATTACAGGATGTTGAGAAGGGTCATTTTTTACTATTAATTGAGAAACAGCAGCCATAGTCTAGGCCAGGAGTGTTTTTCCTTGGTGACACCGCCATGTTGAAAAGTGTGTGTTTGCTAGGTGTTTCCTGTCCTGTCCAGAAATGCACCGTGCTGGATGAAGCCAGCTCTAGATCCTTCCTAAATAAATAAAATAAAAACCCACTGGAAGATATATTTGAAAAATTAATGTTAAGGGGAACAATTCACATTGTTAAGCAAGGTAGCTAAAGCAACAGGGTCAGGGCCTCCATTGTGACACGTCCCCCTGCTGAGTGACTTGGCTGAGGACTTTGGGAAGAGCAACTACTTGAGGATAGTTCAGGAGAAAGGAGGTGGTTTGTGAGAAGTAATGATGTTTTCCGGCAAAATAAAGATTTCTTCTTCTTGAGTGTAAGTAGAATGTCTAATTCTTTCTGCATTCTGCTTCTTTTGCTCTCCCTCAGGATTTAGAAACATAGGGCAGTAAGGCAATCTGGAAAAAGCCTAAGTAAAGGTACAGGGACCCCTGACCGTTAGGTCCAGTCGCGGACGACTCTAGGGTTGCGCGCTCATCTCGCTCTATAGGCTGAGGGAGCCGGCGTACAGCTTCCGGGTCATGTGGCCAGGATGACGAAGCCGCTTCTGGCAAAAGCAGAGCAATGCACGGAAAGGCTGTTTACCTTCCCGACAGAACGGCACCTACCGTATTTTTGGCTCTATAGGACGCACCGGACCATAAGACGCACCGGATTATAGGAGGGGGAGAACAGGGGGGGGGGATTCTCTCCCTCTCTGCTCAGTGTCCCTTCAGCGAAGCGGCAGGAGAAATGGAGCCCCTTCCATTTCTCCTCCCGCTTCGCTGAAGGGGCGCTGCGCAGAGAGGGAAAAATGTGCACCGACCCCTCTCGCTCTCCAGGCTTCAGGCGGCTATCCGCAAGCCTTCTGAGTGCAGCGGGAACTCCTGCTGCGCTTGGAAGGCTTGCGGATAGCTGCCTGAAGCCCCCAGAGTGCAGCCTTTGAAGCCTTCGCAGAGCAGCGGGGTGAAGGCACCCCGCTGCCCTGCGGAGGCTTTGTGCAGCCATCCCCAAGCTAGAACAGTGAGACGGAGCACCGCACAGCGCTCCTTCTGCCTGCTCTAGCTTTGGGCTTAGCTGCGCAGCCTGCATTCACTCCATAGGGCGCACACAAATTTTCCCTTAATTTTTGTTTTTTTTATAATATATATTTTTATTAGCAAACCAATCAAATCACAATAGTTCCAAATTACAAAACCGAATTTTAAATTTTGGTTGGGGGTACCCATGCTTCGAGCTCAGAAAGGGATCCAATCATCTCTAATTTCTGCTGCTTTGATCATTTTCCCTTAATTTTTGGAGGGGGAAAAGTGTGTCCTATAGAGTGAAAAATACGGTATTTATCTACTTCCACTTTCGAACTGCTAGGTGACTTCAGGTGGCTATCCGCAAGCCTTCGAAGTACAGCGGGAACTCCTGCTGCGCTCCGAAAGCTTGCGGATAGCTGCCTGAAGCCAACGGAGTGCAGCCTTTGAAGCCTCTGCAGAGCAGCGGGGTGAAGGCACCCCGCTGTCCTGCGGAGGCTTTGCGCAGCCATCCCCAAGCTAGAACAGTGAGACGGAGCGCTGCGCAGCGCTCCGCCTCACTGTTCTGGCTTTGGGGACGGCCTTTGAAGCCTTCGCAGGGCAGCAGGGGGGCTTCACCCTGCTTCCCTGCGGAGGCTTTGCGCAGCTAACCCCAAGCTAGAACAGCGAGACGGAGCGCTGCGCAGCGCTCCTTCTCCCTGCTCTGGCTTTGGGCTTAGCTGCGCAGCCTGCATTCACTCCATAGGGCGCACACAAATTTTCCCTTAATTTTTGTTTTTTTTATAATATATTTTTATTAGCAAACCAATCAAATCACATTAGTTCCAAATTACAAAACCGAATTTTAAATTTTTGTTGGGGGTACCCATGCTTTGAGCTCTTAAAGGAATCCAATCATCTCTTATTTCTGCACTTTGATCATTTCCCCTTAATTTTTGGAGGGGGGAAATAGCGTCCTATAGAGCGAAAAATACGGTATTTATCTACTTCGACTTTGTGCTTTCGAACTGCTAGGTTGGCAGGTGCTGGGACCGAGCAGCGGGAGCTCACCCCGTCGCGGGGATTCGAACTGCCGACCTTCTGATCAGCAAGCCCTAGGCTCTGTGGCCACCCGTGTCCCTACGGAAAAAGCCTATCGCAGACCAAATCCCCCTCCCAAACCTGGTATGTAAGGGCTTCCGGTTTTTCCGCCCTCCGTTGTGGATGTGCTTCGTGGGTTCTCTGCGCCTAGCAGCTGTTAGAGGGAACTTTGGGGGGCAACGCGGAGGCTACACGACCCCCAAAAGGGCTCTGGGCGTGGCCCAGGGCTGACATTGTCCGGCAGCGTCAAAAAAGGAACCCTTCGAAGCCCACGTCCTAACGAAGAGGTGAGTCAACAGAGAGTACCTAGACGCAAGGACACGAGCAATCCTCAGCAGCAAGCCTCAAAGTCCCAAACGGTAAGAACGGCAGCTAACAAGGAGAGCTTGAGGAGAAGAGGGTCTGTGAGACTTATTTATACAAACTGAACTGCTCAGAAACAGACCCAAAAGACTAGCACATAAAGAGTAAAGAACGGGAGATTTTATCTTAAACATATTGGAAATCTTTCTCATTATACGTAACCATAAGCAAAGATTTCTCTAACAAGTACCAGTAAGAAAAGGAAGACAGATTCAAATTTCACTCTGCAGCAGCAGTAGTAGCCCATTAAAAGAAGCGGAATTCAAGGACTTAACTTGTTTTTTACTTTGAAGTGGCGTGAGCCCAGCGAAAGAGACTGAGTTAAAAGACTTGGATTGTCAGCGCTGTTTGTGGTAAAAGAGTGGAAGTTACTGGAAAACAAAGGTAAAAGAGAAGGCAACACTTTTAATATTGAACTTATATTAAACACTAACCTATAAAGATGGCAAAGATGGCATAGCGTGGTCTAGGAGAAACGGCTGGACTAATTGGAGAATCGGGAAGAGAAGAAAAGTGGCGAAAGGAGGGGCAGAACTGCACAAAAGAGGAAAGGGACTATAAAATTAAAGATGAGCTTCTTTAGCTTGAGGAGCTAGTTTGTGAGAAAGGAAATACGTTTTCTGGTGTAATGAAGAGACTTTCTTCATATAAAGTATAAGTAGGATTCCTAATTCCTTCTGCATTCTGTTTCTTTTACTATCCCTCAAGATTCAGAAACATAGGGAACCAAGTCATGGTTAGATTAGTTTATAAAGATTGGCTGTGTGAGCTGCTGGTCTCCTGCTGTCACGTGCCAAAGATCCATCGCCTGGTCTGTGAGGAGGAGGAGGAAGCGATATTGGAAGAGAAATGGGAGGATGAAGTGATGGTTATGAAGATCAGAAGGAATCTTTAGTGAAGGTGAAAACAATTTATGTAAGACCAAGCGACCAGGGGGTGGATGCCAGCGATATATAGATGGGGAGTGTTGATCTTTGTTCTTGAGGAACAGGGAGGCCAGAGAGAATCTGGATCACTGGGATGGGGGGAGGCAGCTCCCTGATTCAAGAAGAGTTCAGGGATGGGATGAGGAAGGGAGGAAGGGAGAATAACGCAAGCCACCTGGAGATCCTTGCAGGAAAGATGGGCCATCAATGTAGTAATCAATGAAAAAATTAAGAATTCTTTCTCTTCATTTCTCTTCATTTCTCTTCCAGGCAGCGATAGCAGTGAGGCCAGCAGCTCCAGTACAGCTCTACCCCACTCCAAGACCCAGTTCTCCCTTCGCCCAAAACCCAAGTATCTAAATAAATAAATAATAGGGATGCGGGTGGCACTGTGGGTTAAACCACAGAGCCTAGGACTTGCCTATCAGAAGGCTGGCGGTTCGAATCCCCACGACGGAGTGAACTCCCGTTGCTCGGTCCCTGCTCCTGCCAACCTAGCAGTTCAAAAGCACGTCAAAGGGCAAGTAGATAAATAGGTAATGCTCCGGCGGGAAGGTAAAGGGCGTTTCCGTGCGCTGCTCTGGTTCAGAAGCAGCTTAGTCATGCTGGCCACATGACCCGGAAGCTGTTCATGACCGGTCCGCCAATAAAGCAAGATGAGCGCTGCAACCCCAGAGTCGGCCACGACTGGACCTAATGGTCAGGAGTCCCTCTACCTTGATATATTTCAAAAACACTGAGTCTCCAGTGTGGTCTCTCGTCACAAGGAAACAGACTTTATAAAGAGGCAACCTTTCAAACTTCTTATAAATGGAAACTGGGGAAAGCCCCCTCCAAAAGAATAGACTGTGCCCAGTGACTAGCTGATCCACATGCCTGTTCAGTTGACGCTCTAGATGCCTACTCAGTTGTTCTCCAAGGCTGTTGAAAGAGAGAATGGCCAGTGTGGCAGGCTGTGCGAGCTGCTGGCCTCCTGCTGTCGTGCCCCTAAAATCCACCCCCTGGTCTGCGAGGAGGAGGAGGAAGAGATATTGGAAGAGAAATGGAATGAGGAAGTAATTAAAGAAAGGGAGAATAGCGTAAGCCACCTGGAGATCCTTGAAGGAAAGATGGGTTGTCAACATAATAAGAAATGGAAAGATTAAAAATATTTTCTCTTCTTCTCTCTTCCGGGCAGCGACAGCAGTGAGGCCAGCAACTCCAGCACAGATCTCCCTCCCCACCAAGACCCAGTCCCCCCCTTCCCCACAAACCCAAATAGAAAAATAAAATAAAAATCATCATCATCATTATTATTCTAATCAAGTTCCTTTACAAACATGCTATTCTCTGATCATCCTTTTATCCTAGGCGGTGCTTTTTCCTACGTTTGTGAGCATGAGTGGAAATCCTGAGTCTCGCTGCAGGAGTTGACAGTTTGGCTCCTTCCCTTGTTGTTGCTCCTAGATGGAACTGCGCATGTGCGAAGACAAGACAGAGCCTTCCAAACTGGATCAATAAACGTGTCACCCGTTGTCTGAAAACCACTGTCCTAATCACATGCCAGATTGTCTTTTTTGAATGAAATAAAATTCTTTCAAATAGTTTTTTAATGTTGGCATTTGTCTGTCTTGAGAAGCAATGGAGTGCGCCTCCGGGGGTGAGGTCAAAAGTCAAGCAACGGTGTCAGCAGTCCCAAAGTGACCTCTCCAGGGAGCAAGACTGGGCAGTGTGTCTGGAGGTCCTGGGCTTCCCAGATGACAAGACTCCCTCTCTTGGCCTTGCAGATGGGTCTCCAAGGAAAGCAGAGTTAGGCACCAGTTGGGCTGCAGGAGATGTCAGAAGGGGTTGTAAACGGCGCCATCCAACCGCCTGAGGGACTCCACTCCAGATTTGTGTAGGCTTTACTCCTTAGCCTTTTCAGCTCCCAAAGATATCCCACAAGGCAAATTAGGATCAGAGTTTTCCTTCTCTTCGATGGGCTATCTTTATAGGTGGATGAGCCCCATCTGCCCCTCACTTCCCTCCACAGCATTGCAGAAACCACCTTCTTGACCACTGGGCCCACGCTTGGTCTTGTCCGCTCAATCTGCTGGAGCCCGTCTTGGCACACAGAGGAAGTTCCTGAGCATTTGAGATTCCTTGGCTGCTCTCACCTGGTTTAGGTGGCCAGTCAAACCGTTCCCAGGATGTGGCCTCTGTCACATGCTGACCGTTGCTAGGAGCAAGAGAACAAACTTTTTATTAAAGAATGGAAATGGTTGAATGAATAGTTACAAACTGTAAACAGATAAGAACATTGGCAGGATTATTGGAATAACCTGCAGTTTAATAAGATTATCTATTTAAAGCAGATGCATAAATGAAGAAATTGAGGTAATTTGGATATGCATAAGATATGGAGAATCAATTTAAAGAACTGCAGAAAGAGGGGGAAGGAAGTCAAGTTTTGAAATGCTAAAATGACTGCAAAATTATTGAAATGTATAAACTTGAAAATCATAATTCAGCTTTCCAGTTATAGCTTTTGCGGTGATGAGGCATGTGAGCCTCAACTGTCCTGCATCTACTCCAGCTGAGGAATCACACACCTCCTCCCCAAGCTAGCGAGCCCCACCTGGGCTGTGGGTCCTTGCCTTCCGTCCCTCCCAACTGACAGTTGTTAGTTCTGGAATCCTGAGCTTGAGGGGGGGTACATCCCATTTCGCCCCGTGGGACACTCACCACCCCTTAGCCACCTGCCTTTGGCGCTGCAGCAGTGATGGCTTTGGTCCCTGAAAGAGCATGCAAGATCTCTCCCAAATCTCAATACATATTTTGCTCTCCTAGACATCTTGCAAGACTTCAATGAGATCTCACAAGATCTTGCAGAAAATCTCCAATCTGTTTACCTGCAAGCACACACCTTTATTTTTCTTTTCTTATTTAGTACAAATTTCTCAATCTAACAGATTTGCACATAGGATTCTGTATGACATGAAACGGCACATTTGTTTTGTTCTATTGTAACATTATTTGTGGCCTTCTAACACTTTGGGAGAAGCCTTCTCTCCCTTTTCCCTTAAAAAATGAGGATCTATGCTTTACACTCAGCAGGAAGGCCCATTTAAAAGGAAACATGTAGTTGTTTTGCTGCTGCTTTTTTGTGTTCTCAGGTGTCCAAGTTAGCCTCCTGGCCCTGCTCCTCCAATATACCACAGCAACATCCCCCACTAGGAATCCCTACTTGGGCTTTCATTGGCCATCAGCAATATCCGGTGGAGCCAGGTGGAGAGAAATGCCCCATCTTGCCCATCTTTGGGGTTTCATAGCCTCTGTGCATGTACAGAATTCATGATTCAGCAAATCTATTAGACCATTGAAAGAGTTATTTCCTCTGATTAAATTACCAAAGGAAGAAAGCAGGATTGGCTTTTCTCCCCAGGGACACAAGGAAGGGGAAGGTGTATGTTTAAGAAATGAAATTTCCCAAGGGCTGAAACTCTGTGGTATATTGGAGGAGCAGGGCCAATTAAAAAACCCAAATTCTCTCCGTAGAGTGCTTCACATCTGGCGGGCAGGGCTTGTGTGCTTTGCTCATGATCCCTTGGATGTCCTGAGGCTGTTAGAGCAGCAGCCGTAAGTCTTGGGGCTCTGGGAGTGAGACATTGTCCTCCGAAGGCAAAGAGTAACTGAGGTTCCCTTTTCTCTCCCTTCAGGGCCTCCATGGGAGAGAAAAGGGGGGCCAGCACTTGTGCTCAAATGAGCTTTCATACGCGGTCATCCTGCCCCACACTCACATTCCAAAATATCTGCATGCTCACCTATCCAAGAGGTGGTTGGTCTTGGGCTGGGGGGTCCCAGAAGGCAGAATAAGTTGAGAAGCAAAGCCCAAGAAGTTTGAGGCATCCTCTTCGCATCCACCCAAACCCAATCTAAACAGCTTTGCTCCAGAACCAGCCCCTCCCTTCAGTTCTGTTCAGTTCAGAATGTCAGTTAAGAGGGACCACCTGTATTTTCTTGATTCTTGCCTGAGGTCATAATGGGCATGCACACTGGTATCTGTTTACCTGTAAGCACACACCTTTAGTTTATCTTTTTAAAAATAAAAATAAAATACTAGTTTCTCAGTCTACCAGCTTTGCACAAAACAGCAGCCGTTTTGTGATCCATGGCAGTGAAAACCCCACGTTTTATGGTGCCGCCCCCCCAAATGAGGCTTCAGTGCCCTAACCCACAGGGTCACGATTTCTCCAAAGGTCCAATGTCATCTGATTCACTCCAAAGCAGCACCAAACACCCAGAGAATGCCCCCTGCAACATTGGGGGGGGGCTTTGAAAACACTACATTTCCCATTGTTAGAGTGGCATACGAAGGATGAACAAGTTAAATCAGTGATGATAGATTGGGCAAGACATGTAGGACATAACATAATGTTTGAGGATTGGGAAAGATTGTGGAAGAAAGGGGTCAAGTTCACTGCATGTACTGTACTAAAGGAAAACATAATGAAAATGATGTATAGATGGTATCTGACCCCTGTTAAATTAGCAAAGATTTATCATAACTGTGATAACCATTGCTGGAAATGTAAAGAAAACGAAGGTACTTTCTATCATATGTGGTGGACCTGCCCCAAGGTGAAAGACTTCTGGGAAAAGATTTATAATGAATTGAAAAAAATGTTGAAATATACATTTATAAAGAAACCAGAGGCCTTTCTTCTTGGAATAACAGGTTTGGAATTGCCCCCAAAAGATGTTAAATTATACACTGGGCAACAATTTTTTACCTTTTGAATGTTGTGTAGATTTCTACAATTGATTTAGGGTCTTTTTGCACTGCTGAATCAGGAAATGGCACCCGTTTCTCTCCATCAGGTCAGGTTGTTGTGCTTTGTTGATTTGTAAAAAATCAGATCTTGTGACAAAATCGATTACATTTTGTGGCATTATCAGCTGATTTTTGTCAACACATATCATCCTAAATATGTTTTTAAGAGAAAATAATGTTTTTCCAACAACATCTATTGATTACCTGATAGAAACATCGATTACTGTAAACTGAATGGTGGGCATTGATAAAGGTAAGTACACATAAATTGCATGTTGCTTCACCATTTTTCAAACTTCAGGGCTTGAACTTCCGTTTCTTGGAACTCCTGGAATGCTCAGCGGCAGGGAGGTCTCTCTTCAGAGTCCAACAGTAGTCAGCCATCATGACTGCGTCCCAGCGACCCTGATACCTGGTCTCCATCTCTTTCATGTCCTGATGGAATCTTTCCCCCTGCTCGTCACTCATTGAACCCAGGTTCTCAGGAAACCGGTCCATATGTGAAAATAGGTAGTGCATCTTGATGCTCATGTTGCAGCCCAGGTTTCTGAAAGCAGTCAGCATGTTGTTGACAAGTTCTGCATAGTTTCTGACCTTATTGTTGCTTAGAAAGTTCTTCACTACCAGAACAAATGCCTTCCACGCTTCCAGTTCTATTTCGTTCATTGAGTTTCCGAACTCTGGATCTCTGATGAGCTGACGGATCTGAGGACCGTCAAAGATGCCAGCTTTCAACTTCTCCATGGTCAATCCTGGCACAAGTGAAGCAGTCACCATATTTGTCCAGAGCCTTTGGTGAACTGCTTGATTAAGCTGAGCTTGATGTGCAGCGGTGGGAAGAGTATTCTGTCTCTGTCCACCAGAGGGTCGTTGGTGACGTTCCTTTCTTTGCAAGGCACCAATTCCTCCCGCACAGGCCAGTCCTTCTTAGTGTAATGCTGAGCACGGTCCCTACTATCCCACATGCACAGAAAACATGGGTACAGTGGTACCCCGCAAGACGAACGCCTCGCAAGACGGAAAACCCGCTAGACGAAAGGGTTTTCCGTTTTGGAGGCGCTTCGCAAGACGAAGTTCCCTATGGGCTTGCTTCGCAAGACGAAAGCCCATAGGGAAATCTCCGGGACAGCGGGGAAGCGCCTCCGCTGTCGCCCGCCAGCATTTTAAAAAGCCCCGGGACAGCGGGGGACTTCTCCGCTGTCGGGGCGATCTTAAAATGCTGGCTGGCGGGAGCGAAGCCTCCGCTGTCGCCCGCCAGCATTTTAAAAAGCCCCGGGACAGCGGGGGACTTCTCCGCTGCCGGGGCGATCTTAAAATGCTGGCGGGCGGGAGCGAAGCCTCCGCTGTCGCCCGCCAGCATTTTAAAAAGCCCCGGGACAGCGGGGGACTTCTCCGCTGTTCCGGGGCAATTTAAAAGCCCCGGACCATGCCCCGATGCCGGGCGGTGGGGCGGGAACGCCTCCCCCCGCCGCCCGCCATCAGGACCATGCCCCGATGCCGGTGGACGGGCGGGAAAGCCTCCCCCCGCCGCCCGCCATCAGGACCATGAAGGCCATGCAGGGGGACTTCTGAAGGCCAGCGGGCGGCAAAAGTCTTTGCTCCCCCCTGCCTGCCTTCCCGGGAGAGCGGAGAAACGCAGCGCGTCCCGGAGGGCTTTTGAATGCAGGCGGGGGGGGGGCAAAGACTTTCGCCCCCCCCCCAGCCTTCAGAAGAGGTCGGGGGACAGACTGTCCCCGGACCTGGTCTGAAGGCGGTTTCCCTAGGAACGCATTAATTGATTTTCAATGCATTCCTATGGGAAACCGTGCATCGCAAGACGAAAAACTCGCAAGACGAAGAGACTTGCGGAACGAATTAATTTCGTCTTGCGAGGCACCACTGTACTTGTTGAAGCCAGACTGTTGTCCCAACAAAAAGTTCACCATCTTCAGGTCAACACAAATAAACCACTTATGCTGACCATAACCAATTTTCTCCAGCACATACTTCACTGCTTCATAGTTCTCCTTCACTGTAGTCGAGTGAGCCAGGGGTATAGAGGCAAACTGGTTGCCGTTGTGTAGCAGAACACATTTCAGTGATCGCTTGCTGCTGTCAATGAACAGTCTCCAATCTTTGGGTTCGTACTGTGGCACTCCAAGCTTGAGCAGAAGCTGCGCAATATCTGCACAGTACACCAAGTCCTTCTCTTCTGAGAAAAAACGGAGGTACTCTTGATGCCTGTTGCGGTAGAAGCTGATGTCAGAGAGGAGTTTTTTCCCCTTCAATCTGGATGCCAACAGTTCGGCAGAGTCCTTTGACAAGCTGAGGTCGCGAACTAGATCATTCAACTCCTTTTGGGAAAATGGATGTGGAGCATCATCTTCAAGAACCACTTCTTCTTCGTGTCCTTCAGCACTGGAGGCATCTTCGTCACTAATGTCAGGAAGTTCTCCGAAGACAGGCACTGGAATTTCATCACAATGGGGCAGGACTCTTGAGGAGGAGGAGAAAGGGGAGGGAACTGGAAGGGGAATATATGCTCTGCGCAAATGGCTGTGAACTCATGCTTGTTTTGTGAATCTATCACACTTGCTCCTTCTGCCACCCCGGATGGCAGAATAAAGCTTTTCTCTGAAACTATTCCTTGAGTGTCTGTTGACTCCCATTTCCCCGTCCCGGGCGCAAAGCTCTTCTCACCCGAGGCTAAAAAGGCTACCAGCAGAGTCTGTAACCTGAAGTGTATGTTAACCCGAGGTACCACTGTATCATTGAATTTGTCCATGGCAAGTCTACGTTTATCTGCAGGTTGTTCATATGTGGTGAGTTTGTAGAAGTCTTCAATCCAATCATAGAAGGGAGACGCATTTTTATTTTTCCAGCTCACCAGTATCAGTCTTTTTACTGTGGTAAGGGCACAGAGAGTCCACTTGTATTGCCCCTTTGTCAGGTTCCATGTGCTGGGTGTATAATTCGAACGGATATTTTGCTCGGTAAAGGTATATTTGGCCTCAGCGATGGGAGTCCAGCAAGGAATCATTTAGCTAGTGCAATGGAGGAGGAAGAGGTTGAAAATGCGAGACTTACTGGCACCTGTAGCAGCAGCAGCAGCAGCTGGAGCATGGCCTGCAGTGCCACCTGGTGGCCCACCTCGGAACTTCCATGCCCATCCCAGATTTAAAGCTTTAGGCATGTGTTTTACACACACACACACACACACACACACAATAATTCACAAGCAGGAATTATCCCAAACAGCTCTTCCCCTGAAATATACTCGGAGAGTGGATTTCATGCTCTATATTCAGCTCATAGTAGCGAGGAATGAAAGTTCCCCCACAATATCTGCTTTATATACATTATTTACACAATGGGCTGCACGTGATTGGCTAATTCTGGGATTCTCCTGTAGGCCAATCAGGTTGTGGATTCACTTCCACCTGGAGCTGGATTGGGTGGCTCCTGCGGACCAATCAGACTGCTGCATTGTTCTAGGACCAATCAGACTGTAGCATCTTGGATCCTATTCAACTCAGTACATAACATCCCCACAAACCACCCCCAAATTCCCCAGCATAGGAATAGTGTGAGTGGAGGCTGGGTGCACCACATTGGAGACCCCAGGCGGAGTAGTAGGGGAATCTCATCCTTTACTTCCACACAAGGGTGACAGGCCAAATCATCTGTCAGGATAGATATGGTGGCCACGATTTCGCTGAAAACCCGATGTCTTAGGATTCACAACAAAGCAACGGCAAACACCTGCTAAAGACCCCCTGAAATGTTTGGCGGTGAAAACCCCACATTTCATGGCACCCCCAAAAATGAGCCTTTGGCGCCCTAACTCACGGGATCCCAATTTCTCCAAAAGTCAGACGTTGTCCAATTCACTCCAAAGTGGCGCCAAACACCCAGAGAATGCCCTCTGCAAGGTTTGGGGGTGAAAACACTACGTTTCACATCGCCCCACAAAATGAGCCCTCGACGCTGTAACCCACATGGTTGTCAGGGGCTGGACTGAGGAGGAATGGTGGGAGCCCCCCCCCCTCTCGAGGACCTGCTCCACAACTCCAATTTATAAAGATTATAATCCAAGTTAACGAGATCTTCTTGCAATTAGAGGTCAAGAGATATGTAAAAGTCAGTGCTTTATATGATTCAGCCACATGGTGGAGCAATACACAAAGATTAAAGAAGCCATGATAGCCAGTTCGGAAAGCTGGGATGGTTTGTGTCTTCAAAGGCATGGCAGTGTGGCTTGAAGTTAATGACTTGTAACACCTCACAGTCATCACCATCATAATATAATAATAATAATAATAATAATAATAATAATAATAATAATAATAATAATAATAATAATAATTTATTACATATACCCAGCCACTCTGAGCGGCTTCCAACAAAATATTAAAATAAAAAAGTCTGTCAAACATTCAAAGCTTCCCAGAACAGGGCTGCCTTCAGATGTCTTCTAAATGTCAGGTAGCTGTTTATCTCTCTGACATCTGGTGGGAGGGGGTTCCACAGGGCAGGCACCACTACCCTGTAACTTGGCTTCTCGTAGGGAGGGAACCGCCAAAAGGCCCTCAGCGCTGGACCTCAGTGTCCAGGCAGAACGATGGGGGTGGAGGCGCTCCTTCAGGTATACTGGGCCTTTGAGGCCGTTTAGGCCTTTAAAGGTCAGCACCAACACTTTGAATTGTGCCCGGAAACATACTGAGAGCCAATGTAGGTCTTGGGGGCCACTCCCAGTCACCAGTCTAGCTGCCGCATTCTGGATTAGTTGTAGTTTCCGGGTCACCTTCAAAGGTAGCCCCACGTAGAGCGCATTGCAGTAGTCCAAGCGGGAGATAACCAGAGCATGCACCACTCTGGCGAGGCAATCCGCAGGCAGATAGGGTCTCAGCCTGCGTACTAGATGAAGCTGGTCAACAGCTGCCCTGGACACAGAATTGACCTGCGCCTCCATGGACACCATGAACTGAAAGGTCCCGGGGGCGTTACCCTGAGCCTCAGCCACAAGGAATGTGCAGTAGCAGAAAATGGTAACGCTGTTCTAGATTGCATCTATGGAAGTCCAGGGTCCTGATGAAACGAAGTCCAAGTCCTACTCTCTCCTACCTTGGTCAGGCCACACCTGGAGTCCTGTGTCCAGTTCTGGGCATCATCATATAAGAAGGATGTTGACAAGCTGGAATGTGTGCAGAGGAGGGCAACCAAGACAACCAAGGGTCTGGAAACTAAGATTGAAGAGAAACACTGGAAGGAGCTGGGGAGGTTTGGGCTGGAAAAGAGGAAACTGAGAGGAGATCTGACAGCCATCTTCAAATATCTTAAGGGCTGTCACATGGAAGAGGGAACAAGCTTGTTTTCTCCTGCTCTAGATGGTAGGACTCGAACCCATGGATTCAAGTTATAAGAAAGGAGATTCCAACTAAACATTCATAAAAACTTTCTGACAGTAAGGGCTGTTTGGCATTGGAACAGATTCCCATGAGAGGTGGTGGACTCTCCTTCCTTGGAGGTTACTAAGCAGAGGTTGGGTGGCCGTCTGCCATGGATGCTTTTGCTGAGATTGCTGCATCCCAGGGGTTGGACTAGATGACCCTTGGTGTCCCTTCCAGCTATAAGTTTCTATGATTCTATGAAATTGATCTGGATTAATGACAGCCATCCACCAGTTTCATATGCAAAACTGCTTCCCACCCCACCCCCTTACTGATTAATATATATAAAAAATACATTAAAGTAGACAAATAATAACTTACAAAATGGATCAATAAACGTGTCACCTTTATTATATAAACTGTTATCATAATCACATGTCAAAATTTCTTTTGTGAATGAAATAAAATGGTTTCAATCAGTTTTTAATAACCAACAATCAAATGTAGTGCTTGGGGTACAGCTTAGATCAATTCCCCCGATGTTCAGTGTCCAGGGGTTCAGTGCCTGGCACCCAGAAACTCATGGCAAAGGGGAGTCTGGCACCAAGTAACTCATAACATTTCACTTCCTTGCAAGCTAAGGAAAGCTTTTGATTGGCAGAAGACACTGGGCAGAAACAGAAAGAAACAGGGGGATGAGGGGGTCTAAGGGTGAAGTCCTGCTCCTGTCCATCCTAATATTGGACAGTTTATTACAGGATGTTGAGAAGGGTCATTTTTTACTATGAATTGAGAAACAGCAGCCATAGTCTAGGCCAGGAGTGTTTTTCCTTGGTGACACCGCCATGTTGAAAAGTGTGTGTTTGCAAGGTGTTTCCTGTCCTGTCCAGAAATGCACCGTGCTGGATGAAGCCAGCTCTAGATCCTTCCTAAATAAAAAAAATAAAAACCCACTGGAAGATATATTTGAAAAATTAATGTTAAGGGGAACAATTCACATTGTTAAGCAAGGTAGCTAAAGCAACAGGGTCAGGGCCTCCATTGTGACACGTCCCCCTGCTGAGTGACTTGGCTGAGGACTTTGGGAAGAGCAACTATTTGAGGATAGTTCAGGAGAAAGGAGGTGGTTTGTGAGAAGTAATGATGTTTTCCGGCAAAATAAAGATTTCTTCTTCTTGAGTGTAAGTAGGATGTCTAATTCTTTCTGCGTTCTGCTTCTTTTGCTCTCCCTCAAGATTTAGAAACATAGGGCAGTAAGGCAGATCTGGAAAAAGCCTAGGTAAAGGTACAGGGACCCCTGACCGTTAGGTCCAGTCGCGGACGACTCTAGGGTTGCGCGCTCATCTCGCTCTATAGGCTGAGGGAGCCGGCGTACAGCTTCCGGGTCATGTGGCCAGGATGACGAAGCCGCTTCTGGCAAAAGCAGAGCAGTGCACGGAAAGGCTGTTTACCTTCCCGACAGAACGGCACCTACCGTATTTTTCGCTCTATAGGACGCACCGGACCATAAGACGCACCGGATCATAGGAGGGGGAGAACGGGGGGGGGGGGAATTCTCTCCCTCTCTGCTCAGTGTCCCTTCAGCGAAGCGGCAGGAGAAACGGAGCCCCTTCGATTTCTCCTCCCGCTTCACTGAAGGGGCGCTGCGAAGAGAGGGAAAACTGTGCACCGACCCCTCTCGCTCTCCAGGCTCTCCACCCCGCTGCCCTGCGGAGGCTTTGTGCAGCCATCCCCAAACTAGAACAGTGAGACGGACTACCGCGCAGTGAGACGGAGCATCGCTCTCCACCCCGTTGCCCTGCGGAGGCTTTGTGCAGCCATCCCCAAGCTAGAACAGTGAGACGGAGCACCGCGCAGTGAGCTCCGCCTCACTGTTCTGGCTTCGGGGACGGCCTTTGAAGCCTCCACAGGGCGGCAGGGTGCCTTCACCCTGCTGCCCTGCGGAGGCTTTGCGCAGCTAACCCCAAGCTAGAACAGCGAGACGGAGCGCTGCGCAGCGATCCTTCTGCCTGCTCTGGCTTTGGGCTTAGCTGCGCAGCCTGCATTCACTCCATAGGGCGCACACAAATTTTCCCTAAATTTTTGTTTTTTTATACTATATTTTTTATTAGCAAACCAATCAAATCACATTAGTTCCAAATTACAAAACCGAATTTTAAATTTTGGTTGGGGGTACCCATGCTTTGAGCTCTTAAAGGGATCCAATCATCTCTTATTTCTGCTGCTTTGATCATTTCCCCTTAATTTTTGGAGGGGGAAAAGTGCGTCCTATAGAGTGAAAAATACGGTATTTATCTACTTCCACTTTTGAACTGCTAGGTGACTTCAGATGGCTATCCGCAAGCCTTCGAAGTACAGCGGGAACTCCTGCTGCGCTCCGAAAGCTTGCGGATAGCTGCCTGAAGCCAACGGGTGCAGCCTTTGAAGCCTCTGCAGAGCAGCGGGGTGAAGGCACCCCGCTGTCCTGCGGAGGCTTTGCGCAGCCATCCCCAAGCTAGAACAGCGAGACGGAGCGCTGCGCAGCGCTCCTTCTGCCTGCTCTGGCTTTGGGCTTAGCTGCGCAACCTGCATTCACTCCATAGGGCACACACAAATTTTCCCTTAATTTTTGTTTTTTTTATAATATATTTTTTATTAGCAAACCAATCAAATCACATTAGTTCCAAATTACAAAACCGAATTTTAAATTTTTGTTGGGGGTACCCATGCTTTGAGCTCTTAAAGGGATCCAATCATCTCTTATTTCTGCTGCTTTGATCATTTCCCCTTAATATTTGGAGGGTGGAAATTGCGTCCTATAGAGCGAAAGATACGGTATTTATCTACTTCCACTTTGTGCTTTCGAACTTCTAGGTTGGCAGGTGCTGGGACCGAGCAGCAGGAGCTCACCCCGTCATGGGGATTCGAACTGCCGACCTTCTGATCAGCAAGCCCTAGGCTCTGTGGCCACCCGTGTCCCTACGGAAAAAGCCGATCGCAGACCAAATCCCCCTCCCAAACCTGGTATGTAAGGGCTTCCGGTTTTTCCGCCCTCCGTTGTGGATGTGCTTCGCGGGTTCTCCGCGCCTAGCAGCTGTTAGAGGGAACTTTGGGGGGCAACGCGGAGGCTACACGACCCCCAAAAAGGCTCTGGGCGTGGCCCAGGGCTGACATTGTCCGGCAGTGTCAAAAAAGGAACCCTTCGAAGCCCACGTCCTAACCAGGAGGTGAGTCGACAGAGAGTACCTAGACGCAAGGACACGAGCAATCCTCAGCAGCAAGCCTCAAAGTCCCAAACGGTAAGAACGGCAGCTAACAAGGAGAGCTTGAGGAGAAGAGGGTCTGTGAGACTTATTTATACAAAATGAACTGCTCAGAAACAGACCCAAAAGACTAGCACATAAAGAGTAAGGAACGGGAGATTTTATCTTAAACATATTGGAAATCTTTCTCATTATACGTAACCATAAGCAAAGATTTCTCTAACAAGTACCAGTAAGAAAAGGAAGACAGATTCAAATTTCACTCTGCAGCTGCAGTACTAGCCCATTAAAAGAAGCGGAATTCAAGGACTTAACTTGTTTTTTACTTTGAAGTGGCGTGAGCCCAGCGAAAGAGACTGAGTTAAAAGACTTGGATTGTCAGCGCTGTTTGTGGTAAAAGAGTGGAAGTTACTGGAAAACAAAGGTAAAAGAGAAGGCAACACTTTTAATATTGAACTTATATTAAACACTAACCTATAAAGATGGCAAAGATGGCGTAGCGTGGTCTAGGAGAAGGAGGAGGTGGTTTGTGAGAAAGGAAATACGTTTTCTGGTGTAATGAAGAGACTTTCTTCATCTAAAGTATAAGTAGGATTCCTAATTCCTTCTGCATTCTGTTTCTTTTACTATCCCTCAAGATTCAGAAACATAGGGAACCATGTCATGGTTCGATTAGTTTATAAAGATTGGCTGCGTGAGCTGCTGGTCTCCTGCTGTCACGTGCCAAAGATCCATCCCCTGGTCTGTGAGGAGGAGGAGGAAGAGATATTGGAAGAGAAATGGGAGGATGAAGTGATGGTTATGAAGATCAGAAGGAATCTTTAGTGAAGGTGAAAATAATTTATGTAAGACCAAGCGACCAGGGGATGGATGCCACTGATACCAATTTAGATGGTGAGTGTTGATCTTTGTTCATCAGGAACAGGGAGGCCAGAGAAAATCCCGCTCGCTGGGGAGCGGGGAGGCAGCTCCCTCATTCAAGAAGAATTCAGGGATGGGATGAGGACTTTGGGATGAGAAACTATTTGAGGATAGTTCAGACGAGAGGGGGAAGATTTTGAGGAAGCAAACATGTTTTTTAGCGCAACGAATTGACTTTCTTCATCTAAAGCGTAAGTAGAATGCCCAAATCACTGTGCTACATGAAAAGGAAGAGGTATCGAACTTTTTAAAATAAACAAAGCAAAACTGCTTAACCCACTAAAATATATATTTTTAAAAATGAACATTAAAGGGAGCCATGTCCCTTGTAAAGCCAGGTAGCTAAAGTGACGGTGTCATGTCCTCCATTGTGACACGTTCTCCGGCTGACTGACTTGGCTGACAACTTTGGGAAGAGCAACTATTTGAGGATAGTTCAAATAAAATAGGTTGTTGGTGTGAATTGTGTTTTCTGAAAAATGAAAATTTATTCATCTCGTGTATACATAGGATCTCTTATTCTTCCTGCATTTTGCTTCATTTGCTATCCCTCAAGATTCAGATATATAAGGAACCATATCATGGTTAGATTAATTTTTAAAGATTGACCTCAGGACCCTCTTAGATCCTTTGAGGGAAATGGCTTGCCTTCTCCCTTGCGGGCATCACCAGAAGAAAGGGATCTCCCAGTTCTGGAGGGTCTCTTGACAAGATGCCCTCCTCTCTGGTTTCAGCTGCTTGCTGCAATCGCCATGAGAGGTTTCTGAAAGTAGGTTTATCTGCCAGATAAAGAGTATCAAGGAAGCATCTAGAACCCATTTCCTGACTATTTTCCCTCTTCTTCCCTAGATTCTGCAGTCTGAGAAGGCTGGGTGAGCTGCTGGTCTCCTGCTGTCGTGCCACAAAAATCCATCCCCTGGTCTGTGAGGAGGAGGACACAGTGAGTGTAATGAAGGATGGAAAGGAAAGAAGGGTAAAGGTGAGAACGATCTACGTAAGGCCAAGGGACCAGAGGATGGATACCACAGATGCTACTACCAATGGTGAGTGTTGATCTTTGTTCAGGAGGAACAGGGAGGCCAGAGAGAATCTGGATCACTGAGGGTGGGGGGAGGCAGCTCCCTCATTCAAGAAGAGTTCAGGGATGGGATGAGGAAGGGAGGAAGGGAGAATAACGCAAGCCACCTGGAGATCCTTGCAGGAAAGATGGGTCATCAATGTAATAATTAATGAAAAAATTAAGAATCTTTTCTCTTCATTTCTCTTCAGGCAGTGATAGCAGTGAGGCCAGCAGCTCCAGTACAGCTCTACCCCGCTCCAAGACCCAGTTCTCCCTTCACCCAAAATCCAAGTATCTAAATAAATTAATAATAGGGGTGCGGGTGGCGCTGTGGGTTAAACCACAGAGCCTAGGACTTGCCTATCAGAAGGTCGGCGGTTCGAATCCCCACGACGGAGTGAACTCCCGTTGCTCGGTCCCTGCTCCTGCCAACCTAGCAGTTCGAAAGCACGTCAAAGGGCAAGTAGATAAATAGGTAATGCTCCGGCGGGAAGGTAAAGGGCGTTTCCGTGTGATGCTCTGGTTCAGAAGCAGCTTAGTCATGCTGGCCACATGACCCGGAAGCTGTTCATGACCGGTCCGCCATTAAAGCGCTGCAACCCCAGAGTCGGCCACGACTGGACCTAATGGTCAGGGGTCCCTTTACCTTTATATATTTCAAAAACACTGAGTCTCCAGTGTGGTCTCTCGTCACAAGGAAACAGACTTTATAAAGAGGCAACCTTTCAAACTTCTTATAAATGGAAACTGGGGAAAGCCCCCTCCAAAAGAATAGACTGTGCCCAGTGACTAGCTGATCCACATGCCTGTTCAGTTGACGCTCTAGATGCCTACTCAGTTGTTCTCCAAGGCTGTTGAAAGAGAGAATGGCCAGTGTGGCAGGCTGTGCGAGCTGCTGGCCTCCTGCTGTCGTGCCCCTAAAATCCACCCCCTGGTCTCCGAGGAGGAGGAGGAAGAGATATTGGAAGAGAAATGGAATGAGGAAGTAAATATAATTAAAGAAAGGGAGAATAGCGTAAGCCACCTGGAGATCCTTGAAGGAAAGATGAGTTGTCAACATAATAAGAAATGGAAAGATTAAAAGTATTTTCTCTTCTTCTCTCTTCCGGGCAGCGACAGCAGTGAGGCCAGCAACTCCAGCACAGATCTCCCTCCCCACCAAGACCCAGTCCCCCCCTTCCCCACAAACCCAAATAGAAAAATAAAATAAAAATCATCATCATCATCATTATTATTCTAATCAAGTTCCTTTACAAACATGCTATTCTGTGATCATCCTTTTATCCTAGGCGGTGCTTTTTCCTACGTTTGTGAGCATGAGTGGAAATCCTGAGTCTCGCTGCAGGAGTCGACAGTTTGGCTCCTTCCCTTGTTGTTGCTCCTAGATGGAACTGCGCATGTGCGAAGACAAGACAGAGCCTTCCAAACTGGATTAAGAAACGTGTCACCCGTTGTCTGAAAACCACTGTCCTAATCACATGCCAGATTGTCTTTTGTGAATGAAATAAAATGCTTTCAAATAGTTTTTTAATGTTGGCATTTGTCTGTCTTGAGAATCAATGGAGTGTGCCTACGGGGGTGAGGTCAAAAGTCAAGCAACAGTGTCAGCAGTCCCAAAGTGACCTCTCCAGGGAGCAAGACTGGGCAGTGTGTCTGGAGGTCCTGGGCTTCCCAGATGACAAGACTCCCTCTCTTGGCCTTGCAGATGTGTCTCCAAGGAAAGCAGAGTTAGGCACCAGTTGGGCTGCAGGAGATGTCAGAAGGGGTTGTAAACGGCGCCATCCAACCGCCTGAGGGACTCCACTCCAGATTTGTGTAGGCTTTACTCCTTAGCCTTTTCAGCTCCCAAAGATATCCCACAAGGCAAATTAGGATCAGAGTTTTCCTTCTCCTCGATGGGCTATCTTTATAGGTGGATGAGCCCCATCTGCCCCTCACTTCCCTCCACAGCATTGCAGAAACCACCTTCTTGACCACTGGGCCCACGCTTGGTCTTGTCCGCTCAATCTGCTGGAGCCTGTCTTGGCACACAGGGGAAGTTCCTGAGCATTTGAGACTCCTTGGCTGCTCTCACCTGGTTTAGGTGGCCAGTCAAACCGTTCCCAGGATGTGGCCTCTGTCACATGCTGACCGTTTCTAGGAGCAAGAGAACAAACTTTTTATTAAAGAATGGAAATGGTTTAATGAATAGTTACAAACTGTAAACAGATAAGAACATTGGCAGGATTATTGGAATAACCTGCAGTTTAATAAGATTATCTATTTAAAGCAGATGCATAAATGAAGAAATTGAGGTAATTTGGATATGCATAAGATATGAAGAATCAATTTAAGGAACTGCAGAAAGAGGGGGAAGGAAGTCAAGTTTTGAAATGTTAAAATGACTGCAAAATTATTGAAATGTATAAACTTGAAAATCATAATTTTTTTTTAAAAAAATATTTCGCCAAAAATCAGACGTCATCCGTTTCACTCCCAACTGGAGCCAAAGGACACAGGCCTGGCCAGGACAGCTTTCCAGTGATAGCTTCTGCGGTGATGAGGCATGTGAGCCTCAACTGTCCTGCATCTACTCCAGCTGAGGAATCACACACCTCCTCCCCAAGCTAGCGAGCCCCACCTGGGCTGTGGGTCCTTGCCTTCCGTCCCTCCCAACTGACAGTTGTTAGTTCTGGAATCCTGAGCTTGAGGGGGGGTACATCCCATTTCGCCCCGTGGGACACTCACCACCCCCTAGCCACCTGCCTTTGGCGCTGCAGCAGTGATGGCTTTGGTCCCTGAAAGAGCATGCAAGATCTCTCCCAAATCTCAATACATATTTTGCTCTCCTGGACATCTTGCAAGACTTCAATGAGATCTCACAAGATCTTGCAGAAAATCTCCAATCTGTTTAGCTGCAAGCACACTCCTTTAAATTTTTTTTCTTATTTTGTACAAATTTCTCAATCTAACAGATTTGCACATAGGATTCTGTATCCCATGAAACGGCACATCTGTTTTGTTCTATTGTTACATTATTTGTGGCCTTTTAACACTTTGGGAGAAGCCTTCTCTCCCTTTTCCCTTAAAAAATCAGGATCTATGCTTTACACTCAGCAGGGAGGCCCATTTAAAAGGAAACATGTAGTTGTTTTGCTGCTGCTTTTTTGTGTTCTCAGGTGTCCAAGTTAGCCTCCTGGCCCTGCTCCTCCACTATACCACAGCAACATCCCCCACTAGGAATCCCTACTTGGGCTTTCATTGGCCATCAGCAATATCCGGTGGAGCCAGGTGGAGAGAAATGCCCCATCTTGCCCATCTTTGGGGTTTCAAGAGGTATAGCCTCTGTGCACGTACAGAATTCATGATTCAGCAAATGTATTAGACCATTGAAAGAGTTATTTCCTCTGATTAAATTACCAAATGAAGAAAGCAGGATTGGCTTTTCTCCCCAGGGACACAAGGAAGGGGAAGGTGTATGTTTAAGAAATCAAATTCCCCAAGGGCTGAAACTCTGTTCAGCCAGTTAAAAAACCCAAATTCTCTCCGTACAGTGCTTCACATCTGGCGGGCAGGGCTTGTGTGCTTTGCTCATGATCCCTTGGGTGTCCTGAGGCTGATAGAGCAGCAGCCGTAAGTCTTGGGGCTCTGCTGGGAGTGAGACAGTGTCCTCAGAAGGCAAAGAGTAACTGAGGTTCCCTTTTCTCTCCCTTGGAGGCCCTGAACAAGGAGCTGGCCAGTTCAGGGCCTCCATGGGAGAGAAAAGGGGGGCCAGCACTTGTGCTCAAAGGAGCTTTCATACGCGGTCATCCTGCTCCACACTCACATTCCAAAATATCTGCATGCTCACCTATCCAAGAGGTGGTTGGTCTTGGGCTGGGGGGTCCCAGAAGGCAGAATAAGTTGAGAAGCAAAGCCCAAGAAGTTGGAGGCATCCTCTTCGCATCCACCCAAACCCAATCTAAACAGCTTGGCTCCAGAACCAGCCCCTCCCTTCAGTTCTGTTCAGTTCAGAATGTCAGTTAAGAGGGACCACCTGTATTTTCTTGATTCTTGCCTGAGGTCATAATGGGCATGCACACTGGTATCTGTTTACCTGTAAGCACACACCTTTAGTTTATCTTTTTAAAAATAAAAATAAAATACTAGTTTCTCAGTCTACCAGCTTTGCACAAAATAGCAGCCGTTTTGTGATCCATGGCAGTGAAAACCCCACGTTTTATGGCGCCCCCCCCCCAAAAATGAGGCTTCAGTGCCCTAACCCGCAGGGTCACGATTTCTCCAAAGGTCCAATGTCATCTGATTCACTCCAAAGCAGCACCAAACACCCAGAGAATGCCCCCTGCAACTTTGGGGGGGGGGGCTTTGAAAACACTACATTTCCCATTGTTAGAGTGGCATACGATGGATGAACAAGTTAAATCAGTGATGATAGATTGGGCAAGACATGTAGGACATAACATAATGTTTGAGGATTGGGAAAGATTGTGGAAGAAAGGGGTCAAGTTCACTGCATGTACTGTACTAAAGGAAAACATAATGAAAATGATGTATAGATGGTATCTGACCCCTGTTAAATTAGCAAAGATTTATCATAACTCTGATAACCATTGCTGGAAATGTAAAGAAAACGAAGGTACTTTCTATCATATGTGGTGGACCTGCCTCAAGGTGAAAGACTTCTGGGAAAAGATTTATAATGAATTGAAAAAAATGTTGAAATATACATTTATAAAGAAACCAGAGGCCTTTCTTCTTGGAATAACAGGTTTGGAATTGCCCCCAAAAGATGTTAAATTATACACTGGGCAACAATTTTTTACCTTTTGAATGTTGTCTAGATTTCTACAATTGATTTAGGGTCTTTTTGCACTGCTGAATCATGAAATGGCATCCGTTTCTCTCCATCAGGTCAGGTTGTTGTGCTATGTTGATTTGTAAAAAATCAGATCTTGTGACAAAATCGATTACATTTTGTGGCATTATCAGCTGATTTTTGTCAACACATATGATCCTAAATTTGAAGAAACAAAAATATTTTTCCTTCCAGTAGCACCTTAAAGACCAACTAAGTTAGTTCTTGGTATGAGCTTTCGTGTGCATGCACATTTCTTCAGATACTTCAGATATCTGTAACATCCTAAATATGTTTTTAAGAGAAAATAATGTTTTTCCAACAATATATATTGATTACCTGAAAGAAACATCGATTACTGTAAACTGAATGGTGGGTATTGATAAAGGTAAGTACACATAAATTGCATGTTGCTTCACCATTTTTCAAACTTCAGGGCTTGAACTTCCGTTTCTTGGAACTCCTGGAATGCTCAGCGGCAGGGAGGTCTCTCTTCAGAGTCCAACAGTAGTCAGCCATCATGACTGCGTCCCATCGACCCTGAGACCTGGTCTCCATCTCTTTCATGTCCTGATGGAATCTCTCCCCCTGCTCGTCACTCATTGAACCCAGGTTCTCAGGAAACCGGTCCATATGTGAAAATAGGTAGTGCATCTTGACGCTCATGTTGCAGCCCAGGTTTCTGAAAGCAGTCAGCATGTTGTTGACAAGTTCTGCATAGTTTCTGACCTTATTGTTGCTTAGAAAGTTCTTCACTACCAGAACAAATGCCTTCCACGCTTCCAGTTCCATTTCGTTCATTGAGTTTCTGAACTCTGGATCTCTGATGAGCTGACGGATCTGAGGACCGTCAAAGATGCCAGCTTTCAACTTCTCCATGGTCAATCCTGCCACAAGAGAAGCAGTCACCATCCTTGTCCAGAGCCTTTGGTGAACTGCTTGATTAAGCCGAGCTTGATGTGCAGCGGTGGGAAGAGTATTCTGTCTCTGTCCACCAGAGGGTCGTTGATGACGTTCCTTTCTTTGCAAGGCACCAATTCCTCCCGCACAGGCCAGTCCTTCTTCGTGTAATGCTGAGCACGGTCCCTACTATCCCACATGCACAGAAAACATGGGTACTTGTTGAAGCCAGACTGTTGTCCCAACAAAAAGTTCACCATCTTCAGGTCAACACAAATAAACCACTTATGCTGACCATAACCAATTTTCTCCAGCACATACTTCACTGCTTCATAGTTCTCCTTCAGTGTAGTCGAGTGAGCCAGGGGTATAGAGGCAAACTGGTTGCCGTTGTGTAGCAGAACACATTTCAGTGATTGCTTGCTGCTGTCAATGAACAGTCTCCAATCTTTGGGTTCGTACTGTGGCACTCCAAGCTTGAGCAGAAGCTGCGCAATATCTGCACAGTACACCAAGTCCTTCTCTTCTGAGAAAAAACGGAGGTACTCTTGATGCCTGTTGCGGAAGAAGCTGATGTCAGAGAGGAGTTTTTCCCCCTTAAATCTGGATGCCAACAGTTTGGCAGAGTACTTTGACAAGCTGAGGTCGCGAACTAGATCATTCAACTCCTTTTGGGAAAATGGATGTGGAGCATCATCTTCAAGAACCACTTCTTCTTCGTGTCCTTCAGCACTGGAGGCATCTTTGTCACTAATGTCAGGAAGTTCTCCGAAGACAGGCACTGGAATTTCATCACAATGGGGCAGGACTCTTGAGGAGGAGGAGAAAGGGGAGGGAACTGGAAGGGGAATATATGCTCTGCGCAAATGGCTGTGAACTCATGCTTGTTTTGTGAATCTATAACACTTGTTCCTTCTGCCACCCCGGATGGCAGAATAAAGCTTTTCTCTGAAACTATTCCTTGAGTGTCTGTTGACTCCCATTTCCCCGTCCCGGGCGCAAAGCTCTTCTCACCCGAGGCTAAAAAGGCTACAAGCAGAGTCTGTAACCTGAAGTGTATGTTAACCCAAGGTACCACTGTATCATTGAATTTGTCCATGGCAAGTCTGCGTTTATCTGCAGGTTGTTCATATGTGGTGAGTTTGTAGAAGTCTTCAATCCAATCATAGAAGGGAGACGCATTTTTATTTTTCCAGCTCACCAGTATCAGTCTTTTTACTGTGGTAAGGGCACAGAGAGTCCACTTGTATTGCCCCTTTGTCAGGTTCCATGTGCTGGGTGTATAATTCGAAAGGATATTTTGCTCGGTAAAGGTACATTTGGCCTCAGCGATGGGAGTCCAGGAAGGAATCATTTAGCCAGTGCAATGGAGGAGGAAGAGGTTGAAAATGTGAGACTTACTGGCACCTGTAGCAGCAGCAGCAGCAGCAACTGGAGCATGGCCTGCAGTGCCACCTGATGGCCCACCTCGGAACTTCCATGCCCATCCCAGATTTAAAGCTTTAGGCATGTGTTTTACACACACACACACACACACACACACACAAATAATAATTCACAAGCAGGAAATATCCCAAACAGCTCTTCCCCTGAAATATACTCGGAGTCGAGAGTGGATTTCATGCTCTATATTCAGCTCATAGTAGCGAGGAATGAAAGTTCCCCCACAATATCTGCTTTATATACATTATTTACACAATGGGCTGCACGTGATTGGCTAATTCTGGGATTCTCCTGTAGGCCAATCAGGTTGTGGATTCACTTCCACCTGGAAATGGATTGGGTGGCTCCTGCGGACCAATCAGACTGCTGCATTGTTCTAGGACTAATCAGACTGCTGCATGTTGGATCCTATTGTTCTAGGACCAATCAGACTGTAGCATTTTGGATCCTATTCAACTCAGTACATAACATCCCCACAAACCACCCCCAAATTCCCCAGCATAGGAATAGTGTGAGTGGAGGCTGGGTGCACCACATTGCAGACCCCAGGCGGAGTAGTAGGGGAATCTCATCCTTTACTTCCACACAAGGGTGACAGGCCAAATCATCTGTCAGGATAGATATGGTGGCCACGATTTCGCTGAAAACCCGATGTCTTAGGATTCACAACAAAGCAACGGCAAACACCTGCTAAAGACCCCCTGAAATGTTTGGCGGTGAAAACCCCACATTTCATGGCACCCCCAAAAATGAGCCTTTGGCGCCCTAACTCACGGGATCCCAATTTCTCCAAAAGTCAGACGTTGTCCAATTCACTCCAAAGTGGCGCCAAACACCCAGAGAATGCCCTCTGCAAGGTTTGGGGGTGAAAACACTACGTTTCACATCGCCCCACAAAATGAGCCCTCGATGCCGTAACCCACATGGTTGTCAGGGGCTGGACTGAGGAGGAATGGTGGGAGCCCCCCCCCCCCAGTCTCGAGGACCTGCTCCACAACTCCAATTTATAAAGATTATAATCCAAGTTAACGAGATCTTCTTGAAATTAGAGGTCAAGAGATATGTAAAAGTCAGTGCTTTATATGATTCAGCCACATGGTGGAGCAATACACAAAGATTAAAGAAGCCATGATAGCCAGCTCTGAAAAGCTGGGATGGTTTGTGTCTTCAAAGGCATGGCAGTGTGGCTTGAAGTTAATGACTTGTACACCTCACAGTCATAATAATAATAATAATAATAATAATAATAATAATAATAATAATAATAATAATTTAATATTTATACCCAGCCACTCTGGGCGGCTTCCAACAAAATATTAAAATAAAATAGTCTGTCAAACATTCAAAGCTTCCCAGAACAGGGCTGCCTTCAGATGTCTTCTAAATGTCAGGTAGCTGTTGATCTCTTTGACATCTGGTGGGAGGGGGTTCCACAGGGCAGGCACCACTACCCTGTAACTTGGCTTCTCGTAGGGAGGGAACCGCCAAAAGGCCCTCAGCGCTGGACCTCAGTGTCCAGGCAGAACCATGGGGGTGGAGGCGCTCCTTCAGGTATACTGCGCCTTTGAGGCCGTTTAGGGCTTTAAAGGTCAGCACCAACACTTTGAATTGTGCCCGGAAACATACTGAGAGCCAATGTAGGTCTTGGGGGCCACTCCCAGTCACCAGTCTAGCTGCCGCATTCTGGATTAGTTGTAGTTTCCGGGTCACCTTCAAAGGTAGCCCCACGTAGAGCGCATTGCAGTAGTCCAAGCGGGAGATAACCAGAGCATGCACCACTCTGGCGAGGCAATCCGCAGGCAGATAGGGTCTCAGCCTGCGTACTAGATGAAGCTGGTAAACAGCTGCCCTGGACACAGAATTGACCTGCGCCTCCATGGACACCATGAACTGAACGGTCCCGGGGGCGTTACGCTGAGCCTCAGCCACAAGGAATGTGCAGCAGCAGAAAATGGTAACGCTGTTCTAGATTGCATCTATGGAAGTCCAGGGTCCTGATGAAAGGAAGTCCAAGTCCTACTCTCTCCTACCTTGGTCAGGCCACACCTGGAGTCCTGTGTCCAGTTCTGGGCACCATCATTGAAGAAGGATGTTGACAAGCTGGAATGTGTGCAGAGGAGGGCAACCAAGACAACCAAGGGTCTGGAAACTAAGATTGAAGAGAAACACTGGAAGGAGCTGGGTAGGTTTGGCCTGGAAAAGAGGAAACTGAGAGGAGATCTGACAGCCATCTTCCAATATCTTAAGGGCTGTCACATGGAAGAGGGAACAAGCTTGTTTTCTCCTGCTCTAGATGGTAGGACTCGAACCCATGGATTCAAGTTATAAGAAAGGAGATTCCAACTAAACATTCATAAAAACTTTCTGACAGTAAGGGCTGTTTGGCATTGGAACAGATTCCCATGAGAGGTGGTGGACTCTCCTTCCTTGGAGGTTACTAAGCAGAGGTTGGGTGGCCGTCTGCCATGGATGCTTTTGCTGAGATTGCTGCATCCCAGGGGGTTGGACTAGATGACCCTTGGTGTCCCTTCCAGCTATAAGTTTCTATGATTCTATGAAATTGATCTGGATTAATGACAGCCATCCACCAGTTTCATATGCAAAACTGCTTCCCACCCCACCCCCTTACTGATTAATATATATATATAAAATACATTAAAGTAGACAAATAATAACTTACAAAAAGGATCAATAAACGTGTCACCTTTATTATATAAACTGTTATCATAATCACATGTCAAAATTTCTTTTGTGAATGAAATAAAATGGTTTCAATCAGTTTTTAATAACCAACAATCAAATGTAGTGCTTGGGGTACAGCTTAGATCAATTCCCCCGATGTTCAGTGTCCAGGGGTTCAGTGCCTGGCACCCAGAAACTCATGGCAAAGGGGAGTCTGGCACCAAGTAACTCATAACATTTCACTTCCTTGCAAGCTAAGGAAAGCTTTTGATTGGCAGAAGACACTGGGCAGAAACAGAAAGAAACAGGGGGATGAGGGGGTCTAAGGGTGAAGTCCTGCTCCTGTCCATCCTAATACTGGACAGATGATTACAGGATGTTGAGAAGGGTCATTTTTTACTATTAACTGAGAAACAGCAGCCATAGTCTAGGCCAGGAGTGTTTTTCCTTGGTGACACCGCCATGTTGAAAAGTGTGTGTTTGCAAGGTGTTTCCTGTCCTGTCCAGAAATGCACCGTGCTGGATGAAGCCAGCTCTAGATCCTTCCTAAATAAAAAAAATAAAAACCCACTGGAAGATATATTTGAAAAATTAATGTTAAGGGGAACAATTCACATTGTTAAGCAAGGTAGCTAAAGTAACAGGGTCAGGGCCTCCATTGTGACACGTCCCCCTGCTGAGTGACTTGGCTGAGGACTTTGGGAAGAGCAACTATTTGAGGATAGTTCAGGAGAAAGGAGGTGGTTTGTGAGAAGTAATGATGTTTTCCGGCAAAATAAAGATTTCTTCTTCTTGAGTGTAAGTAGGATGTCTAATTCTTTCTGCGTTCTGCTTCTTTTGCTCTCCCTCAAGATTTAGAAACATAGGGCAGTAAGGCAGATCTGGAAAAAGCCTAGGTAAAGTTACAGGGACCCCTGACCGTTAGGTCCAGTCGCGGACGACTCTAGGGTTGCGCGCTCATCTCGCTCTATAGGCTGAGGGAGCCAGCGTACAGCTTCCGGGTCATGTGGCCAGGATGACGAAGCCGCTTCTGGCAAAAGCAGAGCAGTGCACGGAAAGGCTGTTTACCTTCCCGACAGAACGGCACCTACCGTATTTTCCGCTCTATAGGACGCACCGGACCATAAGACGCACCGGATCATAGGAGGGGGAGAACGGGGGGGTGGGGAATTCTCTCCCTCTCTGCTCAGTGTCCCTTCAGCGAAGCGGCAGGAGAAACGGAGCCCCTTCGATTTCTCCTCCCGCTTCACTGAAGGGGCGCTGCGCAGAGAGGGAAAACTGTGCACCGACCCCTCTCGCTCTCCAGGCTTCAGGCGGCTATCCGCAAGCCTTCTGAGTGCAGCGCGAATTCCTGCTGCGCTTGGAAGGCTTACGGATAGCTGCCTGAAGCCCCCAGAGCGCAGCCTTTGAAGCCTCCGCAGAGCAGCGGGCTGAAGGCACCCCGCTGCCCTGTGGAGGCTTTGTGCAGCCATCCCCAAGCTAGAACAGTGAGATGGAGCACCGCGCAGTGAGCTCCGCCTCACTGTTCTGGCTTCGGGGACGGCCTTTGAAGCCTCCGCAGGGCGGCAGGGTGCCTTCACCCCGCTGCCCTGCGGAGGCTTTGCGCAGCTAACCCCAAGCTAGAACAGCAAGATGGAGCGCTGCGCAGCGATCCTTCTGCCTGCTCTGGCTTTGGGCTTAGCTGCACAGCCTGCATTCACTCCATAGGGCGCACACAAATTTTCCCTTAATTTTTGTTTTTTTTATACTATATTTTTTATTAGCAAACCAATCAAATCACATTACTTCCAAATTACAAAACCGAATTTTAAATTTTGGTTGGGGGTACCCATGCTTCGAGCTCAGAAAGGGATCCAATCATCTCTTATTTCTGCTGCTTTGATCATTTCCCCTTAATTTTTGGAGGGGGAAAAGTGCGTCTTATAGAGTGAAAAATACGGTATTTATCTACTTCCACTTTTGAACTGCTAGGTGACTTCAGATGGCTATCCGCAAGCCTTCGAAGTACAGCGGGAACTCCTGCTGCGCTCCGAAAGCTTGCGGATAGCTGCCTGAAGCCAACGGGTGCAGCCTTTGAAGCCTCTGCAGAGCAGCGGGGTGAAGGCACCCTGCTGTCCTGCGGAGGCTTTGCGCAGCCATCCCCAAGCTAGAACAGTGAGACGGAGCGCTGCGCAGCGCTCCGCCTCACTGTTCTGGCTTTGGGGACGGCCTTTGAAGCCTCTGCAGGGCGGCAGGGTGCCTTCACCCCGCTGCCCTGCGGAGGCTTTGCGCAGCCATCCCCAAGCTAGAACAGTGAGACTGGCTTTGGGCTTAGCTGCGCAGCCTGCATTCACTCCATAGGGCGCACACAAATTTTCCCTTAATTTTTGTTTTTTTTATAATATATTTTTTATTAGGAAACCAATCAAATCACATTAGTTCCAAATTACAAAACCGAATTTTAAATTTTGGTTGGGGGTACCCATGCTTTGAGCTCTTAAAGGAATCCAATCATCTCTTATTTCTGCTGCTTTGATCATTTCCCCTTAATTTTTGGAGGGGGAAAATTGCGTCCTATAGAGCGAAAAATACGGTATTTATCTACTTCCACTTTGTGCTTTCGAACTGCTAGGTTGGCAGGTGCTGGGACCGAGCAGCGGGAGCTCACCCCGTCGCGGGGATTTGAACTGCCGACCTTCTGATCAGCAAGCCCTAGGCTCTGTGGCCACCCGTGTCCCTACGGAAAAAGCCTATCGCAGACCAAATCCACCTTCCAATCCTGGTATGTAAGGGCTTCCGGTTTTTCCGCCCTCCGTTGTGGATGTGCTTTGCGGGTTCTCCGCACCTAGCAGCTGTTAGAGGGAACTTTGGGGGGCAACGCGGAGGCTACACGACCCCCGAAAAGGCTCTGGGCGTGGCCCAGGGCTGACATTGTCCGCCAGTGTCAAAAAAGGAACCCTTCGAAGCCCACGTCCTAACCAGGAGGTGAGTCGACAGAGAGTACCTAGACGCAAGGACACGAGCAATCCTCAGCAGCAAGCCTCAAAGTCCCAAAGGGTAAGAACGGCAGCTAACAAGGAGAGCTTGAGGAGAAGAGGGTCTGTGAGACTTATTTATACAAACTGAACTGCTCAGAAACAGACCCAAAAGACTAGCACATAAAGAGTAAAGAACGGGAGATTTTATCTTAAACATATTGGAAATCTTTCTCATTATACGTAAGCATAAGCAAAGATTTCTCTAACAAGTACCAGTAACAGATGGGTAGCCGTGTTGGTCTGCCATAGTCAAAACAAAAAAAATTCCTTCCAGTAGCACCTTAAAGACCAACTAAGTTAGTTCTTGGTATGAGCTTTCGTGTGCATGCACACTTCTTCAGATACACAGTACCAGTAAGAAAAGGAAGACAGATTCAAATTTCACTCTGCAGCTGCAGTACTAGCCCATTAAAAGAAGCGGAATTCAAGGACTTAACTTGTTTTTTACTTTGAAGTGGCGTGAGCCCAGCAAAAGAGACTGAGTTAAAAGACTTGGATTGTCAGCGCTGTTTGTGGTAAAAGAGTGGAAGTTACTGGAAAACAAAGGTAAAAGAGAAGGCAACACTTTTAATATTGAACTTATATTAAACACTAACCTATAAAGATGGCAAAGATGGCATAGCATGGTCTAGGAGAAACGGCTGGACTAATTGGAGAATCGGGAAGAGAAGAAAAGTGGCGAAAGGGGGGGCAGAACTGCACAAAAGAGGAAAGGGACTATAAAATTAAAGATGAGCATATTTAGTTTGTTTCGTACAAAGATTACCATAATAAAGGACCAAAGTGGTAAGGACCTAACAGAAGCAGAAGACATCAAGAAGAGGTGGCAAGAATACACAGAGGAATTATACCAGAAAGATATGGATGTCTCGTACACCCCAGGTAGTGTGGTTGACCTTGAGCCAGACATCCTGGAAAGTGAAGTCAAATGGGCCTTAGAAAGCACTGCAAATAACAAGGCCAGTGGAAGTGATGGTATTCCAGCTGAACTATTTAAAATTTTAAAAGATGATGCTGTTAAGGTGCTACACTCAATATGCCAGCAAATTTGGAAAACTCAGCAGTGGCCAGAAGATTGGAGAAGATCAGTCTACATCCCAATCCCAAAGAAGGGCAGTGCCAAAGAATGCTCCAACTACCGCACAATTGCACTCATTTCACACGCTAGCAAGGTTATGCTTAAAATTCTACAAGGAAGGCTCAAGCAGTATGTGGATCGAGAACTCCCAGAAGTGCAAGCTGGATTTAGAAGAGGCAGAGGAACCAGAGACCAAATTGCAAACATGCGCTGGATTATGGAGAAAGCTAGAGAGTTCCAGAAAGACATCTACTTCTGCTTCATTGACTATGCAAAAGCCTTTGACTGTGTCGACCACAGCAAACTATGGCAAGTTCTTAAAGAAATGGGAGTGCCTGATCACCTCATCTGTCTCCTGAGAAATCTCTATGTGGGACAAGAAGCTACAGTTAGAACTGGATATGGAACAACTGATTGGTTCAAAATTGGGAAAGGAGTACGACAAGGCTGTATTTTGTCTCCCTGCTTATTTAATTTATATGCAGAATACATCATGCGAAAGGCTGGGCTGGATGAATCCCAAGCTGGAATTAAGATTGCCGGAAGAAATATCAACAACCTCAGATATGCAGATGACACAACCTTGATGGCAGAAAGTGAGGAGGAATTAAAGAACCTTTTAATGAGGGTGAAAGAGGAGAGCGCAAAATATGGTCTGAAGCTCAACATCAAAAAAACGAAGATCATGGCCACTGGTCCCATCACCTCCTGGCAAATAGAAGGGGAAGAAATGGAGGCAGTGAGAGATTTTACTTTCTTGGGCTCCATGATCACTGCAGATGGTGACAGCAGCCACGAAATTAAAAGACGCCTGCTTCTTGGGAGAAGGGCAATGACAGGCCTAGACAGCATCTTGAGAAGTAGAGACGTCACCTTGCCAACAAAGGTCCGTATAGTTAAAGCCATGGTTTTCCCAGTAGTGATGTATGGAAGTGAGAGCTGGACCATAAAGAAGGCTGATCGCCGAAGAATTGATGCTTTTGAATTATGGTGCTGGAGAAGACTCTTGAGAGTCCCATGGACTGCAAGAAGATCAAACGCATCCATTCTTAAGGAAATCAGCCCTGAGTGCTCACTGGAAGGACAGATCGTGAAGCTGAGGCTCCAGTACTTTGGCCACCTCATGAGAAGAGAAGACTCCCTGGAGAAGACACTGATGTTGGGAAAGATGGAGGGCACAAGGAGAAGGGGGCGACAGAGGACGAGATGGTTGGATAGTGTTTTCAAGGTTACCAGCATGAGTTTGACCAAACTGCGGGAGGTAGTGGAGGACAGAGGTGCCTGGCATGCTCTGGTCCATGGGGTCACGAAGAGTCGGACACGACTAAACGACTAAACAACAACATCTTTAGTTTGAGGAGGTAGTTTGTGAGAAAGGAAATACGTTTTCTGGTGTAATGAAGAGACTTTCTTCATATAAAGTATAAGTAGGATTCCTAATTCCTTCTGCATTCTGTTTCTTTTACTATCCCTCAAGATTCAGAAACATAGGGAACCAAGTCATGGTTAGATTAGTTTATAAAGATTGGCTGCGTGAGCTGCTGGTCTCCTGCTGTCACGTGCCAAAGATCGATCCCCTGGTCTGTGAGGAGGAGGAGGAAGAGATATTGGAAGAGAAATGGGAGGATGAAGTGATGGTTATGAAGATCAGAAGGAATCTTTAGTGAAGGTGAAAACAATTTATGTAAGACCAAGCGACCAGGGGATGGATGCCACCGATATATAGATGGGGAGTGTTGATCTTTGTTCTTGAGGAACAGGGAGGCCAGAGAGAATCTGGATCACTGGGATGGGGGGAGGCAGCTCCCTGATTCAAGAAGAGTTCAGGGATGGGATGAGGAAGGGAGGAAGGGAGGAAGGGAGAATAACGCAAGCCACCTGGAGATCCTTGCAGGAAAGATGGGCCATCAATGTAGTAATCAATGAAAAAATTAAGAATTCTTTCTCTTCATTTCTCTTCATTTCTCTTCATTTCTCTTCATTTCTCTTCATTTCTCTTCATTTCTCTTCCAGGCAGCGATAGCAGTGAGGCCAGCAGCTCCAGTACAGCTCTACCCCACTCCAAGACCCAGTTCTCCCTTCGCCCAAAACCCAAGTATCTAAACAAATAAATAATAGGGATGCGGGTGGCACTGTGGGTTAAACCACAGAGCCTAGGACTTGCCTATCAGAAGGCTGGCGGTTTGAATCCCCACAACGGAGTGAACTCCCGTTGCTCGGTCCCTGCTCCTGCCAACCTAGCAGTTCGAAAGCACGTCAATGTGCAAGTAGATCAATAGGTACCGCTACGGCGGGAAGGTAAAGGGCGTTTCCGTGCGCTGCTCTGGTTCAGAAGCAGCTTAGTCATGCTGGCCACATGACCCGGAAGCTGTACATGACCGGTCCACCAATAAAGCGAGATGAGCGCCGCAACCCCAGAGTCGGCCACGACTGGACCTAATGGTCAGGGGTCCCTTTACCTTTATATATTTCAAAAACACTATGAGTCTCCAGTGTGGTCTCTCGTCACAAGGAGACCACACTTTATAAAGAGGCAACCTTTCAAACTTCTTATAAATGGAAACTGGGGAAAGCCCCCTCCAAAAGAATAGACTGTGCCCAGTGACTAGCTGATCCACATGCCTGTTCAGTTGACATTCTAGATGCCTACTCAGTTGTTCTCCAAGGCTGTTGAAAGAGAGAATGGCCAGTGTGGCAGGCTGTGCGAGCTGCTGGCCTCCTGCTGTCGTGCCCCTAAAATCCACCCCCTGGTCTGCGAGGAGGAGGAGGAAGAGATATTGGAAGAGAAATGGAATGAGGAAGTAAATGTAATTAAAGAAAGGGAGAATAGCGTAAGCCACCTGGAGATCCTTGAAGGAAAGATGGGTTGTCAACATAATAATAAATGGAAAGATTAAAAATATTTTCTCTTCTTCTCTCTTCCGGGCAGCGACAGCAGTGAGGCCAGCAACTCCAGCACAGATCTCCCTCCCCACCAAGACCCAGTCCCCCCCTTCCCCACAAACCCAAATAGAAAAATAAAATAAAAATCATCATCATCATCATTATTCTAATCAAGTTCCTTTACAAACATGCTATTCTGTGATCATCCTTTTATCCTAGGCGGTGCTTTTTCCTACGTTTGTGAGCATGAGTGGAAATCCTGAGTCTCGCTGCAGGAGTTGACAGTTTGGCTCCTTCCCTTGTTGTTGCTCCTAGATGGAACTGCGCATGTGCAAAGACAAGACAGAGACTTCCAAACTGGATCAATAAACGTGTCACCCGTTGTCTGAAAACCACTGTCCTAATCACATGCCAGATTGTCTTTTGTGAATGAAATAAAATTCTTTCAAATAGTTTTTTAATGTTGGCATTTGTCTGTCTTGAGAAGCAATGGAGTGCGCCTCCAGGGGTGAGGTCAAAAGTCAAGCAACGGTGTCAGCAGTCCCAAAGTGACCTCTCCAGGGAGCAAGACTGGGCAGTGTGTCTGGAGGTCCTGGGCTTCCCAGATGACAAGACTCCCTCTCTTGGCCTTGCAGATGGGTCTCCAAGGAAAGCAGAGTTAGGCACCAGTTGGGCTGCAGGAGTTGTCAGAAGGGGTTGTAAACGGCGCCATCCAACCGCCTGAGGGACTCCACTCCAGATTTGTGTAGGCTTTACTCCTTAGCCTTTTCAGCTCCCAAAGATATCCCACAAGGCAAATTAGGATCAGAGTTTTCCTTCTCTTCGATGGGCTATCTTTATAGGTGGATGAGCCCCATCTGCCCCTCACTTCCCTCCACAGCATTGCAGAAACCACCTTCTTGACCACTGGGCCCACGCTTGGTCTTGTCCGCTCAATCTGCTGGAGCCCGTCTTGGCACACAGGGGAAGTTCCTGAGCATTTGAGACTCCTTGGCTGCCCTCACCTGGTTTAGGTGGCCAGTCAAACCGTTCCCAGGATGTGGCCTCTGTCACATGCTGACCGTTTCTAGGAGCAAGAGAACAAACTTTTTATTAAAGAATGGAAATGGTTGAATGAATAGTTACAAACTGTAAACAGATAAAAACATTGGCAGGATTATTGAAATAACCTGCAGTTTAATAAGATTATCTATTTAAAGCAGATGCATAAATGAAGAAATTGAGGTAATTTGGATATGCATAAGATATGAAGAATCAATTTAAAGAACTGCAGAAAGAGGGGGAAGGAAGTCAAGTTTTGAAATGTTAAAATGACTGCAAAATTATTGAAATGTATAAACTTGAAAATCATAATTTTTTTTAAAAAAAATATTTCGCCAAAAATCAGACGTCATCCGTCTCACTCCCAACTGGAGCCAAAGGACACAGGCCTGGCCAGGACAGCTTTCCAGTTATAGCTTTTGCGGTGATGAGGCATGTGAGCCTCAACTGTCCTGCATCTACTCCAGCTGAGGAATCACACACCTCCTCCCCAAGCTAGCGAGCCCCACCTGGGCTGTGGGTCCTTGCCTTCCGTCCCTCCCAACTGACAGTTGTTAGTTCTGGAATCCTGAGCTTGAGGGGGGGTACATCCCATTTCGCCCCGTGGGACACTCACCACCCCTTAGCCACCTGCCTTTGGCGCTGCAGCAGTGATGGCTTTGGTCCCTGAAAGAGCATGCAAGATCTCTCCCAAATCTCAATACATATTTTGCTCTCCTAGACATCTTGCAAGACTTCAATGAGATCTCACAAGATCTTGCAGAAAATCTCCAATCTGTTTACCTGCAAGCACACACCTTTAATTTTTTTTTCTTATTTAGTACAAATTTCTCAATCTAACAGATTTGCACATAGGATTCTGTATCACATGAAACGGCACATTTGTTTTGTTCTATTGTTACATTATTTGTGGCCTTCTAACACTTTGGGAGAAGCCTTCTCTCCCTTTTCCCTTAAAAAATCAGGATCTATGCTTTACACTCAGCAGGAAGGCCCATTTAAAAGGAAACATGTAGTTGTTTTGCTGCTGCTTTTTTGTGTTCTCAGGTGTCCAAGTTAGCCTCCTGGCCCTGCTCCTCCACTATACCACAGCAACATCCCCCACTAGGAATCCCTACTTGGGCTTTCATTGGCCATCAGCAATATCCGGTGGAGCCAGGTGGAGAGAAATGCCCCATCTTGCCCATCTTTGGGGTTTCAAGAGGTATAGCCTCTGTGCATGTACAGAATTCATGATTCAGCAAATCTATTAGACCATTGAAAGAGTTATTTCCTCTGATTAAATTACCAAAGGAAGAAAGCAGGATTGGCTTTTCTCCCGAGGGACACAAGGAAGGGGAAGCTGTATGTTTAAGAAATCAAATTCCCCAAGGGGTGAAACTCTGTTCAGCCAGTTAAAAAACCCAAATTCTCTCCGTACAGTGCTTCACACCTGGCGGGCAGGGCTTGTGTGCTTTGCTCATGATCCCTTGGATGTCCTGAGGCTGATAGAGCAGCAGCCGTAAGTCTTGGGGCTCTGGGAGTGAGACATTGTCCTCAGAAGGCAAAGAGTAACTGAGGTTCCCTTTTCTCTCCCTTGGAGGCCCTGAACCAGGAGCTGGCCAGTTCAGGGCCTCCATGGGAGAGAAAAGGGGGGCCAGCACTTGTGCTCAAATGAGCTTTCATACGCGGTCATCCTGCCCCACACTCACATTCCAAAATATCTGCATGCTCACCTATCCAAGAGGTGGTTGGTCTTGGGCTGGGGGGTCCCAGAAGGCAGAATAAGTTGAGAAGCAAATCCCAAGAAGTTTGAGGCATCCTCTTCGCATCCACCCAAACCCAATCTAAACAGCTTTGCTCCAGAACCAGCCCCTCCCTTCAGTTCTGTTCAGTTCAGAATGTCAGTTAAGAGGGACCACCTGTATTTTCTTGATTCTTGCCTGAGGTCATAATGGGCATGCACACTGGTATCTGTTTACCTGTAAGCACACACCTTTAGTTTATCTTTTTAAAAATAAGAATAAAATACTAGTTTCTCAGTCTACCAGCTTTGCACAAAACAGCAGCCGTTTTGTGATCCATGGCAGTGAAAACCCCACGTTTTATGGCGCCCCCCCCAAAAAAAATGAGGCGTCAGTGCCCTAACCCACAGGGTCACGATTTCTCCAAAGGTCCAATGTCATCTGATTCACTCCAAAGCAGCACCAAACACCCAGAGAATGCCCCCTGCAACATTGGGGGGGGGGGGCTTTGAAAACACTACATTTCCCATTGTTAGAGTGGCATACGAAGGATGAACAAGTTAAATCAGTGATGATAGATTGGGCAAGACATGTAGGACATAACATAATGTTTGAGGATTGGGACAGATTGTGGAAGAAAGGGGTCAAGTTCACTGCATGTACTGTACTAAAGGAAAACATAATGAAAATGATGTATAGATGGTATCTGACCCCAGTTAAATTAGCAAAGATTTATCTTAACTGTGATAACCATCGCTGGAAATGTAAAGAAAACGAAGGTACTTTCTATCATATGTGGTGGACCTGCCCCAAGGTGAAAGACTTCTGGGAAAAGATTTATAATGAATTGAAAAAAATGTTGAAATATACATTTATAAAGAAACCAGAGGCCTTTCTTCTTGGAATAACAGGTTTGGAATTGCCCCCAAAAGATGTTAAATTATACACTGGGCAACAATTTTTTACCTTTTGAATGTTGTCTAGATTTCTACAATTGATTTAGGGTCTTTTTGCACTGCTGAATCAGGAAATGGCATCCGTTTCTCTCCATCAGGTCAGGTTGTTGTGCTTTGTTGATTTGTAAAAAATCAGATCTTGTGACAAAATCGATTACATTTTGTGGCATTATCAGCTGATTTTTGTCAACACATATCATCCTAAACATGTTTTTGAGAGAAAATAATGTTTTTCCAACAACATCTATTGATTACCTGATAGAAACATCGATTACTGTAAACTGAATGCTGGGCATTGATAAAGGTAAGTACACATAAATTGCATGTTGCTTCACCATTTTTCAAACTTCAGGGCTTGAACTTCCGTTTCTTGGAACTCCTGGAATGCTCAGCGGCAGGGAGGTCTCTCTTCAGAGTCCAACAGTAGTCAGCCATCATGACTGCATCCCAGCGACCCTGATACCTGGTCTCCATCTCTTTCATGTCCTGATGGAATCTCTCCCCCTGCTCGTCACTCATTGAACCCAGGTTCTCAGGAAACCGGTCCATATGTGAAAATAGGTAGTGCATCTTGACGCTCATGTTGCAGCCCAGGTTTCTGAAAGCAGTCAGCATGTTGTTGACAAGTTCTGCATAGTTTCTGACCTTATTGTTGCTTAGAAAGTTCTTCACTACCAGAACAAATGCCTTCCACGCTTCCAGTTCCATTTCGTTCATTGAGTTTCTGAACTCTGGATCTCTGATGAGCTGACGGATCTGAGGACCGTCAAAGATGCCAGCTTTCAACTTCTCCATGGTCAATCCTGGCACAAGTGAAGCAGTCACCATCCTTGTCCAGAGCCTTTGGTGAACTGCTTGATTGACCCGGAAACTACAACAAATCCAGAATGCGGCAGCTAGACAGGTGACTGGGGGTGGCCCCCAAGACCTACATTGGCTCTCAGTATGTTTCCGGGCAAAATTCAAAGTGTTGGTGCTGACCTTTAAAACCCTAAACGGCCTCAAAGGCCCAGTATACCTGAAGGAGCGCCTCCACCCCCATCATTCTGCCTGGACACTGAGGTCCAGCGCTGAGGGCCTTTTGGCGGTTCCCTCCCTACGAGAAGCCAAGTTACAGGGTAGTGGTGCCTGCCCTGTGGAACCCCCTCCCACCAGATGTCAGAGAGATAAACAGCTACCTGACATTTAGAAGACATCTGAAGGCAGCCCTGTTCTGGGAAGCTTTGAATGTTTGACAGACTATTTTATTTTAATATTTTGTTGGAAGCCGCCCAGAGTGGCTGGGTATAAATAATAAATTATTATTATTATTATTATTATTATTATTATTATTATTATTATTATTATTATTATTATTATTATATTATGATAATGACTGTGAGGTGTTACAAGTCATTAATTTCAAGACACACTGCCATGCCTTTGAAGACACAAACCATCCCAGCTTTTCAGAGCTGGCTATCATGGCTTCTTTAATCTTTGTGTATTGCTCCACCATGTGGCTGAATCATATAAAGCACTGACTTTTACATATCTCTTGACCTCTAATTGCAAGATCTCGTTAACTTGGATTATAATCTTTATAAATTGGAGTTGTGGAGCAGGTCCTCGAGAGTGGGGGGGGGGGGGTCCCACCATTCCTCCTCAGTCCAGCCCCTGACAACCATGTGGGTTACGGCGTCGAGGGCTCATTTTGTGGGGCGATGTGAAACGTAGTGTTTTCACCCCCAAAACTTGCAGGGGGCATTGTCTGGGTGTTTGGCGCCACTTTGGAGTGAATTGGACAACGTCTGACTTTTGGAGAAATTGGGATCCCGTGAGTTGGGGCGCCAAAGGCTCATTTTTGGGGTTGCCATGAAATGTGGGGTTTTCACTGCCAAACATTTCAGGGGGTCTTTAGCAGGTGTTTGCCGTTGCTTTGTTGTGAATCCTAAGACATCGGGTTTTCAGCGAAATCGTGGCCACCATATCTATCCTGACAGATGATTTGGCCTGTCACCCTTGTGTGGAAGTAAAGGATGAGATTCCCCTACTACTCCGCCTGGGGTCTCCAATGTGGTGCACCCAGCCTCCACTCACACTATTCCTATGCTGGGGAATTTGGGGGTGGTTTGTGGGGATGTTATGTACTGAGTTGAATAGGATCCAAAATGCTACAGTCTGATTGGTCCTAGAACAATAGGATCCAACATGCAGCAGTCTGATTGGTCCTAGAACAATGCAGCAGTCTGATTGGTCCGCAGGAGCCACCCAATCCAGCTCCAGGTGGAAGTGAATCCACAACCTGATTGGGCTACAGGAGAATCCCAGAAATAGCCAATCACGTGCAGCCCATTGTGTAAATAATGTATATAAAGCAGATATTGTGGGGGAACTTTCATTCCTCGCTACTATGAGCTGAATATAGAGCATGAAATCCACTCTCGACTCCGAGTATATTTCAGGGGAAGAGCTGTTTGGGATATTTCCTGCTTGTGAATTATTATTTGTGTGTGTGTGTGTGTGTGTGTGTGTGTGTGTGTGTAAAACACATGCCTAAAGCTTTAAATCTGGGATGGGCATGGACGTTCCGAGGTGGGCCACCAGGTGGCACTGCAGGCCATGCTCCAGCTGCTGCTGCTGCTGCTACAGGTGCCAGTAAGTCTCACATTTTCAACCTCTTCCTCCTCCATTGCACTGGCTAAATGATTCCTTGCTGGACTCCCATCGCTGAGGCCAAATGTACCTTTACCAAGCAAAATATCCTTTCGAATTATACACCCAGCACATGGAACCTGACAAAGGGGCAATACAAGCGGACTCTCTGTGCCCTTACCACAGTAAAAAGACTGATACTGGTGAGCTGGAAAAATAAAAATGCGTCGCCCTTCTATGATTGGATTGAAGACTTCTACAAACTCACCACATATGAACAACCTGCAGATAAACGCAGACTTGCCATGGACAAATTCAATGATACAGTGTTACCTCGGGTTAACATACACTTCAGGTTACAGACTCTGCTGGTAGCCTTTTTAGCCTCGGGTGAGAAGAGCTTTGCGCCCGGGACGGGGAAATGGGAGTCAACAGACACTCAAGGAATAGTTTCAGAGAAAAGCTTTATTCTGCCATCCGGGGTGGCAGAAGGAGCAAGTGTGATAGATTCACAAAACAAGCATGAGTTCACAGCCGTTTGCGCAGAGCATATATTCCCCTTCCAGTTCCCTCCCCTTTCTCCTCCTCCTCAAGAGTCCTGCCCCATTGTGATGAAATTCCAGTGCCTGTCTTCAGAGAACTTCCTGACATTAGTGAGGAAGATGCCTCCAGTGCTGAAGGACACGAAGAAGAAGTGGTTCTTGAAGATGATGCTCCACATCCATTTTCCCAAAAGGAGTTGAATGATCTAGTTCTCGACCTCAGCTTGTCAAAGGACAAAATTGGTTATGGTCAGCATAAGTGGTTTATTTGTGTAGACCTGAAGATGGTGAACTTTTTGGTGGGACAACAGTCTGGCTTCAACAAGTACCCATGTTTTCTGTGCATGTGGGATAGTAGGGACCGTGCTCAGCATTACACGAAGAAGGACTGGCCTGTGCGGGAGGAATTGGTGCCTTGCAAAGAAAGGAACGTCATCAACGACCCTCTGGTGGACAGAGACAGAATACTCTTCCCACCGCTGCACATCAAGCTCGGCTTAATCAAGCAGTTCACCAAAGGCTCTGGACAAGGATGGTGACTGCTTCACTTGTGCCAGGATTGACCATGGAGAAGTTGAAAGCTGGCATCTTTGACGGTCCTCAGATCCGTCAGCTCATCAGAGATCCAGAGTTCAGAAACTCAATGAACGAAATGGAACTGGAAGCGTGGAAGGCATTTGTTCTGGTAGTGAAGAACTTTCTAAGCAACAATAAGGTCAGAAACTATGCAGAACTTGTCAACAACATGCTGACTGCTTTCAGAAACCTGGGCTGCAACATGAGCGTCAAGATGCACTACCTATTTTCACATATGGACCGGTTTCCTGAGAACCTGGGTTCAATGAGTGACGAGCAGGGGGAGAGATTCCATCAGGACATGAAAGAGATGGAGACCAGGTATCAGGGTCGCTGGGATGCAGTCATGATGGCTGACTACTGTTGGACTCTGAAGAGAGACCTCCCTGCCGCTGAGCATTCCAGGAGTCCCAAGAAACGGAAGTTCAAGTCCTGAAGTTTGAAAAATGGTGAAGCAACATGCAATTTATGTGTACTTACCTTTATCAATGCCCACCATTCAGTTTACAGTAATCAATGTTTCTATCAGGTAATCATTATATGTTCTTGGAAAAACATTATTTTCTCTTAAAAACATATTTAGGATGATATGTGTTGACAAAAATCAGCTGATAATGCCACAAAATGTAATCGATTTTGTCACAAGATCTGATTTTTTACAAATCAACATAGCACAACAACCTGACCTGAAGGAGAGAAACGGATGCCATTTCCTGATTCAGCAGTGCAAAAAGACCCTAAATCAATTGTAGAAATCTAGACAACATTCAAAAGGTAAAAAATTGTTGCCCAGTGTATAATTTAACATCTTTTGGGGGCAATTCCAAACCTGTTATTCCAAGAAGAAAGGCCTCTGGTTTCTTTATAAATGTATATTTCAACATTTTTTTCAATTCATGATAAATCTTTTCCCAGAAGTCTTTCACCTTGGGGCAGGTCTACCACATATGATAGAAAGTACCTTCGTTTTCTTTACATTTCCAGCAATGGTTATCACAGTTATGATAAATCTTTGCTAATTTAACAGGGGTCAGATACCATCTATACATCATTTTCATTATGTTTTCCTTTAGTACAGTACATGCAGTGAACTTGACCCCTTTCTTCCAAAATCTTTCCCAATCCTCAAACATGATGTTATGTCCTACATGTCTTGCCCAATCTATCATCACTGATTTAACTTGTTCATCCTTCGTATGCCACTCTAACAATGGGAAATGTAGTGCTTTCAAAGCCCCCCCCCCCCAATGTTGCAGGGGGCATTCTCTGGGTGTTTGGTGCTGCTTTGGAGTGAATCAGATGGCATTGGACCTTTGGAGAAATCGTGACCCTGTGGGTTAGGGCACTGAAGCCTCATTTTTGGGGGGGTGCGCCATAAAACGTGAGGTTTTCACTGCCATGGATCACAAAACGGCTGCTGTTTTGTGCAAAGCTGGAAGACTGAGAAACTAGTATTTCAGCCACAAGGAATGTGCAGCAGCAGAAAATGGTAACGCTGTTCTAGATTGCATCTATGGAAGTCCAGGGTCCTGATGAAACAAAGTCCAAGTCCTACTCTCTCCTACCTTGGTCAGGCCACACCTGGAGTCCTGTGTCCAGTTCTGGGCACCATCATTTAAGAAGGGTGTTGACAAGCTGGAATGTGTGCAGAGGAGGGCAACCAAGACAACCAAGGGTCTGGAAACTAAGATTGAAGAGAAACACTGGAAGGAGCTGGGGAGGTTTAGCCTGGAAAAGAGGAAACTGAGAGGAGATCTGACAGCCATCTTCCAATATCTTAAGGGCTGTCACATGGAAGAGGGAACAAGCTTCTTTTCTCCTGCTCTAGATGGTAGGACTCGAACCCATGGATTCAAGTTATAAGAAAGGAGATTCCAACTAAACATTCATAAAAACTTTCTGACAGTAAGGACTGTTTGGCATTGGAACAGATTCCCATGAGAGGTGGTGGACTCTCCTTCCTTGGAGGTTACTAAGCAGAGGTTGGGTGGCCGTATGCCATGGATGCTTTTGCTGAGATTCCTGCATCCCAGGGGGTTGGACTAGATGACCCTTGGTGTCCCTTCCAGCTATAAGTTTCTATGATTCTATGAAATTGATCTGGATTAATGACAGCCATCCACCAGTTTCATATGCAAAACTGCTTCCCACCCCACCCCCTTACTGATTAATATATATAAAAAATACATTAAAGTAGACAAATAATAACTTACAAAAAGGATCAATAAACGTGTCACCTTTATTATATAAACTGTTATCATAATCACATGTTAGAATTTCTTTTGTGAATGAAATAAAATGGTTTCAATCAGTTTTTAATAACCAACAATCAAATGTAGTGCTTGGGGTACAGCTTAGATCAATTCCCCAGATGTTCAGTGTCCAGGGGTTCAGTGCCTGGCACCCAGAAACTTATGGCAAAGGGGAGTCTGGCACCAAGTAACTCATAACATTTCACTTCCTTGCAAGCTAAGGAAAGCTGCTGATTGGCAGAAGACACTGGGCAGAAGCAGAAAGAAACAGGGGGATGAGGGGGTCTAAGGGTGAAGTCCTGCTCCTGTCCATCCTAATACTGTACAGTTTATTACAGGATGTTGAGAAGGGTCATTTTTTACTATTAATTGAGAAACAGCAGCCATAGTCTAGGCCAGGAGTGTTTTTCCTTGGTGACACCGCCATGTTGAAAAGTGTGTGTTTGCAAGGTGTTTCCTGTCCTGTCCAGAAATGCACTGTGCTGGATGAAGCCAGCTCTAGATCCTTCCTAAATAAAAAAAATTAAAACCCACTGGAAGATATATTTGAAAAATTAATGTTAAGGGGAACAATTCACATTGTTAAGCAAGGTAGCTAAAGCCACAGGGTCAGGGCCTCCATTGTGACACGTCCCCCTGCTGAGTGACTTGGCTGAGGACTTTGGGAAGAGCAACTACTTGAGGATAGTTCAGGAGAAAGGAGGTGGTTTGTGAGAAGTAATGATGTTTTCCGGCAAAATAAAGATTTCTTCTTCTTGAGTGTAAGTAGGATGTCTAATTCTTTCTGCGTTCTGCTTCTTTTGCTCTCCCTCAAGATTTAGAAACATAGGGCAGTAAGGCAGATCTGGAAAAAGCCTAGGTAAAGGTACAGGTACCCCTGACCGTTAGGTCCAGTCGCGGACGACTCTAGGGTTGCGCGCTCATCTCGCTCTCTAGGCTGAGGGAGCCGGCGTACAGCTTCCGGGTCATGTGGCCAGGATGACAAAGCCGCTTCTGGCAAAAGCAGAGCAGTGCACGGAAAGGCTGTTTACCTTCCCGACAGAACGGCACCTACCGTATTTTTCGCTCTATAGGATGCACCGGACCATAAGAGTCACCGGATTGTAGGAGAGGAAGAACGGGGGGGGGGGGGAATTCTCTCCCTCTCTGCTCAGTGTCCCTTCAGCGAAGCGGCAGGAGTAATGGAGCCCCTTCCATTTCTCCTCCCGCTTCGCTGAAGGGGCGCTGCGCAGAGAGGGAAAACTGTGCACCGACCCCTCTCGCTCTCCAGGCTTCAGACGGCTATCCGCAAGCCTTCTGAGTGCAGCGGGAACTCCTGCTGCGCTTGGAAGGCTTGCGGATAGCTGCCTGAAGCCCCCAGAGTGCAGCCTTTGAAGCCTCCGCAGAGCAGCGGGGTGAAGGCACCCCGCTGCCCTGCGGAGGCTTTGTGCAGCCATCCCCAAGCTAGAACAGTGAGACGGAGCACCGCGCAGCGCTCCTTCTGCCTGCTCTGGCTTTGGGCTTAGCTGCGCAGCCTGCATTCACTCCATAGGGCGCACACAAATTTTCCCTTAATTTTTGTTTTTTTTATAATATATTTTTTATTAGCAAACCAATCAAATCACATTAGTTCCAAATTACAAAACCGAATTTTAAATTTTGGTTGGGGGTACCAATGCTTCGAGCTCAGAAAGGGATCCAATCATCTCTTATTTCTGCTGCTTTGATCATTTTCCCTTAATTTTTGGAGGGGGAAAAGTGCGTCCTATAGAGTGAAAAAGACGGTATTTATCTACTTCCACTTTCGAACTGCTAGGTGACCAGGTGGCTATCCGCAAGCCTTCGAAGTACAGCGGGAACTCCTGCTGCGCTCCGAAAGCTTGCGGATAGCTGCCTGAAGCCAACGGAGTGCAGCCTTTGAAGCCTCTGCAGAGCAGCGGGGTGAAGGCACCCCGCTGTCCTGCGGAGGCTTTGCGCAGCTAACCCCAAGCTAGAACAGCGAGACGGAGCGCTTTGCAGCGCTCCTTCTGCCTGCTCTGGCTTTGGGCTTAGCTGCGCAGCCTGCATTCACTCCATAGGGCGCACACAAATCTTCCCTTAATTTTTGTTTTTTTTATAATATATTTTTTATTAGCAAACCAATCAAATCACATTAGTTCCAAATTACAAAACCGAATTTTAAATTTTGGTTGGGGGTACCCATGCTTTGAGCTCTTAAAGGTATCCAATCTTCTCTTATTTCTGCTGCTTTGATCATTTCCCCTTAATTTTTGGAGGGGGGAAATTGCGTCTTATAGAGCGAAAAATACGGTATTTATCTACTTCCACTTTGTGCTTTCGAACTGCTAGGTTGGCAGGTGCTGGGACCGAGCAGCGGGAGCTCACCCCGTCGCGGGGATTCGAACTGCCGACCTTCTGATCAGCAAGCCCTAGGCTCTGTCACCACCCGTGTCCCTACGGAAAAAGCCTATCGCAGACCAAATCCCCCTCCCAAACCTGGTATGTAAGGGCTTCCGGTTTTTCCGCCCTCCGTTGTGGATGTGCTTCGCGGGTTCTCCGCGCCTAGCAGCTGTTAGAGGGAACTTTGGGGGGCAACGCGAAGGCTACACGACCCCCAAAAAGGCTCTGGGCGTGGCCCAGGGCTGACATTGTCCGGCAGCGTCAAAAAAGGAACCCTTCGAAGCCCACGTCCTAACCAAGAGGTGAGTCGACAGAGAGTACCTAGACGCAAGGACACGAGCAATCCTCAGCAGCAAGCCTCAAAGTCCCAAAGGGTAAGAACGGCAGCTAACAAGGAGAGCTTGAGGAGAAGAGGGTCTGTGAGACTTATTAATACAAACTGAACTGCTCAGAAACAGACCCAAAAGACTAGCACATAAAGAGTAAAGAACGGGAGATTTTATCTTAAACATATTGGAAATCTTTCTCATTATACGTAAGCATAAGCAAAGATTTCTCTAACAAGTACCAGTAAGAAAAGGAAGACAGATTCAAATTTCACTCTGCAGCAGCAGTAGTAGCCCATTAAAAGAAGCGGAATTCAAGGACTTAACTTGTTTTTTACTTTGAAGTGGCGTGAGCCCAGCGAAAGAGACTGAGTTAAAAGACTTGGATTGTCAGCGCTGTTTGTGGTAAAAGTGTGGAAGTTACTGGAAAACAAAGGTAAAAGAGAAGGCAACACTTTTAATATTGAACTTATATTAAACAGTAACCTATAAAGATGGCAAAGATGGCATAGCGTGGTCTAGGAGAAACGGCTGGACTAATTGGAGAATCGGGAAGAGAAGAAAAGTGGCGAAAGGAGGGGCAGAACTGCACAAAAGAGGAAAGGGACTATAAAATTAAAGATGAGCTTCTTTAGCTTGAGGAGCTAGTTTGTGAGAAAGGAAATACGTTTTCTGGTGTAATGAAGAGACTTTCTTCATATAAAGTATAAGTAGGATTCCTAATTCCTTCTGCATTCTGTTTCTTTTACTATCCCTCAAGATTCAGAAACATAGGGAACCAAGTCATGGTTAGATTAGTTTATAAAGATTGGCTGTGTGAGCTGCTGGTCTCCTGCTGTCACGTGCCAAAGATCCATCCCCTGGTCTGTGAGGAGGAGGAGGAAGAGATATTGGAAGAGAAATGGGAGGATGAAGTGATGGTTATGAAGATCAGAAGGAATCTTTAGTGAAGGTGAAAACAATTTATGTAAGACCAAGCGACCAGGGGGTGGATGCCAGCGATATATAGATGGGGAGTGTTGATCTTTGTTCTTGACGAACAGGGAGGCCAGAGAGAATCTGGATCACTGGGATGGGGGGAGGCAGCTCCCTGATTCAAGAAGAGTTCAGGGATGGGATGAGGAAGGGAGGAAGGGAGAATAACGCAAGCCACCTGGAGATCCTTGCAGGAAAGATGGGTCATCAATGTAGTAATCAATGAAAAAATTAAGAATTTTTTCTCTTCATTTCTCTTCCAGGCAGCGATAGCAGTGAGGCCAGCAGCTCCAGTACAGCTCTACCCCACTCCAAGACCCAGTTCTCCCTTCGCCCAAAACCCAAGTATCTAAATAGGGATGCGGGTGGCGCTGTGGGTTAAACCACAGAGCCTAGGACTTCCCTATCAGAAGGCTGGCGGTTCGAATCCCCACGACGGAGTGAACTCCCGTTGCTCGGTCCCTGCTCCTGCCAACCTAGCAGTTCAAAAGCACGTCAAAGTGCAAGTAGATAAATAGGTACCACTACGGCGGGAAGGTAAAGGGCGTTTCCGTGCGCTGCTCTGGTTCAGAAGCAGCTTAGTCATGCTGGCCACATGACCCGGAAGCTGTTCATGACCGGTCCGCCAATAAAGCAAGATGAGCGCTGCAACCCGAGTCGGCCACGACTGGACCTAATGGTCAGGAGTCCCTTTACCTTGATATATTTCAAAAACACTGAGTCTCCAGTGTGGTCTCTCGTCACAAGGAAACAGACTTTATAAAGAGGCAACCTTTCAAACTTCTTATAAATGGAAACTGGGGAAAGCCCCCTCCAAAAGAATAGACTGTGCCCAGTGACTAGCTGATCCACATGCCTGTTCAGTTGACGCTCTAGATGCCTACTCAGTTGTTCTCCAAGGCTGTTGAAAGAGAGAATGGCCAGTGTGGCAGGCTGTGCGAGCTGCTGGCCTCCTGCTGTCGTGCCCCTAAAATCCACCCCCTGGTCTGCGAGGAGGAGGAGGGAGAGATATTGGAAGAGAAATGGAATGAGGAAGTAAATATAATTAAAGAAAGGGAGAATAGCGTAAGCCACCTGGAGATCCTTGAAGGAAAGATGGGTTGTCAACATAATAAGAAATGGAAAGATTAAAAATATTTTCTCTTCTTCTCTCTTCCGGGCAGCGACAGCAGTGAGGCCAGCAACTCCAGCACAGATCTCCCTCCCCACCAAGACCCAGTCCCCCCCTTCCCCACAAACCCAAATAGAAAAATAAAATAAAAATCATCATCATCATTATTATTCTAATCAAGTTCCTTTACAAACATGCTATTCTGTGATCATCCTTTTATCCTAGGCGGTGCTTTTTCCTACGTTTGTGAGCATGAGTGGAAATCCTGAGTCTCGCTGCAGGAGTCGACAGTTTGGCTCCTTCCCTTGTTGTTGCTCCTAGATGGAACTGCGCATGTGCGAAGACAAGACAGAGCCTTCCAAACTGGATCAATAAACGTGTCACCCGTTGTCTGAAAACCACTGTCCTAATCACATGCCAGATTGTCTTTTTTGAATGAAATAAAATTCTTTCAAATAGTTTTTTAATGTTGTCATTTGTCTGTCTTGAGAAGCAATGGAGTGCGCCTCTGGGGGTGAGGTCAAAAGTCAAGCAAGGGTGTCAGCAGTCCCAAAGTGACCTCTCCAGGGAGGAAGACTGGGCAGTGTGTCTGGAGGTCCTGGGCTTCCCAGATGACAAGACTCCCTCTCTTGGCTTTGCAGATGTGTCTCCAAGGAAAGCAGAGTTAGGCACCAGTTGGGCTGTAGGAGATGTCAGAAGGGGTTGTAAACGGCGCCATCCAACCGCCTGAGGGACTCCACTCCAGATTTGTGTAGGCTTTACTCCTTAGCCTTTTCAGCTCCCAAAGATATCCCACAAGGCAAATTAGGATCAGAGTTTTCCTTCTCTTCGATGGGCTATCTTTATAGGTGGATGAGCCCCATCTGCCCCTCACTTCCCTCCACAGCATTGCAGAAACCACCTTCTTGACCACTGGGCCCACGCTTGGTCTTGTCCGCTCAATCTGCTGGAGCCCGTCTTGGCACACAGGGGAAGTTCCTGAGCATTTGAGACTCCTTGGCTGCTCTCACCTGGTTTAGGTGGCCAGTCAAACCGTTCCCAGGATGTGGCCTCTGTCACATGCTGACCGTTTCTAGGAGCAAGAGAACAAACTTTTTATTAAAGAATGGAAATGGTTTAATGAATAGTTACAAACTGTAAACAGATAAGAACATTGGCAGGATTATTGGAATAACCTGCAGTTGAATAAGATTATCTATTTAAAGCAGGTGCATAAATGAAGAAATTGAGGTAATTTGGATATGCATAAGATATGGAGAATCAATTTAAAGAACTGCAGAAAGAGGGGGAAGGAAGTCAAGTTTTGAAATGCTAAAATGACTGCAAAATTACTGAAATGTATAAACTTGAAAATCATAATTCAGCTTTCCAGTTATAGCTTCTGCGGTGATGAGGCATGTGAGCCTCAACTATCCTGCATCTACTCCAGCTGAGGAATCACACACCTCCTCCCCAAGCTAGCGAGCCCCACCTGGGCTGTGGGTCCTTGCCTTCCGTCCCTCCCAACTGACAGTTGTTAGTTCTGGAATCCTGAGCTTGAGGGGGGGTACATCCCATTTCGCCCTGTAGGACACTCACCACCCCTTAGCCACCTGCCTTTGGCGCTGCAGCAGTGATGGCTTTGGTCCCTGAAAGAGCATGCAAGATCTCTCCCAAATCTCAATACATATTTTGCTCTCCTAGACATCTTGCAAGACTTCAATGAGATCGCACAAGATCTTGCAGAAAATCTCCAATCTGTTTACCTGCAAGCACACACCTTTAATTTTTTTTTCTTATTTAGTACAAATTTCTCAATCTAACAGATTTGCACATAGGATTCTGTATCACATGAAACGGCACATTTGTTTTGTTCTATTGTTACATTATTTGTGGCCTTCTAACACTTTGGGAGAAGCCTTCTCTCCCTTTTCCCTTAAAAAATGAGGATCTATGCTTTACACTCAGCAGGAAGGCCCATTTAAAAGGAAACATGTAGTTGTTTTGCTGCTGCTTTTTGTGTTCTCAGGTGTCCAAGTTAGCCTCCTGGCCCTGCTCCTCCACTATACCACAGCAACATCCCCCACTAGGAATCCCTACTTGGGCTTTCATTGGCCATCAGCAATATCCGGTGGAGCCAGGTGGAGAGAAATGCCCCATCTTGCCCATCTTTGGGGTTTCAAGAGGTATAGCCTCTGTGCATGTACAGAATTCATGATTCAGCAAATCTATTAGACCACCGAAAGAGTTATTTCCTCTGATTAAATTACCAAAGGAAGAAAGCAGGATTGGCTTTTCTCCCCAGGGACACAAGGAAGGGGAAGGTGTATGTTTAAGAAATCAAATTCCCCAAGTGCTGAAACTCTGTTCAGCCAGTTAAAAAACCCAAATTCTCTCCGTAGCGTGCTTCACATCTGGCGGGCAGGGCTTGTGTGCTTTGCTCATGATCCCTTGGATGTCCTGAGGCTGTTAGAGCAGCAGCCGTAAGTCTTGGGGCTCTGGGAGTGAGACATTGTCCTCAGAAGGCAAAGAGTAACTGAGGTTCCCTTTTCTCTCCCTTGGAGGCCCTGAACCAGGAGCTGGCCAGTTCAAGGCCTCCAGGGGAGAGAAAAGGGGGGCCAGCACTTGTGCTCAAATGAGCTTTCATACGCGGTCATCCTGCCCCACACTCACATTCCAAAATATCTGCATGCTCACCTATCCAAGAGGTGGTTGGTCTTGGGCTGGGGGGTCCCAGAAGGCAGAATAAGGTGAGAAGCAAAGCCCAATAAGTTTGAGGCATCCTCTTCGCATCCACCCAAACCCAATCTAAACAGCTTTGCTCCAGAACCAGCCCCTCCCTTCAGTTCTGTTCAGTTAAGAATGTCAGTTAAGAGGGACCACCTGTATTTTCTTGATTCTTGCCTGAGGTCATAATGGGCATGCACACTGGTATCTGTTTACCTGTAAGCACACACCTTTAGTTTATCTTCTTACAAATAAAAATAAAATACTAGTTTCTCAGTCTACCAGCTTTGCACAAAATAGCAGCTGTTTTGTGATCCATGGCAGTGAAAACCCCACGTTTTATGGCGCCCCCCCCCAAAATGAGGCTTCAGTGCCCTAACCCACAGGGTTACGATTTCTCCAAAGGTCCAATGTCATCTGATTCACTCCAAAGCAGCACCAAACACCCAGAGAATGCCCCCTGCAACATTTGGGGGGGGGGGGCTTTGAAAACACTACATTTCCCATTGTTAGAGTGGCATACGAAGGATGAAAAAGTTAAATCTTTTTTTTTATATATAAATCATTTTTATTCAATTTTTCCAATACAAAATTATACAAATCATACATCTTTTTTTATAATATCCACTCCCTTTTTGGACTTCCCTCATCCTGCCTGATACACCTTCCACTTTAAGTTTCATACACATTTCTAAGGTCTTACTTCAATTATTCTTAAAACTAAAGCCTTGCTTTACTCCAATTCTAACATTTCTTTTTACAGAGCTTCATTTAAGCTTACAAGCGTTATTTGATTGTCACTTAATTTATGCATATATTCTTTAAATTTTTCCCAATCTTCTATAAATCTTTGGTCTTGCCGGTCTCTGATCCTTTCCGTCAATCTATCAAGTTCTGCATAGTCCATCATCTTCATTCTCCATTCGTGTAGTGTAGGCAGCTCCTCTTGCTTCCATTTCTGAGCCGGATGAACAAGTTAAATCAGTGATGATAGATTGGGCAAGACATGTAGGACATAACATAATGTTTGAGGATTGGGAAAGATTGTGGAAGAAAGGGGTCAAGTTCACTGCATGTACTGTACTAAAGGAAAACATAATGAAAATGATGTATAGATGGTATCCGACCCCAGTTAAATTAGCAAAGATTTATCATAACTGTGATAACCATTGCTGGAAATGTAAAGAAAACGAAGGTACTTTCTATCATATGTGGTGGACCTGCCCCAAGGTGAAAGACTTCTGGGAAAAGATTTATAATGAATTGAAAAAAATGTTGAAATATACATTTATAAAGAAATAACAGGTTTGGAATTGCCCCCAAAAGATGTTAAATTATACACTGGGCAACAATTTTTTACCTTTTGAATGTTGTCTAGATTTCTACAATTGATTTAGGGTCTTTTTGCACTGCTGAATCAGGAAATGGCATCCGTTTCTCTCCATCAGGTCAGGTTGTTGTGCTATGTTGATTTGTAAAAAATCAGATCTTGTGACAAAATCGATTACATTTTGTGGCATTATCAGCTGATTTTTGTCAACACATATCATCCTAAATATGTTTTTAAGAGAAAATAATGTTTTTCCAACAACATATATTGATTACCTGATAGAAACATTGATTACTGTAAACTGAATGGTGGGCATTGATAAAGGTAAGTACACATAAATTGCATGTTGCTTCACCATTTTTCAAACTTCAGGGCTTGAACTTCCGTTTCTTGGAACTCCTGGAGTGCTCAGCGGCAGGGAGGTCTCTCTTCAGAGTCCAACAGTAGTCAGCCATCATGACTGCGTCCCAGCGACCCTGATACCTGGTCTCCATCTCTTTCATGTCCTGATGGAATCCCTCCCCCTGCTCGTCACTCATTGAACCCAGGTTCTCAGGAAACCGGTCCATATGTGAAAATAGGTAGTGCATCTCGACGCTCATGTTGCAGCCCAGGTTTCTGAAAGCAGTCAGCATGTTGTTGACAAGTTCTGCATAGTTTCTGACCTTATTGTTGCTTAGAAAGTTCTTCACTACCAGAACAAATGCCTTCCATGCTTCCAGTTCCATTTCGTTCATTGAGTTTCTGAACTCTGGATCTCTGATGAGCTGACGGATCTGAGGACCGTCAAAGATGCCAGCTTTCAACTTCTCCATGGTCAATCATGGCACAAGTGAAGCAGTCACCATCCTTGTCCAGAGCCTTTGGTGAACTGCTTGATTAAGCCGAGCTTGATGTGCAGGGGTGGGAAGAGTATTCTGTCTCTGTCCACCAGAGGGTCATTGATGACGTTCCTTTCTTTGCAAGGCACCAATTCCTCCCGCACAGGCCAGTCCTTCTTCGTGTAATGCTGAGCACAGTCCCTACTATCCCACATGCACAGAAAACATGGGTACTTGTTGAAGCCAGACTGTTGTCCCAACAAAAAGTTCACCATCTTCAGGCCAACACAAATAAACCACTTATGCTGACCATAACCAATTTTCTCCAGCACATACTTCACTGCTTCATAGTTCTCCTTCACTGTAGTCGAGTGAGCCAGGGGTATAGAGGCAAACTGGTTACCGTTGTGTAGCAGAACACATTTCAGTGATCGCTTGCTGCTGTCAATGAACAGTCTCCAATCTTTGGGTTCGTACTGTGGCACTCCAAGCTTGAGCAGAAGCTGCGCAATATCTGCACAGTACACCAAGTCCTTCTCTTCTGAGAAAAATGGGCATTATTTACACAATGGGCTGCACGTGATTGGCTAATTCTGGGATTCTCCTGTAGGCCAATCAGGTTGTGGATTCACTTCCACCTGGAGCTGGATTGAGTGGCTCCTGCGGACCAATCAGACTGCTGCATGTTGGATCCTATTGTTCTAGGACCAATCAGACTGTAGCATTTTGGATCCTATTCAACTCAGTACATAACATCCCCACAAACCACCCCCAAATTCCCCAGCATAGGAATAGTGTGAGTGGAGGCTGGGTGCACCACATTGGAGACCCCAGGCGGAGTAGTAGGGGAATCTCATCCTTTACTTCCACACAAGGGTGACAGGCCAAATCATCTGTCAGGATAGATATGGTGGCCACGATTTCGCTGAAAACCCGATGTCTTAGGATTCACAACAAAGCAATGGCAAACACCTGCTAAAGACCCCCTGAAATGTTTGGCAGTGAAAACCCCACATTTCATGGCAACCCCAAAAATGAGCCTTTGGCGCCCCAACTCACGGGATCCCAATTTCTCCAAAAGTCAGACGTTGTCCAATTCACTCCAAAGCAGCGCCAAACACCCAGACAATGCCCCCTGCAAGTTTTGGGGGTGAAAACACTACGTTTCACATCGCCCCACAAAATGAGCCCTCGACGCCGTAACCCACAAGGTTGTCAGGGGCTGGACTGAGGAGGAATGGTGGGAGCCCCCCCTCCCCACTCTCGAGGACCTGCTCCACAACTCCAATTTATAAAGATTATAATCCAAGTTAACGAGATCTTCTTGCGATTAGAGGTCAAGAGATATGTAAAAGTCAGTGCTTTATATGATTCAGCCACATGGTGGAGCAATACACAAAGATTAAAGAAGCCATGATAGCCAGCTCTGAAAAGCTGGGATGGTTTGTGTCTTCAAAGGCATGGCAGTGTGGCTTGAAGTTAATGACTTGTAACACCTCACAGTCATTATCATAATATAATAATAATAATAATAATAATAATAATAATAATAATAATAATAATAATAATAATAATAATAATTTATTATTTATACCCAGCCACTCTGGGCGGCTTCCAACAAAATATTAAAATAAAATAGTCTGTCAAACATTCAAAGCTTCCCAGAACAGGGCTGCCTTCAGATGTCTTCTAAATGTCAGGTAGCTGTTTATCTCTTTGACATCTGGTGGGAGGGGGTTCCACAGGGCAGGCACCACTACCCTGTAACTTGGCTTCTCGTAGGGAGGGAACCGCCAAAAGGCCCTCAGCGCTGGACCTCAGTGTCCAGGCAGAATGATGGGGGTGGAGGCGCTCCTTCAGGTATACTGGGCCTTTGAGGCCGTTTAGGGCTTTAAAGGTCAGCACCAACACTTTGAATTGTGCCCGGAAACATACTGAGAGCCAATGTAGGTCTCGGGGGCCACTCCCAGTCACCAGTCTAGCTGCCGCATTCTGGATTAGTTGTAGTTTCCGGGTCACCTTCAAAGGTAGCCCCACGTAGAGCGCATTGCAGTAGTCCAAGCGGGAGATAACCAGAGCATGCACCACTCTGGCGAGGCAATCTGCAGGCAGATAGGGTCTCAGCCTGCGTACTAGATGAAGCTGGTCAACAGCTGCCCTGGACACAGAATTGACCTGCGCCTCCATGGACACCATGAACTGAAAGGTCCCGGGGGCGTTACCCTGAGCCTCAGCCACAAGGAATGTGCAGCAGCAGAAAATGGTAATGCTGTTCTAGATTGCATCTATGGAAGTCCAGGGTCCTGATGAAACAAAGTCCAAGTCCTACTCTCTCCTACCTTGGTCAGGCCACACCTGGAGTCCTGTGTCCAGTTCTGGGCACCATCATTTAAGAAGGATGTTGACAAGCTGGAATGTGTGCAGAGGAGGGCAACCAAGACAACCAAGGGTCTGGAAACTAAGATTGAAGAGAAACACTTGAAGGAGCTGGGTAGGTTTGGCCTGGAAAAGGGGAAACTGAGAGGAGATCTGACAGCCATCTTCCAATATCTTAAGGGCTGTCACATGGAAGAGGGAACAAGCTTGTTTTCTCCTGCTCTAGATGGTAGGACTCGAACCCATGGATTCAAGTTACAAGAAAGGAGATTCCAACTAAACATTCCTAAAAACCTTCTGACAGTAAGGGCTGTTTGGCATTGGAACAGATTCCCATGAGAGGTGGTGGACTCTCCTTCCTTGGAGGTTACTAAGCAGAGGTTGGGTGGCCGTCTGCCATGGATGCTTTTGCTGAGATTCCTGCATCCCAGGGGGTTGGACTAGATGACCCTTGGTGTCCCTTCCAGCTATAAGTTTCTATGATTCTATGAAATTGATCTGGATTAATGACAGCCATCCACCAGTTTCATATGCAAAACTGCTTCCCACCCCACCCCCTTACTGATTAATATATATATATAAAATACATTAAAGTAGACAAATAATAACTTACAAAAAGGATCAATAAACGTGTCACCTTTATTATATAAACTGTTATCATAATCACATGTCAAAATTTCTTTTGTGAATGAAATAAAATGGTTTCAATCAGTTTTTAATAACCAACAATCAAATGTAGTGCTTGGGGTACAGCTTAGATCAATTCCCCCGATGTTCAGTGTCCAGGGGTTCAGTGCCTGGCACCCAGAAACTCATGGCAAAGGGGAGTTTGGCACCAAGTAACTCATAACATTTCACTTCCTTGCAAGCTAAGGAAAGCTGTTGATTGGCAGAAGACACTGGGCAGAAACAGAAAGAAACAGGGGGATGAGGGGGTCTAAGGGTGAGGTCCTGCTCCTGTCCATCCTAATACTGGACAGATTATTACAGGATGTTGAGAAGGGTCATTTTTTACTATTAATTGAGAAACAGCAGCCATAGTCTAGGCCAGGAGTGTTTTTCCTTGGTGACACCGCCATGTTGAAAAGTGTGTGTTTGGAAGGTGTTTCCTGTCCTGTCCAGAAATGCACCGTGCTGGATGAAGCCAGCTCTAGATCCTTCCTAAATAAAAAACATAAAAACCCACTGGAAGATATATTTGAAAAATTAATGTTAAGGGGAACAATTCACATTGTTAAGCAAGGTAGCTAAAGCAACAGGGTCAGGGCCTCCATTGTGACACGTCCCCCTGCTGAGTGACTTGGCTGAGGACTTTGGGAAGAGCAACTATTTGAGGATAGTTCAGGAGAAAGGAGGTGGTTTGTGAGAAGTAATGATGTTTTCCGGCAAAATAAAGATTTCTTCTTCTTGAGTGTAAGTAGGATGTATAATTCTTTCTGCGTTCTGCTTCTTTTGCTCTCCCTCAAGATTTAGAAACATAGGGCAGTAAGGCAGATCTGGAAAAAGCCTAGGTAAAGGTACAGGGACCCCTGACCGTTAGGTCCAGTCGCGGACGACTCTAGGGTTGCGCGCTCATCTCGCTCTATAGGCTGAGGGAGCCGGCGTACAGCTTCCGGGTCATGTGGCCAGGATGACGAAGCCGCTTCTGGCAAAAGCAGAGCAGTGCACGGAAAGGCTGTTTACCTTCCCGACAGAACGGCACCTACCGTATTTTTCGCTCTATAGGACGCACCGGACCATAAGACGCACCGGATCATAGGAGGGGGAGAACAGGGGAAAAAAATTCTCTCCCTCTCTGCTCAGTGTCCCTTCAGCGAAGCGGCAGGAGAAACAGAGCCCCTTCCATTTCTCCTCCCGCTTCGCTGAAGGGGCGCTGCGCAGAGAGGGAAAACTGTGCAGCGCCTCTCCAGCGAAGCGTAGCCTGGAGAGCGAGAGGGATCGGTGTGCACCGACCCCTCTCGCTCTCCAGGCTTCAGACGGCTATCCGCAAGCCTTCTGAGTGCAGCGGGAACTCCTGCTGCGCTTGGAAGGCTTGCGGATAGCTGCCTGAAGCCCCCAGAGCGCAGCCTTTGAAGCCTCCACAGAGCAGCGGGGTGAAGGCACCCCGCTGCCCTGCGGAGGCTTTGTGCAGCCATCCCCAAGCTAGAACAGTGAGACGGAGCGCCGCGCAGTGCTCCGCCTCACTGTTCTGGCTTCGGGGATGGCCTTTGAAGCCTCCGCAGGGCGGCAGGGTGCCTTCACCCCGCTGCCCTGCGGAGGCTTTGCGCAGCTAACCCCAAGCTAGAACAGCGAGACGGAGCGCTCCGGAGCGCTCCTTCTCCCTGCTCTGGCTTTGGGCTTAGCTGCGCAGCCTGCATTCACTCCATAGGACGCACACACATTTCCCCTTAATTGATTTTTTAAAAAATAAAATAATTTTTATTAGCAAACCAATCAAATCACATTAGTTCCAAATTACAAAACCGAATTTTAAATTTTGGTTGGGGGTACCCATGCTTCGAGCTCAGAAAGGGATCCAATCATCTCTTATTTCTGCCGCTTTGATCATTTCCCCTTAATTTTGGGAGGGGAAAAAGTGCGTCCTATAGAGTGAAAAATACGGTATATCTACTTCCACTTTCGAACTGCTAGGTGACTTCAGGCGGCTATTCGCAAGCCTTCGAAGTACAGCGGGAACTCCTACTGCGCTCCGAAAGCTTGCAGATAGCTGCCTGAAGCCAACGAAGTGCAGCCTTTGAAGCCTCTGCAGAGCAGCGGGGTGAAGGCACCCTGCTGCCCTGCGGAGGCTTTGCGCAGCTAACCCCAAGCTAGAACAGCGAGACGGAGCGCTGCGCAGCGCTCCTTCTCCCTGTTCTGGCTTTGGGCTTAGCTGCGCAGCCTGCATTCACTCCATAGGGTGCACACAAATTTTCCCTTAATTTTTGTTTTTTTTATAATATATTTTTTATTAGCAAACCAATCAAATCACATTAGTTCCAAACTACAAAACCGAATTTTAAATTTTGGTTGGGGGTACCCATGCTTCGAGCTCTTAAAGGGATCCAATCATCTCTTATTTCTGCTGCTTTGATCATTTCCCCTTAATTTTTGGAGGGGGGAAATTGTTTCCTATAGAGCGAAAAATACGGTATTTATCTACTTCCACTTTGTGCTTTCGAACTGCTAGGTTGGCAGGTGCTGGGACCGAGCAGCGGGAGCTCACCCCGTCGTGGGGATTCGAACTGCCGACCTTCTGATCAGCAAGCCCTTGGCTCTGTGGCCACCCGTGTCCCTACGGAAAAAGCCTATCGCAGACCAAATCCCCCTCCCAAACCTGGTATGTAAGGGCTTCCGGTTTTTTCCGCCCTCCGTTGTGGATGTGCTTTGCGGGTTCTCCGTGCCTAGCAGCTGTTAGAGGGAACTTTGGGGGGCAATGCGGAGGCTACACGACCCCCAAAAAGGCTCTGGGCGTGGCCCAGGGCTGACATTGTCCGGCAGCGTCAAAAAAGGAACCCTTCGAAGCCCACGTCCTAAGCAGGAGGTGAGTCGACAGAGAGTACCTAGACGCAAGGACACGAGCAATCCTCAGCAGCAAGCCTCAAAGTCCCAAACGGTAAGAACGGCAGCTAACAAGGAGAGCTTGAGGAGAAGAGGGTCTGTGAGACTTATTTATACAAACTGAACTGCTCAGAAACAGACCCGAAAGGCTAGCACATAAAGAGTAAAGAACGGGAGATTTTATCTTAAACATATTGGAAATCTTTCTCATTATACGTAACCATAAGCAAAGATTTCTCTAACAAGTACCAGTAAGAAAAGGAAGACAGATTCAAATTTCACTCTGCAGCAGCAGTAGTAGCCCATTAAAAGAAGCGGAATTCAAGGACTTAACTTGTTTTTTACTTTGAAGTGGCGTGAGCCTAGCGAAATGGACTGAGTTAAAAGACTTGGATTGTCAGCGCTGTTTGTGGTAAAAGAGTGGAAGTTACTGGAAAACAAAGGTAAAAGAGAAGGCAACACTTTCAATATTGAACTTATATTAAACACTAACCTATAAAGATGGCAAAGATGGCGTAGCGTGGTCTAGGAGAAGGAGGAGGTGGTTTGTGAGAAAGGAAATACGTTTTCTGGTGTAACGAAGAGACTTTCTTCATCTAAAGTATAAGTAGGATTCCTAATTCCTTCTGCATTCTGTTTCTTTTACTATCCCTCAAGATTCAGAAACGTAGGGAACCATGTCATGGTTAAATTAGTTTATAAAGATTGGCTGCGTGAGCTGCTGGTCTCCTGCTGTCACGTGCCAAAGATCCATCCCCTGGTCTGTGAGGAGGAGGAGGAAGAGATATTGGAAGAGAAATGGGAGGATGAAGTGATGGTTATGAAGATCAGAAGGAATCTTTAGTGAAGGTGAAAATAATTTATGTAAGACCAAGTGACCAGGGGATGGATGCCACTGATACCAATTTAGATGGTGAGTGTTGATCTTTGTTCATCAGGAACAGGGAGGCCAGAGAAAATCCCGCTGGCTGGAGATCGGGGAGGCAGCTCCCTCATTCAAGAAGAATTCAGGGATGGGATGAGGACTTTGGGATGAGAAACTATTTGAGGATAGTTCAGACGAGAGGAGGAAGATTTTGAGGAAGCAAACATGTTTTTTAGCGCAACGAATTGACTTTCTTCATCTAAAGCGTAAGTAGAATGCGTAAGTCACTGTGCTACATGAAAAGGAAGAGGTATCGAACTTTTTAAAATAAACTAAACAAAACTGCTTAACCCACTAAAATATATATTTTTAAAAATGAATATTAAAGGGAGCCATGTCCCTTGTAAAGACAGGTAGCTAAAGTGACGGTGTCATGTCCTCCATTGTGACACGTTCTCCGGCTGACAGACTTGGCTGACAACTTTGGGAAGAGCAACTATTTGAGGATAGTTCAAAGAAAATAGGTTGTTGGTGTGAATTGTGTTTTCTGAAAAATGAAAATTTATTCATCTCGTGTATACGTAGGATCTCTTATTCTTCCTGCATTTTGCTACATTTGCTATCCCTCAAGATTCAGATATATAAGGAACCATATCATGGTTAGATTAATTTTTAAAGATTGACCTCAGGACCCTCTTAGATCCTTTGAGGGAAATGGCTTGCCTTCTCCCTTGCGGGCATCACCACAAGAAAGGGATCTCCCAGTTCTGGAGGGTCTCTTGACAAGATGCCCTCCTCTCTGGTTTCAGCTGCTTGCTGCAATCGCCATGAGAGGTTTCTGAAAGTAGGTTTATCTGCCAGATAAAGAGTATCAAGGAAGCATCTAGAACCCATTTCCTGACTATTTTCCCTCTTCTTCCCTAGATTCTGCAGTCTGAGAAGGCTGGGTGAGCTGCTGGTCTCCTGCTGTCGTGCCACAAAAATCCATCCCCTGGTCTGTGAGGAGGAGGACACAGTGAGTGTAATGAAGGATGGAAAGGAAAGAAGGGTAAAGGTGAGAACGATCTACGTAAGGCCAAGGGACCAGAGGATGGATACCACAGATGCTACTACCAATGGTGAGTGTTGATCTTTGTTCAGGAGGAACAGGGAGGCCAGAGAGAATCTGGATCACTGAGGGTGGGGGGAGGCAGCTCCCTCATTCAAGAAGAGTTCAGGGATGGGATGAGGAAGGGAGGAAGGGAGAATAACGCAAGCCACCTGGAGATCCTTGCAGGAAAGATGGGTCATCAATGTAATAATTAATGAAAAAATTAAGAATCTTTTCTCTTCATTTCTCTTCAGGCAGTGATAGCAGTGAGGCCAGCAGCTCCAGTACAGCTCTACCCCGCTCCAAGACCCAGTTCTCCCTTCGCCCAAAATCCAAGTATCTAAATAAATAAATAATAGGGGTGCGGGTGGCGCTGTGGGTTAAACCACAGAGCCTAGGACTTGCCTATCAGAAGGTCGGCGGTTCGAATCCCCACGACGGAGTGAACTCCCGTTGCTCGATCCCTGCTCCTGCCAACCTAGCAGTTCGAAAGCACGTCAAAGGGCAAGTAGATAAATAGGTACCGCTACGGCGGGAAGGTAAAGGGTGTTTCCGTGCGCTGCTCTGGTTCAGAAGCAGCTTAGTCATGCTGGCCACATGACCCGGAAGCTGTTCATGACCGGTCCGCCAATAAAGCGAGATGAGCGCTGCAACCCCAGAGTCGGCCACGACTGGACCTAATGGTCAGGAGTCCCTTTACCTTGATATATTTCAAAAACACTGAGTCTCCAGGGTGGTCTCTCGTCACAAGGAAACAGACTTTATAAAGAGGCAACCTTTCAAACTTCTTATAAATGGAAACTGGGGAAAGCCCCCTCCAAAAGAATAGACTGTGCCCAGTGACTAGCTGATCCACATGCCTGTTCAGTTGACGCTCTAGATGCCTACTCAGTTGTTCTCCAAGGCTGTTGAAAGAGAGAATGGCCAGTGTGGCAGGCTGTGCGAGCTGCTGGCCTCCTGCTGTCGTGCCCCTAAAATCCACCCCCTGGTCTGCAAGGAGGAGGAGGAAGAGATATTGGAAGAGAAATGGAATGAGGAAGTAAATATAATTAAAGAAAGGGAGAATAGCGTAAGCCACCTGGAGATCCTTGAAGGAAAGATGGGTTGTCAACAGAATAATAAATGGAAAGATTAAAAATATTTTCTCTTCTTCTCTCTTCCGGGCAGCGACAGCAGTGAGGCCAGCAACTCCAGCACAGATCTCCCTCCCCACCAAGACCCAGTCCCCCCCTTCCCCACAAACTCAAATAGAAAAATAAAATAAAAATCATCATCATCATCATTATTCTAATCAAGTTCCTTTACAAACATGCTATTCTGTGATCATCCTTTTATCCTAGGCGGTGCTTTTTCCTACGTTTGTGAGCATGAGTGGAAATCCTGAGTCTCGCTGCAGGAGTCGACAGTTTGGCTCCTTCCCTTGTTGTTGCTCCTAGTTGGAACTGCGCATGTGCGAAGACAAGACAGAGCCTTCCAAACTGGATCAATAAACGTGTCACCCGTTGTCTGAAAACCACTGTCCTAATCACATGCCAGATTGTCTTTTTTGAATGAAATAAAATTCTTTCAAATAGTTTTTTAATGTTGTCATTTGTCTGTCTTGAGAAGCAATGGAGTGCGCCTCCGGGGGTGAGGTCAAAAGTCAAGCAAGGGTGTCAGCAGTCCCAAAGTGACCTCTCCAGGGAGCAAGACTGGGCAGTGTGTCTGGAGGTCCTGGGCTTCCCAGATGACAAGACTCCCTCTCTTGGCCTTGCAGATGTGTCTCCAAGGAAAGCAGAGTTAGGCACCAGTTGGGCTGCAGGAGATGTCAGAAGGGGTTGTAAACGGCGCCATCCAACCGCCTGAGGGACTCCACTCCAGATTTGTGTAGGGTTTACTCCTTAGCCTTTTCAGCTCCCAAAGATATCCCACAAGGCAAATTAGGATCAGAGTTTTCCTTCTCCTCGATGGGCTATCTTTATAGGTGGATGAGCCCCATCTGCCCCTCACTTCCCTCCACAGCATTGCAGAAACCACCTTCTTGACCACTGGGCCCACGCTTGGTCTTGTCCGCTCAATCTGCTGGAGCCTGTCTTGGCACACAGGGGAAGTTCCTGAGCATTTGAGACTCCTTGGCTGCCCTCACCTGGTTTAGGTGGCCAGTCAAACCGTTCCCAGGATGTGGCCTCTGTCACATGCTGACCGTTTCTAGGAGCAAGAGAACAAACTTTTTATTAAAGAATGGAAATGGTTTAATGAATAGTTACAAACTGTAAACAGATAAGAACATTGGCAGGATTATTGGAATAACCTGCAGTTGAATAAGATTATATATTTAAAGCAGATGCATAAATGAAGAAATTGAGGTAATTTGGATATTCATAAGATATGAAGAATCAATTTAAAGAACTGCAGAAAGAGGGGGAAGGAAGTCAAGTTTTGAAATACTAAAATGACTGCAAAATTATTGAAATGTATAAACTTGAAAATCATAATTTTTTTAAAAAAAAAATATTTCGCCAAAAATCAGACGTCATCCGTCTCGCTCCCAACTGGAGCCAAAGGACACAGGCCTGGCCAGGACAGCTTTCCAGTGATAGCTTCTGCGGTGATGAGGCATGTGAGCCTCAACTGTCCTGCATCTACTCCAGCTGAGGAATCACACACCTCCTCCCCAAGCTAGCGAGCCCCACCTGGGCTGTGGGTCCTTGCCTTCCGTCCTTCCCAACTGACAGTTGTTAGTTCTGGAATCCTGAGCTTGAGGGGGGGTACATCCCATTTCGCCCCGTGGGACACTCACCACCCCTTAGCCACCTGCCTTTGGTGCTGCAGCAGTGCTGGCTTTGGTCCCTGAAAGAGCATGCAAGATCTCTCCCAAATCTCAATACATATTTTGCTCTCCTAGACATCTTGCAAGACTTCAATGAGATCTCACAAGATCTTGCAGAAAATCTCCAATCTGTTTACCTGCAAGCACACGTTTAATTTTTTTTTTCTTATTTAGTACAAATTTCTCAATCTAACAGATTTGCACATAGGATTCTGTATCACATGAAACGGCACATTTGTTTTGTTCTATTGTAACATTATTTGTGGCCTTCTAACACTTTGGGAGAAGCCTTCTCTCCCTTTTCCCTTAAAAAATGAGGATCTATGCTTTACACTCAGCAGGAAGGCCCATTTAAAAGGAAACATGTAGTTGTTTTGCTGCTACTTTTTTGTGTTCTCAGGTGTCCAAGTTAGCCTCCTGGCCCTGCTCCTCCACTATACCACAGCAACATCCCCCACTAGGAATCCCTACTTGGGCTTTCATTGGCCATCAGCAATATCCGATGGAGCCAGGTGGAGAGAAATGCCCCATCTTGCCTTTCTTTGGGGTTTCAAGAGGTATAGCCTCTGTGCATGTACAGAATTCATGATTCAGCAAATCTATTAGACTACTGAAATAGTTTATTTCCTCTGATAAAATTACCAAAGGAATAAAGCAGGATTGGCTTTTCTCCCCAGGGACACAAGGAAGGGGAAGGCCTATGTTTAAGAAATCAAATTCCCCAAGGGCTGAAACTCTGTTCAGCCAGTTAAAGAACCCAAATTCTCTCCGTAGAGTGCTTCACATCTGGCGGGCAGGGCTTGTGTGCTTTGCTCATGATCCCTTGGATGTCCTGAGGCTGATAGAGCAGCAGCCGTAAGTCTTGGGGCTCTGGGAGTGAGACATTGTCCTCAGAAGGCAAAGAGTAACTGAGGTTCCCTTTTCTCTCCCTTGGAGGCCCTGAACCAGGAGCTGGCCAGTTCAGGGCCTCCATGGGAGAGAAAAGGGGGGCCAGCACTTGTGCTCAAAGGAGCTTTCATACGCGGTCATCCTGCCCCACACTCACATTCCAAAATATCTGCATGCTCACCTATCCAAGAGGTGGTTGGTCTTGGGCTGGGGGGTCCCAGAAGGCAGAATAAGTTGAGAAGCAAAGCCCAAGAAGTTGGAGGCATCCTCTTCTCATCCACCCAAACCCAATTTAAACAGCTGTGCTCCAGAACCAGCCCCTCCCTTCAGTTCTGTTCACTTCAGAATGTCAGTTAAGAGGGACCACCTGTATTTTCTTGATTCTTGCCTGAGGTCATAATGGGCATGCACACTGGTATCTGTTTACCTGTAAGCACACACCTTTAGTTTATCTTTTTAAAAATAACAATAAAATACTAGTTTCTCAGTCTTCCAGCTTTGCACAAAACAGCAGCCGTTTTGTGATCCATGGCAGTGAAAACCTCACGTTTTATGGCGCACCCCCCCAAAAATGAGGCTTCAGTGCCCTAACCCACAGGGTCACGATTTCTCCAAAGGTCCAATGCCATCTGATTCACTCCAAAGCAGCACCAAACACCCAGAGAATGCCCCCTGCAACATTGGGGGGTGGGGGGGGCTTTGAAAGCACTACATTTCCCATTGTTAGAGTGGCATACGAAGGATGAACAAGTTAAATCAGTGATGATAGATTGGGCAAGACATGTAGGACATAACATCATGTTTGAGGATTGGGAAAGATTTTGGAAGAAAGGGGTCAAGTTCACTGCATGTACTGTACTAAAGGAAAACATAATGAAAATGATGTATAGATGGTATCTGACCCCTGTTAAATTAGCAAAGATTTATCATAACTGTGATAACCATTGCTGGAAATGTAAAGAAAACGAAGGTACTTTCTATCATATGTGGTAGACCTGCCCCAAGGTGAAAGACTTCTGGGAAAAGATTTATCATGAATTGAAAAAAATGTTGAAATATACATTTATAAAGAAACCAGAGCCCTTTCTTCTTGGAATAACAGGTTTGGAATTGCCCCCAAAAGATGTTAAATTATACACTGGGCAACAATTTTTTACCTTTTGAATGTTGTCTAGATTTCTACAATTGATTTAGGGTCTTTTTGCACTGCTGAATCAGGAAATGGCATCCGTTTCTCTCCTTCAGGTCAGGTTGTTGTGCTATGTTGATTTGTAAAAAATCAGATCTTGTGACAAAATCGATTACATTTTGTGGCATTATCAGCTGATTTTTGTCAACACATATCATCCTAAATATGTTTTTAAGAGAAAATAATGTTTTTCCAAGAACATATAATGATTACCTGATAGAAACATCGATTACTGTAAACTGAATGGTGGGCATTGAAAAAGTTAAGTACACATAAATTGCATGTTGCTTCACCATTTTTCAAACTTCAGGGCTTGAACTTCCGTTTCTTGGAACTCCTGGAATGCTCAGCGGCAGGGAGGTCTCTCTTCAGAGTCCAACAGTAGTCAGCCATCATGACTGCATCCCAGCGACCCTGATACCTGGTCTCCATCTCTTTCATGTCCTGATGGAATCTCTCCCCCTGCTCGTCACTCATTGAACCCAGGTTCTCAGGAAACCGGTCCATATGTGAAAATAGGTAGTGCATCTTGACGCTCATGTTGCAGCCCAGGTTTCTGAAAGCAGTCAGCATGTTGTTGACAAGTTCTGCATAGTTTCTGACCTTATTGTTGCTTAGAAAGTTCTTCACTACCAGAACAAATGCCTTCCACGCTTCCAGTTCCATTTCGTTCATTGAGTTTCTGAACTCTGGATCTCTGATGAGCTGACGGATCTGAGGACCGTCAAAGATGCCAGCTTTCAACTTCTCCATGGTCAATCCTGGCACAAGTGAAGCAGTCACCATCCTTGTCCAGAGCCTTTGGTGAACTGCTTGATTGACCCGGAAACTACAACAAATCCAGAATGCGGCAGCTAGACAGGTGACTGGGGGTGGCCCCCAAGACCTACATTGGCTCTCAGTATGTTTCCGGGCAAAATTCAAAGTGTTGGTGCTGACCTTTAAAACCCTAAACGGCCTCAAAGGCCCAGTATACCTGAAGGAGCGCCTCCACCCCCATCATTCTGCCTGGACACTGAGGTCCAGCGCTGAGGGCCTTTTGGCGGTTCCCTCCCTACGAGAAGCCAAGTTACAGGGTAGTGGTGCCTGCCCTGTGGAACCCCCTCCCACCAGATGTCAGAGAGATAAACAGCTACCTGACATTTAGAAGACATCTGAAGGCAGCCCTGTTCTGGGAAGCTTTGAATGTTTGACAGACTATTTTATTTTAATATTTTGTTGGAAGCCGCCCAGAGTGGCTGGGTATAAATAATAAATTATTATTATTATTATTATTATTATTATTATTATTATTATTATTATTATTATTATATTATGATAATGACTGTGAGGTGTTACAAGTCATTAATTTCAAGACACACTGCCATGCCTTTGAAGACACAAACCATCCCAGCTTTTCAGAGCTGGCTATCATGGCTTCTTTAATCTTTGTGTATTGCTCCACCATGTGGCTGAATCATATAAAGCACTGACTTTTACATATCTCTTGACCTCTAATTGCAAGATCTCGTTAACTTGGATTATAATCTTTATAAATTGGAGTTGTGGAGCAGGTCCTCGAGAGTGGGGGGGGGGTCCCACCATTCCTCCTCAGTCCAGCCCCTGACAACCATGTGGGTTACGGCGTCGAGGGCTCATTTTGTGGGGCGATGTGAAACGTAGTGTTTTCACCCCCAAAACTTGCAGGGGGCATTGTCTGGGTGTTTGGCGCCACTTTGGAGTGAATTGGACAACGTCTGACTTTTGGAGAAATTGGGATCCCGTGAGTTGGGGCGCCAAAGGCTCATTTTTGGGGTTGCCATGAAATGTGGGGTTTTCACTGCCAAACATTTCAGGGGGTCTTTAGCAGGTGTTTGCCGTTGCTTTGTTGTGAATCCTAAGACATCGGGTTTTCAGCGAAATCGTGGCCACCATATCTATCCTGACAGATGATTTGGCCTGTCACCCTTGTGTGGAAGTAAAGGATGAGATTCCCCTACTACTCCGCCTGGGGTCTCCAATGTGGTGCACCCAGCCTCCACTCACACTATTCCTATGCTGGGGAATTTGGGGGTGGTTTGTGGGGATGTTATGTACTGAGTTGAATAGGATCCAAAATGCTACAGTCTGATTGGTCCTAGAACAATAGGATCCAACATGCAGCAGTCTGATTGGTCCTAGAACAATGCAGCAGTCTGATTGGTCCGCAGGAGCCACCCAATCCAGCTCCAGGTGGAAGTGAATCCACAACCTGATTGGGCTACAGGAGAATCCCAGAAATAGCCAATCACGTGCAGCCCATTGTGTAAATAATGTATATAAAGCAGATATTGTGGGGGAACTTTCATTCCTCGCTACTATGAGCTGAATATAGAGCATGAAATCCACTCTCGACTCCGAGTATATTTCAGGGGAAGAGCTGTTTGGGATATTTCCTGCTTGTGAATTATTATTTGTGTGTGTGTGTGTGTGTGTGTGTGTGTGTGTGTGTGTGTGTAAAACACATGCCTAAAGCTTTAAATCTGGGATGGGCATGGACGTTCCGAGGTGGGCCACCAGGTGGCACTGCAGGCCATGCTCCAGCTGCTGCTGCTGCTGCTACAGGTGCCAGTAAGTCTCACATTTTCAACCTCTTCCTCCTCCATTGCACTGGCTAAATGATTCCTTGCTGGACTCCCATCGCTGAGGCCAAATGTACCTTTACCAAGCAAAATATCCTTTCGAATTATACACCCAGCACATGGAACCTGACAAAGGGGCAATACAAGCGGACTCTCTGTGCCCTTACCACAGTAAAAAGACTGATACTGGTGAGCTGGAAAAATAAAAATGCGTCTCCCTTCTATGATTGGATTGAAGACTTCTACAAACTCACCACATATGAACAACCTGCAGATAAACGCAGACTTGCCATGGACAAATTCAATGATACAGTGTTACCTCGGGTTAACATACACTTCAGGTTACAGACTCTGCTGGTAGCCTTTTTAGCCTCGGGTGAGAAGAGCTTTGCGCCCGGGACGGGGAAATGGGAGTCAACAGACACTCAAGGAATAGTTTCAGAGAAAAGCTTTATTCTGCCATCCGGGGTGGCAGAAGGAGCAAGTGTGATAGATTCACAAAACAAGCATGAGTTCACAGCCGTTTGCGCAGAGCATATATTCCCCTTCCAGTTCCCTCCCCTTTCTCCTCCTCCTCAAGAGTCCTGCCCCATTGTGATGAAATTCCAGTGCCTGTCTTCAGAGAACTTCCTGACATTAGTGAGGAAGATGCCTCCAGTGCTGAAGGACACGAAGAAGAAGTGGTTCTTGAAGATGATGCTCCACATCCATTTTCCCAAAAGGAGTTGAATGATCTAGTTCTCGACCTCAGCTTGTCAAAGGACAAAATTGGTTATGGTCAGCATAAGTGGTTTATTTGTGTAGACCTGAAGATGGTGAACTTTTTGGTGGGACAACAGTCTGGCTTCAACAAGTACCCATGTTTTCTGTGCATGTGGGATAGTAGGGACCGTGCTCAGCATTACACGAAGAAGGACTGGCCTGTGCGGGAGGAATTGGTGCCTTGCAAAGAAAGGAACGTCATCAACGACCCTCTGGTGGACAGAGACAGAATACTCTTCCCACCGCTGCACATCAAGCTCGGCTTAATCAAGCAGTTCACCAAAGGCTCTGGACAAGGATGGTGACTGCTTCACTTGTGCCAGGATTGACCATGGAGAAGTTGAAAGCTGGCATCTTTGACGGTCCTCAGATCCGTCAGCTCATCAGAGATCCAGAGTTCAGAAACTCAATGAACGAAATGGAACTGGAAGCGTGGAAGGCATTTGTTCTGGTAGTGAAGAACTTTCTAAGCAACAATAAGGTCAGAAACTATGCAGAACTTGTCAACAACATGCTGACTGCTTTCAGAAACCTGGGCTGCAACATGAGCGTCAAGATGCACTACCTATTTTCACATATGGACCGGTTTCCTGAGAACCTGGGTTCAATGAGTGACGAGCAGGGGGAGAGATTCCATCAGGACATGAAAGAGATGGAGACCAGGTATCAGGGTCGCTGGGATGCAGTCATGATGGCTGACTACTGTTGGACTCTGAAGAGAGACCTCCCTGCCGCTGAGCATTCCAGGAGTCCCAAGAAACGGAAGTTCAAGCCCTGAAGTTTGAAAAATGGTGAAGCAACATGCAATTTATGTGTACTTACCTTTATCAATGCCCACCATTCAGTTTACAGTAATCAATGTTTCTATCAGGTAATCATTATATGTTCTTGGAAAAACATTATTTTCTCTTAAAAACATATTTAGGATGATATGTGTTGACAAAAATCAGCTGATAATGCCACAAAATGTAATCGATTTTGTCACAAGATCTGATTTTTTACAAATCAACATAGCACAACAACCTGACCTGAAGGAGAGAAACGGATGCCATTTCCTGATTCAGCAGTGCAAAAAGACCCTAAATCAATTGTAGAAATCTAGACAACATTCAAAAGGTAAAAAATTGTTGCCCAGTGTATAATTTAACATCTTTTGGGGGCAATTCCAAACCTGTTATTCCAAGAAGAAAGGCCTCTGGTTTCTTTATAAATGTATATTTCAACATTTTTTTCAATTCATGATAAATCTTTTCCCAGAAGTCTTTCACCTTGGGGCAGGTCTACCACATATGATAGAAAGTACCTTCGTTTTCTTTACATTTCCAGCAATGGTTATCACAGTTATGATAAATCTTTGCTAATTTAACAGGGGTCAGATACCATCTATACATCATTTTCATTATGTTTTCCTTTAGTACAGTACATGCAGTGAACTTGATCCCTTTCTTCCAAAATCTTTCCCAATCCTCAAACATGATGTTATGTCCTACATGTCTTGCCCAATCTATCATCACTGATTTAACTTGTTCATCCTTCGTATGCCACTCTAACAATGGGAAATGTAGTGCTTTCAAAGCCCCCCCCCCCAATGTTGCAGGGGGCATTCTCTGGGTGTTTGGTGCTGCTTTGGAGTGAATCAGATGGCATTGGACCTTTGGAGAAATCGTGACCCTGTGGGTTAGGGCACTGAAGCCTCATTTTTGGGGGGGTGCGCCATAAAACGTGAGGTTTTCACTGCCATGGATCACAAAACGGCTGCTGTTTTGTGCAAAGCTGGAAGACTGAGAAACTAGTATTTCAGCCACAAGGAATGTGCAGCAGCAGAAAATGGTAACGCTGTTCTAGATTGCATCTATGGAAGTCCAGGGTCCTGATGAAACAAAGTCCAAGTCCTACTCTCTCCTACCTTGGTCAGGCCACACCTGGAGTCCTGTGTCCAGTTCTGGGCACCATCATTTAAGAAGGGTGTTGACAAGCTGGAATGTGTGCAGAGGAGGGCAACCAAGACAACCAAGGGTCTGGAAACTAAGATTGAAGAGAAACACTGGAAGGAGCTGGGGAGGTTTAGCCTGGAAAAGAGGAAACTGAGAGGAGATCTGACAGCCATCTTCCAATATCTTAAGGGCTGTCACATGGAAGAGGGAACAAGCTTCTTTTCTCCTGCTCTAGATGGTAGGACTCGAACCCATGGATTCAAGTTATAAGAAAGGAGATTCCAACTAAACATTCATAAAAACTTTCTGACAGTAAGGACTGTTTGGCATTGGAACAGATTCCCATGAGAGGTGGTGGACTCTCCTTCCTTGGAGGTTACTAAGCAGAGGTTGGGTGGCCGTATGCCATGGATGCTTTTGCTGAGATTCCTGCATCCCAGGGGGTTGGACTAGATGACCCTTGGTGTCCCTTCCAGCTATAAGTTTCTATGATTCTATGAAATTGATCTGGATTAATGACAGCCATCCACCAGTTTCATATGCAAAACTGCTTCCCACCCCACCCCCTTACTGATTAATATATATAAAAAATACATTAAAGTAGACAAATAATAACTTACAAAAAGGATCAATAAACGTGTCACCTTTATTATATAAACTGTTATCATAATCACATGTTAGAATTTCTTTTGTGAATGAAATAAAATGGTTTCAATCAGTTTTTAATAACCAACAATCAAATGTAGTGCTTGGGGTACAGCTTAGATCAATTCCCCAGATGTTCAGTGTCCAGGGGTTCAGTGCCTGGCACCCAGAAACTTATGGCAAAGGGGAGTCTGGCACCAAGTAACTCATAACATTTCACTTCCTTGCAAGCTAAGGAAAGCTGCTGATTGGCAGAAGACACTGGGCAGAAGCAGAAAGAAACAGGGGGATGAGGGGGTCTAAGGGTGAAGTCCTGCTCCTGTCCATCCTAATACTGTACAGTTTATTACAGGATGTTGAGAAGGGTCATTTTTTACTATTAATTGAGAAACAGCAGCCATAGTCTAGGCCAGGAGTGTTTTTCCTTGGTGACACCGCCATGTTGAAAAGTGTGTGTTTGCAAGGTGTTTCCTGTCCTGTCCAGAAATGCACTGTGCTGGATGAAGCCAGCTCTAGATCCTTCCTAAATAAAAAAAATTAAAACCCACTGGAAGATATATTTGAAAAATTAATGTTAAGGGGAACAATTCACATTGTTAAGCAAGGTAGCTAAAGCCACAGGGTCAGGGCCTCCATTGTGACACGTCCCCCTGCTGAGTGACTTGGCTGAGGACTTTGGGAAGAGCAACTACTTGAGGATAGTTCAGGAGAAAGGAGGTGGTTTGTGAGAAGTAATGATGTTTTCCGGCAAAATAAAGATTTCTTCTTCTTGAGTGTAAGTAGGATGTCTAATTCTTTCTGCGTTCTGCTTCTTTTGCTCTCCCTCAAGATTTAGAAACATAGGGCAGTAAGGCAGATCTGGAAAAAGCCTAGGTAAAGGTACAGGTACCCCTGACCGTTAGGTCCAGTCGCGGACGACTCTAGGGTTGCGCGCTCATCTCGCTCTCTAGGCTGAGGGAGCCGGCGTACAGCTTCCGGGTCATGTGGCCAGGATGACAAAGCCGCTTCTGGCAAAAGCAGAGCAGTGCACGGAAAGGCTGTTTACCTTCCCGACAGAACGGCACCTACCGTATTTTTCGCTCTATAGGACGCACCGGACCATAAGAGTCACCGGATTGTAGGAGAGGAAGAACGGGGGGGGGGGAATTCTCTCCCTCTCTGCTCAGTGTCCCTTCAGCGAAGCGGCAGGAGTAATGGAGCCCCTTCCATTTCTCCTCCCGCTTCGCTGAAGGGGCGCTGCGCAGAGAGGGAAAACTGTGCACCGACCCCTCTCGCTCTCCAGGCTTCAGACGGCTATCCGCAAGCCTTCTGAGTGCAGCGGGAACTCCTGCTGCGCTTGGAAGGCTTGCGGATAGCTGCCTGAAGCCCCCAGAGTGCAGCCTTTGAAGCCTCCGCAGAGCAGCGGGGTGAAGGCACCCCGCTGCCCTGCGGAGGCTTTGTGCAGCCATCCCCAAGCTAGAACAGTGAGACGGAGCACCGCGCAGCGCTCCTTCTGCCTGCTCTGGCTTTGGGCTTAGCTGCGCAGCCTGCATTCACTCCATAGGGCGCACACAAATTTTCCCTTAATTTTTGTTTTTTTTATAATATATTTTTTATTAGCAAACCAATCAAATCACATTAGTTCCAAATTACAAAACCGAATTTTAAATTTTGGTTGGGGGTACCAATGCTTCGAGCTCAGAAAGGGATCCAATCATCTCTTATTTCTGCTGCTTTGATCATTTTCCCTTAATTTTTGGAGGGGGAAAAGTGCGTCCTATAGAGTGAAAAAGACGGTATTTATCTACTTCCACTTTCGAACTGCTAGGTGACTTCAGGTGGCTATCCGCAAGCCTTCGAAGTACAGCGGGAACTCCTGCTGCGCTCCGAAAGCTTGCGGATAGCTGCCTGAAGCCAACGGAGTGCAGCCTTTGAAGCCTCTGCAGAGCAGCGGGGTGAAGGCACCCCGCTGTCCTGCGGAGGCTTTGCGCAGCTAACCCCAAGCTAGAACAGCGAGACGGAGCGCTTTGCAGCGCTCCTTCTGCCTGCTCTGGCTTTGGGCTTAGCTGCGCAGCCTGCATTCACTCCATAGGGCGCACACAAATCTTCCCTTAATTTTTGTTTTTTTTATAATATATTTTTTATTAGCAAACCAATCAAATCACATTAGTTCCAAATTACAAAACCGAATTTTAAATTTTGGTTGGGGGTACCCATGCTTTGAGCTCTTAAAGGTATCCAATCTTCTCTTATTTCTGCTGCTTTGATCATTTCCCCTTAATTTTTGGAGGGGGGAAATTGCGTCTTATAGAGCGAAAAATACGGTATTTATCTACTTCCACTTTGTGCTTTCGAACTGCTAGGTTGGCAGGTGCTGGGACCGAGCAGCGGGAGCTCACCCCGTCGCGGGGATTCGAACTGCCGACCTTCTGATCAGCAAGCCCTAGGCTCTGTCACCACCCGTGTCCCTACGGAAAAAGCCTATCGCAGACCAAATCCCCCTCCCAAACCTGGTATGTAAGGGCTTCCGGTTTTTCCGCCCTCCGTTGTGGATGTGCTTCGCGGGTTCTCCGCGCCTAGCAGCTGTTAGAGGGAACTTTGGGGGGCAACGCGAAGGCTACACGACCCCCAAAAAGGCTCTGGGCGTGGCCCAGGGCTGACATTGTCCGGCAGCGTCAAAAAAGGAACCCTTCGAAGCCCACGTCCTAACCAAGAGGTGAGTCGACAGAGAGTACCTAGACGCAAGGACACGAGCAATCCTCAGCAGCAAGCCTCAAAGTCCCAAAGGGTAAGAACGGCAGCTAACAAGGAGAGCTTGAGGAGAAGAGGGTCTGTGAGACTTATTAATACAAACTGAACTGCTCAGAAACAGACCCAAAAGACTAGCACATAAAGAGTAAAGAACGGGAGATTTTATCTTAAACATATTGGAAATCTTTCTCATTATACGTAAGCATAAGCAAAGATTTCTCTAACAAGTACCAGTAAGAAAAGGAAGACAGATTCAAATTTCACTCTGCAGCAGCAGTAGTAGCCCATTAAAAGAAGCGGAATTCAAGGACTTAACTTGTTTTTTACTTTGAAGTGGCGTGAGACCAGCGAAAGAGACTGAGTTAAAAGACTTGGATTGTCAGCGCTGTTTGTGGTAAAAGTGTGGAAGTTACTGGAAAACAAAGGTAAAAGAGAAGGCAACACTTTTAATATTGAACTTATATTAAACACTAACCTATAAAGATGGCAAAGATGGCATAGCGTGGTCTAGGAGAAACGGCTGGACTAATTGGAGAATCGGGAAGAGAAGAAAAGTGGCGAAAGGAGGGGCAGAACTGCACAAAAGAGGAAAGGGACTATAAAATTAAAGATGAGCTTCTTTAGCTTGAGGAGCTAGTTTGTGAGAAAGGAAATACGTTTTCTGGTGTAATGAAGAGACTTTCTTCATATAAAGTATAAGTAGGATTCCTAATTCCTTCTGCATTCTGTTTCTTTTACTATCCCTCAAGATTCAGAAACATAGGGAACCAAGTCATGGTTAGATTAGTTTATAAAGATTGGCTGTGTGAGCTGCTGGTCTCCTGCTGTCACGTGCCAAAGATCCATCCCCTGGTCTGTGAGGAGGAGGAGGAAGAGATATTGGAAGAGAAATGGGAGGATGAAGTGATGGTTATGAAGATCAGAAGGAATCTTTAGTGAAGGTGAAAACAATTTATGTAAGACCAAGCGACCAGGGGGTGGATGCCAGCGATATATAGATGGGGAGTGTTGATCTTTGTTCTTGACGAACAGGGAGGCCAGAGAGAATCTGGATCACTGGGATGGGGGGAGGCAGCTCCCTGATTCAAGAAGAGTTCAGGGATGGGATGAGGAAGGGAGGAAGGGAGAATAACGCAAGCCACCTGGAGATCCTTGCAGGAAAGATGGGTCATCAATGTAGTAATCAATGAAAAAATTAAGAATTTTTTCTCTTCATTTCTCTTCCAGGCAGCGATAGCAGTGAGGCCAGCAGCTCCAGTACAGCTCTACCCCACTCCAAGACCCAGTTCTCCCTTCGCCCAAAACCCAAGTATCTAAATAGGGATGCGGGTGGCGCTGTGGGTTAAACCACAGAGCCTAGGACTTCCCTATCAGAAGGCTGGCGGTTCGAATCCCCACGACGGAGTGAACTCCCGTTGCTCGGTCCCTGCTCCTGCCAACCTAGCAGTTCAAAAGCACGTCAAAGTGCAAGTAGATAAATAGGTACCACTACGGCGGGAAGGTAAAGGGCGTTTCCGTGCGCTGCTCTGGTTCAGAAGCAGCTTAGTCATGCTGGCCACATGACCCGGAAGCTGTTCATGACCGGTCCGCCAATAAAGCAAGATGAGCGCTGCAACCCGAGTCGGCCACGACTGGACCTAATGGTCAGGAGTCCCTTTACCTTGATATATTTCAAAAACACTGAGTCTCCAGTGTGGTCTCTCGTCACAAGGAAACAGACTTTATAAAGAGGCAACCTTTCAAACTTCTTATAAATGGAAACTGGGGAAAGCCCCCTCCAAAAGAATAGACTGTGCCCAGTGACTAGCTGATCCACATGCCTGTTCAGTTGACGCTCTAGATGCCTACTCAGTTGTTCTCCAAGGCTGTTGAAAGAGAGAATGGCCAGTGTGGCAGGCTGTGCGAGCTGCTGGCCTCCTGCTGTCGTGCCCCTAAAATCCACCCCCTGGTCTGCGAGGAGGAGGAGGAAGAGATATTGGAAGAGAAATGGAATGAGGAAGTAAATATAATTAAAGAAAGGGAGAATAGCGTAAGCCACCTGGAGATCCTTGAAGGAAAGATGGGTTGTCAACATAATAAGAAATGGAAAGATTAAAAATATTTTCTCTTCTTCTCTCTTCCGGGCAGCGACAGCAGTGAGGCCAGCAACTCCAGCACAGATCTCCCTCCCCACCAAGACCCAGTCCCCCCCTTCCCCACAAACCCAAATAGAAAAATAAAATAAAAATCATCATCATCATTATTATTCTAATCAAGTTCCTTTACAAACATGCTATTCTGTGATCATCCTTTTATCCTAGGCGGTGCTTTTTCCTACGTTTGTGAGCATGAGTGGAAATCCTGAGTCTCGCTGCAGGAGTCGACAGTTTGGCTCCTTCCCTTGTTGTTGCTCCTAGATGGAACTGCGCATGTGCGAAGACAAGACAGAGCCTTCCAAACTGGATCAATAAACGTGTCACCCGTTGTCTGAAAACCACTGTCCTAATCACATGCCAGATTGTCTTTTTTGAATGAAATAAAATTCTTTCAAATAGTTTTTTAATGTTGTCATTTGTCTGTCTTGAGAAGCAATGGAGTGCGCCTCCGGGGGTGAGGTCAAAAGTCAAGCAAGGGTGTCAGCAGTCCCAAAGTGACCTCTCCAGGGAGGAAGACTGGGCAGTGTGTCTGGAGGTCCTGGGCTTCCCAGATGACAAGACTCCCTCTCTTGGCTTTGCAGATGTGTCTCCAAGGAAAGCAGAATTAGGCACCAGTTGGGCTGTAGGAGATGTCAGAAGGGGTTGTAAACGGTGCCATCCAACCGCCTGAGGGACTCCACTCCAGATTTGTGTAGGCTTTACTCCTTAGCCTTTTCAGCTCCCAAAGATATCCCACAAGGCAAATTAGGATCAGAGTTTTCCTTCTCTTCGATGGGCTATCTTTATAGGTGGATGAGCCCCATCTGCCCCTCACTTCCCTCCACAGCATTGCAGAAACCACCTTCTTGACCACTGGGCCCACGCTTGGTCTTGTCCGCTCAATCTGCTGGAGCCCGTCTTGGCACACAGGGGAAGTTCCTGAGCATTTGAGACTCCTTGGCTGCTCTCACCTGGTTTAGGTGGCCAGTCAAACCGTTCCCAGGATGTGGCCTCTGTCACATGCTGACCGTTTCTAGGAGCAAGAGAACAAACTTTTTATTAAAGAATGGAAATGGTTTAATGAATAGTTACAAACTGTAAACAGATAAGAACATTGGCAGGATTATTGGAATAACCTGCAGTTGAATAAGATTATCTATTTAAAGCAGATGCATAAATGAAGAAATTGAGGTAATTTGGATATGCATAAGATATGGAGAATCAATTTAAAGAACTGCAGAAAGAGGGGGAAGGAAGTCAAGTTTTGAAATGCTAAAATGACTGCAAAATTACTGAAATGTATAAACTTGAAAATCATAATTCAGCTTTCCAGTTATAGCTTCTGCGGTGATGAGGCATGTGAGCCTCAACTATCCTGCATCTACTCCAGCTGAGGAATCACACACCTCCTCCCCAAGCTAGCGAGCCCCACCTGGGCTGTGGGTCCTTGCCTTCCGTCCCTCCCAACTGACAGTTGTTAGTTCTGGAATCCTGAGCTTGAGGGGGGGTACATCCCATTTCGCCCTGTAGGACACTCACCACCCCTTAGCCACCTGCCTTTGGCGCTGCAGCAGTGGTGGCTTTGGTCCCTGAAAGAGCATGCAAGATCTCTCCCAAATCTCAATACATATTTTGCTCTCCTAGACATCTTGCAAGACTTCAATGAGATCTCACAAGATCTTGCAGAAAATCTCCAATCTGTTTACCTGCAAGCACACACCTTTAATTTTTTTTTCTTATTTAGTACAAATTTCTCAATCTAACAGATTTGCACATAGGATTCTGTATCACATGAAACGGCACATTTGTTTTGTTCTATTGTTACATTATTTGTGGCCTTCTAACACTTTGGGAGAAGCCTTCTCTCCCTTTTCCCTTAAAAAATGAGGATCTATGCTTTACACTCAGCAGGAAGGCCCATTTAAAAGGAAACATGTAGTTGTTTTGCTGCTGCTTTTTGTGTTCTCAGGTGTCCAAGTTAGCCTCCTGGCCCTGCTCCTCCACTATACCACAGCAACATCCCCCACTAGGAATCCCTACTTGGGCTTTCATTGGCCATCAGCAATATCCGGTGGAGCCAGGTGGAGAGAAATGCCCCATCTTGCCCATCTTTGGGGTTTCAAGAGGTATAGCCTCTGTGCATGTACAGAATTCATGATTCAGCAAATCTATTAGACCACCGAAAGAGTTATTTCCTCTGATTAAATTACCAAAGGAAGAAAGCAGGATTGGCTTTTCTCCCCAGGGACACAAGGAAGGGGAAGGTGTATGTTTAAGAAATCAAATTCCCCAAGGGCTGAAACTCTGTTCAGCCAGTTAAAAAACCCAAATTCTCTCCGTAGAGTGCTTCACATCTGGCGGGCAGGGCTTGTGTGCTTTGCTCATGATCCCTTGGATGTCCTGAGGCTGTTAGAGCAGCAGCCGTAAGTCTTGGGGCTCTGGGAGTGAGACATTGTCCTCAGAAGGCAAAGAGTAACTGAGGTTCCCTTTTCTCTCCCTTGGAGGCCCTGAACCAGGAGCTGGCCAGTTCAAGGCCTCCAGGGGAGAGAAAAGGGGGGCCAGCACTTGTGCTCAAATGAGCTTTCATACGCGGTCATCCTGCCCCACACTCACATTCCAAAATATCTGCATGCTCACCTATCCAAGAGGTGGTTGGTCTTGGGCTGGGGGGTCCCAGAAGGCAGAATAAGGTGAGAAGCAAAGCCCAAGAAGTTTGAGGCATCCTCTTCGCATCCACCCAAACCCAATCTAAACAGCTTTGCTCCAGAACCAGCCCCTCCCTTCAGTTCTGTTCAGTTAAGAATGTCAGTTAAGAGGGACCACCTGTATTTTCTTGATTCTTGCCTGAGGTCATAATGGGCATGCACACTGGTATCTGTTTACCTGTAAGCACACACCTTTAGTTTATCTTCTTACAAATAAAAATAAAATACTAGTTTCTCAGTCTACCAGCTTTGCACAAAATAGCAGCTGTTTTGTGATCCATGGCAGTGAAAACCCCACGTTTTATGGCGCCCCCCCCCCAAAAATGAGGCTTCAGTGCCCTAACCCACAGGGTTACGATTTCTCCAAAGGTCCAATGTCATCTGATTCACTCCAAAGCAGCACCAAACACCCAGAGAATGCCCCCTGCAACATTTGGGGGGGGGGGGGCTTTGAAAACACTACATTTCCCATTGTTAGAGTGGCATACGAAGGATGAAAAAGTTAAATCTTTTTTTTTATATATAAATCATTTTTATTCAATTTTTCCAATACAAAATTATACAAATCATACATCTTTTTTTATAATATCCACTCCCTTTTTGGACTTCCCTCATCCTGCCTGATACACCTTCCACTTTGTTTCATACACATTTCTAAGGTCTTACTTCAATTATTCTTAAAACTAAAGCCTTGCTTTACTCCAATTCTAACATTTCTTTTTACAGAGCTTCATTTAAGCTTACAAGCGTTATTTGATTGTCACTTAATTTATGCATATATTCTTTAAATTTTTCCCAATCTTCTATAAATCTTTGGTCTTGCCGGTCTCTGATCCTTTCCGTCAATCTATCAAGTTCTGCATAGTCCATCATCTTCATTCTCCATTCGTGTAGTGTAGGCAGCTCCTCTTGCTTCCATTTCTGAGCCGGATGAACAAGTTAAATCAGTGATGATAGATTGGGCAAGACATGTAGGACATAACATAATGTTTGAGGATTGGGAAAGATTGTGGAAGAAAGGGGTCAAGTTCACTGCATGTACTGTACTAAAGGAAAACATAATGAAAATGATGTATAGATGGTATCCGACCCCAGTTAAATTAGCAAAGATTTATCATAACTGTGATAACCATTGCTGGAAATGTAAAGAAAACGAAGGTACTTTCTATCATATGTGGTGGACCTGCCCCAAGGTGAAAGACTTCTGGGAAAAGATTTATAATGAATTGAAAAAAATGTTGAAATATACATTTATAAAGAAATAACAGGTTTGGAATTGCCCCCAAAAGATGTTAAATTATACACTGGGCAACAATTTTTTACCTTTTGAATGTTGTCTAGATTTCTACAATTGATTTAGGGTCTTTTTGCACTGCTGAATCAGGAAATGGCATCCGTTTCTCTCCATCAGGTCAGGTTGTTGTGCTATGTTGATTTGTAAAAAATCAGATCTTGTGACAAAATCGATTACATTTTGTGGCATTATCAGCTGATTTTTGTCAACACATATCATCCTAAATATGTTTTTAAGAGAAAATAATGTTTTTCCAACAACATATATTGATTACCTGATAGAAACATTGATTACTGTAAACTGAATGGTGGGCATTGATAAAGGTAAGTACACATAAATTGCATGTTGCTTCACCATTTTTCAAACTTCAGGGCTTGAACTTCCGTTTCTTGGAACTCCTGGAGTGCTCAGCGGCAGGGAGGTCTCTCTTCAGAGTCCAACAGTAGTCAGCCATCATGACTGCGTCCCAGTGACCCTGATACCTGGTCTCCATCTCTTTCATGTCCTGATGGAATCCCTCCCCCTGCTCGTCACTCATTGAACCCAGGTTCTCAGGAAACCGGTCCATATGTGAAAATAGGTAGTGCATCTCGACGCTCATGTTGCAGCCCAGGTTTCTGAAAGCAGTCAGCATGTTGTTGACAAGTTCTGCATAGTTTCTGACCTTATTGTTGCTTAGAAAGTTCTTCACTACCAGAACAAATGCCTTCCATGCTTCCAGTTCCATTTCGTTCATTGAGTTTCTGAACTCTGGATCTCTGATGAGCTGACGGATCTGAGGACCGTCAAAGATGCCAGCTTTCAACTTCTCCATGGTCAATCCTGGCACAAGTGAAGCAGTCACCATCCTTGTCCAGAGCCTTTGGTGAACTGCTTGATTAAGCCGAGCTTGATGTGCAGGGGTGGGAAGAGTATTCTGTCTCTGTCCACCAGAGGGTCATTGATGACGTTCCTTTCTTTGCAAGGCACCAATTCCTCCCGCACAGGCCAGTCCTTCTTCGTGTAATGCTGAGCACAGTCCCTACTATCCCACATGCACAGAAAACATGGGTACTTGTTGAAGCCAGACTGTTGTCCCAACAAAAAGTTCACCATCTTCAGGTCAACACAAATAAACCACTTATGCTGACCATAACCAATTTTCTCCAGCACATACTTCACTGCTTCATAGTTCTCCTTCACTGTAGTCGAGTGAGCCAGGGGTATAGAGGCAAACTGGTTACCGTTGTGTAGCAGAACACATTTCAGTGATCGCTTGCTGCTGTCAATGAACAGTCTCCAATCTTTGGGTTCGTACTGTGGCACTCCAAGCTTGAGCAGAAGCTGCGCAATATCTGCACAGTACACCAAGTCCTTCTCTTCTGAGAAAAATGGGCATTATTTACACAATGGGCTGCACGTGATTGGCTAATTCTGGGATTCTCCTGTAGGCCAATCAGGTTGTGGATTCACTTCCACCTGGAGCTGGATTGAGTGGCTCCTGCGGACCAATCAGACTGCTGCATGTTGGATCCTATTGTTCTAGGACCAATCAGACTGTAGCATTTTGGATCCTATTCAACTCAGTACATAACATCCCCACAAACCACCCCCAAATTCCCCAGCATAGGAATAGTGTGAGTGGAGGCTGGGTGCACCACATTGGAGACCCCAGGCGGAGTAGTAGGGGAATCTCATCCTTTACTTCCACACAAGGGTGACAGGCCAAATCATCTGTCAGGATAGATATGGTGGCCACGATTTCGCTGAAAACCCGATGTCTTAGGATTCACAACAAAGCAATGGCAAACACCTGCTAAAGACCCCCTGAAATGTTTGGCAGTGAAAACCCCACATTTCATGGCAACCCCAAAAATGAGCCTTTGGCGCCCCAACTCACGGGATCCCAATTTCTCCAAAAGTCAGACGTTGTCCAATTCACTCCAAAGCAGCGCCAAACACCCAGACAATGCCCCCTGCAAGTTTTGGGGGTGAAAACACTACGTTTCACATCGCCCCACAAAATGAGCCCTCGACGCCGTAACCCACAAGGTTGTCAGGGGCTGGACTGAGGAGGAATGGTGGGAGCCCCCCCTCCCCACTCTCGAGGACCTGCTCCACAACTCCAATTTATAAAGATTATAATCCAAGTTAACGAGATCTTCTTGCGATTAGAGGTCAAGAGATATGTAAAAGTCAGTGCTTTATATGATTCAGCCACATGGTGGAGCAATACACAAAGATTAAAGAAGCCATGATAGCCAGCTCTGAAAAGCTGGGATGGTTTGTGTCTTCAAAGGCATGGCAGTGTGGCTTGAAGTTAATGACTTGTAACACCTCACAGTCATTATCATAATATAATAATAATAATAATAATAATAATAATAATAATAATAATAATAATAATAATAATAATTTATTATTTATACCCAGCCACTCTGGGCGGCTTCCAACAAAATATTAAAATAAAATAGTCTGTCAAACATTCAAAGCTTCCCAGAACAGGGCTGCCTTCAGATGTCTTCTAAATGTCAGGTAGCTGTTTATCTCTTTGACATCTGGTGGGAGGGGGTTCCACAGGGCAGGCACCACTACCCTGTAACTTGGCTTCTCGTAGGGAGGGAACCGCCAAAAGGCCCTCAGCGCTGGACCTCAGTGTCCAGGCAGAATGATGGGGGTGGAGGCGCTCCTTCAGGTATACTGGGCCTTTGAGGCCGTTTAGGGCTTTAAAGGTCAGCACCAACACTTTGAATTGTGCCCGGAAACATACTGAGAGCCAATGTAGGTCTCGGGGGCCACCCCCAGTCACCAGTCTAGCTGCCGCATTCTGGATTAGTTGTAGTTTCCGGGTCACCTTCAAAGGTAGCCCCACGTAGAGCGCATTGCAGTAGTCCAAGCGGGAGATAACCAGAGCATGCACCACTCTGGCGAGGCAATCTGCAGGCAGATAGGGTCTCAGCCTGCGTACTAGATGAAGCTGGTCAACAGCTGCCCTGGACACAGAATTGACCTGCGCCTCCATGGACACCATGAACTGAAAGGTCCCGGGGGCGTTACCCTGAGCCTCAGCCACAAGGAATGTGCAGCAGCAGAAAATGGTAATGCTGTTCTAGATTGCATCTATGGAAGTCCAGGGTCCTGATGAAACAAAGTCCAAGTCCTACTCTCTCCTACCTTGGTCAGGCCACACCTGGAGTCCTGTGTCCAGTTCTGGGCACCATCATTTAAGAAGGATGTTGACAAGCTGGAATGTGTGCAGAGGAGGGCAACCAAGACAACCAAGGGTCTGGAAACTAAGATTGAAGAGAAACACTTGAAGGAGCTGGGTAGGTTTGGCCTGGAAAAGGGGAAACTGAGAGGAGATCTGACAGCCATCTTCCAATATCTTAAGGGCTGTCACATGGAAGAGGGAACAAGCTTGTTTTCTCCTGCTCTAGATGGTAGGACTCGAACCCATGGATTCAAGTTACAAGAAAGGAGATTCCAACTAAACATTCATAAAAACCTTCTGACAGTAAGGGCTGTTTGGCATTGGAACAGATTCCCATGAGAGGTGGTGGACTCTCCTTCCTTGGAGGTTACTAAGCAGAGGTTGGGTGGCCGTCTGCCATGGATGCTTTTGCTGAGATTCCTGCATCCCAGGGGGTTGGACTAGATGACCCTTGGTGTCCCTTCCAGCTATAGGTTTCTATGATTCTATGAAATTGATCTGGATTAATGACAGCCATCCACCAGTTTCATATGCAAAACTGCTTCCCACCCCACCCCCTTACTGATTAATATATATATATAAAATACATTAAAGTAGACAAATAATAACTTACAAAAAGGATCAATAAACGTGTCACCTTTATTATATAAACTGTTATCATAATCACATGTCAAAATTTCTTTTGTGAATGAAATAAAATGGTTTCAATCAGTTTTTAATAACCAACAATCAAATGTAGTGCTTGGGGTACAGCTTAGATCAATTCCCCCGATGTTCAGTGTCCAGGGGTTCAGTGCCTGGCACCCAGAAACTCATGGCAAAGGGGAGTTTGGCACCAAGTAACTCATAACATTTCACTTCCTTGCAAGCTAAGGAAAGCTGTTGATTGGCAGAAGACACTGGGCAGAAACAGAAAGAAACAGGGGGATGAGGGGGTCTAAGGGTGAGGTCCTGCTCCTGTCCATCCTAATACTGGACAGATTATTACAGGATGTTGAGAAGGGTCATTTTTTACTATTAATTGAGAAACAGCAGCCATAGTCTAGGCCAGGAGTGTTTTTCCTTGGTGACACCGCCATGTTGAAAAGTGTGTGTTTGGAAGGTGTTTCCTGTCCTGTCCAGAAATGCACCGTGCTGGATGAAGCCAGCTCTAGATCCTTCCTAAATAAAAAACATAAAAACCCACTGGAAGATATATTTGAAAAATTAATGTTAAGGGGAACAATTCACATTGTTAAGCAAGGTAGCTAAAGCAACAGGGTCAGGGCCTCCATTGTGACACGTCCCCCTGCTGAGTGACTTGGCTGAGGACTTTGGGAAGAGCAACTATTTGAGGATAGTTCAGGAGAAAGGAGGTGGTTTGTGAGAAGTAATGATGTTTTCCGGCAAAATAAAGATTTCTTCTTCTTGAGTGTAAGTAGGATGTATAATTCTTTCTGCGTTCTGCTTCTTTTGCTCTCCCTCAAGATTTAGAAACATAGGGCAGTAAGGCAGATCTGGAAAAAGCCTAGGTAAAGGTACAGGGACCCCTGACCGTTAGGTCCAGTCGCGGACGACTCTAGGGTTGCGCGCTCATCTCGCTCTATAGGCTGAGGGAGCCGGCGTACAGCTTCCGGGTCATGTGGCCAGGATGACGAAGCCGCTTCTGGCAAAAGCAGAGCAGTGCACGGAAAGGCTGTTTACCTTCCCGACAGAACGGCACCTACCGTATTTTTCGCTCTATAGGACGCACCGGACCATAAGACGCACCGGATCATAGGAGGGGGAGAACAGGGGGAAAAAATTCTCTCCCTCTCTGCTCAGTGTCCCTTCAGCGAAGCGGCAGGAGAAACGGAGCCCCTTCCATTTCTCCTCCCGCTTCGCTGAAGGGGCGCTGCGCAGAGAGGGAAAACTGTGCAGCGCCTCTCCAGCGAAGCGTAGCCTGGAGAGCGAGAGGGATCGGTGTGCACCGACCCCTCTCGCTCTCCAGGCTTCAGACGGCTATCCGCAAGCCTTCTGAGTGCAGCGGGAACTCCTGCTGCGCTTGGAAGGCTTGCGGATAGCTGCCTGAAGCCCCCAGAGCGCAGCCTTTGAAGCCTCCACAGAGCAGCGGGGTGAAGGCACCCCGCTGCCCTGCGGAGGCTTTGTGCAGCCATCCCCAAGCTAGAACAGTGAGACGGAGCGCCGCGCAGTGCTCCGCCTCACTGTTCTGGCTTCGGGGATGGCCTTTGAAGCCTCCGCAGGGCGGCAGGGTGCCTTCACCCCGCTGCCCTGCGGAGGCTTTGCGCAGCTAACCCCAAGCTAGAACAGCGAGACGGAGCGCTCCGGAGCGCTCCTTCTCCCTGCTCTGGCTTTGGGCTTAGCTGCGCAGCCTGCATTCACTCCATAGGACGCACACACATTTCCCCTTAATTGATTTTTTAAAAAATAAAATAATTTTTATTAGCAAACCAATCAAATCACATTAGTTCCAAATTACAAAACCGAATTTTAAATTTTGGTTGGGGGTACCCATGCTTCGAGCTCAGAAAGGGATCCAATCATCTCTTATTTCTGCCGCTTTGATCATTTCCCCTTAATTTTGGGAGGGGAAAAAGTGCGTCCTATAGAGTGAAAAATACGGTATATCTACTTCCACTTTCGAACTGCTAGGTGACTTCAGGCGGCTATTCGCAAGCCTTCGAAGTACAGCGGGAACTCCTACTGCGCTCCGAAAGCTTGCAGATAGCTGCCTGAAGCCAACGAAGTGCAGCCTTTGAAGCCTCTGCAGAGCAGCGGGGTGAAGGCACCCTGCTGCCCTGCGGAGGCTTTGCGCAGCTAACCCCAAGCTAGAACAGCGAGACGGAGCGCTGCGCAGCGCTCCTTCTCCCTGTTCTGGCTTTGGGCTTAGCTGCGCAGCCTGCATTCACTCCATAGGGTGCACACAAATTTTCCCTTAATTTTTGTTTTTTTTATAAAATATTTTTTATTAGCAAACCAATCAAATCACATTAGTTCCAAACTACAAAACCGAATTTTAAATTTTGGTTGGGGGTACCCATGCTTCGAGCTCTTAAAGGGATCCAATCATCTCTTATTTCTGCTGCTTTGATCATTTCCCCTTAATTTTTGGAGGGGGGAAACTGTTTCCTATAGAGCGAAAAATACGGTATTTATCTACTTCCACTTTGTGCTTTCGAACTGCTAGGTTGGCAGGTGCTGGGACCGAGCAGCGGGAGCTCACCCCGTCGTGGGGATTCGAACTGCCGACCTTCTGATCAGCAAGCCCTTGGCTCTGTGGCCACCCGTGTCCCTACGGAAAAAGCCTATCGCAGACCAAATCCCCCTCCCAAACCTGGTATGTAAGGGCTTCCGGTTTTTTCCGCCCTCCGTTGTGGATGTGCTTTGCGGGTTCTCCGTGCCTAGCAGCTGTTAGAGGGAACTTTGGGGGGCAACGCGGAGGCTACACGACCCCCAAAAAGGCTCTGGGCGTGGCCCAGGGCTGACATTGTCCGGCAGCGTCAAAAAAGGAACCCTTCGAAGCCCACGTCCTAAGCAGGAGGTGAGTCGACAGAGAGTACCTAGACGCAAGGACACGAGCAATCCTCAGCAGCAAGCCTCAAAGTCCCAAACGGTAAGAACGGCAGCTAACAAGGAGAGCTTGAGGAGAAGAGGGTCTGTGAGACTTATTTATACAAACTGAACTGCTCAGAAACAGACCCGAAAGGCTAGCACATAAAGAGTAAAGAACGGGAGATTTTATCTTAAACATATTGGAAATCTTTCTCATTATACGTAACCATAAGCAAAGATTTCTCTAACAAGTACCAGTAAGAAAAGGAAGACAGATTCAAATTTCACTCTGCAGCAGCAGTAGTAGCCCATTAAAAGAAGCGGAATTCAAGGACTTAACTTGTTTTTTACTTTGAAGTGGCGTGAGCCTAGCGAAATGGACTGAGTTAAAAGACTTGGATTGTCAGCGCTGTTTGTGGTAAAAGAGTGGAAGTTACTGGAAAACAAAGGTAAAAGAGAAGGCAACACTTTCAATATTGAACTTATATTAAACACTAACCTATAAAGATGGCAAAGATGGCGTAGCGTGGTCTAGGAGAAGGAGGAGGTGGTTTGTGAGAAAGGAAATACGTTTTCTGGTGTAACGAAGAGACTTTCTTCATCTAAAGTATAAGTAGGATTCCTAATTCCTTCTGCATTCTGTTTCTTTTACTATCCCTCAAGATTCAGAAACGTAGGGAACCATGTCATGGTTAAATTAGTTTATAAAGATTGGCTGCGTGAGCTGCTGGTCTCCTGCTGTCACGTGCCAAAGATCCATCCCCTGGTCTGTGAGGAGGAGGAGGAAGAGATATTGGAAGAGAAATGGGAGGATGAAGTGATGGTTATGAAGATCAGAAGGAATCTTTAGTGAAGGTGAAAATAATTTATGTAAGACCAAGTGACCAGGGGATGGATGCCACTGATACCAATTTAGATGGTGAGTGTTGATCTTTGTTCATCAGGAACAGGGAGGCCAGAGAAAATCCCGCTGGCTGGAGATCGGGGAGGCAGCTCCCTCATTCAAGAAGAATTCAGGGATGGGATGAGGACTTTGGGATGAGAAACTATTTGAGGATAGTTCAGACGAGAGGAGGAAGATTTTGAGGAAGCAAACATGTTTTTTAGCGCAACGAATTGACTTTCTTCATCTAAAGCGTAAGTAGAATGCGTAAGTCACTGTGCTACATGAAAAGGAAGAGGTATCGAACTTTTTAAAATAAACTAAACAAAACTGCTTAACCCACTAAAATATATATTTTTAAAAATGAATATTAAAGGGAGCCATGTCCCTTGTAAAGCCAGGTAGCTAAAGTGACGGTGTCATGTCCTCCATTGTGACACGTTCTCCGGCTGACAGACTTGGCTGACAACTTTGGGAAGAGCAACTATTTGAGGATAGTTCAAAGAAAATAGGTTGTTGGTGTGAATTGTGTTTTCTGAAAAATGAAAATTTATTCATCTCGTGTATACGTAGGATCTCTTATTCTTCCTGCATTTTGCTACATTTGCTATCCCTCAAGATTCAGATATATAAGGAACCATATCATGGTTAGATTAATTTTTAAAGATTGACCTCAGGACCCTCTTAGATCCTTTGAGGGAAATGGCTTGCCTTCTCCCTTGCGGGCATCACCACAAGAAAGGGATCTCCCAGTTCTGGAGGGTCTCTTGACAAGATGCCCTCCTCTCTGGTTTCAGCTGCTTGCTGCAATCGCCATGAGAGGTTTCTGAAAGTAGGTTTATCTGCCAGATAAAGAGTATCAAGGAAGCATCTAGAACCCATTTCCTGACTATTTTCCCTCTTCTTCCCTAGATTCTGCAGTCTGAGAAGGCTGGGTGAGCTGCTGGTCTCCTGCTGTCGTGCCACAAAAATCCATCCCCTGGTCTGTGAGGAGGAGGACACAGTGAGTGTAATGAAGGATGGAAAGGAAAGAAGGGTAAAGGTGAGAACGATCTACGTAAGGCCAAGGGACCAGAGGATGGATACCACAGATGCTACTACCAATGGTGAGTGTTGATCTTTGTTCAGGAGGAACAGGGAGGCCAGAGAGAATCTGGATCACTGAGGGTGGGGGGAGGCAGCTCCCTCATTCAAGAAGAGTTCAGGGATGGGATGAGGAAGGGAGGAAGGGAGAATAACGCAAGCCACCTGGAGATCCTTGCAGGAAAGATGGGTCATCAATGTAATAATTAATGAAAAAATTAAGAATCTTTTCTCTTCATTTCTCTTCAGGCAGTGATAGCAGTGAGGCCAGCAGCTCCAGTACAGCTCTACCCCGCTCCAAGACCCAGTTCTCCCTTCGCCCAAAATCCAAGTATCTAAATAAATAAATAATAGGGGTGCGGGTGGCGCTGTGGGTTAAACCACAGAGCCTAGGACTTGCCTATCAGAAGGTCGGCGGTTCGAATCCCCACGACGGAGTGAACTCCCGTTGCTCGGTCCCTGCTCCTGCCAACCTAGCAGTTCGAAAGCACGTCAAAGGGCAAGTAGATAAATAGGTACCGCTACGGCGGGAAGGTAAAGGGTGTTTCCGTGCGCTGCTCTGGTTCAGAAGCAGCTTAGTCATGCTGGCCACATGACCCGGAAGCTGTTCATGACCGGTCCGCCAATAAAGCGAGATGAGCGCTGCAACCCCAGAGTCGGCCACGACTGGACCTAATGGTCAGGAGTCCCTTTACCTTGATATATTTCAAAAACACTGAGTCTCCAGGGTGGTCTCTCGTCACAAGGAAACAGACTTTATAAAGAGGCAACCTTTCAAACTTCTTATAAATGGAAACTGGGGAAAGCCCCCTCCAAAAGAATAGACTGTGCCCAGTGACTAGCTGATCCACATGCCTGTTCAGTTGACGCTCTAGATGCCTACTCAGTTGTTCTCCAAGGCTGTTGAAAGAGAGAATGGCCAGTGTGGCAGGCTGTGCGAGCTGCTGGCCTCCTGCTGTCGTGCCCCTAAAATCCACCCCCTGGTCTGCAAGGAGGAGGAGGAAGAGATATTGGAAGAGAAATGGAATGAGGAAGTAAATATAATTAAAGAAAGGGAGAATAGCGTAAGCCACCTGGAGATCCTTGAAGGAAAGATGGGTTGTCAACAGAATAATAAATGGAAAGATTAAAAATATTTTCTCTTCTTCTCTCTTCCGGGCAGCGACAGCAGTGAGGCCAGCAACTCCAGCACAGATCTCCCTCCCCACCAAGACCCAGTCCCCCCCTTCCCCACAAACTCAAATAGAAAAATAAAATAAAAATCATCATCATCATCATTATTCTAATCAAGTTCCTTTACAAACATGCTATTCTGTGATCATCCTTTTATCCTAGGCGGTGCTTTTTCCTACGTTTGTGAGCATGAGTGGAAATCCTGAGTCTCGCTGCAGGAGTCGACAGTTTGGCTCCTTCCCTTGTTGTTGCTCCTAGATGGAACTGCGCATGTGCGAAGACAAGACAGAGCCTTCCAAACTGGATCAATAAACGTGTCACCCGTTGTCTGAAAACCACTGTCCTAATCACATGCCAGATTGTCTTTTTTGAATGAAATAAAATTCTTTCAAATAGTTTTTTAATGTTGTCATTTGTCTGTCTTGAGAAGCAATGGAGTGCGCCTCCGGGGGTGAGGTCAAAAGTCAAGCAAGGGTGTCAGCAGTCCCAAAGTGACCTCTCCAGGGAGCAAGACTGGGCAGTGTGTCTGGAGGTCCTGGGCTTCCCAGATGACAAGACTCCCTCTCTTGGCCTTGCAGATGTGTCTCCAAGGAAAGCAGAGTTAGGCACCAGTTGGGCTGCAGGAGATGTCAGAAGGGGTTGTAAACGGCGCCATCCAACCGCCTGAGGGACTCCACTCCAGATTTGTGTAGGGTTTACTCCTTAGCCTTTTCAGCTCCCAAAGATATCCCACAAGGCAAATTAGGATCAGAGTTTTCCTTCTCCTCGATGGGCTATCTTTATAGGTGGATGAGCCCCATCTGCCCCTCACTTCCCTCCACAGCATTGCAGAAACCACCTTCTTGACCACTGGGCCCACGCTTGGTCTTGTCCGCTCAATCTGCTGGAGCCTGTCTTGGCACACAGGGGAAGTTCCTGAGCATTTGAGACTCCTTGGCTGCCCTCACCTGGTTTAGGTGGCCAGTCAAACCGTTCCCAGGATGTGGCCTCTGTCACATGCTGACCGTTTCTAGGAGCAAGAGAACAAACTTTTTATTAAAGAATGGAAATGGTTTAATGAATAGTTACAAACTGTAAACAGATAAGAACATTGGCAGGATTATTGGAATAACCTGCAGTTGAATAAGATTATATATTTAAAGCAGATGCATAAATGAAGAAATTGAGGTAATTTGGATATTCATAAGATATGAAGAATCAATTTAAAGAACTGCAGAAAGAGGGGGAAGGAAGTCAAGTTTTGAAATACTAAAATGACTGCAAAATTATTGAAATGTATAAACTTGAAAATCATAATTTTTTTTAAAAAAAAATATTTCGCCAAAAATCAGACGTCATCCGTCTCGCTCCCAACTGGAGCCAAAGGACACAGGCCTGGCCAGGACAGCTTTCCAGTGATAGCTTCTGCGGTGATGAGGCATGTGAGCCTCAACTGTCCTGCATCTACTCCAGCTGAGGAATCACACACCTCCTCCCCAAGCTAGCGAGCCCCACCTGGGCTGTGGGTCCTTGCCTTCCGTCCTTCCCAACTGACAGTTGTTAGTTCTGGAATCCTGAGCTTGAGGGGGGGTACATCCCATTTCGCCCCGTGGGACACTCACCACCCCTTAGCCACCTGCCTTTGGTGCTGCAGCAGTGCTGGCTTTGGTCCCTGAAAGAGCATGCAAGATCTCTCCCAAATCTCAATACATATTTTGCTCTCCTAGACATCTTGCAAGACTTCAATGAGATCTCACAAGATCTTGCAGAAAATCTCCAATCTGTTTACCTGCAAGCACACGTTTAATTTTTTTTTTCTTATTTAGTACAAATTTCTCAATCTAACAGATTTGCACATAGGATTCTGTATCACATGAAACGGCACATTTGTTTTGTTCTATTGTAACATTATTTGTGGCCTTCTAACACTTTGGGAGAAGCCTTCTCTCCCTTTTCCCTTAAAAAATGAGGATCTATGCTTTACACTCAGCAGGAAGGCCCATTTAAAAGGAAACATGTAGTTGTTTTGCTGCTACTTTTTTGTGTTCTCAGGTGTCCAAGTTAGCCTCCTGGCCCTGCTCCTCCACTATACCACAGCAACATCCCCCACTAGGAATCCCTACTTGGGCTTTCATTGGCCATCAGCAATATCCGATGGAGCCAGGTGGAGAGAAATGCCCCATCTTGCCTTTCTTTGGGGTTTCAAGAGGTATAGCCTCTGTGCATGTACAGAATTCATGATTCAGCAAATCTATTAGACTACTGAAATAGTTTATTTCCTCTGATAAAATTACCAAAGGAATAAAGCAGGATTGGCTTTTCTCCCCAGGGACACAAGGAAGGGGAAGGCCTATGTTTAAGAAATCAAATTCCCCAAGGGCTGAAACTCTGTTCAGCCAGTTAAAGAACCCAAATTCTCTCCGTAGAGTGCTTCACATCTGGCGGGCAGGGCTTGTGTGCTTTGCTCATGATCCCTTGGATGTCCTGAGGCTGATAGAGCAGCAGCCGTAAGTCTTGGGGCTCTGGGAGTGAGACATTGTCCTCAGAAGGCAAAGAGTAACTGAGGTTCCCTTTTCTCTCCCTTGGAGGCCCTGAACCAGGAGCTGGCCAGTTCAGGGCCTCCATGGGAGAGAAAAGGGGGGCCAGCACTTGTGCTCAAAGGAGCTTTCATACGCGGTCATCCTGCCCCACACTCACATTCCAAAATATCTGCATGCTCACCTATCCAAGAGGTGGTTGGTCTTGGGCTGGGGGGTCCCAGAAGGCAGAATAAGTTGAGAAGCAAAGCCCAAGAAGTTGGAGGCATCCTCTTCTCATCCACCCAAACCCAATTTAAACAGCTGTGCTCCAGAACCAGCCCCTCCCTTCAGTTCTGTTCACTTCAGAATGTCAGTTAAGAGGGACCACCTGTATTTTCTTGATTCTTGCCTGAGGTCATAATGGGCATGCACACTGGTATCTGTTTACCTGTAAGCACACACCTTTAGTTTATCTTTTTAAAAATAACAATAAAATACTAGTTTCTCAGTCTTCCAGCTTTGCACAAAACAGCAGCCGTTTTGTGATCCATGGCAGTGAAAACCTCACGTTTTATGGCGCACCCCCCCAAAAATGAGGCTTCAGTGCCCTAACCCACAGGGTCACGATTTCTCCAAAGGTCCAATGCCATCTGATTCACTCCAAAGCAGCACCAAACACCCAGAGAATGCCCCCTGCAACATTGGGGGGGGGGGGCTTTGAAAGCACTACATTTCCCATTGTTAGAGTGGCATACGAAGGATGAACAAGTTAAATCAGTGATGATAGATTGGGCAAGACATGTAGGACATAACATCATGTTTGAGGATTGGGAAAGATTTTGGAAGAAAGGGGTCAAGTTCACTGCATGTACTGTACTAAAGGAAAACATAATGAAAATGATGTATAGATGGTATCTGACCCCTGTTAAATTAGCAAAGATTTATCATAACTGTGATAACCATTGCTGGAAATGTAAAGAAAACGAAGGTACTTTCTATCATATGTGGTAGACCTGCCCCAAGGTGAAAGACTTCTGGGAAAAGATTTATCATGAATTGAAAAAAATGTTGAAATATACATTTATAAAGAAACCAGAGGCCTTTCTTCTTGGAATAACAGGTTTGGAATTGCCCCCAAAAGATGTTAAATTATACACTGGGCAACAATTTTTTACCTTTTGAATGTTGTCTAGATTTCTACAATTGATTTAGGGTCTTTTTGCACTGCTGAATCAGGAAATGGCATCCGTTTCTCTCCTTCAGGTCAGGTTGTTGTGCTATGTTGATTTGTAAAAAATCAGATCTTGTGACAAAATCGATTACATTTTGTGGCATTATCAGCTGATTTTTGTCAACACATATCATCCTAAATATGTTTTTAAGAGAAAATAATGTTTTTCCAAGAACATATAATGATTACCTGATAGAAACATCGATTACTGTAAACTGAATGGTGGGCATTGAAAAAGTTAAGTACACATAAATTGCATGTTGCTTCACCATTTTTCAAACTTCAGGGCTTGAACTTCCGTTTCTTGGAACTCCTGGAATGCTCAGCGGCAGGGAGGTCTCTCTTCAGAGTCCAACAGTAGTCAGCCATCATGACTGCATCCCAGCGACCCTGATACCTGGTCTCCATCTCTTTCATGTCCTGATGGAATCTCTCCCCCTGCTCGTCACTCATTGAACCCAGGTTCTCAGGAAACCGGTCCATATGTGAAAATAGGTAGTGCATCTTGACGCTCATGTTGCAGCCCAGGTTTCTGAAAGCAGTCAGCATGTTGTTGACAAGTTCTGCATAGTTTCTGACCTTATTGTTGCTTAGAAAGTTCTTCACTACCAGAACAAATGCCTTCCACGCTTCCAGTTCCATTTCGTTCATTGAGTTTCTGAACTCTGGATCTCTGATGAGCTGACGGATCTGAGGACCGTCAAAGATGCCAGCTTTCAACTTCTCCATGGTCAATCCTGGCACAAGTGAAGCAGTCACCATCCTTGTCCAGAGCCTTTGGTGAACTGCTTGATTAAGCCGAGCTTGATGTGCAGCGGTGGGAAGAGTATTCTGTCTCTGTCCACCAGAGGGTCGTTGATGACGTTCCTTTCTTTGCAAGGCACCAATTCCTCCCGCACAGGCCAGTCCTTCTTCGTGTAATGCTGAGCACGGTCCCTACTATCCCACATGCACAGAAAACATGGGTACTTGTTGAAGCCAGACTGTTGTCCCACCAAAAAGTTCACCATCTTCAGGTCTACACAAATAAACCACTTATGCTGACCATAACCAATTTTGTCCTTTGACAAGCTGAGGTCGAGAACTAGATCATTCAACTCCTTTTGGGAAAATGGATGTGGAGCATCATCTTCAAGAACCACTTCTTCTTCGTGTCCTTCAGCACTGGAGGCATCTTCCTCACTAATGTCAGGAAGTTCTCCGAAGACAGGCACTGGAATTTCATCACAATGGGGCAGGACTCTTGAGGAGGAGGAGAAAGGGGAGGGAACTGGAAGGGGAATATATGCTCTGCGCAAATGGCTGTGAACTCATGCTTGTTTTGTGAATCTATCACACTTGCTCCTTCTGCCACCCCGGATGGCAGAATAAAGCTTTTCTCTGAAACTATTCCTTGAGTGTCTGTTGACTCCCATTTCCCCGTCCCGGGCGCAAAGCTCTTCTCACCCGAGGCTAAAAAGGCTACCAGCAGAGTCTGTAACCTGAAGTGTATGTTAACCCGAGGTAACACTGTATCATTGAATTTGTCCATGGCAAGTCTGCGTTTATCTGCAGGTTGTTCATATGTGGTGAGTTTGTAGAAGTCTTCAATCCAATCATAGAAGGGAGACACATTTTTATTTTTCCAGCTCACCAGTATCAGTCTTTTTACTGTGGTAAGGGCACAGAGAGTCCGCTTGTATTGCCCCTTTGTCAGGTTCCATGTGCTGGGTGTATAATTCGAAAGGATATTTTGCTTGGTAAAGGTACATTTGGCCTCAGCGATGGGAGTCCAGCAAGGAATCATTTAGCCAGTGCAATGGAGGAGGAAGAGGTTGAAAATGTGAGACTTACTGGCACCTGTAGCAGCAGCAGCAGCAGCTGGAGCATGGCCTGCAGTGCCACCTGGTGGCCCACCTCGGAACGTCCATGCCCATCCCAGATTTAAAGCTTTAGGCATGTGTTTTACACACACACACACACACACACACACACACACACACAAATAATAATTCACAAGCAGGAAATATCCCAAACAGCTCTTCCCCTGAAATATACTCGGAGTCGAGAGTGGATTTCATGCTCTATATTCAGCTCATAGTAGCGAGGAATGAAAGTTCCCCCACAATATCTGCTTTATATACATTATTTACACAATGGGCTGCACGTGATTGGCTATTTCTGGGATTCTCCTGTAGCCCAATCAGGTTGTGGATTCACTTCCACCTGGAGCTGGATTGGGTGGCTCCTGCGGACCAATCAGACTGCTGCATTGTTCTAGGACCAATCAGACTGCTGCATGTTGGATCCTATTGTTCTAGGACCAATCAGACTGTAGCATTTTGGATCCTATTCAACTCAGTACATAACATCCCCACAAACCACCCCCAAATTCCCCAGCATAGGAATAGTGTGAGTGGAGGCTGGGTGCACCACATTGGAGACCCCAGGCGGAGTAGTAGGGGAATCTCATCCTTTACTTCCACACAAGGGTGACAGGCCAAATCATCTGTCAGGATAGATATGGTGGCCACGATTTCGCTGAAAACCCGATGTCTTAGGATTCACAACAAAGCAACGGCAAACACCTGCTAAAGACCCCCTGAAATGTTTGGCAGTGAAAACCCCACATTTCATGGCAACCCCAAAAATGAGCCTTTGGCGCCCCAACTCACGGGATTCCAATTTCTCCAAAAGTCAGACGTTGTCCAATTCACTCCAAAGTGGCGCCAAACACCCAGACAATGCCCCCTGCAAGTTTTGGGGGTGAAAACACTACGTTTCACATCGCCCCACAAAATGAGCCCTCAACGCCGTAACCCACATGGTTGTCAGGGGCTGGACTGAGGAGGAATGGTGGGACCCCCCCCCCCACTCTCGAGGACCTGCTCCACAACTCCAATTTATAAAGATTATAATCCAAGTTAACGAGATCTTGCAATTAGAGGTCAAGAGATATGTAAAAGTCAGTGCTTTATATGATTCAGCCACATGGTGGAGCAATACACAAAGATTAAAGAAGCCATGATAGCCAGCTCTGAAAAGCTGGGATGGTTTGTGTCTTCAAAGGCATGGCAGTGTGTCTTGAAATTAATGACTTGTAACACCTCACAGTCATTATCATAATATAATAATAATAATAATAATAATAATAATAATAATAATAATAATAATAATAATAATTTATTATTTATACCCAGCCACTCTGGGCGGCTTCCAACAAAATATTAAAATAAAATAGTCTGTCAAACATTCAAAGCTTCCCAGAACAGGGCTGCCTTCAGATGTCTTCTAAATGTCAGGTAGCTGTTTATCTCTCTGACATCTGGTGGGAGGGGGTTCCACAGGGCAGGCACCACTACCCTGTAACTTGGCTTCTCGTAGGGAGGGAACCGCCAAAAGGCCCTCAGCGCTGGACCTCAGTGTCCAGGCAGAATGATGGGGGTGGAGGCGCTCCTTCAGGTATACTGGGCCTTTGAGGCCGTTTAGGGTTTTAAAGGTCAGCACCAACACTTTGAATTTTGCCCGGAAACATACTGAGAGCCAATGTAGGTCTTGGGGGCCACCCCCAGTCACCAGTCTAGCTGCCGCATTCTGGATTAGTTGTAGTTTCCGGGTCACCTTCAAAGGTAGCCCCACGTAGAGCGCATTGCAGTAATCCAAGCGGGAGATAACCAGAGCATGCACCACTCTGGCGAGGCAATCCGCAGGCAGATAGGGTCTCAGCCTGCGTACTAGATGAAGCTGGTCAACAGCTGCCCTGGACACAGAATTGACCTGCGCCTCCATGGACACCATGAACTGAAAGGTCCCGGGGGCGTTACCCTGAGCCTCAGCCACAAGGAATGTGCAGCAGCAGAAAATGGTAACGCTGTTCTAGATTGCATCTATGGAAGTCCAGGGTCCTGATGAAACGAAGTCCAAGTCCAGGGTCCTGATGAACCGAAGTCCAAGTCCTACTCTCTCCTACCTTGGTCAGTCCACACCTGGAGTCCTGTGTCCAGTTCTGGGCACCATCATTTAAGAAGGATGTTGACAAGCTGGAATGTGTGCAGAGGAGGGCAACCAAGACAACCAAGGGTCTGGAAACTAAGATTGAAGAGAAACACTTGAAGGAGCTGGGTAGGTTTGGCCTGGAAAAGGGGAAACTGAGAGGAGATCTGACAGCCATCTTCCAATATCTTAAGGGCTGTCACATGGAAGAGGGAACAAGCTTGTTTTCTCCTGCTCTAGATGGTAGGACTCGAACCCATGGATTCAAGTTATAAGAAAGGAGATTCCAACTAAACATTCATAAAAACTTTCTGACAGTAAGCGCTGTTTGGCATTGGAATAGATTCCCACGAGAGGTGGTGGACTCTCCTTCCTTGGAGGTTACTAAGCAGAGGTTTGATGGCCGTCTGCTATGGATGCTTTTGCTGAGATTCCTGCATCCCAGGGGGTTGGACTAGATGACCCTTGGTGTCCCTTCCAGCTATAAGTTTCTATGATTCTATGAAATTGATCTGGATTAATGACAACCATCCACCAGTTTCATATGCAAAACTGCTTCCCACCCCACCCCCTTACTGATTAATATATATAAAAAATACATTAAAGTAGACAAATAATAACTTACAAAAAGGATCTATAAACGTGTCACCTTTATTATATAAACTGTTATCATAATCACATGTTAGAATTTCTTTTGTGAATGAAATAAAATGGTTTCAATCAGTTTTTAATAACCAACAATCAAATGTAGTGCTTGGGGTACAGCTTAGATCAATTCCCCCGATGTTCAGTGTCCAGGGGTTCAGTGCCTGGCACCCAGAAACTCATGGCAAAGGGGAGTCTGGCACCAAGTAACTCATAACATTTCACTTCCTTGCAAGCTAAGGAAAGCTGTTGATTGGCAGAAGACACTGGGCAGAAGCAGAAAGAAACAGGGGGATGAGGGGGTCTAAGGGTGAAGTCCTGCTCCTGTCCATCCTAATACTGGACAGATTATTACAGGATGTTGAGAAGGGTCATTTTTTACTATTAATTGAGAAACAGCAGCCATAGTCTAGGCCAGGAGTGTTTTTCCTTGGTGACACCGCCATGTTGAAAAGTGTGTGTTTGCAGGGTGTTTCCTGTCCTGTCCAGAAATGCACCGTGCTGGATGAAGCCAGCTCTAGATCCTTCCTAAATAAATAAAATAAAAACCCACGGGAAGATATATTTGAAAAATTAATGTTAAGGGGAACAATTCACATTGTTAAGCAAGGTAGCTAAAGCAACAGGGTCAGGGCCTCCATTGTGACACGTCCCCCTGCTGAGTGACTTGGCTGAGGACTTTGGGAAGAGCAACTATTTGAGGATAGTTCAGGAGAAAGGAGGTGGTTTGTGAGAAGTAATGATGTTTTCCGGCAAAATAAAGATTTCTTCTTCTTGAGTGTAAGTAGGATGTCTAATTCTTTCTGCATTCTGCTTCTTTTGCTCTCCCTCAAGATTTAGAAACATAGGGCAGTAAGGCAGATCTGGAAAAAGCCTAGGTAAAGGTACAGGTACCCCTGACCGTTAGGTCCAGTCGCGGACGACTCTAGGGTTGCGCGCTCATCTCGCTCTATAGGCTGAGGGAGCCAGCGTACAGCTTCCGGGTCATGTGGCCAGGATGACGAAGCCGCTTCTGGCAAAAGCAGAGCAGTGCACGGAAAGGCTGTTTACCTTCCCGACAGAACGGCACCTACCGTATTTTTGGCTCTATAGGACGCACCGGACCATAAGACGCACCAGATCATAGGAGGGGGAGAACGGGGGGGGGGGAATTCTCTCCCTCTCTGCTCAGGGTCCCTTCAGCGAAGCGGCAGGAGAAACGGAGCCCCTTCCATTTCTCCTCCCGCTTCGCTGAAGGGGCGCTGCGCAGAGAGGGAAAACTGTGCAGCGCCTCTCCAGCGAAGCGTAGCCTGGAGAGCAAGAGGGATCGGTGTGCACCGACCCCTCTCGCTCTCCAGGCTTCAGGCGGCTATCCGCAAGCCTTCTGAGTGCAGCGGGAACTCCTGCTGCGCTTGGAAGGCTTGCGGATAGCTGCCTGAAGCCCCCAGAGCGCAGCCTTTGAAGCCTCCGCAGAGCAGCGAGGTGAAGGCACCCCGCTGTCCTGCGAAGGCTTTGTGCAGCCATCCCCAAGCTAGAACAGTGAGACGGAGTGCCGCGCAGTGCTCCGCCTCACTGTTCTGGCTTCGGGGATGGCCTTTGAAGCCTCCGCAGGGCGGCAGGGTGCCTTCACCCCGCTGCCCTGCGGAGGCTTTGCGCAGCTAACCCCAAGCTAGAACAGCGAGACGGAGTGCTGCGCAGCGCTCCTTCTCCCCGCTCTGGCTTTGGGCTTAGCTGCGCAGCCTGCATTCACTCCATAGGGCGCACACAAATTTTCCCTTAATTTGTTTTTTTTTTTTTTTAATAATTATTAGTAGCAAACCAATCAAATCACATTAGTTCCAAATTACAAAACCGAATTTTAAATTTTTGTTGGGGGTACCCATGCTTTGAGCTCAGAAAGGGATCCAATCATCTCTTATTTCTGCTGCTTTGATCATTTCCCCTTAATTTTTAGAGGGGGAAAAGTGCGTCCTATAGAGTGAAAAATACGGTATTTATCTACTTCCACTTTCGAACTGCTAGGTTGGCAGGAGCTGGGACCGAGCAGCAGGAGCTCACCCCGTCGCTGGGATTCGAACTGCCGACCTTCTGATCAGCAAGCCCTAGGCTCTGTGGCCACCCGTGTCCCTACGGAAAAAGCCTATCGCAGACCAAATCCCCCTCCCAAACCTGGTATGTAAGGGCTTCCGGTTTTTCCGCCCTCCGTTGTGGATGTGCTTCGCGGGTTCTCCGCGCCTAGCAGCTGTTAGAGGGAACTTTGGGGGGCAACGCGGAGGCTACACGACCCCCAAAAAGGCTTTGGGCGTGGCCCAGGGCTGACATTGTCCGGCAGCGTCAAAAAAGGAACCCTTCGAAGCCCACGTCCTAACCAGGAGGTGAGTCGACAGAGAGTACCTAGACGCAAGGACACGAGCAATCCTCAGCAGCAAGCCTCAAAGTCCCAAAGGGTAAGAACGGCAGCTAACAAGGAGAGCTTGAGGAGAAGAGGGTCTGTGAGACTTATTAATACAAACTGAACTGCTCAGAAACAGACCCAAAAGACTAGCACATAAAGAGTAAAGAACGGGAGATTTTATCTTAAACATATTGGAAATCTTTCTCATTATACGTAACCATAAGCAATGATTTCTCAAACAAGTGCCAGTAAGAAAAGGAAGACAGATTCAAATTTCACTCTGCAACAGTACTAGCCCATTAAAAGAAGCGGAATTCAAGGACTTAACTTGTTTTTTACTTTGAAGTGGCGTGAGCCCAGCGAAAGAGACTGAGTTAAAAGACTTGGATTGTCAGCGCTGTTTGTGGTAAAAGAGTGGAAGTTACTGGAAAACAAAGGTAAAAGAGAAGGCAACACTTTTAATATTGAACTTATATTAAACACTAACCTATAAAGATGGCAAAGATGGCATAGCGTGGTCTAGGAGAAATGGCTGGACTAATTGGAGAATCGGGAAGAGAAGAAAAGTGGCGAAAGGAGGGGCAGAACTGCACAAAAGAGGAAAGGGACTATAAAATTAAAGATGAGCATCTTTAGTTTGAGGAGGTAGTTTGTGAGAAAGGAAATACGTTTTCTGGTGTAATGAAGAGACTTTCTTCATATAAAGTATAAGTAGGATTCCTAATTCCTAATTCCTTCTGCATTCTGTTTCTTTTACTATCCCTCAAGATTCAGAAACATAGGGAACCAAGTCATGGTTAGATTAGTTTATAAAGATTGGCTGCGTGAGCTGCTGGTCTCCTGCTGTCATGTGCCAAAGATCCATCCCCTGGTCTGTGAGGAGGAGGAGGAAGAGCTATTGGAAGAGAAATGGGAGGATGAAGTGATGGTTATGAAGATCAGAAGGAATCTTTAGTGAAGGTGAAAACAATTTATGTAAGACCAAGCGACCAGGGGATGGATGCCACCGATATATAGATGGGGAGTGTTGATCTTTGTTCTTGAGGAACAGGGAGGCCAGAGAGAATCTGGATCACTGGGATGGGGGGAGGCAGCTCCCTGATTCAAGAAGAGTTCAGGGATGGGATGAGGAAGGGAGAATAACGCAAGCCACCTGGAGATCCTTGCAGGAAAGATGTAGTAATCAATTTTTCCTCTTCATTTCTCTTCCAGGCAGCGATAGCAGTGAGGCCAGCAGCTCCAGTACAGCTCTACCCCACTCCAAGACCCAGTTCTCCCTTCGCCCAAAACCCAAGTATCTAAATAAATAAATAATAGGGATGCGGGTGGCGCTGTGGGTTAAACCACAGAGCCTAGGACTGGCGGTTCGAATCCCCACGACGGAGTGAACTCCCGTTGCTCGGTCCCTGCTCCTGCCAACCTAGCAGTTCGAAAGCACGTCAAAGGGCAAGTAGATAAATAGGTACCGCTACGGCGGGAAGGTAAAGGGCGTTTCCGTGCGCTGCTCTGGTTCAGAAGCAGCTTAGTCATGCTGGCCACATGACCCGGAAGCTGTACATGACCGGTCCACCAATAAAACGAGATGAGCGCCGCAACCCCAGAGTCGGCCACGACTGGACCTAAGGGTCAGGGGTCCTTTTACCTTTATATATTTCAAAAACACTATGAGTCTCCAGTGTGGTCTCTCGTCACAAGGAAACAGACTTTATAAAGAGGCAACCTTTCAAACTTCTTATAAATGGAAACTGGGGAAAGCCCCCTCCAAAAGAATAGACTGTGCCCAGTGACTAGCTGATCCACATGCCTGTTCAGTTGACGCTCTAGATGCCTACTCAGTTGTTCTCCAAGGCTGTTGAAAGAGAGAATGGCTAGTGTGGCAGGCTGTGCGAGCTGCTGGCCTCCTGCTGTCGTGCCCCTAAAATCCACCCCCTGGTCTGCGAGGAGGAGGAGGAAGAGATATTGGAAGAGAAATGGAATGAGGAAGTAAATATAATGAAAGAAAGGGAGAATAGCGTAAGCCACCTGGAGATCCTTGAAGGAAAGATGGGTTGTCAACATAATAAGAAATGGAAAGATTAAAAATATTTTCTCTTCTTCTCTCTTCCGGGCAGCGACAGCAGTGAGGCCAGCAACTCCAGCACAGATCTCCCTCCCCACCAAGACCCAGTCCCCTTCTTCCCCACAAACCCAAATAGAAAAATAAAATAAAAATAATAATCATCATTATTATTCTAATCAAGTTCCTTTACAAACATGCTATTCTGTGATCATCCTTTTATCCTAGGCGGTGCTTTTTCCTACATTTGTGAGCATGAGTGGAAATCCTGAGTCTCGCTGCAGGAGTCGACAGTTTGGCTCCTTCCCTTGTTGTTGCTCCTAGATGGAACTGCGCATGTGCGAAGACAAGACAAAGCCTTCCAAACTGGATCAATAAACGTGTCACCCGTTGTCTGAAAACCACTGTCCTAATCACATGCCAGATTGTCTTTTTTGAATGAAATAAAATTCTTTCAAATAGTTTTTTAATGTTGTCATTTGTCTGTCTTGAGAAGCAATGGAGTGAGCCTCCGGGGGTGAGGTCAAAAGTCAAGCAAGGGTGTCAGCAGTCCCAAAGTGACCTCTCCAGGGAGCAAGACTGGGCAGTGTGTCTGGAGGTCCTGGGCTTCCCAGATGACAAGACTCCCTCTCTTGGCCTTGCAGATGTGTCTCCAAGGAAAGCAGAGTGAGGCACCAGTTGGGCTGCAGGAGATGTCAGAAGGGGTTGTAAACGGCGCCATCCAACCGCCTGAGGGACTCCACTCCAGATTTGTGTAGGCTTTACTCCTTAGCCTTTTCAGCTCCCAAAGATATCCCACAAGGCAAATTAGGATCAGAGTTTTCTTTCTCTTCGATGGGCTATCTTTATAGGTGGATGAGCCCCATCTGCCCCTCACTTCCCTCCACAGCATTGCAGAAACCACCTTCTTGACCACTGGGCCCACGCTTGGTCTTGTCCGCTCAATCTGCTGGAGCCTGTCTTGGCACACAGGGGAAGTTCCTGAGCATTTGAGACTCCTTGGCTGCCCTCACCTGGTTTAGGTGGCCAGTCAAACCGTTCCCAGGATGTGGCCTCTGTCACATGCTGACCGTTTCTAGGAGCAAGAGAACAAACTTTTTATTAAAGAATGGAAATGGTTTAATGAATAGTTACAAACTGTAAACAGATAAGAACATTGGCAGGGTTATTGGAATAACCTGCAGTTTAATAAGATTATCTATTTAAAGCAGATGCATAAATGAAGAAATTGAGGTAATTTGGATATGCATAAGATATGAAGAATCAATTTAAAGAACTGCAGAAAGAGGGGGAAGGAAGTCAAGTTTTGAAATGTTAAAATGACTGCAAAATTATTGAAATGTATAAACTTGAAAATCATATTTTTTTAAAAAAAAAAAAATATTTCGCCAAAAATCAGACATCATCTGTCTCACTCCCAACTGGAGCCAAAGGACACAGGCCTGGCCAGGACAGCTTTCCAGTTATAGCTTTTGCGGAGATGAGGCATGTGAGCCTCATCTGTCCTGCATCTACTCCAGCTGAGGAATCACACACCTCCTCCCCAAGCTAGCGAGCCCCACCTGGGCTGTGGGTCCTTGCCTTCCGTCCCTCCCAACTGACAGTTGTTAGTTCTGGAATCCTGAGCTTGAGGGGGGGTACATCCCATTTTGCCCCGTGGGACACTCACCACCCCCTAGCCACCTGCCTTTGGCGCTGCAGCAGTGATGGCTTTGGTCCCTGAAAGAGCATGCAAGATCTCTCCCAAATCTCAATACATATTTTGCTCTCCTAGACATCTTGCAAGACTTCAATGAGATCTCACAAGATCTTGCAGAAAATCTCCAATCTGTTTACCTGCAAGCACACACCTTTAATTTTTTTTCTTATTTAGTACAAATTTCTCAATCTAACAGATTTGCACATAGGATTCTGTATCACATGAAACGGCACATTTGTTTTGTTCTATTGTTACATTATTTGTGGCCTTCTAGCACTTTGGGAGAAGCCTTCTCTCCCTTTTCCCTTAAAAAATGAGGATCTATGCTTTACACTCAGCAGGAAGGCCCATTTAAAAGGAAACATGTAGTTGTTTTGCTGCTGCTTTTTTGTGTTCTCAGGTGTCCAAGTTAGCCTCCTGGCCCTGCTCCTCCACTATACCACAGCAACATCCCCCACTAGGAATCCCTACTTGGCCTTTCATTGGCCATCAGCAATATCCGGTGGAGCCAGGTGGAGAGAAATGCCCCATCTTGCCCATCTTTGGGGTTTCAAGAGGTATAGCCTCTGTGCATGTACAGAATTCATGATTCAGCAAATCTATTAGACCACTGAAAGAGTTTATTTCCTCTGATAAAATTACCAAAGGAATAAAGCAGGATTGGCTTTTCTCCCCAGGGACACAAGGAAGGGGAAGGCCTATGTTTAAGAAATCAAATTCCCCAAGGGCTGAAACTCTGTGGTATATTGGAGGAGGAGGGCCAATTAAAAAACCCAAATTCTCTCAGGAGAGTGCTTCATATCTGGCGGGCAGGGCTTGTGTGCTTTGCTCATGATCCCTTGGATGTCCTGAGGCTGATAGAGCAGCAGCCGTAAGTCTTGGGGCTCTGGGAGTGAGACATTGTCCTCAGAAGGCAAAGAGTAACTGAGGTTCCCTTTTCTCTCCCTTGGAGGCCCTGAACCAGGAGCTGGCCAGTTCAGGGCCTCCATGGGAGAGAAAAGGGGGGCCAGCACTTGTGCTCAAAGGAGCTTTCATACGCGGTCATCCTGCCCCACACTCACATTCCAAAATATCTGCATGCTCACCTATCCAAGAGGTGGTTGGTCTTGGGCTGGGGGGTCCCAGAAGGCAGAATAAGTTGAGAAGCAAAGCCCAAGAAGTTTGAGGCATCCTCTTCGCATCCACCCAAACCCAATCTAAACAGCTTTGCTCCAGAACCAGCCCCTCCCTTCAGTTCTGTTCAGTTCAGAATGTCAGTTAAGAGGGACCACCTGTATTTTCTTGATTCTTGCCTGAGGTCATAATGGGCATGCACACTGGTATCTGTTTACCTGTAAGCACACACCTTTAGTTTATCTTTTTAAAAATAACAATAAAATACTAGTTTCTCAGTCTTCCAGCTTTGCACAAAACAGCAGCCGTTTTGTGATCCATGGCAGTGAAAACCTCACGTTTTATGGCGCACCCCCCCAAAAATGAGGCTTCAGTGCCCTAACCCACAGGGTCACGATTTCTCCAAAGGTCCAATGTCATCTGATTCACTCCAAAGCAGCACCAAACACCCAGAGAATGCCCCCTGCAACATTGGGGGGGGGGGGCTTTGAAAGCACTACATTTCCCATTGTTAGAGTGGCATACGAAGGATGAACAAGTTAAATCAGTGATGATAGATTGGGCAAGACATGTAGGACATAACATCATGTTTGAGGATTGGGAAAGATTTTGGAAGAAAGGGGTCAAGTTCACTGCATGTACTGTACTAAAGGAAAACATAATGAAAATGATGTATAGATGGTATCTGACCCCTGTTAAATTAACAAAGATTTATCATAACTGTGATAACCATTGCTGGAAATGTAAAGAAAACGAAGGTACTTTCTATCATATGTGGTAGACCTGCCCCAAGGTGAAAGACTTCTGGGAAAAGATTTATCATGAATTGAAAAAAATGTTGAAATATACATTTATAAAGAAACCAGAGGCCTTTCTTCTTGGAATAACAGGTTTGGAATTGCCCCCAAAAGATGTTAAATTATACACTGGGCAACAATTTTTTACCTTTTGAATGTTGTCTAGATTTCTACAATTGATTTAGGGTCTTTTTGCACTGCTGAATCAGGAAATGGTTCCTGAAATGCTTGGCAGGGGGTTGGACTCGATGGCCCTTGTGGTCTCTTCCAACTCTATGATTCTATGATTCTATGAAATGGCATCCGTTTCTCTCCTTCAGGTCAGGTTGTTGTGCTTTGTTGATTTGTAAAAAATCAGATCTTGTGACAAAATCGATTACATTTTGTGGCATTATCAGCTGATTTTTGTCAACACATATCATCCTAAATATGTTTTTAAGAGAAAATAATGTTTTTCCAAGAACATATAATGATTACCTGATAGAAACATCGATTACTGTAAACTGAATGGTGGGCATTGAAAAAGGTAAGTACACATAAATTGCATGTTGCTTCACCATTTTTCAAACTTCAGGGCTTGAACTTCCGTTTCTTGGGACTCCTGGAATGCTCAGCGGCAGGAAGGTCTCTCTTCAGAGTCCAACAGTAGTCAGCCATCATGACTGCGTCCCAGCGACCCTGATACCTGGTCTCCATCTCTTTCATGTCCTGATGGAATCTCTCCCCCTTGCTCGTCACTCATTGAACCCAGGTTCTCAGGAAACCGGTCCATATGTGAAAATAGGTAGTGCATCTCGACGCTCATGTTGCAGCCCAGGTTTCTGAAAGCAGTCAGCATGTTGTTGACAAGTTCTGCATAGTTTCTGACCTTATTGTTGCTTAGAAAGTTCTTCACTACCAGAACAAATGCCTTCCACGCTTCCAGTTCCATTTCCTTCATTGAGTTTCTGAACTCTGGATCTCTGATGAGCTGACGGATCTGAGGACCGTCAAAGATGCCAGCTTTCAACTTCTCCATGGTCAATCCTGCCACAAGTGAAGCAGTCACCATCCTTGTCCAGAGCCTTTGGTGAACTGCTTGATTAAGCCGAGCTTGATGTGCAGCGGTGGGAAGAGTATTCTGTCTCTGTCCACCAGAGGGTCGTTGATGACGTTCCTTTCTTTGCAAGGCACCAATTCCTCCCGCACAGGCCAGTCCTTCTTCGTGTAATGCTGAGCACAGTTCCTACTATCCCACATGCACAGAAAACATGGGTACTTGTTGAAGCCAGACTGTTGTCCCAACAAATGTTCACCATCTTCAGGTCAACACAAATAAACCACTTATGCTGACCATAACCAATTTTCTCCAGCACATACTTCACTGCTTCATAGTTCTCCTTCACTGTAGTCGAGTGAGCCAGGGGTATAGAGGCAAACTGGTTGCCGTTGTGTAGCAGAACACATTTCAGTGATCGCTTGCTGCTGTCAATGAACAGTCTCCAATCTTTGGGTTCTTAGTTGGAACATCAACGGTGGTAACTCCCCGGAAAAAAGGAGAAGAATATTTAACATATTAAGGAAAGAGCAATTGGACATTATCTGCTTGCAGGAAACGCATGTGACTAGGCTCCACAGGAAAGTGTTAGTCAACAAGAGATTAGGGCAAGAGTTTATATCATCGGACAGAGTCAAGAAAAGAGGAGTGGTGATTTACGCAAAGGAGAGCCTAGCACCAAAATTTTTATTTAAAGATGAGCAAGGAAGAATCTTGGCAATTGAGATACAAGCACAAGGCGAAAAGGTTTTGATATTGGGAATTTATGCTCCAAATGAGGGGAAGTCAGAATTTTATAAGAAGCTGCATGAGACATTGCTGGATTTTTTGGATTACAATAACATCATCATGATGGGAGATATGAATGGGGTGGTATCTACCAACATGGACAAATCACAAAACCAAAACTTGACAAAAGACGGCAGACTACCTAAAACTTTTTTTGAGCTAACTGACAATCTGGACTTGATTGACATTTGGAGGACAAAGAACCCCCTAGGAAGAGAAGGAACATTCTTCTCTGAAGCTCATCTGTCATGGACAAGAATCGACCAAATATGGATAACTAGAGGACTGGCACCGAAGACTAGAAAAGTGGAAATCTGCCCAAAAACTTGCTCCGACCATAACGCTATGAAAATGGAAATGAGACTAACTCCAACTGGCTCCTTCAGATGGAGAATGAATGACACCTTGTTTAGAGATCAGGAAGTTATTAAGAAGGCCCAAAAGACATTAAGAGACTATTTTGAAATAAATCAAAACACTACAGTGGAAAAAAGAGTAATCTGGGACGCAAGCAAAGCTGTTATGAGGGGGTTTTTGATACAACAGAACTCCATTAAGAAAAAAGCACAGAATGAGAGAAAAGATAAGATTTTGGAGAAAATAAGAGAAGGAGAAAAAAAGTTGAGACTGAAACCAAAGTCGCAGGAGATTTTGAGAGAAATTAAATTTCATCAAGCTCAATATACCAAATTGGTAAATCAAGAAGTGGAGTGGAAAATCAAATTAATGAAACAAAAGACATTTGAGTCAGCAAATAAATGTGGGAAGCTGCTAGCATGGCAGCTGAAGAAGAGACAAAAACTGAACACGGTGACAAATTTAGAAAATGAAGGGAGAAATATACAAAACCCCGAAGAGATTAGAAAGTGTTTCCAGAGATACTTTAAACAACTCTATACGCAAGGGCCACAAAAAGAAACAGAGATTGATCAATTTCTAAAGAAGAATGGACTACCAAAATTAACTCAGGAAAAGAGGTCAATCCTAAATTGCAAAACAACACAACAAGAAATTGAAGGTGCCATTCAGAATATGCAACTTGGCAAGTCTCCAGGGCCAGATGGACTTACCTCAAAATATTATAAGACATTGAAAGACTATCTGACACAACCACTTTTGGAGGTTTGTAATGAGATCTTGGAGGGGAAGAAGGCACCGGAATCGTGGAAAGAAGCTTTCATCACATTGATACCTAAATCGGAAACTGAAAAGACCCAACTTAAGAACTACCGTCCCATTTCGCTCCTGAATGTGGATTACAAAATTTTTGCTGACATTTTGGCAAGTAGATTTAAAAAAGTGCTAAACGAAGTAATTCATAAAGATCAGGCAGGCTTTCTCCCAGGTAGACATTTGTTTGATAACACGAGGAACATTATTGACATTTTGGAACTTTTACAGACGAATATCAATACTAAAGCAGTGTTAATTTTTATAGATGCGGAGAAAGCATTTGATAATATTTCATGGAAGTTTATGAAGAAAAATTTGGAAGGGATGGGAGTGGGACGGGGGTTCGAAAATGGAATAGAGGCAATTTATTCAGAGCAAAAAGCTAAACTGATAGTTAACAATGTGGTGACAGAAGAGTTTATGATTGAAAAAGGAACACGACAAGGTTGCCCTATCTCCCCTCTGTTATTTATCTCGGTTCTGGAGGTTCTTTTGAACATGATTAGAGGGGACCGGTTGGTGGAAGGGATACAGGTCGGAGCCAAACAGTACAAATTAAAGGCGTTTGCAGATGACTTGGTTTTAACATTACAGGAGCCAGAATCTAGTACGAAAAGAGCTTTAGAATTGATTCATGAATTTGGTCGGTTGGCGGGATTTAAATTAAACAAGCAGAAAACTAAGGTGTTGGAAAAAAATTTGACATCCATGGAAACAGAGAGGTTTCAGAAGGAGACTGATTTAAATGTGGTTAAAAAAGTGAAATACCTAGGGGTCAACTTGTCTGCGAAAAATTTGAATTTGTTTAAAGATAACTATGAAAAATGTTGGTCAGAAATTAAAAAAGACTTAGAAATTTGGACAAGATTGAAACTTTCCTTGTTGGGCTGAATAGCCGCTATAAAGATGAATGTGTTGCCAAAAATGTTGTTCTTGTTTCAGGCCCTACAGATCGTGGACAGAGTGGAATGTTTTGGAAAGTGGCAGAAAGATATTTCTAAGTTTATCTGGCAGGGCAAAAAGCCCAGAATAAAATTTAAAATTTTGACCGATGCAAAGGAAAGAGGGGGGTTTGCCCTGCCGGATTTAAGGTTGTATTATGAAGCTGCAGCTTTCTGCTGGATGAAAGATTGGTTACTCCTTGAGAACACTGATGTCCTGGATCTGGAGGGGGTTAATAATGCTTTTGGTTGGCATGCTTATTTGTGGTACGACAAGGTAAAGATTCATAAAACTTTCAAGAACCATATTGTCAGGAAAGCAATATTTAATGTCTGGTCAAAATACAAGGATTTGTTAGAAAACAAGACTCCAAGGTGGTTGTCACCTATGGAGGCTAAGGCTCGGAAAAGACTCAATATGGAGGCTGAATGGCCGAAATATTGGGAAATAATTGAAAAGGTCGGAGAAACCTGGAGGTTGCAGAGCTTGGAGAAACTGGAGGGTAAAGTGCGAGATTGGTTACATTATGCCCAGGTTAAGGAGGTTTTCAATATGGATAAAAAGATAGGATTCCAGGTGGAAAAATCGAAATTAGAAACAGAATTGTTAGAACCTAAGACCAAGGTAATTTCAAGAATGTATAATCTGCTGTTGAAATGGAACACACAAGATGAAACAGTTAAATCAGCTATGATAAAATGGGCACAGGATATTGGATATAACATCATGTTTGCTGACTGGGAAAGGTTATGGACCACCGGTGTGAAGTTTACGGCATGTAATGCTTTGAAAGAAAATATTATGAAAATGATATACAGGTGGTACATGACCCCAGTCAAGCTTGCAAAAATATATCACCTGCATGATAACAAATGTTGGAAATGTAAGGAGACTGAAGGAACGTTTTTTCACCTGTGGTGGACCTGCCCGAAAGTGAAGGCCTTCTGGGAAGTGATTTACAATGAGTTAAAAAAGGTATTTAAGTATACCTTCCCTAAGAAGCCAGAGGCCTTCCTTTTGGGTATTGTCGACCAGAAGGTGTTAAAATAAGACAGAGTTTTTTTTTATGTATGCAACAACAGCAGCAAGAATACTCATTGCAAAATACTGGAAGTTACAAGATTTACCCACACTGGAAGAATGGCAAACGCAACTGATAGACTACATGGAGCTGGCTGAGATGACTGGCAGAATTCGAAACCTGGGGAAAGAGGAGGTGGAAGAGGACTGGAAGAAGTTTAAAGACTATTTACAAAAATTATATAAATTGCATGAATGTTAAGAAGGTGCATGAAAGGAAAGACTATGGCATCAGAAGTTTAAATGAGATATGGATGAGAATAAGTTGAAATACAAAGATGAGATTTGAAGTAAAGTTATGCCAAAACTAAGCACTTAAATATTTGATGGAAATACTTACTAGAGGCATAATACATTAGAATTAGAACATAAAATTGGAAAGAAGGTAATAATTTGCTAAACATAACTTTTCTATGGAGAACGCAGGAAAGGGAAATGTGAGGAAGTCCAGTTGGTTATGGAAAATATGTATGGAAAACTGTGAGTTTTTTCTTTTCTTCTTTATATATTGTTGATAGCTATGTGTTTTGTGTCTGATATATGTTTTGCTATCTTCTTCTCTTAAAAATTCAATAAAAATATTTATATAAAAAAAAAACAATCTGGATGCCAACAGTTTGGCAGAGTCCTTTGACAAGCTGAGGTCGCGAACTAGATCATTCAACTCCTTTTGGGAAAATGGATGTGGAGCATCATCTTCAAGAACCACTTCTTCTTCGTGTCCTTCAGCACTGGAGGCATCTTCGTCACTAATGTCTGGAAGTTCTCCGAAGACAGGCACTGGAATTTCATCACAATGGGGCAGGACTCTTGAGGAGGAGGAGAAAGGGGAGGGAACTGGAAGGGGAATATATGCTCTGCGCAAATGGCTGTGAACTCATGCTTGTTTTGTGAATCTATCACACTTGCTCCTTCTGCCACCCCGGATGGCAGAATAAAGCTTTTCTCTGAAACTATTCCTTGAGTGTCTGTTGACTCCCATTTCCCCGTCCCGGGCGCAAAGCTCTTCTCACCCGAGGCTAAAAAGGCTACAAGCAGAGTCTGTAACCTGAAGTGTATGTTAACCCGAGGTACCACTGTATCATTGAATTTGTCCATGGCAAGTCTGCGTTTATCTGCAGGTTGTTCATATGTGGTGAGTTTGTAGAAGTCTTCAATCCAATCATAGAAGGGAGACGCATTTTTATTTTTCCAGCTCACCAGTATCAGTCTTTTTACTGTGGTAAGGGCACAGAGAGTCCACTTGTATTGCCCCTTTGTCAGGTTCCATGTGCTGGGTGTACAATTCGAACGGATATTTTGCTCGGTAAAGGTACATTTGGCCTCAGCGATGGGAGTCCAGCAAGGAATCATTTAGCTAGTGCAATGGAGGAGGAAGAGGTTGAAAATGCGAGACTTACTGACACCTGTAGCAGCAGCAGCAGCTGGAGCATGGCCTGCAGTGCCACCTGGTGGCCCACCTCGGAACGTCCATGCCCATCCCAGATTTAAAGCTTTAGGCATGTGTTTTACACACACACACACACACACACACACACACACAAATAATAATTCACAAGCAGGAAATATCCCAAACAGCTCTTCCCCTGAAATATACTCGGAGTCGAGAGTGGATTTCATGCTCTATATTCAGCTCATAGTAGCGAGGAATGAAAGTTCCCCCACAATATCTGCTTTATATACATTATTTACACAATGGGCTGCACGTGATTGGCTAATTCTGGGATTCTCCTGTAGGCCAATCAGGTTGTGGATTCACTTCCACCTGGAGCTGGATTGAGTGGCTCCTGCGGACCAGACTGCTGCATGTTGGATCCTCTTGTTCTAGGACCAATCAGACTGTAGCATTTTGGATCCTATTCAACTCAGTACATAACATCCCCACAAACCACCCCCAAATCCCCCAGCATAGGAATAGTGTGAGTGGAGGCTGGGTGCACCACATTGGAGACCCCAGGCGGAGTAGTAGGGGAATCTCATCCTTTACTTCCACACAAGGGTGACAGGCCAAATCATCTGTCAGGATAGATATGGTGGCCACGATTTCGCTGAAAACCCGATGTCTTAGGATTCACAACAAAGCAACGGCAAGCACCTGTTAAGACCCCCTGAAATGTTTGGCAGTGAAAACCCCACATTTCATGGCACCCCCCAAAATGAGCCTTTGGCGCCCTAACTGACGGGATCCCAATTTCTCCAAAAGCCAGACGTTGTCCGATTCACTCCAAAGTGGCGCCAAACACCCAGAGAATGCCCCCTGCAAGGTTTGGGGGTGAAAACACTACGTTTCACATCGCCCCACAAAATGAGCCCTCGACGCTGTAACCCACATGGTTGTCAGGGGCTGGACTGAGGAGGAATGGTGGGAGCCCCCCCCCTCTCGAGGACCTGCTCCACAACTCCAATTTATAAAGATTATAATCCAAGTTAACGAGATCTTCTTGCAATTAGAGGTCAAGAGATATGTAAAAGTCAGTGATTTATATGATTCAGCCACATGGTGGAGCAATACACAAAGATTAAAGAAGCCATGATAGCCAGCTCTGAAAAGCTGGGATGGTTTGTCTCTTCAAAGGCATGGCAGTGTGGCTTGAAGTTAATGACTTGTAACACCTCACAGTCATCATCATAATATAATAATAATAATTTATTATTTATACCCAGCCACTCTGGGCGGCTTCCAACAAAATATTAAAATAAAATAGTCTGTCAAACATTCAAAGCTTCCCAGAACAGGGCTGCCTTCAGATGTCTTCTAAATGTCAGGTAGCTGTTTATCTCTTTGACATCTGGTGGGAGGGGGTTCCACAGGGAAGGCACCACTACCCTGTGACTTGGCTTCTCGTAGGGAAGGAACCGCCAAAAGGCCCTCAGCGCTGGACCTCAGTGTCCAGGCAGAACGATGGGGGTGGAGGCGCTCCTTCAGGTATACTGGGCATCTGAGGCCGTTTAGGGCTTTAAAGGTCAGCACCAAGACTTTGAATTGTGCCCGGAAACATACTGAGAGCCAATGTAGGTCTTGGGGGCCACTCCCAGTCACCAGTCTAGCTGCCGCATTCTGGATTAGTTGTAGTTTCTGGGTCACCTTCAAAGGTAGCCCCACGTAGAGCGCATTGCAGTAGTCCAAGCGGGAGATAACCAGAGCATGCACCACTCTGGCGAGGCAATCCGCAGGCAGATAGGGTCTCAGCCTGCGTACTAGATGAAGCTGTTCAACAGCTGCCCTGGACACAGAATTGACCTGCGCCTCCATGGACACCATGAACTGAAAGGTCCCGGGGGCGTTACCCTGAGCCTCAGCCACAAGGAATGTGCAGCAGCAGAAAATGGTAACGCTGTTCTAGATTGCATCTATGGAAGTCCAGGGTCCTGATGAAACAAAGTCCAAGTCCTACTCTCTCCTACCTTGGTCAGGCCACACCTGGAGTCCTGTGTCCAGTTCTGGGCACCATCATTTAAGAAGGGTGTTGACAAGCTGGAATGTGTGCAGAGGAGGGCAACCAAGACAACCAAGGGTCTGGAAACTAAGATTGAAGAGAAACACTGGAAGGAGCTGGGGAGGTTTGGCCTGGAAAAGAGGAAACTGAGAGGAGATCTGACAGCCATCTTCCAATATCTTAAGGGCTGTCACATGGAAGAGGGAACAAGCTTGTTTTCTCCTGCTCTAGATGGTAGGACTCGAACCCATGGATTCAAGTTATAAGAAAGGAGATTCCAACTAAACATTCATAAAAACTTTCTGACAGTAAGGACTGTTTGGCATTGGAACAGATTCCCATGAGAGGTGGTGGACTCTCCTTCCTTGGAGGTTACTAAGCAGAGGTTGGGTGGCCGTCTGCCATGGATGCTTTTGCTGAGATTCCTGCATCCCAGGGGGTTGGACTAGATGACCCTTGGTGTCCCTTCCAGCTATAAGTTTCTATGATTCTATGAAATTGATCTGGATTAATGACAGCCATCCACCAGTTTCATATGCAAAACTGCTTCCCACCCCACCCCCTTACTGATTAATATATATAAAAAATACATTAAAGTAGACAAATAATAACTTACAAAAAGGATCTATAAACGTGTCACCTTTATTATATAAACTGTTATCATAATCACATGTCAAAATTTCTTTTGTGAATGAAATAAAATGGTTTCAATCAGTTTTTAATAACCAACAATCAAATGTAGTGCTTGGGGTACAGCTTAGATCAATTCCCCCGATGTTCAGTGTCCAGGGGTTCAGTGCCTGGCACCCAGAAACTCATGGCAAAGGGGAGTCTGGCACCAAGTAACTCATAACATTTCACTTCCTTGCAAGCTAAGGAAAGCTTTTGATTGGCAGAAGACACTGGGCAGAAACAGAAAGAAACAGGGGGATGAGGGGGTCTAAGGGTGAAGTCCTGCTCCTGTCCATCCTAATACTGGACAGATGATTACAGGATGTTGAGAAGGGTCATTTTTTACTATTAATTGAGAAACAGCAGCCATAGTCTAGGCCAGGAGTGTTTTTCCTTGGTGACACCGCCATGTTGAAAAGTGTGTGTTTGCAAGGTGTTTCCTGTCCTGTCCAGAAATGCACTGTGCTGGATGAAGCCAGCTCTAGATCCTTCCTAAATAAAAAAAATTAAAACCCACTGGAAGATATATTTGAAAAATTAATGTTAAGGGGAACAATTCACATTCTTAAGCAAGGTAGCTAAAGCCACAGGGTCAGGGCCTCCATTGTGACACGTCCCCCTGCTGAGTGACTTGGCTGAGGACTTTGGGAAGAGCAACTACTTGAGGATAGTTCAGGAGAAAGGAGGTGGTTTGTGAGAAGTAATGATGTTTTCCGGCAAAATAAAGATTTCTTCTTCTTGAGTGTAAGTAGGATGTCTAATTCTTTCTGCGTTCTGCTTCTTTTGCTCTCCCTCAAGATTTAGAAACATAGGGCAGTAAGGCAGATCTGGAAAAAGCCTAGGTAAAGGTACAGGGACCCCTGACCGTTAAGTCCAGTCGCGGACGACTCTAGGGTTGCGCGCTCATCTTGCTCTATAGGCTGAGGGAGCCGGCGTACAGCTTCCGGGTCATGTGGCCAGGATGACGAAGCCGCTTCTGGCAAAAGCAGAGCAGTGCACGGAAAGGCTGTTTACCTTCCCGACAGAACGGCACCTACCGTATTCTTCGCTCTATAGGACGCACCGGACCATAAGAGGCACCGGATTGTAGGAGGGGGAGAACGGGGGGGGGGGATTCTCTCCCTCTCTGCTCAGTGTCCCTTCAGCGAAGCGGCAGAAGAAATGGAGCCCCTTCCATTTCTCCTCCTGCTTCGCTGAAGGGGCGCTGCGCAGAGAGGGAAAACTGTGCACCGACCCCTCTCGCTCTCCAGGCTTCAGGCGGCTATCCGCAAGCCTTCTGAGTGCAGCGGGAACTCCTGCTGCGCTTGGAAGGCTTGCGGATAGCTGCCTGAAGCCCCCAGAGTGCAGCCTTTGAAGCCTCCGCAGAGCAGCGGGGTGAAGGCACCCCGCTGCCCTGCGGAGGCTTTGTGCAGCCATCCCCAAGCTAGAACAGTGAGACGGAGCACCGCGCAGCGCTCCTTCTGCCTGCTCTGGCTTTGGGCTTAGCTGCGCAGCCTGCATTCACTCCATAGGGCGCAAAAATTTTCCCTTAATTTTTGTTTTTTTTATAATATATTTTTTATTAGCAAACCAATCAAATCACATTAGTTCCAAATTACAAAACCGAATTTTAAATTTTGGTTGGGGGTACCAATGCTTCGAGCTCAGAAAGGGATCCAATCATCTCTTATTTCTGCTGCTTTGATCATTTTCCCTTAATTTTTGGAGGGGGAAAAGTGCGTCCTATAGAGTAAAAAAGATGGTATTTATCTACTTCCACTTTCGAACTGCTAGGTGACTTCAGGTGGCTATCCGCAAGCCTTCGAAGTACAGCGGGAACTCCTGCTGCGCTCCGAAAGCTTGCGGATAGCTGCCTGAAGCCAACGGAGTGCAGCCTTTGAAGCCTCTGCAGAGCAGCGGGGTGAAGGCACCCCGCTGTCCTGCGGAGGCTTTGCGCAGCTAACCCCAAGCTAGAACAGCGAGACGGAGCGCTGCGCTGCGCTCCTTCTGCCTGCTCTGGCTTTGGGCTTAGCTGCGCAGCCTGCATTCACTCCATAGGGCGCACACAAATCTTCCCTTAATTTTTGTTTTTTTTATAATATATTTTTTATTAGCAAACCAATCAAATCACATTAGTTCCAAATTACAAAACCGAATTTTAAATTTTTGTTGGGGGTACCCATGCTTTGAGCTCTTAAAGGGATCCAATCATCTCTTATTTCTGCTGCTTTGATCATTTCCCCTTAATTTTTGGAGGGGGGAAATTGCGTCTTATAGAGCGAAAAATACGGTATTTATCTACTTCCACTTTGTGCTTTCGAACTGCTAGGTTGGCAGGTGCTGGAACCGAGCAGCGGGAGCTCACCCCGTCGCGGGGATTCGAACTGCCGACCTTCTGATCAGCAAGCCCTAGGCTCTGTGGCCACCCGTGTCCCTACGGAAAAAGCCTATCGCAGACCAAATCCCCCTCCCAAACCTGGTATGTAAGGGCTTCCGGTTTTTCCGCCCTCCGTTGTGGATGTGCTTCGCGGGTTCTCCGCGCCTAGCAGCTGTTAGAGGGAACTTTGGGGGGCAACGCGAAGGCTACACGACCCCCAAAAAGGCTCTGGGCGTGGCCCAGGGCTGACATTGTCCGGCAGCGTCAAAAAAGGAACCCTTCGAAGCCCACGTCCTAACCAAGAGGTGAGTCAACAGAGAGTACCTAGACACAAGGACACGAGCAATCCTCAGCAGCAAGCCTCAAAGTCCCAAACGGTAAGAACGGCAGCTAACAAGGAGAGCTTGAGGAGAAGAGGGTCTGTGAGACTTATTTATACAAACTGAACTGCTCAGAAACAGACCCAAAAGACTAGCACATAAAGAGTAAAGAACGGGAGATTTTATCTTAAACATATTGGAAATCTTTCTCATTATACGTAACCATAAGCAAAGATTTCTCTAACAAGTACCAGTAAGAAAAGGAAGACAGATTCAAATTTCACTCTGCAGCAGCAGTAGTAGCCCATTAAAAGAAGCGGAATTCAAGGACTTAACTTGTTTTTTACTTTGAAGTGGCGTGAGCCCAGCGAAAGAGACTGAGTTAAAAGACTTGGATTGTCAGCGCTGTTTGTGGTAAAAGAGTGGAAGTTACTGGAAAACAAAGGTAAAAGAGAAGGCAACACTTTTAATATTGAACTTATATTAAACACTAACCTATAAAGATGGCAAAGATGGCATAGCGTGGTCTAGGAGAAACGGCTGGACTAATTGGAGAATCGGGAAGAGAAGAAAAGTGGCGAAAGGAGGGGCAGAACTGCACAAAAGAGGAAAGGGACTATAAAATTAAAGATGAGCTTCTTTAGCTTGAGGAGCTAGTTTGTGAGAAAGGAAATACGTTTTCTGGTGTAATGAAGAGACTTTCTTCATATAAAGTATAAGTAGGATTCCTAATTCCTTCTGCATTCTGTTTCTTTTACTATCCCTCAAGATTCAGAAACATAGGGAACCAAGTCATGGTTAGATTAGTTTATAAAGATTGGCTGTGTGAGCTGCTGGTCTCCTGCTGTCACGTGCCAAAGATCCATCCCCTGGTCTGTGAGGAGGAGGAGGAAGAGATATTGGAAGAGAAATGGGAGGATGAAGTGATGGTTATGAAGATCAGAAGGAATCTTTAGTGAAGGTGAAAACAATTTATGTAAGACCAAGCGACCAGGGGGTGGATGCCAGCGATATATAGATGGGGAGTGTTGATCTTTGTTCTTGAGGAACAGGGAGGCCAGAGAGAATCTGGATCACTGGGATGGGGGGAGGCAGCTCCCTGATTCAAGAAGAGTTCAGGGATGGGATGAGGAAGGGAGGAAGGGAGAATAACGCAAGCCACCTGGAGATCCTTGCAGGAAAGATGGGTCATCAATGTAGTAATCAATGAAAAAATTAAGAATTTTTTCTCTTCATTTCTCTTCATTTCTCTTCCAGGCAGCGATAGCAGTGAGGCCAGCAGCTCCAGTACAGCTCTACCCCACTCCAAGACCCAGTTCTCCCTTCGCCCAAAACCCAAGTATCTAAATAGGGATGCGGGTGGCGCTGTGGGTTAAACCACAGAGCCTAGGACTTGCCTATCAGAAGGCTGGCGGTTCGAATCCCCACGACGGAGTGAACTCCCATTGCTCGGTCCCTGCTCCTGCCAACCTAGCAGTTCAAAAGCACGTCAAAGTGCAAGTAGATAAATAGGTACCACTACGGCGGGAAGGTAAAGGGCGTTTCCGTGCGCTGCTCTGGTTCAGAAGCAGCTTAGTCATGCTGGCCACATGACCCGGAAGCTGTTCATGACCGGTCCGCCAATAAAGCAAGATGAGCGCTGCAACCCGAGTCGGCCACGACTGGACCTAATGGTCAGGAGTCCCTTTACCTTGATATATTTCAAAAACACTGAGTCTCCAGTGTGGTCTCTCGTCACAAGGAAACAGACTTTATAAAGAGGCAACCTTTCAAACTTCTTATAAATGGAAACTGGGGAAAGCCCCCTCCAAAAGAATAGACTGTGCCCAGTGACTAGCTGATCCACATGCCTGTTCAGTTGACGCTCTAGATGCCTACTCAGTTGTTCTCCAAGGCTGTTGAAAGAGAGAATGGCCAGTGTGGCAGGCTGTGCGAGCTGCTGGCCTCCTGCTGTCGTGCCCCTAAAATCCACCCCCTGGTCTGCGAGGAGGAGGAGGAAGAGATATTGGAAGAGAAATGGAATGAGGAAGTAAATATAATTAAAGAAAGGGAGAATAGCGTAAGCCACCTGGAGATCCTTGAAGGAAAGATGGGTTGTCAACAGAATAAAAAATGGAAAGATTAAAAATATTTTCTCTTCTTCTCTCTTCCGGGCAGCGACAGCAGTGAGGCCAGCAACTCCAGCACAGATCTCCCTCCCCACCAAGACCCAGTCCCCCCCTTCCCCACAAACCCAAATAGAAAAATAAAATAAAAATCATCATCATCATTATTATTCTAATCAAGTTCCTTTACAAACATGCTATTCTGTGATCATCCTTTTATCCTAGGCGGTGCTTTTTCCTACGTTTGTGAGCATGAGTGGAAATCCTGAGTCTCGCTGCAGGAGTTGACAGTTTGGCTCCTTCCCTTGTTGTTGCTCCTAGATGGAACTGCGCATGTGCGAAGACAAGACAGAGCCTTCCAAACTGGATCAATAAACGTGTCACCCGTTGTCTGAAAACCACTGTCCTAATCACATGCCAGATTGTCTTTTTTGAATGAAATAAAATTCTTTCAAATAGTTTTTTAATGTTGTCATTTGTCTGTCTTGAGAAGCAATGGAGTGCGCCTCTGGGGGTGAGGTCAAAAGTCAAGCAACGGTGTCAGCAGTCCCAAAGTGACCTCTCCAGGGAGGAAGACTGGGCAGTGTGTCTGGAGGTCCTGGGCTTCCCAGATGACAAGACTCCCTCTCTTGGCTGTGCAGATGTGTCTCCAAGGAAAGCAGAGTTAGGCACCAGTTGGGCTGTAGGAGATGTCAGAAGGGGTTGTAAACGGCGCCATCCAACCGCCTGAGGGACTCCACTCCAGATTTGTGTAGGCTTTACTCCTTAGCCTTTTCAGCTCCCAAAGATATCCCACAAGGCAAATTAGGATCAGAGTTTTCCTTCTCTTCGATGGGCTATCTTTATAGGTGGATGAGCCCCATCTGCCCCTCACTTCCCTCCACAGCATTGCAGAAACCACCTTCTTGACCACTGGGCCCACGCTTGGTCTTGTCCGCTCAATCTGCTGGAGCCCGTCTTGGCACACAGGGGAAGTTCCTGAGCATTTGAGACTCCTTGGCTGCTCTCACCTGGTTTAGGTGGCCAGTCAAACCGTTCCCAGGATGTGGCCTCTGTCACATGCTGACCGTTTCTAGGAGCAAGAGAACAAACTTTTTATTAAAGAATGGAAATGGTTGAATGAATAGTTACAAACTGTAAACAGATAAGAACATTGGCAGGATTATTGGAATAACCTGCAGTTTAATAAGATTATCTATTTAAAGCAGATGCATAAATGAAGAAATTGAGGTAATTTGGATATGCATAAGATATGGAGAATCAATTTAAAGAACTGCAGAAAGAGGGGGAAGGAAGTCAAGTTTTGAAATGCTAAAATGACTGCAAAATTACTGAAATGTATAAACTTGAAAATCATAATTCAGCTTTCCAGTTATAGCTCCTGCGGTGATGAGGCATGTGAGCCTCAACTGTCCTGCATCTACTCCAGCTGAGGAATCACACACCTCCTCCCCAAGCTAGCGAGCCCCACCTGGGCTGTGGGTCCTTGCCTTCCGTCCCTCCCAACTGACAGTTGTTAGTTCTGGAATCCTGAGCTTGAGGGGGGGTACATCCCATTTCGCCCCGTAGGACACTCACCACCCCTTAGCCACCTGCCTTTGGCGCTGCAGCAGTGATGGCTTTGGTCCCTGAAAGAGCATGCAAGATCTCTCCCAAATCTCAATACATATTTTGCTCTCCTAGACATCTTGCAAGACTTCAATGAGATCTCACAAGATCTTGCAGAAAATCTCCAATCTGTTTACCTGCAAGCACACACCTTTATTTTTTTTTTCTTATTTAGTACAAATTTCTCAATCTAACAGATTTGCACATAGGATTCTGTATCACATGAAACGGCACATTTGTTTTGTTCTATTGTTACATTATTTGTGGCCTTCTAACACTTTGGGAGAAGCCTTCTCTCCCTTTTCCCTTAAAAAATTGAGGATCTATGCTTTACACTCAGCAGGAAGGCCCATTTAAAAGGAAACATGTAGTTGTTTTCCTGCTGCTTTTTTGTGTTCTCAGGTGTCCAAGTTAGCCTCCTGGCCCTGCTCCTCCACTATACCACAGCAACATCCCCCACTAGGAATCCCTACTTGGGCTTTCATTGGCCATCAGCAATATCCGGTGGAGCCAGGTGGAGAGAAATGCCCCATCTTGCCCATCTTTGGGGTTTCAAGAGGTATAGCCTCTGTGCATGTACAGAATTCATGATTCAGCAAATCTATTAGACCACTGAAAGAGTTTATTTCCTCTGATTAAATTACCAAAGGAATAAAGCAGGATTGGCTTTTCTCCCCAGGGACACAAGGAAGGGGAAGGCCTATGTTTAAGCAATCAAATTCCCCAAGGGCTGAAACTCTGTTCAGCCAATTAAAAAACCCAAATTCTCTCAGGAGAGTGCTTCATATCTGGCGGGCAGGGCTTGTGTGCTTTGCTCATGATCCCTTGGATGTCCTGAGGCTGATAGAGCAGCAGCCATAAGTATTGGGGCTCTGGGAGTGAGACAGTGTCCTCAGAAGGCAAAGAGTAACTGAGGTTCCCTTTTCTCTCCCTTGGAGGCCCTGAACCAGGAGCTGGCCAGTTCAGGGCCTCCATGGGAGAGAAAAGGGGGGCCAGCACTTGTGCTCAAATGAGCTTTCATACGCGGTCATCCTGCCCCACACTCACATTCCAAAATATCTGCATGCTCACCTATCCAAGAGGTGGTTGGTCTTGGGCTGGGGGGTCCCAGAAGGCAGAATAAGTTGAGAAGCAAAGCCCAAGAAGTTGGAGGCATCCTCTTCGCATCCACCCAAACCCAATCTAAACAGCTTGGCTCCAGAACCAGCCCCTCCCTTCAGTTCTGTTCAGTTAAGAATGTCAGTTAAGAGGGAGCACCTGTATTTTCTTGATTCTTGCCTGAGGTCATAATGGGCATGCACACTGGTATCTGTTTACCTGTAAGCACACACCTTTAGTTTATCTTTTTAAAAATAACAATAAAATACTAGTTTCTCAGTCTTCCAGCTTTGCACAAAACAGCAGCTGTTTTGTGATCCATGGCAGTGAAAACCTCACGTTTTATGGCGCCCCCCCCCAAAAATGAGGCTTCAGTGCCCTAACCCACAGGGTCACGATTTCTCCAAAGGTCCAATGTCATCTGATTCACTCCAAAGCAGCACCAAACACCCAGAGAATGCCCCCTGCAACATTGGGGGGGGGGGCTTTGAAAACACTACATTTCCCATTGTTAGAGTGGCATACGAAGGATGAACAAGTTAAATCAGTGGTGATAGATTGGGCAAGACATGTAGGACATAACATAATGTTTGAGGATTGGGAAAGATTGTGGAAGAAAGGGGTGAAGTTCACTGCATGTACTGTACTAAAGGAAAACATAATGAAAATGCTGTATAGATGGTATCTGACCCCTGTTAAATTAGCAAAGATTTATCATAACTGTGATAACCATTGCTGGAAATGTAAAGAAAACGAAGGTACTTTCTATCATATGTGGTAGACCTGCCCCAAGGTGAAAGACTTCTGGGAAAAGATTTATCACGAATTGAAAAAAATGTTGAAATATACATTTATAAAGAAACCAGAGGCCTTTCTTCTTGGAATAACAGGTTTGGAATTGCCCCCAAAAGATGTTAAATTATACACTGGGCAACAATTTTTTACCTTTTGAATGTTGTCTAGATTTCTACAATTGATTTAGGGTCTTTTTGCACTGCTGCATCGTGAAATGGCATCCGTTTCTCTCCATCAGGTCAGGTTGTTGTGCTTTGTTGATTTGTAAAAAATCAGATCTTGTGACAAAATCGATTACATTTTGTGGCATTATCAGCTGATTTTTGTCAACACATATCATCCTAAATATGTTTTTAAGAGAAAATAATGTTTTTCCAACAACATATATTGATTACCTGATAGAAACATCGATTACTGTAAACTGAATGCTGGGCATTGAAAAAGTTAAGTACACATAAATTGCATGTTGCTTCACCATTTTTCAAACTTCAGGGCTTGAACTTCCGTTTCTTGGAACTCCTGGAATGCTCAGCGGCAGGGAGGTCTCTCTTCAGAGTCCAACAGTAGTCAGCCATCATGACTGCGTCCCAGCGACCCTGATACCTGGTCTCCATCTCTTTCATGTCCTGATGGAATCTCTCCCCCTGCTCGTCACTCATTGAACCCAGGTTCTCAGGAAACCGGTCCATATGTGAAAATAGGTAGTGCATCTTGACGCTCATGTTGCAGCCCAGGTTTCTGAAAGCAGTCAGCATGTTGTTGACAAGTTCTGCATAGTTTCTGACCTTATTGTTGCTTAGAAAGTTCTTCACTACCAGAACAAATGCCTTCCACGCTTCCAGTTCCATTTCGTTCATTGAGTTTCTGAACTCTGGATCTCTGATGAGCTGACGGATCTGAGGACCGTCAAAGATGCCAGCTTTCAACTTCTCCATGGTCAATCCTGGCACAAGTGAAGCAGTCACCATCCTTGTCCAGAGCCTTTGGTGAACTGCTTGATTAAGCCGAGCTTGATGTGCAGCGGTGGGAAGAGTATTCTGTCTCTGTCCACCAGAGGGTCGTTGATGACGTTCCTTTCTTTGCAAGGCACCAATTCCTCCCGCACAGGCCAGTCCTTCTTCGTGTAATGCTGAGCATGGTCCCTACTATCCCACATGCACAGAAAACATATGTACTTGTTGAAGCCAGACTGTTGTCCCAACAAAAAGTTCACCATCTTCAGGTCAACACAAATAAACCACTTATGCTGACCATAACCAATTTTCTCCAGCACATACTTCACTGCTTCATAGTTCTCCTTCAGTGTAGTCGAGTGAGCCAGGGGTATAGAGGCAAACTGGTTGCTGTTGTGTAGCAGAACACATTTCAGTGATCGCTTGCTGCTGTCAAAGAACAGTCTCCAATCTTTGGTTTCGTACTGTGGCACTCCAAGCTTGAGCAGAAGCTGCGCAATATCTGCACAGTACACCAAGTCCTTCTCTTCTGAGAAAAAACGGAGGTACTCTTGATGCCTGTTGTGGAAGAAGCTGATGTCAGAGAGGAGTTTTTCCCCCTTCAATCTGGTTGCCAACAGTTCGGCAGAGTCCTTTGACAAGCTGAGGTCGCGAACTAGATCATTCAACTCCTTTTGGGAAAATGGATGTGGAGCATCATCTTCAAGAACCACTTCTTCTTCATGTCCTTCAGCACTGGAGGCATCTTCGTCACTAATGTCAGGAAGTTCTCTGAAGACAGGCACTGGAATTTCATCACAATGGGGCAGGACTCTTGAGGAGGAGGAGAAAGGGGAGGGAACTGGAAGGGGAATATATGCTCTGCGCAAATGGCTGTGAACTCATGCTTGTTTTGTGAATCTATCACACTTGCTCCTTCTGCCACCCCGGATGGCAGAATAAAGCTTTTCTCTGAAACTATTCCTTGAGTGTCTGTTGATTCCCATTTCCCCGTCCCGGGCGCAAAGCTCTTCTCACCCGAGGCTAAAAAGGCTACAAGCAGAGTCTGTAACCTGAAGTGTATGTTAACCCGAGGTACCACTGTATCATTGAATTTGTCCATGGCAAGTCTGCGTTTATCTGCAGGTTGTTCAGATGTGGTGAGTTTGTAGAAGTCTTCAATCCAATCATAGAAGGGAGACACATTTTTATTTTTCCAGCTCACCAGTATCAGTCTTTTTACTGTGGTAAGGGCTCAGAGAGTCCACTTGTATTGCCCCTTTGTCAGGTTCCATGTGCTGGGTGTATAATTCGAAAGGATATTTTGCTCGGTAAAGGTACATTTGGCCTCAGCGATGGGAGTCCAGCAAGGAATCATTTAGCTAGTGCAATGGAGGAGGAAGAGGTTGAAAATGCGAGACTTACTGGCACCTGTAGCAGCAGCAGCAGCTGGAGCATGGCCTGCAGTGCCACCTGGTGGCCCACCTCGGAACTTCCATGCCCATCCCAGATTTAAAACTTTAGGCATGTGTTTTACACACACACACACACACACACACACACACACACACACACACAGACAAAAATAATAATTCACAAGCAGGAAATATCCCAAACAGCTCTTCCCCTGAAATATACTCGGAGTCGAGAGTGGATTTCATGCTCTGTATTTGTTGTGACGTGGGGTTTGTGATTTCAGCTCTCTTGACATAATATGCTGGAGACAGTTCTCTAGTAACACTTCTTTATTACAGCAAACAAGACTAAGACCTGAGGAGGGGAGAGCTACATATATAGGGACAGAGAAGTAGCTATAAAGGATACATTTTGGAGGGAACAATATCAGGCAATCACAGCCCTGCCTTTTGGAGGAAACCAATAAGACAGAGGATCCAAATACAGCAGCTTAAATGAACCAATAGTAGCTGTACCCTCTGGATCCAAAAGGCAGTTACTTTACCTTAATGCAAATACAGACAATAATACTACAGATATAAAATCCTTCGACTCAATACACAACAGGGAAGCGGGTCCCCGGCGCTGCGCCGCTTTGAGGGAGCCGGGCGCACTCCCGGGCGGCAGGTGCGAGCTCAGGAACCCGCCCGCTGTCGCTCTCCTTGGCCGCTGGATTGCGCAGCTTGCACGCGGAGTTTGCGCTTTCCTTCTCGGCTGGGAGAGGAAGATCCTCGGCGCCCCCGGCATCCAAGCTGGATGGATGCGCCCCCTTCCTTAGCATCAGCCCTGCTCCCCCCGTGAGCGCCCCTCTGAATCCCCTCCAAGGAGCTCGGGGTGGTACAGGGCTCTCCTCTCCTCCCCATTCCAGCCTCACAACAACCCTGTGAGGTAGGTGCGTCTATGGCAGTGTTTCCCAACCGGTGTTCCGCGGCACACTAGTGTGCCGCGAGACGTTGCCTGGGGTGCCGCGGGAAAAATTAAAAAATTCGAAAGATATCCGAAGAGGCGGCCTTCAGGCGAGTTTTAATTTTAATTTTCCTTCTCCCACTTAATGCCCCACGCTCGCCCGAGCAGCTTGCAGTCCTCGGTAACCACGGCGACCCAAGGGAGGGGAGGGAACAGGGAAGTTGAGGACGGCGGCGAGCCGCGATGACGTCAGTGGGCCGCGCCGCCTCGCCCTGGCACGGTGTGAGAGCCCCGGCTAGTAGCGCGAGCTTCGGAATAAGTGGGATCCGCGTGCGCGAGACCGAGATCGCGGGTAAGGAGCTCAGCCCTGGGCAGGAGGAAGCGGGGCCGCGCGTGCGGGCCACATCCCCACAGAGAGCGAGCCTCCCCCGGCCCACCACTCCGGGCAGGTCCACTCGCATGAGGGGGCGGCGATGGCGACGACCGGCAGCTTGCCTGCAATGCCATCCCTCGAGCAGGCGAGGAGCCCGGAGGCTGCCAGATGCGAGTCCTCTTTCCCACCCTGCTCGGGAGTCCAGAGCTCTTGGTCGCATTCAGGATCTAGAGTGGGGAAGCGGGGCTTGTGTCTGGGCTGGACACATTGGGCTGCCTGTGCCGCTCGACCTGCGGGGAGAAATCAGGGTGGGAGTCACGACCGTGAGGCAGGGCTGCCAAGTGTGGCAGAAGAGGACACGGCCGTCGCACTTGTCCTTAAGTAGGAGCTTCTTCCGTGTCGACCTGCTGCCCTAAAGTCTTGGCTTTTTTCTTGGCTTTTTGGCGGTTGGCACAGAAGGAAGGCAAGGGGGAGGGGAAAAAAATGAAACTTACACTTTCGTGCGTCCCTCCCGGCGTGACGCTGCGCGCTGACGTCACGGGGCTGTAATGGTGGTGTGCCTCGAGATTTTTTTCATGAAACAAGTGTGCCTTTGCCCAAAAAAGGTTGGGAAACACTGGTCTATGGTGACTGGCCCAAGGTCACCCAGGGAGCTTCATGGCTGAGTGGGGATTCGAACCCTGCTCTCCCAGATCCTGGGCCGACATGTCTGACACTCTATTTTACACACACACACACACCATTTTTATTTATTTTCCATTTTATAATATACAGTGGAGCTGAGGCTCCAATACTTTGGCCACCCCATGAGAAGAGACGACTCCCTGGAAAAGACCCTGATGTTGGGGAAGATGGAGGGCACAAGGAGAAGGGGACGACAGAGGACGAGATGGTTGGATAGTGTTCTCGAAGCTACCAGCATGAGTTGGACTAAATTGCGGGAGGCAGTGGAAGATGGGAGTGCCTGGTGTGCTCTGGTCCATGGGGTCACAAAGAGTCGGACACGACTAAACGACTAAACAACAACAATATACAGTGGTACCTCGGGCTAAGTACTTAATTCGTTCTGGAGGTCCGTTCTTAACCTGAAACTGTTCTTAACCTGAAGCACCACTTTAGCTAATGGGGCCTCCTGCTGCTGCCGCGCCACCGGAGCACAATTTCTGTTCTCATCCTGAAGCAAAGTTCTTAACCCGAGGTACTATTTCTGGGTTAGTGGAGTCTGTAACCTGAAGCGTCTGTAACCAGAGGTACCACTGTATGTTCACATCATAACACTCCACTTTATGTCCCTGGTTCTTTGGAGCCTGTCAACTTCCTTCCCTCCAACTCAAAATTTTAAATAAATATAGAAGGGTAGAAAATTTCTCATTACAAGTCTTCAGACAATGCTGCTAGTGATGTTAACCGCTTACAATAATCTTTCAGATATCGTCTAAATTTACTGCAGTCCTTTCGGAATGCTTGATCTTGCTGGTTTCAGATTTTTCCTGTCAGCTTCGCCAGTTCTGCAAAGTCCATCATCTTCACCTGCCACTCTTCTTTCGTTGGTACTTCTTCTTGTTTCCATATTTGGGCTAGACATGTCTGACACTCTAAACCACTAGACCGCCCTGGCTCTCCACAAGTAAGTCCCACTAGCGGAAACCCATGCAAGGACGTCCGCTGTGGCCCAACAAGGCTGCTCTCCCGCCGGTCCTCGTGTGTCCCCAGGTTGGCTTGGGGGCTTTGTGGTCATCAGGAGGAGGAGTTTGGATTTGATATCCCGCTTTATCACTACCCGAAGGAGTCTCAAAGCATCTAACAATCTCCTTTCCCTTCCTCCCCCACAACAAACACTGAGTGGGGCTGAGAGACTTCAAAGAAGTGTGACTGGCCCAAGGTCACCCAGCAGCTGAATGTGGAGGAGCAGGGAATCGAACCCGGTTCACCAGATTACGAGTCCACCGCTCTTAACCACTACACCACATTGACTCTCATAATTATTTGGAGGCTTGCTACTTGCCTCTCTTCCCATTTATTTGGAGCGTGCACGATGCAACGGAAGGGAGTCAGCCCCACGACAACTAAGGACCCTCTCATCTCTCTTCAGAATGCAGTCAGCCGCTTTAAAAGCGCTCAGTAGGCACTTAATTTCAGGGGGTTGGGCTAGATGACCCCCGTGGTCCCTTCCAACTCTACAATTCCATGATTCTGTAATAGTAGGCAACTTTGTTGTAGAATGTGGAATGGGTTCTCCTAGCCCCCATTTATAGTGTCTGAAGAAAACACCGGCCCAACAGAATAGAGAAGATGTTAGCGACTGACGCTTGTAGAAGCCATACATGACCAGAGGGGGAAGCCGTGTTAGTCTGCTGCACCAGTTTTCCAGGCAATGTATTTGCTGGTGTGTAGAGGACAAGGCTTTGGGCATCGATATGTATTTCCTGATAGCTGGAAGGATTGTGTGGAGATCACACAGGGTCCCCGGACGTTTAACGGTCTGTTGATCCCTGTGCCACCACCGTGCTCACTTCCCTGTTGCCACCAACCAGTTAAAGGTAAAGGTAAAGGTACCCCTGCCCGTACGGGCCAGTCTTGACAGACTCTAGGGTTGTGCGCCCATCTCACTCAAGAGGCCGAGGGCCAGCGCTGTCTGGAGACACTTCCGGGTCACGTGGCCAGCGTGACAAGCTGTATCTGGCGAGCCAGCGCAGCACACGGAACGCCGTTTACCTTCCCGCTGGTAAGCGGTCCCTATTTATCTACTTGCACTTTAGGGGTGCTTTCGAACTGCTAGGTTGGCAGGCGCTGGGACCGAACGATGGGAGCGCACCCCGCCGCGGGGATTCGAACCGCCGACCATGTGATCGGCATGTCCTAGGCACTGAGGTTTTACCCACAGCGCCACCCGCGTCCCTCTGGTAAAACACTGAGTCCACTCAGTTTTTAAAAGTGAACCAAAAGAAAACCCCAACAAGTTTATTTTACAGACATTAACAAGTTTATGGTTTCTCCGATAACATTCCTGTCAGTATCTTAACTTTAGTTTCTTTACCGACCTATACCTTCCTAATACCTTCTGACTGATTATCTCAACTGTTTGACTGATGCCTCTTAACAGATTCTCTCACTTTCTCACACCAGACTAGCCCAACCCACAGACGTATCTTCTCTGTCTCTTCTACCTCCAGACTGACTTCTCAACAACTCTAACTAAAAAAAACCCTCTGTGCTTAAACCTTATACACAGTTAACTCTGCCCCCTGGGTTCCCATTGGTTAGACATTTTACAATTAGTTAACTCTTTCCCTATGAACCCAGTATGATGTCACACACATAGGGGGCAAACGCCACAGAGGCTGAATATTTTCCAAACTAAGAGTAAGAGAAGTTGTGCAAAGGAAAGATCTACGATAAGGTTTTCTCATATATCAGAGGCCGGTGATTCCATCTAGCTATGCCTAGAGGGGGCACTAATTATTTACTACTACTACTACTACTGTTACTTTTATTACAATTTATTATCCACCCTTCATACTGAGGTCCCCTAGGTGGGTTACAACAATTAAAACACAACATTTGGGTAGTGCCTTAGTAATGTTCCGCTCCCAAATAATCAGGTATCTTTTTGTGATAATCAGGTATCTTTTTGTTTCTGGAACTTATGATTGAAGCCCGATATAGGCACGTCACTGGACCATGCTATGCGGGACACCCTGCGCTATGCAAATACTGAGAGTCATTGCGGTGTAGGGGTTAAAGTGCTGGATATGCGATATGCGAGAGCCGGGTTCAAACCCCCGCCCTGACATGGAGCTCACTGGGTGACCTTGGGTTGGTGGGGAGAAGGAGAACTGTCTTTGCTGCCCTGAGTTCCTAGGAGGAAAGGTGACATATAACAACAGCAACATTTGTACAAATTACTAGAGATGTAAACCTGACCAGGAGATCCTGTGCCATGGACTTTCTTCTGTCCTTGCCTAGCTGTGCAGAAGCTCCCTACCCTTTCCGAGATGAGCTTGAACTGTGCAGTGTCTTCACTGCTATGGGTTTCTTTTAAATCAGGGTTAGAAACTGGTTTGCAAACCCTGGTTCAAGCTAACTCTGGCTAGTACCAATTCATGTGTGACATCGTACCATAGTTAACTCCAACCAGGGAAAGCAGCGAAGAGGATTCTGTAGGGATTGTGGAAGTGACTCTCCTTACCACAGTTTAGAGATACAGTGGTACCTTGGATTACATACACTTCAGGTTACATACGCTTCAGGTTACAGACTCCACTAACCCAGAAATATCACCTCGGGTTAAGAACTTTGCTTCAGGATGAGAACAGAAATTGTGCTCCAGCGGCGCGGCGGCAGCAGGAGGCCCCATTAGCTAAAACGGTGCTTCAGGTTAAGAACAGTTTCAGGTTAAGAACGGACCTCCGGAACGAATAAAGTACTTAACCCAAGGTACCACTGTAGTGACCGTTGCATCTGTGTTAGGTCGTCGACATTTGCCAAACTTGAAATTGGGAATGTTTATGTGCCAACAAACGTTGGCTACATTAATGGTGTTTATATTTACAATTGTGGATGCGGAGTGAGCATGGTGGTATGTGGGATGACATTGTGACCTTGGTATCCATTCTTGTGTTGCAGGAGGAAAGCTTTTGGCCGAGAACGTCTGGATCCTGTCTGAGCAGCCTTGTCCCCCGGCAGCCCCAGAGGACCTACCTAGCAGCGCTTTGCACTGAGCTGAAAAAGGTTGTCAGGGTACATGACACCAGTCAAGCTTGCAAAAATCTATCATTTGCCCAATAATAAATGTTGGAAGTGTAAAGAAACGGAAGGTACATTCTTTCACCTTTGGTGGACGTGCCCAAGGATTAAGGCTTTCTGGGAGATGATATATAATGAAATGAAAAAGGTATTTAAATATACCTTCCTGAAGAAACCAGAGGCCTTTCTCCTGGGCATGGTCGGCCAATTGGTGCCAAAGAAGGATAGAACTTTCTTTATGTATGCCACAACAGCAGCGAGAATACTTATTGCAAAGTATTGGAAGACACAAGATCTACCCACACTGGAAGAATGGCAGATGAAGGTGATGGACTATATGGAACTGGCGGAAATGACCGGCAGAATCCGAGACCAGGGAGAAGAGTTGGTGGAAGAAGATTGGAAGAAATTTAAAGACTATTTACAGAAATATTGCAAAATTGATGAATGTTAGAATGATGTTGGAATGAAATTAAGTGGTTTTAGCAGTAATGTTATTAAGGTTATGTAAAAATGGATTGTTAATAGATGGGAATTTGAAGTAAAAGTATATTAAGAAAAAGGATTAGGATAAGAACAAAGAGGGAAAGGATTTGCTGAATTAATTAATTGATTTGGGATGCAAAAAAGGGAGGTGTGAGGAGGTCCGGGAAACAAGTAAACGAAAGATAAGATATGGAAATACTGATTTGTTTTTAATTGTTATTCTATTTTTCCTGTTTTTTGTATTTTATTTTTTATTTTTGTTTTTCTTTTGTATTACTGTAAAACTTTAATAAATATAAATAAAAAAGAAAAGAAAAAGGTTGTCAGGGACATCCTGTCTTCTTCACCGCAACCATATGAGGTAAAGGAGCGGCAAGGCTTGAGGCATTTAGAGGATTTTTCTTACAGGTACTTTGGCAGGTTGTTCAGGTGAAGAGGGCTCTGAGATATCAAAGGGTGTTCCAGCTTGTGTAGATTTAGGGTTATTATCTGGAACCTCCACTTGCGGGGCAAAAGGTGTCCGCCCTATTTAAACAGGATATTGATCTCTGTTCAAAGCCATTCTCTGCTTTCTCAGGCAACTCTGCTTCCCACCCACCCCTGCTTACAGTCTCGGGTTCTGTTCATTTTCAGCTTTCCTCAAGCCTCTTATCAGATGTCGAAACGAGAAACAGATTTGTTATCCCACCATCACTGACTGCCTTAAGCAAGTTCTCTGGGCGAAATAAATGTGATAAAGTTGTGTAAGTTTCCCAGCTGGCCTCCCTAGGGGTGGCTATCCTACAAGAGATGAGAGTGCGTTTGCGTCATAGGAAGTGCTTTTACAGAAGCCTTGAAAACAGGCCAAAGAATTTGCTAGCCCTCACAAATAGATACTAGCCCACCCACAGCGTGGTGCAGGGATAGCCTGAACAAGGCAGCTGGGTGTGGAAGAGTCTTCTCTTTTTGGGTGTGGAAAGATTCGCTTGCCTAGTTGCTTTGAGGTTATTAGTTCTCAGCCCAGGTGAGTAGGCATTTGTTGATTTATAATGTGTAAATAGTAGTGTGAACTGTCTCTTGAAGGTACAAAGAGAAGAACAAAACCCTTTTATTTCAAATGAGTATCTAATTAAATAAATAACATACCTTGGTCTAATCCCAGAGCCGGAATCCCTGTGGACATTATTGGGTTAGGTGTATTGTGTGCAGGGCTTGCTCTGTAGCGAGATCACAAGCTCTGGTGTCCCTGCAGGCGCACAGGTCAGAAGGGGCACAATCGATTGTATACGCCAGGGGTGGGCAGACTTCAGGCTTCTGAGATCCACTTTGTTTGTTTTCTTACTACAACCTTGACATCCACCAAGCCGAGCCTGATGCAAAGGACAAGAAGCTCCTGGAGTCAGTATTATTTAGCTCTGAGTACTCTCCTGCCTGGGGGACGCGGGTGGCGCTGTGGGTAAAAGCCTCAGCGCCTAGGACTTGCTGATCGAAAGGTCGGTGGTTCGAATCCCCGCGGTGGGGTGCGCTCCCGTCGTTCGGTCCCAGCGCCTGCCAACCTAGCAGTTCGAAAGCACCTTCAGGTGCAAGTAGATAAATAGGGACCGCTTTCTAGCGGGAAGGTAAACGGTGTTCCGTGTGCTGCGCTGGCTTGCCAGAGCAGCGATGTCACGCTGGCCACATGACCCGGAAGTGTCTGCGGACAGCACTGGCTCCCGGCCTATAGAGTGAGATGAGCGCACAACCCTAGAGTCTGGCAAGACTGGCCAGTACGGGCAGGGGTACCTTTACCTTTACTTACTCTCCTGCCAACATAGCAGTTCGAAAGCATGTCAAAGTGCAAGTAGATAAATAGGTACCGCCCCGGCAGGAAGGTAAACGGTGTTTCCGTGCACTGCTCTGGTTCGCCAGAAGCAGCTTAGTCATGCTAGCCACATGACCTGGAAAAACTGTCTGTGGACAAACGTCGGCTCCCTTGGCCTATAAAGTGAGATGAGCGCTGCAACCCCAGAGTCGTCCACGACTGGACCTAATGGTCAGGGGTCCCTTTACCTAGCTCTGAGTACTAGAACTGACTGAGGCTGATGGTTCTTCCCTATGAAAATCCACTCTGGTACCTCCCCTTCTTCGTTTCAGCAGCATAACTGGGAGGGATATTGTTTTGTTGGTATTGTTAGGTCAGAGTCTAAAATATTTTCTGATTTACTTCAAATCTCCCAGACACTGACCACTGCACCCACACTGACCCCCCCCCACCAGCCACCACATCTATCTCCCCGACCTTGAGCTACCTTCTGCCCATACTACACTCATTATTTCCACACTTCGATCTTTGCAAAAATATCTTACAAAAGTGCCCCTGTAGCTGGGAAGCATGTGGTGCAAATCTACCAAACACAGATCGTCACTCTTGACAAGGATAAACCAAAATTGGCTGCCCTGTGAAGCACCGCTGAATACTAGTTTGCATCCCACAAAATGGAAAAGCATCTTGCTGCTGAAAAGATCAGACAGTGGTTTTTTTTTGCAGTTCAAAATAAACAAGTGTGTATGTTGGTTATATGTTCTAAGTTTACCATTCGTTGGGCTTTGTGTGAGCTAAAAATCCAGATTGTTTTACATGGTTTTAAAAATTGGACTGTAAATTGGGCTCTTGCAGCAGAGAGAGCATTTTCACTGCCAACACACTATGAGATTATTCCGCATGGCTTTCTAAAGCATGCATATGCCTGGGTATTCGGGGAAAGTGCTGGACTTTCAGTTGGCAGCTCACAGACCTTAGAGGTTTGAGGGGGGTGGATTGTGAGGGTCTGATACATGTTTTGATTCCAGTGGTCAGTATAGGCCTGTAGGATATGGGTCCAGATCTTCTTTCAGGTGATGGAATCGCTGAGTAGAATTATGCAAGTCTCTGTTCATCCCTTTGTAAAATGGAAAAAAAAAAACTTGTTGGGAGGAGGCGTTGATGTTTCCCAGTATAGTGTGGGCTTCTAAACCTTGCTAAGATGAATAAAGTTTTATAAGTATTGCAGCTGTAGAAATTTTCCTGAGCTACTGAGTTTCTCCGGCTGAGGCCTGATCCTCATCTAGCCTTGTCAGCATCTGAGCTACTGCAGCAACATCCAGTCCTTCTGCACTGCTGTGCGAAACCCTGGATGTGCCAGTGATGACCCATAAAAGTATTGGCACAGTTTCCTAAGGGTTAGCACCAGTTTGGTTAGATGCTGCAGTGAAGGCTCCTCTCGTGTGGCCCAGGGCTTTTCATATCATGGAAAAGATAGTCGTTGCCATGGTTTCCTCACTCCTGCAATAACAGGAGTACTTTCACCCTATGGTTGTGGGTTCTCTACCTGTGGAACTCTGATTACAAACTGTCCAAAGGCCTGTCACTCATCCGTAATAGTGCTTTGAACCTTGAACAGCTGAAACAGCACCAGGGTTGTGAGTTAGTGCTGTAATATTAGCCCTGTGGAAAGATAGCATTTCACTAATGCCTGACTGAAGATCAATATAGCATGGTATGTAAAGGTAAAGGTACCCCTGCCCGTACGGGCCAGTCGTGACCGACTCTGGGGTTGTGCGCCCATCTCGCTTAAAAGGCCGGGGGCCAGCGCTGTCCGAGGACACTTCCGGGTCACGTGGCCAGTGTGACGAAGCTGCTCTGGCGAGCCTGCACCAGCGCAGCACACGGAAATGCCGTTTACCTTCCTGCTATAAAGCGGTACCTATTTATCTACTTGCACTTAAGGGTGCTTTCGAACTGCTAGGTGGGCAGGAGCTGGGACAGAACGACGGGAGCTCACCCCACCGCGGGGATTCGAACCGCCGACCATACGATCGGCAAGTCCTAGGCGCTGAGGTTTTACCCACAGCGCCACCCGCGTACCACATGAACGCATGGGACCCACATGGGACGAGTGAATATTAAATAGTATGTTTGTGCATGTCTGATGTGTCCTCAAACCAGGGTAAGCCAAACCACGGCAGTGCAAATTCATGAACGTGTTGGTTCCTGAGGAGGAGATTGGAGCTGCATTGCTGCCCCCCCCCCCCGGCTTTTTTGGTTGGGTCTAGCATATCGTCCAAGCCTGGGATCATAGTTAGGGTCTCTCCTCCATGGCCACAATGCGCAGCCAAGGTTTTCCTTATAGTTACAGGTCTTGGTTAAGGAGTCGTGATGGCAAGCTGTACTCCAGTTCAGCGTGATATGCAAACCAGGCCAGTGAGGGAGCAGATGGAGAAATGAGTAAACAATAACCACCACAAATCAACAGATTTTAAAGTAACATTTTCTACAGGAATTTTAATTCAGCGCTTCCCTTTCTCCCACAAAAACACACACTTTCTAGGTCATTATGTACCTCCAGGGGTAACTGCCAGCGGCTTAGGATAGGGCATGAAATAATGAAGTCAGAAGAAGAAACACAGGAGAGGAGGTTTAGGTTACACACAGAGTATAAGAAACATCCTAATAGCATCCTAAGAGAGTGCACTAGTCAGATAAAAATTTTGGACCAATGCAACTATGAAGTAGGACTGCCAGCTAACCAGAAACAAAGAAAGACTGCCCTTTCTTGTGGCTCCCATTGATTCTTGATTCATAGGAATCATTCGGTGGCACATTTTGCTTTTTCACAGCATGGAGATGAGTGCTATCTCCTGCTAAACCCGGCTGATTAAGCTAGTATGAGAGCAGGGGAGGGTAAAAAAACAGAAAAGCCTTCTGCAGAAAAAGAAGGTCCCTGAGGCTGCAGTCCCATGCACACAAGTAAGCCCTATTGAACTTGAAGTGACTTATTTCTTAGACAGCATCCAGAGGAAGAACAGACTCCATGACAGTGAGCAGCTGCCTTTGCAACAGCGGTGGCAAAGATCTGTACTTATTTCTTGAAAACAAACGCTGTTTGTTTGCACTGGGGATGCAGTATGACGTTGCTGTCCCAGTCTTGTGATTGCTGCTCACCCAATTTTAGCGCTTTATGCGCTTACATATTTAGCCAGAATGGAACAATGATAACTTCAAGCAGTACAACATGCTCCCTATGGGAGCTGTGAAATCTTTTTTTAGGGCTTGCAGGAATGTTTGGACAGACTTTAGTCAGCGTTTCTTCAGCTGCAGAAACTCCAGTCCTGAATATGTTATACAGTGGTACAGTGGTACCTCGCAAGACGAATGCCTCGCAAGACAAAAAAACTCGCTAGACGAAAGGGTTTTTTGCTTTTTGAGCTGCTTCGCAAGACGATTTTCCCTATGGGCTTGCTTCGCAAGACGGAAACGTCTTGCAAGTTTGTTTCCTTTTTCTTAACACCGTTAATACAGTTGCGACTTGACTTCGAGGAGCAACTCTTTTTTATATATATAAAATTTTTATTGATTTTCCAACATAGAATAAACACAATACACTTCACAATACACCAACAAACAAACAAAAAAACAAAAACAAAACAAAAACAAAACAAAAACATAAAAACACGTATAATTTCATAACCACCTTTTCTTAAGCCTGTTTCGCTGACTTCCCCATGCCTCCCTTTTTTGCATCCCTATTTTAAGATTTTCTCAGCAACCCCTCACTTCATTAACATATTTATTCGCTTTCTTTAATCCTACCTCTCTTACCCAATCATTTACAGCTGTAATTCTATTTTTTCCAATACCCTTGACATTTTAACACTCATTAATTTTGTAACAATTCTTAAGATAATCTTTGTACTTCTTCCAGTCTTCTTCCCGACTTTGAGGAGCAACTCATAGAACGCGGTGTGGTAGCCTTTTTTGAGGTTTTTAAAGACTTTGGTGATTTTTGAAGCTTTTCCAAAATTTTCCTGACACCGTGCTTCGCAAGACAAAAAAAATCGCAAGACGACAAAACTCGCGGAACGAATTAATTTCGTCTTGCGAGGCACCACTGTACTTTGATTTAAGAACAGCTTAGTTTACGAACAACTTGGATTAAGAACGCTACAAACCCAGAAGTAGGTGTTTTGGTTTGTGAAATTTGCCTTGGAAGCAGAACATGTTTTGCTTCCTGTTTAGTGTGTTCCATTTGTAAATTGAGTCCCCCGCTGCTATGGGAAAGCACACCTTGGTTTAAGAGTGCTTTGGTTTAAGAACGGACTTCCGGAATGGATTAAGTTCGTAAAACAAGGTACCACTGTATTGCTTAAAAGAAGTCAGTGGGATATGAGCCAGCCTTGCAAGTAAGATGACAAAAATTACTAGCCAACAATGCTCCTTTTTATGAGACCAACAACTTCTATGAATCATTTGTGGTACATAAGTAACCTAAAAAGATTTAAAGAACCACCTCATTTTTGGGTTAGAAATGTTTGCTGGCCAGGCCTCTTGGCAAAACTGCTCAAAGATCTGCACTGGCCGCTGATTTGTTACTGGGTGAAATTAAAGGTTCTAATATGGGTATTATGTATGAAAGGGACGCGGGCGGCGCTGTGGGTTAAACCACAGAGCCTAGGGCTTGCCGATCAGAAGGTTGGCGGTTCGAAACCCCGCGATGGGGTGAGCTCCCGTTGCTCGGTCCCAGCTCCTGCCAACCTAGCAGTTCGAAAGAACGTCAAAGTGCAAGTAGATAAATAGGTACCGCTCCAGCGGGAAGGTAAACGGCGTTTCCGTGCGCTGCTCTGGTTCGCCAGAAGCGGCTTAGTCATGCTGGCCACATGACCCGGAAGCTGTACGCCGGCTCCCTCGGCCAGTAAAGCAAGATGAGCGCTGCAACCCCAGAGTCGGCCACGACTGGATCTAATTGTCAGGGGTCCCTTTACCTTTAATATGGGTATATAAAGCCCTTAAAAGCTTGGGACCCATTTTATTTAAGGGATTGCCATGCCCCGTACATGTTGATTTGATCGCTCCAATCTGCCTAATTTGCACTTTTACAAATGCCACGTAATGTCCGTTGCTGAGGAGTTGTACCTTTAAAGTGTCAGCACTTCTGCTGTAAAAGTCCCTATTGACATTGCAGGTGCCCTTGCTATGTTGCTTTTGATGCCTGCTAAAAATGCTATTTTTCCCCAGTCTACCCAGGTTTTAATAATTTTTTTAATGCTACCTTTGTTTGTAATGATTATATTTTTTATGTCTATTCCATTGGTTTATGGATTTTAGCTGTTTTTTTAAAATTTACAAAGTTATTACTACACTGCTTGCAGAGCTCTGTAATTATTTCCTAAATAAATAAATGATTCTTACTCATCCGTGATCACCGGTGAATGGGAAAGTGTACAAGAATATTTTAGGCATCCCAACTAGACTCAGGATTGCAACCAGTGCATCCTCGTTTAAGAAAAGAACTTACCCGAACCTTGAGATAATCATCTAAGGCCCTTCTTCATGTGCCTCCTCCACGAGAGGTCCAGAGGGTGGCAACATGAGAACAGGGCCTTTTCTGCGGTGGCTCCTCATTTGTGCTCTCCCCAGGGAAGCTCACCTGGTGTTTTCATTGCACACCTTTATGTCTTTGGCTTATTGACATCCAATGCTCTTTTAAATGTGTTGTGTGTAGGGGCAGGGTGGGGAATTATTGGTTTGTTGTTGTTCTTATTTTAATTATGTATTTTTGGGGGTTTTTATATTGCATTTTTACGTTGTGAACTGCCCTGAGATGAAGGGCAATATATAAATTTAATGAATAAAAACACAAATAAAAAAGGGGGAAGGACCAGTGACAATACGGAGGAAATGAAAATGGAGGGAGAAACAAAATACATGCCCCCTGACCTCTACAGGACACCATTTTTCTTTCAGAGAGGGGCTGCAACCGCCACATGTATAAGCGGCTTATCACATTTTTACATTGTTATATAGCAGGGAGCGGGGGAAGGATGTTTTTACCTGCTGCACATTACTTGACTTGTTTCCTTGTGCTTCAGCCCCCGCCAAGCTCTGCTCTGGGAGGAGTGGGGATGATAATAATAATAATTCAACCTTTCCCTCCATTTTTGAAAAACTTTGTTCAACGTTCTCTTTATTGTGCTTGTAGTGACACCTTCTGGCCGTTCCTCAGCACTGATTTCTATTAAAGTTGTGTATTTTGTGATATGCCCAAGTATGTACTGTGTGTGCTATAATTTGCAGGAAAATGCAGTCAGGAAAGAAGGATTATTTCACCGTTGTTATTCATTGTTAGCATCTGTATTCTGTATGTTCGGTCCATTGAATGAAGCAACAGATAATATATGCAGCAACACTATTCCTGATGTTTTCTTTTTAGGAATGGAGTTTTCTGGGGATGTGATGGAGACCGGTGAGGTTGTCAACAGCCTAAAGGAGGCGAGAGGAATTCATTGGGGCTGGAGGTGTCAAGAGAATTCTGGCAAAAATGACTAATATTTCCTTATTTGTCCCATGTTTGGAATGGAAATCAATTCACCAGATTGAATCACATTTTTAATCTATTTTTCCCCCCAAAGGAAAGTTTATTGAATGCTGTTCTTTAAAATTGTTTTTAGGGAACCGGCTTAACGAGTTTCATTACATTAAGCAATATTAGCCTTATATTAAATAAAATAATATTTGTGCAACGGTTTCAGTTGGGGCGGACTTTGCTCTGTCGCACTTAAGGAGGCCAGAAGCAGAGACATGGAGTTGTGCCAGGCAAAGGTATCAAACAGTTCAGGGGCTGAAGAAACCAGAGGCCTTTCTCCTGGGCATAGTTGGCCAATTGGTGTTAAAGAAAGATAGAACTTTCTTTATGTACGCTACAACAGCAGCAAGAATACTTATTGCAAAGTATTGGAAGACACAAGACATACCCACTCTGGAAGAATGGCAGATGAAGGTGATGGACTACATGGAATTGGCGGAAATGACTGGTAGAATCCGAGACCAGGGAGAAGAGTCGGTGGAAGAAGACTGGAAGAAATTTAAAGACTATTTACAGAGATATTGTAAAATTAATGAATGCTAGAATGATGTTGGATTGAAATTAAGTGGTTTCTAGCTGTAATGGTATAAAAGAATATGAAAAAATGGTTTTTTATAAGTAAAAATTCAATGTTATAATAACTTAAGATTAAAGATCAGGGTAGAATGAAGAGGGAAAGAAACTGCTGAGCTAATAAATTGAATTGGAATACAAAAAAGGGAGATATGAGGAGGTCCGGGAAACAAGTAAATGAAAAATAATGTGATGAAAAGATTGATTGTTTTTAACTATTTTTATTTTGTATTTTTTTTTCTTTTTCTTTTTCTATTTTGCAATGTAAAAACCCTAATAAAATTTTATAAAAAAACAAACAAAAACAAACAGTTCAGGGGCTGCCCAGGGTTGTGCTGCTTGCACAGATCCTGTTAGCTCCCATATCCCAGCTTGCCATTTGGATTAGAGCCAGGGGAATTGGCAAAATGCTTGCAAAGCTGCTGCTGTCAGGTCAAGAGCGCTGCTTTCAACATGTCTGGATGTTTTACTGTTTTGCGGGGAGAAATGGTAGGGCATCAAATTATCTCGTGTGTTGATAGCTTTCCATTGATGGCTTTTGGGCTAGGGGGATCGTGTAATTGGTGTGGCCAATACCAAAGCTCTGGCAGAGGAGTACCGTATTTTCCGCTCTATAGGACGCACCTTGTTTTAGAGTGGGAGAACAAGAGGGGGAAAAAATCTCCCCCTCTCTGCTCAGCGCCCCTTCAGTGAAGCGGCAGGAGAAACGGAGCCCCTTCCATAAATATAGATTGGAAATGGCTGTGTATAGTGAATACTTATCTACTTTTAAAATTCTCATTCTTGATCTTATTTCTTCCTTTTCTTTATCTTCTTCTTCTTCTTGTTCTTTTCTTTTATATTTTACCTTTCATTTCTTTTCCTTATTGTGAATATTGTTTTGTAGAGTTGCAAATAATTGTAAATATGAGAAGAGGTAAAATGTTTTCTAATTTTCTATTGGTTACATGTATTTTCCTTTTTTTGTATATTTGTATTTTTTGTCTAATTTGTACTCAATAAAATTAATAATAAATAAATAAAGCTCATCACGTGTCCATCTCCTCGTCCCACTTGGCGGCGTCAGGCAACTTCATGTTTTGTCACATGAAATCAAGGAACATGGAGGCCTGCAGTAACCGGCCCAGCCTCTGGAAGTGCTGTGTGTGGTAGGAGAGACTCCACAGCTGCTTTGATCCCTTCGTATTGCAAGAGGCTCTCTGGCGTCTCATGCTTGAGGAGGGTTTCCACCACTGCCTGAGCCTCGAGGTAGTTCCGCCAGTTTGTGTTCCACGTGATGAAAAACTTCAACACAGCCTCTGGAAGAAAGGGTTTGGGGAAGACACGTCAGGAAGGAGTGCAAGTTGCAGGCAGGGTGGACACTTTGAACCAACACACCTCTCTTGCGAAGCGTGGCCAGGTCTGGGCACACATCTGACCTGCGCCTTTCTTCAAGGCAGGGAAGCAGATCCAACACCCCTCCCCACCTAGTAGAAACAATTAATGATGGGAGGGGTGACTGAGTTTATTCCAGACTACATGGCTTGCAGGAATGAGTTTTATAATATTTATAAAAGTACAACAACAATATGCATTATAATCTTTGCTCTAGTATTACAGAGCTGGGGGAGCTAATTTGAGGCTGTGTACACACCATACATTAAAAGCATTATCGCTTCTCCCCTGTAAGAATCCTGGGAACTGTAGATTACCCTTCTACTGCATAGCTACAATTTGTAGCACCCTTTACAAACTGCAATTCCCAGGATTCTTGGGGAGAAATGTGCTTTTCATGCCTGTTTTTCCTGCAGCAGGCATGCTCAGCTACCCCTCTGGAAGCTCAATCCCACAGAAAGCTGTGACGGCCACCAACTTGGATGGTTTTATGCAGGAAAGGCTATCAATGGCCACTAGGCACGATGGCTATACTCTACCTCCACAGTCAGTGGCAGTAACGTTTGTGAATACTAGTTGCTGGAAGATGCAGGAAGGGAATACAAAATGCTCTTGTTTCCACAGGCCTCTGGTTGACCACTGTGAGAACAGGATGCTGGACTAGACAGGCCAATGTGGCCTCATCCAGCATTCACTTCTTATGTCCTTACGTGGTTCAAGGGTAGAGATTGTGAGAAGGCATCTTCCAAAGCAATCCCACCCCGCAAATAGCTTTGGAGCCTTCTTGCCTCTAGCCTAGCCCTCACCCCTTTTCCTGTTCCCGCTGGAGTCTTCGTTTGCTTGCCACGCCTGCGGGCTCTCTTCCGGCCAACGCTGCCAATGACAGATCTTAAAAACTTGGGGTCGGTGAGATTCGGCAATCGCAGCACCTTGCGCCTGCTGGACCTCCTGAGAGGAGTGGGTTGTGTCTTGCTCCTTGTGAAGTAGGGTGAAATGTGAGGAGTGTTGCAAGCCGGTGCAGAGGCAGAAGGTCTGGCCGAGATGGTAGAGCACAGCTTCTCTGTCAGGGGCGTCTTCCTAACCCAGTGGAACACCAGTGTCATACGCCTCTTAGATGGGTTGGACATGCTGAAGAAGGTGCTGGAGGCCCAAAGAACAGGGTGACTTCAAAGCGGAGGACGCAGCAGGCAGTTCCCTAGCAATGGTGCCAAATCCAAGCAAATGTTAACTCCAGTCCTGTTAAATCGATCCAGCAATTATGAACGTTAAATATGGGATTAATTCCTCAGGCAGTTTGAAAAGACTTTCTGTGGCTTTTTAATAGATGGGAGCCCCCAACTACTGCCACTGTTGACAGCCTGTTGCCCCTTCACTCTGCTTGAATGGGTTATGTCACAATGGTTCCTTCATCAGGTGTTTGTGAGCATGAAAATGCTGTTGGGAGTTTCAGCAATGAAGGCTCAGGCATAACATACTGTTTGAAAGTCTGAACATTTCCTCTTTTTTTATTTAACAAAATTTATATACCACTTTTATAATTTATATACAAATTATTAGGGAAGTAAGTTAAAAATATACTGTCGTTTATTCACTTATAGGCTAGTTTACATATTTTATTCCTTCTTATAATTCTATCCCACCTTTCCTCCACAGAGCATACACACTTCAGCCTCCGCCTTCTCCATTTTATCCTGACAGCAATATTGTGAGCTAGGGCCATAGCTCAGTTGTAGAACAACTGCTTAGCATGCAGAAGGCATCAGGTTCAGTCCCCAGCATCTCCTGGTGGGACTGGGAGCGCTCCCTCTGCGCTTCGGAGGCTTCGCGTTGCTATCGCTGAAGCCAAGGAGCCTGCATTCACTCCACAGGACGCACACACATTTCCCCTTAATTTTTGGAGGGGAAAAAGTGCGTCCTATAGAGCGAAAAATACGGTACATTGCAGATCAAAAGGTAATTGAAAACAAGCCCCCAAAGTATCATTCTTTAGGGTTGCAGCGTGTAGATGTCTAATCCATTGAAATATTGGCCAAAGCAACCTCACTGCTCCAGATGTGTTAAGAGGGGGTTGCCTGTGCAACTTTGGGTTGGCATTTTTGGGAATTTTCATCATGACATTTTGGACAGCACTGACCTGTGTTGTATCCCGAATCTAGCAAGTGAGGTTAGTTAACCTTCTGGCCAATCTTCTAATGAAAAAAGTGGCAACATCTTTATGTGTTTGGCCATGTCTGTTATCACTTGGGCCCATTTGCTGTGTGTGTTCCTCTCATGCGCATGTATTTGAAGACAGCCAGGACTGCTTCAACTGCAGTGAAATTACCATATTTTTCCATGTATAAGACTAGGTCCCCCCCCCCCTAATAAATTATGTCAAAAATTAGGGGGCATCTTATACACAGATAGTGCTGAGGCCATTTTCTTAAATCCGAGTCACCCAAAATAGTCTTATACATGGGGGTGTTTTATAGACGGAAAAATTTGGTACTCTGTGACCTCTGCTACAGTGCCTTATGAACAAGGGTGTGGCTGTAACACCCTGGACCTCCTTGTTGCTGAAGACCAGGGTGACATAACATAGACAGCAACTTTGGACTTGTGCTTATCTATTTAGAAAGCCCTACCCTAGAGCAAACCTATCCATTCTTAAGGAAATCAGCCCTGAGTGCTCACTGGAAGGACAGATCCTGAAGCTGAGGCTCAAATACTTTGGCCACCTCATGAGAAGAGAAGACTCCCTGGAAAAGACCCTGATGTTGGGAAAGATGGAGGGCACAAGGAGAAGGGGACGACAGAGGACGAGATGATTGGACAGTGTTCTCGAAGCTACTAACATGAGTTTGACCAAACTGCGGGAGGCAGTGGAAGACAGGAGTGCCTGGCGTGCTCTGGTCCATGGGGTCACAAAGAGTCGGACACGACTAAACGACTAAACAACAACAACCTAGAGCAAAATAAACGAATGAATGAATTTTATTATTTCGGTCACAGACCAGTTCCAGCCCACATACAATATCAAGGAATTCATAAAACACGAAAGGGATACATTTGAATTTGCAATTAGTTAGAACAGGGACAATACAGATATAGCAACAGTTAAAAAAATATATAAACTTAGTCACTAACATATAACCTAAAATTATCATTTAAAACCTTAATCATTATGATAGCACAGCTTGTTCCCTAAGTTTTATGGCAATCACACAGAATTTGGCTGCCCTTAACGTGATCTCAGGATCCTTGTCCTCTACCAGGGATTTTAGACATTGAAGTTTGGATTCATTTGGAGATTTTTGTATAGCAGGGGTAATAAATAACCAAGCGTATATCCCCGTAGGAACGGCAACGTAACAAGGCACGAGAGACAGTTTCTACCTCCATCAAGCCGCAGGGGTAGACTTGTTCCGCATATGGTTTATGTTGAATAGTGGGTAGACATGGCAGACGACACAGCGATTTCTCTAAAGCAGCTCTTTATTTTGTAAGCTGGAACAGAAACTGAACTGCAAACAGCTCAGCCGGCCTGCTTTTATAGGCAGCTAGCTGTCAACATTGTAGCAACAACAACCCAGGGTTTCCTACCTAAATTAACTGACGTGGACCTGAGTGAAAACTATCTACAGTATCCCCCTGCTGGCCCAGGGTGAGAACTTCAGTACATAACAGTTTACCCTCAAATCTGCCCTGCAATAAGGCAGATGGCAGCATGTTGAATCTAGCGAGGGTAAATGACCGTCTGAGCAAAATAAACATTCAAAACAAAAAAACCAGAGGGGTGGGAAAGGCCTTTGGAAAGAAAGACCTTTTTTTGGAAGTTTGGTATTTTTGTTTGTCTCTTTTGTGGAGCTCCTCTGGTTGATCCCACCTGGAGTGGCTTATGAAGATGCTGCCCCTCTGCCCATCTCCTATGGCACACCCATTCTGGCCCTTGAACGGAGAGCAAAGACGCAGTCAGGGTAAGGGGAGGAGGCACACAGATCAGTGCGATTAAACCTTATTATGACTGGCCAACAAAATTCAGTTTCCTGTTGCAGTTGCTGGCTGCCTTGAGACATTCCCTGGTGTATAGTGAGGGGATTAACCCGATCAGCGCAGCATTTTGAGTAAAGTTCAGGGTTGTTGCTCTATATTTCGGATCTTTTGCCAATATAGATATTACACAAAATGATGTAAATACTGTAGATCAGCGTGAAGAAATGTTTTGATTTTGTTGGTGGCTAGAATATAAAATGGCTGCTTTTCCAGGCAGGGAGTCAGTGCTTTGTTATTATGGGAACAATAAAGTTAGCAAAATGCTGGCTAAATAAGAAATCAACCAGGGAGATAGACTGTTGTATACAAGTGGGGCAGGCAAGCAGGAGAAAGAGGCAGCAAGAAATGAGAAGGAAGAATCCATTCCATAATTTCATTCCTTTCATTATGGAATGAAAGGCTAAAATTTACGGCATGTACTGCGTTGAAAGAAAATGTAATGAAAATGTTTTACAGATGGTATATAACGCCAGTTAAACTGGCCAAAATGTATAAAACATGCAATAAGTGTTGGAAATGTAAAGAAAAAGAAGGTACTTTCTATCATATGTGGTGGGAGTGTAAAAAGGTGAAAGACTTCTGGGAAATGATATACAATGAATTGAAAAAGATGTTGAAATATACGTTCGTTAAAAAACCAGAAGCCTTTCTATTAGGAATGGTAGGAAATGCAATCAATAAGAGAGACTGTAAACTGTTTCAATATGCAGTGACTACCGCAAGGATACTTCTGGCCCAAAGATGGAAACAGGAAGAAATTCCAACAGTGGAAGAATGGAGAAGGAAATTGACCGAATATGCAGAATTGGACAAATTGACTGGGAAGATTCGATACCAGAAAGACCAAAAGGTTATCGAGGACTGGGGGAAATTTACAGAATATCTGAAAAATATATGTGATGCACAGACAACGCTTGTTGGTTTTGAAGAGACTCTGTGAAATAGTAAGAAATACTGCAAAAAAGAGAGTAAGAGGAAAAGGAGTGGGGAAAGGCAATATCATGTTTAGAAATACATCAATAAATAGAAATTTTTCGAAAGATTGACAGAGAAACTGAGGGAAGTCAAAAATTGAAGCAATAATTTGTTGACTGTATAAAACTTTTTTGGAATAGTAAGAAATACTGCAAAAAAGAGAGTAAGAGGAAAAGGAGTGGGGAAAGGCAATATCATGTTTAGAAATACATCAATAAATAGAAATTTTTCGACAGAGAAACTTTGACAGAGAAACTGAGGGAAGTCAAAAATTGAAGCAATAATTTGTTGACTGTATAAAACTTTTTTGGAAAATGAATAAAAATTATTATTTTTTTTTTAAAAAGGAAGAATCCAGTAGCTGTGTCTAAGATGGAATCTACACACATATAAAAAAAATGCTGCAAAAATGCTTTTTAAAAAAACCTTCTGAAAATACATTGGATTTTGCATAGCTCACTGTCACCATCTGGTGTCACATTTTTCTATTGCATTTTACAAAACATTTAAAATGTTTTATTTGCAGCTGTGTATCTGAGTCCTAAGTCAGGCTTTGACTGGTGAAAATTCTTAAGACTCCCCAGAAACAGGCAGAGGGCATGGTTCCTTTCCCCATCTATTGTTTATCTGTTTAGCCTACGTCTCTTCAGCAGCTAGCTGTCCCTATGGAGTGGAGTGGGGAGAGAAAAGGACTAAGATCAGCAGAGATCAACCAACCAACTGTTGGAGAAAGGCAGCCAGCCGGCACTTTCTCCACCCCCTCCAGCTTCCTCTCCTGCCTCCTGAGAAGCCTTCACAATTCTCAGCCATCTCAGAACTTGGTTTACACATGACTGCTTTTCACTTGATGAGCATAATATAGAGCTGGAGGATTCTTTAAATCAGGCTACGGGGGGATACATGCCTGATATGCTCTGATTTACTTATCTTTTTATGTCGCTGTGTTTTGGATAAGGAAGGTCTGTGTGGCCTCTCCAGTCTCGTGCTGCCTTGTGGTGGGTTCTGACTGTTACAGGGAGACTGTTTTGGTGACAGCAGCTGCTGGTGCCACTGGACTTGCCACTGTGTATGTTGCAACCAACGTTCTTAAGGCAAAGGTAGGCCCCCGTCCATGTTCATCAGGAGGCCTTTAGACTCAGATGGCATTATGGATGGTTCTACAATCCCCCGGGCTGCAGGGGAAAGGAGGAATCTCCTCCCCTTTCTTGGATTCATGCAATTATGCCTAGTTTTCTTTTATTTTCCTTCCGAGTGGCTGCTGTTGCGCTCTTTAAACTCTTCTTCTTCTTCTTCGGCGATCACTCATAGCCGAGTAAGATTGTCTTCCATAAACACGGTTTTAATGAGTCCATAAGTGACTGCGGAGGCCAATTCTGGATCCACACGTCCTTCCACAGTGGGGGACATTGGTTTCCGGGTGGGAGAAGATCACGGTGAGGGTTTGCCAAGCATGCCTTCCTCTTAGCACGTTTCTCCCTTGCATCCTGAGTTCGAGTGTCTTCAAAGCCCATGACACCTTTGGTAAAGGCTGTTCTCCAATTGGGGCACTTGCAGGCCGGTGTTTCCCAATTGTCAGTGTTTATACTAGATTTTTAAAGATTTGCCTTGAGACAGTCTTTAAACCTCTTTTCTTGACCACCAGCATTACGCTTTCCATTTTTAAGTTCGGAATAGAGTAGTTGGAAGACGATCATCAGGCATCCGCACAACATGACCAGTCCAACGAAGTTGATGTTGAAGAATCATTGCTTCAACACTCATTCAAGAGTAATGGCAAAAGGTTTCCCTGCCACAGCAGCTGGAAGGCAATCTTTGTGTGTGCCTGTATCTTCTGTGATTGCAGGTGATAGCAGCAGCAGGTAGTGACAGTAAATGCGATCTGGCTCTCCGGAAAGGGGCTGTCCAAAGTGTGAATTACAGCAGCGCCAGCTTGAGAGAAGAAGTGATGAAGCTGACTGAGAACAATGGGGCCGGATATGGTCATTGACACTGTTGGCGGGGACATCTTCAAGGAGGCGTTTCACAGGTGACCTGGGGCCTGCATCTACTTCACACGCCATAGGATGACCTACAAGGGCCCTTTCATCTTGGAGGGTTTACCTGGATGTGAGCTCTAAACCATCTCCAAAGATCCCCCCCTCCCCAAATTGGCCAATTATATTTTGGGATACCTGTGTGGGAACCAGCACAATGTAGTCCAAAACGTCTGGAGGGCACCAGGTTGGAGAAGTGCTATTTGAGGGGGTTTGTTTCTGACCTTGTATAATTCTGGCTTCTTCGTGGCCAATATCTGAAGAAGTCCAAGTGCTGTGCCATCTGGTTAGTATATATTTCATATATTTATTAATTCATATACTGCTCTTAATGATAAAAGATGACATAGCCAAATGCATGACAGGGCAAAATAAAACCACAAAACCATCTTAAACAGACAGAAGCAAGGCAAGGCCATTTCAGTGACAGATGTCCCAGGAACAATGGGGTAGCCTTTGGCTTGCCTAGCCTGTTTAAATCTGGGTGGCCCTTTAGCATAAAGCCAAAAGGAACTTGTTATGTACTGAAGTTCTCACCCTGGGCCAGCAGGGGCATACTGTAGATAGTTATGCAAATGAAGGATCGAAAGTGACGTTCAGTGATTGGATAGTTTTAGAAAGTTGCTACAGTTGCGTTGTACTGGAGCTCTATATAAGCAGGCTGACTGAGCCCTTCAGCTCAGTTCTGTTCTGGCCTCTGAATAAACAAGAGCTGTTTGAAGAATCGCTGTGTCGTCTGATATGTTCACCCACAACTTAACTGAACCGGCAACGATTAAGGATTGTACTTGGCTGCCGTAAAAAGCTGTTTAGCAGCCTCAAAGGGGCCTGATGTTCTAGCACTTTGAGTGCATGTTTGTAAATGTGACCTGCTTTCTTCATTTGTTGCGCACAATGCAGAGATATGTGTACACTGGCATCTTTGCAAAACTTATCGTGCCTTTGTGTTTGAATTCTTTTCAGGTAAATGAAGCCTTTGCACACGTGACGCAGCGTAAGTCTAGAGGAAAGGTGGTCATCCCCGTTAGTTAAGCCTGTCTTTTTTTGGAGGAAACCACCCTTGGCTCCATCCTGCTGAAGAGGAAGGAGACTGCCACCATGAAAGCCAAATGATTCACTTAAGCCACTAAGGCGGTTTTGGATTATGGGAGCGGATAGGATAATGTGCAGGGCCAGCCGCTGAATGCATGGTATCCGTATAGCGTCTACCTGTCAGAACCCAACAGTGTTGTATTTATACCCTTGTCTGCTCTTCACCCAGCTTTCTTGCCATCTTCAAAAAATATTGGAGCAGCAGCAGCAGTGCTGGCATGTGTACAAGCCCCAGACTACACTCCTAGAGTATTCAAGCCTAGAGAACGAGACATTTCTGGCCCTCCAAGTTGCCTGCAAGAGAGACTGCCTGCTTAGGAACCACTCTGAGTTCTTTGGCGGAAGAACAGTACAGAAGGGAGCAGAGTAGAGCTGTCTCTAGTGGCATGCTCAGCACCTATTTTTGCTGCTGCTAGACCAGGCATAGGCAAACCCGGCCCTCCAGCTGTTTTGGGACTACAATTCCCATCATCCCTAGCCAACAGGACCAGAGGTCAGGGATGATGGGAGTTGTAGTCCCCAAACATTTGCCTAAGCCTGTGCTACACTAAGAAGAAAGGAGGGGTAGAAGACAAAGGCTCAACTATCTGCCAAAGTGACTTGCCGGCAAAACCCTTTACCTCCACTGCTGCTGCCTCTGCTGCTCTGTTTCGTATCCATCTCAAGGTTGGCAAATAAGAAGCCAGGGGACCCTCTTGCCTACTCGTACTGCAGGGTGGAGAAGGCACCAGGTCTACTGGTGTTGTAAACTTCAGTAATCCTCATTTCCTCCTGCTCTGCCAAGCTAATTCTCACCTGTGAGTGAGTCGGCATCCGCCTGCTTCAGGAGACAACAGGAGAGTGTGCCTTGGGGGACGGCGGTGTGACGTTAACATATGAGAGTGCTGGAGGTGAAATAGTTAAACAAGTTACCCAATCAGAACCCAGGGGGGTGGAGTCAGAGGGACTATAAAAGCAGCTCTGGGAGGAGTTTGTTGGGAGTTGGGTGGTTGGTTGGAGTGGGAGTGAATTGGGATAGAGTCTGTGGGTAGGTAGGGACGCGGGTGGCACTGTGAGTAAAAGCCTCAGCGCCTAGGACTTGCCGATCGCATGGTCGGCGGTTCGAATCCCCGCGGCGGGGTGCGCTCCCGTCGTTCGGTCCCAGCGCCTGCCAACCTAGCAGTTCGAAAGCACCCCCGGGTGCAAGTAGATAAATAGGGACTGCTTACCAGCGGGAAGGTAAACGGCGTTCCGTGTGCTGCACTGGCTCACCAGAGCAGCTTTGTCACGCTGGCCACGTGACCTGGAAGTGTCTCCGGACAGCGCTGGCCCCCGGCCTCTTGAGTGAGATGGGCGCACAACCCCAGAGTCTGGCAAGACTGGCCCGTACGGGCAGGGGTACCTTTACCTGTGGGTAGGTTGAGTTAGTGTAGCGAAATAAGCTGAGTCAGGAACAGTTAAGGGCTAGGAAGACAAGTAAATATCTGAGAGGTGGTTTAGTGAGTGAGAGCAGGTAGCGGACGTTATAGGTCTGGATAGGCACCCCATGACTGTAATTGACCGATACCGTTTATGAAACCACACGCTTGTTAAACTGCAATAAATAAACAGAAGTTTATGTTCCAATTTAACCCTGACTGGACTCAGTATTGTCCCAGCTAGGGCCTGGGTGGTGGCAGCGAGAAATAAAGTGGTGGCACAGGGATCAATAGACGGTGAAACGTCCAGGGACCCTGTGTGATCGCCACAGCGGGAAGTCAAATCATTGGAGTTACAGCACCTGCTGCGACCATGTCAATGGAAGGCAGGTCCCACGGAGCGAGAGCCGAACAAGGCATTGCCCGAAGTTCTGTTATTACTGCCCTCCACATGGTTTTGTGGTTTTTAAGCCAGAAGACACATTGGCCAGCTCAAGCATCACCCATTCAAGGTGAGTTCCGGCACCTCTTGTTCTAGAAAAGTAGCCCTGTGTCTAATTATAAAAACTGTACAATAATAAAAACATATAAACCCATTCCACGCAAAACAGAATCAGTAGCCTGGTTTCTATATACAATGGTACCTCGGGTTACATACACCTCAGGTTACATACGCTTCAGGTTACAGACTCTGCTAACCCAGAAATAGTACCTCGGGTTAATAACTTTGCTTCAGGATATGAACAGAAATCGCGTGGCAGCAGCGGGAGGCTCCATTAGCTAAAGTGGTGCTTCAGGTTAAGAACAGTTTCAAGTTAAGTACGGACCTCCGGAACAAATTAAGTACTTAACCCGAGGTACCACTGTACACACACAAACACACTCCTCCACCAGAGTTCAGGGAGACAAGGTGAAAACACTCCCAAGGTGGCTGCAAAGCCAAGCCAGAAGGGGAGGTGGCTGGGAAGGGGCCTTGGCCTGTGGAGAGTCGCGAGAACCAGACAGAGAGGCTTGGGGGGCCAGCTTTGGATTCCCCACCCCTGCCTTACAGCAATACGACCTAGCATGGGTGCAAATGCAAGTGCTTCAGCGTACACATCACATCAGTCCAGCACATGGCAATCTGGAACCTGTCCCTGGTCATCTGGTCACAAGGATGTTTTCTCTTACGCATGAGCAACGTGCCCTGTGAGATTAAGCAAAAACCTGTAGTAACTTTATATCAACTGAAAGCGTTTTGCTGGGTTTCCTCCACATCACCCCCTGCTCTGCCAAGCCCTCCTCTGGTTCCTAAGCCGTCTTCAGAAGCTATTCTCAGCCATCCTGAGATCTAGGAATGTGCTTAGTTTTAGGGTGCCAATTTCTGTATGTTTTTATATGTGTGTGTGTGTTAGATGTGCAGCAGTGGTGTTATACAGAGAAAGACAGAACCTCCCCCCCCCAAAAAAAATCCATAAGCTACCAAGAATCTAGAGTTTTGGTCTTTAAACAACCACCACCAAGCTGCACATAAACTGTGTGTGGAGTGTTTTATTCTCATTTTAAACCAATCTTAAAATTTAAAGCAGTCCAATAAATAATGCATCCTCATGAATTATGGATATTCCAGTGCCATTGTCTCTTGGCTATACTATATAGCCCAGAGGAACATTTTTAATTACAGAGCCATGGCAGAGTGGATAGGAAATGTTTTGTTTTCTGCTCCGTCAATTAACAGAAGTGTGCCTTTCCACTAACGATTCAGACGAAAAGTCATGCACAGAGCACTCGGACTCGCTGGAGCTCCTCCACTTCGCGTGCGGCAGAATGAGGTGGTGGAATATAGAGGTTACAGAGCTGACTTTAGGTGGAACGACTGCTCCATCATGTAATACAGTGTTTCCCAACCTTTTTTGGGCAAAGGCACACTTGTGTCATGAAAAAAATCTCGAGGCACACCACCATGCCAGATGGGGAAAGGTCACTTTTTACTTATGTAAAAAAAAAAAAAAAAAAAAAAAATAGTAACAGCATAGAAGGTAATGGTAGATGACTGTTAGGGTCTCCCCCCAAATGCAGAATTCTATTAATATCTTCCTTAGCGAGCCGCGTTAACCCCTGTAATGCTTTCTATAGAGTAAGCATAGGGGACACTGGGGGATGTGGAACCAAGGGGGCAGTGGGCCAAAAGAGTTCGGGATCTACTGCTTTAAACAGAAATAAGAGCCAGTGGGTTCTTCCTTTTTTAAAGTATCGTTTCAGCGGGGACAGCAGTCCGGATTTCCAAAAAGCGGCGCTTTTTTGCGTCTGAGCAAAGAAGAGAGAGAGGGGAAAAAAGAGAGAGAGATTGATTTGTGGCTGCGCAAAGGGGGGAGGAGCCCAGGAGTAAAAGTAGGAAGGACGAAGGGAGGGGAAAGGAAAGTTAATAGAAGGAAAGGCGGGTGGGAGAGAAAGAGAAAGAAAGAGGGAAGGAAGGGGGGAAGAGAAGTGGAAAGGAGGGAGACCGAGGCGGGGGAGAAGCGTCTGGAGAGTTGCTCCGAAGTTTGGGGGGCCGCGGGGGTGGGCGCGCGTCCCAGGAGGCGGAGGCCAGCCCGGGCTGGGAGCCGCGCCGCGGCCCGGGGGCGGTAGGCGGACCGCGGCTCCTAGGATGTGGAAAGGGGACGGCGGCGCAGGGGGAGGAGACCCGCACGGCTAGGGCAGCGCGCAGGGGGAGGGGAGCGGGCCGGAGGCGGGCGAGGGGGGCCGCGATCCCGCGCGCCGCGAACATGGCCTCCTTCCCCGCGGGCCCCGCCGAGCCCCCCGGCCGACGCGCCCCCGCCGCCGGAGGAGAGCAGAGGCAGGAGGAGGAGGACGAAGGCGCTGCCGAGGAGGCGCGCCAACTTCTGCCAACTTCGGCGCCCGCCCCGTCGCCGCAGGCTCCTCCCGGCCGAGAGCCAGAGGACGGCGGCGGAGCAGGAGGAGGAGGATCGGGTTTGGCGACGGCTGCTGCGTCCTCTCCAAGCGCGGGGCTGGCCTCCGCCGCGCCCGATCCTCCGCGCTCGCCCGCTTCTCGGCGGAGCAGGTCTCGTGCGGGTGCGAGGCGCTGCTGCAGGCGGGCGACCCCGGCCGGCTGGGCCGCTTCCTGGGCTCGCTGCCGCCCGACGCCGAGGCGCCGTGCGACTCGCCCGCCTCCCTCCCACGGCACACCAGGCAACGTCTCGCGGCACAGTAGTGTGCCGCGGAACACCGGTTGGGAAACACTGATGTAATAAAACAACTACCTGCAAGTAAAAAGCTAGCTCGTCAGGGGGAAAGGGTCTCTCCAGCCTCCTCCTCGCTATGTTAGTTTTAATTTTGGCTGGGAGTGTTTTCATTCATCACAAAAGTGTCCATTTACCTGCAGGCTGATGCAGCACATTCCTGTCTTCCACATCAGGATTACATGCTTAAAGGGCATGCAGATGTTTCTGCTCTGAGACACTTCCCGCTGCAGCATTTTGTTGCATGGTCCCACATGCTAATGCCTTAGGTGTGCAGCCACACATGCCTTATGTGTGCAGCCAAAATGGCATTTTCCATGCAGAGGATGCTACCAGCAGGCTTGGTGTTGCAGAACTACAAAAACGTTGCAAACGAACAGCCCAAGGAAGACACACATGTGATAACACACATTGCGCCTGGAAAGGGAGGTGCGGAGAGGGAGAAGAGAGTGGCTCAAACCCTGCAACGTTTTGTTACAGGCTCCACTTGTTCTCATGTATTTGCACGCAAGAGTGCAAAATCCATAGCTCCCACAGCGCCCCGAGATCTTCGGATCAAGGGCGGCATGCAGATTTAATCAATAAATAACAATAACACGGCAAACAGCCCTCCATGGGGTAAAAAACTCTCTTTTTTAAAAAAATGCATCTGGTGCAGTTGTCTCAAGGCACAGCTGACATATGTACAGCTGCTTGGATGCTTGGAGCGATTAGGGGCATTAAAACGCTTTGCAGGCGCCCAAGGAATTCATTCCTTTGTCCAGTAGCGAAGTGACCTTCTCTATATGGCGGTGCCAATGCGGCCACCTCCCTTTTCCCTTATTTGTAGTGCGCGTAACTAACGTTCCGGCGGCAAGCAAGGATCCCAGCTGGAAGGTTCCGACTAGCTGACGTGGCGGGGAATGCCTGTGGGCGTGGCTATGCTAATAAGCCAGACAGAAGCACAGCTTGTTGTCACGATGGGATGCAGAGGCATAAGCAAAGACTTTGTTTTAGTGATAGGTGGTGTAAGTAAAACCTTTTTTTTAAAAAAGCATTAGCAATAAATAAAGGAAGTCATTTCAAAGAATAAGGCAAGCAAGGGAGGGGGGGCGCAATTTCAAAATTTGTAAAAAGCAGAATGCATGAAATGCAACTTGTTAACGTCTTTAGGAAACTTGATCACTCTCTGGAGGTGGGCGGGGAGCCTTTGATTCTAATAATCCTTCTTTTGTACGTTAAAGTCACTTGCAGGCCGGTTTGTGTTTTCTTTCAGCTGCATCCCAAGGAATTAACCCTCGCAGGAATTGTGTAAAACTTTGCTCTAAAATGCTTAAATCAAGTTGGCATGTTGACTGGTAGATTTTTAAGCACAGAGAGGTCCAGCTGGGGGCAGTGTGTGTGTGTAAGCACCAGTTGTTTAAATAATTACAGTTACAGACAGGTAGCCGTGTTGGTCTGCCATAGTCAAAACAAAAAAAATCCTTCCAGTAGCACCTTAAAGACCAACTAAGTTAGTTCTTGGTATGAGCTTTCGTGTGCATGCACACTTCAGATGAAGAAGTGTGCATGCACACGAAAGCTCATACCAAGAACTAACTTAGTTGGTCTTTAAGGTGCTACTGGAAGGAATTTTTTTGTTTTAAATAATTACATTAATGAAGATGGGGGGGGGGGGGCAGGAAGGATGGAAACTTTTTATGTGAACCACCCTGAGACCTCTGGATATACAGTGGTACCTCGGGTTACATATGCTTCAGGTTATGCAGACTCCGCTAACCCAGAAATATTACCTCGGGTTAAGAACTTTGCTTCAGGATGAGAACAGAAACCGTGCTCCAGCGGCACGGCAGCAGCGGGGGGCCCCATTTGCTAAAGTGGGGCTTCAGGTTAAGAACAGTTTCAGGTTAAGAACGGACCTCCAGAACGAATTAAGTACTTAACCCGAGGTACCACTGTAGAGTGGTATATAAATTCAACTAATAATACAGAAAACAAACAAACTGCAAAATACAATGTGGACTACTGTCGAAAAGATGTCAAGGGATGACACGCCAAGTCTGGTAGGGCTTACTTCCTCTGAATGGGCCACGCGTGGTTCAGAGTGTGCAGTTAGTCCTGCAACATACAATGCTTTTTCACCAGTGGCTGCTGCACATTGCTTTGGAACAGTTTCCTTCTTGGAGCAACTCACTTTTCAGTACCAACAAAGTAGTAGTAGTTTGGGGCCCTTGTGCCTGCAGGAGGATGTTTGAAGATGTGAGGCAAAAGACTGGTGCAAAGAGAAAGAAAGAAAGAAAGAAAGAAAGAAAGAAAGAAAGAAAGAAAGAAAGATGCTGGCTAAAAAGTGGAAAACGCAAGAACTTCCTACGGTGGAAGAATGGCAGATGAAGATGATGGAGTTTTCGGAGCTGGCCGACCTGACCGGAAGAGTCCGCGACCAGAAGGAGGAGGAGTATCAGGAAGAATGGACCAAATTTAATGATTATTTAGTTAAATGTGTTAAGTTAATTGGAAACAACCTGCAGATACTTGATTGGCTTAGGATTTTATATAAGTTAAGTGATGAATTAATATGTTCAATCTCAAAATGAAAAGATTTAAGGATGTTAATGTTCAAGTTAAATTTATAAGAACTATGATTTGGAAACCCGTTAAAAGGATATGCGTTGAAATTCAACCAAGGGGAAACGAGGAAGTCACTTAACAATGTTAATAAGTGTAATATTAATAAGGTTATGATTTATGTTTGTTTGTTTGTTTATAATTTTGTGAAAACCAATAATTTCTTTTTGGAAAAAAGAAAAGAAATGCTGAACATTATTGCCATCCCTATGCTGGGTTTTCAAATTCTCCTGCTCCCTGGTATTTCTACATACGGAAAACTCTTTTGCCTTTTTTGTCTGTTTGCTAAGGATCCCCTCTGCCGTTTGCAAACAGCCACAGGTATCTTTGTCTCTGAGCAAGCAGGCCAGGCGCCCTTTGCCCGGCTTAATCAGTGCTATGGAAGTGGCTGGGACTTTGGCACAGGAAGAAGCAGGGAGCGTTGACCCAGCGCAGGCTCAGAGTTAGTGAGCCATCAAGTGATGTGGCAGGCGGACTTTGACAGCTGCCTTTGGGGACGAGAAGGACTGAGGCCGGCATTTAGAGCTGTAGCTGGTGGTCTCACTTTTAAACAGGTGTGTTGTGTCTGTGTGTTTGTGTGTGTAAACAAGCTCACGTGTTGGTGGGAATATTGTTGCTCACCCCAGGATTTATCCTGGAGCACCCCATTGAAACTCGGTTTGCTCTGCCTAGGGTGTGGGTGTGAAACAAAAGCAAAACCAAATTGAGTCAGTACCATTTGTGCAGGGTCAGATGTTAGGACTTGCTGCAGATGGGTTGACAATGATTAGTAGTGCAAAATATAGAGGGCATGGGTTACTTTAAAAAATGGTCCAGCAGGGGAAGAAATGCCTTTTGTTCTTACAGAACATGGCATTTAAGATTTCTTCGCAGGTGTGTTTTGAACACAGGGATGTACTAGTTGAGAGAGCAACTAAGTGTTCAGTTCCGTTCTCACTTCAGTTATGAATTTATTAGTTGGTCGTATGCCGGCCACAGTTTTACAGGACTGCTTGTAAGATGCTGAAATAGTGTATGTGAAGTTCTCTGAGGACTTAGAAAAAGTGCTTTGTAATTCTTGTTGTTAAATGTTGAGATCAGTCATGTTGAATGCTGTCCATTCAGTGTTCCTAGCCTGTCAGAACTCTGTGCCTAAAATGCCAACCTCTGAACAAACTCAGTGTTCAAAATAAAGCAAAGTAAAATATGTGTTTACATAGACGCATCTTTTGCACCAAGTCATACAATTTTAGTGCATTTATTTAGACACCGGGTATTGAACCTGTGACCTGCCCTGCCACTGAGCTTGACAAAGCGCTTCCTTGCTTTTTATGTGGGAGCCCTTTGCAGGCCCCATGTGCTCTAATGCGTGTCTGCAGAGGACCATGAGGCATGAAAACCTTGGGATTTTGTGTATCTCATTTTGAAGATGGGCTGTTTTTGTTGTGTCCCCTCTCTTACAATTATGCTTATCTTTGCAGGAAGCCGAAGCTGGTTTGGTAAGGAAATCTGAACGAAAGCAGTCCCTGCAGAGAGTCCAAGATGGACCCATGGGTCCCACCGCAGCAGCCCCAGCCACAAGGGAGACATGTTCCCCACATGGAAGGCTATGAGAGGGGCCCATGGAGGGCAGTTTCCCATGGCATTCCACCGCCTCAATCCAGTGAGTGGCTGTACCACCATGAACCCTGGGCTAGGCCTCAGCCTTGGCCAGATGCTCGAGTAGAATACCACCATTCTGCCCATCACCCAAGACTCCAGGACTATAGGAGGCCAAACTCCAGAGCAGAGTATTATGAAACTGGCTATCCCAACCGGTCGTATTCAAGGTAAGACCTCTAAAGCCCTAAACGGCCTCGGCCCAGTATACCTGAAGGAGCATCTCCACTGCCATCGTTCTGCCCAGATGCTGAGGTCCAGCTCCGAGGGCCTTCTGGCAGTTCCCTCATTGCGAGAAGCAAAGCTACAGGGAACCAGGCAGAGGGCCTTCTTGGTAGTGGCGCCCACCCTGTGGAACGCCCTTGCATCAGATGTCAAAGAGATAAACAACTATCAGACATTCAGAAGACATCTTAAGGCAGCCCTGTTCAGGGAAGTTTTTAATTTGTGATGTTTTAATGTATTTTTAGGGACGCAGGTGGCGCTGTGGGTAAAAGCCTCAGCACCTAGGGCTTGCCGATCGAAAGGTCGGCGGTTCGAATCCCCGCGGCGGGGTGCGCTCCCGTTGCTTGGTCCCAGCACCTGCCAACCTAGCAGTTCGAAAGCACCTCTGGGTGCAAGTAGATAAATAGGGACCGCTTACTGGCGGGAAGGTAAATGGTGTTTCCGTGTGCTGCGCTGGCTTGCCAGATGCAGCTTTGTCACGCTGGCCACGTGACCTGGAAGTGTCTGCGGACAGCGCTGGCCCCCGGCCTCTTAAGTGAGATGGGTGCACAACCCTAGAGTCTGTCAAGACTGGCCCGTATGGGCAGGGGTACCTTTACCTTTACATTTTTAATGTATTTTTAATCTTTGTTGGAGGTTGCCCAGAGTGGCTGGGGAAACACTCAGAAGGATTGGGGGACTTTGCAGAGAAATCAGCAGAGCCTCTTCTTCCATATAGTCTCCTAGCCCTTCTCTGTTTCATACAGAGGGCCTCAAACATTCATTTATCACTTTGATTCCAATGTTTTGTTTTTTATATTAATGCAGCTGTGTGGAACTCCAAATCAGAGTATTTAATCCAAGTAGTTCCAAAGGAGGAGGAGAGGGATAACTATCTCCTCACTTACAGGATCCCTCTAGTAGCTTTCTCTCTCTCTGTGTGGGAAATCTACTGGATCTGCAGATCTTTTCTGCTGGGGTGAAAGAAGGAGATTGTGTGTGGGATTTTTAGTTGGAAAATGCCCAGGGAAAAAGAATTATTCAGCCCCTTTCCTGCTGCACTACTCCAAACTAATTTGGAGCTCCCTGTGACCTCAGTAAAGAATTTTAAAAATCACTGAAAAAACAATGGCCTGATTCAGACATTGGATAACTATAGGCATTTCCAGCATGGATGATGTTGGGGTGCACACTTGGGTCCCACTCAGCATCATTGGGTACACATTTGGTATGCTTTAGACCTTTGAGTAATTAGCACAAAGGTTGCAGAGCATTTCTTAGCGTCTTTTGTTGAAGGTCCTCAGTAATCTCCCTGTGACCAGGATCTCTTCTCTTAGGAAGGTTTCCAATTGCATGTTCAACCAGACGCATCAGATATTTGAGCTAATTTGACGGAAGTCTAAACAGGAGCCTGTGCGTCTGAGGATGCTGAGGGGGGTGAGGGTGGGGCACTGTTCACGCTTAAGACCTCATGTGCTCAGGCCTTGTGTTTTCCCACTATATGAACAAGCTGTGATGAGTTTTAGCTGTTCTCTCCTCCCCTAATGCATCTGCAGAGAAGTTGGAAGCTTTCACTTCCAGGTTTACACAAACCACAGTTCTCAGCGATGCCCGAATTAGGAAACTGTTGTTTGTTTAAACCAGGGTTAGCCAACAACTACCAGACTTTTAATGGGACACGGGTGGCGCTGTGGGTAAAAGCCTCAGTGCCTAGGGCTTGCCGATCGAAAGGTCGGTGGTTCGAATCCCCGCGGCGGGGTGCGCTCCCGTTGCTCGGTCCTAGCAGTTCGAAAGCACCCCCGGGTGCAAGTAGATAAATAGGGACCGCTTACTGGCGGGAAGGTAAACGGCATTTCCGTGTGCGGCTCTGGCTCGCCAGAGCAGCGATGTCATGCTGGCCACGTGACCCGGAAGTGTCTTCGGACAGCTCTGGCCCCCGGCCTCTTGAGTGAGATAGGCGCACAACCCTAGAGTCTGTCAAGACTGGCCCGTACGGGCAGGGGTACCTTTACCTTTACCTTACCAGACTTTTAGAAGACATCCGAAGGCAGCCCTGTTTAGGGAAGCTTTTAATGTTTAACAGACTATTGTATTTCAATATTTTGTTGGAAGCTGCCCAGAGTGGTTGGGGAAACCCAGCCAGATGGGTGGAATATAAATATATTATTATTATTATTATTATTATTATTATTATTATTATTATTATTATTATTATTATTATATGAGGCCCTACAGAAGTTGCTGGACTACAGCTCCCATCATCCCTAATCACTGGCCATGCTGGTGGGGGCTGATAGAAGTTGGAGTCCAACAGGATCTAGAGAGCACCATGTTGCCTAACCCTGTTTTAAACTATTGTTCCAGAAAACAAACGGGTCCTGAAATCACAGTTTGCTCCCAACAAGTTCTCACTAAACATAGTCTAAAACAAACCACAGTTACCTTAATTTGGATGCTCTGGGGAACCGTGGTTAGTTCAGAACTGAAATTGAAAGCTTGTGAAAGAAGAGGAGTATACAAACATTATGCTTGCTGCAGCTTGTTTACATAGCAATAGCAGAAACCATGATTTCCTGCTTTATCTGATTTGGGCCTATGTATCTCCTATATCACATCTACTGTTGTAGTCACACTGCTTCTTTATCCTGTAATTTGTTTCTGCTCTCATTCCTGATCTCATTTGCCTTGTCTCCTCTCACAATTCACCCTGGTGAATTATAGACAGGTTTGCTATTCATTGCATCAGTGCGGTAAAGTAAGTAGAACATCAAGGGATTTATTTGTGGTCTGTATTCATATTTTTCAATGATCAAATACAGAGCTGGAAATGGGAGAGAAGGTCATTTCAATTACCAAGTGGTCATTATAGCCCATTTATTACCTTCCATAGCAGTTTTTGGAACTGTTTCTGACAGCATTTCCCTCCTGATTTTTTTATCCTCACAAATAACGAGGAATTTAGACAGTTACCCAAAGCAGCTTCCTCCATCTCCCTTTCTGCTCTCTCTCTCCTTTGGGCCACGCTTCAGGCAAAGTTATGAAGACCACCACCGGACCTTTGCGGAAGATTATGCGCATGGCGACTACCAGAGATACCCCCAAACCTGGCAAAGTGAGAGAGGTACTGCATTCTCCACAGAAACAAAACTGGTTTAAAAATACTTGATGGAACTGGGTTCAAGAGGAATTCTGGAATTCATTCTGGTGGTGTGTGCTTGTGTACATATTCAAAGCCTTCCTTACGCCATGCTTGTTCCACACACTGAAACCACATTGAATCCCCATTATTTTCCCCAACCCAGAAAATAAATTGTGTGAACTGTGGTTTACAAACTACTCTTCCTAGGATTCTTTGAAGGAACTCATGTATTTTAGACATGCTTTAAATGTACGCAGCCCAACAATTCTCTGTGGTTAGATTTACCATTGTCTCATTTGCTGTGTTCAGTGACCCTCCTCATTTGATAAATTCTGGATTTTTTAAAAAAAAGAAACAAAAAAGAAGTCCATCTCAGCAAGAATGTGATTTTTCTGTCTCACAGGCTCAAAATTCTCAGTACTTTTCCAGAACTAGTTCTGAGCCTAAATGTCACCACATTTCGTGGGACCCATTTACAGGCCCTGGAAGTCCCAGATTTATTTAATTACTAATACATTTATACCTTGAGTTATGCAGGAATTTTAAGAAACCAAAAAAATCAGTGCAGTTTTGAAATTGGTGGATAGAATCTAGAAGTTTTGAAAGGTTCAGCCCGTTATCTTGATTTAAAATGATGTCCAACACTATCCAAACATAGGTGAATATTCACTCCTTAATCTGAGGAACCACCATGCACAATTTGGATACAATATAGTAAGACAAGGGTTGCCAACCGTTTTGTATTAGTGAGCACATTTCAAATTTTGAGGGAGTGCTGGGGGTGCCAGTCACAAAATGGCTGCCATGTAGTGGGCATGGCATAACACAAAATGTCTGCCACCATGAGCATGGCATGACATAGAGTTAGAGAGACAGCTGCCCCTGGCAACCTTATACTTACTGTGGGAAATTATCTATGTCCTGCTGGTCCTGATTATGGAGATCTCTCTCTCAGAAAAAATAAATGTGGTAGCCAACACCACTCTCATTTCACAGAAATTGCTTAGAAAGTACCGGCACATTTTGCCGCATAACTTTCTTTCTAGGAGAGCGAGAGACTGGCCACATGCAAGTGGAAGGCAGAACCAGAGGCTAAAGTGGGCGGGGCAAGAGTGTGAATTTTACCTTTGCACAGTAGGTTAGTTTCCACCCACACCTACCCTTCTCCATTCAGACAGGCAGGCAAAAGCATGATCAGAGTCCAAGGACATACAGTGGTGTCCCGCAAGACGAATGCCTCGCAAGACGAAAAACCCGCTAGACGAAAGGGTTTTCCGTTTTTCGATGCGCTTTGCAAGACGATTTTCCGTATGGGCTTGCTTCGCAAGACGGAAACGTCTTGCGAGTCTTGCGATTTTTTTCGCTCCCCCCCTTTTTCTAAGCCGCTAAGCCTTTAATAGCCGCTAAGCCGCTAATAGCCTTTTAGCCGCTACGCTGCTAAGCCTTTAATCAGTGGCGTAGTGTGGGGGGTGCAGGGGGGGCCGGCCGCACCGGGTGCAACATCTGGGGGTTAGGGTTAGGGGGCGCAAATCCACGGGTTAGGGGGCGCAAATCCACGGGTTAGGGGGCGCAAATTACTTGCCTTGCCCCGGGTGCTGACAACCCACGCTACGCCACTGCCTTTAATAGCCGCTAAACCGCTAATAGCGCTAAGCCGCTAAGCCGCTAATAGTGTTGCTTCGCAAGACGAAAAAACCGCTAGACGAAGAGACTCGCGGAACGGATTATTTTCGTCTTGCGAGGCACCACTGTATTTCAATCTGGCAAAAAACACTCAAGGTGGGCGTATATCAGGGGTGGTGAGGGGAGAGAGGGTATGGCTTAGAATGGGGTGTGAACTTGGGCCAGATGGAGAGAGGAAGGCCATTTTGCCCCTGCCAGGTTTCAGTCTTACATAGACCTTTCTTAATCTGAAGGTAGATTTTGAGTGAGCCTTTGACTGAGCCTAACAAATTATAAATGTTCCTCTGAGCATTTGTGAGTTGATAATCCTGGCGCCTGGGGTGTAGCTGACTGTTCTCCTGTGGATTCTGTCACTTTTTCATATGGTTTTATTGGAATTGTTTTGTATTATAGTGAACAGACCTTGTGTCATTGATGAGGGGCAATATAGAAATTTTAAGAATGAACAAACATTTGTAAGTTCTGGTGTGTAAGTATGTACACACATGTTGTCTATGTTTGTGCATTCACATGTGTAAAAAAAACCTCTAGTGTACATGACTTTTAATGGCCTCCTGTAATCAGTTGTACTTTTTTTCTAAGCATAGCCCCTTTGACAACAAAAGGCAATCGTATCTGGTGTAGCTTTATCAGTTTTTAAATGTTGCAGATGCCTGGAAGTGTTTTAAATGTTGCAGATGCCTGCTCCTTTTTGTTTTCTCTGAGTATGTAGATCCAAGACAGAGAGATACCTGGGGTGAAGGTACAAATTACTGGGACCAGAACTATTACAGAGATCAACGTCGGGTAGAAAGCAGCGGCTTTGCAGAGCATCATAATGGAACTCCAGTTTGGTAAGGAAATCCTATGAGTTGACCCACCCAGCTGGGAAATGACTAAGATCTCCTTAATCCAGTGTCTGTGAAGGACACTTGGTGACTCTCTGCTCTTGCAATGTGCCTCAGGGAAGCACGTTTCCCCACAGGAGGCTCCTGAGACCTTTGCCAGGTGAGTATAGTCCCGGGGTGCCCAGGCTTCTGTGTAGGTCCTGGAGAACTAGATATGTTGCTCTGTTATTTGCAGCAAACCTGAAATCCAACCACTGCAAACATTTCAATAAAGAAAAGTTAGGAGGTCATCTTTAATAGATCCATTTTTGTTTTTCACTCAGAGTAAGACCCTGGAACCCAAACAGCCTCAAAATATGCACAAATGTGCCCTTAATGCATAACCATGCTCTCCTGTGGGGAGATGCATGAGCTCTCTGTGAGAGTGCAGCCAACAGATTTGTAAACAAAATCTCTCTGTCTCGCCCCCCTTTTGCTACCCTTCTTCAATAAGGTCAAAGAGGCACGAGTCCTACGAAGACAATTACATTTCAAAGAAAGATGGCTCCTATGATATAAACTACAGTTATCCTTTGCAACAAGGACAGATTCAGGATGAATTCCAGTGGAAGTTCCAGGAGAACACCAGTTTTCCAGCGCATGAGGTGCGAGCTTTGGGGCTTGTCCAGGGTATCCTTTCTTCTTCCCTCATCCCAGCTGGTGCTACTCGGATAGGCCTGAGAGCCTTAAAAAGCAAATGCCAGCTTTAAAGTTCTCTGTAAAGGGCGTTGCAGTTCGTTTTCCCTTTGCTTTCATCAAGACCATCTTTCCTTCTATTCCGCCTCTTCCCCGCTCCTCTTCTCCATTGTAGGTTCCATTGCCTGAGGAACCAAGCATGCTCCAAAGGTATAAGGAATCGGGCCTCAGCTCGAGTAGCTATGAGCTTAGCCAGTACATGTATGATCCCTCCAGCCTCTACGAAGCAGCTCCCTCCAAGGACTGGAGCCCCATTCAGGCAGGTAAGGTATTCCAACACCAGCAACATCTGGGGTGTGGGTGACCAAGGCATTTGCCAACACCTCGAGGCTAGCATCAGGGCCACCACTGCGCATTCTTTCTTTGCGTGGATTTTTCTTCATCCCTCCAATCTGACCCCTGATATAGGTTTTTAATCTGGTGTTGTTATTGTGCATGTTCAGCCCTTTTCTTTTCAACATTTGCACTGTAAGACACCTTGTGAGTGTTGGGATGTGTCCAAGGGAACGGGGGCAATTTGCAGACCCCCCAGCTGGCTCCAGCCCACCGGCCGGCAGCTGGTCGAACTCCAGTCCTCGGTTCTGCATCAAAAGGTGCGACTCAGAGCTTCAGAAGCCTTTCAGAAGCTGAGCACGCAAGCCAGCAGAGATAACAAACTCTTCGCGATGGATTGGCGGACAGAGGTATATGGAAAGCATATTTACAAGCAGTTTATTCAGCATAGATCAAGGCAAAGAAAACATGTCTGCTCTCCTTCATGTCTAAGAGCAAGAAGCATAAGGCAAAAGCTATACACAAATGGAAGTTCCCAGCAAGCTGTGCTGGAATGTAAACAGACATGTGACATTCAACAGCTCCACACATCTGTTTAGGTGAAATGGAACATCAGTATCCTAACATCCTCCCGCTTTCTGTGTAACCTGTATTACCTGTGGTTTAACCCAATTGCAAACGCTGTACATAAAGAAGAAGAAGAAGAAGAGTTTGGATTTGATATCCTGCCTTTCACTCCCTTTTAAGGAGTCTCAAAGCGGCTAACATTCTCCTTTCCCTTCCTCCCCCACAACAAACACTCTGTGAGGTGAGTGGGGCTGAGAGACTTCAAAGAAGTGTGACTAGCCCAAGGTCACCCAGCAGCTGCATGTGGAGGAGCGGAGACGCGAACCCGGTTCCCCAGATAACGAGACTACCGCTCTTAACCACTACACCACACTGGCTCTCTTAAACCTTAAGTTGTTCTCTGTTAACAACCTTAGACAACAGATCCGCAGGAATTTTGTTTCCTGGCATGTAGGACACTTGAATGAGTCCTTTCTGAATACGTTAAATAAATAATGCTATTTGTGTGTGTCTAAACATGGGAGTGTTCCCATCACCTAAAAGAGGGGTGAGGTTTGAGTTTAAAAGCAGAAGGATGGTGCAGGAGCAGATTTGCACAAAACCCTCCATTTGCCTGTGAATTACCTACAAGTTCTTTTCTAACTGGTGTCAGAGCTCAGCTGAAGACAAAAACTATGATGGAGAAAAGCTGTGGGAAGGTTTGGCAGGAGTAGTGATCTGCACTTCTCATCCATGTACCCTTTTTGCTTGTGAAATCACATCCTCCTGTGAGACCAAGTCAGTTCTTTGTTTAGACACATTGAACGACAGGCATCCTTCTAGTCTGGGGCTCAGAGTCTGGCAGGAGGCATGTCAAACAAACTTCAGCCACCTCCTGGATGGCCACCGTCTTTGTGTGGTGGGGTTCCTGGCTGTGCATCTTCCCCCTTCCCCGTGGATCTAAAACAAGGAAGGTGTAACCTGTAGCCATCCAGATGTGGTTGAAGCACAACTCACAACATCACTGATCATCGGACGCACTGGCTTGGCATTGATGGAAGTTGTAGGAGTCCAACAAGATCTGGAGAGTGCCAGATTTCACAGCCCTGATCTACAATAATGTGTGATGCAGGGGCCACACTTGCCTGTAAACACAAAAGCTCCCACCTTCCCAATGCAAAGACTGCAGCTGCCCAACAGGTGCCTGAACTTGGCCAAACTCTTTTTGTGTTGCCCCATCAGCTTCCTCTTTGTCTTTCCTGCTTTCTGTTTGAGTTGAGTTGAGTTCTGTTCCCTTCACTGTCACCCCCTATGACAAGGCAGTTATTCTTCCTGCCTGCTTTCAGATTTACAGTTCACTGAGCAGCTTATTTGATGTGCGTTTTAGCTGGCTTGCTTTCTTGTCAGTCTGGGATCAGCCTCTGGCCTAAGCCAATGACAAGCCACTAACAGTCCCGGTCTTGTCATTTAGCAGAAGACATGCCAGTTCCTCTTCACCCTGTGGCACCTCTGAAGTTTCGTGTCCCTCATGTACCTGTGTGCTTTGGAGCTGCGGGGCAGCTGGTCCGAGGATGTCCTAATTACCCACCAGATGGGCAACCTGCTCTTGTGGAAATGCACAGCCTGGAGGTAAACATTAACTTGCCCCTTGGAAGTGAGATGGATTGTTGCAAATCTGCCCTCCGTTGCTTTGACAGTCCTTTCTCCTGAGTCTTGACTTCACTCCTTCATTCCTGCCTCACCTCTCGTTGTTTTATTTTGCTGTCAGTCAGCTTTGAGCCTTGTTTTAACAACTCCTTTATCTGTGGATTTGGGAATGTCTTCTTTCTGCTGGCACCTCCCAACATCAGCCTGTCCCCTGGTGTTTGCTTAAAGCATCTTCTAGACACCCTCTGATTTCCAGCTCTTTGGCAGAAGAAACACCCAACATCCATTTCAAGGTTCATCACAACCAGTAGAAACATTAAAAAGAAGGAAGCAGAGATTCTGCAGGCAGCTGGAAGAATTCATATTGCAGACCCTATTCTATGATCCTCTTGCCATGGGGATTCCTATGAAATAGCTACTCTAGTTATTAAGGGGTCACAAATATCATTGTTCAAATCTCCCCACCATAAATTTACTAGGTTGCCCCAGATAAGCCATTACCTTTCAGCTTCGGCTGATTTACTGTGCAGGCATCATAATATTGTTAGGGCTTGTCTACAGAGACATTTGCTATGTGTTTGTAACTGTTTTTATTTGCATAGCCCACATCCCTTGATGACACCGGTCCCCATGCTTTGCCCCTGTATATTTGGGTTTACCTGATATGGGGATAACTTGATAAACTGGGGGAAACTGGGCTCCAAACAACTTCCCTCGGGATTGCGGATTATTTGTTTTGGTGTTTTGGGGCAGGTGGATCAGTTGTCACTTTCTGGTACTCCTCTTTTCAGGCCTACTACTTCTTATTTTCATTTCTAATAATAATAATAATTTATTATTTATACCCCGCCCATCTGGCTGGGTTTCCCCAGCCACTCTGGGCGGCTTCCAACCAAGTATTAAAATACAGGCTGTGCTTGTAACTACAGTGGTACCTCGGGTTAAGTACTTACCGTATTTTTCACGCACCAGACCACAAGATGCACCTAGTTTTTGGAGGAGGAAAACAAGAAAAAAAATATTCTGAATCCCAGAAGCCAGAACAGCAAGAGGGATCGCTGTGCAGTGAAAGCAGCAATCCCTCTTGCTGTTCTGGCTTCTGGGATAGCTGCGCAGCCTGCATTCGCTCCATAAGACGCACAAACATTTCCCCTTACTTTTTAGGAGGGAAAAAGTGAGTCTTATAGAGCAAAAAATACGATAATTCATTCTGGAGGTCCGTACTTAACCTGAAATGGTTCTTAACCTGAAGCACCACTTTAGCTAATGGGGCCTCCCGCTGCTGCCACGCCGCCGGAGCACGATTTCTGTTCTCACCCTGAAGCAAAGTTCTTAATCTGAAGCACTATTTATGGGTTAGTGGAGTCTGTAACCTGAAGCGTATGTAACCTGAAGCGTATGTAACCTGAGGTACCACTGTATTTCCTGTGTGCTTCTGAATGGAAGAATATATATTTTTCCTTTTGATCCCTCAGATTAGCACGAACCCAGAAAACTTCACAAGCCAGTGGCAGCTTGCACACACACACACACACACACACACACACACACACACACACTTCTGATCCCTCAGATATGCATAAAACCAGAAAGCTGCACAAGCAAATTTGCAGTTGCCTGATTGTGTGCCCCAGGAAGAGAGACAAGGGCAGGAAGATGTTCAAAGAGCTTACGCAACCCTAGATGACTAAAACAAGCACAACATAGCATACTTTCTACAACCACTTTAGCTACAGTGAGTGCAGGCAATTATCCGAATCCCACTCACTGACTCTTTCCTTGTTTTCCAGGTGATCCTACATGACACAGCTGAGCAGGAAGCCTTGAGAGTCTTCCCAGGACCTCTGATCAGGTACATGACCTCTGAAAGAGTACAACTTAAGTTTTCATTCTCCACCGTAGCCCTGAGGCAGCCCTACTCTGAAGCAAGCTGAGACGTCCCAGGCAACAGGCTCTGGATGTTATTGATGGGTAGCAAAATGGGAGTCAGGGGATCTGACTCATGGGGCGCTGTGTACCAGGGTGTTCAGCTGTGCAAGCCCCACTGAAATGAATAGGAGCTGTTTAAGAGCGCACAACTCCCCCTTTGCGGCTCTTCTTTGTTTTCTTGTGACAGAAGAACTGCCCAGTGAATTGTCTTCTTTGTCAATCAGAGGAAGGGTGCTGGTTGGATTTTCTGTTTCAGGCACTAGAGTAGCCTGAAGAAAGTGTTTCATTTCTGCCATTTGGGCTGCATGCAGGAGGCTATTTTAACATGTTGCACTGGTCACAGTGCTCTAATTATATGAGATTAGAATAAAAAGTTGAGGGTGAGGGAGGGTGGAAATAAAACTTCTCCCCCTCCCCCAGGTAGTTGTCATGGTGAATGCTCTCTTAAACTGTCGTTATTATTTGATTACCAGCACCTAGGCAAAAGCCAGAGGGTTTGCTTATGCATTAAAATTATTGCATTGATTGCTGAGTTGTCAAGAAGGGTGCTCAGTCACTGATTTCAGGACGGATTCAGTCGTGTAGCTACACATTCAGGTTGCACAGTTATGGTTGGTTGGGAGGTCTTGCGCAGTAAGCCAACTTCCTTGCAGAACTGGACTTTTTGCAGTAAGGAAAGTGATGGGGAAAAGGCCCTGGAGAGTTGCGGGATGATACTTGCTTCAACAAGAGTGTGTGAGTGCGTTCAGTTTGGAGGGGTCACATCGAAGCCTTTGGAAATGTTATACAGCAGGGATGGGGAATCTTGTCCTCCGCAGCCCTCCAAACCTCCAAACCTACACAAGATCTGGGCCACCTATGGGTCTGAAAGTCCTTGCGCCCCTTTCTTCTCTTCCAGGGAGGATCTGCACAAGGTGGACGTGATGACGTTTTGTCAGCGCAGAGCAGCTGTGGCCTGTGACCTGGACTCCAGCCGAAGCAGAGATTCTGCCTTGCTTTGGAAACTTCTCCTCCTCCTTTGCCGGCAGAACGGGGTGTGTATCTTTGCAGAGATAAGTTAGAGAGCCTGGCTAGCATACCCCCTTGGGGTGCAAGTTTTCACCGACTTCCTCTGCCTAGACTTCACCTTTATCCCTCCCCAATCACTTTTGCAACTGATATCTGATGTCTTCCTTGGTTTTGGAGTCTGTATGTGCAGTGTGGACCCAGACCTCTGGGAAGTGAGTGCAGGTTTCCATCGATTTTGGGAGGATTTCTCAATGTCTGGTGTCCTTACGTTACCCTTATTTCCCCAAAAACCCTAGAAGAAAGGGCATGGTATTTATTCTTCCTTCTCAAGTGTTCAGCTTTGAGGTCTGGGTCTAATACCAGGCAGACCTTTTGGCCTTTTCCGGTAAAACCTGAAATAAATTTGAATCATGTGCAGCATGAACTTGAAACTGTCGATCCTACGTTTTATATTCAAAATGTCAGAGGTGTTAAAATGTCACCTTTATTTCCATTTTTTAAGGAGAGGGTTTGACATAATTGGCACCTTGCAATATGCATGTCTATTTAACAATCTATCCTGCTTTTCACCGGTCAAGACCCATAAAGTGTTATGCAAATAAAATTAATTAAAGATGCAAGCTGTTAAGAAAAGAACGCATAGCAATTTGAGAATTTGTGTCGTGTCAGTACGCAAGTTTCAGGAGTTTGAGCTGTTTGTTGTCCAACTAGGTAAATTTGTAAAATTTGCAACGTTTGCAATTACGCCTGAATCCTGTAGCCGCTGTGCTTTCTCCTCGTCCCTTTGCAGTCCATGGTGGGCTCAGATACAGCTGAGCTGCTGATGCAGGACAGCCGGCGCCGGGAAAGGTACAAAAGGCAAGAGCCAGCAGCCAACCTGATCAACCTGACGGATGAGGAGTGGCCAGTGCAGGGTTGTGGGACTCCAGACCTCCTCACGGGGGAGATTGTCCCAAGTGCCGCCACACCACAGCAAAGAGTGGAGAAGTTCACCAAACTCCTCTTTTACGGCAGGAAAAAGGTAAGCTGAATGAAAGCTTGTGTCTTCTGTGGCAAGTTTTGTGGGTTTAATGCACAGAAAACGGCCTGGATCGCACACATACACACATCCCAGCTGCATCAAATGATTTCTCCTGTGTCTGAGCCATCACAAATTAATCACTGCAGCACAGAAGCCACTTCTGCTACAGCAACATTCACACCAGCAAAAATCAGTGCATGCCTGTTACTTTGAGTGGTGGCCTCCCTTACAGCACTATGTAAAAACTGTTAACTTGGTTGTGCTTTGTGTAAAGAATGCCCCATGTTCTCTTACAAAGGATTTGAGGTAGCAGAGCTTGGAAAAACCATTGCTTGTGACCTCGGCCAGCCGCTGCCAGTCAAGGCAGACAATCCAATGGTCTGACGCCCAACGGCATCTTCATAATTTGTTAGTTTGTTTTGTAAATAACTCTTTTGTTAAATTTTAAGAAGCACTTAGGTTTTTACATCTATAAAAGACCATCTGTTTAAAATTATGCAGTACAGAAATAATAAAGCAAAAAGTTATTAAATACAGAAAAAACCCCAAAGGGCACTGGTGAAAGCACATTGTACAGTTCTTATAAAGAGAAGATTAAAGCATTGTATGTTGAATAGACATATTGGTGTTCATAGGAAATAGAAACAGAGAGGGGAGGGGGCAGATACAGGATTGTCAAATATATTTTATTGAATCATCCATAGTCTTTTGGGTGCTGGATGTGGATTTAAGTTGAATGAATCATTTTTAACATAATAAAATGGTACCACATCACAAATAATTTATGTTTTGCTTTGCCCTCTTGCCACTCTTAATTGGTGTGTAAGATTTTCCAGTAAGGCTATCTCCCACACTTTGTTGAAGCATGATAAAAGGTTAGCCCCAACTAAGTCCAAACTACAAGAAAGAAGATTCCACCTAAACATTAGGAAGAACTTCCTGACAGTAAGAGCTGTTCGACAGTGAAATATGCTGCCAAGGAGTGTGGTGGAGTCTCCTTCTTTGGAGGTCTTTAAGCAGAGGCTTGACAGCCATATGTCAGGAGTGCTCTGATGGTGTTTCCTGCTTGGCAGGGGGTTGGACTCCATGGCCCTTGTGGTCTATTCCAACTCTATGATTCTATGATTCTAAGTCTTTCCAGTGTCTGGCGATAACAGTCCTGGCTGCTTTTAGCAGATGTGACACTAGCTCTCTACAATGAGAAGGTACATCTCCATTTTCAAATAAATTTATAGGTGCCATCTGGAGAGAAAGGTTAAATGTATACCTGTCCCTTGAAAAATTAAAATCCAGAAATGCATGTGGGTACCTGTTCATTGGCATTCACATTAGCATCTTGGCGAGGAAGAGGGAGCCATGTATGCCAGCATCATAATTTCATATGAAGGAGTGGACATAGAGCATTCCAGTCTCTTCCCAGTGCTTCTCTTGCACTTTCTGTCCCTCATTGATGCCCCTGCCTCAGGTCGACCAATGTCTTGTCTGTGGAACTCACTGGTGGCCTCTGACCACTAAGCCAGCCCTTCTCTGCACAGTCCCTTCTACTGGCTTCTGTTTCTTAGCAATGCTGGAGTGTGGCAGAATACAGGGGAGTTTGATGGAATGTCGAGAGCTGGCTGTTTATTGGTTCTTGCAGGAAGCTCTGGATTGGGCCATGAGAAACCATCTGTGGGGCCACGCTCTCTTTCTATCAAGCAAGATGGACCCGAGGACCTATAGCTGGGTCGTGAGTGGGTATGTAGCACCCACTACCACAAAATCTCTCAGTGCACTTTTCTCCGGATTTCAGCAGGGCCGGCCCTAACATTAGGCAGAATGAGGCAGCAAATGTTGGAGTGTGCAGAAAACTGTTGGGTCATGTTGGAGGACAGAGCTTTGTGCGCAATGAGGCCTGCTCTGCATCTTGTAAGCTAGCTGTTGTCCTCGGGTGTGGTGGAAAAGCAATGCAAAAGTTCAACTGTCAGTCAACTTCTCTCTCTCTCTCTCTCTCTCTCTCTCTCTCTCTCTCTGTGTGTGTGTGTGTGTGTGTGTATGAATGAGGGCACCACCTTGTCCGTCAATTTAGGCAACAGAATGTCTTAGACCAGCCAAGCATTTCATCGCTTGCCAAGTCTATTAAAAATGCTTTCTTCCATCTCGTTGCAGGTTCACTAGCACTCTGGCCTTCAATGACCCCCTACAAACGCTTTTCCAGCTCATGTCTGGAAGGATACCTCAGGCATCCCTGGTACTGATGTCTGCCGCCTTTTCTGCCTAAGTATCTTGTCTGCATCTAGGATCAGCCACCTGAACCTGTCAGGGCTGGTGGTCCGGGATACACAACCCCAGGGCATTTTAGACTAAGGAGCCAAGCCCCAGACAGCAGCTTGATAGGACCAGGTGGAAACCTCTTTGGCCCCTTGTCACCAGACCTTTGCTGAACTGGCAGCTAACTACCTACAGTAGTAGCACTCTAGCAAAGCAGAGACCAGGACAGCAGTTCTGGGTGGCTTCCAAGGCGCTTTGTGTTGCTTGTTCCTGTTTGCGAGGGTCGCTGCTTTGAGACCCCCCTGGCACTCTGCAGTGTCAGCTCTGGGTGAAGACCCACTCCGTCCCTAAGGAGGCTTATTCTAGAGAAATTATTGGCCAAGTTTTTTTCCCCTCCTGTGTGCTCCTCTGCTTTGCCCCTCCTGCTGCCTCTCAAAAGCAAAGGCTGCCACCTGAAGGTGCTTTAATTCCATAGTTAGGCGCTGTTATTGTTGCCCATATGCCATTCAGTTAAGTGTCCACAAGACTCTGCTGGCGCAAAAGGCTGCTCTTATAGCGTATGAACACCAGCCTCCCACCATTCACCCTTAGGAAACCTGCATTTTAGCTGTTTGGATAGATGGAATCTAGCTGATTTCCTAGATTCCATTCATTCATCCATCCATCCAAATGAACAGTTAAAATGCAGGTGTCCTAAGGGTGAATGGTGGTGAGTCGGAATGTGATGTTCTGTTATGCCGTGAAGAGAAGAGGAAGGGCATGGAAGAGCTCAATGGGCAAACTTAATTCACCTCATGTGCCAAAACCTGGCATTCATACAAGGGGGATTGTTTGCTTGTTGCTTATAGTTTGCGTCCTGGCCAAAGCTCTTTGAGCATTTAAGAATATCATTTATGCAAAACCATCAGCTGTAAAATGCTGTTCTGTAGGTCAGCCAATCAACAGCATCGAGGCGGAGCTACGGCCACAATTTCCCAGCTTCTTCCAGCCCAGGTTAGGAATCAGGTTGGCATTTTCCAGGTGTAGGACCCTGCAACCAATTCCTGGGACTAGGTACTTGAGCAAGTACACAGCAGCAGGTACTGCTTTGTTGACCAGGCAAGTGCAGAAGGGCAGGCTTTTCTGCGTGTTAGAAAAATCCTGACTAATGAAGCAGCTTTGTTTTGCCCGCCAGTCCTACAATCTGATGCTTGCACTTGCAGCCCCCTTCTGTGCCTGAGGAGGGGTTCCTCGCCTGCATGCGCACAGTCTCATGGCCCAGCCCCAGAAGTTGCCAGTCCAAGCTCCAGCATCCGTGGGAGGGCGCCCTGATCGGTGCAGCATTCTGCCTGTAGACACCGCCATCTTCCTTTCCGCTGGAACCAGTGGAAAGGAAAGCACAGCACAGTGTTGGCTGGGCTTTGTTGCCTCTCCCATGACAGGGACAAAAGCCCTGGTGGTTCCACAAAAGTTCCTTTTGGATCCACAAAAGCCCTGGTGGTTGAGATAGGGACAAACCGGGCAGGTAAGCCCAAGAACCTTATCCTAAGAGCCAGGATGCCCTGTCCCAAGGTGAAACCCTGATTCAACTTTTTGTAGCTGCCGCTTGATTGCTTAGGCACAGAGAGCTGCGTAATGTAATGCAATGCAATGTAACGTAATGTAATGGATGACATTTTGCCATCCCTTCCTGGTTCTCTTGCTTAGGCATAGGCCTAGGTGGAATAGGCAGTGGGGTCAAGTGGTTGGGTTTTGTTCTGGCAATGCCTCCTTTTTGCTGCATTACTCCTGAGCTCCCGGGGGCAGGGGTGGCGCTGTCATGCACTGGCTCCACTGCATGATTAGCCTTTGCTGCAGAGTCTAAGGGGAAGATCCAGCTGTTCTTGGCAGCATTCTGAAGCTTCTGCCCTAGGCAGGTTCTCCCACCTGTCTCATGGCAGGGCCTGTCCTGCAAAGGAAAGTTCCACGGCGGCACCAGATGCTGACGGCGTTGCACAAAGTCCTTCATCTGTTGGATGCTAGCATGGAGGCAGCAGCGTTGGCATATATGTTTATAGCTACAATATTCTCCTAAGGACAAAAGCCTTGGATTTGCTCCAGGACTCAAGCATTTCCTTTCTTTTCCATTCTCTGCTGAACTTGTGAACTGAAGCGAGGCAAATCTCCTGAAAGGCAATCTCATGTGGAAACATCTCTTCTGTTTCTTAAACGTTGAGCAAAGTTTAATGCATTTTAATGTTTCATGTATTTTGCGTCCTGATTCCTCCCTCCCTTTTTCCTCCCTCCCCTCTTCGAATGCAGTGCTGCGCCGATGAGAAATGGGGCGACTGGAGGCCACATCTGGCTGCTATCCTGTCCAACCGAGTGGGGGAGGCAGATCTGAACTCCAGAGCCATTGTCACCATGGGAGAGACGCTGGGTGAGGAGACCCACCAAGGGCCCACAATTCCAGTTCTTAAGCCACGAGAGTAGCGTGGCTGCTTCCCACACCGCTCCAGCTTCATAGGAACGGAGGAATCGCAAGGAAGGGGTGGGGCCCACTAGGGAAGAACCACAGGGACAGAGCCCAGGCCTAACTTTGGATACTAGCACCGTTCTTCCCATGGGATCCCACCTACCCCATGTTCTCCCTCCATTTATAATAATAATAATGCTAATAATTTATTATTTGTACCTTGCCCGTCTGGCTGGGCTTCCCCAGCCACTCTGGGTGGCTTCCAACAAAGATTAAAAACACATTAAAATGTCACACATTAAAAACTTCCCTGCCTTCAGATGTCTTCTAAATGCCAGGGACTTGTTTATCTCTTTGACATCTGGTGGGAGGGCGTTCCACAGGGCAGGCACCACCACCGAGAAGGCCCTCTGCCTGGTTCCCTGTAACCTCACTTCTCTCCGTGAGGGAACCGCCAGAAGGCCCTCAGAGCTGGACCTCAGTGTCTGGGCAGAACTGTGGGGGTGGAGATGCTCCTTCAGGTATACTGGACCGAGGCCATTTCTCCCCCTATTGTTCATTTATATAAAATCTGGTACCTTTGTAGGGCTGGTGTGGCAATTAGCGTTATTGGAAAAACTTACGCAGTAAAACAGGCTATGCAGGCTCAATGATGAAAGCCGACAACACTCACTAGGAGGGTTATACGAGGAGACCACTGGTCTCTCAGCTCCGTTATTGGGCTGAATGGAGACACTGACTCAGGACCGCTAAGGTCACCTTGGGCAATATTTAGCGATAGCCACATTGGGTCCTCCTTCCCACTGTGGATTTGAATGCTGAATTTCACTATGGAGTTTGCGAACTGGGTGTTGTGCTCGTGTTTTATCAGTGTTAGAGATGTAAGGGAGGGAAAACCCTTTTCAAAAACAAAACCCCGTATTCCCTGTATTACAGCAGGGGTAGGCTACAGCACTTATGGCATAATGCATATCGTAATGTCTTCTTAGGGGACACGGGCGGTGCTGTGGGTTAAACCACAGAGCCTAGGACTTGCTGATCAGAAGGTCGGCGGTTCGAATCCCTGTGATGGGGTGAGTTCCCATTGCTCGGTCCCTGCTCCTGCCAACCTAGCAGTTCGAAAGCACGTCAAAGTGCAAGTAGATAAATAGGTACCGCTCCGGCGGGAAGGTAAACGGCGTTTCCGTGCGCTGCTCTAGTGCTCCAGAAGCGGCTTAGTCATGCGGGCCACATGACCCGGAAGCCGTACACTGGCTCCCTCAGCCAATAAAGCGAGATGAGCGCCACAACCCCAGAGTCGTCCTTTACCTTTAACTTTTAATCTCTTCTTATCCTTCCATGATGCAATATGCTCCTCTTTTTACCTATCCAGCTGGAAAGGGATTAACAGAAGCTGCTCACCTCTGCTACCTGGTGGCAGACGTCCCCTTCGGCCACTATGGAGTCAAAACAGACCGCATGGTGTTGCTGGGCAGTAGCCAGAGGTGAGTGAGAACGGAAAGGTCCAACTTAATTAGCAGCGCTTGGCGTTTCTGTAGCTCACTGCAAGCATTCAAAACGGCACATTAGCTCAGCATTACAATGCTGCTCTGAAGCCAGCCAAGTTTCCTCCTCTGTTGCAGGCCGGGGGTTCAAAAATGGGAGAGGAGGTGTGTCCTTAAGCCCTTCCAGCGAGGGCATGGCTGTGAGGTGAGACTGGCTTAGGGCAAGGGGTGCAGACTGGCGAGGCAGAAGGACTTTGCTTGGCCTGCTCTTGCGCCTTTGCCTTGTGTCCCTTGATGTGCAATGTCATGTTGGGTAGTGTATAAGACGAACTGCTGCTTGTGGAGGCATCATCCGCTATGCTCTTCTGACAGGATAACTGATTTTTACTGCATGGTGGCAACTGATATGGTAATACAGTGGTACCTCTGGTTGCAAACGGGATCCGGTCCGGAGGCCCGCTTGCAACATGAAAAGCCTGCAACCTGAAGCGCCGTATCTGCGCAGGTGCGTGGTGCGATTTGGCGCTTGTGCGCATGTACGAAGCATGATTTAGCGCTTCTGCACATGCGTGAGCGGTGAAACCCAGAAGTAATGCTTTCCGGTACTTCCGGGTCGCCGCGGGACGCAACCTGAAAAAATGTATCATGAAGCAAACGTAACATGACGTATGACTGTAGAAGGGATGTAGGAACTGGCTCTAGCAATCCTTTTTTTATAAAAAGAAAAGAATAAAGAAAAGAAAAAAGAAAAGAAAAGATTTTTTTCTGATAGGGTTGAGCGGGAGGGCTAGGGCTATGCATGTATAATTACAGCACTATGCCTGTGCAAAGCTACACCTATTCATTATTTTCCAAGTTCCTGCCCCAAGGCCTAATGTGACATTTCCATCGATAGCCGGATATATGGGCTTGACACGTATTGTGGAAATACCAGCTGTGGGCATGGAGTGTAATGCCACAACCTGGCCACACGAGGTCACTGTAGCTCCAAACTAATCTTAAGTTACGGGATGAACTAAAGCTCACTTTGCCCACTGTGCAGTATTTAGGAGTCTTGGATGGGAAACTAGATTTACAGCATTTAGCTTCTTCCGAAGCTGAGAGATGGCACTTCAGTAGCCAACCAGCAAATCTTGAGATGCCGGTGGTCTCCTTGCCACCAACATTCCACAGCCGGACCAAAGTTACTCTCGCTGGAGTCAGAGTAGAACCAAAACGAAATTTTGCAATATGCTTCAATTCAGTACCACCCCCTCCCCGAATCTGAACTCAACATTTGGCAATTTAACCTTCATTGCTCTTGTGTGCCCTGTTTCTGATATTGTGAAACTGGTGTATGCACGATAGCGCTGACGTTATTGCACTCACCTGTCAAATCTTGTATTTGTTGAGTGAGACACAAGTCACAGTCCAGTACTGGCTTCTGCCACATGCCAGCTGCCACTCTGCAACCCTATGATTCTCTGTACAAGTGCTTCCACGACCAGTGAGACAGACAGAGGTTTGGGTTTTCTGCATCTTCTAAAGTGCCCCAAGAAGTCATCTTCTTGTAAGGTGAGACATGCCGGCTGCAAACGATTTAGTCATTCACCTTAAGAGGCTCCGCTAAGGTTAAAAATCCAATTTAAAGAGCCAACAGTTCCACTTATGCTAATGGTGCTCTGGCTAGATAAAAAGGAAAGGATTTTAACGATTCATTTCACCTTTAAACCATTCGCTCCTTATTAGAATTACAGGTCTAAACAAGCCTTGCGTCTTCAAGCAACACATGTAACTGACAACTTTGGTGCTGTTGAATGTAGCTCCTTCAGAATCAGGGCATTTGGGCAAGGGGGACACAACAGTTCTCTAAAAGGAAATCTAATTGGACTTTCTGCCACCTCAAAGCTGAGCCTCAGCTTCTGTTGCCAGGGGGGGATCCAGCAGCCGCCCAGCTGTTGCAGCACCCCCCACGTCCCATGCTGTGTTTTGTACTGGGATTAACTGGTTCAGCTACCTATGGCAACCCTTGGCTTGTAGGTTAGCAGCTTAACATGGGAAATACATAACTTGGATGGAAAAGTTTCTAGTTGTAGTTTAACTAACTAGTCTGGAGCAGAACAAGGCAGCCGCACTTGCTTGGGGTATAAATAATAAATTATTATTTTTGCATTCTCTCAGAGAGTAGCTCCAAGCTGACCTCTCAGCTCGAGGTGTGAGAGAGAAGTATGAGGAGAGAAATAATCTTGGTGTATATTTCAAACCCACACGAACGTCTGTCAGTTAGCGCTACCACATTTGAAGTAGAAATATGTATATATATAAAAAAATTGTCCAGTGGCACCTTAGAGACCAACTAAGTTTGTTCTTGGTATGAGTTTTCGTGTGCATGCACACTTCTTCAGATACACTGAAAGTGTGCAAGAACAAACTTAGTTGGTCTCTACCTTGATGGCAGAAAGTGAGGAGGAATTAAAGAACCTTTTAATGAGGGTGAAAGAGGAGAGCGCAAAATATGGTCTGAAGCTCAACATCAAAAAAACGAAGATTATGGCCACTGGTCCCATCACCTCCTGGCAAATAGAAGGGGAAGAAATAGAAGGGGAAGAAATGTGAGAGATTTTACTTTCTTGGGCTCCGTGATCACTGCAGATGGTGACAGCAGTCATGAAATTAAAAGATGCCTGCTTCTTGGGAGAAAAGCAATGACAAACCTAGACAGCATCTTAAAAAGTAGAGACGTCACCTTGCCAACAAAGGTCCGCATAGTTAAAGCCATGGTTTTCCCAGTAGTGATGTATGGAGGTGAGAGCTGAACCATAAAGAAGGCTGATCGCCAAAGAATTGATGCTTTTGAATTATGGTGCTGGAGGAGACTCTTGAGAGACCCATGGACTGGAAAAGACCCTGATGTTGGGAAAGATGGAGGGCACAAGGAGAAGGGGACGACAGAGGACGAGGTGGTTGGACAGTGTTCTCGAAGCCACAAACATGAGTCTGACCAAACTGCGGGAGGCAGTGGAAGACAGGAGTGCCTGGCGTGCTCTGGTCCATGGGGTCACGAAGAGTCAGACACGACTAAATGACTAAACAACAACAACAAAGTGTCACTGGACAATTTATTTATTTATTTATATATATTTCTACTGCGTCAGACCAGAGCCTGGCGTTCTCTGGTCTATGGGGTCACGATGAGTTGACACGACTAAACAACAACAACAACTGCGTCAGACCAACACGGCTACCTACCTGAATCTAGAACATTTGAATTGGAACCGTGGAGACTGTTGAACAAATGTCTCATAGTTCTGGGAAAACTGTAAAAAGTTTCTGCTGTGCAGTCAATGTGTTCTTAGTTGGAAGGGTTGGGATACAGCTCAGCTTGTATTAAGGCGAATGAAGTTTGTAGAGAGGGGGGAATGTAGAGAGGGGACCTCCAGACGTCCTAGACTGCCGTGTTGAGCTTCCTTCTGGTGTTAAACTGATACCATGCTGAGTTGCTGCTCTCATTTCCTGTTCTTCCTCCTTTCTTATTTGACCCACCACGGGAGAGGAGGCATTTTGTGTGTCTCCGCTGAGATCAGCGCGCCTCTTTCTTGCCTTTCCAACATAGTTAAATAAAACTAGGAGCTCTTTACCATCAAACACATATTTGCTATGATAAACTTAGCTTTCTTATTTTCCATACTAAAGGCCTCCGTGTAATTGCTTCCAAGGTAAGCGTGTTCCTCCAAGGGATTTCAGTGCAAAGTTCAGACTTTCGCCGACGCATATAAACTCTGAATGCTATCAGTGATGGGGAGCTCAAAGGGAGAAAACAAGGTTCTTTATTATTCCAGCCTCTCTCTCCCTTGGTCTTCATTCCTTTTTTTCTCCAAGCAAGCTCTATTGTAGCAGAGAAGCCAAGTCTGGCTTGGTTCAGCAGGCACTGAAGGGAGGGAGGAAGGAAGGATTTAACCAGCATAGCACTGGAGATTTTGAATTCTGGTGCTGGAGGAGACTCTTGAGAGTCCCATGGACTGCAAGAAGATCAAACCTCTCCATTCTGAAGGAAATCAGCCCTGAGTGCTCACTGGAAGGACAGATCCTGAAGCTGAGGCTCCAAGACTTTGGCCACCTCATGAGAAGAGAAGACTCCCTGGAAAAGACCCTGATGTTGGGAAAGATGGAGGGCACAAGGAGAAGGGGACGACAGAGGACGAGGTGGTGGGACAGTGTTCTCGAAGCTACCAGCATGAGTTTGACCAAACTGCGGGAGGCAGTGGAAGACAGGAGTGCCTGGTGTGCTCTGGTCATGACTAAACGACTAAACAACAACAACAAGCACTGGAGAAGGGAAAGCCATTGTTTAATTTATTGAAAGCATTCAGATACTGCCCTAAATTATCTCTGACTCCAGGATGGCTTACACAGTTCAAAGTTTGAAAGAATACGCCTCTAGTTGCAACACACCTTCTTTAGCTGAGTGAGGAAGAATGAAACAAACTGCAACAGGTTCAGCAACAAAACTGAAAGAAAATATGCAAAGCCAAGTGTGCTATGTGTACGGGTTCAAACTGGATGAGGGACTGCATTACCTTGAGATTCTTGCATTGCACGGGATGGACTAGATAACCCTTGGGATCCCTTCTAATTCTACAGTTCTACGATTCTATGGGGACGCGGGTGGCGCTGTGGGTTAAACCACAAAGCCTAGGACTTGCCGATCGGAAGGTCGGCGGTTCGAATCCCTGCGATGGGGTGAGCTCCCATTGCTCGGTCCCTGTTCCTGCCAACCTAGCAGTTTGAAAGCACATCAAAGTGCAAGTAGATAAATAGGTGCCGCTCTGGTGGGAGGGTAAATGGTGTTTCTGTGCGCTGCTCTGGTTCGCCAGAAGCGGCTTAGTCAGGCTGGCCACATGACCCGGAAGCTGTACGCTGGCTCCCTCGGCCAATAAAGCGAGATGAGCGCTGCAACCCCAGAGTCGGTCACGACTGGACCTAATGGTCAGGGGTCCCTTTACCCTTTACCTTACGATTCTATGATACCATGAGGAATGGGAGACTTCTTTCCAAGCATCTGACTTGAAGCATTAACACACCCTTTTTGGTATTTTGCACAACAGAAAGAAGCAGCCAGTTTTAGCTGAGTGGTGTGGTGCCTTAAGACAGTGAAACCTCCTAGCTTAGAATTAGAAAAAGGAAATGCCCGTCTGATTAGAGAAGGAAGAAAGTGGCAAGGATTCTTCTCCCTGCTAACTCTGCATTTACTAGGGCTAGGTGGTTTTTAAAATTGGTTTAATTAATAGATTTGTCAACCAGGGCTTTAGTTGATGGACTGATGATGAGGTTCTCAAATTGTTGTTATAATATTTTATTACTTATACCCCACCCATCTGGCTGGGCCTCCCCAGGCATTCTGGGAGGCTCCCAACAAAATCTTAAAAACACGATAAACCGTCATACATTAAAAACCTCCCTAAACAGCGCTGCCTTCAGATGTTTCCTAAAAGTCAGATAGTTGTTTATTTCCTTGACATCTGATAGGAGGCCGTTCCACAGGGTGGTGGCCACTACCGAGAAGGCCCTCTGCCTGGAATGTGCTTGTGGACTCTATTTCATACAACAATTACTAACACGGATAAAATAAATAAAATAGTAAGTACAGTGGTGCCTCGCAAGACGAAAAGAATCCGTTCCGCGATTCTCTTCGTCTTGCGGTTTTTTCGCCTTGCGAAGCAAGCCCATTAGCGGCTTAGCGGCTTAGCGCTATTAGCGGCTTAGCGGGCTTAGCGGATCAGTTGATAAGCGGCTTAGCGGATCAGCTGATAAGCGGCTTAGCGGCTTAGCGGATCAGCTGTTAAGCGGCTTAGCGGCTTAGCGGATCAGCTGATAAGCGGCTTAGCGGCTTGGGAAAAAGGGGGGGGGGAGGAAAAAAACCCTGCAGGAACTCGCAAGACATTTTCGTCTTGCGAAGCAAGCCCATAGGAAATTCGTTTTGCGAAGCACCTCCAAAACAGAAAACCCTTTCGTCTAGCGGGTTTTCCGTCTTGCGAGGCATTCGTCTTGCGGGGCACCACTGTAAGCAAAATTGAAAAGTTAATAATTTAAGAGAGAGATAAAAAGTCTATGTAGATCCAGCAGGTAAGAATGACTGATGTATTTTATAGGCTGTCGTGCAAAATTTTGTGACTAATGCTGTAATCTCTGGTTTTCCATCTTCTAGAAGAAAACTGGACAATTCCAAACTAGAACATCTGGGCATTATTCTTAGCAAGGGGGCAATAATCGTTATACGAGCATCTTAGTAGTAGGGGCAGCATATAAGGACATGGTCTGTGGTCTGTAGGAGAAGCCGTACCTTCTGCTTCGTCTGCTTCTGAACCAGGGAACAGAAAAGTGTAAACACATTCTCTGAGTTGTGCAGACAAACTCCAATTAGCAAGGGCAAACTGGTGGGACTATAAGCCACAGAAACGTTTGTTTATTTTTAAAGGCTTTTTTATTTTTTATAAAGCTATTTTGGTTCTTGCGTCTTAGGAATGTAATGGAGGGTGGGCGGGAATTAAAAATGGTATTTCATTCTAGCAATGGCAACCAGCTTTGGTTTATTAAGTGTAGGTTGTGTGACATTTCCTTTCACTTATCCGAAGGGCTGATCTACTGAAGTTTCTGTAATTTGCAGATTTGTTTAAGCCTAACTGATTAACCAGTTAATGGGTGGGTGAGTAATGAACTGAAATGAATTCAGTGGCTGCTGCCAGCTCCAGGCATTGGAAGAAAGGCTTGCAGCGCAGCCCTATCAATGTGCAGCCATAAACGACTCCTGTTGGATTCAATGCGTTAGGGATGGGGGCATCTGATGAAAAGCTCCGCTGGACCAGAGGTTGGGTGATGCAGTGCCTGGGCATTCCACCAGAGTGCTCAGCTTTAGCCTCCTTGTGATTGGTTGCAGGTACCGCTAGCCAGAAAGGGACGTGGGTGGCGCTGTGGGTTAAACCACAGAGCCTAGGGCTTGCCGATCAGAAGGTCAGTGGTTCGAATCCCCGCGACGGGGTGAGCTCCCGTTGCTCGGTCCCTGCTCCTGCCATCCTAGCAGTTTGAAAGCACATCAAAGTGCAAGTAGATAAATAGGTACCGCTCTGGTGGGAAGGTAAATGGTGTATCCGTGCGCTGCTCTGGTTTGCCAGAAGTGGCTTAGTCATGCTGGCCACATGACCCGGAAGCTGTACGCTCCCTTGGCCAATAAAGCAAGATGAGCGCCGCAACCCCAGAGTCGGTCACGACGGGACCTAATGGTCAGGGGTCCCTTTACCTTTACCTTACCGATAGCCAGAGTAGGGGGTGAAGTCAGTGCTTTTGGAGGGAGAAAGAAAAGAGAGTTGAGAGTTGGAGCTCTTAGCTTTCAGCTGGAGAGGAGGATAGCTCTTGAGCTGGGTGTGTGAGATCCACTTGGAGGAAAATATCTCTTCCTCTCCTTTGGTGATCACTTGTAGGCAAGTAAGATTGTCTTCCATAAAAATGGGTTTTAACAATGAGTCCATAAGTGACTGTGGAGGCCAGTTCTGGATCCACACGTCCTTCCACTCAGAAATGAGTCCTGTTGGATTCAATGAGTTAGGGATGGGTGGAGAAATCCATTTTGGTTCTCGTTTAAAGACAAAAATCTGCCTAGATTTTCGCTTTTCATAACTGAAACACATCCATCCTTTGAAATTTGTGGTTTTCCGAATTTTGTAGCGCAGCTGTCCAGCCAAGTAATGTGTACAAAATGCGTATGCAAGGGTAAGAAATGTGTATATTAGTGAAAATAACATACAAAATGGGGGGAATTACTTTGCCAAAATGGGTGCATTAAGAGAAATGCCCATTAAAATACTGGTGAATTTTCACGAGGGCTTTTTTTTTTTAACCACCACCACCACAAAGTGACGTGGAAATGTGGAGACCGGAATCTAAGAGGCTGCTTTAGAGAATGCTGTTCGCTTTCCATCCCTGACTCTCTGTCTGTTTCTTCCTTTCAGCCAGACTTTTGCCCAGTTTGCCAGGACAGAGGGCATCCACAGGACAGAGATCTTTGAGTACTGCCAGTTGCTGAGGAGCCCCCAGGCTTTCATTCCCTCTTTCCAGGTAACAGATCCCCTCTGGGTCCAACCAGTCATTTAAGAACATCCGGAGCTCATTGAGGTTTAATGGATCATCTCTGTAAAATGCTTTTTAAACAAGAGCTCTCAGGTCTTGAGCCTTGTCAGGGTTAACAAAGCTTCCCCTAGGGGATGGGCTATAGGGGCCACCTGCACCCCATGTTTAAAGCTCCTGGTTCAGTCCCCAGCAACTTCCATTTGGAGGGACCAGGAGGTCTCTTTGGGCGGGTTGCTGCCAATAGGAAGTGTGGGCTAATGATCTAGCCCAGAGCTTTCCAAACTGTGTGCCGTGACACATTAGTGTGTCAGCTGCATTGTGTAGGCGTGTCGCACAAACGCTCCCCCCGGGGCTGGAAAGGGGTCAGTTTAACCTCTGGTTTGCTAATACAGTGGTACCTCTGGTTAAGAACTTAATTCATCCCGGAGGTCCGTTCTTAACCTGAAACTGTTCTTAACCTGAAGCACCACTTTAGCTAATGGGGCCTCCCACTGCTGCGCGATTTCTGTTCTCATCCTGAAGCAAAGTTCTTAACCCGAGGTACTATTTCTGGGTTAGCGGAGTCTGTGACCTGAAGCGTCTGTAACCTGAAGCGTCTTCAACCTGAGGTACCACTGTAAAATGGAATTACTGTGTCGCAAAACGATGCATGTCTTAAAAAGTGTGTCGCCGATATGAGAAGTTTGGAAAGCTCTGATCTAACCGGACGTAAGGCCAGTTTAGGATATTGATCTGTACTTGGCCAAAGTTGCACTTTGAGACTTCTCACACCTTTGAGCTTTTCCTGTGCTATCAGTGTGCGATCATTGTTAATGTGGAATGTGAAGCAGGGGAGAGGCGTTTGTTATGTGAATGAGCATCCTGTACAATGGGCATTACAATCTGAATCAAGTAAATCCCACTTAGCAGGTGCTATGCTCCCTCCTTTCTCCCCACCCCTTATTATCTGGGTTAGCTGTTATTGGGGGTGGGGTCAATGTTAATCGCCATTCCTGCCTCCCCTAACTGCCAGGGTTTGGGGGAGTAACGTTGAAGAACAGAGCTGAGTTGCTTTGTAGCTTTGTACCTGATTCAGCTTGTGGGATGAGCGCAATACATCATTACTAGGCCGAAGCCTCATTTGTGGAAGTGCCCTTTAAAAAGCATGATTAAAATAGTAAAATAGTCCTGTCTATCGCAAGGGCAGGAGAAATCAAGCCTCTTTGCCTGGCCTTTGGCAGGATTTTAAAGGACCCAAGGATGCTTGATGCTCAATCACATATAATTTCCCCCTGACATTTTCGGCAGATCAAAAGCCGCTGTGGAAGCTGCAATCTTGAGCAGAGGATGAGTGATTGGGGTCGGGAATGGGGAGAGAGGGGCTGCTTATTCTTCACCTCTGGCCATTTTGTCTGCTCCATATCTCACACTCACACACCCCCGGCAGCTGCCTTCTGTGGTAGCTGAATCAAGCAAACCGAATCCATAAAGTGAATTTGCCTTGGCAAATTTTGCTGAGTTACTAAGAGCTAGTAAATGAGGGTTTATAGACAAAGTCCTTAGACCAGACTTCACCCAAGCTGAAGCCCCTTCCTCTAGCTTAGTTTGAGGTGCAAAAGAAGTTTTTAAGAGGGATATGACTTTCTATTGTTGCCCAGTCTCCAAGCCCTGCAAGATTCCAGGAGCTTACTCAGGATTCGGTTCCCTTGGAATAAGGCACAGGAGAGACTGTGGTGTCTTTATGATATATGGTTTGTTTACACATATAAGCCCCCTGAGCCTCCAGTGAAGGGGCTCACAGCATTGGCATCCCAAGTGGATCTTGCCTCCCCCATCGCTGCAGCCTTGGATTCCAACAGAATCCAAGGCATAGCTCTGTCTCCCAGCCTGCAGCCTGCCAGCTCCCAACTTATAGCTCACAGAACTCAATTCTCAACTCTGGCTTTTGGCTTTCTAACTCCCAGTGAGTTGAGGGAGGAAGGCCTAACCATCTGATATCTGGCACAGAGCCACTTCCTTTGTTACCTTAATGGCCCATACTTAGAGGGCCACTACTTCACCAGGAAGCTAGACTGGCTATTCCAGGAATTGAATTCATGCCGGATCCATGAATTAGAAGTGGTCCCAGGCCTCTGCTTCCCACCCTGAACTCGTAACACTATCTTCAGGTTAAGAGAGAAGACTTTCTTGTTCCACAGCTGTCTCCTAGCCAGTAACGCTACAGCTAACTTAACTGTAAACACTTTAAAAGAACTTAACATCATGTAAGCCGGCCTTCAGGTGCATGAGCTGTTTCGATGAGGTCTGCCCCAAATATCAACCCTGCCACTTTTGCGGGACTGCTGCTCTCCTGCAAGAGTGGAAAGTGTCGGGAATCAAGCCTTTATCAGGAGAAACTGGCAACTCTCCCAGGCACCCGGCTTGATCTCCTGTTGACCTCCCTGTCTGCATTTCCCCAGCAAGATCCAGGCAGAGGTCGCGATAGGCGATCCTCCTCAGCGTGAGAAGGATACACCCCTCTTTCCTGCCCCCCCAGGCAGGGGAAAGAGCTAGACAGAAACGTATTTACATGCCTTTATTTCTGTCTTTGCAGCGTTACAAAAAACATGACTGCTCTCTCCAAATCCCAACAGTCGAGAGAGAAAACTCCTCCTGTACTTCCTGTACAGCTCATATTACACTCTGAGCTAATTCCGGTGCTTCGCACTGTGAATAGACTGTCCCTCTGTTTCCCATGGAACAGTCCCAACATTCCCATTATGTTTTGCTTTCAAGCTACCAGCAGCTCGCAGGTGCATTGCTTCTATATCATAACAGAAAGAGGGTTATCTGCTTACTTTTCAGTGGCTCAGCTCCCCACAGCAACCTGAACAGAGTGCCCCCAAATGCATCTATTCCTCCTCTCCCCCTGCAATCTGTATAAGCCCCCCCCCCCCAATTGTCTTTTGCAGGTTTACAAGCTGGTCTATGCCTCTCGCCTGGTGGACTGCGGCCTCCCTGCCCAGGCCTTGCATTACTGCGAAGCGGCAGCAACAGCGCTTCTTGCTCAGAAGCAGAACACGTACCCTGTCCTCCTGGAGCAAGTGATCAAGGTGGGCTTTGGGTTATGAGGAAAAGCCATGCACTTCATGTCACAAGAGACTCGCATGGGTAGGCAAACTAAGGCCTGGGGGCTGGATCCAGCCCAATCGCCTTCTCAATCCGGCCCGCGGATGGTCTAGGAATCAGAAGAATGTGCCCTCTATTTAAAATGCACCTCTGGGTTATTTGTGGGGCATAGGAATTCATTCTTCATTTTTTCAAAATATAGTCTGGCCCCCCACAAGGTCTGAGGGACAGTGGACTGGCCCCCTGCTGAAAAAGTTTGCTGACGCCTGCAAGAGAGCTTGATCCTTATTCCAAACTGGTGGTGAACTGGCAAGATGAATGCTCATATGGAAGAGGGACAAACTCTTTCCACAGCGAGCTAGACGTAAATCAATCAATCAATAATAAATTTTTATTTATACCCTGCCCTTCCCGGTTCAGAAAACTGGGCTCAGGGCGGCTAACAACAATTTTAAAACACTTAATTGATGCTACAAAAAGCAAAACAAAACAAAAAAACAGCATAAAATACGGTATAAAGCGTAAATAACAATAAAATCAAGACATGCCCCGTCCTTCCCATGCCCAAGTGCCATAGTGTTAGAATTGATTTATTCATGTATAAATTTACCTCCACAGTGGAGTTTTCTTCTGAAGTGTGACACAGCCTCCCCTGGTTTCTGACCATTACCGTTTTTAAGGTACGAGTTTGTGTCCAGCTGTTCTCTCACCTTCCCTTTTCTGCTTTATGCCAGCAGTTATTCCAACCCCTAAATTAGTACAGTATTGGTTTTGAATAGAAACCTCCCCTGAATATAGACTGCACCCCTAAAATGAGATCCCTTTGAAATGAAATTTTATGTATATAGTCAATCTCTGGCACCATCCAGTGCTACTTGTCTCACAATAAATAAATCCCTGGACAACTGGAGTGGGTCATCCATTAATAATAATAATAATAATAATAATAATAATAATAATAACAATTTATTTGTACCCCACCCATCTGGCTGGGTTTCCCCAGCCACTCTGGGCGGCTTCCACAGAAACAAAAAATACACTAAAATCACACATTAAAAACTTCCCTGAACAGGGCTGCCTTAAGATGTCTTCTGACTTTCAGGTAATTGTTGATCGCTTTGACATCTGATGGGAGGGCATTCCACAGGGCGGGTGCCACTATCGAGAAGGCCCTCTGCCTGGTTCCCTGTAGCTTTGCTTCTCGCAATGAGGGAACCGCCAGAAGGCCTTCGGAGCTGGACCTCAGTGTCCGGGCAGAAAGATGGGGGTGGAGACGCTCCTTCAGGTATATACTGGGCCGAGGCCATTTAGGGCTTTAAAGGTCAGCACCAATACTTTGAATTGTGCTCGGAAACGTACTGGGAGCCAATGTAGACCGGTGTTATGTGGTCTCGGCGGCCGCTCCCAGTCACCAGTCTAGTTGCCGCATTCTGGATTAGTTGTAGTTTCCGGGTCACCTTCAAAGGTAGCCCCACGTAGAGTGCATTGCAGTAGTCCAAGTGGGAGATAACCAGAGCATGTACCACTCTGGTGAGACAGTCTGTGGGCAGGTAGGGTCTCAGCCTGCGTACCAGATGGAGCTGGTAAACAGCTGCTCTGGACACAGATTTGACCTGTGCCTCCATGGACAGCTGCGAGTCCAAAATGACTCCCAGGCTGCGCACCTGGTCCTTCAGGGGCACAGTTACCCCATTCAGGACCAGGGAATCCACCACACCTGCCCGCCTCCTGTCCCCCAAGAACAGTACTTCTGTCTTGTCAGGATTCAACCTCAATCTGTTAGCCGCCATCCAACATTTACAAAAACTACTAAAGTATGTTGAAATTCCACATGGCTCCCAAGGTCTCGTCCTAAATAACGGTTTCTATTTCTATAGGAGCACAATTGTAGGCCGCACAGGTTTTATGCAAGCCAGATTAAAGGGTGGGAGAGCACATCCTATATTGAGACTAATACAGTATATATGTGAACACAAGCGTCTTTTGTTGGAACACACCTGTTTACGTGCTTGATTCCTTTAGCTCTGTTTATGGGGAGGGATCTGATTACAGGTGTGCTATGCTCACAATGAACTTCATGTCACAAGAGGGACATGAAGGGACGCAGGTGGTGCTGTGGGTTAAACCACAGAGCCTAGGGCTTGCCGATCAAAAGGTCGGCAGTTCGAATCCCTGCAACAGGGTGAGCTCCCGTTGTCTGGTCCCTGCTCCTGCCAACCTAGCAGTTTGAAAGCACGTCAAAGTGCAAGTAGATAAATAGGTACTGCTCCGGTGGGAAGGTAAACGGCGTTTCCGTGCGCTGCTCTGGTTTGCCAGAAGCGGCTTAGTCCTGCTGGCCACGTGACCTGGAAGCTGTACGCTGGCTCCCTCGGCCACTAAAGCGAGATGAGCGCCGCAACCCCAGACTCGGCCACGACTGGACCTAATGGTCAGGGGTCCCTTTACCTTTACCTTTATGCTCACAATGGCCAGTTCCTGTTACCGACTTGGTTGCCATGTTTTGAACCAGCCCATGTTTCCAAACACTTCCCTAGGGCTGCCCCGCACAGAAAATGCTCCAGCAACCCGACTCAGATGTGACATGAGCATGCTTTGAGAAGTCAAACAATTGTATCCCAAGAAGGGGTGTTGCTTGGGAGTCAGCCTCATCGTGGACTTGTTCAGCAGCTGATTGAGGAGACCCGAAATTATGTCAGCCCGTAGCAAACAACCTCTGTTTGCCCTCCATAGTGGATTCAGCTGTATAAATATTCAGAATAAATGGAAGGAAAGACGGCTAAATCAGAAACAGCACAAATTACAAATGCGGCACAGGGCTTAAGTAGCTCAGTTAGTTACAGGCTGAGCTGTTAATTCCTTTCTAATGTTTCATTTGATGATAATCGCATTTGCCTAATCTGTGTTTCGCACATACGTTAACACGAATGGCTGAAAGCCCCGCAATTTGAGAAGGGACCTCGACATGTTCCAAGAAACACGTTTCTCGCGAGGAGCAAATGACATGAATAACCTGCTAATAATTGCTGAATTTGGAGAGAGTTGTCACAGGTGGGATAAGCGCTGCAATTTAGAGAAGTAATTTAGCAAGCGTAGCTCTTGTGGAGGAGAGTCTTGGTTCTCCGTGGCTGCTTTTGAGTTCTGTGGGGCAAAATTTGGGACAAAATGTGCCATTTGGGACATTCTGAGATGTTAGGTAGTGGAGTCACCAGGTGGCAGATCCAATTCCCATGTCAGATTTTGGGGGCTGTTGGATGATGTTCTCTGTGGGCCCAGCTTTTTGGCAATGCACAAGTGATGTTGCAGCTGTGACACACACTTTCTCTCTCTGGCCCAGTCCACACAACTGCTGAGATTGGGGCGAGGGGGGGGAGAGGCCAGTGGAGAAAGATGCTTCTGCACTGACATTTTCCCCCACAGCTTGAATGTTTGGAGAAGGCAGGTGAACAGGCAGTGGAGCCTTCTGGAATGCAGTTAAGCACCATGGCAGTGTGTTACAAAAAAGCAATAGGTTGGGCTAAGTTAGATGGACCAATGATTTCACTCACCAGCATCCCATCTTCTGCTCCCAGTAACCACAACTGGCCTTCTAGAATGGCGCTGAGAGGATCAGGATTTCACCCCTTGGTATTATCAAAAGAAGAGTTTTTGTCTTGAAGGCAGAGTTAACAGCTCTTGCTTGGCTCTTGCTTGCCCTTTAAAAAATCCTCTTTTGCCACCTAACTTAAAGAGCCCTCTGCTGACTGTTTGGGGCAGGGACTCTGGATCCTCTGAACTAACTCTCCTCGCTTCTTCCCAATCGCACAGCTGGCCGAGCGCCTGAAACTCTCTGACCCCTGCCTGCTGGAGAAGCCTGGGCAAGAGGCGACTTGGGAACCGGCTTGGCTTTCAGAGCTCCGAACCAGATGTCGGCAGTGGGAGGTAAGACTTCTTGGGTGGGGTGTCGATGGGCTGATTTGTGATCTAGCTCTTTCTGGCCACTTGGATTAAGCTGAAGAGAAGCAGCTGTTTCCCAGCTTGAGGCACATGGCACCCAAAGCCTGCTTTACCATCTGAGGCAGATTCCTGCTCCACCTCCTGCATGGCTGCCATCTCTGGGAAGACCAGGGGATGTGTCTCCATTGCCAGGCGATGGTACTCCTCTGAATACCATTCCCCATGATGGACGGGCGAGGCCATGCCTCCATTGTCACGCTGACGGCAGAATCTGGCACTCGCCAGTGTCGCCTCTCCTCCGTTGGTTTCCCTCCCTCGGCTTCAGCGACGTGGCTGCTTTCAGAAAACACTTGTTTTGGCTTCGTGTAGCTTTCTTGTGGTTTTATACCACATCGGGTGCCATCCTGATGTCGGAGAGTGTGGCGTATACATTTTGCATTGATGAACAGAAGATTTCTCCGCAGAGATCTGTGGAACTGCCGCCTAAAGGGGAAAAGACGGGTGACCCCCTGGATGTGCTACTCGGTTCAGGGGATGTAATTGGGATTGCTATGTAGAGTTCTGACTACATATATGACATAGAGTTCTATGTAGAGCCAGTGTGGTGTAGTGGTTAAGAGCGGTGGACTCGTAATCTGGGGAACCGGGTTCGCTTCCCTGCTCCTCCACATGCAGCTGCTGGGTGACTTTGGGCTGGTCACACTTCTCTGAAGTGTCTGAGCCTCACTCACCTCACAGAGCGTTTGTTGTGGGGGAGGAAGGGAAAGGAGAATGTTAGCCACTTTGAGACTCCTTGGGTTAATGATAAAGCAAGATATCAAATCCAAACTCTTCCACTCCCACCTCCTCTCAATGGTGGGTGACGGAGACTGTTCACGATGAGCCCTGGTGATTTGTCTGTGGCCTCTGTGACTTGTCCCTTGTTGGCACGTCATCTGCCTTCTTGCCTGCTGCCCCAGAGCTGCCCCCACTTGGCTCCAAGCTCTGCTTAACCTGTTTTTCTTCTTCTCGTCTCATTTAAGGAGGAAGGAAGTCTTTGCAATGCCAACTGCACCCAGCCGGAATTTCCCAGGACCAGTGGATCAACACCAGGTAAAAGAACGAAAGGATGAACAGTGGCAGGTGTTCACAGAAAGGAGCACACAGCTGCACTGCATCTAAATGAATCCCTTTTACATTTATTCTGGCACATCTGAGACTGTTCCTTTCCGCTATTGGATTGGATTCAAAGACTTCCCTGGAAGTATGACTTGCAGAAGCCTATTGGTATCCTTAATCATCATCATCATCAAACCTTTTATTGGTATCATATACAAGCATCCATAGCAAATCAATACGGAATTCCCACCTTCCCAGTGACACAAAACATTTGTCAAATGAAAGAGGCAAAGCAGTCTAACATTACATCTCTAGGTCTCCAGGGAGATCACACGTCTGCAATGTGTTTCGATGACAAAAAACCCGATAAAGATATTTAGCCACTAACTTGGTGAGCTCCTGATTATTCCCCAATAATAGAAAATGTATGACCTCTATCTCTGGTTTCCATTCGGGGATACAGAGTTGATCTAGGAACTGCTGGCAGAGATCAACGTATACCGTATTTTTTGCTCTATAAGACTCACTTTTTCCCTCCTAAAAAGTAAGGGGAAATGTGTGTGCATCTTATGGAGCGAATGCAGGCTGCGCAGCTATCCCAGAAGCCAGAACAGCGAGAGGGATCACTGCTTTCACTGCACAGCGATCCCTCTTGCTGTTCTGGCTTCGGAGATTCAGAATATATTTTTTCTTGTTTTCCTCCTCCAAAAACTAGGTGCGTCTTGTGGTCTGGTGCGTCTTATAGAGCGAAAAATACGGTAGTTTACATTTCAGAACCATATGTGTAAGAGTTTCCACCTGATGGTCTTCACATGGGCAAATTCTTTCTCCTTCCACCATTCCTGAGAACCTTCCCCATAGGAGGTTTGTAGGATTTGAATTAAACCTGGCCAGCGAAAATGCCCTTCTTTCTCGAGGATCAATCAAAAATTCAAGATAATTGTGGTTAATTTCATGTGCCCAAGAAAGTTGAAAGTTAAGAGGGGAACATGTTTTCTCTGCTGCTGCTGCTAATTCCTGGCGTTCAGTGTCCCACAATCTAGTTTTTATTATAGCCTTGGCAGATGGTGGGGGGATCGATCGCAAAAATTCCACTGACAGCCCAAGTTGCTGTACCTTCTTGTTAAACTGTTGTAGTCCTGGGGAAAGAAAGGGATCTAGCAAAACTTCACTAGGGAGAGGATCTTTATCTGTTGTGAATCAGATGTTTAACCAGCATGTAAGAAATCTCGCCCAGACTACGGTCTCTACCTTGTGTTGACCTCCCTCTAGACACAAGGCTGCATAGGGTACACAATGTGGGACAGCAAAAATCTTAAAAAGGAAAGCTTCCTGCACTCCTTCTACCAGCTGGGTAAACCCTGGCAGCCAGATTGGAATTCCGTAGAGCAATTGAGCTATAACTTTGGCGTTGAAGATCTTAAGGGCAGAGGTGATATGCGAATTACCTCTTGTTATAAAGAAATGCATTATGGTCTGCATAGACATCTTACTGGCATTCACTGCCGTTGCACGGTGCGAGGACCATAGGAGCCTATGATGGAATGTGATTCCCAGGTAGGTGAATTTGAATACCTGCTAGATGGGTTTTCCACCAAATACCCAGCTATAGCTTTTGCGTGAATTCCCAAAAACCATTATTTTGCTTTTTATCAAAGTTCATGCACAATTTCATTCCGGACAGATAGTCAATTCAGGAATTAAACAAACGTTTTAGGCCAATTCATATCATCTGCGTATAGAAGGATGGGAGTGCTTGATGGGTTGAGTTTTGGGCTGTGGGCATCCACCTGTTTTAATAGAGAAGCGAGGTCGTTAAGAAAAAGGTTAAAAAGAGAGGGAGCGAGTACACAGCCCTGCTTTACTCCTCTTATAACAACAGGATCTGTCATTACATTCCCTGGTGTTGTTCTTATGCAATAGGTGTTCTTTGTGTAAAGCTTTTTGATCAGGTAAAGTAATCTAGGTTCTAGGCCCATTGTCTCCAATTTGGACCATAACAGCCCCTTGTTGACAGTGTGGTGGACCCTGTTGCTCTGGCAGTAAATGCATCAGAATAGGTTAAAAGGGGCTCGGCTTTGGCTGTTTCTGAGGGTCTCATTCTGTTCTTCCTGTCTCTAGCCTTCATTGGGCAAGGGATCTAAATTCTACAAGCCCTTCAGAAGGCCTGTTTGCTTCCTGTATGCTTTTGAATAAAGCCCAGGAGAGTTCAATGGGTCATATGGGGAAGATTGCAATGTTAGCTGGATGAGTGGTCTGTCAAGCTGGGTTTCCCCACTACTGTTCAAACCTAAAGATTCTGAGGAGTTTTAACAGGATCAGCTACTAAAGTTCCCAGATATTCAGCCCCAGTCTCTGAAAGGCTTTGTTGTTGTTTTTTAAAGCTGAAAAGATAAGCCTATTCGTGGAATATAGGCTTTCTAACGGGTAGCTAAATGGAACTTCCATGGTAAGAGGCAGTATACCTTTGAATACCAGATGCTGTGGACAAATTAAAGGAGAAGCCCCACTCCTTCATGCTTTATTAAGAGACTGGCTTCTGCTGGAAACAGTAAGTGGGAATAATAAGAGGGTTGGATCCAGCTGCTCAGCTGTTCTGATCTAATAGCTATTGGCAGTCCTGCTTAAAGTATCTCATTTGTAGCCTTGGAGTTTGAACAGGTGTGCAGGCCATCTATGAAATGGGGGATATACCGATCTAATCCATCAAATCTTACATTATCCAGATTTGGCTCCCCGTTCTGAGTTTGCACAAAGCCAAGGCTGCTTGAAGGACCTGGAGCCTCATCCTTCGACTTACCTGCCACCGGTGGACTCAGCTCAGGACCAGCTCGATGTGGGACAGAGAAGGCATTTCTATCCTGGGCCTCCTGTAGATACAACTGATGCTGGTGTGGAGACTTGTCTTCCAGGAAGTGACCACGGTTATGTTTCCCCTCCTGGAGGACACCCAGCTGACCTCTCCTCACAACAACAACCACCAGGTTAAGAGACGGTTGAAATGATTTGCGATGGTGTGTGCATGTACAGTGGTGCCTCGCAAGACGAAAATAATCCGTTCCGCGAGTCTCTTCGTCTAGCAGTTTTTTCGTCTTGCGAAGCAACCCTATTAGTGGCTTAGCGGATTAGCGCTATTAGCGGTTTAGCGGCTTAGCGGCTATTAAAGGCTTAGCGGCTTAGCGGCTAAAAGGCTATTAGCGGCTTAGCGGCTTAGAAAAAGGGGGGGGGGAGCGAAAAAAAATCGCAAGACTCGCAAGACGTTTTTGTCTTGCGAAGCAAGCCCATAGGGAAAATCGTCTTGCAAAGCAACTCAAAAACGGAAAACCCTTTCGTCTAGCAGGTTTTTCGTCTTGCGAGGCATTCGTCTTGCGGGGCACCACTGTACTAGTTCCCTGGTCTCCATCTGGAAAACGTATTGCATTTTTTAAAATTTATTGATTTTGGTGGCCTTGGGAGATAAGGCAAGCCATGCCCTTTCCCACGTCCTCTGTCTCTGCTGGGGGGCCCAGATATATTTAAGATGACCGAGACGGAGGGTGGGCAAAAGAATCAGCGATAAATCAGGGTTCTGGAAAATGATTGTCGCTCCTCTTTTGCAGGTGGAGGGGCTCTTAAGCATTTAACATCTGCCTCACAGTCTATATCAGGCATAGGCAAACTTGGCCCTCCAGATGTTTCGAGACTACAATTCCCATCACCCCTGACCACTGACCACTGGTCCTGTTAGCTAGGGATCATGGGAGTTGTAGGCCAAAAACATCTGGAGGGCCGAGTTTGCCTACGCCTGATGGAGAACGCTTCGCCCGTAAAATTTCAACTTCTCAGGCTTGTTTTTTTTAAAGGCACAGGAGCCCCGTCCCAACATAGAACCGGGCACTATTGAAACCAGCAGGACTTGCTTCCCAGCAGACATGCTTAGGATTGGGAGGGGGGCGGGGGGAAAAGCAGGTCCCTTCTTTTGTGGAAAGGCATAAGAGTTCGCTTCCTGCTTCTGCCTTTGTTTTACCTGGCAGTGCTTGTGTCCTGGACGCTTTGGCTGCAGAGGCCATTTCCAGGGAACTGCCTTCTAACAGCTCTTGCCATTTTGAACTCCAGATCTTGGCTGGTGGGTCCAATAAAACCTGTTCTGGTGTAATCTGCAGGGGGCACCGCGGAATCCTGTGGCGCGTACCGCTTCCTGGGTGATCAGGAGAGCATCCCGGAGCATCAGGTGAGAGTTTGGGGGGGGGGGTAGCTGAACTATGGAACTCACTGCCACAAGATATGGTGATAAATTGGATGGCTTTAAAGTGGGATTAGGCAAATCCACAGAGGATAAGGCTTACTTACAGTGGCTGTTAGGGGTGGAAAGATCTCTCCGTTTCTCATTTTAATCCAATCTTAAATTTAGTTCCCCACCTTTCTGAAGCAATTGGTGGATTTCCTTTTAATAGCTGCTCACGAGCATCCTTCAACATTTTTGTGCAAATTGCTCCTAATAAGCACCACTTCATATGCATTGTTTTTTAAATGCTATTTTATTTTTAAATGCTATTTTATTTAAATGCTATTTTATTTTTAAATGCTATTTTATTTTTAAATGCTGTTTTTTAAATGCTATTTTCACTAACATGTTAGGTTTTTATGCACACTTTCACCTAATACAATCACTTTTGTGAACTTTGGATGGCTGGAGAACTGTGTCACAAAATCTGGATGAATTTCGAATTTCGAAAGTATGAATTTCGAAGAACCGTTGTGTTTCAATTGTGATATTGTTTTGCAAAGTCCAAATTTGGTAAACCTCTGCTTCCAATGTGAACTGAATTGAATTTCTGCTAGTCGTGATGGCTAAAGCCACCAGGAAAGGGCAACTGCCTGTCTGTCCTGCCTGTGAGCTTCTCAGATGGGGAGATATGCCTTTGGTTTGACCCAGCAGGGCTCATCTTCTTATTGCTGTGGTGTTGACACATGCACCTACCCTTCTCAGCTGACGTGTCGCTGCCCTTGCCCTCCTGTGGCGCATCTGTCAGTGCGTCTGTCTGTTAACCAGAAGGTCGGTGGTTTGAGCCCACCAGGGACAGCTGTGGGCAGGATCCCTGCATTACCCCCGGCGGTTGGACTAGATGACCCTCGGGGCCCCTTCCTATCTGATTCTTTTTGGTGCCTGCTTGAAAACATTCTTGTTTATACAAGCCAGCCCAGATGCTTAGAAAACTGAGGGAATTTTAATCTGTTTCAGTATTTTAACTTTTGTATGTTTTAAAGTAGGGTTGTGAATTTTTCTCGATTGTACTGTATTGCTCTTAATCTTTTTGTAAACCGCTTTGAGGTTGTTGGTTTTTACCGTATTTTTCGCCCTATAGGACGCACTTTTCCCCCTCCAAAAATGAAGGGGAAATGTGTGTGCGTCCTATGGGGCGAATGCAGGCTTTCGCTGAAGCCTGGAGAGCGAGAGGGGTCGGTGCGCACCGACCCCTCACGCTCTCCAGGCTTCGCACACCTCTCTGCAAGCAGCGGGAGCCCAGCGCTGGGCTCCCACTGCTTGCAGAGAGTTGCCTGCATGCTGAAGCCTGCGCGCGCTGAGATCAGCGCGTCCAGGCTTCGCGGACCTCCCCGCAAGCAGCGGGAGTGCTCCCGCTGCTTGCGGAGACTTGCCTGCATGCTGAAGCCTGCGCGCGCTCAGCTCAGCGCGTCCAGGCTTCGCGCACCTCTCAGCAAGCAGCGGGAGCGCTCCCACGGCTTGCAGAGAGCTGCCTGTTTGGGGGCTGGGGTGGGGGGAAGCTCGAGCTTCCCCCGCCCCAGCCCCGCACCTGGGGAAAAAAAAATTTCCCCCCCTTTATTTCCTCCCCAAAAAACTAGGTGCGCCTTATGGGACGGTGCGTCCTATAGGGTGAAAAATACGGTAATAATAATAATAATAATAATAATAATAATAATAATAATAATAGCAACATAGTGATAATAATAATAGTAATAATAATAAATAATAATAATAGTAAATTTTATTTAGACCCCGCCCTCCCCAGCCAAGACCAGGCTCAGGGCGGCTAACACCAGATATAAAACAATTGATTAAGATACAACTTAAAAATAAGATTAAAATGCAACATTAAAATTCAGCCTCATTTCAATAGAAACTCAAATCAAAAACTTTTGGGGGATGAAAACGTCAAATCTTCATCAAGGCCAACTATTCAGACTGGTCCTACGTGGGCCAGAAAAAAGCCAGGGAAGTCCCCAAATAGGAGTTCCATCACAGAAGGAGAAAGGAAAAAGGAAAGATGGGGAGGGGATCAAGTAGATTCCAAGCCAAAGGCCAGGCGGGACAATCAAACATTATTTTATTAAATAAACAAACGGTGAGCCATGTGGTCTAGTGGAACGCCACGGGAGAGCTGTTGCTTTAATTGTTACACAACATTTTGATTTTTCTTTAAACTATACAGCAATTTCAAAAAGTAAGTGGGTTCAGGAAACTTGGGCTCATGTCCCAACTCTGCCATAGCAGGACTTCCTTTGTGACTTGTCCAAGGCTGCCATGTTCCAGCCACATTTGGCCCTTCCCGCTCCCACAGGAGTAATACTGATCTGTCTCACAGGACTCCTGTGATGGTGAGTGATGTCAGGAGAGGTCCTTAGGGGATAAGGTTACAATATAAACCGGTAAGATGAAGCCACGAAGTTTTTTCAGTGAAGAGAACCTGCTCCGTGTTTTCTTCTTGGTGCCAGAACACTTTAAAGGCTCGGACTCGGACCATTTCTGAGAGTTCCACAGTATCCATGGTCGAGGATGTCCCACAGCTCACAGAAGCATCAGGGGAGGAAGCCACATCAGAGAAGCTACCACAGGATGAAACGGAACAAAAAGAAGCAAAGGTGAGTGAAATATACTCAGAGTCGCAAAGTGATTTCATGCTCTTTATTCAGCTCATAGTGGTGAGGAGGAATGAATGAAAGTCCATTCAAAGTATCTGCTTTATATACATTATTTACACAATGGGCTGCACATGATTGGCTAATTCCGGAATTCTACTGTAAGCCAATCAGGTTGTGGATTCACTTCTATCTGGAGCATGATTGGGTAGTTCCTGCCAACCAATCATACTGCTGCATTGTTCTAGGACCAATCAGACTGCTGCATTCTGAATCCTATTGTTCTACGACCAATCAGACTGCTGCCTTTTGGGTCCTATTGTTCTAGGACCAATCAGACTGCTGCAGTTTGGATCCTATTCAACTCAGTATATAACAGTGAGGCATCTGACTGAGAAGGGCACCAGTGGTGTCTGAAAAATATGCCCAGGCCCACAGGATTTCATTTCTGCTTTGCAGCAGATTAGGAAGGACAGAATCATGTCCTCTTGGATTTAGAGCCACGATCAAGGTCTAATTCACCTTTCAGGTGGCTGGGAGTATTGCAGTTAATTCATTCATATAGAACTTCACACAGCGTTTAAGTACAGCCCCGTCCTATACATGTTTCCTCAGAAGTGACTCTTGCTGTGTTTAGCTTGCGGCCAGGTAAGTGTGCATAGGGTTTGTAGTCTTAATGAACCCACCCTTTCTATTTTTCCAGGCCTCTGGGTCTGGCTGGTTCCGTTGGTTCCGATCGAAACCCTCTAAAGAAGCTGAACCCTCCAAAAAGGTACCATCTGCTGCTGCTCCAGATTCTCAGGTAATGCAGGATCTCTTTAAGAGGAATTTTCTGCTTGCTGCAATAATCAGAATAACCTGCACCCCACACCCAAAGTTCCTAAGAACTACCATTGTGGTCTGCACACTGATAAGCATCCAAGGGGCCTCCGGGTTCTCTGGTGCACAGCCTGAAAATGGCTGCCACAGATCCATGCAAGGAGTGTAGTTCATAAGTGCCTGTCATGTGTTGGTGTCATGAGACAATGGTGGACTTAAAATTGTAGTATCAGAAATGTAGTGGAAAGGAAAGAAGGACGGGAGGGCAAACGGGGCAGAAGTAATGGATAGCAGCTCTTAATCTCAGTGTCTACAATTACTTATTTTATTTCATAATTTATATACACCAATTCTGAATGTTTTTCCCCTCAAAAGCCCCCAAAGCATTTACAACAAGAACAATACAGTGGTGCCTCGCAAGACGAAATTAATTCGTTCCACGAGTTTTTTCTTCTTGCGAGTTTTTCGTCTTGCGAAGCACGGTTTCCCATAGGAATGCATTGAAAATCAATTAATGCGTTCCTAGGGAAACTGCCTTCAGACCAGGTCTGGGGACAGTCTGTCCCCCGACCTCTTCTGAAGGCTGGTGGGGGGGACAAGGGCTTTTCTTCCCACCGCCAGCCTTCAGAAGGCTGTTCTGAAGGCTGGCGGTAGGAAGAAAAGCCCTTCTCCCCCCACCGGACTTCAAAAGAGCTGCGGGAAGTCCGGAGGGGGTCCAAGGGATTCCCTCACTGCCGCCTGCGTTTAAAAGGACGCCGAGCGCTTCTAAAGGTGGGCGGCGGTGAGGGAATCCCTTGGACCCCCGCCGGACTTCCCGAAGCTCTTTTGAAGTCCGGCGAGGGTCCAAGGGATTCCCTCCCAGCCGCCCGCGTTTAAAAGCACTCCGGGGAAAGCAACAAAGCGCGCCGCGCTTTGCTGCTTTCCCCGGAGTGCTTTTAAAGGTGGGCGGTGGTGAGGGAATCCCTTGGACCCCCCCGACTTCCCGAAGCTCTTTTGAAGTCTGGCGAGGGTCCAAGGGATTCCCTCCCAGCCTCCCGCGTTTAAAAGCACTCCGGGGAAAGCAACAAAGCGCGCCGCGCTTTGCTGCTTTCCCTGGAGTGCTTTTAAAGGTGGGGGCTGGGAGGGAATCCCAAGGACCGCCGCCAGACTTCCCGATCCTCGGGGAAAGCAGCGCGCTTCGCTGCTTTCCCCAGAGTGCTTTTAAACGCCGGCGGCGGTGACCATGCCCCGCCCCGTCCCCGCCGCCCGGCATCAGGGCATGGTCCCGATGGCGGGGGGCGGGGGGAGGCGTTCCCGCCCGCCGGCGGCATCGGGGCATGGTCCCGATGGCGGGGGGCGGGGGGAGGCGTTCCCGCCCGCCGGCGGCATCGGGGCATGGTCCCGATGGCGGGGGGCGGGGGGAGGCGTTCCCGCCCGCCGGCGGCATCGGGGCATGGTCCCGATGGCGGGGGGGCGGGGGGAGGCGTTCCCGCCCGCCGGCGGCATCGGGGCATGGTCCCGATGGCGGGGGGCGGGGGGAGGCGTTCCCGCCCGCCGGCGGCATCGGGGCATGGTCCCGATGGCGGGGGGCGGGGGGAGGCGCTGCGCTGCGCTTCCCCGCTGTCCCGGAGATTTCCCTATGGGCTGTCGTCTTGCGAAGCAAGCCCATAGGGAAATTCGTTTTGCGAAGCGCCTCCAAAACGGAAAACCCTTTCGTCTAGCGGGTTTTCCGTCTTGCGAGGCGTTCGTCTTGCGAGGTACCACTGTAAAATGATCAGTGAAAACCCAGAATGATCAGTAAAAAACGTAGAACAACTTTTTTAAATCATTCAAAATATAAACTCATCAATAAGCTAAAAACAACTAGGATTATACAGTATGCTCTTGGAATGAAGCAAGGCCAGTCCTGTGCTTTAAAAAGTTAGGTGGAGGAAGAAATTTTGCACCGATTTTGTCCGCTTGATAATTCACATCACAATTAGAATTCTTTGACTGAAACAACAGACCCGGGCTTTAAAACTAACAAAATGAATTTCATTAGAGACAAATGTAAGGTTTTGCACTTAGGAAGGAAGAACCAGTTGCACAAATATAAGATGGGAGACACCTGGCTTACTAGCAGTACGTGTGAAAAAGATCTAGGGGTCTTGGTGGACCACAAGCTTAACGTGAGTCAACAGTGTGATGCAGTAGCAAAAAGAGCTAAGGCTATTCTAGGCTGCCTCAACAGAAGTATAGTGAAGTAATAGTACTACTCTATTCTGCCTTGGTCAGACCACAGCTGGAATAATGTATCCAGTTCTGAGCACCACAATTTAAGAAGGATGTTGATAAGCTGGAGAGTGGGCAGAGGAGGGCATCCAAGATGATCAGGGGTCTGGAAACCAAGCCTTATGAGGAACGATGGAAGGAGCTGGATATGTTTAGCCTGGAAAAGAGGAGGCTGAGAGGAGATATGATAGCCATCTTCAAATATCTCAAGGGCTGTCGCATGGAGAAGGGAGCATGCTTGTTTTCTCCTGCTCTGGAGGGCAGGACTCAAACCAATGGCTTCAAGTTGCAAGAAAGGAGATTCCGGCTGAAGATCAGGAAGAACCTTCTGACAGCAAGAGCTGTTCGCCAGTGGAATGGGCTCCTTTGGGAGCTCCTTTGGGCTCTCCTTCCTTGGAGGTTTTTAAGCAGAGGCTAGATGGCCACCTGTCATGGATGCTTTAGCTGAGATTCCTGCATTGCAGGGGGTTGGGCTAGATGACCTTTGGGATCCCTTCCAACTCTACAATTCTATGATTCTATGACAGAATAAAGGAGGAGGAAGGGGCACAGGTCAGGAATGCCAAAGGAGGAGCAAACAGGAGCGATGGAAAAGGATTAGGGAATTGTCCAAGTTACTGAAGTTCATCTGCTGGAACTCTGACTTCTGAGTTTTATTAGTCCAGGGTTTCCCAAACTGTGGATTTGTGGTTGTAGACGGGAAATGGCGCATCCATATGTTAAATATTCACACTGATTTCCAATTGTACTTTTTTTTTATTGCTTCTTGTATTTCCTCCGTTGTGTTTTATCGTATTACAATTTGAATTCTGTGGGATTCAAATTGTAGTAGAGCAAAATACAATATATGAAATAAAAGAGGCAATAAAGAGGCAATTAAAAATCATATAGCATTATCACAGTGCATTACAATTGCTACAGCAGGCTGAATAATCCTTTACTGGCCTGCCAATAACTTCAGCGACACCCAAGAGTTTGGGGGGGGGGGGCAAACCGCTTTATAGGACCTTGCTTCATATTTCCAGGGTTGTCTCCTCTGAAAGATGCCTCCTCAAATCCTGTATTCTGTTCCCAATTCCCCATGTCATTATGGTGAGCCTGCAGCCATGTGGCTTGTCATAAGTTTTCGCGATGGTGGTCAAAAAATAATGACCTGCTCCTCTAATAGCAAGCTCAGTTGGCGAGGGCCAACAGGGTTGCAGGCAAATGAAGAAACCAGAGGCAGGTATCAGCATGTACTACAAGGTTTGTGAAAGTACAAAACAAAACAAAACAAATTAGGGAAACTACACTCCCCCAAGTCAAGTGCAGGATCTAGTACTGAGTGATCATTTTAAAAAAATACATTAAAAAAAAGAAGTGGTGGGGGAATCTGTTGGGATCCTAACAAAGGTAAAGGTAAAGGGACCCCTGACCATTAGGTCCAGTCGTGGCTGACTCTGGGGTTGCGGCGCTCATCTTGCTTTACTGGCCGAGGGAGCCAGCATACAGCTTCCGGGTCATGTGGCCAGCATGACTAAGCCGCTTCTGGCGAACCAGAGCAGCGCACGGAAACGCCGTTTACCTTCCCACCAGAGTGGTGCCTATTTATCTACTTGCACTTTGACGTGCTTTTGAACTGCTAGGTTGGCAGGAGCAGGGACCGAGCAACGGGAGCTCACCCCGTCGCAGGGATTTGAACCACTGACCTTCTGATCGGCAAGCCCTAGGCTCTGTGGTTTAACCCACAGCGCCACCTGCGTCCCTCCTAACAAAGGTAGACTGAGGGTAAATTCTACTTGGCTCCATCACTGATATATTATTTCTGTTCTGCAGCAGCAGGTGACTTCACAACCACCCCTTCCTCCTGTGGAGGAGACAAGGCCTGCATTACTTCCTCCTCCAGCTGCTCCTCACCTGCCGCCCACAGGTGGCAACCCTCTCCCAAAAAGCTCTCTTCGTAAGTATCTTCCTGTGTGCGTTGCAGAATGTGTTCTTGACGGGTGGTAATAAAGGCTGTTTGTGTACGAACCTTGCTGTGGCCCATAGGACCCCGCAAATAACTCTGGAGGGATCCCCTAGTCTTTTGTAGAAGCTTTTGTGGGGAGTGGTAAGGCAAAGGGGCTGCGGCAGAATAGCCCCCTTGTACAAACTGAAACAATCTCATTGCACTTTTTTCGTCACAGGGGCCCAAACTCCACTGGGCCTTAGCAGCAGGGAAGGCTCCATGTTTCCAGATGCCGGAGGCCAGGTGAGAGAAAGTGGGGGCGGGAATAACATGTTGCTTGTGAGGAGAGGCCTCAACTTTGGAAAACTGCTCCTCTGAGTCTGTGTTGACAGAAGTGCAAATCCAGCTGCCTTGAGAGCATTTCTCCCAATATAGTAAAGGTAAAGGGACCGCTGACCATTAAGTCCAGTTGCAGACGACTCTGGGGTTGCGGCACTCATCTCGCTTTATTGGCCGAGGGAGCCGGCGTACAGCTTCTGGGTCATGTAGCCAGCATGACTAAGCCGCTTCTGGCAAACCAGAGCAGCACACGGAAACAACCTTTACCTTCCCGCCGGAGTGGTACCTATTTATCTGCTTGCACTGGTGTGCTTTTGAACTGCTAGGTTGGCAGGAGCTGGGACAGAGCAACAGGAGCTCACCCCGTCACAGGGATTCGAACCGCCAGCCTTCTGATCGGCAAGTCCTAGGCTCTGTGGTTTAATCCACAGCACCACCCACTTATCTCCCAATATAATGTCCTGCATTTCTGGTGGTTCTGCTGCTCCCTTCCTACTCTGCCCGCCCCCTGCCAAGCAATGGATCCTGGCATCTTCGCTGGGTTTCACACCTTGGGTCTTCTGGTTCATGTTTCAGGCTACTTTCTCCATCCCTGATCATGTGCCTCCACCCCCAAGAGGAGGGGCAGTTCCACTTTACCGTCCGGCTCAGGTATGGTTTCTGCGCATGTGCATTTCCGCAACGTTGTATACAAATAAACTCTAGTAATGATGGTAACAACCGCAGCAGCAGCAGCAATGTAAGAATTGTTTTCTTGGGTGAGGCCAGGCATCCCTCCTTGTTCAGCCATCTGCAACCTGGTGTCCTCCCCAGGTTTTGGACCATGGGTAGGCAAACTAAAGCCTGGGGGCCTGGGGGCGGCCGCAGAGACCACATAACACCGGTCTTGAAAGACCTGCATTGGCTCCCAGGACGTTTCAGAGCACAATTCAAAGTGTTGGTGCTGACCTTTAAAGCCCTAAACAGCCTCAAAGGCCGTATACCCAAAGGAGCGTCTCCACCCCCATCGTTCTACCCGGACACTGAGGTCCAGCGCCAAGGGCCTTCTGGCAGTTCCCTCACTGCGAGAAGCCAAGTTACAGGGAACCAGGCAGAGGGCCTTCTCGGTAGTGGCGCCTTCCCTGTGGAACACCCTCCCACCAGATGTCAAAGAGAACAACAACTACCAGGCTTTTAGAAGACATCTGAAGGCAGCCCTGTTTCGGGAAGCTTTTAATGTTTGATGTATTATAGTATTTTAATATTCTTTTGGAAGCCGCCCAGAGTGGCTGGGGAAGCCCAGCCAGATGGGCGGGGTATAAATAATAAATTATTATTATTATTATTATTATTATTATTATTATTATTATTATCCGGCCCAATCACCTTCTCTCTCTCTTTTTTTAAAAAATGATATTTATTACTTTTCAAACAACTTCAACACAACACTACAAAAAAGAAGGGAAAAAAAGAAAAAAAGAACAATACAAATACAGTACAAAAACACTACATACAAAACAAAACAGAAACAAACAAAAACAATTTAAAAACACCTCAAACATTTTCAATGTCCTATCTTTCATTCGCTTATTTCCAACGACCTCCTCTCACCTCCCTTTTTGTTTTCCAGTTCTATTTATTGTTTCAGCAATTCCTTTCCATATTCCTCTGTTTTCTATCCTATAATTATCTTAACACATTCTTGCCTTATTTTTTCATTTAATTTTCTATTAATCTATTTATACTTAATTCCTTATAACATTTCTACTAAAGCCATATAACTTCATTCCAATATTCTTCTAACGTTCATTAATTTTACCATATTTCTATAAATAGTCTTTAAACTTTTTCCAGTCTTCTTGCCCTGACTCTTCTCCCTGGTCTCGGATCTTGCCAGTCATTTCCGCCAATTCCATATAGTCCATCAACTTCATCTGCCATTGTCCAACCCTTCAGTGCTTTCATGGCCCAATCACCTTCTCAATCCGGCCCACAGATGGTCCAGGAATCAGCGTGTTTACATGAGTAGGATGTGTCCTTTTATTTAAAACTCATCTCTGGGTTATTTGTGTGGCCTGCCTGGTGTTTTTACATGAGTAGAATGTGTCCTTTTATTTAAAATGCATCTCTGGGTTATTTCTGGGGCACAGAAATTCGTTCACCCCCCCCCCAAATATAGTCCGCCCCCCAAGGTCTGAGGGGCAGTGGACCGGCCCCCTGCTGAAAAAGTTTGCTGACCCCTGTTTGGACTACTGAGTTCCTTAAGAGCCTGAGTCAAAGGGGTGGTAAGGGATTCAGTCCTACAACAACTGGAGTAGCTAAATCGGGGAAGCGTGTTCAAGTCCAGCTCTCTTGTTCAAGCGGCAGCCTGTTGTTAGGGCATGGGGGGGGGGCGGTGTCGCCTTTCCTGCTCTTTCTCCCTGGAGCTATACTGCTTATGCACGTGCAGGTTACACTTGGATAAAAACAATGATACCTCTCCATTGTAGGGTTGTTCCTTTTTTGGCTGGTTTCATGGACAGTTACCATTTGGCAAAGGTCCTTTGTCAAAGCTCATGAAGCATGTCTGATGCAGGTGCTGGTTTGAGTGTAGAGCTGTGCTCAAGGCTGGCCCTGCCATCATGCCTACTGTAGAGGGAGAGCTAAGACTATTTGAGAGGGTGCATGTCCAAAATTCTGTTAAGCATCTCAAAATCCATGACTATAAAATGCATGAAAATGGAGGCCTTGTATCCAAATGGGTTGCATGTGCAAATGTTTATTTAACTTCTGTTTGCATTATTTTTGAAGGGTTTGCGTTAAGTTGAATTTCTAATTCTTTCTTTAACAGGTTACCATGCCAGCAGCCTCAGGCACCGGCCCAAGAATTTTCCAGCGACGCTACCCACCTCATCCACAATAATACATGTGTGTGTGTGTGTGTGTGTGTGTGTGTGTGTGTATTAACTACGAAGATGTTTCTGCCCTCTGGCAGATCAGAAACCATCCGCCCAGTCTGATCTGAGTTAGGCAGCTGGCTGCCCATTCCTTCCCCTCATCCTCTGGTATTGCAGCTCTGTGGCCAAAGAGTATAAGCAAAAGTTTGAGGGGGTGAAGGTATACCTTCCCCCCTTTTTGTTTGTTTAAAGTGTTGTTAAGCAGGTGCTATTCAGGTGCAACTCTTTTCATGTGCAACAAGAACAAAAGGAAAGGTATCTCAGGTCAGCCCTGGGGAGGCCAGAAGTTAATCAAAAGGGAAATAAAGGAAGACTCCCACTTCCTTTTATAGGAATAGAATGGGACTTTCTCCCACGGAAGTGGGGTAAGGATTGCAGCCCTATTTTTCAAGGAGACGAGAAGCTCTGGGAAAATAAGGCGGAGTTGACTCTCTCCATTGCCAGTAGGCAGAGCTGCTCATGATCCAGTCATAAGGAAGAATAACTGAGGCTCCTTTTGGGGAATGGGGAACCTCTGGTCCTTTAGGATGGCTGCTGCCATACTTTCAGACCCACTTGACGTCTATTCAGTGTGAATAAATCTTACAAGGCATGCAGCCGACCTCTGTGGATATTTACTTAGAAGTAAGTCTGATGAAGCTTGCTCCCATGAAAGTGTGGGTGCTGAGGCTGCAATCCTACATACACTTACTCACGACAAAAGCCATTGAACAGAATAGGACCTACTTCTAAGTAAATATGCCTAGGGTCACACTTTGGGGTTGCAATCCTATGATCCTTTGCTTGGGTGCAAACCACTTAATTTTGAGCAAATGTGCCTAGGATTTGACGTACTGCAGGAGGCTGAACCTCTGAAACAGCTTAATCACTTGGGAATGAGTCAACTTACGTGTGAATTGAGAGTACACGGACTCGTGTAAAACGATCAGGCTTCAAAAACTACATTTGGTTGGATGTTATTCCCACTGCCCAATGAATGACTGTGATCCCAATCCAACACGACTAAAAAACAGAATAATAGTAACAAGCCCATGAACTGGGTGGAGGGGAAGATGAGATCTCCTGAGTCTCCTTTCTGCCTGGCAAAAGTGCTGATGTCTGAGGACATGCTGGTCTGTGAGAACTGCTATGAACATACACCTGGAGAGGGCTTTGTATTGTGGTGCCCTCATCTTTCTCAGCCCTTCTCCAAAACCTCAGTCGCCGAGACGGCTAGCCAACCTAGCAGACCTACTCAGCAGTAAGTAGACAACAACGTTACTTGGAGTGGTTTCAGAAAACCTAAGAAGAGCCCTGCTGGATCCGACCAAAGGCTCATCTACTCCAGCATCCTATTCTTCCAGCTGCCAACCACGTGCCGACGGAAAGCCTGCAAGCAGGGGGCAGGCGCATCAGGAATCTTGCAGGGGAAAGTAGGGAAATTTGCACCGTTTGTAGAGTTATTTGTAGGTTCCCAAATGGCCCATGTGATGTATCTCTTTGTCATGTCTGGACTTTAGGGAGTATATTAGACTACTGGGTTGCCCTTTAACCCTGTGTTATCACCCTTCTTTGTTTTTTCTAATACAAAACAGTTGATGTTGCAAGTTATTGTCCCTTTCCCCCCACATTTAAATAAAAACAGTTTCGAAATTGAAATCCAGGCTTTTGTGTGTGTGTTGGTGTGCGTGTGCAGTGAGCACTAGTAGACCCCCAGGACCCCAACCTTACTTTCTGCCAGTGAAGAGGTGAGAGGGTTACATAAGAAAAGTAGCCCTCCCCTACAACTGATGGGTCTCAGATGGCACACATTAGGCCATCCCTCCTTTTGTTACACTTACCGTATTTTTCGCTCTATAACACGCACCCGACCATAACACGCACATAGTTTTTAGAGGAGGAAAACAAGAAAAAATTATTCTAAACAAAACAGTGGATGTATGATTTTTGTGGTTCATGCTGTGGCCACAGACATGTGATCTGACGGTCCATGTGGATCCATGCCTTGTAACCACATTTTAAGTGGGGAGGGAAGGAAAAGCACTCAAGGGACAAGGAACACGCATGGGGTGGGTGGAGAAGGATGCTGTTAATAATGCAGAAGAGGGGTATAAGAGGAGAAGGCTCCTCTCCCGCTTTGCTCCTTTAAAGCAAGCAGGCTCTCTGTCCCTCTCTCCTCCCCACTCAGCGGCTCTTCTCCCGCTTTGCTGTTTCAAAGCGAGCCACGGAGGAGGAAAGGAAGGGGAACTATGGATCCTCTGCTCACGACTGCAGCAGATCCCCCCCGCCACCCGTAGGCATTCCCTCCATAACACGCACAGACATTTCCCCTTACTTTCTAGGAGGAAAAAAGTGAGTGTTATGGTGCAAAAAATACGGTAATTTACGGAGTAAATAAAGAACCCAATAGTTTGGTGTGCAGCTACTCCATCATCATCATCATCATCATCATAAAAATAAATTTATTGTTTATACCCTCCCCATCTGGATGGGTTTCCCCAGCCAACCTGGGCAGCTTCCAGCAATATATAAAAAATAATAAAATGTTGTACATTAAAAACTTCCGTAAGCCTTCAGATGTTTTCTCAAAGTTGTGTAATTCTTGGGCTTTATTTTACACATGAGAAGACTTGGATTTTTATAGGCTACTGTTGTTTACAAACATGAGTACAGTGGTACCTCGGGTTACATACGCTTCAGGTTACAGACTCCGCTAACCCAGAAATAGTACCTCGGGTTAAGAACTTTGCTTCAGGATGAGAACAGAAATTGTGTGGCAGTGGCGGGAAGCCCCATTAGCTAAAGTGGTAACTCAAGTTAAGAACAGTTTCAGGTTAAGAACGGATCTCTGGAACGAAGTAAGTTCTTAACCTGAGGTACCACTGTAATCATAAATTTGTTGAGGGTGAGCTTCCTACGCCAGGCATGGCACCTCCAGGGACCTGTTCATCTGCTGCACCTAACTATGCATGGCAAGGGGAAATTTTCATTCGGCAGTTTTCTGGCCAAGAGAGAAACCTTGCCTATTTGGGTGAGACCAAGGCATATCTAACAAGGCACTCCATTCTGAGATGTATCCAGCCAGGTACCCCTGGAAGCTCACAAGCAAGGCATGGAACGGAAGGCTTTCCCTTATTCCTTTGTTCGCTCCTATTGTTTTGTGAGCAATTTATATGGAAATGGCATACAACATAGAAACCGGCCAAATTACAAACAGATAGACCCAGGGTTGTTTTTGTGTGTGCCAAGTACCTTTTATAGTTATTTGTTATTTGGGTGGGTGGACTAAAAGAGATTAGCATCTTTTTGGTTTTGTGGGCATTTTTAAAATGAATCCATCAATACACTGTAGAGGTATCCCTAGAAAACTAACCTGCAGAATTTTGGGATAGTTGCAGGAATTATGGGGTTAGGATAAATTGGGGAGTGGGGGACAGCTTCTGGGTTGTGTTCTGCTCAGCTGGCAAAAGATGACAAACGAAGGGGAAAGCTGGTTTGGCAGGAGTGGAAGAGTGGGAAAAAGCCCAAAAAAATGGTGAGGAGGGGGAGGACACACAGAGTTTGTACTTTGTTTTACTATTTGGCTATTTTAAAAGTTTGCTTGCTCATTGATCCTCAGTTGTGTTGTTGGCCCTAATTGTTTTTTGTTTATTTGCTTTGGTGGCGCTGAAAAGCCTCACACGCCAGCAATAATTGCTCAAAGGGTTTGTGAAGCTTTCCTTCTTAACTTTTCCTTTAGAGAAAAATAATTCACTTTGGCTGTAGCTGCATGAATTAATGCTGTACTAGAAGAAGCAAACAGAATGATTATTGCAAAATGCATAAGAAAACGAGAAATGAAAAGAAGCCATTTATTTAAAGAAAGCATTTCTATGGCAAAAGTACCGTATTTTTCCGTGTATAAGACTAGGTTTCTTTACCAAAAAAGTTAGTTTAAAATTGGGGCTTGTCTTATACACGGGTAGTGCTGAGGGGTGTTTTCTTAATACGGAGTCCCCAAAAATAGGTGGTGTCTTATACACGGAAAAATACAGTACATATAAAATACATTCACATTTTTCAAAGAAACATCTTTGTGTTAACAAAAAATCTAGTTCTTATAAAGATGTTCTTATAAAGATTGCTCTGTTTAAGTAAGAAACATTAAAACATATTTTCAGTGAAATTCACATTTCAAAAAATAATACAAAGTAACTGTCCTTAGAATTTCCAGCTTCTTTTCAATGGGAAAAAGTCTGCATTTTTTCTTATTCTGTATGAGAAATAAATGGAAAACATGAGATGCATAATGAACTGAGGACAAGAGTTAAGAAGACTAAATAAAACCTGTGTAATTTGCAATGACCTTGGTTTTCTTTACGAAGCTACTTTAGTACCATTAAGCACCACTATCCCCCTAATCATGTCGTGCAGTTTGAGAGCTGTGTAGGTAGGAGACACGGTTAGAAAAATAACAATGCATGGCAACGCTTGCCGTCATCACCTCAATAAAACAGAGTTCAAGGGACAGCACATTTCATCAGGCATGACAGCAGAACAAGTTGTGCAATTACAATGGCCTGGTTCAAAGAGTTGCAAGTTTGGCTTGTTAACTTTTCATTGCTTCTGAAATCTGTACCACTAAATATTCCCAGTACCACCAGGAAGCGCGATGCCAATACCACCAGGAAGCGTTTTATCATCCACCCACCTTTTCCAATAAGCAGAACTGGGCTGGAACCTCATCAAGTCATGTATGACCCATGAATTTGGTTCATTTGGCTGCATCAGAAACTGGAATAGAGTTGACGACCCAGAATGGCTAATTTGCTTCTATGGATGTTGCGTGGCATCCTTCATGAATGCCATCCAGTTGTGCATGACTGGCGCATTTGGGTGGGTTTTTTGGATAGCTTGATCATTGTGTTCCGGGGCTGTTTTTCTGGAAGACTCTTTGTGGCCCAGAATGGAAATCGGAACGTGGATTCTGTGGATGCCTTGATGCTTATTGCAGCAGTGTCATCCAGTCCTGTGTGTCTTGTGCATTTGGTTTGGTTGGGTCAGAAGCTGCCATTCCATTCTGTTCTGCGTGTGAAGCTGTTAATAAAAGTATAATATTGAAATGAGTTGTGTTTTATGACATTGTCCTAAAGTTTTTCTAATACTTTCGCTGTTCTTGGCATAGTTTGTACAGTGGTGCCTCGCAAGACGAAATTAATCCGTTCCACGAGTCTCTTCGTCTTGCGTTTTTTCCGTCTTGCGAAGCACGGCTATTAGCGGCTTAGCGGCTATTAATGGCTTAGCGGCTTTAAGAAAAAGGAAACAAACTCACAAGATGTTTCGTCTTGCGAAGCAAGCCCATAGGGAAATTCGTCTTGCGGAACGACTCAAAAAACGGAAAACCCTTTCGTCTAGCGAGTTTTTCGTCTTGCGAGGCATTCGTCTTGCGGGGCACCACTGTATCATGAAATGGCCATTCTTAACAGAAACTCTTCAGACACAATGGATAAATATTATTTTCTTTTCTATTGGAATGGAATCTGTGACAGGGCCTAGGAGTCATTTATACAATATTACCGCGTTTTTAATGGGGATGCAACTGTTTGTGTCAAGTGAAGACATGATCATTTCTCCGGGTTTTGGAGAGCTTGATTGCTGGCTACCTCCTAGCTCCTGAGATTTGCGGGTCAAACCAATCAGTCAGGGTTGGAGAATAAAACCAGTGGAGTATGTGATTGGTTTAGGCAGAAGAAGGGGAACGGGTCTTTGAGGTTTTTTAAGTAGCTGGCAAGAATAAACTTGGAGAACATAAAACAACATTGTCAATGCTTCCCGTTTTCCTTTGCCTTGAATCTCACCCCTTACTGAGTACTCTGAGAATCCCCCATTCTCCCCTGCCATATTTTGCTTTCAGATATTATTATTTAGTGCATTTATATCCTGTCTTTCTCCCAAATTGGGATTTCCCCACCACATCTCTGGCTCGATCCTTAGCTGTTCCCCCAGGACAATGATTGCAGTCAATAGATCCATTGAAGCTATTGAGACTTGTAGATTTGGGAAGTTAATTAGGGGGGAGACACAATCTCCTGCATCGTGGAGGTATTCCTTTTTAACTAATTATCTGCTGAAGGGAAAATGGCTTTCAACACAGCTTGAAATTAACACCCATATTTATATGAAAAAGGATCAGGGTTGTGAGTTGGGTTATGACACTAGCAGACATTGTTTTCCCTAGTCTAACCACTGAAACTTTGTTCCTGCAAGTTTTCTCAATTGGGAATGCCAAAAACTTCCCAGCAACCACATTGGCTACAGCCATGGCACATTAAAAAGCAATAAAAATAATTGCCCATGTTCTGCCCCACTTCCAGGAGGGCTGGGCTACCTAGTGTTCCTAATCATTCATCATGTTCTTCAAGGGCCCCTAATTGGAATAAATTGAAAGCTATGAATACGTTTACTGAAAATAGATGTAAAAATTGCACCCCCATAGGATCTCCCGCCTTCTCTCCATGGAGGAGGTGCACCTCGGCTTGTTTATCAATATGTATTATTGAAATAGTATGGGGCAATCTATCTTGGTTGTCATAAACCCGCAAGAGAGCGGAACACTTATTATGAGCTTTCCTCTGTCTGTCTTGGCAATATGAAATTTGTGAAACTTCTACCTTTGTATACAAGTTTTTTGAGAATACCGAAGAAGCTGTGGTGTGAGAAACTGGCTTTGGAGGGCCTCCAGAAACCTGATGATCACCTGCGCTGGGAAGTCCCCATAGAGGTGGGGCAGGGCCAAGGCAGGAAGCAGCAGTTGGAGGAATGCCCTGTCCTGGATCAAAGTGCCTTGCAACTAAACCGTGAGATACTGCCGGGGTCTTAATGGCCTGGTGCAAACCTCCTTCTCCAGTGCTTCTGTCAGATGCACATTTCATCCACGGTGTTTCCTGTTCAAGATCTGAAGTTGCAGCTAAGAAAAATCCCTGGCATCAGACCCTCAGCTGTCTCACTTTAGGCTACAGGTAAAGACTTGTATCAAAGGCTTGCTCCTCTTTAAAAAGAGAGAAACCACAACCCCACAACAGAAACCTAGATGTCAGAGATAATATTTTAGCCATTTCCCCTGACATAATAGCAGGTGAGTGTGTGGAAAGAAGTGTGTGGTTGTTCTCTCTCTCTCTCTCTCTCTCTCTCTCTCTCTCTCTCTCTCTCTCTCCTACTTGAGAAGCCTTTTCTAATCTCCATTGCTACACTCCAGACATAGATATATTGCCTCCATAAGAACTAGGCTTCCAATGTCCCAGTGAGCTGCGTTTAAAACTTACAGTTAATTAGGAACCCTGCTAAACAAGCAAGGTGGCTGGCCGGACGCTCTTAACATCCCTTAATCTATGTTGATAGTAGGAGGTCCTGGGGGGGAGAAGCCTTTCACCTGGTAGCCGAGCAGCACTTGAATCCGGTGGATAAAAATTATGGATCACTAGGGCCTTCGCTGATGTAAGTAAGTACTCCATTGCATTATTGATGTGGTACAAATTGAAACTCCGCAGCTTGCAGAAATGCAACACAATGGGCATTTTGCAGCTGCTGGGGGAAGGGGAAAATGGAATTTAGTAGAGTGGGCCCTCCATTACACCAAAGAAGGAGAGACGAACAAGTCTTAGCAGTTTTCTTTTCAGTCTTCGACAAGGAGCTATGTCCCTGTGTGCTTTGCTCTTCCCAACCTACCTCTGCACATGAATTCACTGCAGCTTCCTCTTCCCACCCCATTAAACTACTAAGCTCCCTATTCACCTTCCGCCAAATTATGAAACTGACAACCCTCCTATTTTGCAGCCCTGTTCATATCCCCACTTTCGTGTTCATCTCCTATCCCCATCCTATCCTATCCCTCCTTTTTAAGTGGCTGTTTTAACCAACAGCAGAAGTTTGAATAAAGGAGAGATGTGGAGAAGAAGGGTGGTTATAAGCAGCGGCAGAGATTTGAACCAGTGTGGCATGGTGGTTAGAGTGCAGGACTATGACCTGGGAGACCAGGGTTCGAATCTCCACTCAACCATGAAGCTGCCTGGGTGACCTTGGGCCAGTCACCATCTCATAGCCCAGGGGTCAGCAAACATTTTCAGCCGGGGGCCGGTCCACTGTCCCTCAGACCTTGTGGGGGGCCGAACTATATTTTGAAAAATAATAATGAATGAATTCCTATGCCCCACAAATAACCCAGAGATGCAGTTTAAATAAAAGGACACATTCTACTCGTGTAAAAACACGCTGATTCCCAGACCGTCTGCAGGCCGGATTGAGAAGGCGATTGGGCCGCATCCGGCCCACGGGCCTTAGGTTGCCTACCCATGTCTTAGCCTAACCTACCTCACAGGGCTATTATGAGGATGAAATGAGGAGGAGAAGAACCATTTACACCACATTGAGCTCCTTGAAAGATCAAGGTGGTGTTTACATGCAATGAATAAATAAATAAATGAATAAAAATTAAATAAAGCAGGAATGGAGAAATACCGAGAGGAAGAAAGTTGCCATTCTAAACAATGACAGAGGTTTGACTAAAGCAGGAGTGGAGAGACACCAGCAGAGACGCGTGTGAAGTGGCAATTTTAAACTGTGGCAGAGGTTTGAATTTTGTGAGTGGGAGTGGAAAGTGGTGTTTTAAAACGAAGGCCTGGGGGCTGGATCTGGCCCAATCGCCTGCTCAATCCGGCCCGCGGACAGTCCGGGAATCAGCGTGTTTTCACATGAGTAGAATGTGTCCTTTTATTTGAAATGCATCTCTGGGTTATTTGTGGGGCATAGGAATTCATTCATTTCCCCCCCAAAAAAGATAGTCCAGCCCCCCCACAAGGTCTGAGGGACAGTGGACCGGCCCCCGGCTGAAAAAGTTTGCTGACCCCTGGTTTAAAAGGTTTGAATACAGTGAGAAAGGTCTTTGGAAATGCTCTGTTGTGTTAGGTTTTAGCATTGGCAGAAATGGGTACAACACAGAACCTGTTTCTTCTTGTTAAAACTTTTTTTTAAAGCCTTCAGTGTTCCTCCTTTCCAGTCTAGTCAGACCTCTCCTGGTGTTTTAAGCCACCCCTTTCGCCCACTCGGCATTCCTCCCATGGCACGGCCACTTGCATTATAGAAGCTGTCTTCTCTTTTCCTCTCCTATCTTGCCTTGACTTCATGCAAATGATGCAGCTCTACAGATCTTCCCATGGGGGCTGTGCGGTGGCACTCTTACATTTTAATTCTATGCAAGGTACGTGCGAGGGAAAGAACACGTGGTTTCTACGCTTAAACTCCCAAGTTCGAAAAATAGCACCTCTAGTTAAAGGCACCTAAGACCTTTCTGATGCAGTCACTAGAGAATATAAGGAAGCTTCTTAAAATCCCTTTTCAAATGACATGGTTTGAGTTTATTGAGCCTAATGCTCCCTTAAACACAATTAACTGTCTTTTATATTTATTTTTGGAAAACGGGTTACTCAAATCTGCTTATTTACTCAGAAGTGCACTGAATTTAGTGGGACTTACACACAAGTAAGTGGGGTGCACAGGACTGCAGCTTTCATTCTAGTGTGTTGAAAAACAACTTCGGACACGGACATATTGGCTCTTTCAAATTGAAAATAGGGGTGGGGAACCTCAGTCCCAGGGGCCAAATCCAGCCCTCTCTTTCTAGGCCTTGTGTCTCTGCAAGCCACATTTCTCACTGGCGCTGGTATGTGCCTTCCTTGAGTGCTTTTGCCTGGCTAGACTGGGTCCTTCAAGCATTATTGAAACCTCTTGTTTGTCTTGATGGAGAGAAGAAGAAGAAGAGTTTGGATTTGATATCCCACTTTATCACTACCCTAAGGAGTCTCAAAGCGGCTAATAATCTCCTTTCCCTTCCTCCCCCACAACAAACACTCTGTGAGGTGAGTGGGGCTGAGAGACTTCAGAGAAGTGTGACTAGCCCAAGGTCACCCAGCAGCTGTATGTGGAGGAGCTGGGAAGTGAACCCAGTTCACCAGATTACGAGTCCACCGTTCTGAACCACTATACCACACTGGCTCTCGAGAAATGTGGGAGAGAAGTGTGTGTAGAAATCTCCAACTTGCGTGTGGCTGGAATGTAGCCTACTGTTTAGAGGTAAAAGTCACACCTGCTACCCTACCCACTTTTGCCTCTGACCATGTGCACCACTCACATGTCGTCCCAGAGGAAGTGCAGCCCTCAGGCTAGAAAATAGGGTTTCTGGTGCAGCCCATTCAAAGGGATGCACCGCCCATAACCCTTTGCAAAGAGCTTGGCGGGGGCAAATATTCCAGGGGTGGTGGTGGAGGAGAAGGAGGGAGTTTGGAGGAAGGTGGCGGGGCTGGCAAGGGCAAGGGAGTGACAGTTTGGCAAAAGAGGCTGAAGGCATAAAACGGGATATGTCCATTACCTATTCATTATTTACTATGTTCTTCAAATACCTACTTCCTCAGACCATAATGGTGCAGCTGAATTGTTGGGATACTGCCAGGGAGACATCATCCATCAAGGCCCCATGCCGTCTCCGGACGACCCATAGGTCTCTCGTAGAAACGCAGTATCAATCAATTAGTGACATGAGCTCCAGAAATAGCTAGCCACGTTCCAGAGCTGATGCACGCTCTTATCAGCAGATAATGCACAGCGAAAGATGCACCCAGGAGAGCATTATTTACGTTTATTCAGCGTTGGTCAGAACAAAGAAAAAAACATGACTGCCTGCTTCAGTATTCCTCAGGCACAGAGAAACGAAAGCATAGACACAACAGTGACATCCTGTGAACAGGAAATACGCAGGCACAAACATCCTGCTCCCTTTTAAGGTGGAACGGAAATATCCTAACAATGTCCATTAGCTATTCATTATTTACTATGTTCTTCAAACACCTACCTCCTCAGAGCATAATGGGGCAGCTGAAGCTGAGAGAGAAAAAGACCGCAGGGCTCCTGGAAAGCGTTACCCTTGCAAAAGGATCGATAGAGACTTGAACCTGTGAGGAGAAGAAAGCCTCCCTGTAACAGCCCTTTCAAGGAACTTTCAGACGAAACCCTGCCCATCTCTTCGTCCAACAGAAGGTGTCTCTCTTTGCTTTAGAAGACAGCACAGCTGCCCATTGGGAAACGCGGATAGGCCTAAGTGTTTGCAAAACAAAAACCAGAAGGTGATGCGACATTGGCTCCCGGGGGCAAACAGCATACACCTCCCCAAAATGAAGAGCCTGGAGAAGAGGAGGTTAAGGGGTGATATGATAGCCATGTTCAAATATATAAAAGGATGTCATATAGAGGAGGGAGAAAGGTTGTTTTCTGCTGCTCCAGAGAAGCGGACACGGAGCAATGGATCCAAACTACAAGAAAGAAGATTCCACCTAAACATTAGGAAGAACTTCCTGACAGTAAGAGCTGTTCGACAGTGGAATTTGCTGCCAAGGAGTGTGGTGGAGTCTCCTTCTTTGGAGGTCTTTAAGCAGAGGCTTGACAGCCATATGTCAGGAGTGCTCTGATGGTGTTTCCTGCTTGGCAGGGGGTTGGACTCGATGGCCCTTGTGGTCTATTCCAACTCTAGGATTCTATGATTCTATGATTCTATGACTGACAGTTAGGATAAGCAAAGGCAGCCTCCCCCAAAACTGAATTGTTGTATCAAGTCAGTACCCTTTGCAAGAGCTTGTGTGCAAATTTAAAATGAGCAAGACAGAAGACCGATATTCAAATCCCTAATCGGCCATGACGATCACTAGCTCTCAGCCTATCTTCCTTCCTCACAGGGTTATTCTGATGATAAAATGGGGAGGAAACATGCATGCCACCTTGAACTCTGGGTGCAAGTTGAGATACAAATGTGATAGAAGAAATCTTGTCTCCACAATCTTGAGTGAGGACAATAACAACACAAATCACAGCTTCGATGCCTGCTCATTATAGACCAGGTAACATTGACACTGTGGCATTGAAAGAACTCTGATTCCGCTTTAACAATCCTGGCTTCTACCTAATAATCCTGGGAACTGTAGTTCAGGGGGCTGAGAGTTGTTAGGAGACCCCTCAGGGAGCTGTGGCTCTCAGCATCCTCAAGAGACTACAGTTCCCAGAATTGGAAACCATGACTGTTAACATGGCATAGGAATGCGTTAATGTATGGATTGGATCTGACCTCAGTTCACATTTGCAGTGTTGCTATGGTAACATCTTTCCAACATCATTATTTGGGGGAGAGGGAAGAATAAAGGTGGGGGTGAGCCACGTGAAAATCAGCTTGATAATGCAAGATATTCCTGAGTGGGTAGAAGTGTTGCTTGTGTCTGCAGCTCATTGTCTTCAAGGAAACTTGGGTAGTTTCTTTCTATACTTTTGGTGAACTTTGGTGTGTGGTGAATTTAGAAATCAAATGTAATGGTTAGTCCATCCTTCATTCTAATACTGTCAGATTTGTCACCTGAAATCTTAAAATGTGGATTATTAAAGGTCACCTCTACACTGTATCAGTAAAAACTAATAATTGCCCCAAACTAATAATTGCACAAAATGTTTCCCTTTTAAATCGATTTCCCCACAAACTGATATTCTATACACATGAATTTTTTTTTATAAAAAAAGAATGAGTACTGAGAAAGAAAAGTCAGATGTGACTTGCTAGTATTTAGTATGGGATTAACTGCAAGTATGGATCTTTCTGGGACACGGGTGGCGCTGTGGGTTAAAGCACAGAGCCTAGGACTTGCCGATCAGAAGGTCGGCGGTTTGAATCCCTGTGACGGGGTGAGCTCCCGTTGCTCATTCCCTGCTCCTGCCAACCTAGCAGTTCGAAAGCACGCAATGCAAGTAGATAAATAGGTACCGCTCCAGCGGGAAGGTAAACAGCGTTTCCGTGTGCTGCTCTGGTTCACCAGAAGCGGCTTAGTCATGCTGGCCACATGACCTGGAAGCTGGAGGCTGGCTCCCTTGGCCAGTAAAGTGAGATGAGCGCTGCAACCCCAGAGTCGGCCACGACTGGACCTAATGGTCAGGGGTCCCTTTACCTTTACCTTATGGATCTTTCTAATTTCTTGTGGTGTGATCCAACAGACATAGACTCAGGGAGGACTCATTGACATAGACTTAAATTCTCCCACCTTCTCTCCACCCTGCTCTGTCTACTGGCATTTTGGTTTGTCCCCTACTGAAATCTCTTGCCCTGACTCACTGAAACTTGCCATTGTCAAGTGTCAGGGAAGTCTCATCTATCCACTTAATATTATTGCCTTGGGCTTGGTATGAGGCATTTTGTTCAATAAAGCAGATACTTTGATTTGTGGGAATTGTTGTATATCTCCCCCTTTTGATCACACACACCCTGATCCTCTCCTCTGTCATGCTTTTGGGATCTGCTGTTAAGATAAGGAGGGGCAGGCTGCACTCACAGACTGTAAAAATATTCAGTTGACAAAAAACCTTTTGGGCTAAAGGTTTTCTGTGTAGCTCCAAAATGCAGGGAAATTTCAGCCATGCCCTCAACAGATGCATTATTTGGGCAATGACATACACACCAGCATATTACTGCATGTGTGGATCACACAGATCTGATTTCTCTCTATGCACTTTTGTGCAAATTTGTCCACACGAGTGATTTAAATGGAAGTGTTTCCCTTCCACATAATGAGCAGGACTCGCACTGTGTGGTGTTGTCCCTTGCATTCAATTACTACTTCCCTACCCTCTCTGAATTCTGGAAACCTGAGGTCCATTGTGGGCATGCACAAAGGTGTGTTCATGGCAAACTTGTTTTTATTTTTATTTTTGAGATATATGTTTTCCAGTATACCACACTTGCACAAAACAGTGGGTTAAAAAACTGAAACATGTGCCCCCCCACCGCAACCCACTGAGATCTACCCTACTAACGGAAGTAGGGGGTGCAGTGATAGATGGCACCTGGATCTGCACCACAAATTTAAAGCACATGCAATGCACATTTTAAAGCACATGGCTTCCCTGTGTCGCAGGAAACCCACCCCCCAATCATTCAGTTTGCACAAACTCCACACACACTCGCATATGACATACGCTACGCTTCTGTTATAAATTCATAGAAAATCAACCATACATCGGATCTGCACCGTTCCACTTTTATTTTACTCCATGAAGGAAGGACTACAAAATGGGGAAGGTTTGATACAGGGCAGCCATAATCCCTTGAGCATACCAGCACATCCACAGGAGCCCTGCCCAGTTGCTATGCCAACCCTGATGGTCCCAGACAGAAGACCATCAAGATCACAAAGAACTTCCATATGGGAGTGGATTCAACAGGGACTGGAACAAAGGACAATGACCAGCTCTTCCCTCTGGGGGCAGGAAACTGCAAACTCCCCTTTGTCACCTGGAAAGTACTCATGGGGAGGGGGAAAGGGGGAACCAGCCAAGTGACAGGACACTCAGATTACCACCACAACTCCTCCCTCAACCCCTCCTTTTCGTGATGTATCAATGATGTAGTTGCATAGGCGCCGACTCCATGGGGCTTGAGGGGGCCCGAGCCCCCTCAAAAATTCGTTTGGGGGGGCTCCGCCCCCCCAATAATCTCCGCGCCCCTCCAGCAGAGCGCCATCGCCGCCCCTCCCCCAGCCCAAAATGCACAGGGAGGGGCGGGCTGCATGCCTCCTGCCCTCCCTCCCGAGCAAAAGCTCCACCCAATTTCCTTTGGAGCTGATTAATAGGCGCAGCACGCTCTCCCCTATTCACTCACGAGGAGGCGGCGCCACTTTATTTGCATATTCATGAGCTTATTTATTATTCATGAGCTTTCCCGGGCCCCCCCAATATTTTTTATAAGTCCGCGTCCCTGTGTAGTTGTGATGTAGTTTTAGGGGTGTAGTTTGGGGGATTAGTAACTAATAAAAGTTGGGGTCTTCTTTTGTTCTGGGCTTCCATTTTGTTTCACCTGGTGGCAGGTGGGAGTCCTGTCGCGACCGTCTTCAATAAAGACCAAGCCTACTGGCTGCTGTTTTGCTCTAGTATTCCTGGCTGGTGTCCTTGTTTTTTGTCCAAGGGAGCTCTCAGATTTCTCTGTTAACACTGGGAAGAATCCCGGGAATTGTAGTTTGTTAAGGGTGCTGGAAATTGTAGCTTGGTGAGAGGGGAAACTATAGCCCTGGCATGTTGCTTCAAATTTTGGAAGGCAGGAACTTTGTTCAGAGGTTTCCTTGCATAGCTGTTTGTTAGAAATGCCGTCTGGCTCATCGGACTTGCTACTGGGCATTGAGCGGCTCTGTGAAACCGGAGATTGGAAGGTTTTAATCTCCAGCACGTCCTGTTCAGTCAGCCTGCTTACTTGAGCAGGTGAATCCATTGTGTTGGCTGCACATCAGCAGTAAAAAAAAGGCTTTAGCATTCCAGGGGTGACAAATATTCTCTGAACTGCAGATCTTATTTGCGCTGTTTTTAAATAGTAATTGCAGATTCTTACGTTTTGGCGGTGCCTGTCATTTAACAAGAAAAGCATAAACCCGGCCATGGAGATAGCTGATTATTTGTTGGTTTGTCTGTGTGTCTGAAATGTGCTGTACAGGTTGCAAACAAGCTGTGCAGTTCCTTTCAAATGAGTGCTCCTTCTGATCTGGATAGTTACAGTTCATTTTTGCGCATGAATAAACTTTGGGCTGACACTTGACCATCGTATGACCCACCAGGAATAACACAGAGAGCTTCACGCGGTATTTGCTTTTGTTGTTGTTGATGCTGTTCTCTTTCTCTTTGTTTTCCTTTGTTTTTTATATCTGTTTCATCTGTAAGTGAAAATCAATATAAGTTGGGGGGTTTTTTTATAAAGAAAAAGGAATAACACAGAGAACCAGCAGTGTGTTGTGACCTGCCAAGTTTCCCCTCAGTTCTGTTTTTGCAGGCCTCCAAATACAGAATAAGCAGTGGCATTATGGAGGCTCTGGCAGGGCAAACCTCAAAATTTTGCTAGGCTTTGGGTTGCCAGGGTAACCCAGACCCAGTGGGGGGGGGGAGGGGAGAAGAGATGGTGCCCATCAGAGGGCTTGTCCACACTGGGCTTCACCAAGATTTCTGGGCGTTGTTCCCATGACAATGCCCACAACCAGAATCTAATCCACGTTTTGTTGTTGAGTGAAGCTGGATTGCCCCCATCCCAGGGAATTCAAAAAAGAATAGCAAAACCCCAAGTCCATCTGCTTCTGACTGGCAGACTACTGCTGTTTGCGTTCTCTTCTGTTAATTTGGCGCCAGAAAGATCTGTACGATCTGAGTGAAGGTGTGGAGAGATAAGCTGGAATCTGTTTACGGAGTGAAGTGAAAAGAAGGACTCTGTTCTGCTTCCCCAATCCAATCCAATCACAGAAGACTGGGAAAGGGACACATAGAAATATTTTCCTGGGGGATGAAGTTTTTGGAACCACCTTGCAACCCCATTGGAGCTCTTCATGCCCCACAAGCAGTGGCTTAGGTCGGGGGCAGACTTTGGTCTTTCAAATTTCAGCGGCGCCTGTGTGAGCCCAAACTTTGGCACCTCTTGCCTTCCTTTCTGCTCAATTGACCATACCATAGCTGTGATGCCCTGTGGTGCCCCTAGGCTGTGGCGTCCCAGTGCAGTGGGACCAGTTGAGCTGCCCTGAATCTGCCTTTGCTTAGGTCTCTTAGGACTTAAAGGACCACAAGGGTGGCGCTGTGGGTTAAACCACAGAGCCTAGGGCTTGCCAATCAGAAGGCCGGCGGTTCGAATCCCCGCGACGGGGTGAGCTCCCGTTGCTTGGTCTCAGATCCTGCCAACCTAGCAGTTCGAAAGCACGTCAGAGTGCAAGTAGATAAATAGGTACCGCTCCGGCGGGAAGGTAAACGACGTTTCCGTGAGCTGCTCTGGTTTCGCCAGAATCGGCTTAGTCATGCTGGCCACATGACCTGGAAGCTGTCTGCGGACAAACGTCAGCTCCCTTGGCCTATAGAGTCAGATGAGCATGCAACCCCAGAGTCGTCCGCGACTGGACCTAACAGTCAGGGGTACCTTTACCTTTACCTTTATCAGGTTGGTTGTTTGGTTTGTAAAACTGTGGGTTGAACTGTGAATTGAGTTTGGGATCCTGCCCCTGGTGAGGGCATGGTGAAAACTACAGGCATCTGGCAGTTCAGGAAGTAGATCCTGGCCATATCTGGTGGCTGAGGAGTGGGGGCTGGTGATCATGGGAGTAAAGAACCGGGACTAAAACCTCCTATCTGAGCAGAAGAGAGGCTGTCTCCAGCTGGCTTAGGCTGCTTAATATCAGATTTTACTTATTTCCCTTGATATCCGGAGAAGGAAATGGAAGCCCTGAAATTTCAGATTAGATCATGAGACCTGGCAACCCTAAGCCAGCGGGGTTTGGCTTGGTGGGCCTTAGTTTGTGCAGACCTGAACGAGATTGCTTGATGCAACATTGAATGACCTCCCTGCAAATAAATCAGGATGAATGTTCAATAAGCATGCTCAATAAACAGGTCATCCAACAGATTTATATCGTGTAAGGCAAGGTGCCACTTGGCTAATTTGGAATTATTCCTTGGGGAGGGGAACCCTAAGGCTCAATGGCCTCTGCCTCTTTTGCTCTCTGCTGGTTCTGTGATGTGGCCTGTGTCTCAGAAGGTCATTCATCTTACCCAGTTAATGATCTCATTCAATATACAACCCTGTTCCTTACAAAAATGTGTACGTATGGCTCATAAGTGCCTTGGGACCATTCATCACCCCACTGTGGAAGACACTTTGGGAGTCCTGCTTATCAGGTGGGAAATTCCTTAAGGGAACAGTAGTGAAAGAAGCATTGATGAAGTCTGCCCAGTGATGCCTTGCCCAGGGTCTCAAAATCCTGTACCAGTGGCAGATCACAACAAAATTTACTGTCGTCTTTCTCTCTCTCTGATGCAAAAGTCTCCTGCAGAAGAGAGGCTTGCAGCTTGAGGACATATTTGGATTAGTTTTCCTGTTGCTTCCAGACATGGCCCACACAGATTTTAATGGTAGAATCAAGGAGTGGGAAGGGACCTGAGGATTGTAATCCAATGGGGTGCATTCTCTCTCTCAGTCCCCCTTTTTGTTGTTTAGTCATTTAGTCGTCTCCGACTCTTCGTGACTCCATGGACTAGAGCACACCAAGCACTCCTGTCTTCCACTGCCTCCCGCAGTTTGGTCAAACTCATGTTAGTAGCTTCGAGAACACTGTCCAACCATCTTGTCCTCTGCCGTCCCCTTCTCCTTGTGCCCTCAATCTTTCCCAACATCAGGGTCTTTCCCAATGAGCCTTCTCTTCTCACGAGGTGGCCAAAGTATTGGAGCCTCAGCTTCAGGATCTGTCCTTCCAGTGAGCACTCAGGGCTGATTTCCTTCAGAATGGAGAGGTCTGATCTTCTTGCAATCCATGGGACTCTCCAGAGTCTCCTCCAGCACCAGAATTCAAAAGCATCAATTCTTCGGCGATCAGCCTTCTTTATGGTCCAGCTCTCACTTCCAAACATCACTACTGGGAAAACCATAGCTTTCTTCAAGCAAAGGGGGCAGGGAGAACACCTGGATTAAAATCTGTGTGGATTGGGGGTGCTTTGAATCATAGAATCATAGAATCATAGAATCACAGAGCTGGACGGGGTCTCAAGAGGCATCTAGTCCAGCCCCCGAATACCTTTGTTCTTCCGCAGGGGGAACTACTCAGCATCTAATCAGTAATCGATTATTAGATTTAAGAGAACAGCTTCTTTAGGATGAGCTTAGTGTTTAAATGTTGAACAAGGTGATCAGTTTAGCCACAGGTCTGCTAGAGGCTGGATTATATTGAATGCTGTTTCCACGACTTGTATTCCTGATTGTTTTCCCTGAAGAAGAACATGGATGTTCAAAACGCATTGGGAAATCTGACAGGAAAATAGGCTTCCAGATGGAAAGGTCAAAACTAGAAACAGAATTGTTAGAACCCAATATTAAGAACTTGTCAAGAATGTATAACTTGCTGTTGAAGTGGAATACTCAGGATGAAACGGTGAAATCAGCCATGATTAAGTGGGCACAAGACATTGGTTATGACATTATGTTTGCTGACTGGGAACAGTTATGGACCACCGGTGTTAAATTCACGGCATGTAATGCCTTAAGAGAAAATATTATGAAAATGATCTACAGGTGGTACATAACCCCAGTCAAGCTAGCAAAAATTTATCACTTGCCCGATAATAAATGCTGGAAATGTAATGAGACTGAAGGTACTTTCTATCACCTTTGGTGGACCTGCCCGAAGATAAAGGCCTTTTGGGAAATGATCTATAATGAAATTAAGAAAGCTCTTAAAAGAACTTTTCCTAAGAAACCAGAGGCTTTTCTCTTGGGTATGGTGGGCCAATTGGTGTTAAAGAAGGATAGGACATTTTTTATGTATGCTACCACAGCAGCAAGGATTCTTCTAGCAAAATATTGGAAAACACAGGAACTACCCACTCTGGAAGAATGGCAGACGAAGGTGATTGACTACATGGGACTGGCGGAGATGACTGGCAGAATCCGTGACCAGGGGAAGGAGACAGTGGAAGAAGATTGGAAGAAGTTCAAGATATATCTTAAAAACTGTTGTAAAATTGAGGAATGTTAAGATGTCAGGGGAATGAGATAAAGAAGTGCAGCTGTATTAATAAGTTAAGGAAGAAATTAAAAGAAGTGATTTGAATAATTAGCTAAATGGAGGAGTTGCTGAAGAAATTTAAAAGCAAGGATGCAGAAAAGGGGAGGTATGGGGAAGTCCTAGAAACAAGGTTTATGAAAATAAGGGGATGAAATTATACATGTTTATATGTTTGTATGTTTCTGTATTGTGTATTGTTTGTTTTTATTTTGTGTTTGGAAAATTAATAAAAAATTTATTAAAAAAAACAAAAAAAAAACGCATTGGGAAATCTGTTCAATACCACATCTTACACCTATTGGTTCCTTCTTATCTTCTTTCTGCTAATGCCTTTGCGTGCAAGCATGAAAGCGGAGAAATATCGTGAGAGCCCTCTGGGGACGCCACTGTTTGACATTGGTTATGAGGATTGCATGATATGGGCTCTTTCTTTGTTAGACACCCCCCCCAATGCTCCCCACCTGCAAGCCAGGAGACAAAAGAAAGAAGAATTTTTCAGAAGTGGATGTGGTGCCGTAGAGAAATCAATACTTGTGGAAGGTGCACACATTTTTCTCGTTTGGCTTATTTTTGTACTGTACTAAAAATCTCCAAACCTGTCTGGACAGAGACAATAGTGGGGCAAAATAAACAAACCCCACAGAAAGGAGTGGTGACAAACCACTGCCTTCCCAAGAGCGATGTCGCTTACCAGGGCACTGGTGAGATCACCGGGCCCCCCTGCCCCATCCAAGTACACAGCAGGGACGCCCCAGTCAGGAGGGTGACAGGGCAGCACCTCTCCCTGGGAGCAAGGATCCTATGACATCACCTTTGCCTCCCTTGAAAATACTTGCCCACCTCTCACCTGAGTGCTCTGCATATGCCGTGTTAGGCAAATTCAAGGAGAACAAGGCTTTCAGTGACTCTAGTCATAAATGGAGTCAAATGTCGAGACGGGCAGCTTGCCTAGACAAACATTGTGTGTGGGGGGGACCATCAATACCTCTATGTTCTTCTGGGGAAGCGAGATGTGATGCTGGAAACAAGAAGTAAGTACTTTACATGCCACATAGTGAAACTGTGGAATGCATCACCACAAGATGTCATTGTGAGCGTGGTGTTTAAAAAAGGATTAGACAAAACAATACCCAACCAGCCATGATGGTTATGCACTACCTGCAAGAGAAAAGAATTGTAATGGGAGATCGACATTGCACTCAGGCTCTGCTCGTGGGCTTTTTATAGGCATCTGGTAGGTCACTATGGGGATGCGAGTAGCGCTGTGGGTTAAACCACAGATCCTAGGACTTGCCGATCAGAAGGTCGGTGGTTCGAATCCCCGCGACAGGGTGAGCTCCTGTTGCTCAGTCCCTGCTCCTGCCAACCTAGCAGCTTGAAAGCATGTCAAAGTGCAAGTAGATAAATAGGTACTGCTCTGACGGGAAGGTAAACGGCGTTTCCGTGCGCTGCTCTGGTTCGCCAGAAGTGGCTTAGTCATGCTGGCCACATGACCCGGAAGCTGTACGCCGGTTCCCTCGGCCAATAAAGCGAGATGAGCACCGCAACCCAAGAGTCAGCCACAACTGGACCTAATGGTCAGGAGTCCCTTTACCTTTACCTTTAGGTCACTATGGGGAATGGGGTCCTGGACTAGATTCACCTTTGGTCTGATCTTGCAGGGCTCTTAGGTCCTTATGCTGCCCTCCCCACTCTGGTGTCCTCCAGATGTTCTGGACTGCAGTTCCCATAATCTCTGACCATTGACCATGCTGGGTGGGGCTGATGGGAGTTGTAGCCCAAAATGTCTGGAGGGCACGAGGTTGGAGAAAGTTGTTCCCGTGTTATGACAGCAGGGAGCAACATGTTGCATTAGACGGACCTTGGTGTGATCTAGCAAGGCATTTCTTGCAGTCTTAAAACGACAGACTCGGTTCCCTTCGTTAGGACGTGTCTTGAGACAAAGCCATGAGTCCTCAGCAATTTCCTCCTTTTTTTCTGGTTCGTACTTGCCAAATTCCCCTTTGATCTGTGTGGAAGGATTCCAAAGCTTGTTGAAGTCAACGAGCAGCTGTCCTTTGTCAAGGTGCTCCTCCGCTGTCGCCTCGCAGAATAATGTATGATTGGCTTCTGCTGTTTGGTACAATGCACATAATATCCCCGGGCCACGGAGCTCTGCGATGCAAAAGGAGGGGCCTCCGCTCAGTAAAAAGCGCACGCTGCTCTCGCCGTGCCAGAGAATAATAGCCCTTTGCCACGGAAAGCTTGACACATAAAAGTTTATGCCTGCCAGTTGTCAAGGCCACTGAACTCCTTTCGGCTCGGCGGTGTGTGCTACACTTCAGCCAGATACGTGCAGGGCGGTCTGTTAGCAGGGCAAGAGCTTTGAAATGCGAGCAAGCATTGTGTGCTGTGCTGCAAGCCGAGGCCTGATCGTGACCCTTCTTTGGAGAGTGGACTCCGAGCTAATCACGCTGATTAGTAGCAAAACTTTCTCAAAAGCTCGGCTTGACGGGTTGTGATTCCCCATCAACAAGGAAGAAATTGCGGCGTATTGTTCAAACCGAGTCTCCGAAGCAAGAGCACGAAATCCTGAACAAAGGAGAGGGAGGGGGTGTAAGAACGAAGGCAAGAAAAACAACCTCGTTAAAGAAAGGAGCTTGCAGGACAGCTGCCCTGGTGCTGGGAGGTTTGGGTTCATTGTCTTTATGGAAATTACGGGGGGGGGGGGCACAGCTTTAAAGTTGCTAAATGTTACAAATATTAAACCTGAATGTATCCTTTCAACTTGACAGCTCAGGGAAGTTACCTAGCTTTAAAAATATTATATAAAATCAACTCCTTTGCCAGTTTCCTCTATTCCAAAGCTATTTTCCCCTCGAAAAAGGACTCCAGGAAGTTCCTAGAGGTGGCAATTGCTGAGCTGATTGTTGGCCAAGGAAAGCCTAATCCCATCACCAAACTTGCCAAGGGGTCCAGACATGCAAAGGAAGTTCTATTGTACTTTGGGTGGTGGGACTTCAGAGGTGTTTGCCTATGCTAATCTTATACCTGGGTCTTGCCCTGACATGTCTGCTTATGCTAATCTTGTACCAAGGACTTGTCTGGACATCTTTGCCAAGGTTGAACTAATGTAACCCCTGCTACCCCTCCCCTTTTGTGACATGTCAGTGATGTATCAGTGATGCTGTACGAACTGTATTCTGGGATATGGTAGGAAAGTTTTAAAAGTCATTGTCACCCCACCCTTGGGGTTCAAAATTCCTCTCTGAACCTGCTGTGCAATAAACTTTGGTCTACAGCTATTTGCTCTGGTTGGTGGCTGGACTCCTTCCTTTATTCCACAGGGACCCGCGGGCTCTGCCCGACGAACTGGGTGACTGAGCAGCCTCACACCTAGATTTTTCCGTAACCATTGTGTACGGTGCCTTTTGCTTGTTTCCAGGCAGGCTTGCCTCCACACAAGGGCAGGATTCCAAGCTCAATCCACAGTTCAGCAAAACAAAAAGCCATTATAGCGTTACTTCTTTAAGTCATAAGAGATCCAAGTCGCTGCTTTGTGTGGGGCAAGATTGGACCTCCAAACAAGCCTCCACCCTCCAGCAAAGCCATTGTCTCCCCCTATCCCTACTGCAATGTTCTTATGTGGGTCCCTGCATGTGAGGGACTAGAAATTAGGAAAATAGGAAAAAGGCTCCTCATGTCTTTCCATTCTGCAAACAAACACAAACTCTCGATTTGCGAATGCAATGCCACAGATTGCATAGATGTTGCTGGTGCCACCCTAACTAAAATGAGGGCAAGCAGCAGCAGTGTACCTCGTAGCCGGGCCTAAGTGGATCGTGTTTGCATTTTGCTTTGTTTTCAGGTATTCCCAGGATTGGTTGTAGTCAAGGGCAACGTCATGTGAACAGTGCCCAGAAATCTTGGACTCAGACAGCCTCAGACTAACAATAAAGCCCCATGTGGACAAGCCCTCTGTTCCACCACTGCCACTGCTCTCCTGTTAGCTGACCATCCTGCCTGTTTTGAGTGAAAGGAAGCACTCTTCACTCAAAAGAAGAATCACCCAAGAGCAGTATGAACTCAGAAGTGGGCTGGACTCCATCTAGCAGCAGCTGGCAGTTGCAGTCTCATTCTCTTGCACTTTGGACAGAAAACCACCATTTTTATTTATTTTTTTATTAAAGGTAAAGGGACCCCTGACAGTAAAGTCCAGTCACGAATGACTCTGGGGTTGTGGCTTTACAGGCCGAGGGAGCCGGAATTTGTCCGCTCCGCAGACAGTTTTTCTGGGTCATGTGGCCAGCATGACTAATCTGCTTCTGGTGCAATGGAACACCAACACCAGAGCAGCACATGAAAACGCCATTTACCTTCCCACCAGAGTGGTACCTATTTATCTACTTGCACTTTTTGGCGTGCTTTTGAACTGCTAGGTTGGCAGGAGCTGGGACTGAGCAACAGGAGCTCACCCCGTCGCGAGGATTTGAACCGCCGACTTTTTGATTGGCAAGCCCAAGGCTCAGTGGTTTAGACCACAGCGCCACCAGCGTCCCCCAATTATTTATTAGATGATAATAAAGTTGTCACCCTCTTGAACTCTCTTGGAGGTGGCCCACAAAGAAGGGCCTCAGATGATGATCACAGGTTCGTGTCCATTCCTGTGGGAAGAGACAGTCCTTGAGATACTGCAACATGTGTAGTGGAAAAGGCTGAGTCTGTGCAGAAAGCAACGGATGAGGAAAAATGCCAGCCCTTGGTTCCTGGCCTATCCCATCATGTCACTCGACTGCTGGAGCCACTGCATGAGAATATTTCATCGAAGCTAAGCTGTGCAATGTCTAGAAATTAAGATGTACTAAACTCAAGTCGATGGCACTAGCCCAAGAAACAGATGCTCTAGCAGTAAGCAGTTTCGCCATGAACAGCTCTTGCGGAGGTAAAATACATGGAAAATAAGAATTTATAGCATTTTTGAGCGTCTGAAGCACTCTGCATACATTATTTCAATATTTATTATTATCATTTATTTACAATGCTTTTCTCTCAAGTCCCTCTGCACTCAGGGCAGCTTTTAGTTGAAGGTAACAACTGTGTCTTAAATCAAGTCTGTAAAGCAGGCCATTACTATTGACCCCTGTTGACCCCATGGTTTGCAGTGGGGTGGGGACGGTGGCCAAGACAGCAGCTGGTCCACGGCCCCTTCATGGGCTTGTGGGTGAAGTGCAATGGGAAGATGTGGCTTCCTGACTCACAACTCACAGGATTCCTAATATTTCATTCATGACCTTTGTCTTCTCCCCTCCTACTAAGGAGCCCAGGGGGTGGGTGGGGAGTTACCCCCCTTATTTATAGTATTAATATTATTAGTGTTATTATCTTATTGTTAAATTTATGTCCTGCCCTTCCTCCCGAAAGAGCCCAGGTTGGCAAACACATAAGATAAAACAATAAAAACAGCCCAAAGCATCTTAAAACTCACGTGTGTTCATATACACACACTGCTGAGAGGTTTAGGATCTTTTGCTGGAGAGTTATGACGTGCAGTTGGGACGCGGGTGGCGCTGTGGGTTAAACCACAGAGCCTAGGACTTGCTGATCAGAAGATCGGCAGTTCAAATCCCCATGACGGGGTGAGCTCCCGTTGCTCGGTCCCTGCTCCTGCCAACCTAGCAGTTCAAAAGCACCTCAAAGTGCAAGTAGATAAATAGGTACCGCTCTGGCGGGAAGGTAAACAGTGTTTCAATGCACTGCTCTGGTTTTGCCAGAAGTGGCTTAGTCATGCTGGCCACATGACCCGGAAACTGTACGCCGGCTCCCTTGGCCAATAAAGTGAGATGAGTGCCGTGACCCCAGACTGGACCTAACAGTCAGGGGTCCCTTTACCTTTACCTTACGACGTGCAATGGTTATGCATGTGTGTTAACCCTTATCCTTATGCCCACAAGAAGCTCTTACACGAAGAAATAAAAAAGCTTCGCTTAATATATAGAATAGGAATGACAGAGTATATATAAATGCTGCTTCAGACAGGAAAGTTACAGTCTAAAGTAGGTAGCAAATCACAATGCATAATACACACCTTAATTAAAGGTTCCCTAACTATTCTAAAAGGCCTACAGAAGCATGAGCAGAAACTAGAAGTGCAAAGAAGGGAGGCGGGGGAGGAAAGTATACCTGTCGTTAAAGCAAATGTGTGTTGAGTCCTGGGGAGTGCTGGGTAAGTGCTGTCCTGATGGAGCTCTGAGCTAACCAACCTTTGAATCTATAATGGGTTTTTATACCTTTTGGCCAAGGCATACCAGTGGAGAGGGGAGCGGGCTGAGTGATTTCTACAATGTCCATAGGTCCTTCCAGGATAGTGAGAAATGGTTAAAACACTGGCCATCCCGTTTGCTTAACAAAGACTTGTGATAGTGAACCATTACCTGAACCTAGGCATCTCTAAAGGTAAAGGTAAAGGTATGGGCCAGTCTTGACAGACTCTGGGGTTGTGCGCCCATCTCACTCAAGAGGCCGGGGGCCAGCGCTGTCCGGAGACACTTCTGGGTCATGTGGCCAGTGTGACATCGCTGCTCTGGCGAGCCAGAGCCACACACGGAAACGCCGTTTACCTTCCCGCTAGTAAGCGGTCCCTATTTATCTACTTGCACCCGGGGGTGCTTTCGAACTGCTAGGTTGGCAGGCACTGGGACCGAACAACGGGAGCGCACCCCGCCGCGGGCATTCGAACCGCCAACCTTTCGATCAGCAAGCCCTAGGCGCTGAGATTTTACACACAGCGCCACCTGCGTCCCTGCATCTCTATCTGCCTTCAAATCTCCCTACCATTGTGTGAATGGATCCCACTGAAGAGTTGAATATCCTGTACTTATCAACTACACTTGCATGTATTAATCTAACAGATTAGGTCAGGTGTGCATGAAATCAGGATATGCCCAAATGCAGGCACAGGCAAACTCGGCCCTCCAGATGTTTTGGGACTGCAACTCCCATGATCCCTAGCTAACAGGACCAGTGGTCAGGGATGATGGGAATTGTAGTCCCAAAGACATCTGGAGGGCTGAGTTTGCCTATGCCTGCCCAAATGCCTTTCAGCAGGGGGCTGAAATCTGGCTTGATCCAGGGTCACCAAAGCTCATGTCATATTAGTTATGTCAATCTTATACGTATGCCATGATCTCCAGATATAAACCATATCGTAAGCTCAGATTCACACACACCTCCTCACACAATGGCAGTATAGTTGAGGACAGGGAAATATTTTTTACTTAAAAGGCTTTTTGCAGAGGAAGGTCTTCACTAGACACCAAAAAGACAACAGAAATGGTGCCTGCCTAATATTCGAGGGGGAGGGAATTCCAAAGGCACTAGGGGACTGATTCCTATATTGTGCAGAACAGACTTCCTGATAGGAGGCCTTCTGCAGAATGCAGCAGTTGATTGGGTATATATTTCACAAGGGATGCTTCTAGACATGGGTGAGCTAGCAGCACCCAGTTGTTGCTATTCTGCTTCAAACTCTGCTTCCCAAATACTGGAACCCAAATTATATAGTCAAGTGATCAATTCCTCTTTCCCAGCCCCAAATATCAGGGGAAGTGATTTATGCTGGGGCCTTTGGGGTGGGGGAAAGAGCAAGATGTGGCTTATCTGATGGGGCTGGACCTCAGTGCTAGCTTCCTAGTAGTGGGCTTACTGGGAGGGGCGAAGTGGTGGAGAATTCAGTGTGTTGTGGGTGCACTAACTTCCCCACAGCCTCCCTCCCTCCTCCTGGTAAGTGGTAGAGACCCTCTGCCTGGAAGCTAGTGGAAAGGATTGAAAGTTCTGCCCCACTCACTGCAATATGAATTGTGATTAGAGGCCACCACCACAGCAATTTGGGGCATATTATCTGGAAAGGGAAGAGTTAAAGGGATGGAGATAATTCCTGGAGGGGAGGGAAGGTTGCAGTCAAGGAAATCCAGCATCCCCTGAGCTCTGCGAGTGCGGCTTTCTCCTGAATGAAGTGCAGAGTGTTTGAGGACAGGGACATTCGCAGGGAAACCAAAATGCTTGTTTACAAAGCTATTGTCCTACCAACCTTACTATAAGCTTGTGAAACATGGACCACTTATAAATGCCATCTCCAACTCCTTGAAAGATTCCATCAACGGTGTCGCCGAAAAATTTTACACATCACTTGGGAAGACAGGCGAACTAATATCAGTGTACTGGGAGAGGCAAAGATCACCAGTGTTGAAGCAATGATTCTTCAACATCAACTTTGTTGGACTGGTCATGTTGTGCAGATGCCTGATGGTCGTCTTCCAAAGCAACTACTCTATTCCAAACTTAAAAATGGAAAGCGTAATGCTGGTGGTCAACAAAAGAGGTTTAAAGACTGTCTCAAGGCAAATCTAAAAAAATGTAGTATAAACACTGACAACTGGGAAACACTGGCCTGCGAGTGCTCCAGTTGGAGAACAGCCTTTACCAAAGGTGTCATAGACTTTGAAGACACTTGAACTCAGGACACAAGGGAGGAAGGCACGCTTGGCAAATCCACACCGTGATCAGCTCCTGCCCGGAAACCAATGTCCCCACTGTGGAAGGACGTGCGGATCCAAAATTGGCCTCCACGCTCACTTAGGGACTCATTGTTAAAACCGTGTTTATGGAAGACAATTTTACTCGGCTATGAGTGATTGCCAAAGAAGAAGAAGAAAGCAGTCAAGGAAATGACTAGAGCGGGGGTAGGCAACCTAAGGCCCATGGGCTACAAACGGCCCACGGGGGTCGTTTAACTGGCCCACAAGCCGCCCCCCAAATTGAGCCGCCCACTCTGCAAGTCCCTGTGCACTGCACTAAACTGACACAGCATGGTGTGAGGACTCACTTCCATGGCGCCGGAAATCGCGTCTGCACAGATGCAGATGCCAGAAACTGCGCCTGCACAGATGGCGCTGGAAATCACGTGTGCGTGCGCTCAAGCTCACGCACAATCTGGCCCATGGAGGGATCGCCGCTGGAGGTAAACCTTGCTGACCCCTGGACTAGAGCAACCAATATAGGCTAAAATGGCCAAAAATGGCATCAAACAGCTTCATGTTCATCCGTATCTGGAGAGACCTAATAGTTGTTCCATTGCATTAAAAAAGAGAAATGGCTGGATTTTCATTTTTGCAGCAATTTGATTTTTTTTTAAAAAAAAATCCTCATGAATATTCTTCAGCATTTTATTGTGAATTTCTCTCAACTGACACATTTTTGTCTGCAGCTGTGACTAATGTACACATTTTCTGCAAGCAACTTCTCCTGATTATAATGCAGCTTTGTATGTTATTTTCACGAATATATTCGTGTTTATACACATTTTCCTCTAATACAATTTCCCCTAACACAATTTTTGAAACATCATTTGGTTGAATAACTGCATTGAAAATCCAGAAAGTGTGAATTTTTGAAGGGGGGTTGTGCTTTCCGATTCATTCAGCGTTAAGTGTGAAGTGAATCAAATTCTTCAACCATCCCTAGTCCCTCCCTCCCTCCAAACACTACACACCTGTAGACAGACAATGTGAAAATCTCTTCAGTTGTCTTGAAGCCAAAAAGGCATTTCAGAGAGTGGAGAGGAAGAGAGTGGAGGGGAAGAGAGTGGAGGGGAAGTGCTGTTAGATTTGTTGTGTAAGAGGGAAAAGGAACACACACTAATTGGCATTAATTACATAGCAAAACAAATGAGTGCAAGTTCTAGATGGGAGTACATTGCATTTGGTATTCCCGGAGCGCGAGTCTTGAGCGCATCTCATTAGCTTAATACTCTGATGGAGATAATTCAATATCGAATGGGTAATTGATATGACATTGAAGCATGCAAGGGGATTAGGCTCCTTGCCCATGAAAGGAGTCCAATGGAGCTTCTCATGAAAATGCACAAACATTGTAGCTCTGTGAGACAAGATAGGCAGTTAATTAAAGCTCCTGGGAGTAACACTCTAGTCTACCAAGGACAATGGAGTCTCCTCCACCCCCAGCGCCTGATTTCGTTTCAGCCTTGTAAGAGAAACAGAGCATCGCTTGGAAAATGTTCTTCCAGATGTGGTACCCATGGCCTTCCTGGCCATCGAGCATTCGGAGGGTGGACAAAACAGCTGCACATATCGTTCCAATTCATGACAATCCCATCAAACTCACAACTTCTGGGCAGCATGTGGCAGGTCAGAAATGTACTCTGGCACCCCCTCCACTCCCTGGGTGTTTGATAAGCCCCTCTGTTTCTGCAGACTCACGTAAGCAGGATATCTGTTAGAAGGCTGGGAAGGATTAGTATGCTGTGCACAGCCCGGGTGAGCTGTTATGACAAGCCTGTAATGCAAAGGCAGGCCAAGTTCAGCCTTGTCGAAGTTTCCTTCTATACTGCCATTAATAAGTGAAGAGGAGCTGTGCTGTGCTGCTTTGCTTTCTGTCTCACTGTAAATGAGCTAAAGCCTTCAGTCTGTGGGGCAGTTCTTACATATATGCTGAGTCGCCTGGGAATTGTTCGTAGCCAAATAAGTAGGGCAGCAGGCGGATTGTGTGTGTGTTAGTAGCATTCTTTATCCATTAGTCAGTTGTCCAGAGTAGAGGCACCAAGTTTAATTGGTACATTTATCAACTAATGCTTTCATCGATTAATCAGCGAGGAGCTGGTGGGGCACATGTGTTTAATTGGCGAGGCTATTTTGGATCTTCTACGTTTCTCTAATAAGGAATGAAAAATAAAATATTGGCAACAGCTTCTCCTTCTGACAGTGAGTGTCAGTCTTGTTCAACTTGTTCAATATCTCAAAGGCATCTGGACTGGAGTTCTGATAAAATGCAAAATTTTATTTACATGTATTGATTGGTTAAAAAGGAGATGATCTATCAGTTAAAACATCTGAAATGGTGGACAGCTCTGTTCTAAAGGGACATGTCAGAAGAGTTGTTATAACTCCATTGTATACGCAAGATGCATGGCATGAAAGAGAGCAGAGAAGTTTACCTGTTAATGGAGCAATGAAAATGGCCTGGCTGCCTTGTCCTTGGCTGTCATTCGAGCTGCGGTCATTCCTCTCCTTCACCTGGAGAGATCCCTGCCAGATGGCTGAGGGGTCGCCTTCTGTTTCCTGGGCTTGGCAGGAGGAGAACTCTGTGTGATAATGACCCCAAGCAGTGCTGGACTCCAGGCTTCCCAGAGGTGAGAGGCCTGGGCAAGGACCTCGTGGTCTCAACATTAATAACGTTAATTATACTTGGCTTAGCAAAGGTGTCAGGCAATTTAGAGCCAAATAGAATTCATTAAGGCCCCCCCTCCTTCTCCACATTAGCTCTTTGCCAAGGGCTTGGATGATATCTCATTGTCATGACTTGTGTTTTCCTGAAGTCCCTTCTTTTAGCTGGGCTCTCAGCTTCTCATATGGCAGAAGAAGAACCAGATAGGTTGATGGCAAGTGATGAACTGCAGAAGCCCATTGCAAGCCCATGGCAGGAGTAGCTGACGTGCACAGAAAAGGATGCTGTGGAGGAAAGGAGGGATACTTTTGAGTTCATCATTGTGCCTCAGTCTCAAGCTGGGACCTCCTGTGGTTCACTTTCATTTCTGACCTAGAGAACCAACCTTGGCTACAATGGGTTCTCCAGGCTTGACTCTCTTTCTCAAGGGAATGCAGCCGCCAGAAGCCATCCTTCGTGTAGCAACATTTCACATTTATGGAGTGCTATTCCAAGGCTGGATCGAGACACAACAAAAACATGTAAACTTTGTATGAGAAATCGCGTTGGCAAAAAAATGGAACTCCACAGCACCACATCTGGTGTCACAGTGTTATAATGCATATAAAAAGGTAAAGGTACCCCTGCCCGTACGGGCCAGTCGTGTCCGACTCTAGGGTTGTGCGCCCATCTCACTTAAGAGGCCGGGGGCCAGCGCTGTCCGGAGACACTTCTGGGTCACGTGGCCAGCGTGACGAAGCTGCTCTGCGAAGCCAGCACCAGCGCAGCACACGGAAACGCCGTTTACCTTCCCGCTATAAAGCGGTACCTATTTATCTACTTGCACTTAGGGGTGCTTTTGAACTGCTAGGTGGGCAGGAGCTGGGACCGAAAGACGGGAGCTCACCCCGCCGCGGGGATTCGAACTGCCGACCATGCGATTGGCAAGCCCTAGGTGCTGAGGTTTTACCCACAGCGCCACCCGTGTCCCTTTATAATGCATATACAACGCATATAAATGCTTTTTCTTTACCAGTCTAGAAACCCAATAAAAAATGGGGGAGGAATGATGTGGAAGGCTGCTGAGGAGAGATAATGACTCGCTCTGGACCACTCAGTGACTTCATTTTATCTCCAATCCCCCCCCCCTTTTATTCTACTTTGCAGCCCAGGCTTTCAAAGTGGCTAAAAATTCAAAATCCCATATGCATATAAGATGCACTCCAATTTAAAATTGCTATAGTAAACATGGCAACTATACAATACTAGCAAATGCTAAAGCAGTGATCCAAGGAGCTGCCCTTCTATTCATTATTCAATACGTATTTCATTTCTGAGATGGCGTTTGGGGGACCTTCTCTGCCATGCTGTGTCCTAACTTCTATGACGAACCAGTTTGGATCCTGTCCCCGTCCTCAAGGTATCTGTCTGTAGACTGACCTTCTAGTGGGTTGCTTCTATGGAAACTCACCCCCCCTCCATGCACATATACATGGGGTGTTGTTTTTTTAAGCTTACCTCCTTGGGGTCTTGAAAGGTGTTTAATCTCAAGGTGAGGAATCGGAAGCCAGGGATGAAAGCTGTTCCTTTTTTATGGTTCATTCATTTATTATTCATTGCATTAATACCCCCCCTTTCCTCCAAGGAGCTCAAGGTGGCATAGAACATACTTCTCCTCCTCCTCCCCATTTTATCCTCATGACACCCCTGTGAAGTAGGTTAAGCTGGAAGTGAGCGATTGGCCCAAGGTCATCCAGTGGATTTCAGTGCCGAAATGGGATTTGAACCCTGCTCTCCCAGGCCCCAGTCCAGCACTCTAACCACTGCATTGTGCTGGTTCTGGTTAAAGAGGCATTTGAAAACCTTCACTGTCCAGATACGTGTTTATTGTGGGCTTGGTGCTCCTCCTGTGTGCAAGATTCCCCCCCCCCTCATGATGTGATTGGCAGCCTGTACCACCCCGTTACCAGGTAAAATCTGTGCATGCTTTAGTTATGTCCTGCTTGGACTACTGCAATGCACTCTACGTGGGGCTACCTTTGAAGGTGACCCAGAAACTACAACTAATCCAGAACGCGGCAGCTAGACTGGTGACTGGGGGCGGCCGCCAAGACCACATAACTCCAGTCTTGAAAGACCTACATTGGCTCCTGGTATGCTTCCGAGCACAATTCAAAGTGTTGGTGCTGACCTTGAAAGCCCTAAACAGCCTCGGTCCAGTATACCTGAAGGAGCATCTCCACCCCCATCGTTCTGCCCGGACACTGAGGTCCAGCACTGAGGGCCTTCTGGCGGTTCCCTCGTGGAGAGAAGCCAAGTTACGGGGAACCAGGCAGAGGGCCTTCTCGGTAGTGGCACCCGCCCTGTGGAATGCCCTCCCACCAGATGTCAAAGAGATAAACAACTACCAGACTTTTAGAAGACATCTGAAGGCAGCCCTGTTTAGAGAAGCTTTTAATGTTTAATAGGTTAGTGCATTTTAATATTCTGTTGGAAGCCGCCCAGAGTGGCTGGGGAAATCTAGCCAGATGGGCAGGGTATAAATAAATTATTATTATTATTATTATTATTATTATTATTATTATTATTATTATTATTATTAAAAACAGAGAACCCTGTTTCTAGCAATCCATTTGCAATGTCTCAGTGACCCCTTTGCAGATTAAGCCCCTGTCTGGAAGCAGACAGGGAACTCTGTTGGTTAATGATATCAAACAGTTCAAACTGAATCTCCTTGGCCAGTAGTTCTGGTGTCTCAAATGGCACTCAGTGCACCTGGTGACATGCTAGTGCTCATGTGTGCATCTGCATAGAGTCAATGTGCCACAGCCTTCTAGAAGATTTAACTCCTGAAGTCTCTAGGGCTGGGATTTGAAACTTGAAGCTAGTACACATGTATGCAAAGAGAGACAGCGTAGTGTTGTGTCAGATTAGGACCTGGGACGCCAGGGTTCGAATCCCTACTCAGCCATGAAGCTCTCTAGGTGACGTTGGGTCAGTCACTGCTTTTTGGCCTATCCTACCTCAGAGGGTTGTTGTGCGTATAAAATGAGGAGGAAGAAAAGTATGTAAGCCACCTTGCGCCCCTCGGAGGAAAGGCGGGATAGAAATGCAGTAAACAAATATATTTTAAAGGCATTTGCAAAAGAAGAATCGGGGGCAGTGATTTTCTAGGAACAGCACGCAGAAAATAGGGGCCAGCCCTTACGCTGGGAAAGGAGGCCTTGCGCAGGCCTAGAAATGACAGGGGAATGTGGCTGAGGAGAAAACGGGTTGTTGGCGCTTCTGTTTTAAAAGTTTACCCAGTTTAACCATTTGCCAGTGTCTGGTGAGGGACGCGGGTGGCAGAGCCAAGGGCTTGCCGATCAGAAGGTCGGCGGTTCGAATCCCCGCGACGGGGTGAGCTCCCGTTGCTCGGTCCCTGCTCCTGCCGAAAGCACCTCAAAGTGCAAGTAGATAAATAGGTACCGCTCTGGCGGGAAAGTAAATGGCGTTTCTGTGCGCTGCTCTGGTTCGCCAGAAGTGGCTTAGTCATGCTGGCCATGTGACCTGGAAGCTGTACTCCGGCTCCCTCGGCCAGTAAAGCGAGATGGGCGCCGCAACTCCTGAGTCGGTCACGACTGGACCTAATGGTCCAGTCCCTTTACCTTTAATGTCTGGTGAGCCCTCCTTTTTTCTGCCTCATGCAGCAACTCCTTTCTTCCCCACACAGTTTTTTACCCGGCTTCTGAGGGATAGACTGGCCCCGGCTTTGCGAGATAACAAATCAAACTGTCAGCTGTCTCTGCACTGCAGCCAGAGGAGATAAATATTCCAGCAGTGCAGAGAGCAACCCCTTGTGCCCCAGCAGGAGCTGACCCCATGACAGATGAGCTTGAGAGCAACACTGACACAATGGGGGCAGCAGGTTCTTCAGAGGGCAAATGCAAGGTCTCTCTCCCACCTTCACCCATGGCAGTTCCGCTTTAAACCTTCAGCAAGATCTCAGGTGTAAAAGCTTTTCTGGACTGGGGTGATGTAAAGGCAACTGTCAATCCAAACGCTCCATCCCAGTACCTCAAAAAGCACTGCACTTAGAAAACTCGCACACCAGGGGGTAAGATGTAATCTTTTTTATTTTATTTATTTATTTATTTATTATTATTATTATTATTATTATTATTATTATTATTATATATATATAAATTTTATTAGTATTTTCCACACAACAACAACACGAAAGATATAAAAAATAATAATACACAACACACTAAAATCAACATTTGAAAACTAAAACAACAAAAAACAAATCCATAGCTTACAAGTTAATATTATAAACACTAAAACAACAACAAGACATTGACTTCCACCAATCCCACAGCACCTCCTTTATCTCTCATTGTGTCTTTATCTCTCTTTATTGTCTTTATCCTAACATCTAGATACGAATCCTTCTTTCCTATCCTTTCACTTCACAAGGTTATACCAAACTCAGCCAGATTTCTGCCCTCGAACCTTGACTTTTGAGGTATTCATTTAGGCACTCCCATTCTTTTTTTTTTTTATGGGACGCAGGTGGCGCTGTGGGTAAAAGCCTCAGCACCTAGGACTTGCCGATCGAAAGGTCGGCGGTTCGAATCCCCGCGCCGGGGTGCGCTCCCGTCGTTCGGTCCCAGCGCCTGCCAACCTAGCAGTTCGAAAGCACCTTCGGGTGCAAGTAGATAAATAGGGACCGCTTACTAGCGGGAAGGTAAACGGCGTTCCGTGTGCGGGTCTGGCTCGCCAGAGCAGCGATGTCACGCTGGCCACGTGACCCGGAAGTGTCTTCGGACAGCGCTGGCCCCCGGCCTCTTAAGTGAGATGGGCGCACAACCCTAGAGTCTGTCAAGACTGGCCCGTACGGGCAGGGGTACCTTTACCTTTACCTTTATTCTTTTTTTACTTCACGTTTTGGTTTTTGTCTTATTATGTCTGTCAATTTGGCTAATTCTAAGATGTAAGATGTAATCTAGTCATCTTGCCGCTATACAATTTTTCTGTATGCGAGGGAATCGCACCCCACTCCCTCACCCTCATAGCAAAGCCTTCAGAAATGCAATTCCCCAGTCGGCACCTCAAAGTGGCGCAGTCTTGGAAAACTACAAGGAATTGTTTCCACAGAAGTATGATCTGGCAGAAATGACTCCTTTGTAATTCCACCCGTGGAACCGTTGTTAGAAGATCTGGGTTGTTGGAGGGAGGAGGATTGCTTGTCATGCATTGGCAGTACATATGATTGACAGAAGAAACCTCCTAGGAGGTGAAGTGGGGAAGATAACTGACAGCGCATGGTTTCTATACTCATTTTGCATATATGTGTGTGTGTTTGCGTGTATGAGAATTTGGATGTGGAGCTGAAACTAAATAAAACCCTTGGCACCAAAAAAAAGCAAGCAGATTTTTAAAATATATTTTCCCATTTAATGGACCCTTTAAAAAATCTGCAGAACTCTTCTGTTTCTTTTAGCAAAATGACAACTCGTAGAGCATTCAATAATGGTAGTAATCATAAACGTCTATTGTATTTTAGCATGCAGAGTGCTTTTCTTTTTCTTTCTTTCTTTTTAGAAAACCTTTATTGAGTTACATAACGTACAAAACGGAAAACACTACAAATGAATAGAAACAATAAAGTAAGAAAAGATAAAGAAACAGACATAAACAAATACATGACATTTACATGACAGATTAAAAAATATAACTTCCAATAATTCTCATTATACTGCTTATATTATCTGTATTCCTTGTACAGATTCATATTATTTTGTGTTTTTATCTATCATCTATCTATCTATCTATCATCTATCTATCATCTATCTATATCTATCTATCTATCTATCTATCTATCTATCATCTATCTATCTATCTATCTATCTATCTATCTATCTATCTATCTATCTTCCAATATTATATTTTATGTATTTCTTGCTTACCATTATCACTCTATTTCTGCAAATATTTTATTGTTCATACAGTACAATTTTAAATATTCTTTAAATATTTTCCATTTCCTATATACCTTCTGGTCTGACATGCAGAATGCTTTTCAACTGACACACCAACCTTTGATAGGGAGGTTATTGCCTCCAGTTCCAGATAAGGAATTAAGCCTGAAAGTAGTGAGATTGGTGCAAACATTTTCCAGAGAATGCTTAGGCTCTAGGAGGCAGCACCCTCTGGGTAAACACTACACCTTAATGTTGTTGGGAATTGTAAACCTCTGAGTGGTAAACTACAGTTCCCAGAATTCTTTGAGGGAAAGAATGTGCTTCGACTGTACAGTGTATTATTAACAATAGGCACACACATCTCTTGTCTCATCGTTTTCTCTAGTCATACAGCACTGGTGGCAAGTGTTTTGAAAACGCTCTAGACCCTGGAAAAGCACACACACATAACTGTACACCAGAAACATCGGTAGGCTGGCTGCACCACTACAGACAACAGCAGTGCCTCTGTCACACTGCCTTCGCCTTCAGCACTTCAAAAAATTCCATCTTCTGGATTCAGATTTCCTGGAAACCAGAAGCTCCATTCATAGTGGGGATTTGAATTAGGTGCAGCTACTGGTCCACTTTGGCTGTCGCTTCTGCTTCACAACTGTAGGCAGTGCGAGATTTACGTATATGCTAAACAAGCTATAGCTTAGGGTCCGGCAATCAGCGTGTTTTTACATGAGTAGAATGTGTCCTTTTATTTAAAATGCATCTCTGGGTTATTTGTAGAGTAGAGTAGATTTGTGGGGCCTGCCTGGTGTTTTTACATGAGTAGAATGTGTGCTTTTATTTAAAATGTGTGCTGGTCCAGTGGCTTACCCGAGAGGCAAGGCCCAAGTCCGGTCCGTGGTCAAAGGTGCAACATGGAGGCAGTCCGTAGTAGCTGAAGCTGGGTGCAGGGCAGGGAGCTGGGTGAAGTCAGGAACAGGGTTGCAAGCAGGGAGCCAGGGTGGGTCAGGAGCTCCGGCAAGAAAGCAGGACAGGGTTCAGGCAGGCACTAGCAACCAATAATGTTGCTCCCACAACTTGGGACTGGGGCTGGCCGGCTTTTATCTGCCCCGAGGCATAGGGCGGCCCCAGTCCTGAGGTGCCTCTCCTGCGGGAACTTAGTTCCCTCCGCCTCTCTGTCCTGAGCCTCTGCAGCTCATGAGAGGCTAGAGGGTTACCGGACCCAGAGGCAACCTCAGCTTCCTCTGACGGGGCTGAGAGTGGAGCACCTGCAGGCAATGGGTCCTCCATCACCTCAGGAGCCAGAGCAGACTCAGCTGGTGCCTGCACCTGAAGACCCAGCACAGGTGAGGACCCTTCAGGCTCATGCCCCAGCCCCGCCTCAGCTGGTTCTGGAGGCCGGGACTCCTGTGCAGGCTGAGATCCCTCAGGTTCAGCATCCGAGTCTGAATCCCAGGCCATCACAAAATGCATCTCTGGGTTATTTGTGGGGCAAGGTCTGAGGGACAGTGGACTGGCCCCCTGCTGAAAAAGTTTGCTGACCCCTGATGTAAGTCATGGGCCCCGCCTGCTACCCTGCTCCCTAAAATATCACTGGTTTGCTCATTTCTATATATAGGGTGCCTACATTCTGCATGTGCAAATAGCTTTGGATACCTATTAGGTCCATAAATTACCATATAGCATATATGCAACACAAAAAACAGCAACAATTTGTTGTTGACAAAGGACAACTGGACATATAAAGGGTCCCATTACCTTCACTAGCCTAGGGCCTCATCAAACCTAAATGACTGTAGGGAAGATGCAACCAAGCATGACCTCAGCCATAATTGGTCCAGCTAGTCAAGCGCTTAGCAAAGTCCCCCCCCCCCCATGAACCTGTGTGAGCTTAGCTAGCTTGCAAACATTTCCAGCTCAGATACTTTTTTGCCTAGTTTTTTGCACATCTCTTTCCCTGACTCTATATCTTTCAGAGCTGAAAAGACAAAAATACTGACCAACTGCCTGTAGCAGCAGCAGCAACAACTAGCTGATGTAGGAATGCAGGAATTGGGCTAAACAAGGGCTGATCTCCTGCTGAAGAACTGGACCCCCCTGCCTTGTCCCAGAAGAATCCCCTATTAGTGAGGCACCCATGTGATTTTTCTTGGTCTAAACCACCTGTAGAAGCTGCTATTTTCACATCCTCCAAGCTCTAATGGCTTTTCACATTCCAGAAGTGCTGTTCTTCATATTTCTCCCAACCATCACCTCCCATTAAGGAAACATCTGTCATTCCGGTCTAATAGCAGGCAATTTCCCTAACAAAGGAAAATTGCCCCCTCGCTCTATGCCACTGGATGCATATAAAGCTATCGGTCCTTCTTGCTCTGCAAGGGCTTCTCTGCTCCAGGGACTGGCAAGAATTCTAAATACTCCTGTTGCACTTTTTCATAGGGATTGCAAAGTTCATGTCATGTGCTTTATTGCAGTAAAAGGCCTCCTCAAGGTTTCCCCAACCTTTGAGGTGAGGGGGACTCTCCTGGAACTCTAATGCCCCTCCCAACACCTTTTTATTTCCCCAAAGTTTTTCATTTTTGCTTTATTTAGATTGTTTCCAAGGTGCTTTCATAGGATTGCTGCTTTTAGCTTAATTTTAATGTGTCACTGAGTGGTATTTATAATGCTTTATTGTAAGCGGCCTGATAATATACCGTATTTTTCGCTCTATAAGACGCACCAGACCACAAGACACACCTAGTTTTTGGAGGAGGAAAACAAGAAAAAATATATTCTGAATCTCAGAAGCCAGAACAGCAAGAGGGATCGCTACGCAGTGAAAGCAGCAATCCCTCTTGCTGTTCTGGCTTCTGGGATAGCTGCACAGCCTGCATTCGCTCCATAAGACGCACACACATTTCCCCTTACTTTTTAGGAGGGAAAAAGTGAGTCTTATAGAGCAAAAAATACGGTATTTGAAGTGTGGGGTATAAAATCCAAACAGACAGCTGTTAAGTTGTGGGTGAACATATCAGACGACACAGCGGTTCTCCAAACAGCTCTTGTTTATTCACAGGCCAGAACTGAACTGAACTGAAGGGTTCAGCTAGCCTGCTTATATAGAGCTCCAGTACAATGTAACTGTAACAACTTTCTGTAACTATCCAATCACTGAACGTCACTTTTGATCCCTTATTTGCATGTGTGGACCTGAACTATCTACAGTATCCCCCTGCTGGCCCAGGGTGAGAACTTCAGTACATAACAACAGCAACTTGGTAAAGGTGGCCAGCTTTATTGCACACAGACCCCTCTAAATTCTGCAGAGTGGATGCAGCATCTAAGAGATACCGGCTTGCGCGAAGCAGAGCTGAACTAGGAGCTGCCTGGCTTTCTGATGCATACCTTCCACTTTCCTCTCCTCTCACTGCACCCGATCCACCTGCTCGCTGGCCGCTGGCCAAGGTATCTAGAGGACACACCACTTTGTCACGGGAAAGTGGCTGCTAAGAAGGCATTGCTTAAGGACTTGAATGGCCGGGAGACTTTTAACAAGATCAATACCACCTCTAGAAAAGATTACATGCTATGCTAGGCAGCAAATAAACCGTTGCTGCTGGATTTGGAAAACATTTATAAAGCCTATTAGGGATAATAAAGCAGACCAGCAAAGAAAGAAAGAAAGCCCCTATCTACTCCCAGCAGGCTCCTGGCTTCCCTCCCCCCTCCATTGTATTAAGTTATTGAATTAAAAGCCAGATAAATCAAAAGATAGCAAGGTTTTGCTGTGATCATTGGTGGCAGCGGCGGCAATGTGGAAGTGGGGTCACACGCACTGTTCCAACAAGATTGCTTTATCCCTGCTTGGACTCACTAGCCAATTGCCCCCAGCCCCTGCTCCTGCAAGACTAAGCCAAGATCCATGGCACATTGTCTCTTGTTGACTTTGAAATCCTCCAGGGGCACACAACCCACGGGGAAGGGCCCCTGTGAAAACAAACCCCGCTGGAGCAGCATGAGAGCACAGCAGTAATTTTGCAAGACTCCTGTTCATTTCGGCAAAGCTAGCACAGGGGAGCTACCTGTGGATTATGCTCCAGATTAGCCATGGCCAGTAGGAGCTAATGGGATTACGTGGCACTGAGCGCCAGATGACTGGCTCCCTGCTCCCTACCCAGCCAAGTGCAGCTAGATATTTGGGCCTGAACACTGTTAGAAAAAGAAAAGAAAGCCAATAAAGTCCCCATCTTTTCTCTGTATGCATGCTATATTGTCATAGTCAGTCTGGAAAGCGTAATGCTGGTGGTCAACAAAAGAGGTTTAAAGACTGTCTCAAGGCAAATCTAAAAAATGTAGTATAAACACTGACAACTGGGAAACACTGGCTTGCGAGTGCTCCAGCTGGAGAACAGCCTTTACCAAAGGTGTCATGGGCTTTGAAGACACTCGACCTCAGGACACAAGGGAGAAACGTGCTAAGAGGAAGGCACGCTTGGCAAATCCACACCGTGATCAACTCCTGCCCGTAAACCAATGTCCCCACTGTGGAAGGACGTGTGGATCCAGAATTGGCCTCCACAGTCACTTACGGACTCATTGTTAAAACCGTGTTTATGGAAGACAATTTTACTCGGCTACGATTGATCGCCAAAGAAGAATTTATATACCATATTTAGCACAAATATGTTGTACTCAAGGTGATTTATAAAAAGAGAGAGTGTTTGATACATTAATAGCACAATAGTCATAATTCAATCCCACTATGATATAGACTGATTAAGTGACCGTATATTCAATAAATATATTTATGCTTCAAGGTGCTGTAAGAGCCTTTGCTGCAACAGCCAGATTATCATGTCAGCCCCCCCCCCCAAAAAATTGGCTTTTATAGAGGCTCACCAATGGCTTGATAAGTCTCCTCTCTTTCTTCCATGCTGGGGGCGGGAGCAGCATCCCTGAACAGACCTATTGATGACCTGATGCAAAAGAGGCCAAGCTTCTGCGTCTTAGCATGTTTACTCAGAAGTAAGTCTCATTGTATTTAGTGGTGATGGGTATAAGAAGATTGATAGATTATGATTTTTTTTAAAAAAAAACCATGCCTGCATCCAAAAATGGGCCCAGGATACATAAGATATGATATTAAAACATAACACATTAAACCACAATGTAATAAAACTGGGAGGATTAAAATCATTCCTTCAAATGAAAATATTAATTTTAAAAGTAAAAATGTTTTAACCTGGTTCCAGAAAGAATAGAGTGTCTGTGCCAGGTCTACCTCCCTTGGGAGAACATTCCCAAACCAGGGTGCCACCACAGAGAAGACTACCTGTTTGGGATATGCATACGGTACTTCTCCTATAGATGGAGTATGATGATATATTAAGGCATGGGCAGGATTGTATGGGAACAGACACCCCTTCATATATTTGGGACCCAAAGTGTTTAGGGCTTTTTGGGTAAGCACAGATCATTGAATTGGGTTTGATAGTGAAAATGCAGGTACTGTAGTTCCTACAGAATTAATATAATATCCCCTATCTGAACCAACTGAAGCCAGTAAAAGCTGCCCAGGCCACTTGAACTTTAAGGAACAATGGAGCAAGCTGCACACATCTTTCTTAAGGACAGTGCCACCCCACCCAGGACAGATAATACAGTAACTTCCCACATTTGGGAACTACCAGCCCTTGGAATCCACAGTACACCTGTCATATCAGGATTCATTGTTTTACTTTTGCAGCTCCCACCCAGCCCATGACTGAGTCTAGATCAGGGGTCAGCAACATTTTTCAGCCATGGGCCGGTCCACCATCCCTCAGACCTTGTGGGGGGCCGGACTATATTTTTTGGGGGGGAAATGAACGAATTCCTATGCCCCACAAATAACCTAGAGATGCATTTTAAATAAAAGCACACATTCTACTCATGTAAAAACACGCTGATTCCCAGATCATCCGTGGGCCGGATTGAGAAGGCGATTGGGCTGCATCCGGCCCGTGGGCCTTAGGTTGCCTACCCCTGGTCCAGTACCTCCGCAACCTATACCTTCAAAGGCTTACAACAGGCCTTGGAGAATTTTAGCTAGTCCAGAAGATGTAATGCCCCCTTCATCACTTAGAAGAGTTCTGCTGGATGGGTCCCGGAGGATGCTATGGAGCTTGAGAAACAAGACGAAGAATTTCAATAGATGATGCAGCTCTATATGAAGTAGTAACTGCCAGAATTCCCCCTACTGCTGAATTATTAAAGGCCAAAAAGTCCTGGTAGAGTTGTAAGCAGTGCTTTTTTCTGGGGGTACGCATACCCCTAAACATTTTGTGAATCTAAGTTTGGCCTCATTGAGGGGCAGTATTTCAATATGAGTAGGAAAATGAGAATACCACTAAACTTTTTTTAAGAAAAAAAAACACTGGTTATAAGTATGTAACATTAGCATTGTTTTTCCGTGCTGTCACCCAGTTTGTATTCATTATACACACCTTTAGTGAAAACATTCCTTTGGCTGATTAACATCCAATACCCTTTAACAGGGAGCGGGTGGTGCTGTGGGTTAAACCACAGAGCCTAGGACTTGCCGATCAGAAGGTCGGCGGTTCGAATCCCCGCGATGGGGTGCGCTCCCGTTGCTCGGACCCTGCTCCTGCCAACCTAGCAGTTCGAAAACACATCAAAGTGCAAGTAGATAAATAGATACCGCTCCGGTGTGAAGGTAAACAGCGTTTCCGTGCCTGTTCTGGTTTGCCAGAAGCGGCTTAGTCATGCTGCCTACATGACCTGGAAGCTGTATGCTGGCTCCCTCGGCCAGTAAAGCTAGATGAGCGCCGCAACCCCAGAGTCGTCCAGGACTGGACCTAATGGTCAGGGGTCCCTTAACATTTACCTACCCTTTAACATGTGTTGTGGGAAGGAAGGGGGTCATTGGTTTGTTTTTGTTTTTATTATACATTTTGTGGTTTTTTTTCCATCTTTATGTTGTGAAATGCCCTGAGATCTTGCTGTACTGAAGAGGAGCGAGGCGGTAGAGTCCAGCGAGTGGCAGGGTGGTTGTGCTTCTGTGTAAGAGAAGTTGTCGGTTGTGTGCAGTCAGTCAGATCTGGGATTTAAGCCCAGGGAGGAGGCATGGTCCTACTGTTGCTCCAACTGTTCAGTTGGAGCCCAAGACTGGACAGTTAATGCCAGCTTCATAGCCACCGGAAGTTGTGTGTGTGTGTGTGTGTGTGTGTTCTTTATACCACAGGAGCTGCTGTAAGGATGAACTTTTGTCACTAAAGAGTTAAACTAGTTGTAATGGGAATTGTGGTTGCTTGTGCGTAAGCCACCAACTGCTCCAAGCTGCTTGGGTGGCTAAACCTTTCCCTGGCTGGACAGCCCTTATGCTCGAGTGTCTCAGTCGCTGGCAGAATCCGTCAGTGGGTGCTTCCTGAACTTCTTCCAGCATAAAAGTTCCTTGACAGCAAGTCTCCGCCTAGCTTCTCTGTGCGGAAGCCTTCTGCGCAGAGTAGGCGTGCCTAGCAGAGGTCCTGCACTTTCCCCGCTGATCTCACTGGAAGAGTCTCGGAGCCTTCCCTCCGAAGTCCTCTCAACCTCCCCTTTCTTCCTGGTGTCACCTTGATTTCCTTCCCCTGCGGGAACTCCTCCGCTGTCCCTGCTGGTTCCCTCTCCGGCCTCATGGGGCAGTCTAATCTCTCCTCTCTGCTCCGATGACAGTTCCCTGACACTAGTGGTCGTTCGTCCTCCTTGGCTGGGTGTGCTCAGGACACTAGTTACCTTCAGGAGAAGGTGAGCAAGGTTGCCATATTTTGAAGAGCAAAAAAGAGGACACATTTTCCAGCTTCTACTTTTAACTATGGATCTCTAGGATGGCTCTACCCATGAAAAAGAGGACATGTCCTGGAAAAAGAGGACATATGGCAACCTTGTCACGGGCCCTTCTACTTCGCAGGACCGGAAAGCTGCTTGTCTAAAACTTGAGAGAAACAAAAAGCCTGATGTAAGCTGATATATTAGCCTCTTAAATTTCATAGATAGATTCAGTTGGCCTGTGATCCTATTTTGCACATTGCCTTTGAGCACTCTTATTCATCCTCTGAGACATTTAAAAATTAGGCTGGACACAATGCAGCAGGATATACTGCGGGAAAATGTCCTGCATTGTCCCCCGGGGGTATGGACTGGGTGACTTAATGTGTTTAATCCCATCTCTAATTTATTACCTAAATTTATAATTCATAGGAGGCTACAGGTAGAGGGATGGCACTTTCCCAACAGTTTCATATTGTTCAAAAATTGGAAAGCAAAAGGACGCAAACCACTTAGAAGTTCTCCTGGGTGAGCGCCGTTGAAATGGAGGAGAGCTGCAAGAGAGGATGTTAAATGGCTGCAAAGACTCGGATGCTGTCCTGCACAAACCCCACTGAAGCCAACAGGAGCTATCCAAGAGCAGGGGCGAGTGAAGGCATTGTGACACCCGGGGCGGGGTGTCGCTACGTAGGGTGAATGTGTGGCGTCACCATGTGGCTGTAGCAGCGATGGAGGGATCCCACCTCTGTCCATATGGCGCTCGAGCGGCGCCGGTGGCAAACCGCTATGTTCAGCGCATGTGTGGCGTTGTTACATACAGCGCATGTGTGGCGTTGTTACATACAGCACATGTGTGTGATGCTGCATATGTGCTGTACATGGCGGTTTGCCACCGGCGCCGGGATCATCTGCATGTGGCTGCAGCGGTGCGGTGGCACACCGAGCCCCCGTGGGGTGCCTTGTCATCTCCCCCAGACATGGCACCCGGGGCGACCCGCTCCCCGCCCCCGTTGCGACGCCACTGTGCAAGAGCACAGCAATGCTCTTCCATCCATGTCAATAGTGCTTTCATTGGAGTATTTCCCAATGGTTTGTGCGGCCACATTGGGCAGACATGAGATCACAGAGATCTCATGTTGGAAGGGACATAGAGAGCCATCTAGTTCAGCCCTCTGCAATGCAGGAATCTCAGCACATGGCCCCCTATCCAACTTGAAGCAGGCATGGGTGGCATGCTCTGGTGACACTGTGTGTGTGAGAGAATGAATTATATCCGTGGCTGCTCAAAATGGGAATTTTTGTGCAATTTGACATTCTTTTGGTCTTGTTGGCAAGAATTGTAGATCTCTAGGCAAGATCTTTTTAGGATGTAGAGCCTAAGCCCAGCATCCTTGCTTGGAAGCATCCTTAGATCCGAAGGGATGTCCTCCTTGCCTAGGTTTCAATACTCCTGCCCCATCCCATACATTGATTCCTCTACCCCAGTGTTTCCCAACCTTGGGCCTCCAGCTGTTTTTGGACTACAACTCCCATCATCCCTAGCTAGCAAGACCAGTGGTCAGGGATGATGGGAATTGTAGTTCAAAAACAGCTGGAGGCCCAAGGTTGGGAAACACTGCTCTACCCTACGGTCTTATGATGCTTCCTTGTTCCATGAAACCTCATTTTCTATTGTGTGTTTTGCTGGTCTTCAGGGCAGGGATTTTGCAGTTGTGGTGCACGCTCAGCTTTAGGTCTCACCTGATTTCAGCATAAGACCGACATCATTAAAAAAGAGAGAGAGGCATTCTGAGCTGGATAATTTAAAAACAGCACCAAAACCAAACACCACATTTTAAATTGATTTCCAGTGGGTTGTGTTGGACTTTCTATCCTGTGTTTCATATCAGCTTTATGTATTCAGTGGTTTTTATTTTGTAGTTTTTAATTTTCCTTTAATTGGCTTTTGATTCCCGCCCCCCACTTTGCAATGTAAGTCAATATGAATATATTTTTTAAAGAAAAGCAACCAATACATGTATACATAAATAAATGATTCATCCCCAACCTTGATTTGTTCAGGGTTAGGTGCAACCAGCCTTGATGAGACACTGTTGTGGTTCCAGCTGAGACATTTATCCTTGCACCGGACCACCTGCTCCTTCCCTTCCCATGAGCCTCTTCTTCTTTTGCAGACTTGGCCTGGGGCACTCTCTGTTCCAGCCAGCACTGCGGCCCCTCAGCCTGCCCTGGGCAGTTCCAGTTCTTCTTTCTCCACACTGTTCCCTCCCTCCCTCTATCTCTTTCTGAAAATCTGTCTGTTTGGAACTTGAACCATTCACAGGCATGTAAACCCTAAATACAGTGGTACCTCTAGTTATGAACTTAATTAGTTCTGGAGGTCCGTTCTTTTTTTTAAAAAAAATATTTTTATTAAACAATTTCAACATAACAAATTATCAGTCCAAGTAATCAATTACATTATTTTTCCCCCTCCCCACCCACCAACGACTTCCCTCAGCTCCCCTCTCTGATTTCTTTGCACATATTGTTCTCTGCATGTTATAAAATTGTACGTAGCCTTGCCTTATCTATCATGTATGCAACTAATAAATTTGTGGATGTTTATTCAAAACCTGCCAAGATGTCCAGTTCATTTTGTTGTCTTTTTAGGTAATTTGTAAAAAGTTCCCATTCTTCCTGGAAGTCACAGTTGTCCTTATCACGCAGTTTGTATGTCAATTTAGCCAATTCCGCATAGCTCATCAGTTTTTCTTGCCACTGTTCTTTTGTTGAGATTTCCTCATTCTTCCATCCTTCTGCTAACAAGACTTTTGCCGCTGTTGTAGCTTCCGGAAGTCCGTTCTTAACCTGAAACTGTTCTTAACTAGAGGCGTGCTTTCACTAATGGGGCTTTTTGCTGCCACTGCGCTGCCGGTGCACAATTTCTCTTCTCATCCTGGGGCAAAGTTCTCAATTCAAGGTAACTCTTCCAGGTTAGCAGAGTTTGTAACCTGAAGCGTTTGTAACCTGAGGCATTTGTAAGTCAAGGTACCACTGTACTGCTTGCTGCCACTTGGACCCAATTGTGCTGAAACCTCCTCCCAACATCTGGACCCGTGTTCCAACTTCCATACAGGGTTGCCAGCTTGCCATTTGGCAATTCTTGCTTTACATGTAAATCTCCCACTGAGTAGAGAGATGCGATAGCTGCTGCTTTCCATGTCCATTCCGTCCCCATGTCCTGTTATAGCCACCCTCTTGCAGCAAGAGTGACCCATTCAGCAAGTGAGAGTAGCCAAAAGGACCAGGGTGGTGGTGGTGGATGGATGGATGGATGGATGGATGTGGGAATCAGATTAAGCATCAGATTTAAATGCAGAGCATTTATTTCCAGGGCCATGACCCGGACTTCCAGCACAGATGTAGGCACTGATCCAGAAGCACAAGAGCAGCACCAGCCTAGCAACACAGTTGAGCCTGAGCTCAGGGACCTTCCAAACTCAGCACCCATAAGGTAGCACCTTCACTGACCATGACCTTTAAGTTAGACCCCACCAACAGAGCAGTATCTTTAGCCCAAAGCTCTCATGTCCCAGTCTGTCTGCACATGAACACAGACAGCATTGCCCAATGAGCATTAATAGCAGCTGATGGGCTGCTAGGCTTCAGGCCTGCCCCTTCCAGGGTCTGCATTGTCCCTGTCAGGGCTTTTCACTTAACTTTCCTCCACGCTTCTCAGGCATGGTCCATGTTTTAAAGCTCTGCGTCCAAACTCTCTCTCTCTCTCTCTCTCTCTGGAGCTTCCCCTGTGAAAGTCCACTCTTTACCGCTGAATGGGAGCAAACAGCAGTCCTCGAAAAACCTGAATTGCTGTTTGTTGCTCTTCAGCTTCAAAGAGCAGGTCAAGTGCTGGATTCAGGGCCATGTGGGTGGTTCCCCTGCACAGGGTGCCAAGCTGAGGGAGCGCAAAATTGAGAAGATCCATAACTGAGAAGATTCATTTGGGAGCACCAAATTTTGGCCTCTCAGCCCCTGAGCAGGTTTTTGTATAGAAAGCTCTGATGCAAAAAAACAACAACAAGGGGTGTGTGTGTGTGGAATGCTCAGAAATGGAGCTTTAAAGCCTTGAAAGTGTAGAACAAAATTAGCACATGGAGCTTTTGTCAGAACAAGGCGTCTCTTTTCCATGGGAACTGTCCTGTTGTTGTTGTTGTTTAGTCGTTTAGTCATGTCCGACTCTTCGTGACCCCATGGACCAGAGGACGCCAGGCACTTCTGTCTTCCACTGCCTCCTGCAGTTTGGTCAAACTCATGCTGATAGCTTCGAGAACACTATCCAACCATGTCGTCCTCTGTCGTCCCCTTCTCCTTGTGCCCTCAATCTTTCCCAGCATCAGGGTCTTTTCCAGGGAGTCTTCTCTTCTCATGAGGTGGCCAAAGTATTGGAGCCTCAGCTTCAGGATCTGTCCTTCCAGTGAGCACTCAGGGCTGATTTCCTTAAGAATGGAGAGGTTTGATCTTCTTGCAGTCCATGGGACTCTCAAGAGTCTCCTCCAGCACCATAATTCAAAAGCATCAATTCTTCGGCGATCAGCCTTCTTTATGGTCCAGCTCTCACTTCCATACATCACTACTGGGAAAACCATAGCTTTAACTATACGGACCTTTGTTGGCAAGGTGATGTCTCTGCTTTTTAAGACGCTGTCTAGGTTTGCCATCGCCTTCCTCCCAAGGAGCAGGCGTCTTTTAATTTCGTGGCTGCTGTCACCATCTGCAGTGATCATGGAGCCCAAGAAAGTAAAATCTCTCACTGCCTCCATTTCTTCCCCTTCTATTTGCCAGGAGGTGATGGGACCAGTGGCCATGATCTTCGTTTTTTTGATGTTGAGCTTCAGACCATATTTTGCGCTCTCCTCTTTCACCCTCAATAAAAGGTTCTTTAATTCCTCCTCACTTTCTGCCATCAAGGTTGTGTCATCTGCATATCTGAGGTTGTTGATATTTCTTCCGGCAATCTTAATTCCGGGTAGGGATTCATCCAGCCCAGCCTTTCGCATGATGAATTTTCGCATGATGAACTGTCCAGGGTGCTATGATCTCTGATCACCTTTGTTCCAGACTCCAGGCCTGTCGGTCCCCTTGCTCTTGCTACCTTTTCCAGACCACTGCCCAACTGGCTTCCTCTAGGCACCAGTCTGGGACAACACATTCAGTTTACAGCCTGATTACCCTACAAAAATAGGGCTGAGGTTTATACTTCTGAGAAGTGGCGTGTTTCTCTCACTGTGCAGGACTTTGATAGCTCTCTTGCCCCTGGCATGCTAAGATAACTAGAAGCCTCTGCTTCCCTCCATCCGGGCAGAGAAAACCGCTTGCTTTCCTTGGGAACAGAGCTAATTTGTGTTGTGGGTGCAAAAACAGAACAAGGGGAAAACTCTGTGATGTGTCCTGTTCGCTTAGCTTGGCTTTGTATTTCGCATTAAAGTTCCCCTTGCCTTTCCCAATCTTTGCCCGAGGGAAAGGGAAATGAGTTAAAACCATCTTCAGACACGTTTGTATTGATTCTGTCACTTTTTTTGCTGCTTGCTGACAGGTGATGGATGGCTCATAATACAGCCAGCACAGTACATTACGTTTCCCATCCAGGGACTCCTAAATCATTTCAAATTTTCAAATTCCACAATCAATATTTTAGCAGTAGCAGAAGAAAGCAGAGCGGGCCCATTTCTCTGGAGAAATGAGAGCAGTGTGTGTGTGTGTGCGCATGCTTGTAAGACAAGAGATATGTGAATATGTCTATTCAACAAAGTCCTGAATCTGCAGTGATTGTAATTCTGTGGTTGTGTCCAGAGTGCCAGGTTTCTAATCCACGCTAACATAATGGCGAGTCAAACCTCACCTAGAAACAAGAAACCGACTTCCATTAGCCTTTCCACCTCCAGGCAAATTTGCTTTATTGTGTTATATGAAGAAATCATCTGTTGGGTCCTCTGCATCTCTCTCTCCTTTCATATCTATATCTAGAAAAATATATAGTCTCCCTATGGCCTTTATTTTTTACCTTGAGGTTATTTGATCCTATATGAACCACCTTTTTTTTTTTTTAGATATTCTTCAAAGGCATGGCTGGTGCCAATTGAGATTAGGGCCTTTTCTGTTGTGGCTCCCTGCTAATGGAACATGCTCTTTAGGAACGTATTTTGACACCAACTTGTCATACGTTAGGAGCCAGACCAAAGCTGTTTTAGTTTCCTGAGCATTTAAGGGATGATTGCTTGTTGCTCTTTTATTGCTGCTGTTTAGAATCTGGATTTTATGGTCGGCTTTTTATTTTTATTTTTTGAGGCGGAGGAGACAGTGTTATTTGATTTTGCTATTTATAGTTAGCCATCTTTGATTGTCTAAAAAACGAGAACAAAATGTGTGACAAAGTATTTCTGATAATTGCTTCTGAAGCCAATTCACATGATTACTCTGACATGTTGTGTCTTCCAAATGCTAACATATCTCTGACATTTAAGTGCGGAACTCTGTAGACCCTTCCTGCAACTTGTTCTGATCGATTCTGGTCCCAGAAATATCTATATTTCTTAGGGAAGGAAGCAGGTGGGATGAAAGCCCAGTTAGTGAGTGAGACAAAGAAGATTCCTGATATGATTTTTCTGTGTATTTAACACACACACGCACACCCCCCTCTGTTCCGGATATTGCAACTCTCTATCTATCAATTATATGCCCCAATGAGCACTTGAGAGCAAGTGTCACACTGTGGTTGATCACATGAGTTGTGAGCCAGGAAGTTCATGATTCAAATCTTGCATCAGCTTTAGTGTTCACAATGCTGCCTTAGGCAAACCCCTTCTGTCCTGGCTCTTAACGTGCAATATGAGGTTAGTAATACTGGCCTGGCTCAGACCAATATTATTAACCTCACATTGGGCTATGGCTTGGTCTTCAGTGAGCATGTATCTGAAAAACATCAAATATGCTAAGCTGCTGCACTGGCAAAATTCCACCTGTGGGTCCCTGAAAACAGGGTGGAGTTGTGGTCAGGTGTGAGTGGCAGAGGTAGGGGGGTGGGAGAGCAGCTTCTTCTTCTTCTTACACTTCTTTGTAATCTCTCAGTCTCACTCACCTCATGGTAGACTCGTAATCTGGGGAACCAGGTTCACTTCCCCACTCCTCCACATGCAGCTGCTGGGTGACCTTGGGCTAGTCACACTTCTCTGAAGTCTCTCAGCCTCACTCACCTCACAGAGTGTTTGTTGTGGGGGAAGAAGGGAAAGGAGAATGTTAGGGTACTGATAAAGCAGGATATCAAATCCAAACTCTTCTTCTTCTTCTAGACTTCACCCCATGCATATGCCCCCAAACCTTCCAATGGGAGGGAACAAGGTAGGAAGAAGATGGCATTCGCTCTCCCAAACATGGAAAGGTTTGGGTGTTGTAGAGTGTCCACTGGTTGACCTGGGGTGTAGCTCTGGGCTTGGCATTCACAACCCCAGGGTTGCTCAGACCATTAGTCAAGCCAGTACATTTTGGGGGTTTCCTATTACTATAATTATATTCCAAAGATTGATTCAATCTTCAAATTTTCTGGTTGATTTAAAATGATTTTATCCTTTTTATTTCTATCATAACTTCGTGGTGCAAGGCATGGAAACTACAGTCTTAAGTGGTATGAATACATACATTTCCAGAGAACTATATTGTTTCTATATTGCAGGTTATTGTTTTCCCCAAGGGTAAAGTCTCCAAGGTAGTCATTGCGATTGAAATAAAAACGCCATAGGGCTTAGCTAGATTTAAGACAAATTTTGTTCTTATTTTGTTCTTGTTAGTAGTAACATATTTAGAACTTCTTTTATACTTAGACCTGCAACTTAACCACAATAATGCTTGAAGTTTAATCAAACAGAAATATTTTTCAACTTGGATACTTATTTTAGCAATTTAAACCAGTTTATCATCTTGTGATTGTATCTTATTTATTCTTTCTTTTTTCCTTATTCCATACAAGCTGAGTAAT